>NW_027362771.1:150427365-153066115 GCF_046119375.1 Phyllobates terribilis
ACACAGCGGGAGGCTGAACGTAGCCATCTATACACAGCGGGAGGCCGCACATAGCCATCTATACACAGCGGGAGGCCGCACGGCGCCATCTATACACAGCGGGAGGCCGCACGGCGCCATCTATACACAGCGGGAGTCTCAGTGCTTTGCAAGAGCAGTCAATAAATTCTGCTTGACTAATTCTGAGCACCATAAAGTCTGGTTCGCTTCTAACCTGCTGTCTTCATTTTCAGCTTGCTGAATTCTAACTCATTTACTGTCATTCGAGACGATGCCTTTGCTGGTCTCTTTCACCTTCAATACCTGTAAGTGCTCCTGTGGCACCCCAGTGGTCTGGTTTCCACAGTAACAGCAATGTTATGTCTGAGAGCAGGTGGGAGGTCTCTTGGTCAGGGATCCTGTGCATGCCACACCTCCTTCCCAGTCCTGGGAGGGGAAGGACTTCCCCTATATAAACCTGGGGCTGAGGCAGGGTTAGAGAGTTCAGAGGGAGAGTTCAGCCAGGAGGGCTGGCAGGGAGCTGTGGCTCCGGCTGGGCCCAGCTCCTGGGCCCTGCCAGAAGTAGAGACAGAGAGGCAGCATAGAAAGAAACAACAGGAGCTCTGTGGGAGCAGTGTTACAAGGAGTCAGGGGCTGGCAGCTGCAGAGCTCGCCCTGACTGAGAAGCTATCACCGGACCCGGAGTCCGAGGCTGTGGGGACTAACTCCTACCCAGCAGCAGAATCCGTCAGGCAGGGGATTTCAGGTCCTCTGGCCAAGAAGCCCGAAGGCACGGTCACCGGCCATACGGGTGAGCACCACACGGTACACTCAGGGACGTGGGCTACTTATACCGCCTCTAGCAAGGTAGCCAGAAGAGTACAGTTAGTTTGGGAGGCCTACAACTCCGCCTGGCCAGGGGAGATCCCATCTGCTCAAGGACTGACCAGGCCCCAATCGCTAGCCAGTACTCCGGGAGGGTCTGTCTTTGTCACCAGTAAAGACCCTGAACTACACCGTACCGTCTCCGAGTGGTTCCTGCTACCCCCATCATCCACGTCGGCTGCCCTGAGGCCATACCCCTCCCGTTGGGGGTTATACCATCTACGCTGCACTATCCTACCACCGGCCTCAGCGGTCTGCCTTGCAGCGGCAGCTCCATAGCTGCATTCAACGGGTGGCGTAGTCGTCCTACATCTACTACTAAAACAGCGCCACTTAGTCTGACTCCCTGGGCACGGACCGGGTCACCGCCACGAGACTACAACCCTCAACAGATCCGGCTCCGGGTAAGCTCCCGCGTGCGCAACGCTGCGCGACACAGGCCCAGGGGTGCGTCAACTTTTGGCGTAGTCGGCAGGATTTCGTGCCCGCAACCACCGGGTACTGCGTGCCTGAAAAAGACTGTTCAAACTTACCAGTGGTGAAGATTCCCGCCATCCGGCGCCATCTTCAGCCTTCTTCCCGCCATCGGTGAAGATTCCCGCCATCCGGCGCCATTTTCAGCCTTCTTCCCGCCTTCCGTGGAGTTTTCCCGCCGTTGGGCGCCATCTTGAGGACGCCGCGCGGGAAGAAGAGGGGCGTGGACTCCGAAAGCGCGCGAGAACTGAAGCCCCGCCTCACGTCCGGACGTTGCGTAAGGTCCTGGAAGGAGCCCAGCAGACGCCGACGTCACAGGAGCGCGACGGAAGGTCCTCAACCCTGACGATCCACTGCGGAGCCGCGGCCTACGGAAGAGGATCATCGCAAGGTAGGCCACGGTCCACTAGGGGGGAGAAGGATGCCGGATACGGAGGAGAGCTTCACCGCTTCAACCCCCGCCAGCGCCACCGCTGTTGCGGTCATGCCTTTCACCATGCCCTATATCCCGGGGACAGCCTGGCTGCCCCAGTACTCAGGGGAGTCACATACCCTGCATGACTTTAGAGAAAAGCTGGATAGCCTCTTCCAGGTGTACCCCCTCACAGAGGAGCAAAAAGTGAGCATCCTGGTGGCCCAATTAACCGGGGCAGCCCAAAGGGAGGTAAAGTCCTGGCCACCTGGGAGGAGGACTGTCGCAGAGATACTAACCCAGCTAACCGAGGAGGAGCTGCAGTACTACCATTACGAGGAAAGCCAAGAGGACCCGGACGGGTCTGAGGACTACCCTCAGGAGGGAGCACAAAGAGGACATAGCTACTGAAGGGAAGTAGCGTGAATAAAGAGCTGTAAATAGTTACCCGTAAGGGTACAAGGACTGCTGCTAATTAAAATATGGTCCCCGTTGGGATTAGTGAATTGTTCCCCATGTGTCCCTATCCCTTAACAGGCTGAGGACTGTGAGCAGCCATCCCTTATCCCCACTGGCCGAGGACTGAGAGCGGCCATATCCTGTAAATAATTATGTGTTTCTAGTAATTTATAGGAGTCCTTGGTGGATTTACCGGGAATCCTTTGTACAGTTAGTGGAGCGTAACCCAGGATGGACTAAAAGACTGTTAAGGACTCGGGGCAGGACAGACCCCTACCTGGTTACGTCTCCCTGTTTTGGTGAAATGGACACCTTTGTTTCTTCAAAGACTGCACCCAGTTACGGACATGCCGTGACCACCTTTATGTGTTTCTTTATAGTATTGTTATTGTTATATCTTGTTATGTTTTTCTAAAATATGTTTAGTCTCGGAGTACTAAATTTCACTAGGGGGAATGTGGCACCCCAGGGGTCTGGTTTCCACAGTAACAGCAATGTTATGTCTGAGAGCAGGTGGGAGGTCTCTTGGTCAGGGATCCTGTGCATGCCACACCTCCTGCCCAGTCCTGGGAGGGGAAGGACTTCCCCTATATAAACCTGGGGCTGAGGCAGGGTTAGAGAGTTCAGAGGGAGAGTTCAGCCAGGAGGGCTGGCAGGGAGCTGTGGCTCCGGCTGGGCCCAGCTCCTGGGCCCTGCCAGAAGTAGAGACAGAGAAGCAGCATAGGAAGAAACAACAGGAGCTCTGTGGGAGCAGTGTTACAAGGAGTCAGGGGCTGGCAGCTGCAGAGCTCGCCCTGACTGAGAAGCTATCACCGGACCCGGAGTCCGAGGCTGTGGGGACTAACTCCTACCCAGCAGCAGAATCCGTCAGGCAGGGGATTTCAGGTCCTCTGGCCAAGAAGCCCGAAGGCACGGTCACACGCATGGGACCAGCACCGCCGTCGTGGAGCGGAAGCTACTAGAAGGCCCCGAGTCACCGGCCATACGGGTGAGCACCACACGGTACACTCAGGGACGTGGGCTACTTATACCGCCTCTAGCAAGGTAGCCAGAAGAGTACAGTTAGTTTGGGAGGCCTACAACTCCGCCTGGCCAGGGGAGATCCCATCTGCTCAAGGACTGACCAGGTCCCAATCGCTAGCCAGTACTCCGGGAGGGTCTGTCTTTGTCACCAGTAAAGACCCTGAACTACACCGTACCGTCTCCGAGTGGTTCCTGCTACCCCCATCATCCACGTCGGCTGCCCTGAGGCCATACCCCTCCCGTTGGGGGTTATACCATCTACGCTGCACTATCCTACCACCGGCCTCAACGGTCTGCCCTGCAGCGGCAGCTCCATAGCTGCATTCAACGGGTGGCGTAGTCGTCCTACATCTACTGCTAAAACAGCGCCACTTAGTCTGACTCCCTGGGCACGGACCGGGTCACCGCCACGAGACTACAACCCTCAACAGATCCGGCTCCGGGTAAGCTCCCGGGTGCGCAACGCTGCGCGACACAGGCCCAGGGGTGCGTCACTCCACTTAATGTCATATTTTTGATTCTGTTCTTCTTCATCTACTGGCATGTGCAATTGTATGAGCAAGTATTCATATGAATTTATGACCTACTTAAACCTTCGAGGACCTTAAAATTTATTCAATCAAATTTTTGTCCAGTTTAAAGCTATGGGACATATATGTGCCTTGGTCCTCAAAGGGTTTTTAAAGGGGCTGCAAACATAAATACGAAAAAAATAATTCAATTAGTGCTTTTTGTGTTCATTTAATTTTTATTTGAAGTCCATTTTTTTTATATACCTTGAAATTAAGCCCTACCCCATGGAATGAAGCCCTACCTACACGACATCTGAGAGCTACATGGATCCCGCTTGTGAGGTGCCTGTCTGTCACTTCTATTCAGTTTTAGGGTCCACTCACTAAGCCATATATTCTCTCATGCAATAGAATAGGGCCAATTATGCTAATGACACTCGGCTCAAACTCTGTCAGAGCTTCAACTGAGTGTGATCCGATTCTCTCGCAGCACAGATATGGAGAAGATGGAGAACTTACTTTCTCCATCTTCTCCATAGTCTCTGTGAGTGTTCATCAGACTGCACTTGGATGACATCTGAGTGCAGTCTAATGTTTTACGTGCACCCATAAACTTGTATGGGTGCACATGGTCCGAATATCGAATGAGATTATTTTCTCATGCCGATAATCGCAGATCTGCACTGTCCCATAGTATAACATAGGGCCGAGTCCTATCCGATAAAACATCACATAGCATTCGGCCGTGTTATACGACAGTGTGAGCGAGCCCTTAGAGTCAAGGAATATTTACATGCAGATGATGATATTACTCTCCCAGTGTATATTTTTTTAGACGAGTTCATAGTAAATGTTTTGCCTTTTTGACATGTGATCAACTAAAGAACAAGAAAGATTTAGGACCACCCCTATAGAGAAATGGAAAATAGTTTGGAGGACTTGCATGTCCTTTTTTATTTATTATGAGAAAATCATAAAAGATCCCGTTTTTTAACCATGCTGTGACTTTCTGCTGAGGGAGAGGGAGAGAGCTGCCCTATTCAGAGTCTGTAATAAGACCTGCTGACAAAAGTGTTGAAGATACAGTCTAATGTGAATTAACAATGAAAAAAAGTTAATTTCACAAATGGCTTGTATTTTTTTTAATACAAACTTTTTTGTGTTTACAGCTCCTTTAAAGGGAATCTGTCATCAGGTTTTTGCCACCTAATCTGAGAGCAGCATAATGTAGGGTTAGAGGCACTGATTCCAGTAATGTGTCGCTTACTGGGCTGCTTAGTGTTGTTTTGATAAAATCATTGATTTGTCAGAAGGTAATTATCACTAGATGACTAGTAAGTTCTGTAGGACCCCACCCCCATCACTGATCAGTAGATTTCTGTGTACACTGAGCATGGGCAGAAAGCTGCCAATCAGTGGTGTGGGTGGGGCTATACAGAGCGCAGCATTCAGAGAGCTGCTAGATCTGCAGCAGATGAAACGGTGATTTTCTCAAAATGACAACAAGCAGCTGAAAAAGTGACACATCGCTGGAATCAGGGTATCTGCCCCAATATTGTGCTGCTCTCAGATGAGGCAGCACAATTAATATTGTGCCAAATTAATTTCCTGTGAACTATCACATGATCTATCACAGGGGATCATGTAACATGTCACGTGATAAATCAGGTGGGGGGGGGGGCGCGCCTTCTAAACTGCCTGGGGCCCTTGCTACTCTTAATCCGACCCTGCTAGCGTCCATGTTCTATGTCCCCAGTTTGGGAGAGGGTGAATAGGGAAGAGTTCAGAGGACCCTGGGTCTCTCTGAATGGAGTATGGACCATGGTAGGGGCAGGTGGGGGTGGTGGTTTGTAATACCCCCCGTCAGCGTTAAGTAATGGGCAGGTTGGTGCTACAACACCGGGTTTACGTGCTCCACAATTATAGCAAGTCTTGCGCCATCCTGAATTAGTGACCCAACACACATTACAGAGCCAATTGTCTGGGTTATATGATGGTGGCTGACTCTCAGTGGGAAGTGCAGGGTCTTTAATCTCATAAGGTATAAATTGCTCAGTTTCCGGATTCAGGGGCTGGGATACTGCTACATTTGTGGGAGATGCTTCTTTAGGGGCTCTAGATTTGGATTGTGGACACATAATTTGGGAAGGGGGACCTACTTCCTCCTGTACTTTTTCAACATATCCTTCATCACAAATCTCATGTGCCACTTTCCTAAAGTTTTCAGCATCTTCCAACAATCCACAATCAACTAATTTTCCTCTATTGTGGCGAATTCCTTCGTCCCACAACACAGGCTGAAGCCTCCCCTCCACAGGAAAATTTAACACCTTAAACACTTTTGGCGCGTGCTTAAATGATCTTTTCCCTTCTCGACTGATCATGATGTTCTTCACATTCTCCCTCTCCTGTCTCTCTCTCTTCCCTCCTGTCTTTCTCTCTCTTCCTCCTCCAGGAGAGACAAATTCTTTCTGCTCCACGGAAACATTGATTATTCCAGTGATTTTCAACCTTTTTTGAGCCGCGGCACACTTTTTATACTTAGAAAATCCTGGGGCACACCACCAACCAAAATAGCACAAAATGACACTAAAACAGTCATATTATACATATAGTTAATAATATAGATTCTAAATTTATTTTACTCACTCAGTGTGAAACCTGGGCCTGTTTCGATAAACACAAAAGAGATATCCTGGCAGGAATGGTGGAAAGACACACACGAAGCTCTTCCTCAACAGTTCTCAGTTTCTCCCTGTTTTTAGTTTTTATCGCAGTCAAGCTTGAGAAGCCCAGCTCACATAGATATGTGGTTGAAAATGGGAGCAATGTTAAAATAGCTTTGTTGGCCAGAATGGGGAACTCCTTGGCAACAGATAACCCAAAACTGTCCAAAGGAAGATCAGCAAACTTTAGCTTTAAACCGCGATCTTGCTTCAGTTCAACGAGTTCCTCTTGCTCCTTTAAAGTCATGTCCTTTCCAGCAACGGATAATGAGCTGTATGGGTCCCTAACCCAGTCAAGGCATTCTGTGAAGGCTGAAGAGAAATAGAACGATAACTTCTCCTCAAGAGTTTTCAAATGTCTGCCAATCGCTTCGCACATTGCAGCAGTATTGTCATCATGCAGTTTCTCGGTGAGTGGGAACATCTGAAGGTTGCCACCCTGCACATGTTGTTGCCAGAGCTGCACCTTTAAACGGAATCCGTTCATTTTATCAGTGCTTGTAAGCAGGTTTTCATTTCGACCTTGCATCCGTGTGTTTAGTTCATTCAGATATTGAAATATATCAGCCAGGTATGCCAGCTTTGCACACCACTCATCACTTGCAAGCAGCTTTGAATAATCGGACCTCTCGTTTGTAAGAAATATTTTAAGTTCCTCTCGCAACTCATACACACGGGCCAGCACTTTGCCGCGTGACAGCCACCTGACCTCCGTGTGGAGCAATAAGATTTTATGTTCCGCTCCCATTTCTGTACACAAAGACGCAAATAAGCGACATCTCAAAGGTCGCGTCTTGACAAAGTTCACTATGCGCACAAACATCATCCAACACAGGAGCTAGATCTGCTGGTAAGGTCTTTGCAACGAGGGCCTCACGGTGCAAGAAACAGTGGGTAGCAAGAACATCTGGGTTTCTTTCTTTAACCCTACTTACAAAGCCTTTGATGCACCCGACCATGGCTGCGGCTCCATCAGTGCAGACACCTGTGCAGTTTTCCCATGTAAGTCCACTTTTATCAAGATATTCCGATGTGACTTGGAATATTGCCTCTCCTGTTGATTTTTCTGTCAGTGCTTTGCAAAATAGGAAGTTTTCTCTAATGGCTTCACCATCCACAAAACGCACATTGGCCAACAACTGACAATGTCCACTGATATCCGTCGACTCATCAAGTTGCAAGGCAAATTTCTTACTGATGTGCAACTTTTCCAAAACAACTGTTTCAATGTCCGCAGACAAGTCATCAATCCGTCTGGCAATTGTGTTATCAGAGAGAGGCACTTTAGCTATCTCTTTAGCTGCTTCAGGGCCAAGCATCTCATTTACAATAGCTTTACAAGCTGGTAGTATTAATGTTTCTGCCACAGTGTGGGACTTTTTTTTGATTTAGCTATGAGTTCAGCAGCAAGGTAGCTAGCTTTGAGGGCTCTCTCATTTACCTTTGTGCTTTTGTCAAACTCTCATACTAGGGCCTTCATTTGGGTTAGAATTGTGTCCAGGGTCCTGTTCGGCATTTGCCTTTTCCATTCTCAAATACTTCTCCATCACTGCTGAGATAGTGTGCGCAGCCACACACTAAAATAGAAGAGTATTACATTATCTGCCACACTTAAAGGACCTCTGCTAGGCATATTTCATTCCTGAGGGCTTAAAAAGCAGCTCTCGTGGTGACAAGAAGCTGATTTAAACCCCCCAAGAGTGAACTTCGCGAGAGCTGTATGTGTGTGATAATAACTTATATTACTACGGTCTGCATTTCCTGCTTGAATTGACACTAGTGACGTAGCACTCAGCTTTCTCTATAAGTAGAATAGAGCCGGCTGCCAAGTGCTACGCCACTAGAGTCAATTCAAGCAGGACATGACTGCTGAAGAACGGTACTAATATCATTTATTATTCCATACATACAACTCTCACGGAGTTCACTCTTGGGGGTTTTAAATCAGCTTCTTACCACCACAAGAGCTACTTTTTTAGCCCTCAAGAGTGAAATATGCCTGGCAGAGGTCCTTTCAATAAATTATTTATTTTAAAAAAGTGAAATAAAAAAGGATAACCCCCTCATATATTCAATCCCATGTAACCTCATAAATACAGTCCCACGTACAGTATATGAGCACATGATTATCAGCATCATATACTGTGGTGATGTGCACTGTACAGCGCCACAGTATATGGTGCTGATTATTATGTGGCTCATATACTGCAATATAAAGGGGTACAATGAGAAGTACTATGGCCATGAGGCCAGAGTACAAGTGCCAGCTCATATACTCAGCATATGAGCTGGTACTTGTAGTACTCCAGCCTCATGACTATAGTATTTCTCATTTTACATTTCTCATTGTTATATGCAGTATACTGCTGGAGTACTAAAAGTACCAGCTCATATGCTGAGTATTCTGCCAACAGTTCATATACTCAGGCAAAAGCTCATATAGTCAGCATTATTGGCGGGCATTACCTTGGCGGCGGGCAAATGCGAGAGTCTCTCCGCTCTCAGGATGACGCGCCGGCCTCGGTGACGTCATTAAGTCGCGCGAGGTTCAAAGCTTGCGCATGTGTTATTGTACACGTCTCCTACATTGTAAGAAGGCGTGACTGCTCATCGAGCGCATTGCCGGGAAACAAAACACAGGGGGCACCATAGTTTGGGGAACTTTCCCCGCGGCACACCCAACCATGTGTCGCGGCACACTAGTGTGCCGCGGAACACTGGTTGAAAATCACTGGATTATTCACTACAACTGACAAAAAGATCCTTAATTTGTGCACAGCGGAGTCTGGCCAGAGCTCCCAGCTGTTCCACTATTAACTCACCCCTCCCGTCGGGGGAATTCTTTCACAGCACAATGAAAGGAGGAGCACTTTTGCATCAGCTTTGAAGCTCTTAGCAACTTAGCAGTGCTCCGGACACTCGATATACGTATATCTACTTGCGTGTCCTACCCAATCTTCGATCACCTGCCGCAACTGAAACTAACAATGTTCAGTCTCTCCTAAGGATTTTTGTCAGAAGCTGAGAAAGATTCACACAATATTCACTTGTCAATCCGAGGTGATACTGCTTTGAAGTTAAATAATATCAGACCCCTAATGGGACTACACCGCTTATAGTCTCACCTTTGACTATATCCAACCAGGACGTCCGGAGATACTGCAAACAACCACACACCACGTGGAAACCACGCCAAACGGTCAGTGTCACTAGTAAAGAACTGGTGCACTTACCGTGGCTTTTTGTGGGGATGATCAGTCCCAATTCCAGTGGGGGAGGCTGAAGACAGGTCTCTCTTTGTGAACGTCCAGAGGTGGAGGGGCGTCCCTGGTTAGGGATCCGAGTCACGGCACCAACTGTTAAGGGAGGGCAATAACCCTTCACAGTTGACCAAGTGAGTGTTAAATTATTAAATTATTATGTTGATTGCAATACACAGAAAACCAAACGGAAACAAGTTTTGTATTAGGAGGATTCAAAGAATCTCTGATCCCATTTATTTTGCTTAGCATTTTATATTGTTTTGAGTATATCAAATAGCCAATCAACTCTACAGCCATACTACAATACTATAGGCTAACTGATGTTAGTACAATTATTACGGAAACACATATATGGTCATATTATCATTGTTAGTTTGAAGCACTATAGAAATTTTACAAGGTCAAACCTGGCCTAACAAGTTAGATAACAGAGTGTCTGACAAAATGTTCTCTTGAGAAAAGGTTAGTGTGAGATAAGTTCTATGGGAAGAGAAAGAAAGAATGTATGTTACGCAAGGAGTGATAATAACATGATTTTAAAGCGAGCAGGCAAAATGGAGTTGCTCTAGCATGAGTATCAATATGTCCTCTACAGTATCACTACCATAAAGTACATTATGTCAGGAAAAGAACAGCCTCAGAATCACTGGGATACATTGAAGCGTTCCAGAGTTATTACCTCATAAAGTGACACTGGTCAGAGTTGTAAAATTTGGCCTAGTCAAGAAGGTGAAAACAGGCACAGATGGGTGATGGGTTTAAAGTCTCATAGAGGGACTTAGTAAAAAATATTAAAAAAACACAAATTAAAGGAATAAAAATAAAATCATGAAAAAATATTACGCCAATAAATATACATATTTATGTAAAAACAAAAAGAAGGAGACATATTTGGTATTACTCCCTCTGGAATGAACTGATCTATAAAATTGTCACACTATAACGCCTACAGTGAATATCGTAAAAAAAAAAAAAAAAAAGATAAAATCAAAAACTATGTCTTTTTCCACAAAAAGTGGAAAGGAACAAAAAAAGTCTTATGTAAGTAAAAATACAGGGTGGGCCATTTATATGGATACACCTAAATAAAGTGGGAATGGTTGGTGATATCAGCTTCCTGTTTGTGGCACATTAGTATATGGGAGGGGGAAAACTTTTCCAGATGGGTGGTGACCGTGGCGGCCATTTTGAAGTCAGCCATTTTGGATCCAACTTTATTTTTTTCAATGGGAAGAGGGCCATGTGACACATCAAACTTATTGAGAATTTCATAAGAAAAACAATGGTGTACTTGGCTTTCAGATCAACTGGCCCAGGGCAACATATTATCTGAAATTGCTACATGATGATGTGTTGCCCTCTTTATGCACTGAAGATGGCACGTTCCCTGAGTTTTTCCAACAAGAAGGTGCACCACCACATTATGGGTGTCAGGTCAGAGCATTCCTACATGAACAGTTTCCTGGAAAGTGGATTGGTCATTGTGGGCCAGTTGAATGGCCACCAAGGTCTCCTGATCTGACCCCCTTAGACTTTTACCTTTGGAGTCATCTGAAGGCAATTGTCTATGCTGTGAAGATACAAGATGTGCCGCATCTGAAACAACGGATACTGGAAGCCTGTGCTAGCATTTCTTCTGCGGTGTTGCTATCAGTGTGTCAAGAGTGGGAGAAGAGGGTTGCATTGACAATCCAACACAATGGGCAGCACTTTGAACACATTTTATAAGTGGTCATAAACTTGTAAAAAAAACTCATGAAAGAATAAAGTTACGTTAAAACCAAGCACACCATTGTTTTTCTTGGGCCTGTGTCGCGCTGCGTTGCGCACACGGGAGCTTACCCGGAGCCGGATCTCTTGAGGGTTGTAGTCTCGTGGCGGTGATCCGGTCCGTGCCCAGGGAGTCAGACTAAGTGGCGCTGTATTAGCGGTAGATGTTGGACGACTACGCCACCCGTTGAGTACAGCTAAGGAGCTGCTGCTGCAGGGCAGACCGCTGAGGCCGGTGGTAGGATTGTGCAGCGTGATAGTATAACCCCCAACGGGAGGGGTATGGCCTCAGGGCAGCCGACGTGGATGATGGGGGGTAGCAGGAACCACTCGGAGACGGTACGGTGTAGTTCAGGGTCTTTACTGGTGACAACGATAGACCCTCCCGGAGTACTGGCTAGCGATTGGGGCCTGGTCAGTCCTTGAGCAGATGGGATCTCCCCTGGCCAGGCGGAGTTGTAGGCCTCCCAAACTAACGATACTCTTCTGGCTACCTTGCTAGAGGCGGGTATAAGTAGCCCACGTCCCTGAGTGTACCGTGTGGTGCTCACCCGTATGGCCGGTGACTCGGGGCCTTCTAGTAGCTTCCGCTTCACGACGGCGGTGCTGGTCCCATGCGTGTGACCGTGCCTTCGGGTTTCTTGGCCAGAGGACCTGAAATCCCCTGCCTGACGGATTCTGCTGCTGGGTAGGAGTTAGTCCCCACAGCCTCGGACTCCGGGTCCGGTAAGAAATCTTCTCAGTCAGGGCGAGCTCTGCAGCTGCCAGCCCCTGACTCCTTGTAACACTGCTCCCACAGAGCTCCTGCTGTTCTTTCCTATATCTGCTTCTCTTCTCTGTCTCTACTTCTTCTCTACTCACTAACCCTGCCTCAGCCCTAGGTTTATATAGGGGAAGTTCTTCCCCTCCCAGGACTGGGCAGGAGGTGTGGCATGCACAGGATCCCTGACCAAGAGACCTCCCACCTGCTCTCAGACATAACATTGCTGTTACTGTGGAAACCAGACTCCTGGGGTGCCACACAAGCCTCCACTAATCTCTGTCAAAGGAAAATGAAAAAACGTTGGCGCTCAGAATATAGCAATGCAAAACCAATATTTTCAATTGTTTTCATTGTGTAAAAGCAGCAGAACATAAAAAAACAATATAAATGTGGTTTATCTCTGTAATTGTACTGACTCGAAGAATAAAGCTGAAAAAAAAAAAAACAACTGCATCACGAACATCGGAATAGAAAGCAATCAAAAAATGTTATCTACCCCAAAATGGTACTAATGAAATCTTCAACTTATCCTAGAAAAAACAAGCTCTCACATGACTTTGTCAGTAGAAAAATAGAAAAATTATAGCTCTCAAAATATGGTGTTGCAAAAAACTTTTTTTTAATGTTTTTTTTTTGGTGTGTGATAGTATCAAAACCTAAAAAAAAACTGATCTGAAACTATTATCATTGTAATTGTGGTGACCCGAAGAATAAGGTTATGTGCTCACGATGCAGAAATGCTCAGGATTTTTTCCTGAGCGTTTCTGCATCTCCCTGGCAGAAAAAAACGCATGCGGATTGTACATACGTTTTCCTGCCAGGGACATGTTTTCCTGACATTTCCGCATGCGGATTGACAAGCGCTTTCCAAGCGATTAGCATCACTTGGAAAGTGCTTGTGACAACTAGGTCACACTATATAAATCCATGCAAACGGCATGGATTTATATAGTGTGACCTGAGAGAGTGGTTAAAAATAAAAAAAGAAATGTATACTTACCCTCTGATGGCCCCCGGTGTCCTGCTCACTCCGTTCTCCCTTGCCGGCAGCGGTGGATTGAAAGACCTGCCGACGTCAGCGTCGCGTGAGCCGTCACATGACTCTGACGTCAGCGCAGGTCCTTCAATCCACCGCGAAGTGCCGGGAAGCAAGGAGGAGCGCAGCGCGGGCCGCCGGAAGGTAAATATACATTTATTTTTTATTTTATTCTTTTTTTACAGATTTTTTAATGGTACCTGGGTCCAGTGGAGAGTCTCCTCTCCTCTACACCCGGGTAGCATCCGCACATTAGAACGCGCCAATTACGCAAGTACAGATGCAGTCTTGCGGAATTGGCGCGTTCTAATGCAAGTCAATGGCCGCGAAAACGCAGCACTTCCGCAAAATAATTGGTAATGCTGCGTTTTTTTCCGCAATGATAATCCGCAGCGGAAATTTCTGCAGCATGTGCGCAGCACATGCGGATTATCATTGGGGAACATTGCTGCCCTTCTACCATGCATTTTTAATGCGTTTCCGCAGCAGCAAAAACGCTGCAGAAACGCATTAAAAACGCATCGTGGGCACACAGCCTATAGTAGTCTTATCACTTACACCATACAGTGAGTTGTGTAGCAAAAAAGAAAAAAGCAAATCTTGAACTGCTGTTGATTTCTTCATTCTGCCTCTCAAATATCACAAAAAGGCTCGGTTCATATTTATCCTGCACTCTACGCTGAGCACTTACATTGAGGTTTCAGTGTAAATGTTAAACCTGCACACACAGGTTCCTCTACAGACCAGACAAATCCCTCTCTTTACCATGATTTGTCCTTGCCTGACCGCAGAGGTTGGCACCCTAGAATTACGCAATGGCCCCTGCACTCAATGTCAGCTGTCCCTAACTGCACCCTCAATTATACACAGAGTGTAACCCAAGGCAACAACAGAATTTAGTGCACACAGACAGAAGGTGAGACACAGGGCTAAAGACGTGTTCACACAGTCATACATGAAAGACGGAAAAAAAGGAAAGGAATGCGAAAAGACCTTTGGTATATATACGTGGAAACCCCCAGACCCTAAATGGAACAAAAAGAAGAGTGCTGTGAAGGGGAACACACAAAAAAACTGCAGGAGAAGAAATACAGAAAACCTCAGCAAGATAATCCTTGACTGGGGAGCTGGGACTCCAAACATCCATCTAACTTGGAATATAGCCAGCAAAGACTGCAATTGACATGAGAGAATAAATAGCCCCTTCCACAATGTGATAGGACAAACCAAACGAGGAAGTGAAAACATCTGCACAGAAGCAAAACCGCAAAGCAAAAGAAAGACAACAGCATTATCTGCAGTTAGACAAAGACAACACAGGCTGTGATCCAACAGAGAGGGAAATCGACCACACAGCCAGATCTCACTGGATCAAGCCCCAAAGTCGAGCCATGACAACATATTTCAGAAGACTAAATGGAAACCGCTACTCGGGTCTGTCATCTGTTAACAAAAATATAAGGGGTTTCCTTGACACTGGTCGGACAAAGGCTCTGCAAAAGTGACATGGCTTTCCTCAAAAGAAATCCAGCGAAATATGCGCTTCCACATCCAAATGCCCGTTTCCTTCTGAGCCCACACTTTGCATGGGCTGCAGTTAGCGTCCATATATTTGATATTACTGTAGAGGGGAGAGCCCATTTAATTTATGAGGTGGATGTCTCCAGAAGCCCAAGCTGGGCACTACAATGGCATATTTGTAATTTTCACTCTGCAACTTCCTTCTACAGCATGATTGTTTCTTGAAAACACCTATGTAAATAGTTTTATGCCCAAAAATGACAAACGTATTCTCGGAGTGATACCTTTATTGGCTAGCCAGAAAAAATATATATATATGCAAGCTTTCAGTGCACAGAGGTTCCTTCTTCAGGCAACATTACAAATGAATTGTAATATTCATTTGTAATATTGCCTGAAGAAGGAGCCGCTTGCATATATATATTTTTTTCTGGTTAGCCAATAAAGGTATCACTCCGAGAATACGTTTGTCATTTTTGGGCATAAAATTATTTACATTGATTTTTCTGGCTAACATGGTACCACAATATAACTTTGTATTGTACATCTTGAAAACAAATATAGAGTCAAAATGGTCACTATCACTGTAGATGAATTACCAGAGTTATGTAATTTTCAAAGAAGGACATTTGCTGCAATTCCTTGATGTAGAACCAGATCATAGAGGTGGTGGAGTTTCCAAGCATGGCCAAAGAAGGGGAGCTGTTGAGCAGAGGCAGAAATCTGTGGAAACAGTACAACAGGCACGGAGTAAGATGGTTACAAGATAGTTGCTACCAAGGTTTCCAAGCCTTGTGTACACAGCCCTGAGCCTATTTGGGTATGTGCCCACGATGCAGAAATAAAGCAGAAATTTTCTGCAGCGTTTCTGCATGTTCTTGGCAGTAAAAACGCTTGCGGATTTTACACACGTTTTTGACGTGTTTTTGCAGCGTTTTTACATGCGGATTTGACTTGCATTTTTCAAATGCATTGGGACCTCAAATCTTCATGCAAATAATGGACATGGTGCGGATTTTTCCGCAAGGAAAATCCACTGCGGAAAATTCCGCTGCATGGGCACAGAATATGCAGATTTTCATTGGGGATCATGGGGCACAGATTACCAAGCGTTTTGCAAGCGTTTACGCTGCGGAAATTCCGCAGCAAAAACGCTTGAAAAACGCATAGTGGGCACACAGCCTTACAGCAGAATCACTTTCTTATAGATATCTGCCTTTGGTTCTTGTTGGTAACTGTTACTCTTTTGTGTTACAAAAAGCCGTTAACAGTCAGTAGCAGAAGATCTAAATTGTCCTTTAATGTTTTATAATATTGTGAGGTTCTTCTGTTCCATTAAAGCAAACTCTTTAGACTGAACTTTAATTTGGTTTAAAATAATCTATGAACTGTGAGTGGTATGGTTTGTTCTATAGTTAGAATAAGGTAGAACTTGATAGAACTCTGAAATCTGCAGCATTTTTGCAGAGTAGAAAGACAATTAGCTACATTGGTTATTTTTTGAATGGTGTGACTCATTTACACTGCAATAAAAAAGAAAATGTGCGTGGTGAAGATCAGGTGTTTGCGGCATCTACCATGTAATGTTAGCTTGTCATGCAAGTGACTGAAATTCCAACTTCAAGGGCTGCCCCTTTAGGATATTTGCCTGACACGGTACAGCAGGTACTGACTTGCAGAACTGAAACAAAACAGACTGCTAGTGAAAGTTATTTATAACCACCAGAAAATATAACGTTCACATATAATTAAAAATTATAATTTCAGAAAATTCCAGTTGCCTTGATTTTTAGCATAAATATATAAATATAATTTAATAATTATTCTTGAGTAAATGCCAGAGGTTTTTTTCATGTTCTGAACAGAGAGTCATTGTGTTTATGATTGATTCTGGACATATTGAACTGCACCTTTTTAACGACAATTGCCATATACTTAATTTTAGTTTCATCGTTTAAAGTCCATAGATGATGAGAAATCAGGACCAACATCAGCAACTCAGAAGGTTCAAATGATGCGGGGGCCCATAGAAGGAGGGAGAGTCCACTGCTCCTCTCTGCCATGCATTTACGTATCCTCTGTTGTCTCTCTTATCCAGGGCAGTAATAGAAATTAAGATTCGAACTCAGGACTGTTGTTGAGAGACAGAAACACTAACAGTGAGCCTCAGGCTGAACGATTCCCTGCCAGAGGATTTTTTGTAGTCAGTTCATCACAGTGTGTGTGCATTGTGGCACTTGAAGTGAATATGAGCCAATTGACAGAGAACTTTCATACATCTTTCTCTCAAACCAAGTGAACCGCATACAGTACCTTATCTGTGTGCATAGTACATAACTGATTTAAATTTCAGGAATACTGTAGAGCTGTCATTAGTTTGTCCGCTCTGTAATAATAATGAAAGTATTGTCCTTATCATGAAGCTCTTTATACATTAAGACTGACAATTGAGGTAATGCTTACAAGAAATATCAGCCAATTCTGATTGCTTTAGAGCCCCAGTGTAAAATATATATATATATATATATATATATATATATATATATATATATATATATATATTTTTTAAGTGGCTAGTAAGATAAAAAATATGTTTTAAAAATATATCAATATTAAAACTGTTATTTACATATGTCATTTTTTGGTCAATACATTCCCTTCAGGTCTTGATGTGTGAGAGGCTAAAGAAAAGTCATCCAAAATCTCCAAAAGATTGCGTAAAAGGAAAGGTGTTGTATCAAGCATGTTGAACTTGAAGGTCCAATCCAATAGATCAGGTCTCTGGTAGTGGCTTACTCCCCTAGTGCCATTGTAAATACATGAAATGTGTGAAAAGAGGAGGTAAGAGACACTGTCAGTCAAACAAGTATTTGGCCAACAGCTATCTATGGCGTGTGGGAAACTTATAACAATGACTATTTATAACCTAGATCCTTTAAAGTCCAAAGAAATATGAAACTAGAGACAGATGTTTTAAATTTATCAAATTTTACAATATGTTTCATAGTTTTTTAGGTTGTAAATAGACATAAGTCCATCAAATTCAACCTATAGCATAACATGTTGATCTAGAGGAAGGCAAAAACATCATGAGCCAGATGCCAATTGCCCCATATTATGGGAAAAATTCCTTCCCGACTTCAGACTAGTTCCCTGGATAAAAGTCCCATCACAGAATGTAGTACCCATAATCAGTAATAATATATTTTTCAAGAAATGCATCCAGGCTCTTCTTGTATTTTTGAAGTAAATCAACCATTACAACATGTGGCAGACAGTTTCATAGTCTCACTGCCCTTACTTTAAAGAATCGACATCTGTGATTATGATTAAACCTTTTTTCCTCTAGACACAGAGGATGCCTTTTTCCCCATCGCAGGCCTAGGTGTACAAATATCAGTAGAAATATCTCTGTACTGTCCCCTCATATATTTGTACAATGTAATAAGATCACGCCTAAGATTTCATTTTTCCAAACTGAAAAATCCAAGTTTGATAACCTATTTTGTATTGCAGTCCATTCATTCCCTTAATAACCTTGGTTGAACTTCTCTGCACCCACAGTTCAGCTATGTCCTTCTTATCCATGTGAGACTGGGGTGCCTCGGGCCAGGGCCGGCTCCAGGTTTTTCTGGGCCCCGGGCAAAAGAGTCTCAGTGGGCCCCTTTAATACATACCACGATTCATGATGCACAGATACGGCAGAGAAATATATATATATAGTACAATGCAAAGATTTCACTTCTTACATTACATGAGCGATATCTATTGTAAATTCCACAATAGCTCAGAAACTGGTGAATCGCTCCACACAGAATACTGGCCCCCATATAACGCCCCATACGGAATACTGGCCCCCATATAAGGCTCCATACGGAATACTGGCCCCCATATAAGGCTCCATACAGAATACTGGCCCCCATATAAGGCTCCATACGGAATACTGGCCCCCATATAAGGCTCCATACAGAATACTGGCCCCCATATAAGGCTCCATACGGAATACTGGCCCCCATATAAGGCTCCATACGGAATACTGGCCCCCATATAAGGCTCCATGCGGAATACTGGCCTCCATATAAGGCTCCATACGGAATACTGGCCCCCATATAAGGCTCCATACAGAATACTGGCCCCCATATAACGCTCCATACAGGATACTGGTCCCCTTATAAAGCTCCATACAGGATACTGGCCCCCATATAACGCTCCATACAGGATACTGGTCCCCTTATAACGCTCCATACAGGATACTGGCCCCCATATAATGCTCCATGCAGGCTGTTACCCCCCACATAATGCCCCATACAGGCTGCCCCCCCCACATAATGCCCCATACAGGCTGCCCCCCCCTTATAATGCTCCATGCAGGCTGTCCCCCCCCCCTTATAATGCCCCATGCAAGCTGTTCCCCCCCTTATAATGCCCCATGCAGGCTGTCACCCCTCCTCTTTATAATGCCCCATGCAGGATGTACCCCCCTCTTTTTAAGGCCCCATGCAGGATGTCACCCCCCCTCTTTATAATGCGCCATGCAGGATGTCACCCCCCTCTCTATAATGCCCCATGCTGGATTTCACCCCCCTCTCTTTATAATGCCCCATGCAGGATGTCACCCCCTCTTTTTATAAGGCCCCATGCAGGATGTCACCCCCCCCTTTATAATGCCCCATGCAGGATGTCACCCCCCCATATTATGCCCCATGCAGGATGTCACCCCCCCCCATATTATGCCCCATGCCTCCATACATAAAAAAAAAAATCAAATACTCACCTCACTCCTCCTCACCTGCTGCAGCTGCTCGGGTCCGGACTCCAGCGTCGCCGGTATCTTTCCGCTCTGCGATGCCTGTGACGGCTCAGGGGAGCGCGCGGTGGAAAGACGTCACCGCGCCCTCTGACCTGAGACGTCACAGGGAGCGCAGAGCAGGAAGACAGCGGATCTGCAGAGGCACGGGGAGAGGTAAGTATCCGGCTACCGGGGCCCTCAGCAAGCGGGAGAAAAGGGCGGGCGCTGACACCGCTCTCCTCCCCCATAGCGCGACGGGGTGCGCGCGACCAGTGGGCCCCTCTACCTGCTCAGGGCCCCGGCACTTGCCCGGGTGCTGACGCCGGCCCTGCCTCGGGCCCACCAGTAAAACTGACTCAAATGGCCTACTCTAAAGTTTAATGCTCAAGATAAGTTCATACTCGTGTTGTAGTGTTTTTTAGGAGGCTCTGTTGTAAGTTCCATTATATTCAGTGGAAGAACAGGTGCAACATGTTGCAATAATTTTTTTTCCGTTAAGAAGTACATCCTAACCAAACTAAAAAGACATGATTATATTCAATTGGTTCTGTTCATGACCATTTGTCTTTGTGTCTATGTGTCAGATCCATTTCTTTTAGAAGTTAAAAAAAAAAAGAACCCAATGTGATCCTAGCTATAACTGTAAATCTTTAGGCCTTCAGGATGCAGTATTTTTTTAGTTTCCCAGAGTCATATCTTTATTATGATTTTTTTTCAATGCTATCAACTGAGGGTGCATATTATTTAAAGGGGTTGTCCCGTATCAAAGATTATTACTCCATATGTTCAGGGACACACAAAGAGAACAAAACAAAACTGAGTTTCTAAGGTATGTTCACATTATGTCTTTAAAGGACATCTGTCAATAGGATCAACCCTACTAAGCCATCTATATGGGCATGCAGGTCATAGGACAATGAATAAAATAATACATTGGTATCTGCGATCCAATGTCTTATTCCAGAGAAATCCATGTTTTTCTTATATGTAAATGAGCTACTCCTATCTCTGAAGGCTTTGATTAGTATACCTGGTTAGCTTTGCATATAAACAGGCTAAGGCTATGTGCCCACGATGCAGAAATGAAGCAGAACATTTCTGCAGCATTTCTGCATCTCCCTGGCAGAAAAAACGCATGCGGATTGTACATGTGGATTGTACATGCGGATTGTACATGCATTTTTCCTGCCAAATACATGCGGATTTGAAGCGTTATTCACATGCGTTTCCGCATGCGGATTGACAAGCGCTTACCCTGTGATTTTAGCATCACTTGGAAAGTGCTTGACAACTAGGTCACACTCTATAAATCCATGCAAACAGCATGTTTAAAAATAAAAAAATAAACCTATACTTACCTTCTGATGGCCCGGCGTGTGTTGCTGCGCTCGTTCCTGGCTGCCAGCTGATCGCGGGACACTGCACTGAAGGGCCTGCGGTCACATGACTGTGACGTCACCGCAGGTCCTTCAGTCCTGCCCGCAAGCACAGGGAAGGAGACCGGGGGCCGTCGGAAGGTGAATATAATCTTTATTTTTTATTTTATTCTTTTTTTTACAGTTTCTATGGTACCCAGGTCTGGATGAGAGTCTCCTCTCCTCCAGACTTGGGTACCATCCGCACATTGAAACGCATATAATCCGTGAGTACAAATGTACTGACACGGATTATGTGCGTCTCAATGCAAGTCAATGGCGACGATTACGCAGCGCTTCCGCAAAATTAATGGACATGCTGCAGCATGGGCATTGACAGTGCGGCTTGTCATTGGGGACCATGGGGGGCGGATTACCATGCGTTTTTGAAGCGTTTACGCTGCGGAAATTCTGCAGCATAAATGCTTGAAAAACGCATTGTGGGCACACAGCCTAACAGACTCGATGTGTCCAATTTCCAAGTGGGCCAGTCTGACCCTGCTTCTTATACACTAGTAATCAAAATTGTACACAGTATTCTAAGGCTGTGTGCCCACTATGTGTTTTTCAAGCGTTTTTGCTGTGGAATTTCTGCAGCGTAAATGCTTGCAGAACGCTTGGTAATCCGTGCCCCATGATCCCCAATGAAAATCTGCATGTTCTGTGCCCATGCTGCGGAATTTTCCACAGCGGATTTTCCTTGCAGAAAAATCCGCAGCATGTCCATTATTTGTGCATTTCTGCATGCGGATTTGAGGTCCCAATGCATTTGAAAAACGAAAGTCAAATCCGCATGTAAAAACGCTGAAAAAACGCTTGTAAAATCCGCAAGCGTTTTTACTGCCAAGAACATGCAGAAATGCTGCAGAAATTTTCTGCTTCAATTCTGCATCGTGGGCACATACCCTAAGTGTGGCCGCACTAATGGCTTGTATAGAACCAAAACTACGTTCTCGTCATGAGTATCTATGCCTTTTTTAATACATCTCACTATTGTATTTGCCTTAGCAGCAGCTGCCTGGTACTGGTCACTAAAGTTGAGTTTGCCATCCAAACATACGCCCAAATCTTTTTCAGAGACAGTTTGACTCAGTATTTTACAATTTAGTACATATTACACATTTTATGTCCTTTTCCCAAGTACATTACCTTACATTTATCTACAATAAACTTCAATTGCCATTTTCTACCCAAGACTCCAGCTTACATAAATCCCTCTGTAATATTTAATTATCCTCCTCTGTTGATTAAATTGCAGAGTTTATTATCATCTGCAAAATTTAAAATTCTACTGGGTATGTCCTCTACAAGGTCATTAATAAATGTGTTAAAAAGAAGAGGACCCAATACTGACCCTGTGGTACCCTACTGTTAACTTACCAAATCCGAGTATGTTCCATTAATAACCACCCTCTGTTTCCTATCATTGAGACAGATGTTAACCCAGTTACAAGTATTTTCTCCTTGTCCAATTTCTCTCATTTTATGTAGTGACTTTTCATGTGGCACTATATCAAACGCCTTTGAAATATCCAGATAGACAACATCCATGGTGTTACTCCAGTCCAGTCTGGAACTTACCTCTTCATAGAAGCTGATCAGATTAGTTTGACAGGGCCAATCCCTCATAAACCCATGTTGAAGTTGGGTCATTTAGTTATTCTGATTGAGATACTTCTGGATAGCATCTCTTAGTAAGCTCTCAAAGATTTTGCCCTACAGACGTGGTTAAATATTCTGGCCTATAATTTCAGATTTTGTCATCTTTTTGAATATTGACACCACATTTGCTCTGTGCCAGTCCTTTGGTACAGATCTTCTTATCATTGAAACTTTGAGTATTAAAAATAATGGTCTGTCAATCATGATACATAATGTCTGCAGTACTCGGAGTTGTATGCCATCCAGGCCTGGAGATTTGTCAACTTTAGTGTTTTTGAGGCAACATCATACTTCTTGCTGAGTTAAGCAAGTAAAATTTAATAAACAATTTACGGCATCCCTCTTATGTCGTCTGTCATGGGATTTCCTTGTGTAAATATTGTAGAGAAAAAGGTGTTTAGCAGATTGGCCTTTCCCTCATCCTTTTCCACCATTTCACACAGATTATTTTTGAGGCGGCCAACACTATAACGTTTTTTTTAGTGAGCTTCACTGCTTCAATCTTTGCTGCCTTGATCTGCTTTTTACACATTTTTTTCTATATGATTTAATGCCTTGTCACTACCCTCTTGCTTTAATTCTCTAAATATTTTTTTTTTGGCATTTTGTGTCCTTTACAGCTCTCTTTAGCAATAGTACATTTTGGCAACCTGCAGCTTAAATTTTTTATGTCTCTGTGTCAGCAGTGGGGTCCTCCTGGGTCTCCTACCATAGCGTTTCACTTCATTCAAATGTTGACGGCTAGTTCACACTGACACTGATGCACCCTGAGCCTGCAAGACAGTTTGAATTTCTTTGGAACTTGATAGGGGCTACTTTATCCACCATCTGGACTATCCTGCGTTGCAACTTTTCATACATTTTTCTCTGCCGGCTACGTCCAGAGAGATTAGCTACAGTGCCATGGATTGTAAACTTCTTGATTATGTTGTGCACCGTGGACAAAGGAATATCAATATCTCTGAAGATGGACTCATAACCTTGAAATTGTTGATATTTTTTAACAATTCGGGTTCTCAAGTCCTCAAACAATTCTCTCCTCCTCTTTCTGTTCTCCGTGCTTAGTGCGGCACACACAGAAACACAATGCAAAGATTGCGTCAATTTCTATTTTTATCTGATTTCAGATGTGATTTTCATATTGCCCATACCTGTTATTTCCCACAGGTGAGTTTGAACGAGCATCACATGGTTGAAACAAAGTTGTTTAACCACATTTTTGGAAAAGTACCAACAATTTTGTCTGACCCATTTTTGGGGTTTTGTGTGAAATTGTGTCCAATTTGCCTTTCTGGTGTGGCAGGTACTACAGGCAGTATTTCAGAAAATACTACCATCAAGGTCCTTGCCTTAAGCTTTCAGCCTAATTCGCAGAAATCATTTTTAAGGACATGGCTCAGTTTGGGGATTCGATCCACTGACCTGTTGCTCAGTGGTCGGTTCCCTTGGGTTCTGAGCTATTGCCTTTTTTTCCCTGTCCAAATGCCGTTGGTTCCAATTTTCTATGTTCCCCCTTCTTGGTTTTCTCCTCTTCAGGTGTTTTCTATTTTCCCATTTTTTGTCTGCCTTATCACATTCTGGGTTGGGTTTTATAAGTTCACTCTTCACTGCACTTCCTTGCTGGCTATACTTCTAGGTGGACTTTGGTTTATGAGTGCCAGCCCTACCGCTAAGGGGTTTACCTTGCATGGTAAACACCATTTGAATTCCTGCAGTGAGTCCGTTTTCTTTCACAGTTCCTCTTCCTTTCACCTCATTAGGTTTATGGGAGGTTATTTTTGTTCCATTTATTTTTGGCTCTCCTTAACTTTCTCTCTCTATCTTATATGAGCATATTTTAATTTTATAACTCTGGGCCTTCATATCTTCCTGAACATTTTTCTTTCCTCTTGTTGGCAGTGTGTTGCGACCTTCGCTCTGGTTCCTCAGGAGGTACGAGAAACTCCACGATGGCCTTTTAGGGAGCCAGATCCAAGGTGGTGTTTCTGAGTTATACAGGAACCAGTTGGCATGGGTGTGGTGTCTCCCTGTAGTAAGTCTTGCCTTTCTCTGTTACCCGTGAGTGAGTGTGTGTTAAGTTCATAACAGTATCTTGCTGCAGCAGTGCTACTCCTGTACTGACATCCCCTCATCTGCCTACTTATCAAACTTGGAGTGTGCCAGATCAAGACTAGCCTCCCTCACACTCTTCCCTCTACCCCGCCTTCTAATTATCAATCAGCTAGCTGCCTCACTGTCCTGAAGCTCCATACTACAATCCTCCCCCACATCTATCCTAGCAAGCACTTGCTCAGTGAGCAGCAAACACCTTTCCATATTGTCTATGGATCTCAGTATTGCAAGCTGTTCATTTGAATCACACATGTCAAACTCCAGCCTGTGGGCCTAATCTGGCCCGCAGAGTGGTTATATCTGATCCCCGACACCAGGACCGCCACACCTATGTGGGGCCATTATTCTGTATGGAGGACTATGTGAGGCCCATTATACTGTATGGAGAACTATGTGAGACCTATTATTCTGTATAGACGACTATGGGGGCCCCATTATTCTGTATGGAGGACTATGTGAGGCCAATTATTCTGTATGGAGGACTATGTGGGGCCCATTATACTGTATACTGGTTGGCTCGCTACTTTGTCCAAGTTTTTCATTTTGACCCTCTATGTGTTTAAGTTTGACATCCCTAATTTAGATGAAGTACGTGAGCTTCTAAATGTACAACTTGCACACATCTCACACAGCAGTATGCACCCTCAAATGGCAGTTCAAGGATTGCATACATGCAACAAGATGTACACTGGATGGCATTGTCAATAATGAGCACGTACTCTGGTCCTAAAGGAGATTACACAACAAGTAAATACAAACTGTGAATTAGTACAAATTACTCCCATCTAAACTTCCTGAATCCAAAGTCACTGAATCACAATTCACACACTTAAAGAGTAACTGTTGCTTTAATTTTTATTTTATAAATCAATAGTGCACATGGAAATAAGCAACTTTTTAATATCTTATCAGAGGAATCTGCTTCTTTCTCTACCAGACTCATCAATTATTCTCAAAATTCTTAATTCACCGTTAAAATCTTCATTCAGTGAAGACAGATTTTTACACGACTGATATAGGAGATGGCAGTAACTACTGCTAAGTTACTACTTAGCTTGAACAGACACCAGAAAGATAACGCCAACTGTCCTCCAAGGGCACCAAAGACGAGACTAGCCAACTGTTAGTACTCCAAGTCTGCACAGAGGTACATAGAACTATCACTGGTGACTCTCTGGAGAAACTGAGAGTTTTTAACTACCAAGCCAGGGTGTGACAATCAGCAGCAGAAGGTGGAGGTTGCTGCTGGGTCCTAAAGAGAGAAGGATATAACTATACTACAGAGATGAGAGTATCAGGAAGGCATCTGCAATGCCAAGCGCAGTGACCTACAGCTGGATCCAGAGCTACTGTCTGTCACACCTGACATACCCATGACAGGAGTTTCTTAACAGCACCGCCTCCGGGTACTGTGTAGCATAATAAAGGACCACTAATATATTGATGTCCGCTGGCGGACTTTACCAGGGGTCCCACTAAATCCATAGCTATACGTTCGAACAGGACCTCGATGATTGGCAATAGAACTAGGGGGCTGCAGAAGTGAGCCTCCGGGGAGGTTAGCTGGCACGTGGGACAGGAGTGACAATAGCTCAGAATTTCTCTGCCGCACCCATTCCAGTGGAATCACTGGAGGATCCGCTTCTCCCAGATGACCAACCAACATATGAGAATGAGCCATGTCTAACAACCTGTGTTTGTAGGGCCCTGGCACCAGAAATTGCTCTATTACCTCACCCCTTAGTTTGGTCACTCTATACAACAGATACACTTTCATGGCAAAATATAGGAATCGATTGTCGACACCCGGCTCCTGAGGAATATTATTTACCTCTGTCACATTCTCAAGAGCACCTTTTAGAGTTAAGTTTCTGAGTTGGGTGGTTCCAAAGTTTTCCCTCGACACCTCCAACTCAGAAACACTGACTTTAGGGGACTCTTTCTTATCCTCATTGCCGGCCAGAACAGAAAATGGAAACTCTTCAGCCGCCGCATGCGACCAAGGATTCTCCAGATGTGACCTGGTTGTCAGCCGAGCTACCCAGCGATATCACTTTCACCAAATTGTCCCAAAACAAAGGAAAATCACGTCCAATAATTACAGGATGTAACAAGCTCTTGATCTCTCCCACTTGGTGGGACACAGATCAGAGTCTGTGCTTATGTCGACCTGGGCCACCGGATAATTCCTGTCATCTCCATGGATTCACCTCATGCCAACCACCTTCACAGGGACTAGCACATTCAGGAGTGTGGCCTTTACATGGGTCACCAAACTCCCTGAATCCAGAAGTCCGGTCACTTGCACACCATTTACAGACACTTGGCACGCCTGAGGCCTCTCGCCAGGATGAGGAATAGCACTGCAGCCACGATTAGCGAATTAGGAGCAGCTCTGGCCTATGCTGCAGTCCATCGTCTCTGATGTCATGGTACAACAGGCGGCTATATGACCAGCACTATGACACCTCCAGCAGACAACACTATGGGACTGATTCCTTGGCAGTGGCTCAGATGCCTCCTGGGACTTTGGACACCCCACAAGTACGGATTTAGTCCCCTTCTTTTGACTGTCAGTCCCCCTTTGGGAACCCTAGTAATGTGACCTTAAAACCGCTTGACTTCCCAGGGAATTCTCAACCACCAGGTACCTCTCCACCAGGCTCACAAGGTCATCTGTGTTCTGGGGATCTCCCTGGGCAACCCAGCACTGCACTGGCCTTGACAGTGAGTGGATGAACCGATGCATCACCACTCTTTCCACCATCTATGCTGGGGATCAAGTCTCGGGCTTCAGCCATTTTTGCATCAAGTGCAGGGTTTCAAACATTTGGGATCGTGGAGGTTTCTCCCTTTGATATCCCCAGTGATGCACCCTTTGTACTCTGACTGCCAGGTATTATGCCCAGTTGAGCCAAAATCTCTGCCTTTAGCTTGCCAATCTGCTGGGGTCAAGTCATACTACGCCTTATGGGGTTCTCCAGTAAGATATGGCTCTAGAGCCTCCGCCCACTGCTCCGGTGGCAGTTTCTCAGTCTGCCACCCTCTCGTACACAGGCAGGAACGCATCAACATCATCACCCAGAGTCATTTTCTACAACTCGCCTTTTATCGTATTTCTCACCTGGGTCTCATCACTGGTTTGGGGGAGGTGCGGTTGGAGCAATTTCAAGGATGCCAATACTTTCAACCATGACTGTATGTGAATTGCAGTTTATTCATCTATCTTCCTCTGGATCCTGTGTAGAAGTTTTATCAGCTGCTAGTACATGAGTGTCCGTCCAAATTCCAGTAGGCCGCAGAAGATGTCAGTTGCTTAACGTAGAGACCCCCGAATGAGGAGTGAAGAAAAGAGAGACCCCCCTCTGTGTTTCACATGGTATATATGTATGTCTCACACAGCACCTGTTTCTATATATGGCGCTACCATCTACACTGAGCTAAGTATACAGAAATAACACATGTAATGTCCGCAAAATCTTTCATGAGGATGAAGCAATGTACCCAGTACAGAGTTGAGATTAGAAATTAATAATTTGATTGTTTAACATGTCCAAACACCAATTATAGTGGTGCAGCTCTCTCGTAGACACAAGTGCACACACAGATCCAATTCTGGTGTTCAAATAGTCAGAGGTTTATTGAAAGTCCATAAACCGCTTCGGCTCACAAAATCAAAACAGCCTTTCTTCGGCACAATGGTATAACATAAAAATAAACATTCCTTTTGGCATTACTAGCATTACGGATTCACCCGTTCAGGTACACTACCCGTTTGGTCAGATATTGACAGGATCTGACCAGCACCAACAGGTCTTTCTACCTCCCACACACAGACAGTTTCTGAGGCAACTCAGCTGCTTTTTAAATGAGCTGCAAAGCCTGTATAGTAGGTATGGGAATGACTAGTTCCTCCCAGCTCTACTAGTCATTCCTAAAACCCAGAGCCAAAAATCCGAGTCCATTAAAACCCTCTCAGCAACTACTTTGCTGGAGCCTTCTCTCCAGGATTCACATTACCAAAGATAGCCACTTCGGTGACACATATGTCCTATCCAGGAATTGTCCAGCTGCATCCTTACCACATTCTCAAAAATAGACTGGGTAAAATGGTGGAATAAGAAACGGGAAAGGCCAATCTGCTGAATGCCATTTTCCATACAATATTTACACAAGAAGATCCCATGACGGACAACGTTATCAGGGATACCTGGATGGCATTCACCCCCGATTACTGTGGGAATTAATTACCTTAATGGACTGACCATTATGTTTAATATTCAAAGATTCAATAATAACAGAGTCTGTACCACAAGACTGACGCATAGCAAATGTGGTGCCAATATTCAAATAGGATACAAAATCTGAGACTGGAAATTATAGGCCAGTAAGCTTAACCTCTACTGTGAGTAAAATTCTTAAGAGTTTCTTAAAAGATGCTATGCTGAAGTATCTCAATAAGAATAGCCTCATTACCCAGTATCAACATGGGTTTATAAGGAATCGGTCCTGTCAAATTAATTTAATCAGCTTCTATGGAGAGGTAAGTTCCAGACTGGACAAAGGAAATGCAGTGGATGTTGTCTATACAGACTTTTTAAAGGTGTATGATATGGTGCCACATAAGAGGTTGGTACATAAAATGAGAGTAATGGGACTAGGGGCTCCCGGTTACAGCAGGTGTTTGGTAATCTCTTTCAATTTGATAATATTTACTGCTATATTTACTATTATGTCTGACTATAGATAGAGATGGGTGTACAATATGCTTTTCCACACTCCTTGTTTATGAACACTACTATGGTAGGATACAGGTAACCCCTCTATGGGGAGTTTACTCCTTATAATAGAGTTTGCCATTAGGTGCATTACAACCTTTGGTTCTGTGTGTATATAGCGTACCACACTATATGAACACAAACACTAGGTGTGCGATATATTGCCCAGCACTATAGGTGGTCTCTTTACTACACCCATTGTGTCAGCAATTTGACCTATTTCTTTTCTTTCTGTAAAACCTTATAAGCACTTTGTACTTTATTGATACACTGTTATGAATTCATGATCTAATCTTATGCACTACTATTATGTTTTTATGATTTAACTATTTGTACTATCATGGAACCGTGATCCAACCTTATACATTTGGTTATTGTGTATTTTAGAAATTAGAGATGTGATATAGGGGACACAGATGGAGGTGTCGGGGTCGTAGCGACATTCCACTCGTCCTCCAGTCACTCCAAATTAAGGTTATGAGCATGGGTCAACCATTCAAAGAATGAGTCAGACAACAAGCTGGTTCAAACTCAGAGTATGCTCAGAAGGCTACTGGCAAGCCACGATCTCAGCAATGTTCTGCCTTTATTTCCACATGCACAAACTTAAATACACTACGTAATGGGGAGGGGAAAGGGAGTGTTCGGGGCGGGGTAAGCCATAAATGGATTGTTCGGGGCGGGGTAAGCCATATATGTCTAGTATCCGGCCACTCCTGATTGGTCCACGTCTCCTTAACTCAGTCTCTGGGCAGACAACCGTCAGTTGATGTTTTGGTTTCATTTCTCTGAAACAGGTGCTTGGCTGATACTGGCACCATCTTAGGATAAGTTTCGATCTAAGTAACACATAGCAAGGAAAGCTTATTGTTATGAGACACAAAATGGTGGTTAGTACATAAGCAAAGCGTATAAAAGTATAAAAGTATAAAAAGAAGAAAATATATATTCTTTTTTACCCTGACATTCCCCCCTAAACACTAAGCTTTCCCTTGCTTCGGGGCCTTTGAGACTGTCCATGTGTGGGGAGAGGGGAGGTGGATTTCTTCACCCAATCATCTTAGAGACTGCCCCCTTATGGGACGCCCCAAACAATTGAGCCCTACCCTAAATAACACATAGAGTTCTCCCAACTGACCCTAAACTAGATCTCTCAATTGGACTCTGTCATGAGGGGTCTGGTCAGGCTTATTTAAAGGAGTGTATTTCTCCATATCTTCCTTACTGGTATCATCATGTAACAGAGATGTGGTTTCTTGATTCAAAAAGGTCCCGGAAGTTGGAACAGCATTGTTTTTCCTGTATAAGGGGACTATGCAGCATAGGACCACCAGGCCCAATACTAGTAGACCTCCCATTACTAGACAAGCTTGTTGGAGGAATCCCTTGAGCCCTCCCAACCAACCTGAGAAGAAGGAGGTATCTACCCCCGCATTCGCCTTCACTTCCTCTGCCAGACTTGTTATCCTTCGAAGAGCTTCCACGGTTTTCCCATTCACTCCAGAGTTCTGGGGAATGTATGTGCAACATTCTTCCCCTATCATCCCACATACACCACCTTTCTCAGCGAGAATCATATCTATTGCCAATCTATTTTGAAGAGTCATCCTTGTATTGGGCCCTAGTTCCTCAACTATGCCCTGGAAGGCATCTCTGCTGTAATTTATAAATCTCTGTTCAGTGTAATAGACATAGTTTATCCAATCTACATTCCTATTGATCTGTATAGCCGGGATGAGTGAGAGAAATCCAGCAACTACTTGATTCTGAGCCTTGTACTCATCTGGGACCCCCCTAGGGACTCCTATAGAGTCTATATAGACCTTCGGGTCTTCTGCATAGCTCATATGCAGCTGTTCCAGACTTCTCTTTTTCCTGGTCAGTTCAGGAGTTGTTTCCGGGTTCCAGGGCAGGATTCTGAATTGCATGGCTAATTTTACTAGGGTGCACTGTCCGGTCCAGGTGGTGGGAAGCCTGGGTCTGAGTCGTCCATCCCCACAGAGCCAATAACTATCATATATATATCTGGAATGATTGCTTAGTAGATCAGTGTCCACAGTCTCGTTAGTCTGACAGAAACTATCTTTGAAAATTCCTAAAGAACGACCGGTAGAGTTGTCAGGGGAGTAGCATGTATAATTATCTTTGGTTATTGTTACTTCACCAGGGGTCCGAATTTTTGCCTTGGAGCTAACCAGGGGAATGTATTCAGGACAAGAGCTATCGTCTAATTTATTTTTCAGCAACTTTAATAAGCAGAGGGTACTATTATGGTCAGCTGGGAAAGCATGGGTGTACAGATGAGTATTGGCAGCTGCACAGGCCACGCAACTTACGGATATGTTCTGGGCTCTAACATTGTACCGTACCCATTCTAACCATAGATTTTTACGGGGATTTACCTGGGTTTCTATGGAGAAAACTTCTTCCCACCCAAGCCCTGGGATGGGAATGACCTCGTTTAAATTTTTTTGCAGCATAACACCTTCGCTAGATTGACTTGTGTTCAAAGGGGCTGGTGTAGGTTTTGTTTGTATATCTTTTAGCTCTATTATTCCTTGCCTAGGGTTTATAGCACCATTGTAGCTACTCAAAACATATTTCCCCAAATCTCCTGTTTGAGGGTTCTCCAAATTCAGATATAAAGGGAAGCAGTCTTTTTCCCATGAACATTTTGGTCTACGTGGCCACTGTACCTTATCTATAAATCCAGTGCTCAGGGTCATTCGGGTTAATAGAGATCTCCCTTCTCGGTCCTTCCTGTTTACAGCTTCCTTTGGTTTGTATTCCCAGTCAGTATCTCCCGTATTCCACCCCACATCTGACCAATAATAGCAATTTTCGTTTCCTGGACGGGTTATACAGAGATAAAACGTTCCTCGGGCACAAGCATTATACCAGTACCATGTCATTCCTGCACAATCCACTATGTCACAGTAATCAAATCGATACGTCTGGATTTTTGCGTGAGTATCTACCCAAAATGTGGTAGCTGTCCACCCTGGGACAGACAGTAAGCATTTGGAAAGGATATAGAAGAAGGTAGTCATCTTTTATAGGCTCGCTTTGTCTCTCTTGCAGTGGGAGGCGTGAATCCAGGTGCTCTTGCCCTCAAGCTTCAGAGCTGTAGGAGTAGTCAGGATCACAGTGTAGGGGCCCTCAAATCTGGGTTGGAGACAGTCTTTCCGGACAAACTTCTTTACGTACACCAGGTCGCCTGGGGTGAAATCATGTACCGCATCACCTGTGGATTCTGGGAGAGAAGCAGATACTGTAGAGCGGGTGTTAGTCAATTCTTTAGACAGAGCAATCACAAATTTTACTACTCTATCATGTGTTTCAGACAACTCTTGGGGCCTAATTTCTCCTATTTTAGGTGGGGTCCCAAACAAAATTTCATAGGGAGTTAGCCCATGTTTAGCTTGTGGGGTGTGTCTGATATGATACAATACTATAGGGAGTAGGTCGGGCTAGGGGAGGGAATGATCTTGGGTCATTTTCAAGAGCTGGGTCTTGAGTGTGGAGTTCATCCTTTCCACTTTGCCTGAACTGGCAGGATGGTATGGAGTGTGGAGGCCCAAATCTGTTCCCAACATGTTCCAAAGTTCTTTGTAGATATTTGCTGTGAAAGCTGGTCCTTGATCCGATTCTATGACTTGGGGAACTCCAAATCTGCAGGCAATTTCAGTGATCAGTTTCTTGGCTGTGACTTTAGCAGTCATGTTGACAACCGGGTAGGCCTCGGGCCAGGCTGAGAACATATCCACGGCTACCAAAACGTACTCATATTTTCCTGCTTTAGGCATTTGGATATGGTCGACTTGTATTCTCTGCCAAGGGTAGTCTGGTTTAGCCAGGTGTTGGAGAGGGACCAGTGCCGTACACGTTGGGTTGCAGGTAGCGCAGACAGAGCAGGATTTTGAGTATGCAGTCACAGTGGAAGAGATTCCGGGTGCAAAGTACAGTTTCTTGATACATGCCAAGGCTTGATTCTTTCCTCTGTGTGTAGGCCCGTGAGCCCATGCTGCCACGGCTGAGTACATGCGCCTGGGCAAGCAAGGTTTCCCGTCCACTTGATAAAGAGCTGAGTCGACCTTTAAATCTTTACGACCTGCCAGCACGGCTCCCGCCGCTTTCCATTGCTTGACTTCTTCAGTGGGGGTCTTCCTTTGTTCCTCACACAATTTTTCTTCAGGCATCCTGACCCCCCTGGATTCCACTCGTGTCTCCGCTGGACTTGTATGGTCTTCCGCTGGCTGTTCTTTGGCCCTTGCTCTAGTGAGCGCCACAGCTACGGTTTGCAGGGTCTCCCCCATCTCTTCTTCCTTTTCCTGCCACTTTGATGACACATTCTCCACTGCCGCAGTCTTGGCTGCTTGGTCAGCTAGGTGGTTGCCCCTGGCTTCCCTGGAATCTAGTCTTCCATGAGCCTTGACCTTGATAACAGCAACCTGAATGAGTAGTTCCAGGGCCTTCATTAGGGCCTTAATCCATGAGGCATGTTTCACTGGTGTACCTGCAGCTGTGATGAATCCTCTAGACTTCCACAAGAGTCCAAAATCATTGCAAATTCCATGTCCATACCTAGAATCGGTATATATGTTTGCCGTTGTTCCAGCTGCCAGGTGGCAGGTTTCTGTGAGAGCTACAAGTTCAGCTTCTTGTGCAGACATGTATGGTGGTAGAGCTTCAGCCTTGAGGACTGTTAGGTCTGTTGTGACAGCATATCCCGTGTGGAACTTCCCTTGAGGGTCTGCGAAACGGGATCCATCAGTCCATAGGTGCAAGGCAGGGTGTGCGAGCGGATGTGCCACCATATTCTCTGGAGCAGAAGTCTCTTCCTGCAAAATTTTTATACAATCATGAGGTTCCACCAATGGACCTTCACCCTGTTCGTCTTCCCCCCTAGAGGGTGGGAGCAAAGTGGCAGGGTTGATAGTCAGACATCTGGTAAATGTTATATTGGAGGGCAACAATAGGGAACACTGCAGCCGCAGGTGTCTTTGGTTGGTTAGATGTTTCGGAGAGGTTTGTTGCAGAACAGCCGAGAGATCATGGCCAGCCTGTATAACTAGATCATGTCCAAGGACGATATCAGCTGACTTGTCAAGGAGGATGTGAGCAGCGTGGACCGCCTTAAGGCACGTGGGGGCAGTTCGGGCGACAGGGTCCAGGCGGGCTGAGTAGTAGCCTAAAGGCCGATACTTATGATCATGCTAGAACTCCAGAGGCATGACCTTCCGATTCAGAGACAAAGAGGTGAAATGGCTGAGTATAGTCTGGTAAGCCCAAGGCCGGGGCAGAGACAACAGCCTGTTTAAGGCTGTCAAAACATAGTCTGCGTTGGTGAGAGATACGTGAATCTTCAGCATGAAACCAGACGGAGCCTTCGTCCTTAAGACAGTCATACAGGGGTTGCATAAGCTTTGAGGCATCCGGGATCCATTGCCTGCAGTAAGTGATGAGACCAAGGAAAGTCTGCATAGCGGAGTAGGTGGTTGGGAAGGTGATATCCATGATGGCTTGTTTTCTTTCTTCAGTCAGATGTCTAGCACCTTGTGATATACAATGTCCGAGGAAAATGACCTTGGGCAGACACCATTGGACTTTGCCTTTCGAGACTTTACAGTTAGCTGAGTGAAGAAACCAGAGAATGGATGCTGACATCTCTGGCAAATTCTCTTCAGTGCCGCAGAGTAAAAGATCATCCACATATTATAGAAGAGTGACCTGAGCGTTCTCTTGAACCCATGGCTCCAGAATAGACTTCATAGAATGAATGAATTGGTTAGGAGAGTTCTGGGCTCCTTGTGGAGTCCTGGTCCATGTAAGCTGTGCTCCTTGAAAGGTAAAGGCAAAAAGAAACCACGAATCTTCATGCAAGGGTATACTGAAGAAGGCGTTGGCCAGATCTAACACCGTAAACAAGGTCGCCGTTGGAGGCACCTGAGACAAGAGGGTGTTTGGGTTGGGTACCACTGGAGTTTCTAAAATGGTAGCTGCATTGACGGCTCTGAGATCCTGAACCAACCGGTATCTTGGAGGCTCTCCCGGTGCGGTTTTCTTTTTTACAGGAAAGAGGGGTGTATTGCATGGAGATACACATCTGACAAGGACTCCTGACTCCAGGAGGGAAGCGATTTGGGTACCCAAGCTTTGTTCTTGTGCCGCCTTGAGGGGGTATTGTGGCAACCGTGGGTACCTGTGTCCAGGCTTGAGGTGTACTTGGACCGGGGGAACCTGCAGGAGGCCAACGTCCTCTGGCCCGCTGGACCACAGAGAGTGAGGGAACTGTGAGGTATCAAGAAGAGTGTGAGGTTGTATGGTCATCATCATGAGAGGGAAGGCTTTGAGAATGCAGCGATCTTCAGTCCCTTGTTCGGAATGAGGATCTCGCAGAAGACGCTCCATACCATGGTTTCCGAAGGTAATAGTTGCCTTCATCCGCTCTAAGAGATCGGCTCCCAACAAATTAACGGGGCAAGTTTCTGAGACCAAGAATCTTGTGAGTACTCCAGTGAATGGTCCTGCAGACACAGGGACTGTGAGTGGAGAGGAAATATGTTGGCCTTCCACCCCAACACAGGTGAGGGTATCCGGTGATAGGGATACCGAGGGAGGGAGCTGTGTGGAAGAAATGACAGATGTGGCCGCCCCAGTGTCCACCAGAAACTTCAATGGTTGATGGTCCACCTGTAAAGTGACAGTCCCACAGGCGGCCGTGGGGTGCGTAGCCGGGAAAGTGGACACTGGTTGACCGGGCCGTCATTGGCGTGGGTGAGATGGTTCACGGGAAGGTCCATGATTGCGTGGACCGTCATGAAACGAGCGGTCATTGTACTGTCTGCGGGTTGGACAGTCTCTGAAAATGTGATTAGGGCTACCACATTCCCAACACAGTATGCGTCCTTCAGAATCACGAGATTGTCTCTTGTCTCTAGGTGGCCCCCTGTCATTTCTTCTGTCTTGTTTTCTATATGTGGGACGAGTATCATCACCTGTGCCTTTAACCATTACCCACTTGATTCCATGTTGGTTGCCAGGGGGTGGGTAGCTTTCTTGAGCTTGATATACCATGGCAGGAGCGGCTTTCTTCTTTGGCTTAGTATCCTTTTCCATTTTTAGCATGGCTTTTTGGAAAGCTTTGACAATGTCCACCGCGTCGTTAAAAGAAGAAGAACGGATCTCGGGGCGTACCCTCAGAACCTCATCTCTGAGGGCGTCTTGTAGGCCATCTACTAGGGCCTGAACCAACAGGGCGGCCTGCGTCTTGACGTGAGGACTGTATCCGAGATCCTCAAAATGCATGCTGAGTCTTGCAGCATATCTTTCCACAGATTCATCAGGGTCTTGTTGAACATCTTGTACAGACCCAGCTTGATCTGACAAGCGATCCTGAGCCCAGGCTTTTAACTGTTTCATGTATTCTAGGCCGGATTCATACGTACTAAGGGATCCTACTTTTGTGGAATCCATGGCCTTTTCGATAGTAGACAAGAAATATTCCTTGGCCTTCACAGATGTGATACCTGCCAAATCGGCCCAGGTTGCACCATAAATGGCTCTGGTTGTGTCCAAGCGTCTAGCATACTGCATGGGAGATTTATCGGGATCAGGAAGCTTTGAGACCAGAGTGTCTACTTGTACTGGGGTAAAGGGTTGATATTTGATCATCCCTAAAGGTCCAGGAACTTGTTGAGGACCGGGCAGCGTCGCATGTTCCTTGGTGGTGTTTGGGGTGGCCGCTAGGGAGGATTCTTCAGGCAACAGAACCGCATTAGGTATCGGTGTCTGGGAGGAGGTTGCCACTAGTAGCTTAAAGGCCAAAGGCATAGCAGCATGAACTGCTGGACTACGGACACATACAATGCGTATTGAGTCCAATCCATGGGGGAGGGTCTCCATGCCTTCCTTGAGGGCTAGTACGTGTTCCTCCATGCACGGCCCGAGTGGGTAGCCGAAAATTCCAGAAGATATAAGTGGTATCGCTAAAGTGCGTCTGGGCATATCCTGATGACTCAATTTTCCTGCATGAAGGAGTACTGAACGGATGGTAGATGTGAGAGTGGAACGTGACTCTTCGGGGTTCTGGGGGTCATAAATAGGACCCACTGCATGTATGATGACATCAGCGGGCAGTCTACCCGCACGGGTGACTAAGGTCTGGCCTTTTGAAAGCTCTCCGTTTTCGGCTAAGTGAGCCTGGCATTCTGCAGCCAGAGTGGAACCAGCAGCAAGGGCAATTTTACGAGCCAATCCTCCAACATGGCTCATACGGGTGTTTGCAGGGTTGACTATGGCCCCCACCCGATGTGTAAGGATGTCACCATAGCCTATTGACAGAGTGACAGGGCGTCCTGATGGGTCTACTAGATTCCGGGAGCGGCAGGGGTCCCAGACTTCTGAGGGGCTGGGGGTGGTGTTCTTTCAGCAGTTGCTTGGAGCAAGGGCCGGAGTATGGGCAATGAATGTGGGGTGGAGGATGCCATAGGAGACGTATGGGGTAAAGGGGGGGGGGGCTGGAGTATCTTGAGCCCATCCCTCATCTGGCTCCGTATCGTCTTGAGTAACAGTATGTTGGCGGAGGGAGAGCAGTCTGGCCTGAAATTCTGGGGAGTTGAGGAGGATATCCCCAGAATTATGGGCAACCCCTATGGGGAACAGAGGGAGCGCCTCAGCATCGTGGACTGGAGCAGAGGGTATCACATTAGTTTCAGATGGGTGCTCTGGGACTGCGGGCTTTTCCACCCGTGCTGGCGGCTGGTAATAAGCACCGGACGGATCTAGTAGTGGATATAGGCCGGATTGGGGCTTTCCGGGCCTCCCACAACAAGTAAAAGGTGTAGTAAGCTGGCCGTTGGAGGGAGGAGTTGGAGTGGGAGTGGGATTGTTCTTGGAGGCAGGCTGGGCATCGTGCCATGGGCGGCCCGCCCCACAGACACAGCAGAACTTCGCCCAGGGCGGGTTCTGTTCTCCGCACATACGACACGTCCATCCTTCCGATGATTTGGCGTCGGCACCATTATAGGGTGGTGGCTGAGGGCTCGGTGTAGTGACAGGCATCAACGGGGTTACGGCCAATTTAGGGTCACATAACAAATCACATTCTGCAGCTTTCATGTATCCGAACAAAGGCTCGGCATTCTCTGTCCCCCCCGCACCATTTACTTCTTTCCAGCCCTCCACCTTTAAATCATTCGCTACTCTAAGATGTGCTTGAGCCTGATGCAGGAGTCCTTGATCACTCAACATCCCCTCATTTTGTATAACGTATTCTTTCCACACTGAAGGCTGGAGTCTGCCCGTACTGGGTAGCCTTATCATTTTATACAGATTCCTAACATTCTTAACAGCCTTCTTGCCTTCCTGTGATTCTACTAATTGGATGACTCCCACTGCACCATCCGGCAACTTGTGAAGTCTTTCAGATTTGAACATACGCAACATTTTCTTATAGAATGCAATGATCTGTCGCGACTCAGATCACTGATGCAGTCCACAGGTCGCCACCCGTCAGTGTAGAGCACACCTCAATACACTGATGAGATAGAGAGACACCTCAATCTATCTCCTTTCCTAACCTTGAATGGCGACTTTACAGTGCGACTCACCACGGCACCCTGACTACAGGTCGACACCCCTCAGTGTAGAGCACACCTCAATACACTGATGAGATAGAGAGACACCTCAATCTATCTCCTTTCCTAACCTTGACTTTACAGCAGTCTCTGTGATAGACGAAGAGCACTCCTCAATTCGTCACAGATTCTTTCTCCCTTACACTTCAATTCAGGGATGGCTTGGAATCGACTATCAGTCATGGGAGGCAGCTATCTAAGAAAAGTACAGTGACCGGGGGAGGAGGAGGTGGTGTGCACACGAGAACGCGCAGGCATGCGACGTCACTCGTTCTCACAGTTGCTGGTTCAGGACGTGGCGCGGGACGCTTGAGGTCTCACCACTCGACCGGTCACCCACCCAGATCCAAACTGACAATCCCACAGGAACCGCTGCGGCTGACACACAGGCAAGTGAAACATATAAAATATATCTCAACTTACCGTGTTCAATGGAGGTTGATCAGGCCTCAAATTCAGCCGCCGCAGTCACCACCAGGGAAGTCAGCAATATGGGTCCGAGAGGGCGGCATACCGCTAGCCACGCCCCACGTTGGGCGCCATTTGTCGGGGTCGTAGCGACATTCCACTCGTCCTCCAGTCACTCCAAATTAAGGCTATGAGCATGGGTCAACCATTCAAAGAATGAGTCAGACAACAAGCTGGTTCAAACTCAGAGCATGCTCAGAAGGCTACTGGCAAGCCACGATCTCAGCAATGTTCTGCCTTTATTTCCACATGCACAAACTTAAATACACTACGTAATGGGGAGGGGAAAGGGAGTGTTCGGGGCGGGGTAAGCCATAAATGGATTGTTCGGGGCGGGGTAAGCCATATATGTCTAGTATCCGGCCACTCCTGATTGGTCCACGTCTCCTTAACTCAGTCTCTGGGCAGACAACCGTCAGTTGATGTTTTGGTTTCATTTCTCTGAAACAGGTGCTTGGCTGATACTGGCACCATCTTAGGATAAGTTTCGATCTAAGTAACACGTAGCAAGGAAAGCTTATTGTTATGAGACACAAAATGGTGGTTAGTACATAAGCAAAGCGTATAAAAGTATAAAAGTATAAAAAGAAGAAAATATATATTCTTTTTTACCCTGACAGAGGCATACGTAGAAATCATGGGGTCCCATAGCAGAAGTTCTAATTAGGCCCCCCTAAAAAAATTGAATATACAGCAGAGTCACAGAAGAGCATATCTGACAACTTTGCAGCCCTTACAAAGTAATGTTCCTACTACTGAAGCCCCTAGATTCCCCTCTCATGGCCCCCATAAACTAGGATGCCAACAAAAGTTCCCCCCAAACACAGTATGATACCCCCACAGTGAATTCTATCACAGTACCCTCCACACACACAGTATGATGCCTCAACTGTGAACCCAACACAACCCTCCACACTGTATGATGGCCCCACTAGCCCTCCAAACAGTATAATAGCCCCCACACAGCCCTCCAAACAGCATAATGGCCCCCACCCAGTTATCCACACATTATGATAGACCCCTCACAAACATTCACATTGTACAATTGCTTGCAAATAGTATAATGGCCCCACTAGTGCTCCAAACAGTATAATGGCCTCCCACAAAGCATTGAAAACAGTATAATGGACCTCCACATAGCCCTGCAAACAGTAAAATGAACCCCACATAGCCTGCAAGCAGTGTACTGGCCCCAAATAGCCTTGCAAACAGTATAATGGCCCCCACATAGCCCTGCAAACAGTATAATGGCCCCCCACATAGCCCCACAAACAGTATAATGGCCCCCACATAGCCTTCCATAAAGTATAAAGGCTTCCACATAGCCCTCCAAATATTATAATGGCCCCACACATAGCCCACCAAATAGTATAAAGGGCCCCACATAGCCCTTCAAATAGTATAATGGCCTGCACATAGCCTTCCATATACTTTAATGGGCCACACATAGCCCTCAAAATATTATAATAGCCCCCACATTGCCTTTCATATAGTAAAATGGGCGCCATAGTGCCCTACATGTATTATTATATTATATTATAATAGCCCCCACATTGCCTTCTATATAGAATAATGTGCCCCCATTGCCTCCATATAGTATAATGCACCCCCATTGCCCTCCATAGAGTACAATGCGCCCCCATTGCCCTCATATAGCATAATGAACCATAGTCCCCCATATAGTATAATAAGAATCTTTTTATTTATATAGCGCCAACATATTCCGCAGCGCTTTACAATTCAGACAATTTACAAACATTATCGGCACTGTCCCCATTTGGGTTCACAATCTACATTACCTATCAGTATGTCTTTGGAGTGTGGGAGCAAGGTGGAGAACCTGGAGGAAACTCATGCAAACACTGGGAGAACATACAAACTCCTTGCAGATGTTGTCCTTGGTGGAATTTGAACCCAGGACCCCAGCGCTGCAAGACTTCAGTGCTAACCACTGAGCCACCGTGTGCTGCCCCATATAATGCGCCCCCATTGCCCTCCATATAGTATAAAGCACCCCCATTGCCCTCCATAGAGTACAATGCGCCCCCATTGTCCTCATATAGTATAATGCACTCCCCATAGTCCTCTATATGGTATAATGCACCCCTATTACCATCCATATAGTATAATGCATCCCATTGCACTTCGTATAGTATAATGCGCCCCCATTGCACTTCATATAGTATAATGCGCCTCCATATAGTATAATGCTCCCCCACTACACTTCATATAGTATAATGCGCCCCATTATACTTCACATAGTATAATGTGCCCTTATTGTACTTCATATAGTCTAATGTGCATTGCACTTCATATAGTATAATGCTCCCCCATTGCACTTCATATAGTATAATGCACTCCATTATACTTCATATAGTATAATGTGCCCTTATTACACTTCATATAGTATTATGTGCTCCCATTGCAATTCCTATAGTATAATGCGTGCACATTGCACTTCATATAGTATATAGAGCCTCCATTGCACTTCATATAGTATAATGCACCTCCATATAGTACGGCACTGGACACAGATCATCGATGGGTTATTATATTTGATATATTATAGGATTGCCATACTTGTATGACCATGTATGTTGTCACTGGGTCTGCATTCTGCATTTTATCACTTTCCCACATTTTATACATTAAGTTTTTTTACTGTATGCTTTGTGTATTGTGTCATAATAAACAATTATTGATTTTGATAATTTTTGAGAGGGAGTCTTTCTCTTCATCAGATTGTGGACCAGGGAAATGCAATTTTATAAGTAAATATATTTCTAAAGGTGTTATTGACATGAAATTCTCACCAGATGTCAGTAACAACCAATCCAATTCACACAGGCAAAGAAATCAAACCATAGATGTCCATAAATTCAGTCATGTGTAACAATAAGAAATGACATAGGGAAAAAAGTATTGAAAGCATGCAGAAAGAGAGGTGCAAAAAGCCATGACATCAGCTGAAATCTATCAGTAATTAGAAAACAATCCGGCCACTTAGTGAAAAATAATATCAGCTGGTTCAACAGATGGTCTATAAAAAGGTGTCTCATTACCAAGGTGCCAAACAAGAAATATCTCATGATGGGTAAAACCAGTGAGCTGTCTCAAGACCTTTGCAACCTTATTGTTGCAAAACATACTGATGGTATTGGTTTCAGAAGAATTTCTAAACTACAGAATGTTCCAGTGAGCAGTTTTTGGGGTCATAATCCAGAAGTGGAAAGAACATAATTTCACCATAAACTGGCCACGACCAGGTGCTCCCGGCAAGATTTCAGAGAGAAAAGTGAAAAGAATTATCAGAAGAGTAGTCCAAGAGCCAAGTACCACGTGCAGAGAGCTACAGAAAGTCCTGGAAGAGCAGGTACAATTGTTTCAAGGAAACTATAAGTAATACACTCAACCTCCATAGCCTGTATGCACGCTCACCACACAGGACTCTATGGCTGAACAAAAAGCATGTTCAAGTACGTTTAAAGTTTGCTCAACAACATTTAGACAAGCCTCTGCAATACTGGGAGAATATAGTCTGGTCACATAACACCAAAATTGAACTCTTTGGATGCCATAATACACACCATGTTTGGAGGCTGGAGTAGATCAGCTCACTCTGCTGCTCAAAGAGGTAGTCACAGGAAAACTTTCCGTTTAAGTTGTCAACTGGTTTATTAAAATGTACTGCATAAACAGTGCGAAATTAGGTAAACAAACTCTGCCCTTCTGGCATAACGGGAAAAACAAAATTGCATACAGTACAATCTGTGTGGCTGCAGGGTTTGCCTTCTCAGGGAAAAACAAGGTTCAGTTCTATTTAACACGTGCACAGCTCTGGAGATCTCATCTCCAAACACACCGAATGCTGAATGAGTCCAAAGGCTCCACATTTATCTTTTGGACCGCATCCTTGGATGGAGATAAAGTGAACAGCCTTCCACCCACTCTACATCTGCCCACAAAAATGCAGTCCCTAATATGGCCGATTAACCCCTTTCAGCACATAGTGTGCTGGAGCATTTTTCCAGGTTCATATCACTGAGGCTAACATCCTCAGTGACACATATCTCCCCTCCAGTATTTTACTAGTGACCTTCTCACAAGGCCAAAAATTACTGCATATCACCCCCAAAACACCATACCAACAGTGAAGTTTGAAGATGGCAACATCATGGTATGGGGCTGTTTTTCAGCATACTGCACTGGCAAACTTCATATAAGCATCCAAAGAAGGATGAATGGACAAATGTGCCAAGACATTCTTGATATAAAGCTGCTGCCATCTACCAGGATGATGAAGATAAAATGAGGGTGGACAGTTCAGCAAGACAATGATACCAAATACACAGACAAAGAAAGACTCAACTGGTTTCAGAGAAAGAAATTAAAGCTGCCCAGCCAACCACCTGCCCTGAGTCCAGTAGAAAATTTATGGAAGCAACTAAAGATCAGAGTTCATCGAAGGAGCCCACGGACCCTTCAGGATTTGAAAAGCGCTTGTGTGATATAATGGTCCAAAATCACACCTGAGCAATGCATGTGTCTAGTTTGTCCATACAGAGGCATCTTGAAGCTGTTATCATCAACAAAGGCTTTAATACGAAGTATTAAATAAATTTCAGTAAACGTGTTCAATACAGTTTCCCTGTGTCATTTCTTATTATTACACATAACTTAATTTATGGAATCTATGGTTTGATTTTTTTGTCTGTCCAGATTGGATGGGTTGTTACCAACATGTGGTGAGAATTTCATGTCAATAGCACCTTTTGAAGTACTTTTACCTAAAAAATTGGTGACGTGTTCAATACTTATTTCACCGATTGTATATGCCCCAGTCCCATATCTTTTGTGATATCTATACCCCAGTCCCAGCGTCTCCTGTGATATCTATGCCGCAGACCCATGTCTTCTGTGATGCCTATGCTCCAACCTCATTTCTGCTGTGATGTATATAACACAGCCGCATGTCTCCTGTGATGTATATATCGCTGCCCCATGTTTCGTGTGATGTATATACATAAGTCTCCGTGTCTCCTATGTGATCTATATGCTGTAGCCAGCGTCGGACTGGCCCGCCGGGACAATGGGGATTCTTCTGGTGTACCCCGGGTACTTGGTGGGCCCCCATGCTGGATGTAGTGGGGGCTCACCGGTAACCATGGTCTTTAGAAAGACCACGGGACTATCAGAGGCCGTGTGCTACAGCTTTCGTCATGATGGCCGCCGGGAACGTCACTGCTATACACCGTGCGCTGACATCATCATGCGGGCCATCGCAGTGACGTTTAAAGGCCGCTGGCCAATAAAAGGCTGCATGCGCCAGCAAGATGGCGGTCACCATGGACTCAAGTGAGTCGGGAGACGGTGAAAAGCGAGGAGGAAACTGCCTGTGAGGAGAGGATGGGGCCCTGGGAGGGAGTGGAGAAGGATGGGGCACGCTTTGCCATGGAGGGGCGCTGTGTGGCTGCTCGGGGAAGCTCAGCCCTGGTCTCCTCACAACGCAGGATTGTGCTCTGTCAGGAGCCAGGCCCAGGGCCCGCTGCTGATTGCGGAGTGTCATTGGGGGCCACATATCCAGTGTTCTCTGCGCCTCAGCACCCTGTGGGTGTGGTGAGGGGACCTCCCGGCCTAAGGGCTCTGCAGGGGCCCCGGGGTCCTCCCCTGCTCTACAACCAGAAAAGGGGCCTAGTCTGTGAGCCAGGAAGGTGGGGCCTATGGGCCGGCGGACATTGAATGTCACTGCTATGTGCCGGGCGCTGACGTCAGTGTGCGACGCATGGCAGTGATGTCAAATGGCCTCCGGCCGACGGCCCTTAAATGTCACTGCTATGCGCCACACACCGACGTCAGCGCACGGCCTCTGATGGGTTGCGGCCATGTTAAAGATCACGCCGATATGAAGCTGCAAGAGGACACAGCTGGGGGAGCACAGGAAGGTGAGAAGAATTTTTTTTCCTAAATTAATGGGCAAGATAATGAATGGACATAGGGGCCCAGGATGGGGGGATGCATAGGGGCCCAGGATGGGGGGATGCATAGGGGCCCAGGATGGGTGTGGATACATAAAGGCCCAGGATGGGTGTGTACATAGGGGCCCAGGATAATGGGGGATACATAGGGGCCTAGGATGGGGGGTATTATTAAATAAAGGGGGCCAAGATGGGTGACCATTATAGTATGGGGGCCAGAATAATGGTTTATTAGTGGGTACATAATTGCTGTAGGGGCCAATTAGGGGACATTACTGCTGTAATATAATTTACTTATAAGCATACTGTCTTCCATGGAAGAACAAAAGTGAGGACTGGTTACTGTGCAGGGTGACACTGTTGCTTTTTTTCTTCATGTGACGTATCTGACATAGTGTAGAAACCGGGGAAATAGTGTAGAATGTGCTCTAGAAGCGATCAGCTATAGATAACTGTGTCTTATTTTCTGCAGAGACGTGTCCTTGATGGAAGAAGTGATAGTGGTCTGTGCCATATGAAGAAGAAAAGCGATGATGAAGGACTTCAACTAGAGACGTCACTGGTGAGTTAGTGTATTATTTAAACACTGACGCTATACACTATATAGTATATACAGAGCTCCTGTGCATAATGTCACTGGGGATCCTTGTATTACCTGTACACTAACAATATATACAGAGCTCCTGTGTATAATATGACTGATGATCCTTGTATTACCTGTACACTGACAATATATACAGAGCTCCTGTGTATAATATCACTGATGATCACTGTATTACCTGTACACTGACACTATATACAGAGCTCCTTTGTATAATGTCACTGGTGATCACTGTATTACCTGTACACTATATACAGAGCTTCTGTGTATAATGTCACTGGTGATTACTGTGTTACCTGTACATTGACACTATTTACAGAGCTCCTGTGTATAATGTCACTGAATTACCTGTATACCATATACACGGAAGCTCTGTGCATAGTGTCAGTGAACAGGTAACACAATGATCACCAGTGACAATATACACAGGAGTTCTGTTTATAGTGTGTCGGTAATACAGAGATCACCAGTGACATTATACACAGGAGCTCTGAACCTAGTGTAATGTCACTGGTGATCACTGTATTACCTGTACACTGATACTGTATACAGAGCTCCTGTGTATAATGTCATCTGTGGTATTTGTGTTATTAGTATTGTGGTTTTTAGTTATGATCATTATTGTAGTATTAGTCGGTCACTATGTGGTGGTAACATGTGATCTGGTCATGGTGTGGCAGTATTTCTCACTTGTATGTCATATTATTCAGTCACTATGTGGTGGTAATATGTGATCTGGTCATGGTGTAATGGAATTAGTCCCCTATATATGGTATTATTCGGTCACTCTGTGGTGGTAATATGTGATCTGGTCATGATGTGGCTGTATTTGTTCCTTGTATGTGGTATTATTTGGTTGCTATGTGGTGGTCATATGTGATCTGGTCATGATGTGCCGTATTAGACCCCTGTATGTGGCATTATTAGGTCACTATGTGGTGGTAATATGTGATCTGGCCATGGTGTGGTGCAGAAAATAACACATTTATCTAGAGCACCGCTTCCAGGGCACATTCCCCAATTTCTACACTATGCCAGATGAAAAAAAAGCTACATAGTGCTATCCTGCCCAGCAACAGAACCCCCCTCATTGAAAACAGTATCGTCAAAAATAAAATACATCACAGCAGTAATATTATCCCTTAATTCGCCCATACGATAATAATATCACCCATCCTGGCCCCCTTGTGTCTCATTCCTAGCCCCTTGTGTCTCATTCCTGGCCCCAACCATATGTTCTCCCATCCTGGCCCCATATGTTTTCCCATCCTGCCCCATCTGACATCTCCATACTGCCCCATGATCCAGCCCCATGTGTCCCATGATCCTGCCTCATGTATTTCATAATCAAGCCCCATGTGTCCTATGATCCTGCCCCATGTGTCCCATGATCCTGCCCCATGTGTCCCATGATCTTGCCTCATCTGTCCCATGATCCTGCCCCATCTGTCCCATGATCCTGCCCCATCTGTCCCATGTGTTCCATGATCCTGCCCCATTTGTCCCATAATGCTAGCCCCATCTGTCCCATGATCCTGCCCCATCTGTCCCATGATCCTGCCCCATCTGTCCCATGTGTTCCATGATCCTCCCCCATGTGTCCCATGAACCTGCTCCATGCATCCCATGCTCCTGCCCCATCTGTCTCCATCCTGCCCTATCTGTCTCCATCCTGCCATATCTGTCTCCGTCCTGCCAAATCTGTCTCCATCCTGCCCCATTTGTCTCCATCCTGCCACATCTGTCTCCATGCTGCCCCATGTGTCCCATAATCCTGCCCCATCTGTCTCCATCCTGCCTCACGTGTCCCATGATCCTAGCCCATCTGTCTCAATCCTGCCCATGTGTCCCATGATCCTGCCCCATTTGTCTCCATCATGCCCCATGTGTCCCATGATTCTGTCCCATCTGTCTCCATCTTGCTCCATGTGTCCCATGATCCGGCCCCATCTGTCTCCATCTTGCCCCATAATCCTGCCCCATCTATCTCCATCCTGCTCCATGTGTCACATGATCCTGCCCCATCTTTCTCCATCTTCCCCAAGATCCTGGCCCATCTGTGTCCATCCTGCTCCATGTGCCTCATGATCCTGCCCCATCTGTCTCCATGCTGCCCCATGTGTCCCATAATCCTGCCCCACCAGTCTCCATCCTGCCCCATTTGTCCCATGATCCTGCCCCATCTGTCTCCATCCTGCCGCATGTATCCCATGATATTGCCCTATCTGTCTCCATCCTGCTTATCTGTCCCATGATCCTGCCCCATCTATCTCCATCATGCCCATGTTTCCCATGATCCTGCTCCATGTATCTCCATCCTACTCCATCTGTCTCCATCCTGCTCCATGTGTCCCATGATACTGCCCCATCTGTCTCCATCCTGCCACATGATCCTGTCCCAACTGTCTCCATCCTGCTCCATGTGTCCCAATGATCCTGCCCCATCTGGCTCCATCCTGCCCCATTTGTCTCTATCCTGCCCCATCTGTCTCCATCCTGTTCCATGTGTCCCATGATCCTGCCCCATCTGTCTCCATCTTGCCCCATGATCCTTCCCTATCTGTCTCCATCCTGCTCCATGTGTCCCATGAACCTACCCCATCTGTCTCCATCTTGCTCCATGTGTCCCATGATCCTGCCCCATCTGTCTCCATCTTGCCCCATGATCCTGCCCCATGTTTCTCAATCCTGCTCCATGTGTCACATGATCCTGCCCCATCTGGCTCCATCTTGCCCCATGATCCTGCCCCATCTGGGTCCATCCTGCTCCATGTGTCCCATGATCTTGCCCCATCTGTCTCCATCCTGCCCATGTGTCCCATGATCCTGCCCCATCTGTCTCCATCCTGCCCCATGTGTCCCATGATCCTACTCCATCTGTCTCAATCCTGCCCATGTGTCCCATGATTCTGCCCCATCTGTCTCCATCTTGCCCATGTGTCCCATGATTCTGCCCCATCTCTCTCCCTCCTGTCCCATCTGTCTCCATGCTGTCCCATGATCCTGCCACATCTGTCTCCATCCTGCCCCATGTGGCCCATGATCCTACCCCATCTGTCTCAATCCTGCCGCATGTATCCCATGATACTGCCCTATTTGTCTCCATCCTGCTCATCTGTCCCATGATCCTGCCCCATCTGTCTCCATCATGCCCATGTGTCCCATGATCCTGCCCCATGTATCTCCATTCTGCTCCATCTGTCTCCATCCTACTCCATCTGTCTCCATCCTGCTCCATGTGTCCCATGATACTGCCCCATCTGTCTCCATCCTGCCATATGATCCTGCCCCAACTGTCTCCATCCTGCTCCATGTGTCCCAATGATCCTGCCCCATCTGGCTCCATCCTGCCCCATCTGTCTCTATCCTGCCCCATCTGTCTCCATCCTGTTCCATGTGTCCCATGATCCTGCCCCATCTGTCTCCATCTTGCCCCATGATCCTGCCCCATCTGTCTCCATCCTGCTCCATGTGTCCCATGAACCTACCCCATCTGTCTCCATCTTGCTCCATGTGTCCCATGATCCTGCCCCATCTGTCTCCATCTTGCCCCATGATCCTGCCCCATGTTTCTCAATCCTGCTTCATGTGTCACATGATCCTGCCCCATCTGGCTCCATCTTGCCCCATGATCCTGCCCCATCTGGGTCCATCCTGCTCCATGTGTCCCATGATCTTGCCCCATCTGTCTCCATCCTGCCCATGTGTCCCATGATCCTGCCCCATCTGTCTCCATCCTGCCCCATGTGTCCCATGATCCTACTCCATCTGTCTCAATCCTGCCCATGTGTCCCATGATTCTGCCCCATCTGTCTCCATCTTGCCCATGTGTCCCATGATTCTGCCCCATCTCTCTCCCTCCTGTCCCATCTGTCTCCATGCTGTCCCATGATCCTGCCACATCTGTCTCCATCCTGCCCCATGTGGCCCATGATCCTACCCCATCTGTCTCAGTCCTGTATATGTGTCCCATGATCCTGCCCCATCTGTCTCCATCCTGCCCCATGTGTCCCATGATCCTGCCCCATCTGTATCCATCCTGCCGCATGTATCCCATGATACTGCCCTATTTGTCTCCATCCTGCTCATCTGTCCCATGATCCTGCCCCATCTGTCTCCATCATGCCCATGTGTCCCATGATCCTGCCCCATGTATCTCCATTCTGCTCCATCTGTCTCCATCCTGCACCATCTGTCTCCATCCTGCTCCATGCGTCCCATGATACTCCCCCATCTGTCTCCATCCTGCCACATGATCCTGGCCCATCTGTCTCCATCCTGCTCCATGTGTCCCATGATCCTGCGCCATCTGTCTCCATCCTGCCCCATCTGTCTCCATCCTGCCCCATCTGTCTCTTTCCTGTTCCATGTGTCCCATGATCCTGCCCCATCTGTCTCCATCTTGCCCCATGATCCTGCCCCATCTGTCTTCATCCTGCTCCACGTGTCCCATGATCCTGCCCCATCTGTCTCCATCCTGCCCATATGTCCCATGATCCTTCCCCATCTGTCTCCATCTTGCTCCATGTGTCCAATGATCCTGCCCCATCTGTCTCCATCTTGCCCCATGATCCTGCCACATCTGTCTCCATCCTGCTCCATGTGTCCCATGAACCTGCCCCATCTGTCTCCATCTTGCTCCATGTGTCCAATGATCCTGCCCCATCTGTCTCCATCTTGCTCCATGTGTCCAATGATCCTGCCCCATCTGTCTCCATCTTACCCCAAGATCCTGCCCCATCTATCTCCATCCTGCTCCATGTGTCACATGATCCTGCCCCATCTGTCTCCATCTTGCCCCATGATCCTGCCCCATCTGTGTACATCCTGCTTCATGTGTCCCATTATCTTGCCACATTTTTCTCCAACCTGCCCATGCGTCCCATGATCCTGCCCCATCTGTCTCCATCCTGCCCCATGTGTCCCATGATCCTACCCCACTTGTCTCAATCCTGCCCATGTGTCCCATGCTCCTGCCCCATTTGTTTCCATCCTGCCCCATGTGTCCCATGATTCTGTCCCATCTGTCTCCATCCTGCCCCATCTGTCTCCATCCCGCTCCATGTGTCCCATGTTACTGCCCCATCTGTCTCCATGCTACCACATGTGTCCCATAATCCTGCCCCATCTATCTCCATCCTGCCCCACATGTCCCATGATCCTACTCCATCTGTCTCAATCCTGCATATGTGTCCCATGATCCTGCCCCATTTGTCTCCATCCTGCCGCATGTGTCCCAGGATACTGCCCCATCTGTCTCCATCCTGCTCTTCTGTCCCATGATCCTGCCCCATCTGTCTTCATCATTCCCATGTGTTCCATCCTTCTCAATCCTGCCCCATCTGTCTCCATCCTGCCACATGATCCTGGCCCATCTGTCTCCATCCTGCTCCATGTGTCCCATGATCCTGCGCCATCTGTCTCCATCCTGCCCCTTCTTTCTCCATCCTGCCCCATCTGTCTCTTTCCTGTTCCATGTGTCCCATGATCCTGCCCCATCTGTCTCCATCTTGCCCCATGATCCTGCCCCATCTGTCTTCATCCTGCTCCATGTGTCCCATGATCCTGCCCCATCTGTCTCCATCCTGCCCATGTGTCCCATGATCCTTCCCCATCTGTCTCCATCTTGCTCCATGTGTCCAATGATCCTGCCCCATCTGTCTCTATCTTGCCCCATGATCCTGCCACATCTGTCTCCATCCTGCTCCTTGTGTCCCATGAACCTGCCCCATTTGTCTCCATCTTGCTCCATGTGTCCAATGATCCTGCCCCATCTGTCTCCATCCCGCCCCATGTGTCCCATGATACTGCCCAATCTGTCTCCATGCTACCCCATGTGTCCCATAATCCTGCCCCATCTGTCTCCATCCTGCCCCACATGTCCCATGATCCTACTCCATCTGTCTCAATCCTGCATATGTGTCCCATGATCCTGCCCCATTTGTCTCCATCCTGCCGCATGTGTCCCAGGATACTGCCCCATCTCTCTCCATCCTGCTCTTCTGTCCCATGATCCTGCCCCATCTGTCTTCATCATTCCCATGTGTTCCATCCTTCTCAATCCTGACCCATCTGTCTCCATCCTGCTCCATGTGTCTCATGATCCTGCCCCATCTGTCTCCATCCTGCCCCATCTGTCTCCATCCTGCCCCATGATCCTGCTCCATCTGTCTCAATCCTGCTCCATGTGTCCCATGATCCTGCCCCATCTGGCTCCATCCTGCCTCATCTGTCTCCATCCTGCCCCATGTGTCCCATAATCCTACCCCATCTGTCTCCATCCTGCTCTTCTGTCCCATGATCCTGCCCCATCTGTCTTCATCATTCCCATGTGTCCCATGGTCCTGCTCAATCCTGACCCATCTGTCTCCATCCTTCTCCATGTGTCCCATGATACTGCCCCATCTGTCTCCATCCAGCCACATGATCCTGCCCCATCTGTTTCCATCCTGCTTTGTGTCTCATAATCCTGCCCCATCTGTCTCCATCCTGCCCCATGATCCTGCCCCATCTGTCTCCATCCTCCCCCATCTGTCTCCATCCTGCACCATGATCCTGCTCCATCTGTCTCAATCCTGCTCCATGTGTCCCATAATCCTGCCCCATCTGTCTCCATCCTGCCCCATCTGTTTACATCCTGCCATATTTGTCTCCATCCTAACCCATCTGTCTCCATCCTGCCCCATCTGTCTCCATGCTGCCCCATAATACTGCCCCATCTGTCTCCATCCTGCCCCATGTGTCCCATGATCCTGCCCCATTTGTCTCCATCCTGTCCCATCTGTCTTCATCTTGCCCCATGTGTCCCATAATCCTGCCCCGTCTATCTCCATCCTGCCCCATGTGTCCCATGATCCTACCCCATCTGTCTCAATCCTGCATATGTGTCCCATGATCCTGCCCCATTTGTCTCCATCCTGCCCAATGTGTCCCATGATCCTGTTCCACCTGTCTCCATCCTGCCCCATGTGTCCCATGATCCTAGCCCACCTGTCTCAATTCTGCCCATGTGTCCCATGATCCTGCCCCATTTGTCTCCATCCTGCCCCATCTGTCTTCATCCTGCCCCATGTGTCCCTTAATCCTGCCCCATCTGTCTCCATCCTGCCCCATGTGTCCCATGATCCTAACCCATCTGTCTGAATCCTGCCTTTGTGTCCCATGATCCTGCCCCATTTGTCTCCATCCTGCCCATCTGTCTTCATCCTGCCCCATGTGTCCCATAATCCTGCCCCATCTGTCTCCATCCTGCCCCATTTGTCCCATGATCCTGCCCCATCTGTCTCCATCATGCCCATGTGTCCCATGATCCTGCCCCATGTATCTCCATCCTGCTCCATCTGTCTCCATCCTGCCCCATCTGTCTCCATCCAGCTCCATGTGTCCCATGATACTGCCCCATCTGTCTCCATCCCGACACATGATCCTGCCCCATCTGTCTCCATCCTGCTCCATGTGTCCCATGATCCTGCCCCATCTGTCTCCATCCTGCCCCATGATCCTGATCCATCTGTCACCATCCTGCCCCATCTGTCTCCATCCTGCCGCATGTATCCCATGATACTGCCCTATTTGTCTCCATCCTGCTCATCTGTCCCACGATCCTGCCCCATCTGTCTCCATCATGCCCATGTGTCCCATGATCCTGCCCCATGTATCTCCATTCTGCTCCATCTGCTCCATGCTGCTCCATGTGTCCCATGATACTCCCCCATCTGTCTCCATCCTGCCACATGATCCTGGCCCATCTGTCTCCATCCTGCTCCATGTGTCCCATGATCCTGCGCCATCTGTCTCCATCCTGCCCCATCTGTCTCCATCCTGCCCCATCTGTCTCTTTCCTGTTCCATGTGTCCCATGATCCTGCCCCATCTGTCTCCATCTTGCCCCATGATCCTGCCCCATCTGTCTTCATCCTGCTCCATGTGTCCCATGATCCTGCCTCATCTGTCTCCATCCTGCCCATGTGTCCCATGATCCTTCCCCATCTGTCTCCATCTTGCTCCATGTGTCCAATGATCCTGTCCCATCTGTCTCCATCTTGCCCCATGATCCTGCCACATCTGTCTCCATCCTGCTCCATGAGTCCCATGAACCTGCCCCATCTGTCTCCATCTTGCTCCATGTGTCCAATGATCCTGCCCCATCTGTCTCCATCTTGCCCCATGATCCTGCCCCATCTATCTCCATCCTGCTCCATGTGTCACATGATCCTGCCCCATCTGTCTCCATCTTCCCCTATGATCCTGCCCCATCTGTGTACATCCTGCTTCATGTGTCGCATGATCTTGCCACATTTTTCTCCATCCTGCCCATGCGTCCCATGATCCTGCCCCATCTGTCTCCATCCTGCCCCATGTGTCCCATGATCCTACCCCACCTGTCTCAATCCTGCCCATGTGTCCCATGATCCTGCCCCATTTGTTTCCATCCTGCCCCATGTGTCCCATGATTCTGCCCCATCTGTCTCCATCCTGCCCCATCTGTCTCCATGTTGCCCCATGATCCTGCCCCATCTTTCTCAATCCTGCTCCATGTGTCACATGATCCTGCCCCATCTGGCTCCATCTTGCCCCATGATCCTTCCCCATCTGTCTCAATAGTGCATATGCGTCCCATGATCCTGCCCCATCTGTCTCCATCCTGCCCCATGTGTCCCATGATCCTGCCCCATTTGTCTCCATCATGCCCCATGTGTCCCATGATTCTGTCCCATCTGTCTCCATCTTGCTCCATGTGTCCCATGATCCGGCCCCATCTGTCTCCATCTTGCCCCATAATCCTGCCCCATCTATCTCCATCCTGCTCCATGTGTCACATGATCCTGCCCCATCTGTCTCCATCTTCCCCAAGATCCTGGCCCATCTGTGTCCATCCTGCTCCATGTGTCTCATGATCCTGCCCCATCTGTCTCCATGCTGCCCCATGTGTCCCATAATCCTGCCCCACCAGTCTCCATCCTGCCCCATTTGTCCCATGATCCTGCCCCATCTGTCTCCATCCTGCCGCATGTATCCCATGATATTGCCCTATCTGTCTCCATCCTGCTTATCTGTCCCATGATCCTGCCCCATCTATCTCCATCATGCCCATGTTTCCCATGATCCTGCTCCATGTATCTCCATCCTACTCCATCTGTCTCCATCCTGCACCATCTGTCTCCTTCCTGCTCCATGTGTCCCATGATACTCCCCCATCTGTCTCCATCCAGCCACATGATCCTGGCCCATCTGTCTCCATCCTGCTCCATGTGTGCCATGATCCTGCGCCATCTGTCTCCATCCTGCCCCATCTGTCTCCATCATGCCCCATCTGTCTCTTTCCTGTTCCATGTGTCCCATGATCCTGCCCCATCTGTCTTCATCCTGCTTCATATGTCCCATGATCCTGCCCCATCTGTCTCCATCCTGCCCATGTGTCCCATGATCGTTCCCCATCTGTCTCCATCTTGCTCCATGTGTCCAATGATCCTGCCCCATCTGTCTCCATCTTGCCCCAGGATCCTGCCACATCTGTCTCCATCCTGCTCCATGTGCCCCATGAACCTGCCCCATCTGTCTCCATCTTGCTCCATGTGTCCAATGATCCTGCCCCATCTGTCCCCATCTTGCCCCATGATCCTGTCCCATCTATCTCCATCCTGCTCCATGTGTCACATGATCCTGCCCCATCTGTCTCCATCCTGCCCCATGTGTCCCATGATCCTACCCCACCTGTCTCAATCCTGCCCATGTGTCCCATGATCCTGCCCCATTTGTTTCCATCCTGCCCCATGTGTCCCATGATTCTGCCCCATCTGTCTCCATCCTGCCCCATCTGTCTCCATCCCGCCCCATGTGTCCCATGATACTGCCCCATCTGTCTCCATGCTACCCCATGTGTCTCATAATCCTGCCCCATCTGTCTCCATCCTGCCCCACATGTCCCATGATCCTACTCCATCTGTCTCAATCCTGCATATGTGTCCCATGATCCTGCCCCATTTGTCTCCATCCTGCCGCATGTGTCCCAGGATGCTGCCCCATCTGTCTCCATCCTGCTCTTCTGTCCCATGATCCTGCCACATCTGTCTTCATCATTCCCATGTGTCCCATAATTCTCAATCCTGACCCATCTGTCTCCATCCTGCTCCATGTGTCTCATGATCCTGCCCCATCTGTCTCCATCCTGCCACATGATCCTGCCCCATCTGTCTCAATTCTGCTCCATGTGTCTCCATCCTGCCCCATGATCCTGCCCCATCTGTCTCCATCCTGCCCCATCTGTCTCCATCCTGCCCCATGTGTCCCATAATCCTGCCCCATCTGTCTCCATCCTGCTCTTCTGTCCCATGATCCTGTCCCATCTGTCTTCATCATTCCCATGTGTCCCATGGTCCTGCTCAATCCTGACCCATCTATCTCCATCCTGCTCTATGTGTCCCGTGATACTGCCCCATCTGTCTCCATGCAGCCACATGATCCTGCCCCATCTGTCTCAATCCCGCCCCATGTGTCCCATGATCCTACCCCATCTGTCTCAATCCTGCATATGTGTCCCATGATCCTGCCCCATTTGTCTCCATCCTGCCCAATGTGTCCCATGATCCTGTTTCACCTGTCTCCATCCTGCGGATGTGTCCCATGATACTACCCCATCTGTCTCCATCATGCTCATCTGTCTCATGATCCTGCCCCATCTGTCTCCATCATGCCCATGTGTCCCATGATCCTGCCCCATGTATCTCCATCCGGCTCCTTCTGTCTCCATCCTGCCCCATCTGTCTCCATCCAGCTCCATGTGTCCCATGATACTGCCCCATCTGTCTCCTTTCTGACACATGATCCTGCCCCATCTGTCTCCATCCTGCTCCATGTGTCCCATGATCCTGCCCCATCTATCTCCATCCTGCCCCATGATCCTGATCCATCTGTCGCCATCCTGCCCCATCTGTCTCCATCCTGTTTCATGTGTCCCATGATCCAGCCCCATCTGTCTCCATCTTGCCCATGTGTCCCATGATCCTGCCCCATCTGTCTCCATCTTGCCCCATGCTCCTGCCTCATCTGTGTCCAACCCGCTCCATGTGTCCCATGATCCTGCCCCATCTGTCTCCATCTTGCCCCATGATCCTGCCACATCTGTCTCCATCCTGCTCCATGTGTCCCATGAACCTACCCCATATGTCTCCATCTTGCTCCATGTGTCCAATGATCATGCCCCATCTGTCTCCATCTTGCCCCATGCTCCTGCCCCATCTGTGTCCATCCCGCTCCATGTGTCCCATGATCCTGCCCCATCTGTCTCCATCTTGCCCCATGATCCTACCACATCTGTCTCCATCCTGCTCCTTGTGTCCCATGAACCTGCCCTCATCTGTCTCCATCCTGTTCCATGTGTCCCATGATCCTGCCCCATCTGTCTCCATCTTGCCCCATGATCCTGCTTCATCTGTCTTCATTTTGCTCCATGTGTCCCATGATCCTGCCCCATCTGTCTCCATCCTGCCCATGTGTCCCATGATCCTGCCCCATCTGTCTCCATCCTGCCCCATCTGTCTCCATCCTGCCCCATGTGTCCCATAATCCTGCCCCATCTGTCTCCATCCTGCTCTTCTGTCCCATGATCCTGCCCCATCTGTCTTCATCATTCCCATGTGTCCCATGGTCCTGCTCAATCCTGACCCATCTGTCTCCATCCTGCTCCATGTGTCCCGTGATACTGCCCCATCTGTCTCCATACAGCCACATGATCCTGCCCCATCTGTCTCCATCCTGCCCCATGTGTCCCATGATCCTACCCCATCTGTCTCAATCCTGCATATGTGTCCCATGATCCCGCCCCATTTGTCTCCATCCTGCCCAATGTGTCCCATGATCCTCCTGTTCCACCTGTCTCCATCCTGCCCATGTGTCCCATGATACTACCCCATCTGTCTCCATCATGCTCAACTGTCTCATGATCCTGCCTCATCTGTCTCCATCATGCCCATGTGTCCCATGATCCTGCCCCATGTATCTCCATCCGGCTCCATCTGTCTCCATGCTGCCCCATCTGTCTCCATCCAGCTCCATGTGTCCCATGATACTGCCCCATCAGTCTCCATCCTGCCCCATGATCCTGATCCATCTGTCGCCATCCTGCCCCATCTGTCTCCATCCTGTTCCATGTGTCCCATGATCCTGCCCCATCTGTCTCCATCTTGCCCCATGATCCTGCTTCATCTGTCTTCATTCTGCTCCATGTGACCCATGATCCTGCCCCATCTGTCTCCATCCTGCCTATGTGTCCCATGATCCTGCCCCATCTGTCTCCATCTTGCCCCATGCTCCTGCCCGATCTGTGTCCATCCTGCTCCATGTGTCCCATGATCCTGCCCCATCTGTCTCCATCTTGCCCCATGATCCTGACACATCTGTCTCCATCCTGCTCCATGTGTCCCATGAACCTACCCCATATGTCTCCATCTTGCTCCATGTGTCCAATGATCCTGCCCCATCTGTCTCCATCTTGCCCCATGCTCCTGCCCCATCTGGGTCCATCCCGCTCCATGTGTCCCATGATCCTGCCCCATCTGTCTCCATCTTGCCCCATGATCCTGCCACATCTGTCTCCATCCTGCTCCATGTGTCCCATGAACCAGCCCCATCTGTCTCCATCTTGCTCCATGTGTCCAATGATCCTGCCCCATCTGTCTCCATCTTGCCCCATAATCCTGCCCCATTTATCTCCATCCTGCTCCATGTGTCACATGATCGTGCCCCATCTGTCTCCATCTTGCCCCATGATCCTACCACATCTGTCTCCATCCTGCTCCTCGTGTCCCATGAACCTGCCCTCATCTGTCTCCATCCTGTTCCATGTGTGCCTTGATCCTGCCCCATCTGTCTCCATCTTGCCCCATGATCCTGCTTCATCTGTCTTCATTTTGCTCCATGTGTCCCATGATCCTGCCCCATCTGTCTCCATCCTGCCCATTTGTCCCATGATCCTGCCCCATCTGTCTCCATCCTGCCCCATCTGTCTCCATCCTGCCCCATGTGTCCCATAATCCTGCCCCATCTGTCTCCATCCTGCTCTTCTGTCCCATGATCCTGCCCCATCTGTCTTCATCATTCCCATGTGTCCCATGATCCTGCTCAATCCTGACCCATCTGTCTCCATCCTGCTCCATGTGTCCCGTGATACTGCCCCATCTGTCTCCATACAGCCACATGATCCTGCTCCATCTGTCTCCATCCTGCCCCATGTTTCCCATGATCCTACCCCATCTGCATCAATCCTGCATATGTGTCCCATGATCCCGCCCCATTTGTCTCCATCCTGCCCAATGTGTCCCATGATCCTCCTGTTCCACCTGTCTCCATCCTGCCCATGTGTTCCATGATACTACCCCATCTGTCTCCATCATGCTCAACTGTCTCATGATCCTGCCCCATCTGTCTCCATCATGCCCATGTGTCCCATGATCCTGCCCCATGTATCTCCATCCGGCTCCATCTGTCTCCATCCTGCTCCATCTGTCTCCATCCAGCTCCATGTGTCCCATGATACTGCCCCATCAGTCTCCATCCTGCCCCATGATCCTGATCCATCTGTCGCCATCCTGGCCCATCTGTCTCCATCCTGTTCCATGTGTCCCATGATCCTGCCCCATCTGTCTCCATCTTGCCCCATGATCCTGCTTCATCTGTCTTCATTCTGCTCCATGTGTCCCATGATCCTGCCCCATCTGTCTCCATCCTGCCCATGTGTCCCATGATCCTGCCCCATCTGTCTCCATCTTGCCCCATGCTCCTGCCCCATCTGTGTCCATCCTGCTCCATGTGTCCCATGATCCTGCCCCATCTGTCTCCATCTTGCCCCATGATCCTGCCACATCTGTCTCCATCCTGCTCCATGTGTCCCATGAACCTACCCCATATGTCTCCATCTTGCTCCATGTGTCCAATGATCCTGCCCCATCTATCTCCATCTTGCCCCATGCTCCTGCCCCATCTGGGTCCATCCCGCTCCATGTGTCCCATGATCCTGCCCCATCTGTCTCCATCTTGCCCCATGATCCTGCCACATCTGTCTCCATCCTGCTCCATGTGTCCCATGAACCAGCCCCATCTGTCTCCATCTTGCTCCATGTGTCCAATGATCCTGCCCCATCTGTCTCCATTTTGCCCCATGATCCTGCCCCATTTATCTCCATCCTGCTCCATGTGTCACATGATCCAGCCCCATCTGTCTCCATCTTGCCCCATGATCCTGCCCCATCTGTGTACATCGTGCCCCATCTGTCCCCATCCTGCCCCATGTGTCCCATGATCCTACTCCATCTGTCTCAATCCTGCATATGTGTCCCATGATCCTGCCCCATTTGTCTCCATCCTGCCGCATGTGTCCCATGATACTGCCCCTTCTGTCTCCATCCTGCTCTTCTGTCCCATGATCCTGCCCCATCTGTCTTCATCATTCCCATGTGTCCCATGATCCTGTTCAATCCTGACCCATCTGTCTCCATCCTGCTCCATGTGTCTGATGATCCTGCCCCATCATCTGTCTCCATCCTGCCCCATCTGTCTCCATCCTGCCCCATGATCCTGCTCCTTCTGTCTCAATCCTGCTCCATGAGTCCCATGATCCTGCCCCATCTGTCTCCATCCTGCCCCATCTGTCTCCATCCTGCCCCATATGTCCCATAATCCTGCCCCATCTGTCTCCATCCTGCTCTTCTGTCCCATGATCCTGCCCCATCTGTCTTCATCATTCCCATGTGTCCCATGATCCTGCTCAATCCTGACCCATCTGTCTCCATCCTGCTCCATGTGTCCCGTGATACTGCCCCATCTGTCTCCATCCTGCCACATGATCCTGCCCCATCTTTCTCCATCCTGCTTTGTTTCTCATGATCCTGCCCCATCTGTCTCCATCCTGCCCCATGATCCTGCCCCATCTGTCTCTATCCTGCCCCATTTGTCTCCATCCTGCCCCATGTGTCCCATAATCCTGCCCCATCTGTCTCCATCCTGCTCTTCTGTCCCATGATCCTGCCCCATCTGTCTTCATCATTCCCATGTGTCCCATGGTCCTGCTCAATCCTGACCCATCTGTCTCCATCCTGCTCCATGCGTCCCGTGATACTGCCCCATCTGTCTCCACACAGCCACATGATCCTGCCCCATCTGTCTCCATCCTGCCCCATGTGTCCCATGATCCTACCCCATCTGTCTCAATCCTGCATATGTGTCCCATGATCCCGCCCCATTTGTCTCCATCCTGCCCAATGTGTCCCATGATCCTCCTGTTCCACCTGTCTCCATCCTGCCCATGTGTCCCATGATACTACCCCATCTGTCTCCATCATGCTCAACTGTCTCATGATCCTGCCCCATCTGTCTCCATCATGCCCATGTGTCCCATGATCCTGCCCCATGTATCTCCATCCGGCTCCATCTGTCTCCATCCTGCCCCATCTGTCTCCATCCAGCTCCATGTGTCCCATGATACTGCCCCATCTATCTCCATCCTGCCCCATGATCCTGATCCATCTGTCGCCATCCTGCCCCATCTGTCTCCATCCTGTTCCATGTGTCCCATGATCCTGCCCCATCTGTCTCCATCTTGCCCCATGATCCTGCTTCATCTGTCTTCATTCTGCTCCAAGTGTCCTATGATCGTGCCCCATCTGTCTCCTTCCTGTCCATGTGTCCCATGATCCTGCCCCATCTGTCTCCATCTTGCCCCATGCTCCTGCCCCATCTGTGTCCATCCTGCTCCATGTGTCCCATGATCCTGCCCCATCTGTCTCCATCTTGCCCCATGATCCTGCCACATCTGTCTCCATCCTGCTCCATATGTCCCATGAACCTACCCCATATGTCTCCATCTTGCTCCATGTGTCCAATGATCCTGCCCCATCTGTCTCCATCTTGCCCCATGCTCCTGCCCCATCTGTGTCCATCCCGCTCCATGTGTCCCATGATCCTGCCCCATCTGTCTCCATCTTGCCCCATGATCCTGCCACATCTGTCTCCATCCTGCTCCATGTGTCCCATGAACCTGCCCCATCTGTCTCCATCTTGCTCCATGTGTCCAATGATCCTGCCAATTTGTCTCCATCTTGCCTCATGATCCTGCCCCATTTATCTCCATCCTGCTCCATGTGTCACATCATCCTGCCCCATCTGTCTCCATCTTGCCCCATGATCCTGCCCCATCTGTGTACATCGTGCCCCATCTGTCCCCATCCTGCCGCATGTGTCCCATGATCCTACCCCACCTGTCTCAATCCTGCCCATGTGTCCCATGATCCTGCCCCATTTGTTTCCATCCTGCCCCATGTGTCCCATGATTCTGTCCCATCTGTCTCCATCCTGCCCCATCTGTCTCCATCCCGCCCCATGTGTCCCATGATACTGCCCCATCTGTCTCCATGCTACCCCATGTGTCCCATAATCCTGCCCCATCTGTCTCCATCCTGCCCCACATGTCCCATGATCCTACTCCATCTGTCTCAATCCTGCATATGTGTCCCATGATCCTGCCCCATTTGTCTCCATCCTGCCGCATGTGTCCCATGATACTGCCCCATCTGTCTCCATCCTGCTCTTCTGTCCCATGATCCTGCCCCATCTGTCTTCATCATTCCCATGTGTCCTATGATCCTGCTCAATCCTGACCCATCTGTCTCCATCCTGCTCCCTGTGTCTGATGATCCTGCCCCATCTGTCTCCATCCTGCCCCATCTGTCTCCATCCTGCCCCATGATCCTGCTTCTTCTGTCTCAATCCTGCTCCATGTGTCCCATGATCCTGCCCCATCTGTCTCCATCCTGCCCCATCTGTCTCCATCCTGCCCCATATGTCCCATAATCCTGCCCCATCTGTCTCCATCCTGCTCTTCTGTCCCATGATCCTGCCTCATCTGTCTTCATCATTCCCATGTGTCCCATGATCCTGCTCAATCCTGACCCATCTGTCTCCATCCTGCTCCATGTGTCCCGTGATACTGCCCCATCTGTCTCCATCCTGCCACATGATCCTGCCCCATCTGTCTCCATCCTGCTTTGTGTCTCATGATCCTGCCCCATCTGTCTCCATCCTGCCCCATGATCCTGCCCCCTCTGTCTCCATGCTGCCCCATAATCCTGCCCCATCTGTCTCCATCCTGCCCCATGTGTCCCATGATCCTAGCCCATCTGTCTCAATCCTGCCCATGTGTCCCATGATCCTGCCCCATTTGTCTCCATCCTGCCCCATCTGTCTTCATCCTGCCCCATGTGTCCCATTATCCTGCCCGATCTGTCTCCATCCTGCCCCATGTGTCCCATGATCCTACCCCATCTGTCTCAATCCTGCATATGTGTCCCATGATCCTGCCCCATTTGTCTCCTTCCTGCCCAATGTGTCCCATGATCCTGCTCCACCTGTCTCCATCCTGCGCATGTGTCCCATGATACTACCCCATCTGTCTCCATCATGCTCATCTGTCTCATGATCCTGCCCCATCTGTCTCCATCATGCCCATGTGTCCCATGATCCTGCCCCATGTATCTCCATCCGGCTCCATCTGTCTCCATCCTGCCCCATCTGTCTCCATCCAGCTCCATGTGTCCCATGATACTGCCCCATCTGTCTCCATCCCGACACATGATCCTGCCCCATCTGTCTCCATCCTGCTCCATGTGTCCCATGATCCTGCCCCATCTGTCTCCATCCTGCCCCATGATCCTGATCCATCTGTCGCCATCCTGCTCCATCTGTCTCCATCCTGTTCCATGTGTCCCATGATCCTGCCCCATCTGTCTCCATCCTGTCCATGTGTCCCATGATCCTGGCCCATCTGTCTCCATCTTGCCCCATGCTCCTGCCCCATCTGTGTCCATCCCGCTCCATGTGTCCCATGATCCTGCCCCATCTGTCTCCATCTTGCCCCATGATCCTGCCACATCTGTCTCCATCCTGCTCCATGTGTCCCATGAACCTGCCCCATCTGTCTCCATCCTGCTCCATGTGTCCCATGATCCTGCCCCATCTGTCTCCATCCTGCCCCATGATCCTGATCCATCTGTCGCCATCCTGCTCCATCTGTCTCCATCCTGTTCCATGTGTCCCATGATCCTGCCCCATCTGTCTCCATCCTGTCCATGTGTCCCATGATCCTGGCCCATCTGTCTCCATCTTGCCCCATGCTCCTGCCCCATCTGTGTCCATCCCGCTCCATGTGTCCCATGATCCTGCCCCATCTGTCTCCATCTTGCCCCATGATCCTGCCACATCTGTCTCCATCCTGCTCCATGTGTCCCATGAACCTGCCCCATCTGTCTCCATCCTGCTCCATGTGTCCCATGATCCTGCCCCATCTGTCTCCATCCTGCCCCATGATCCTGATCCATCTGTCGCCATCCTGCTCCATCTGTCTCCATCCTGTTCCATGTGTCCCATGATCCTGCCCCATCTGTCTCCATCCTGTCCATGTGTCCCATGATCCTGCCCCATCTGTCTCCATCTTGCCCCATGCTCCTGCCCCATCTGTGTCCATCCCGGTCCATGTGTCCCATGATCCTGCCCCATCTGTCTCCATCTTGCCCCATGATCCTGCCCCATCTGTCTCCATCCTGCTCCATGTGTCCCATGAACCTGCCCCATCTGTCTCCATCTTGCTCCATGTGTCCCATGATCCTGCCCCATCTGTCTCCATCTTGCCCCATGATCCTGCCACATCTGTCTCCATCCTGCTCCATGTGTCCCATGAACCAGCCCCATCTGTCTCCATCTTGCTCCATGTGTCCAATGATCCTGCCCCATCTGTCTCCATCTTGCCCCATAATCCTGCCCCATTTATCTCCATCCTGCTCCATGTGTCACATGATCGTGCCCCATCTGTCTCCATCTTGCCCCATGATCCTGCCTCATCTGTGTACATCGTGCCCCATCTGTCCCCATCCTGCCCCATGTGTCCCATGATCCTACCCCACCTGTCTCAATCCTGCCCATGTGTCCCATGATCCTGCCCCATTTGTTTCCATCCTGCCCCATGTGTCCCATGATTCTGCCCCATCTGTCTCCATCCTGCCCCATCTGTCTCCATCCCGCCCCATGTGTCCCGTGATACTGCCCCATCTGTCTCCATGCTACCCCATGTGTCCCATAATCCTGCTCCATCTGTCTCCATCCTGCCCCACATGTCCCATGATCCTACTCCATCTGTCTCAATCCTGCATATGTGTCCCATGATCCTGCCCCATTTGTCTCCATCCTGCCGCATGTGTCCCATGATACTGCCCCATCTGTCTCCATCCTGCTCTTCTGTCCCATGATCCTGCCCCATCTGTCTTCATCATTCCCATGTGTCCCATGATCCTGTTCAATCCTGACCCATCTGTCTCCATCCTGCTCCATGTGTCTGATGATCCTGCCCCATCTGTCTCCATCCTGCCCCATCTGTCTCCATCCTGCCCCATGATCCTGCTCCTTCTGTCTCAATCCTGCTCCATGAGTCCCATGATCCTGCCCCATCTGTCTCCATCCTGCCCCATCTGTCTCCATCCTGCCCCATATGTCCCATAATCTTGCCCCATCTGTCTCCATCCTGCTCTTCTGTCCCATGATCCTGCCCTATCTGCCTTCATCATTCCCATGTGTCCCATGATCCTGCTCAATCCTGACCCATCTGTCTCCATCCTGCTCCATGTGTCCCGTGATACTGCCCCATCTGTCTCCATCCTGCCACATGATCCTGCCCCATCTGTCTCCATCCTGCTTTGTGTCTCATGATCCTGCCCCATCTGTCTCCATCCTGCCCCATGATCCTGCCCCATCTGTCTCCATCCTGCCCCATCTGTCTCCATTCTGCCCCATGGGTCCCATAATCCTGCCCCATCTGTCTACATCCTGCTCTTCTGTCCCATGATCCTGCCCCATCTGTCTTCATCATTCCCATGTGTCCCATGGTCCTGCTCAATCCTGACCCATCTGTCTCCATCCTGCTCCATGTGTCCCGTGATACTGCCCCATCTGTCTCCATACAGCCACATGATCCTGCCCCATCTGTCTCCATCCTGCCCCATGTGTCCCATGATCCTACCCCATCTGTCTCAATCCTGCATATGTGTCCCATGATCCCGCCCCGTTTGTCTCCATCCTGCCCAATGTGTCCCATGATCCTCCTGTTCCACCTGTCTCCATCCTGCCCATGTGTCCCATGATACTACCCCATCTGTCTCCATCATGCTCAACTGTCTCATGATCCTGCCCCATCTGTCTCCATCATGCCCATGTGTCCCATGATCCTGCCCCATGTATCTCCATCCGGCTCCATCTGTCTCCATCCTGCCCCATCTGTCTCCATCTAGCTCCATGTGTCCCATGATACTGCCCCATCTATCTCCATCCTGCCCCATGATCCTGATCCATCTGTCGCCATCCTGCCCCATCTGTCTCCATCCTGTTCCATGTGTCCCATGATCCTGCCCCATCTGTCTCCATCTTGCCCCATGATCCTGCTTCATCTGTCTTCATTCTGCTCCATGTGTCCCATGATCCTGCCCCATCTGTCTCCATCCTGCCCCATGTGTCCCATGATCCTACCCCACCTGTCTCAATCCTGCCCATGTGTCCCATGATCCTGCCCCATTTGTTTCCATCCTGCCCCATGTGTCCCATGATTCTGCCCCATCTGTCTCCATCCTGCCCCATCTGTCTCCATCTTGCCCCATGATCCTGCCCCCTCTTTCTCAATCCTGCTCCATGTGTCTCATGATCCTGCCCCATCTGGCTCAATCTTGCCCCATGATCCTGCCCCATCTGTCTCAATAGTGCATATGTGTCCCATGATCCTGCCCCTTCTGTCTCCATCCTGCCCCATGTGTCCCATGATCCTGCCCCATCTGTCTCCATCCTGCCGCATGTATCCCATGATACTGCCCTATTTGTCTCCATCCTGCTCATCTGTCCCATGATCCTGCCCCATCTGTCTCCATCATGCCCATGTGTCCCATGATCCTGCCCCATGTATCTCCATTCTGCTCCATCTGTCTCCATCCTGCGCCATCTGTCTCCATCCTGCTCCATGTGTCCCATGATACTCCCCCATCTGTCTCCATCCAGCCACATGATCCTGGCCCATCTGTCTCCATCCTGCTCCATGTGTCCCATGATCCTGCGCCATCTGTCTCCATCCTGCCCCATCTGTCTCCATCATGCCCCATCTGTCTCTTTCCTGTTCCATGTGTCCCATGATCCTGCCCCATCTGTCTTCATCCTGCTCTATGTGTCCCATGATCCTGCCCCATCTGTCTCCATCCTGCCCATGTGTCCCATGATCGCTCCCCATCTGTCTCCATCTTGCTCCATGTGTCCAATGATCCTGCCCCATCTGTCTCCATCTTGCCCCAGGATCCTGCCACATCTGTCTCCATCCTGCTCCATGTGCCCCATGAACCTGCCCCATCTGTCTCCATCTTGCTCCATGTGTCCAATGATCCTGCCCCATCTGTCTCCATCTTGCCCCATGATCCTGTCCCATCTATCTCCATCCTGCTCCATGTGTCACATGATCCTGCCCCATCTGTCTCCATCCTGCCCCATGTGTCCCATGATCCTACCCCACCTGTCTCAATCCTGCCCATGTGTCCCATGATCCTGCCCCATTTGTTTCCATCCTGCCCCATGTGTCCCATGATTCTGCCCCATCTGTCTCCATCCTGCCCCATCTGTCTCCATCCCGCCCCATGTGTCCCATGATACTGCCCCATCTGTCTCCATGCTACCCCATGTGTCTCATAATCCTGCCCCATCTGTCTCCATCCTGCCCCACATGTCCCATGATCCTACTCCATCTGTCTCAATCCTGCATATGTGTCCCATGATCCTGCCCCATTTGTCTCCATCCTGCCGCATGTGTCCCAGGATGCTGCCCCATCTGTCTCCATCCTGCTCTTCTGTCCCATGATCCTGCCACATCTGTCTTCATCATTCCCATGTGTCCCATCCTTCTCAATCCTGACCCATCTGTCTCCATCCTGCTCCATGTGTCTCATGATCCTGCCCCATCTGTCTCCATCTTGCCCCATGATCCTGCCACATCTGTCTCCATCCTGCTCCATGTGTCCCATGAACCAGCCCCATCTGTCTCCATCTTGCTCCATGTGTCCAATGATCCTGCCCCATCTGTCTCCATCTTGCCCCATAATCCTGCCCCATTTATCTCCATCCTGCTCCATGTGTCACATGATCGTGCCCCATCTGTCTCCATCTTGCCCCATGATCCTGCCTCATCTGTGTACATCGTGCCCCATCTGTCCCCATCCTGCCCCATGTGTCCCATGATCCTACCCCACCTGTCTCAATCCTGCCCATGTGTCCCATGATCCTGCCCCATTTGTTTCCATCCTGCCCCATGTGTCCCATGATTCTGCTCCATCTGTCTCCATCCTGCCCCATCTGTCTCCATCCCGCCCCATGTGTCCCGTGATACTGCCCCATCTGTCTCCATGCTACCCCATGTGTCCCATAATCCTGCTCCATCTGTCTCCATCCTGCCCCACATGTCCCATGATCCTACTCCATCTGTCTCAATACTGCATATGTGTCCCATGATCCTGCCCCATTTGTCTCCATCCTGCCGCATGTGTCCCATGATACTGCCCCATCTGTCTCCATCCTGCTCTTCTGTCCCATGATCCTGCCCCATCTGTCTTCATCATTCCCATGTGTCCCATGATCCTGTTCAATCCTGACCCATCTGTCTCCATCCTGCTCCATGTGTCTGATGATCCTGCCCCATCTGTCTCCATCCTGCCCCATCTGTCTCCATCCTGCCCCATGATCCTGCTCCTTCTGTCTCAATCCTGCTCCATGAGTCCCATGATCCTGCCCCATCTGTCTCCATCCTGCCCCATCTGTCTCCATCCTGCCCCATATGTCCCATAATCTTGCCCCATCTGTCTCCATCCTGCTCTTCTGTCCCATGATCCTGCCCTATCTGCCTTCATCATTCCCATGTGTCCCATGATCCTGCTCAATCCTGACCCATCTGTCTCCATCCTGCTCCATGTGTCCCGTGATACTGCCCCATCTGTCTCCATCCTGCCACATGATCCTGCCCCATCTGTCTCCATCCTGCTTTGTGTCTCATGATCCTGCCCCATCTGTCTCCATCCTGCCCCATGATCCTGCCCCATCTGTCTCCATCCTGCCCCATCTGTCTCCATTCTGCCCCATGGGTCCCATAATCCTGCCCCATCTGTCTACATCCTGCTCTTCTGTCCCATGATCCTGCCCCATCTGTCTTCATCATTCCCATGTGTCCCATGGTCCTGCTCAATCCTGACCCATCTGTCTCCATCCTGCTCCATGTGTCCCGTGATACTGCCCCATCTGTCTCCATACAGCCACATGATCCTGCCCCATCTGTCTCCATCCTGCCCCATGTGTCCCATGATCCTACCCCATCTGTCTCAATCCTGCATATGTGTCCCATGATCCCGCCCCGTTTGTCTCCATCCTGCCCAATGTGTCCCATGATCCTCCTGTTCCACCTGTCTCCATCCTGCCCATGTGTCCCATGATACTACCCCATCTGTCTCCATCATGCTCAACTGTCTCATGATCCTGCCCCATCTGTCTCCATCATGCCCATGTGTCCCATGATCCTGCCCCATGTATCTCCATCCGGCTCCATCTGTCTCCATCCTGCCCCATCTGTCTCCATCTAGCTCCATGTGTCCCATGATACTGCCCCATCTATCTCCATCCTGCCCCATGATCCTGATCCATCTGTCGCCATCCTGCCCCATCTGTCTCCATCCTGTTCCATGTGTCCCATGATCCTGCCCCATCTGTCTCCATCTTGCCCCATGATCCTGCTTCATCTGTCTTCATTCTGCTCCATGTGTCCCATGATCCTGCCCCATCTGTCTCCATCCTGCCCCATGTGTCCCATGATCCTACCCCACCTGTCTCAATCCTGCCCATGTGTCCCATGATCCTGCCCCATTTGTTTCCATCCTGCCCCATGTGTCCCATGATTCTGCCCCATCTGTCTCCATCCTGCCCCATCTGTCTCCATCTTGCCCCATGATCCTGCCCCCTCTTTCTCAATCCTGCTCCATGTGTCTCATGATCCTGCCCCATCTGGCTCAATCTTGCCCCATGATCCTGCCCCATCTGTCTCAATAGTGCATATGTGTCCCATGATCCTGCCCCTTCTGTCTCCATCCTGCCCCATGTGTCCCATGATCCTGCCCCATCTGTCTCCATCCTGCCGCATGTATCCCATGATACTGCCCTATTTGTCTCCATCCTGCTCATCTGTCCCATGATCCTGCCCCATCTGTCTCCATCATGCCCATGTGTCCCATGATCCTGCCCCATGTATCTCCATTCTGCTCCATCTGTCTCCATCCTGCGCCATCTGTCTCCATCCTGCTCCATGTGTCCCATGATACTCCCCCATCTGTCTCCATCCAGCCACATGATCCTGGCCCATCTGTCTCCATCCTGCTCCATGTGTCCCATGATCCTGCGCCATCTGTCTCCATCCTGCCCCATCTGTCTCCATCATGCCCCATCTGTCTCTTTCCTGTTCCATGTGTCCCATGATCCTGCCCCATCTGTCTTCATCCTGCTCTATGTGTCCCATGATCCTGCCCCATCTGTCTCCATCCTGCCCATGTGTCCCATGATCGCTCCCCATCTGTCTCCATCTTGCTCCATGTGTCCAATGATCCTGCCCCATCTGTCTCCATCTTGCCCCAGGATCCTGCCACATCTGTCTCCATCCTGCTCCATGTGCCCCATGAACCTGCCCCATCTGTCTCCATCTTGCTCCATGTGTCCAATGATCCTGCCCCATCTGTCTCCATCTTGCCCCATGATCCTGTCCCATCTATCTCCATCCTGCTCCATGTGTCACATGATCCTGCCCCATCTGTCTCCATCCTGCCCCATGTGTCCCATGATCCTACCCCACCTGTCTCAATCCTGCCCATGTGTCCCATGATCCTGCCCCATTTGTTTCCATCCTGCCCCATGTGTCCCATGATTCTGCCCCATCTGTCTCCATCCTGCCCCATCTGTCTCCATCCCGCCCCATGTGTCCCATGATACTGCCCCATCTGTCTCCATGCTACCCCATGTGTCTCATAATCCTGCCCCATCTGTCTCCATCCTGCCCCACATGTCCCATGATCCTACTCCATCTGTCTCAATCCTGCATATGTGTCCCATGATCCTGCCCCATTTGTCTCCATCCTGCCGCATGTGTCCCAGGATGCTGCCCCATCTGTCTCCATCCTGCTCTTCTGTCCCATGATCCTGCCACATCTGTCTTCATCATTCCCATGTGTCCCATCCTTCTCAATCCTGACCCATCTGTCTCCATCCTGCTCCATGTGTCTCATGATCCTGCCCCATCTGTCTCCATCTTGCCCCATGATCCTGCCACATCTGTCTCCATCCTGCTCCATGTGTCCCATGAACCAGCCCCATCTGTCTCCATCTTGCTCCATGTGTCCAATGATCCTGCCCCATCTGTCTCCATCTTGCCCCATAATCCTGCCCCATTTATCTCCATCCTGCTCCATGTGTCACATGATCGTGCCCCATCTGTCTCCATCTTGCCCCATGATCCTGCCTCATCTGTGTACATCGTGCCCCATCTGTCCCCATCCTGCCCCATGTGTCCCATGATCCTACCCCACCTGTCTCAATCCTGCCCATGTGTCCCATGATCCTGCCCCATTTGTTTCCATCCTGCCCCATGTGTCCCATGATTCTGCTCCATCTGTCTCCATCCTGCCCCATCTGTCTCCATCCCGCCCCATGTGTCCCGTGATACTGCCCCATCTGTCTCCATGCTACCCCATGTGTCCCATAATCCTGCTCCATCTGTCTCCATCCTGCCCCACATGTCCCATGATCCTACTCCATCTGTCTCAATACTGCATATGTGTCCCATGATCCTGCCCCATTTGTCTCCATCCTGCCGCATGTGTCCCATGATACTGCCCCATCTGTCTCCATCCTGCTCTTCTGTCCCATGATCCTGCCCCATCTGTCTTCATCATTCCCATGTGTCCCATGATCCTGTTCAATCCTGACCCATCTGTCTCCATCCTGCTCCATGTGTCTGATGATCCTGCCCCATCTGTCTCCATCCTGCCCCATCTGTCTCCATCCTGCCCCATGATCCTGCTCCTTCTGTCTCAATCCTGCTCCATGAGTCCCATGATCCTGCCCCATCTGTCTCCATCCTGCCCCATCTGTCTCCATCCTGCCCCATATGTCCCATAATCTTGCCCCATCTGTCTCCATCCTGCTCTTCTGTCCCATGATCCTGCCCTATCTGCCTTCATCATTCCCATGTGTCCCATGATCCTGCTCAATCCTGACCCATCTGTCTCCATCCTGCTCCATGTGTCCCGTGATACTGCCCCATCTGTCTCCATCCTGCCACATGATCCTGCCCCATCTGTCTCCATCCTGCTTTGTGTCTCATGATCCTGCCCCATCTGTCTCCATCCTGCCCCATGATCCTGCCCCATCTGTCTCCATCCTGCCCCATCTGTCTCCATTCTGCCCCATGGGTCCCATAATCCTGCCCCATCTGTCTACATCCTGCTCTTCTGTCCCATGATCCTGCCCCATCTGTCTTCATCATTCCCATGTGTCCCATGGTCCTGCTCAATCCTGACCCATCTGTCTCCATCCTGCTCCATGTGTCCCGTGATACTGCCCCATCTGTCTCCATACAGCCACATGATCCTGCCCCATCTGTCTCCATCCTGCCCCATGTGTCCCATGATCCTACCCCATCTGTCTCAATCCTGCATATGTGTCCCATGATCCCGCCCCGTTTGTCTCCATCCTGCCCAATGTGTCCCATGATCCTCCTGTTCCACCTGTCTCCATCCTGCCCATGTGTTCCATGATACTACCCCATCTGTCTCCATCATGCTCAACTGTCTCATGATCCTGCCCCATCTGTCTCCATCATGCCCATGTGTCCCATGATCCTGCCCCATGTATCTCCATCCGGCTCCATCTGTCTCCATCCTGCCCCATCTGTCTCCATCTAGCTCCATGTGTCCCATGATACTGCCCCATCTATCTCCATCCTGCCCCATGATCCTGATCCATCTGTCGCCATCCTGCCCCATCTGTCTCCATCCTGTTCCATGTGTCCCATGATCCTGCCCCATCTGTCTCCATCTTGCCCCATGATCCTGCTTCATCTGTCTTCATTCTGCTCCATGTGTCCCATGATCCTGCCCCATCTGTCTCCATCCTGCCCCATGTGTCCCATGATCCTACCCCACCTGTCTCAATCCTGCCCATGTGTCCCATGATCCTGCCCCATTTGTTTCCATCCTGCCCCATGTGTCCCATGATTCTGCCCCATCTGTCTCCATCCTACCCCATCTGTCTCCATCTTGCCCCATGATCCTGCCCCCTCTTTCTCAATCCTGCTCCATGTGTCTCATGATCCTGCCCCATCTGGCTCAATCTTGCCCCATGATCCTGCCCCATCTGTCTCAATAGTGCATATGTGTCCCATGATCCTGCCCCTTCTGTCTCCATCCTGCCCCATGTGTCCCATGATCCTGCCCCATCTGTCTCCATCCTGCCGCATGTATCCCATGATACTGCCCTATTTGTCTCCATCCTGCTCATCTGTCCCATGATCCTGCCCCATCTGTCTCCATCATGCCCATGTGTCCCATGATCCTGCCCCATGTATCTCCATTCTGCTCCATCTGTCTCCATCCTGCGCCATCTGTCTCCATCCTGCTCCATGTGTCCCATGATACTCCCCCATCTGTCTCCATCCAGCCACATGATCCTGGCCCATCTGTCTCCATCCTGCTCCATGTGTCCCATGATCCTGCGCCATCTGTCTCCATCCTGCCCCATCTGTCTCCATCATGCCCCATCTGTCTCTTTCCTGTTCCATGTGTCCCATGATCCTGCCCCATCTGTCTTCATCCTGCTCTATGTGTCCCATGATCCTGCCCCATCTGTCTCCATCCTGCCCATGTGTCCCATGATCGCTCCCCATCTGTCTCCATCTTGCTCCATGTGTCCAATGATCCTGCCCCATCTGTCTCCATCTTGCCCCAGGATCCTGCCACATCTGTCTCCATCCTGCTCCATGTGCCCCATGAACCTGCCCCATCTGTCTCCATCTTGCTCCATGTGTCCAATGATCCTGCCCCATCTGTCTCCATCTTGCCCCATGATCCTGTCCCATCTATCTCCATCCTGCTCCATGTGTCACATGATCCTGCCCCATCTGTCTCCATCCTGCCCCATGTGTCCCATGATCCTACCCCACCTGTCTCAATCCTGCCCATGTGTCCCATGATCCTGCCCCATTTGTTTCCATCCTGCCCCATGTGTCCCATGATTCTGCCCCATCTGTCTCCATCCTGCCCCATCTGTCTCCATCCCGCCCCATGTGTCCCATGATACTGCCCCATCTGTCTCCATGCTACCCCATGTGTCTCATAATCCTGCCCCATCTGTCTCCATCCTGCCCCACATGTCCCATGATCCTACTCCATCTGTCTCAATCCTGCATATGTGTCCCATGATCCTGCCCCATTTGTCTCCATCCTGCCGCATGTGTCCCAGAATGCTGCCCCATCTGTCTCCATCCTGCTCTTCTGTCCCATGATCCTGCCACATCTGTCTTCATCATTCCCATGTGTCCCATCCTTCTCAATCCTGACCCATCTGTCTCCATCCTGCTCCATGTGTCTCATGATCCTGCCCCATCTGTCTCCATCCTGCCACATGATCCTGCCACATCTGTCTCAATCCTGCTCCATGTGTCTCCATCCTGCCGCATGATCCTGCTCCATCTGTCTTAATCCTGCTCCATGTGTCCCATGATCCTGCCCCATCTGTCTCCATCCTGCCCCATCTGTCTCCATCCTGCCCCATGTATCCCATAATCCTGCCCCATCTGTCTCCATCCTGCTCTTCTGTCCCATGATCCTGTCCCATCTGTCTTCATCATTCTCATGTGTCCCATGGTCCTGCTCAATCCTGACCCATCTGTCTCCATCCTGCTCCATGTGTCCCGTTATACTGCCCCATCTGTCTCCATACAGCCACATGATCCTGCCCCATCTGTCTCCATCCTGCCCCATGTGTCCCATGATCCTACCCCATCTGTCTCAATCCTGCATATGTGTCCCATGATCCTGCCCCATTTGTCTCCATCCTGCCCAATGTGTCCCATGATCCTGTTTCACCTGTCTCCATCCTGCGGATGTGTCCCATGATACTACCCCATCTGTCTCCATCATGCTCATCTGTCTCATGATCCTGCCCCATCTGTCTCCATCATGCCCATGTGTCCCATGATCCTGCCCCATGTATCTCCATCCGGCTCCTTATGTCTCCATCCTGCCCCATCTGTCTCCATCCAGCTCCATGTGTCCCATGATACTGCCCCATCTGTCTCCTTTCTGACACATGATCCTGCCCCATCTGTCTCCATCCTGCTCCATGTGTCCCATGATCCTGCCCCATCTGTCTCCATCCTGCCCCATGATCCTGATCCATCTGTCGCCATCCTGCCCCATCTGTCTCCATCCTGTTTCATGTGTCCCATGATCCAGCCCCATCTGTCTCCATCTTGCCCATGTGTCCCATGATCCTGCCCCATCTGTCTCCATCTTGCCCCATGCTCCTGCCTCATCTGTGTCCAACCCGCTCCATGTGTCCCATGATCCTGCCCCATCTGTCTCCATCTTGCCCCATGATCCTGCCACATCTGTCTCCATCCTGCTCCATGTGTCTCATGAACCTACCCCATATGTCTCCATCTTGCTCCATGTGTCCAATGATCCTGCCCCATCTGTCTCCATCTTGCCCCATGCTCCTGCCCCATCTGTGTCCATCCCGCTCCATGTGTCCCATGATCCTGCCCCATCTGTCTCCATCTTGCCCCATGATCCTACCACATCTGTCTCCATCCTGCTCCTCGTGTCCCATGAACCTGCCCTCATCTGTCTCCATCCTGTTCCATGTGTGCCTTGATCCTGCCCCATCTGTCTCCATCTTGCCCCATGATCCTGCTTCATCTGTCTTCATTTTGCTCCATGTGTCCCATGATCCTGCCCCATCTGTCTCCATCCTGCCCATTTGTCCCATGATCCTGCCCCATCTGTCTCCATCCTGCCCCATCTGTCTCCATCCTGCCCCATGTGTCCCATAATCCTGCCCCATCTGTCTCCATCCTGCTCTTCTGTCCCATGATCCTGCCCCATCTGTCTTCATCATTCCCATGTGTCCCATGATCCTGCTCAATCCTGACCCATCTGTCTCCATCCTGCTCCATGTGTCCCGTGATACTGCCCCATCTGTCTCCATACAGCCACATGATCCTGCCCCATCTGTCTCCATCCTGCCCCATGTTTCCCATGATCCTACCCCATCTGCATCAATCCTGCATATGTGTCCCATGATCCCGCCCCATTTGTCTCCATCCTGCCCAATGTGTCCCATGATCCTCCTGTTCCACCTGTCTCCATCCTGCCCATGTGTTCCATGATACTACCCCATCTGTCTCCATCATGCTCAACTGTCTCATGATCCTGCCCCATCTGTCTCCATCATGCCCATGTGTCCCATGATCCTGCCCCATGTATCTCCATCCGGCTCCATCTGTCTCCATCCTGCTCCATCTGTCTCCATCCAGCTCCATGTGTCCCATGATACTGCCCCATCAGTCTCCATCCTGCCCCATGATCCTGATCCATCTGTCGCCATCCTGGCCCATCTGTCTCCATCCTGTTCCATGTGTCCCATGATCCTGCCCCATCTGTCTCCATCTTGCCCCATGATCCTGCTTCATCTGTCTTCATTCTGCTCCATGTGTCCCATGATCCTGCCCCATCTGTCTCCATCCTGCCCATGTGTCCCATGATCCTGCCCCATCTGTCTCCATCTTGCCCCATGCTCCTGCCCCATCTGTGTCCATCCTGCTCCATGTGTCCCATGATCCTGCCCCATCTGTCTCCATCTTGCCCCATGATCCTGCCACATCTGTCTCCATCCTGCTCCATGTGTCCCATGAACCTACCCCATATGTCTCCATCTTGCTCCATGTGTCCAATGATCCTGCCCCATCTATCTCCATCTTGCCCCATGCTCCTGCCCCATCTGGGTCCATCCCGCTCCATGTGTCCCATGATCCTGCCCCATCTGTCTCCATCTTGCCCCATGATCCTGCCACATCTGTCTCCATCCTGCTCCATGTGTCCCATGAACCAGCCCCATCTGTCTCCATCTTGCTCCATGTGTCCAATGATCCTGCCCCATCTGTCTCCATTTTGCCCCATGATCCTGCCCCATTTATCTCCATCCTGCTCCATGTGTCACATGATCCAGCCCCATCTGTCTCCATCTTGCCCCATGATCCTGCCCCATCTGTGTACATCGTGCCCCATCTGTCCCCATCCTGCCCCATGTGTCCCATGATCCTACTCCATCTGTCTCAATCCTGCATATGTGTCCCATGATCCTGCCCCATTTGTCTCCATCCTGCCGCATGTGTCCCATGATACTGCCCCTTCTGTCTCCATCCTGCTCTTCTGTCCCATGATCCTGCCCCATCTGTCTTCATCATTCCCATGTGTCCCATGATCCTGTTCAATCCTGACCCATCTGTCTCCATCCTGCTCCATGTGTCTGATGATCCTGCCCCATCATCTGTCTCCATCCTGCCCCATCTGTCTCCATCCTGCCCCATGATCCTGCTCCTTCTGTCTCAATCCTGCTCCATGAGTCCCATGATCCTGCCCCATCTGTCTCCATCCTGCCCCATCTGTCTCCATCCTGCCCCATATGTCCCATAATCCTGCCCCATCTGACTCCATCCTGCTCTTCTGTCCCATGATCCTGCCCCATCTGTCTTCATCATTCCCATGTGTCCCATGATCCTGCTCAATCCTGACCCATCTGTCTCCATCCTGCTCCATGTGTCCCGTGATACTGCCCCATCTGTCTCCATCCTGCCACATGATCCTGCCCCATCTTTCTCCATCCTGCTTTGTTTCTCATGATCCTGCCCCATCTGTCTCCATCCTGCCCCATGATCCTGCCCCATCTGTCTCTATCCTGCCCCATTTGTCTCCATCCTGCCCCATGTGTCCCATAATCCTGCCCCATCTGTCTCCATCCTGCTCTTCTGTCCCATGATCCTGCCCCATCTGTCTTCATCATTCCCATGTGTCCCATGGTCCTGCTCAATCCTGACCCATCTGTCTCCATCCTGCTCCATGCGTCCCGTGATACTGCCCCATCTGTCTCCACACAGCCACATGATCCTGCCCCATCTGTCTCCATCCTGCCCCATGTGTCCCATGATCCTACCCCATCTGTCTCAATCCTGCATATGTGTCCCATGATCCCGCCCCATTTGTCTCCATCCTGCCCAATGTGTCCCATGATCCTCCTGTTCCACCTGTCTCCATCCTGCCCATGTGTCCCATGATACTACCCCATCTGTCTCCATCATGCTCAACTGTCTCATGATCCTGCCCCATCTGTCTCCATCATGCCCATGTGTCCCATGATCCTGCCCCATGTATCTCCATCCGGCTCCATCTGTCTCCATCCTGCCCCATCTGTCTCCATCCAGCTCCATGTGTCCCATGATACTGCCCCATCTATCTCCATCCTGCCCCATGATCCTGATCCATCTGTCGCCATCCTGCCCCATCTGTCTCCATCCTGTTCCATGTGTCCCATGATCCTGCCCCATCTGTCTCCATCTTGCCCCATGATCCTGCTTCATCTGTCTTCATTCTGCTCCAAGTGTCCTATGATCGTGCCCCATCTGTCTCCTTCCTGTCCATGTGTCCCATGATCCTGCCCCATCTGTCTCCATCTTGCCCCATGCTCCTGCCCCATCTGTGTCCATCCTGCTCCATGTGTCCCATGATCCTGCCCCATCTGTCTCCATCTTGCCCCATGATCCTGCCACATCTGTCTCCATCCTGCTCCATATGTCCCATGAACCTACCCCATATGTCTCCATCTTGCTCCATGTGTCCAATGATCCTGCCCCATCTGTCTCCATCTTGCCCCATGCTCCTGCCCCATCTGTGTCCATCCCGCTCCATGTGTCCCATGATCCTGCCCCATCTGTCTCCATCTTGCCCCATGATCCTGCCACATCTGTCTCCATCCTGCTCCATGTGTCCCATGAACCTGCCCCATCTGTCTCCATCTTGCTCCATGTGTCCAATGATCCTGCCAATTTGTCTCCATCTTGCCTCATGATCCTGCCCCATTTATCTCCATCCTGCTCCATGTGTCACATCATCCTGCCCCATCTGTCTCCATCTTGCCCCATGATCCTGCCCCATCTGTGTACATCGTGCCCCATCCTGCCGCATGTGTCCCATGATCCTACCCCACCTGTCTCAATCCTGCCCATGTGTCCCATGATCCTGCCCCATTTGTTTCCATCCTGCCCCATGTGTCCCATGATTCTGTCCCATCTGTCTCCATCCTGCCCCATCTGTCTCCATCCCGCCCCATGTGTCCCATGATACTGCCCCATCTGTCTCCATGCTACCCCATGTGTCCCATAATCCTGCCCCATCTGTCTCCATCCTGCCCCACATGTCCGATGATCCTACTCCATCTGTCTCAATCCTGCATATGTGTCCCATGATCCTGCCCCATTTGTCTCCATCCTGCCGCATGTGTCCCATGATACTGCCCCATCTGTCTCCATCCTGCTCTTCTGTCCCATGATCCTGCCCCATCTGTCTTCATCATTCCCATGTGTCCTATGATCCTGCTCAATCCTGACCCATCTGTCTCCATCCTGCTCCCTGTGTCTGATGATCCTGCCCCATCTGTCTCCATCCTGCCCCATCTGTCTCCATCCTGCCCCATGATCCTGCTTCTTCTGTCTCAATCCTGCTCCATGTGTCCCATGATCCTGCCCCATCTGTCTCCATCCTGCCCCATCTGTCTCCATCCTGCCCCATATGTCCCATAATCCTGCCCCATCTGTCTCCATCCTGCTCTTCTGTCCCATGATCCTGCCTCATCTGTCTTCATCATTCCCATGTGTCCCATGATCCTGCTCAATCCTGACCCATCTGTCTCCATCCTGCTCCATGTGTCCCGTGATACTGCCCCATCTGTCTCCATCCTGCCACATGATCCTGCCCCATCTGTCTCCATCCTGCTTTGTGTCTCATGATCCTGCCCCATCTGTCTCCATCCTGCCCCATGATCCTGCCCCCTCTGTCTCCATGCTGCCCCATAATCCTGCCCCATCTGTCTCCATCCTGCCCCATGTGTCCCATGATCCTAGCCCATCTGTCTCAATCCTGCCCATGTGTCCCATGATCCTGCCCCATTTGTCTCCATCCTGCCCCATCTGTCTTCATCCTGCCCCATGTGTCCCATTATCCTGCCCGATCTGTCTCCATCTTGCCCCATGTGTCCCATGATCCTACCCCATCTGTCTCAATCCTGCATATGTGTCCCATGATCCTGCCCCATTTGTCTCCTTCCTGCCCAATGTGTCCCATGATCCTGCTCCACCTGTCTCCATCCTGCGCATGTGTCCCATGATACTACCCCATCTGTCTCCATCATGCTCATCTGTCTCATGATCCTGCCCCATCTGTCTCCATCATGCCCATGTGTCCCATGATCCTGCCCCATGTATCTCCATCCGGCTCCATCTGTCTCCATCCTGCCCCATCTGTCTCCATCCAGCTCCATGTGTCCCATGATACTGCCCCATCTGTCTCCATCCCGACACATGATCCTGCCCCATCTGTCTCCATCCTGCTCCATGTGTCCCATGATCCTGCCCCATCTGTCTCCATCCTGCCCCATGATCCTGATCCATCTGTCGCCATCCTGCTCCATCTGTCTCCATCCTGTTCCATGTGTCCCATGATCCTGCCCCATCTGTCTCCATCCTGTCCATGTGTCCCATGATCCTGGCCCATCTGTCTCCATCTTGCCCCATGCTCCTGCCCCATCTGTGTCCATCCCGCTCCATGTGTCCCATGATCCTGCCCCATCTGTCTCCATCTTGCCCCATGATCCTGCCACATCTGTCTCCATCCTGCTCCATGTGTCCCATGAACCTGCCCCATCTGTCTCCATCCTGCTCCATGTGTCCCATGATCCTGCCCCATCTGTCTCCATCCTGCCCCATGATCCTGATCCATCTGTCGCCATCCTGCTCCATCTGTCTCCATCCTGTTTCATGTGTCCCATGATCCTGCCCCATCTGTCTCCATCCTGTCCATGTGTCCCATGATCCTGGCCCATCTGTCTCCATCTTGCCCCATGCTCCTGCCCCATCTGTGTCCATCCCGCTCCATGTGTCCCATGATCCTGCCCCATCTGTCTCCATCTTGCCCCATGATCCTGCCACATCTGTCTCCATCCTGCTCCATGTGTCCCATGAACCTGCCCCATCTGTCTCCATCCTGCTCCATGTGTCCCATGATCCTGCCCCATCTGTCTCCATCCTGCCCCATGATCCTGATCCATCTGTCGCCATCCTGCTCCATCTGTCTCCATCCTGTTCCATGTGTCCCATGATCCTGCCCCATCTGTCTCCATCCTGTCCATGTGTCCCATGATCCTGCCCCATCTGTCTCCATCTTGCCCCATGCTCCTGCCCCATCTGTGTCCATCCCGCTCCATGTGTCCCATGATCCTGCCCCATCTGTCTCCATCTTGCCCCATGATCCTGCCACATCTGTCTCCATCCTGCTCCATGTGTCCCATGAACCTGCCCCATCTGTCTCCATCTTGCTCCATGTGTCCCATGATCCTGCCCCATCTGTCTCCATGTTGCCCCATGATCCTGCCCCATCTATCTCCATCCTGCTCCATGTGTCACATGATCCTGCCCCATCTGTCTCCATCTTGCCCCATGATCCTGCCTCATCTGTGTCCATCCTGCTCCATGTGTCCCATGATTTTGTCCCATCTGTCTCCATCCTGCCCATAGTATAACATATGATGGTGTGATTATAGTCCGTGCTCCTCCGTGTACAGATGACGATACCAATGAATAAGGTTACATCTTTTAATCAATGGCTTAAAATACAACGCGTATCATGGACGTCCTGTCCACTTCCTCAGGTAAACATTGGTATCGTCATCTGTACACGGAGGAGCTCAGACTGTACTCACACCATCATATCTTATACTATGTGCTTCAAGATTCCCTGCGGATCGGTGTTTCCTGCAGCCCTCCAATACGCTGTTTATATAGGTTGTGCATCATCACAACTCAATAAGGTGAGCAAATTTTAATCACATCACGATTGTGTTACCGGGTAACAGCGCTATTTGCGCCCCTCTCCCTACTTTTTCCATCCTGCCCATGTGTTCCATGATCCTGCCCCATCTGTCTCCATCCTGCCCCATGTGTCCCATAATCCTGCTCCATCTGTCTCCCTCCTGCCCCATGTGTCCCATGACCCTACCCCATCTGTCTCAATCCTGCCCATGTGTCCCATGATCCTGCCCCATTTGTCTCCATCCTGCCGCATGATCCTGCCCCATGTGTCTCCATCCTGCTCCATGTGTCCCATGATTCTTCCCCATGTGTCTCCATCCTGCCCATGTGTCCCATGATCCTGCCCCATCTGTCTCCATCTTGCTCCATGTGTCCCATGATCCTGACCCTTCAGTCTCCATGAAAAAAGTAAAAAAAAAAAAGATTCTCCTTACCTGGTCAGTTTAGTACTGGAGACCGGGTCTTAGTGTTGATCCCCATGGTGGAAAGTAACTTCCTGGCCAAGTGGCAAGGGCCATACGAGGTGGTTGAAAAGTTGAGTGATGTGAACTACAAGGTCCACCAGCCAGGGAGAAGAAAGCTGTACCAGATATACCACATCAACCTGCTTAAACTGTGATGAGACCGGGAACCGGTGGAAGCTACGTGCCTGAGGGCCAATCCTGGAGCCAAGGTCGAAAATGTCACAGTGGCAGAGACACTGTCACCGGCTCAGAAACAACAGTGCCGAAAACTGCTTCAGCGGAACCGAGACCTGATTCGGAGTTGCCAGGACGTACGCAGGTTGTTGAGAATGAGATCTTAACTGAACCACATGTTCAGGTGAACCAAAGTCATAATGAATCCCTGAAGCCTGCCGCAAGGTGATTTCGAAGGAGATGAGGAGAATGTTGAGCCTGCGCGTCATCGAAGAGTCAAAGAGCGGCTGGTCCAGCCCCATTGTCCTTGTGCCGAAGCAAATGGAGAGTGGCGTTTCTGTAACAACTACAGAAAGCTAAATGAGGTGTCCAAATTCTACGCATATCTGATGCCATGGGTTGATGAACTCATTGAGAAGCTAGGGCCAGCTAGACACATCACCACCCTGGACCTAATGAAAGGGTACTGGCAAATTCTCCTGTCCCCAAGTGCTAAGGAGAAGACTGCCTTCTTTACACCTGATGGGTGCTTTCAGTACACTAGGATGTTGTTCGGTCTGCAGTGAGCCCCAGCCACCTCCCATGGATCATATCCTTGCCTCTCACAAAAAGTGCACTGCAGCTAGCTTGGACAACATTGTGATCTTCAGCCCAGATTGGGGAAGTCACTGCAGACGGTCCAGGTGGTACTGGATGCGCTGAAGAAGGCAGGATTTACAGTAAACCCAAAGAAGTGCGCCTTGGGGAAAGAAGAGGCAAAATGCCTGGGCTACATCGGCGGAAGGGGCGCAAGTGAATAAGGTGGAAGCAATCCAAAACTGTCCACAACCGGTCTCCAAGAAACAGGTTCGGGCATTTCTGGGAATTGTGGGATACTATCGGCGATTTATCCTGAATTTCGCCAAGATAGCCGCTCCCCTGACCGACCTTATTAAGGGCACGAAGACGACGATGGCTAAATGGTCTTCTGAAGCAGAGATGGTGTTGCAAGAGTTCAAGCTCGCCTTATGTAAGCAGCCGGTCTTGCTCGCACCTGACTTCAGTGAGGAGTTTGTGGTCCAGACGGAGTCGTGATGTCCCAAGAAATAAATGGGGAGGAACATCCCATCCTGTGCCTAAGCAGAAAACTCTCTGCTTGTGAGAAAAACTACGCCTTTGTGGAAAAAGAGTGCTTGGCCATCAAATGGGCAATTGACACCCTGAGCTACTACAGGTTAGGCCGAAAGTTCAGGCTAGTGTCAGTCCATGCACCCCTGAGATGGATGAGGGAAAGGAAGGGGAAGAATGCCCGGGTGACTAGGTGGTTTCTAGCGCTCCAGGACTTTAGTTTTCATGTGGAGCACATACCCAGTTTAGACTTCCCTGTTTGGTGACTGAAGGTGCCAAAGTCCCCGGCTTTGGGCAGAGGGGGGAATATGTGACAAAGTCATTGGCAAAGTACTAGAGGGGAGATATGTTTCATTGAGGCTATTAGCTTTAGTGATTTGAAATCTGGAAGTTTGCTCCAGCACATTAAGTGCTGAGTGAGGTTAATCGGCCATTTTAAGGGCTGGATTTTATGTGAACAACCAAAGAGCGGGTGGGAGGTTGTTCACTATATCTCTACCCCCAGGGTATGGTCTGGGCTATAAATAGCGAGGCTTTTGAGTCATTAGGTGTTCAGTGGGTCTGGAGGCGACACCTCCAGTGTTTGGTTAAACTGTGCTGAACCTGGTTGTATCCTGAGCGGATGGATCCCCGCAGACATACATTGGTTTATGCCGTACTTTAATAAACCAGAGAGATTTAAAGTGACAGCGCTCCTATTTCTACCTCCGTGTGCAGCCGAGTGAGCCGATTTACCACAATATATATATTCCATGCGTTGGAATCGGATGTGTATATACTATATGCTCACTGTGAGTTCCCCAATAACTGGCCTAGTAGTGAAAACAGTCGTGGCCTCATCCATCACTTGTCAGTCAATTGCGTAATCGTCCTGACGATTGGAGGAAGCAGAGTGTTGTTCCTTGACAAATTGGAGGCAGCGGTGGGATCTGCATGATTCACTCTGCTCTTATCCCTGACAGACCAGATTAGACTTTGCCAAAAAACATCTAAATAAGCCAGCCCAGTTCTGGAAAAGCATTCTTTGGACAGATGAAACTAAGATCCACCTGTATCATAATGATGGTAAGAAGAAAGTATGGAGAAAGCTTGGAACAGCTCATGATCCAAAGCACACCACATCCTCTGTAAAACATGATGGAGGCAGTGTGATGACATGGGCATGCATGGCTTCCAATGGAACTAGGTCAATAGTGTTCACTGATGTTGTGACTGAGGACAGAAGCAGCCGGATGAATTCTGAAGTGTACAAGGCTATACTTTCTGCTCAGATTCAACCAAATGCAATAAGGTGGATTGGACAGCACTTTACAGTACAGATCGACAATGACCTAAAACATGCTACAAAAGCAATTCAGATATTTTTTAGGGCAAAGAAGTGAAATATTTGCAATGGCCAAGTCAATCACCAGATCTCCAAACCAACCCACAAACAAGCAACAACTGAAGTCATTTGCAGTAAAGGCCTAGCAAAGCATCACAAAGAAGGAAACCCAGCGTTTGGTGACGTCCATGGCTTCCAGACTTCAGGCAGTCATTGCCTGCAAAGGATTCTCTACAAAGTAGTAAAAATGACCATTTTATGCATGATAAAGTTAATTTGTCCAATTACTTTTGAGTCCCTGAAATGAGGAGGCTTTGTAGAAAAACTTTTCACAGGATGTTTTTGTTCAACCCCTTTAATTAAACCTGAAAGTCTACACTTCAATTATATCTCAGTTGTTTTATTTTAAATCCACAATAGTAGCATGTAGAGCCCAAATGATGACGATTTAGTCCAAATATTTCTAGACCTATCTGTATATACTGTAACTTGTGGTTATCTAAGCATGGGAGCGTCAAGATTTTACGTCTTTAGGATAGATGCAAAAATGGCGATGGCGATATTGCATGTATTACTATGAGATCGCATATTCACTTGCAGATCTCATGCATTTGTGATATTGTGATCATGAAAATTCTAACACTTTGACTTTTAGGGAAAATTTTGTGGTTTATCTTCTGCCTGTTTGCTACTATCTCAGTTAGCATATCACATGCAAGCTTATGGTGCAACCTTGCAGTAGACTGCATGACAACCCACAGTTGTGGACCCTGGCTCTCTGGCACATGACTTCCTCTGATCTTGCTTTTGTTGCTATAAAATAGGGGGCACGTAAATAACATTCTGTGGCACTGTGGCATTTTAACGTGATTTAGAAAAAATGGCAGCAAAGACCATGGTGTGTTCAATGCAGTAGTACACCCTATGTCTGTTCATATATTTCACATCAGAGTCCTGGTAACACCTCATTTATGCCCTGTAATATCTGAACACTGTTACATTTCACTGCACAATCAGTATGGAGATAGCCACATTATTCAGGAGTTTACATTCTACAGGAAGACCAAATCTTTTCTTTGTAAGCTTCCTCAATAACAAAGAGATGCTAATGATCAGGTAAAGTGAGCTGCCCCTGTGTAGACAGGCTGTCTCCAGTCCGCACAATGTACAGTATATCAGAATGGGACAATGAATATGCAATATTTCAATGCTATCTCTGTAATAATCTGATATAAGAAAAAAACAATCCACTGATATTTCCGTGATCAGGGAACATAATCGCTTCTGTGTCTTGTAGGGCCAGGATTTTTGGCTTTAGGAACCCCCCGGAAATGTAATATGGACCCTAATTATGGATGTATCACAGTCATGTTTGGTGTGTCTAAGATGGGAATAATATCTTTTGAAATATGGGGGTCTTATAATTCTACTAGGAGGTTCCTATGGGAAAATATCCCATAAATTAGAATCATATCCTGACACCATATAATTAACCATCCTCCTCTCACCTGACCAGGAGGAGGGCTAGAGGGTCTAGTTGGGACCTTTTCAAATCTCTCATCAAGAGACATCAAGGGTCAGAGCCAGGAGAGGCAACTATTATTATAGACCTGTCTTAACCTCAGCAGTTCTTTCCTGCAGGATTTCTCAACAGTAAGCGGTCTTTTTATTTTATCCCCTTGTTTTTGTAACTGATTTGCCTTCGTGTATGTCTTTTTATGTCATCATTTGAGCATTTTTGTAAGTAATCTACCTTTTGTATAGTAACTCTAAAAAGTAAACCGTTTATTGCATGCTGCCCTAAGCAATACCCACAACTTTGAAGTGAGAAAGTTTAACTGAGCTGTGTTACATGTGAATGATAGAGTGCTATAAGTTGACCCGTTTGAAGCTAACGTGCAGGGAGTGCATATGTACGGCTGCTTTACCCATTGTAGGCATCTTACCAGCCTAAGAAAACGGTAAGTGATGGCAGCTAGTAGTGTGTATGTGTGAATTGGCTTGGGGGTGCGCTCAGACCATTTTTAGCCTATTGCAATAAGTGAGTGTGGGAAGTAGAGTAACCATTTACAATCACAATATGAGTTACAATGGGAGTGAGTGATCAATTTATGTAAACATTTATTGTGCAATTTAAAAATCTATATAACAAAAAAAAAAAGATTTCAACTCCATGATAGATGCTTCTAATGGGATAAATTCATTCCAGGCTGTTCAAGAACTACACAAATGCAACCTAATATAAGAAGTACATTAAATGGATTTGACTTGTAAATATGTCACTGCAAGGTCGGTTCAGACAGCCAAATTTTGTGGTCTATATCTGGATTGTAATGCACAGACCAGCAATAGGTCTTCTAATCCGAACTAACAGCCTTATATTTATCTTGTGATACACGCTCATCTGAACTTGGACAAATAATGCTTAATGAGCACATAAAAGCAGCAAAAAAAAAAGAATACAGCGGACTTATAATTAATCATTCAGCAAATTTGAAAGTCTGTAACATTTTCTCAGATATGTACCTTAACTAGGGATTTGTAAACCCAATTTCTTACTGTACATTCAAAAAATAAGGAAGGGGACAAATGTAACCAGACGTGCAACAAATAACACTGTCCTCTCTGCAAAGATGACAACAGGTGGTGCTCAACAAGAGAAAGGCAATCCAGTAAAAAAATAAGGAAGAAAGGAAAAGAAACATTCACCCTGTGTCTTTATTTTGAGTAAAAAATGTGGCAGCTAGGGTACAGCTGGTGCCACCTGTTGTCATCTTTGCAGAGTGGATGGTGTTATTTGTGGCACGTCTGGTTACATTTGTGCCAGTCAGTAGTTGCCCACCCATAGCCTTCATACACATTTTTAATTGTACTTTACTGCAACTTTTCAGTTTAGAGTCTGCCACATGGGAACATAGGATACGAGCAATTTGTAAAGGCAGCTTCAAATGTTGTAAAGTATAAAATATGTATGTGTGTGCATTTGACAGCCCGTGGTTTATGAAATTTAGACATGCATACCGATCATGCATATCCTGCAAATCTCATGCAATGTTAATGTACGGAATGGAATGTGCGCAATTTTGTCCAACAGTAATTGCAGAAATCCAACTGATGTCCCTCTTGACAAGTTTCAACAATCATGGTTATTGTATTGCACACCAGCAGAGCCTCAGCTCAATATGCTGAATATACATGTATGTATGTGTGTGTGTGTGTGTGTGTGTGTATATATATATATATATATATATATATATATATATATATATATATATATATATATATATATACACATTTTAGTTACTCTAAAAACAAGACAGGGTGTGCCTTACTGCTTTGCTTGTAATTGGTCACCCCCCCTTAATCATTAACTTTAAAGGCAGAGTTGGTGACCTGTATGTCTTCACTAATGACATGTCAGTTTAGGCAGCAAAACTAATTCTGTACATCATCTTTTGCAATCAGAGTAGCTGCTTCTCTGTCAAGAAATATGTCAAGATACACAGTGCATGTGCGAGGAGAATGGCTATCGGTGCCTTGTAAGGATCCCTCCAAAACCATTAAATGTCTGGGCAAGGAAGCTCTAAGGAGGTACATCAAAAATAAGCCGGATAATGGAGGCTTTGCAACTCTGGAGAATGTGAAGTTTTACCTGCGAAGATGTAAAGGTTTGGGCTTACTGGACCTTGATGACAAACTAGAAGATGCATTGGAGGATAATGAGTTTGTAGAAGTCGGTGAGTTTACAAGTATTTTTATATGTATAACTTTGAAACTTTTTATTTTTATTTTTTAGTAATGGTAAATTTCATTTAGGGAATTTAAATATACAAGTTAATGCATTGTTTCGTTAACTAAAGTAAATAAAAAAAAAACAAAACAACAGAATACAATATATTATTGTATGTTGATGCTAGCTTAGGTAGACAATGTGAATCAACATTAGGGCCCGAAGTGTGTACACGGACCTTGTACGAGACACATGAAGTCCTCCCTTGGTGTTTCTGAACTGTAGGTTCTTATCCTGAAGTAAAGTGCTGTGGTTCTAGGGGCGAATATTTGTGTAAAACTGGATATTTTGGAGCTTGTGCCTTATTTTACTTATTACAAATTAATCTATGAGAAATCATTGTGTGCTTGCATAGGAAATAAAAGGTTCACAGAGACATAATGCGGGCCCCTACTTGTCAAAGATGGATGGGTTTTCTCTACTGATCTGCACAATATGTTTAAAAAAAAGAACATCTATTTTACTTCTAGATTATGTCCACACTGAGTCTTTAGAGGAGTTTTATGGAGCAGATCTGCTTCAAAAAAATGCTTGGAAACCTCTTGCTATTCATTTCTATGGAAATTCTACTTCGCTGTTTGTACGAGGAGTTTTTGGATAGTTTTTTTTTTTTTTTCCCTGAAGAGAAAACCATCCATTGGACAAAAAAAGTGCACGTGAAAAGCTAGGCACAAATCAAAAGGGTGCAGCAAACTTTAAGAGAGAGACTACCAGAATTGTTTCAGGAAACATTTCAGGAAAAGTAAAAAAGTCTTCCAAAAACTTCTCCCCCACAAAAAAAGAGTGTTTCCTGAAGCGGTTTCCTCTTGAAAAACGTAATTTATTTAACTAAAAAAAAAAACCTGTGTGAACATAGCTTTATGTTTCTCTCATGCAGTATGATGTTAGTCAATATTTTGCAACCTTTGCACTGTGTAAAGAGGCTTAGTCTCCTCTTTTTACTTTGAATCTTATTTTTTTTCATTCTCTCCTCTGTTATAGTTGTGGAAGGTGATGTGATGTCACCAGATTTTATACCATCTCAGCCTGAGGGTGTCCATTTGTATCCTTTACTGAACAGAATTATACAATTATAGCCAGGAGCACTTTAATCATCTCTATATCCATCAATTGTCATAATACACTAGAAAACTTCCATTTATTTAAATAGCATTGAACAACATGAATGCACAAACTGGTAAGATGAGACTTAAGGCCCATTGACACTGGCGGATAATCTAGAAGATTCTAATGCCAATGACTTATTGTTAATGATAATTGTGTAATGTGATTGGGCTGAGCGACTTAACGATGTGTCCAAAAATGCTCGTTCTTCGTGCATAAAATCGTTTAGGTGAGCGAAAAATATTCTCATTTGTCTTTTGAATATTGTGTAATGTAAATGTAGATTGGTTGCTCATTCAATAATTTAACTGCCATAAAGGAGGAATGGAACGATCATTATTCAACCATTTCATTCACAATTCACGTCCTGTGCAAACACTTGTCTGACGTCATTTGCTGGTCGTGAGTCTTGATCTCATCATTCAAAGTTAAAACAATTATCTGCATGTGTAAACGAACCTTTAGACCCCTGCAAATTGTCAATGTGTAGATGGTTATCATTTCTGATGGAGTTTGTAGTAAGCCTCATGGTGGTTTTATTTTAACACGTCTACACATAATTTACACTATCAATCTTTTACTGTAAACTATACACAATCCCTAATACAGTAGAATTCCTTTATTCCTATTTTAATGGCACTTATTAGATGAGAAGATATCATAGCGAAGCATATAAACCCCATTTGAAACATTGGGTAACCTTTAGGAAGACTGCCATGAGAAAATTAAATTCATGGTAACATATTGGGACATATGTATAATGCTAAAAACGCCAGAAATCTGGCATCATTTTTACCCCCCAAAAAAGTTTTCTATGAGCTTCACCATATTTATGTGTTTTAAACACTTTCTGCACCTGATTTGTTGGAAAAGTAGCTTGATAAAGGGGTACAAATTTCAGGTACAAAGTTAGTATACTAATAGGTGCTATGAATTTATATTTTTTGGATTATCGGATTTCAGATTAAAGAAATTTCTCCATAACTATCTTTGTAAATACTGTTTTTTTATTGTAACTTTATGCATGATAAATGTACATGTATATAGATGGTCTATATATTGTCTTTCAAAATTTGCCTTGAAATTTCATTAACAAATACATAGATATAGCAAATATAAAGAACCTGACCAGGTAAGTTGTTAAAGACCTGTTGTACTATATACAACTTCTGTGTCTTAGTTTTTAATTTAATAAAAATAATTCTGCACTGATGAATGAAAGTATACATATAAAAGACAAGTAAGTGTATGAAGCACATATCATGACTCTGTAAACTACAAAGACTGCTAATCTATTAGGTGTATTGTGAGAAGCAAAACAGCTGGAAATTTAAGAAAAAAAAAGTGCTATGGCAGAGGGAGGTATGGCCACAGGGGGTAAATCAGCACCTGGGGTCTTGATTGACTCATGAAAGCCTCTAGCTGCATGTGAATGCAGCTAATCAGTATGGACCATCCTTCCCATTCATACTAAACACAATTTGAGACTTGAATAGTTTGATGTCCCACAGATTGTAGGTTATTTAGGTTTGTCATAAGAACATTTTTAGGACATGACTATTTCTTGTTTCCTCATAAGCTAAATTTGCTATATTTATTACTGGAAGATAAAGAGGTTGGAAATGTCAGTATGTGACTGCAGATTGATGAATCTTGACAGTGTGCATACTTTGCATACTGACAATCATGTGCTCACTAGACATATCTGACTTCTATCAAATCTCTTTTTGAGAGAAACCAGATGACTCTAGTTGGCATGAGACCTCAAATATGCAAATCACATTCATGCAGTCACGTGACCACACACCCCTACAGGGAATACCGGGGAATTGTGACAGCAATGCCAACTATCACGATTCAGCAGTTTGCAGTTACAAAGAGTGACTGCAGATTTTTCATTTCAGCTTGGAGAACCCCTTTAAATAAAGAATGGGCAAAGGGTTCATGACAGTCAAGAGCTGATATTGACAGGAGATATATTCAGTTTCTGGATCCAGCCATCCGCCATGCTTCTCTGCCTCTCTTTACCCAGAAATCCACTGCCAAGTCCGTTTGGTTCATATGTGAGATTCATGCAGTCCTTGTATTACCTACAATGAAAGAACTAGTTTTTCACTTTCCAGGATTGTCAAAATAGCATATCAGACTCCTGGCAGGATAGGAAAGTCTCTGTAAAGCCTGAGACTGATTGCTCCTTTGCTCCTCCTGGATCATACATTTTCTAGCACTAATTTCTGCTAATAAAATTATGGAAGTGACATAAGACAAGTCACTGCTTAGTGGTATGCAGAATTCTGGTGTACGGTCCTGCGCAAAAGTTTTAGTCAAGCGTGCAAAAAATGAAGGCTGTGGGTGGGCAACTACTAAACAGCACAAATATAACCAGCAGTACAACAAATAACACCGTCCACTCTGCAAATGTGGTGGTCAGCATGAAAAAAGACAGGTGGTGGTCAACATGAAAAAAGACAGGTGGTGGTCAACATGAAAAAAGACAGGTGGTGGTCAGCATGAAAAAGACAAGTGGTGCTCACCATAAAAAAGACAGTCCAGTAAAATTATAGGGAAGAAAACAAAAGTGGCACTCTTCATAAGTTTCTTGTATCTTTATTTTGAATAAAAAATGTGGCAGGTAGGATACAGCAGGAAGAAGCTGGTACATGTAGGCCATCGCAGGACCACCTGCGACATCAGCAAGGAGGTGGCGAAGTCATGTTTTGGGCTGGAATCATGGGGATGTCCAGGGTCCCTGAATGTGTGAAAATGACCTCAGTAAAGTATGGCCACAATCCTTTCCTGACCTCAATCCTATTGAGAACCTTTGGAATATCCTCAAGCAACAGATCTATGAGGGTAGGAGGCAGTTCACATTAAAACAGCAGCTCTGGAAGGCTATTCTACATTCTGCAAAGAAATTCAAGCAGAAATTATCCAAAATCTCCCAAGTTCAATGGATGCGATAGTTGTGAAGGTGATATCAAAGAAGGGGTCCTATGTTAACATGTAACTTGGCCTGATAAGAAGTTCTTGATTGAAAAAGCTTTTGATTTCAGTAAATGTGACCTTTTAATGCTGCAAATTCAACAAATGACCTTTTTTGGTTCTTTACAACCTATAAAATGTTTGGAAACTCTGTTTTGCATAATAATTTGTGCATTTTGAGTTTTTTTAGTTTTGTATACTGTTATCAATGGGAGGATTGTTCAATAAAATGTGATTTATACTGTAACAATTGATGATTTGAACATTTTATTGACTCATTTGCATCGACCATTTCCGAAAATCAGAAAAAAATAGCATTTGCATAATAATTTGGAACGCTGTGTATCTAAAAAATAAATTTAAATCAAATCAATATTTGGTGTGACTACTCTTTGCCTTCAAAACAGCCACAAAGCATCAATTCTTCTAGGTACACTTGCACACAGTTTTTGAAGAAATTCAGCAAGAAGGTTGTTCCAAACATCATGGAGAACTAAATGTGGTTGTAGAGTTATGCAATTCCTTCTGTCACTTCCTGTCTTCCCAGAAAGACTCGATGATGTTGTGATCAAGGATCTGTGGAGGCCAAATCATCACTTCCAGGACTGCTCATTCTTAATTACATTGCCTTTATGTTTGAGATTGTTGTCCTGCTCAGAATAAATTTGGAGCCAATCAGACGTCTCCCTGATGGTATTGTATGATGGATAAGTACGGTATCTGTATGTGTATTTTTCAGCATTGAGTATACCATTAATACTGACCATAATTTACAACTTCCATTTGCTGAAATACAGACCCAAACGTGCAAGCACCATGCTTCACTTTATCTATAGACACACATTATTGTACCACTCTCCAGCATTTCGGGAAAAAACTGCCTTCTGTTACAGGCAAATATTTCACATTTTGACTCCTCATTACAGAGCACTTGAAGCCATTTTCTGTACCCTAGTTCCTATATTTTTGTGCATAGTTGAGTCACTGTATGCTATTGGCTCTAATTCTTCCATAAAGAGCACTTCTGGCCTGTCTTCTACAAACAGTAGATGGATGTAGTTGGGTCCCAGTGGTTGCTACCAGTTCTGAGCTGATGGCACTGCTGGACATCTACTGATTTCAAAGGAAAGTAAGCAAGATGTGTCTTTCATCCACTGCACCAAGTTTCCTTGGCTGACCACTTCATTTACGGTTTTCAATGCTGCACATTTATTTGTGTCCTCAATGCCGAGAAATACAGGCAGATACTTCTCCATCATGCAATACCATCAGGGAGACATCTGGTAGGCTCCAGCAGAACAATGGCCCCAAACATACAGCCAATGTCACTAAGAATTATCTTCAGTATAAAGATAAAAGAAAAAAAATATATATAAAGAAAAAGGAGTACCAGAAGTGATGATATGGCCCCCGCAGAGCTCTGATCTTGCTATATGTGATTGTGCGGAATTACATGAAGAGACAAAAGGATTTGCTCAGCTTACACCCACAGAGCTGTGGTTAGCTCTCTCACTTCCCCCTGAGGAAGACATATTGTGGCGATACACATGGGGTCCTTTTTTCTTTCTTTGATCAGTCTTGTGGTCATATGGGCTGATAATCATGGAGTGCTAAGTGTTTTGCTACTTTCTTTTGCTTGTGTATTGCTGGCTTATTGCTCTTATTGGGATTGGATCATGTTTTATGCCATTTATGACAGGGTTTGGTACTGGCACTTCAGCCCAAAGACGATCTTTTGAATCATACATTCATTATTCATAGGTATTGTGCTTGCAACACATTATTTACATGAATTGTTTTTTTGATTGCATGATGTCTTGCTTAACCCTGGATATAATTTATTCATTGCATGCACAAGGACTATTGTATTTGTTGTAATATTAGCTTAGCAGCTTGACCTTATGCTTGGTATTGTACACACGATTCTGCTCACATTAGGGACCGCCACAACCATATAAAGGTTGTTTTGGTTTGGGTTTGGAGCCATGGAGCTTTTTTAAATGTTTTTAATTTGATGGTTTTATACATGTTATTCATTGTATTTAATAAAGTTACTTGTTTTATCATGGTGATCCCTGAATTTGCATACCTCTTTTTTCTTGTTTTGCTTTACTCTCCAAGAAGTTGGGAACAACCTCCCTGCCGAGTTCCTTCAAAAACTGTCCACAAATGTACCTTGAAAATTGATGCTTTGATGCTGTTTTGAACTATTAATAATTCTATTTTTGAAAGCATTCTTACTTTGCAGAATTTTTACACACCTGCCTAAAACTTTTGCATAGTGCTGTATATCAGAGCTTTGTTATTCTTTTCTAATTGTCTGCTACTTTTCATGGGAGCTCTCTAGCTGTTGTGTGAGTGAGTGTAGTAGTCGTGGGCAGAGATCCTGTACAAAACATCTAGCACGAATCAGTTTTTGAAAGTTGGCATGTAATGCATTCAAGTAACGTGTATTTGCATTGCTGCATGAAACTCAGACAGGTGATCATCAGTAATCTGAAAAATACATTTATTTGATGTAATGCTACATTATTGTGTTGCAAAACAGTAACTATAATATGTTCTATTTAATACAATATACTATATAACTATTTCTCCTTTCAAATGAGTTTGTGTATCTGGTATTCTAATTTATCCTTTTCCTCTACACGTAACAATGGATAAGTCTGCCTTTATTTACATTTTATGACACTAACAGTCCTTCTATGCAGTATATTGAAATAGACGGAGAAAGTCTTACAACAGAAGATTTGCTTAACCTAGGAAAAGGACTCTATAAAATAAAGGTAAATGTCCTATTCAATTTAAATAAGCTTCAAATTAAAGAGGTTATACCCTTTCAATAAACATTTGCCCATAGGCTTGAATAAAAAAAACCCTGAACTTTATTTACCCTCCCCTGGTCCAGCAATACATCTCCACTGCTGCCCCGTCTGTGTTGACAAGCTGCAGTAGTGATGTCTCATCGACAGCACTGCAGCCAATCACTGAACTCAACGTCTCGTGCCATCTACAGTACAGACCAAAAGTTTGGACACACCTTCTCATTTAAAGATTTTTCTGTATTTTCATGACTATGAAAATTGTACATTCACACTGAAGGCATCAAAACTATGAATTAACACATGTGGAATTATATACTTAAAAAAGTGTGAAACAACTGAAAATATGTCTTATATTCTAGGTTCTTCAAAGTAGCCACCTTTTGCTTTGATGACTGCTTTGCACACTCTTGGCATTCTCTTGATGAGCTTCAAGAGGTAGTCAGCGGAAATGGTCTTCCAACAATCTTGAAGGAGTTCCCAGAGATGCTTAGCACTTGTTGGCCCTTTTGCCTTTACTCTGCGGTCCAGCTCACCCCAAACCATCTCGATTGGGTTCAGGTCTGGTGACTTTGGAGACAAGGTCATCTGGCGTAGCACCACATCACTCTCCTTCTTGGTCAAATAGCCCTTACAAAGCCTGGAGGTGTGTTTGGGGTCATTGTCCTGTTGAAAAATAAATGATGGTCCAGCTAAACGCAAACCAGATGGAATAGCATTCTGCTGCAAGATGCTGTGGTCGCCATGCTGGTTCAGTATGCCTTCAATTTTGAATAAATCCCCAACAGTGTCACCAGCAAAGCACCCCCACACCATCACACCTCCTCTTCCATGCTTCACGGTGGGAGCCAGGCATGTAGAGTCCATCCGTTCACCTTTTCTGCGTCGCACAAAGACACGGTGGTTGGAACCAAAGATCTCAAATTTGGACTCATCAGACTAAAGCACAGATTTCCACTGGTCTAATGTCCATTCCTTGTGTTCTTTAGCCCAAGCAAGTCTCTTCTGCTTGTTGCCTGTCCTTAGCAGTGGTTTCCTAGCAGCTATTTTACCATGAAGGCCTGTTGCACAAAGTCTCCTCTTAACAGTTGTTGAAGAGATGTGTCTGCTGCTAGAACTCTGTGTGGCATTGACCTGGTCTCTAATCTGAGCTGCTGTTAACCTGCGATTTCTGAGGCTGGTGACTCAGATAAACTTATCCTCAGAAGCAAAGGTGACTCTTGGTCTTCCTTTCCTGGGGCGATCCTCATGTGAGCCTGTTTCTTTGTAGCGCTTGATGGTTTTTGCAACTGCACTTGGGGACACTTTCAAAGTTTTCCCAATTTTTCGGACTGACTGACCTTCATTTCTTAAAGTAATGATGGCCACTCGTTTTTCTTTACTTAGCTGCTTTTTTCTTGCCATAATACAAATTCCAACAGTCTATTCAGTAGGACTATCAGCTGTGTATCCACCTGACTTCTGCACAACACAACTGATGGTCCCAACCCCATTTATAAGGCAAGAAATCCCACTTATTAAACCTGACAGGGCACACCTGTGAAGTGAAAACCATTTCCGGTGACTACCTCTTGAAGCTCATCAAGAGAATGCCAAAAGTGTGCAAAGCAGTCATCAAAGCAAAAGGTGGCTACTTTGAAGAACCTAGAATATAAGACATATTTTCAGTTGTTTCACACTTTTTTGTTAAGTATATAATTCCACATGTGTTAATTCATAGTTTTGATGCCTTCAGTGTGAATGTACAATTTTCAAAGTCGTGAAAATACAGAAAAATCTTTAAATGAGAACGTGTGTCCAAACTTTTGGTCTGTACGGTACATAATTTGTTATTAGTATATCAGAATTTTAATTTAGAACTATGTATGAAACCCAAATCTAATCTGACAATGAAACAGGCAGTGTGTAATAAATAACCAAAATATCTAACAATTTCCCATGAAAATTTAGAGAATTTTATTTTTTTCTCACTCTTTTTTACATTTTTTTTATCAAAACCAGATATTATTATGATTCATGGAAAAGAAAAATAATACTTGACATATATTATTGCTAACTAGAACAATAATATGTACAGGGGATGAACCTTTAACAAAGTTAAGGGGTTTTCCACTTTTAGGAAAGTGGACCCCAAACGTTCTAAAATACTTAAAATAATACACAGAGCAGGTACTCGCCCGATTCTAGTACCAGCGTCCCGCCACTGCTCTGAACCTAGTGCTTTGCCAGTAGCAGTGACATCACAGCAACAGCGCGCGTCATTGCTGTAGCCATTCACTGAGCTTAGCGGCTTATGCCATTTACCTTGCCACAGCGCTGAGCTCGGTGATTGACTGCAGCCAAAACCCCTAGACTGAAGTGGCAGCTGGGAGTCGGCCCTGGACCATGGGAGATTAAGTACCTGTCTTTTCTCTATTTGTTATTTTAGGTATTTTAGAGTGTTTGGGCACCACTTTCCCGAAAGTGGAAAACTCCTTTAAGGTGACGTAGGGTATGAGTGGGAGGGAGGTGTTTTATTATTTTTCTATCAGCAGTTTTATAATCAAAGCTAATGATCTTTTTTTCTCCCTATTGTAATTTTACAAGCTCACTTCAGAGGCTGAGCATAGAGTGACGCAGTCCAGGCTTCTCATAGAAAGCATTGTGAAAGAACAAAAAGGTACTTGGCTGGTTTTGTTACATATTGGGCAAGTGTAAAAGTTATTGCTGTGCCTTCTCTCATATGTATGATATAATATTTATTCCAGTGGTGTATGGAATTACTACAGGATTTGGGAAGTTTGCTCGCACTGTAATACCCATCAGCCAGCTGAAGTAAGTGATATCTATGCCAGCATTATAATAAACCTCTTTGCATGCACAATTAGCAGTCTCATCATTTAAAGGGGTTGCCCGAGATGGTAACGGCTCAGGAGTTCTGCTGAGACTGGACACACCATTCCCATCACTTTAACCCCTCAGATGCCGCTGTCAATAGTGACAGTGGCAAGTGTGGAGTTTGAAAAAGGAAGATCACTCACTTTGCAGGCCTATTGACACCCATGCAATGTGATTGAGAGGGTGCTGATGGTTGCTATGGCAACATTAGTCTTGACAATGACTTCCGTGTCTGCCATAAGTTTGAGCCAATCAGAATCTGCCAACGAAAAGGCCCGATAGGCTTTCTGCCAGTCAATTACTGACAGGTTGGATAATTGCCAATGTAATCAAAGGATCACATGTCCAGGTTTCCTTGGGAGACTAGTAAATTCTGGAAAAAGAGGAAAACAAAGTTTTTTGGGGTTATCAAGAAATGTAAAAGTAAAAAACACAAAATCACAGTTTTAATAATAAAAAATTGTGTATTTGTTACAAAACAGTCCTCTGCAAAAACAACACATATTTGGTATCGCCGTCTTTGTAGCAACCCACACTATAAAAATATATAATTTTTCATTCAATATAGTGAATAAAAAGATTATGAAGAAATCTGACAACAAAAAAAAACATTTTTTTTTTGTGAAAAAGTAGTACCACATAAAAAAGATGTAAATTAGATGTCAGTGTAATTATATCACAGTGTAGAATAAAGCTAACATGTTAATTATACTGCACAGTGAACTCTGGAAAAAATAAAATGTAAAAATAATTTCAGATTTTATATTTTTGTGCATGCCTGATCCCAAAAAAAGAACTGATCAAAAACTTTTATTTACCCCAAAATCATACCAATAAAAACTGTAGCTTGTCCTGCAAAAAAGTAAACCCTTATACTGTTACATCTATGGAAAAATAAAAAAGTTATGTATCAGTATCTGGTGACCAAAAATAAACATTTTCTTATTAAAAAGCAATTTCTTGTGCAAAAGTAGCAAAACCTAAAATATATACATTTATGAAAAATGTCAAAACCTTCAGCTCTCAGAATATGGTGACCCTAAAACAAATGATTAATAAAACCTACCGTAAATAAAACTATATAAATTTGGTATTGCCTTACTCGTACTGTCCCACAGAATAAAATTAACATTTTATTTGTGAAGCAAAGCAAATAGTGTAAAATTTAAAACACAAAATAACAGTGTCAGAATTATTGTTTTGTTTATATTCCTTCCAATAAAGAGTTAATGAAAGTTTACTAAGAAGTGATATCTTAAAATGATGCCCCTGACAAACACAATTTATCCCGAAAAAGCCATCATATGACTATGTCATCAAAAACTTAAAAACTTGGAACATGGCAATAGAAAAGTGAAAAAAAAAATGATTAGGCATATATGCCAAAGGTGTAAACAGGTTGTCCAGAGTTTTTTTTTAATAAAGAATGTGGAATAAAAATCAAATGAACCAATACTTGTCTCCCATGATCCCCTTCCCCTTCAAGGGGGAAACAACTCATTGTCACTGAATAATAAATGCTGACTGGTCTCTATATGTATGATATATTTTTTCTTCCCACTTAGGGATCTACAAGTCAACCTTGTTCGTTCCCATTCAGCAGGTAATGATTTAATTCATGTTTATAACATTGATGCTGTACTCGATTTAAGGTAATTTTATGATTTTTTTATGTATCAACAGGTGTTGGAAAGCCCCTAAGTCCTGACCGTACACGTATGCTTTTGGCTTTGAGGATCAATGTCTTAGCAAAAGGATATAGTGGTATTTCTCTAGAGACACTACACCAAGTGATTGAAGCATTTAATGGTAAGCCTGTATCTTAGAGGCCACTGCGTTTTATTTTTTTAAGTGACAAATGGAGTGCATTGCGACTTCAACTACAGTTGGAGGTTTCTCATGACTTTTTCTCTTTATTTTTAATCATATTAGATCCATTAATAATTAATTGTATCCAGAGGAGCCATCCCCTATTTACTAGAGTGTATACATTTCACATTCACTATAGTCCAAAATGTTTTTAGCATGCTTCTTGCTAAAGATCTATTTCATCTTTCTAGCATGCTGCTTGCCTTACATCCCTGAGAAAGGCACGGTTGGAGCCAGTGGAGATCTTGCCCCTCTTTCTCATCTTGCTTTGGGCTTAATTGGAGAAGGAAAGATGTGGTCACCAAAAAGTGGCTGGGCTGATGCTAAATATGTAAGAAATGATCATATGACACACAGTTATTTTGGGCCTGATTTACTAAAACTATTCTAATCAAGCGATAAAGTAGAAATTGTATAACAGAAGCATATGTTGATATTCATTTGTTTTATTGGGTGCAAGATGTAAAAACGCAATATTTTTTTTATACCACATAAATGTAAAAACGTTTAATATTGCACTAAACAATATAATTACTTATTTTATAAAATTAGATATTTTTTGTATTCAGGTTCTTGAAGCTCATGGATTAAAACCAGTATCTTTGAAACCAAAAGAGGTAAATAATTTTTGTATATTACGTTTTTAGTGAAGCAACATAGAAGAATCCTCTGTATGACCCATTTCGTAATGCTTTGATTAAAATCTGTTAACTCCATGGTAACATCAACCATACATGTATGACGGATGTGTGCACTGCATGTATGGAGTGGGCTCAGGAGCTGAAACCGCTTCATATAGTAGAGGTGCTGACTGTTTTATACAGCAGTCACCCGAGAATAACTGCTGCTGCATCATATTAATCTGTCAATTGTGACTGTGGCACTTAAGAAGTTAGATACTGGGCCTACCCTTTGTTGACAATTGCCTGGGTTGTGATCGCGGGGTCTCATGGGGCCTACTGTTTGCCATGTTTGTACCCAGTGAGAAGTGTAAAAACACAGATCAGTAACTATGCAAAAGATTGCAAAACTACAGTACAGCAGTGTATTATATGTTACGGGTCCGGGTGGTGGAACCTCTGTGCTTTGATGCAGGGGCGTAACTAAGTGCCTACTCGGACCGACCCAGGTCACACGGCGGCTTAGTTGACTTCGTGAACCAGGGTGGGACCGGGCAGGTGAACCAGGTGCCACTCTGGGACCAACCTTGTGTGAGAGCAGGTGTCAGATGACAGGAGCTGACCGGTACAGCGGATGAGCACTGCAGGTAGGCTGGCGGGTGATCCGGATACACAAGCAGGCGGGTATGGCAGGTAACTGGCAGGTGCTCCGGGTTGTCAGGCTGGCGAGCCCGGCAGGTAAATGGCAGGTGCTCCGGGTAGGCTGGCAGGCGAGCACGGCAGGTAACTGGCAGGTGTTCCGGGTAGGCAGGCTGGCGGGCACGGCAGGTAATCTGGCAGGTGTTCCGGGTAGGCAGGCTGGGCGGCACAGCGGGTAACTGGCAGGTGCTCCGGGTAGGCAGGCGGGCACGGCAGTTAATCTGGCTGGTGCTCCGGGTAGGCAGGCTGGCGGGCACAGCGGGTAACTGCAGGTGCTCTGGGTAGGCAGGCTGGTGGGCACGGCTGATAGGCTGGGGGGCAGGACTGTTAGACAGACTGGCGGGCAGGACTGTTAGACAGACTGGCGAGCAAGGAACCTGAGGGCTGAGGAGAGTGTTAGCACACAAACAACAACCTTGCACTGGCACCTCCATTTTGGAGGAGGTGCTCAATATAGGGGCAGTCCTCCGGCCATTGGCCGAGGACTCTTTAGGACATCGCGCGTACACGGCCCCTTTAAGAGGGAGGGAGCGCGCGCGCCCTAAGCACAGTGCCCGGGAAGCTGCGCGCAGTGCGCTCCTTAGCAGCAGTGGAACAGGAAGACGCCGGACCGGGACTGCGGCGGTGAGGGGAACGGCATCTCTGCCCAGCAGGAGGCAGAGAAGCCGATGCTACAGTACCCCCCCTTTACGCCCCTCTTCTTTAAGCCCGCGAGAAATTTTTCTAGAAGATGAGGGGCATGAATGTTCTCCCTGGGCTCCCAAGACCTCTAATCAGGGCCAAACCCCTTCCAATCCACAAGAAAGAAAGTCTTTCCTCTTACCCTCTTGGTGGCCAAAATGTTTTCTACCTCAAAGACGTCCTCAGCGGAGACTGGAGCTGGGGTGGTACCTGGATCGTCAGAGAAAGGATTAAGGACAACCGGTTTGAGGAGAGACACGTGAAAGGAGTTGGGCTTCCGTAAGGAGGCCGGGAGTTTCAGCTTGTAAGCCACAGGATTAATTTGGTTCAGAACCTCGAACGGACCGATGAACCGCGGACCCAACTTGTAAGATGGTATCTTAAGACGAACATATTTGGAAGAAAGCCAGACCTTGTCTCCTGGACGGAATTGAGGCGGATCCAGACGTCTCTTATCAGCATGCTTCTTCATCCTCTCCAATCTCTATGGTGAGCGTTGACAAAGTGTCAAAGAAAACTGGTGAGGATTTGATTGATGTGTTCCATTTGGCCATTGGACTGAGGATGATAGGCCGAAGAAAAATCCAAGGAGACATCCAGCAGCTTGCACGTGGCTCTCCAGAAGCGCAAAGTGAATGGAACTCCGCGATCCGAGACAATGTGGAGGGGTAAGCCGTGAAGACGGAAGATGTGATGGATGAAGTCCTTAGCCAGCACCGATGCAGATGGAAGACCAGGCAGGGGAATGAAGTGGGCCATCTTAGAAAAGCGGTCAGCGACCACCCAAATTACAGTACAACCGGCAGAAACAGGGAGATCCGTGATGAAGTCCATTGTGATATGTTGCCACGGAGCGGAAGGCATGGGAAGAGGAAGAAGACGACCGGCTGGAAGGTGCCTAGATATCTTGTTACGGGCACAAGAGGAACAAGCCGCGACACATTCAGCAACATCCTTGCTACAAAGGTCTTACCAGGAGGTAGATGAGACAAGTCAAATGAAGCAACAGTCATTATTTTGGAGGGATCAATAATATGTAGAGGCTCCGCCTCCTGGTCGGTAGACAAAAATGAATGGGATAGTGCGTCGGCTTTAATGTTCTTGTCTGCCAGGTGGTAGTGAAGAGTAAAGCAGAATCGAGAGAAGAATAGTGACCATCTCGCCAGACGCGGGTTTAGTCTTTGGGCATTCTGCAAATAAGCGAGGTTTTTATGGTCAGTGTAGATGACCACCCGGAGCAGAGCCCTCTCCAGCGAGTAGCGCCACTCCTCCAGCACTAATTTGATGGCCAGCAGTTCCCGATCTCCTATTGAATAGTTGCGTTCGGACGAGGAGAAAAGCTTGGAGAAGAAGTCGCAGGTTACCATTCTCCTGGACGAGGATTTTAGGGTAAGCACTGCTCCGGCCCCGGAGGAGGAGGCTTCAACCTCCAGGAAGAACTGCTTGTTGCAATCCGGACGGTGTAGCACTGGAGCAGAGGAGAAGGCTTGTTTTAGGGAGACGAAGGCTTTCTCCGCCTCGGAAGACCACTCCCTGGGATTTACTCCTTTACGGGTGAGAGCAGAGATGGGAGCAGTCCGGGAGGAAAAATAAGGAATGAAGAGGCGGTAATAGTTCACGAAACCCAGAAACCGTTGAATCACCTTCAATCCCTCCGGTCGGGGCCACTTTAAGACGGCTGACACCTTCTTGGGATCCATGCGCAGACCGGTCTCAGAAATGATGTAACCGAGAAACGGCAAGGAAGTCTGCTCAAAGAGGCATTTCTCGTATTTAGCATACAGGCGATTCTTCCGGAGCCTCAGCAGAACCTGACGAACATCCCTCCGGTGTGAAGGCAGATCCAGGGAGAACACCAAGATGTCGTCCAGGTACACCACCACGCAGGAATACAGGAGATCTTGGAAGATGTCGTTAACTAGCTCCTGGAAGATGGCTGGAGCATTACAGAGACCAAAGGGCATCACGCCGTATTCGTAGTGACCGTCCCGGGTATTAAATGCCGTCTTCCACTCTTCTCCCTGGCAAATCCGGACCAGATTGTACGCCCCCCAAAGATTGAGCTTGGTGAAGATCTTCGGGCCTTTTAGGCGGTCAAACAACTCCGAGATGAGAGGCAGGGGGTACTTATTTTTGACGGTAATCTGGTTTATACCCCTATAGTCAATAGAAGGACAAAGCGAGCTGTCTTTCTTCTTGATGAAGAAGAATCCTGCTCCACCTGGAGAGGTGGATTTCCGGATAAATCCCCTAGCAAGATTCTCCTCAATGTACTCAGACATAGCGTGGGTCTCGGCCAACGACAAGGGATAGATTCGCCCACGAAGAGGTGAGGCACCAGGTATTAGGTCGATGGGGCAATCATACGGCCTATGAGGTGGTAGTGTCTCAGCCTCCTTTTTGTCAAAGACGTCCACATAGGACCAGTAGGGTGCCGGCAAGCCAGGTAGGTTAGCCGGCTTAGACGGGGGTTGAGCACGATGAACCGGAACCAGACAGGATTTATGGCATTTCTGACCCCAAAGAAAGCACTTTACCAGATCTCCAATTCAGGATGGGCTCATGTCTCTGTAACCAGGGCAAACCAAGCAAGAGGGGATGAGAGGGGCCGGACCGCACATGAAAGGAGATCTTCTCCGGGTGCAGCATTCCCACCTGAAGAGTTATAGGCTCAGTGACCAGCCAGATGGTTTCCGTAAGAAGCCTCCCATGCACTGAGGAAACCGCCAAGGGTTCAGCCAGATGTATGGTAGGAATCTGATAACGCTCCACAACGGCCTGTTGAATGAGATTTCCTGCGGCTCCGGAATCCAGAAAGGCAGTCTTGAAGAAGTGGGTCTCAACACTGGTGACATAAATGGACAGAGTCAAGGATAGAGAGGAGAACTCTTGCCTTGGACGACCTCTCCGAGCGGTCCTAGACAGTGGAGTTTCCCGGTCTCTCCGGGCAGGAACGGATCAGATGTTCTATACTGCCACAGTAGAAGCAACTCCCCTCGGCGCGGCTTGTCTCCTGGCGAGACTTAACCATCTTGGCTTGGTCAATTTGAATTGGAGAAGACACCCGGGGGATTGCTGGTTGCGAGACAGGCCTTTGGATGGTTGGAGTGAGACGCGGAGGTCTTCTCTCCCGGGTCGTCTCCTTAGCACGTTCCAGAAAGCGGATGTCGATCCGGGTAGCTAAAGACACCAGGTCGTCCAGGATGGGAGGTATGTCTCGGCCGGCTAGCTCATCCTTGATCCGTCCAGAAAGGCCCTCGCAAAAGGTGGACACCAATGCCCCATTATTCAAGGCCAGTACAGATGCGACGGTGCAGAAACGCACGGCATACCATCCCACAGAAAGACTCCCTTGATGGAGTCGGAGAAGTGAGGAGGCAGTAGAAGATCTTCGTCCAGGTTCATCGAACACCTTCCGGAAAGCCACGATGAAGGCCTGGAGATCGGACACCAAAGGATCCCCTCTCTCCCACAGAGGGTTAAGCCACGGCAACACCTCCGGTGAGGTGAGACATGATGAATGCCACCTTGGCCCGGTCGGAGATGAACTGGTGTGCCAGAAGTTCAAAGTGCAGCGTGCACTGATTTATGAAGCCCCGACATAGGACAGGGTCACCATCGAAACGTGGAGGCACAGAAAGCCGGGGTCCAAAGCCGGGTGTCACAGCGCCACAGGGTTGAGGTGCCGCTGGAGTGGGTGCCACTCGATTAGAGACGGACACCGTTGGAGTAGACACCGTGTCCAGGCGGTAGTTGACTGTCCGCAGATAGGATAGGATAGTCTCCTGTTGGGATCTCTGATGAGAGACCTCCTGGTATAAGTCAGAGAGCAAAGGAGCCTGGGAGCCACCGGATTCCATGGCCTGTGCAAACTGTTACGGGTTCGAGTGGTGGAACCTCTGTGCTTTGATGCAAGGAGGGACCAGCGTAACTAAGTGCCTACTCGGACCAACCCAGGTCACACGGCGGCTTAGTCGACTTCGTGAACCAAGGAGGGATCGGGCAGGTGAACCAGGTGCCACTCTGGGACCGACCTTGTGTGAGAGCAGGTGACTCCCATGGGTCAGACGACAGGAGCTGACCTGTACAGCGGATGAGCACGGCAGGTAGACTGGCGGGTGATCTGGGTAGACAAGTAGGCGGATACGGAGGAAAGCCAGACAGGTACTCCGGGTAAACGAACAGGCGGGTACGGCAGGTAACTGGCAGGTGCTCCGGATGGCAGGCTGGCGAGCATGGCAGGTAACTGGCAGGTGCTCCGGGTAGGCTGACAGGCGGGCATGGCAGGTAATCTGGCAGGTGCTCCGGGTAGGCAGGCTGGCGGGCACAGTGGGTAACTGGCTGGTGCTCCGGGTAGGCAGGCAGGCGGGCACGGCAGGTAATCTGGCAGGTGCTCCGTGTAGGCAGTCTGGCGGGCACAGCGGGTAACTGGCAGGTGCTCCGGGTAGGCAGGCTAGTGGGCTTAGCGGGTAACTGGCAGGTGCTCCGGGTAGGCAGGCTGGAAGGCACAGCGGGTAACTGGCAGGTGCTCCGGGTAGGCAGGTCTAGCGGGCACAGCGGGTAACTGGCAGGTGCTTTGGGTAGGCAGGCTGGCAGGCACAGCGGGTAACTGGCAGGTGCTCCGGGTAGGCAGGTGTAGCGGGCAGGACTGTTAGACAGACTGGCGGGCAGGACTGTTAGACAGACTGGCGAGCAAGGAACCTGAGGGCTGAGGAGAGTGTTAGCATGCAAACAACCTTACACAGACACCTCCATTTTGGAGGAGGTGCTTAATATAGGGGCAGTCCTCCGGCCATTGGCCGAGGACTCTTTAGGACGGCGCGCGCGGCCCCTTTAAGAGGGAGGGAGCGCGCGCGCCCTAAGCACAGTGCCCGGGAAGCTGCGCGCAGTGCGCGCCTTAGCAGCAGGGAAACAGGAAGACGCCGGACCGGGAACGCGGCGGTGAGGGGAACGGCGTCTCTGCCTGGCAGAGACGCCGATGCTACATTATATATGCGATCGCAGGTTTATGTTACCTAAGAAAACTAATAAAAAAATATATATATATTTTTCAAAGATATATGAAAGGTTATATTTTGCTTTTCCTTAAATGTAAACAGCAAAATATATATATATATATATATATATATATATATATATATATATATATATATATATATATACAGTGCAGACCAAAACTTTGGACACACCTTCTCATTTAAAAAATTTTCTGTATTTTCATGACTATGAAAATTGTACATTCACACTGAAGGCATCAAAACTATGAATTAACACATGTGGAATTATATACTTAACAAAAAAGTGTGAAACAACTGAAAATATGTCTTATATTCTAGGTTCTTCAAAGTAGCCACCTTTTGCTTTGATGACTGCTTTGCACACTCTTGGCATTCTCTTGATGAGCTTCAAGAGGTAGTCACCGGAAATGATTTTCACTTCACAGGTGTGCCCTGTCAGGTTTAATAAGTGGGATTTCTTGCCTTATAAATGGGGTTGGGACCATCAGTTGTGTTGTGCAGAAGTCAGGTGGATACACAGCTGATAGTCCTACTGAATAGACTGTTAGAATTTGTATTATGGCAAGAAAAAAGCAGCTAAATAAAGAAAAATGAGTGGCCATCATTACTTTAAGAAATGAAGGTCAGTCAGTCCGAAAAATTGGCCAAACTTTGAAAGTGTCCCCAAGTGCAGTTGCAAAAACCATCAAGCACTACAAAGAAACTGGCTCACATGAGGACCGCCCCAGGAAAGGAAGACCAAGAGTCACCTCTGCTTCTGAGGATAAGTTTATCCGAGTCACGAGCCTCAGAAATCGCAGGTTAACAGCAGATCAGATTAGAGACCAGGTCAATGCCACACAGAGTTCTAGCAGCAGACACATCTCTACAACAACTGTTAAGAGGAGACTTTGTGCAACAGGCCTTCATGGTAAAATAGCTGCTAGGAAACCACTGCTAAGAACAGGCAACAAGCAGAAGAAACTTGTTTGGGCTAAAGAACACAAGGAATGGACATTAAACCAGTGGAAATCTGTGCTTTGGTCTGATAAGTCCAAATTTGAGATCTTTGGTTCCAACCACCGTGTCTTTGTGCGACGCAAAAAGGTGAACGGATGGACTCTACATGCCTGGTTCCCACCGTGAAGCATGGAGGAGGAGGAGATGTGATGGCGTGGGGGTGCTTTGCTGGTGACACTGTTGGGGATTCATTCAAAATTGAAGGCATACTGAACCAGCATGGCTACCACAGCATCTTGCAGCGGCATGCTATTCCATCCGGTTTGCGTTTAGTTGGACCATCATTTATTTTTCAACAGGACAATGACCCCAAACACACCTCCAGGCTGTGTAAGAGCTATTTGACCAAGAAGGAGAGTGATGGGGTGCTACGCCAGATGACCTGGCCTCTACAGTCACTAGACCTGAACCCAATCGAGATGGTTTGGGGTAAGCTGGACCGCAGAGTGAAGGCAAAAGGACCAACAAGTGCTTAGCATCTCTGGGAACTCCTTCAAGATTGTTGGAAGACCATTTCCGGTGACTACCTCTTGAAGCTCATCAAGAGAATGCCAAGAGTGTGCAAAGCAGTCATCAAAGGAAAAGGTGGCTACTTTGAAGAACCTAGAATATAAGACATATTTTCAGTTGTTTCACACTTTTTTGTTAAGTATATAATTCCACATGTGTTAATTCATAGTTTTGATGCCTTCAGTGTGAATGTACAATTTTCATAGTCATGAAAATACAGAAAAATCTTTAAATGAGAAGGTGTGTCCAAACTTTTGGTGTGTACTGTATACGCAGGCGTGAATCACCCTGCTGGCACATGCTTCCTGTTGTGGCCTGTCACTCTGGCTGCAGCGTCTTCTCCTGTGCCCACCTGCCCCTTGTGCTCTCTTGATGCCAAAGCCTCCCGCGATTTGGCACACAGGGTTTTATATCCCGGTGTAACAGGCCAAATGAACCCCTGTCCAGATTAAACCCAGGTATAGTTTGGCCCAGGCCAGAGTATACCCCGGGGGATAAACTGTCCTAGGCCAAACTATACCTGGGTTGTAAAATAACCTAAGCCAAACTATACCCATCCAGGCTACAATATAATCCTCCGGGGGATAAACTGTCCTAGGCCAAACTATAAAAAATAGCATAGGCCAAAGTATACCTCTCGAGGATGCAATATACCCCTCTATTTTATGAGCCCTTGTAAATTAGATAGATTTTAGATGCCATTTTTTACCCCTCAAGGCTACAATATATCCCTCTATTTTGTATTTTATGAGCCCTTGAAAATGAGAGATTTTAGATGCCATTTTTAATAGCTTAAAACAGACTTACAGGTAGTGGAAGGTATTTGTGTTGTTAATCACCTGATGAAGATTGATCTTACAATACAATGTGACTGGGACACTAACATCTGAGATGTGTCATGTTTGTTGTAATGACTCAGATGTTAGAGTGCCACATAGATAAAAGATGACTTGCACACATATCAGTAGTATTTGCTCATTAAATTAAAAGAACTTATCTAAACCCTTAGAATGCAATTGTGACTTGATCTTATCAATTCACTGGTCAGTTATCTTTTCACATTACTTACCTGACAAACCTGAACCCCCATTAAGATGTTGAAATACTAAGTAATTCTTGTGTATATTACTCAACGCTGCTGATATAAAGGGGGGTATAATCTGGCATGAGGGGGTATGAAATGGCATATGCCAATTTATATATATTGTATAAATTGGCCTAGGCCATAATATACCCGATGTATAATCAATCCTAGGCTGCTTTAACCCCGCATATAGTCTGGACTCGGGGTATACTATGGCCTGTTACACCAGAACTGTGTCAAGCAAGGCACCTGAGCAGGTCCCGCACAAGAACTAGCTCCCCCTGCAATTCTTCTGGTGCAAACTGGTTCCGCCTGGTTTAGTCCGGCCAGCAGATGGCAGCCTTTCCTCCCTAATTTCACATCATGCTGGGACTCTTCAGAGACACCATTACTTCCTCTTACATTCCTCCTTCCCTTTAGCTCACCAGATCTCGGGCGAGTGGAATCCTTGCAGATTCGAAGTTTCTCAAAGGGTAACCCAAGTTCAGCCAACAGTTGAGCGCACTCTCGGGTTTTCTGCTGATTCTGTGACTAAACAAATTTGTCTTGGGCGTACCGGTTGGGGGGAATACCGGTGTTGGCCAGCTCAGTCCTATGAGGCTCTTCCTGTAGAGGCACTTCTGGAGTATTTGGAGATTGAAAAATAAAAAAGGCATTATCCCTGTTTTTTGGCCACTTCAGAAAAAAACTAGAATAAAAAGAGATTATAAAGTTGTATTGACCTCAAAATGCTATAAAATATTACAGCTTGTCCTGAAAAATCAAGCCCTATACAACTCCATTAACAGAAAAAAAAGTTATGGCTCTCAGGGTATGGGCTGAAGGCAAGCTTTTGATATTTTTTTTAAAGGGGTTCTCCAGTCATGATATTGATGACCTACTGTTTCTGGCTGATGTTGGAGCTAATAGCAATTGGGGGTGCCAGGTGTCAGACCCCCACTGGTCTCATATTGATGACCTCCCCTTGGATAGGTCATTAATATAATTTGAAGAGAGAATACTTTTAAATAATTTAAAAACTATTACATTTATAAATTATTAGGTGATTTTTACCACAAAGTGGTAAAACCCAAATAACAAAGCCCAAATAACTAAGTCTGAATTGCTGTATTTTTTTTCAATTCTCATCTAATTAGAATTTTTTTCACATTTATTTATCTAAGAAAAATGTTTGACGTAGGCAAAATATGAACACTTTAACAAGGCTGCATGATTTTTTGGGCAAAGTTTTCTTCTATGACCCGTCTGTGCACATGCACATACCTCTTCAAAGACAATCTTCCAATATACTGCAATCTCCTTATATATACACGCAGGGAGTCTTTCCCCTAACCTCTGCCACTACAGGTCATACAGTGGCATACATTGACCTTTGACTACAACTGTAAAAACATATACCAGGAGGTGTTTTTGTTGTTGTTTTAATAAAGTTCCCAACTGTAGGTAGGTTACACTTTTTTGTACAATGATAATACATACCAGCTCTGCGTATGCCAAAACCACACCATTGTAATACACTGGGTGCAGGGGGGCCCATGAGCTTGTCACAGTAAACATCAGAGCGAACTCCCAGCATGTCCTGCAAGTCTTGAGAAACAAGTTATGAATTGAGCCTAGTTGTATTATATGCTGGAAGAATGGAAAACAAGAAGGAGGAATAATAGGTATTCTTTAATGTGGACATTGCCCAGTGCAGTCTATAGTAAAGTAGGCTGTGTGGTCTATAGAGGAGACTGGGGTGGTCATTGGTACTTTACTATTTGCGAGAGAAGCATCTGCCATTAGTGAATAAGATACTTTTTAGTAGTTTACTTTAATTTTGGTCTATATTTAAACAGAAAATATTAAACAACGTAAAGTAGTAAGAACTATCCTATAGTACAAAAAATAGGTATATTAACCCCTCCACTTTCTTAGATCAACAGGGAAGTTTCCTGGAAGTACTCTGGATTAATTTTTTTAAATCTTAACTCTTTTAACTCTTTTCTGAAACAACCCCTTTAATTAGTACTAGTATTTTTTCTGTTCTCGTTTTCTAAACTTGATTGTGTGTTATAGTCCAAAACATACCACAATTGGTAAATAAATGTAAAAACAAGAAAGAAAAAAAAAAGCTAATTCAGATGTCATGATTACGTCTCGAAGGGGTATACCTTTTAGAATAAGTTATCTACAGGACAGATGATAACTTTTACATTTGTGTGGGTCTGACAGCTGGGACACCTCCAATTGCCCGAATAAGGCTCTTTTATTCCCTTTCAAATCGAACAACAGTGTGCATGTACAACTGCCCTTCCATTCACTCTCTATAGGACTGTTGGAGCATTGTATTCAAATTTCTCTAGCAGTCATATAGAGAATGAATTGAGCGGTGGTCAACCATGCGCACTGCTGCTCCATTCTAATGGGGAAAAAGCTGGTGTGCCGATCTGGTGATTGGTGAGGGTTCCAGTGGTCCCTATCATATGCATAGGTGATACTCCTGTCACAATTCTGTTGTCCGATTACCCAGGGCCCAGAGGCTCCTTCCCTGTCCCTAGCTATCCCTGCTCCCAAAATTACTTCTGATGGTGATGATGCTGGGGCCACATACCTTGCTGAACTCCTGAATCAACCCTATATCTGTCCTCTTCCCCAACCCATGGAAGTGGGGAGGAATAGTGTATGTATATGCACAAACCAGACAAACAAGGAAGGACTTACAGGGATAACTGAAAATATCAATTCTACAAATATGCACTCACAAACAACAGAGAGGAGCACCAGAAAGAAAAGGAAGGGAAACTAAATAGGAGAAGATTAGGATTTGCACACAGCCGAAACACCTAGCAACAGTCAAAAATAAACACTCCAAACGCCTCTACCAAGAACTGACTACTCACCAGGCAGTACAAGACTTAACACTGGCAATCCAGATTTCCAGAGGCAAGTATGTATAGGGGAAGTGAGTGGCCAATACTGAACAGCTGAGATCATCCAAGCTGGGAAACCTCAGAGATTCCAAACTGAACAGTTTAACCCCTGCACTGCTAACAGAAACCTGCACCATTTAATATGAAGGAGATGTGCTTCTGAGCAGTGCTGGAGTACGTAAAATCAGACGCTGTGGTCTTCTGGCCCCTCTCTGTCGTGGTAAATCCATGACAGATCCAGACAAATTCCAATCAAATACATGACAAAAAAAAGTTCATGAAATTACACTAACTACTGGTGTCCAGTAACTTTTCACGGTATACATTTTATTTGCAGGGTCTAGCTCTAATCAATGGTACACAGATGATTACCTCTTTAGGCTGTGAAGCTGTAGAGAGAGCCGATGCAATCGCCAAGCAAGCAGATATAATTGCCTCCCTTACATTGGAAGTCCTGAAGGGAACTACAAGGGCTTTTGATTCTGGTTGGTTATTATTATACTACTTATTTGAAGTACAAGCTGGGTACAAACTATTATATTAATGAGTGTTTTCTCTTTTAGACATTCACAGACTGAGGCCTCACCCTGGACAGGTGGAGGTAGCTTTTCGATTTAGATCACTTTTAGATTCGGATCACCACCCTTCAGAGATAGCGGGTACTTTAAAATGGTGTTTTGCAGAAGTAATATGTAAGATAATTTAAAAATGTACTTAAAAGGAACCTGTCATATTATGCATGTGACGCGCCCCCTGGGACATATTCCTGTTTGAGGGGAATACCCGGCACCGGATCAGATGGGGGGGGGTTGTAGTCTCCGAGCGGCTGTGACCCGGTCCCGTGCCCAGGGCGTCAAGCTCAGTGTTATGTGGCAGCTTTACAGATGTTACTAAAGTTCTTTTGTGTCGACTACGCCACCCGTTGTGATGCGGTCACTGTGGCCGCCGCTGCAGCAGGGTCCGCTGAGGCTGATGATGGATGCGCAGCTTGGTGGGATAACCCCCAACGGGAGGGGTATAGCCTCAGAGGGGACAGGCGCAGAGGATGGGGGTTGTGGTGGTGTAGTGCAGACGGCAGTGAAGACAGAGTCGGGTATTGCAGTTAAGGGTGTTTACTTACTGCAGATGTTGTACTGGTCACTCCAGCTGCGAGTGACCACCCGAGCCGTGCTGCGTCCACCAGGTCCTGGATCCGGCCAACCCCCAAACAAGTCCAGAGCGTGGCCCTGAGCTCTCCCTCTGTCCTTTCTTCAGCCGTCCCCACCAGTGATTCACCTAGGTCCAGCTCCCTCGGGCCTTCTTTTGGGACACCCTTGGCCCTGGGTTCCCTGACCCTTCGTGTGGTGTGCCTTCGGGGTGAATGTAGTGGGTGACCGTGACAGACACTGCCCACGGTCTCCGGTCTCTGGCTGGGGAATGTCTTTACCCCCACCAGCTTGGGTTCCGGTACCCTCTTGCTGACTCCTCACCCGGTGTTCTAATTTGGGTTCTTGGGTCCCTTCAGTCTTCCCCCTCTGGGTCTTTCTCTTTCTTTCTCCTCTCTCTCTCTCCAGGGCTGCTGTTTCCTTCTCTCTCCTCTCCAACTGACTTGTTCTCAGCGTCTGACCCTAATCTAAGTTGGTGCCCTCCTTATATATCCCTCTATGTGTGAGCTCAGGTGACCAGCACCCAATGAGCTCCTATCACTACCCAGACTGCTCCCCCTATCTGCCCCTACACTACATGGGATGTACCACCCCCCTCCCACTCCAGCCAGGAACAGGCTCGGTTGTACCTGCACATTTCTAAGTGGGAGTACCGTCGGCCTGCTCCTCTGGAATGGGATGTATGTAGTGCATGCAGTCTATCTGAGCTCAGTTCCACACTCCTTCCTTACCCGGGAGTGGAATATCACACCTCTGGGTTGAGGTGCAATACCCCTGTAGCAGCCGAATCCTCAGGGTGCTACACATGCAGTCCGATCTGTGGACAGTATGGCATAGAGTAGGAGAAGCTGAGCAGAATGATATATAGGTTAGTTGGGAAAAATTCAGTATAACTTGTATTTTATTCGTGGAGATCCCTGGTGTTTGTATACATTTTGAGTCCTAATCTGTGATTGGTAGATATTTCTGCATGCACACATACAGGGAAGACTGTCATTCACTGTGTAGGATCGCCCACTGGACTCGTATGCACACCAACACCATGTATTTCCATGAATAAAATACATTTTTTACTGAAATTTTTCAAACAAAAACACTCAGTACATCAGTCTGATCTGCTCCTGCTTTATAACATCAGATGCCATTTTCAACATGACAGGTTCCCTTTAAGTAACAGATGTATCCGTAATATTTACAGTAATCAGCCTTATCATTAAAGGCAATCTGTCATCATGGTTTTTTTTTCTACATATGGGAATCATCGTATGGCTGTACAGGTTTTTGTTTTTGTTCACCAACAAAAATTTTTGTTCAGCTATGATGTACCAGTCGTGAAATCTAATTAGAAGCCATGTGCGATTCAATCTATAGGTGCATTGGGGGCCTGTCAATACACATACTTCCAATTCTTTACCAGCCTGATTTATACACCCCTTAATGACCAGGCCAAATTTTTTAAATCTGACATGTGTCATTATGTAGTAATAACTCTGGAATCCTTCAACATATCCCATTGATTTTGAGATTTTTTTTTCGTGACAAATTATACTTCGTGGTGGTGGTACATTTAGGTTGATATGTTTTGTATTTATTTTTAAAAATGTCAGAAATGTGACAAAATTTTAAAAAAATTAGCAATTTTCAAACTTTGAATGACTATCCCTTTAATCCAGATAGTCACACCACACAAAACATTAATCAATACAATTTCCCTCATGTCTGCTTTAAATCAGCACCATTTGTAAAATGTTGTTTTATTTTGTTAACATTTTAGGTTTAAAAATGTAGCAGTAAATTTTCATTTTTTTTAAAGGAAATTTACAAAACGTATTTTTTTAGAGACCTATTCAGTTTTGAAGTGACTTTGGGGGTCCTATATATTGGAAACCCACAAAAGTGATACCATTTAAAAAACTGAGCCCCTCAACATATTCAAAATTGCTTTCAGGTAGTTTATTAACCCTTCAGGTGCTTTTCAGGACTTAATGCAAAGTGACATGACAGGAATGAAAAAAATTATTTTTACCACCTTAATGTTTCTAACTTCTGAACAGGCCGCTATAGCCGGCAGGCTCTAAGGTCGTTATTTGGCTATAAATTGCATGGCAAACATCAGGACCACACAATCAAGATCTCAGGTGAACGATGGGGTTAAAGAGGGAGCCCCCGGACTCTGTTAACCATCTAGATGCTGTAGTCACTATTGACAGCAGTATTTAAGGGGTTAAACGACAATGGTCGGTGCCAATACTGACCGTGGCTGATGCAGCAAGTTATCAGCTATAATGTACAGCTAATAGCTGCTGGATTGTCACCCCTCAGAGGATGCTAGTCTCTTATATCGCAGGTCAGTTTTAAGTTATATTGGATGTCATTAAGGGGTTATGGTTCCATTTAAGACCACTTGTTTAATATTGTGTAGGTTCCCCTGTGGTCAGCAAAACAGCTCTGATCCTTTGAGGCATGGATTACACAAGACCTCTGTTGGTGTCCTGTGTTATATAGCACTAAGGCATTGGCAGTAGATTCTTTGGGTACTGTAAATTGGGAGCTGAGGCTTCCATAGATCAATTTGGATTTTCCAGCACATCCCGCAAATGCTTTATCAGATTGAGATCTGGGGAATGTGGAGGACAAGTCAACACCTTCAACTCTTTGAAGCATTTCTGAACAATTTTTGCTGTGTGGCAATATCTAGTAAAACGGTCACTGACATTAGAGAATACCATTGCCATGATTGTAACTGGCCCTTGTCAAAGTCACCCAGATCCCAATACTTTGCTGCTTCCAACACAAAAACTGACTGTTCACTTGCTGCCTAATTTATCAAACCCCCTGACAGGTGTCAATGTCACAAAATAATCAATGCTATTCACCTTACCTATTAGTGATTTTACTGATATGGCTCACTGGTGTGTACTTTTTGTAAATTACCGGTATATACAGTATGTGTAATATATAGACATATAACCCCTTAAAGACTGGAGGATTTTTATTTTTTTCTCTCACCTATATAACTTTTCTTTTTTCCATCAACATAGCGATATAAGGGCTTTTTTTTATTTTGTTGGACGAGATGTACTTTTGAAGTCATTTTCCTATATAGTGTAGGGATAAATGGGGAAAAAAATCCAATTAGATTGAAATGGTGAAAAACTACAATACTGTCAGTGTTTTTTTGTTTCGTTTTATGGCGTTCATTATATGGTAAAAATTACATTTCAGCATATTTTTCTTTTAGTCCCACTTGAACCTGCAATTATCTGATTGCTTAGTCTATGTATTGCAGTATACAGTGTAAATCATGGTCTCCTATGAAGCTCATAATAATAACCGTATAACTTATAAAGTTAATTATTGCATAGTTTCATGACTAGGAAGATGTAATCTGTGTCCATTGTCTGTATTTTTGTATATTTATTTATTTCACACACCACGCTAAAATTGATACTTTGTCTTTTAGAAAGTCACAGATTTTGTGACAGGGTCCAAGATGCTTATACACTACGGTGCTGCCCACAGGTACGAAAATGACCAACAAGTGACTAATGCTGAAAAGAAAGCCGTATGTGTGACAATATTGATGGAAAGAATATTTGGAATTTATATTGCTTTTTGATTTGCACATTTCGTAAGATAAAAAGTAAGATTTAGTAAGAACCAACTTACGGTAATTCATCTCAATGTCGGCAATAACAGAAGCATCAGTGTCGGTATTGGAAAAGGAGAAACAAAGACTGGAGAAGAGTAGGCAGCAAGAAAAAGGAAATACTTCCCTGATAGTAATAGACTGGGGTTTTTTGAGTGTTGACATTCTTCATTGAGACTTTGTATATACTGTAACATAACTACAAATGACATAAACAAAGAAAACAGACTTCCAAAACCCTCACACGCTTCGTTTTACTCTGAAACGCTGAATAAGTGCTTGTAATGAATAATATTGTGTTTCTAGGTGCATGGTGTGGCGAATGATACTATTGACTTTGTTAAGAACATAATTTCAACAGAAATTAACAGTGCAACAGACAACCCTGTATCCTTTTATGCATGCTGTATGATTTATTGCACCATCATATTCTACAGCATTTTACAGACATCATCATCACTGTCCCCATTGGGGCTCACAATGTGTATTCCCTATAAGTATGTCTTTGGAATGTGGGAGGCAACCAGAGTACCTGAAGTAAACCCACGCAAACACGGGGAGAACATAGAAACTCTTTGTAGACGTTGTGTTTGGTGGGATTTGAATCCAGGACTCCCAACGCTGTGAATCAATAGTGCTAACCACTGAGCCACCGTGGTGCTATTTTGTCTGGGTTCACACAATGAGGCTGAACCGTGGCAGTGATGTATAGTAAAACTGCGCAGACATGTATCTCTGCTTACAGCTCACAGGATCCCAAAGTAGCAGGCTGCAGCTTCAGACAGGAGAGAGGAATGCCCACACTGACACTGCAAGAGCACAATGAGTGGGCACACAGTGTCAGTGTGGGCACGCTCCCATCACACTCTCCTGTTTCCTGATCATACAAGAATGGGCAGCCGTTGTATATAGGAGATGAGATGGAGACGTCTTGCATGCATTGACACTGTGTGTGTACTCGGCCCCTGCAGTGTTAGTGCAGATGCGCAGGGTCAGGGATTCAATTCAGGCAGCAAAGTGAATTCTGTCAATAAAGCTGAGTGGGAGGGGATGACTCCGAATTAACCCCTTCATGACCTTGTAATTTTCTGCTTTTGCCCTTTTGTTTTTTGCTCACCTTCTTCCAAGAGCCATAACTTTTTTATTTTTATAGCCGTATGAGGGCTTGTTTTTTGAAAGACGAGTTGTACCTTTGACTGACACCATTGATTTTACCACATAGTGTACTGGAAAACAGGAGAAAATTCCAAGTGAGATGGAACTGCAAAAAAATATGCAATTCCACAATTTCTTTTGTTTTTTGTTTTTCTACCATGTTCACTAAATGGTAAAAGTGACCTGCCATTATGATTCCCCAGGTTATTACGAGTATGCAAATACTAAACATTTATAGTTTTTTTTTTTTATTTAAGTGGTAAAAAAAAAATTCTGAAATTTGTAAGAAAAAAAAATTATTTTATGTCGCCATTTTCCGAGACCAGTAGCTTTTTCATTTTTCGGGATCTGGGGCTGGGTGAGGGCTTTTTTTTTGTGCCCTGAGCTGATGTTTGCATTCATATCATTTTGGGATAGATACAATGTTTTCGCCTCTTTTTGCATTTTATTGCAATGTTGCAGTGGAGAAAAAAATATTGCTGCTGGAGTATATCAATTCTTCAACAATGATGATAAAAAGGTTTTCTAATCTTAACGCGTTTCAACTGCGTACCAGCGTCTTTATCAAGTGAAAAAAAGAAATGTGAAGCAGAATTTAACTCCCTTACAAGAACAGTCACTCAGAAGCCACGGCCCCACTATCAGTATTTGGTCAGTATTTTCTCTCAGGAGTGGGAGCCAAAACCAGGTGAGAAACAATCAGAAAAAAGGTATAATAGAAACAAGTCACCAATTCTGCATTTATCACCCACTCCTGGTTTTGGCTCCCACTCCTGAGAAAAAATACTGACCAAATACTGATAGTGGGGTAGCCTTATCAAGAGTACTCTTGTCTACACAATGGGGGTCTCAATCAATGGATTGCCGGCTATCATGTACATATTCCACACATGGAAGGGGGTTGTCAATATGGGGACAACCCCTTTAATTTATAACTGCAGCATAAACATGTTTAGGACTTTGTGAAAACAGACCTTAACCACTCTTTTAAGATGGTTTTTGCAGAAAGGGGAGAAACCATTTCAGGTGGAAACTTTCATGGTGAATATCCTGCAAAGGTACTGTTTTATATATATATATATTTCAGATGATTTGTATTGTAATATTTTGACTGATGTTTTTCACCTCAAAAAGTTTGGATTTCCTGTAATTTGCAGGCCTTGGATTATCTTGCTATTGGGGTCCATGAACTTGCATCAATTAGTGAGAGAAGGATTGAAAGACTTTGTAATCCCTCCCTTAGTGAACTACCAGCATTTCTAGTCACTGAGGGGGGGTTGAACTCCGGCTTTATGATCGCCCATTGTACAGCTGCTGCCCTTGGTAAGAGTTTGATAAATTCCAAGCTTTTGTGTGATCATTGTAAAAGCTTCTAAAAAATTCACCTTGAAGAACATTTTGAACTGTTTGTTTAACAAATTTAATCTTAAATGTATTTTTTTATTCTCAATTTGTCCTCCAGTTTCTGAAAATAAAGCTTTGTGTCACCCATCCTCAGTGGACTCACTCTCCACAAGTGCTGCCACTGAAGACCATGTATCTATGGGAGGCTGGGCAGCAAGGAAAGCTCTAAGAGTAATTGAAAATGTGGAACATGGTAGGAACTAAATTTGTGTATTTAATATATTCTCTAAACTATCTGCATTACGCAATGACATTTCATATTACTAAAAGTTGAGCATTGAACTTGAATTCTTTAATGAGTCTAGAGTGGCGCAAAACGTTTCTAGCTCTGGAGGACCAGACACAGACGCAAACCACATGGACAGCCCATTTTTTTCAGTTGCATCTGTGAAATGCTTAATTTCCTCTATGGTTTTGCTGTAGGTAAATGGCATAATGTACTTACTGCTGGATTCCCACATGAATTAAAACTGATTGCAGTGGAACACAGGATTTTATCAGAGTATCTTCTAAAAAAATGTATTATAAAAAAACTTACAACCCCTTTAATCCACCATGACTTCATTTTACATCATGGGAACAATTTACACTGCACAATCATAATGTCATATATTTACAGCATACAAAGGAGCTGTTTTAATGCAATCAGCATAGGAGCCCAGTGGTGTTTGACTGCTAGGCTCCCTCTGCAATGGCTGGCATTTGACCGTAAGTCAAATAATGGCTTTTTGGCACTTTCAAATGCTGGGTGCACAAGAAGCGTTCCATTCTATATTGTGGTGGCATAAGACGGCTGTGGCTGCAACATCTAAAGAGTTTGACTGATGGAAGAAGCTGATGTATATACATCACATAGGATACACTGAGACTGCTGTATACAAATCACATAGGAGACACTGAGATTGCTGTATATGCATCACACAGGATACACTGAGACTGCTGTATATACATCATATAGGAGACTCTGAGAGTGCTGTACATATATCACATAGGATATACTGAGACTGCTGCATATACATCACATAGGACACACTGAGACTGCTGTATATACATCACATAGGAGACAACGAGGCTGATATATGTACATCACAAAGGAGACACAGAGAGTGGTGTTTATATAACACATAGGAGACTCATATATACACAAGTCCCTGTATCATCTATGTACTGTATATACAAAAGTCCCTATCACATAGGAGACACTCGGACTGGTGTAAATGCATCTGTTAGAACTCTCCTGTTAGTTTTTTTCTATTTTGCTGGTCACATGACCTTTTTTGCCTATTTAATCCTGCTCCGCCCTTCTGGCCTTGCTGGACTTCATTGTAATTTCTACTCTTAAGCTAGCCAGGTGCTTTGTTACCTTACTCCGTCAGTTTAGCTAGGTCTCTTGACCTCTATGTTCTATGTTGTTTGTTTGTCTTTTTACTGCTACAATTTCTGCTAGGAGGTGTCCATCTTTCTCCCAGTCCCTAGTTCTGGTAGGGATCCCTCCCTCGCATCTATAGGTCTTCGTACAGACTAGCTGAGGACTTTAGCGGGTCTGATCGCAGGATCAGGTTCCCCGTTACATCGTAGGGATCTAGCTTAGTTCTATTGCAGGGACAGATCTCCTGTCTTTCCTTAGTACCTGTAGCAGATCATAACAGTAAGTCCAGCCCAAAAAAAAAAAAAAATTTCTCTAAGGAGAGACCTCCAGTTTCCATCATGGTGTCACTTCAGGATTTGGCTCAACGCTTGCAGGGACTCTCTCTGGAGGTGGCCGAGCTCCAGCAACACGTGAGTGGCTGTTCAGGGGCGCATTTTATGGAGCCAAAGGTACGTTTGCCTGATTTATTTTTTGGCGAACAACAAGAGTTTTTTTCCTTTAAAAATGCTTGTTTATTGTATTTTCGTTTGAGACCCAGATCCTCTGGTGATGAATCACAGCGCATAGGGTTCATAATGTCACTTTTGCGCAAAGAACCTCAGGGATGGGCCTTTTCTCTCCAACCTAGTGATCCGTGCTTTAGATCAGTAGATAGCTTTTTTTCTGCTTTGGGGTTATTGTATGATGATCCTGATCGTGTCTCATCAGCTGAGACGGAATTGAGACTTTTGAGGCAGGGATCAGGTAATGTGGAAAATTATTGTACTCACTTCCGTCGGTGGTCTGCTCAGGTGGGGTGGAACGATTCTGCTCTGAAAAGTTTGTTTCTTGCTGGGCTAGGTGAAAGGGTTAAAGATCTGCTGATTGCTTATCCTACACCTCGAAACTTGCAGGAGGCAATGCAATTAGCTATACGGGTGGACAGGAGACTGCGGGCAAGGGTTAATGAGAGTAAATCCTCTGCTGTGTCAGCTCCGAGTTCTGAGAGGGTCTGTACTGATATTGGAGAGCCGATGGAGATTGGGGCGATGTCACCCCGCTCTCAGGAAAAAGACCGCAGGTTTTCCGAAGGTTTGTGCTTTTATTGCGGAAAATCTGACCATTTCATTAAGAACTGTGTGCTTCGTATGAAGAAAGAAAAAAAAAGGTCAGTTACGCCCGTATAGCCTGTTTAAACACTAAGGGTGTATTTCTTTCTGCTACTACCGCTGCTCTGGAAGAATTAATTGAATTTCGGGTATTTGTGGATTGTGGTTCTACTCTGAATGTGATTGATGGGGGATTCTTGGAAAAACTTAAATTAAAACCAAAACCTTTGTCATCCCCTATTTCCGTGGTTTCTGTCGATGGCTCTCCCTTGAAATGTGTTTCTCACAAGGTTTATGAATTTCCCCTCACTATTAATGGTATTCACCATGAAAATTTGGATTTGGCGGTATTAAATAATTTGCCTTTTCCAGTAGTGTTGGGGTTGCCTTGGTTAAAATTGCACAATCCTGTACTGGATTGGTCTACCAATGAAATTAAGTCCTGGAGCCCTAAGTGTTATGACAAGTGTTGTAACGGGCGCATTGCTGCTGTGGATAGAGGGGAATTACCTGTACCTATTAAGGATTTTTGGAAAGTTTTTTCTGAGGAGGAGTCGCAAATTTGCCTCCCCATAGAGACTATGATTGTACCATTGAATTTGTTCCTGGAGCGACTCTTCCTAAAAGTCGTTTATTTCATCTTACTATTCCTGAGAGAAAGGCTTCGGAGGAATACATACAGACGAGCTTGGCCGCCGGTCATATCAGACCCTCTAAGTCACCTGTGGCTGTTGGATTTTTTTTTGTTAAAAAAAAGGACGGCGGTTTACGTCCTTGTCTGGACTTTCGCGAGATTAATAAAATTACTGTACGCAATTCCTACCCACTGCCATTGATTCCTGATTTGTTTAACCAGTTAGTGGGGGCCAAGTGGTTCTTTAAAATTGATCTCCGGGGGGCATACAATTTGTTGCGCATGAAGGAGGGTGATGAATGGAAGACTGCTTTTAACACTCCTGTGGGTCATTTTGAGAATCTGGTTATGCCTTTTGGTCTTGCCAATGCACCAGCATTTTTTCAGAATCTTATTAATGATATCCTTAGACCTTTGATCGGCAAAAATGTGGTTAGGTATCTGGATGACATTTTTATTTATTCGCCTGATCTGGAGTCTCATTGGCGGAGCGTACGTGAGGTATTGCAGTTATTGATGGACAATTCGCTTTTTGCTAAGCTGGAGAAATGTGAGTTCGCTGTACAGAGAATTAGTTTTTTGGGCTACATTATCTCTAGCGAGGGCTTTGAGATGGACTCGGTGAAAGTTCAAGCTGTGCAGGAATGGCTTAGGCCTATTGGTTTGAAATCGATACAGAGGTTTTTGGGTTTTGCCAATTACTACAGAAAATTCATTAAAAAATGTTCTATTATTGTTAAACCATTGACCGATCTCACCAGGAAAGGTGCTAATACGGTTCAGTGGACTACTGAGGCCATTGAAGCTTTTGTGTTTCTAAAGGAAAGGTTCAGCTCTGCCCCCATCCTTATGCAGCCTGATGTGACTAAGCCGTTTTTGGTTGAGGTTGATGCTTCTTCTGTGGGGGTCGGTGCGGTGTTGTCTCAAGAAAACAAGGATGGAGTACATCCCTGTGCCTTTTTTTCAAAAAAATTTTCCGAGACTGAACTTAATTACGATATTGGTAATCGGGAATTGCTGGCTATTAAACTCGCATTTGAACACTGGCGTCATTTCTTGGAAGGTGCTGATTTTCCCATTCAGATTTTCACTGATCATAAAAATCTGATCTATCTTGATGCTGCCAAGCGCTTGAATGCCCGTCAGGCTAGGTGGGCACTTTTTTTTTCGCGGTTTAATTTTTCCGTTACTTACATCCCGGGTACCAAGAATGTTAAAGCTGATGCTTTGTCTCGTAGCTTTTCTCCCATGGTCGGTGCTGAGGAGGAGGAGAGCATTTTACAAGAAGGTGTGGTGATTGCAGCATTGGACTCCGTTTTGGAAGATGAGATTCTTAAAGCACAGGAGAATGTCCCATCTAACACTCCCCATGAGAGGTTGTTTGTGCCTAGGACCTTTAGGAGAGATTTGTTTGTTGAGTGTCATGAGTCTCAGTTGGCAGGTCATCCTGGAATTTCTGAGACCAAGAGACTTGTGGGTCGCAGTTTTTGGTGGCCTGGATGGCAGAAGGAAGTCATTAAGTGGGTGCGTCAATGTATTGTGTGTGCTAGATCTAAGTATTCTCATACTCCTGCTGCGGGGTTGCTTTGCCCAAGGTTTGCTGTGTCCAAGGTTCCTAGTGCACCTTGGACACATCTGGCTAAGGACTTTATTACTGACCTTCCCCCCTCTGAGGGTTTCACGGTCATCTGGGTGGTCGTGGACCGTTTTAGCAAGATGTGTCACTTCATCAAACTGCCCTGCGCTAAGACACTCGCTAAGGCCTTTGTCAAGGAGATTGTCAGACTCCATGGTCTTCCTACTAATATTGTTTCTGATAGGGGACCTCAGTTCGTGGCTCGTTTTTGGCGTGCCTTTTGTGACAGGTTGGGAGTTCATTTGTCATTTTCATCTGGATATCATCCTGAGTCTAATGGCCAGACAGAAAGGAAGAACCAGGATGTGGAGCAGTTCTTGCGTTGTTTTGTGGCAGACAATCAAGAAGGTTGGTCGGAGTTTCTGCCGCTTGCTGAATTTGCCCTTAACAACCATGCATCCTCTTCTGCTGGGTGTTCGCCTTTTTTTTGTTGTTCTGGGAGACATCCGTCTTTTGGGTCATTTTCCAAATTGGTATCGGCTGTGCCCGAGGAGGAGAGTTTTTCCGGTGATTTGGAAAGAGTTTGGACGGATGTGCGTGGTAATCTTCAGGAGGCTAACAAAAAATCTAAGAGGTACTTTGACAGGAAACGTCAAGAGGTTTTGTTTACGGTTGGTGACATGGTTTGGTTGTCCTCTAAGAATCTGCGGTTGAGGATTCCTTCTAAAAAATTGGGTCCCAAGTTTGTAGGTCCCTTTAAGGTGCTTCAGGTGGTTAACCAATCTGCGGTTAGGTTGGAGTTTCCCACCTCCTGGAAGATTAATCCGATGTTTCATGTTTCCCTATTGAAAAAAGCAGATGTATCAGATAGAGACGCCACTGCCACTGTTCCTCCGGTGGTGGAGGACGGGGAATATGAAATTTCCCGCATCCTTAATTCTAGACGGTATAGAGGGAGTTTGCAGTATCTCGTCGCTTGGAAGAGTTTCGGTCCCGAGGATAACTCTTGGGTGAGGGCGGATGATGTTTCTGCTTCCAGACTTGTCTGAGCGTTTCACAAGAAGTTTCCTGATAAGCCTGGGCCTAGGGGATCCGGAGGATCCTCATAGAAGAGGGGGTACTGTTAGAACTCTCCTGTTAGGTTTTTTCTATTTTGCTGGTCACATGACCTTTTTTGCCTATTTAATCCTGCTCCGCCCTTCTGGCCTTGCTGGACTTCATTGTAATTTCTACTCTTAAGCTAGCCAGGTGCTTTGTTACCTTACTCCGTCAGTTTAGCTAGGTCTCTTGACCTCTATGTTCTATGTTGTTTGTTTGTCTTTTTACTGCTACAATTTCTGCTAGGAGGTGTCCATCTTTCTCCCAGTCCCTAGTTCTTGTAGGGATCCCTCCCTCACATCTATAGGTCTTCGTACAGACTAGCTGAGGACTTTAGCGGGTCTGATCGCAGGATCAGGTTCCTCGTTACATCGTAGGGATCTAGCTTAGTTCTATTGTAGGGACAGATCTCCTGTCTTTACTTAGTACCTGTAGCAGATCATAACAGCATCACAAAGGATACAGAGGTTGCTATATTTCTTACATAGTAGACACTGCGGCTTCTATCTTCAATGTTGGGATGGGAGGGCAGAGCACTAACTCCACCTGCAAAAAACGTCCTGATGCTGGCATTCGTTGCATGCACGTATTCACAGTCCAGGAAGGTATTAAGGGGCTGGCCTGCAAAACGGGTCCAGCAACTCAAGCACTGTGGTCCCTTAAAATCTGCCCAGGGGCCGGAAGAAATGACAACGGTCCACGGGTCAGAGATTTCTCAACCCTGATGTAGATGTTGAAAAGATTGTTTGTTCAAGTATCCTCGTAGAACTAATAAATATTATTATTATTTATTATTATAGCGCCATTTATTCCATGGCATTTTACATGTGAAAAAGGGGTATACATACAAGAACAAATTACAATAATCTTGAACACAATGTGACAGCAACTGGTACAGGAGGAGCGAGGACCCTGCCCGCGAGGGCTCACAATCTACAAGGGATGGGTGAGGATACAGTAGGTGAGGGTAGAGCTGGTCGTGCAGCGGTGGTTACTGCAGGTTGTAGGCTTGTCAGAAGAGGTAGGTCTTCAGGCTCTTTTTGAAGGTTTCCACGGTCGATGAGAGTCTGATGTGTTGGGGTAGAGAGTTCCAGAGAAGAGGGGAAGCACGGGAGAAATCTTGTATGCGATTGTGGGAGGAGGAGATTAGAGGGGAGTAGAGAAGAAGATCTTGTGAGGATCGGAGGTTGTGTGCAGGTATGTATCGGGAGACTAGGTCACAGATGTATGGAGGAGACAGGTTGTGAATGGCTTTGTATGTCATGGTTAGGGTTTTGAACTGGAGTCTCTGGGTAATGGGGAGCCAGTGAAGAGATTGACAGAGAGGAGAGGCCGGGGCATAGCGGGGGGGGGGGACAGGTGGATTAGTCGGGCAGCAGAGTTTAGGATAGATTGGAGGGGTGCAAGAGTGTTAGAGGGGAGGCCACAGAGCAGGAGGTTGCAGTAATTAAGGCGGGAAATGATGAGGGCATGCACTAGTGTTTTTGCAGATTCATGGTTGAGGAATGTGCGGATCCGGGAGATATTTTTGAGTTGGAGTCGGCAGGAAGTGGAAAGGGCTTGGATGTGTGGTTTGAAGGAGAGTTATGAAAAACAAGTGTAAAAAAATAAGAATTTTCACTTCACCATAAAATTGTTATTGTTATTGCTTTGTTATGGGGAAAAAAAGAAACATATTTCTTATTGCTGCATCCGTAACATCCCATACTATAAAACAAATGTTTTATTTTTACGCCACGAAGAATGCTGTAAAAAAATATAAAGGAAAAACAATGTAATATTTGATATACTTATGAACATGAAATATGCTTGTTTATTCATTTTTTATTAACTTATAATTTTAAAAGATACATTTTTGTGTCATAGTTTAGGAATTCTAAAACATATTTTTCTGGTAGGGTCATATCCTTTCCTGCTATTGTACAGCTCTACCTAATATACAGTATATTTATAAATTTAGTGTAATCAGCATTTTTATACAGTAGAGAAGTTCATCTATCTCTGATGTTATCTATTATATATCCAGAAAAAAAATATGAAGACAATATATTTTAAAAGCAATTAAAATACACGAATATTCTATTATTTCTAAAATATTTCTAATTTTTCTGGATGGTATCTTGTGCAAAACCTGTTTTTTCATATTCATTAATATTTTTTTTTGCAAACTGGGAATAACATTTCTGTTTTTACAGTGCTGGCTATTGAGCTTCTTGCAGCCTGCCAGGGGATTGAATTTCTACGCCCTCTTAAAACCACAACTCCATTGGAGAAAGTGTACGACCTTGTTCGCTCTGTTGTCAGGTAAAAACAAACAGTATTTCACAGTCTAGGTTTTGAAGGCCTGCATGTTGTAGTGGTTAATGATCAATAATTGTCCCTAACTGTCATCTTGTAGGCCATGGATGAAGGATCGTTTCATGGCCCCAGACATTGAGGCAGTTCACAGATTACTCGTTGACCAAAAGGCAAGACTTTTTTTAAAATATTTTTTAAATGTTTACTTTGTGTATTAAAATGATTGCTTATGGTAAAGAGAAATTGTTATGGGGACACTTTTTCACTCTTTCTATCATAACTCCCAACTGTCCCATATCCAGCCCTCTTCTGATTTGGCGGCGATGTCCCACTGTCCCAGGTGGTCAGGGCTATGTCACTCTGTGTCGGTGATGTCTCCCAGATGCTGTGCAGGCTCAATGCCAGTGTTACTGAGGAGTTCATTGCTCAGTAACTCCACCTCCTCCAACTCATTTTTCACTTTCTTTGAAAAATGGTCTTCCCTGGATTTGAACACTCCATCTCTTGGATGGTAGTTAGCAGATGGTTAATCAGCAACTTTTGTGTACTCCCAAAATGGTGTCAATGAAAAATAAAAGCCCTCATATGTCTTTGTAAAGAAACAACGTTCAGCTCCGCTGTACTGTTAGTTATAATCACACACAGCTCTGCAATGAGATGAGGAGAGAAAACTGTCAGTTATTACATGTGTCACATTGGTAATGCACCCTTTCATTTAAAATAAGCTCTGTAGGCAGATTCTCATTCAGATCTGTGTCCAGCCCGTAGCTCTTAACAGCTGATTTACATAAATGTGTATTTCTCTGGACATTGGATGGGATGACCTGCATGCCCATATAGGTGGCTTAGGCAGGTTGATCCATCTGACAGATTCCCTTTAAGTGGTGAAGACCCTGGAGAAATTGCCCCACCATAAAAATTCCATCATTGATAAGAATAGTAATTGATATTATCTAATAAGCTATTGGTAATTATGTCTACATGATTTCATTGTACCGTGTTTTTCCTTTTATTTTTACTGTAAACGTTCTCTTGTCCTTCCATGTGGAACATATTTGGCACATTAAGGCAAAAACTGTTTTGTGAAGCTGAGTCAATGATTAATGTGGTCAACATACTTTAGATGGAATCAAACTTTGTATGTAAAATGTGGTCAAAGGTTCCTAAACTAGATAAGTACATATTTATTTAACCAAGAGGTGTTGGAGCCACAACACCAGTCTCAGCATTTGCTTATCTTTCCTTATTGACCAATGCTAAAATGTAATGCTGGGAAAACATCATATGGTTTTAGAAGGGACACCTAATACTACGATATGTAGATTACACTCACATATAATACTTGAATAGTATGTGAGAGTGATCTACATATACAGTCATTAAAAAAATAAGTAAAATCTGGTCCTTAGAATGTCTTAAAATCAGGTGTATACAATGTCAGATGAACAACAGATGACAAATTACACAGTTTAATTTATTTAACAAAATCTATGCCAAAATGCTGAAGCAGTATGTGAAAAAATATGTACACCCTCATGAACAACTAGCTTGTAGAAGCACCTTTAACTTGAAATAATCGTTTCCTGTATTTATTCATCACTCTCTCACATTGTTCTGGAGGAATTTTGGCCCACTCTTCTTTACAACGTTGCTTAAGTTCATTGAGGTTTGTTGGCCTTTGTTTATGCCCCACTCTCTTAAGGTCCTGCCACTGCATTTCTATTGGGTTGAGGTCTGGACTTTGACTTGGCCAATGCAACAGCTTGATTCTTTTATTTTTCAGCCATTCTAGTGTAGATGTGCTTGGGGTCATTGTCCTACTGTATGACCCCGTTTTGGCCAAGTTTAGCTTTTGGACAGATGGCCTCACATTTGTCTCTAGAATACTTTTTTTGTATACACAGGAGTTCATTGTCGACTCAATGATTCCTGTGGCTGCAAAACAAGCCCAAACCATCACCCTTCTACCACCATGCTTGACAGCTGGCTTAGGTGATTGTGCCTATTATATGCCATGTTTGGTTTTTGATAATCACAGGATAAGTATAGTCAAACATGTCCACTTTGGTCTTGTCTGTCCAAAGGCATTGCATCTGAACAAACCACAAAACTTTTGGAACAAGATTGCAAACTTATGTTGTGCTGCCATGTTCTTTTTAGCAAGAGGTTTACTTTTGGCAATCCTTCTAAACAAGCCATACTTGTCCAGTCTTTTTCTAATTGTGCTGTTATACTTGAACATTTAACATACTAATTGAGGCCTTTAGAATCTAATTTTTTTGCAGTTTATCTGAGCACTGCATGGAGATGAATTTGCTGGGATGTCCCCTCCTGGGAAGATTGGAATTGACTTGAATGTCTTTCACTTAATCTCTCACTGTGGAATGATGAACTCCAAATTGTTTGGAAATTGCCTTGCAAACCTTTCCTTATTGAAAGGCAGCAACAATTGCTTCTTTAAGATCACTGCTGATAGCTTTCCTACTTGGCAGTGCATTAACACTCCTGAATGCCCAAGATCAGCAAATTTACAAAAATGCAGCTTTTTTATAATTACATTTTTATTGAATTTTCAAAATGAAGTTACAGAATAAAAACACAAAACTCAAGGTAGTAGCATTCAGTTCATATTAGTTAGTTTAGTAATCTACCATCAACAATTCATGGATTCAACACTGAAGAGTACACATCTTAGAATTATATATAGATAAGAACAATGACAGGACATTAACACAGAAGAAGAAAGAGGGAATTCGTTTTTCTCATGACTAACTATAAATTAAAAATACAGAAATTCTGATAAAAACATAAATGTCATTATTAACAATAAAAACACACAATGTGTCAGCTTGCAATAGAATAGGAGAATCAATGGCATCTCATAATGCACAGCTGTCGTAAAACAAATTGCTTTCATATAAATATTTACGGTATGTATACATCATGTAGATCTATTTTTTTTTACAAGATTACTATTCTGTTAGAGCTTTCATTTTGTTCTCACCAAAACTGAGCTTCAGTTTACAGAATGAAAAAAAAAAAAGTCAGCTTGGTTTCTAGAATAAAAAATGTGTTGTTTTTAATTGTTCAATTGGTTTCTTCTGCAGGTTTGGCTGGTGGCGGTACCATACATTGAGAAATACAGAATGGAACACATTCCTGAATCCAGACCTGTTTCGCCTACTGCTTTTTCTGTGGATTCAATGTCAATGAGCAGCTCTTCGATGGCTGACCAACAAGACCAAACTTGTGATCATGATCACCATGAACCTTAGGGCTGCCTTATTTTCAATAACAGTAAAACCATAGCTAGCTTTGTAGTGAAGCACCACCTATCAACCTGAGGTGGTAATAAAACATTTGTAACACAGTATATCACAAAAGTGAGTACACCCCTCACATTTTTGCAAATATTTTATTATATAAAAAGTAGAAGAAATGCGGCAATCACCATACCTGAAAACATCAGTCCTTTATTCCATGTAATGGGACAAACATGTGGCAACAAGGGAAGTGGGGAAAACAGGACGGACAACAGCCGTTTCGTGCTCAAAGTAGCACTTCTGTGGGTCCAAACACATAAGCGCTACGTTGAGTGTGAAATGACTGTTGTTCGTCCTGTTACCCCGCTCCCCCTGCTTGCCACACGTTTGTCCCATTACATGGAATAAATGACTGATGTTTTCAGGTATGGTGAGTGCCACATTTCTTCGACTTTTTATGTATTATTTGGACTTTTATGCATGGCAGAACACCACCAACATACCTCATTTGTTTGCATAAGTTCACAAAATACAGGTGATATTCATTTCTGTCTCAAGGTTGGTGCCAATATCTCCAGAACTTATCATTTTATGATATCTTTTAGTGGGACAACACTGAAGATATGACACTTTGATACAATGTACAGTGGTCAGTGTACAGCTTGTATAACAGTGTAAATTTGGTGTGCCCTCTAAATAACTCAACACACAGCCATTAATGTCTAAACTGCTGGCAACAAAAGTGAGTACACTGCTAAATGAAAATGGCCAAATTGAGGCTAAAGTTCGAATATTTTGTGTGGCCACCATTATTTTCAAGCATTGCATTAACTCTCTTTGGCATGGAGGTCACTAGAGCTTTACAGGTGTCCACTGGAATCCTTTTCCACTCCTCCATGACGACATCATGGAGCTGGTGGATGTTGGAGACATTGCGCTCCTCCACCTTCCCTTTTGAGGATGCCCCACAGACTGGCCAAGGTGCTAGACATGCTTGGCCAGTCCAGCAGCTTTACCCTTAGTTTCTTTAGCAATGCAGTGGTCGTCTTGGAGGTGCGTTGGGGTCGTTATCATGTTAGAACACTGCCCTATGGAAACAGTTTGCGAAGGGAGGGGATCAAGATCTGCTTCAGTATGTCACACTGTTATGCAAGCTGTACACTGACTACTTTACATTGTATCATATCATATCTTCAGTGTTGTCCCATGAAAAGATGCAATAAAATATTTACAAAAATATGATTGGTGTACTCACTTTTGTGATATACTGTATATAAAAGGTTTTAAATAAAATCTTAACTCCATGTACTGTACTATAATTGTGTGGTGTAATCATGTATTTTGTAATTATGGTATTAAATATTCATTGGAACTCAACTTGTGAATAACTATGTATTATATGATGAAAATGGTTACTAATGTCTTGGGTCCATTTTAATCTTTGCGTCACACTTTTTGCTGATGAAGTGGACCCAAGAAAATACACATTTTAAAAAGGCTCTCTAATTTTACAGTTTCTATATGTCTCAAATTTGAATTGTAGCTTGTGCCAGCTGATGAAATATTTCAGATTTATTCTTCTCTTGGAATATTGATAAACATTCTAGTGCCTAAAGCTTCATTTATATTGCAAGATTATCGTGAACAAGCACCCCTAGGAATGCTCATTCACGATGTTCGTACAGTCTAAATGCCGTTTGGTGAAATATTCTTATGGTTTGCACAAAAACATATCATTCTCAGCAGAGCATTGTCCTGTGTAAACAGGACCTGCACTACCGAGAGCAATGTCAGCCTATGTGCACTGAACGATCTATTACAGATCATTCAGTGTCCATCTGAAGTGCAGTTAGCTTGTGTAAACCGGCAACATGTCTGCAAGTCAGTGGTTGTTTGATAGCATGTCATTTAACGCGTTGTGTAAATGGACCCTTACCTATATGGAGCTGATGAGGGCTCTATGTGGCTCCATAGAACCATCCATTGAAGATGCAGGTGCAAACATGAAGCCATTGTATGACCAAGTCCATCAAAGACCATCATGGTGGAAATGAGCAGAGGAGTGTGCTCATGGAATTTATGAGAGTCACTTATCTACAGACCTGGAATCTTTTCATCATGAAAAGATTTACAACGAGTGAACTTTACTTCTGCCACTAGGGAGAGTGTATATTTAAATGGAACCCGAATTCTACATGGGTCCAGCAGTGAAGAAATTACACCAACATGTTTGAATTGTTTTCAATCACAGACATATTGTTTAGGGCAAGCTCAGCGAGCGTATATTATCTCATCTGTGAGAATTGGATCAGTTACGCAAATCACTCTTATCAAATGCTAATCAGAGTTTGATCAGCGTGATCCAATTCTCTCAGATGAGGAAAAGATGGAGAAAAAAAATTCTCCATCTTCTCCATTCTGTCAGTCCTTCGAAATCGGACTGCACTCAGATGTCATCCGATTGCAGACCGATGGTTTTCACGCACTCATTGACTTGCATAGCCGAGTGTGATCCGAATATCAGCCAAAATGAGGCATGCATTAATTTTTTCCTCAGATTAAAGAGGTCCGAGGAAAAGATCTGATATGTGCACAGCCCCATTAACTAACATTGGTCCGAGTGCGATGTTTTGTCGGATTTCACACGGACCGAAAATACGCTCGTTTGCACCTACCCTTAATATGAGAAAAGAGAAATCCAGCAAGTAGTCAATTTGGTGAAATAAAGTTTCTCTCGGCTGTTCACTTACCCTACAGCAGACACTAGTATTCAATAAATCCAATTAAATGAATAATGCATAGATGGGATGCATCCAAAAGAGAAAAAGTTTGCTAGTATCTTTGCTCTGGCTCATAGAACGTGGCTCTGAGGAGAGATGGAGTCATCTACAGGTGCATCTCACTAAATTAGAATATCATCAAAAAGTTAATTTATTTCAGTTCTTCAATACAAAAAGTGAAACTCGTATATTATATAGAGTCATTACAAACAGAGTGATCTATTTCAAGTGTTTATTTCTGTTAATGTTGATGATTATGGCTTACAGCCAATGAAAACACGAAAGGCATTATCTCAGTAAAATGAAATAATTAACAAAAAACACCTGCAAAAGTTTCCTAAGCATTTAAAAAGGTCTCTTAGTCTGTTTCAGTAGGCTCCACAATCATGGGGAAGGCGGCTGACTTGACAGATGTCCAGAAGGCAGTCATTGACACACTCCACAAGGTCCCAGAGTTCCAATTTTCATTTGGAAATCAAGGTCCCAGAGTCTGGAGGAAGAGTGGAGAGGCACACAATCCAAGCTGCTTGAGGTCTAGTGTGAAGTTTCCACAATCAGTGATGGTTTGGGGAGCCATGTCATCTGCTGGTGTAGGTCCACTGTGTTTTATCAAGATCAAAGTCAACGCAGCCGTCTACCAGGAAATTTTAGAGCACTTCATGCTTCCCTATGCCGACAAGCTTTTTGGAGATGGAAATTTCATTCTCCAGCAGGACTTGGCACCTGTCCACACTGCCAAAAGTACCAATACCTGGTTTAAAAACAACAGTATCACTGTGCTTGATTGGCCAGAAAACTCGCCAGACCTTAACCCCATAGAGAATCTACGGGGTATTGTCAAGAGGAAGATGAGAGACACCAGACCCAACAATGCAGACGAGCTGAAGGCTGCTATCAAAGCAACCTGGGCTTCCATAACACCTCAGCAGTGCCACAGGCTGATCGCCTCCATGCCACGCCACATTGATGCAGTAATTGATGCAAAAGGATCCCCGACCAAGTATTGAGTGCATTTACTCAACATACATTTCAGTAGGACAACATTTCAGATCTTAAAAACATTTTTCAAGCTGTTGTTATAAAGTATTCTAATTTACTGGGATAATGACTTTTGTGTTTTCATTGGCTGTAAGCCATAATCATCAACATTAACAGAAATAAACACTTGAAATAGATCACTCTGTTTGTAATGACACTATATAATATGACTTTCACTTTTTGTATTGAAGAACTGAAATAAATTAACTTTTTGATGATATTCTAATTTAGTGAGAAGCATCTGTATAAGCTGAAATCTCCTTGGGGCATATGCATGGGTATCTAGTGCAGTAGAATTTCAGGGCAGCAGTCTAACAAGTAAATTTTTTTTTTTTACAAAAAGTAGCTGTGGGCATGTCTATGTGTTAGTGAATGTGTACAGGTATGTAGAGAATGCACGTGTCTTCTATGCATGTTTGTATATAGTACGTTTTTGTGCCTTTATTTCAACAAGTTTTGTAATTTTTTTTATTTGCTGACCTTGATGTGAGACTAAAGGCCCCGTCACACTTAGCGACGCTGCAATGATCCCGACAACGATACGACCTGTCAGGGATCGTTGCTGCGTCACTATGTGGTCGCTGGTGAGCTGTCAAACAGGCTCTTTCCACGATGTCCTGCTCATGGTTACGAGCCTGCTGAAGCAGGAGCAGGCTGGTAACCATGGTAAACATCGGGTTACTAGGGGCACACGCGCACCTAGTAACCCGTTGTTTATCATGGTTACCACTCTGCTACAGTGAGCGGGAGGTTACCGCTCACTGTAGCAGAGTGGTAACCATGATAAACAACGGGTTACTAGGTGCGCGTGTGCCCCTAGTAACCCGATGTTTATCATGGTTACCAGCCTGATCGCTGCTCCCGCTGGTCACACACAGCGATGTGTGCTGACCAGCGGGAGGGTAACGACCAAAAAATGGTCCAGGACACTTTGCAGCGATCAGCGACCTCACAACAGGGGCCTGATCGTTGCAAAGTGTCACACATAGCGACATCGCTGGTGAGGTCGCTGTTGCGTCGCCAAAACCATGACACAGCAGCGATCTCGCTAGCGATCTCGCTATGTGAGACGGGGGCTTAAAACTCTTTTTCTAGAGCTCTGCACCATGTTTTTTCCTGTCTGTTCTCTTCCCTGCTGCTCACTGCGCCTCCCTCCCCTCTCAAAGAGGATAATGGTCTATGTCACATGACACTTGCAGTCCACCTCATTTGAGAAAGATGGACTTAAAGGGATTGTCCAAGTTCCGCACAAAGGTCTGCAGTCACTTTGTGAACCCTCACAGCTCAATGTAAGAATTCTCTGTTGCCTGGTGATTAGAGATGAGCGTTGTTCTACTCGAACTGTTCGCCAATCTCAAATTCGAGCTGTTTTGGGCGGTGTTCGAGCCGTTCGGCGAACACGAACAATTTGAGAAAAATTCGGCTGTTCGAGGTTATGTTCGATAACTGTTCGTGCACCAAAATCATAACTGGATTTTTTCTCAGTAATGATGAAAATTAATGTTAATACGCAGTTTGAGTGTACAGCGGGGTGGGGGGAGGGGCAGGGGATGGATCTCTGCAGGAACAATGAAGATCTCCATTTTTTTTTTCTCTTTCCCGCATTTACAGTGGGGAGGTGCAATCTGTCAGCCTATCAGCAGCGCACACACGGAGCGAAGTGCTTTTTTTCACACAAGCAAGGGCATGTGTCATTGGCAGTGTATGTCACATGTCCTTGCCCTATAAGACCAAGCCATTTTCCCTGTCGCCACCATTTTCTCACTGCTGCAGCTGCGTGTTAGACGGCACCGCTGTTGCTGTGTGCGCTATACCTTGTTAATTTCAAGCCAATTTTCGCACAAATCTACAGATAGCTTGGGAGTAGGGAATAGTTGTGATTGCAGTCCTTTTAAGGACTAGGTTACAGCATTTCCTATGACTTTTATCAGGCAGGTCTGTGCTCTTAAATAGATAGATTGTGGGAGTAAAGACTAATTGTAATTGGAGTCCTTTTCAGGACTAGGTTACATCAGTTCCTATCAGTTTTTGCCAGGCAGGTCTGTGCCAGTGCTGTGCAAGTTTTTTTCACAGCATTTGGCTGAATCTAGCAAAGCTAATCCTTTTTGGCCTATTGCAGAGTGTGTTAGTCAGTGGAGTAGCCTATCGGTGTTGCAAGATATACCACCTGTGTATAGAATACCAATTTTTTTACTGCACCTAGTGAAGTAAAATCTTTTGGGCATAGCATCATTCTATTAGTCCATCTATACTGACCTCCATCAGGTTGCAAATTGAATATAATTTTTTTCTGCATCTAGCTCTGAAAAAATATTGGGCTTCTAGCTGTGTGTGGGACTTGTTGTATTAGTCCATCTATACAGACCTCCATCAGGTTGCAAACTGAATATATTTTTTTCTGCATCTACCTCTGAAAAAATATTGGGCTTCTAGCTGTGTGTGGGACTTGTTGTATTAGTCCATCTATACTGACCTCCATCAGGTTGCAAATTAAAAATATTTTTTATCTGCATCTACAGTACCTCTGAAAAAATATTTGGGCTTCTAGCTGTGTGTGGGACTTGTTCTATTAGTCCATCTATACTGACCTCCATCAGGTTGCAAATTGAATATAATTTTTATCTGCATCTAGCTCTGAAAAAATATTTGGCCTTCTAGCAGTGTGTGGGACTTTCTCTATTAGTCCATCTATACTGACCTCCATCAGGTTGCAAATTCAAAATAATTTTTTGTCTGCATCTAGCTCTGAAAAAATATTGGGCTTCTAGCTGTGTGTGGGACTTGTTGTATTAGTCCATCTATACTGACCTCCATCAGGTTGCAAATTCAAAATAATTTTTTGTCTGCATCTAGCTCTGAAAAAATATTGGGCTTCTAGCTGTGTGTGGGACTTGTTGTATTAGTCCATCTATACTGACCTCCATCAGGTTGCAAACTGAATATATTTTTTTCTGCATCTACCTCTGAAAAAATATTGGGCTTCTAGCTGTGTGTGGGACTTGTTCTATTAATCCATCTATACAGACCTCCATCAGGTTGCAAACTGAATATATTTTTTTCTGCATCTACCTCTGAAAAAATATTGGGCTTCTAGCTGTGTGTGGGACTTGTTCTATTAATCCATCTATACAGACCTCCATCAGGTTGCAAACTGAATATATTTTTTTCTGCATCTACCTCTGAAAAAATATTGGGCTTCTAGCTGTGTGTGGGACTTGTTGTATTAGTCCATCTATACTGACCTCCATCAGGTTGCAAACTGAATAAATTTTTTTCTGCATCTACCTCTGAAAAAATATTGGGCCTTCTAGCAGTGTGTGGGACTTTCTCTATTAGTCCATCTATACTGACCTCCATCAGGTTGCAAATTCAAAATAATTTTTTGTCTGCATCTAGCTCTGAAAAAATATTGGGCTTCTAGCTGTGTGTGGGACTTGTTGTATTAGTCCATCTATACTGACCTCCATCAGGTTGCAAATTAAAAATAATTTTTATCTGCATCTACAGTACCTCTGAAAAAATATTTGGGCTTCTAGCTGTGTGTGGGACTTGTTCTATTAGTCCATCTATACTGACCTCCATCAGGTTGCAAATTGAATATAATTTTTATCTGCATCTAGCTCTGAAAAAATATTTGGCCTTCTAGCAGTGTGTGGGACTTTCTCTATTAGTCCATCTATACTGACCTCCATCAGGTTGCAAATTGAATATAATTTTTATCTGCATCTAGCTCTGAAAAAATATTTGGCCTTCTAGCAGTGTGTGGGACTTTCTCTATTAGTCCATCTATACTGACCTCCATCAGGTTGCAAATTGAATATAATTTTTATCTGCATCTAGCTCTGAAAAAATATTTGGCCTTCTAGCAGTGTGTGGGACTTTCTCTATTAGTCCATCTATACTGACCTCCATCAGGTTGCAAATTAAAAATAATTTTTATCTGCATCTACCTCTGAAAAAATATTTGGGCTTCTAGCAGTGTGTGGGACTCATTGTATTAGGCCATCTATACCAAGCTCCACCAGCTTTGAAATTAATAATAATTTTTAGCTGCATCTAGCCCTGAAAATAATTTTTCCCAATAGTGGTAGCAATAGAAATATGGGGCGCGCGCCTGGCTAACAAAAATATACGCTTCATAACACAAAACACCAGCCTAGCGCACTGCATTAATAAGATGGCATCATCGTCTCTCCCAGTGCTAGGCCTACTACGCAGGCTAGTATTCCTGTGCCTAAAACACAATGTATGGGTCCGCGCTAGCCACTATGCTGAGGGGTATAAAGCTGCTGCTAACGCTTTATAACAATTCAATTGGCAGATTTTCACAGAGCTCTTCCACAACGCCCACCCATCAGGCAACAGTTGCCCACCCTCCCTATGGGATCTAGTGGCGAATAGTTGATGCCATTAATCAGAGCGTCAGTTGCCCCGTCAACGTGGCAAGCATATGGTAAGGCATGGGAAGAGTGGACACGACTAGTAGCAGGCAGACGGGTTGACCAATGTGAACAAGCCAGATCACAAGTCACCATAGAATTTCTCCACCAGCTAATGATGAGGGGCATATCAGGGGCGTCAGCGCAGCGGTGTCTGACCGGAGTAGCATTTCACTTCCAACTACTGAATTGGGGAGATGTGACAAAGATTCATCATCAGACAATCCATAAAAGGGTGGAAAAGGGGTCAGCCAAGTCAGGAATGTAGACGTCCCGTCCCGTGTCACTAAAACTGATTTCTCACATCTTATCCCTAACACCATTAACATGACACTCACAATTTGAAGCTACACTAATGTCTACTGCATTTGTGATCGCCTTCTTCGGGGCGCTATGTATAAGCGAATTAGTCCCTCAATCCAAAATTACCACCAGTGGACGCTTATTACACCAGGAAGTAGTCATAGCCAATAATGCAATACGTGTACGCATACACCAATCGAAAACGGTTCCAGCGGGCAGGGGTACTTGGGTACTTCTACAACCCACAAACGGTACACTGAGTCGGGTAACAATAGTAAAAACATATCTAACCATCAGATCACAAAGTAATTTCTTCGTATCACACATTGATGGAACGCCATTATCAAGATACCTGTTCCAAGCTATATTTAATAAATGCATAACATCGGCAGGGAACCACCCCAAAGATTACGGGACACACTCATTCCGCATAGGTGCGGCCACGGAAGCAGCAAGAGCAGGACTGTCAGAAACGGAAGTTCAGAGGATAGGGAGATGGCGATCCACGTGTTTGGCGAGATACATAAGACCGGACTTGTTATCCTAACGTGGTTTGTTTCTTTTACAGGTGACGCTAAGCCAACAGTGTGAGTGATAGGCCACTCGTATATATATTGGGCACAAAAAAGGGCGAAAGTCCGCCCAGGCGGGAGGAAATTAGAGTTTCATAACACATATTTCAACTGGAGAGGTATTAGAGGCCTGCTATGGCCACAGATACTAATGGAGGTAATCAAGGTAGGGAGAGAGGCAAGAGGTCCGGTCATCTTAGTTATACAGGCCGGGGGAAACAACCTAGGTCATCACAAGAGCGCATAACTAATGGCAATAATGAAACTAGACACTGAGCGCTTCAGAGAATTTTTCACAAAATTAGCTATAGTATGGTCAGAGATTGTGCCGATAGCGGTATGGCAAGGTGCGCGAGACATCACGGCCATCGAATGGACAAGGCGGGTAATAAATATTCGGATGGCAAAATTTAGAAGAGACAGAGGCGGTGTAGTGATACGACACCGACAACTGGAAGGAGATAAAGCAGGCCTCATACGGCCTGACGGTGTTCACTTAATAGATATTGGACTGGACATATTCCTGTCAGGACTCCAGGACGGAGTGGAACAAGCGTTAAGAGTGATGGGTGGGGGTCAGAGTCCTGCATACGAGTACGCTGGATCCTCCGTGGCCTGGAAATAGAAAGGACATGTTGGAGAGTTACACTTGTTGGCCAACTTGCCGGAGTGGGGACCCAGGGCATGCTGCAACAAGCTGAATTATTTTAGAAATAAAATGCCTTTCTAATGGAATGAGTATAAAGAGTTAATAAAGCTGTGACCGATCCTCACACATCCAGTTGTAAGAGTTACATTATTGGGTTGTCCATGAAAGGGGGGCGGTAGGGGGGCTGAGCATCTGGGTTTGGTTGGGGGTCCCCTCAGTCTGCCTAGGCTAGATTAATTTAAAAATTCTTATTAGATACACAGGCGGTGCAGCTTGCTTCGCAGCTGGGCTACTACGCCCAAAGTATTGCCTAGGCTAGATGCAGTTAAAAATTCTACGCTGACTAGCAGACACTGAAGATTTGGAGCAGACCTCTGAGTAAACAGCTCTTCAGACTCAACCATCTGTGTTACCCCAAGCCATAGTGTATGTAGTTTCTTACAGTTAAAAGGGGGGGGTGCGACCCAACCCACCTGGAATTGACGATGCCAACGTCACGTAAGACACAGCAAGGGGGCTCCCAAAATTGTGGCACAGACACCACTTAACCCTAGAACGCATACCTGTGGCCTTGCAGGCCCGCCCAGTTAATTGTTTTCTATTTTCTGCAAGATTGCTTTAGTTAGAATTTTGAAACTCTAGGTATTCTTCATGTATATAGTTGTTTGTTATTTGAGTTTGAGTTATTCCATGTTATTTGCACACGGGCCTAAAGGGCCCCAGGTATGTGAAAGTGTAGATTTTTATGGTCATGCGTTCTAGGGTTAAGTGGCATCAATTGCCCCACTGTTGCTTAAAACGGTTGGTGAGGTGATTTTACCAAATCCCCAAGCTTTTAGTCTCCCAAGGATGACACAGGGGTAGAAATGTCCTTGCGAATCCATGATTTGATCATCTTTATGAACGTGAGTCTGTCTACATTCTCAGTGGACAGCCGCGTGCGCTTATCTGTCAGCACACCACCAGCAGCGCTGAACACACGTTCAGAGAGAACGCTGGCTGCATGGCATGACAAGATCTCCAAGGCGTGAGTGGCGAGCTCCGGCGATTTTTCAAGATTGGAATACCAAAATGAGCAAGAGTCCAGTGACACAGTCATGGCTTCGATGTTCACTTGGAGATTCTCCTGTACCATCCTCTCTAGGCATTGACTATGTGTCAGACTTCTTGTCTCCTGTGGCCTTGCAAAGGATGGTCTAAAAAAGTGGTGAAACGATTCCACAAAATTGCTGTTACCAGCAGATACTGTGTTACTGTTACTGTTTGAGTGATGAAGACTCGACAGTCCCACCGTTGGCAAGTTAGAACTGTGAGATTCACTACGTGCACCACTGGTGTTTTGTGGAAAAGCACATGTAAGATTCTGCAACAGATACTCCTGCATTCGTTAATACCTTTTTATGGCAGGAATTATTTCGGCAAATATACTTTTGTACCGGGGATCTAAGAGTGTGGCAACCCAGTAGTCGGGATTACTTCGAATTCTGACAATCCGGGGGTCATGTTGCAGGTAGTGCAGCAAGAAGGCACTCATGTGTCTTGCGCATCCAGAAGGACCAAGTCCTTGTTGTGTTGGTAGCGAGGTAAGAATCATGCTTCCTTCCTCTGCCCTCTCCCTCCAACCTCGCACAACAGAAATGTGATCAAGGTCTCCCTCATCTGATGAGTCTTCCATGCCCATTGCCAGTTCGTCCTCCACTTCTTCCTCGGCTCCTGCACCTTCCTCAACAGTTTGGCTGCTACCATGCGCCCTGGTTAATCCCTCTCCCCCACCCTCCCATGCCTGCCGCCTTGGTGCTGCCAACCGTCTGGACCTTGGAGATGTTATCCCTTCCGCATACGACTCCTCCTCTACTTCCTCCACCTCCTCTTGTCCCACCACCTGACTCCGAATTCTGTTTAACATGTGCTCCAGCATGTAAATCACCGTAATAGTCATGCTGATAATGGCATCGTCAGCACTAAACATCTTCGTCGCCATTTCAAGACTGTGCAGAAGGGTGCATAGGTCCCTGATCTGAGACCACTCCTCCAGCGTGATTTGCCCCACCTCTGGATCTCGTTGGCCCAGGCTATACGTCAGAACGTATTGCACCAGGGCTTGTCGGTGCTGCCACAGTCGCTGCAACATGTGCAGAGTTGAATTCCACCGTGTCGGCACATCGCATTTCAGCCGGTGAACTGGCAGGCCCAACGACTTCTGTAGAGATGTAAGTCGTTGAACTGCGGGATGCGAACGGCGGAAGTGAGCACACAGCGACCGTGCACTCTGCAGAAGGCCATCTAGTCCGGGATAGTGGGCTAAAAATTGCTGGACAATAAGGTTCAACACGTGAGCCATACAAGGCACGTCTGTGACATTGCCCCGGCGAAGTGCCGCACCCAGGTTTGCAGCATTGTCGCACATGGCCTTCCCTGGTTGCAGGTCCAGTGGAGACAACCTTTCATGAAACTGGGTCTCCAGAGCTGACCAAAACTCCTCAGCTGTGTGACTCACATTTCCCAGACATTTCAAAGTAAACACTGATGCGTTGAGCCCTGCTGCCAGCATAGTAAGGAGGTGTGCAGGATTCCTTCTGCGCAGTTAGAAAGCAGGTGGCATTACCAGACAGGCTTTGGGTGCAGGTGGAGGACCGAGAGGAGGTTGAGGAGGCAGAAGCAGTGGAGGAAGTTCGAGATAAAGAGGATTAACACACAACTCGTGGGGACGGTAAGACTTGGACAGCAGCCCCTTGTCCTGCTGTCACCATAGTTACCCAGTGCCCAGTCAGCGACATGTAACGCCCCTGTCCATGCCTTCTCGTCCAAGTGTCTGTGGTGAAGTGCACCCTGTCACACACAGAGTTTCTCAAAGAAGCGGTGATGTTGTGTGCGACATGCTAGTGGAGCGCAGGCACACCTTTCTTTGAGAAGTAGTGCCGACTGGGCATCTGGTACTGGGGCACTGTGACGGACATAAGGTCTTGAAAATCCTCTGTGTCCTCCAGGTGGAAAGGCAGCATTTCTGTAGCCAACAGCTTGCAGATGGTGAAATTGAACCTCTTAGCTTTCTCATGGCTAGGAGGAAATGGTCTTTTACTTTTCCACATCTGAGGGACCGAGGGCTGGCTGTTGTGCTTAGACGGTGTTGAGTAGGGTGTCCCCGGCAACTGCCGGTCTGTGAGGAAGATGCAGGCGGACATGTTAGGTTGCCTTGATCCAAAGGTGGTGCTCTCGATGTCGGAGAGCGCTCAACACTAGCAGGTGTTTCCACTTCCCAATGAACTGACGACCTGCCAATCACACTGGCTGTTGCGGGTAAAGAGGTGGCAGGTCTGCGTCCAAAAACATGTGTGACTGCTGTCCCCCCAGTCACAGAGGATGAAGAGGCTGCGGATGCACAAGATGGGGCAGACGGTGGTTGGCCCAGCCGGCTAGGCCGCATTGTAGCACAGTGAGCTTCCCACTGCAACTTATGCTTCATATCCATGTGACGGTACATGCATGAAGTACTCAAACTATGTATTTTTTGGCCTCTACTTAGCTTTTGCTGACAAATATTACAGATAACACGAGTTGGGTCATCCTTATCGATCTGAATAAATGCCCAGGCTATGCAAGGCTTAGAGCCCATGTGACCTGAAGAGCCACTACGACTTGTGGTCAGAGGCAGAGTTGTGGTTGAGGATGCAGTTGTTGACGTGCTTCCAGTACTCCGTCTCTGTTCAGGAAGGCGCAACCTAACCTCGTCGTCAATAGCATCTGTGATGCCCCACTGCGCTTGGTATCACAGATCCTACAAGAGTGCATTGATGGAATCCTCCACAAGAGGCCCCCATAAACATTCACACATCTACACCTTCCACCTCAGACCAGCAGAGGGAGCCCGTTAGTGATATAAATAGGGAAGGTGGAGCTAGGCAGTTCAGTTCCTCTGAAGAGTTCCTGCAATAGAGAAGCCTAAGAGAGGTCAGTCTTCAGTGGAGCTCAGTCTAGTCTAGAGAACGCAGTTAATAGTTCAGCAGTGGAGCACGAGGCTCCTGCTTGCTAGATTCAGGGAGCCCAGATAGAGCTTAAGGTGTGCCGGTGCCGTAAGATCAGTGAAGCGCGGCAAGCTGCCGTTAGTGTGTATAGCCTAGTGAGGGCCCGAGTAGGCCGAAGGCGAGTGGCGAGTTAGTACATAAGGGGCAGAGGAGCTTAACCAGCTCACCCCGAAGCATTTACCGGACACAGGATCTGAGCTTACCGGTATCTCTATGACCCAGTAAGGCATAACCGGAATCCCTGGAGAACTACAAGTCCCAGGATCGCTAAGGTGCTGATATGTAACAGAGCCAGGAGACGCTTAGGCCCCGCATACTGGGAGCGTGAACTCCAAGAGAAGGCCCTACCACAAGGTCAGCCAGCGCAGGACAGAGACAAAGTTAGGCCTAGCTCCAGGCAGGTCAGAAACTTACTACGCAGAGGCAAGAAACAGGAGGCCCTACACCCGCTCATTGGGGAGGATCCTGATATGCACCCTTCACCCTACAGTGCTCCGGGATGTGCCTGAATTTCCACCAGTAAAAGGTACTGAAGTGACTACCGTGTCCGTTCCCGTTCTTGCTCTGACCCAGCTGGGTCTCGCCTGTCCTGCATTCCCCCTGCATACGCTGCCCTGAGACCTAGCTCCACCTGTGGGGAGCTATACCATCGAGCTGCCTTATCACCGGCCTCAGTGGACTGCTGCAGCGCTGGTGCTTGTCACCAGATACCACAGGTGGCGTCATGAACTCTTATAAAATTAACAATTATCCACCCTTTTAAAGAGAGACCCCAGGGTACGGGCCAGGGAGCCGACCACCGCGACATCCCCAAGGCCAGGCAAATGCCCGGGTACCGAGTCATCCCCATCCCCAGGGCTAGTCACATCCTCCTCCACCTCCTCTGCTGACCTCATCGACTGTCTGACTGTGGGTTGACAGTAAGTGGGATCTCCAACCTCGTCATCATCACCCTGTGTGTTATCACACCCGTCGCCCTCAGAGCCAACCTCTTCCTGCCCTGACCGAAAAGTCAAGTTGTCGCTCCAATCAGGTATTTGAGTCTCATCATCGTCTTCATCATTGTCTCCACCAACAGGAGTTACAGTTTGGGAACAAGGGTCTACATTATGCTCAGAACCTTCTTCATCTGGTCCTGGATCCAACTTATAAAGATTCTGGGCATCGGATCAGATCATTTCCTCATCTGGATTAACAGAAGCTCTGGAGCAGACCTCCGTTTCCCAGGCTATAGTATGAGTAAACAGCTGGGCAGACTCAGCCATCTGTGTTACCCCATACTCAGACGGGCAGCTGGAGACTTGGGAGCTGTGAGGAAGCAAGTGCGATTGGGGTGACACCTCTGAGGACTGGAGTATTTGTGATGTTGAAATTGAGGTGATGGAGAGCCCACTTGAAGGAGCACTTGATATCCGTTGAAGCACCTGCTGTTTTTGTGCCTCATCTAGAATTTGTAGTGATGGGCGTGTCCGTAAGAATGGGATCGTATCACATTGTCCACGAAAAGAAGACGACATCTTAGTTTGGCTGGAAGATGGTCTTTCTTCTGCAGATGTTACTCCCCCCCCACCGTGGGGGGCCTCGACCCACTGGCGGACAGGCACCAGTATTGGGATAGGGGGGCTGGCCGTCAGGGTCCACCGCGGCTCTGGCACAAACCCGGCGACACAGAGGTGGCACAGGCAGGAACGGACTGGCCGTGTCGGCTTCTCACTTTTTGGATTTTAGAAGGGCATGACATGCCTATATCTGTGTCTCCCCCTCCTTTTACTCCTCCACCTCTTTTCTTTTCGCATGACTATATGTACTTGTCACTTTTCCATGTGTTAGTTGTGTCTTCTGAGCAGTTTGTCAGCTTTTGGACACCTTTGAAGGTGTTTTCTATGTGTTTCTATGTGTTTTTGTTTGCCTGCCATTGGTTTTAACGGTGTTCGAAGGTGTTCGACGAACAGTTCGACGAACAGTTCGGCGAACACACGGGTGTTCGACGAACCGAACCGAACTCGAACACTACGGGGGTGGCTCAACACTACTGGTGATATGCATACTTTCAGGCATATTCCGACTAGATGTGCACAGCCTCGCTCGATTCACTTGTAATGAACATCTAGTTGGAATGTGGCCAGGAGCATGCATATCGCAAACTTGACCAACTGCTCCCGGAACGGAGAATCATGACCATGCGTTATGGACAATGTGACTGCAGACTTTCATGCCAAGCTCTTTAACCCCTTCACAACATTTGACATACCTATAGAGCATGGTTGGATAGGGGTTCCCGACTGATGACGTATAGGTACGTTATGGCACATGAGCTGTGCCAGTGTGATCGCCGGGAGCTCGGTTTACAAAATAGCTGAGCTCTGGCTTTTACAGCCAGGAGCGGTGCACATAGCACCCCCAGCTGTTTACCTCACTAAATGCAGAGATCAATTTCGATTGCAACATTTAGGAAGCTAAGAAAGGGCGGGGGCTCCCTCTCCTGTCTGATCGGCGCACCCATGACGTCATTGGGAGGGCCCAATGATTGTCATGGCAACCCAAGGTTGACATGTTACTTCCGGGTCTACGAGTGACAGTGGCATGCTTAGACCATGCAGCAGCATGGTCTAAGAGGCTTCTGTCATTGCAGCACTGCATTGCAATGCATTATACTATCGATCAGAGTCATAGAGGGGCTAAGTAAAAAAAAAAAAAGTAAAGAAAAATAAAAATTCCAAAAATATTTTTTTTAAAAATCCAAAAATAGAACAAAGGAAAAAAATATTATACCCATAAATACGTATCTTTGCGTAAAAAGAAAAGCAAATAGACTAGAGAAAGGGTTTTATTTTGTAAAAGCGACAAAACATTAAAAAAATTATATAAATGTGGTATCGCTGCAATTGTACTCACTTGAAAAATAAAGCTGCCTTATCAATTTTAGCACTTTTTCTGACATGACTGTCTGCAGAAATATTGAAAAATGATAGCTCTCAAAATATGGCAATGCAAAAACTTGTTTTTGCAAACCAGCGTTTTTTATTGTATGACAGCAGCCAAACAGAAAATAAAAAAAAAACCTGATATAAATCTGGTATCGTTGTAATCACACCGACCCGAAGAATGAAGCTGTCTAATTACTTATACCGCACATGGAACATCGTAATAAATAAATAAAAGCAATTTTTCACCTGCTGTTGATTTGTTCATTCTTCCTCCCAAAGATCACAGTAAGACTCGGCTCACATTTATTCTGCACTCTGTGCTGAGCGCTTACATCGGGGTTTCCGTGTAAATCTCTGAAATACACTGCTCAAAAACATAAAGGGAACACTCAAATAACACATCCTAGATCTGAATGAATGAAATATACTCATTGAATACTTTGTTCTGTACAAAGTTGAATGTTCTGACAACAAAATCACACAAAAATCATCAATGGAAATCAAATTTATTAAGCAATAGAGGCCTGGATTTGGAGTCACCCCCAAAATTAAAGTGGAAAAACACACTATAGGCTGATCCAACTTTGATGTAATGTCCTTAAAACAAGTCAAAATGAGGCACAGTATTGTGTGTGGCCTCCACGTGCCTGTATGACCTCCCTACAACGCCTGGGCATGCTCCTGATGAGGTTGCGGATGGTCTCCTGTGGGATCTCCTCCCAGACCTGGACTAAAGTATCCGCCAACTCCTGGACAGTCTGTGGTGCAACGTGACGTTGGTGGATAGAGTGAGACATGGTGTCCCAGATGTGCTCAATTGGATTCAGGTCTGGGGAAGGGGCGGGCCAGTCCATAGCTTCAATGTCTTCATCTTGCAGGAACTGCTGACACACTCCAGCCACATGAGGTCTGGCAATGTCCTGCATTAGGAGGAACCCAGGGCCAACCGCACCAGCATATGGTCTCAAAAGGGGTCTGAGGATCTCATCTCGGTATCCAATGGCAGTCAGGCTACCTCTGGCGAACACATGGAGGGCTGTGCAGCCCTCCAAAGAAATGCCACCCCACACCATTACTGACCCACTGCCAAACCGGTCATGCTGAAGGATGTTGCAGGCAGCAGATCGCTCTCCACGGCGTCTCCAGACTTTGTCACATCTGTCACACGTGCTCAGTGTGAACCTGCTTTTATCTGTGAAGAGCACAGGGCACCAGTGGCGACTTTGCCAATCCTGGTGTCCTGTGGCAAATGCCAAGCATCCTGCACGGTGTTGGGCTGTGAGCACAACCCCTATCTGTGGACGTCGGGCCCTCATACCACCCTCATGGAGTCGGTTTCTAACCATTTGTGCAGACACATGCACGTTTGTGGCCTGCTGGAGGTCATTTTGCAGGGATCTGGCAGTGCTCCTCCTGTTCCTCCTTGTACAAAGGCGGAGGTAGCGCTCCTGCTGCTGGGTTGTTGCCCTCCTATAGCCCCCCTCCGCATCTCCTGGTGTACTGGTCTGTCTCCTAGTAGCGCCTCCAGCCTCTGGACACTACGCTGACAGACACAGCAAACCTCCTTGCCACAGCTTGCATTGATGTGCCATCCTGGATGAGCTGCACTACCTGAGAAACTTCTGTGGGTTGTAGAGTCCGTCTCCTGCTACCACAAGTGTGAAAGCACAACCAACATTCAAAAGTGACCAAAACATCAGCCAGAAAGCATTGGTACTGAGATGTGCTCTGTGGTCCCCACCTGCAGAACCACTCCTTTATTGAGTGTGTCTTGATAATTGCCAATAATTTCCATCTATTGTCTATTCCATTTGCACAACAGCATGTGAAATTGATTGTCAATCAGTGTTGCTTCCTAAGTGGACAGTTTGATTTCACAGAAGTTTGATCTACTTGGAATTATATTCTGTTGTTTAAGTGTTCCCTTTATTTTTTTGAGCAGTGTACATGATTCAGACGGAAACACAGAGGAAGATTCTCTATAATGAGACAGATGGAGGCACTGTGGATGCTGTCTGGCCTATGATCCAGCTGTGTCCATCATTTTAAGCGTGCATAAAAGCGCGGTTGGCCACAGTTTTGTGCACTTCTTAAAAGGATACCGCTGAATACAGGCCAGAAAGAGTCCAGAGTAACTCTGCTGCTTCATTATAATGATTGGATTTCATCCGAATCATGTCATTTTGGAGATTTGGATGGAAACCCCGATGTAAGTGCTCAGCATAGAGCACAGGATAAATGTGATCCCAAATGTTATGTAAAAAGCTTTAACTCAATCCACAAAAAAAGCAAGCCCCCCCCCCCTTCAATGGAAATAAAGGGGGCTTCCAAGGTTACCGGCAGCACAAGGGCTCTGGAAAAGCGCTATGGTTCCCCCCCTCCCCCAAAAGAAATCCAGCAAATTTTGTGCTCCCAAATCCAAATACCCCTCCTTTCTGAGCCCCACAGTGTGCCTAAACCACTTATAGCATCTGACGCGCCCCCTGGGCAGTGGGGATACCAGGAGCCGGGCCTTGTAGATGCTGGGGGTTGTAGTCACCGTGGCGGCGACCCGGTCCGTGACCCAGGGCGGTCAAACCAGTGGCGGTCTATGTGTATAGGTTTATATAGTCCGACTACGCCACCTGTGGATTGCAGTTATGGGGAACCGCCGCTGCGGAGCCGTCCACTGAAGCTGGTGGTATGCGCAGCAAGTGTAGTATAACTCCCCACAGGAAGAGCGTAGCTTCAGGGCAGCGCAGGTGAATGATGGTGGTGGTTGTGCACGGGAGCAGTAGTAACGACTCAGAGTCTTGGCAGTGCAGTTCAGGGCCTTTACTGATGGCTGACGACTTGGGCCCTTGGTATTCCTCGCTCCTCTGTGGCGGTACCGGTCCCCTTCGTGTGGCTGAGCCTCCATGCTTCCTATGGTCAGAGGACCTGAAATCCCCTGCCGTGTGGTTTCTGCTGCTGGGCGTATAATCCCCACAGCCTCGGATTCGGGTGTCCGGTTCGTGGTGTCTCCAGCCAGGACGAGCTCTAACCGCTCCCCCCTGGCTCTCTGCTCCTGTCTTGCCTACAGGGCTCCTTGCTCTGCTGCTCTGTCCCTGTCTCTGGAACTACTACCTAACCCCGCCCCAGATCCAGTTTATAAAGGGCAGGATCCTCCCCTTCCTGGCCTGGGGCAGGAGATGATGCATGTAAGGCACTCCTGACCAGGAAACTCCTGCCTGCTCTCAGACATGGTATGGCTACCACTGTGGCAATCAGACCCTCTGGGGTGCCACACTCCCCCCTAGTAAATTTTAGTACTCTGGGACTAAACACATTCTACAAAAATAACACAGATAACACACATTACATTAGCATATTTACAATCATTAGAGTCTCTATAGGTCACGGTATCATCCGCAACCAGGTGTCCATTTCACCGAAGATGTAGTTTGAGGGACCCGTCCCAAACCCTCAACGTAGGCCCTGGGGTGGCTACAGGGCATTGATGATCCGGAGTTGGACCACGTCTTCAGCCACCTCCACGGGTTTTTGTTCTGTGGTCTGGCACAAAAGGGGCACTTTACAGGTGCAACTATTTACAGGCAAAGTTTTTGGTTATTCATTGTCCATAACCTGCCAGTCCATGAACCCTGTCGGGTAACTAGAATAACACAATTAGTACTCAGGCAACAAACATTGAACATTTCAACAGTGGCAATACACAGGTATATACATCACATTTAAATTCTCCAGCGGGCGGGTATTTGACCCCTGGTGCTCCTGGTGGACCTACGCAACACACTGCCTGTTTGTGTCCTTTCTGGGTCCCTCGTTTCTACCCCTTGTGTAGTAGGCTCACTAGTGTCTGCACTACAGGTATTTTGAGGTGTTACTGGTAGGTTGGGCAGCTTCCTACGTGTCCTTTGACTTACCATGGGCACAACAGGTTCGCTACTAGCAGAGGGTTGATTCTCCTGGTCTGCTGTCGAGGAATCTTCTGCCTCCGGGGCCAATTGCTCTTCCAACTCTACTGAATCCTCTGTAGGCTCTTGAGGGGTTGGCTGGAGAAATGTAAGGACGGGCACAACAATGGCATTATTTACTTGTGTCCAGGATCGGGGAAATTCTCCGAGTACTGTACTGACCATCTCTTCCCTTTTCTCTGCTGGTTGAGTGCTATCTTGGTCTTCTTCAGCACTTTGCAGCTGCTCGGGACATTTCTTCAGGTGTTCTCTGGAGACTATTGCTGTCGTCTCCCCTCCATCCTTACTTATAAGGTACACCTTAGGGTTTCCGTGACTTGATGATAGTACGGTTCTTTCTCCCACTGGTCATCCAACTTATGGAGCCGCCTTTTTCTCTTTAGGACTTGCTCTCCAGGTGCCAGGGGAACAGCAGGTGCATGTTGATTGTAGGCCCTCTCTTGCCTTTGTCTTGCTTGACACAGACTCCTCTCAACACTTTCCTGTACTTTGCGGTACTGCTGTTGTCGTTCAGTATCCCAGTCTGCATCTGGTGAGGCGTCCTCTGGTGTCAGGACTCCCATATCCAGGTCAATGGGCAGTTTACCAGGCCTAGCTCTCATCAGGTAAGCAGGCATGCAGTTGGTGGAATTCACTGGGATATGGTTGTACAGGTCCACTAGGTCCGGCAACTTTTCAGGCCACAGACTGCGTTCTTCCAGGGGCAACGTCTTCAGCAGGTCTATCACTACCTGGTTCATCTTTTCACACAGCCCGTTGGTTTGGGGGTGATAGGGCGTTGTCCTTATCTTCTTGCAGCCATACAGGTTGCAGAATTCCTGAAAGACCTCCGCTTCGAAGGCTGGACCTTGATCAGTCAGCACACATTCCGGGTACCCATGTGGATGGCAGAAATGCTGCTGGAACGCTTTGGCTGCTGTCTGAGCCGTTTGGTCCTTGACCGGCACTACCACCAGGAACCTGGAGTAGTGGTTTACGATGGTGAGGGCATAGACGTAGCCTGACCTGCATGGAGATAGCTTCACATGGTCCAGGGCTACCAGTTAAAGTGGCTGCTTGGTGATGATGGGCTGCAGGGAGCCCTCTGGCTGGTACGGTCTTTTCTCCTCAGGTTGCATGGGCCGCAGTCCCGACACCACCTCTCAATGGCTCCTCTCGTGTCAACCCAATAGAACCGTTAACGCAGCAGGACCTCCAGCTTTTTCCATCCGAAGTGTCCCGCTCCATCGTGGTACACTTCCAAGACCATAGCTGCGTCCCGTCTTGGGACCACCACCTGCCAGACCAGCTCGTGTGTCCGGGAATTAACATTTCTCCGACACAGCTTCCCTCCATAGACGAACAGCTTGCTCTTTTCCTTCCACAGCTGTTTGGCTTCCTCCGGAGCATCTGGATCAAGGCGGGCATCAGCCTGTGTCAATAACTCCTTCACCAGGCGGATGGCTGGGTCACTGTCTTGCGTCTCTGCCCAGCCGTGATGGGGCAAGGGAGTAAACGTGGCTTCTTTGGCGGCAGAGTGTTTGTCCTTCACGCAGTGGGAGCACTGAGTGATCCCATGATGGTGGAAGGCGGGGATCTCTATCTCTTCCAGCTCTTCCGGATCCCCCCCCCCGTCCGGTAAGTGGGGCATTCTGGACAGCGCGTCTGCGTTGGCATTCTTGCGCCCAGCCCGGTACTTAATGGTGAATTCATAGTTGGATAGGCGGGCCATCCATCTCTGCTCCAGGGCACCAAGTTTTGCAGTGTCCAGGTGTGTCAACGGGTTGTTGTCCGTGTACACGGTGAACTTGGAAGAGACAAGGTAATGTTTAAAGCGTTCTGTAACTGCCCACACCACTGACAGGAATTCTAGCTTGAAGGAGCTATAATTTTCAGGGTTTCTCTCTGTAGGCCAGAGCTTCCTGCTGGCATAAGCGATTACCTGTTCTCTGCCCTGTTGAATCTGGGACAGGACCGCCCCTCGCCCAATGTTGCTCGCGTCCGTGTGGAGAATAAAAGGCTGGCCATAATCAGGGTACGCCAGGATTTCATCCCCCGTGAGGGCCATCTTCAGCTGGCGGAAAGACTCATCCTCTTGCTTGTCCCATTTGAAGGGCGGCTTCTGGTTTATGGCCTTCCTGGACAGGCCTATCAGGAGGTCCTGCATAGGAGCTGCCATTTTGGTGAAACCGGGGATGAATCTTCGGTAGTAGCCTACCAACCCGTGGAACTGCCGCACTTCCTTTATGCTGGAGGGTCTCGGCCAGTCCTTAATCACTGTCATTTTATCGGGGTCGGGAGCCACTCCGTCAGCACTCACCACATGTCCCAGGTACTGTACCTTTGGTTTCAGTAGATGGCATTTTTAAGGCTTCACCTTTAGACCAAAGCCTGCCAGGGCGTCAAACACTTCTGCCAGGAGATTCAGATGATCCTCGTACGTTTTGGAATACACGATGACATCGTCCAGGTATAGCAGGACCGTCTCGAAATTCCGATGTCCCAAACAGCACTCCATCAGCCGCTGGAAGGTCCCTGGGGCATTGCAGAGTCCGAACGGCATACAGTTAAATTCGCTGAGGCCCATCGGGGTGGTGAATGCAGTCTTCTCCTTGTCTGCCTCTGCTGCAGGAACCTGCCAGTACCCGCTAGTAAGGTCCAAAGTGGAAAAGAAGTTAGCAGTTTTTAATGCAGCTAAGGACTCTTCTATTCTAGGTAACGGGTACGCATCTTTGTGTGTTATGCGGTTGACCTTCCTGTAATCTACACATATTCTCATGGTGCCATCTTTCTTCTTTACAATAACTAGTGGAGCCGCCCAGGGGCTACAGCTGTCTCTTATTACCCCAACCTCCTTCATTTCTCGTAACATTCCCTTGGCATTTTGGTAGTGTGCAGGGGGAACAGGCCGGTACCATGGTGTTCTACCCCCTTTACTCGCCCAAAGTCAAATGGGTGTTTACTAAAGACTCTTTCGTATTCCTGAACCACCCGGTAGACTCCCTGTTTTTGGTGTGGGGGAGTGGAGTCAGTACCTACATGCAGCCTCTGACACCAGTCCTCCATTTGTTTCTTGGAGCCGTTATCCTCCTCTGGTTGAGATGGAGGCAAGGGTTCCACTGCTTTTACCGAGTCTTGGTTGTCGGTGAACAGTTTGGCTAGGGTGGCATAGCGGGGTAAATGTACCTCTCTTTCCCCAATGTTCAGGATGCGGATGGGTACCCTCCCATGGCGGACATCAACCACCCCCCGGGCTGTCAAAATGGTGGGCCTACTGTCTGAGTAGACTGGTTCCACCATGGCTTGGTAATCTCTACCCCTTAGGCCTATAGCTGCCCGGCACCAAATCATCATTTCACTTTTTGGGGGCATGGCGATAGGGAATGGGTCACTCATCCTCACATTACCAATTTCACCACCAGATAGTTCTACCTGTTGCTTTTTCATCAGGGCTCTGATCTCCCTTTGTAGAACCCGTTGCTGGCTGGAACTGGCGGTTTCCGCAACCTGCTGCAATAAGACAATTATCTCTGAAAGACAATTTTCAATAACATTAGTGCCTAAAGTTATCATGGGATGACTTTCTCGGCGATCAATGTCGACAATAATCAGTCCTTGTGCTGGCAGTTCGACTTTGCCAACTTTTATGGTCACTTCCTTGAACCCCACCTGAGGCCCGGGTTGACCGTTGCTGGCATAAATGCTCAAATGTTCATCTGGATGGCGGGTAATATCAGAATCATTCAAGTACCGCTTAAAAAGAATGTAGGGGATGGTGGTCACCTGGGATCCAGTGTCCAGCAACGTGCTCATTGGAAAGCCGTCCAGCACGACAGGTAGGACCGGTCGTCCTCCCACATATTTGTCTCGCCAGCTTGGTGGGCCTGGTGGTCTTATGCCTGGGGGTTGGCCCTCTGCCCCAGGTTTTGCCCGTTTAAATGACAGTACCTTGCATAATGTCCTGGCTGGTTGCAGCGGCGGCAGATGGGTTGTCCGTCCTGGTCGTAGCGGTCGCTGTTCCTCGCTCTCGATGGTGGAATCCTCTTCTGTCGGCACCACGGGACGTCCTCCGGGCTGGAAGCCAGCTGGATCTTTCCTTGGGGAGATATCTGCAAAGACTGTACAGTTCTGGTTAGCGCGGCTACACTTTTAGTTAGTTCTTGGACCTGATGGTGTAGGTCTGCAGACGGGGCATTGTCCAGAGCCTGTGCCTCAGCTCCTACAGGCTCTGCAGACGAGAGGGCCACCTCCTGGTGGTAAGTGATAGCTGGGCGCCTGTGAGCTGTGGCGCCACCTGGTGCTGGTTCCCGGAGCACCCGGATGGCTCTGTCCTTAAATTGGGCAAAGTCTAAGTCGGGGTTCTGCAGGGCCATTATGCGCAACTGGGTTCGGTGGGCGCTGGACAGTAGACCTTCAATAAACTGCTCTGTTAACAGTCTATTTTCATCAAGTCAGGGTCCACCTGCCTAATGGCTCTCAGCGCACTCCTGTAAGTTCAAAGCATAGTCCCGTATACTGTTCTGTGCCCGTTGTTTGCACCCATAAAATTTCATTTTGATCTCTGCGGTGGTGCGGGTATCGAAAGTGTCCTTTAGACGGGCCAGTATCTCCTTTACAGTCCCCTTCGCTCTGACTGACCAGGATTTCACTTCTCTTTGGGCTGCGCCGATCAACTGGCCTATCAGGATGCTCACTTTCTGCTCCTCGGACAGGGGGTATACTTTGAACAAGCTATTTAGCCTCTCTTTGAAGTCACTCAGAGTGTGCGACTCCCCTGAGTACTGGGGCAGCCTCCTGGGATATAGGGCATTGTGAATGGCATCACTGCGGCAGCGGCCGCGCTGGCGATGGAAGTTCCCTCCATATCCGGCATCTTCCTCCCCCCTAGTGAACCGTGACCTACCTTCCTTTCCTGCATAGGCTGCAGTTCCGCAGGTGATGGTCTCCTTGTAGGACCTGGCGTCGCACGTGTCTGACGTCAACGCGCGCTGTGGCTCCTTCCAGGATCTGGCGCTGCGTCAGTGCGTGGGGCGGGGCTTTGGACTTCACGCATTTTCTTCCCGCGCGGCGACCCGAAGATGGCGGACAATGGTGGGAAAACGACAACAGATGGCGGGAAAACTTCCCCACGGTAGGCGACACAGTCTGTGAAGGCGCGCAGTACCCGGTGGTAGCGGGCACGTAATCCTGCCGACTACGGCAAAGTTGACGCGCCCCCTGGGCAGTGGGGATACCCGGAGCCAGGCCTTGTAGATGCTGGGGGTTGTAGTCCCCGTGGCGGCGACCCGGTCCGTGACCCAGGGCGGTCAAACCAGTGGCGGTCTAGGTGTATAGGTTTATATAGTCCGACTACGCCACCTGTGGACTGCGATTATGGAGAACTGCCGCTGCGGAGCAGTCCACTGAAGCTGGTGGTAGTATAACTCCCCACAGGAAGAGTGTAGCTTCAGGGCAGCGCAGGTGAATGATGATGGTGGTTGTGCACGGGAGCAGTAGTAACGACTCAGAGTCTTGGTAGTGCAGTTCAGGGCCTTTACTGATGGCAATTATTAAGGTCCCACTGGGAGTACTGACTAGCAGTGGAGGCCTGGCCGGTCTGAGAGCAAACTAAGAGTTCCGCTGGCCAGGTGAAGTTGTAGGCCTGCCGTTCTGACTGTACTCTTTCTGGCTACCCTGCTGTAGTCGTGTGGTAGCCCACGTCCCTGAGTGTACCGTGTGGTGCTCACCCGTATGGCTGGCGACTTGGGCCCTTGGTATTCCTCGCTCCTCTGTGGCGGTACCGGTCCCCTTCGTGTGGCTGAGCCTCCATGCTTCCTATGGCCAGAGGACCTGAAATCCCCTGCCGTATGGTTTCTGCTGCTGGGCGTATAATCCCCACAGCCTCGGACTCCGGTGTCCGGTTCGTGGTGTCTCCAACCAGGATGAGCTCTAACCGCTCCCGTCCCTGGCTCTCTGCTCCTGTCTTGCCTACAGGGCTCCTTGCTCTGCTGCTCTGTCCCTGTCTCTGGAACTACTACCTAACCCCGCCCCAGATCCAGTTTATAAAGGGCAGGATCCTCCCCTTCCTGGCCTGGGGCAGGAGATGATGCATGTAAGGCACTCCTGACCAGGAAACTCCTGCCTGCTCTCAGACATGGTATGGCTACCACTGTGGCAACCAGACCCCCTAGGGTGCCACACACCCACATGTTTGGCATTTCTGCAGTGATGACAGCCCGCTTAATTTACAGGTGTATGTCTCCAAAAGCACGAGCTGGGCACAACAATGGCAGATTTGCAATTTTTTCACTCCGCAACATCCACTACTGCTTGTTTCTGGAAAACACCCATGGAATCAAAATAATCACTAATGCTGTAGATAAATTCCCAGAGGGTCGCAATTTCCAAAATGGGGTCACTTGGGGAAGGATTCTGCTCTTCTGGCACTTAGGGGATCTGAATATAGATTCTGCAAAGTATTCTAGGAAAATCTGTGCTCCATGAGGCAAATAGCACTCCTCCCCTCCCTCCCTCATCTTGTTGTGTGGCTAAGCAGTACTGTACAGCCACATATGGGGTATTGCCACTTTCAGCAGCCAATGTGACATAGCACACTCAAATAATTCCAGCAACATCTGAACTCCAATATGGCGCTTTTTACCTTCTGAGCTTTGCACTGTGCCTCAAAAGTAGTTTTTGACCACATATGGGGAATTTGTGTACTAGGAGAGATTGCAGAACAAATTGAGCGGGTCAATTTTTTCCTCTTACCCTTCTGAAAATGAAAAATGTGAGTCTGAAGCAACATTTCAGTTGGGAATAATACATTTTTTTATTTTCACAGCTCGTTAAAAAATTCTGTGAAGCACTTGTGGGTTCAAGATATTCACCACACCTGAGTCAAGATAAGTTTCTTGAAGTGTGTAATTTACAAAATGGGGTCACTTGTGGGGGGGGGTTCCACTGTTTAGGCACATCAGGGGCTCTGCAAACACAACATGGCGTCTGCTATCTATGTCATCCAATTTTGCGCTTCAAAAGTCAAATAGTGCTCTTTCCCTTCCAAACAGCAGTTTTCCACCACATATAGGGTATCAGTGTACTCAGGACAAATTGCACACATTTTATGGTTTATTTTCTCCTGTTAGCCTTGTGAAACTAAAAAAAATTCAGATTAAAACAACATTTTGTGGGAAAAAGTTAAATGTTCATTTTTTTTTCCACATTGCTTTAATTCCTGTGAAGTCCCTGAAGGGTTAATAAACTTATTGAATGTGGTTTTCATGGTTTCACTTTTGAGTATTTTGTGTCATTGAAGCCCCTCAAAGTCACTTCAAATGTGATGTGGTCCCTAAAAAAAAAAAATTTTTTTTGTAAATTGTTGGAAAAATGAGAAATTGCTGATCAACTTTTAACCCTAGCAACAACAAAAAAGTTTAAAAGTGTAAAGTAGACATGTAGTAAATGTTATAAAAATTAATTTGCGCTGCACTAAAGGACAATAGTCAAGGGGATTAAGAAAAAGGTAGTTTATTAAGATAAGTATAAAAAGGATAAAACGTGGATTAGGTCGATAGTCAAAAGTCGGGACCGGTCTGGATATAGGGTCCTAGTAAAGGTCCAAGTTACCAGTGGTGGATGGCTGCCACTAAGGAAGGGAAGGAAGAAAGATGGTTAGGTGAGGGAGTGACTAAAACAAAATATCCTATTAGGTAAACTATAGGTTTGAGGACCAGCAGTGATTACCTGGAGGTTGGGGTGGTACAATAGAGACACACGTATAGCTGGGTCCACTGAGGCTAGTTAAGAGGGGCTAAATAAAAACAGGGTAATGAATAAAAGAATTGAAATAATTTATTAATAAAAGTACTAAGAGGTATTAAAAATATTTAGAATAGTATACCATAATCCTGGGAATGTATACCAAGATCCTGAAAAGGCTGTTGTGGCCAGCAGGTGAGACAGGTAGGTAATGGTTCCTGCTGGGAACCTGGGTGGTTATAAATAGTAAATAAATACAAAGGTAAAGTGTTTTTTTTTTTTGAAACGCGTAGGAACTGGTCCTTCTGCCTCACCGTAACTTACTAGATCACGTGCTCCACACGTGACCGTGACGTCACGTCAGGTCCTGGAAGACCCGACAGCACATCCGCACTACTACGCAAGGCATAGAGCATGAGTCACCGGCCGGGACTCTGCTCCTCCTCGCTCTATCTACCGTACTTATCGCCCGCTCTGACCACTCATCACATCCAGCGCAACGCCATAGAGGTAAGCCGCACCGCCCGGACCTCTGCCAGTGACCTCAATATACAAGCCTCCTGCAGCACAGCCGCAGCAGAGTCCTACCATACAAGCTGCGCCTCCCTCTAGGTGCCCTATCTCATAGTCCTCCAGCGCTGTATTTTACACACCACCCTATCACATAAAGGTAATCTCCTTTTGTCCCTTATTTAATACTACCAGGCCTTACGCTTTTATTAAACTGTCCTTCTTTTACTCCGATAGGATCACTGTTGTGACCACTGGGCTCAGCCCTCTGCAGCCCTTTACCAATACCTCATCCCAGGAGCGTTATCCTCTCCCCTTTACACCCTGGTAAAATTCCAACTCTACTAACTGAGCTCTACTGCGACCTCTCTCCTACAGGTAACCCCCCTCCTGGCACTAATAACCACAAGCTGAATAGGCTACCCCTCTCCTACTTTACCTTTGTATTTATTTACTATTTATAACCACCCAGGTTCCCAGCAGGAACCATTACCTACCTGTCTCACCTGCTGGCCACAACAGCCTTTTCAGGATATTGGTATACATTCCCAGGATTATGGTATACTATTCTAAATATTTTTAATACCTCTTAGTACTTTTATTAATAAATTATTTCAATTCTTTTATTCATTACCCTGTTTTTATTTAGCCCCTCTTAACTAGCCTCAGTGGACCCAGCTATACGTGTGTCTCTATTGTACCACCCCAACCTCCAGGTAATCACTGCTGGTCCTCAAACCTATAGTTTACCTAATAGGATATTTTGTTTTAGTCACTCCCTCACCTAACCATCTTTCTCACTTCCCTTCCTTAGTGGCAGCCATCCACCACTGGTATCTTGGACCTCTACTAGGACCCTATATCCAGACCGGTCCCGACTTTTGACTATCGACCTAATCCACGTTTTATCCTTTTTATACTTATCTTAATAAACTACCTTTTTCTTAATCCCCTTGACTATTGTCCTTTAGTGCAGCGCAAATTAATTTTTATAATACCTTACTCTTGGTACCATTTTTTGGCTCCTTTGGACAAGTAGTGGCTCTTGTTCTAATTTGCTGCAGGCCTATTGACAACCTACCAGCGCCTCCGTTATTCATTTTACATGTAGTAAATGTTATTTAATAACTATTTTGTGTGATAAACATTTGGTTTAAAGGGCATAAAGATTAAGTTTGAAAATTGCAAAATTTTCAACATTTTTGCCAAACTTTGATATTTTTACAAATAAACGTAAAAAACATCGACCCAAATTTACCACTAAAAGTACAATGTGTCTCGGCGATGAAAGAGTTAAGCTGCTTTTTCCAAAGTGGGTGACAAGTTCAGGAGTCAAGGAGAGAGGAAGAATTATCTAATAAGTGGAATTCTGTTGTAAAATTATATAAAAAAATGTTTATTTAGTACAATATTAGAACTTGCAATATATACCCCCTACATAAAATGAGGGACTTTATGTATTGTATATATACTTGCATATAAAAAAAAAAGATCAGGGTTGGAGTAGGAATCAGCATTTCAATGAGGGGAAAAAAAAGCCTTCTTTAGGGATTAGGAGCACCAAAAATAAGTTAAATAATTTATTTTCAATAGAAGTCTTGATTTAAATAGCATTTTTTTTGCGGCCCCTAATCCCTGTCAAAAGAGGACAAATGTTCTGAAATGCATTGGAAGGGTGTTCCTATACACTTACTATACCTACTGCAATGTCCCAGACACTAGCAGAGAGTCCTGTGCTTTCTCACTCAAGCAATGCTGCTGGCCTGAGCACCTCTGTTCACAGGACGAAGAGACACTATGAGGAGATGCTCACAATTTTAGTGGATATTATAATTGCTCCAAATGTACAGTGGATACTGCAGTTGAGCGCATTTAATGTTCAGCTAACCAGAATTATGCTATACCGACAGTGTTCATAGAAAACTATATGTGTTGCCACATTTGGTAACATTGTGGCAGATAAAAATTGTGGCTGGTTTATAAGTATCATGGATTAGAAGCCAGCCATTTTGAAAGTCAGTTTAGGAGTTTATAGGCAATTGTTATTCCATTGAAATACATCAAATCCAACTTTGTATAAATTTAAAACCCCCAAAAATCTGCACTTGCATATAATTTAACTTTATGTACACTGGGCAGAAATCAGTTATCTACAGCTATCGATTCTGTAGCCCTAACTCCCACCCCTGATTAAGCACGCTGTGTGTAACGCGCATAAGGTTGGCGAGGCATTAGTAATCCCCTTTACTTTGGTTGGCATTATATACTTAATCATGCTGTAACATTGTTTAAATTAAATTATATTTTAGGTACATATCTCTGCTGGGTATGATTCCAGGTACCACTTTATATATGTTAGATTTCAAGCATTACCATTTTCATTTATGCTTCTTGATTATAGCTGGCACCACTATACATTTACTTGTACCTTATTACTGGTATCATTCACCTTTCACTATTGCACCTTTATTTTTTTATTTATGTACACTTAATCTTTTCTTCATGCATGCCAATCTGCAGTGTGCCATCTCTTGGGGCCTCTATATGCCCTGCCCATTTTTCTTTTTGTCTTTTTTTTAACCTTGTATGGATTCCCTGTATTTTTTATATGATTTATCTATTTTTCAATAAAATTGGCCTCTTCTGCATTTATGTATTATCTTAGTCATGATTCTCATGATAGGGTCTTTATAATCTGCATGTGACCCCTTACTTGTATGTGGGACTATAATCAGCATCAACACTAAATACACTGCTCAAAAAAATAAAAAAGGAACACTAAAAATACCACATCCTAAATATTACTGAATGAAATATTCCAGTTGCAAACCTTTATTCATTACATAGTGGAATGTGTTGAGAGCAATCTATGTAAATAAAAATGTAAAATGTTTGTTTGTTCAAAATCTTAAATCTCCGAAAGTTCTTCACCGATTGCTTTGAAATTTTGACAACGCTGCATTCGAGTACACGCATGTTTTTATATACCAGCTGTTGGATGTAAAAGCAAAAGCGCAATCAAATACATTTGTAAGTACGTGTATAAAGGCAGTGACATGGCAGTTTTTGGCGTGCAACTAGAAAGAAGAGATAGGAATATGGTCATACATAATCAATGAAATCGCACAGTATCAGGCTGGAAGATACATAAGCAGAAATGAAGCTATATGGCCCATTCTTTCAGTTCCCATACATGAACGAAGTCCAGCTGTTTTTCTAGATGTACTGCTAAGTGAACAAGGACAACACGAGTATTTCACAGCTGCAAATGTGCAACAAATAGCCTTGAATCTACCGGCTATAACGTTAACTGCTTTCTTCATTTTATGTCAAAATGACACGTTTGCTAAAAAAACACTACTATATTCGGAAGTGCCTACGTTTTACACATTGAATGCCAGTACAAAATGATGTGAACTATGCAAACGAGGAGAGCGAGTCGACGGACAACCAGGCATATTTAAAGAAAAGTACGATCGGTAGACTGTACACCGTGCATCCCAATCAAGATGAATGCTTCTTTCTTTGCATGCTGTTGGTAAATGTGGCCTGTCCAACGTCTTTCCAGCAATTGAGAATGGTCAATTGCATTACACAATGTCACTTTCCACAGTGCATGTCAAGTTCTGAATTTATTGGAGAAGGACACTGGGATGTAATCATTAATGACGCGTGCAACATGTCACATCCAAATCAAATTCGTGCATTGTTTGCAATCATATTGACAGCCTGGTCGCCTTCATCTCCAACAGAGTTATAGAAGAAATATAAGTCGCACATGACTGAAGATATTTTCCGTCGAATACGCAAGGAAAACACCAAGGTTACTTACTGGTAGCCGGTTTTTCCTGAGCCCATGACAGCACACCTTGAGAGAGGATCCGCCCCACCAAGGACAGGAAACGGTCTGAAATAAAATTGCGGTACCTCTCCCTCGCTTCAGTTGTTTACAGAGCATTGAGAGGACCTCCCTAAACAGGTTAGGCACATAACCAACACCACAATATACATATACACACCACCCCAAACAGTGCACACCAGGGTGTGAGAAACATAGAAAAAATAAGGGGGGGGGGGGGGTAAACTACGGGTGCTGTCATGGGCTCAGGAAAAACCGGCTACCGGTAAGTAACCTTGGTGTTTTCCCCTCCCCCATGACAGCACACCTTGAGAGAATTTTGGAGAATTTATGAGCACCCTAGGGAGGGACCACCGCCTGAAGTACCCTTCTCCCAAAGGTGAGATCAGAAGAGGATAGATCCAACCGATAGTGCTTAAAGAAGGTGGATGGTGTAGACCAAGTAGCAGCCCTACATATCTGCTCGATCGAGACGTCTGCTCTCTGCCCAGGAGGTTGCAACGGCTCTGGTGGAATGAGCCCTCACATTGTCCGGGGCTGGAACCCCTGTGGACATATAGGCTAAGCAAATGGCCTCCCTGAGCCACCTAGAGATGGTACCCTTGGACACCCCGTGACGTTTCCTACACCCTTGAAAGGCCAGGAACAGAGAACCGTCTTTCCTCCACAGACTAGTCATGTGAATGTACTGTAGCAGGGACTTCCTAACATCTAGGCTATGGAACCTGACTTCCCCTGAGTTCTTGGGATTGCTGCAGAACGAGGGTAGCACAATCTCCTGACTACGGTGAAATCTAGAAACCACCTTGGGAAGGTATGCTGGATCTGGCCGCAAGGTGACCCTATCCTCAAAGATTTGTGTGTAAGGAGGATTAACCGAAAGGGCCTGCAGATCACCCACCCTACGGGCTGACGTTAAGGCCACTAGGAGGATGGTCTTAAGGGTGAGAATTTTTGGAGAAACCTTGTGTAGAGGTTCAAATGGTTCACTAGTAAGAGCGTTCAAGACTAAGTTCAGGTCCCAAGGAGGAACACCCAAGGATCTAACCGGTCCTGCTCTGGCACAGGACTTTATAAACCTCGAGATCCACCTATTCCCAGCCAGATTACAATTGTAGAGTGCTCCCAAAGCTGAAACTTGAACCTTAAGGGTCCCCTTCCAGACAGGTTCCCCATCAAGGACAGGAAACCAACTGAAGCGAGGGAGAGGTACCGCCCTTTTATTTCAGACGGTTTCCTGTCCTTGGTGGGGCGGATCCTCTCTCAAGGTGTGCTGTCATGGGGGAGGGGAAAATTCAAATATGAACATGGATTTTACAGCAGAAATCTACAACAAAAGTTGATAGTGATTGAAGATTTGTGCTTTGAGAACTTTTTTGCAATTTCTATCAATTGGGAATGCCATCACCGAATCGATCTGCTGCTTCGTTTTGATGTAGAATTGCTTCGTGAACAAAATTACAAACACGGGTGAACTTTTGTCGTATGTGCAATCAAATATTCCTAAGCTAACGCTTGAGCAAAAAGGCATTTACGATCAAATAATGCAGACTATCAATAACGGGAGTTGGAGAAATCTTCTTAGATGTGCCATGAGGAACTGATAAAGCATTAATTAGATTGATTCTGGCAGCAATTCGATCCCAAAATTACATAGCTATTCCGGACGACGCAAGAGCCAAGGCTGCCACATTGCTACCAGGTGGAAGAACTGCTAATTCCGCTTTGAAATTGCCATTGAACATGCAATTCATTGAAACTCCCATGTGAAACATTTCCAAAGCATTCGGCATGGGAAAAGTATTACAGAAACGCAAACGTATTGTTCGGGATGAATGCACAATGGGGCAAAAAAACACAAAACAAAAAAACGCTTGAGGCTCTTGATCAATCATTGCAAGATTTATGTGGAAACAGACCATTTGGGAACGCATTAATATTGCTTGCAGGAAATTTCAGGCAAACATTACCTGTAACTCCTCAATCGACACCAGCTGAGGAATTAAATGCTTGCTTGAAATACTCTTTGTGGTGGCACGTAAAGACGTTAAAATTAAGTACAAATATGCGTGTCCAGCTGAAAAATTCTCACATCAATTGCTGGAAATTAGGAATGGAAAGGTGCCGGTTGGTCTGACCTCAGGACGAATTTCATTGCCTCATAACTTCTGCAATTTAGTGACGTCAAAAGAACAATTGGTTGAAAAAATATTTCCCAATATTCAAACCAATTATAAGAATCATGATTGGCTGAGTGAACACGCTATTCTTGCGGCCAAGAACAAAGACGTCTACGAACTTAACAATATTGTTCAGTCTAACATTCAAAGTGAGGCAGTCACATACAAGTCCGTCACTGTTGTGGAAGCAGATGAAGCGGTTAATTATCCAACAGAATTTTTGAATTCACTCTGCCAGGGATGCCGCCGCACGTACCGCAATTGAAAAATCGGTGTGCTAATTACGGTGCAAAATATCAACCAGCCAAAGCTTTGCAACGGCATGCGGCTTGCAGTAAAACAATTAATGAGCAACGTCGTTGAAGCAACAATCTTAACTGGACCTTTCAAAAGGTGAAGATGTCCTCATTCCTATGATTCCAACGGATATGCCATTTCAATTTGAGAGATTGCAATTCCCTATTCGATTGGCGTTTGCAATCACCATCAACAAAGCTCAGGGCCAATCTTTAGAATTGTGTGGTTTAAATCTAAACCTTGATTGCTTCTCACATGGATTAATATATGTTGCTTGTTCTAGAGTCGGCAAACCAGACTAAATCTACACAACCAATGGAGGAAAAAAAAAAAAAGTTGTATACCCACAAGCATTGTTAAATTAAATTTTAGAAATGTGCGCCCTTTTGCTCTTTTCCATATAACCAGACTGAGCCACAGTAATGTGTGGCCGGGTACAGCTAGTAAAACAAAAATTATCAATGTAAATCAAAATGAATATCCCATGGAGGTCTGGATTTGGAATGATACTCAAATTCAAAGTGGATAATCAAATTACAGGCTGATCCAACTTCAGTGGAAATGCCTCAAGACAAGGAAATCGTGTGTGAGTGAGAGTGTGTGTGTCCTCCACATACCTGTATGATCACCCTACAACGCCTAGGCATGCTCCTGATGAGGCGGCGGATGTTCTGAGGGATCTCCTCCCAGACCTGGATAAAAGCATCAGTCAACTCGTGGACAGTCTGCGGTGCAACATGGCATTGGTGGATGGAACGACACACGATGTCCCAGATGTGCCAAATTGGATTCAGGTCTGGTGAACGGGAAGGCCAGTCCAAAATATCAATGCCTTCATCATGCAGGAACTGCTGACACATCAGCCACATAAGGCCTAGCATTGTCATGCATCAGAAGGAACCCAGGGCCCACTGCACCAGCTTACAGGCTCACAATGGGTCTGAGGAACTCATCCTAGTATCTAAAGTCAGGGCTGTTCGGCCCTCCAAAGAAATGCCTCCCCACACCATTACTGACCCACTGCCAAACCAGTAATGCCGGAGGATATTGCAGGCAGCAGAACATTCTCCACGGCAACTTCAGAATGTCACATGTGCCCTTTGTGAACCTGCTTTCATCTGTGAAGAGTACAGGGCACCAATGTCGAATCTGCAAATCTTGGTGTTCTCTGGCAAAAATCGCCCTGCATGGTGTTGGGCTGTAATTACAACACCCACTTGTGGATGTCAGGCCCACATACCACCCTCATGGAGTCTGTTTGACAGTCTGAGCAGACACATGGATGTTAGTGGTCTGCTGGAGGTCATTTTGCAGGGCTCTGGCACTGCTCCTCCTTACACAAAAGGGGGGAGGTAACGGTCCTGCTGCTGGGTTGTTGCCCTCCTATGCCCCACTCCACAACTCTTGGTATCTGCTCCATGCTCTGGACTCTGCTGAGACACAGCTACATTTCTTACCAGAGCTCGCATTCATGTGCCATCCTGGATGAGCTGCACTACCTGAACAACTTCTATGGGTTGTAGGCACCACCTCATGCTACTGTAGCTCTTGGGGTGAGCAATGACAAAATGCAAAGAAATAGTCTGTCATCCCCACCTGCAAATCCACTCCTTTATGGGAGGGTCTTGCTGATTGCCTATCATTTCTATTGGTTGTCTGTTCCATTTGCACAACAGCAGGAGAAATTGATTCACAATCAGTGTTGCTTCATAACTGGACAGGTGGATTTCACAGAAGTGTGATTGATTTGGAGTTCGATAATGCAAGTGTTCCCTTTTATTTTTTTGAGCAGTGTATATAGTCTGTATTGGAAAGAAAAAAAAAAAAAAACAAACCATAATCTTTATCATATTTGACAAATTCTTTATTTGGCTTCTAGTATACCACAACTTTTTACATTCAACCAACTGATTACAGTTCTCCAAAATACAGTCTGTCAAATACTGGCCAATAGTTCAGCTGTCAGATGTAATACAGAACAGCAGAGTAATCCAGTAAGGTTTAGGTACATAAAATCTTTTTGTGTACACTTATGCAGTATCAAAGTAATTATTGGGCTGTTAGATAATTTAGTGCAAGGATGTAACATATCTACAGAGACAGACCACGTATCAGCTGATCATTGTAACTGGTCTGTACATCTTGAAGCTATGGCAGTAATGCCACTTCTTAGAGGGCAAGAATTCTTTCATTCTCATAAACAATTTTGCCTTTAATAACCACATATTCAATTAATTCTTGGTGTCCTCCAAACTGGTAAATCACATGTTCCCATCTAGAAATGATAAATAAGCATGGTTATGATCAATATTGGTATGGACAGTCATTCATTTATTTTGGAGAAGCTTGGCATCACTAACATTTCACTTGCACATTAAATTGCTCCTAATGTATTAAAAAAAAAGTCGTCACCTTCTAATATCACCCAAGGACAAGGTTATTTAACTTTTTTTTGGAGTACATACTCCTGTTCATTTTTTTCCTACATTGATAATCCATCTTAGAATTGGTCAAAGTTGGCACAAATTGATACGCAAGTCCCATTCTACGATGGCCACGACAGTGGTCTGCAACTGCTGAAAGGGCAGAGGGTGTACCAACTCTTCTCCGATTGCATCTGGAACGCTTTGGCTGTCAACGTCATTGTTGCAGCGCGAGGCAAATCTGATGTTGCTTCAGGTCAGCGGTGGTACTCCCTCTCCCATTTCAGTAGCCACAGACCCCAGTCAAGGCTTACGAAATGGGACGTGTGAATCCATTTAGACAAACTATTTATTTTATATTAACTAGTGTTGACACCCCTTGAAGTACATAATACATTTTGATAGTGATGAGGCAGTTTTTCACAATGTATACTTTTGATGTTTTACTACTCTTACACAAGCAGTACTTTCTCATTAAGAAAAATAGCTTTTTTATGCTGCCACTATCAAGTCAGTCAAAATAAATTCTATTAATTCCAAATTAAATTTTGTTAAAGGAAAGGGGGGTTGGGGAGCAGCAAACACTTTTGTAAAACGTTTACTCTGTGGAATGAATACCATGTGAACTTCAGCTATGTAAAATATAGTTTTTTTGCAATTTTTAGCACTTATTTGGAAACTTTTGTAAAGTGTTAAGCATATGCAGTAGTTAAAGTGTCAATGATGTTGGAAGTGACCAATGTCTAGAAGGATGGAGGATATAGCAGGGTTTCTTCATACATTCCATTTTTGCCTTAATTGTAAAAATGACAGGAAGTGGGGGAGAGAGAAGCAAATATGAACAGTAGTGGTAAGAGCTAACGCATATATAAATTTATGTTTTACACAGTGCATGGAATAGTGAACCTTACATATTTATAATTTTGGTTATCTAAATGTATATTTAAAGTGTATTTTAACAAAGTAATATTTTTAACATGATAAAGAGTATGAAAAAAAAAAAAAAAAAAAGTGCAACTTTGTCCTGGGTTCTGTTTTTGCCAGAGGAAATGCAGCTGTCAAATCACTCAATGATTAACAAAAAAAAAAACAAAAAACATTTACAATAAAAATCTTGAGAAATCGATTGAAGATGCGGATACAAACCGTGGGGCATTAATGATAACCACATCTCCTTGCTTCCCAACCTCTAATGAACCGTGTGTATGAGATCTTCCCAAAGAGTACGCAGCATTGATGGTGGCAGCAGCTAAAGCTTCATTCAGAGACATCTTCAAATTGACACAGGCAAGGTGCATGACCATAGGCTGCAAACCAAATATTCAATGACACGTTAAAGTTGGAGAAGCACTTTGTAACCAATTTAAGAGAAAAGTAAAAATAAGTCTTGATGCAAATGACAGTCTCCATGGCTAAAGGACCAATAACTCATATTGAATGGCAGAAAATATAAGAGTCAATTATGTCCTATCAGAAGTCTGTCTACCTCCACATAAGTCAGATGCAAAGACAGCAGAATGGCCGAGATCCAGTAATCCAAGTTAGTCAATTTACACCTCAAAAACCCTTTTACGACTGGCACCACATTTAAAATTTTTAGATCCTCAACATTTCTTGTTCGAATATGGAGCATGTCCAAACATGCACCACAGTACACCAAGGTTTTTGCACATATTTCTGACACAAAGTAGGCCAACTAATAAATCTGGTCTAAATCTACACGGTCTATCAGCATGAACCACTGATTTTTCAGTCTTAAAATGTGCAAAATGAAATGTATCAGACAGTATTGATATAATATGTCCCATTGAGTATATATTGAATGCAGTCAGTTTAATCCTTGTCTTTTATACTATTCCAAATTAAAGTGTCATTTATGTCACCCCTGCGACACACAGAGCCAATGCGGCTGGGGTTCTCAGGTTGCCTATTAAACATTTGCGATAGCCGTGTCATTTTGTGCATGAAACAGATGCTGCCCTGCAAAAATCCCAAAAAAAAAAAAAAAAAAAAAAAGTTTACTGGGAAATTTTGAAAATCACAGCAGCATTTGTTCACGTTGTAACTGTCTGGCCTTCCATATTTAGTATTCCCATTCTTAAACTGACCCATGCAAAAAAAATAAATAAAAAAAATTGAGAATTGACATGCTACAGATTTTAAATATGGAAATTCAAATCAGGATTAAAAAAAAAAAAATCTATAAAAAAGAAAAAAAAAGTTTAAAATCTCAGCTTTTGCTGGTACTGTAAAATGCAGCTTTTCTGCAGAAAAATACACTGCGTGTAAGGCCATGTTCACACGTTGTGTTTTTTCTTCAGAATCTGCTGACAACTTTTCCCTGGCAGGAAAACAGCTGCGTCAAAAATGCATGTCTTCCTGTGTTTTGATGCTTTTTTTCCCCACTGTGCTTCTGTCTATTTAGGCATGTACATAAAGTTCTGCGAGAAAAAAAAAAAAAAAAAAAAAAAAAAGTTGATCTAGGGGACTTTTAATACTATTTAGTAATTGGATCTGATACAATGCGTGTGACTCAGCCTTTAGTTAAAACTTTACACATTGCAATACATAACGCTGTGTCCTGTAGGCTTACCATAGAGAGGCAGTATGCATTTGGATTGAAGTCACTGCCTAGAGAGACTATGACTCCAGCATTAAGCATGTCCCTTGCTCGAGGCTGCTTCAGTCTTTAAGAAAAATAGACATGGTGAGCAATAAAAGTTCGATACACATCTTCTCATTACAAAAGTATGCATATGGACAGAGCAGAACTACTAAGCCCAATAAGTCTTTTGCTTCATCTTTTGAAAAACTCCACATATGATTGTTAACTACTAAAGAGAGTCTGCTTATAGTATCATAAACGGTGTGCTCCATTTAGGAAGAAAGACCATGTATTCAGTCCACACCACCAAAAACAACTTCAGATCACCGGACAAGACTACATGGTTGTTACCTCAGGATGTAGGCAGTTGTAGGCAATAGAACGGCCGAACACCTTGCAGCAGCCAGTGCAGTGATCCCTTCATCACTTATTTCTTCTAAATGGCTAACAGCATGTGCCCCCAGCTCTGCACCCAACTGGAAAACATACATAAAACCTCAATACAGTATACCTAATTAAAGAAAAAAAAAAAATTCCTTTATTTTTATTAAAGGGAATCTGTCAATAGGAACAACCCTCCAAAGCAGTCTATATGGTAGGTCATTGGAAGCTCAATAAAAATGATACCTTGATGTTTGCGATTGATGTCTTATGCCCAAGAAACCCATTTTTTCTTCTTCTTAATATATAAATGAGCTGTTAAGATCTATGGGCAGGGCAAAGATCTCCCTGAGAATCTGCCTCACCAGTATGAGACTTGTAGATCAGGGGAGCAGACTGTCAGTTATTACATGTTTAAAATAAGCTCTGGAGGCAGCAGCTTCTCAGGAAGATCTGTGTCTGGCCCATAGCTGTTAACAGCTCATTTACATATAGACTGCCTAGAAGGCAATTGATCCTACTGACCGATTCCCTTTAAGTGAATGAAAACACATGACAAATTATTTGAAGTGCCATTTTTTGCTAGAAGTTAAGCCATGCTGTATTCTAGAATTACTTATCAGTTACAGAGTTGTAACACTATACAAAGTCTTGAGTAAGAAAACACAGTATTGGAGACATGTAGTACTGTAGGTAATGGAGAAGGTTTACATTTAGTTAGGTTACGATTATTAACTTTAAAACAGAAGTGGTTTATAACAAACTTCCTTTTAGAGAATAGAGCTGTACAAGCATGTCATTTTTTTGTCCAAGACCTGAAGGGAAAACGGTCAGGTCATCCTACTGTCCAGAGCTGATCTGTAGAACCCTTTATGGCCCATTAACAAAGGTTCATAAAAAAGCTAGTTTGTAATCAGCCATTATTATTAACATGCCCACCTAAAAGCCAAAAACCATGCTAAACACTTGCCCATTCACTGTTTATTTTTTTTATGCCGGCATAAATAATCCAAATAAAATAAATAAATTTATCCTTGTTGGCAGAACATCGCACTGTGTGCCGCCAACAGAATGCATGCTGTACGATTGTTCTGTGCTCATAGATGGCATTGAACATTGCGAATGGGCCAATAAACTAGTACTGACTGCAGGCAGAAGTCTGCTCATCCAAATCAGATAAAAATCTGCCAGGTCCAACATGTCACCAGTCTTGTGCAGTTCTAGAAGTCCTCTAGAAATTGAAGGTGGATGGGGGAAACAAACCCCAAAAGCAGGAGGTGGGGTAAAGTAAACAACGCATCTGTTATAATAGAGCTGATGCTTCAGTGATCCCCATCAGACTGTCAAGTTTGACCTAGTACGATGTACCATACCAAACACCTGCCTTAGCAGTCTGATGCTATACCTGCAAGGATCACTCAAGGCCAGTGATTAACTGCAGGGGTCATATGTAGGTACAACACGGCTTGGGAAGGATTAAACCGTTTAGTTTTAATTTTAACACATTTCCTGCTTTTAGGCCATTTTGCTTTTCAATTTCTAGAAACCCTGCTTTCAGTTCAGTGATTTTAATTAGTTAGAATGATAAAGTGATGGACAACCCCTTCTTAGAGAAGCACTCCCAATAAATTATCGGCTAAACCTGTGCAAGTGTATCTTTAAAGTAGGGCATCAATATTCACACCAATCACCGTTTCCAATGCAGCACCGATCCTCTTCTGGGTGAAGCGATTGCTATGCCAACTTGCCAGTTCACACTGAGGTCTGTGCAAGTCTATGGAGCATCAGAACAAGGGTCATAGGCTTACATTGTAATAGTTTCTGCCAGTCTTTTTTCAAAGAATGGTTAGGTCTCCAAGATGTTTGCAACAGCCTCCCTGTTAGGTTGAGATCAGGGCTCAGTGGGAGCCACATCACTTCCAGCACTCCTCATGCTGTATGGGTCCGTGAAAAACCATCGGACAACACTTGGATGACATCCGGACTAATGGAAAATTTTGTTCAGTCTTCTCACTTTTGCTAGGATTCTCCCATCTGAGAGAAATTGGATCACACCAAGCAGACACTGAGCAAACTGTGATCCGAGTGTCATTTACATAAAGTGATCCGATTCTCTCACAAAGAGACTATACGGTCGTGTGACCCTGGCCTAAAAGGTGATGGTCAGACAGTATTACTATTCGTGCTCATCACCATCATAATGTACCATTCTAGTGATCGTGATGTCCTCAGCTTTATGTCACCACTATGATGTAACTACTTTACCGCTATCCTTGACAATCAATACAAAGTCCAAAGTTGTGCAGTTTTAGAAACTTAACATTAAAAGGCAGTTAGGCAGAATTCACTTATCCATGTTTGAAATAGTTAGCACACACATAAGATGGCATCCATGTGCTGTCTGTTTGAAACAAAGGTGCCCCCCTCCAAAACATCTCAGACATGTGAAAAGGCCATATTACACACACACACACACACACACACGAGCCCAATGCAAGTCTAAGGGAAACTTGAGCATTTTTTCAGGCGGCTCCCCCTGGCGGTCTGCAGAGGGCCTAAAAATTGCCCAAATCGATGGGAACAGTGCTCAAATGACATGGAAACAGCATGGGGGGGGGGGGGGGGGGAGACCCCTGGAAGCATTTCTGACTCCGTCACTTCTGTCAACAACGTTGTCAGAGGTATTACGCCACTTTTACAGACTCACAATAAAACAAATATTTCCCAGGAAAATCCATTTTGGTTTCGGTTTTGTATAAGGAACATCCTTGCCAGGGTAATGACTTCTATATAAAGCAGAATAAACAAAAATACTCCTCCACACCTTGAGCTATGTTCACACGTAGCGTTTTTTTTTTTTTTTTTGCACCGCTTTTAACCGTGACAAATGCATTCACTGGGAAATGTCATTTTACAACCTTATCTGGCCATGTGGTGTGAGAGATATCAGACACATCGGGTTTCATTTATGAAGGAGGACTCTGAAAGTTAAAAAAAAAAAAAAAAAAAAAAAAAAAAAAAAAAAAGGCTTTATAGGGCCATCAGGCGGCCTTTACTATTCTAAAAGGGCCAGCTGTCAGCCCTCATTCTTCGAGAGCCATCAACCGGCTAGGTTTTATTGTTCCCATAACTAAAGAGTGGATCTCCTATAGTATTATTGCATATGAAGTGAGTGGCAGGGCTGCCCAAAATTTGGATGGGGGGGGGGGGGGGGGGGGGGGTTTATACATTAACACTATATAAATTTTTTTAATTAATTTTTTTTTTTTTTTTTTTTTTTTTAAAAAACACGCTCTGATAAAATGCTGGCGGCAGGGCAGGCCAGGACCTCCAAGGCATAGAGAGCCAGTTCATTCCACGTATCCAGCTTGGATACCCAATAATTATAAGGTACAGAGGAATCATGGAGCACATTGTTACGGTCGGCAAGGTACTCCCTCAGCATCTTCCCAAACGTTGCACTCCTTGTGAGAACCCCACGCCTCAGGGCCTGTGCGATGGGAGGGTCTGAGAAAACTCTCCCAGAAGTTTGACAGTGTTCCCCTGCCTCTGCTGGATTGAAGTTGTGTCTCTCTCGCCTGTACTCCTTGGTTGTCCAACCAAGTGTGCCCTCTGCCGCCAGCGTTTCAGATGGGAATTCTTTATTTCTTTTTTTTTTTTTTCTCTTTAATAGTTCCGCAACAAAGGGCCTTCTGGTACTGCCCCATTTTTGTAGACCTGTCCACCTCAGGAATAAGAGATATAATGTTCTAGACCCACGCAACAAGGAGAAGGGTCAACCAACCAGTAATGATTCACCCAAAATGTTGAGAATGAGAGGGTCATGGGAAAGGCAGCTTAACAAACGTCGCTATGCGTGCCAGACTACTAACAGGCAAGACTTCCGTGTCCTCACCAAGAGGATAACTGACCATACTCTCCTCCTCCTCTCGCCATCCACGCTGAACAGACGGTATGACAGCTGTACAGGTAGTACCGTCTATAGTGCATGAAACTAGCTACTGTTCTTCCTCCTCGTCACCCAATCCACCTTGGGATGAGATGAGGCTGGGCTGTGTGTAATATGGTTCCTTGCTCCATCTCATCGTGCTCAGCCTGCAATGCATCCTGAGATCAGAGAGCGTTTCAGAAGACAGAAGTGGGATGGTGAAGCCAATTATGGCATCATCGCCGCTCACCATCTTGGTTGAGTCCTCAAAATTTTGAGGATAGTACATATGTCTGAGATCCATGTCCACGCCTGAGGTCATGTGTGGAGTCTGAACTGAATACCGACAGCCTTGTTGATGCTGGTACTCAACAGCCCTCTTCTGCTCACAAATCCTTCCCAACATCTGCAGCGTAGAGTTCCAACGCGTGGGGACATCACACACCAATCTGCGAGCCGAAAGCTGCAAATGCTGCTGAAACACAGCAAGGGCGGCGGAAGTTGTAGGTGACTTCCTAAATTGGGTGCACAGGCAGCGTACTTTAACAATCAGATCTGGCAGCTCCAGGTAGGATCTGAGAAACCGCTGAACCATGAGGTTAAGCACATGGGCCAGGCATGGTACATGTGTGAGCTCGCCTCTCCTCAGAGCCACCACCAGATTCCGACCATTGTCACACATGACCATGCCTGGCTGTAGGTTCAGCGGTGTGAGCAACAGATCTGCCTTCTCTTTCAGAGCTGTCCACAACTCTTCAGTATTGTGCGGTTTGTCACCCAAGCATATTAGCTTCAGCACAGCCTGTTGCCGCTGGGCCGAGGCAGTGCTTCCAGCTTGTGACTGATGGTCATTTTGGAGATGAAGGCTGAAGAGGACGAGGCTGAGGTGCAGGAGATATAGACTGTGGGGGCAACTCTGACCTAGGGCCAGCAATCCTTGGCGTCGGGAGGAAGTGTTCCGTCCCAACTTCCACTATGTTAACCCAGTGTGCTTCAGTGAGATGTACCGTCCCTGCCCACAACCCGGTGGTGTCCGTGGTTAGGTGGACTTTCCCGGTAACTGCGTTGAGGGCATGGCTAATGTTTTGGGACATGTGCTTGTGTAATGCAGGGATGGCACACCTCAGTACTCAGTCCCCAGCCACCATCAGGTTGCGGAATGCTTGCGTCTCCAAGAGCCTAAAATGCAACATGTCAAGCGCAAGCAGTCGTGAAATGTGGGAATTTAGTAGTGTGGCCTGTGGGGCGTTGGCTGCGTATTTGCGCTTGCATTCTAAGGACCGGGGTATGGACAACTGAACGCTGCGCTAGGACAAGGACGTGGACGTGCTTCCTGATGCTGCTACTTGAGAGTGCACAACGACAGGTGCAGGGCAGGAGGCATCTTCGCATGCACCATGGACAGGGGCTTGGCTAGCATGCACAACAACGGAAGAAGCAGTGGTGCCACCCGCAGACACTGTTCCTGGACCCTGGGGTTTGACCCACAAAGTCAGGTGCCTTGCTGCCATGTGCCGGATCATGCTGGTGGTGGTCAGGCTGCTAGTTTTGCCACCCCTGCTGATGCTGGCCTGGCAGGTGGTTCAAATGGTCTTTTTGGGGTTATCGGCAGAGACTTTAAAAAAACAACCAGACTCGGGAAGACCTAACAGTTGTACTGGCAACTTCCTTAGTGTTAAGGGGGAACGGTTGCCTGCCTTCTGTCACCACACTCCATCTTCCTGCCTGTTGGGGTGCTCTGCTGTCCCCACTCTGCATGTCCTCCTGCCAGGCTGGGTCAGTTACTATATCATCCACCACCTAGTCTTACACTTCCGCTCCCTGGTCCTCCTCCTGACAATTGTGTCTCATCATTGTCCACCTCTTATGACACTTTCCCACCGTCACCTTTGTGTGACCGTGGCTGCTCAAATATTTGGGCATAGCTACATACAATCTCCTCTTGCCCCGCTTCAAGTGGACTGGGCGAGAGGCCCAAATCTATAAATGAAGGGAAAAGCTCTTCAGACTGTCCAAGGGTGGGATCAGTTGTCTCCGGGCACTCGGCATGGTGGGAGGAATATGTAGTCCAGACTCTCGGCTAGTGAGACTTGACCGTGTGGAAGACGTGGTGGTGGCTAAGTGACTGGAAGCATTATCTGCTTTCCAACCAACAACCTTTTGACACTGCTCTGGGTTCAATAGTGGAGTGCTGCAGTCCCCTAGGAATGGACAAGAAGGTCGGACGAGAAGATGTGGGTGTTTGTTGTGGCACAATTTCAGCTATCCCATGGCCTCGGCATGCACCATCACCATCACGTCCAGTTCCCCATCCCTTGCCACGCGCCTTGCCCATTTTAAATGGACAAATATCTTCCACGCTCGCTTCAAATGGCTGAATTTGGAGCAAAGTTATATGTAATCCATGTGATGGAGAAACCACAGTTTTAAATACCTGGCCTGTAGGTAACCATTTTGAACAGAAAACCAGTGCCAAAAACTTTGCTAATGTGTCACCTTGGCCTGGATGCCACAAATGTATAATAAAGTGGTGTCTGAGAGCAAGGGGGAGGTTCTCTGGTCAAGGACCATTAGCATGCAATACCTCCTGTCCTAGGCCAGTAGGGGGAGCAGGCTGCCCCTATAAAAGCAGGAACTGGGGGCAGGGTTAGAAGAGAACTGGACAACCTGTCTCTGGATTGAGAGGTGTCCCAGAGCAGGGACAGACAGTTGTGTTGCAGCCTAAGAGGCCGTGTGGCAGTAGGAGAGCCACGAGCCAGGGACAAGAGGCGAAGCGAGCCTGTCCTGGCAGATAGAGAAGCTATCTACCGGACTTGTGTCCGAGGCTGTTAGGATTCCAAGTCCTACAGCAAATAACCAGTCCGCAGGGGACTGTATGTCCTTTGGCCTAAGAAGCCCGGAGGTTCTGCCACAGCAGAAGGGACCGGTGAAGCCACACCAGGCCAAGAGTAAAAAGGGACCCAAGTCGCCAGCCATACGGGCGAGAAGACACGGTGAGCTCAGGAACATGGGCTATTACACCACGAGGAGGGAAATAGCCAGAAAGAGCGCAGAGAGCACGGTAGGCCTACACCCTCACCCTGATCAGGGCCAGCTTCCCACTTGTTCTCAGATGTTCAGGCCCCCTCCTAGCCGGGACTTTTCTTGGGTCGACTCACCTGTCCTAATAAAGACCCTAAACTGTTTAAGAGGCCTCCGTCTCCTGGCTATTGCGACTGGAATCATCCATCTATATACTGCCCTGGGGCCATACTCCGCCCGTGGGGAGTTGTACTATTCAGTGCTGCACATTTACATCTGCCCCAGCGGTCTGCACTGCAGCGGCGGTTAGCCCTGACCGCAATCCACGGGTGGCGTAGTCGGACATTGCCACTGGTCTGACCACCCTGAGCCACTGACCGGGTTGCCACTACTACCCCCATTATTGCCCTGTTGCCCGGATCAGAGTGACCCACGGCCCAGGGGGCGAGTCACTAACACACTGAAAAAATTTGAATGGAGGCCAAAAAAAAATGGCAGTATTTTCAGCGCAATTATACGTGATCCGTGTGACAGACAAACCAGTTTTAAATAGCTGGATTTTTAGCGCTTTAATATGGAAAGGACCTGGCTGTATTCTGCAGTGCCAAGAAGCAAATGGCGCAGGAAAACAGTGTTCTCTGGATAGCTTTTTAAGCAAATAGAGGATTAAGATTAAAAAAAAACAAAAAACCCTGCCCTCCCATCCCCCCCTCCCCAAGACCTGGGCCTTTGTCTAGAAATATCCAACAGCAGCAGAAGGCAGGACTGGAATGGAGCCTCTTGTGCTATATGCACTGCAGTCTGCTATATACACTGCCTGATATCTCTGCAGATGGATTAGTCCTCAGAAGGACTGTTTGTTGAGATGGATGTGTGTAATGTACTTGTTTTCTCCCTACACTACCTAATACACAACCAAATCTCTCCCTAGCTCAGCAGCATCTCTCCTTACACTGCCTGACTGCGGAGTAGACTGACGAGCACAGCGGCGCCAGGTCTGATATAGACCTGATGACGATGTGCGGCCATCCAATTACTGTAATGCCACAACCACCGTGGCTACAGCATTACAGTGAGTGGCTGGCAATCCCTGCATGTTGATTGGCTCTCTAAAGAGCACCAAACATGAAGTGAGGGGACCCGAACATCCACCCGAGCATCTTGCAAGTACTCAGCGAGCTCTGAGCATCTCAAGTACTAAGATGCTCGGGTGAATACCGAGTACTTGCGAGTATGCTCGCTCATCACTAGTCAGAGTTCAAGACACATATGGGAGTTGTTAAATACAGGCACTTGTATTTGAGAATTGCTACCATGGTACAAGACAAAGCATGAATATATACATATACACACACCTCACTAACTTCTTTTCACCATAATTTCTAAACACATTGGGGATATCAGAATCAAAACAAAGTATTTTGCATTATATTGGTGCAGTCCTTTGTGCGCGCAAAATGAGACCCTACACTAATAACCATATGCACAGTGCTTTGCATGTAGCAATATTGGCAAAAGGATCTCAAACGATACTAATTTTGAACAGGCATTTCTATAAAATATCTTAATCTGCAGATTCACCTTCTGAACCAGTGTACAAGGCTGTATGGCCCTGAGGGTATAGGCACCTTTATAGGTATTCTTGAAGTGACCTCAGTTCATCAAAGAAAGGACAAGAACAAAAGATGTTAAGTTCATTAAGAGAAATACCTCTGCTGAATTTGTGGGGTTAAGTTCATCTCCATGAAAGTTCAGATGTAAGCCAATTTCTTTCCCAGCAAGAAGAATTCGTCTTGTGGACTCCAGGTCAAACACTCCTTTTTCACAAAAGACATCAATATTGTCTACATGAATTTTACCATTTATAGCCAGTTGCCTCAAGGCAGGGAGATGAAGGTCTATGATGTCATCTGCAGCTTCGTTTGCAGTTTTTCCTCTGATGAGTAATTAAATAGCACATGGATAAGTAACAACGATTATTAGGTTAATATTGGGTGTAGGCAACACGGAGACTTTGGCAGCGACAAAAGTCGCATAGCTAATGTTTGCTAGGTGTCACTATTACATCGCAAGTCAATAGGGTTACATCCCGACCCTGAAGGTACTGCAAAAGCAAGTCGCAAAAAGTCTGACACGGTTATACTTTCTGGAACTGGCTTGTCACAATGCGACCCCATACTCTTGTATAGTGCTGTGGTACCTAGCAAACTTTATCTGTGATACAAGTCACACGGCCAAAGTCCCCATGTAGCCCCATCCTTAAAAAAAAATTAAAATTTGTTAGTCATAATATTCAGTTTTGTTAAACAAGTTTTAGACATAAGTTTTTTGGGAACTTAGAAGCTTATCGAGTATATATTTAGTACAGAATACCTGATACATTAATATGATTTTAATCCTTCTTACTTTGGTACTGAATGTGCCCCACAATATGTGCAGGAGATGCCAATCTCCACTTTCCTCTGAGCTTGTTCAATCACCCTCAGCAGCTTAAGCTCCGTCTCCAGTTTTAACCCATATCCACTCTTGCACTCAACTAAAGTGGTTCCAGCTCTGAGCATGCGTTCCAGGCGCTGTTTAAAGCTATCGAACAGTTCTTCTTCTGTAGCTGCTTCTGTGTGTTGAACTGTAAAATTTATTCCTCCTCCAGCCTGATGTAGGTCCATGTAAGTGGCACCTGCAAGCTAAAAAAAAAAAAAAAAAAAAAAAAAAAAATTCTATCATATCTATATGATATCAGTCAGTCAATCATACATAACATTGGATTTAGAGGTTATGCAGTAAGGCAGTTGTGCTCAAAGTCTAAGTAGTGGCACAATAATTCAAGTCCTTATGCTTTTGTACTATGAAGCCCTAGGCATGGGGTGTGCAATTCTTCTTGGGCAGTCAAATCTATGCAAGATCTAGTGGGGTAATTGGACAGAGGGGAAAAAAAAAAAACTAAACATCCAAATACATCTGTATCCAGGGCACATTGGGGTCTCTTACAACCTAATGGCTGTCATATTACAGCTCTATACATGAGCCCTTCGCTGAGCATCATACTAGTTATTTGCCCTGTGTAGTTCTCCCTCCTTAACTACTACTGTACATGTTCTACATTGTGTTCTTTGTCCTCAGTTAAATATTTCTCAAGTCCTATTCTGAAACACCATTTTAAAAAGAACCTGTCACATCTAACAAGTAGATCTGCCAGCAGCAGATGAACAGGAGGTTAAAGAGTAACCACTATTTTAATTTCATAAATTAATAGCACACATGAAAATAAGCAACTTTGTAATATATCTTATCAGAGATCTGTTTCTTTCTCTGCCAGAATTGGTCATTATCAAGTCTCAGTTCTCAATTCGGAGGTAAAAATCTGTATTCAGTGAAGATAGAATCTTATCTCAGTAATGGTAAAGTCTATCAGCAACTGCCATCTCCTATGTAGAGAGAGGTAGAGCTCCTCCTTTCTATTACCTCCCTCCTTCATAGAATCTTATCAGTAGCAATTATCAGCTCCTATCTCAGTAATGGGAAAGGCTATGTGCAGATTTGATACAGAGTTTTTGTCTCTGGTAGAAGGAAAAAAAAAAAAAAAAGAAAAAAAAAGCATGCAGATTTACATGCGTTTTTTTCTACCAGAGAGAAGCGTTTTTACATGCACTTTTCCAAGTGATTTTGAGCATCACATTGAAAAGTGCTGGACAAGTTGGTCACACAACATAAATCCATGCAACCAGCATAGATTTATATATTGTGTGACCAACTTAGATGTTGCATCTGTAGGAGGAGAAAAAAAAAAAACAAACAAAAAAAACCCTGTATGCTCACTTCTCCGGTCTCCTCCCGTCCGGCGACGGCGATCCTCTCTCGCGTACCGCGGTGTACTGGTGACGTCATTTAGTCAGCTGATGGCCACGCGACCATCACCTGACGTCAGCGGTCGCGTGTCCATCAGATGATGTCACCGTAGGTCCTGCAAGTACACCGCGGGACGCCAAGGAGAAAGGACGCCGCTGGGAGGAGACCGGAGAGGAGAGTATGCAGGTTTTTTTATTTTTAACTCTTTTTTTTGGACCGCATGGTAGCTGGGATGAAGAGGAGTTGTAGTCTCCTATTCATCCTGGGTACCATACACACACCGCGATTACACTGCAAATTCGCAGCCATTGAATTTAATTGAAACGCAGCAAATCCACATATACCTGCGGGTTTGTTGTGTTTCAATGTTCCTCAATGGCCGCGAGTTTGCAGCGTAATCGCGGTAGAAGTGGTCATGCTGCGTTTAGCAACGCAAATTCGGTGTGCTAATTAGCGCATCATGTGCACAGCACATCCAAATTCACATCGCTTTGCATGGCAGACGGTTTTACAAGAGTTTTTGTGGCCGTAAAAACGCTAATTGGGAACATGGCCAAAGCCTGTCTTCACTGACTACAGATTTTACCTCAGAACTGAGAATCTTGACAATTACTGATCAATTATGGCAGCGAAAGAAGCAGATCTCTGATAAGCAACTTAGTAGTAAATATTATCACGTTTACTATAGATTTATAACATAGAAATTAAAACGGTTACTCTAAGTATAAGTAGATCCTCTATAACCTGGATTTTATTCCTTGAAATCCTTGCTTATTTTGGGTTACAGGAATTCTAAATCAGTGATTGATAGCCATCTCTGAATGCACACTGATACAGGGAACATTGTCCATCTCTGATTAGGGCCACCTGGGCTCAGTACATGACTTAAGCCCAGGGTGAAAAGGGTTTCAATCTTTTCCCACAAATATAAACACTAATTAATTTGATAAATTAGTCCTCCATACAGTATAATGGGCTCCCCCTCCCCCCCCCCCCCCCCCACACACACACATAGTGATGGCTGTTTTGGTTTCATGGGCAAACTATAAACCACCCTGCGGGCCAGATTTGGCCCACATGCCAGAGTTTAATATATAGAGCGGAACAGATCTGTTTAGTGCATACAACAGGTTATTTTCACATTCATTTTGAGCTTTATCTACAGGTGTTAACTTATCCTTGCAGTATGACCAGGCTGCCAAGAGCTACAGCACTGTTCACATCTTCATTAACCTCTCCAAATTACCCAATATGTTGGAAGATGAATAAATGAATCATTGTAAAGTGTGCAGCAGTATATTAAAACTTACTTTCATAGCAAATTCATGTACTCTGTCACCTGCCCACACAGGATGGGTGTGAGCATCCACAAAGCCTGGAAAACAAATTGAACATTGTAGATATTAATATCAATTGAACCAAAGATATACTAGATATTGATGAAAATCATACCATTTTATAATGGGCAACTTTTTAAAGTTTCTGGAGCACACCCCATTTCCTTAATGGTATTTTCAATGTAGCATGAAATCCTCACACGGATCATAAGGGCAGCTACAAACCTGAGCGCCTGCTAAAGCAGTGTGTTAGCCTGAGTATGGGATCAGCATAGAGGTATAGTTTAAGTCTAGAAAATTGACTGATACACAGTACAGCACCATTTCAAGACTCACATTTAGTTTTGGAAATCTGTACTATTGTGTTTAATATTTATTAATTGTATCTGGGTGGAGTTTGGCAAGGACCAGGACAATTGCTCCCTCTATAATCCAAACCGGGGTCATTTGTGCATCACATGGCTCGCATATGAATGAGAAACAAAAGGGGAACCAGTCAGCTACAAAACAGACAAAAAAAAAAAAAAAAAAAAAAGGCTACAGGGAGGAAAATTAAGTTTTATTCTCCCTGTAGCCACTCCTTTCCAGTCATAAGGGTGGTGCAGGGAGCTGCACCACTCACTACACAGTGAAGCCATGTTCACACATCTGTATTTAAAATGCTAAAAATCAGAAAAATAAATAAATATGAAGGAAACAAGTACATTACTTCTGCAACTATGACATTACTCTTGGCTTTGGTTTACAAATACTGCAAAGGGCAAGGAGAGTGAAAAGCAGGACTACGGCTTTGGATGCGCTTCTACAGGTGGACCCATAGAAGCACATTCAGAGAGTGAAACGCCCGTAGTCCTGCTTTGCACAAACCCCCTCCCCTGAAGTCTTTGCCTGAATAAAGACTTTCATCAGCTTATGGTGAGTGCCACCTTTCTTCTGTTTATTCTCCTTTGCACGAGTGTGGATCTCTTGGTGGAGCACCACGGACCATCAGCTGTGCGTGACCGCCAGTTTCTATGTTTAAGGACAGCATATTCTTAGGATTGAGCTGTTTAGTGCCAACTTTCTCCTCTACGTTGAATATAGCCTTACTGTAGTGCTCTGATCACTCCCTCTGCACCCAGGCAGACAACCTGCCGTGTACACAGAACGGCTGGTGGTTACATTTCTGGGGAGCGGTTACAGAACGCTCACTGTGTAGTGAGTAGAGACCAACAGCTCCCAGCACCTCGCCGTTGACTGAAAGCAAGTGGCTGCAGGGAAAATATAACCACCATTACAATAAACTAGCCGAACATGTTTAAAAAGGGACTGTCAGCACAGATGACTGTTGAAACCAAGTACAGGCGCTCAGTGCTTCATGGCGTGGCCAATCATTTATATACACCTTCCCACCTATCTCTACCCTTCTCCAGGTCTATGAATCCAGAGCAGTCAAATAAAAAGGGGAGAATGAGGGAAAACAAGCAGGTGTTAAGGTGTACATTAGCAACTGGCATTTGAACAGTCCTCCTGTGCTGGCAGTCCCTTTAAACCGCTGTTCACCTGCAAATTACCACTATGTCTGCAGTTAGTTTTTTTTTTGTAGACTTGTCAAACATACAGCACCTAATAACAACCAGTTCTAATCACTTACCTGGTAAAACACATTTTCCTGAGCAGTCAATCACGGTCTCAAAATCTTCATGACAAAATTGATTATGTATGGAATTTGTGGGTCCTAAAGCCTTGATGAAGCCGTCTCTACCAACAAATTGTTATATTATGTTAGAATGCTTTAAATCAATCTTTATTAGTAAACTGCATTTAGGATTGTAAGTGCTGTTCTGGCATAACTTATGGTCTTTTGTAACCACCGTCACCATGTTGTACGAAGTATTTTTTTTCCTATGGAACTCAATTTTCCCCTTGCAACACTTAACATCCTAACAAAAAAAAAAAAAATAGTTAGCTGTGTTGGTTCCATCATATGATGGGTATTAATCTCCTCCTGACATGACCATTTTTAATTTTTTTGTGTTTCTCTCTTCCTCTCCTTCCAAGAGCCATAACTATTTTATTTTTCCATCAACACAGCCATATGATGGCTTGTTTTTTTTGCAGGACAGTTGCACTTTCATTTTATCATGCGATGTACTAGAAAGCAGAACAAAAAAAAAAAAAAAAAAAAAAAATAATCCTACTGGCACTTTTAATTTATAGTGTTCTTTATATGATAAAAAAGTTACCTGCCAATATAATTCTCCATGTCAGTATGATTGTGGCAATACCAACCATGCATTTTTTTTCTCTCAAATGATACCAGATGATGGCTGCGTATCATAGCCATTATATGCCGGCAAGGATGCAGGCTCCGTTTCTGAGCCCGCCTTAAAGTCTGGGATCTGGCACATGACGTAACTAAGCGTCATGTCGGTAAGGGGTTAATGAGACATAAAATGGTGAATGAATCTGTACGACTCAGAACATGTCTGGTGCTGATCCGATTTGTGGCTCAGAATTGGCCATTCAAATCTATGGTGATCCGGAAGACTTGGATGTAAATTGAAAGGCTTCCGTGTCTCACGGATCTGTTGCTTCGTGATAAGATTCAATAAAAATTGTGACCAGCCAAGGTTTTTTTTTTTTTAACTGGCTTGGAAATTAGTGCACCTGTTCAGTGGAAAAAAAAAAATATAAAAATAATGGAGCCTTCTAGGATAAAATCCATTCTACTGGCCTGAATCTGCTGCAGTATATAGCACCTTATAAGTGGATGTACACAGCTAAAGCTCTATAAATCCAAATACAGCAAGCCAACAGTTGGGGTCCAAAGATAAAAGCTTGCCAAAAAAAATTGGCATATAGCTCAGAGTTTTGTGGGACGCATGACTGACTGAGTGGGCATTTCCGACATATTGAGATGAGCCCAGGAAACCAGCAATAGCTTAGCAAAGCGAGAAACGCTTATTTTATGTATTTTGATTTCTTTTTAAAATGCTGAACCCTTTGTCAAAATTTTTTTTGTGATGAACAAACCACTTTTTAAACAATCTAGAACACCAAGGATATTATGTATTCTCTAAAACCAATGCTAAGATATTTAGTTGTATGGCAAAGCACTTATAATATAATACATTGCATATTCTTTTTTTATGTAATATTTTCGTAAAGCCTTCTGAATCTTTCATCTACAGGAGATGTTCTTCCATTGCTAGCTTTCTGAAGGCAGCACAATTAGATTATATTTTCTATACTTTTATTAGATGGGGGCGTTTTTTGTTTTTGAAGCTCAACATGGGAGACCGGAGATTTAGGCCGTGCTCCCACAAGAAGCTTTTGGTGAGAGTAGGGCTGTGTACAGCTATACCCCCTTCAATAAAGCTACAACCACTTCAAAACAAAAGTGGCAAAAATTATGTGACAGGTCAACAGTACTACTTCCAGTTTTTTGGCATTAACTTCTTGATGGATCATTTTAGAGGCTGTTTTTTTTAACCTAATAGATTAGTAGGGAAAGTTAAACATTTACTAGGATATGAAGTAGGTTCTGTCTCTAGCAGCACCTTATAATACAGATATTAGAGGAGCTTTTACATTGATTGAATGCAGATAACAATAGTATCTCATTACTTTGTGTCAATACACAAAGAATCCCCACACCAGCCATATTATACGAAAAACACACGTAAATGGATTTGCGTAATTTGGAGATGACTTTACCCACATGGGTCTTTATTTACGTTCTTCCAGGTTTAAGCAGGTATGATACATACATAAAGGTATTTTAGGCTTTACGGACTTACTTGCCCACCACCAGGCTGGCGTTCTCCATTATCGCTAGATGTTGCATTCCCTCCTTGAGCAGGTACTCTTCTTCTTTCTGACAGACAACAACCAGTTGTTCTGCATTTTGCAACAAAAGCCTGAATTTGCCAGGCATCCTGATAGCTGCAGCCTGGTTGAGGGTTCTGTCCTAATGTTGAGTTCAGGCAGAGCAGAGCATGTGTTTGCAGTGTACAAAGGCTACAGCACTCAGCAGCAATGAAGGGCAGGTGAGTGTTGTAACCTCCCATGTATTTATATTGGTAGCAGAATGAAATGTTTCCACTTGTCCCTTCAACATCTTTCTACCCCACTTTATTTTTGTTTGCATATGACTTAATCTTTTAGTAACAGTGTAAAATAAGGGTACAAGACCCTTTTTTGTTTATTCTAAATAGTTTGTATGGTGCGCCCTCTCGTGTTCAAGAATGTTGTTGTTGGTACATTTTTTTTATTCTTTTTCTTCTTTGCTCCACACCAGGGCCAGATTCATTCAATTTATTTTGTGCAAAAATGTTGTGACTTATGGCGCTTTTACACCAATCCTGTGCAGCACCGCCTTGAATGGGGCTTAGACGAGGAACATGGCCAAGCACGCCCGACAAATTTATCATCATTTTTGCACAATAGTGGTGTAAATTATGGCAGAAATGTATGCTAGTCCCTGTCTGGTGGACACTTCCAGTGGCGACTTGTGGCAGTTGAAAAACGCACCAAATACATAAATTAGAGGAGCTTTACTAATACTGAATTTGGTACATATTACTCCAGCGCTACCTTCATTAACCTCTTAACGACCGCCAATATGCATCAAAACCGCGGTTGTTAAGGGGCCTTACTGCAGATCGCTGTTTCAAAATGGAGGTCAGGAATAAGTGAATAGTTCCCTCCTGCGGGCGCAATTCCTGTGGGTGACAGCTGACACCCTGTGGTATTGGCCCCGGCCAGTTTTACAACTGATCGGGGCTGATTAACCCTTGCAATACTGCTGTCAATTTCAACAGCGGTATCTAAGTGGTTAAAAGGGAGTTAATTGCCATTGTTGATTGTTACCATGGTACCCTGAGGTCATCTGATGACCCCAAAGTACGCTGTCATGTAAGATTCTGCTATAAGCTGGGTCTTCCGGGCTCTGGCAGTGAGTAACTGACAGGTCTCATGAACTGCAGTACACAAGTACTGCAATGCAAGAGACCAAAGTAAAAAATATTCATGTGCCACAGTGGGACTAAGTGAAAAAGTGAAAAAAAAAAGTTAAATAAAATATGTAAAAGTAAAAAAACACATAAAAGCGCACACAAATCACAAAATGCTGTTTGGCCAGTAAAAACGCAGCGTTTGCGTTAAAACAATCAAACAAAAAAAATACACAATATTGGTATTGCCGCATCTGTAGCGACCTGATCTAAAAAACTGGCAGGTTTTTTATTCCATATGGCGAACACCGCAAAAAAAACACTTAAAAAATGCAAAAAATGTCTCTTTTTCATCATACTGACACACAAAAAATTGAATAAAAAGCGATCAAAAATTCATAGAAAGAAAAAAATGTTATAAATGAAAACGCCAAACCATCCCACAAAAAACAAGCTGTAATATGGCTCATTTGACAAAAATATAAAAAAGTTTCAGCTCTCAGAATATGGCAATGCAAAAACAAATCAATTTTTATAAAATATTGTTTTTAGTCTGTAAAAGTAGCAAAGCATAAAAAACTATATAAATCTGGTATCACTGTAATCGTACTGATCCGAACCACGCAAAAAAAATTGAATGAAAACCATAATTGAATTGCTAGTTTTTGCTCATTCTGAGCCATTATGTGGCCCAAAATGGTACCAAAAAAATTTCCAACCCGTACAGCTGTTTGACAAAAAATAAACAAAGTTACAGCTCTCAGAATATGGAGGAAAAAAACTATTTTTTTTTAATAAAAAAGCATTTTTATTGTGTGATAGAAGCACAACATAAAAAGCCGATATAAATCTGATATCTCTGTAATTGCACTGACCCGAAGAATACAGCCGTCTAATCATTTATACCACACGGTGAACCGCACAAATATAAAAATAAAAGCAATTTTTGAACTGTTGTATATTTGTTCATTGTGCCTCCCAAAAATCAGAACAAGGCTTGGGTCACATTTATCCTGTGCTCTCCACTGAGCGCTTACGTCGGGGTTTCCATGAAAATCCCAAAAACTGCGATTCAGATAAAACCCCCGAAGGAACCACTCATTTACGAGACAGATTCAGTCACCTTGGACTCCATCTGGTTTCTATTCCGGTGGTGTCACGTTATTTTAGGCGTCTTTTTAGTGCACAAGTGTGGTCGACCACCTTTTTGTGAACGCCTAAAAAGATGGATACCACCGGAACAGATGCCAAATGGAGTCCAAAGTGTCTCCATCTGCCTCATTACAGTGATTGGTTCTGTCGTGGGTCTGAATTGCATTTTTGTGGAATTTACACTGAAATCCTGATGTAAGTGCTCAGCATAGAACACAAGATTTTGATCCAGACTTAGGTTATGTGCGCACGATCAGGAATTGCTTGCAGAAATTTCGGCAGCATTTCTGCAGCTCTTGGCATCAAAAACGCTGCGGAAATTCTGCACATTTTTGATGCATTTTTTTGTATTTAAATGCGTTTTATGTGTGTTTTTGCCTACGGATTCGCCATGTGTTTTTTCCAATGCATTGTATAGGAAAAATGCAGGCAAAGCCGCACAAAGAATGAACATGCTGCTTCTTTTTCTGCACATGAAATCCTGTCAGGAAAATTCCTAATCATGTGCACAAATCTTCAAAAATCCCACAGAAAATGCTGAGATAAGGTTTGCAATTGTGTTTTTTGGACCAAATGCGCAGATTTGCTGCAGCAAAAACGCCTAAAATACGCAACGTGTGCACATACCCTTATACTGAAAGCAATTGTGGCGCCCCTGAGGGTTCAGTCGCCACAGAGATACTGCATCTCACCCCGAGGTGTGGTGTCTCCCTTCTCTCAGGTAAGATGGGAGTGCTGCACAGAACCCCAACCACCTACATCCAACTCTACACCGCTCCAGGCCAACAGGAGGGGCAAGACGCAATGTAGTTTTCTGCTGAGTCCTAACCCTGGCTGGAGTAGGGGGGAACCCAAAGGTAGGGGGAACCAGTAGTGGGTGTGGGTGGAGGAAGTAGAAATGGGAAGCACATATACAGTAAGTATATATTAGGAAGCCATATTAGGTCTAGGAGAGAGAGAGTTCAGTTCAGTCTGGGAGCAGAGGCTCAGTCAGAGCTCTGCTCCACAAGTTAGTGCCCAGGATAGAGGCCCGGAGGGGAGCAGGGAGCAAGCTCCATTCTACAAAAAGGATCCCAGGGGGTACAGCGCGTGCAGGACGGCACCCGTACGCCCCGCTCCTGCCAGGAGACAGGAGGGATCGTGCTTGCCGCATTCAAAACCCCAGGGGGTCAAGTTGGTCCCGGATCTGACTTACAGGAAGGACTTCAGCATACCCGAGCGGGACTGAGAGTGGGCAGCGTAGGGCAACGGTGAGAAGGACCAAGTGTGGAGAAGGTCAAGTTAGGCACATATGAAAGTGGTGTTTTGCCAAGCACCTCTAAGCTGCTTGAAGGAGGACTGAACCCCTTCCCGGTGAACGCAGCGCGACGAGGGAGGCTATCACCTGTAAGCGCACTTGTGAATTGCCTTAAAGAACTGTAAGTAAAGCACTGGACGACTGCATGAAGTGCCTCTGTCTGTTTCTTTACTGGCGCCAACTTTCCTACCTGCACCACAACGCCCAGCGCACCCACCTCCATTCAGTCTACACTGCCCTGAGGCCTGCTCCACCTGTGGGGAGCCGTCCCATCAAAGCTGCCCCTAACATCAGCCTCAGTGGACTGTCACAGCGCTGGTAACCTCTTACCAGAATCCACAGGTGGCGTCATGAACTTTTATTTTCATTTTTTACTAAACCCCTTTTTGGCGCACTGTCCGCCCTGGGCCAGCCAACATGATATATATATATACTGCCCCAGACAGTAAGGCCCCACCGGGGGCGAGACACAATCAAAAAATGTTTTGTACCCAAAAATGTTACCACACAATACCAGCCCCCACTCAGGTCCATCATCTCTCTCTGTAACTATAGGGGGCTCCCACGTTATTGGTAGAACAAAGACTCTGGAAAAGCGACGGCTCCAGCCCCCTAAAAAAAACAACGAGGGAATTCTGTGCTCCCGAATCCTAATGCCCCCTCCTTCTGAGGCTCACTGTGCCTAAGGCCTCTTTCACACGTCTGTGGTGACAATTTCCACACGTACCGGAGACACTGACACATGCAGACCCATTCAAATCTATGGGTCTATTCACATCTCAGTGTGTTGTCACGGACCGTGTGTCTGTGTGCTCCACACCGAGACAAGTTTTTTGCGGATACACGGTCTGCAAAAGTGCCTCACGCTGAACACACACGGATGACATCCATGTGTCATCAGTGTGACAGGTACCAGCTCCTGGGGATCAGTGTACAGTTAGCGCAGTTTCCAAGCGCCGGGTGCTGAACACTGCCCTCATCATGGTTCCCTGCCGGCGCTGTGATCAGCACCAGCAGGGATTATGATGAGGGTAGTAGTGGTAGTCTGATCCTGCAGTTTCCCCACTTGTAAAAATAAGATAAAATAATAAAATCCATGTACTCACATCTCCTAGGTGTCCCCCGCTGTAATCCTCTGACCGCTGCTGCAGAGGAGCCGGGGAGAATGATAAAGGGGCATCAGTGAAAAAGTGGTGGACAACTTCTTTAAGAATGATATACAAGACACCTATCAGGGCCCAGCAGGACACAAACTTTTCTGGTGCAAGAACCATATTATCAGACTGTACCACTCCAAAGAACCTGACTTCCTCTGTTCTTTCATCACCATCATGTTCTTTAGGAAAAGAAAATGTTGGTGAATGTTACTTAGTTCCCTCTCTATATATGTATATACATCCAGGTTTTTGGGTACCTCACCTGTCCAAACCAACACCCCTCCAGCTCTACTTGGTATTGTCTGCCTATTTTGCATAGGGATATAGATGCAAAAGGTCATAATGACCGTTAAACTGTCCGCTTGGAGGAGACAGGGGACAGACCAGGTGTATGTGAGTTACAGCACATCCTTCTGATAAGTGGCTTATAGCAGCAAAGGTTTAATGTCATCTGTCTAAGGCCTCATTCAGAAGTCCGATTTTCTTATGAACCATAAAAACAAACCAATTATTTTGATCAGACTTTCATCAAAGTTTGATCAGTGACATCATTACAAAACTGTTAGGCCTCATTCACACATTAGTATTATGGATCAGTATTTTTGCATCAGTATTAATATGCCAAAACCAGGAGTGTCTCCAAAACACAGAGCAGGTGTCAATCTTTCATTTATAGTTTTTCCACTCCTGGTTTTGGCGCACAAACACTGATGTAAAAATACTGACGTGTGAATGAGGATTAAATATACACTGCTCAAAAAAATAAGGGGAACACTCAAATAACACATCCTAGATCTGAATGAATGAAATATTCTCATTGAATACTTTGTTCTGTACAAAGTTGAATGTGCTGACAACAAAATCACACAAAAATCATCAATGGAAATCAAATTTATTAACCAATGGAGGCCTGGATTTGGAGTCACCCCCAAAATTAAAGTGGAAAAACACACTACAGGCTGATCCAACTTTGATGTAATGTCCTTAAAACAAGTCAAAATGAGGCTCAGTATTGTGTGTGGCCTCCACGTGCCTGTATGACCTCCCCACAATGCCTGGGCATGCTCCTGATGAGGTTGCGGATGGTCTCCTGTGGGATCTCCTCCTAGACCTGGACTAAAGCATCCGCAAACTCCTGGACAGTCTGTGGTGCAACGTGACGGTGGATGGAGCGAGACATGATGTCCCAGATGTGCTCAATCGGATTCAGGTCTGGGGAACGGGCGGGCCAGTCCATAGCTTCAATGCCTTCATCTTGCAGGAACTGCTGACACACTCCAGCCACATGAGGTCTGGCGTTGTCCTGCATTAGGAGGAACCCAGGGCCAACCGCACCAGCATATGGTCTCACAAGGGGTCTGAGGATCTCATCTCGGTACCTAATGGCAGTCAGGCTACCTCTGGCGAGCACATGGAGGGCTGTTCGGCCCTCTAAAGAAATGCCACCCCACACCATTACTGACCCACTGCCAAACCGGTCATGCTGAAGGATGTTGCAGGCAGCAGATCGCTCTCCACGGCGTCTCTAGACTCTGTCACGTCTGTCACATGTGCTCAGTGTGAACCTGCTTTCATCTGTGAAGAGCACAGGGCGCCAGTGGCGACTTTGCCAATCCTGGTGTTCTGTGGCAAATGCCAAGCGTCCTGCACGGTGTTGGGCAGTGAGCAAAACCCCCACCTGTGGACGTCGGGCCCTCATACCACCCTCATGGAGTCGGTTTCTAACCGTTTGTGCAGACACATGCACATTTGTGGCCTGCTGGAGGTCATTTTGCAGGGCTCTGGCAGTGCTCCTCCTGTTCCTCCTTGCACAAAGGCGGAGGTAGCGGTCCTGCTGCTGGGTTGTTTCCCTCCTACGGGCCCCTCCACGTCTACTGGTGTACTGGCCTGTCTCCTGGTAGCGCCTCCAGCCTCTGGACACTACGCTGACAGACACAGCAAACCTCCTTGCCACAGCTCGCATTGATGTGCCATCCTGGATGAGCTGCACTACCTGAGCAACTTCTGTGTGTTGTAGAGTCCGTCTCATGCTACCACGAGTGTGAAAGCACAACCAACATTCAAAAGTGACCAAAACATCAGCCAGAAAGCATTGGTACTGAGATGTGGTCTGTGGTCCCCACCTGCAGAACCACTCCTTTATTGAGGGTGTCTTTATTATTGCCAATAATTTCCATCTACTGTCCATTCCTTTGGCACAACAGCATGTGAAATTGATTGTCAATCAGTGTTGCTTCCTAAGTGGACAGTTTGATTTCACAGAAGTTTAATTTACTTGGAGTTATATTCTGTTGTTTAAGTGTTCCCTTTATTTTTTTGAACAGTGTAAATTATGATCTCATCATACCCATGATGTCTCCAGTATGTGTGCAGTGGTCTCACATAGGGTGAGTGTATGTACATGCAACAGATTAGATGCTGATATACCCACTGACTTTTTGCAAACTGAAGATGCTTCAGGAAAACGCCTGTAGTGTTTTTCCTCAAGTATCTTTTTGCAGATGCACCCATTAAGTAAAATAGGTTACTTGCATTTTGTTCAAAAATGCGCAACGTAAAAAAACTTACTAAATTCAATAAATAAAAGTTCTGAATATCACTAGCACTATTACCATATGCACTGTGCAACATAGCTCAACAGCATAAATTAGATTATTACATTCTAAACTGGCACATTAACACCACATATTGTGGCCAAATATTTAAAAACATTTTAATGGTATAAAATATGAAAAATTACTAAATTTAGATATTTTGAACTTTCAAATGACGCGCCCAGGGGATGGGGACGACTCGGCGCCCGGGCCTTGTTGTAGCCTGATCTCGGGGGATGCCGCGGTGGCCGGCTCCCGGGCCCGTACCCTGGGGTCACTCTTAAAAGGAAAGGGGAGAAAGTTATATGGGATAGGGGAATGTTCGTGACGCCACCTGTGGTGTCTGGTGAGGATCACCAGCGCTGCGACAGTCCTCTGAGGCCGGTGTTCAGGCAGCTTAGTCGGTGCGGCTCCCCACAGGTGGAGCGGGGCCTCAGGGCAGCGAAGAGAGGGTGTAGAATAGAGCGTTGGCGGGTGCAGAACCGCGGAGGAAAGAACAGACAGAGGCAGTAGTTGAAGTCATCCAAGTCTTTACTCACTGTGGTGATTTGTCAGCTCAGAGCTTCTCTCTGCTGCCACACGGCGAGCTGCGGCCGCCAGGGTGGGGTTCAGCACACTCCAAGTAGTTCAGGAGCACTTGACAGGACCCCCGCTCTAGTATGTTCCTCTCTTGTTGAACTTCTCCCGCCTTGAGTCCCTCACTGAGTCCCGTACGGGTACTGCGATGTCCCTTGTGGGTAACGTATAGTTCCCGGACCGACTGGGTGCCCTTTTTGGTGACTTGTGGTGAGAACGTGGTGTAAGGCCGGGTCCCTCTGGATAAACTCAGATTAGGGCATACAGGTGGCGACTCCTCTCCGTCCGTATCCCCCTGGGATCCACATAAGCCTCCGGACTTTTCCGACAGAGACGTGAAGTGCAAAGTCAGATAATCGGGGACCGGTACCCCCTCTTGCAGCAGGGTCTCTCTGGCAGGGCCAGAATAAGGTATGCAGGTGGCGACTCCGCTCCGTCCGCACCCCCTGAGATGCTTTCGCCTGTGGAGCCTATCTCCACTGCTCCCCTCCTGGGCCTTCTTGGTTGGACCCTGACCGGGGACAGAGCCGGTTATGACTCTGCCCCGACCCCCCCTGTCTCGAGGCCTGAGATCGGGAACCGTGGACCCTCAACGGGCTGCAGCTTTGTACTGACTTGCCGCCCCAAAGACCCATGACCAAACACCCGGTTATTAAAATGGCCTCCAGTTATATAGAATTCTAATTAAGTGCTTAGTTAAATGCTTCCTCCACCCTCACTCACTACGTGGTTCCCCCTAACTTTGGTTTCCCCCCAACTCCTCCATTCAGGACCGGGGCAGCACTATGGTGCTTTAGGCCCCCTACAGAACTGGAGTGGTGTAGTGTTGAGTGTGTGGTTGGGGTCCCGGTAGCACTCCATCCTTACCTGGGAGAGGAGATACCACACCTCGTTCTGAGGTGCAGTACCCCTGTGGCAACTGAACCCTCAGGGGCGCCACACAAACACTTGAGGAGCAGCTGCTGAAATTTGGCATAAATATCTAGTGTAGTGCTAGCTCGGATTACGATCGCTGTAAATGTGGGCGGGATCTGATGTCACTCCTCCCCATCTGGATGTTTGTGAAAAAGCAAGTTAAAAATCTGTTAAAATCAATCAGTAGCAACAAAAAGTTGCAGTGTAGCCCAGGCCTTAAAGCGGTTGTCTGGCCTCAGGTTACAAGTCTGCAGCCACTATATGTGACTGGAGACTGGGGAATCCTCACATCGCACGCACTGCATTTGCATATATGTGGTCACGTTCCGACTGGAGAACCCTCACAGCGTGCAGTAACATAGAGGGAAGCCTAAGGCCAGATAACACCTTTAGTAAAACACACCAGCTACACAAGACACAATTATGTCTGGATAGTTTGCTACAATGTAACAGTGCAGGGAAAAAGCCCAGGATACTCAAATGGTCCTACATCAGCCTCTCCACACCCTGAAATGACTAATAACAGGGAGAAATGTATTGTATTCACCTGTCCTACAGTCAGTCTCTCACCAGTAATGGCTGAAAACAGTAATAGATTGTAGGTCTTTTTTATTTATAGAAGAAAACATTACAGGACACAAAACAGAAGAACAAAACAAGACGACAAAAACCCAACACAAATCACAGAAAATAGAAGCAAAATAAATCAAAACAGAAATATAAGGTCCGACCTCCAGAGAAAGAACAAAATCACCATCACCCCAGGAATATATAGATAGAGAAGAAATAACTATTATAAAACCTATAAAACCCCCGGCCCAGCTTCATTCATACTACTATATACAATCCCACAGAACGCTCACACTGCCCTATATACACATAAAACACCGTCCTATATGCAAGATTATATACAATAAAACACTAAACCTAATATAACGTATATACAACCGGAAACTAACACTAACCTACTGGTCCCACTGCCTGACCTTAGTCACACCCTTACCGCACCTCATTCACACCACAGAAACCAAAAATAACAATATATACAATAGTGACATGGACAAAAAATATATATATTTTTTTAATATTTTATATATTTTTTTGTAATTTTTTAATATATATATATATAAAACACAGACCTACACTAACTATCCCGCCACCCCTGATCCAGCTCTGGCCACAAAGTTCAGGATTACTCCGAGCTAGGATCAGGCCCCAAAGTTTTTCCCCAGGCGGGGCCTGGACCAGGCCAGATCAGTCCTCTTATCACCGCTGATGAAGAACTCCCCCAAATCCCCCACCCAACCTAACTAAAACCCCAATTATACATTATATACAGTATATACAGAACACAACCTACACACTCACCATCCAAGGCTCAAGTTCGATGCCGGCAAACCTTCTATTCAGGAGACAGAAATACAAAACAAAAATCTAGGGTGGAAAGACATCAGCCCACCACCAGGGTATAGGAGTACTACCGGACTAAGGCACCCTGAAGGAAAAGCCCCTCCAGAGACGGGCCGCCCTCCGGGCACCCAGTCCTTCATACTCCAGAGAACGTACCTTCACCAGGTCACCTAGGATGTTCCTACAGACTTCATCTACATGGAGGATTTTACTCTGCGTCGAGACTAAAACTCGTGCGTTCCACGTGAAATACCTGACCACTGCGCTGACTATGAATAAAGTGTCTCGGTCCCTTCTCCCAAGGTCTCCGAACGCTCCATAGGCCCAACCGGTGTAGGACAGAGTAGCCAGCCGCAGCCAACCAATGGAAGCCCCCACCCTGTTGTACACCTCTGTATTAAAGGGACAATGAAGCAGGAAGTGCTCCATGCTTTCCAGCACGTTAGCACAAGCCTCACGGGGGCAATTCCTGTCCTCGGAGCTCCTGTACTTCAAATTGTCCCTCACATACAGCTTACCATGGAAGCAGCGCCAAGTCAAGTCCCAGTACTTCTCGGGGATCCTGCTAGAATTTAACAAACTCAACCCAACCTCCAGATCCCGACTTGGGCAGTCTTTGAGGACCAATGGACTCTGAAAATGAGAAAGCAAGACCCTCATATCGAGGAGTTTCCTCGGGAGGGACCTCACCTCCCACATTCCCAGACCCCACCGGCTGATCATTTTCAGAACCGGGGTAACGTAAGCCGGGAGATACCTGTGTGGTGTGCGAAGATCCTTCACTCTTCCCCCTGTCTCCCATTCCTGGAAGAAAGGCTGAAACCATCCCTTGCAGGAGAATACCCACGGAGGAGCCCTCTCTTTCCAGAGGTTTGCCACGTTCACTTTCAAGAAGATGTTCACTAGGAACACCACGGGGTTCACCATATTCAAACCCCCTAGTCTCCTCGTGCGGTAAGTGACCTCCCGCTTGACTAGGTTCAGTCTGTTCCCCCATAGCATCTGAAAGAACAGACTGTAGACCCGTGTCCAGAGAGGCTCTGGCAAGACACAGACGCTGCCCAGGTAGATTAGCAAGGGGAGCAGGAAAGCTTTGCACAGGCCAACCCTTTCCCTCAGGGTCAAAGACCAACCCCTCCATTGGTCCACTCTTTGGGCGACACCTTTGATTCTACCTTCCCAGTTTTTCGTGGGGTAATCATCCTGGCCGAATTCGATGCCCAGGACTTTGGCATGTTCTTGGGGTTCGGGGAGGGTGTCCGGAAGATCAAACCCGGGATCTCCGCCTCCCAGCCAGAGACTCTCACACTTATCCTGGTTGACCTTGGACCCGGATGCCTCCGAGTAGCTCTCCACTTCTGACATCACTGCCGCTGCCTCCTCTTGCGAAGAAACAAAGACGGTGACATCGTCCGCGTAGGCCACCACCCTCAGGATAGCCTCCGGCGCCGCCCCGCCCATCCGCACCCCCGCCAACGGTCCACAATCGATCCTTCTGAGGAAGGGATCGATCGCAAACGCGTAAAGCAAAGGGCTAAGAGGACAGCCCTGACGGACACCGGATCCTACCCCGAAAGGTCGCCCAATCCACCCATTCACCAAAGGGAAAGTCTCAGCTCCTGCATACAAGGTCTTAAGCCAGTCCACAAACCCTCCAGGCAGACCATACCTCAAAAGAGTGGACCAGAGGTACTCGTGGTTGACCCGATCAAAGGCTTTTGCCTGATCCAGGGTCAGCAAGAACCCCTTCCAAAGGCCCGCCCTGCCTTGCTCCACGGCCTATCGGACACCTAGAACAGCACTAAAAGTGCTACGGCCAGGAACGCAACAGTGCTGAACCTCCGAAAGGAGCCGGGGTGCAAACTTCACCAGCCTGTTGAAAAGTATCTTAGCTAAAATCTTCCTGTCCACATTGAGAAGTGCTATGGGACGCCAGTTCTCAATGCGTGATGGATCCTTACCCTTTGACAAAATGATCAAAGCTGACCTCCTTAATGATCTCGGCAGAGTGCCCGAGGAGAGACACTCGTTAAACACCTGAGTCAAGAGGGGGACCAAAGAGTCCCTAAAGGTCCTAAAGAACTCGGATGTTAAGCCATCCGGACCTGGCGACTTTTTGGGCCTAAGCCCATCGATCGCCAGTCTCACTTCCTCTTCTTTGATCGCTTCTTCCAAACCGCCCAGCGAGAGGTCAGCCCCTGGCTCAGGAACAGATTCAGCCAGGAAAACCGACATCCCGTCACGATCCAGCTCCCTCCTTCCCAAGAGGTGCGAGTAGTAGGAACTGACGACCTCCAAGATCCCTGATCTGGACCTTCTCAGGGACCCCGTACTGTCCACCAGCCCCGTCACTATCTTACTATTCACTGACATCTTACAGTTTCTGTAAGGGTCGGGCGAGCAGTACTTCCCGTAGTCTCTCTCGAAAACCAAAGATGCGTGCCTATCGTACTGACACCTCTTCAGCAAGGACTTCACTCTGGAGATCTCCTCACGGCTACCTCCAGTTGAGACAAGATGCTCGAGTTTCCTCATCAGGCTCTGATACAGGCGATCCCTGTTCAGGCTTCTGAGGTTCGAGAGCTGCCGGAAGAATCTCGCCACCCGATGTTTGAACATCTCCCACCACTCCGACTTAGTGTTACTTAGGCCTAGCAATGGTACCTGGCTCTGAAGGAATTCCTCAAAAGACCGTCTTACAGCTTCTTCCTCAAGGAGTGACGAATTCAGCTTCCAATAACCTCTTCCCATCCGAGGAGTCTCTGTAACGTTCAGAGAAAACATAATCAAACAGTGATCGGAGAACTCCACCTCCACAACCGACAACGGTGAAGAGACGGCCTCCTCCTTCAAATAAAACCTGTCTAGCCTAGACCTGCACTGACTACCTCTAAAAAAGGTGAATCCCGTGTCGCCCGGGTTGTGCCGGATGTGGACATCCACCAGGCGAGTCTCACTCACTATCCTGTTTAACGCGACGCAGTCATAAGCCAGCTGGTCTCCGGAACCTCCTCTATAACAGGATCTCGTGACGTTGTTGAAATCCCCTCCGAAGACCACCTGCCGACTCGAAAATAAAAAAGGTTTGATCTTCAGGAAGAGACATTTGCGGTCCCACTTGGACTCGGGACCGTAGATGTTAATGAGCCGAAGCTCTTGTCCCCCCATGGAAACATCTAGGATCAAGTATCTCCCCATTTCTAATTCGATCACTCGTCTGCATTCAACCGCTGCGGTCTTAAAAAGGACCGCCACCCCGCTATACGGCTCGGCCGCAAGAGACCAGTAGGAGGGTCCATGCCTCCACTCCCGCCTTGCTTTATGCAAGGTTGATATATCGGTCAACCTGGTCTCCTGCAAAAACAAAATGTCGGCGTCAAGTTGGCCGAGAAAATGAAAGGCCGTGTACCTTGCCGCATCTGACTTTATGCTGCAAACGTTAATAATTGCCAGCGTCAACGGGGTGGGTGCCGCCATCATGATTGATTGAATTATATAGCCTTTTTCTTCCCACCACTGACCGTCCCAACCTCTTCCTCCGATAACGACGGGTTTTTAGTGCGCTTAAGACAAACAGACTCGTCCATTCTCTCCTTACATACATTCTTGCCGTTGTCTGGTGGTCCTGGGTTAGTCCCCCCCCCAGAGGGCTTTGTATTTGCCCCCCGAGAGGAAGACCCAGCCATCTCCTGAGCCCCAACCACCTTGTCCGCAACCTCCGGCCCCGGGTCCCCACTTCCCCCCTCCAGAGGGAGGTCCTGGAGAGCCCCGAACCGGTTGGAGAGATCCACCAGAGGGGGGGCGGCTGAACCCCCCAATGGCGCCTGGATCACGGCCAGAGAGTCAGAGGGGTCGCACTCCAAAGAGGCAGCTCGAGACCTGGTCCCCCTCCTACCTCTGGCCATTTTCCTGTTACCCTTTTTCTTTTTCTGTGACCACTCCCCCTCTCCCTCATCTAGACTGTCACCAGAAGAGGGTTCCTGGGAAGATGTGGCGTCCTCTCGCTCTTCCCTTTCAAGTCTCTTGACCTCCTCGCTCAATTCGCTGTCTTTAGGATCCTCAGCTGCAAGTGAAGTACCTGGGTCAGAGTTTAGGGACATTACTCCCTGCCCCCTGTCCCCACGGTGCTGCTCCTACCGCCTGATGTTGGATGGCGGCAACTTGCTCCTCACCGGATCCCTGCCTCCCCCGCCTCTGCTGGTCCCTTCACCGGCAAGATTAGTCCCGACTTTCGCCTGTCCCGCACTCGCCGCTTTCAGGACCGCATTGGCGAAGGAACGCGGACAGCGACTGAACGGGTGACCGAGGTCACCACACAAGGTACACCTAATCCTGCGACAGGCAGCAGCAAGATGACCGAGGTCCCCACACAGTCCGCATTTCTGGGTGGTACACTGCGCACTGAAGTTTGTGGGGCTACCGCACCTGTGACAGACCTTAGGCTGCCCCCGGTAGAAAATCAAGATCCTATCCCTCCCCAAAAAGGTTGAGGAGGGGATATGGGTAACAGTGTTTCCCGAACCTTCAATTTCACCATGTAGGTCCAGGCCCCTGACCAGATACCATGGTCATCCAGATTCTTTTCGGGAATATTGGTGACCTCTCCGTATCGACTCACCCAGGTGGTAATGTCCATACAGGAAAGTGACTCGTTACTAGTCAAAACGGTCACTTTCCTGACTGAATCTTGGCGGGTTATTGCCAGGGGAAAGAGACCATGCCATTCGGGGCGACTCCGAGCCAGCTCATGGCGAGACCAGAAAAGCTCAAGGCCCTCCGGTCTCACGAAGCTGACATCGAAGTAGGAGGTCCCGTAGGGATGGATCAAGGCAAAGATGTCATATGCCGCAAAGCCCATCCCCAGCAGGAGCTCAACCACCTTCGACCTATCAGGACAGGCATCCTTGCTTACCCACTGGAGACGGACCACGTTCCTACGGTTACTCCTCTGCCCCGTTGTCGGCAGAGACCAGACAGTCTCTGCCCCTCTATCTCGGAAGGCTGAAAGACCATGTCTCTCTATCCAGAAAGACAGATCAACCTCCCTCCCCTCTACAGTGATGGAGCTCTCCCCTCTCCTCAGGGCGTCCAGGAGCTGCTGTTGCAAGTCACCATCCCCAGGGCCACCAGACGAGGGCGCACTACTACCCCCAGCACTGACAGCTCCTGAATAGCTTTGGGCTGAAGCCCCAGCCAATGCTGGGGGGGCAGCGGGACCATCGCCTACTTCCCCCCCACCAACACCAATGCTGCTCCCACCATTCACTCCACTACTACTGCCACCATTCGCAGGACCACCACTCCCATCATTCACTCCACTACTTCTCCCACCATTTGCTACACCACTACTCCCACCATTCATTCCACCACTATCCCCACCATTTGCTACACCACTACTCCCACCATTCATTCCACCACTACCCCCACCATTTGCTGCATCATCATTCACTGCACCACTACCCCCACCATTTGCTGCATCATCATTCACTGCAGCACTACTTCCACCATTCCTACTACTCTCACCATCTGCTCCACCATTACTCCCACCATCTGCTCCACCATTACTCCCATCATTCACTGCACCACTACTTCCATTCCCTTTACTTGTCACCCCATTACCTCTGCTGTTCTCTGCACCTTCCACAGTCACCTCCATTCCTTCCTCCCTTGTGTCTGGTGTCTCTGCACTCACACCTGCTGGGCCGGGGGAGGGGAGCACTCCCAGAGACTCCTTTCCCTGCAGCACCACACCCGTTTTCTTTTGGTTGCTGCTGGCTTTCTGCAGGTCGTCTCCTGGAGCGCCCCGCCCCCCTACCGCAGCATTTTGTTCCTTGTGCTGGGCAGACTGTTTGTTGGGCACCGCTGCCCGCCCTGCACCCACAGATTTTGGGGCCTTACTGTCCTTTTTGGGCGCTGGGGCACACTGCCCCCCTGTCGCAGCAGTGCGCCCAGTATTCTTGGCGGATGTTTTTTTCACATCCCTCTCGGCCTCCCCGGCCCCGGTGATAACCGGCTTAGCCGCAGAGGGCAGGGAGGGAAACTCCACAGAACTCCCTATGTCCGGCGCTGTGAGTACCTCCACAGCCTCGCCCCCTGCACTGTTTCCCGCACAGATGGCAGCATCGCCGGACGTCCTTCTCCTCTCCCCACCTTGCCTCTAGCTCGAGCCCACTGCAGAGCCCGTGCCTTTAGGTTTGGTGGGGTTTACACAGGAGGTGGTAGGCGCAACATCAGACATTGGTACATACTTGTAACTCACCACCTCCTGTGCGGCTCCTCCGGTCTTCTTCTTCTTTTTTTTCTCCTCCACTGGATCGTCCTCCCCGAAGGAAAACCGTGTCAGGTCCACTGGAGACTCCAGCAGTCGGATTTCCCTCAGCAATCCACCTTCCTCTTCCCCCTGACACTCCAGCCTCTGCTGTGGGAGTCCTCTGCCCTGCAGGGAGAGCACTGGAACTCCGGCTCTGCCCCTCACTGGCTCCAGCACCTGGAACTCCAGTCACCTCTTCATCCTCCTCCTCCTCTTCACTAAGGACGCCGGCTGGCGGTTCTCCTGAGGTGTTTAACCCCTTCATTTCTGAGAACCGCCGCTGGTTCTTAAACCTCTCCAGGAAGGGACCTGCGCTTTTCTCAATCCCCTCCCGGAGGAGCACTAACCTGACCACCTCGTCTCTGAGGGCTTTAAACCTCTGGGAGGTCGCGGGTCTTTCCTTGTTGGACGCCCGGGTGTTCAGGATCCGGGCCTCCCTCAGCTCCTCTTTCAGCTGGGTTAGTGCTTTGCCGGCGTCCTCGTATTCTCGTAGCATGGCGACCACTCGGGAAGAGAAGGAACTTGTGGACTCGCTGGAGCTCATCTCCCCCCAGGATCTTGCTGGGCTCTTGTTCCTGGGGCCTGGGGTGCCCCGGTCTCCCTCTCTGGGCGGGCGATGAACCGTCTCGGGGTTGGAGTAAGTAGGTATGTTTTTCTTCACCCTACCGGATCTCCTCACTCCCTCCTGGGCCGGTTGTTGAGGCTCCTTCTCCCCCGCCGGCATAGACCGGGGTATAGGAGGCTGGGAAGCCATGCCGGCCTCCCAGTAAGCCTGCCTCTCCCTGGGGAGAAGAGAGGCAGACGACGACCCTCCTCCTGGAAGTCCTGGAGCTCACGAGGCAGGTGCTACTCTCAGCAGGGAGAAACTGATTGTACTCACCTGTCCTACAGTCAGCCTCTCACCAGTAATGGCTGATAACAGTAATAGATTGTAGGTCTTTTTTTATTTATAGAAGAAGAACATTACAGGACACAAAGCATAAGAACAAAACTGCAGAACAAGACGACAAAAACCCGACACAAATCACAGAAATAGAAGATCCGACCTACAGAGAAAGAACAGAATCCCCCCAGAAATATATACATAGAGAAGAAATAACTATTATACAACCTATAAAACCCCCGGCCCAGCTTCATTCATACTACTATATACAATCCCACACAACGCTCACACCGTCCTATATACACATAAAACACCGTCCTATATACAAGATTATATACAATAAAACACTAAACCTAATATAACGTATATACAACCGGACACTAACACTAACCTACTGGTCCCACTGCCTGACCTTAGTCACCCCCTTACCGCACCTCATTCACACCACAGAAAATCAAAAATAACAATATATACAATAGTGACATGGACAATTTTTTTTTTTTTTTTTTAATATTTTATATATTTTTTTAAATTTTTAATATATATACATAAAACACAAACCTACACTAACTATCCCGCCACCCCTGATCCAGCTCTGGCCACAAAGTTCAGGATTACTCCGAGCTAGGATCAGGCCCCAAAGTTTTTCCCCAGGCGGGGCCTGGACCAGGCCAGATCAGTCCTCTTATCACCGCTGATGAAGAACCCCCCCAAATCCCACACCCAACCTAACTAAAACCCCCTATTATACATTATATACAATATATACAGAACACAACCTACACACTCGCCATCCAAGGCTTAAGTTCGATGCCGGCAAACCTTCTATTCAGGAGACAGAAATACAAAACAAAAATCTAGGGTGGAAAGACATCAGCCCACCACCAGGATATAGGAGTACTACGGACTAAGGCACCCTGAAGGAAAAGCCCCTCCAGAGACGGGCCGCCCTCCGGGCACCCAGTCCTTCATACTCCAGAGAACGTACCTTCACCAGGTCACCTAGGATGTTCCTACAGACTTCATCTACATGGAGGATTTTACTCTGCGTCGAGACTAAAACTCGTGCGTTCCACGTGAAATACCTGACCACTGCACTGACTATGAATAAAGTGTCTCGGTCCCTTCTCCCAAGGTCTCCGAACGCTCCATAGGCCCACCCGGCGTAGCACAGAGTAGCCAGCCGCAGCCAACCAATGGAAGCCCCCACCCTGTTGTACACCTCTGTATTAAAGGGACAATGAAGCAGGAAGTGCTCCATGCTTTCCAGCACGTTAGCACAAGCCTCACGGGGGCAATTCCTGTCCTCGGAGCTCCTGTACTTCAAATTGTCCCTCACATACAGCTTACCATGGAAGCAGCGCCAAGTCAAGTCCCAGTACTTCTTGGGGATCCTGCTAGAATTTAACAAACTCAACCCAACCTCCAGATCCCGACTTGGGCAGTCTTTGAGGACCAATGGACTCTGAAAACGAGAAAGCAAGACCCTCATATCGAGGAGTTTCCTCGGGAGGGACCTCACCTCCCACATTCCCAGACCCCACCGGCGGATCATTTTCAGAACTGGGGTAACGTAAGCCGGGAGATGCCCGTGTGGTGTGCGAAGATCCTTCAATCTTCCCCCTGTCTCCCATTCCTGGAAGAAAGGCTGAAACCATCCCTTGCAGGAGAATACCCACGGAGGAGCCCTCTCTTTCCAGAGGTTTGCCACGTTCAGTTTCAAGAAGGTGTTCACTAGGAACACCACGGGGTTCACCATATTCAAACCCCCTAGTCTCCTCGTGCGGTAAGTGACCTCCCGCTTGACTAGGTTCAGTCTGTTCCCCCATAACATCTGGAAGAACAGACTGTAGACCCGTGTCCAGAGAGGCTCTGGCAAGACACAGACGCTGCCCAGGTAGATTAGCAAGGGGAGCAGGAAAGCTTTGCACAGGCCAACCCTTTCCCTCAGGGTCAAAGACCAACCCCTCCATTGGTCCACTCTTTGGGCGACACCTTTGATTCTGCCTTCCCAGTTTTTCGTGGGGTAATCACCCTGGCCGAATTCGATGCCCAGGACTTTGGCATGTTCTTGGGGTTCGGGGAGGGTGTCCGGAAGATCAAACCCGGGATCTCCGCCTCCCAGCCAGAGACTCTCACACTTATCCTGGTTGACCTTGGACCCGGATGCCTCCGAGTAGCGCTCCACTTCTGACATCACCGCCGCTGCCTCCTCTTGCGAAGAAACAAAGACGGTGACATCGTCCGCGTAGGCCACCACCCTCAGGATAGCCTCCGGCGCCGCCCCACCCATCCGCACCCCCGCCAACGGTCCACAATCGATCCTTCTGAGGAAGGGATCGATCGCAAACGCGTAAAGCAAAGGGCTAAGAGGACAGCCCTGACGGACACCGGATCCTACCCCGAAAGGTCGTCCAATCCACCCATTCACCAGAGGGAAAGTCTCAGCCCCTGCATACAAGGTCTTAAGCCAGTCCACAAACCCTCCAGGCAGACCATACCTCAAAAGAGTGGACCAGAGGTACTCGTGGTTAACCCGATCAAAGGCTTTTGCCTGATCCAGGGTCAGCAAGAACCCCTTCCAAAGGCCCGCCCTGCCTTGCTCCACGGCCTCTCGGACACCTAGAACAGCACTAAAAGTGCTACGGCCAGGAACGCAACAGTGCTGAACCTCCGAAAGGAGCCGGGGTGCAAACTTCACCAGCCTGTTGAAAAGTATCTTAGCCAAAATCTTCCTGTCCACATTGAGAAGTGCTATGGGACGCCAGTTCTCAATGCGTGACGGATCCTTACCCTTTGACAAAATGATCAAAGCTGACCTCCTTAATGATCTCGGCAGAGTGCCCGAGGAGAGACACTCGTTAAAAACCTGAGTCAAGAGGGGGACCAAAGAGTCCCTAAAGGTCCTAAAGAACTCGGATGTTAAGCCATCCGGACCTGGCGACTTTTTGGGCCTAAGCCCATCGATCGCCAGTCTCACTTCCTCTTCTTTGATCGCTTCTGCCAAACCGCCCAGCGAGAGGTCAGCCCCTGGCTCAGGAACAGATTCAGCCAGGAAAACCGACATCCCGTCACGATCCAGCTCCCTCCTTCCCAAGAGGTGCGAGTAGTAGGAACTGACGACCTCCAAGATCCCTGATCTGGACCTTCTCAGGGACCCCGTATTGTCCACCAGCCCCGTCACTATCTTACTATTCACTGACATCTTACAGTTTCTGTAAGGGTCGGGCGAGCAGTACTTCCCGTAGTCTCTCTCGAAAACCAAAGATGCGTGCCTATCGTACTGACACCTCTTCAGCAAGGACTTCACTCTGGAGATCTCCTCACGGCTACCTCCAGTCGAGTCAAGATGCTCGAGTTTCCTCCTCAGGCTCTGATACAGGCGATCCCTGTTCAGGCTTCTGAGGTTCGAGAGCTGCCGGAAGAATCTCGCCACCCGATGTTTGAACATCTCCCACCACTCTGACTTAGTGTTACTTAGGCCCAGCAATGGTACCTGGCTCTGAAAGAATTCCTCAAAAGACCGTCTTACAGCTTCTTCCTCAAGGAGTGACGAATTCAGCTTCCAATAGTCTCTTCCCATCCGAGGAGTCTCTGTAACGTTCAGAGAAAACATAATCAAACAGTGATCGGAGAACTCCACCTCCACAACCGACAACGGTGAAGAGACGGCCTCCTCCTTCAAATAAAACCTGTCTAGCCTAGACCTGCACTGACTACCTCTAAAAAAGGTGAAACCCGTGTCGCCCGGGTTGTGCCGGATGTGGACATCCACCAGGCGAGCCTCACTCACTATCCTGTTTAACGCGACGCAGTCATAAGCCAGCTGGTCTCCGGAACCTCCTCTATCATAGGATCTCGTGACGTTGTTGAAATCCCCTCCGAAGACCACCTGCCGACTCGAAAATAAAAAAGGTTTGATCTTCAGGAAGAGACATTTGCGGTCCCACTTGGACTGGGGACCGTAGATGTTAATGAGCCGAAGCTCTTGTCCCCCCATTGGAGACATCTAGGATCAAGCATCTCCCCATTTCTAATTCGATCACTCGTCTGCATTCAACCGCTGCGGTCTTAAAAAGGACCGCCACCCCGCTATACGGCTCGGCCGCAAGAGACCAGTAGGAGGGTCCATGCCTCCACTCCCGCCTTGCTTTATGCAAGGTTGATATATCGGTCAACCTGGTCTCCTGCAAAAACAAAATGTCGGCGTCAAGTTGGCCGAGAAAATGAAAGGCCGTGTACCTTGCCGCATCTGACTTTATGCTGCAAACGTTAATAGTTGCTAGCGTCAACGGGGTGGGTGCCGCCATCATGATTGATTGAATTAGATAGCCTTTTTCTTCCCACCACTGACAGTCCCAACCTCTTCCTCTGATAATGATGGGTTTTTAGTGCGCTTAAGACAAACAGACTCGTCCATTCTCTCCTTACATACATTCTTGCCCTCGTCTGGTGGTCCTGGGTTAGTCGTCCCCCCAGAGGGCTTTGTATTTGCTCCCCGAGAGGAAGACCCAGCCATCTCCTGAGCCCCAACCACCTTGTCCGCAACCTCCGGCCCCGGGTCCCCACTTCCCCCCTCCAGAGGGAGGTCCTGGAGAGCCCCGAACCGGTTGGAGAGATCCACCAGAGGGGGGGCGGCTGAACCCTCCAATGGCGCCTGGATCACGGCCAGAGAGTCAGAGGGGTCGCACTCCAAAGAGGCAGCTCAAGACCTGGTCCCCCTCCTACCTCTGGCCGCTTTCCTGTTACCCTTTTTCTTTTTCTGTGACCACTCCCCCTCTCCCTCATCTAGACTGTCACCAGAAGAGGGTTCCTGGGAAGATGTGGCGTCCTCTCGCTCTTCCCTTTCAAGTCTCTTGACTTCCTCGCTCAATTCGCTGTCTTTAGGATCCTCAGCTGCAAGTGAAGTACCTGGGTCAGAGTTTAGGGACATTACTCCCTGCCCCCTGTTCCCACGGCGCTTCTCCTGCCGCCTGATGGTGGATGGCGGCAGCTTGCTCCTCACCGGTTCCCTGCCTCCCCCGCCCCTACTGGTCCCTTCACCGGCAAGATTAGTTCCAGCTTTCGCCTGTCCCGCACTCGCCGCTTTCAGGACCGCATTGGCGAAGGAACGCGGACAGCGACTGAACGGGTGACCGAGGTCACCACACAAGTTACACCTAATCCTGCGACAGGCAGCAGCAAGATGACCGAGGTCCCCACACAGTGCACATTTCTGGGTGGTACACTGCGCACTGAAGTGTGTGGGGCTACCGCACCTGTGACAGACCTTAGGCTGCCCCCGGTAGAAAATCAAGATCCTATCCCTCCCCAAAAAGGTTGAGGAGGGGATATGGGTAACAGTGTTTCCCGAAACCTTCAATCTCACCATGAAGGTCCAGGCCCCTGACCAGATACCATGGTCATCCAGATTCTTTTCGGGATTATTGGTGACCTCTCCGTATCGACTCACCCAGGTGGTAATGTCCATACAGGAAAGCGACTCGTTACTAGTCAAAACGGTCACTTTCCTGACTGAATCTTGGCGGGTTATTGCCAGGGGAAAGAGACCATGCCATTCGGGGCGACTCCGAGCCAGCTCATGGCGAGACCAGAAAAGCTCAAGGCCCTCCGGTCTCACGAAGCTGACATCGAAGTAGGAGGTCCCGTAGGGATGGATCAAGGCAAAGATGTCATATGCCGCAAAGCCCATCCCCAGCAGGAGCTCAACCACCTTCGACCTATCAGGACAGGCATCCTTGCTTACCCACTGGAGACGGACCACGTTCCTACGGTTACTCCTCTGCCCCGTTGTCGGCAGAGACCAGACAGTCTCTGCCCCTCTATCTCGGAAGGCTGAAAGACCATGTCTCTCTATCCAGAAAGACAGATCAACCTCCCTCCCCTCTACAGTGATGGAGCTCTCCCCTCTCCTCAGGGCGTCCAGGAGCTGCTGTTGCAAGTCACCATCCCCAGGACCACCAGACGAGGGCACACTACTACCCCCAGCACTGACAGCTCCTGAATAGCTTTGGGCTGAAGCCCCAGCCAATGCTGGGGGGGCAGCGGGACCATCGCCTACTTCTCCACCAACACCAGTGCTGCTCCCACCATTCACTCCACTATTACTCTCACCATTTGCTGCATCACTACTCCCAGCATTCATTCCACCACTACCCCCATCATTCCCACTACTCCCAGTATTCATTCCACCACTACCCCCATCATTCCCACTACTCCCAGCATTCATTTCACCACTACCCCCATCATTCCCACTACTCACAGCATTCATTCCACCACTACCCCCATCATTCCCACTACTCACAGCATTCATTCCACCACTACCCCCACCATTCACTGTACCACTACTTTCATTCCCTTTACTTGTCACCCCATTACCACCATTTCCTCCGCTGTTCTCTGCACCTTCCACAGTCACCTCCATTCCTTCCTCCCTTGTGTCTGGTGTCTCTGCACTCACACCTGCTGGGCCGGGGGAGGGGAGCACTCCCAGAGACTCCTTTCCCTGCAGCACCACACCCGTTTCCCTTTGGTTGCTGCTGGCTTTCTGCAGGTCGTCTCCTGGAGCGCCCCGCCCCCCTACTGCAGCATTTTGGTCCTTGTGCTGGGCAGACTGTTTGTTGGGCACCGCTGCCCGCCCTGCACCCACAGACTTTGGGGTCTTAGTGTCCTTTTTGGGCGCTGGGGCACACTGCCCCCCTGTCGCAGCAGTGCGCCCAGTATTCTTGGCGGATGTTTTTTTCACATCCTTCCCTGCCCCCCCAGCCCCGGTGATAACCGGCTTAGCCGCAGAGGGCAGGGTGGGAAACTCCACAGAACTTCCTATGTCCGGCGCTGTGAGTACCTCCACAGCCTCGCCCCCTGCACTGTTCCCCGCACAGATGGCAGCATCGCTGGACGTCCTCCTCCTCTCCCCACCTTGCCTCTGCCTCGAGCCCACTGCAGAGCCCAAGCCTTTAGGTTTGGTGGGGTTTACACAGGAGGTGGCAGGCGCAACATCAGACATTGGTACATACTTGTAACTCACCACCTCCTGTGCGGCTCCTCCGGTCTTCTTCTTCTTTTTTTTCTCCTCCACTGGATCGTCCTCCCCAAAGGAAAACCGCGTCAGGTCCACTGGAGACTCCAGCAGTCGGATCTCCCTCAGCAGTCCTCCTTCCTCCTCCTCCCCCGACACTCCTGCCTCTGCTCTGGGAGTCCTCTGCCCTGCAGGGAGACCACTTGAGCTCCAGCTCTGCCCCTCACTGGCTCCAGCAACTGAGACTCCAGTCACCTCTTCATCCTCCTCCTCCTCTTCACTAAGGACGCCGGCTGGCGGTTCTCCTGAGGTGTTTAACCCCTTCATTTCTGAGAACCGCCGCTGGTTCTTAAACCTCTCCAGGAAGGGACCTGCGCTTTTCTCAATCCCCTCCCGGAGGAGCACTAACCTGACCACCTCGTCTCTGAGGGCTTTAAACCTCTGGGAGGTCGCGGGTCTTTCCTTGTTGGACGCCCGGGTGTTCAGGATCCGGGCCTCCCTCAGCTCCTCTTTCAGCTGGGTTAGTGCTTTGCCGGCGTCCTCGTATTCTCGTAGCATGGCGACCACTCGGGAAGAGAAGGAACTTGTGGACTCGCTGGAGCTCATCTCCCCCCAGGATCTTGCTGGGCTCTTGTTCCTGGGGCCTGGGGTGCCCCGGTCTCCCTCTCTGGGCGGGCGATGAACCGTCTCGGGGTTGGAGTAGGTAGGTATGTTTTTCTTCACCCTACCGGATCTCCTCACTCCCTCCTGGGCCGGTTGTTGAGGCTCCTTCTCCCCCGCCGGCATAGACCGGGGTATAGGAGGCTGGGAAGCCATGCCGGCCTCCCAGTAAGCCTGCCTCTCCCTGGGGAGAAGAGAGGCAGACGACGACCCTCCTCCTGGAAGTCCTGGAGCTCACGAGGCAGGTGCTACTCTCAGCAGGGAGAAACTGATTGTACTCACCTGTCCTACAGTCAGCCTCTCACCAGTAATGGCTGATAACAGTAATAGATTGTACTCACCTGTCTTACAGTCAGCCTCTCACCAGTAATGGTTGATACCTGTAATAGATTGTGATCAACTGTCTTACAGTCAGCCTCTCACCAGTAATGGTTGATATCTGTAATAGATTGTGCTCACATGTCCTACAGTCAGCCTCACAATAGTAATGGCTAATAACAGTAATAGATTGTGCTCACCTGTCCTACAGTCAGCCTCTCACCAGTAATGGTTGATAACAGGGAGTAATAGATTATACTCACCTGTCCTACAGTCAGGCTCTCACCAGTAATGGTTGATAACAGGAAGTAATAGATTATACTCACTTGTCCTACAGTCAGGCTCTCACCAGTAATGGCTAATAACAGTAATAGATTATACTCACCTGTCCTACAGTCAGCCTCTCACCAGTAATGGCTGATAACAGGGAATAATAGATTGTATACACTTGTCCTACAGTCAGCCTCTCTCCAGCCTGAAATGTCTGATAACAGAGAGTAATAGATTGTAGTCAGATGTCCTGCAGCCTGCCTCTTTCTAACCTGAAAAGGTTGATAACAGGTAGTAATAGACTGTGGTTATGGAGGCCATGCACAGATTTAGTGCCTCCCCACACACACACATAGAGCTGCTTTGCTTACAGTTACAGTGCTGCTCACCATTATTGGCACCCCTTCATTTTTTTCATTGATTGTACAATATCTTCAGAAATAAATGGAAATGTACCAAAGTTATATCCTCAGGATTTTTTAATTAGTGGTGCAAAGTAATACAACAATAAAACAATGTTTTACAACTTCAATGTTGCAATTTCAAAGAAGAAACAGAAAAAACAGCATGTGCAGCAATAAAGGCACTCCTAATTAATACTTGGTTGCACACCCTTTGGCATTGCTGACAGCCTCCAAACGTTTTTTTGTAGCCATCTATAAGCTTCTTGCACTTCTCAGCTGGAATTTTCTCCCACTCTTTCTTTGCAGTTTGTTCAAGCTCTTGAATGTTTGCAGGATTTTTTTTCCCAATGGCAGATTTCAGCTCACCCGAAAGATTTTCAATGGGATTGAGATCAGGACTCATTGCGGGCCTTTTTAAAATAGTCCATGTTTTCTTTTTCAACCATTCCTGTGTACTTTTGGATGTGTGCTTTGAGTCATTATTTTGCAGGAGGACCCATGACCTTCAACTCAAATCACGTTTTCTTACACTGGGTAGGACATTTGCTTTAAAATCTGTGGATAATTCTCTGATTTCATGATTCCTGTGATACGGTCAAGGCCTGCAATACTAGATGCAGAAAAGCAACCTCACGGCATTACGGATCCTCTACCATACTTAATTGTTGGTAAGGTGTTCTTTTCCTAATAAGCTTCATTGCTCCATCTGTAAACAAACTGTTGCTTTGCATTGCCAAAAAGCTCTATTTTTGTTTCATCTGTCCACAGAACATTTTCCCGGAAGGATTACTGTTTGTCAAGGTACTCTTTGGCAAAGATCAGTCATTACTTTTTATGTATCTTCTTCGGCAATGGTTTCTTCCTTGGCCTTCTCCCATAAAGCTCTGCTGGGTTTAGTGTGTGGCGTATGGTACTTGTTGAAACAATGATCCCAGACTGTTCCAGGTTGGCCTTCAGGTCTTTGGATATGTGACGTGGTGTTTTTTCCACCATTCGCACCAACCTTTGAAGACATCTCTTGTCAATTTTCCTCTTTCCCCCACATCCAGGGAGGTTCTTGACAGTTCCATGCTTGCTAAACTTCTTAATAACAATGCTCACTGTTGAAACTGGGATACCAAGGTCTTTGGAGATGGCCTCATACCCTTTGGAAGTCTTGTGTTTGCTATTAATAGCAGTTCTGATGTCCTCACACAGCTCCTTTGTCTTCACCATTGTGACAAAGGAACAGGGCATACTATGTGACTTTTTAAAATACTGAAGTCATCATTCATTGGCTAATTCATGTCACATGGGCACCAACAATTAATCACAGGTGAATCTCGTTTGTGATTTACCACAGGCGAGTCAAAATGTGTTTCCTTAATAAATTAATGTAAAGGGTGTCAATACCAGTGTCAGAGCAAGCTTTAGGTTTTTCTATTTTTTCCTCCCATTGTTTTTTGTTTTAAATTATTGTTTATCATTTGCTCTTTTGTATTTAACACAAGTGCTCTATACAAAAAACTGTTTCACTTGATTCATTTTTTTCAGGAGATTTTCCATATTATGTACTTAAAATTCATGTGTGCCAATAACAATGAGCAGGACTGTATGTGTCATTTTCCTATGAAGAGTCAGTACAGCGGTCGCCCAGCACAACCGACGCCAATGTCCTAGAATCAGATATTAGTTACTGTGACAGTAAATTGGACATGTGTCAGCAGTGTTGTCATCACCACCTCCCCCACTGCAGCCCCATATAGGTGTTTTCTATGTCAAGCAGACAACAGGTTATGGATGAACTGAAGCTCCTGAGGGCGAAATATAACAAGTACATTAAACAAATAATTACGGAAATCATAAAGGAAAATACGATAAAGTGATTGTATAATATATCCTGCCTGTGTTCTTATAGAAATGGGATCACTTTTTATTGCATATTGTTGGGGAGGTGAGGTGACCAAAAAAACAGTTTTGGCATTTCATTTATTTTTCTGTTTATGAAATTTAATGTAGGGGATTATTAATTTTATATATTTGATACACTGGATTTTTACGGATGCTGCAATACCGATATGTTTATTTTTTACATTTATAATTAATGCTGAAGAAGGAGGTGATTCGAATGCTTAATCCAATGTTTTATTAATGTAATGTGCAAGCGCTCAGTGGGTAACACTAACGTACTCTACACCCTATACAAGAAGGGTAGTTCATCCTGCATCTATAAATGCACTGGAACAAAGGCAGCAGCAGAGCTTAGGTGAAGATCATAGAGATTAGTGTATTCCACAGCACCATTAAGTACATGATATTTCCATGTGACCTTACATGGACTGTGTCATATTGGTCTATTACCAGTTACATGGATATTTTCTATTGTCAGGTAAAGTGGCACCAATAAGGAGTGTGTCTGTGTGAATACGCTCCTGTGATTTCACATCTTCTTCTGTGCTTATACATGAATAATGAGGTCCTTCTCTATATACAGCTCCTGCATGCAGTATTGTAGGATCTGTCCTGTCATGACCTCTGGGAAGCAGAAGCTGTCTAGTCCAATGTACAAAGATATTTATGTAGCACCCTGAGGACTCGGCTGCTACAGGGGTATTACACCTCAAGCCAGAGGTGTGGTATTCCACTCCCGGGTAAGGATGGAGTGTGGGACTGAGCTCAGAAAGCTGCATACACTACATACATCCCATTTCCGGGGGACAGACCGACGGTACTCCCACCAGTATATGTGCAGGTACGACAGTGTCTGTCCCTGGCTGGAGTGGGAGGGGGGTGGAACATCCCAGTAGTGTAGGGGCAGATAGGGGGAGCAGTCTGGGTAAGGCTAGGAGCTCATTGGGTGCTGGTCACCTGAGCTCACACATAGAGGGAGTATATAAGGTGGGCACCATCTTAGATCAGGGTCAGTCTTCTGTAGAGGGTCAGTCAGTCCTGAGAGAGGTCCAGGAGCGCCTGCAGAGAGAAGAGAGAGAGGAGAAGAGAAGGACCCAGAGGGGGAGAAGAAGGAACCCCAAGAACCCAGTATACAACCAGAAGGGTGAAGGGTTGGCACGCAAGGGAACCGGATCCCAAATTAGTGGAGGAGAGAAACTACCCTCAACTAAGAACCGGAGGCTGCGACATTACATGTGGAGCAGCCCCTCACCAAGTCCACTAAGAAGGCACACCGAGCATAGGGTCAGGGAAGCCAAAGAAGGTTCACCCAACAGGAGACCCGAGGGAGCCGGACATAAGTGGACCCCTGGTGGGAACGGCCAGTAGAGAGGACAGTCAGAAAGGGAGCTCAGGACCACGCTCCAGAATTGCTTGGGGGTTGGCCGAGTCCAGGACCTGGTGGACGCAGCACGGCTCGGGCGGTCACTCAAGGCCAGAGTGACCAACAGAACAGCAGTAAGTAAAAACCCTGAACTGCACAGCCCGACTCTGAGTCTTCTTACCATCCACACTGCACCACCACTACCACCATCCTCTACACCTGACCCCCTGAGGCTATACCCCTCCCGTTGGGGGTTATACTACCACAGCTGCACATATACCACCAGCCTCAGCGGACCCTGCTGCAGCGGCGGCCTTTTGACCGCAAATCAACGGGTGGCGTAGTCGACACTAAGAACAACTAATAACATCTGTAAAGACTGCCACACACTGAGTTTGACACCCTGGGCACGGACCGGGTCGCCGCCACTCGGAGACTACAACCCCCATCTGATCCGGCTCCGGGTAATCCCCAAACAGCACTGGCCCAGGGGGCGCGTCAACTTTGGCGTAGTCGGCAGGATTTCGTGCCCGCAACCACCGGGTACTGCGTGCCTGAAGAAAAGTTCAAATTTACCTCAAGAAGAAGTCTCCCGCCGGTTCCAGAGTATCCCCGCCATGGGACGCCATCACGGATCGTTTCCCGCCGGTTGCCCGCCATCTGCAGCTTTTTCCCGCCATCCACGAAGTTTCCCGCCACTGGGAGACGATTCCCGCCATTTCCAGAAGATTTCCCGCCTTGGAAGAGCGGACGCCATTATGGGCGTGCCAGAGGGTGGCAAGAGGTCACCTCCCATCGTGGGCCAGGTAAAGGAATGGCGCCAAAAGCGGAAACCGCCCCCACCAACGGAGACTGTGATGCTAGAGATGTCCATCAGCGTGAGAGAACTGCCCCTGGAACTGACAATCACAAAGTTGCCCCGGGACCACCTTCAATGTGGGCGGAGACAGAACAAGAGAGCTAAAATGGGTGCAGCCTGGAGGAGTCTGGAGAGAGCGCACCCGGAGACAAGAAGTCTGGAGAGGACTCCGGAGAAGTCGTACCCGGAGATGGAAGGAGAGTCAGGCAGCACCGACCCTGTGGTCAGGAGCCTGCTGCAAGCAACAACCCCACTAGGCTTAGTGGAGATCCTGGCACAGCTCCCCCGAGACCGGGAGTGTGCGCAGACCGCGCTGGAGCGCCTCGCATGGAGGATGGCCCAGGTGCAGCGAGAGACGCTGACGGAGTGGAGCCGAGAGATGGCCCTGCAGGCAAGAACCCGCCAGCGAAGCACGCCACCCGAGACGAGGAGACAGACCGCCTCTGAGGATGGTGCAGGAGGAGTGAAGGCCGGAGACGGCGCCGAAGAGGGAGCTGAACAGATGGAGGCAGGTAAAGGGGACGTCACTACCCCGAGCCGAGAAACCGCGTGCCTGCCCCAGCTCCCCGTCGCAGAGCCCGAAATTCCCCCTGCCGTGCCCGTCGCTGCATCGTCACTGCTCCAGACAAGGCCTCAAGCAGAAGCCGCGGCCGCGACCCCTGTGACGTCACGCACCTCAACCCTGAGCGCGGCAAAGCAGGAAACACCACCGGCCTGGTGGCAAGGTCTAGTACCCCCGGGCGCCGCAGTACCAACAGCGCCCTCTACCTACTGCTGCTAGTTAAAATATAGTCCCCGTTGGGACCAGCAAATTGAACTGAAACCCGTGTGTCCCTATTCCCACTGACCAAGGACTGAGAGCGGTCATTCTTTCCTTCTTCCCCACTGGCCGAGGACTGAGAGCGGCCATATTTCCCCTTGTATATAGTTGCGCTTTTTAAGGCGCCCCCTACTGGTTTTATAGGAAAGCTGTGTTATTCTACAAGAGACTGTCGCACTTTACCCGGTCACAAGTTGCACCGTGGCCGGAGGAACAAGAAAGTTTACAAGAATGTTTATTATGAAAAAGTTTTATGCTGCAGAAATATATATATAATGTTTTATATGTTTATGTTGTTATGAAAAAAAAAAAAAAAATTGTATGTTTATGGATGTTTTATTCTCTTACAGCCCGAGGACGTGCTGTGATTTACCAGGGGGGAATGTAGCACCCTGAGGACTCGGCTGCTACAGGGGTATTACACCTCAAGCCAGAGGTGTGGTATTCCACTCCCGGGTAAGGATGGAGTGTGGGACTGAGCTCAGAAAGCTGCATACACTACATACATCCCATTTCCGGGGGACAGACCGACGGTACTCCCACCAGTATATGTGCAGGTACGACAGTGTCTGTCCCTGGCTGGAGTGGGAGGGGGGTGGAACATCCCAGTAGTGTAGGGGCAGATAGGGGGAGCAGTCTGGGTAAGGCTAGGAGCTCATTGGGTGCTGGTCACCTGAGCTCACACATAGAGGGAGTATATAAGGTGGGCACCATCTTAGATCAGGGTCAGTCTTCTGTAGAGGGTCAGTCAGTCCTGAGAGAGGTCCAGGAGCGCCTGCAGAGAGAAGAGAGAGAGGAGAAGAGAAGGACCCAGAGGGGGAGAAGAAGGAACCCCAAGAACCCAGTATACAACCAGAAGGGTGAAGGGTTGGCACGCAAGGGAACCGGATCCCAAATTAGTGGAGGAGAGAAACTACCCTCAACTAAGAACCGGAGGCTGCGACATTACATGTGGAGCAGCCCCTCACCAAGTCCACTAAGAAGGCTCACCGAGCATAGGGTCAGGGAAGCCAAAGAAGGTTCACCCAACAGGAGACCCGAGGGAGCCGGACATAAGTGGACCCCTGGTGGGAACGGCCAGTAGAGAGGACAGTCAGAAAGGGAGCTCAGGACCACGCTCCAGAATTGCTTGGGGGTTGGCCGAGTCCAGGACCTGGTGGACGCAGCACGGCTCGGGCGGTCACTCAAGGCCAGAGTGACCAACAGAACAGCAGTAAGTAAAAACCCTGAACTGCACAGCCCGACTCTGAGTCTTCTTACCATCCACACTGCACCACCACTACCACCATCCTCTACACCTGACCCCCTGAGGCTATACCCCTCCCGTTGGGGGTTATACTACCACAGCTGCACATATACCACCAGCCTCAGTGGACCCTGCTGCAGCGGCGGCCTTTTGACTGCAAATCAACGGGTGGCGTAGTCGACACTAAGAACAACTAATAACATCTGTAAAGACTGCCACACACTGAGTTTGACACCCTGGGCACGGACCGGGTCGCCGCCACTCGGAGACTACAACCCCCATCTGATCCGGCTCCGGGTAATCCCCAAACAGCACTGGCCCAGGGGGTGCGTCACTTACATCTCACACTGTCACCTGCAGGACTGAACCACATTGGATTGTTTTTTTTATATTATGGGACCCATTGAATCACATTTGCAAGAAGAGAGCACCCACAAATTAAATGTTATATAAGGTTTATTGTAAAACAAAAATATAATAAAAATTGATACCACAAATACGTGACTGTGGTAAAATCAAACAGATACCATAAACACACACACCATCTATATGGATAAATTGTTTGCTGGGTTTCATCAGCTACATTGTACCGCCATAGTGTTTGTGCAGAGCGCAGCAGCCAGCAATTATTTGACCGACTGTAGGTAGTGGTGAGCGGTGACAGCAGGTCGGGCACCAGGTCTGCGGTGGTGACTTCTTCCTGCAGTGAGAACAGGACGGGCATCCTGGCATTACGTACCTCTTGTCACCGCTCACTGCTTCTTACAGTGTGCAAAGCACAAGAGCCCGGTGAAGAATTGACTGCTGCTGTAACACGGCCCCCGGCTGTAGGCATGGGCGAGGTACTCATCTTCCACACCCTGGCACGCTATATGAAAATGGAAGTCTTGGCTGGGTTTGTAAACTTCAGCTATAGGGGCGCATAGTGCCAGTGACTTAGACTGGCCAGGACAAAATGTTATAGAGTTCAATGAGGGACACCACTGCTTGAAAATAAACTGTCTTTTACTGAACCATAATGTGGGGTGGAGTATGTACAGTGGATAGCGGGTCCGAATCTTCAAGGATGTTTCTCTTAACATACGACGGAACATCTTTATACACATTCTTTATTTCCTAAACTCACATGGTTCTGCCTCAGTTAGTTCCTCTGCCTTCACCACAACCCAGCACAGTGCTTCGGGAGCTTCCCTTCTCACCAATAACAGTACTACAGATTAGTAATTCTCAACCCGCAGCTCCGCATCCTTTTCCCCTTAGGGGAGCTACTTCTGTCACTATGGCCTTTACTTAGCTACTCTTCTTGTCGACGCCTCAGAACTACCATCAGGGCACTCTCTTCATGCGGCTCTGCTCGCTGGTCAGACCATAGGTCTGCTTCTACTGCACACTGGGTCCTATTTGACCTCCTGACAGGAAACTGTCTCTGTCCCCCCAATTTATTTCCTCCCAGTCTGGGCTAGTCCCAAATATTAACCCTAACGATCTCTGTTAACTCCCTGCTGCTGGGCAGAACACAAACTATTACTAATAACGTACATTGCTAAATACATTAAACATCGAAATACACTGCAAAAATACACGTGTCTTCAAGGATGAACATGGGGCAGAACTTCCATCTTCTTACACTACACTCTGAATATTGTAAGTAATGGTGAGCAGTAACAGAGACAAATTGCAGCTCATGGCATAGCATTGAGCTACAATAAAATGGCTCCTTGCTCCATTTACACATATGACCTGAACATGACAGGGGCATGTGCAGCTAATGCGGCCAAAGGATAGGAGATTGAGTCGAAGACCCATCCTACTCTACTATGGCCTGTATGTGCCATATGTACTGTGTGTAACTGTCGTAATGTGACAACCTGCACACAAGCAAATACAAATGACAGCCCGCGGTGGGTGATGAAATAATTAAAAAAAATTACTCTGCTTAATTTTATATAATATAAATGTTAACACAATTACAAATCATTAATAAAAAAATTGTGACACCTTTTTTTAAAGTTTACATTTGCATTGGTTGAAATGTGGTGTTAATGCACCAGTTTATAATATAATACCTCCATTGTTCTGTTACAATTCAGGTACCGGTATATTATTTATTTACTGTAAACAGGCCAAAAAATATCTTTATGAAGGTCACAACCAGCCCATGTCACTGAGGTTTCTTTTTGCTGTATGGAGAACCCAATTTTCTGCAACTTTTCATACAGCCATACAACTAGACATTCTGGCTGCCTGCAGTCTCTACAAGGAGGAACTCACTGCATATAGCTATACAGTTCCCAGTGAAGTCAATAGGAGCAATGTAAATGAATATGATGCAAGTTCTCTCTTAGTGACTTGGCATCCAACTGTAGCATGACCTGCATAGATCTAATGTGTGACATATTGTGTGTATAATGTCCTAATATATTTGCAGACGGAACAATGTCCAAATATGCAGCAACCCTTCCCTATCTTCCTGGTCATCAGACAGGTATGTTGATGTATATACTCTAATGGGCACCGCAAAAGATAAAAAATCTGGAGTGCCAAACTATGTGTAAAAAATACTATGTACAAAAAAGGATCCAGATCCTAAAATGAATTATTACATAGCAATCACTTTATTACACATAATGCTATATACAAAAAGAACAAAACAGAACAAAAGCAGTGCTTAAAGCAGTATTCCCATCTCCAATATCCTCTCCCAATATGTAGTAGGTGTAATAATAATAATATTAGCAAGTACCTCCAATTAGAGATTTAGTATAGTTTTTCTGATTCATTATGTCTCTTTCCTCATGTGCAGGCATCGCAGGACCTTAGGTATCCATGGTTACGACCACTGATATAGTGACAGTTAGTTAGCTAGTTGCTAGTGGTCGTAACCATGGATACCTAAGGTCCTGCGATGCCTGCACATGAGGAAAGAGACATAGCGAATCAGAAAAACTATACTAATTCTCTAATTGGAGGTATTTGCTAATATTATTATTATTACACCAACTACATATTAGGCCAGGATCTTTGAGATGGGAATACCCCTTTAATAACACTTAGAAAATGCAAGAAAATGTGTAAAAAATAAAAAATAAATATAAAAAAAAAGGGGTATAAAACTAAGTCATGATTTTGCCTCCTGACAAAGAAACACAATAGAAAGCAGGACTGTATAGAAAAACAGTTGTGTAAATGTATAGTACCGTGCAAAAGTTCTAGGCAGGTGTAGAAAAATGCTGCAAAGGAAGAATGGTTTCCAAAATAGAAGTGTTAAGAGTTTATTATTATCAATTAATAGCGATGGGCGATCGTGATCGGGACTGCTACTTTCAAAACAGTATCAATTTTTCTAGGTACACTTGCACACAGTTTTTAATGGAACTCAGCAAGAAGATTGTTCCAAACATCTTGGAGAACTAACCACAGATCTTCTGTGGATGTAGAATTATGCAAATCCTTCTGTCTTCTCGTGTAATCCCTGGCAGACTCGATGATGTTGAGATCAGGGCTGTGTGGGGGCCATATCATAACTTCCTGGATTCCTGGTTCTGCTTTACACTGAAGATAATTCTTAGAGACATTGGCTGTATGTTTGGGGTCTCTGTCCTGCTGCTGAATAAATTTTGAATCAATCAGACGTCTCCCTGATGGTATTCCATGATGCATAAGTATCTTCCTGTATTTCTCAACATTAAAGACAACATTAATTCTGACCAAATCCATTTTGTTAATTGATAAAAATAAACTATTAACACTTCTATTTTTGACAACATTATTACTTTGCAACATTTTTTCCACACCTGTCTAAAACTTTTGCACAGTATCGTATATCTTTAAACTGTAAATACATCTATAAAGTGAAAGCAGCCTTTCCCTCGCATCCAACCCCCCCACCCCCCCAAAAAAACAACAGATAAAACGATAATGTAGTATTATATGGCAGAGTGGAAGAAAATAAGAAAAATATGGAAAAAAGAAGATGATATGAAATACAATGATTATGTGAAAAGGATCATAACTATGTAGTCCATGTGAAAATACAATCCTCAAGCATTACGCTGAAGAAGGGCGTTTAGGATTGTAGAAGCCAAGCTGATTCTAATTTTTATTTTGAAACTGTAGAATAGAAATGATTGAACCAAACACTTTCTTCCTCATAGTCTTTGCTGTGTACATTTGTATGTAGAAGCTTGTCTGTTACATCTTTTATCCCCTGGGATAAACTGTGCACTGATAGACAAGTAAACCCGCAAAAGTTTGATGCAACTGTAGCAACCAATATAAAAAATGTCTGTCTTTTTTTTTATTTAATGATTACAAAGTAATTTGGTTGTTGCTCTTTGATATAATTACATCACTTTTACTTTTATATTATTGCCTGGATAAAGATCAATATCTTTTCACAGCTCCATTTCAGAAGCAAGATGATCTTATCTCAAACCCCTTTGTTTGCCCAGACTTACTTATTTATAGGAAAGAGGTAGAAGAAAAGGTCAGTTGAAATTTGTCCTTTCGTATTTTAGTGTGTATTGTTGTATTAGTTATATTATTATTGGCTTCTTATTATATTGTTGTCTGGTTATGCAGAATTCATGAACAATCACACACAGCTTATCATTCCTGTAGAAAATGCATGTGGAGTTTGCACATATTAACCATTTATTATAACGTACTAAAAATGCTCTATGCAATCTCTGTCATCTTCTAGCCATAAGGGATAAGAGGAAGATGTAAGCCTTTTCTACTAATTTTGCACCTTCTGTAGCTAAACAGTATCTAGATAATCTCACAGGCCATTATGGTGTATGTTTAATAGAAATCTATGAATAAATTAACAGCTTGGTGTTACCATTGTCCTTGTCAGAAGGATGTGTCCTCCTTACACTGGGTGACACTGGCAGCACTTAAAGGCTATGTGCCCACGATGCAGAAATGAAGCAGAAAATTTCTGCAGCATTTCTGCATCTCCCTGGCAGAAAAAACGCATGCAGATTGTGCATGCGTTTTTCCTGCAGAATACATGCGGATCCACATGCGTTTCCGCATGCAGATTGACAAGCGCTTTCCAGGCGATAGCATCACTTGGAAAGTGCTTGACAACTAGGTCACACTATATAAATCCATGCAAACAGCATGGATTTATATAGTGTGACCGTAAAACAATGCTTAAAATAAAGCTATACTCACCCCCGATGCCCCGGCGTGTGCTGCAGCGCTCGTTCCTGTCTGGTTCCCAGCTGCCGGCATATCGCGAGACAGAGCGGTGAAGGGCCTGCGGTCACATGACTGTGACATCACCGCAGGTCCTCAAGCGATGCCGACATTCAGAGAGAAGCCATCGGACAGGTGAATATAAACTTTATTTGTTATTTTATTCTTTTTTTACAGGTACAATGGTACCCAGGTCTGGATGAGAGTCTCCTCTCCTCCAGAACTGGGTACCATCCGCACATAGAAACGCATAGAAGCCGCTTGTAGAAATGTACAGTCGCGGTTTCTATGCGTTTCAATGCAAGTCAATGGCGGGAGTTCCGCTGCACTTCCGCAAAATGAAATGACATGCTGCGGATTTTTGTACGCAGCATAAACGCTGCGGAAAAATCCGCAGCATGTGCATAGAACATGCGGAATCCCCTTGGGGACCATGGGGTGCGGATTACCTAGCGTTTTACAAGCGTTTCCGCTGCGGAAATTCCGCAGCATAAACGCTTGAAAAACGCTACGTGGGCACACAGCCTAAGGGAACCTGTCCCGTAAAAATGCTATTAACCTGCAGATATCAGAGTTTGAGCGCAGTGTGATTTGCGTAATTGACCCGATTCTCTCGGATGAGAGAATTTATGTTCATATGACCCTAGCCTTTCAGTCAAAAAGGTGCGGCTGTCGGACATTAATTTATTAGAGCTGGCTGTGAGTCAGTGCTAGGGGCACCCCTTTAACTGACAGGCCGAGGCTGCCGATAGGAATAAAAGTTAATTTCCTCTCGGCAGTCTGGACCTCAGTGCAGGCACCGGGCAGCTTCAGAACCCTATGAACTTGCAGATTAACCCCATATCTGCAGCGTTTTTGTACATGACAGGTTACCTTTAAACAGCGTGGAGTACGGGTGTATTAGGAAGCCAGGGGGTTTCTATTGCATCAGTACTTTGCCATCTTTGCTCACTTTGGCAGGAGCCGTGCGTTCCTCTCTTCTGAGCTGATCTTTTAAGTTTTCACTGGAGGTCTCGGGATCCCCACTGATAAAGATTAAAATTTCTGTTAAATTTTGTTTACCTACTCTTTGGGGACAGTGTCAGTTTGTAGGGACACAGTCCCAAACATAAGTAACTAGGAGGACTAACAGAGAAACAGAACAACATACAGGTAGAAGAAAAGATTCTACTGAATTTTAATACTATGGGGAATACAATTATTTGTGAAAACTGAGATTTGGGGGAACTGGCAGGTGTTCTTTATAATTTTATTAAATAGCTTGTTGATGTGTGTTGCCTCATTAATAAAAGGTATTTCATCATCTGAATAAAATCTGGGAATCTTGTTGTTGTAAAGTTTGTTGCCCTGGTCTTGACTATTAGCCCGATACAGTGGCACACATTTATTAAATATTAACCATATATGTTATATTAATGTCGCTTAATTTTTTGTATTTTGCATTACAATATAGACTCAGAAGAAGATCTTCCGAGACCTGAAAGTTCGCCATACATCCACATCCAGGGCAAAATCCGTGTCATTTTCTGTATTAGATAGTTTAGATGCTGATGCTAAATCAAATGAGGATAACGACAAACTCCAACTGCTTAAAGAATATCAGCAAAAATCAACTCCCTCTACTCCAGGTTGTAAGATGTTTTGCCAATTTTCTACATCTCATATTTAATGAGAAACCAAAGACATCATGTCTGATGAACATGATGCTGAATGCCTCAATTTTTGTTTCTTACACAATCCATAAGTAAAAAACCCATTATGCCTTTGCACGCACATTGCGATGCATCATAGTGCCATAGGCTACAGCTCAACCCCATAACTGAATAGGCTTGTACCATGTTTCATGCATCACAAATGGCAGGAGCTACACAATGCTTTAATATGGCAGCTATAGAGGGCCCTACTTTTTTAATGTACTATGCCTCTGAAATGTGCACCATACGTCATGTGGAGTGACTGCAAACCAAAATTACCTATTGTTTAAATTAGGTTTTGTGTTACCTGTATTTTTAAAACATTTTTTTTTCAATCTTTTTATTATCATGATGTTTATTAAAAGAAAAAAAAGCAACATCTTGCAATTTTAACACTGGCCACTGGGGCTTTTTTTTAGATTTTTATACTTCCCGAAAATAGGAAGAGTTTTCAGCAATGTTTCTTATCATCAGAGACAGGATTACAATGACAGGTGACATGTCTATACACAGCTCATAACACAGGATACACTAAAACCATGTCCCCATCATATTTGTTAAAATAAAGGCAGAGTGGACAATCCCTTTAATACTTTTGGAGTTTTTTTCTGTCAAAAAGATTTGGGTAGACGCATGGCTTGTTGCTCTGACATGTGACATATTTCTCCATGTCCATCTACAGAGCTTAGTTAGGACAGGTCGGGGGGACGCAGAGTTTGTTTTATAACAAGAAATGTTGCAATGGTGGCATAATAAAAATGTTTCTGATATTGGTCAACACTGTTCATACATCTCCTGCTTTGTGTTTCTATCATTGTGCCTTCTGTAGTGTTGATGGACAATAATTGTTATTTAATATAATAATTATATTTTTGCTTAGGTAACAAGTTCAGAACACAGACTTTAAGAGATTACTTTGCTCAGAAGAGAGAAATGTTTCTTACTCAGGTATTTTAATCAAAAAATGAAAAGAATATTAATGCACTGAAGCAAAGTATCCTCGCAGATCTATTTTTTTGCCTACTCCAGGGTAGGGAACAAAAGGGAAGGGAAACTAATATCAGAAAATATTCTTTTTTTTTTTTTTGGCAAAGTTTTTTTCTATATAATTTGTTTTAATAATAAAAATGAGTAATATTGCACTTTTCACAGTGACCACTGGGGCTTTTTTTCTGGACTGTTGTTTCACGAAATGCACATGTACAGTGGGTATGGAAAGTATTCAGACCCCTTTAAATTTTTCACTCTTTGTTTCATTTGCAGCCATTTGGTAAATTCTAAAAAGTTCATTTTTTTCTCATTAAAGTACACTCTGCACCCCATCTTGACTGAAAAAAACAGAAATGTAGACATTTTTGCAAATTTATTAAAAAAGAAAAACTGAAATATCATATGGTCATAAGTATTCAGACCCTTTGCTCAGTATTAAGTAGAAGCACCCTTTTGAGTACAGTCATGAGTCTTCTTGGGAATGATGTAACAAGTTTTTCACACCTGGATTTGGGGATCCTCTGCCATTCTTCCTTGCAGATCCTCTCCAGTTCCGTCAGGTTGGATGGTGAACGTTGGTGGACAGCCATTTTCAGGTCTCTCCAGAGATGCTCAATTGGGTTTCGGTCAGGGCTCTGGCTGGGCCAGTCAAGAATGGTCACAGAGTTATTTTAGCTGTGTGCTTAGGGTCATTATCTTGTTGGAAGGTGAACCTTTGGCCAAGTCTGAGGTCCAGAGCACTCTAGAATAGGTTTTCATCATGGATATCTCTGTACTTGGCCACATTCATGTTTCCTTCAATTGCAACCAGTCGTCCTGTCCCTGCAGCTGAAAAACACCCCCATAGCATGATGCTGCCACCACCATGTTTCACTGTTGGGATTGTATTGAGCAGGTGATGAGCAGTGCTTGGTTTTCTCCACACATATCACTTAGCATTATCACCAAAAAGTTCTATCTTCGTCTCATCAGACCAGAGAACTTATTTCTCATAGTCTGGGAGTCCTTCATGTGTTTTTGAGCAAACTCTATGCTGGCTTTCATATGTCTTGCACTGAGGAGAGGCTTCCATCTGGTCACTGTGCCATAAATGCCTGACTGGTGGAGGGCTGAAGTGATGGTTGACTTTGTGGAACTTTCTCCCATCTCCCTACTGCATCTCTGGAGCTCAGCCACAGTGATCCTGGGGTTCTTCTTTACCTCTCTCACCAAGGCTCTTCTCCCACGATTGCGCAGTTTGGCTGGAAGGCCAGGTCTAGGAAGACTTCTGGTAGTCCCAAACTTCTTCCATTTAAGGATTATGGAGGCCACTGTGCTCTTAGGAACCTTGAGTAATGCAGAATTTTTTTTGTAACCTTGGCTAGATCTGTGCCTTGCCACAATTCTGTCTCTGAGCTCCTTGGGCAGTTCCTTTGAGCTCATGATTCTCATTTGGTCTGACATACACTGTGAGCTGTGAGGTCTTATATAGACACGTGTGTGCCTTTCCAAATCAAGTCCTATCAGTTTAATTAAACACAGCTAGACTTGAATGAAGGAGTAGAACCATCTCAAGGAGGATCACAAGGAAATGGACAGCATGTGACTTAAACACGAGTGTCTGAGCAAAGGGTCTGAATACTTATGACATTGTGATATTTCAATTTTTCTTTTTTAATAAATTTGCAAAAATGTCTACATTTCTGTTTTTTTCAGTCAATATGGGGTGCAGAGTGAACTTTAATGAGAAAAAAAATGAACTTTTTAGAATTTACCAAATGGCTGCAATGAAACAAAGAGTGAAAAATTTAAAGGGGTCTGAATACTTTCCGCACCCACTGTATATTGGATACAATGAACACTCTCACCCTATAATTTGTATTGTAGCATCTAATGAGTGTGTGTAAAGTTCATAGTGAAAGGAGGGGAAGCAAGTCAGTCGCTGATATCCCCTATTGTCACTGGTAAGGATATTGCTGAAAATTATTCCTGAAAGGACAGAGAGTCTAAGTCTAAAATAGCCCAAGTGGCTTGTGTGAAACTTGCAAAATTACTAATTTCTTTTATAAGAATCGTGATATGTAAAATAAACCAAAAAAATTGCCATTTTTTGTAAATAGATGTAACATAAACCTAATTTAAACAATAGGTCATTTTCTAATGATGGGGTCTCGGTAGTAGGTCCTCATACTTTAGTCAATGGCCCAAAATTAAATTTACCTTGATTTAGCCTTCATTTGTCTCCAAAACCAAGCATGTTAAAAAAATGAATCAAATATGTTACTAAAATAGAGATTGAGTAATTGGAAATTCAAATCTATAACTCAAATGAATGGCGACTGTTCATGGATAGCTAAAAGCTTAGCTTAAAGGGTGTTCTCCTCCACAATAGCAATTTATTTGGTGCAGTCCCAATAGGGTATTCAGTTCCTCTTTGTGAAGAATACGGAGACATATAGAGAGTCATTGAATTGTTGCAACATCACAAACACAATTGGATCATCTGTGTTGACCATGAAATAGTATGATTACTTCTTTGTAAGCAACATGGATACGCCAAGTACAAACGAGACAGCAAAGCTTGTGAGAAGCATTGGGTGGAGAGAAATTGGCTTTCAAGATCTGACATTAAACCTGGTGATCTAGACATTCTACATGAGCCACTTGTTGACATAACATTATATTCCCACCTCTGCACATGAAAATGGGTCTCAATAAGCAATTCGCTAAAGCTTTGCCAACTGAAGGACACTGTTTCAAGTACCTCATTTTGGCATTTCCTAGCCTGTCATTTGAAAAAATAAAGGCCGATGTGTTTGATGGTCTACAGATTTTGCAGCTTTTCAAAGATGAACATTTAATCGTTACAATGCCAGAACTCCAAAAGAATGCTTGATTACCATTCAAAGACCTTGTTAAGGACTTTCTTAGAAATACATGAGCAAACAATTAGGGTATGTGCACACGATGCAGAAATGAAGCAGAAAATTTCTGCATCATTTCTGCATCTCCCTGGCAGAAAAAACGCATGCAGATTGTGCATGCGTTTTTCCTGCAGAATACATGCGGATCCACATGCAGATTCACATGCGTTTCCGCATGCAGATTGACAAGCGCTTTCCAGGCGATGTTAGCATCACCTGGAAAGTGCTTGATAACTAGGTCACACTATATAAATCCATGCAAACAGCATGGATTTATACAGTGTGACCCGAGAGAGTGTATATACTTACCTCCGATCGCCCGCGCTGTCCTGCTCAATCTGTTCTCCCGGCTGCCGGCAACTTTGAATTGAAAGACCTGCCGACGTCAGCGTCACGTGACCCGTCACATGACTCTGACGTCACCGCAGGTCCTACAACTCACTGCAAAGTGCCGGGAACCAAGCGGGAGCGCTGCGCGGGCCGACAGAAGGTAAGAATACATTATTTTTTATTTTATTCTTCTTTTTACAGCTTTTTTAATGGTACCTGGGTGTGGATGAGACTCTCCTCTCCTCCACACCCGGGTACCATCCGCACATTAGAACGCACCAATTACGCAAGTACAGATGCTGTCTTGCGGAATTGGCGCGTTCTAATGCAAGTCAATGGCGGCGAAATCGCCGCGTTTCCGCAAAATTAATTGACATGCTGCGGATTTTTGACCGCAGCGTTAACGCTGCGGAAAAATCCGCATCATGGGCACAGCACATGCGGATTTCCATTGGGGAACATTGCTTCCCTTCTACCATGCGTTTTTCATGCGTTTCCGCGGCGTTTACGCAACTGCAAAAACGCCGCGGAAACGCATGAAATACGCATCGTGTGAACACAGCCTTACACCAATATTATCCAGAAACTGTTGGAGAGCTACAAAATGCTTGGTTGCAACATAAGGGTCAAGGTTCATTTTCTGCATAGCCATCTCGCTAACTTTCCTGAAAACCTTTGTGCAGTCAGTGATGAGCAAGGTGAACGATTCCACCAAGATTTGAAGATCATGGAGGGACGTTATCAGGGTAGATGGGATTTGAATTTGATGGCTGACCATTGTTGGAGCATTAGGTGAGATTGTAAGATTGAACATGCCAGGAAAAGCTACAGTCATGGCCAAAAGTGTTGGCACCCTTGAAATTGTTCCAGAAAATGAAGTATCTCTTCCAGAAAATGATTGCAATTACACACGTTTTGTTATACATATGTTTAATTCCTTTGTGTGTACTGGAACAACACAAAAAAACAAAGAAAAAAAGGCAAAATGGACATAATTTCACACAACTTCTCCCCTTTTTATCTGGTTTCAGATGTGATTTTCATATTGCCCACACCTGTTACTTGCCACAGGTGAGTTTGAACGAGCATCACATGCTTAACACAAAGTTGCTTACCCACATTTTTGGAAAGGTGACAACAATTTTATCCAGCCCATTTTTGGGGTTTTGTATTAAATGATGTCCAATTTGCCTTTTTTTCTCTGTTTTTTTTTGTGTTATTCCAATACACATGTAGCACCCTGAGGATTCGGCTGCTACAGGGGTATTGCACCTCAACCCAGAGGTGTGATATTCCACTCCCGGGTAAGGATGGAGTGTGGATCTGAGCTCGGTAGGCTGCATGCACTACACACATCCCATTTCCGAGGAGCAGACCGACGGTACTCCCACTTGGAAATGTGCAGGTACGACCGAGTCTGTTCCTGGCTGGAGTGGGAGGGGGGTGGTACATCCCATGTAGTGTAGGGGCAGATAGGGGGAGCAGCCTGGGTAAAGTTAGGAGCTCATTGGGTGCTGGTCACCTGAGCTCACACATAGAGGGTGTATATAAGGTGGGCACCAACTAAGAACAGGGTCAGATGCAGAGAACAAGTCAGTTGGAGACAGCAAGACAGCTGCAGAGGAGCAGACAGCAAGCAGAGAGGAAGTCAGCCTGCAGCAAGAGAGAGACCCTGAGTGAGAGAGGAGCAAAGAAGGAGTACCCAGAGGGGAAAACAGAGAGGACCCAAGAACCCAAATTAAAGCACTGGGTGAGGAGTCGGCACAGGGTACCGGATCCCAAGCTGGTGGGGGCAGAAAACATTCCCCAGCCAGAGACCGGAGACCGTGGGCAGCGTTTGCCACGGTCACCCACCACATCCACCCTGAAGGCACACCACATGAAGGGTCAGGGAGCCCAAGGCCAAGGGTGTCCCAACAGAAGGCCCGAGGGAGCTGGACCTAGGTGGATTACTGGTGGGGACGGCCAGAGAACGGGACAGAAAAAGAGCTCAGGGCCACGCTCCGGACTTGTTTGGGGGTTGGCTGGATCCAGGACCTGGTGGACGCAGCACGGCTCGGGTGGTCACTAGCAGCTGGAGTGACCAGTACAACATCTGCAGTAAGTAAACACCCTTAACTGCACAACCCGACTCTGTCTTCACTGCCGTCCGCACTACACCACCACAACCCCCATCCTCTGCACCTGTCCCCCCTGAGGCTATACCCCTCCCGTTGGGGGTTATCTCATCAAGCTGCGCACCCACCATCAGCCTCAGCGGACCCTGCTGCAGCGGCGGCCACAGTGACCGCATCACAACGGGTGGCGTAGTCGACACAAAAGAACTTTAGTAACATCTGTAGAACTGCCACATCACACTGAGCTTGACGCCCTGGGCACGGGACCGGGTCACAGCCGCTCGGAGACTACAACCCCCCATCTGATCCGGTGCCGGGTATTCCCCTCAAAAAAGGAATATGTCCCAGGGGGCGCGTCAACTTTGGCGTAGTCGGCAGGATTACGTGCCCGCAACACCCGGGTACTGCGTGCCTGAAGAAAAGTGCAAGTTTACCTTAGAAAGAAGTCTCCCGCCGGTTCCGGAGGGTCCACGCCATCGGACTCCATCACCAGTCGTTTCCCGCCGATTGTCCGCCATTTCCAGCTTGTTCCCGCCATCTGCAGAGTTTCCCGCCACTGGGCGACGCTTCCCGCCAAAACCGCAGATTTCCCGCCTTGGAAGAGCAGCGGACGCCATTATGGGCGTGCCAAAGGAGGGCAAGAGGCCACCTCCCATCGTGGGCCGGGACAGAAAATGGCGCCAAAAGTGGAAACCGCCCCCACCAACAGAGACTGTGATGCTGGAGGTGTCTGTCAGCGTGAAAGAACTACCCCTGGAGCTGACAGTCACCGAGTTGCCCCGGGACCGCCCTCGAAGTGGGAGGGGACGAAAGAAAAGAGCAAAGATGGGTGCCGCCTGGAGCAGTCTGGAGCGAGCGCACCCGGAGGCAAGAAGTCTAACGAGGAGTAGCGGAGAAGCTTACCCGGATATGGAGAGAAAGCAGAACAGCACCGGCCCGCTGGCCAGGAGTCTGCTAAAGACCGAGGAAGGAGAGCAGAGCAGCACCGGCCCGCTGGCCAGGAGCCTGCTGGAAGAAGAGCAGAGCAGCACCGACCCGTTGGTCAGGAGCCTGCTAGACACCACGACCCCACTAGGCCTAGTGGAGGTCCTTGCACAGCTCCCCCGAGACCGGGAGTGTGCACAGACTGCCCTGGAGGGCCTCGCACGGAGGATGGCCCGGGTACAGCGCGAGATACTGGCGGAGTGGAGCCGGGAGATGACCCAGCAAGCTGAGACCAGTCAACGGAGCACGCTATCCTGGAAGAGGAAGCAGACCGCCTCTGAGGATGGCGCGGGAGGACCCAAGGCCGGAGACGGCGCCGAGAAGGGAGCCGAACGCATGGAGGCAGGTAAAGGGGACGCCTATACCCCAAGCCGAGAAACCGCCCACCTGCCCCAGCTCCCCGTCGCAGAGCCCGAAAGTCCCCCTGCTGTGCCCGTAGCCGCCATGTCACCGCTATGGACTAGGCCCCGACCGGAAGCCGCCGCAGCGACCCCTGTGACGTCACGCGCCTCGACCCGGAGCGTGACAAAGCAGGAAATACCACCAGCCTGGTCGCAAGGCCTAGTACCCCCGGGCGCCGCATCACCAACAGCGCCCCCTACCTCCGCGGAGCCTCCGGCCTGGCCGCAAGGCCAGGTAGCCCAGGGTGCCGCCGTCCTAACGGTGCCCTTCACCTTCCAGGTGCCCCAGGCCTGGCCGCAAGGCCTGGGCAACCCGGGCGCCACCACCACCGCGCCCGCGCCCGTAAAACCAAGGGTGCCACACCTGGGGGAGGACTTGTTCAGCCAGCTCACATGGCCGGACGGGTCTGAAGTTACCACCAGCTATAAGCAAAGAGCAGGAGGAAGACGCCGTTGAGTGCGGCAGAGCAAGTGATGTAAATAGTTACCCGACCGGGTACCAAAGAAACTGTTGATACATATATATATAGTCCCCGTTGGGACCAGCAAGTGTGAACTGTTTACCCGTTAACCCCTTAATCCCACAGGCTGAGGACTGTGAGCAGCCATTCCCTTCCCTCTACCTGGCCGAGGACTGAGAGCGGCCAACTTCCCCTGTATATAGTTGCGCTTCCTAAAGCGCCCCCTACCGGTTTTATAGGAAAACCAGTTTTTCTAAGAGACTGTCGTACTTTTCCCGGACACACGTTGCACAGTGTCCGGAGGAGGAACCTGAAACAAGAAACGACTACGAGAATGTTTATATGAAAAGTTTTATATGATGTTTTATATGTTTATGTTTATAAAAAAAAAATGTATGTTTGGTGTTTTATGTCTTACAGCCCGAGGACGTGCTGTGATTTACCAGGGGGGAATGTAGCACCCTGAGGATTCGGCTGCTACAGGGGTATTGCACCTCAACCCAGAGGTGTGATATTCCACTCCCGGGTAAGGATGGAGTGTGGATCTGAGCTCGGTAGGCTGCATGCACTACACACATCCCATTTCCGAGGAGCAGACCGACGGTACTCCCACTTGGAAATGTGCAGGTACGACCGAGTCTGTTCCTGGCTGGAGTGGGAGGGGGGTGGTACATCCCATGTAGTGTAGGGGCAGATAGGGGGAGCAGCCTGGGTAAAGTTAGGAGCTCATTGGGTGCTGGTCACCTGAGCTCACACATAGAGGGTGTATATAAGGTGGGCACCAACTAAGAACAGGGTCAGATGCAGAGAACAAGTCAGTTGGAGACAGCAAGACAGCTGCAGAGGAGCAGACAGCAAGCAGAGAGGAAGTCAGCCTGCAGCAAGAGAGAGACCCTGAGTGAGAGAGGAGCAAAGAAGGAGTACCCAGAGGGGAAAACAGAGAGGACCCAAGAACCCAAATTAAAGCACTGGGTGAGGAGTCGGCACAGGGTACCGGATCCCAAGCTGGTGGGGGCAGAAAACATTCCCCAGCCAGAGACCGGAGACCGTGGGCAGCGTTTGCCACGGTCACCCACCACATCCACCCTGAAGGCACACCACATGAAGGGTCAGGGAGCCCAAGGCCAAGGGTGTCCCAACAGAAGGCCCGAGGGAGCTGGACCTAGGTGGATTACTGTTGGGGACGGCCAGAGAACGGGACAGAAAGAGAGCTCAGGGCCACGCTCCGGACTTGTTTGGGGGTTGGCTGGATCCAGGACCTGGTGGACGCAGCACGGCTCGGGTGGTCACTAGCAGCTGGAGTGACCAGTACAACATCTGCAGTAAGTAAACACCCTTAACTGCACAACCCGACTCTGTCTTCACTGCCGTCCGCACTACACCACCACAACCCCCATCCTCTGCACCTGTCCCCCCTGAGGCTATACCCCTCCCGTTGGGGGTTATCTCATCAAGCTGCGCACCCACCATCAGCCTCAGCGGACCCTGCTGCAGCGGCGGCCACAGTGACCGCATCACAACGGGTGGCGTAGTCGACACAAAAGAACTTTAGTAACATCTGTAGAACTGCCACATCACACTGAGCTTGACGCCCTGGGCACGGGACCGGGTCACAGCCGCTCGGAGACTACAACCCCCCATCTGATCCGGTGCCAGGTATTCCCCTCAAAAAAGGAATATGTCCCAGGGGGCGCGTCACACACAAAGGAAATAAACATGTGTATAACAAAACATGTGTAATTGCAACAATTTTCTGGATGAAATACTTCATTTTCTGGAATAATTTCATGAGTGCCAACACGTTTGGCCATGACTGTATAGTGTATGTAAATTTTTACCTTAACGGCTACCTAACTTTACAGTAACACTAAATCCTTTTTATGAACAAAATATCCTTAAATAAACATTACATTCAGGTTATTTTTTGCAGTATTTTCCATTGTATTTACATTTTGTATGGCTTTTGAGACAAATGGAGGGTATCTAGTAGCTTAAAAAGTTGTGATAGACAAAAACTGGAGTCACTTTTTAATTTAGTAGGCAAAGGTTAGTCAAAAACAAGTGTCAGATTTAACACAATAAAATTGTATTCTTCAGTGATATCTTTTAAAAGATGGCGCGAGATATAGGATGCTGTATGTGATCTTCTATTGTTCTGTTTTTGCTCCAGTTTTCTATAGACTCAAAGGTAGATGCTATAAGAGAGATGAAGATAGTTATTTCAAAAGAAAAGGATAAAATAAGTGATGCTGAGCGAAAATTTGAAGAGGACGCTGAAATATTTAAAGAATTTTTAAAGGAAACTGATAAACATGTAGCGGAGTCTTTGAAACTGTAAGCATTTTAGGATTTTAGTCTACACTTCTCAATTTCTTTATTACACTGTCTATATTTTCTTACAGTGCAGATAGAGAAACAAAAGCTAAACTTGAAAAGATCAAAGAAATCCAGAAGGTCACTGCGGAAATTGTGGCACTTAAAAGGTATGGTTGAAGGATGTCATTTAATGACATAAAAGTATAGCCAAACCTCAGGCTAGTGTTATTGGGAGATGGCAAGGTCATGTAGGTAATTGTGGTTCAGGGCTGCAATTTGAAATATGTACCGTAAGCCTCATACAGTTAAATGGCCAGGCCTCCTTCATCTTGTACCCCATTGTGAAAAATTGGTGGCCACCCCAAATGTGTTTTTGTTGTATCTGTTTCCTCTATAAAGGGTAAAATAAGGGGCATAATGTGATTTATTTTTTTAGACAAGTTTTAGACACAATTTCCTGGTCCATGAGCAGTACCACCTATAGTGCCAAGATAACTGTCTGGCTGTAGCTGGTTGGGCCACAAGAACATTGGTTATAGCAGGACAAAACCATATTTATTCAGTGATAATTAACCATACATGCTTTAGAAGTCCTCCATTATATGCAGGTGGGGAAATGTAATTACAAACCTGTTTTTTTTAATTCCACAGCTCTTCTTAGGCAATATGTCTTCTTTGTTTAGAGCATACATGTCAAACTCTGGCCCGTGGGCCAAATCTGGCTCTGAGGGTGATTATATTTGGCCCACAACACCAGAACCACAAACCCTACGTGAGGCCCATTATTCTGTTTGGCGAACTATGTGGGGCCCATTATTCTGTATGGAGGGCCATATGGTGCCCATTATTCTGTGTGGAGGACTATGTGGGGCCCATAATTCTGTATGGAGGACTGTGTGGGGACCATTATTCTGTATAGAGAACTATGTCAGACCCATTATATTATATACTGATCGGCCCACGACTTTGTCCAAATTTTTCATTTTGGCCCTCTGTGCATTTGAGTTTGACATCCCTGGTTTAGAGTGTCACATACACTCTAGTTGACATAACTAACAGTTTTGCACCGTGGAACCTGCCTCTGGAACTGCAACCTCCAGTTTGGGTCATCAACATTCAATCCCTAAAGCTGGCCACACACATTACATACATGGTGACCGAACGATTATTTGGCTGGCAGCTATCTGTCCCAACTCCCACTCCTATGTTCTCTATGAGAGAGCCACTTCCAAAGTCATCGGGCTGCGACATATCTCCGCACCGAACAAAAAGATCAGCCATGGAAGTTCAACAGACCGGATTATTTTCATCTGCTGAGGGATCAGTTGGAAGGCTCTCATAAACAATAGATGGTTGGCTCATGTTCATGCAGTCTCAGATTAATTTTATCTAATGTGTATGGGGTCCTTAACTCTGGAGCCTTCACAGCTTTACCTTACGCTTCTGGCTGTCTGGAAATGATATAGTACTACTTCACATATACTGTAACTTCTCCGTTTACTGCAAAAAGGGAGCCTCCCACTCCTCCAAGACCCATAAGTTTCACCGGTCTCAGCACCCCTGCTCCATTTGAGGTGATACAACTGTTTGGCTTTCCATCAATATAATCAGTATTACAATATTACTAATAAAAATACTTTGATTTAAAAAAAATATCTAATCAGTATTACAGCGTCATTACAGCCATGTCTTTACATTACAAAATCGAGCTGACAGGATCTCTTAAATGTATTTCTTAAAATACTTTTGCAAATTTTTTTCCCATGTGACAATCTGTATTAAAAAAAATCATGCTATTTTTACACTGGCCTCTGTGGCTTTTTTAGACTCTAACTTTCTATGGTTTCAGGAAATAACACAAGTACATAGCCATAATGGGCAGACTCAAACTCTATCTTTTGCATTGAAGTGTCAAATTAGTCCACACAAAGGTCATTATGAAGGGAAGAGGTGCAGGGTCAGGTGTGAAATCACCTATTATGACTGGTGACTTCTTTGTTATCAGCTGTATATAGAGGTGTTACCTGTCATTATAATTCTGCTTCTGATAATATGGAGCCTTGCTGTAAACTCTTCCTGTAAAAACAGGAAGTATGAGTCAGATTACTGAGTATTGTGAGATTACTATTCTTTCTTCTAGTAAAGATCATAATATTAAAAAAAAAATCATTACCACATTTTTTAAAAAAGATTACCGTATTTTTTGGACTATAAGACGCACCGGACCATAAGATGGACTATAAGGCCCACGGTGGAAAATAGGAAAAAAATATTTTTATAAGATGGGGGTCCATCTTATAGTCCAAATAGGTATCTTACCTGGGAGGTGGTTCAGCAGGGGTCACAGAAGGCAGGGTCCCTCAGGAAGCTGGCGGTGGCAGAAGTGGAGCAATGCTGCAGGCCCTGGGTGGGAGAAGGGGGTACCCCAGTGGGGGGGTTGCGGTGGTGGTGGAGCACGATTGCAGGAAGCAGGGTCCATCCCTCAGGAACCTGGCGGCGGCAGAAGCGGTGAAATACTGAGGGGCCAGTGTCGCCAGTGAGGCAGAGTGGAGCGGCCATCTTCCTGAAGACATGGTCTACAGAGAAATGGCCGCCCGAAATGGCGCATGCGCAGACTGGGATCTCAGCGGCCCTCGGCTTCAGGAAGATGGCCGCCGGAGGCGGTGTAGGCGCGGTTGATATCTCAGCTGGGCTGAGATCCTAGTCTGTGCATGTGGCCCATGGCTTCAAGAAAATGGCCGCCGTGAAAGATCACCCTGACCGCCGATACCGGGTCCGCATCATCGCACTGCTTCTGCTGCCGCCAGGTTCCTGAGGGAGGGACCCTGCTTCCTGTGATCCCACTCCACCACCACCGCAACTCCCCAGTAAGCTACATTTGGACCATAAGACGCACCCCTCATTTTCCTCCCAAATTTGGGGGGGGGGGGAGTGTGTCTTATGGTCTGAAAAATACGGTACATGAAATACAAAGACCTGATATAAAGGGTAACCGTGCTATCAAGTAACTTTCAGGATAAGGTATCCTGTGTGTGTACATGCGGAATAACAGCACAGTGGGCAACACGGTGACTCAGTGGTTAGCACTGCTGCTTTGCTTTATTTTGTTAAACCGCTGTATGGTCTTGGCCAGCGTGCTGCAGCTCAGTGTCAGCATGTTGGCAATCTTCTTATAGCCTTGGCCATCTTTATGTAGAGTAACAATTTTTTTTTTCACATCGTCAGAGAGTTCTTTACCATGAGGTGCCATGTTGAACTTCCAGTGACCAGTATGAGAGAGTGAGAGGGATAACACCAAATTTAACATACCTGCTCCCCATGCACACCTGAGATCTTGTAACACTAATGAGTCACTCACATGACACCAGGGAGGGAAAATGGTTAATTAAGCACAATTTGATAAGTTTCACTTAGGGGTGTACTCACATTTGTAGCCAGTGGTTTAGACATTAATGGCTTTGTGTTGAGTTATTTAGAGGGAATACCAAATTGACACTGTTATATAAGATCAGATAAGATAAGATGTTATATAAGATAAGTACACTGACTACTTTACATTGTATCGAACTGTCATATCCTCAGTGGTGTCCCACGAAAAGATATAATAAAATATTTACAGAAATGTGAGGGGTGTACTCACTTTTGTGATATACTGTATATACTAAGATGGGGGATATATATACCAGGATGGGTCAAGAAGGTTAACACATATACCAGGATGGAGGACATATATATGACTCGCCACTTGGGCCGTGGGGTACCCGGAACCGGGCTTCTGTACGATGCTGGGGGTAGTAGTGGCAACCCGATCCCGTGGCTCAGGGTGGTCAGACCAAATTGTGGCAGTCTATTTATCAGTGTTTTGAATGTCCGACTACGCCACCCGTGGATTGCGGTCAGGGATAACCGTCGCTGCAGGGCAGGCCACTGGGGCTGGTATTGGTGTGCAGCACAGAGGTAGAACAACTCCCCACGGGAGGAGTGTAGCCCCAGGGTAGTATAGGTGGATGTTGGGGGTGATAGTTCCGTCCGCGACGGTCAGAATGCAGAGTCCGCTTAAACAGTTCAGGGTCTTTATTATAACAGATGGTAATGACCCAACAACAGTACCGGCTAGAAGGGGGCCTGGATGTCTGAGAACACTCGGGAAGCCCCTCTGGTCAGGGTGAGGGTGTAGGCCTACCGTGCTCTCTATGCTCTTTCTGACTAATTCCCCCTTTAGTGGTATAGTAGCCCACGTCCCTGAGCGTGCCGTGTACTCTCACCCGTATGGCTTGCAACTTGGGCTCCTTTTACCTCTGGCCTCTCTTGGTTTTGCTGGTCCCTTCTGTTGTGGCGGAGCCTCCAGGCTTTTTAGGCCAAAGGACATGAAATCCCTCGCGAATTGGTTCTCTGCTGCTGGACTTAGAGTCTTTACAGCCTCGGACCCCAATGTCCGGTAGATTATTCTCCCTTTCTGCCAGGACAGGCTCTCGGCGCCGTACGTCCCTGGCTCGTGGCTTCTCCACTGCCTAACGACCTCCTCAGCTACAGCTGAACTGTCCCTCCTTCTCTGGGACTAGTCTCACTCCTGAGCTAGGTGGTCCAGTTCTCTCTAACCCTGCCCCCAGTTCCAGCTTTTATAGGGGCAGCCAGCTCCCCCTACTGGCCTGGGACAGGAGGTGCTGTATGCTAATTGTCCCTAACCAGGGAACCTCCCTCCTGCTCTCAGACACAGCCTTTATTATTTGTGGCATCCAGGCCTGGGGTGACACATATATACCAGGATGGGGCCAGAAAGAGGGACATATATGCTAGGATGGGCCCAGAATGGGAGACATACAGTTATATGAAAACGTTTGGGCACCCCTATTAATCTTAAGCTTAATGTTTTATAAAAATTGGTGTTTTTGCAACAGCTATTTCAGTTTGATATATGTAATAACTGTTGGACACAGTAATGTTTCTGCCTTGAAATGAGGTTTATTGTACTAACAGAAAATGTGCAATCTGCATTCAAACAAAATTTGACAGGTGCATAAGTATGGGCACCTCACCAGAAAAGTGACATTAATATTTAGTAGATCCTCCTTTTGCAAAAATAACAGCCTCTAGTCGCTTCCTGTAGCTTTTAATGAGTTCCTGGATCCTGGATGAAGGTATTTTTGACCATTCCTCTTTACAAAACAATTCCAGTTCAGTAAAGTTTGATGGTTGCCGAGCATGGACAGCCCTCTTCAAATGATCCCACAGATGTTCAATGATATTCAGGTCTGGGGACTGGGATGGCCATTCCAGAACATTGTAATTGTTCCTCTGCATGAATGCCTGAGTAGATTTGGAGCGGTGTTTTGGATCATTGTCTTGCTGAAAGATCCGTCCCCTGCGTAACTTCAACTTTGTCACTGATTCTAGAACATTATTGTCAAGAATCTGCTGATACTGAGTGGAATCCATGCGTCCCTCAACTTTAACAAGATTCCCGGTGCCGGCATTGGCCACACAGCCCCAAAGCATGATGGAACCTCCACCAAATTTTACTGTGGGTAGCAAGTGTTTTTCTTGGAATGCTGTGTTTTTTTGTCGCCATGCCTTACGCCTTTTTGTATGACCAAACAACTCAATCTTGGTTTCATCAGTCCACAGGACCTTCTTCCAAAAAGAAATTGGCTTCTCCAAATGTGCTTTTGCATACCTCAGCCGACTCTGTTTGTGGCGTGCTTACAGAAACGGCTTCTTTCGCATCACTCTCCCATACAGCTTCTCCTTGTGCAAAGTGCGTTGTATAGTTGACTGATGCACAGTGACACCATCTGCAGCAAGTTGATGCTGCAGCTCTCTGGAGGTAGTCTGAGGATTGTCCTTGACTGATCTCACCATTCTTCTTCTCTGCCTTTCTGATGTTTTTCTTGGCCTGCCACTTCTGGCCTTAACAAGAACTGTCCCTGTGTTCTTCCATTTCTTTACTATGTTCCTCACAGTGGAAACTGACAGGTTAAATCTCTGAGACAGCTTTTTGTATCCTTCCCCTGAACAACTATGTTGAATAATCTTTGTTTTCAGATGATTTGACAGTTGTTTTGAGGAGCCCATGATGCCACTCTTCAGAGGAGATTCAAACAGGAGAACAACTTGCAAGTGGCCACTTTAAGTAGCTTTTCTCATGATTGCATACACCTGGCTATGAAGTTCAAAGCTCAATGAGGTTACAAAACCAAAAAAGTGCTTTAGTAAGTCAGTAAAAAGTAGGTAGGAGTATTTAAAACAAGAAAATGATAAGGGTGCCCATACTTATGCACCTGTAAAATTTAGTTTGAATGCAGATTGCACATTTTCTGTTAGTACAACATTACTGTGTCCAACAGTTATTACATATATCAAACTGAAATAGCTGTTGCAAAAACAACAATTTTAAGAAAACATTAAGCTTAAGATTAATAGGGGTGCCCAAACTTTTTCATATAACTGTATATACCAGGAAGGAGCCGAAGATGGGGGACATTACTACATAATGGGGAAGTAGGTGCAACTTGTATGTCCTTATAGGATTTAGAACACTGCAAGGACCCATACATCTGACCAACATGCATTGGGGGGCAGGTCCAAATCTTGCACTGGGGCTCATCGGACTCTAGTTACGCCTCTGGTTAAATGCATATGATGATACCAATGTGTAAATAGTATTGCTCATTGAGGATATTAGAATCACAAATCTGCCTTTGCTATCTAAATTGGAGTCTAATAACTGAAATGTCACAGAGTTTCTAACTGGCTTCCTCTTATTTCCAGCTGGTGAGGCGAAGACACATGGAAAGTCTTTGTTTCTTAATCTGAATAGATCATTTGCATTTAAATGAGTCTCTTGTGTAATACAATGTCGCATTTCAATGATTTAAATACAGATCAATTGAATGGGCTATTCAAGCCTTTTACATTTATATTGGAGATTTAAAGACCATTTCTATGTTTATAAGAAGACTATTTGCTGAAGTCCAGACCTCCACATTGTCTACCCCACATATCACAGATTCAAGAGAGACATGTTATCAGCCATTACAATACAAAACCATAAAAAACCAAACTTTTGTCCATTTTGGTAGACTCCATCCTGAAATGTCCTGGGGGAAAAACACAATATAAGACTATGTTCACATGTCCAGTAATCATCCGATAGAACGGATCCAGCAGCAATCTGTTGGCAAAAAAGTTGTGCAGACATAACTTTTTTGTCCAGCAAAAAAAACTGATTTGAACTGTATCAGTTTTTTTAACATTGAACTCTATGGAAACTGGATCCGTTAAATAACCATTTATATGGGACATTGTGATCCCTGAGATCTTTTTAGAGAGCACTGAATTCCTTCCGTCTGTTTAATGTAGTTGCAGACAGATAAGAAAAAACAGCAACATTGCGGAATCTTTCCGGTACTTTATAAGGGTCTTTAATGGCAGATGTTGCTTTAGATATTGTTATTTCTTATGGTAAAAATGCAGTCTTGCTATCACATCTGTGTCAGCTGCATTGAGAATAGTTTTAGGTTTCGGTATGCAGTGCACACAATCAATGAGGAGGTCCCTCTGTTCAGCATTGGGAATAAGTCTGACAAAACAGTCATTCAGAAAGTCCCTCTGGTTACACCCCTTCAGGAATACCTCTGAATCTGATATTGTTTATATGTGAGTGATCGTCAATATCAGCTATTTGAAGTACTACAGCTTTAGCTTCATCTTTGATCTCATTATGCACATCTACTAGTTGGTTGTGTGGTTCTGTAAATTCCTCCATTTTAATTTCGAAATGTGAAGTTCTGTCACCAATGTCAGACACTTCTCCTTATAGAAGAGATATAATTTTGTATGGATTTCCTTCAATCAGCAAAGTGTAAGGAGATGTACAAGAAAGAAGACTCATACAGTTCATGTCTACCAGATTAGCTGTAAGCGAACACCGCCATCTGCTGGTCAAAGACTATAGAGAAAGTGAAAGCAGAAAGAATGGCAGTAGTAGGAACCCAAAAGTGAAGTGCATGTTCCCTTGGGGAAGAGGTTAAAGAAGACACCAATTAAGGTGATAGCTGTGGCACAGTTAGTAATTATAAAAGGACCAGGAGGGCAGTGAAGGGGAGGAGTTGGCACCTGAACCTGTAGGAGGACAGACGTGCTCAACAGCAAGCTGGCTTATAGCTATGATTACGAGAGATCAAATGCGAGTTAAGACCTGACCCAAGTAGTCAGTTGCAAGTGAAGAGACGAGAGACCAGATCCGGGAGATCCGAGCAGAGTAGGTCGAGCCATGGCCAGAGACAAGAGACCAGATCTGGGAGATCCGAGCCAAGTGGGCAAAGCCAAGGTCAGAGGTGAGAGGTCAGATCTAGGAGATCTAAGCCGAGTGGGCTGAGCCAGGGCCAAAAACGAGAGACCAGATACGGAAGATCTAAGCTGAGTCAGCCGAGCCAGGGCTGAGAGAGCGACCTGGCAGCAGAGGAAGGACGTTGATGTGAGCCTTTACTTTCAGCGTAGATGTATGATACAGGGGGGGGACCAGGGCTGTGCTTCAGGGAATGAAGGCGTCCAGTGTGACGAGCGTACAGTATACCAAGTAACCCACCTAGTGAGCAGTACCGTCGACCTACGTTAGGGCCTGTGTGACGATTTGAGCCGTCTAGAGGAAAGACAATGGTGACAGGCCCAGCAGTGACAGTGACGCCCGCTAGGTTGGAGCTTTAGGACTAGACAAGACTCATGATAACAGTCCCTTAACTGTAAACATTAAGAAAAGTGTGCTTATACACACGTGGTCAAAATTGTTGGTACCCCTCGTTTAATGAAAGAAAACCCACAACGGTCACAGAAATAACTTGAATCTGACAAAAGTAATAATAAATTAAAAATCTATGAAAATGAATAAATGAAAGTCAGACATTGCTTTTCAATCCTGCTTCCACAGAATTTTTAAAAAAGTTAAACTCATGAAATAGGCCTGGACAGAAATGATGGTACCCCTGAAAATAATGTGACAAAAGGCACATGTTAAATCAAGTTGTGTCCACTAATTAGCATCACAGGTGTCTACAATCTTGTAATCAGTCAGTGGGCCTATATATAAGGCTACAGATACTTACTGTGCTGTTTGGTGACATGGTGTGTACCACACTCAACATGGACCAGAGGAAGCAAAGGAAAGAGTTGTCTCAGGAGATTAGAAAGAAAATTATAGACAAGCATGTTAAAGGTAAAGGTTATAAGATCATCTCCAAGCAGCTTGATGTTCCTGTGACTACAGTTGCGCATATTATTCAGAAATTTATGATCCATGGGACTGTAGCCAACCTCCCTGCACGTGACCACAGGAGGAAAACTGATGACAAATCAAAGAGACGGATAATACGAATAGTAACAAAAGAGCCCAGGATAACTTCTAAAGAGATTAAAGGTGAACTTCAAGCTCAAGGAACATCAGTGTCAGATCGCACCATCCGTCGTTGTTTGATCCAATGTGGACTTCACGGGAAACGACCAAGGAGAACACCATTTTTGAAAAAAAATCATAAAAAAGCCAGCCTGGAATTTTCCAAACTACATGTTGACAAGCCACAAAGCTTCTGGGAGAATGTCCTATGGACAGATGAGACAAAAATGGAAGTTTTTGGCAAGGCACATCAGCTCTATGTTCACAGATAGAAAAATTAAGCATATCAAGAAAAGAACGCTGTCCCTACTGTGAAACATGGAGGAGGCTCTGTTATGTTCTGGGGCTGCTTTGCTGCATCTGGCACAGGGTGTCTTGAATCTGTGCAGGGTACAATGAAATCTCAAGACTATCAAGGGATTTTATAGAGAAATGTGCTGCCCAGTGTCAGAAAGCTTGGTCTCAGTCGCAGGTCATGGATCTTGCAACAGGATAATGACCCAAAACACACAGCTAAAAACACCCAAGAATGGCTAAAAGGAAAACGTTGCACTATTCTGAAGTGGCCTCCTATGAGCCCTGACCTAAATCCTATTGAGCATCTTTGGAAAGAGCTGAAACATGCCGTTTGGAAAAGACAACCTTCAAACACGAGACAAGTGGAGCAGTTTGCTCATGAGGAGTGGGCCAAAATACCTGTCGAGAGAGCTGCAGAAGTCTCATTGTCAGTTACAGGAATCGTTTGATTGCAGTGATTGCCTCAAAAGTTTGTTCTACAAAATATTAAGTTAAGAGTACCATCATTTCTGTCCAGGCCTGTTTCATGAGTTTAATTTTTTTATAAATTCTGTGGAAGCAGGGTTGAAAAGCAATGACTGACCTTCATTTATTCATTTTCAAAGATTTTTAATTTATTATTACTTTTGTCACATTAAAGTTATTTCTGTGACCATTGTGGGTTTTTCTTTCATTAAATGAGGGGTACCAACAATTTTGACCACGTGTGTATATATTGCTGTATATATATCCTGTTTAAGTGTATTATTGTGTTTTGATTGTGCCATATTTTACTGTACAGTCATTGTTCACTTTTATCCATGACCCTGTGCCCATATATTTATCATGTTAGCTAAATAAATAATTGTTTGTTAAGTACCACTTGTCCCCTCATTGTCTAGGCTGTTGCAGCCAAGTTAACAAGAGAGCACATTGTCAACTCAGAGATGGGAGTTGAAGACATAGCATTAGTTTCATTATTAGTAATAGGAATTAGCTGAAAGTTCAGTGATGTGGATGCCATTTCCTTCCCTGAGTCAAGTCTGTGTTTTTTTCCCTGGTTGTAGTTGTCCAGGTGTAGAGGTTTGTTCATTATCTGCAGAAATGGAAAAGCATTTGCAGAGTGTCCACCATTGATCTACTGTCTGTTGTTGTTTTTCTAACTCTCGGTGAACAAGAAGGAGTTCAGTTGCCATCTTGGAATTTTTCAGCCGTGAGGACAAAGGCTTCAGGTTTGCTAGGAATGGTGTCCCTCCTCATGGTTTGTCCAATCTTGTGTGCCATTAAAGTCTAGAATGGTTCTCCAGGACTTTTAACTGCTTTTTTGAGCTGCTTAGTGCCGCTTTACTGACTTCAGGTCAGGAGTGTGTCTGCTCAGCTTGGCATTCGGTCATGCTCCACGACAATCCGATTTTAATAATTTACTAAGACATTTTACAGAGGATTTAAAGTTCACTGAGGGAGATGCACCCTGCTGATGAATCAGGTAAAAATTGCACAACTGAGAGATATTTGTATTTCGTAATAATTGAAGGAATTCCCCCCCCCCAAAAAAAAGGCATTTATGCACCTACCTTATCTCCGTCAGTCCCATAAACATTGAATGGAGTGTCAAGTCTCATATGTCTATGTTGCTCCATTCAATCACATTGAGGAGAAATGGTTGGTTAGAAGTCCAGTTCTATCAAACAGTCCAGTTCTATCAAACATTTATCACCTATTCTGGGGATATGTAATAACTATTGTTTGTGGGAAAACCTCATTAATCTCCAACTACATCTGAAAACTGGAACTTCATCCATTTTAAAGATATGTTATACAATTATGGTGTACACTATTATCAAAATAGTACATTTCTCAAAGTTTTTTGTGATGGTGGTGGGGTGTTGGCTTTTTTTCTGTTCTACCATACACCTTATGTCTTCTCCGTATGCCCCTATGACTTTTTTTTTTCTTCACAGTGATATTGCCAAATGTAAAGAGACTCTTAAGGACTACAAAATATATGAAAATTTTCTCAGGATACTGTCTCCATCAGAATGGCAAGATGCTCAAAATCAGAAAAGAATACTCCGAGAAGCAGCAAAAAACAAAGATAAAGAAAGAAAACTTACTTTGCCTCTTCCAATAATAACAAAACGTATGTATTACCTATCGCAGAACTATAACAGCAAATGGAAGTTAGCAGGCTGCCCTAAAAGTGATACAACAAACAATTTATATTGGACAAGCAATCTAAACGTCACACATTTATGATACTAGAGCAGGTTAAAGTTGGAATATCCCGATTAGGCCTACTGGCTTCATATAACTCTTTGCATGAATAAATTCAAGCCCACAATGTGACCAAATATAACCAACTGAAATAAGTTTCTATAACTTATAGTACTTCACTTATTACATGTATTAATTTTTTATTTCTATTGAATTGTGGATACTACAGCTATTTATATTGTAGGATCAGATAGAAGTCTGATAAGGTTGTCGGGAGCAGAAGGTATGAGAGACCATAGATATCTTTCCCGCCGTAAGTCATCTGTTACTGAAAGTAGGAGATCATCCACCAGGTAATACAATATTGTACAGTAGTGGTATTTTTTGCATCTCTTGTTGTTTATATAACACCATAGCATTCCACATAACTGCACATAGATTGAGATCAAGGGTGGGATATTCCCGGCAGCAACTGAACAGTCAATTCTGGAATTTGGAAGCAGAAATTATGGCAAAGTAAAAGAACCTTATGGACTTTGTCCCGGGGCCAAATTGTGGTGACTAAATGACTTCAGTGTATCTCCTAAACAGAAGGTCTTGTGAGATTGTCCCCAGTATCAAGGGTTAACTACCTACTTAAAAGTGGTCTACGGAAGGACCACCAGTGAACTGGCATCAAGACAGGACCATAAAGCAATGGAAGAAGGTATCCTAGTCTGATAAATTACATATTTTTTACATCATGTGGTTAGCTAAGAGCATGAGTCTTTTACATGGAAAGAGATGACACTATGATTCACTATACTTATAGATGGCAAGTGTGTGGAGGCACCATAGTGCTATGGGCAATGTTCTGTTGAGAAAACTTTGCTCATGCCATTCTTAATATATCGTATATCATGTAACTATATATTGTTGACCACTTTACCCTCAACATAGAAACAGCATTGCCAAGTGGTTGGAGAAACATGACGAGTACAATATCTTGTTTTGCCTTCAGATTCCCAATATCTCAGTCCAACAGTCCATCTTTTGGATGTGTTGGAAGACTTGTCCATGGGGGGTCCATGCCTCAAATGGGCCACAGTCGTTTTGGCAGCATAAGAGGGAATTACACAATAATGTTATTGCAGCTATAACACTTAAGGCCCCGTCACACTAAGCGAGATCGCTAGCGAGATCGCTGCTGAGTCACAAGTTTTGTGATGCAACAGCGACCTCAGTAGCGATCTCGCTACGTTTGACACTTAGCAGCGACCAGGCCCCGGCTGTGAGATCGCTGGTCTTCACATTTCTTTGATCGTTGAGGCCCCGCTGGTTAGCAGGCATCGGTGTGTTTGACACCTTACCAACGACCTTGTTGACGACTCAGACACAGCAACACATAGGCGTGCATCGTTATACAGATTGTTACGGGTCGCCGCATCGTTGCTGCGTCGTTGGGAAGATCTGAGTGTTTGACATCTCACCAGCGACCACATAGCGACGCAGCAACGATCCCTGACAGGTCGTATCGTTGTCGGGATCACTGTAGCTTCGCTTAGTGTGCCGGTACCTTTAGTGTGACGGGGCTCTTAGAAGTACTATGTTAAGTCCTCTTATCTTGACTTCCCCATTGTTTTGATTTTGGAGTTTGTAGGGGAAAATGTGTATAGTGCTTGGATATCTCCTCAGATCCATGCCTTGCTGGATGAACTATACTACTTATCTGTTTTTTTTCTGGGGATAGGCATATAAGTTGAACATCTTAACCCTTTACTGAAATCCGCCTTACATGTATGGCGGAGGTTGGTAGCGGGTGTATAGAGCGGGCTCACAGGGCCCCATACATGACTGGTAATGGCTGTGTGTTACAGCCAGGACCTGCCTCTAACAGTCATGGGTGGAGCAGAGATACACCTGTGACTATGAACCTGTTAAATGCCACTGTGAAATTCTGACAGCGGCATTAACAGCACGACCATTGGCGCGCCAATGATGCGATTGCAAGGCACCAATGGGTTAATTTGACAACCGGTGGTCGGTTGAAGACCCTCCATGACTGTCAATATGGTGCTCTCTAAAAACCCAGTATACAGGGCAGTCACAGAGGCTGTTAAAGTGGATCTATTACTTGAACAACCATGTCAATCTAAGGTCACCACAGTGTCAAATTCATTAGGGGTTGTCTGGTGTCTATGTGACTGCAGATTTGTGAATCACAGTGAGCATGATGTGAGGATTTAGAAGTCTGCAGTCACATAGAGTGACTGCAGACTTGTAGCTTAAGTTCGGACGAACCATTTAAACATTACTCACAGTGTTTTCTGGGATATTTCTAGATTCCATCTGTTCTTAAAAAAATGTTTATTCCTGTAATATGTGAATCATGTTAAGGTGTAGTTCAGTTGGCTTGCAAATTCATCAATATTCAGTGTCAATTCCTCCTTCCTGTTCCCAGCACTGTGATTGAAAGCTTGGATCTTCTTGAATTCAGAAAACATACCATATTCTATCATAGATATAATGTACACATATGTAGTTATCCTTGGTGAGCATGGTTCTTGCAGCAGATGGTGTAAGAAAATGTTCACATACTAAAACCCCAATTCATCAAAGCTTTGTGACGGAGTCAGTGGTATGATTTATGAGGGGAGGTATGTGTCACACAGGTTGCTAGCCTGTGTGAACAACTGTGTCAAAAAATTGTGAAACAATTTAAGAAAAATGTTCCTCAATGTAAAATTGCAAAGACTTTGAATAACCCACCATCTACATCAAATAATATCAAAAGATTCAGAGATTCTGTAGAAATGTACACTCACAAGGGACAAGGCTGACAATCAATATTGAATGCTTGTGATCTATGGGTCCTCAGGTGGCATTCCATTAAAACCAAGCATGAATAAGTCGTGTACATCACTGCATGGGCTCAGGAATATTTCCAGAAATCACTCTCAGTGAACACAGTTTGCCGTGAAATCCACAAATACAAGTTCAATGGAATATGTTACCAGTTTTTTTCCACCTAATCTGAGAGCAGCATAATGTAAAGACATTTACATCTCTATCATGCAAAGAAGAAGTCATATATCAACATAATCCAGAAATGCTGCTCTGTCTTGAAAATTGTTCTGTGGTCAGATGAATCAAAACTTTAAATTCTTTATGATAACCATGGATGCTTTGTCCCACAGACTCAAGACAATAGACATCTCTGATGGTATGGGGTTGCATTAGTGCCTATTTCATGGGCAGCTTATACTTCTTGAAAGGCACTATCAATGCTGAGCATTATATAGAAGTTTTAGAGCAACATATGATACCATCCATACAACATCTATTTCAGGGAAGACCTTTCATATTTCAGCAAGATAATGCTAAATCACATACTACATCCATCACAACAGCATGGCTTCACAGAAGAAGAATTTAGGTGAGAACCCGCAGTCCAGATCTTTCCCCAATAGAAAACATTTGGCGCATTATGAAGTGAAAAACCTGGCAAAGACTCAGGATGGCTGAACATCTTAAATCCTACATCAGACAAGAATGAGACAACATTCCTCTCCCAAAACTCCACCAATTGGTCTCTTAATTTCCCAGATGTTTTTAGACGGTTACAAAAAGAAGAGAGGATGTTACACAATGGTAGACATGGCCCTGTCCCAACTTTGTAGAGATGTTTTACTGACATCAATTTGTAAATTAAACTTAAAAATATCTAACATTCAGCTTCTGATCTGATCCCAACATTTTTGGAAGTGATGTTGTAAATTACTTGTTACCAGACCATGTGTTTCTTCTCTATCAAATGTCAGTAAACAGTAAGTTATCTATTTGACAGCCACTCTGACTGTTGGTTTAGGGCTACATTATGGCCACACCTATGTGTCACAAAACTTTTAGGTCACGTGCACACATTCAGTATTTGGTCAGCATTTCACATCAGTATCTGTAAGCCAAAATCTGGAGTGGGTGATAAATACAAAAGTGGTGACGTGTTTCTATTATACTTTTCCTCTGATTGTTCCTCACCTGGTTTTGGCTTACAAATACTGAGAGAAAATACTGACCAAATACTGAATGTGTGCACGTGGTCTAAATGTTGCTGGTGAACCAACACCTTGAAGGCCACGTTCAAACGTTGAGTATTTGGTCAGTATTTTACCTCAGGATTTGAAAGACAAAGTCAGGAGTGGAACAATCAGAGGAAAAGTATAATAGAAACACGTCATCACTTTTGCATTGTTCACCCATTTCTGGTTTTGGCTTAAAAATACTGAGGTAAAAACCTCACCAAATACTCAAGGTGTGGCCTAATAGAACCACTTCTGCATTTTCACCCACTCCTGGTTTTGGCTTACAAATGCAAATGTAAAATACTGACTAAATACTGAACATGTGAATGTGACCTAAAACGTGGTGATAAGACAGCATGTGGAAGGCTCTATGCGCTCGCCCTGAAGGCAGACTGAAATTTTTGTTTTAAATCTATGCCTACACAGGGGCTTTGGAGCACTGTATCAGAAAAACCTAGCTCAGGCAACTCTGAAAAAATATTAGGAAGTTAATTAGCACAGAAATTAAAACTCTCATTGCAATCTGCTTCTAGAAGTCCCAGTGAAGCTTCTACCGATGAACGGGAAACACAAACTGGGGATTCAGACTGTGAAGAGGTAAGCTTTTATTGTCACTGAGTTCATGATTACATTAATCATCATTTAATATTTTAGATTATTTGAAATGCTTTTTCTCACAGTGACGATACAGAACGAAACATTACCTACTTTATACCTTGGGACCTCACTTGTGTCCTATACAGGTATTAGCTAAAAAGACAGGTGCAAGGTTGATGGTTCGGTAGTCAGATGACCGACCGGACGATCAATTTGTTTCTGCCGTTATCCACCCATCTGACTACCGGACCATCAACCTTGCACGTGTCTTTTAGCTGTGACATACTATGTATCACCCTGCCTGTTAGTATGATGCCCCTATATAATATAATGCCCAGACTGCCCCCAACACAGTAGGATGCCCTGAAAGCACCCCCACACAGTATGATGTCCCACACAATACAATGCACCCATAGCCACCGGGCATAGTATGATGTTCCCACATTTCCCTCACACAATATGATGCTCCCAAAGTCCCCCACACAGTTGGATAACCCAACAGCCACCAAATACAATATGATACCCTCAAAAAAGAAATATACTATTACATCCGTCCGGTGTAGAAAACGCAGTCTTCTCCTTGGCTCCTTTCCTCTTTACCTGACTACTGAGTCGGTCTCTGCTGTCCAGTCATGTGACTTAAGCATGTCACTTGACTTGAGGTTTTTGCAGGACATTCAGTCTCTACACAGACGGAACTTTGAAATATGCATTTGATAGTTTCTTGCTCCATCATTAATTTCAACTGTATATGTGTCTTGAGGACAAAGGTACAGTTGAAGTTAGGTCATACCACCGGCCACCCAGGACAGTAGGACCGGTCCTCACAGTCAGGACTTTCCAGATGGATCTGTTTGAGGAGGTATGTATTAAGTAGACAAGTTGGAGAACGTTATATATGTACAGTCATAGACGAAAGTGTTGGCACCCTTGAAATTGTTCCTGAAAATGGAGTTTTTCTTCCAGAAAATTCTTGCAATTAGACATGATTTATTATACACATGTTTATTTCCTTTGTGTGTTTTGGAGCAACGCAAAAAAAACTGAGAAAAAAAGGCAATTTTCTGTGCGGTTGTGTGGTCATGTGACTGTATGTACGCAATTTTCATACTTGTAGTCACGTGCCAACTAGACATGTTTGGCTTTCCTAATAAAGGAGAATTGAGTGGATCCATATGAGTCAAGTAAGCACATAACCGCAAATATACAAATCGCCTACATGCTGTCATGTGACCGCCCACCCCCATAGAGAATAAAGGGGGAAATTTGACAGTTTGTGCATCGCACACTGTCACAATTTGGCAGTCACATAAAGACATAAAGGGACTGCAGGCTTTTCATTTCAGCCTGGACACCTATAAAGAAGTTGTTCACAACTTTTTATTACCCCCCAATGTATTCCTCCGGGGCCCCTGAGGGATTTTGTAATTACCTTGTATTGCCGTTACTGCCTGTGAACGGCGGTACTGCTGGTCGCTCACAGGCATCACGTGACCCACCACTGATGTCACGTCAAGTGAGGCGTACTATCAGTGACGCGGTCACCGCAGTGGATGCTGGGTTGTGGGCAAAGTTACCCCCCGTGTCACACCCAGGGTAACCCCACCCACACCCCAGCATCCACCGGTGGAACGCAGAAGAGAGACCCCCGGCTGCATCAGGAATCATGACGTGACGTCAGAGCCGGCTTCAGCCAGGGGCTCACGTGATGCCTGTGAGCGGCCAGTGATAGCGCCGTTCACAGGCAGTATCTGCAACGGAAGGTATTTACAAAAACCACTTAGGGGCCCGGGGGAATACATTGGGAGGTAATAAAATGTAGTGAACAACCCCTTTAAGTCTGAAAAGAAATATAGTATTACAGCAATATGGATTTCCCATCTAAATCAATAGTAAGCTTACAATGAGTTGCTTTTGCAACAAGGTTTTGAAAACCATGTCGTGGGAAAAAAAGTTGTGACTTGTCCCTTATTTGAGGCAAGCTCCTCATGGAATCCGTACAAAACGTGACATTAGAGTCAAAAAGGCTGCAAAAAGGCGTAGAAAAAAAAAACACATCAAAAACTGCATCAGAATTTACATTCTCATAAAAAACGCATGAATTTCTTAAAATATTTCTTTTAAAAGCCAATTGTTTTTTTCCACTTCAAAATAACTCTGTGTGAACATATTGTAGGGATTGTACTCACTCAGGTACGATGTGAGGCAAACAGGATGCATGTTCCTTTAAATGTCCAGAATGGTTTATTGGCTTTCATAAACTGGTCAGAAAGTAAAATGCAAACAAACAGCCTTTGGTGCAAGCAAAATCAAAGAAAACAGTCCTTTAAGCAAAGTCTCTGGTAAACCGGACCTGTGGTCACACAAGTTGGTAGGTGTACAGCCCACAGCTCAGTCTGGAGACAACACACAGGAGGCCTTCTCCCTCCAAACACAGACCATGTGTCAAAGAACAGCCACCATTATATAGGCTGTTAACCACACCCAGAGGTGAGGTACAGTATAGACCAAAAGTTTGGACACACCTTCTCATTTAAAGATTTTTCTGTATTTTCATGACTATGAAAATTGTACATTCACACTGAAGGCATCAAAACTATGAATTAACACATGTGGAATTATATACTTAACAAAAAAGTGTGAAACAACTGAAAATATGTCTTATATTCTAGGTTCTTCAAAGTAGCCACCTTTTGCTTTGATGACTGCTTTGCACACTCTTGGCATTCTCTTGAGTGTGGTCACCGGAAATCATTTTCACTTCACAGGTGTGCCCTGTCAGGTTTAATAAGTGGGATTTCTTGCCTTATAAATGGGGTTAGGACCATCAGTTGTGTTGTGCAGAAGTCTGGTGGATACACAGCTGATAGTCCTACGGAGTAGACTGTTAGAATTTGCATTATGGCAAGAAAAAGCAGCTAAGTAAAGAAAAACGAGTGGCCATCATTACTTTAAGAAATGAAGGTCAGTCAGTCCGAAAAATTGGGCAAACTTTGAAAGTGTCCCCAAGTGCAGTTGCAAAAACCATCAAGTGCTACAAAGAAACTGGCTCACCTGAGGACCGCCCCAGGAAAGGAAGACCAAGAGTCACCTCTACTTCTGAGGATAAGTTTATCCGAGTCACCAGCCTCAGAAATCGAGGGTTAACAGCAGCTCAGATTAGAGACCAGGTCAATGACACAAAGAGTTCTAGCAGCAGACACATCTCTTCAACAACTGTTAAGAGGAGACTTTGTGCAGCATGCCTTCATGGTAAAATAGCTGCTAGGAAACCACTGCTAAGGACAGGCAACAAGCAGAAGAGACTTGTTTGGGCTAAAGAACACAAGGAATGGACATTAGACCAGTGGAAATCTGTGCTTTGGTCTGATGAGTCCAAATTTGAGATCTTTGGTTCCAACCACCGGTGTCTTTGTGCAGCGCAGAAAAGGTGAACGGATGGACTCAACATGCCTGGTTCCCACCGTGAAGCATGGAGGAGGAGGTGTGATGGTGTGGGGGTGCTTTGCTGGTGAAACTGTTAGGGATTTATTCAAAATTGAAGGCATACTGAACCAGCATGGCTACCACAGCATCTTGCAGCAGCATGCTATTCCATCCGGTTTGCGTTTAGTTGGACCATCATTTATTTTTCAACAGGACAATGACCCCAAACATACCTCCAGGCTGTGTAAAGGCTATTTGACCAAGAAGGAGAGTGATGGGGTGCTACGCCAGATGACCTGGCTTCCACAGTCACCAGACCTGAACCCAATCAAGATGGTTTGGGGTGAGCTGGACCACAGAGTGAAGGCAAAAGGGTCAACAAGTGCTAAGCATCTCTGGGAACTCCCTCAAGATTGTTGGAAGACCATTTCCGGTGACTACCTCTTGAAGCTCATCAAGAGAATGCCAAGAGTGTGCAAAGCAGTCATCAAAGCAAAAGATGGCTACTTTGAAGAACCTAGAATATAAGACATATTTTCAGTTGTTTCACACTTTTTTGTTAAGTATATAATTCCACATGTGTTAATTCATAGTTTTGATGCCTTCAGTGTGAATGTACAATTTTCATAGTCATGAAAATACAGAAAAATCTTTAAATGAGAAGGTGTGTCCAAACTTTTGGTCTGTACTGTATGTGGGTAGCTAGACCCGCCCAACTCTTCACAGCTACCCATAACCCGGTCCCAGATGCACTAATTAGTCCTCTTAGTGCATGCGTGCACTAGAGAACATACTCCGGGTTACATCAAAGAGACCAGCCATCTCTGTGATACATACCTCTCATCGACTACACAACCATTAGCCACCTTACAAACCTCCCCCCTCTGCCTAAAGCCGTGGGGCTTGGCACTTTCTACTACCAGACAGGGGATTCTCGAGAGGGCATTGGCATTACCATGTAGCTTCCCTACTCTATGTTCTACATGGAAGTTGAAATCCTGTAGGGCTAAATCCAAGCGGGTTACCCTGGCATTTTTCCCCTTTGTTTCCCTCATCTTTCTGAGTGGGGCATGGTCGGATACCAATCTAAATGTTCTACCAGCGTTCTACCACTGCCCACTTTATGGCCAGGCACTCCTTCTCTATGACGGAATAATTCTTCTTGCTATAGGACAGCTTCCTACTCAGATAGAGAACAGGGTGCTCCTCCCCGTGTATCTCCTGGGAAAGGACTGCTCCCAAACTAACATCTCAGACGTCTGTTTGGAGTATAAACTCTTTCTTAAAGTCGGGGGCCACCAGGAACGGTTGCTTACACAGCGCCACCTTCATTTCTTGAAAGGCCGACTCTACCTCTGCAGTCCACTTGGCCATAGCCGATTTCGTCCCCTTAAGGAACCTCCAGTAGTATCCCACGACCCCCAGGAAGGCTCCAACCTGTTTCTTTGACAGAGGTCTCTGCCAGGATTTGATTGCCTCCACTTAACTGATTTGGGGTTTGATCTCGCCTCTCCCCACTACATAACCCAGGTATTTGGCTTCTTCTTTTCCCATGGCACATTTATTCAGGTTAATTGAAAACCCTGCCTACCTTAGAGCATCAAACACTGTCAGGACCTTTTCCAGATGACTCTCCCAGTCTGGGCTGAACATAATAATATTGTCAAGGTATGCTGCGGCGTATTGCTTATAGGGTGAAAGGACTCGATCCATAGCTCTCTGGAAGGTTACAGGGGCCCCCTGCAGTCCAAACGGCATCCGGACATACTGGAAGCATCCGTCCGGTGCAGAAAATGCAGTCTTCTCCTTGGCTCCCTGTGCCATAGGGATCTGCCAATATCCCTTTGTTAAAGCCAAGGTGGTTATGTACCTTGCTGGCCCAAGTCTCTCAATCAGTTCATCGACACGTGGCATCGGATATGCATCGAATTTGGACACTTCATTCAATTTATGATAGTCATTGCAGAATCTCCACTTGCCATCGGGTTTTGGGACCAGGACAACCGGGCTCGACCAACCGCTCTTGGACTCTTCAATGACACAGAGTTTCAGCATACGAGCAACCTCTTTAGAGATCAACTCTAGTGGGGCCTCAGGTATCAGATAGGGCTTCAAGTTCACTCGCACTTGTGCAGCCCGGTAATTTTGTAATTCTGAGAACAGCTCCCTGTTCTTCTGCAGCAACTCCCAACACTGCTGTTTTTGCTCCTTCGTTAGCGTCTCCGCTATTGCGACCCCTCCAACCTCACCTTCTGGTTTGACCAGCAAGCATGGTGCTTCCACCACATCTCTGTGTTGCCACTGCTTGATGAGGTTGACGTGATACATCTGGTATGGCTTACGTCGTCCCTGTTGGTGTGACGCGCCCCCTGGGCCGTGGAGTACTCGGCAGCCGGGCCCCTGGTTGCTTGGGGGATATCACGGTGGCTGGCCTGGTCCATGACCCAGGGCGGTCAGTAAAAAGGGGGAATATTTATAGGGGATTATAAGTGTTTGTGACGCCACCTGTGGACCGCGGCTAAAGGGAGCCGGCGCTGCGGAGCAGTCCTCTGGAGCTGGTGTTACGGCAGCAGGGGTGGTGTGGCTCTCCACAGGTAGAGCAAGCTCCTGGGCCGTGTAGGTAGATGGTGGTTGCGCTGGGCGTCGTAGTGCAGGGGGAGAGATGGCGCAGATCAAAGAATGGACTGAGGCAGCACAGTGCAGTCATCCGAGTCTTTATTCACAGTTATTATGACGGTTCCACGGGTGCACCGTACGGGTGCTAGCCTCCCACGTCGCGCTGCGTTCACCAGGCAAGGCCTCAGTTCTTCTTCAGGCAGGTTAGGCGTACCTGACAGAACCCAACTTTCTCGTGTTCCTAGCTAGACCGTCTTCACGCTGGGTCTTTCTCCCTCCTGCCCTGCGCTTCCCCACTCTGAATCCTGCTCGGGTGCTCTGAAGTCCCTCCTGTACGTCGGAGTTCACAGACCTGCTTGACCCTCATGGGGATTAGAACGAGGCTTCGGCAACTGACTATATAAGCCAGGAGCCTCTGATTTTTCCAGTCGAGACTTGAAGTACACGACTGGGCCAGGGGCCGGTCCCCTTCTTGCGGCCTACGATCCCTCTGTCTTCTGACAGATTCGGGGCGTACGGGTGCCGTCCCGCACTCGCCGCACCCCCTAGGATCCCTTCAACAGAACGGAGCCTACTCCCTGCTCCCCTTCTGGGCCTCTAACACTAGGCCCTAGTGTGGAGCAGAGCTCTTACTGAGACTCTGCTCCCGGACTGTTCTTCTGAACTGTCCTGAACTCTGATCTGCCACCCTAAGATGGCTTCCCTATATATACTTCTACCAAAGTGCTCCCCCTAACTACTTCCTCCACAAACACCCACTACTGGTTCCCCCTACCTCTGGGTTCCCCCCACTCCAGCCAGGGTCAGGGCTCAGCAGAAACATACATTGCGTCTTGCACATCAAGTTGGCCTGGAGCAGTGTAGTGTTGGATGCAGGTGTTGGGGTTCCGGGCAGCACTCCCTCCTTACCTGAGAGAAGGAGATACCACACCTCTGGGTGAGGTGCAGTACCTCTGTGGCGACTGAACCCTCAGGGGCGCCACAGGAGAACCTTATAATTCACTTTGACAACCTTTTCCACCACCTCATACAGTCCTTGCCACTTGGCCAAGAACTTGCTTTCCACGGTAGGTATCAGAATGAAGACTCTGTCACCAGGACTGAATTGACGCATTCTGGATGAGAGGTTTTAGACCCTGGCATGCGCTTCTTGTGCCTGGAGGAGATGTTCTTTGACGATGGGCATCACCTTCGCAATCCTCTCCTGCATCAGAGCGACGTGCTCGATGGCGCTCCTGTGGGGCGTGACTGCGGCTTCTCTGGTTTCCTTTGCAATATCCAGGAGACCTAGGGGATGTCGGCCATACAGTAGTTCAAATGGCGAGAACTGCGTAGAAGCCTGTGGAACTTCTCTGATGGAGAACAACAGATACGGGAGGAGACAGTCCCAGTCTCTACCGTTTTTTTCTATGGCCTTCCTCAGCATACTCTTTAGCGTTTTATTAAATCTTTCCACCAGGCCATCTGTCTGAGGATGGTACACTGAATTCCTCAGTTGGGAGATTTGCAAGACCTGGCATAACTCCCTCATCACCTTACTCATAAAAGGTGTTCCCTGGTCGGTCAGAATCTCCCTTGGTAAATCTGTCCGGGAAAAAACGTGTACCAATTCGCGGGCTATACTCTTTGCGGAGGAGTTTCTCAGGGAAATTGCTTCCGGATAACGTGTGGCATAGTCCAGGATGACTAAGATATATTGATGCCCACAAGCAGATTTAACCAGGGGACCGACCAAGTCCATGACAATTCTCTCGAACGGCACTTTAATAATGGGCAATGGCATGAGGGGACTTCGAAAGTGAGAGGTGGGGGCAGTTAACTGGCACATAGGGCAGGACCTGCAATACTTTAATATTTCCCAGTGACACCAGGGCCAGTATAACCTCTGCATAATCTGTTCCTGTGTTTTTTTCACCCCTAGGTGTGCGAATGGGCTATGTCCAACACCTTCTGTCTATAGGAACCTAGCACTATTAACTGTTCCCTCACTTTCGTGACCCGGTACAACAATTCCCCACTTATCATAAAATAGGGAAACCTGGTGTTAGCCCCGGGCTCCTGTGCCACCCCATTTATGACCGTGACATTATTGAAGGCTTCCTTCAGAGTTAGGTCCCTATGTTGGGCAGACCCAAAATTCTTGCTCGTCACCCCTAACTCAGGAATGTCAAACTCAGGGGATACTACCTCCTCATCTCCCACAAGGACACAAAAGGGAGACCAGTCTGACTCTGGGTGTGGTGATACCTCTTCAAGGTTACCTGGTTTCTTCACCGCACCAGCGAACCCTGAACCCTTCCCCCACAGATCCCAAAATAAACAAAAGTCCCGGCCTATAATGATAGGGTGCAACAAGTCTCGAACGACGCCAACCTCGTGGAACTCAGTACCGTGGGCCGTTTCAATGTCCACTATAGCCATAGGATAGTTCTTAGCATCACCATGAATGCACAGTACGCCGACCTTTTTCCCCAGTATCAGTTGGAGAGGAAGAGTGGCCCTCACAAGGGTCACCAGACTCCCAGAGTCTAGCAGCGCTGTTACCTGCCACCTGTTCACTTTCACGGGACACGCTTGTGGCCCCTCGCTGGGTGGACAGTTCACACTACAGGACGGATACACGTAATATGAATAGCAGCATCCCACATACTGCAGGCCATCTGCTAGGGGTTCAGGGGATAATGGGCGGCTATATGGCCTGGGCCGAAGCACCTCCAGCAGATTACATCACCAGTAGGGACCTTGGGCACCACCTCCCCCACCCCTTTGGACCTTGGACACCCCACCCCTTTTGGACCTCCGCCCCCTGTTGGGACCCCCAGTATGGAGTGGGCTGCCTTCCCAAGAAACCCTCAACCCCCTGGTATCTCTCGACCAGTCCGACCAGTTCATCGGCGTTCCGGGGATCACCCTGGGCAACCCAAGTCTGCATTGGGTGCACAAACCTATCCATTACCACTCACTCCACCATCTGCATCATAGTGGACTCCGGCTGCAGCCACTTCTGGACCAGGTGCAACAGGTCAAACATTTGGGAGCAAGGGGGTTTATCCCGGTAAGACGCCCAGCGGTGGACCTGCTGTGCCCTGACAGTCATTGTCACCTCCAAGAGAGCCGGAATCTCGGTCTTCTGCTTGCCATACTCCTTAGCATCCTGCAAAGCTAAGTCATAGTATGCTTTCTGGGGCTCTGCCGTCAAGTAATTTGTTAGGAAGTTATAAGGGTTAAAAGTTGACCAGCGATTTCTCATTTTTACAACAAAGTTCACAAAACCATTTTTTTAGGGACCATATCACATTTGAAGTGACTTTGAGGCGTCTATATGACAGAAAATACCCAAAAGTGACACCATTCCAAAAACTGCACCCATCAAGGTGCTCAAAACCACATTCAAGAAGTTTATTAACCCTTCAGGTGATTCACGGGAACTGACGCAATGAGGAAGAAAAAATGTAACATTTAGCTTTTTTTCACAAAAAATTAAATTTAGACCGAATTTTTTTATTTTCACAAGGGTAACAAATAAAAATGGACCCCGAAATGTATTGTGCAATTTCTCCTGAGCAAGCTGATACCCAATATGTGGCGGAAAACCACTATTTGGGCGCACGGCAGGGTTCGGCAGGGAACAAGCGCCATTTGACTTCTTGAATTCAAAATTTGCTGGAATAATCAGCGAACACCATGTCGCATTTGGAGAGCCCCTGATTTCCCTAAGAAGTGGAAACCCCCCATAAGTGACCCATTTTGGAAACTAGACCCCTCAATGAACTTATCTAGATGTGTGGTGAGCACTTTGAACCCCCAGGTGCTTCACATAAGTTTATAACGTAGAGCCGTGAAAATAAAAAAAATCAGAAAAATGTTCTTTTATCCCTAATTTTTTTATTTTCACAAGGGTAACAGGAGAAAATAGACCTCTCATTTTATTGTGCAATTTCTCCTGAGTACGCCAATACCCTACATGTAATTGGGAACTACTTTTGAGGCACAGTACAAAGGTCAGAAGGGAAGGAGTACTACATTATAGTGCAGATTTTACTGTTATGGTTTGAGGGTGCCATGACCCACTGGAAGAGCCCCTGAGGTGCCAGAACAGCAGTGACCCCATTTTTCAAACAACACCTCACAATGAACTCATCTAGGGGTGCAGTGATCATACTGACACCACAGGTGTGTCACAGAATTTTATACCATTGGGCAGTGATTAAAAAATAATTACATTTTTACCGCAAAAATTTTGTTTTAAACTAGGATAATGGATAAAAATGGCATCAAAATGTGTCTCATAATTTCTGCTGAATGTAGCAATACCTCACATGTGGTTGTACAGAACTGCTTAGCCATATCGCGACACTCGGGAGGGACAGAGCGCTATTTGCTTCTTGGAGCACAGATTTTCCTAGAATAGTTTGCGGACTCCATATACAGAGCCCCTAAGTGCTAGAAGAGTAGAATCCCCCCTCACATGACCCTATTTTGGAAATTATACCCCTGCCAAACATGTGGATGCTAAATGCGGTTTGGACACACTGTGGGGCTCAGAAGAGAGGGGGGATTTGGATTTGGGAGCGCAGAATTTGCTGAATTTCTTTTGGGGGGCAAGGAGTCATTTCGCTTTTCCAGAGCCTTTGTACTACCAGTAATGTGGAAGCCCCCTATATTTCCAGTAACAGATGACAGACCTGAGTGGGGGCTTTTTATGTGAAGCTTTTATTGGGAACATTTTACATAACATTTTAGATCACATTTATCCGTATATTCTACGCTGAGCACTAACTTTGGGGTTTCCATCTAAATCTCCGAATGATGTGATTCAGATGAAACCCCGAGAGATCCATTCACTATAATGAGGCAGCAGAGTTACTCTGGACTCCGTCTGGCCTCAGTTCAGCGTTGTCCTTCTTTTCAGAGGTGCACACAACTGTGGCTGACCACGCTTTTATCTATGCCTAAAAAGATGGAAACCGCCGAATCATAGGCCAGACGGCTTCCACAGTGCCTCCATCTGCCTCATTATAGGGAATCTTCCACCGGGTGTTCTGTCTGAATCACGTATTTCAGAGATTTACACGGAAACCCCGGTGCAAAAGCGCTCAGCGCAGCGTGCAGGATAAATGTGTGCCGAGCCTTACTGCGATCTTTGGGAGGCAGAATGAGCAAAACAAAAGTAAGTGAAGAATTGGTTTTATTTATTTTTTATGCTGTTCCTCGTGCGGTATAATTGATTAGGCGACTTTATTCTTCGGGTCGGTGCGATTACAATGATACCAGATTTATATTGGGTTTTTATGATTAACAGCTGTCACACACTAAATGACGCTTTTGAGTCATGCGAGGGCTTGTTTTATGCGGGACGAGTTGACGTTTTTATTTGTACCATCTTTGGGCAAATTACATTTTCTGATCGCTTTCTATTCTGATTTTTGGGGAGGCAAAAACCAACAATTCAGGAATTTATTTTTTAACATTTTTTTTTAGATTGTTACAATTTTTTTTTAACTTTTTTTTAAACTTTTTTACTTAGTCCCACTATGGGACTTTCACTTTTTTCACTTTTTCCCCAGGTATAATGTCCTGCAATGCAGTAGCATTGCAGGACATTATACCTATAGTGAAAGCTCCTGAGACCATGCTGTGAGCATGGTGTCAGAAGCTTTCTGTAGCTTGGTGACCCAGGAGTCGTCATAACGATCCCGTGTCACCATGGCAACGGTCGGACCCCCACGATGACGTCGTGGGGGCGCCGATCTGAAGGCAGAAAGAGCTCCCGTCCCTCTGCCTGCCTCCTGAACGCTGCAATCGCGCTCGATCGCAGCATTTAGGGTGTTAACAGCCAGGGGCTGTTAGTGCAGGAGTTCAGCCACTGGCAGCGTTGACCTCTGGCACTGATCGGGCAAGAGATGCTGATATTTCAGTTTCTCCTGCGCGATCGTGCAGTGACCGGTCAGTCAGATTGACTGACCGATCACAGCCATCTGGGTGCGGGGACCGCTGGCACCGGTCCCTGCACCCCTTCCCTAGCCACTCAGCTCTCTGTGACAGCTGTCAGCAATGACTTGTCACTGCGTGTTTACACGCAGTGACAGTTCAAAGCCATGACGGGGATAACCTGTCATGGTGCACGAACTGACATCCTGCCATGACGGGTTATCCCCATCATTGGGTGTTAAGGGGTTAAGCAAAGTCTCTGGTAAACCGGACCTGTGGTCACACAGGCTAGTACGTGTCCAGCCATCAGCTCAGTCTGGAGATAACACACAGGAGGCCTTCTCCCTTCAAACACAGACCATGTGTCAAACAACAGCCTCCATGATATAGGCTGTTAACCACACCCAGAGGTGAGGTATGTGGGTAGCAACTCTTCACAGTTACCCGTAAACCGGTCCCAGGTGCACTAATTAGTCCTCTTAGTGCATGTGTGGCGCCCCTGAGGGTTCAGTCGCCACAGGGGTACTGCACCTCAGAACGAGGTGTGGTATCTCCTCTCCAAGGTAAGGATGGAGTACCTCAAAGGACCCCAACCACACACTCAACACTACACCACTCCAGTTCTGTAGGGGGCCTAAAGCACCATAGTGCTGCCCCTGGCCTGAATGGAGGAGTTGGGGGGAACCAAAGTTAGGGGGAACCATGTAGTGAGTGAGGGTGGAGGAAGCACTTTACTTAAGCACTTAATAGAATCATATATAACTGGAGGCCATTTTAAGAACCGGATCTTTGGTTGTGGGTCTTTGGGATGGCAGGTCAGCACAAAGCTGCAGTCGCCTCAGGGTCCACGTTCCCGGTCTCAGGCCTCGAGACGGGGGACTGGGGCAGAGTTAAAACTGGCTCTGTCCCCGGTCAGAGTCCAACCAAGAAGGCCCAGGAGGGGAGCAGAGGAGATAGGCTCCACAGGCGAAAGGATCTCAGGGGGTGCGGATGGAGCGGAATCGCCACCTGCATACCTTATTCTGGCCCTGCCAGAGAGACCCTGCCGCAAGACGGGGTACCGGTCCCCGATTATCTGACTTTGTACTTCACGTCTCTGTCGGAAAAGTCCGGAGGCTTATGTGGATCCCAGGAGGATACGGACGGAGCGGAGTCGCCACCAGTATGCCCTAATCTGAGTTTATCCAGAGGGACCCGGCCTTACGCCACGTTCTCACCACCAGTCACCAAAAAGGGCACCCAGTCGGTCCGGGAACTACACGTTTCCCACAAGGGACATCGCAGTACCCGTATGGGACTCAATGGGGGACACAAGGCAGGAGAAGTTCAACAAGAGAGGAACACACTAGAGCGGGGGTCCTGTCAAGTGCTCCTGAACTACCTGGAGTGTGCTGAACCCCACCCTGGCGGCCGCAGCTCGCCGTGTGACAGCAGAGAGAAGCTCTGAGCTGAAAAAACACTACCGTGAGTAAAAGACTTGGATGACTTCAACTACTGCCTCTGTCTGTTCTTTCCTCCGCGGCTCTGCACCTGCCAACACTCTATTCTGCATCCCTCTCTACACTGCCCTGAGGCCCCGCTCCACCTGTGGGGAGCAGCACCAACTAAGCTGCCTGAACACCGGCCTCAGAGGACTGTTGCAGCGCTGGTGATCCTCACCAGACACCACGGGTGGCGTCACGAACATTCTCCTATCCCATACAACTTTCCCCGTTTCCCTTCTTTTAAGAGTGACCCCAGGGTACGGGCCCGGGAGCCGGCCACCGCGACATCCCCTGAGATCAGGCATCAACAAGGCCCGGGCGCCGAGTCGTTCCCCCATCCCCTGGGTGCGTCACATGCGTGCACTAGAGAAAATACTCCGGGTTACATCAAAGAGACCAGCCATCTTTGTGATACATACCTCCCATTGACTACGTGATCATTAGCCACCTATAGGAGTACATGAGACAGTTTTTCTGAATCATGTAAGTAAATGCACATTATAGATAAATAAACAAGCAATTACTTATTTGTTGTTTTTCATTTGTGTCTAAAATTATAGACAAAATATAATCTTCCTTTATCTCTGCACAGGAACCAGAAATATTTTTCACTGATCCTCAACAACTACTTCAGATTTTTGCAGAGCTAGAAGAGCAAAATGCAATATTAATAAAAAAGGCTGAAGAATTAGATGAAACTATGCAGGAAGTCAAAGAAAGAAGGGTTATCAGTGAGGAAAGAATGTGAGCGTTTTATTTTCTTGGCATTTGGGCTAACATTTCATATATTTCCAATTACTGCTATATGCTGACATATTAACTCACACATTGGCCCCACTTAATAAAGACTGGCATTTCATACGCCAGTCTTAATGAAGGATGTACAGGACTAATATGAGCCTAATCCATTAAGAGGCACGCATCACACACAACTTATCACTGGCATGTGCCTCCATACGCCTTGCCTACTCCACTTAGGATTTCTGGTATACAATACGCTACCATTTTTAATGAATTTATTAGGCCTACACACCTTGATAAATCCGGCCATTATTTTTCAGTATTCCTACATAACCTATTAAATAAGTATAAAAATTGGCCATGCTCTATATGGACTCAGAATGGGAGCAGAAGACTGACATTGCTAATATATGCACAGTATACATATATATACATATGTATATATATATATATATATATATATATATATATATATATACACACACTTCTCAGCATAAATGAGTACACCCCCATTTGAAAAGATTTTAATCAATATCTCACTGAACACAAGAACAATTCCAAAATTTTGACAATACTGAGTTTCATAGAACAGTTTTTTAACCATATGAATATGAATATGAAATGAATATGCAATATGAAATCAAGATTAATAACTTTCATTATAAAATCTTCTGTTTTGCTTAAATTAGTTGATGTAAAAATGAATACACCCCTCACTAAAAACTACTACATCCATGATTTTTAAGGACAGCACCAAGTCTTCTTGGCATGTTATGTACAAGTTAGAGACATATGGCAACTTTTAGAGCCTGGAAGTTGGATGGAGAGTGATGCTCAACTTGTCTCTTCAGAATTCCCCATAGGTGTTTCGGTTGGGTTCAGATCAGGAGACATACTTGGCCAGTGAATCACTTTCACCTTGTTCTTCTTCAGAAATGCAACAGATGTGTGCTTTTGATCACATTGTCATGTTGGAAAAATGCACATCTATCAAGGTGGTGGTGGGGAATGTGTGATGCCCCTAAAAGGTCTGAGGATTAATTGATGTAGAAAGACATAAATACATGTGACACATTCACAACCCCGGACCAGACCTCAATCAGTGGACAATAAAGCGTTCACACTCCTTTTCTATAAACTGCACCAATATTTTCTGCCGCACCGGTCGCTCTCCTTCTCAGATAGATAGTTCAGCTTCATGTCTCTTGCCTTATTGCTGCACTATTCTGTTCTGTTGTGTATAAATATGTCATCTTCAGTTGGGTTGCCAAACGTAAATTTATGGACAGCCTGCAAAAAAAGGGGTGCTTTTTCCTGTCGCCTATAGTCCGTGATTCCCCCCCCCCCCGAAGTTTGCCATTGCGCATGAGCAGTGTAAGCTACTTGCTGCCCGGCTTCAGTAGTGAGTCAAGGGAAGGAGCACAGAACTGGAGGAAAAGTTGGCAAAGAATTGGCCAATCAGGAGTAGACGCAGGCTACTTACACTCGCTTATCACTTCGTCCTCCACACCCCAGAGGCCGACTATTCCACCTGTGCGGCTGCTCCTCCAGGCTCTGCATTGCAGTGCCTCAGCATTGACGACCGTTCTAGTTCCTCAATTCCCTCCCTACAATATAGTCTGGTGTAGTGTATATACTATATAGTGGGGAGTCCAGAGGAGTTGTGTATAACTATATACTATAGTGCTGTGTATACAGTGTGGAGCTGAATGTGTATTCATAATATATTTATACTGGATGTAATTCACAGTATCTGTGTTATCCTGTTTAATATAAATATGTGGGGCACCCTGCTATTACAGGTACCACAGGACCCAAAAGGGTGCATGGATGGACTTCTCCACAAGAGGCCCTCATTACATAACAGACACCTCCACCCTTCCACCTCATACCACCAGAGGGAGCCTGTTAGGGATATATATACTGGAGGGTGGAGTTAGGCAGCCAGTGTGTGCTGGCACAGAGATAAGTGAAAAAGTAGCATGTGAGCTGCTGTGCTGAGGGCCAGCCAGGGCCTAAAGCACGTGCTGAAGCCTCAGGGCCTAGAGCGTGGCCGGAGGCAAGGAGAAGAGTGAGAGGAGTTATGGGGGCAGAGGAGCATCTTAGGCTCACCCCAGAACACAGGCCGGACACCGGATCCGCACTTACAGGGTCCCCTACGCCCAGTAGGAATAACCGGTATACCACGAGGATTCTAAACCCCTGGTCAACCTGAAGCTACAATCATTTAAAAAACTAGGAACCACGAAGGCCCCAGCGTCAATGGATAGTGGTAGCCAGAAGAAAGTTCTTACCACCAAGCATGCAGGTGAGGAGAGTGAAAGAGTACAGAAGCTAGGCCTAGTTTCAGGCTGGTCAGAAGCTTCAGAGAGAGAGGAAGAAACAGATCAGGAGGCCTTATACCCGCTCACTGGGGAGAGTCCAGAAGTGCACCCTTCCTATCAAGTACCCTGGACCGAACCTGCCGTCTACACCAGTAAAGGTACTGAAGCGAACCCCCTGTGTGCGTGTCTGTTATTCTCCCCTGGCCCGGCTGGGCCACCTCTCACCTGCATCCCTTCCATCAACCCTGCCCCGGGGGCCCGCTCCGCCTGTGGGGAGCAGAAACATCCCAGCTGCCATCCCATCATCCCCGGAGGTCTGCAGCATCGCTGGTACCCATTACCAGAAACCACAGGTGGCGTCACGAGACAAACTGTTAACAAAACCCCCTTTTAAAGAGTGACCCCAGGGTAAGGGCCCAGGAGCCGACTGCCGTGACATCCCAAAGAAGGTCAAGGCCCGGGTACCGAGTTTCCCCCCATATCCCCCTGGGCGAGTCATATGTATACATTTTGCACAAAATAATACAAATAATGTGAATTACACCCTTTTATACACTGCTCTAACTATATAATATGAAAATAAATAAATATATATATACTATACATATACAGTACAGTATATACATTGCACAGTACCATGTCTCCTGTCCTGTATACACGGTGTAATTCTCATGTCTGTGTTATTCTGTATATATGTAAATTGCCTCTTCAGAGAGGAAGAGAACTTGAACTCTAGTGCCACCTATTAGAAGTAGCAATCCTAAAAGTCAATATCGACCCTTTAATGAGCCTTATCACATGACTTAGGATAAAAGCCAAGAACAGAAACCCAATTTGCAGACACTGTGTTTCGGGGTACTGCCCCTCGTCAGTGCAAAGTGTGAGTTCTGGTTTGGCTGGGTGAAAGGCATCAGACCGTATCTAAGAAGTTTCTCCTTTCTTAGATACGGTCTGACGCCTCTTAGATACGGTCTGCATTTCAATCTGGGGAGCTGCACCACCTTTAGGGTAAGCATTACTAGCCACTTGGCTATCGATATGTATGTTTGCTAACCCTTTTTTGAGCCTGTAGTTTTGGGGAGTTGTGGATATTTGCCTTTTGTGCCAACCTTTACAAAACATGGTAATCTCTTCCATCTACATGTTCTCATACTGATAAGCATTACCATTTCCCTTTATAGTGATTTGTTTTTATTGTTGTCACTTTTTTGCTTTTTTGGCTTATCACATTATTAGTGCATTGTTGATGAGTGTTTTTCATTCTGGTCATAAAATTGATATTTTTTATCATACTAATTTTAAATGTTCCAATGAAGATTTTCTATTTTATAACAAAACTCCTAGATTTTTCTCCTTGTTTCATTCCTGTATCTGTGTGCAGTGTCTGTGAGCTGCCCGCTTTTACAGACGCATTGAGCATGTCCTATTGTGATCCTCAAAATCAGATCAGAACAGGACATTCTCTGACCGCCATGGATCTCATTCACAGATCCGTGATTTTCACGGATGTATGAATGAATCTATAAAACTCTACAAGTCCTTGTGCGGTCCAATAAAAAAAATCTGGCATCACATAGACATATCACACGAATGTGAGAATGCAGCCTAAGGTATTTTACAGATAACATTATCACTCCAAGTCAGACAGTACAGATACAGAATAATATTTACATCCAGGAACCGGTGATCTCTCATCTGATCAGAGTCGGTTTCTGCTGCTTCTTCTCCATCTGGTCAGACCTTCATGTCGACAGCTCCCAGCCACGACTCATTTTGTCACGATGATCTCCAGCCTAGAAAATAACAAGGTCACATATATTGTATATATACATACGTCTCACCCGCACTGCACCCCTGAATACAGATACAGTGGGGAAAAAAAGTATTTAGTCAGCCACCAATTGTGCAAGTTCTCCCACTTAAAAAGATGAGAGAGGACTGTAATTGACATCATAGGTAATGATGAGAGAGAGATGTAAATGAGAGAGGACTGTAATTGACATCAACTATGAGAGACAAAATGAGAAAACAAATCCTGAAAATCATATTGTCTGATTTGGAAAGAAATTTTTTTCAAATTTTGGTGGAAAATAAGTATTTGGTCAATTACAAAAGTTCATCTCAATACTTTGTTATATATGCTTTGTTGGCAATGACAGAGGTCAAACGTTTTCTGTAATTCTTCACAAGGTTGGCACACACTGTTGCTGGTATGTTGGCCCATTCCTCCATGCAGATCTCCTCTACAGCAGTGATGTTTTGGGGCTGTTGCTGGGCAACACGGACTTTCAACTCCCTCCAAAGGTTTTCTATAGGGTTTAGATCTGGAGACTGGCTAGGACACTCCAGGACCTTGAAATGCTTCTTACGAAGCCACTCCTTTGTTGCCCTGGCGGTGTGCTTGGGATCATTGTCATGCTGAAAGACCCAGCCATGTTTCATCTTCAATGCCCTTGCTGATGGAAGGAGGTTTGCACTCAAAATCTCACGATACATGGCCCCATTCATTCTTTCATGTACACGGATCAGTCGTCCTGGTCCCTTGGCAGAGAAACAGCCCCAAAGCATGATGTTGCCACCCCCATGCTTCACAGTAGGTATGGTGTTCTTTGGATGCAACTCAGCATTCTTTCTCCGCCAAGCACGACGAGTTGTGTTTCTACCAAACAGTTCTACTTTGGTTTCATCTGACCATTTGACATTCTTCCAATACTCTTGTGGATCATCCAAATGCTCTCCAGCAAACTTCAGACGGGCCCGGGCATGTAATGGCTTAAGCAGGGGGACACGTCTGGCACTGCAGGATCTGAGTCCCTGGCGGCGTAGTGTGTTACTGATGGTAGCCTGTGTAACGTTGGTCCCAGTTCTCTGCAGGTCATTCACTAGGTCCCCCTGTGTGGTTCTGGGATTTTTGCTCACCGTTCTTGAGATCATTTTGACCCCACGAGGTGAGATCTTGTGTTGAGCCCCAGATCGAGGGAGATTATCAGTGGTCTTGTAAGTCTTCCATTTTCTAATTATTGCTCCCACAATTGATTTCTTCACACCAAGCTGCTTGCCTATTGCAGATTCAGTCTTCCCAGCCTGGTGCAGGGCTACAATTTTGTTTCTGGTGTCCTTCGACAGCTCTTTGGTCTTCACCATAGTGGAATTTGGAGTGTGACTGTTTGAGGTTGTGGACAGGTGTCTTTTATACTGATAACAAGTCCAAACAAGTGGCAGTACTATAGGTAATGAGTGGAGGACAGAGGAGCCTCTTAAAGAAGAAGTTACAGGTCTGTGAGAGCCAGAAATCTTGCTTGTTTGTAAGTGACCAAATACTTATTTTCCACCATTTTTTTTTCCAAATCAGACAATGTGATTTTCAGGATTTGTTTTCTCATTTTGTCTCTCATAGTTGAGGTTTACATATGATGTCAATTACAGGCCTCTCTCATCTTTTTAAGTGGGAGAACTTGCACAATTGGTGTCTGACTAAATACTTTTTTTCCCCACTATATGTACCCCACCATTAATATACTATTAGCCACGCACCAATCAAAATATAAAGTGATAAGCAGCACTGTACCCCCCATTAGCTATAATTGCCGCCGCCCAATAATATAAACTATTCATACTCTGTCACTCTCCGCAATTAACTGTAAGGCTGTGTGCACACAGAAAATATACAAGGTTTTACAGTACAAGCAAAGTGAATGAGATTCCTGAAGTCTCATGCACACATTGCTTATTTTTTCCTTGCAGATTTGCAGCAGATTAAAACCTGCATAATGTAAATTCTTGCAGCGTATTTCACCCCTACTAATGACTGGGTGAAAATACAAAACAAAAGCATGTCAAGAACATGGCAAAAAAATATTTTGTGCAGCGTTCTTCCTGCCAACACATTAGGACATGCAGCAGAATTTTCTCCTGCAAATCCTGAATGTGTGCACATAGCCCTAGTCCCTGCCCTGTGTCCCTCACCCATTTATTATAAGTCCTTGATAGCACATCATAATGAATTTGGAGGTGGGAGAAGACATTATCAGGTACTAAGCATCCTCCGTCACCTCTCAATTGCAAGTCCCTGACAGCATCTTCTCCCACCTTTCATTATAAAATGTCCTATGCACCTAACCCCCATCATTGCTCTTCCCATCTTTGTTCTCCCACACCACACCTCATTGTCCTCTTCCCCACCCTCATCATTGTTCTCCCACACCACCCTCATCATTGCTCTCACCCATCATCCCCATCATTGCTATCCTACACCACCCCATCACTGCTCTCCCCCATCACCCTCATCATTGCTCTCCCCCAACTCCCCCATGATTGCTCTCCCACACCACCCACATCATTGCTCTCCCCCATCATTGCTATCCCGCATCACCCTCATCATTGCTCTCCCCCATCTCCCCATCATTGCTCTCCCACACCACCTCCATCATTGCTCTCCCACCCCACCCCCATCATTGCTCTCCTCCATCACCTCCATCATTGCTCTCCCCGAACTCCCCCATCATTGCTCTCCCACACCACCCCATCATTGCTCCCCCACACCACCCTCATCATTGCTCTCCCACACCACCCCCATCATTGCTCTCCTCCATCACCTCCATCATTGCTCTCCCACACCACCCCCATCATTTCTCTCCTTCATCACCTCAATCATTGCTCTCCCACACCACCCCCATCATTGCTCTCCCACACCACCCCCATCATTGCTCTCCTCAATCACTTCCATCATTGCTCTCCCACACCACGCCTCAATGTACTCTCCCCAGTGTATTGGATAAAATAAATAAAAAAAGTTACCTCTCTTCTCGTTCCCCAGCAGCATCGTCGTCACTGGCAATTTTCTCCCTGAGACAGGCCCACGCTGCATGCTGACATCATCAAGCTGCGCGAGCCTGTGTCAGGGAGAAAGCGCCAGACAGGAAGCAGAGGACGGATCCCTCAGCTCCGCTGCCGGTTTCCTCCTGTTGGCAGCGGAGCTGGAGGGATCATTCCCTGCCCACTGTGTGTGATGAGCGCAATTTAGCCATGGGCCACCCGGAGCCTTGGGCTCTGAGAAACTGGCCAGATTGCCCTCAGTATTAGCCACCCTGCAAGAGCCCCCCTGGACCTCAGTGCCCCAGTTCAGTTGCATCTGCGGTATGTCTGCCCATGTACACTGCACAGTACCACTTCTCCAATCCTGTATATATATACTGCACAGTACAACTTCTCCCGTCCAGTATACTGGGTGTAATTCTCAGTATCTATATTATTCTGTATATATACTGCACAGTACCACTTCTCCCGTCCTGTGTATACATACTGCACAGTACCACTTTTCCTGTCCTGTGTACTGGGTGTAATTCTCAGTATCAGGATTAAGCCACCTTCACACGTTCAGTATTTGGTCAGTATTTTACATCAGTATTTGTATACCAAAACCAGGAGTGGAACAGTGATAGGAAAAGTATAATAGAAACATGTCACCACTTTTGCATTGTTCACCCACTTCTGGTTTTGGCTTAAAAATACTGATGTAAAATACTTACCAAATACTGAACGTGTGAACCTTATTGAACTTGTGGCCTTATTCTGTATATATACACTGCACAATACCATGTCTCCTGTCCTGTATATATACACTGCGCAGTACCTCTTCTCCCGTCCTGTATACAGTACAGACCAAAAGTTTGGCCACACCTTCTCATTTAAAGATTTTTCTGTATTTTCATGACTATGAAAATTGTACATTCACACTGAAGGCATCAAAACTATGAATTAACACATGTGGAATTATATACTTAACAAAAAAGTGTGAAACAGCTGAAAATATGTCTTATATTCTAGGTTCTTCAAAGTAGCCACCGTTTGCTTTGATGACTGCTTTGCACACTCTTGGCATTCTCTTGATGAGCTTCAAGAGGTAGTCACCGGAAATGGTCTTCCAACAATCTTGAAGGAGTTCCCAGAGATGCTTAGCACTTGTTGGCCCTTTTGCCTTCACTCTGCGGTCCAGCTCACCCCAAACCATCTCGATTAGGTTCAGGTCTGGTGACTGTGGAGGCCAGGTCATCTGGCGTAGCACCCCATCACTCTCCTTCTTGGTCAAATAGCCCCTACACAGCCTGGAGGTGTGTTTGGGGTCATTGTCCTGTTGAAAAATAAATGATGGTCCAACTAAACGCAAACCGGATGGAATAGCATGCCACTGCAAGATGCTGTGGTAGCCATGCTGGTTCAGTATGCCTTCAATTTTGAATAAATACCCAACAGTGTCACCAGCAAAGCACCCCCACACCGTCACACCTCCTCCATGCTTCACGGTGGGAACCAGGCATGTAGAGTCCATCCGTTCACCTTTTCTGCGTCGCACAAAGACACGGTGGTTGGAACCAAAGATCTCAAATTTGGACTCATCAGACCAAAGCTCAGATTTCCACTGGTCTAATGTCCATTCCTTGTGTTCTTTAGCCCAAACGAGTCTCTTCTGCTTGTTGCCTGTCCTTAGCAGTGGTTTCCTAGCAGCTATTTTACCATGAAGGCCTGCTGCACAAAGTCTCCTCTTAACAGTTGTTGTAGAGATGTGTCTGCTGGTAGAACTCTGTGTGGCATTGACCTGGTCTCTAATCTGAGCTGCTGTTAACCTGCGATTTCTGAGGCTGGTGATTCGGATATACTCATCCTCAGAAGAAGAGGTGACTCTTGGTCTTCCTTTCCTGGAGCGGTCCTCATGTGAGCCAGTTTATTTGTCTTTGTAGCGCTTGATGGTTTTTGCAACTGCACTTGAGGACACTTTCAAAGTTTGCCCAATTTTTCGGACTGACTGACCTTCATTTCTTAAAGTAATGATAGCCACTCGTTTTTCTTTACTTAGCTGCTTTTTTCTTTCCATAATACAAATTCTAACAGTCTATTCAGTAGGACTATCAGCTGTGTATCCACCTGACTTCTGCACAACACAACTGATGGTCCCAACCCCATTTATAAGGCAAGAAATCCCACTTATTAAACCTGACAGGGCACACCTGTGAAGTGAAAACGATTTCCGGTGACTACCTCTTGAAGCTCATCAAGAGAATGCCAAGAGTGTGCAAAGCAGTCATCAAAGCAAAAGGTGGCTACTTTGAAGAACCTAGAATATAAGACATATTTTCAGTTGTTTCACACTTTTTTGTTAAGTATATAATTCCACATGTGTTAATTCATAGTTTTGATGCCTTCAGTGTGAATATACAATTTTCATAGTCATGAAAATACAGAAAAATCTTCAAATGAGAAGGTGTGTCCAAACTTTTGGTCTGTACTGTATATATACACACACGTGGTCAAAATTGTTGGTACCCCTCGTTTAATAAAGAAAAACCCACAATGGTCACAGAAATAACTTGAATCTGACAAAAGTAATAATAAATTAAAAATCTATGAAAATGAATAAATGAAAGTCAGACATTTCTTTTCAACCCTGCTTCCACAGAATTTAAAAAAAAACTAAACTCATGAAATAGGCCTGGACAGAAATGATGGTACCCCTGAAAATAATGTGACAAAATGGACATGTTAAATTAAGTTGTATCCACTAATTATCATCACATGTGTTTACAATCTTGTAATCAGTCAATGGGCCTGTATATATGGCTACAGATACTCACTGTGCTGTTTGGTGACATAGTGTGTACCACACTTAGCATGGACCAGAGGAAGCAAAGGAAAGAGATGTATCAGGAGATTAGAAATAAAATTATAGACATGCATGTTAAAGGTAAAGGTTATAAGACCATCTCCAAACAGCTTGATGTTCCTGTGACTACAGTGTCACATATTATTCAGAAACTTAAGATCCATGGGACTGTAGCCAACCTCCCTGGACGTGGCCGCAGGAGGAAACTTGATGACAAATCAAAGAGACGGATAATATGAATGGTAACAAAAGAGCCCAGGATAACTTCTAAAGAGATTAAAGGTGAACTTCAAGCTCAAGGAACATCAGTGTCAGATCGCACCATCCGTCGTTGTTTTATCCAAAGTTGACTTCATGGGAGATGACCAAGGAGAACACCATTGTTGAAACAAAAGCTTAAAAAAGCCAGACTGGAATTTGCCAAACTACATGTTGACAAGCCACAAAGCTTCTGGGAGAGTGTCCTATGGACAGATGAAGCAAAAATGGAAGTTTTTGGCAAGGCACCTCAGCTCTATGTTCACAGATGGAAAAATGAAGCATATCAAGAAAAAAACACTGTCCCTACTGTGAAACATGGAGGAGGCTAGGTTATGTCCTGGGGCTGCTTTGCTGCATCTGGCACAGGGTTATCTTGAATCTGTGCAGGGTACAATGAAATCTCAAGACTATCAAGGGATTCTAGAGAGAAATGTGCTGTCCAGTGTCAGAAAGCTTGGCCTCAGTCGCAGGTCATGGATCTTGCAACAGAATGACTCAGAACACACAGCTAAAAACACCGAAGAATGGCTAAGAGGAAAACATTGGACTATTGTGAAGTGGCCTTCTATGAGCCCTGACCTAAATCCTATTGAGCATCTTTGGAAAGAGCTGAAACATGCCATCTGGAAAAGGCAACCTTCAAACACGAGACAAGTGGAGCAGTTTGCTCATGAGGAGTGGGCTAAAATACCTGTCGAGAGGTGCACAAGTCTCATTGGAAGTTACAGGAATCGTTTGATTGCAGTGATTGCCTCAAAAGGTTGTTCAACAAAATATTAAGTTAAGGGTATCATCATTTCTGTCCAGGCCTATTTCATGAGTTTAGTTTTTTAAAAATTCTGTGGAAGCAGGGTTGAAAAGCAATGTCTGACTGTCATTTGTTCATTTTCAAAGATTTTTAATTTATTATTACTTTTGTCAGATTCAAGTTATTTATGTGACCATTGTGGGTTTTTCTTTCATTAAACGAGGGGTACCAACAATTTTGACCACATGTGTATATACAGGGTCGGTCTGGCCTGGCGGGATATCGAGGAAATCCCCGGTGGGCCCTTGCTGTAGACAAGAGGGGGAAGAAGAAGAATTTGAAAGAAAAAAAAGCCTGCGGTTTTTAGGGGCACGAGCCCTTTAAAAGCGCAGACAGAGTATATGCAGGGACGTGTGCATGCAGCGTTCATTACCTGAACCTCTGCGTCGCACGTCTCGATGAAGCTGATGTTGCCGGCGTATGAAGTCACTGTCATGCGCCGGCTGCGCCGGGCGCACTCAAGTCAGCCACCAGCCTCTGCTAGGTTGGTGGCCAGGCTGGACACATGGGGGGCCAGGATGGATAAATAGTGTGGGAGGCAGAACACATGGGGGCCAGGATGGATACATGAGGGCCAGGATGGATATATGGGGGGGAGGCTGGACACATGGGGGCCAGGCTGGACAAGGGACATGGGGGGACCTAGCTGGACAAGGGACATGGGAGGCCAGGCTGGGGGACTTAATTTTGGGGGCCAGATTGAGGAATATACATTATTAATTTATGGTGGCAAGTGGGGGACATAATTAATAATTTACTTTTTAGGAAACTGTTTTCCATGGGGGGGCAAAGGAGGGGTCCTGTTACTGTGCAGGGCGGCACTATGTCACTTTTTTTACTTCATTCAGTGTAGAAGTAGAAGGGAAAAAGTGGGGAATGTGATCTAGAAGTGATCAGTTATTGATAACTGTGTGTTATTTCTGTAGAGACGAGTCCTGGCTGGAAGAAGTGATGACGGTCTGTGCCAGGTGAAGCGAAGATGAAGGACTCCACCTAGAGACGTCACTAGTGAGTCAGTGTATCACATGTACACTTACACTATACACTATATAGTATACAGTATTCAGAGTTCCTGTGTATGTCACTGGTGACCACTGTATTACCTGTACTTTATATACAGAGCTCCTGTGTATAATGTCACTGGTGATCACTGTATTACCTGTACACTATACACTATATACAGAGCTCCTGTGTATAATGTCACTGGTGATCACTGTATTACCTGTACACAATACACAGCGCTACTGTGTATAATGTCACTGATGATCACTGTATTACCTGTACACTGATACTATACACAGAGCTCCTGTGTATACTGTCACTGGCGATCACTGTATTACCTGTATACTTACACTATACACTGTATACTATATATAGAGCTCTTATGTATAATGTCACTAGTGGTAATAACAGTGTTGTTAGTTTTGTGGTTTGCATTCATGATCAGTATTGTAGTATTTGGTCACTATGTAACATAGTAACATAGTTTTTAAAGTTAAAGGAAGACTAAGTCCATCTAGTTCAACCCATAGCCTAACATGTTGATCCAGAGGAAGGCAAAAAAAAACCTTGTGGCAAACACTAAGCTCCACATTGGGGAAAAAATTCCTTCCCGACTCCATTCGACAATCAGACTAGTTTCTTGGATCAACGCCCTATCAATGAATCTAGTATATATAACCTGTAATATTATACTTTTCAAGAAAGCCATCCATGCCCTTCTTAAATTTTAGTAGTGAATCACTCATTACAACATCATGTGGTAGAGAGTTCCATAGTCTCACTGCTCTTACAGTAAAGAATCCACATCTGTGATTATGATTAAACCTTCTTTCCTCCAGATGTAGAAGATGCCCCCTTGTCCACGGCTCAGGCCTCAGACAAAAAAGATCAGTAGAAAGGTCTTAGTACTGTCCTCTCATATACTTGTACATAGTAATAAGATCACCCCTAAGCCTTCGTTTTTACAAACTAAATAACGCCAAGTGTAATAACCTGTCTTGGTATTGCAGACCCCCCAGTTCTCTAATAACCTTGGTCGCTCTTCTCTGCACCCGCTCTAGTTCAGCTATGTCTTTCTTATACACCGGAGACCAGAACTGTACACAGTATTCTAAGTGTGGTCGCACTAGTGACTTGTATAGAGGTAAAATTATGTTCTCCTCATGAGTATAGAGGTAAAATTATGTTCTCCTCATGAGCATCTATGCCTCTTTTAATGCATCCCATTATTTTATTTGCCTTTGCAGCAGCTGCCTGACACTGGCCACTAAACGTGAGCTTGTCGTCCCCCAATACACCCAGGTCTTTTTCAATTACAGTTTTGCCCAGTGTTTTACAATTAAGCATATAATTATACATTTTATTTCCTCTGCCCAAGTGCATTACCTTACATTATCCCCATTAAAGCTCATTTGCCATTTATCAGCCCAAGCTTCTAGTTTACATAGATCCTCCTGTAATAAAATTGTCCTCCTCTGTATTGATTACCCTGCAGAGTTTAGTGTCATCTGCAAATATTGAAATACTACTCTGTATGCCCCCTACAAGGTCATTAATAAATATGTTAAAAAGAAGCGGGCCCAATACTGACCCCTGTGGTACCCCACTGTTAACTGTGACCCAGTCTGAGTGTGTTCCATTAATAACCACCCTTTGTTTCCTATCACTGAGCCAGTTCTTAACCCACTTACATATATTTTCCCCTATCCCCATTGTTCTCATTTTATGTATCAACCTTTTGTGTGGAACCGTATCAAAAGCCTTTGAAAAGTCCATATACACAACATCCACTGCATTTCCGTCGTCCAGTCCGGAACTTGCCTCTTCATAAAAGCTGATCAGATTAATTTGACAGGAACGGTCCCTCGTAAACCCATGTTGATATTGGGTCATGAGGTTATTCTTCTTCAGATACTCTAGTATAGCATCTCTTCGAAAACCCTCCAGGATTTTTCCCACAGTAGAGGTTAAGTTTACTGGCCTATAATTTCCAAATTCGGTTTTTGCCCCTTTTTAAATATTGGCACCACATTTGCTATACGCCAGTCCTGTGGTACAGACCCTGTCATTATGGAATCTTTAAAGATTAAAAATAATGGTCTATCTATGACATTACTTAACTCCTGCAGTACTCGCGGGTGTATCCCATCCGGGCCCGGGGATTTGTCAACTTTAGTGATTTTTAGATGCCGCCTTACTTCCTGCTGGGTTAAGCAAGTGACATTTAATGGAGAATTTTTGTTATCACTGATCATGTTTTCTGTCATGCGATTTTCTTGTGCAAATACTGTTGAAAAAAATCATTTAGCATATTCGCTTTTTCCTCATCCTCATCCACCATTTCACCGAGACTATTTTTAAGGGGGCCAACACTATCATTTTTTAATTTCTTACTATTTATGTAGTTAAAGAATATTTTGGGATTATTTTACTTTCTCTGGCAATGAGTCTCTCTGTCTCAATCTTTGCTGCCTTGATTTGATTTTTACAGAATTTATTTAATTTTCTGTATTTATTTAATGCCTCATCACTACCTACTTGCTTTAGTTCTCTAAATGCTTTCTTTTTGTCACTTATTGCACCCCTTACAGCTCTATTTAGCCATAGTGGTTTCCTCCTATTTCTAGCCAGTTTATTCCCATAGGGTATATATTGTGCACAGGTCCTATTCAGGATGCTAATAAATGTCTCCCATTTGCTTTGTGTAGTTTTATGTCTCAGGATATCATCCCAATTTATTGCACTAAGATCATCTCTCAACGGTTGGAAATTTGTTTTCCTGAAGTTTAGTGTCCTTGTAACTCCTCTACTACACATCTTATTAAAGGATACATGAAAACGTATTATTTTTTGATCACTATTACCCAAGTGACCCCAACTCGTATATTTGATATGCGGTCTGGCCTGTTGGTTAATATTAGGTCTAGCAGTGCCCCCCTTCTTGTTGGGTCCTGAACCAGTTGTGAAAGGTAATTGTCTCTCATAGTTGTCAAAAACCTATTACCTTTGCTGGAACTACAGGTTTCTGTTCCCCAATGTATTTCAAGGTAGTTAAAGTCCCCCATAATAATGACTTCTCCTTGAGTCACTGCTTCATCTATTTGCTTTATGAGGATATTCTCCACTGCTTGCATTATTTTTGGAGACTTATAACAAACCCCTATCAGTAATTTATTATTTTTTCCCCCTCCCCTTATCTCCACCCACAGGGACTCTACATTTTCATTAGATTCACATATATTCTCATGCAAGATGGGTTTTAAGGATGATTTTACATATAAACACCCCTCCCCTCTCTTGTTTGTACGGTCATTTCTGAACAGACTATAGCCCTGTAAATTAACTACCCAGTCATAGCTCTCGTCCAGCCATGTCTCAGATATCTCCACCATGTCATAATTATTTTCCAACAAAATTAATTCTAATTTGTCCATTTTGTTGGTGAGGCTTCTGGAATTAGTGTACATGCATTTTATGTATCTCTCTGTACCTCTATTCCTTCTTACTATATTGACTGTTCTAACCCCACCCCTAATTTCTTTATTTGTGCCCAGGTCAATATCTGCACTATCTTCCCCACCTATAAAATGAATACCCTCCCCCCCAATCCCTAGTTTAAACACTCCTCCAACCTTCTAGTCATTTTCTCCCCCAGCACAGCTGCACAATCCCCATTGAGGTGCAGCCCGTCCCTAGCGTAGAACCTGTAGCCAACTGAGAAGTGGGCCCAGTTCTCCAGGAATCCAAACCCCTCCTTCCTACACCAATTCCTATGCCACTTATTTATCTCCATAATCTCCCTTTGCCTCTCTGGCGTGGCACGTGGTAAAGGCAGTATTTCAGAGAATACCACCTTGGAGGTCCTTGCTTTAAGCTTGAAGCCTAATTCCCTGGAATCATCTTTAAGGACCTTCCACCTACCTCTAACTTTGTAATTTGTGCCAATGTGCACCATGACTGCTGGGTCCTCACCAGCCCCTCCCAGTAATCTGTCTACCCGATCAGTGATGTGCCGGACTTGAGCACACACTGTTTGACGATCCCTGCCTTTGTGACAGATTGCCCTATCTGTTCCCCTAATAATTGAGTCCCCCACTACCAGCCTGGCCTGCCCAGCTCTCCTATTTCCCCCCTTACTGGAGTTGACGCTCCTCCGGCTTTCAGAGGACATGCCTTGCTGCAGCAGTGCTACCCCTGTACTAACACCCCCCTCATCTGCCAACTTTGCAAACTTATTGGGGTGTGCCAGATCAGGACTACCCTCCCTGGCACTCTTCCCTCTACCCCCCCCCCCTTCTAATTGTCACCCAGCTAGCTGCCTCAATGTCCTGCAGCTCCCTACTACCACCTTCCCCCACATCTACCCCAGTGAGCAGCTGCTCAGTGAGCAGCAGACTCCTTTCCATATTGTCAATGGATCTCAGTGTTGCCAGCTGCTCATTTAGATCCAGTACCTGGGCTTCCAAACGCACAAAGTGCACACATCTCGCACAGCAGTATGCAGCCACGACAGGCTGTTCAAGGATTGCATACATGTGGCAAGATGTACACTGGATAGCATTGTCAATAATGGAGCTTATTTCCTAATGGGGATTGCACTAGACAGAAATGTTAAGTAAAAAGAAATGTAAAGAATTAATAAAATACAGACAGCAATTCAGTCCAAATTCCTCCCTTCCAAACTCCCTGAATAGAAAGTCACTGAATCACAAGTCGCACACTTACTTCCGTGCGCACACTCAGCTCGTTCACACTCGCTAAGAAAGAAGATTTTGGTTTTTTTTACCACTATGTGGTGGTAATATGTGGCCTGTCATGGTGTGGAGGTCTTTTTTCCTTGTATGTAGTATTATTCGGTCACTGTATGGTGGTAATATGTGATCTGGTCATGGTGTGGTGGATTTGTCCCTTTTGTGTGTGGTATTATTGGTGTTGGTATAGTTGATTGTGTTGTGTATGGCGGTCACTTGTTCTCTCTGATATTAATTAGGAGAAGAAACTTTATTTCCATTAGAGATTAAATACTTGGAACACAGCGTCAGAGATGCACTTACAGGGGTTCTCCGGTGAAAAAAAATAATCACCTCTCCACAGGAAAAGTGATATCTTATTGATTGGTGGGGGTCTAACTGCAGGGACCCAATAGACAGAATGTGGAGCTTTTATCCCCATTAGACTGGAGTGGCATGTGCAACTCGACCACTGATCCATCCATTCCCTCAGTGGCTGCGCGCGTTTCCCATTCTTTCGATCGGTGCGGTTTCCAAAGGTTGGAATTAAACGATCAATAAGTTGTCACTTATACTGTAGATCCCATGGATCGGTGATAACTTGTTTTAACCAAAGAACCCCTTTAATGCAAACTACTGTAATTGTACATCCCAGATATGGTGGCGCACAGTAGATGTGCAGGAGCCGCCTGTTTTGTAGTCGACGCTCAACTATAACAGGGATAACTGCTTACAGATATTTGCATATAGCTGTAGGGTGAGCCCCTCTGGTCAATTCCCCCTGTGGGCCCCAGACACCCCAGTCTGACCCTGTGTATATATCGTAGGGATTTTACTCACTTGAGTGCAATGGAAGGCAAACATGAGGCATGTTCCTTTAAATCTTCATGTTGGTTTATTACCTCATAAACCTGGCAAAAGTAAAGTAATACAAACAGCCTTTAGTTCAGGCAAAACAAAGTAAAATGTCCATTAAGCATGTCTCTGCTTAACCAGTCTTGTGGGCACACAGGCTGCGTAGCGTTCAACTCACTGGCTCAGTCCGGTTAACAACACACAGGAGGCCTTCTCCCTCCAAAACACACAGACCATGTGCCAAACAACGGCATACATTTTGAAGCCTGTTAACACCCAGAGGTGAGGTATGTACGTAGCTGGACCCGCTCAACTCTCCAAGCTGCCCGTAACCCGGTCCCAGGTGCACCAAATGATCCTCTCAGTGCTTACGTGCACTAGAGAGACACTCCGGGTTTCATCACAGAGGACAGCCATCTCTGTGACACATTCCTCCCATCGTCTATGCGACCATTAGCCACCTTACAATATATACATATATACAGCTATATGAAAACGTTTGGGCACCTCTATTAATCTTAAGCTTAATGTTTTATAAAAATTGGTGTTTTTGCAACAGCTATTTCAGTTTGATATATGTAATAACTGTTGAACACAGTAATGTTTCTGCCTTGAAATGAGGTTTATTGTACTAACAGAAAATGTGCAATCTGCATTCAAATAAAATTTGACAGGTGCATAAGTATGGGCACCCTTATCATTTTATTGTTTTAAATACTCCTACCTACTTTTTACTGACTTACTAAAGTACTTTTTTTGGTTTTGTAACCTCATTGAGCTTTGAACTTCATAGCCAGGTGTATGCAATCATGAGAAAAGCTACTTAAAGTGGCCACTTGCAAGTTGTTCTCCTGTTTGAATCTCCTCTGAAGAGTGGCATCATGGGCTCCTCAAAACAACTGTCAAATCATCTGAAAACAAAGATTATTCAACATAGTTGTTCAGGGGAAGGATACAAAAAGCTGTCTCAGAGATTTAACCTGTCAGTTTCCACTGTGAGGAACATAGTAAGGAAATGGAAGAACACAGGGACAGTTCTTGTTAAGGCCAGAAGTGGCAGGCCAAGAAAAACATCAGAAAGGCAGAGAAGAAGAATCGTGAGATCAGTCAAGGACAATCCTCAGACCACCTCCAGAGAGCTGCAGCATCAACTTGCTGCAGATGGTGTTACTGTGCATCGGTCAACTATACAACGCACTTTGCACAAGGAGAAGCTGTATGGGAGAGTGATGCGAAAGAAGCCGTTTCTGCAAGCACGCCACAAACAGAGTCGGCTGAGGTATGCAAAAGCACATTTGGAGAAGCCAATTTCTTTTTAGAAGAAGGTCCTGTGGACTGATGAAACCAAGATTGAGTTGTTTGGTTATACAAAAAGGCATTATGCATGGCAGCAAAAAAACACAGCATTCCAAGAAAAACACTTGCTACCCACAGTAAAATTTGGTGGAGGTTCCATCATGCTTTGGGGCTGTGTGGCCAATGCCGGCACCGGGAATCTTGTTAAAGTTGAGGGACGCATGGATTCCACTCAGTATCAGCAGATTCTTGACAATAATGTTCAAGAATCAGTAATAAAGTTGAAGTTACGCAGGGGATGGATCTTTCAGCAAGACAATGATCCAAAACACCGCTCCAAATCTACTTAGGCATTCATGCAGAGGAACAATTACAATGTTCTGGAATGGCCATCCCAGTCCCCAGACCTGAATATCATTGAACATCTGTGGGATAATTTGAAGAGGGCTGTCCATGCTCGGCGACCATCAAACTTAACTGAACTGGAATTGTTTTGTAAAGAGGAATGGTCAAAAATACCTTCATCCAGGATCCAGGAACTCATTAAAAGCTACAGGCAGCGACTAGAGGCTGTTATATTTGCAAAAGGAGGATCTACTAAATATTAATGTCACTTTTCTGGTGAGGTGCCCATACTTATGCACCTGTCAAATTTTGTTTGAATGCAGATTGCACATTTTCTGTTAGTACAATAAACCTCATTTCAAGGCAGAAACATTACTGTGTCCAACAGTTATTACATATATCAAACTGAAATAGCTGTTGCAAAAACACCAATTTTTATAAAACAATAAGCTTAAGATTAATAGGGGTGCCAGCCAAAACTTTTTCATATAACTGTATATTATATACACTGCACAGTACCACTTCTCCCCTCCCGTATATATACACTGCACAGTACCATTTCTCCAATCCTGTATATATATACTGCACAGCACCACTTCTCCTGTCCTGTATACTGGGTATAGTTAGTGTCTGCTCTTATTCTGAACATCTTGGGGTGTGGTTTTCATGGGGCGTGGTCTTTATTAGGAGGTGTGGCAAATTCACATAAAAACTTTGGACCGTCCATGGATTTTGGTTCACTTGTCCAGAATAAATTTAATAGTAGGTTGGCAATCCTGCTCTTCAGATTATAGTGTGCCTGATGAAGGGACCTGAGCCGTCTGCTATTTGTTATCATCTTTCCAGTTAGCCATTAAAAGGTATCAACCACTGAGGATTCTCAAATTTTAATATGTTTCAGAACACACAGTAGAGACCAAAAGTTTGGACACACCTTCTCATTTAAAGATTTTTCTGTATTTTCATGACTATGAAAATTGTACATTCACACTGAAGGCATCAAAACTATGAATTAACACATGTGGAATTATATACTTAACAAAAAAGTGTGAAACAACTGAAAATATGTCTTATATTCTAGGTTCTTCAAAGTAGCCGCCTTTTGCTTTGATGAGTGCTTTGCACACTCTTGGCATTCTCTTGATGAGCTTCAAGAGGTAGTCACCGGAAATGGTCTTCCAACAATCTTGAAGGAGTTCCCAGAGATGCTTAGCACTTGTTGGCCTTTTGCCTTCACTCTGCTGTCCAGCTCACCCCAAACCATCTCGATTGAGTTCAGGTCTGGTGACTGTGGAGGGCAGGTCATCTGGCGTAGCACCCCATCACTCTCCTTCTTGGTCAAATAGCCCTTACACAGCCTGGAGGTGTGTTTGGGGTCATTGTCCTGTTGAAAAATAAATGATGGTCCAACTAAACGCTAACCGGATGGAATAGCATGCCGCTGCCAGATGCTGTGGTAGCCATGCTTGTTCAGTATGCCTTCAATTTTGAATAAATCCCCAACAGTATCACCAGCAAAGCACCCCCACACCATCACACCTCCTCCTCCATGCTTCACAGTGGGAACCAGGCATGTAGAGTCCATCACCTTTTCTGCGTCGCACAAAGACACGGTGGTTGGAACCAAAGATCTCAAATTTGGACTCATCAGACCAAAGCACAGATTTCCACTGGTCTAATGTCCATTCCTTGTGTTCTTTAGCCCAAACTAGTCTCTTCTGCTTGTTGCCTGTCCTTAGCAGTGGTTTCCTAGCAGCTATTTTACCATGAAGGCCTGCTGCACAAAGTCTCCTCTTAACAGTTGTTGTAGAGATGTGTCTGCTGCTAGAACTCTGTGTGGCATTGACCTGGTCTCTAATCTGAGCTGCTGTTAACCTGCGATTTCTGTGGCTGGTGACTCGGATAAACTTATCCTCAGAAGCAGAGGTGACTCTTGGTCTTCCTTTCCTGGGGCGGTCCTCATATGAGCCAGTTTCTTTGTAGCGCTTGATGGTTTTTGCAACTGCACTTGGGGACACTTTCAAAGTTTGCCCAATTTTTCGGACTGACTGACCTTCATTTCTTAAAGTAATGATGGCCACTCGTTTTTCTTTACTTAGCTGCTTTTTTCTAGCCATAATACAAATTCTAACAGTCTATTCAGTAGGACTATCAGCTGTGTATCCACCAGACTTCTGCACAACACAACTGATGGTCCCAACCCCATTTATAAGGCAAGAAATCCCACTTATTAAACCTGACAGGGCACACCTGTGAAGTGAAAAACATTTCTGGTGACTACCTCTTGAAGCTCATCAAGAGAATGCCAAGAGTGTGCAAAGCAGTCATCAAAGCAAAAGGTGGCTACTTTGAAGAACCTAGAATATAAGACATATTTTCAGTTGTTTCACACTTTTTTGTTAAGTATATAATTCCACATGTGTTAATTCATAGTTTTGATGCCTTCAGTGTGAATGTACAATTTTCATAGTCATGAAAATACAGAAAAATCTTTAAATGAGGTGTGTCCAAACTTTTGGTCTGTACTGTACCTCAGACACTTTTATATATAATAAAATGTTCGTTTTTTGTAAAGCGAAATTAGTAAAATCTGTATTACAGGTAAGATTTTTACAAAGGCTAAGTTCCCTATGTGAATGAAAGTGGTTTAATTTGAGCTTGTGGGGTGACAGACTCCCTTTAATGGCATGACATGACACTGTAAATGTATATTTAGAATACAGTGATTGACAATTGCTGTGTGAATAGCACTATCTAGTGGTAGCTTTTGGAAAGTACAGTCCCAAAAATATTTACAGTTATTTAGGTTCATCTGGGGAATCTAATTATTTTTTATATAAAAAAATAAATACTAAATTTTGACACAGTGTCTCACACTAGACCACATTTCTTTTCTGCCATATATAGCTTAATAAAGCTCCCCCGCTGTCTGTTTACTGCTTTGATAAGCATGCTTTTTATCCTTCTGGAACAGTGTCTCAAGTGGGGTACCACAGGGCTCCGTCCTGGGACCTGTATTGTTCAACATCTTTATCAATGATTTAGATGAAGGAATTGAGGGTAAACTGATTAAATTTGCTGATGACACAAAGCTAGGAGGGATAGCTAATACTAGAGAAGAGAGAGAGAGGATTCAAAAAGACCTAAATAAACTGGAGCAGTGGGCAGCAGCCAACAGAATGGTTTTTAACAGGGAAAAAAGCAAAGTACTACATCTGGGCAATAAAAATGAAAAAAGCATATACAGAATGGGAGGAATAGAGCTAAGCAACAGTACATGTGAAAAAGACTTAGGTATACTAATAGATCATAGACTGAACATGAGTCAACAGTGTGATGCAGCAGCAAAAAAGGCAAATACAATTCTGGGATGTATTAACAGAAGCATACAGTCTAGATCACTTGAAGTCATTATCGGTCTTTACTCCTCTTTGGTCAGACCTCATCTGGAATACTGTGTACAGTTTTGGGCACATTTTAAAAAAGACATAGACAAACTGGAGCAAGTTCAGAGAAGAGCGACCAGACTGGTGACCGGTCTGCAAACCATGTCCTATGAGGAACGGTTGCAGGATTTGGGAATGTTTAGCTTGCAAAAAAGAAGACTGAGAGGAGACTTAATAGCTGTCTACAAATATGTCAAGGGCTGTCACATTGTAGAAGGATCATCTTTATTCTCATTTGCACAAGGAAAGACTAGAAGCAATGGGATGAAACTAAATGGGAGGAGACACAGATTAGATATTAGAAAAAACTTTTTGACAGTGAGGGTGATCAATGAGTGGAACAGGCTGCCACGAGAGGTGGTGAGTTCCCCTTCAATGGACGTCTTCAAACAGAGGCTGGACAGACATCTGTTTGAGATGATCTAGTGAATCCTGCTTTGAGCAGGGGGTTGGACCAGATGACCCAGGAGGTCCCTTCCAACTCTACATTCTATGATTCTATGATATGATTCTATGATTCTATGAGTTCTTAGGTTGACTAAGGTTTTAAGAATGATAATGCAAATCTTTTACATACAGAGACAGTAAGAGGAGTAAGCAATAACCAACTCCAACTATTAACGTTTCTTCTTTAGGTTTCTTTATCGTCTTTTCACTTACTGAAAAGTTTTTATAAATTGAGACTTGAAGCATCCAAAAATCTAACTTGGCTTCAACTTTGATTTCTGTAGTTATCCTTAGGGGGCTCACAAAGAATACACAAATCAGAGACCCAGAAGGGGTTTTACAGAATTAAAAAAAAATGTGTAAGAGCAGGCATTCAAATAATGAAAAAAAAACAATACTTACCTTTTAAAGGTAATCTGTCACAAGTTTTTTGTCATCTAATCTGAAAGCAGCATGATATAGGGACATAGACGCTGATTCCAGTTTTGTGTCACTTACTGGGCTGCTTAGTGTAGTTTTTATAAAATCATAGTTTTATCAGCAGGAGATTATCACTAGAGGACTACCATGCTGCCATGTAGTTCAATCACACCCCCACCACTGATTTCTGCCTATGCACAGTGTACACCGGAAGCTGCCAATCAGCATGGGTCGGGTTATACAGAGCTCAGCATTCAGAGAAGAGGTAGATCTGTAGCCGATAAAACAGTTTTAAATAAAAACTGCAGTATTCAGTAAGCTAAGTGACACATTGCTGGAATCACGGTCTTTCCCCTACATTATGCTGCTCTCAGATGCAGTAGCAAAAACCAGGTGACAGATTCTCTATAAATCCTTCATTAGCCAGTGTCTTTGCTCCAGTGGTTCCCAGTGGTTTACTTAGCTGGAATGATCATGCGGCATACATTCCGTGACTGTTGAATCTAATCACTGAGACCGGTGATAGGCTGCATTGGTAAAGTGGATGCACAGCACAGGTTATAACTTCATAGAGATTGTATATATCCCCTTGAATATTGATTGATTGATTCTAGAATTCTTTTTTTTTACTTTCTTTCCTGTAAATCATACAAAAAGCCCAAAAAAAGTTAAAACAAAAACTATTTTCTTCAATTTCATGTGTAAGGATTTTTAATTATATTTTTTGCTTTTGCATGCCTCTAAACCTATTCCCGTATTGTTTCTGATTGCACAGATACCATATATGCTGCTGTGTGTTTTTTTAGACTAGAATATGATCCATTGATATATTTTACATTTAATAGGAAAATTCTGTTTTCAAAAACTGGATATGGCCTGACATTATTTTGTAGACCATAAGATAAATGTAGAAGAAACTTTTCTAAAGCACATTATTTGTATAACTACACACCCTACTGTAAATGCATATGGAAAGAGTTTGCCATTTGGTCTTCTAGCTTGCTTTTTTTTCCCTTGAAATGTGCCATAAAATAATAAGTTATACCTTGTTGTTGTTTTATGTAACTAATTTATTACCCTAACCTGTGTCAAGGTTAGAAAAACTGTGTAAACCTGTTAAATGTATTATAACTTATGTGTTTTGCTTGTTTTTACTGAGGACACTTTTTTACTTTTGGGGACAACTCTACCAAAAGGTCACTGTGTCCCGTCTCACAACATTAGACTTCTATCATAGCCTCTCGTCCATGCCCCAATTGTCCGTTAACAGCTGCGGCATGAACATCTCAGTGCAATCTTATTAAAGCCCCAAACTAATAATGACCATTATAGGGGTATTCCCATCTCCAAGATTCTATCCCAATATGTAGTAGGTGTAATAATAATAATATTAGCAAATACCACCACTTAGAAATGAAGTATAGTTCTCTTGATTAGCTATGTTGCTTACCCCATGTGCAGGGCATTGCAGTAGCTTAGGTATCCATGGTTAGAACCACTCATTTAGTCAGTCAGTTATTAGTGTCCGTAACCATGGATATCTAAGCTACTGCAATGCCCTGCATATGGGGTAAGCAACATTGGTTATCAGAAGAACTACACTTCATTTCTAATTGGAGGTATTTGCTAATGCTGTTATTATTATTACACCTACTACATATTGGGATAGGATCTTGGAGATGGGCATACCCATTTAAAGACTGGCATTAAGGCTGTCTGCCCACTATGCGTTTTTTAAGCGTTTCCGCAGTGGCAATTCCGCTGCAGAAACGTTTAAAAAACGCTTGGTAGAAGGTCTGCCATGTTCCCCAATGATAATCCGCATGTGCTGTGCACATGCTACGGAAATTTCCGCTGCGGATTATCATTGCGGAAAAATCCACAGCATTACCAATTATTTTGCGGAATCGCGGCATTTTCGCCGCCATTGACTTGCATTGGACCGCGTGACATCCGCATCACTGCATCTGCACATGCGGATATCATGGGGTTCAATGTGCGGATGGTACCCGGGTTTGGAGAAGAGGAGACTCTCCTCCAGACCTGGGTACCATAGAACCTGTAAAAAAAAGAATAAAATAAAAAATATACATTATACTCACCTTCTGATGGCCCCCGGTGTCTTTAGCGATCTGTCCTGGCTTGCCGGCAGGTCGCGATGGTCTAAAAAGGACCTGCAATGACGTCATTTAGTCATGTGACGGGTCACGCGACCGCTGACGTCGGTGGTCGCGTGACCCGTCACATGACTAAATGAGCTTTTAGACCACCGCAAGCTGCCGGCAAGCCAGGACAGATCGCTAAGGACACCGGAGGCCATCAGAAGGTAAATATAGATTTATTTTTTTATTTTTTACCATTCTTTCGGTCACAGTATATAAATCCATGCCGTTTGCATGGATTTATATAGTGTGACCAAGTTGTCAAGCACTTTCCAAGTGATGCTAAAATCGCTTGGAAAGCGCTTGTCAACCCGCATGCGGAAATGCATGTGAAGAACGCTTCATATCCGCTTGTCCCTGGCAGGAAAAACACATGTACAATCCGCATGTACAATCCGCATGCGTTTTTTCTGCCAGGGAGATGCAGATACGCTCAGGAAAAATCCGGAGCATTTCTGCATCGTGGGCACATAGCCTTAAGGTGGTCACTAAGGGGTTAAAATACACAATTTACATGCAGCAATTTTATTCTTATATTTTCTTGTGTGACCTACAGGAACCAGAGACTGAAATCTCGTAATGAACACAAGAAAAAGTGTTCGGAGGCCTTGGCCAGAGAACAAGAGCAGATTGCAGAACTTGAGCTGAAAGTGAAGATGTTTTCCATTGGGAACATGAAATTAGAAGATCAGGTTTTTTTTCCCTCTGTTTAAAAAGTTCTTAACTTAAAGTTCTTAACTGTTTAAAAGTTCTTAAACTTTTTGGTTATGTGTGCGATCTATGTGTACATGATACAGAGAAAGTGGAAGCATTGGTCTGAGTAGGTAAAGTTAAGCTTAAAGGGGTATTCCCATCTCCAAGATCCTATCCCAATATGTAGTAGGTGTAATAATAATAATAATAATAATATTAGCAAATACCTACAATTAGAAATGTAGTATAGTATTTTTGATTCACTTACCTCATGTGCAGGCAATGCAGGACCTTACGTATCTTGGAGATGGGAATACCCCTTTAAGCTTAACTTTACCTAATCAGACCAATGCTTCCACTTTAACTGTAGGGTAGACCAAGCTATGGTTGTGTCCGAAAATGACAGTCTACTGAGGGCAGACCAGACTCTGTGTTAGGTCGGCTACGCTACTAGGTTCCACAATAAGGTTTACAGTCTGAATTTGTGTTTGGCAGTCACATCACAGATAGCCCTTTGACAATGAGGATGCTCACACACTTTCACAAATATTTATTTATTTAAAAATAAGGATTAAAATATCTCTTACCACAGGATAAAATGTTATCTACCTTGAAGAAAAAAATTGCAGAAGTATACAAATGTTGCATAGGTGAGGACCAGGCTGCAATAAACCCTGTGCAAATGTTATCAAACATTGAAAATCGACATGGGGACTTACAAGACCTATTAGAGTCCCTTCCAAAGGAAATTGTGCAAGCTGAGCAAAAAGCAAAGCAAAGGGAAAGGAGGATGAGGTAAGTAGTCAGCATTGCTATACATTAAAGATGCATTCTTTCCAAAGGATATGCCATAATATCTGGTAGACACGATTCCCAGGGTATTCAAGAACCCTCCCCCACCTTAGAGAGGCAACTGCTGGGCCGTGATTCCAATAGAAGTAAATAGAGAGTGACCCCCTCATATATTAACAGCCTACATAATGATTGGTCAACAGCCACATCACTAGATAGGTCTAGAGGAGCGGATCCCCCAGTCTGGAGATAGATGTGAGCCCGGGTATGATCCGCATCTAGCAGACTTTAGTGACATAAATGTTTAAGATGGGAAAACCGCTTTAAACTAATACGTAAGAAAGCTTCATAGTAGGATGCTACATGTTGGTGTTTTTTCTCCGAACCATATTAAAAAGACCCACTTATACTACAAGTGTCTGCTTGGCCTTTCAGTCTAGCTTTTTTCTACTGTAGAATGCACATTGGATATAGGTCCTGTTCCCAAACTGCTTAAAGGGGTTTTCTGGGAGACAAAGAAAACTAGTGATGTAGTATAACATCAGGAATCCTAACAGTGTGTAATATACAGCCATGTGGAAAAAGTAAGTACACCCGCTTTTACAGACCAAGACATAAAAATCATCTGGTCCTTAGAAGATCTTAAAATTTGATAAATACCACCTTAGATGAACAACATATGACAGATCACCATTCCATACAAGAAATAGTCAGCACTACCTCTATTACCACGTCAGCTTCAATTGAATGGTGGAGCTCAGTATCTGAGAGCTGAATAGGCTCAGTACTCACCAACTGGATCTTCAATAATCTGGATCACGTCCGTACATTTACAATCAGATGAGAGGAGATGCAGAGCAGACAGCCTACCACCAGTTCACCCACTCAGCACTGTCTTAAGGCTGCTCTACATCTCCTCTCACCTGTTTGTACAGTTATATGAAAAAGTTTGGGCACCCCTATAAATCTTAAGCTTAATGTTTTATAAAAATTGGTGTTTTTGCAACAGCTATTTCAGTTTGATATATGTAATAACTGTTGGACACAGTAATGTTTCTGCCTTGAAATGAGGTTTATTGTACTAACAGAAAATGTGCAATCTGCATTCAAATAAAATTTGACAGGTGCATAAGTATGGGCACCCTTATCATTTTATTGTTTTAAATACTCCTACCTACTTTTTACTGACTTACTAAAGCACTTTTTTTTTTGTTTTGTAACCTCATTGAGCTTTGAACTTCATAGCCAGGTGTATGCAATCATGAGAAAAGCTACTTAAAGTGGCCACTTGCAAGTTGTTCTCCTGTTTGAATCTCCTCTGAAGAGTGGCATCATGGGCTCCTCAAAACAACTGTCAAATCATCTGAAAACAAAGATTATTCAACATAGTTGTTCAGGGGAAGGATACAAAAAGCTGTCTCAGAGATTTAACCTGTCAGTTTCCACTGTGAGGAACATAGTAAAGAAATGGAAGAACACAGGGACAGTTCTTGTTAAGGCCAGAAGTGGCAGGCCAAGAAAAACATCAGAAAGGCAGAGAAGAAGAATGGTGAGATCAGTCAAGGACAATCCTCAGACTACCTCCAGAGAGCTGCAGCATCAACTTGCTGCAGATGGTGTCACTGTGCATCAGTCAACTATACAACGCACTTTGCACAAGGAGAAGCTGTATGGGAGAGTGATGCGAAAGAAGCCGTTTCTGTAAGCACGCCACAAACAGAGTCGGCTGAGGTATGCAAAAGCACATTTGGAGAAGCCAATTTCTTTTTGGAAGAAGGTCCTGTGGACTGATGAAACCAAGATTGAGTTGTTTGGTCATACAAAAAGGCGTTATGCATGGCAGCAAAAAAACACAGCATTCCAAGAAAAACACTTGCTACCCACAGTAAAATTTGGTGGAGGTTCCATCATGCTTTGGGGCTGTGTGGCCAATGCCGGCACCGGGAATCTTGTTAAAGTTGAGGGACGCATGGATTCCACTCAGTATCAGCAGATTCTTGACAATAATGTTCAAGAATCAGTGATAAAGTTGAAGTTATGCAGGGGATGGATCTTTCAGCAAGACAATGATCCAAAACACCGCTCCAAATCTACTCAGGCATTCATGCAGAGGAACAATTACAATGTTCTGGAATGGCCATCCCAGTCCCCAGACCTGAATATCATTGAACATCTGTGGGATCATTTGAAGAGGGCTGTCCATGCTCGGTGACTATCAAACTTAACTGAACTGGAATTGTTTTGTAAAGAGGAATGGTCAAAAATACCTTCATCCAGGATCCAGGAACTCATTAAAAGCTACAGGAAGCGACTAGAAGCTGTTATATTTGCAAAAGGAGGATCTACTAAATATTAATGTCACTTTTCTGGTGAGGTGCCCATACTTATGCACCTGTCAAATTTTGTTTGAATGCAGATTGCACATTTTCTGTTAGTACAATAAACCTCATTTCAAGGCAGAAACATTACTGTGTCCAACAGTTATTACATATATCAAACTGAAATAGCTGTTGCAAAAACACCAATTTTTATAAAACAATAAGCTTAAGATTAATAGGGGTGGCCAAACTTTGTCATATAACTGTATATGCACTGAAGTGATCCAGATTCTTTAACCCTTTCCTGACCGGGCGATTTTCCGTTTTTGCGCTTTCGTTTTCTCCTCCCCATAGTCCAAGGGGCATAATTTATTTATTTTCCCGTTCACATAGCCATATGAGGGCTTGTTTTTTGAGGGACGACCTGTACTTTCTAATGATTCCTTTCATTGTGTGATGTACTAGAAAACGGAAAAAAAATTCCAAGTGTGGCGAAATTGCAAAAAAAGTGCAATTCCACAATTTTTTTTTTTATTTACCATATTAACTATACAGTAAAAATGACCTTGTAATATGATTCTCCGAGTCAGAACAATTGCAGAGATACCAAACATGTATAGTTTTTTTAAGTAGAGAGAAAAAAAAATTAAATTTGTAAACAAAAAAAAAAAAATTTTTGCTTGAGTTGCCATTTCCCAAGAGTCTTAATGTTTTCAATTTATGGTTGATGGGGCTGTGTGAGAGCTTATTTTTTGCACCTTTAGCTAACATTTTTATTGATAACACTTTGGGGTAGAAACAATGTTTTGATTGTCTCCTGTGCATTTCTTTGCAGTAACATAGTTTTTAAGGTTGAAGGAAGACTAAGTCCATCTAGTTCAACCCATAGCCTAACATGTTGATCCAGAGGAAGGCAAAAAAAAAAACGTGCAAACACTAAGCTCCACATTGGGGGAAAAAAATTCCTTCCTGACTTCATACAACAATCAGACTAGTTCCCTGGATCAACGCCCTATCAAGGAATCTAGTATATATAACCTGTGATATTATACTTTTCAAGAAAGGCATCCAGGCCCTTCTTAAATTTTAGGAGTGAATCGTTGGCTTCAGCTGGAATGGGCGTGATGGTAAGTATGGTTTAATTTAGAACAATAAAGAATTGTGTGTTTATTTCAATTAAAGGACTTTATTCTGGGTGTTTGTGGTTTTTTTATCTTTCACTATGGGGTTAGTAATGGGGGTGTCTTATAGACACCTCTCCATTACTAACCTGGGCTTGATGTCAGCTGGCATTATAAGCTGACATCAACCCCAGCCCTATTACCCCACTGCCACCACTACAGGGCAGTGGGAAGAGCGAGGCTAAGTGCCAGAATTGGCGCATCCTATGGATGCGCCATTTCTGGGGCGGCTGACGGCTGGTGTTTCTAGCCTGGGAGGGGGCCAATATTCATGGCACCCTTCCTGGGCTATTAATATCAGCCCCCAGCTGTCTGCCTAGCCTTTGCTAGCTATTAAAATAGGGGGGGCCCCCCATCATTTTTTGGGGGGGTCCCCCATTTTAATAGCTAGTAAAGGCTAGGTATTCAGCTGGGGGCTGATATTAGTAGCCTGGGAAGCTCTGTGGGTATTACCCCCTTCTCAGGCTTCAAACATCTGCCCCAGCCGTCTGCTTAACCTCCGCTAGAGACTTAAATTATGGGGAACCCCACGCCAATTTTTTTCTTTATTAAATCCTTTATTTTAACACTAAATGACAAGTACGGTAATCAACACTATCACTGTACTTATTATATATGTGACTGACATGTTTCTATCTATCTAATCTATGTGTGAAGCTCTATTCTGTCTGTTATAAATTGTTGGGTACAGATGCTGAATTGCCTGATGGCTTTTTTAAAGAGACGGTGCATGAAAACACTATTATTTTTTTTTTACTAAATCCTTTAACACTAAATGACAAGTACAGTAACCAACACTGTCACTGTACTTCTTATATATGTGACTGACATGTTTCTATCTATCTAATCTATGTGTGATGCTCTAGTCTTTCTGTTCTAAATTGTCGGGTACCGATGCCGACCTTCATTCACAGCCACTGTCACTGCAGGGTTTGGAGCACAGCAGTGTAACCATCACACTGCTGTGTTCTGAACATTGACTCAGCTCTGCTCAGTCAGAGTAATGCCTCATTCAGACATCTGTGTGCAGAGTAGTCTGAATGAGAATTCACTGCTGCATCTGCAAAGCGCACCAGAAGTCAGTAGTAAAGTCTCATTCACATGTCCTTGCATTGCAGACATCTGAATGAGGCGTTACACTGAATGAGCAGAGCCATGCATCTAATCCTATCATGCGTGATACAGTCCACTGAGTCGTGCATCTAATGCTATCATGTGTGATATGGTCCGCTGATTCATGCATCTAATCCTATCATGTGTGATACAGTTTGTGGAGCTGTGCATATAATCTCATCATTTGTGACATGGTCCGCTGAGTCGTGCATCTAATCCCATCATGTGTGACACGGTCCACTAAGCCATGCATCTAATCCCATCATGTGTGATAGACTATGCTGAGCCCTGTAGACAATCCCATCCTGTGTGATACACTGTGTATCTAATCCAAGCGCATGATACAGTCCAAGTATCTCATCCCATTCTGTGTGATGCACTTCACTGAGCCCTGTATCTAATCCCATCAGGTGTGATATACTCCATGTATCTAATCAAATCCTGTGTAGCTAATCCCAGTGCAATACAGTCAGTGTATCGAATCCCAGTGCATAATACAGTTCGTATATCTAATCCCAGCGCATGATACACTCCAGAGCCGTGTATCAAATCCCATCACGTGATACAGTCCGCGTATCTAATCTCAGCACGGTACAGTCCGTGTATCTAATCCCAGCACATGATACTCTGTGCTGAGCCGTGTCTCAAACCCATCATGTGATAAAGTCTGAGTATCTAATCCCAGTGCATGATACAATGTGTATCTGATCCCAGATCATGATAGACTTGATTGAGCCATGTATCTAATCCCATCGTGTGATACAGTCCACATATCTAATTCCATCATGTATGTAATCCCATCAAGTGACACTGTCCGCATATATAATCCCATCGCATGATACTGTCCGCGAATCTAATCTCATCTTGTGATACAGACCGCGTATCTAGTCCCAGCGCGTGATACAGACTGCTTCACACATGATGGGCTTAGATACACGGTTCAGTGGAATGCGTAACACATGATTAAATTAGATATATGGCTCAGTGAACTACATTACACATGACGGTCTTAGATGCACAATTCAGTGGACTGCATCACACATGACGAGTTTAGATACACGGATCAGCGAACTGCATCACGCATGATGGGTTAAGATACACGGCTCAGCAGACTTCATCACGCATGATGGGCTTAGATACATGGCTCTGCTCAATTAGTGATAAGCCTCATTCAGATGTCTGCATTGAAGAGACGTCTGAATGAGTCTTTACACTGACTGAGCAGAGATAAGTCAGTGTTCAGTGCACAGCAGCGTGGTATGCTCGGAACACTGCGGTGACAGCGGTGGGGAGTACACGTCAGCAGCCTGACATTGTACTACCAATACCAGGCTACCAAACTATTCTCCCCATTGACAGAAGTAACCTCTACAGTCCTGCTCTCACCACTCAGAACATGGCTGTGGTGGTGACTTCTCCAGCGGTGAGAACAGCTCAGTAGCATGATTTTAGTAGTACAATGTTAGGCTGCTGACCTGTGCTCACCACCTTGTGAGCGAGGACAAGGGAAATTGCAGCTCTGAGCATTGCTCTGGGCTGTAGAAAAAATGGCGCCTGTCTCCCCCCACAGCTGTGGACTCGATGGCCCAGGGGGTATGCCCAGTTCACAACTGAGGCAGCCACAGTGTAGGAGATGCAGTTGGACACAGACCGCTGTCTCCTGTGTGACACTTCCACACTGGCAAATAAAAATGGCAGCACCCAACGGCTGCAGACAAAATTAAAAAAGAAATACATATTTAAACACATTTTATATTGTATTTTAAAATAAATTATATAATTATTAATGTAAAAATCAAAATTACGACACATTCCCTTTAAGTACTGACATGGTATAATTTGTCATCTATTTTTGTTCATGTGAGGTTGCATTTACCTAGTTTTAAGACCTTTTAAAAAAGAGATTTTTTTTTATTATTAACATTGCAGCACTAAGTAGTAAAAGTTGTTAAATTATGAAAATCACAGAATCAATGGACATGTTAATACGCAAACAATGTAAAAATGGAAACATTTTCAATACGTCTCAATTTATTTATTATTGAGTATAAGCACACTTACACACCTTGGCATGCTATCCATGAGGTTATTAAAGTTTGCCTGATGATTGTTCTTCCACGATGAATGCACTTGCGAACCCAAATCATCAAGGTCCACTGCTGGCAGATCTCTTTGCAATTGTTGCGACCAGTGACGTCCCAGATGTTCTTGATAAGAGACAAGTCCCAGGCCATGGCAGCACAAGCAAGATAAGGCCTGGCATTATAGTCTTGGAAAATTCTCAGGAACAGCAAAGCTAAGTTGATAGTCAGGCACCTGCCTGTCTGTACAACGCTCAAGACAGTAGAGCTTCGTTAATAGTCAGGCACCAAGTTGTAGTAAAGCTAGATGTGAGTATAGGACTCAGGAGCTGCTGAGTTGAGTACACGACCAGTCCCATTGTCACGCTGTGCACTTACTATCTGAATACGCAGACTAAGGTGCACTAGCAGTGAGAGCAGGTTATTGGGGAAGGAAGCAGACCTGATACTGGAGTCTGGTCAGGTAACTGTAAACGTGTGTGCAAAATAATACAGATGATTAATATGTTTATAGGTATATTTGATTTTAATGCAATGAGTGATCATGAGTAGAGGGCGACTGCCAGTGCACAATGAGCATGCACATGTATATTGGATATTAAAAGTCTATAACTCTTCAATTAAGCATGGTATAGTCGTCACATCGGTAGCCCAATTCATTCAGGGACCAGTACAGTAGATATAAAACGTCCACACTGCTAAAATACCAGTTTTTTGTCACGCAAAAATATCATATAAAGCAGAATAATTTCAGAACTTTTTTCACCTTTAATGTCACCAATAATCTGTATAAATTCATTGATAAACAATGTAAAATAATTTTGAAGAGGAAAATAAAAATAACAAAACTAATAACTTAGTTGAATAAGTGTTAACACCCTCTTAAAATTGGGATGTGGCTGTGTTAAGAATTAGACAATCACATTCAGGGCTTGTTCACACGTACGTATTTTTGGTCCGAGTGCTGTCAGTGAAAAAAAAGGACCAACATTATTCAATGGGGCAATGCAGACGAGGGATTTTTTTCACTGAAGGATTCCGCATGTGACAAAAAAAATAAATTGCCGAATGCACTAATTTCTACCGTAAATTGGATGTGACTCACCCATTCAAGTCTATGGTGCTTGAAAAAAATAAAATGGCATACAAAGACACCATATAGTATCCGATGTTTACAGATACATTGAAATTCTGTAACATAGGAAAATGTAAATGGTCTTGTAAATGATTAGCTGCGGCTGTAAAAGAAACAAATTGCACATGGATGACACGTGAATAAGAAAATGTTCCCATCTTTTGGATGAAGCTCTGAAAGATGTTTTTATATGCTTGTTTGAACCTAGCCTGAAACTCATGTTATATAGTAGTCAGTACACATCTGCCATCATTTAAAGTGATTCTGATTAACTCTATAGAAAGTTTAGCTGTTTTAGTAGGATTTTCCTGATATTTTCTCAAATTTTAAAAACCATGGTCTGTAAACAGCTTACTACACAGCTTTGTTGAAAATTATGTCAGGAGAAGGGTTAAAAAATGTTTCCAAAGGCATTAGATATATATTTACCATATAAGACTTTAGAGAGCCAACAAGAAGTGGCTTAAATTTGGCACAAGAGTGACATTTCCTAGCATTAGGCATCCCTCAAACATTGATGAAAAGCCAAGAAAATTAGTTCAGTAGGCTTATAAGAGGCCTACAACGACATTATAGGCGCTGAAGGTATTTCTGGCAAGTACTGGTTATGTACTGCATATGATAATCTCAAGTATTTCTTACAAAGAAAAACATCCAAGCCAGGTTATGCTTTGCCAAAACCTACATCGAGTCTGCCAAAAGCATGTGGGAAAATGTGTTATGGTCTGATGAAACAAAAAGGTTGAACTCTTTGGCCATAATTCCAAAAGGTATGTTTGGCACAAACCAGCACTGCGCATCACCAAAAGAACACCATAACCACAGTGAAGCATGGTGGAGGCAGCATTATGCTTTGGAGCTGTTTTTCGGTAGCTCAAACTGGGGTTTTCATCAAGGTGGAGGGAATTATGAACAATTCTATGTATCCGTCAATTTTTCAACAAAACCTTCACACTTCTGCTAAAAATCTGAAGATGAATTTCACCTTTCAGTACAATAATGACCCTAAGCATACCTCTAAATCAACAAAAGAATGGCTTCACCAGAAGAAGTTTAAAGTTTTGGACTTGCCCAGCCAGAGCCTAGAGCTGTATCCAATTAAAAAAATCTGTGGGTGACCCGAAGAGGGCTGAAACAGGAGATGCTCTCACAAGCTGACAGATTTGGAGCGCTACTGCAAGGCAGAGTGGACAAAGATTGCCAATTCTAGATTTGCCATCCTGATAGACTCGTACCCAAAAATACTGAATTGCTGTCATAAATTCAAAGTAAACTTCAACAAAGTATTAGTTTAAGGCAGTGCATATTTATAAAACCAGATTTAGTTTTCTATTTTTCTGTCTGAAAAGATTTCAGTTTATTTCTTATCTGTACAATTCAATTGAGAGGTGACATTAAATGTAGAAGTTCTGAAATGATTCTTCTTGGAATAATTTTACATGACAAATACCTTGTGGTTTAATAGGGGTGTGTAGACTTTTTATATCCACTGTATGTAGTAAATGATGTGTGTGCATGTCTGTAACTAACAGTGCCTATATATAGTCAATGTACTGTATGTGTGTGTGTAAGCAACATGTACATAGTAAGTAAACATACATGAAGGCTTGTAAGGATGAAGTGTTCATGAAAGCTGTATGTTCTGAGGAATCATAAGGGCTCATGCAGATTGGTCCCAGCATGGACTGGCCGTGGCTCTCTCGATTTAAAGGGAATCTGTCACCTCCTGGGTCCTACCAGACCTCTAATATGGGCATACAGGTGATAGAAATGTAAATCTATACTTACCTGTATGTCCCATATTACAGATCTACTTGCTTTGGAATAGCTTTTTATTAAATTAGTTAATTAGTTTTGGCAAGCTTTGCGTCCGGCGGATGCGAAGAAGTCCCCGGTTATTAGCTTCATTTCCATATCCCCCTCCCCTACACATCACAGGGTCCTGTGACATGCAGTTCCCGGCCGGACCTCGCGCCTGCGCTGTTTCCTCTGTAAGGACGGCGATCTTCTTCCTGCCGTCAGTGTGGTGTTGTGCAGCAGGCAACTTATGCGCAGGCGCCGGTGAGTCACTCTGCCTTCCCAGCGCCTGCGCACAAGTTTCCTGCTGCACAAGGCTACACAGAGTGCAAGAAGAGCGCCTTCCATACAGGGTAAGTTGCGCGGGATCCGCCCGGGAACTGCACGTTACAGGGCCCTGTGATGTGCAGGGGAGGGGGGGATATGGAAATGAAGCTAATAGGCGGGGATTTCTTTGCATTCCCCGGACGCAAAGCTTGCCAAAACTAATTTAATAAAAAGCTATTACAAAGCAAGTAGATCTGTAATATGGACCATACAGGTATGTATAGATTCACATTTCTGTCACCTGTATGCCCATATTAGAGGTCTGATAAGTCCCAGGGGGTGACAGATTCCCTTTAAGTGTGAGAGCCTCATAGAAATATATGAAGCTGTCTAGTTGGGAGACTCATGGCCAGTCCATGCATTCCGGTCTGCGATCAGACCGATTTGCACTGACATCTACACAAGTCCCAAGTGACTGTGACTGTGTATACCATTATAGATTTATTTGAATGCTGGTAATATTTAGTGAAATTGCATTTACAGCTCACATAGGGCAGCATTGATTGTAACTCATTCCAAGTCTTTCATTATGTACTTAGTCTTGAGACATGACATTTACTAAAGATTGAAAACCTGAAGGGGTGGTCCAAGCTTGAGGTTATGTGACTGCAGATTTGTGAATCCTCACAAGGCGCACTCTGTGCGCTGTCAGGATTCTCTGGTGGCAGGAGTAGGTGGGCGCATGACCACAGAGTGACTGCAGACTTGAACCCCAAGCCCAGACAACCTCTTAAAGGCCTAAATATATTCTAGAAAGAATATCTCTGTAAAATACACAACACTTGAAATGTAATGAACCAAATTTTTCACTTCATTAAAATAATACAATTTTATAGAATTCATCAAGAAAAGTTAAAGGATGAATTATTAAAACAAGAAAAGCGCATGAATCGAGCCATGGAAAGAGCAACCAAAGACACTTGCAAAAATGTAAGTTTATAACACTAAAAAAAAATTTTGGTCTGCAATGTGTTACTTTGTTATTAAAATGGGTTTACCGCCACATTTTCACTAAAGCTCATTTGGCTGCCTTGAGATGAATTATTAAGACCTATGGGTCGGACATAGATCTCTAAGAAACTGCCTAATGAGCTCGTTTTAAATGAAAGTGGGCGCTACCTGTGTGAGACATGTAATGACTGACAGTCTGCTCTCCTGATCTACATGTCTCACACTGGCAACACCCACTCCCCTTTCATTTAAGCTATATAGGCACATTCTCATGCAGATCTGTGTCTGGCCCATAGATTTTACAAGCTCATTTACATAGAGAAATAAGAATTTCTCTAGAATAAGACATCAGATTGCAGATATCAAGGTATCATTTTATTTAACTTTCTATGACCTGTATGCTGATATAAACATATTCACTATAAATGCATCTCCTCGACATGTTTCACAGACTAGCTGTGTTTTGAAATCTAGTTTGCTGGGTGGTATTAGCGGTTTATTTTTCCGTTCGGGTAATGTGCTTGGAATCTACTAAGATGGTCTCCACCAATAACTATGGAAGTGCAGCAGTCTAAACTCACTAGGGAAAAAAAATCCTATCCAAATCAAAAAATAAATCTATGGAGGGATCAGGTCAGAACATTTTTTCATATAAAATGTACTACTATGACTGCATAGGCGCTTGTCCCCAATAAGAATGATTCCTTTTCTGTAAGCATCCATTGGCGAGAAATTTAGAAGTCATTATAAAGCCATTTATTCCATGGCGTTTTACATGTGAAAAGGGGGTAGATATAATAAAAACAAGTACAATAATCTTAGACAATAGAAGTCGCTGACTGGTACAGGAGAGAAGACCCTGCCCGCGAGGGCTCACAGTCTACAAGGGATGGGTGAGGATACAGTAGGTGAGGGCAGAGCTGGTCGTGCAGCGGTATGGTGGAGCGGTGGTTACTGCAGGTTGTAGGCTTGTCGGAAGAGGTGGGTCTTCAGGTTCCTTTTGAAGGTTTCCACGGTAGGCGAGAGTCTGATATGTTGGGGTAGAGAGTTCCAGAGTAGGGGGGGTGCACGGGAGAAATCTTGTATGTGATTGTGATTGTGAGGAGATAAGAGTAGAGAAGGAGATCTTGTGAGGATCGGAGGTGGCATGTAGGAATATACCGGGGAGTCTAGATCACGGATGGCTTTGTATGCCATGGTTAGAGTTTTGAACTGGAGTCTCTGGGCAATGAGGAGCCAGTGAAGAGATTGACAAACGGGAGAGGCCAGGGAATAGCAGGGGGACAGGTGAATTAGTCAGACATCAGAGTTTAGGGTAGATTGGTGGGGTGCGAGAGTGTTAGAAGAAAGGCCACAGAGCAGGACAATGCAGTAGTCGAGGCAGGAGATGATGAGGGTACGCACTAGTGTTTTTGCAGATTCTTGAGTAAGGAAAGTGCGGATCCAGTAAACATTTTTGAGTTGGAGTCGGCAGGAAGAGGAAAGGGCTTGGATATGTGGTTTGAAGGAGAGATTAGAGTGCAGGGTTACCCTGAGGAACAGGGCTTGCAAGACTGGGGAGAGTGAGCAGTCATTTACTTTAGTGAATAGGTCTGTTGATGAGGGGGGGGGGGGGGGGTGGTTGAGTGAGACGGTGGAAAGATGACAAATTCTGTTTTGTCCAAGTTAAGTTTTAGAAATCTAATAGAATGGAAGGATGAAATAGTGGACAGACATTGTGGGATTCTGGTTAATAGGGAGGAGATATCGGGTCCATAGAGGTAGATCTGTGTGTCATCAGCATACTTTTCAAAGTATATTTTCTCTGAAATGCTGCAGTGTTTAAGAGTAAAAAATACACAGCTGCAAAACAAAAAAACATACAGATAAGGTTCCTTTAAATATATGGCAAAATAATATTCCCCAGGTAAGAAGACAACTTATGAAACGTTCTGAGCCTCCACCACAATCTACAAGAAAGAAGAAAATTGACCTTGAGAAGCTGGCAGCGCAGAAAAAGGAAGATTATGAGTATTTCTTTACTTAGATACTATACATACCTATTGCAAATCCTCACTAAACACTGACGACTAACACCTCTGAATGTTATTTATATAGTCCGTGTAGATATACCATAAATTTCTACTGGAAATACCCTTTTAATGAGGTTGTCACCACCCCTGACAATTTCTCAGAACTATGTTGTGACCCTACTCCTGGAAATGTGTAGACAACTGAGAATTACTACTTTGTCAATTTATTCATACATTTGTAGGAGAAATAAAAAGAACAGGAAAACGAAGATGCTCCAGAAGTTATATTGTGTTCAATTCAAGAATTTGCTAAAGTAAAAACAGAGCGCAGACATGTAGCTTTAAAGCACTCATGAATATTTTTTTTCATTAAATGTGAGTATATACACATGTAGTGTAGTGTATTAATATTCTCACCTACCGCCACTCTGCTCTTCTTCTCAGTGACGTCACCGCTCTACACACTCCTCCGGGACACGCTGCGCTCTGTGTGACCTGAAAGTGACTCCTACAATGTAAGCCTATGCAGCGTCAGAACGAAGCCCCATAGACTTACATTGTAAAGAGTCTGAAGTGGGGTCACGTCACAGAGAGGAGCAAGACAGCGCTTGATCCCGGAGAGAGCGGCGGTAGGCGGGTATATTAATACACAAACACTACCCACCATAAACACATTTATTGAAAAAAAATATTAATGAGTGCCTCTTTACGACAAGACACAAAATAACTTCTTACAAGTTATGAACAAAGATTTGCATTTTCTTTTCTGGCATGTGTTAATATAAACAGCAACTATGAATCAAGTCAATCTTAAAATAAAACATAACTTAACGGCTTCCCGATAAAGAATGTATTAGGTCTGATTATTATGTATGGAGTGGGCTCAGGAGCTGAGCCAGGGCCTGCGTCACCACCCGGTACACCCAGGCAAGTGCCAGGGCCGTGGATGAATGGGGGACCTACTCACAATCAGGGACATCGGCACGCTATGGGGCCCGTGAGTCGGTGGAATGCACTGCCAGAGCAGGCACCTCTCCTCGCTCCCTGCTGTTCCGGTCTCTTCAGCGTCTTCTGACTCTGAGATGTCTCAGGGCAGAGGGCGCGATGACGTTACTACAGTGTGCCCTCTGTGCTGAGAAGTGCAGAATCAGAAAACGCTGAGGAGACTGCAGCAGCAGGAACGAGGGGAGTATTTGTTTTTATGCGGTGCCCATTATACTGCATGGGGCACTTTATGCGGTGCCCATTATACTGCATGGGGCACTTTATGCGGTGCCCATTATACTGCATGGGGCACTACACTACTACACTGTCCGGTCTAAAATGGGACCGTCTACTACTTAGATACATATTGACTTCTCTCCTGGATGGGTCATAAAATGTGTGTAGGGCATTACAGTAGCTTAGGTATCCATGGTTACGACCATTCATAGTGACGGTTTGTAGTGGCCATAACCATGGATATCTAAGCTACTGCAATGCCCTGCACACGGGGTAAGAGACAGCGAATCAGAAGAACTATACTACATTTATTATTGGAGCTAATTGCTAATATTATTACACCTACTACATATTGTGATAGGATCTTGGACATGGCAATACCCCTTTAACAGCACCCTGAATAAAGAACTTTTACATAATCTATTGGTTTTGGATATCAAAACCCTCAGTTCTGTCGCCCATTAAAATGCTATCTGAGCAGCAGCCTTAATGGTTAAAGTTTGCTATTTTATCCATACTCCGAGCCCCCAGATAAAACGTTTAGTGACATTGGCACATTACCTGACATCTCCATAAATAATGCTCAAGATTGATAAATGATGTTCAGTGCCCACATGAGATGATATACCAATATGTTTCCCTATACTACCATGGAAAAAAACTTGTATGCGTTCTGATCAGCCCCCAGTCGTGATGGGGGAAGGGGGAGACCACAGAGTTCATCTAATGATCCATAAAGAATGAGAAATATTACAACTGTTTTTATTGTTAACAGAAAACACAGAACATGTCCAGCAACAAACTCAAAAAGTGAAAATAAACGTATAAAAATAATTTGGAAATCTGTTCATTCTCTCATCTCGCCATCTTCTTCCTCCTCTTCTACACCACGTATATACAGCACATTGTTACATCTGCACAGAAAGAAAGGTTAAAAATGCTATTTATTCTCTGCTAAGTAAAATCGATGAGGACTAGATTAATAGCATTCATATTAACACAAGTTATGACCATAGTTCATTTCTTTACCTCCTTTACAAGAAGCTAACATATATTAAGCCTTTTAAAATGTTGGTGCAGATTTACTAATCTAAGGCTGTGTGCCCACGATGCATTTTTTAAGCTTTTTCACAGCGGCAAAAACACTGCAGAAACGCTTAAAAAACGCATGGTAGAAGACCTGTCATGTTCCCCAATGATAATCCGCATGTGCTGTGCACATGCTGCGGAAATTTCCACTGCGGAAAAAAACGCAGCATGTCCATTAATTTTGCGGAAGCGCTGCGTTTTCGCCGCCAATGACTTGCATTGGAACGCATGGATTATGCATCACTATATGTAGATGCGGATTCCCTGCGTTCCAATGTGCGGATGGTACCCAGGTGTGGAGGACAGGAGACTCTCCTCCGGAAACCGGGTACCATAGAACCTGTGAAAAAAATAAAATATAAATGTTATATTTACCTTCTGACGGCCCCCGCTGCGCTCGTCTTCCCATGCTGGCAGCACGCGATGGACTGAAGGACCTGCGCTGACGTCAGTCATGTGACAGCAGGTCCTTCAGAGTACCGTGATCTGCCGGCAGCCAGGACGGAGCGAAGAAAGACTCCGGGGGCCATCGGAAGATAAGTATAGATTTATTTTTTTATTTTTAACCATTCTTTGGGGTCACCCTATATAAATCCATGCCGGTTGCATGGATTTATATAGTGTGACCAAGTTGACAAGCACTTTCCAAGTGATGCTAAAATCGCTTGGAAAGCGCTTGACAAGCGCTTGACAACCTGCATGCGGAAATGCATGTGAAGAACGCTTCACTTCCGCTTGTCCCTGGCAGGAAAAACGCATGTACAATCCGCATGCGTTTTTTCTGCCAGGGAGATGCAGAAACGCTCAGGAAAAAATCCAGAGTATTTCTGCATCGTGGGCACATAGCCTAAAATGTACCAAATTTGTCAGGGGCTCATGCTGTGTTGTCTGAGTATACACCACCTGGTAGTTTTGGTGCACAGTCATGTGCTCTGTGTCATATACCTAATACCCATGTCCCACTACTAAGCGAGTTCACAAAGGAGAAACACAGGCACCACAGGCAAGGTAACTGTACAATGGTAAATAGGCCACAGTAATGCTTTAGGTTAGACACAGAGGATTAGGGGATCCAGCAGAGTTGGCTCCTTGGTGTGTGGTGCTGTTTCCTACATTACTTTTTCCTCCAATTCTTTTTAAACACTTAATGTGAACAGGACCGCTTATATTTAACCCCCCAGCCTGTTTTCACCTTCCTGACCAGGTCAAATTTTACAATTCTGACCACTGTCACTTTATGACATAACTCTGAAACGCTTCAACGGATCCTAGTGATTCGGAGACTTTTTTTGTGACACATTGTACTTTATGTTAGTGGTAAATTTAGGTCAATATTTTTTGCATTTGTGAAAATATCGGAATTGTGTAGAAAATTTTGAAATGTTTAAACTTTTAATTTTTATACCCTTAAACCAAATAGTTATATCAGACATCTACTTTACATCAGCATCATTTCTTAAACCTATTTTTTTTGGAAACTAGAAGGGTTAATAATTTAGCAGCGATTTCTCAAAAGTTACAAAACCAATTTTTGTAGGTACCATATTACATTTGAAGTGATTTTGAGGGGCCTACATGTCAGAAAATAACCAACAAGTAATGCCATTTTAAAAACTGCACCCCTCAAAACCACATTCAAGAAGTTTATTACCCCTTCAGAAGCTTCACAGGAATTAAAGCAATGTGGAAGAAAAAAAAAAATCTAAATTTTACTTTTTCCCACAAAAATGTTGCTTTAGCCCCAAATCTGCATTTTCACAAGGGTAACAGGAAAAAAATAGACCATAAAATGTTGCGCAATTTCTTCCGATTACACAGATACCCCATATGTGGTGGAAAACTACTGTTTGGGCGCATAGCAGTGTTTGGAAGGGAATGAGCACCCTTTGACTTTTAGAGCACAAAATTGGCGGAAATAGATAGCAAACGTCATGTCATGTTTATAGAGCCCCTGATGTGACAAAACAGCAGAAACCCCAACAACTGACCCCATATTGGAAACTACACTTCTCAAGGAAGTCATCTAGGGATGTAGTGAGCATTTTTAACCCTCAGGTGACACATAATTGTATAACATTGGGCTGAGTCAGTGAAAAACTACCATGTTTTCCACTAAAATGTTACTTTGGCCCCAAGTTTTTAATTTTTAAAAGGGATAATAGGAGAAAATGAAATATACAATTTGTTATGCAATTTCTCCTGAATATGCCAATACTCCATATGTTGTCAAACTACATATTTTTCCCACAAAAATTCCATTTTAGACCCAAATTTTCATAAGGATAGCAGGAGAAAATGGACCCCAAAATTTGTGTAATTTTTCCTGAGCACACCAATGCCCCATATGAGGTCAAAAACTAACTTTTGAAGCACAGTGCAAAGCTCAGAAGGGAAGAAGCGACAAATTGAAGTTCAGATTTTGCTAGAATGGTTTGCAGGTGCCATGTCACATTAGCAGAGCCCCTGAGGTGTCAGAACAGCAGAACCCCAAATAAGTGATCCCATTTTACAAACTACACTCCCCAATAAATTCATCTAGGGGTGCAGTTATGTTGACACCACAGGTGCCTCACAGAATTTTATACCATTAACCGGTGAAGAATGAATAATTACATTTTAACCTCTAAAATATTGTTTTGGCCCCAAAATTTAAATTTTTTAAGGGATAATAGGATAAAATAGAACTCACAGTTTGTTGAGCAATTTCTGCTGAGTGCGCAAACATCATACATGTAATCGGGAACTACGGTATTTTTCTGGCACAGTGCAAAGCTCAGAAGGGAAGGATCGCCATATTATAGTGCAGATTTTACGGATATGGTTTGCGGGTGCCATGATCCACTGGGTGCCAGAACAGTAGAACTCCTGACATGGTCTAAGAAGGCCACCATCGATGGCAGACCCTGAGGTCATCATGACGACCATCAGGCTCTCGCAATTACAGAAGGGAAAGTCCCCTGCCTCTCCAGGCCTCCTAAATGTTGCGATCGATATCGATCATGGCATTTAGGGTGCTAAACAGCCGGAGGCGGTAAGGGCACTTCTCTTGGCAGTTAGAGCCAGGCATAAACTACCACATAAACTGAGCTTCCGGCGGTGATCGCGCTGGCGCAGCTCCTGTGCCACGCACAATCGCCATGACGTACCTATACGTTATCGGATGGGAACCCCCTATCTGACCATGATGTATAGGTACATTAAATGTCATGAAGAGGTTAAACAGGACTCGCTCTGGCGAAAACCATGGTAGCCTGTGTGCAGTGATTGACAGGTCTCTGCCTACACATGCGCGTAGGAAGAGACCTGTTAATCCAGAGCAGTGGGCAGGGAGAAGCTACCAGGGACCCACCTGTTCGAATAGTCTCTTGTGTGGCTCGGTCCACACAAGCTTTTAAAGCATGCTTTTCTCTGAAATGCCACAGGCAAGCACGCAAGGCTGAGATCATACAGCCAGTGCCTTGTACATTCTGCCTGTGGATTGCGCAGCATGTATCAGCACACTGAGCAATTTATATTCGATCACTCAGTGTGGTCAGACTGGCATGATTCTTAGTAGTGCGAGTCCTGTCTAAACAGGACGATGCACTGCTGAGAACAATGTTTTACGCTGCACAAAAAATTATTTACAAACGCTCGTTCATTAGGGTGATCGGCAGCCTATTTACAATATAAGACAATCGTGAAAAAGTATTTTAACAACACTCATTCATGATTATCTTACAGTGTAAATGCCCCTCTAGGTAGCAAATGCCAATCACGCTGCACAGTGCTCGGCTGTGAGCACAGGTCCCACTCTATAGGACGTCGGACACTAAAGAAGTCGGCTTCTGAGAGTTTGGTCATGCACACCAGTCTCCGGCTGGGAGTTATTCTGTAGGGTTTTATCAGTGCTCTTCCTGTTCCTCCTCACACAAAGGAGCAGACGTGTAATCGCCCATGTTCTGGTATCTGCTGCATTATCTTGGAGGTGTACTGGGAGAACAGCAAACCTTCTTGTGACAGTACACACGGATGTACCATCTAGGAGGAGCTAACAACTTGTGCATGTGCAATATGAATGGGCACCAGGTACCTTCTCGTGCTACCAGTAGTGACAAGGAAACCAGCAAAACGAAAACTAGAGAAGAATCAGGAAGGATAAGGTAATTGTCTGGGGCCATCACCTGCAAAACCATTACATTTTTACAGGGTTACCTTGTGTTGCTTATCCAGTGCACATGTTGTAATTTTCATTTACACCAAAGCAAGTGAATTCATTCACAATCTCTTCTGCTTCCTAACTGGAGAGATTGATAACCATGCCGTTTCATGGTTATACAAGTGGTCCCTAAATTTTTGAGCAGTGTATTTATGGGCAATACACTTATGTGCATTATCACTCCCTGCCTATTCTCCAGTGGATATGCCCAACCTAATGTATTTTACCGTGGTCCATTTAGCATTGCCAAGAGATGCCCATTATTTTTTAATCTCCTCTGTTTGGACTCAATAACTTCAATTAAGTGTTTTTTAAGCTATGTGCCCACGATGCAGAAATGCTGCGGATATTTCCTGAATATTTCTGCATCTCCCTGGCAGAAAAAACGCATGAGGATTGTACATGTGGATTGTACATGTGTTTTTCCTGTAAGGGACAATCAGATGTGAAGCGTTCTTCACTTGCATTTCCGCATGCGGGTTGTCAAGCGCTTTCCAAGCGATTTTAGCATCACTTGGAAAGTGCTTGACAACTTGGTCACACTATATAAATACATGCAACCGGCATGGATTTATATAGTGTGACCGAAAGAATGGTAAAAAAAAATAAAAAATAAAATATATACTTACCTTCTGATGGCCCCCGGGAGTCTTTATCCGATGCGTCCTGGCTTGCCGCAGCTCTCGGTACACTGAAGGACCTGCCGACGTCAGCGGTCGCGTGACCCGTCACATGACTAAATGACGTCATGGCAGGTCCTTAAGAGCATCGCGAGCTGCCAGCAAGCCAGGACGCATCGCTAAGGACACCAGGGGCCATCAGAAGGCAAGTATAGTGTATATTTTTTATTTTATTCTTTAACAGGTACTATGGTACCTGGGTCCGGAGGAGAGTCTCCTCTTCTCCAAACCCGGATACCATAAGCACATTGAAACGCATGGATTCCGCATGTAGTGATGCAGATTCAAAGCATTCCAATGCAAGTCAATGGCGGCGAAAACGCAGAAAAAAAATAATTGGTAGTGCTGCGGATTTTTACGCAATGATAATCTGCAGCGGAAATTTCCGCAGCATGTGCACAGCACATGCGGATTATCATTGGGGAACATTGCAGACGTTCTACCAAGCGTTTTTTAAGCGTTTCTGCAGCCGAATTGCCGCTGCGGAAACGCTTAAAAAACGCATAGGGAACACACAGCCTAAAGAAACTTTGGCCAGTCAAGTGTTCTATGCTGGTAATATAACAAATCAGGTACACATACAAAATGACACTTACCTTATTAAAACTTCTCCGAGATGTCCAGACAATGCGCCATCAATAAATTCCTCAGTGTTGGCAAGCTGTAAAGTAAATTACGCTGTTATGGTTTTGCTCTAGACCACCTCGGATTAAGTTTTCTTTCCTGTAACATTATCAGTATAGCACTATGAAGCCTTTACTAGGCCATACACTCAATTCTGGATGTCTGATTAAGTTTCTGCTATCAGCCCCTTGTGTGACACAAATCAGCATGACAGATGCCAAATATTGAATAATGGCAGATATCTACAAAGTTTTTTTCTGTTACTGCTAGGAGCTGCAGTTATAAATCTGTTATGCAGAACAGATCTTCATCCCATTAACAAAATCCAAGACTAGGGCACATGTCATAGCAGAGACTGGTCATTTTGTCCAAATTATTTTGTATTATTATACTGTCAGCCAAGATGATACCCTTTTCAAACAATCCGTGATCAATAAAGCATTCAGTAAATGGTCAACTTAATACATCAAAGGATGTAAATTACAATATACTGCTCTGCATGGTGGCCAGTGATTGGCTGCAATGGTCACATATCCATGTGACTAGTCGAGAAGGTACAAAAATTGGCAGGGGACCTAATCAGCACTAGAAGAAAAGGGGAATGGTTAAGGCGAGCATTTTTGCACCATTGTTGGGGAAAAAAAAACAGGGGTGGACAACCCACTGGAGAATTTTTGGAACTGTTCCCCACACAGGTATTGTCATGTTTGCACATTAGGATATATTTAGTTGCTAACTTATACTGTTGTAGGTGAAAACCTGCTAAAGGTAGTAATCCCAAAGATACACAGTACAGACCAAACGTTTGGACACACCTTCTCATTTAAAGATTTTTCTGTATTTTCATGACTATGAAAATTGTACATTCACACTGAAGGCATCAAAACTATGAATTAACACATGTGGAATTATATACTTAACAAAAAAGTGTGAAACAACTGAAAATATGTCTTATATTCTAGGTTCTTCAAAGTAGCCACCTTTTGCTTTGATGACTGCTTTGCACACTCTTGGCATTCTCTTGATGAGCTTCAAGAGGTAGTCACCGGAAACGGTTTTCACTTCACAGGTGTGCCCTGTCAGGTTTAATAAGTGGGATTTCTTGCTTTATAAACGGGGTTGGGACCATCAGTTGAGTTGTGCAGAAGTCAGGTGGATACACAGCTGATAGTCCTACTGAATAGACTGTTAGAATTTGTATTATGGCAAGAAAAAAGCAGCTAAGTAAAGAAAAACAAGTGGCCATCATTACTTTAAGAAATTAAGGTCAGTCAGTCCGAAAAATTGGGCAAACTTTGAAAGTGTCCCCAAGTGCAGTTGCAAAAACCATCAAGCGCTACAAAGAAACTGGCTCACATGAGGACCGCCCCAGGAAAGGAAGACCAAGAGTCACCTCTGCTTCTGAGGATAAGTTTATCCGAGTCACCAGCCTCAGAAATCGCAGGTTAACAGCAGCTCAGATTAGAGACCAGGTCAATGCCACACAGAATTCTAGCAGCAGACACATCTCTACAACAACTGTTAAGAGGAGACTTTATGCAGCAGGCCTTCATGGTAAAATAGCTGCTAGGAAACCACTGCTAAGGACAGGCAACAAGCAGAAGAGACTTGTTTGGGCTAAAGAACACAAGGAATGGACATTAGACCAGTGAAAATCTGTGCTTAGGTCTGATGAGTCCAAATTTGAGATCTTTGGTTCCAACAACCGTGTCTTTGTGCGACGCAGAAAAGGTGAACGGATGGACTCTACATGCCTGGTTCCCACCGTGAAACATGGAGGAGGAGGTGTGATGGTGTGGGGGTGCTTTGCTGGTGACACTGTTGGGGATTTATTCAAAATTGAAGACATACTGAACCAGCATGGCTACCACAGCATCTTGCAGCGGCATGCTATTCCATCCGGTTTGCGTTTAGTTGGACCATCATTTACTTTTCAACAGGACAATGACCCCCAAACACACCTCCAGGCTGTGTAAGGGCTATTTGACCAAGAAGGAGAGTGATGGGGTGCTACGCCAGATGACCTGGCCTTCACAGTCACCAGACCTGAACCCAATTGAGATGGTTTGGGGTGAGCTGGGCCGCAGAGTGAAGGCAAAAGGGCCAACAATTGCTAAGCATCTCTGGGAACTCCTTCAAGATTGGTGGAAGACCATTTCCGGTGACTACCTCTTGCAGCTCATCAAGAGAATGCCAAGAGTGTGCAAAGCAGTCATCAAAGCAAAAGGTGGCTACTTTGAAGAACCTAGAATATAAGACATATTTTCAGTTGTTTCACACTTTTTTGTTAAGTATATAATTCCACATGTGTTAATTCATAGTTTTGATGCCTTCAGTGTGAATGTACAATTTTCAAAGTCAAGAAAATACAGAAAAATCTTTAAACGAGAAGCTGTGTCCATACTTTTGGTCTGTACTGAAATAATAATGTATGCAATTTCTTGATACATTAAAGGGATTCCCATATAACAAGTATGGGTTTATAGCCTTCTGAAATGTCTCTACTCCTGGCCAGGCGCTCTCACACTGTCTGCAGGGTACGTTTGGTGAAAGCATCAGGAAAGCTCTTAAGAGTTTTTCATGTTATGGGAACATACCAGGAAAGGTCACATTAATAGGGTTTTCCAGGATTTTACAAAATTTGCCAAAGTAGGGGGTGACATGAAATAAAGAAATAGTTATCTATAGACTTCCCCATCATGTCCATCATTCATGTGACTTTTTGTCTCAGCGGTGACATTTGAATGTACGGCTTGTGACCACTATGGCCATCGATCAGGTGAATGATGCACAGCAGAGGATCCAATGTATGTAGTGGATCTCTACTTTGTAACATTCTCTATACTAAATCTCAAAACATACCCCCCTAGAGGAAGCATCATACCTGCATGTTCATATATCCATCCACTGACACCAGGTAGCCCTTGTACTCCATCCCCCACTTCAGCTTCACCATTACAGGCTTACCAGTGAGTCCATTCAAAAAGGGTTTGGGGTTTAATGGCAAACTCTGAAAGAAGCGGAGAGAAATGACAACACTGCAGGCAATAAGCCACACGTGACATGTAATGTAAGGCTATGTGCCCACGATGCAGAAATGCTCAGGATTTTTTCCTGAGCGTTTCTGCATCTCCCTGGCAGAAAAAAAAAAAGCATGCGGATTGTACATGCGTTTTCCTGCCAGGGACAAGCGGAAGTCAAGCGTTCTTCACTTGCATTTCTGCATGCGGGTTGACAAGCGCTTTCCAAGCGATTTTAGCATCACTTGGAAAGTGCTTGACAACTTGGTCACACTATATAAATCCATGCAACCGGCATGGATTTATATAGTGTGACCGTAAAGAATGGTAAAAAATAAAATCTATACTTACCTTCTGATGGCCCCTCGAGTCTTTATTCGCTCCGTCCTGGCTTGCCAGCAGCTCGTGGTACACTACACTGAAGGACCTGCCGTCACATGACTAAATTATGTCAGTGCAGGTCCTTCAGTCCACCGCGATCTGCCGGCAAGTGAAGACAAGGAGACCGGGGGCCATCAGACTGTAAGTATAATATTTATTTTATTCTTTTTTTACAGGTTCTATGGTACCCGGGTCTGGAGGAGTTTTTCCTTTCCTCTAGACCCGTGTACAATCCGCACATTGAAACGCATGGATTCCGCATGTACAGATGCAGTGATGCAGATTCCAAGCGTTCCAATGAAAGTCAATGGCGGCGAAAACGCCGCGATTCCGCAAAATAATTGGCAGTGCTGCGGATTTTTCCGCAATGATAATCCGCAGCGGAAATTTCCGCAGCATGTGCACAGCACATGCGGATTATCATTGGGGAACATGGCAGGCCTTCTACCATGCGTTTTTTAAGCGTTTCTGCCGCTGCGGAAACGCTTAAAAAAAGCATCGTGGCCACACAGCCTAATTATCTTGGGTGGTTCAACCATAATTCCCAAGGAGAATTGCTCACTCACGTCACCTGCATCTTAAAAACAGAATCCGACCTTTTCTCACCTTTGACTCTGCAAAAACTTTGTAAACACTCTTATTCATTCTCACCTGGACTACTGCAAGTCTCTACTGATTGGCCTCCCAATAACCAAACTTTCTCCTCTCCAATACGTACTGAATGCAATAGCCAGGATCATATTTCTGCCCAGCTACTACACCGATGCCTTTACCCTGTGCCAGTCATTACACTGGTTACCCCTCAGCTAACGAGTCAATATAAACTTATCACTCTCACCCACGAAGCTCTCCAGTTCTGAACCACCCTACATCTCCTCCCTCATCTTTATCACCCTACCTGAGTCTGCATTCTGCAACTGATCTAAGACTAATATCCTCCATAATCCTAAACCTCACTCCTCCGTCACCAAGAATTCTCTAGTGCTGCGCCAGTTTTCTGGAACGCACTACCCTGGATGATCAGAATTATACCTAGCAACCACATTTTTAAACGTGCTTTAAAAACACATCTCTTTAGACAGGCCTCAACTCACTAACCTAAAATTTCCCGCAGACTCTGGTCCCTCCTACTCATCTATCTCCACATCCTCCATGCATCCAATAACACTTGGAAACTATACTAATACTGACTGGTGACCAAATCATGCAGTCGGTGTACTGCTCCTAGATTTCCCCCCACCAGTGTGAACGGTACCAAACACAGGTACTAGGCCATGCGTGTACTGCTCCTGGATCCCCCCCCCCCCCAGTGTGAATAGTGCCGCACACAGGTAATAGGCCAGCTATGTACCGCTCCTGGATTCCCCCCGCACCAGTGTGAATGGTGCCGCACACAGGTACTAGGCCAGATATGTACCGCTCCTGGATTCCCCCCACCAGTGTGAATGGTGCCGCACACAGGTACTAGGCCAGATATGTACCGCTTCAGGATTCCTCCCACCAGTGTGAATGGTGCCGCACACAGGTACTAGGCCAGATATGTACCGCTCCAGGATTCCTCCCACCAGTGTGAATGGTGCCGCACACAGGTACTAGGCCAGATATGTACCGCTCCAGGATTCCCCCCCCCAGTGTGAATGGTGCTGCACACAGGTACTAGGCCAGATATGTACCGCTCCAGGATTCCCCCCACCAGTGTGAATGGTGCTGCACACAGGTACTAGGCCAGATATGTACCGCTCCAGGATTCCCCCCACCAGTGTGAATGGTGCCGCACACAGGTACTAGGCCAGATATGTACCGCTCCTGGATTTCCCCCACCAGTATGAATGGTGCCGCACACAGGTACTAGGCCAGATATGTACCGCTCCTGGATTTCCCCCACCAGTATGAATGGTGCCGCACACAGGTACTAGGCCAGATATGTACCGTTCCTGGATTTCCCCCACCAGTGTGAATGGTGCCGCACACAGGTACTAGGCCAGATATGTACCGCTCCTGGATTTCCCCCACCAGTGTGAATGGTGCCGCACATGTACCACTCCAGGATTCTCCCCAGTGTGCATGGTGCTGTACACTGGAACTAGGTCCTCTGTGTTCTGCTCCTGGATACCCCAACCAGTGTGAATGGCGCAGCACATGTACCGCACACTGGTACTAGGCCATCAGTGTACTGCGCCTGGATTCCCCCCACCACAATGAATGGTGCTGCACACAGGTACTAGGCCAGATATGTACCGCTCCAGGATTCCCCCCACCAGTGTGAATGGTGCCGCACACAGGTACTAGGCCAGATATGTACCGTTCCTGGATTTCCCCCACCAGTGTGAATGGTGCCGCACATGTACCACTCCAGGATTCTCCCCAGTGTGCATGGTGCTGTACACTGGAACTAGGTCCTCTGTGTTCTGCTCCTGGATACCCCAACCAGTGTGAATGGCGCAGCACATGTACCGCACACTGGTACTAGGCCATCAGTGTACTGCACCTGGATTCCCCCCATCACAATGAATGGTGCTGCACACAGGTACTAGGCCAGCTATGTACCGCTCCAGGATTCCCCCCACCAGTGTGAATGGTGCCGCACACAGGTACTAGGCCAGATATGTACCGCTCCTGGATTTCCCCCACCAGTGTGAATGGTGCCGCACATGTACCACTCCAGGATTCTCCCCAGTGTGCATGGTGCTGTACACTGGAACTAGGTCCTCTGTGTTCTGCTCCTGGATACCCCAACCAGTGTGAATGGCGCAGCACATGTACCGCACACTGGTACTAGGCCATCAGTGTACTGCGCCTGGATTCCCCCCACCACAATGAATGGTGCTGCACACGGGTACTAGGCCAGCTATGTACCGCTCCAGGATTCCCCCCACCAGTGTGAACGGTGCCGCACACAGGTACTAGGCCAGCTATGTACCACTCCAGGATTCCCCCCCAGTGTGCATAGTGCAGTACACTGGTACTAGGTCCTCTGTGTTCTGCTCCTGGATACCCCCCACCAGTGTGAATGGTGCCGCACACACTGGTACTAGGCCATCAGTGTACTATGCCTGGATTCCCCCCACCAGTGTGAATGGTGCAGCACACACTGGTACTAGGCCATCAGTGTACTATGCCTGGATTCCCCCCACCAGTGTGAATGGTGCCGCACATGTGCCGCTCCAGGATTCCCCCCCAGTGTGCATAGTGCAGTACACTGGTACTAGGTCCTCTGTGTTCTGCTCCTGGATACCCCCCACCAGTGTGAATGGTGCCGCACATGTACCGCACACAGGTACTAGGCCATCAGTGTACTATGCCTGGATTCCCCCCACCACAATGAATGGTGCAGCACATGCAACCCACGCCGCCTCCGTCCCCAGCAGCACGGGTCCGTACCGCCGGCCTGCAGCTCGCTCCCGGTACTCACCATGATGCCGGTGCAGGCGCCGCCGATCTACAGACCAACCGCGCGTACAGCACAAAAATTCCTCCTCGGAGCGCTCGGTTGAACACACCGCCGGAGTTAGCAGGAAATGGCTGAGGGAAGAATAGACGGTAAGCGTGGATACAGAGTCAGGAGCTGCGCCCTCTGCTGTTGGGAGGTTGCACAAGGACACAATGGGAACAGATCACACATCGCCCCCTGCTGACCTTAGCACAGTCGTGCAGCGCGATGCCAAGGGGAATGCTCTCTGACATCACATATAGTATTCTGCCTCTGTGTTATTAGTGGGAAACATAAAACACAGAAGACCCTCCCTCTGTAGATGACCCGAATATTCAGTCATTAGATGATGTGTGCTATTTAAAGCGCAAGCCATCATCCTGTGTTGTTTACATGAAACGGTTTTGTCCTGGTAGTAGAAAAAGCGCATGAAAACCACATACAATGTTGCGGTTATACAATGCCATCTCTGGCCGCATGTTTTTTTTTACGTATTTTCTATGTTTCACTTGTAGTAGCTGTGCAGCTAAAACCCACCCAAATCTACAACAGTATGTAGTAAAAGTGCGCGTTACATGTCAGCGTGTCCGAAAGGCCAGAACCCTGCAATGTGACTCCATAACATATAGAAAGCTCAGAGCTCGCGCAGAAGCCTCATTACATTCACAAAAAGTATTCCACTACATAAAGTAAAGGGAAACTGTCATCAGGATTTTTTTCCCACACTAATGTATGTACGTAAGTGACGCGCCCCTGGGCCTGTGTCGCGCTGCGTTGCGCACGCGGGAGCTTACCCGGAGCCGGATCTGTTGAGGGTTGTAGTCTCGTGGCGGTGACCCGGTCTGTGCCCAGGGAGTCAAACTGAGCGGCGATGTATCAGCGGTAGATGTTGGACGACTACGCCACCCGTTGAGTACAGCTAAGGAGCTGCTGCTGCAGGGCAGACCGCTGAGGCCGGTGGTAGGATTGTGCAGCGTGATAGTATAACCCCCAACGGGAGGGGTATGGCCTCAGGGCAGCCGACGTGGATGATGGGGGTAGCAGGAACCACTCGGAGACGGTACGGTGTAGTTCAGGGTCTTTACTGGTGACAAAGATAGACCCTCCAGGAGTACTGGCTAGCGATTGGGGCCTGGTCAGTCCTTGAGCAGATGGGATCTCCCCTGGCCAGGCGGAGTTGTAGGCCTCCCAAACTAACTGTACTCTTCTGGCTACCTTGCTAGAGGCGGGTATAAGTAGCCCACGTCCCTCAGTGTACCGTGTGGTGCTCACCCGTATGGCCGGTGACTCGGGGCCTTCTAGTAGCTTCCGCTCCACGACGGCGGTGCTGGTCCCATGCGTGTGACCGTGCCTTCGGGTTTCTTGGCCAGAGGACCTGGAATCCCCTGCCTGGCGGATTCTGCTGCTGGGTAGGAGTTAGTCCCCACAGCCTCGGACTCCGGGTCCGGTAAGAAATCTTCTCAGTCAGGGCGAGCTCTGCAGCTGCCAGCCCCTGACTCCTTGTAACACTGCTCCCACAGAGCTCCTGATGTTCTGTTCCTATATTTGCTTCTTTTCTCTGTCTCTACTTCTTCTCTACTCACTAACCCTGCCTCAGCCCCAGTTTTATATAGGGGAAGTTCTTCCCCTCCCAGGACTGTGCAGGAGGTGTGGCATGCATAGGATTCCTGACCAAGAGACCTCCCACCTGCTCTCAGACGTAATATCTCTATCACTGTGGCAACCAGACCCCTGGGGTGTCACATTCCCCCCTAGTGAAATTTAGTACTCCGGGACTAAACATATTTTAGAAAAACATAACAAGATATAACAATAACAATACAATAAAGAAACACATAAAGGTGGTCACGGCATGTCCGTAACCGGGTGCAGTCTTTGAAGAAAGCAAGGTGTCCATTTCACCAAAACAGGGAGACGTAACCAGGTAGGGGTCTGTCCTGCCCCGAGTCCTTAACAGTCTTTAGTCCGTCCTGGGTTACGCTCCAACTATGTACACAGGATTCCCGGTAAATCCACCAAAGACTCCTATAAACAACTAGAAACACATAATTATACACAAGCAACAAGAAAAACAGGTAACCACAAATAAAACAATTTATACACTTCAAATCCTCCAACGTGCGGGTAACTGGCCTCTAGTGGCCCTAGTGGACCTACGGAGCTGACTGTCTGGCCCTGAACTACAGGGTGTAGGAGCTGTCAAGGGTAAATTGGGCAGCTGTCTATGGGCCCTTTGGCTCACTAGGGATATGGCAGGCTCACTGCAAGCAGAGGGTTGATCCTCCTGATCTGCTGGTGTGGGGTCTTCTGCCTCCTGGACCGGCTGTTCTTCCAGCTCTACCTGTTGCTCCGTAGGTGCTTGGGATGCTGGTTGGAGGAAGGTGAGTACGGGTACCACAACTGCACCATTGACTTGAGTCCAAGACCGAGGGAAGTCTCCGAGCACAGTACTAACCATATCTTCCCTTTCCTCTACGGGTCGATGGTCTTCTTGTTCCTCTTCAGGGTTCCGTAGCTGTTCAGGACACTTCTTCAGGTGATCCCGGGATACAATGGCTGTGGTCTCCCCTCCGTCTTTACTGATGGTACAGACCTTCGGGTTCTCGTGGCTTGAGGGCAGTACGGTGTACGGGTCCTTCTCCCACTGGTCGTCCAACTTGTGGAGCCGTCTTTTCCTCTTCAAGACCTGCTCTCCGGGCACCAGGGGAACAGCGGGAGCATACTGGTTGTAAGTTTTCTCTTGTCTCTCCCTAGCCTGACAGAGACTTCGCTCCACGCTCTCCTGTACTTTCCGGTACTGCTGCTGCCTCTCTGTGTCCCAGTCTGCTTCTGGTGAAGTGTCCTCGGGTGTCAGGACTCCCATTTCCAGGTCAGCAGGTAACTTACCAGGTCTCGCCCTCATTAGGTAAGCCGGGGTACAGTTGGTGGAACCTACCGGGATGTGGTTGTATAGGTCCACCAGATCGGGCAGCTTCTCAGGCCACAGACTGCGTTCTTCCAGGGGCAACGTTTTCAGAAGATCCATTACCACCTGGTTCATTTTCTCACAAAGTCCATTAGTTTGCGGATGATAGGGTGTCGTCCTTATCTTCCGGCAGCCATACAGATTGCAGAATTCCTGGAAGACCTCCGCTTCAAAGGCAGGTCCCTGGTCCGTCAGCACTTGGTCCGGGTACCCGTGTGGATGGCAGAAGTGCTGCTGGAAGGCTCTAGCTGCTGTTTGAGCCGTTAAGTCCTTGACGGGGACGACAACCAAGAACCGGGAGTAATGATCCACGATGGTTAACGCGTAGACGTAGCCACTTCTGCTTGGGGTCAGTTTTACATGATCCAAGGCTACCAGTTCCAACGGCTGCCGGGTGACGATGGACTGCAGGGGAGTCTTCTGGCTGGCACGGTCCTTCCTCCTCAGGTTGCACGGGAGACAGTCTCTGCACCACCTCTCGATGGTTCCCCTCATGCCTACCCAATGGAACCGCCCACGCAGCAGGAACTCCAGCTTCTTCCATCCGAAATGCCCAGCTCCATCGTGGTATGCCTCCATCACCATGGCTGCGTCTCGTCGTGGCACCACTACTTGCCAGATTAGTTCATGCGTCCGGGAGTTAACCATCCTGCGGCACAACTTCCCCTTGTAAAGGAACAGTCTACTCTTTTCTGCCCACAGTTGCTTGGCTTCCTCCGGAGCGTCTGGGTCAAGGCGAGCCTCTGGCTGAGTCAGCATCTCCTTCACCAGCCGGACGGCAGGGTCACTGTCTTGCGTTTCCGCCCAGTTGTAGTGAGGTAAGGGGTTAAGCGTAGCGCCTTGCTTACTCCTTACCCGATGGGAATACTGGATAGTCCCATGACGGTGAAACGCGGGGAGTTCGACTTCTTCCAGTCCCTCCGGATCTTCTCCTACGTCCGGTAGGTTTGGCATCCTGGACAGGGCGTCCGCGTTGGTATTGGAGCGTCCTGCCCGGTATTTGATGGTGAACTCGTAGTTGGACAGGCGGGCCATCCATCTCTGCTCTAGGGCACCGAGTCTTGCCGTGTCCAGGTGTGTCAACGGGTTGTTATCCGTGTACACGACGAACCGGGAAGAAGCGAGGTAGTGCTTAAAGCGTTCGGTGACTGCCCACACCACTGCCAGGAACTCTAGCTTAAATGAGCTGTAATTCTCAGGGTTTCTTTCGGTGGGTCGCAGTTTTCGGCTGGCGTAAGCGATTACTCGCTCCTTCCCCTGCTGGATCTGGGACAACACGGCTCCTAGCCCGATGTTACTTGCGTCGGTGTAGAGGATAAACGGCTGGCTGTAATCCGGGTACGCCAGGATTTCATCCCCCGTGAGGGCCATCTTCAGCTGGCGGAAGGACTCTTCTTCCAACTTCTCCCATCTGAAGGGCGGCTTCTGGTTCTTGGCCTTCCGGGACTGGCCTATCAGGAGGTCCTGCATAGGAGCTGCCTTTTTGGTGAAACCGGGGATGAACCTGCGGTAGTAGCCTACCAACCCGAGGAACTGCCGCACTTCCTTTACACTGGAGGGACTTGGCCATTCCTTAATTGCGGTGATCTTATCAGGGTCGGGAGCCACTCCGTCAGCGCTCACCACGTGTCCCAGGTACTGCACCTTTGGTTTCAGGAGGTGACACTTGGAGGGTTTCACCTTTAGGCCGTAGCTTGCCAGAGCTTCGAACACTTCCGCCAGGTGTTTCAGGTGGTCCTCATAAGTCTTAGAATATACGATGACATCGTCCAGGTACAACAGGACCGTCTCAAAGTTTCTGTGGCCCAGACAGCACTCCATTAATCGTTGGAAGGTTCCTGGTGCGTTGCAGAGTCCGAACGGCATACAGGTAAACTCGCTAAGTCCCATCGGGGTGGTGAATGCGGTCTTCTCCCGGTCCGCCTCTGCTACAGGAACCTGCCAGTACCCACTAGTGAGATCCAAGGTAGAGAAGAAGTTAGCAGATCTTAAAGCAGCCAAAGACTCCTCTATCCTTGGTAAGGGGTACGCATCCTTGTGTGTGATACGGTTGATTTTCCGGTAATCTACACACATCCTCATGGTGTTGTCTTTCTTTTTGACTAAGACTAGTGGAGCTGCCCAGGGGCTACAGCTATCCCTGATCACCCCAGCCTCCTTCATGTCTCTAAGCATCCCCTTGGCGTGTTGGTAGTGTGCAGGGGGTACGGGTCGATACCTCTCTTTTATGGGAGGATGGTCTCCCGTGGGGATGTGGTGTTCTACCCCCTTGACTCGCCCGAAGTCTAACGGGTGTTTACTAAACACTCTCTCGTACTCTTGAACCACCCGATAGACTCCCTGTTTCTGGTGTGAGGGAGTGGAGTCAGTACCCAAATGTAGTTGCTGACACCAGTCCTCCATTGTTTTCTTAGAGCCGTTACCTTCCTCCGGGTGAGATGGAGGCAAGGGTTCCACAGATTGTATAGCATTTTGGTTAATGGTATATAATTTGGCTAGCGTGGCATACCGGGGCAGGTACACTTCCCTCTTCCCGATATTGATTATGCGAACGGGCACCCTCCCATGGCGTACATTAACCACCCCCCGTGCTGTCAAGATGGTGGGCCTACTGTCTGAGTAAACTGGTTCTACCATTGCCTGGTAATCTCTACCTCTCAGACCAATAGCTGCCCGGCACCAAATCATCATTTCACTTTTTGGGGGCATGGCAATAGGGAAAGGGTCACACATTCTCACGCTACCAATCTCACCGCCGGAGAGTTCCACCTGTTGCCGTCGCATCAGTGCCCGGATCTCTTTTTGGAGCACTCGCTGCTCGCCGGAGCTGGCGTTCTTGGCAACCTGCTGTAAAAGGAAAATCACCTCTGCAAGACAATTTTCAATTACATTAGTTCCTAGAGTTATCTTTGGGTGACTCTCGTGTTTGTCAATGTCTACAATGATCAGTCCCTGTGCTGCCAGTTCGACTCTACCGATTTTAATGGTCACCTCTTTAAATCCAATCTGTGGCACGGGCTGACCATTGCTGGCGATGATACTCAAGTCGTCGTCAGGGTAGCGGGTGATATCCGAGTCATTCCAGTACTGCTTGAAGAGCACGTACGGGATGGTGGTGACCTGTGACCCGGTGTCCAGTAGGGCACTCATAGGAATGCCATCCAGTACCACGGGTAAGACTGGACGTCCTCCCACATATTTGTCGCGCCAGTTCGATGGGCCTGGTGATCTTTTTCCTGGGGGTTGGCCCTCTACCCCAGGTTGTGCCAGTTTAAAGGACAGTACCTTGCCATATGTCCGGGTTGATTGCAGCGGCGGCAGATGGGTCGTCCGTCCTCGTTGTATCGGTCGCTGGGTCTCCCTCTGGCCGGTGGGGTCCTCCTTGGTCGACTCCACGGGATGTCCTCCGGTCCGGATGCCAGCTGGATCTTCCCTGGAGTGGAAACCTGTAAAGACTGCACAGTTCGGGTTAGCGCAGCAACGCTTTTAGCTAGCTCTTGGACCTGATGGTGCAGGTCTGGAGCCGGGTCATTGTTCAAAGCCTGCGCATCAGCTCCCACAGGCCCTGCCGACAAGGGTGCCGCCTCCTGGTGGTAAGTGGTAGTGGGGCGTCTGTGGGTCACAACGCCACCTGGTGCCGGTTCTCGGAACACCCGGATGGCTCTGTCCTTGAACTGTGCAAATCCCAGATGAGGGTCCTGTAAGGCCATTGCCCGCAACTGGGTTCGGTGGGCATTGCAATATAAACCCTCTATAAATTGTTCAGTCAACAGCCTGTCCTCGTCTCCCACGCCGTCAGGGTCGGTCTGCTTAATGGCTCTCAGGGCCTCTTGTAGGTTCAGGGCATAGTCCCTTATACTCTCGTATGCTCGCTGCTTGCACCCGTAGAATCTAAGCTTGATCTCGGCTGAGGTGCGGGTATCAAAGGTGTCCCTCAGCCGGGTTAGTATCCCTGCGACAGTCCTCCCCCCAGGTGGCCAGGACTTTACCTCCCTTCGGGCTGCCCCAGTTAATTGGGCCACCAGGATGCTCACTTTTTGCTCTTCTGTGAGGGGGTACACCTGGAAGAGGCTATCCAGCTTTTCTCTAAAGTCATGCAGGGTATGTGACTCCCCTGAGTACTGGGGTAGCCAGGCCGCTCCCGGGATATAGGGCATGGTGAAAGGCATGACTGCAGCAGCGGTGGCGCTGGCGGGGGTTGAGGCAGTGAAGCTCTCCTCCGTATCCGACATCCTCCTCCCCCCTAGTGGACCGTGGCCTACCTTGCGATGATCCTCTTCCATAGGCCGCGGCTCCGCAGTAGATCGTCAGGGTTGAGGACCTTCCGTCGCGCTCCTGTGACGTCGGCGTCTGCTGGGCTCCTTCCAGGACCTTACGCGACGTCCGGACGTGAGGCGGGGCTTCAGTTCTCGCGCGCTTTCGGAGTCCACGCCCCTCTTCTTCCCGCGCGACGTCTTCAAGATGGCGTCCAACGGCGGGAAAACTCCACGGAAGGCGGGAAGAAGGCTGAAAATGGCGCCGGATGGCGGGAATCTTCACCACAGGTAAGTTTGAACAGTCTTTTTCAGGCACGCAGTACCCGGTGGTTGCGGGCACGAAATCCTGCCGACTACGCCAAAAGTTGACGCGCCCCTGGGCCTGTGTCGCGCTGCGTTGCGCACGCGGGAGCTTACCCGGAGCCGGATCTGTTGAGGGTTGTAGTCTCGTGGCGGTGACCCGGTCCGTGCCCAGGGAGTCAAACTGAGCGGCGATGTATCAGCGGTAGATGTTGGACGACTACGCCACCCGTTGAGTACAGCTAAGGAGCTGCTGCTGCAGGGCAGACCGCTGAGGCCGGTGGTAGGATTGTGCAGCGTGATAGTATAACCCCCAACGGGAGGGGTATGGCCTCAGGGCAGCCGACGTGGATGATGGGGGTAGCAGGAACCACTCGGAGACGGTACGGTGTAGTTCAGGGTCTTTACTGGTGACAAAGATAGACCCTCCCGGAGTACTGGCTAGCGATTGGGGCCTGGTCAGTCCTTGAGCAGATGGGATCTCCCCTGGCCAGGCGGAGTTGTAGGCCTCCCAAACTAACTGTACTCTTCTGGCTACCTTGCTAGAGGCGGGTATAAGTAGCCCACGTCCCTCAGTGTACCGTGTGGTGCTCACCCGTATGGCCGGTGACTCGGGGCCTTCTAGTAGCTTCCGCTCCACGACGGCGGTGCAGGTCCCATGCGTGTGACCGTGCCTTCGGGTTTCTTGGCCAGAGGACCTGGAATCCCCTGCCTGACGGATTCTGCTGCTGGGTAGGAGTTAGTCCCCACAGCCTCGGACTCCGGGTCCGGTAAGAAATCTTCTCAGTCAGGGCGAGCTCTGCAGCTGCCAGCCCCTGACTCCTTGTAACACTGCTCCCACAGAGCTCCTGATGTTCTGTTCCTATATTTGCTTCTTTTCTCTGTCTCTACTTCTTCTCTACTCACTAACCCTGCCTCAGCCCCAGTTTTATATAGGGGAAGTTCTTCCCCTCCCAGGACTGTGCAGGAGGTGTGGCATGCATAGGATTCCTGACCAAGAGACCTCCCACCTGCTCTCAGACGTAATATCTCTATCACTGTGGCAACCAGACCCCTGGGGTGTCACATAAGGGCGCGTCACTGCTGAGTAAATCCTTACTGTACTTGTAGAAATCCGTTTGGCTATGTTCACACATTGCTTTTTTGCTGTGTTTTTTTTTCAATTCTAATACTAAGCAATCACCCCCTCCATGAACTGGTAGGTTGTGAGTGGTTGTCTCGTCAGTATTTTGCACCTGTTTTGCCGCCATCTTTATTATATGGATTTGTTGAATCCTGGTAGTGCACTAGATCTGAGATCTGGCAGGTAAACACTCTTGCCTTTTTTTGCTGTGTTTTTTTTTTCTGCAGCCAAAACCCACTTTCTTGGCAGCAAAAAACTGCTTACATAAAACCAGTTTTGCTGCGTTTTTTGGGCAGATAATATGTGTCATTTGTCTGTAGTACATGTTTAATAAAGTTAGTTTCATTCACCAAAATAGCAGCGAATATGCATGGTTGGGTTTTTAGTTTCTTTTGCAGCGTTTTTGCACTTACTCATTGCTACTCTATGGTGAAAAAAGTTGCAAAAATGCTGAAAGAATTGACATGCTGTATTTTTCCAATTCCGTCAGGAAAAAAGGAAGCGTGTGCATGAGATTTCTGAAATCTCATAGCTTTTGCTGGTACTGTAAAAGCAGCTTTAAATTTGCATAAAAAATCATTAAATAAGCTGCAAAAACACAACGTGTGAACATACCTTTTTGCTGTTTGAGGCCTCTTTCACACGTCCTGATATTTCCAGTACTGGAAAAAACAGTACCGGGATATCCATGTCGGTGTGTCCCTGTGTGGCAACCGTGTGCCGCATTAGTATCACACATACTGGCGCCTGGGAATCAGCGGTACAGATCACGCTGTTCCCAAGTGCGGGTGCTGAAGGCATCTCTCATCATTGACTCCTGATTGTGCTGCGATCTCAGCGCAAGCAGGGGACAATGATGAGAGATTCCTTCAGCACCTGGCGCTTCGGAACAACGCTAACTGTATGGCTGATTCCCAGGTCCCAGTACGTGTGATACTGATGACACACAGATGTCATCAGTGTGCACGTGTGTGTTTGCGGCCTGAGCTGCATGTAAAAATAGGACATGTCAGCGTGTTTTACCCATGGACACACGGTCCGTGGAAACACACTGACATGTGCACAGACCCATTCATTTGAATGGGTCTACGTGTGTCTCCAGTACGTGTGGAAACTGTCACCACATGTACTGGAGACTCTGACATGTGGGAAGAGGCCTTAGAGAAATCCATCGTTGATGTATTCTAATGAGTTACAAGTGCAGTGGGGAGGGCACTACACTTATAGCTCTCCTGCCGCTCTCCTGCCTCTTTCCCTACTCCCCGCCCGCCGCCTGCCTTCTCCTCTAGGACGCTCACATTTCAGTGACCTGTCAGTCAGAGACAAGACGCAGGTGGCAGGTGAAAATAATGAGAGAGGCAGGAGAGCTGTAAGCTCAGTGCCCAACACACTGTACTTGCATCTCATTACAATACACTTTCAACTATGGATTTCTGTAAAACAGAAAAACAGATTTCTACAAGAAAGGGAAGGATTAGAGATGAGCGTTGTTCTACTCGAACTGTTTGCCAATCTCAAATTCGAGCTGTTTTGGGCGGTGTTCGAGCCGTTCGGCGAACACGAACGATTTGAGAAAAATTCGGCTGTTCGAGGTTACGTTCGATAACTGTTCATGCACCAAAATCATAACTGGATTTTTTCTCAGTAATGATGAAAATTAATGTTAATATGCAGTTTGAGTGTACAGCGGGGTGGGGGGAGGGGCAGGGGATGGATCTCTGCAGGAATAATGAAGATCTCCATTTTTTTTTCTCTTTCCCGCATTTACAGTGGGGAGGTGCAATCTGTCAGCCTATCAGCAGCGCACACACGGAGCGAAGTGCTTTTTTCACACAAGCAAGGGCATGTGTCATTGGCAGTGTATGTCACATGTCCTTGCCCTATAAGACCAAGCCATTTTCCCCGTCGCCACCATTTTCTCACTGCTGCAGCTGCGTGTTAGACGGCACTGCTGTTGCTGTGTGCGCTATACCTTGTTAATTTCAAGCCAATTTTCGCACAAATCTACAGATAGCTTGGGAGTAGGGAATAGTTGTGATTGCAGTCCTTTTAAGGACTAGGTTACAGCATTTCCTATGACTTTTATCAGGCAGGTCTGTGCTCTTAAATAGATAGATTGTGGGAGTAAAGACTAATTGTAATTGCAGTCCTTTTCAGGACTAGGTTACATCAGCTCCTATCAGTTTTTGCCAGGCAGGTCTGTGCCAGTGCTGTGCAAGTTTTTTTCACAGCATTTGGCTGAATCTAGCAAAGCTAATCCTTTTTGGCCTATTGCAGAGTGTGTTAGTCAGTGGAGTAGCCTATCTGTGTTGCAAGATATACCACCTGTGTATAGAATACCAATTTTTTTACTGCACCTAGTGAAGTAAAATCTTTTGGGCATAGCATCATTCTATTAGTCCATCTATACTGACCTCCATCAGGTTGCAAATTGAATATAATTTTTTTCTGCATCTAGCTCTGAAAAAATATTTGGGCTTCTAGCAGTGTGTGGGACTTGTTCTATTAGTCCACCTATACTGACCTCCATCAGGTTGCAAACTGAATATAATTTTTTTCTGCATCTAGCTCTGAAAAAATATTTGGCCTTCTAGCAGTGTGTGGGACTTTCTCTATTAGTCCATCTATACTGACCTCCATCAGGTTGCAAACTGAATATATTTTTTTTCTGCATCAACCTCTGAAAAAATATTGGGCTTCTAGCTGTGTGTGGGACTTGTTCTATTAATCCATCTATACAGACCTCCATCAGGTTGCAAACTGAATATAATTTTTTTCTGCATCTACCTCTGAAAAAATATTTGGGCTTCTAGCTGTGTGTGGGACTTGTTCTATTAGTCCATCTATACTGACCTCCATCAGGTTGCAAATTAAAAATAATTTTTATCTGCATCTACCTCTGAAAAAATATTTGGGCTTCTAGCTGTGTGTGGGACTTGTTCTATTAGTCCATCTATACTGACCTCCATCAGGTTGCAAACTGAATATATTTTTTTTCTGCATCTAGCTCTGAAAAAATATTTGGCCTTCTAGCAGTGTGTGGGACTTTCTCTATTAGTCCATCTATACTGACCTCCATCAGGTTGCAAATTAAAAATAATTTTTATCTGCATCCAGCTCTGAAAAAATATTTGGCCTTCTAGCAGTGTGTGGGACTTTCTCTATTAGTCCATCTATGCTGACCTCCATCAGGTTGCAAATTAAAAATAATTTTTTGTCTGCATCTAGCTCTGAAAAAATATTTGGGCTTCTAGCTGTGTGTGGGACTTTCTCTATTAGTCCATCTATACTGACCTCCATCAGGTTGCAAACTGAATATATATTTTTTCTGCATCTACCTCTGAAAAAAATATTGGGCCTTCTAGCTGTGTGTGGGACTTGTTCTATTAATCCATCTATACAGACCTCCATCAGGTTGCAAATTGAATATAATTTTTTTCTGCATCTACCTCTGAAAAAATATTTGGGCTTCTAGCTGTGTGTGGGACTTGTTCTATTAGTCCATCTATACTGACCTCCATCAGGTTGCAAATTAAAAATAATTTTTTGTCTGCATCTAGCTCTGAAAAAATATTTGGCCTTCTAGCAGTGTGTGGGACTTTCTCTATTAGTCCATCTATACTGACCTCCATCAGGTTGCAAACTGAATATATTTTTTTTCTGCATCTACCTCTGAAAAAATATTGGGCTTCTAGCTGTGTGTGGGACTTGTTCTATTAGTCCATCTATACTGACCTCCATCAGGTTGCAAACTGAAAATAATTTTTTGTCTGCATCTAGCTCTGAAAAAATATTTGGCCTTTCTAGCAGTGTGTGGGACTTTCTCTATTAGTCCACCTATACTGACCTCCATCAGGTTGCAAATTAAAAATAATTTTTATCTGCATCTACCTCTGAAAAAATATTTGGGCTTCTAGCTGTGTGTGGGACTTGTTCTATTAGTCCATCTATACTGACCTCCATCAGGTTGCAAACTGAATATAATTTTTTTCTGCATCTAGCTCTGAAAAAATATTTGGCCTTCTAGCAGTGTGTGGGACTTTCTCTATTCGTCCATCTATACTGACCTCCATCAGGTTGCAAATTAAAAATAATTTTTATCTGCATCCAGCTCTGAAAAAATATTTGGCCTTCTAGCAGTGTGTGGGACTTTCTCTATTAGTCCATCTATACTGACCTCCATCAGGTTGCAAATTAAAAATAATTTTTTGTCTGCATCTAGCTCTGAAAAAATATTTGGCCTTCTAGCAGTGTGTGGGACTTTCTATATTAGTCCATCTATACTGACCTCCATCAGGTTGCAAACTGAATATATTTTTTTTCTGCATCTACCTCTGAAAAAATATTGGGCTTCTAGCTGTGTGTGGGACTTGTTCTATTAATCCATCTATACAGACCTCCATCAGGTTGCAAACTGAATATAATTTTTTTCTGCATCTACCTCTGAAAAAATATTTGGGCTTCTAGCTGTGTGTGGGACTTGTTCTATTAGTCCATCTATACTGACCTCCATCAGGTTGCAAACTGAAAATAATTTTTTGTCTGCATCTAGCTCTGAAAAAATATTTGGCCTTCTAGCAGTGTGTGGGACTTTCTCTATTAGTCCATCTATACTGACCTCCATCAGGTTGCAAATTAAAAATAATTTTTATCTGCATCTACCTCTGAAAAAATATTTGGGCTTCTAGCTGTGTGTGGGACTTGTTCTATTAGTCCATCTATACTGACCTCCATGAGGTTGCAAACTGAATATAATTTTTTTCTGCATCTACCTCTGAAAAAATATTTGGCCTTCTAGCAGTGTGTGGGACTTTCTCTATTAGTCCATCTATACTGACCTCCATCAGGTTGCAAACTGAATATATTTTTTTTCTGCATCTACCTCTGAAAAAATATTTGGGCTTCTAGCTGTGTGTGGGACTTTCTCTATTAGTCCATCTATACTGACCTCCATCAGGTTGCAAATTGAATATAATTTTTTTCTGCATCTAACCCAGCCAATAGTTTTGGCCTAATACCACAGTTTGGCCACTCAGCTCTGCTTGGTTCCCATCCATTGTTTTTTTGTGCAAACAACTCCAGAGTTGTGAATTAGTTAACCACCAAAATGAGTGGAAAAAGGCCTGCTGCTGGTGGAAAGGGGAATAGGCGTGTTGGGAAGGGGAAAAAAGGTTGTGTCCGTGGGGTAGGTGTTAAAGCAACAGTAACATCTGCAGAAGAAAGACCATCTTCCAGCCAAACTAAAATGTCTACTTCTTTTAGCGGACAATGTGATAAGATCCCTTTCTTACGGCCACGCCAATCGCTACAAATTCCAGATGAGGCACAAAAACAGCAGGTGCTTCAACGGATATCAAGTGCTCCTTTAAGTGGGCTCTCCTCCACATCAACTTCAACATCACAAATACTCCAGTCCTCAAAGGTGTCACCCCAATCGCACTTGCTTCCTCACAGCTCCCAAATCTCCAGCTGCCCGTCTGAGCATGAGGTAGAACAGATGGTTGAGTCTGCAGAGCTGTTTACTCATACTATAGCCTGGGAATCAGAGGTCGACTCCAGCGCTTCTGTGAATCCAGACGAGGAAATGATCTGCACTGATGCCCAGAATCTTTATGAATCGGATCCAGGACCAGACGCAGAAGGTTCTGACCATAATGTAGACCCTCATTCCCAAACTGTAACTCCTGTTGGTGGAGACAATGAGGAAGACGATGATGAGACTCAAATACCTGATTGGAGCGACAACTTTAGTTTTTTGTCAGGGCAGGAACAGGTTGGCTCTGAGGACGACGGGTGTGATAACGCACAGGGTGATGATGATGAGGTTGGAGATCCCACTTACTGTCAACCCACAGTCAGCCAAGAGATGAGGTCAGCAGAGGAGGTGGAGGAAGATGCTAGTGACGACGAGGTCAGGTTGCGCCTTCCTGGACAGAGACGTAGTACTGGAAGCACGTCAACAACTGCATCCTCAAACACAACTCTGCCTCTCACCACAAGTCGTGGTGGCTCTTCAGGTCGCATGGGTGCTAAGCCTTGCATAGCCTGGGCATTTTTTCAGATCGATAAAGATGACCCAACTCGTGTTATCTGTAACATTTGTCAGCAAAAGCTAAGTAGAGGCCAAAAAATACATAGTTTGAGTACTTCATGCATGAACCGGCACATGGACATGAAGCATAAGTTGCAGTGGGAAGCTCAGTGTGCTACAATGCGGCCTAGCCGGCCGGGCCAACCACCGTCTGCCATATCTTGTGCATCCGCGGCCTCTTCATCCTCTGTGACTGGGGGGACAGCAGTCACACCTGTTTTGGGGCGCAGACCTGCCACCTCTTTACCCGCACCAGCCAGCATGATTGGCAGGTCATAATTTTCTTTGGAGGTGGTAACACCAGCTGGTGTTGAGCGCTGTCCGACATCGATAGCACCGCCTTTGGATCAAGGCAACCTAACATGTCCGCCTGCATCTTCCTCACAGACCGGCAGTTTGCCGGGGACACCCTTATCAACCCCGTCTAAGCACAATAGCCAGCCCTCGGTCCCTCAGATGTGGACAAGTAAAAGACCATTTCCTCCTAGCCATGAGAAAGCTAAGAGGTTGAATTTCACCATCTGCAAGTGACGCGCCCCCTGGGCCTGTGCGCTGCTGCTGTGCAGGGGGAATACCCGGAGCCGGATCGCTGGGGGTTGTAGTTCTCCGTGGCGGTGACCCGGTCCGTGCCCAGGGTGGTCAAACCAGTGGCAGTCTATTTGTATGGTAATAAGTGTCCGACTACACCACCCGTGGATTGCGGTCAGTGGGGACCGCCGCTGCGCTGCAGACCACTGAGGCTGATGTTGTTTGCGCAGCTGAGTATGGGATGACTCCCCATGGGAGAAGTATTGCCTCAGGGCAGCTAATGTGGATGATGGTGGGAGTGATGGTGCGAGTGTCCCAGTACTGATGGTGCTGGTGCGGCGATGAAACACAGAGACTTGTGGTGCAGTTTCCAAAGCTTTACTCACTGTTGTTGTTCAGATCACTTCGGCCAGCAGTGACCGCCCGAGCCGTGCTGCGTCCACCAGGTGAGGGACTCGGTCAACTCCCAGGCAATTCCAGAGTGCGGTTCAGAGCTCCCCTCTCTTCCTTTCTACTGGCCGTCCCCACCAGTGACCCACCTTTGTCCAGCTTCCTCGGGCCTTCTGTTGGGCCTCTCTCCGGTTTCCCTGACCCTATGCGGTATGCCTTTCTGGTGGATGTAGTGAGGGGTCGCACCAAGATGTGGTGACAACCTCCGGTTTTAGCTGAGGATTAGTCGCCTCCACCAATTCGGGTTCCGGTACCCTGCTCTGCCAACCCTTCACCCAGTATCTCCTCTGGGAATCTGGGGTTCCTTCTGCCTTCGTGTCTCTGGGCCTTTCTCTGTGTTCCTTGCTTCCTTTCTCCTCTGTTGTCTCAGGCCTCTACTCCAGGCCTGGCTCTGGAGCTGGGCCCAGACTGAGCCACAGCTCCCTGTCAGCCCTCTCTGGCTGAGCTCCTCTCTGAACTGACCCTGATCTAAGATGGTACCCACCTTATATACCTCCTTCTGACACCCGAGCCCAGGTGACTAGAAACCAATTGGCTCCTACCTATGCCCAGAAACCCACCCCTATCTGCTCCTACACCACTGGGTTTTCCTCCCCCTCCCCACTCCAGCCAGGAACAGAAGCTGTCGTGCCTGCACTCTGTCTAGTGGGAGCACCGTTGGTCTGTTCCTCGGAAATGGGGTGTGTGTGGTGCATGCAGCCTACTGAGCCCTGGTCCACACTCCATCCTTACCCGGGAGTGGAATATCACACCTCTGGTCTGAGGTGCAATACCCCTGTAGCAGCCGAGCCCTCGGGGTGCTACATTCCCCCCTGGTAAATCACAGCACGTCCTCGGGCTGGAAAAGAGCAAAGACAATTCAAAAACATGCAATACTTTTTCAAAACTTTTCACATTAGAAACCGGCCGGCATTATTCAACTTCCCTTTATGGGAAACACTTTCTCTTTACTAGACATTATACTGCACTTTTAATATTACTGGAACTCTTTTGTCATATAACATTTTCTAGCAGCATATAAAACCATTCAGCATATCAAACTTTTTCTGGTAAAACATTTTAGTAAATTCTCTTCTTCACTGGCCACTGTGCAACTTGCGACCAGGTGTCCATTTTTCTATTAGGGAGATGGCTGCTCTCAGTCCTCAGCCAGGTAGGGAAGAGGGATGGCTGCTCTCAGTCCTCAGCCAGATAACTTAGGGAATAGGGCAACTTTTCAAACCGGTAACAGTCCCAACGGGGACCACACTCCACTCAGCAACAGTTTCTATACCCTTACGGGTAACTATATACAGTTACACTTTACCGCTCATTAGTAACGGTGTCCTCCTTGCGCACCTTCCTCATAATCTTCAGACCCGTCCGGGTCCTCTTGGCTTTCCTCGTACTGGTGGTACTGTAGCTCTTCCTCGGTTAGCCGGTTGACGTGGAGGGTGTACAGTCCTTTTGCGCCTGGGGAGTTCAGGCCTTGCGACCGGGCCTGGAGAGGGCCGCCGTTTATGATGCCCGGGGTCAGAGGGTGCGACTTTGGGCCTGGGCGCGGGCTGGTGGTGTCGGTGCCCAGGGCTGGAGGGCTCGGCTGCAGGGCTTGTTGCGGGGTCTGGAGCAGGTCGGTGTCTGCAGCGCCCGGGAGTGGCGGCTCCACCAGGGGGCCCGGGAGCAGGCTGATGCTGGCAGCGTCCGGGACAGGGAGACTCCTCTTACCTGCTCCCGCGACCGCTCCTGCATCACACGTCTTCTCCTGGCGCTGGTCGGGGCCCGCGACGGCTGGGGCACTGCCGATGCTGGGCAGCTTAGTCTGCTGCCGGTCCGCCATCTTGCTCTCCGTTCCTGGTGTCCTCCTCCCCCCTGGTTAACCGTGGCCTACCTTCCGGCGATCCTCTTCTGTAGGCCGCGGCTCCGCAGTCGATCGTCGGGGTTGAGGACCTTGCGTCGCGCTCCTGTGACGTTAGCGTCGCTCCCTCTCCCTTCCAGGACCTTACGTAGCGTCAGTGCGTGGGGCGGAGCTTCAGATCTCGCGCGCTTTCGGAGTCCACGCCCCTCTTCTTCCTGTGTGGCGTCCCAAAGATGGCGTCCGAAGGCGGGAAGAAGGCAGAAGACGGCGGGAAATGGTCCAAGATGGCGTCCGATGGCGGGAAGAAGGCAGAAGACGGCGGGAAACGGTCCAAGATGGCGTCTGATGGCGGGAATCGGCTCCGGATGGCGGGAAACGACTCCGGACGGCGGGAAACTTCTGGAAATGGTGGGAGACTTCTTTTTTAAGGTACATGTGCAGTTTTCTTCAGGCACGCAATACCCGTTTGTGGCGGGTTGGTAACGATCCTGCCGACTACGCCAAAGTTGACGCGCCCCCTGGGCCTTTGCGCTGCTGCTGTGCAGGGGGAATACCCGGAGCCGGATCGCTGGGGGTTGTAGTTCTCCGTGGCGGTGACCCGGTCCGTGCCCAGGGTGGTCAAACCAGTGGCAGTCTATTTGTATGGTAATAAGTGTCCGACTACGCCACCCGTGGATTGCGGTCAGTGGGGACCGCCGCTGCGCTGCAGACCACTGAGGCTGATGTTGTTTGCGCAGCTGAGTATGGGATGACTCCCCATGGGAGAAGTATTGCCTCAGGGCAGCTAATGTGGATGATGGTGGGAGTGATGGTGCGAGTGTCCCAGTACTGATGGTGCTGGTGCGGCGATGAAACACAGAGACTTGTGGTGCAGTTTCCAAAGCTTTACTCACTGTTGTTGTTCAGATCACTTCGGCCAGCAGTGACCGCCCGAGCCGTGCTGCGTCCACCAGGTGAGGGACTCGGTCAACTCCCAGGCAATTCCAGAGTGCGGTTCAGAGCTCCCCTCTCTTCCTTTCTACTGGCCGTCCCCACCAGTGACCCACCTTTGTCCAGCTTCCTCGGGCCTTCTGTTGGTGAAACCTCTCTCCGGTTTCCCTGACCCTATGCGGTATGCCTTTCTGGTGGATGTAGTGAGGGGTCGCACCAAGATATGGTGACAACCTCCGGTTTTGGCTGAGGATTAGTCGCCTCCACCAATTCGGGTTCCGGTACCCTGCTCTGCCAACCCTTCACCCAGTATCTCCTCTGGGAATCTGGGGTTCCTTCTGCCTTCGTGTCTCTGGGCCTTTCTCTGTGTTCCTTGCTTCCTTTCTCCTCTGTTGTCTCAGGCCTCTACTCCAGGCCTGGCTCTGGAGCTGGGCCCAGACTGAACCACAGCTCCCTGTCAGCCCTCTCTGGCTGAGCTCCTCTCTGAACTGACCCTGATCTAAGATGGTGCCCACCTTATATACTTCCTTCTGACACCCGAGCCCAGGTGACTAGCAACCAATGGGCTCCTACCTATGCCCAGAAACCCACCCCTATCTGCTCCTACACCACTGGGTTTTCCTCCCCCTCCCCACTCCAGCCAGGAACAGAAGCTGTCGTGCCTGCACTCTGTCTAGTGGGAGCACCGTTGGTCTGTTCCTCGGAAATGGGGTGTGTGTGGTGCATGCAGCCTACTGAGCCCTGGTCCACACTCCATCCTTACCCGGGAGTGGAATATCACACCTCTGGTCTGAGGTGCAATACCCCTGTAGCAGCCGAGCCCTCGGGGTGCTACACAAGCTCTTGGCTACAGAAATGCTGCCTTTCCGCCTGGTGGACACAGAGGATTTTCGAGACCTTATGTCCGTCGCAGTGCCCCAGTACCAGATGCCCAGTCGGCACTACTTCTCAAAGAAAGGTGTGCCTGCGCTTCACCAGCATGTCGCACACAACATCACCGCTTCTTTGAGAAACTCTGTGTGTGACAGGGTGCATTTCACCACAGACACTTGGACGAGTAGGCATGGACAGGGGCGTTACATGTCGCTGACTGGGCACTGGGTAACTATGGTGACAGCAGGACAAGGGGCTGCTGTCCAAGTCTTGCCGTCCCCACGAGTTGTGCGTCAATCCTCTTTATGTCAAAGTTCCTCCACTGCTTCTGCCTCCTCAACCTCCTCTCGGTCTTCCACCTGCACCCAAAGCCTGTCTGGTCATGCAACAAGCTTTCTAACTGCGCAGAAGGGATCCTGCACACCTCCTTACTATGCTGGCAGTAGGGCTCAACGTCATCAGGCGGTTTTTACTTTGAAATGTCTGGGAAATGTGAGTCACACAGCTGAGGAGTTGTGGTCAGCTCTGGAGAACCAATTTCATGAATGGTTGTCTCCACTGGACCTGAAACCAGGGAAGGCCGTGTGCGACAATGCTGCAAACCTGGGTGCGGCCCTTCGCCGGGGCAATGTCACACACGTGCCTTGTATGGCTCATGTGTTGAACCTGGTTGTCCAGCAATTTTTAGCCCACTATCCCAGACTATATGGCCTTCTGCAGAGGGCACGGTCGCTGTGTGCTCACTTCCGCCGTTCGCATCCCGCAGCTCAGCGACTTACATCTCTACAGAAGTCGTTGGGCCTGCCACTTCACCGGCTAAAATGCGATGTGCCTACCCGGTGGAATTCAACTCTGCACATGTTGCAGCGACTGTGGCAGCACCGACAAGCCCTGGTGCAATACGTTCTGACGTATAGCCTGGGCCAACGAGATCCGGAGGTGGGGCAAATCACGCTGGAGGAGTGGTCTCAGATCAGGGACCTATGCACCCTTCTGCACAGTTTTGAAATGGCGACGAAGATGTTTAGTGCTGATGATGCCATTATCAGCATGACTATTCCGGTGATTTACATGCTGGAGCACATGTTAAACAGAATTCGGAGTCAGGTGGTGGCACAAGAGGAGGTGGAGGAAGTAGAGGAGGAGGAGTTGTATGCGGAAGGGCTAACATCTGCAAGGTCCAGACGGTCGGCAGCACCAAGGCGGCAGGCATGTGAGGGTGGGGGAGTTGGTTTTACCAGGGCGCATGGTAGCAGCCAAACTAGTGAGGAAGGTGCAGGAGCCCAGGAAGAAGTGGAGGACGAACTGATGGAAGATTCATCAGATGAGGGAGACCTTGATCACATTTCTGTTGTGCGAGGTTGGGGGGAGAGGACAGAGGAAGGAAGCATGATTGTTACCTCGCCACCAACACAACAGGGACTTGGTGCTCCTGGATGCGCAACACACATGAGTGCCTTCTTGCTGCACTACCTGCAACATGACCCTCGAATTGTGAGAATTAGAAATAATCCTGACTACTGGGTTGCCACACTGTTAGATCCCCGGTACAAAAGTAAATTTGCCGAAATTATTCCTGCCATAGAAAGGGATGCACGCATGCAGGAGTATCAGCAGAGACTGTTGCAGAATCTTACATGTGCTTTTCCACAAAACACCAGTGGTGCACGTAGTGAATCTCACAGTTCCAACTTGCCAACCGTGGGACCGTCAAGTGTTCAGCACTCAAACCGTAACAGAACCACAGTATCTGCTGGTAACATCAATTTTGCGGAATCATTTCACCACTTTTTTAGCCCATCCTTTGCAAGGCCACAGGAGACAAGAAGTCTGACACATAGTCAACGCCTAGAGACGATGGTACAGGAGTATCTCCAAGTAAACATTGAAGCCATGACTGTGTCACTGGACCCTTGCTCTTTTTGGGCTTCAAATCTGGATAAATGGCCGGAGCTAGCCACTTACGCCTTGGAGATCTTGTCATGCCCCGCAGCCAGCGTTCTGTCTGAACGTGTGTTCAGCGCTGCTGGTGGTGTGCTGACAGATAAGCGCACGCGGCTCTCCACTGATAATGTAGACAGACTCACGTTCATAAAGATGAACAAATCATGGATCCGAAACGACTTTTCTACCCCTGTGTCATCCCGGGGAGAGTAAAAGCTTGATGATTGGTTAAAATCACCCTACCAACCGTTTTAAGCTTTCAAATTACTAATCATGTTTATCTGTATCTTGACTGGAAAATAATTTGGGCTTTGTAGCAGTGTGCAGCACTGATCCTATTAGCCCATCTATACTAAGCTCCACCAGATTTAAAATTAATAATAATTTGTAGCTGCATCTAGCCCGGAAAATAATTTTGGGGCTCCGAGATGCGCAAGACACATAAGTGCCTTCTTGCTGCACTACCTGCAACATGACCCTCATATTGTCAGAATTCAAAGTAATCATGACTACTGGGTTGCCACACTCTTAGATCCCCCAAACTTTTCGATCAACCTTTTCATTTTAATAAAGACCAAAAAATTGGTCATTTTTGAAATTATAAGCATTAGCAGGTTATTAGAAACTGAAATCAAACAGTTTTCAACTCAAAACTTTATTCTAGGTGATGTTACATTTTCACATAGGACCCCTTGTTCGAAAGGAGCTTCTGAACTCTCTCGTCCATTGAATTTGTCAGGTTTTGGATGGTTTCTGCTTCAATTGTTTTGCATGAGGACAGAATACCCTCCCAGAGCTGTTGCTTAGATGTGAACTGCCTCCCGCCATCATAGACACTCCTTTTGATGATGCTCCAGAGGTTCTGAATGGGGTAGAGGTCAGGGGAGCATGGGGGTCACACCATAAGTTTGTCCCCTTTTATGCCCATATCAGCCAGAGATGCAGATGTTTTATGTGCAGCATGAGATGGTGCATTATCATGCAAAAAAATGATCTTGCTGTGAAATACATGGTTCTTCTTCTTGAACCATGGCAGGAAGTGCTGTTTGAGAAAATCCACATACATTATGGAGTTCATCTTTAGCGCCTTCAGGGATCCTAAAGGGGCCGACAATCTCTCTCCCCATGATTCCAGCCCAAAACATTACTCCACCTCCTCCTTGTTGGCGCTGTAGCCGTGTTTGCGTGGGGTGTCCATCAACCAGCCATCCTCCACTCCATCCATCTGGACCATCGAGCGCTGCACGGCACTCATCCGTGAACAAAACAGTTTTGAAATCAGTCTTCATGTAATGTTTGGCCCACTGGAGCCGTTTCTGCTTGTGTGAAGTGGATAGAGGAGGTCGACAGGATGGCATATGCACAGCTGCAAACCTCTGAAGGACCCTGCATCTTGTTGTTCGGGGGACGTTGGAGGCACCAGCAGCTTCAAAAACTTGTCTGCTGCTATGACAAGGCTTTTTTGCCGCTGCTCTTTTAACCTGACGTAATTGCCTGTAGGAAAGAGTCCTCAATTTGCCCTTATCAGCACGCACACGTGTGTACTGTGAATCAGCTACATACTTCTTGATTGCCAAGACACTTCATCCTGATCATCGCACAATGTTGATTGTAGTCATGCCTTGACCTAAACACTCCACAATTTGTTGCTTCTCAGCAGCCGACACATCCTTTTTCTTTCCCATTTTGGCAGAAAATGTAGGCTGCTTAATAATGTGAGACAGCCTTCTTAAGTAGTCTTGCCTTTCATTGGACACACCTGCCAAACTAATTAGCACAGGTGTCTGCAATTGCTTACAGTGATATAAAGAGCCCTGACACACATCACCATCAATGAGTTTAACTGACAAACAAACAAATTCTTCCCTTATCACTCCTAAACACTTTTTGCATAATAATTTGGAACACAGTGTACATGTGCTTTTCCACAAAACACCAGTGGTTCACGTAGTGAATCTTACAGTTCTAACTTGCCAACCGTGGTCTGTATGGAGTTGTTCAATAAAGGGCCCAAAATTAAGATAACATAGATGGGAGAGGTCTCTATGAATAGGAATTCCTAAGTATTTGATACCCTGTGAGGGCCAGGCAAAGGGAAAGTTGGACTGGATGGAATCCTATATGGATTTGGGGAGGGAGACATCGAGGGCCTCAGACTTCGCTGCATTGATTTTAAAATTTGACCATGTAACAAAGTGATCTATTTCAGCCATAACAGCATGGATGGATATATGTGATTGAGTGATATATACTAGTACATCATCAGCAAATAGAGAGCACTTGTACTCGGTGCCTCCCACCTCAATCCACCTAATATTGGGGTTATGGCGAATTGATGAGAGCAGGTGCTCCGTCACTAGGATGTATAAGAGAGGGGACAGAGGACATCCCTGCCTTGTCCCATTGGTGATTGTGAAAGGTGATGAAAATGTTCTGATGCACCCCCTGGGCCTTGGGACACCCGGAGCCGGACCCTTTTTGGTGGATGCTGGTGGTTGTAGTCTTCGTGGCGGCGACCCGGTTCCGTGGCTCAGGGTGGTCAAACCAGTGGCGGAACTATTTATGTGGTTTTGATGTTTAAATGTCCGACTACGCCACCCGTGGATTGCGGTCAGAGTGAACCGCCGCTGCAGGGCAGACCGCTGAGGCTGGTGTTGTGGGTGCAGCAGAGCGTAGCATAACTCCCCACGGGAGGAGTATAGCCTCAGGGCAGTGTATGCGGAGGATGGGGGTGATGGTGCAGGGCAGCAGCAGTAACGACACGGAGTCAGTGATGCAGTCCAGGGCCTTTACTCACAGTTCTTATTATCCAGACCACGTCTGCAGGTAACGGCTGCCCACGTCGTACTGTGCTCACCAGGTGAGGGGCTCAGACAACTCCCAGATAACTTTGGAGCGCTTCACAGGACCCCCTTTGTGTGTCCTTTGTCTGGCCTTTCTTACCAACCCTTCTGTCCGGCTGCCTCGGGCCTCCTCTTGGTAAACTTGGCGCCAGTTTCCCTGACCCTATGTGCTGCCCTCCTAGCGGGTGTAGCGAGGGGCTGCGCCACATAAAATGTCACAGCCTCCGGTTTCTAGCTGAGGGTCGTTTCCTGCCTCCACTAGTTTCGGGGACCGGTCTCCCCCTTTGGCCTGACCCCTCCATGCAGGTGGATTCGGGCGTGCGGTGGCGACTCGCCCGTCCGCACCCCTGGGATCCCTTCGTTCCTCGTTCCTGGAGCCTTCTCCGCTCCTCTTCCTTCCTTCTCCCTCTTCCAGGCCTGGGCCTCTGTTACTAGGCCCGCCTCCGGAGCAGAGCTCATGCAGAGCCCCTGCTCCCTGCCACTTCTGCTCAGACTTCTCTGCACTAAACTAAGATGGTGCCCACCTTTTATACTCCCTTCTCAATGCACCCAGGAACTGCTTCCTCCCTGCTCCTGCACTACAGGGTTCCCCTTCCTCAGTGTTCCCTCCCCCCACTCCAGCCAGGGACAGGGACTGTCGTGCCCATCTCAGGGGCATATTGGTCGCCCTGCCCCACGGCAATGTGGTGTAATGCATGCAGGTGTCGGGTCCTGATCCACACTCCATCCTTACCTGAGAGTGAGATATCACACCTCTGGGTGAGGTGCAATACCTCTGTAGCAACCGAGCCCTCAGGGTGCTGCAGTTCCATTTATCTTCAGCCTAGGTGACGTATTGCGATACAGGGCCGTGATTTTGGCTATAAAAGGGTCTCCTAGACCCCTACCCCAAGCTTTTTAAGAGAATCATATATGGCGTGCCAGGAGACTCTATGGAATGCTTTCTCAGCATCCAACGAGAGTATCTAATTACAAATTTTTAACTGCATCTAGCCCAGGAAATACTTTGTGCCTAGTAGCAGTGTCTGCTAGTCAGCGGATTATCCCGGCTGTTAAGCAAGCTACACCACCTGTAGTTTGGACACTTAATTTTTTCAAAGGAAATGCTTCGGGACCACGGGATACTCAGTGAAGAGCATCAGGAGGCACCCCAAGGCATAGGGGCTGGGACTGGCAGTAGGATGCCTTGCGGTGGACAGCCGAGCTCGATCCTTATAAAAGCTTTTTAACTGCAGCAGCTTTAGTGGACGCTACTGGAGCTGGAATTACGCGGCTGCTGGCATGAGACTTGCCCTCCAATAGATCCTTGTAAATGGATTTAAAGTGTATTCATTCAAATTAGAGAGACAATTTAAATTAAAAAGCTTAGAGCTGCCTCCACCACAGGGGGGCTCGCTCGACCCACCAGCGGACAGGCACCAGTATTGGGAGAGGGGGGCTGGCCGTCAGGGTTCACCGCGGCTCTGGCACAAACCCGGCGACACGGAGGTGGCACGGGCAGGAGCGGACTGAACGTGTCGGCTTCTCACTTTTTGGATTTTAGAAGGGCATGACATGCCTATATCTGTGTCTCCCCCTCCTTTTACTCCTCCACCTCTTTTCTTTTCTCATGACTATATGTACTTGTCACTTTTCCATGTGTTAGTTATGTCTTCTGAGCAGTTTGTCAGCTTTTGGACACCTTTGAAGGTGTTTTCTATGTGTTTCTATGTGTTTTTGTTTGCCTGCCATTGGTTTTAACGGTGTTCGAAGGTGTTCGACGAACAGTTCGACAAACAGTTCGGCGAACACACGGGTGTTCGACGAACCGAACCGAACTCGAACACTACGGGGGTGGCTCAACACTAGTAAGGATTTACTCAGCATTAAAGTGCCTTTATATATACAGCTGGTGGAATAAGTATTGAACACGTCACCAATTTTCTAAGTAAATATATTTCTAAAGGTACTATTGTCATGAAATTCTCACCAAATGTTGGTAACATTCCATCCAATCCACACAGGCAAAGAAATCAAACCATAGATGTGCATAAATTAACTTATGTGTAATAATGAGAAATGACATAGGGAAAAAGTATTGAACACATGAAGAAAGAGAGGTGCAAAAAGCCATGGAAAGTGATGACACCAGCTGCAATATATCAGTAATTAGAAAAATAATATTTTTTCTAATTACTGATAGATTGCTGATAGTAATTAGTGAAAAATAATATCAGCTGGTTCAACTGATGGTCTATAAAAAGGTGTCTCATTACCAAGGTGCCACACAAGAAACATCTCATGATGGGTAAAACTAGTGAGCTGTCTCAAGACCTTTGCAACCTTATTCTTGCAAAACATACTGTAATGCACACGCCCGGGCTGAGCGGCGTGTGCGTGTGATTCCACTGGACCGTGCCGGAGAGTGAATGCCTGGAGGGGCGTAACTAGGTATTCACCCGATCCGACCAGGGTCGCACGACGGCATACGACGCCAGTGCACCAAGGAGGAACCGAGCAGAGGGACCAGGTGCTACTCCAGGACAGACCCCGGACATGGCTGTTGACCCACACAGGGGAATACAGGAACAGACAGGTTAGGCTGGCACACAGACTGGTGGGTATAGGCAGGCACGACTGGTATGCAGGCAGGCGGGTATGCAGGCAGGGGGGTACAGGCAAGCACGGCTAGAGTGCAGACAGGTAGGCACTAGCAGGTAGGAACACAGGCGGGATAGGACCCATTACACACTGGGACTCAGGAACAGAACCACAGATGTGGCGGACAAACACAGCAGAGTAAGGCCGCCCAGAGTGGTGAGCGAGAGCAGGGCAAGACGAGACCGCCTAGACCGGTGAGCGAGAGTAGAGCAGGACGAGGCCGCCTGGAGCGGTGAGCGAGAGAAGAGCAGGACGAGGCTGCCTGGAGCGGTGAGCGAGAGAAGAGCAGGACGAGGCCGCCTGGAGCGGTGAGCGAGAGAAGAGCAGGACGAGGCCGCCTGGAGCGGTGAGCGAGAGAAGAGCAGGACGAGGCCGCCTGGAGCAGTGAGCGAGAGAAGAGCAGGACGAGGCCGCCTGGAGCGGTGAGCGAGAGAAGAGCAGGACGAGGCCGCCTGGAGCGGTGAGCGAGAGAAGAGCAGGACGAGGCCGCCTGGAGCGGTGAGCGAGAGAAGAGCAGGACGAGGCCGCCTGGAGCGGTGAGCGAGAGTAGTCAGAGCGGAGCGAGACTGCCGGAGCAGTGAGCAAAGGGTCAGAGCGGAGCGAGACTGCCGGAGCAGTGAGCAAAAGGTCAGAGCGGAGCGAGACTGCCGGAGCAGTGAGCAAAGGGTCAGAGCGGAGCGAGACTGCCGGAGCAGTGAGCAAAGGGTCAGAGCGGAGCGAGACTGCCGGAGCAGTGAGCAAAGGGTCAGAGCGGAGCGAGACTGCCGGAGCAGTGAGCAAAGGGTCAGAGCAGGCTAGAACCGCCGGAGCGGTGAGCAAGGCAGAGCAGGCTAGAACCGCCGGAGCGGTGAGCAAGGCAGAGCAGGGGGGACAGGGTTCTGTTCACACGGAACAGACAGGAAGGGAAAGGCAGAACCAGATACCCACAGGGTACTAGCAGTGAAGTAGCGAGTGGACCACAAACTCACAAACGGAAGTACAGTGACAACGAGCAGGAGTTAGGTACGAGTTCAGACTCTGCAGAAAAAGGAAAGGTACAGACACATGAAACAGGCTAGAAGAGTATACAGACAAGAACAGACACAGTAGCAAGATACAGGAGCGGGTCTAGTTATGCAGCCCCTAGAAGGCGGGAGGAACAGGCTAGGAGCGTGTTCAGACAGGACAGACAAGATACGGGAGCGGGTCTAGGTATGCAGCCCCTAGAAGGCGGAACGAACAGGCAAGGAGCGTGTTCAGACAGGACTGGAAATACAGCCTGCAAGAAAGGCAAGCAAGCAAACACAGAAAGGGACCTGGCACATTCAGAGTGAAAGAGCACACTGAATGAAACACAATGCTCAGGCAGGAATTCATAGGAGCAGCTGGGTTAAATACCAGATGACAGACAGCAATAGGCTGAGGACGCACAAGGGGTGTGCCTGCAGCAGGTACAAAAAGCAGGAAGTGATCGGGCGCCGCCCTTAAGCAGCAGATACAGAGGCAAGCAGACAGCATGGAGGGAAGCCAGGCTAGCAGACTGGACTGGAGATCAAGTGCGCGCTCTTGCACAGTGGGAGATGGACCACTATGCAAGGACGCCGCCAGGTATGTTACACATACTGATGGAATTCGTTACAGAAGAATTTATAAACTACTGAAGGTTGCAGTGTATACTGTTAGGGTCGTATTCCAGAAGTGAAAAGAACATCATTTCATCATAAACCGGCCACGACCAGGTGCTCCCGGCAAGATTTTAGACAGAGGAGTGAAAAGAATTATCCGAAGATTTGTCAAAGAGCCAAGGACTACCTTTGGAGAGCTACAGAATGACCTGGAATTAGCAGGAACAATTGCTTTAAAAAAAACTATAAGTAATGCACTCAACCTCCATGGCCTGTATCCAAGCTCACCATGCAAGACTCCATTGCTGAACAAAAAGCATGTTCAAGCGCTTTTTAAAGTTTGCTCAGCAACATTTAGACAAGCCTGTGAAATACTGGGAGAATATAGTCTGGTCAGATGACACCAAAATTGAACTCTTTGGATGTTATACACACAATGTTTGGAGGCCAAAAGGCCACTGCATATCACCCCAAAACACCATACCAACAGTGAAGTTTGGAGGTGGGAACATCGTGGTGTGGGACTGTTTTTCAGCATACAGCACTGGCAAAATTCATATAATTGAAGGAAGGATGAATGGACAAATGTAGCGAGGCATTCTTGATAAAAATTTGCTGCCATCTACCAGGATTATGAAGATGAAACAAGGGTGGACATTTAAGAAAGACAATGATCCCAAACACACAGCCAAGGAAACACTCAATTGTTTTCAGAGACAGAAAATAAAGCTGCTAGAATGGCCCAGCCAATCACCTGACCTAAATCCAATAGAAAGTTTATGGAAGGAACTAAAGCTCAGAGTTCATGGAAGGAGCTCACAGAACCTTCAGGATTTGAAGAGTGTTTGTGTTGAAGAATAGGTCAAAATCACACAATGCATGCGACTAGTTTCTCCATACAGGAGGCGTTTTGAAGCTGTCATCACCAACAAAGGCTCATGTACAAAATATTAAATGCATTTCAGTAAGCGTGTTCAATATTTTTTCCCTGTGTCATTTCTCATTAATACACATAACTCAATTTATGGACATCTATGATTTGATTTCTTTGCCTCTGTGGATTGGATGGTATATTACCAACATCTGGTGAGAATTTCATGTCAACAGCACCTTCAGAAATATATTTACTTAGAAAATTGGTAATGTGTTCAATAATTATTTCACCCGCAGTATGCCATTAGTGTAGAGTATAAAATCCTGACGACAGATTCTCGTTAAGGAATATGTGACAATCCCTTGTCTGGGAGCCACTATTTGCAGAACAGGCATTTTACACAGCCAAGTCCAGTAAATGTGCTGATTTTTCTCCACTTAAAGGGTTATTCTCATGTTCCTATGTGGGTAAAATTGCAACATACTTATAAAAACAAGTAAATTTGCAATTGACTTGTTAGTAAAAATCCTCTCCAATCTCAAGAAAGGAGGGATCTTAATTTTACTCTTTACAGCTCATTGCCTAGATTACCATCCATTGCTATGGCCAGGGCAGGTACATGGTATTTTGTTACCTTAAGCAGATGAAGCCTGTGGCACCCCCACTCCAACTGATGAACCCTCGGCCACCAAGAAAAGGAATATGTTACACGCACGCCGCTAGGTTAGATAGGGTGAGATGGGTTTCATGAATTCTTTGGAATCCTGGGGGAACCGTCAATCAGAGCAACCATAGGCTGCAGCTTCTCTCAGGCACACAATAGATTCAGTTGCTGACCAGACACATCTGACAAGAGTCTTCATAAACAGTTGAACAGTGGAATTTAATCTGAAGCACGGCCAGTGCAATTCAGGGATATTACAGCAACAATCTTCATTACAGTACAGTCTGAGTTTCTTTAGCAACCGGCTCCAGTAACAATACAGTAGTTTCTTCACAAGGCACAGTATTACAATCTCTTCAGTAGCATAATTCAGCATAGATTAGATCTCTTAGCAGCACACTTCTATGCATACACAACCACAGGCTTTTCCTTCACAAGGACACAATAGTATACAGCATTCTTTATCCTGCATGGAGATGGAGGGGGGAGGGTTTGATAGGGAGATGATCCCTGTGACACAATTCCTTCCAGTCTTTATCTTCCTGCCCGATAATACTCTGCACTGTTGGTTCAGGGAGTTTATCTGACCTGTGTTTAGTTTCTCTCCTGATCTGAATCCTGATCAGTTGCCTTCTGTCAGATCCAGATAACACACCACCTTTCTCTTCGGCTTCAGCCAGACTACAATAACAATTTCCTCACAATCCCCCTGGGGCTCTGCTAAAACACTCCCTGTCTCCTGTGACTGTGTTAATCCCTCTAATTGCTGGATGCTTCTGAAGCACAACACTTCCTGTCTCCAGTGCTTGTGTCACTTGTAATAGTTGCTGGATGCTTTTGAAGCAACAGCACTACTTCTGCATGTCACAAATAGGTCAGAGACTAAGGGAACAGAACTGCTAACACATTCCCACTCAGATGGGTCAGCTAACAAGCTCTGATAACCACTTCCACTAGAATTGTTACCTTTTTCACCAAAAAATACCAGCAAAAGTAAAAATGTGGTGTACTTTAGGGGAGAGGCTCAACTGAGAGTGCAATTTCAAAGTTAGATATGGAATCATTCATTGTTTGTGGACCATTTACACAATACCAAGGATAAATAGTAATATTCATCTCTGACCTCCTATATTTTAAATGTCAGACACAAGGACAGTCATGGAAACTAATGTAGCTTAACTATAATGGGGGATGTTTGGTTTCAATTAAGGTGTCCAGCATTTGGCATATACCGTAGAGGAAACTAAACAGACCCCATTATAGATAAAGGGATACGTATGATGGTGTTTGCTTCTGTCATGTGAAAAATACAGTTTGCAACAAAACTGATGGTGGTTCTGGTGCCATATTCTTGTACAGATACTGGTTCCGGTGGAATATTCATGTACTGATGGTGGGTCTGGTGTCAAATTTCTATACTGATGCTGGTTCTAGTGACGTATAAATGTAGTGATGGTTGTTCTGGTGCTGTATTCATGTACTACTGATGGCTCTGGTGATGTATTTATGTAGTGATGAAGATTATGGTGCTGTATTCAACACCAGAATGATCATCAGTACATGAATACGAAACCAAAATAATCATCAGAACACAAATAAAACACCAGAGCCATCAATAGTAAATATCAGTAAATAAATAGGTCACTAGAACCATCATGAGCACATTACTACATCACCAGAATCACCATCAATACATGAATGCATTACTAGAATCATAATCAGCACTTAAATACATCATGAGAACCATGGTCAGTAAATAAATACACCAGTACACAAATACATCACTAGAACCACCACCAGTACATGACTACATCACCAAGTTTAGTACAGCAATCAACTGAAATGTCAAATCAGCCACATATACATTTGTATTGTATGAACCTACAACTCCCAATGTGTCCTTAACAATGGTAAGAAGATGCTGGGAGTTATCAGTCATTATCAGACTGCGGATCATACTGGAACCACAGTACTAATGAGACACAGTCAGTATCAACAAGTAAACATTTACATCCAGATATCTTATAGGTGGCATTTTCTCTGATTGGAGTTGTTCTTTCTTTAAAGGCCCCGTCACACTTAGCGACGCTGCAACGATCCCGACAACGATACGACCTGTCAGGGATCGTTGCTGCGTCGCTATGTGGTCGCTGGTGAGCTGTCAAACAGGCAGGCTCACCAACGATCAGGGGAGCAGTGACATCGTGGAAAGAATCTTTCCACGATGTCCTGCTCCTAGTTACCAGCCTGCTGAAATTGGAGCAGGCTGGTAACCATGGTAAACATCAGGTTACTAGGGGCACACGCGCACCTAGTAACCCGTTGTTTATCATGGTTACCACTCTGCTACAGTGAGCGGGAGGTTACCGCTTACTTTAGCAGGCTCGTAACCATGATAAACATCGGGTTACTAGGTGCGCATGTGCCCCTAGTAACCCGATGTTTACCATGGTTACCAGCCTGATAGCTGCTCCCGCTGGTCACACACAGCGAAGATTGATTTAGTCTCAATCTTGTCCAGACTCCATGATGACTTTGCACATCCACATCTTGTCTCTGCAGACTCCCCTCTTCTCCAGTCTTTTGCAGCACATACCAACACAGTACCCTTAAATAGAAGAATCTCATTAAAATGCAGTCTGCAAAAAAAATATCTGTCCATACTATCACCTAAATAAGCCTTCTATGGTATATGGTCTCCACACTGTCTGCCTTAATGAGCTATAACTACCACACTGTCTGCCATTATCAGCTATAACCGCCACAGCATCCGCCCTTATTAACAACTAGCTATTGAACCCATTCTACGCCCGGGTGGCGAGCATTTTTATTGGAATATGATCTCCTATGCTGGTACAGTACAGACCAAAAGTTTGGACACACCTACTCATTTAAAGATTTTTCTGTATTTTCTTGACTATGGAAATTGTACATTCACACTGAAGGCATCAAAACTATGAATTAACACATGTGGAATTATACACTTAACAAACAAGTGTGAAACAACTGAAAATATGTCTTATATTCTAGGTTCTTCAAAGTAGCCACCTTTTGCTTTGATGACTGCTTTGCACACTCTTGGCATTCTCTTGATGAGCTTCAAGAGGTAGTCACCGGAAATGGTCTTCCCTCATTCCAAATCTGGTATACATGGCACCCCGCATCCCCAATCCTGGTATGCATGGCACCCCTCATTCCAAATATGGTATACATTGCACCCCTCATCCCAATCCTGGTATGCATGGCACCCCACCTCTCATTCTGGTATGCATGGCACCTCTCATTCCAAATCTGGTATACATGGCACCCCTCATCCCAATCCTGGTATGTATGGCACCCCTCATCCACCAATCCTGGTATGTATGGTACCCAATCCTTCATTCTGGTATACATGGCACCACTCATCCCCCAATCCTGGTAAGCATGGCACCCAATCCCTCATCCTGGTATGTATGGTACCCCTCATCGCTATCCTGGTATGTATGGTACCCCTCATCCTGGTATGGATGGTACCCCTCATCCCTATCCTGGTATGCATGGCACCCCATCCCTCATCCTGGTATGCATGGTACCCCTCATCCCTATCCTGGTATACATGGTGCCCCTCATTCCTATTCTGGTATGCATGGCCCCCTCATTCCCATTCCTGGTATGTATGGCACCTCTCATCCTCAATCCTGGTATGCATGGCACCCCTCATCCCCAATCCTGGTATGCATGGCACCCCTCATCCCCAATCCTGGTATGCATGGCACCCCTCATCCCTAATCCTTGTATGCATGGCACCCCTCATCCCCAATCCTGGTATGCATGGCATACCTCATCCCCAATCCTGGTATGCATGGCACCCCTCATCCCCAATCCTGGTATGCATGGCACCCCTCATCCCCAATCCTGGTATGCATGGCACCCCTCATTCCAAATCTGGTATACATTGCACCCCTCATCCCAATCCTGGCATGCATGGCACCCCATCTCTCATCCTGGTATGCATGGCCCCCTCATTCCAAATCTGGTATACATGGCACCCCTCATCCCCAATTCTGGTATGCATGGCACCCCTCATTCCAAATCTGGTATACATTGCACCCCTCATCCCAATCCTGGTATGAATGGGACCCCACCTCTCATCCTGGTATACCATTCCAAATCTGGTATACATGGCACCGCTCATCCCAATCCTGGTAAGTATGGCACCCCTCATCCCCCAATCCTGGTATGTATGGTACCCAATCCTTCATCCTGGTATGCATGGCACCACTCATCCCCCACTCCTGGTATTTATGGCACCCCATCCCTCATTCTGGTATGTATGGTACCCCTCATCCCTATCCTGGTATGTATGGTACCCCTCATCCTGGTATGCATGGCACCCCTCATCCCTATCCTGGTATGTATGGTACTCTTCATCCCTGTTCTGGTATGTATGGCACCCCTCATCCTCCAATCCTGGTATGTATGGCCTCCTCATCCCCCAATCCTGGTATGCATGGCACCCCATCCCTCATCCTGGTATGCATGGTACCCCGCATTCCTATCCTGGTATGCATGGTACTCCTCATCCCTATTCTGGTATGTATGGTACCCCTCATCTTGGTATGCATGGCACCCCATCCCTCATCCTGGTATGCATGGTACCCCGCATTCCTATCCTGGTATGTATGGTACCCCTCATCCTTGTATACATGGCACCCCTTATCCCAATTCTGGTATGCATGGCACCCCTTATCCCAATTCTGGTATGTATGGCCTCCTCATCCCAGAAACCTGGTATGCATGGCACCCAATCCCTCATCCTGGTATGCATGGTACGCCTCATCCCCAATCCTGGTATGTATGGCTCCCTCATCCCTATCCTGGAATGCTTGGCCCCCATCCCTTATCCTCGTATGCATGGCAACCCTCATCCCTATACTGGTATGCATGTTACCCCTCATCCCTATTCTGGTATGCATGGTACCCCTCATCCCTATCCTGGTATGCATGGCCCCTCATCCCTATCCTGGTATGCATGGCACCCCTCATCCCCAATCCTGGTATGCATGGCACCCCTCACTCCCAATCCTGGTATGCATGGCACCCCTCATCCCCAATCCTGGTATGCATGGCACCCCTTATCCCCAATCCTGGTATGCATGGCACCCCTCATTCTAAATCTGGTATACATTGCACCCCTCATCCCCATCCTGGTATGCATGGCACCCCATGTCTCATTCTGGTATGCATGGCACCCCTCATTCCAAATCTGGTATAAATGGCACCCCTCATCCCCCAATCCTGGTATGTATGGTACCCAATCCCTCATCCTGGCATGCATGGCACCCCATCCCTCATCCTAGTATGCATGGCACCCCATCCCTCATCCTGGTATGTATGGTACCCCGTATTCCTATCCTGGTATGTATGGTACCCCTCATCCTGGTATACATGGCACCCCTCATCCCAATTCTGGTATGTATGGCCTCCTCATCCCAGAAACCTGGTATTCATGGCTCCAATTCCTCATCCTGGTATACATGCCACCCCTCATCCCCAATCCTGGTATGTACACGCGTAGTCAAAATTGTTGGTACCCCTCGTTTAATGCAAAAAAACAAACCACAATGGTCACAGAAATAACTTGAATCTGACAAAAGGAATAATAAATTAAAAATCTATGAAAATGAACAAATGAAAGTCAGACATTGCTTTTCAACCTTGCTTCCACAGAATTTTTTTTATAAATTCTGTGGAAGCAGGGTTGAAAAGCAATGTCTGACTTTCATTTGTTCATTTTCATAGATTTTTAATTTATTATTACTTTTGTCAGATTCAAGTTATTTCTGTCACCATTGTGGGTTTTTCTTTCATTAAACGAGGGGTACCAACAATTTTGACCACGTGTGTATGGCTCCCTCATCCCTATCCTGGTATGCATGGCACCCCATCCCTTATCCTGGTATGCATGGTACCCCTCATCTCTATTCTGGTATGCATGGCACCCCTCATCCTGGTATGCATGGCACCCCATCCCTCATCCTGGTATGCATGGTACCCCTCATTCCTATCCTGAGACGTAGGGCCCTAAGCAGGTGCCTACCCATCGTCCCAACCTTGCCTATGTTAGTAATTGCAATGTATCCAATAAAATTGAAAGCAATATGGATGATTCACAGGAGATACCATTTTATTTTGCGCACCTATAGACTTGAATAGTAGAGTCTCAGGCTAGTGCATTTTTTTTAACACGAACACTGTGTGAATAAAACTGGCATCTGATCAGCCCTATTGAATTAACATTGGATTGGTCTTTGTGATGTCTGTGTGTAATCTGATTTTAACACAGACAGCACACGTTTTACTTTATTTATAATTTACTTTATACATACAAAGTAAATTGAAAAAAGACAAGCATAATAAAAGTCCTGGTTACTAAATATATACAATTCAGATAATGTATAACTGTAGGCTTGCATGAAGATTTTTTTTTTATTTCAAAGAGCATACAGATTCTTAAAGCATTGTGACGCTTATCAGAAACAAAGAAACTTCATATCTTGCTTCCTGTTAAAATTCTGTTCTGTTCCTAAGCTATCACATGTGGTGATGTGACCTCCAGCTTCTTATTTCCTGGTACAGTCTGTTTAAAGCACAGAGAGCAAAAATCTCATGTCTGTGTTTTGAATGGCTCAACCACCAGCTCTGCAGTTAGCTCTACACTATGTTCCAAATTATTATGCAAATAATATTTTCTCAGATTTTCCCAAATTACCTATATGAATTGCAGTCATTGTAATTTTCCAGTCAAATAACTATTAGAGTACAATTGAAAGGTTTTTGTACAAACTGCCTATGATAACAGTATATTTTTAAAATAATAAAACACTCAAACTGCACTCAAAATGCATGTTCCAAATTATTATGCACAGCAGAGTTTTCAACATTTTCATTTTAATAAAGAACAAAAAAATTGTCATTTTTGAAATTATAAGCATTAGTAGGTTATTACAAACTGAAATCAAACAGTTTTCAACTCAAAACTTTATTTTAGGTGATGTTACATTTGCACATAGGACCCCTTGTTCGAAAGGAGCTTCTGAACTCTCTCGTCCATTGAATTTGTCAGGTTTTGGATGGTTTCTGCTTTAATTGTTTTGCATGAGGACAGAATACCCTCCCAGAGCTGTTGCTTAGATGTGAACTGCCTCCCGCCATCATAGACACTCCTTTTGATGATGCTCCAGAGGTTCTCAATGGGGTTGAGGTCAGGGGAGCATGGGTGCCACACCATAAGTTTGTCCCCTTTTATGCCCATAGCAGCCAGAGATGCAGATGTGTTATGTGCAGCATGAGACGGGGCATTATCATGCATGAAATGATCTCGATGGTCCAGATGGATGGAGTGGAGGATGGCTGGTTGATGGACACCCCATGCAAATACGGCTACGGCGCTAACAAGGAGGAGGTGGAGTAATGTTTTGGGCTGAAATCATGGGGAGATTGTCGGCCCTTTTAGGATCCCTGAAGGGGTAAAGATGAACTCCATAATGTATGTTGAGTTTCTCAAACAGCACTTCCTTCCATGGTTCAAGAAGAAGAACCGTGCATTCTGCAGCAAGATCATTTTCATGCATGATAATGCACCGTCTCATGCTGCACATAACACATCTGCATCTCTGGCTGCTATGGGCATAAAAGGGGACAAACTTATGGTGTGGCACCCATGCTCCCCTGACCTCAACCCCATTGAGAACCTCTGGAGCATCATCAAAAGGAGTGTCTATGATGGCGGGAGGCAGTTCACATCTAAGCAACAGCTCTGGGAGGGTATTCTGTCCTCATGCAAAACAATTGAAGCAGAAACCAACCAAAACCTGACAAATTCAATGGACGAGAGAGTTCAGAAGCTCCTTTCGAACAAGCGGTCCTATGTGCAAATGTAACATCACCTAGAATAAAGTTTTGAGTTGAAAACTGTTTGATTTCATTTTGTAATAACCTACTAATGCTTAGAATTTCAAAAATGACAATTTTTTTGTTCTTTATTAAAATGAAAAGGTTGAAAACACTGCTGTGCATAATAATTTGGAACATGCATTTTGAGTGCAGTTTGAGTTTTTTATTTTTTTAAAAATATACTGTTATCATAGGCAGTTTGTACAAAAACCTTTCAATTGTACTCTAATAGTTATTTGACTGGAAAATTACAATGACTGCAATTCATATAGGTAATTTGGGAAAATCTGAGAAAATATTATTTGCATAATAATTTGGAACACAGTGTAAATGGTGATGTCATGGGGTGTGAGTCCTGTGGGTGGGCACTAAGGGTGGGAGTTTGGGAGCTAAGGGACAGATACAGCACTGCCATCTGGGAAATGGAGGATAACTACAGAAGGCAAAAAAAGAGCTAAAACTAAAAAATGAAAGTAAAAGTAACAGAAGTGGTAAGGGGGTTAGGGACTCAATACAGGGACAACCAGATTGTTTCTTTTTTTGTCCCCAGAAACCCCGAAAACCCCTTTAAGTAAAATTGTTTTGTATGAGCGAACTCCATTCCATAAGAAGAATTCTTAAAAAACTTTTATTCAATTTCTGCAGACAGAGCTTTCCCTTGGAGCCATTATTACTACCCACATATCATTCAATAGATATCACAATTCTTGCTCATTCACCCATGCTATAAGGACTTAGTTGTGCAAGTGTCTACATATGATCTGTTTTGATCCAGCTTTGACATTTTCATCGATGCACGCACCATATCCAGTGTTCAGAGAGCTGTACATATAAATAAATATTTTACAAGTTGGTGTTGAAAGATTATTTAAATGTAATATATAACATATGTTAGCATATGTTAGCATTCCCTAGGATCAAATGTAAAGATATTTGTATAGTGTACTTTTATCTGTGCTGAACTCAGGGTTGTATGTTTTATTTCATCATGGGGATCACGGCACAAAAATAAGCATTGACATGTACACACACAGTTAGTGCTCTTATGTTAGTGCACATAAATATAGATATCACCCTGCATACATAAATAATGCCACAATAACCTCTACTTGGAAATAATGCCACCAGAAAATGAATTGGGAATTTGGAACTTTAAAAAAAAAAAAGCAAAGTGGATCAGTTTTTGTGCATGGCCTTGGACCCCAAACATGGCAACTCACTTTTGGATGGTACAGTTATGGACACAGACACCGCAGTGTTTTACTGAAATGGGTTTTACTGAACATGAGACAAATCAGTGTGAGGCCTCATTCACACATCCGTGTTTAAATACGTCTTTTGAAAAAATGGTACCTGTATCATCAGTATATGGCGATATCTCAATAGCACCATAGATTATAATGGATACGTGTTCTAACCATGAAAAACATGGATACAACACATACAGTCATGACCGAAAGTGTTGCCACCCATGCTGTATAAGGGGCCTCTACAGTAGTCCCTATAATGTATGAGGGGATGATATAGTTAGCAATGCCAGCAGCTCCTGGTGGTCCCTCTGATCTAGGGGCCCGGGTCAACCGCACCCTCTGCCCCCCAGTAGCTACACTACTGGCGTAGACTGTAGAGTCACAATGAAATCTACATAGAAAAATATGCTCACTTGATTTGATCCCACACTCGGGTTATATGACTAATTTTCATAAAAGGATGATCTAATCATGAGTGTAGAAATATCTAATAAAGTGATCATCTAATGTATATGTACTAAAACCTCTGAGACTACCACCCAAATTTTCATTCAAGGAGTTTTAGAGGTATGGTTTTATCAGCAAAGATATAGTGGAACAGGAAATCTGCACTGGATAAAAACTGGTCTTCTCAAAGTGATGTTCTTTTGAAGATACATATTACTATATGATTGGATATCTATTCTAGGACTGATGTGGTGGTGGAAATATATATATATATGCACGCATACAGTCATGGCCGAAAGTGTTGTCAACCTTGAAATTGTTCCAGAAAATAGGTATTTCTCCCAGAAAATTATTGCAAATACACATATTTTGTTATACAGATGTTTATTTCCTTTGTGTGTATTGGAACAACACAAAAACAGATATAAAAGACAAATTGGACATCATTTCACACAAAATCCCAAAAATGGGCTGGACAAAATTGTTGGCACCTTTCCAAAATTGTGGGTAAACAATTTTGTTTCAAGCATGTGATGCTCGTTCAAACTCACCTGCAGCAAGTAACAGGTGTGGGCAATATGAAAATCCCACCTGAAAACAGATAAAAGGGGAAAAGTTGACTCAATCTTTGCTTTGTGTGTCTGTGTGTGCCACACTAAGCATGGAGAACAGAAAGAGAAGAGAACTGTGTGAGGACTTGAGAACCAAAATTGTTGAAAAATATCAACAATCTCAAGTTTATAAGTCCATCTCTAGAGATCTTGATGTTCTTTTGTCCATGGTGCGCAACATAATCAAGAAGTTTACAACCCATGTCACTTTCGCTAATCTCCCTGGATGTTGACGGCAGAGAAAAATGAATGAAATTTTGCGACGCAGGATAGTCCGGATGGTGGATAAGCAGTTCGAATCAAGTACCAAAGAAATTGAAGCTGTCCTGCAGTGCATCCAGGGCAAACTATCCATCGACATTTGAATGAAATGAAACGCTATGGCAGGAGACCCAGGAAGACCCTACTGCTGAAACAGAGACATAAAAAAGCTAGACTGCAGTTAAACAAAATGTACGTGAGTAAGCCAAAATCCTTCTGGGAAAGCGTCTTGTGGACAGATGAGACCAAGATAGAGCTTTTTGGTAAAGCACATCATTCTACTGTTTACCGAAAACTACAAAGAAAATAACACAGTACCTACATTCAAATATGGTGGAGGTTCAAAGATGTTTTAAGGTTGTTTTGCTGCCTCTGGCACTTGGTGCTTTGATTGTGTGCAAGGCATCATGAAATCTGAAGATTACCAAAGGATTTTGGGTAGCAATGCAGTGCCCAGTGTCAGAAAGCTCCATTTGCATTCTAGGTCATAAGACAATGATCCTAAACATATTTTAACAAGCACCAAAATATGGATGGAAACAAAGCGCTGGAGAGTTCTGAAATGGCCAGCAATGAGTCCTGATCTAAATCCCATTAAACACCTGTGGAAAGATCTTAAAATTGCTGTTGGGAGAAGGCACCCTTCAGATATGAGAGACCTGGAGCAGTTTGCAAATGAAAAGTGGCCCAAAATTCAAGTTGAGAGGTGTAAGAAACTTGTTGATGGTTATGCAAAGTGATTGCAGTTATTTATTCCAAAGGGTGTGCAACCAAATATTAAGTTGAGGGTGGCAACAATATCGTCCAGCCCATTTTTGGGGTTTTGTTTGAAATGACGTCCAATTTGCATTTTTTTCCTCTGTTTTTTTTTTTTGTGCTGTTCCAATACGCAAAGGAAATAAACGTGTATAACAAAACATGTGTAACTGCAATAATTATCTGGGAGAAATGCTTAATTTTCTGGAACAATTTCAAGGGTGACAACACTTTTGGCCATGATTGTATGTGCAACACAGACGTCTGAATGAATACCAATAAAGCGTTTGATGGAGCATTCAACTATTTTTGTTTTTCGTCAGTTCTAAATGTTTTGTATACCTCTGTATAAAATTGGAGGTGTACTGATGTATGGTAGGACCAGGGGTGGATTAAGAGTAGCAAGGGCCCCGGGCAGTTTAGAAGGCGCGGGCCCCACCCCCCCCCCACACACACACACACACACCTGATGTATCACATGTCACATGATCCCCTGTGATAGTTCACATGAAATTTGGCACAATATTAATTATAATATTTTTTTTTAGGCTGTGTGCCCACTAAGCGTTTTTTAAGCAATTCCGCTGCAGAAACGCTTAAAAAACGCTTGGTAGAAGGTCTGCCATGTTCCCCAATGATAATCCGCATGTGCTGTGCACATGCTGCGGAAATTTCCACTGCGGATTATCATTGCGGAAAAATCCGCAGCATTACCAATTATTTTGCGGAAGCTCGGCGTTTTCGCCGCCATTGACTTGCATTGGAACGCATGTAATCCGCATCACTGCATCTGTACATGCGGATTCCATGCGTTTCAGTGTGCAGATGGTACCCGGGTTTGGAGAAGAGGAGACTCTCCTCCGGACCCGGGTACCATAGTACCTTTAAAAAAAGGAATAAAATAAAAAAATAAATATTATACTTACCTTCTGATGGCCCCCGGTGTCTTTATCCGATGCGTCCTGGCTTGCCGGCAGCTCACGATGGTCTGAAAAGGACCTGCCGTGACGTCATTTAGTCATGTGACGGGTCACGCGACCGCTGACATTGGCAGGCCATCAGAAGGTAAGTATATATTTATTTTTTACCATTCTTTTACGGTCACACTATATAAATCCATGCCGCTCAGAGGGGCCCACCAGGAGCTGCAGCACGCCGATACAGTTAAGTCCCGCGGTAAGCCCTGCAGCACATCGATACAGTTAAGCCCCTTGGTTGAGCAGGGAGACACGATCTCCATGCGCTACTTCTTTCTGTTCTGTAGATTGCAGGTCGCTTTAAACGTTCAATCTACAGAACGGCCGAGGCGCTGACGCACGCGCAGGATGTCAAAGTCCTGGCACGGTGAAGTCATCACACAGCGCCGGGAGTCTGACGTCCTGTGCGTGCATCGGTGCTATGACAGTGCATTGGTCTGCCCCAGCCTCGCCAGTGGAGTCTTCAGGATCCTGGATTAGGTGAGTATATGATGTTTTTTTTTATTTTAATTAAAACTTGTGGAAGCATCATAAACAATGGGGGACTATGAAACAGTGGGAGGGCCCTCATTCATTATAGGGAGTACTGTGGGGACCATTTTAAAGTGTGGGGCCTATTATTAAGTTTGAGAGCTAAAGTGGGGGTCATTATACAGTTTGGGGGTTAGTGTGGGGGCCATTATATAGTTTGGGGGTTAAAGAGAACTCGTTATCAGGGTTGTACATATTAAACTAAAGGCATTGCCATAATGGCGCTAGTATACTGATTTAATACATGCTTTCAGTGAAGAAAACCGCAGCCTGGTATTAATAAAATTATCATTAGAAGTTTTGGTCTGTGCATCGGGGCGGGACTGTGGGTAGGATATTCGGCTCTGCCATGGCCCCTCTGCTGCCTATCTTCTTTCTTATTTAAATTCCGCATCGGTGCCGTCCTAGCTGCAGGCTGTATTTGTACAGATTGATCTCTCGATGGGCTTCAATAAAATGTCACTGGTAATGGCGCATGTGCAGATAGATATTCTGGCAGTGTTAGGGAAAATGGCGCCGGTATACGAGCGCTGTTATGGCAATGCCTTTAGTTTAATATGTATAACCCTGATGACAGTTTCTCGTTAACACAGTGGCCATTATACAGTTTGGGGGCTAATGAGGAGAAATTATACAGTTTTGAGGCTAATATGAGGGCTATTATACAGTTTGGAGGCTAATGCCGGGGCCATTATACAGCATGGAAGCTAATGTAGGGGCCATTATACAGTTTGGGGGCTAATGCGGGGGCAATTATACAGTTTGGGGGCTAATGTGAGGGTCACTATACAGTTTGGGGCATACTGAGGGGGCCATTATACAGAGTGGGAGCTAATGTGGAGGCCATTATATAGTTTGAGGGCTAGTATGGGGACTACTGTGGGGGACATTTTACACTGTGAGGGCTTCTGTGGAGGTCATTATACTGTGCTTCGGGGGAGCAGTGGAGACATCATACTATGTATAGAGGAGCTGTGGGGGTATCATACTGTGTATGGAGGAGCTGTACTTTGGGGGACTCAGTGGATATTAAATGTTAAGTGGACACTTCAGAAGCATAATTGATAGAGGGGCACTCAGTATTGTGGCTGTCAAAGGGGCAAAATGTGGACACTGTATTCTAGGGCATTTGCACATGGCATTAACATTTTCTATGGGTCAATTTTACCATCGTGAGGGCACAAAGGAGGCATTATTACTATGTAAGGGGCACAGTGGTGTGCTTCACTATGTGGGGCAGTAAGAGGAACACTGTTATTGTGCCACACAGCAGGTGTACTAATAATGACGGGGTATCCGCAGGATCAGGCATTTGTGCAGGTTGGGGACAGTGCTGGAAATGTGAGATGTCAAATGTGTCTTTGCTGTAATCTCTGCAGACAAGTCATGACTGGAAGAAGTTGTCATGTCAGTCTGGACCAGATGGAAAAGAAGGGAAAAGCGAACGACTCCGTCAGAAAGAACTTCATCTGTAAGTCACTATATATAACTGTACTGTAATCACTTGTATGTTCTGCAGGACTGGTATCTACCACTATATGGTCACCATATGGCAGTAATATCAGAACGCCAACATAGTTGTGATCATGGTACAATTGTGCTCAAAAGTTTACATACCCCGGCAGAATTTTTCCTTTCTTGGCCTTGTTTCAGAGAATATGAATGATAACAAAACAACGTATATATATATATATACAGTACATACATATTTTTCAACAGGACAATGACCCAAAACACACCTCCAGGCTGTGTAACGGCTATTTGACCAAGACGGAGAGTGATGGGGTGCTACGCCAGATGAGTCGACCTGACATCCACAGTCACCAGACCTGAACCCAATCGAGATGGTTTGGGGTGAGCTGGACCGCAGAGTGAAGGCAAAAGGGCCAACAAGTGCTAAGCATCTCTGGGAACTGCTTTAAGATTGTTGGAAGACCATTTCCGGTGACTACCACTTGAAGCTCATCAAGAGAATGCCAAGAGTGTGCAAAGCAGTCATCAAAGCAAAAGGTGGCTACTTTGAAGAACCTAGAATATAAGACATATTTTCAGTTGTTTCACACTTTTTTGTTAAGCATATAATTCCACATGTGTTAATTCATAGTTTTGATGCCTTCAGTGTGAATGTACAATTTTCATAGTCATGAAAATACAGAAAAAGCTTTAAATGAGAAGGTGTGTCCAAACTTTTGGTCTGTACTGTATACACAGTTGTGCTCAAAAGTTTACATACCCCCGCAGAATTTTCCATTTCTTAGCATTCATATTCTCTGAAACAAGGCCAACAAAAAAACTTTTTCTCCACTCATGGTTATTGGTTGGGTGAAGCCATTTATTGTCAAACTACTGTGTTTTCTCTTTTTAAATCTTAATGACAATCAAAAACATCCAAATGACCCTGATCAAAAGTTCACATACCCTGGTGATTTTGGCCTGATAGCATGCACAGAATTTGACACAAATGGGTTTGAATGGCTATTAAAGGTAACATCCTCACCTGTGACATGTTTGCTTGTAATCAGTGTGTGCATAAAAGCTGAATGAGTTTCTGGGATCCAGACAGACTTTTGCATCTTTCATCCAGCCACTGACGTTTCTGGATTGTGAGTCATGGGGAAAGCAAAAGAATTGTCAACTGATCTACGGAAAAAGGTAGTTGAACTGTATAACACAGGAAAGGGATACAAAAAAATATCCAAGGAATTGATAATGCCAGTCAGCAGCGTTCAAACTGTGATTAAAGAATGGAAAATCAGGGGCCCTGTTAAAGCTAAACCATGGTCAAGTAGACCAACAAAATTTTCGCCCACAACTGCCAGGAAAATTGTTCGGGGTGCAAAGAAAAACCCACAAATAACATCAGCTGAAATTCAGGACTCTCTGAAAACTAGCGGTGTGGCTGTTTCACGATGCACAATAAGGAGGCACTTGAATAAAAATGGGCTGCATGGTCGAGTCGCCAGAAGAAAGCCATTACTACACAAATGTCACAAAGTATCTCACCTACAATACACCAAACAGCACAGAGACCAGCCTCAAAACTTCTGGAGCAAAGTAATTTGGAGTGATGAGACCAAAATTTAACTTTTTGGCCACAACCATAAACGTTACATTTGGAGAGAGGTCAACAAGGCCTATGATGAAAGGAATAGTTACATAGAATAGTTACCAATCCGAGTACTAAAGAAATTAGATTAAGAGAAATGCGGAATAAGAGAAATGCGGTTATCCTCCACACCTGTTACAGGAGGCAGAAAGAAAAGCCCAGATCTAACAAGAAGGAAAAGATAAAAAAGCACGTATTCCATTTGTTAGAGAATTCCATCCATTAAACACAAAAATAGATTTAATTTTGAAAAAATATTGGTATATTTTGGAGAAAGCATACCCTAATGTGATAGAATTTAAGAACCCTCCCTCCTGATTTGTAATAAAAAAGTATCCAATATAAAAACTAAATTAGTATGGGCTGATGCAGGGAGTGCAATAAAAAATTTTAAACAGACTTTTTTTTCTCAAAAAAATAATGTGACATTTCCATGTTTAAATTGCGCTCAGTGCAACAATGTGATTAGGGGCCAATATTTTATGCATCCACGGACGGGCAAACGTTTTGAAATAAAAGTTTTTTTCCGTGTAAAACCCAAAATGTTGTTTATTCAATCAAATGCCCTTGTGGCTTACTTTACATAGGGGAGACAATGCAACAGGTGGGGAGTAGAAGTAATAAACGCAAGTCAACTATTCGATGTAACCTCAACCGTACCATTAAAAATGAGAAAAATCACTCCATAGCGCAGCTTAAATACCAAATACTAGAACAGGTAGAAATGCCCAGATGAGGAGGTAATATTAAAAAGATCCAATGGCAAAGAGAAGCCTATTGGATCTACACTTTAAATACATTAACTCCTAACGGTTTGAACCGTGAATATGAGATAAACCGCTTCATGTGACCTTGTATTTAAGACTGCCTTTTCATATCGCTCTCCTCTCCCTCCTTTTTCAGACAACACAAGCACGATAGATTTAAACATCCAGACATGACAGCATAAATGGATGAAGATGGATATAAATACTTCCATTCAGATTGTAGATGAGTGTTTCAGATATTGGTTCAGAATTGCTAGGGATCTAGTATAGATTCAACATGGTATAGCAATATAAGAATTAAATGAGATAAAATGTAATAAAAATGTAATAAAAAAACTTATATTAAGAAAACAAAATATATAAAAAATATATACATGTGAATTATAAATTATAACTTAAAAATTATAAATAAAAATGTGGCAAATATCTGGAAGATATTTATATTTATATATGTGTATGTATGAAATAATATAGAAATGTCATATATTAAAAATGATCTATCTTTTGCAAATGTGGAACTATATGTAATATATCAGCAAATACTGGAGGCAAATTTGCACTCATCAGCCCGGAAGCTGCACATGGGTCGTACTTGGATGTTCCAAGATGACAACGATCCAAAACACAAGGCCAAGTCGACCTGTCATTCTGTACTGCAGAACAAAGTTAAGGTTCTGGAGTGGCCATCTCAGTCTCCTGACCTCAATATCATTGAGCAACTCTGGGGAGATCTCAAGTGCGCAGTTCATGCTAGACAGCCCAGGAATTTACAGGAACTGGAGGCTTTTTGCCAAGAAGAATGGGCAGCTTTACCATCTGAGAAATTAAAGACCCTCATCCACAACTACCACAAAAGACTTCAAGCTGTCATTGATGTTAGAAGGGGCAATACACGGTTAATAAGAACTGGGGTATGTGAACTTTTGATCAGGGTCATTTGGATATTTTTGGTTGTCATTAAGATTTAAAAAGAGAAAACACAATAGTTTGACAATAAATCGCTTCACCCAACCAATAACCATGAGTGGAGAAAAAGTTTTTTTGCGATTATTCATATTCTCTGAAACAAGGCCAAGAAAGGAAAAATTCTGCCGGGGTATGTAAAGTTTTGAGCACAACTGTATATAAATAAATAATGACTATTAAATTATTATCAATGTGCTTGTATTCAGTATATTGCTAGAGTGCAGGCAATGTGCAGATATTGCAATTCAACCTTATTAATTTGAACAGGGTTAAGTGCAGAACAAATGCTGAAGGACCTTGGATTGTGTGTGTTTTTGTGAACAGTGGTAGTTTTATGTGCCATTTCACTTTCAAAAATTTTTTTTTTCTTTTACAAGCTTCTGCTATTTGTTCATAGTATACCATACATTTCCACTAGATGTCGCTTAATTATCACATTTACAGTCTACCACCCATAGATCTGAAAGATCTCTCCCAGACATAGGTAGAAATAGTTATTTGTTGATAAGACTGGAGATAAAGTGGCAACAAAACTCTCTTAATTATGTTTCATCACAAAGGCACATATGTTAGCATTTTTTCAGTACGGCACCACCATCCAATGGTTTCTGCTGAAGAGTTCTGCTGTTTATCTTGCATTCACTTGAATGGGAAATAAACAGCAATGTTTGGCAGCGGTCATTAAATGATGTACAGATCTGAAGTGTTCATCTTTGTACATTGTTTACATCTGGCCACTGGAGCAAATAGAAGGTGGTGCCGTGTGTTGGATCCCAACCAACTTCATATTCATGACCTACCTATCCAATGGATAAGTAATCAATTGCTTAGTCCTAGACAACCCCTCTAAATTTGTGCCCCATTGCTGTGCAGAGATGTTGATCCCTATCCCTTGAGAGGTCAAGTTGAGTAAAGCTACAAAGCCTTTGTGGCACGTTTCGTCAACTGTTTGAATTGCCACCTTTTATCATAGGTCTGCCTTTTGTGTATGCCTAAGGGCACAGTCAGACGGACGTATAACACAGATGACAATTGTATCGCAATGCTTGGACTAGCCAATGACTCTCTTGACCAGAGTGTGACAGCATGTATTTCTATGCAGCTCTCACGCTCGGGTCAGGAGAGCCAACGGCCAGTCTGAGCATTGCGATGCAATCGTTGTCCGTGTTATACGGCCATCTGACTGCGCCCTAATAGGTTGCCTGTCAGTTTAACATTGACATGTATAAAAATACCCTGGAACACAGGAGAATTTCCATGTATGATACGAGTGATCCATTATCAATCACATGGTCAAGTCTAAAGACTAAAACAATATTAAGGAAACAAAATTAAATGAAATGGATTACAAAAAATATCCAAAGTATAAAAAAATCTTTATCCCTTTCACCTCAAAAGAAAATACGGTACTTTAACCTAGAAGAGAATAGGAATGGAATATATATATATACCTGTATGTACACTGCTCAAAAAAATAAAGGGAACACTTAAACAACAGAATATAACTCCAGGTAAATCAAACTTCTGTGAAATCAAATTGTCCACTTAGGAAGCAACACTGATTGACAATCAATTTCACATGCTGTTGTGCAAATGGAATAGACAATAGATGGAAATGACTTGCAATTATCAAGACACCCTCAATAAAGAAGTGTTTCTGCAGGTGGGGACCACAGACCACATCTCAGTACCAATGCTTTCTGGCTGATGTTTTGGTCACTTTTGAATGTTGGTTGTGCTTTCACACTCATGGTAGCATGAGACAGACTCTACAACCCACAGAAGTTGCTCAGGTAGTGCAGCTCATCCAGGATGGCACATCAATGCGAGCTGTGGCAAGAAGGTTTGCTGTGTCTGTCAGCGTAGTGTTCAGAGGCTGGAGGCGCTACCAGGTGACAGGCCAGTACACCAGGAGACGTGGAGGGGGCCGTAGGAGGGCAACAACTCAGCAGCAGGAACCTACCTTCGCCTTTGTGTAAGGAGGAACAGGAGGAGTACTGCCAGAGCCCTGCAAAATGACCTCCAGCAGGGCACAAATGTGCATGTGTCTGCACAAATGGTTAGAAACCGACTCCATGAGGGTGGTATGAGGGCCAGACATCCACAGATGGGGGGGGTTGTGCTCACAGCCCAACACCGTGCAGGACGCTTGGCATTTGCCACAGAACACAAGGATTGGCAAAGTCGCCACTTGCGCCCTGTGCTCTTCACAGATGAAAGCAGGTTCACACTGAGCACATGTGACAGAGTTTGGAGAAGCCGTGGAGAGCGATCTGCTGCCTACAACATCCTTCAGCATGACCGATTTGGCAGTGGGTCAGTAATGGTGTGAGGTGGCATTTCTTTGGAGGGCCGCACAGCCCTCCATGTGCTCGTCAGAGGTAGCCTGACTGCCATTAGGTACCGAGATGAGATCCTCAGACCCCTTGTGAGACCATATGCTGGTGCGGTTGGCCCTGGGTTCCTCCTAATGCAGGACAATGCCAGACCTCATGTGGCTGGAGTGTGTCAGCAGTTCCTGCAAGATTAAAGCATTGAAGCTATGGACTGGCCCGCCCGTTCCCCAGACCTGAATCCGATTGAGCACATCTGGGACATCATGTCTCGCTCCATCCACCAACGTCACGTTGCACCACAGACTGTTCAGGAGTTGGCGGATGCTTTAGTCCAGGTCTGGGAGGAGATCCCACAGGAGACCATCAGCAACCTCATCAGGAGCATGCCCAGGCATTGTAGGGAGGTCATACAGGCACGTGGAGGCCACACACAATACTGAGCCTCATTTTGACTTGTTTTAAGGACATTACATCAAAGTTGGATCAGCCGGTAGTGTGTTTTTCCACTTTAATTTTGGGGGGACTCCAAATCCAGGCCTCCATTGGTTAATAAATTTGATTTCCATTGATGATTTTTGCGTGATTTTGTTGTCAGCACATTCAGCTTTGTACAGAACAAAGTATTCAATGAGAATATTTCATTCATTCAGATCTAGGATGTGTTATTTGAGTGTTCCCTTTATTTTTTTGAGCAGTGTATATGTATACCTATACAGTTATGCTCAAAAGTTTTCTTACTCCGGCAGAATTTTTCCTTTCTTGGCCTTGTTTCAGAGAATATGAATGATGACAAAAACATTTTTTCTCCACTCATGGTTATTGGTTGGGTGAAGCGAATTATTGTCAACTGCTGTGTTTTCTCTTTTTAAATCTTAATGACAACCAAAAACATCCAAATGAGCCGGATCAAAAGTTCACATATCCCAGTTCTTAATACCGTGTATTGCCATCTCTAATAATGACAGCTTGAAGTCTTTTGTGGTAGTTGTGGATGAGGTTCTTTAATTTCTCAGATAGTAATGCTGCCCATTATTCTTGGCAAAAAGCCTCCGGTTCCTGTAAATTCCTGGGCTGTCTAGCATGAACTGAGATCTCCCCAGAGTGGCTCAATGATATTGAGGTCAGAGAAGGCTACTCCAGAACCTTCACTTTGTTCTGCTGTAGCCAATGACACGTCGACTTGGCCTTGTGTTTTGGATCGTTGTCATGTTGGTTGTCCAAGTACATCCCATGCGCAGCTTCCGGGCTGATGAGTGCAAATTTGCCTTCAGTATTTGCTGATAACGTGCTGCATTCATCTTTCCTTCAACTTTTACCAAGTTTCCTGTGCCTTTGTAGCTCACACATCTCCAAAACATCAGCGATCCACCTCCGTGCTTTACTGTAGGAATGGTGTTCCTTTCATCATAGTCCTTGTTGACCTTTCTCCAAATGTAACGTTTATGGTTGTGGCCAAAAAGTTAAATTTTGGTCTCATCACTCCAAATTACCTTGTTCCAGAAGTTTTGAGGCTTGTCTCTGTGCTGTTTGGCGTATTGTAGGTGAGATACTTTGTAGCATTTGTGCAGTAATGGCTTTCTTCTGGCGACTCGACCATGCAGCCCATTTTTATTCAAGTGCCTCCTTATCGTGCATCGTGAAACCGCCACACCGCTAGTTTTCAGAGAGTCCTGAATTTCAGCTGATGTTATTTGTGGATTTTTCTTTGCATCCCAAACAATTTTCCTGGCAGTTGTGGGTGAAATTTTTGTTGGTTTTTACAGAGCCCCTGATTTTCCATTTGTTAATCACAGTTTGAACACTGCTGACTGGCATTATCAATTCCTTGGATATTTTTTTTGTATCCCTTTCCTGTGTTATACAGTTCAACTACCTTTTCCCATAGATCTGTTGACAATTCTTTTGCTTTCCCCATGACTCACAATCCAGAAACGTCAGTGGCTTGGTGAAAGATGCAAGAGTCTGTCGGCATCCCAGAAACTCACTCAGCTTTTATGCACACACACTGATTACAAGCAAACAGGTCACAGGTGAGGATGTTACCTTTAGTAGCCATTCAAGCCCACTTGTGTCAAATTCTGTGCATGTTATCAGGTCAAAATCACCAGGTTATGTGAACTTTTGATCAGGGTCATTTGGATGTTTTTGGTTGCCATTAAGATTTAAAAAGAGAAAACACAGTAGTTTGACAATAAATGGCTTCACCCAACCAATAACCATGAGTAGAGAAAAAGTTTTTTTGTTGGCCTTGTTTCAGAGAATATGAATGCTAAGAAATGAAAAATTCTGCCGGGGTATGTAAACTTTTGAGCACAACTGTGTACATATACAGTACAGACCAAAAGTTTGGACACACCTTCTCATTTAAAGATTTTTCTGTATTTTCATGACTATGAAAATTATACATTCACACTGAAGGCATCAAAAATATGAATTAACACATGTGGAATTATATACTTAACAAAAAAGTGTGAAACAACTGAAAATATGTCTTATATTCTAGGTTCTTCAAAGTAGCCACCTTTTGCTTTGATGACTGCTTTGCACACTCTTGGCATTCTCTTGATGAGCTTCAAGAGGTAGTCACCGGAAATGGTTTTCACTTCACAGGTGTTCCCTGTCAGGTTTAATAAGTGGGATTTCTTGCCTTATAAATGGGGTTGGGACCATCAGTTGTGTTGTGCAGAAGTCTGGTGGATACACAGCTGATAGTCCTACTGAATAGACTGTTAGAATTTGTATTATGGCAAGAAAAAAGCAGCTAAGTAAAGAAAAAAGAGTGGCCATCATTACTTTAAGAAATGAAAGTCAGTCAGTCCGAAAAATTGGGAAAACTTTGAAAGTGTCCCCAAGTGCAGTTGCAAAAACCATCAAGCGCTACAAAGAAACTGGCTCACATGAGGACCACCCCAGGAAAGGAAGACCAAGAGTCACCTCTGCTTCTGAGGATAACTTTATCCGAGTCACCAGCCTCAGAAATCGCAGGATAACAGCAGCTCAGATTAGAGACCAGGTCATTGCCACACAGCGTTCTAGCAGCAGACACATCTCTACAACAACTGTTAAGAGGAGACTTTGTGCAGCAGGCCTCCATGGTAAAATAGCTGCTGGGAAACCACTGCTAAAGACAGGCAACAAGCAGAAGAGACTTGTTTGGGCTAAAGAACACAAGGAATGGACATTAGACCAGTGGAAATCTGTGCTTTGGTCTGATGAGTCCAAATTTGAGATCTTTCGTTCCAACCACCGTGTCTTTGTGCGACGCAGAAAAGGTGAACGGATGGACTCTACATGCCTGGTTCCCACCGTGAAGCATGGAGGAGGAGGTGTGATGGTGTGGGGGTCTTTGCTGGTGACACTGTTGGGGATTTATTCAAAATTGAAGGCATACTGAACCAGCATGGCTACCACAGCATCTTGCAGCGGCATGCTATTTCATCCGGTTTGCGTTTAGTTGGACCATCATTTATTTTTCAACAGGACAATGACCCCAAACACACCTCCAGGCTGTGTAAGGGCTATTTGACCAAGAGGGAGAGTGATGGGGTGCTACGCCAGATGACCTGAACCCAATCGAGATGGTTTAGGGTGAGCTGGACCGCAGAGTGAAGGCAAAAGGGCCAACAAGTGCTAAGCATCTCTGGGAACTCCTTCAAGATTGTTGGAAGACGATTTCCGGTGACTACCTCTTGAAGCTTATCAAGAGAATGCCAGGAGTGTGCAAAGCAGTCATTAAAGCAAAAGGTGGCTGCTTTGAAGAACCTAGAATATAAGACATATTTTCAGTTGTTTCACACTTTTTTGTTAAGTATATAATGCCACATGTGTTAATTCATAGCTTTGATGCCTTCAGTGTGAATGTACAATTTCCATAGTCAAGAAAATACAGAAAAGTCTTTAAATGAGAAGATGTGTCCAAACTTTTGGTCTGTACTGTATATATATATATATATATATATATATATATATATATATATATATAGATAGATAGATATATATATATATATAGATATATGTACACAGTACAGACCAAAAGTTTGGACACACCTTCTCATTCAAAGATTTTTCTGTATTTTCATGACTATGAAAATTGTACATTCACACATGTGTGCAAAGCAGTCATCAAAGCAAAAGTTGGCTACTTTGAAGAATCTAGAATATAAGACATATTTTCAGTTGTTTCACACTTTTTTGTTAAGTATATAATTCCACATGTGTTAATTCATAGTTTTGATGCCTTCAGTGTGAATGTACAATTTTCATAGTTATGAAAATACAGAAAAATCTTTCAATGAGAAGGTGTGTCCAAACTTTTGGTCTGTACTGTATATATACATATACATACATATATATATATATATACAAATAATTGTTATTGTTGTAACATTAATGACCAGCAAAATTAAATTAACACGTTATTCTTCCCTCACAATGAATTCTAAAAAAGAGAAATGACAGAATTGTGTTGTTTGTATATATCCCTCCTCTTCCCAAAAAATAATAAAAGATAATAAATATGTCTCATGTACTCCAAAATGATAACAACATACAGTCATATGAAAAAGTTTGGGCACCCCTATTAATCTTAAGCTTAATGTTCTATAAAAATTGGTGTTTTTGCAGCAGCTCTTTCAGTTTGATCTATGTAATAACTGTTGGACACAGTAATGTTTCTGCCTTGAAATGAGGTTTATTGTACTAACAGAAAATGTGCAATCTGCATTTAAACAAAATTTGACAGGTGCATAAGTATGGGCACCTCACCAGAAAAGTGACAGTAATATTTAGTAGATCCTCCTTTTGCCTCTAGTCGCTTCCTGTAGCTTTTAATGAGTTCCTGGATCCTGGATAAAGGTATTTTTGACCATTCCTCTTTACAAAACAATTCCAGTTCAGTTAAGTTTGATGGTCGCCGAGCATGGACAGCCCTCTTCAAATGATCCCACAGATGTTCAATGATTTTCAGGTCTGGGGACAGGGATGGCCATTCCAGAACATTGTAATTGTTCCTCTGCATGAATGCCTGAGTAGATTTGGAGCGGTGTTTTGGATCATTGTCTTGCTGAAAGATCCATCCACTTTGTAACTTCATATTTATCACTGATTCTTGAACACTATTGTCAAGAATCTGCTGATACTGAGTGGAATCCATGCGTCCCTCAACTTTAACAAGATTCCCGGTGCCGGCATTGACCACACAGCCCCAAAGCATGATGGAACCTCCACCAAATTTTACTGTGGGTAGCAAGTGTTTTTCTTGGAATGCAGTGTTTTTTTGCCGCCATGCATAACGCCTTTTTGTATGACCAAATAACTCAATCTTGATTTCATCAGTCCACAGGACCTTCTTCCAAAAAGAAATTGGCTTCTCCAAATGTGCTTTTGCATACCTCAGCCAACTCTGTTTGTGGCGTGCTTGCAGAAACGGCTTCTTTCGCATCACTCTCCCATACAGCTTCTCCTTGTGCAAAGTGCCTTGTATAGTTGACCGATGCACAGTGACACCATCTGCAGCAAGTTGATGCTGCAGCTCTCTGGAGGTGGTCTGAGGATTGTCCTTGACTGATCTCACCATTCTTCTTCTCTGCCTTTCTGATGTTTTTCTTGGCCTGCCACTTCTGGCCTTAACAAGAACTGTCCCTGTGTTCTTCCATTTCCTTACTATGTTCCTCACAGTGGAAACTGACAGGTTAAATGTCTGAGACAGCTTTTTGTATCCTTCCCCTGAACAACTATGTTGAATAATCTTTGTTTTCAGATCATTTGACAGTTGTTTTGAGGAGCCCATGATGCCACTCTTCAGAGGAGATTCAAACAGGAGAACAACTTGCAAGTGGCCACTTTAAGTAGCTTTTCTCATGATTGCATACACCTGGCTATAAAGTTCAAAGCTCCATGAGGTTACAAAACCAAAAAAAGTGCTTTAGTAAGTCAGTAAAAAGTAGGTAGGAGTATTTAAAACAAGAAAATGATAAGGGTGCCCATACTTATGCACCTGTCAAATTTTGTTTGAATGCAGATTGCACATTTTCTGTTAGTACAATAAACCTCATTTCAAGGCAGAAACATTACTGTGTCCAACAGTTATTACATAGATGAAACTGAAATAGCTGTTGCAAAAACACCAATTTTTATAAAACATTAAGCTTAAGATTAATAGGGGTGCCCAAACTTTTTCATATGACTGTATATTAGTTTGTTTTAGCAGTGATTGTAACGTTCTGTGAAATCAAGTTAACATTTGAGATGAGCAATCTGTTTCACACTACCCTAGTCTAGATTTTAGTCAGGTTCTACATGGCAGACAGTCTTTTCTGCATTCCACATCCTTGGTCCAGCATTCTGGACACCTCTTGCACTTCCTAGGCCTTACATGACTTGTCATGACTAGTGAATATTTTATTAATAACGGTGAAAGCTGCAAAGGATATCCAAAATACAATGACAGAATTGCTATTTATTAAATGTACTATATGGTATGTTCCCTATATTGTTACCATTAAAAATACAATCATCCTGCAAAAAAAAAACAAGCCCATATATGACTATATAAACAGAAAGTGTAAACGGTTAGGACTCTTGGAAGCCATTTATGAAAAACCGATGTGTCTAAAAATGGATATTTCCATCTTATCACATTCTGATAGCATGAATATGCAATCACTTAATCATAGCATGGATGTCCAACCTATGGAACTCTCCCCGAATCTGAGAACGGGGCTGAAATGCTCATTTAGTTCTGCGTTTCCTTCTAGCTTTTCCCCATAGTGTGGTGCTCCTGGACAATCGCCTGTGAAAGATAATGCAGCTAGCCCTATTCTCTTGAATTGGGCCACATTACAGTTCAGTATAGCGGAGCCCCGGGCACAGAGAGAAGTACAAATAGCTTCTCTTTCATTCTCAGGAACAGTGGGGATCCCAGAGTTCAAACTACCAAAATCATAAAGGGATGGCATTTCCTAGTGATGGGAATACCCATAATTATAATTAAAGGGTTTACTCTACCAGGGCAGCCCTTTTGCTAAATTTACACCAAAATTCATTGCATGGTGCATCTTAAGCAAATAATTTCACTTAAATGACAGGAGTATATTACATGGTGGTTACAGTTAATCATTTATCATATTGCCCTAATCTGTATTCTATTTGTTCCTAGCAAAGCTCACAACTCCCTGCTCTGACCACTGCTTGGCTAGCCAAAAGGGGTGTGCAACGTGACCAACTGATAAAGAAGAGCCCACAGGTTAACAAAAGGTTATTCTCACCTCTGCCATTAATGGCCAAGTCAGGAATAACGAATTCCTATATAGCAGCCACAAGAGGCAGATTACAAAACCAGCTGAGGGCAGCAGCACTACACTGATTGCATAACTCGCATAGAAAATATTGGCACTTACAAGAACAGCATAGTACAGTGAATTACGCAGTCTATGCAAGTCTGAGTTACGTCAACAGTGTAACTTCCATTCATTTCTATTGGAGTTACGCAAAAAGTGGAGCACAGCTGCACACTGTTATTTTTGTGACCCTGTTTCTCATGGCCAGGACATTCAAGTATTTATTCCCATCTTGCCCATGAAAGGCAGTGATGGGATTTACCCTTTAAAGGGGTGGTCTGAAGGTCAAATAAATTTTAATCTAAATCCCTACCTATTTAGTGCCGTAATCTAAACTAATTTCCTATATGCTTGTGTGAGGGTGTGGACTGTATTGCCCTGTTCCTGCCCCTGAAGGCAACAATCATGTAATATAGATAATATCATGCATTATATATATATATATATATATATATATATATATATATATATATATATATATATATACACAAATACACAGTGGCATGTAAAGGTTTGGATACCAATTGTCAAAATTACTGTTAATGTGAACAGTTAAACAAGTTGAAGCTGAAATGATCTCTAAAGACCTAAAGCTAAAGAAAACACATTTCCTGTGTATTTTAGGCAAAAAAACATATTTTTTTTTTATCTTTTACATATTAAAAATTATAAAAAGGAAAATGGGTTGATACAAAAGGTTGGGCACCCTTGGAGATTTGTGTGCTCAGATAACTTTGACCAAAGTTTCAGACCTTAATTAGCCTATTAGGGTTATACGTGTTCACTATGATCATAAGGAAAGGCCATGTGATGCAAATTTCCCAGCTTTATAAAAACCCAGCCTCCTCTAACGTTGTGCCAAAAAACAGCAGCCATGGGTTCTTCTTAGCAGCTGCCTAGCACTCTGAAAATGAAAATGGTGGAGGCCCACAAAGCAGGAGAAGGTTTAAGAAGATATCAAAGCGTTTTCAAATTGCCCTTTCCTCAGTTCGAAATGTAATTAAGTAATGGCAGTTAACAGGAACATTGGAGGTCAAGATAAGGTTTGGAAGACCAAGCAAAATTGCAGTGAGAGCTGCTCGTGGGATTGCTAGAGAAGCAAATCAGAACCCCCGCTTGACTGCAAAAGAACTTCAGAAACTTGCTTAACTGTTCACAATAAACAGTAATTTTGACCAGGGGTGCCCAAACTTTTACCCACCACTGTATATAGTGTCATGTGAAATGTGAACTATGTATTGTGACATGTGGTAGTTGTCACGGGTGTGTATGGTTTGACAGACAGTCATACTGGATCTGGCTGTAGAAGGTCGCTGCTGGGAGAAAAGTCATTCACCCTACCTCCACCTCAGGGTGTGGATGAGCAAGGTTAAATGCTCAGTCACTATTTTTTTTTCTGTGGTTGTGTGTCTGGAGAGCCTCACCTAAGGAGGACCTGGAGGGTGTGCTATATCTTGTGCTGGCGAACCCCACACACATATGGACTGTGCTATCATTTATCTTTTGTTTTGCCGTTATGCCAGAAAGGCCGTGTTTATTTTGCCGGACCTGCAGCGCTTCATGCTGTTACAAAATCCTGCAGAGGAAGCCGTTTCCTGTCTACTTCTGAAAGCAGCCGAGTGAGTTGTCTTACCACAGTTGGTGGAGAATGCGGGCAAGATTCCAGGAATACGTGTACCTGCCACAGAGACTCGTGGATGTCCTGGGTAAAGGCCGCCACCAAGCCAGCCAGAGATGTCCGGCAGCATGGAGGAGCTCCTTAAGCACCTGCTCCAAAGTCAACAAGAGCAGCACCAGCAACACTTGCAGAGCCAGCAGAGCCTACATCAGCAGCACCGGGAGCAACATCAAATGCAGCAGGAGACAAACTCCTGATACAACAGCTCCAACAACAACAACGGCAGATGGATCTCCTAGCAGGGAAGATCCGCACCAGAGAAACAGCCCTTCCCCCAACTCCACGTGATGTCTCCTGCGTCCGGAAGGCGGTAGGGCGAGCGATTCAAAAGATAACCCCAGGGGACAATGTTGACGCATTTCTGACTGTTTTTTGAAAGGGTAGTTGAGCGGGAAAAGCTGCTGCCGGAGCAGTGGGTGGAGGTGCTGGCCCCCTATTTAACGGGTGAACCCCAAAAGGCCTACTATGACCTGGCCCTACAGGATGCACAGGAGTATGTCAAATTAAAAACATAGATATTGGCACGCTTTGGTGCAAAGGGTCCACCACTGGGCGTATACTGGTGACAAACCTTCCCGCTCACAGAAGTTTGACTTGCTACATCTAGTCCAGAAGTGGCTGCAGCCAGAGTATTCCTCTCCTGCCTAGATGGTTGAGTGCGAGGTGATGGACAGGTTCATCCATTCCCTACCCAGGCCGGTGCAGACCTGGGTTGCCCAGGGCGACCCTCGGAACATGGACGACCTCGTGGGTCTGGTGGAGAGGTACCAAGTGGTCGAAAAATCCCTCTGGAAACCGGAAATAGTCAATTCCCCGTACTGGTGTACCCAAAGAGGGGCGGGCTCACCACGTAAGGGGTCTAGAGTCACAAACGGGGGTTGTTCCAATCCCTCTGAGGGCCCTGCAAAGACTGCTGTGAGGGATGTGGTATGTTGGCGGTGTCATAGTCCTGGACACATAGCCACTCGGTGCCATATGTCCCCTGAACCAATGGACTGCAGCCTAGGCCGACCTTCCTGAGTTAGAGGTGCCCGGAGAAAACTTTGGGTCTGCTCAAGTTCGGGACTTGACCTTGAAGGGGGCGTGGGACAATGTTACTGTCTGTAAAGGGGTTGCTAAAGAACCGGGGGCAGACACCAGGTACCCACACTTCATAGTTCAGGGGGAATTATTATATCGGGTGACCAAACCAAGGGGTGATGAGATAGTGGAGCAGCTGTTAGTTTCAGGGCCATACCAATGGAGGATATTAGATATGGCCCATTCACATGTACTGGAGGGACACCTGGGGGTTGAGAAGACTCAGGAGAGGATATTGAGGAGGCTTTATTGGCCAGGGTGTTTCCGGGAGATCTTAAACTATTGTAGGTCCTGCCCCACCGGCCAGATAACCGCATCCTCTCCCCACTTCCGTAGTCCTTTAATCCCTCTACCGGTGATAGAAATTCCCTTCGAGAGGATTGCCATGGACCTAGTAGGGCCCTTAGTTGAATCAGCAAATACATCCTGGTGGTCATGGACTATGCGACACAGTACCCGGAAGCGCTATCTCTAAGGAACTCGTCGAGCATAGCCTGGGAACTTGTCCATATATTTGCCAGGAACGGCCTGCCGAAGGAGATACTAACGGACCAAGGGACCCCATTCATGAGCAAGGTAATGAAAGAGTTGTGTAAAGTCCTTCAGATTACCCAGCTGCGAACCTCCGTTTACCATCCACGGACAGACAGCTTGGTGGAGCGCTTTAATAAGACCTTAAAAGCGATGCTCAAAAAGGTTGTCGAGAAGGGTGGTCGTGACTGGGACTATCTGCTACCGTTCCTGCTCTTCTCGGTAAGAGAGGTTCCGCAAGCCTCTATGGGTTTCTCACCGTTTGAGCTACTGTATGGACGACATCCACGAGGGCTCCTGGATATTGCCAAGGAAACCTGGGAAGCCGAGGTTGCGCCACACCGGAGCATCATTGAACCTGTTGCCCGGATGCAGGAAAGAATGGCGAAAGTGATGTCTATTGTGAAGGCGCATCTCCTCCAGACACAGGAGGCCTAAGTGAGGGTCTATAACCGATCAGCGAGGCTGAAACAGTTCCAGACTGGGGACCGTGTTCTGGTTCTAATCCCCACAGTCGAGAGCAAGTTTCTCACCAAGTGGCAAGGCCCGTATGAGGTGGTGGAGAAACTCAGCGAAGTCCACCAGCCAGGCCGAAGAAAGCCACACCAGATTTATCATGTCAACTTACTCAAGCCGTGACGAGATCGGGAACCTGTGGGAGCTCCTTGTCTGGGAGCCGCTCCCAAAGGCAAGGTGGAAGATGTCACGATAGCAGAGACTCTATCACTGGCCCAGAAGCAACTGTGTCGAGAATTGCTACAGCGAAATTGTGACCTTTTCTCAGAGTTGCCAGGGCAGACACAGGTTGTAGAACATGATGCGTTAACAGAGCCGCATGTAAGAGTGAACCTGAAGCTCTACAGGATTCCTGAAGCATGCCGGGAGGTGATCTCATCCGAGGTGAAAAGGATGTCAGACCTCGGCGTGATAGAGGAGTCAAAGAGTGGGTGGTCGAGTCCTATCGTTCTCGTGCCAAAACCCAAAGGGGAATGGAGGTTTTGCAACGACTACAGTCGGCTGAATGAGGTATCCAAGTGTGACGCATGCCCGATGCCCTGCGTCTATGAGCTCATCGAGAGGCTTGGACCTGCAAGGTATATTACCACCCTCGACCTGACGAAAGGCTACTGGCAGATCCCCATGTCCCAGAGGGCCAAGGAGAAGACAGCGTTCTCAACACCTGATGGGTGTTTCCAATGCACTCGCATGCCTTTCGGTCTGCAAGGAGGCCCAGCCACCTTCCAGAGGGCTATGGATTGGATCCTAGGCCCACATAAGACATATGCCGCAGCCTACCTTGACGACATTGTGGTCTTTAGCCCAGTCATCTACCAAAGGTATAGGCAATTCTGGATGCTCTGAGGGAGGCGGGGTTTACTATAAATACAAAGAAATGTGCCATTGTGAAGGAGAAAGCCAAGTACTTAGGCTATGTTGTCGGGAGAGGTGAAATTAAGCTGCAAGTCAACAAAGTTGAAGCAATCCAGAAATGGCCGCAATCGTTCTCCAAGAAGCAGGTGAGAGCGCATCTTGGAATTGTGGGATATTACGGGCAGTTTATCCCAAATTTTGCCATGATGGCCGCGCCACTTACAGATCTTCTCAAAGGCACTAGATCAACGATGGCGAAATGGATGGATGAAACAGAGACGGCGTTCCAACAGCTGAAGCTGGCACTGTGCATGCAGCCGGTCCTGGTCGCACCAGACTTTATCAAAGAATTTGTGGTCCAGACAGACGCTTCAGAAGTTGGCCTAGTAGCCGTGCTCTCTTAAGAGACAAATGGAGAGGAACATCCCATTCTTTATCTGAGCTGGAAGCTCTTATCTTGTAAGAAAAACTACGCGATAGTGGAAAAAGAGTAAAAGTAAAAAAGGGCTGTAGATACACTGAGATATTACCTATTAGGCCGGAAGTTTAACCACTTCGCGCCAGAGCCTGTTTTTGCCTTCGTGACCAGGCCAATTTTTTCAATTCTGACCACTGTCACTTTATGAGGTAATTACTCTGGAACGCTTCAACGGATCCCCCTGATTCTGAGACTGTTTTTTTGTGACATATTGTACTTCATGATAGTGGTAAAATTTCTTTGATATCACTTGCGTTTGATTGTGAAAAAATCGGAAATTTGGCGAAAATTTTGAAAATTTTGCAATTTTCAAACTTTGAATTTTCATGCCCTTTAATCAGAGAGATATATCACACAAAATAGTTAATAAATAACATTGCCCACATGTCTACTTCACATCAGCACAATTTTGGAACCAAAATTTTTTTTTATTAGGAAGCTATAAGGGTTAAAAGTTGACCAGCGATTTCTAATTTTTACAACAAAATTTACAAAAACATTTTTTTTAGGGACCACATCTTATTTGAGGAGCCTTTATGACAGAAAATACCCAAAAGTGATACCATTCTAAAAACTACACCCCTCAAGGTGCTCAAAACCACATTCAAGAAGTTTATTAACCCTTCAGGTGCTTCACAGGAATTTTTGGAATGTGGAAGAAAACAATGAACATTTAACTTTTTTTCACAAAACTGCTAATTTAACCTCAAATTTTTAATTTTCACAAGGGCAGCCAGAAAAAATGGACCCCAAAATGTGTTGTGTAATTTCTCCTGAGCACGCTGATACCCCATATGTGGTGCAAAGCCACTGTTTGGGTGCACGGCATGGCTTGGAAGGTAAGGAGTGCCATTTGACTTTTGGAATGGAAATTTGACTGGAATGGATAGCGGACGCCATGTTGCATTTGGAGAGCCCCAGAGGTGTCTAAACAGAGGAAACCCCCAACAAGTGACCCCATTTTGGAAACTAGACCCCTCAAGGAACTTATCTAGATGTGTGGTGAGCACCTTGAACCCCCAGGGGCTTCACAGAATTTTATAATGTTGAAGTGTGAAAATAAAAAAACACATTTTTAACACAAAACTGCTACTTTAGCCTCAAATTTTTAATTTTCACAAGGGCAGTCAGAAAAAATGGACCCCAAAATGTGTTGTGCAATTTCTCCTGAGCACGCTGATACCCCATATGTGGTGCAAAGCCACTGTTTGGGCGCACGGCATGGCTTGGAAGGTAAGGAGCGCCATTTGACTTTTGGAATGGAAATTTGACTGGAATGGATAGCGGACGCCATGTTGCATTTGGAAAGCCCCTGAGGTGCCTAAACAGAGGAAATCCACAACAAGTGACCGAATTTTACAATCTACTCCTCTGTATAAATTAATCTAGTGGTGGGAAAATAAGTAGATAGGTAAATGGTCACTAAACCCATAGATGAATTCCCACAGAGGTGTCATTTCTATAATGGGGTCACTTCAGCGGGGATTATGCTGTTCTGGCACTTTTCAGAGTACCAGAGCTAAAGAATCCCCCCTGAAGTGACCCCATTTTGGAAATGAAACCCCTCTGGGAATTCATCTATGGGTTTAGTGACCATTTTAACTCAATGGATGATTTCCAGAAACAAGCATGCAATGGAAGGTTTAGATTCTGGAGAACCCCCCCTGGAAATTAAGTGAGCTCTACTCGAATGTGTCATTCACTAAATGAACCAAATGTTTGAATGACAAATTGGGATACATTTTTACAGTTTAAAAACGTGGTTCTGTGTGGAAGATTTTAAAGCAGTCAGTGACGCATAAGGCTGGCAATGATGGGCATTGTGGGCAATAGTAGCGGGTATCACGCCTCATTCCTCTCTTAGTACATACACGACATCTTTTCTGGGGGTTCCTTCTTGTTTCCGTTGCTGGAATAAGTGCAATAAAATGTCGCTCAGTGAGTCTTTTCACATCCTCAGATTCTAATGGATGAGCGGGACTAACACTTTGAAAGACAAGATTTTCAATTACCTTTTCTTGATAATCAAGAAAAGGATCTGAATTTCCTGCTTTTTTGTACAACACAAAAGAATTGTATGTGGCCACCTGAAACAAATAAATAACCAACTTTTTATACCAGGTATAGGACTTTCTTGATACCTAGTATGGCTGTAGAACCTGGTCTGCAAGGTCCACACCCCCCATGTGTTTGTTGTAGTCAATGACTGACACAGGTTTTTGCTTCGGAGTGGTGGATCCTAGTTCTACAGTGGCCCTTGTGGCATCTGTGTGGATCGAGCTGAGGACAAAAATATCCCTCTTATCCCTATATTTCAGGGCAAGCAGCTCTCCGTTGCGTACAGCCCCTGACTGCCCCTTTTGAAACTTTTGGTTGACCAATGGTTGTGGAAACCCCTGACGGTTTTTACGGATGGTCCCACAAGCCCCGATGTTGTGTTCAACCAGACTTTTAAATAGGGGTATGCTGGTGTAATAATTGTCCACATATAGATTGTAGCCTTTTTGAAAAAATGGACTTATCAGCTCCGAAACAATTTTTCCAGATGTCCCCAGATAAGTAGGGCATCCTGGTGGGTTTAGTTGGCTATCTTTCCCCTCATATATGCGAAAAGTGGATGTGTATCCGGTTGAACTTTCGCACATTTTATAGAGCTTTATTCCAAACCTTGCCCTTTTAGATGGGATAAATTGCTTGAGGTGCAGTCTTCCTTTGAATTTTACAAGGGACTCGTCTATAGAAATATTTTGTGTTGGGGTGTAGAGGCTTAAGAATTTTTCTGACAAATTTTCAATGATGGGTCTAATTTTATATAACCTGTCATGTTCTGGGGCATTTCTGGGCAGGCATTGACTATTGTCGTTAAAATGCCAAAACCGCATGAGCATTTCATAACGGGTCCTAGGCAGAATGACTGAAAACATAGGGGTGGCTTGAACAGGGTGGTTGGACCAGTAGGATCGAATGCTCGGTTTTTTAACAAGCCCCATGGCAAATGTAAGTCCTAAAAATTTTTTTATTTCCGGGACATTAGTTGGTGTCCATAAATTTGCCCTAGCATAGTAAGATCGGGGATTCTGGCTTATGAATTGGGACGCGTATAAATTTGTTTGCACGACAATATGCTCTAGCAAGCTGTCTGTAAAAAACAAATTAAAAAAATGAATTGGTCCAAAATCTTCCACCTCCACATTTATACCAGGAATGGCGTTGAAATCAGGGCTGAATGGAGCAGCCGAATCTGAAGCCTCCCATCTGGGAAATGCTAGATCATGTGGCAACGCCCCTTGTACACTGGCGTGCGCCAATTCACTAGTAGCAGGGACAGCGCTTGTACTGGGCAGTGTTCCCTGATTTGGAGACGTTTCTCCAGTAGCGCTATTTGCCCCTATTGCTGTACTGGTCCTTGGGCTTGAGGATGGAACAGAATCACTGCTCATTTCTGGGCTCTCAGTGTCGCCGCTACTAAAGCCCTCAAAATCCATATCTCCATCTGAGATTGCGCTGTCATCAGTGTCAGAACACAGCAGGGCATACACCTCTTCTGCGGTATAAGTCTGACGGGCCATTTTATTTTTATATTTTTTGACTGGACTGAATGGACCGGACTGAAAGGACGGGACCGGACTGGACTGACCGGACTGATCTGACAGGACTGACTGACTGATGTGACAGGACTGACTGACTGATCTGACAGGACTGACTTACTGACAGATCTGACAGGACTGACTGACTGACAGATCTGACAGATCTGACAGGACTGACTGACTGACAGATCTGACAGGACTGACTGACTGACAGATCTGACTGACTGACAGATCTGACAGGACTGACTGACTGACATATCTGACAGGACTGACTGACTGACAGATCTGACAGGACTGACTGACAGATCTGACAGGACTGACTGACTGACAGATCTGACAGGACTGACAGGACTGACTGACAGATCTGACAGGACTGACTGACTGACAGATCTGACAGGACTGACAGATCTGACTGACAGATCTGACAGGACTGACAGATCTGACTGGACTGATCTGACAGGACTGACTGACTGACAGATCTGACTGGACTGATCTGACAGGACTGACTGATCTGACAGACTCACTAACCCTAACTCTTACTTTCTTTTTTATTTTTATTTTTTTTTACTTTCACAGTGGCAAGGCTGACAGCTCTTGTCACACTGTTTCTCCTCTGCTCTCTCACTGAGATCGGAGGAGAAACTGCATTTATCAGGCAGATCGCCCGGGAAAGTTTGTTGCTAAAACAAACTTCCCTGGTGATCTCTCTGATTGGCTGGTGTGACGCTGACATCATCGAGACCTGAGCCAATCAGGTCTCGATGATGTCAGAGGTCACAGCACCGGGATCCCCGCCGCTGACAGGTATGTGGGGGGTCCCGATCGCCGACCACCGGCTGTCCCTATCTTTTAAATGCCGCGATCGCTATGGATCGCGGCATCTAGAAGATAGGAACAGGTTAACATCATGGGGACCTGATCCAATCAGGTCCCCATGATGCCACATGTCAGAGCTATCGCTCTGAACCGGTACCGCAGCGCTAGCAGGACCCTGGGGGTCCTGAGCGCTGCGGGACCACCCACCGTTTTTAAACGTCGGCGCTGCACAGAGCCCAGGCAGCGCCGACGTTTATGTACAGTGGGCGGTCCTGAACCGGTTAAGCTCGTGTTAGACCATGCCCCTTTGAGGTGGTTGAGGGAAAAGAAGGGTAAGAATGCCTGGGTAACTAGGTGGTTCTTAGGTCTCCAGGACTTTATTTTCCACGTGGAGCATAGGTCCGGGAAATTACACAGGAATGCTGATGCCCTCGATAGAATTCCAAGTCTAGTGTCTGAAGGTGCTCAAACCCATGGCTTTGGGCAGAGGGGGGGAATATGTGACAGAGTCACTGGTGTTATATGTGAGGGGAGGTATGTTTCGCCACGGCTGCTAGCCTTAGCTAAATGAACCTCCAACTTTCCTCCAGCATGTTATATGTTGGGGGTTTAAATCACCTAAAGGGAGTGGTTTTGTGTGAATGACATAGAGATGGGAGGAAAGTCATTCACCCTACCTCCACCTCAGGGTGTGGCTGAGCAAGGTTAAATGCTCAGTCACAATTTTTTATTCTGTGGTTGTGTGTCTTGAGAGGCAAGTCTCCAGACTGGAAAGCTTCAGCTCAGGAGGAGCTGAAGGGTGTGCTATAACTTGTGCGGGCGAACCCCACACACATATGGACTGTGCTATCGTTTATGTTTTGTTTTGTCGTTATGCCAGAAAGGCCGTGTTTATTTTGCTGAACCTGCAGCGCTTTATGACATTACAATAAACCTGCAGAGGAAACCGTTTCCTGAGTCTACTTCTGGAACCAGCTGAGTGAGTCGTCTTACCACACCATAAACATATGTAGAAATATTTTTTTCATGTTAAAGATTTCCATAGCCTTTAAAATAACTGGAACTGTAGTGTGTATGCACTGCAGGAGAAGAGAGATCTCAGTTTGTATGGTACAGTAGACTTGACCATGGCAGGAAAACCTTGTGTATTTTAATTTTATGATAAATAATTGTCACCTCTTCATAAAAAAAAACATTAATAAAGCAATTATTAGACAGCATAAAGTCAAGTCAAAATCTGAAAAATGTGTGAAAGTTAAATGCATAAAAAGTTTTGACTTGAAATGACTATTTCAGAAGTATGCTTATGCCTGCACCTGGGGGAGATTTTGGCATGGCTACAACCACATTTCAGGACTCGTGTAACGATACACACTATCAGAGCCAAGGAAAGATATCACTACTTCTCTCCAACTACGGGTATGTGCATACTGAAAAGAAAACCAAAACACATGTACTTTCCCCAGATGGTAAATATAAGTAATATCAATTTATATGCTGACTAGCTTTTACCTGCGGCTTCGCTCGCGTGGAATTTGGTCTGCCACATTAAGTTTCGTGACAGATCATTTTAATAGTAAAAAAATATAATCTTAATAGTAAAAAAAAATAATCTTATTTAGTTACTCGTACATCCAAAATTTCAGATGTCTAACTTCAAAACTGACGGATTCCATACAATCTTTGAACCCCTATAATATGAAGAGGGAAACTCTTGAGGGTGGAATTATCAAAATTCCTTTCTTAGTGCTCATTTAAGCTATAATAGAACCTATCTGCAAATTTCAAGATGCTAAGTTCAGTGGTTTCGGCTGTGCGTTGACCGCAAGGTGTGTCAGTCAATCAGGTTTACAGTTTTATATAATCTTCGCCTGTATGGTGTGTTTATAAAAAGTAGCCCTATGTCCTTCCCCAGGCTTGAAATTATCCATATCAAATTTCATCACAAACGGATTACTAAACACTGATTAATAAACGGGACGGACTGAAGTTACTTGCGTTTAATATTGTTCGTGTTAGTAAAGAATTAGTATGTAATTGGAATAATGGACATCTGCAGGTAATTTATCTATGTGTTTTTACTGCAATATACTCCTGTAAACTATGTTATTTGATTTCTTTCGTTCAGCGAAAATATGTAGATTTTGCGATTTAGAAACACGTGAGCAAGCTACGTATAGCTGACCGTGGGAAAAACAGGGCGTGCCTAGATGTATCCCTGCTACCTTCAAAGTTTGCCCTTGCGATTTATTGATGGACATTGAAAATGCAACTTTAAGTGGGAACTGCAAACGTTTGAAATTAAAGGGTAAGTTATTGGGTATTATTGGGATGCGTGGTATAAGAATATTTTCACCCTTAGCTTCTTCAGTTAAAATTGTGGCCTTTACAATGTGCCTGCCTAGTTCAGTGACTCGCAATCTAGTGCCATTACATAATCTCGGGGCGTCCAAGTTGCTCATTAACAAAACGGGTATACCGACCTTTGATTCGAGCTTATGAGATGGGACCCCGGATAGCTCCAAGGAGTTAAGAAACTCCACGGGGTAGCTCGTACAGTCTTCAGATGACATGACTGTGTCGATGGAGTTGTAGGTTGTTGCATCGCTGGTTACTTGGTCCAAGATAATTTTATTGATTTTCGCAACTGTTTCATTTCTTGGTGCTAGTATAGTTCTTTCACATAGCCAATTTTCATCGTGGATGTTTTGTTGCAAATTTGGAAAAACTTGAGCAATAAGTGCGTCTTCCGAATCCACAACATGACAAAATTGGTTAGTGAATAGAACCATACCTTCTTCGTCAGTTTCGATTCGACCTTCACCGATCTCGAGCAGTTTCTTAGCGTACGCGCCCGACTCTAGATCACTGAATAACTGGACACGCATGTTGGTGGTGAGGTGCAGCTTTTCAACTTTGGTCCATAAATATGAGGATTTCAGACATGCGTTAATTTCGTCTGCTGCAGTGCCTCGCTCGATGACAGGCAATGTTTGCCTAAAGTCCCCAGCCAATAAAACAACCACACTACCCATTATTGTTTGTTTACTGTGTAAGTCTTGTAGACAACGATCAAGAGCTTCGATGGCGCGTTTGTGTGACATTGTGCACTCGTCCCACACGATTAGTTTGCACTATTGCAACAGGAAGCCACGGGCGCTGCTCTTGCTGATATTACACGATGGGGTTTCTTCGTTCACCAGATTAAGAGGTAATTTAAAGATTGAATGTGCCGTTCGTCCACCGCTTAGCAATGTTGCAGCAATTCCAGAGGAAGCCACAGCTAATGCAACGTTATGACCGCTACGAATTTTTGCTAAAATTAAATTAAGCAAGAAAGTTTTTCCTGTACCACCCGGGGCATCAAGGAAAAAAAGTCCGCCTTCACCATTCTCAACTCGTCCTACTATTTTGTGATAAATCTCTCTTTGATCAGGTAGCAAACGTGGCTCAGTTTCGCAAACGTGAGCGTCTAAGTGGTTGGTATCATAGCTTAGCTCTTTTATCAACTCGTTCGACAGCTCTCCTCTACGCCGCGGTGAGGGTAGACCAAAATCGGACAATTTCTTTCCAGAAATTATTAATATTTTGTCCTCGATAAGCCCCAACGCCTCATTGAAACAGAGATCATCATTAACATGATCCATTCTTTCAAATCTGTGCATGATATCCTCTGATAACGCAGTTTTATACTTGTGCCAGAGTTGTAGAGGATTGGATAAACCGCAAGTGCATATCAATATGGCAAACAGCTCTCATATTTGCGCCGGGGAGCGACATAGCACGGCCTCTTCTAAGGTGGTATCCCAGTGGTTATCATCTTCCAACAACCCCATCTTCTCACACACCTGCCGAAAAGTTGCAAGTTCTTGACCTTCAAATGTTTTTAAATCCGAGAAGTTGGTTGGACCCCTTATTACATTCAGCAGCATACGCAAGCAATAACATTCAAAACTGCTAACGTGCACCGTGTAAATGCGACCTAGAGAGCCTCCTGCCTTCACACCTGGCCAGCCATCGACAGGTGTTCCTTGTAAACGACGTTTCCATTGCTTCCGTGCCACATTCCAAGTATAGTAGCGAGGCACGTCAATGTAAAGTAATGTTTTTGCAAACGTATCACTTTGGCACAACAGGAAAAATGCAGTTAGTGTAGTTTTAGGTGGTGCTTCTAATCTCTCTCTAAAATTATTTTCCGTAAAGTAAACCCTCTCGCCATTGGGTAAATGAATCGCGAGATGAGTGACGGTTGGGTGTCTCTCGTGCAGAGGCAGACCCAAGATCCGCCACGCTGCTTCGTTACTACTAACATATCGGCCGGTTCTAAAGGTCTGCACCTCATCTCTTGGGTCAATGTTAACATTCCCTTGCTGGCGGATGTTAAAAATAGCCTGGTCGCTACCCTTATTAATATATTTACAAATATATTTTATCGCCTGTACCGTATTACAGAACTCTACATTTAAATGAGAATTAAACATTTTTGATAAGAGTGGAGAATATGGGACCACCCAGCTATTGTCCACCAATATTTCCTGTGTTCCTCTACGGGTTTTTATAATCGTCGTGCGTCCACCATTCTCTGGTGCTCTGCGCCTGTACAAAGGATAACCTTTGTCATTGGTTTGAGTATCTTTTAAAAGCTTCCTCGGATATTTTTTGGTACATTTTCCTTCCTTCATGCATGGCGATGAAGAATTGAATGTACCACATGGCCCTTGAATCATATTCTTTGTCACTGTATCATAGAGCTTTTGATCGGTTTCTGGGTTTGGTATCTCAGCACATATGATTTCGTCAATTTGGTTCGGATGCAATTTTTCCTTTAACCACAGCAGTAAGTGCACATGAGGCAAACCTCGCTTTTGCCACTCGATCGAGTACATGAAGCATTGCATATCACCAAATATGTTACCTTTTGTAAGTAGAGCTACCAACTTCTGTACTTTTATTCTAAATACTCGAGCTGTTAAGTCATGTCTGTCCGTTGAATTTTGACCAGCCATAAGCTCTTTGGTGATTTCTGGCCAAGCGGGGTTGCAAGTCATTGTAATAAATAAATCAGGCCTCCCATAATTACGTACGTATGTGAACGCATCTTGTCTGTATTCGTGTAGGTATCTCGGGCTATTTACAAATGATGACGGGCGAATCACCATCTGACCTAAGTTATTTGGATCCAAATCCGCATCATTTCTTATTGCATCTTGCAAGTGAATATAATTTTCTGCACGCAGTTTTTTTTGATTTAAAGAAATGGATGAAAGCGCTCACTTTCCATCTTTACATACATGTCGACCAGAAACTGATGAAGTAGGAGACTACACTTAAGCATCAAATTAAAATCGCTGCGACGGACCATCAAGTGAAAGGCATAAAAATCTTTGCAGGACACCTTTTTGCTTGGCATTGTTTGTTTGGTAATTGGATTTATCTGAGGAATATCAATGCTGTACCCCTCTTGTCCTTTCCAAAAAATTATTGGGTACTCGAGAGCGTCATAGAATCTATGTGTATCGGGAACCCTAGTGAGCATGCCATCACGCGGCTGCACAACGATGTCCCGAGACATAGTTTGTTCGCTACTAACTATTACAGCAGCTATTTCATTTGTAGTAGGGGCATTGAATCATCTCTCATGTTGACCACGTGGTACACGGTCTGGGTGAATCACTACTTTGAAATGATCGTCATTGATCATTCTGTCTCTAGCCGTTTTAAATTCATGCACCAAAATGTTGTGGTCGTGAAGTACTCGTTGTAATTTTTTAACTATGTTTCTATCTACGCTTTGCACGCACTCAGTACGCCTGTTGATTTGTTCTTCTTCGTCACCTATGAAATAAACTTGAAAAAATTGTGGTTGCGAAATGGATGTAGGAATTAAAGAACCGATACGGTGGTATACTTGTCCTTGTATTGTAAAGGTCGGGCAAAACCCTGGCATTGAGACAATTTGATCTGCTCCAAAAGACGTCATATGAAAGCACATGTTGTATTTTCTTATATTATTTAGAAAAAGGCGAGATTCATCAGTTTCATTAGAGAAAAGCTCTTTTAAAGGTTGAACTGGCTCGTCTATATAAGGAAGAGCTACTTTCCCGCCCAAACAACACATACCTGCTGCTTCCTCTTTCCACTTAAGAGCTCCGCAATATTTGCAATCTATGGTCACTGCTTCTATTTTTATAAGCTTGTGAGTTTCATAATCAAGAGTCTCGTCATGCTCAAATGCAGCTTTATTAAACAATATCCATGTATTTCTTGTAAATGTTTGACGTCGCTGTGCTGCCCTTTCAGCAACAGTGCGTCTGCGAGATTCGGCCATTTCATAAGTTTCAGTGGCTCTTTGGGACGCCATGTAAGTCGCTTGCTGCTGACGTCGAGCTTGGGACTGTTCTGGAGTTTCAGCAGCCCGTTGAGATGCCAAAAACTCCGCATTCCGTTCACGTCGGGCTTGGGATTGTTCTGGAGTCTCTGCAGCTCTATGTGCCGCACAACGCACCGCCTGCTCAAGCCTTCGTTGCTCGGCTTGTTGAGACGTCTCATCACGTCTAATTATTTTCATAGCTCGGGCTTTATTAGAGCTTTGCGAAATGTTAGACTTACGCTTTCGCGGCATTTTTATAAGTACTAATTACAAAATAGGTACTTAGTAAAGTTCAAACAAAATACTAAAACAATCTAATTAGTTATATTACGATCGCTGTACAGACGATATCAGTTGTATATGACTGGTCTATGAGGAGCAGCTGTGGCGCGGTTACCCATAACAACCATTCCCAGTGCTCTGTGGGAGCTGAGAGCAGCCTGCTGGTGCTGTGGGTGACATGCTGCGCTGCACACACACAGGGCTGTGCTGCACACAGGAGGGGAGGACGCCATTTGTGTAGCGCTGCTGCCGGTGCTGTCAGGCTGCAGTGTGTGCATCCTCCATGGAGCCGTGCTCAGGTTACTGCCCCTCCCCGTGTGTGAGTCACTTCCCCTCCGCCCAGGTGAGGCGCTCGGAACTTTCCCGGCTGCAGCAGCTGGCGCAGGTGAGCGCATGTTTTATTATACGGTGTTATGGGGAGGGACAATGGCGGCGGGGACCCCCTATGTGAGGACAATGACGGCCCGGTGCCCCGGGGCAACCTGCAGGAGGAAGCCTCACACTCCCCCCGGGCTGTGGGCGCGGGCAGGCCGTGCTGGGACGTGTAGTTCCCTAGTAACCTGTTCCTGACATATGGGCTGTTTTCTGTGTTTTTTTTTTGTTGTTGTTTTTTTAAGTCTGAGAAAATGTCATAAATTATCCTTCTCCCTTTAGCTGTTTCCAGAGTGTAATGTATCAGGGTGAGCTCATGACTGACAGCTGCCAAAGTTTCTAGGAAATGTGTGAACCCCCTGTGCCACACTTGTACCTGGCCACGGTATATGATCACCCCTTTATTCTGACTGTGGACAGGCGGCAACTGTGACCTCACTATACAATGATCCACTATGGGCAAATTATTGTATTATCAATCTCTTCTGACTGCTGTAAATCAGCCATTTAAATATCACCTGTGTATGTGTGTATATAAGAGAGCTCTCAGAGGCCAGATTTTTTCCGACTTAATTGACATGTATCGTTATATTACGACCAAAATTACATAAAATCATTACAAATTGTAGCCTATATGTTATTCCGATGTATAATCTATATTACTGTAAAGTTTCATGCAAATCCGTCCAGTAGTTTTTTCGTGAAAGAGTAACAAACATACATACTCACAAACTTTTGCATTTATAATATTAGTAGGATGTTCATTTAATGTTGGTGCTTTGAGGTAAGGCAGAAACGATTTGCAGGTTTGTTATGACACTGGTATTGTCGATAGTCCGTTTAACCAAACCATCCGATATTAATAACCATCTTCCCGTGAAATTCCTTTACTTAACTAAAATAAGACCAAAACACCATATACTTTGGGAAAAACTGGCCACAGCAGCCTTTATTTAACAAAATTACATAGATAAGTAATTAATTTACACACAATGGTAGGAGGGTCCTTGAAGCTCCAAAGATCTGGTGATTAACATAAACCAAAAATTAACACCAACTTGCCCCCAGCCGATACCCACTGGCTCGAGAGCACCACAACCCAACATGGGTTCCAATAATTACTTCCACATCCCGGGCTCCGACATTGCCTGCCGTGAGACCCCCAAAACCAGATCAGCAATCAACATTTTCCAATTAAGGAATCCATACCCAAATGGATCCCTTATACCAATTTAAAACCAACTTCAAGGACCCACAACCGCCACAACGAGGGCACTTTGAATATCTCAAATGCAAGAGACCCCCCCCGAACGAAAAGCTATGGCCCTCTCAATGCCCTCTTGTAACCCCAAAGCCCACATATCAATACCTACTGCATTCAAATGCACCCCATCCGCCAACCAAAATTCACCCTCCCCTCTCGCTAACTCAAAGTGCCGTACAGCAATCCCCCCATTCCTAGCAACAAAACTAGAGACTGCCCTATTAACTTTAATCCTGGCTTTATTGATCTTCTCCACTGACCTAGCCCTCCGCCAACAATCTCCGACCAAACAATAAACAAGCCTGGAAACGACACCCACAAACGCAACAAATCATGTTTAACATCCCTTATCAACTCTCTAAAAGGCGTGAACCTAGGTCGTTCCCCCCCACGTGCAACACCAAAATGTCAGGTGACCTATCCAAACGCGCATTGTGATGTACCTCCTGCAGCACTCTGCACCAACTCATGCCTCTAAAGCCCAACCACCTAATCACAGCTGTTTCTCTGTCAAAACCGAGCTGCCTTCCTGCAGGCCTTACATCCGCCCTCAGTGCTCCCCAGTGCACGTAGGAGTGTCCCAGAATCCACACCAACGCGGAATTGGAACCTGCGGAAAATACAAACAAACTTGAACAACTCTCGCAATAACAGCACCTGCCAAAAATCAAGCATTAAAGTTGTATTTTACCCTGAGCCTAAGGTCTGACATAACTCCGATAACGCCTCGATTCCCAACGCCCAATGCGCTGTATAGTCTCCCCACTAAGACCACCCACAGCCGCTTCCGTTGCTGCTCCAATCCGAAACGAGTGCGTCCCAAAGCGGGATGCATCTAACCCTAATGAATTTAAACACTTCCTAAATACCGCTATGAACTGATATCTGGACAAGAAGGACCCATCCTCGTGACACAATAATGGACCACCCTACTTTGGTTCGGGCTCCCTAAACAGTTGCAAGCATCTTAACGGACACATAATGGAATTCCTAATTGCTCTCAAAACTACACGCCTCCCTTTTCCTGAGGTACCAATCACATCTGCTGACAAAAGCCCCCCGCCCACTAACCTGCTGGGTGACACGATCTCACCCAACCTCAATGCTCCAAAGAAGGCAAGGGAGAAGGCCAATCTAAAAAGACAGATTTCAAACCCGGAGCAACACACAGAAGGTAACACCCCCCCAATCTTTTCCAAAATGCCAAATAAAACCGGCCTCCTGGAGTCCTCCTGACCTTTCCCCTTCCGAAACCCCTTCAATGCCTGTTTGATCAAAAAACTTTTTGTCAAATCTCTCTGACCATGAAACTTAAAACCAAAAGCCAAAGCCGCCATAGTCCGAGAGATTTTTGCTACAGACCAACCCTCCTCAGCCCCTTGACTAATCCATGACAATAATACACCCAACTGATCGTCATCCTGAGCCGTAAACCCGACTGAATTAAACAACCGATCTTCCCATAAATGGCAAATGGATTGATACGCTTCCCAAGTTGCCACCGCCAACGATGACCTAATCAGCGACTCAGCGGCCCGCATACCACCTTCCAAAGCTCCAGAGGGCACTCCAGCCCCTTGTCTGCCGCCTCTGGTGCCAACTGCCGGAAGCGCTCCCACTGAAAACGAGAAAGTGAGTCAGCAATGGCATTCTGGACTCCCGACACATGAGACGCTGTCACATAAGCATTCATGGAAAGGCAAGTCAGCACTAACTGTCGTAGAACCCTAATTACCCCCATGTTGTCGCAATTAAACCTCACCCTCTTATTTTGCAGTTCCCCCTTCCACAAATATATTGCCACCAAAATGGGAAAAATCTCTAATAGGGCTATGTTCTTTACCAATCCTGATGTTACCCACTCCTTAGGCCAACTGGATGCGCACCATCGACCTCTAAAGTACGCCCCAAAACCTGAACTTCCCGCCACATCCGTGTACAAATCCAAAGCACAATTGTCCTGTACTTCCTCCATGAGCAATGAACGTCCGTTATATTGCTCCAAAAATTTCTCCCACACTACCAAATCATCCCTGTGTTCCGCCGACAAACGCACGTAATGATGCGGCACTTTTACACCCGCCGTAGCGCTGGCTAACCGGCAAGAAAAAATTCTCCCCATAGGAATAATGCGACATGCAAAATTAAGTTTCCCAAGAAGAGACTGCATCTCTCTCAAAGTCATTTTCTTTAACTTCCTAGCCCATGCGACCTCTTCCTTCAAAGCTTTCACTTTCTCCTCAGGCAACTTAAATTCCCAATTCACTGAATCGATTACAATTCCTAAAAAACAAATGGTGGTAGTTGGACCTTCGGTCTTTTCTGGAGCCAAAGGCACTCCGAAACGCTCTGCTACCCACTGAGTCGCTCTCAGCAAAATTTCACAACATGAAGAGGCGCCCGAACCGATGCACAGAAAATCATCCAGGTAATGTACAATGGATTCAAGCCCTGTCACATCCTGTACGACCCATTCAAAAAATGTGCTGAAAACCTCGGACAAGGAGCAAGATAAAGAACATCCCATGGGCAAACATCTATCTACGAAAAACTCGCCCTCCCAGTAACAACCCAACAACCTAACACTTTCAGGATGAACGGGCAACAACCAAAACGCTGACTCCACATCCGTCTTATCCAGCAATGCCCCTTTACCACACTGTCTGACCCACTGAGCCGCCTCATCAAATGATGTATAAACCACAGAACATAGTTCCGGATCAATCCCATCATTCACTGACTTTCCCCGCGGATAGGAAAGATGGTGAATGAGCCAAAACTTATTAGGCTCCTTTTTGGGCACCACCCCCAATGGCGATACTACTAAATTTGAAAAAGGAGGATCGGCAAACGGACCGGCCATACGCCCCAAAGCTACCTCCTTATGTAACTTAGCAGAAACCACCTCCGCATATCGATCTGCTGATCTAAGATTTTTCAACACCCGGGGAATCTCAAATGGAGGTGGAGGAATTTTAAAACCGTCAGCAAAACCTGATACTAACACTGCAGCTTTTTCCCTATCGGGAAACCTACTACCTATCGGGAGCATCGCGGTTAGTTTCACCGGTGTCTCCCCCTTGAGAATTGTTGGCCCCTGCCTTAGCCTTCTTTTTGAAACATCTGGCAGCACCATGAGATGATCCACTGCAGTACGAGCAAAGATGCTTGAACCTGCAGCTGGCCCCAAATTTACACTGGCCGTCGTTGAACTGCCAGCATAATCCCGGTTTCTGTGTTCCCGCTTGCCCCGACGTGCCGCCGCTCCCCTGCGTACTTGATTGACCCCCAGATTGGCCGGCAAAACCGGCCCCTCCATGAAAGGAATGCCCTAATCTAGAAGGAGCCATCACCCGTAACCAAAGGCCAATTTCCTTCTGATCCCATCTTATGGCCGGACGAATAGCTTTCCTCTGACGAAACTGCTCGTCATAACGAAGCCATGCTTGTCTCCCATTGTCTGTGGGCCTCCCCAATAGCATCCATATAGCAAAACAAGGGAGAGCAATTCCCCGGTGCTTTTTCACCTATTACGCACGCCAAAATGGCGAATGCCTGCAGCCAATTAGTAAAAGTCTGCGGGATTAAGCGCCACCTTTTCTTTTCCTCCTCCTCCTTCTTACTATCATCCTTCTTACTTTTTTCCAGGTTAAATTTCACCAGAGGCAAAAGAGAAAAAATTTCGACGTACTCATCTTTCCAAATTTTTTCCCTCACCTCTTTCTTGAGGTGTGCACCTAACGGACCCTCAAAGCACACGTAAACCTCACCGTGAGACCTATCATCCAAATGAATTCTACACTCTTTTTCTTTTTCTGTCTGCACTGACACCGAAACGGGCTCGGGCAATTGGCTCGCACCCCCAAGTCTATTACCTAAACTGTTCAGCCCGCCCCATTGCGGGCTCACCCATGCGGCTAAAAGGCCCCAAAACAGCACTACTACCCCTTTCCAAATGCAACAATAACTCCCTCACATTTGCTAAAACCTCACTCACAGTCTCCCCAACCTGTTCCTGACTTGTACCCCCAGCCACTGACCCCCGATTAACACTTAAACCTGGGGATAAAAAATTCTGGGATAACGAACAAGACATAGAACCCAACTCACCGGGCTGCGGAGGAGCTGTGGTCCCCCCAGCCGATATTCCCGACTCCAGCCGTCCATCCTGACTTCCGACTCCTCCCGTTGGACCCTCTATCTCTTGAGGACCGAGCACCGCCGAAGCACTGGATCCCGCCGACGCAGCCCTGTAAGGCCGAAAGTTACTGACATGCACTGGAGTTGAAGAAGGACCAAGAGGTTGTGTATGTGGGGACATATCAATATCACCCGACCCCCTGCCCGCCCTGCCCCCTGCCCGCAAGGTCTGTGTATTTGCATCCGATCCTGAATTTAACGCTGCCCAGAGACCATCTGTAAGGGCCGGTAACAACACTTGCCTGTTATCACCGCCCTATTGCTGGCCATCGTGGATAATCCTGCCGTCTACTGTGTCTGAGGAGGCGGGCCGCCCGACCGGAGCATCGCCGAGGCGACCCCCCGTGACGTCACTGGTGTTGAGAGGACTGGCTCGTGTAGGCCCCTGCCCGAATGCGGCCTACTAACCGCCGTGTGACACGCGCTGGCAAGTGATTCCTCCCAGACCGGGGCCAGCTGCTGCGCTTCCTGACCGGCACCCGGCCTGGAGGGTCCCCAGAGGGGCTCCTGCGCCTGCGCTGTGTCTGGGGAGCTAAATGAGGCGACAGCCTGGCAGGAGGCCGCGCCCGACGGGAACGCCGCTCAGGCTGTGCTGACACAGCCACCGTCCTCGCTCCCCTTCCGACGATCGCTGCTACCTGCTCTTCCAGCCAGCCAGCAGGGTGCAACTCTGCAGGCGCCCTCAGGGATTCAAACAGCTGCGCCGTGGACGCCATGAGGTACGCCGCACGATGTGGGGGAGACAACTCACCACCCTTGTGAGCGGGAAAATGTGACGCCCCTCCCCTCCTTGGCACTTAAACGCCCCCCGTTAACCCCTCCCAATGTTAATAGTCTTAGCCACTCCCTCCAACCCATCGTCATGCAGGCCTGCGTCCAAGCCTGCGGGGGAGGGGGCGGCTGTACTCCAGCCTGTCCTTGAGATTTACTTGCGATTTAATGTAGCATTATAGTCAAGTTCTGTTTACATAATTTTTGCCTCCATCAGAGGTATAAATCAGAAATATTCCCCGACTTATACCTCTGACGGAATCTTCCAAAGTATGCCACTGTATGCTATTGACTCCTAGTATAAGAAAGTGTAAGAAAAAAAATGCAGAATAATACTGGCCCAATGTATGCCAAAAGGACAATCTTTTAATACACACTGGGTGACCAGTCAAGCGTCAGCAATGGCTTGCTAGGGGATTGCAGAGGTGAAAATACTACTTTTTTTATGAGTATCCACAACTGTGCATTTTGCTGTGCGGATTATCCACAGGCAATCCACAGTAAAACCCACAACGTTAGACTTTGAAATCTGTTTTTTTCCCATTATATCCAAAGCATATCTATGCTCTTTTTGATATGTGAAACTGACATGCTGCCTAAAAAAATCTGCCTTTCTGGTCAATTTCGGTGCAGAAAATTGGCACAGCATGTGGATGAGATTTTTTAAAATTTTCTGCTGATGATTTTCTGTGTAAATTCACACAAAAATCTACAGACTTTTTATCCCATATGAATTCACTCCAAAAGCTCATGTACATAGATATGCACTAAGCCTGTGCAGCTCCTTTAGCCTATATCTACAGGCTTTGTTGTGCTCCACTATACATACTGCTATATTCCATGATGCGCATGTAAGCAGATACTGTTAATCCAGGGCAGAGGGATCGGAGAAGCCGCCGGGGACCCGGTGACTTTTAAGGTATGTTTTTCTCTGTAACATGCAGCATCAAACATACCTAGCTGAGGTCATACAGCTATTGCCTGATACATGCTGCCCGTTAATCAGGCAGCATGTGACGCGCCCCCTGGGCCATATTCTTTAGGGGAATACCCGGATCAGATGGGGGTTGTAGTCTCCGAGTGGCTGTGACCCGGTCCGTGCCCAGGGTGTCAAGCTCAGTGTGTGGCAGTCCTTACTGATGTTACTAAAGTTCTTTATGTCGACTACGCCACCCGTTGAATTGCGGTCACTACGGCCGCCGCTGCAGCAGGGTCCGCTGAGGCTGATGGTGTTTGTGCAGCTTAGGTAGTATAACCCCCAACGGGAGGGGTATAGCCTCAGGGGGTCAGGTGCAGAGGATGGTGGTTGTGGAGGTGCAGGGATGATGGTAATGAGAGACAGAGTCGGATTGTGCAGTTCAGGGTTCTTTACTTACTGCAGATGTTCCGGTCACTCCGGCCTTGAGTGACCACCCGAGCCGCGCTGCGTCCACCAGGTCCTGGACTCGGCCAACCCCCAAGTAGTTCTGGAGCGTGGTTCTGAGCTCCCGTTCTGCCTTGTCCTCGTTTCTGGCCTTCCCCACCAGGGATCCACCTATGTCCGGCTCCCTCGGGCCTTCTGTTGGTAACCCTTGACTCTGGGTTCCCTGACCCTACGCGTGGTCTGCCTTCTGGGTGGATATGGTGGGTGGCCGTGGCAGATGCTGCCCACGGCCTCCGGTCTCTGGCTGAGGTATGCTGTAGCCCCCACCAGTTTGGGATCCGGTACCCTGTTGCCAACTCTTCACCCTGTGATTGTATTTGGGTTCTCAGAGTTCCTTCTTTCTCCCCCTCTGGGTCTTTCTTTCTCCTCTCTCACTCTTGTCCTGGGGCTGCTCTGCTCTTCTGCTCTCTTCCACTGCTCTGCAAAGTCTGGCTGACTCCTCACAGACTGACCAGCCTCCTACAAAGACTCCTCTGCAAAGACCCTGTCCTAAGATGGTGCCCACCTTATATACTCCCTCTATGTGTGAGCTCAGGTGACCAGCACCCAATGAGCTCCTAGCTTTACCCAGACTGCTCCCCCTATCTGCCCCTACACTACTGGGATGTACCACCCCCCTCCCACTCCAGCCAGGAACAGACTCTGTCGTACCTGCACATTTCTAAGTGGGAGTACCGTTGGTCTGTTCCTCGGAAATGGGATGTGTGTAGTGCATGCAGCTTTCTGAGCTCAGCTCCACACTCCATCCTTACCCGGGAGTGGAATATCACACCTCTGGGTTGAGGTGCAATACCCCTGTAGCAGCCGAATCCTCAGGGTGCTACATTCCCCCCTGGTAAATCACAGCACGTCCTCGGGCTGTAAGAGATAAAAAACACCAAACATACAATTTTTGCATAAACAACATAATAAAACATATAAAACAACATATATTAGCAGCATCATAAAACTTTTCATATAAAACTTCTTGTCTTCTGGTACCTCCGGTCACAGTGCAACTTGTGACCGGGTAAAGTGCGACAGTCTCTTGAAGAAAAATCAGTTCTTCTATAAAACCAGTAGGGGGCGCTTTAGGAAGCGCAACTATATACAAGGGATATGGCCGCTCTCAGTCCTCGGCCAGGTATTAGGAAAGGGATGACCGCTCTCAGTCCTCGGTCAGTGGGATTAAGGGAAATACGGGTAACAGTTCAATTCTCTGGTCCCAACGGGGACTATATTAGCAGCAACAGTTCACTGTGCCCCGACGGGCAACTATATACAGCTTCTACTTTGCTGTACTTAACGACGACGTCCTCCTGCTCTTTCTTTGTGATTCACTTTAGCTTCAGACCCGTCCGGGTCCTCTTGCTCCTCCTCACACCGCAGCTCCTCCTCCGTCAGGCGATGCACATGGAGGGCGTAGGGTCCTTTGGCACACTTGTGCCGGGTGAAGGTGACCTCGTCCCCTACATACAGGTCACGTCCTCTGTGTCCCTCCGGTAGGTGGGACTCAACGTCTCTTCTTGTCACGAAGACGTCGCCTGGGGTGCGGTGATCTCGGATGAAGCCCCACCCGTGCTGCATATTAAACTTGATCACAGTCCCGGTGGAAGGGGGACCATGAGCTGCACGGGGACTCCTCCTGGCCCGGCTCTTCTGCTCCGCGCTCTTTATTTGGGCTTGTTGTTCCCGGACCCGCTTCTCTCTCCGCTCCCTCTCAAAGACCTCGAGCTGCTGCCGGCAGCACTCTGCACGCTCCGCTGCAGCTGCCCGAGTCTCCTGAGTGAACCCCATGAGATCTTCTCCGGTGGGGTCCCACTCAAACTGTGCCTCCTCTAGCGGGGGCGAGGTCCTTTTTACGGGCTTTGGAACTGGAATCAGGGGTTCGTCTAGGGGTCTCTCTTTCCGGAGTCGGGGATGGTGAAACTCCGGTGGCCATATGAAGGGCTGCCCATCCGGGCACGTATGTTGGGCGAACAGGTCTTCACCCAGGTGCGGCACTTTTGATGTTACGGGCGCTGTGGTGGTAGCGGCGCCCGGGTTGACCAGGCCTTGCGGCCAGGCCTGAGGCACCTGGAAAGTGAAGGGCACCGTAAGGACGGCGGCGCCCTGGGCTACTTGGCCCTGCGACCAGGCCGGTGGCTCCGCGGAGGTAGGGGGCGCTGTTGGTATTGCGGCGCCCGGGGGTACTAGGCCCTGCGACCAGGCTGGTGGTACTTCCTGCTTGGTCACGCTCGGGGTCGAGGCGTGTGACGTCACAGGGGTCGCGGCTGCGGCTTCCGGTTGAGGCCTAGTCTGTGGCGGTGACGTTGCGGTTACGGGCACGGCAGGGGGTACTTCGGGCTCTGCGACGGGGAGCTGGGGCAGGTACGCGGTTTCCCGGTTTGGGGTAGAGACGTCCCCTTTACCTGCCTCCTTTCGTTCGGCTCCCTTCTCGGCGCCGTCTCCGGCCTTGAGTCCTCCTGCGCCATCCTCAGAGGCGGTCTGTCTCCTCGTCTCGGGTGGCGTGCTCCGCTGACGGGTTCTTGTCTGCTGGGCCATCTCACGGCTCCACTCTGCCAACGTCTCCCGCTGCACCCGGGCCATCCTCCGTGCGAGGCTCTCCAGCGCGGTCTGTGCACACTCCCGGTCTCGGGGGAGCTGTGTTAGGATCTCCAGCAGGCCTTCTGGAGTGGCGACCTGCAACAGGCTCCTGACCACTGGGTCGGTGCTGCCTGGAGTGGCGGCCCGCATCAGGCTCCTGACCACTGGGTCGGTGCTGCCTGGCTCTCCCTCCATCTCCGGGTAGGCTCTTTCTGGACTCTGCTCCAGGCTTCTTGTCTCCGGGTGCGCTCTCTCCAGACTGCTCCAGGCGACACCCATCTTTGCTCTCTTGTTCTCAGTCCTCCCACTTCGAGGGCGGTCCCGGGGCCACTTGGTGATTGTCAGCTCCAGGGGCAGTTCTTTCACGCTGACAGACACCTCTAGCATCACAGTCTCTGTTGGTGGGGGCGGTTTCCACTTTTGGCGCCATGTTCGGTCCTGGCCCACGATGGGAGGCGGCCTCTTACCACCCTCTGGCACGCCCATAATGGCGTCCGCTCTTCCAAGGCGGGAAACCTTTGGAAATGGCGGGAATCGTCTCCCAGTGGCGGGAAACTCTGCAGATGGCGAGAAAAAGCTGTTAATGGCGGACAACCGGCGGGAATCGATCTGTGATGGAGTCCGATGGCGGGGACCCTCCGGGACCGGCGGGAGACTTCTTTTTGAGGTAAACTCGTTCTTTTCTTCAGGCACGCAGTACCCGGGTGTTGCGGGCACGTGATCCTGCCGACTACGCCAAAGTTGACGCGCCCCCTGGGCCATATTCTTTAGGGGAATACCCGGAGCCGGATCAGATGGGGGTTGTAGTCTCCGAGTGGCTGTGACCCGGTCCGTGCCCAGGGTGTCAAGCTCAGTGTGTGGCAGTCCTTACTGATGTTACTAAAGTTCTTTATGTCGACTACGCCACCCGTTGAATTGCGGTCACTACGGCCGCCGCTGCAGCAGGGTCCGCTGAGGCTGATGGTGTTTGTGCAGCTTAGGTAGTATAACCCCCAACGGGAGGGGTATAGCCTCAGGGGGTCAGGTGCAGAGGATGGTGGTTGTGGAGGTGCAGGGATGATGGTAATGAGAGACAGAGTCGGATTGTGCAGTTCAGGGTTCTTTACTTACTGCAGATGTTCCGGTCACTCCGGCCTTGAGTGACCACCCGAGCCGCGCTGCGTCCACCAGGTCCTGGACTCGGCCAACCCCCAAGTAGTTCTGGAGCGTGGTTCTGAGCTCCCGTTCTGCCTTGTCCTCGTCTCTGGCCTTCCCCACCAGGGATCCACCTATGTCCGGCTCCCTCGGGCCTTCTGTTGGTAACCCTTGACTCTGGGTTCCCTGACCCTACGCGTGGTCTGCCTTCTGGGTGGATATAGTGGGTGGCCGTGGCAGATGCTGCCCACGGCCTCCGGTCTCTGGCTGAGGTATGCTGTAGCCCCCACCAGTTTGGGATCCGGTACCCTGTTGCCAACTCTTCACCCTGTGATTGTATTTGGGTTCTCAGAGTTCCTTCTTTCTCCCCCTCTGGGTCTTTCTTTCTCCTCTCTCACTCTTGTCCTGGGGCTGCTCTGCTCTTCTGCTCTCTTCCACTGCTCTGCAAAGTCTGGCTGACTCCTCACAGACTGACCAGCCTCCTACAAAGACTCCTCTGCAAAGACCCTGTCCTAAGATGGTGCCCACCTTATATACTCCCTCTATGTGTGAGCTCAGGTGACCAGCACCCAATGAGCTCCTAGCTTTACCCAGACTGCTCCCCCTATCTGCCCCTACACTACTGGGATGTACCACCCCCCTCCCACTCCAGCCAGGAACAGACTCTGTCGTACCTGCACATTTCTAAGTGGGAGTACCGTTGGTCTGTTCCTCGGAAATGGGATGTGTGTAGTGCATGCAGCTTTCTGAGCTCAGCTCCACACTCCATCCTTACCCGGGAGTGGAATATCACACCTCTGGGTTGAGGTGCAATACCCCTGTAGCAGCCGAATCCTCAGGGTGCTACACATGTATCATGTGTCAAGTATAAAACTGAATCACAATACAGCCATGTGCATGCGCTCTCACAGTTGGAAAAATGGATTATTGTTCTCATGCCCACCCCGTGTTCTAAGAGGAGAGGATTTGAAAATCACAGAACTTAAAGCAGTGTTGAAGTCAGGACATGATGAAATACATCAATATAAAAGTCAAGTATTCTTTTAAGCCTGGGAGTTTCTGGGAGTTGACTTTGTGTTGACTTTTGTGTTTTTTTTTTTCCGTTACAGATAGCCTCTTCTGAGATGCTGTAGGCACTTGGCATTTTATTCAGTAGCCTAATTAAAAATTAAGCTATGCGCCCAAGGCTTAATCTTAAAAAATATAAGCCTTGCCTCTCCATTCCTTTCATAATAAATAAATGATTTAAAGATCTGACTATTGTGGGTATTGGACAGCCTCAGGTATAGTATTACAGATGGTGCACTCCGCTTTGATTTGGAAGCTATCAATTTGGCACAAATAGTGTGATTTTATTCCACATCACAGAAAGAAAAATACATTAGCCAAGCAGACATGTAATTAACCATACATCACTGAAAAGAATCTTGTTAAACTGTAAGAATACAATATGGAATAATACACAGGCTAATAAATGGACTTTAGACATATTTGCTGTTAAATATTAATTTTCAAATCTCCACATAAAATTCAGACTTGGACATTTCTTCTCTTACTTCCTGTAAATATAGCAATCATTTTTACATTGTAAATTCTGGAGAATTATTTAGTCTGTGACCATTGGTAGAGTTGCAGTTATGAACACATGGCTAGAATTTGTTCATTCATATTGTGTGCATCCCTTGATGTTATTAATCCAATAGTGGCATTTTGGACATTTCTCAAATGTAAAAACTTTAGCATTTGTAGAATACATTAGAAGAACTAGACATACAGTACAGACCAAAAGTTTGGACACACCTTCTCATTTAAAGATTTTTCTGTATTTTCATGACTATGAAAATTGTACATTCACACTGAAGGCATCAAAACTATGAATTAACACATGTGGAATTATATACTTAACAAAAAAGTGTGAAACAACTGAAAATATGTCTTATATTCTAGGTTCTTCAAAGTAGCCACCTTTTGCTTTGATGACTGCTTTGCACACTCTTGGCATTCTCTTGATGAGCTTCAAGAGGCAGTCACCGGAAATGGTCTTCCAACAATCTTGAAGGAGTTCCCAGAGATGCTTAGCACTTGTTGGCCCTTTTGCCTTCACTCTGCGGTCCAGCTCACCCCAAACCATCTCAATTGGGTTCAGGTCTGGTGACTGTGGAGGCCAGGTCATCTGGCGTAGCACCCCATCATTCTCCATCTTGGTCAAATAGCCCTTACACAGCCTGGAGGTGTGTTTGGGGTCATTGTCCTGTTGAAAAATAAATGATGGTCCAACTAAACGCAAACCGGATGGAATAGCATGCCGCTGCAAGATGCTGTGGTAGCCATGCTGGTTCAGTATGCCTTCAATTTTGAATAAATCCCCAACAGTGTCACCAGCAAAGCACCCCCACACCATCACACCTCCTCCTCCATGCTTCACGGTGGGAACCAGGCATGTAGAGTCCATCCGTTCACCTTTTCTGCGTCGCACAAAGACACGGTGGTTGGAACCAAAGATCTCAAATTTGGACTCATCAGACCAAAGCACAGATTTCCACTGGTCTAATGTCCATTCCTTGTGTTCTTTAGCCCAACCCGTCTCTTCTGCTTGTTGCCTGTCCTTAGCAGTGGTTTCCTAGCAGCTATTTTACCATGAAGGCCTGCTGCACAAAGTCTCCTCTTAACAGTTGTTGTAGAGATGAGTCTGCTGCTAGAACTCTGTGTGGCATTGACCTGGTCTCTAATCTGAGCTGCTGTTAACCTGCGATTTCTGAGGCTGGTGACTCGGATAAACTTATCCTCAGAAGCAGATGTGACTCTTGGTCTTCCTTTCCTGGGGCGGTCCTCATGTGAGCCAGTTTCTTTGTAGCGCTTGATGGTTTTTGCAACTGCACTTGGGGACACTTTCAAAGTTTGCCCAATTTTTCGGACCGACTGACCTTCATTTCTTAAAGTAATGATGGCCACTCGTTTTTCTTTACTTAGCTGCTTTTTTCTTGCCATAATACAAATTCTAACAGTCTATTCAGTAGGACTATCAACTGTGTATCCACCTGACTTCTGCACAATGCAACTGATGGTCCCAACCCCATTTATAAGGCAAGAAATCCCACTTACTAAACCTGACAGGGCACACCTGTGAAGTGAAAACCATTTCCGGTGACTACCTCTTGAAGCTCATCAAGAGAATGCCAAGAGTGTGCAAAGCAGTCATCAAAGCAAAAGGTGGCTACTTTGAAGAACCTAGAATATAAGACATATTTTCAGTTGTTTCACACTTTTTTGTTAAGTATATAATTCCACATGTGTTAATTCATAGTTTTGATGCCTTCAGTGTGAATGTACAATTTTCAAAGTCATGAAAATACAGAAAAATCTTTAAATGAGAAGGTGTGTCCAAACTTTTGGTCTGTACTGTATATGTTTCTGAGTTTGTTTGAACCACTTGGTTTCTCAATCTATCTGCTATACAATGGCAACTAAAGGTTACTTTAGACTGCTTGATGCGCAGTGTTAAACAACCACCAGCTGGTAAAATGCTTGCCGGTCGGCGGTTGTTTAATTGTCCCTTTACACAGGCCAACCCGGCTTCAGATATGCTCTGAACCATCAGTAATACATTGTATAGTGGGCATAGGCTGCCATTATTCTTAGCAGCACTAATTCTGTTTAAGCAGGACGATGCACAGCCGAAAACGATAATCTTTTGTGCAACATAACAGATCATTTTCATTTCAACTGGCGAACAGTGTTTTGCTCGTTTGTCAGTTGATCGGCAGCCTACTTAGACTGCACTATTAACAAGAAGTGGTGCTCTTAGGAACGCTCGTTCAAGATAATCATGCAGTGTGGATGGACCCTTAATTTCTGTGCCCACTGCATTTAGTGTATATGTAGCGCCCCGAGGGTTCGGTCGCTACAGAGGTATTGCACCTCACCCAGAGGTGTGATATTCCACTCCCGGGTAAGGATGGAGTATGGACCGGGACTCAGTTAGCTGCATGCATCACACACACCCCATTTCCGAGGGACAGCTCAACGGTGCTCCCACTAGACAGAAGTGCAGGCACGACCGACTATGTCCCTGGCTGGAGTGGGGAGGGGGGTGGAATACCCAGTGCTGTAGGGGCAGATAGGGGTTGGTTCCTGAGCGTAGATAGGAGCCCATTGGTTGCTGGTCACCTGGGCTCATGGTCAGAGGGAGGTATAAAAGGTGGGCACCATCTTAGATCAGGAGTTCAGTTCAGTCTGTTCAGTCAGTGAGAGGAGAAGACCGAGAGTGGAGGCTCTGTAGGAGCTCCACTCAGGAGCGGGCCTAGAGAGAGGCCGAGGAAGCGAGAGTGGAAGAGAGAGAGAGAGGAGGTGAAAGGGAGCTGTGATTACGTCTCATCCCAGCTCCACGAGAAAGGAACAGAAAGGAACAGGAAGGAACAGAAAAGGAGAAGAAGAGACAGAGAAACAGAAGGGCTCAGGAACAAGAAGGTGGAAGGGACCCTAAGAACCCACGAGAATACAGGGTGAAGGGTTAGGCGGATTAAGGGTGCCGGATCCCAAGTTGGTGGAGGAGAAACTACCCTCAGCCAAAGACCGGACGTCGTGATCATTTATTGGTGCGACACCTCATCAAACCTGCTAGGAAGGCACCATATAGGACAGCGGAGAACGGGGCCCACGTTTACCCGCACAAGTCCGCGGCAGCTGGACAAAAGTGGGTCACTGGTGAGGCAGGCCAGAGAAAGAAAAGAAGGAGGTCCTGTGCCATATTCCTGAGCTGCCTGGGAGTTGACCGAGCCCCTCACCTGGTGGACGCAGCACGGCTCGGGAGGTCACTACCTGTACAGAAGTGACCCGGAGTACCTGAACTGTGAGTAAAAGACATTGGACTGCAGTACGTTGTCTGTGTGCTCTTTCGCTCCTCCAGCACTAACGGCACTGGGACTCTCACCACCATCACTCCCACCATCCACTACACTGCCCTGGGGCCACACTCTTCCCGTGGGGAGTCACACCATCCTAGCTGCATACATCATCGGCCCCAGCGGTCTGCCCTGCAGCGGCGGTTCCTAATAACCGCAATCCAAGGGTGGCGTAGTCGGACATTATCTAAAACATCTAAAAGACTGCCACTGGTCTGACCACCCTGAGCCACGGGACCGGGTCGCCACTACTACCCCCATCGTCTCCCTATTGCCCGGTTCCGAGTGCCCCACGGCCCAGGGGGCGAGTCATATACCTCAGGAATATTTTCCAACATATATACAAACCTTTTTTATACCCCTTAAATACAAATATTTAAAACTTGGTGTACAGATAGAATATTAGATCTAAATTTAACACATACAGTAGATATAGCATCAGAAAAAGATCATAACATAACTACAATACCAGAACTAAACAAATTTTTTGTACCAAAACTAACATCATTACATAACTGCAAAACACAAACCAAACTCAGTACTCAGAGAATGCTATCAAAACTAAGCTCAGTAATAAATATAGCTTCAGAACCAAGCTTAGTAAATATTCAGCACCAGAAAAAAATTCAGCATACCATCATAACCAACCTTAGTGCATAAATACAGTGCAAGGACAAGCTGAGTATATACATATAATGCCAAAAACAAAGAACATAAACAATTAATACAGTTCCAGAACCAAACACAGTACATACAATACAAAAGCCAAGCACAGTAAGTACAATACCAGAACAGATCTGATTTAAAAAATATAGTACCTGTACTAAGCTCTGTACATAAATACGGCATCAAAACGAAGCACAGTACATTACCAGAACCACATTCAATAAATACAGTATCCAAATCAAGCACATTAAATACAGTACCAAAACCAAGCGCAAAACATAAATACACTACCAAAAACAAGTTCACTATGTAAATACGTCAAAGACAAGTGCAGAATGTAAATGCACTACTCTGGAGCAATTTCAGAACAGATCCTACTACATAAGATTCTACAATGTATACGTTTCTACAAACTATAATTTACAGTAATGCCTGAACACTGATAAAGCATGATGGGAGTTATTGTTTGCACCCCCCATCATCGTTGCAGATCATATAGTGATTCTTGCAGATGAATAGATAATGACATTCAATGACTGACAGGACAGGTCTTCTGTGATTGGAGTTGTTCTTCTACATATTCTTATCCATGTGGACCAAACAACTATGATGACTCCCAAAGCTTACATCTGCGGCTCCTCACTTCTGCTGCCCATTTTCACACTCTGTATTAATATAAACTGCTCATAATGCCACACACTGTTCCCCCTGAATATATTATCTCCAATCGATGTGCCCCTGGAAAAGTGGTCCCCAACATTTGTTACGTTGAGAGTCACATTCAGCTCTAAGCAGTGGTCTCGAGCCAAATTCTCGAAGAAGTCGAAGAAGCCACATAACCAATAGAAAACAGGAAACAACCGAAACAAGAGTTTGGAAGGTACTCCCTGTCTAATTCTTCAGCTTTCAGTTGCAACAGACCCCAGGATCGCTGGCGTTAAGCTACTATCATCTCTGGTACAGGGAGCTGCTTGCAGCTGAAACTATGTAAAACAGCCGACAAACGCTGTGAATAGAATCGCTCAGCTCCTGAGCGCACTCCACACATCAGGATGCTACCAGTAGCGGATACTGTATATCTGTTACTGGTCGTTAAAAGGTTATTCCAGCTCAGCTCACTTCCGTACTGCAGTGTCACATTATGTCTAAACACGCCTGCCGGGAAGAATAGGCCAGGTGCACGATTCCTGTTAATGGCGTAAGCGACCCTGCAGGCATCTGCAGATGTGACGTCACCAGTGTTGCTCACCTCCAGATACAGACGTGAGTGCAGCCAGATAATCTTTTACGCCTGTCCAAATGAACCTATAAAGTCAGATTAATTTTTAAAGGACTATTATCACTGCTCACCTGTATTGGGAGGTGAGCGGCGACAGTAACATCACTTTTATGGATACCTGCAGGGACGAATGCTCCATTCACAGGTGTCATGCATCTGTCCTAATAAATATGACATAAGCACAATGTCAGGCAATCACACACATGATCCAGCAGATATCTGTAGATGTGACGCACCAGTCACCTCCCAATTTGTAAGTGTGAAGAATAGGAATAATAATCATTTAACCATAATTAGGTAAAATGACCATTGTAAGAACTGCCTTCCTCTAACTAAAAACCTGTCACTGAAGGAGGTGGGCAGGTTTGGAGGAGCAATGGGGAGCAATGTGCGTGCATACTCATACTGAGAGTAGAGTATAGAGTATGCAGTTGGAAGCAGAGAGCCTGTGAACGGCTATGCAGTGCTGTGGAACCTAGCACAGGAACAAGCTAGGAGGCAGCTGTATGCTCAAAGAGGATAATGTCACCAGCAAGAAAAATGAGGCAGCGATAGCGCCACCCCTACTCGACCTTGGATTTTTCCATTTTTGCGTTTTCGCTTTTCCTCCCTGTCTTCCCAGAGCTATAACTTTTTTATTTTTCTGTCAATATGGCCATGTGAGGGCTAGTTTTTTGCGGGACAAGTTGTACTTTTGACGACACCATTGTTTTTACCATATCATGTACTGGAAAATGGGAAAAAAATTCAAAGTGCAAAAAAGTGTAATTCCACAAATGGTTTTTTTTTTACCATGTTCACTAAATGCTAAAACTGCCATTAAGATTCCCCAGGCCATTACGAGTTCATAGATGCCAAACATGTGTAGGTTCTTTTTTTATTTAAAGGGAATCTGTCATCACTTTGGAGTTATCAGACCTCTACTATGGCCATGCAGGGTATAGAAAAGTAAATCTATACATACCTCTATGGCACATAGTAGAGGTTTGATTGCATAGAAAAGCACGTTAATCAATTTTATTTTGTACAGGCTTGGCGTCGGCAGCCGCCGGGGAGTCAGTGTCTCTTCCCGGCGTCTGCGCAATAGAAACCTGCAGCGCAGTGCAAAGGCAGACGGGGCCGGGATGAAGCAAAGCGCAATCTCTGACGTGCAGAGGAGGGGGGGGATATGATAATTAATCATATAGGTGGGGATTTGAAGGAATAATAAGCATATAGATGGGGATTGCTTGGCCTCCCCAGCAGGGCCGGCTCCAGGTTTTTGTGGGCCCTGGGTGAAAGAGTCTCAGTGGGCCCCTTTAACACATACCTCGATTCATGATGCACAGATACCGCAGAGAAATATAGATATATAGTACAATGCCGAAGATTTCACTTCTTACATTACATGACCGATATGTATTGTAAATTCCACAATAGCTCAGAAACCGGCGAATCCTCGCAATGCACAGTGCAGACCGGACAGTATAGTCCTCCATACAGTATTATGGCACCACAGAGTCCTCCAAACAGTATTATGGGCCCCATATATTGCTCCATACAGAATACTGGCCCCCATAAAATGCTCCATACAGTATTATGGGCCCCATATATTGCTCCATACAGAATACTGGCCCCCATAAAATGCTCCATACATGATACTGGCCCCCGTATAACGCTCCATACAGGATATTGGCCCCCATATAACGCTCCATGCAGGCTGTTCCCCCCACATAATGCCTCATGCAGGCTGTTCCCCCCACATAATGCCCCACGCAGGCTGTTCCACCCTTATAATGCCCCATGCAGGCTGTTCCTCCCTTATAATGCCCCATGCAGGCTGTCCCCCCCCTTATAATGCCCCATGCAGGATGTTCCCCCGTTATAATGCCCCATGCAGGATGTCACCCCCCTTATAATGCCCCATGAATTATGTCACCCCCCCTTATAATGCCCCATGCAGGATGTCACCCCCGCTTATAATGCCCCATGCAGAATGTCACCTCCCTTATAATGCTCCATGTAGGATGTCGCACCCCCCTCCCTTATAATGCCCCATGCAGGATGTCACTTCCCCCCCATATAATGCTCCATGCAGGATGTCACCCCCCCTCCCTTATAATGCCCCATGCAGTATGTCACCCCCCCTTTTAATGCCCCATGCAGGAAGTCACCCCCCCTTTTAATGCCCCATGCAGGATGTCACCCCCACCCTCCCTTATAATGCCCCATGCAGGATGTCACACCCCCCTCCCTTATAATGCCCCATGCGGGATGTCACACTCTCCCTCCCTTATAATGCCCCATGCAGAATGTCACACCCCCTCCCCCCTCCCTTATAATGCCCCATACAGGATGTCACACCCCCCTCCCTTATAATGCTCCATGCAGGATGTCACACCCCCCCTCCTCCCTTATAATGCCCCATGCCTCCATACATTAAAAAAAAAAAATCAAATATTCACCTCACTTCGCCTCACCTGCTGCCGCCAGCGTCGCCGGCGTCTTCCCGCTCTGCGCTGTGACGGCTCAAGAGAGAGCGCGGTGGAAAGACTTCACCATGCCCTCTGACCTGAGACGTCACAATCAGAGGACGCGGAAGAGACCGGAGCTGCTGCGGAGGCACTGGGAGAGGTAGGTATTGTTTCGCCGGCTGCCGGGGCCCTGAGCAAGCGGGGGGGGAGCGGGTGCTGACACCGCTCTCCTCCGCTCACGGGTCCCATAGTGCAGCGGGGTGTCCGACGGTGAGTGGCCGGGTGCGCTGGGTGCTGACGCCGGGCCCTGGTCCCCCGGACGCCAAGCCTGTGCAAAATAAAATTGACTACCATGGGCCATACAGGTACAATATGTATAGATTTACTTTTCTATACCCTGTATGCCATAGTAGAGGTCTGATAACTCCAAAGTGGTGAAAGATTCCCTTTAAGTGGTGAAAAAAAAATCCAAAGTTTGCAAAAAAAAAAAATGATGCCATTTTCCGAGACCTGTAGCGTCTCCATTTTTCGGGATCTGGGACCAGGTGGGGGCTTTTTTTTTGTGAGCTGAGCTAATGTTTTTACTAATACCATTTTGGGGTAGATACGGTCTTTTGATCTCCTGTTATTGCATTTATTGCAATGTTGTGGTGACCAAAAAAACTTAATTCTTAATTTTTTCTCTCGTTATGCCGCTTACCGATCCGATTTTTTTTTATATTTGTTTTTCTTTTTTAATAAATTTGCAAAAATTTCTACATTTCTGTTTTTTTTCCAGCCAAGATGGGGTGCAGAGTGTACTTTAATGAGAAAAAAAATGAACTTTTTAGAATTTACCAAATGGCTGCAATGAAACAAAGAGAGAAAAATTTAAAGGGGTCTGAATACTTTCCGTACCCACTGTATAATGGCTTAACATACTGCTGCCTTAAACTGAATGGCATCAAATGCTGTGCCATCTGAAAATAAGACTGCTACAAATACTGCTGCATGTACTGTCCCTCTAAAAAGTCAGTCCAATATAGCACCCCCCCCCAAAAAAAAATACAAATCATAACCATGCAGTAATTGCCTTTCAAAAACTGATAGAACTACATAGCGTCACCCAAAATATCAGAGACCGTGTCAACCTAAATTTAAAAAGACTTGTTTCTGTTCCTCCACTGATAACCCACAATGCATGCTAGGCTCCTAGGAGAGCAAGCACTGAATGGCAGGGCTAGGAGCTTAGGGCTCCCTTGCACCTGTTAACCCCCTCATGGCCAGGCTATTTTCCATTTTTCCATTTTGTTTTTCCCTCCCCTTTTTCCAAGAGCTATAACTTTTTTTTTCCGTTCACACAGCCATATGAGAGCTTGAGTTTTGCAGGGCAAATTTTATTTTTGAATTACATCATTCATTTTATCATGTGATACACCGGAAAGCGGGAAAAAAAATTCAAATTTCAAAAAAAATTTTTTATTATTTTTATTTACCATTAGTGATGGGCAGACCCGTGGTCCGGCCAAACATCTATTAAAAGTTCGGTTTGGGAACCAGAACAGTACCCGAACCGGAATCCGGACCCCATTCATATGAAATGGGGGGCCCGAAAATCCTTGGTTTCCCAGGCTGTCATCTGTGCTACAGCACAGGAAACAGAAGCTCTGATCGGCGGTAACATCATTCCTGCAGGTCAGAGTGCTGCAGGATCACGCTGTCAGATGTCAGTGTGAGCCCGCAGCTGTAACTGTGACCTACGGTAAATAGCTAACAGCTGGTCACAGGTGTTGGCTGATGACTACTACTCCAATCAGCCTACGCCTGCTGTCACTGATAACTAGAGATGAGCGTTGTTTTACTCGAACTGTTCGCCAATCTCAAATTCGAGCTGTTTTGGGCGGTGTTCGAGACGTTCGGCGAACACGAACAATTTGAGAAAAATTCGGCTGTTCGAGGTTATGTTCGATAACTGTTCGTGCACCAAAATCATAACTGGATTTTTTCTCAGTAATGATGAAAATTAATGTTAATACGCAGTTTGAGTGTACAGCGGGGTGGGGGGAGGGGCAGGGGATGGATCTCTGCAGGAACAATGAAGATCTCCATTTTTTTTTTCTCTTTCCCGCATTTACAGTGGGGAGGTGCAATCTGTCAGCCTATCAGCAGCGCACACACGGAGCGAAGTGCTTTTTTTCACACAAGCAAGGGCATGTGTCATTGGCAGTGTATGTCACATGTCCTTGCCCTATAAGACCAAGCCATTTTCCCCGTCGCCACCATTTTCTCACTGCTGCAGCTTGCGTGTTAGACGGCACCGCTGTTGCTGTGTGCGCTATACCTTGTTAATTTCAAGCCAATTTTCGCACAAATCTACAGATAGCTTGGGAGTAGGGAATAGTTGTGATTGCAGTCCTTTTCAGGACTAGGTTACATCAGTTCCTATCAGTTTTTGCCAGGCAGGTCTGTGCAAGTTTTTTTCACAGCATTTGGCTGAATCTAGCAAAGCTAATCCTTTTTGGCCTATTGCAGAGTGTGTTAGTCAGTGGAGTAGCCTATCTGTGTTGCAAGATATACCACCTGTGTATAGAATACCAATTTTTTTACTGCACCTAGTGAAGTAAAATCTTTTGGGCATAGCATCATTCTATTAGTCCATATATACTGACCTCCATCAGGTTGCAAATTGAATATAATTTTTTTCTGCATCTAGCTCTGAAAAAATATTGGGCTTCTAGCTGTGTGTGGGACTTGTTCTATTAATCCATCTATACAGACCTCCATCAGGTTGCAAACTGAATATATTTTTTTCTGCATCTACCTCTGAAAAAATATTGGGCTTCTAGCTGTGTGTGGGACTTGTTCTATTAATCCATCTATACAGACCTCCATCAGGTTGCAAACTGAATATATTTTTTTCTGCATCTACCTCTGAAAAAATATTGGGCTTCTAGCTGTGTGTGGGACTTGTTCTATTAATCCATCTATACAGACCTCCATCAGGTTGCAAACTGAATATATTTTTTTCTGCATCTACCTCTGAAAAAATATTGGGCTTCTAGCTGTGTGTGGGACTTGTTCTATTAATCCATCTATACAGACCTCCATCAGGTTGCAAACTGAATATATTTTTTTCTGCATCTACCTCTGAAAAAATATTGGGCTTCTAGCTGTGTGTGGGACTTGTTGTATTAGTCCATCTATACAGACCTCCATCAGGTTGCAAACTGAATATATTTTTTTCTGCATCTACCTCTGAAAAAATATTGGGCTTCTAGCTGTGTGTGGGACTTGTTGTATTAGTCCATCTATACTGACCTCCATCAGGTTGCAAACTGAATATATTTTTTTCTGCATCTACCTCTGAAAAAATATTGGGCTTCTAGCTGTGTGTGGGACTTGTTGTATTAGTCCATCTATACTGACCTCCATCAGGTTGCAAACTGAATATATTTTTTTCTGCATCTACCTCTGAAAAAATATTGGGCTTCTAGCTGTGTGTGGGACTTGTTCTATTAATCCATCTATACAGACCTCCATCAGGTTGCAAACTGAATATATTTTTTTCTGCATCTACCTCTGAAAAAATATTGGGCTTCTAGCTGTGTGTGGGACTTGTTCTATTAATCCATCTATACAGACCTCCATCAGGTTGCAAACTGAATATATTTTTTTCTGCATCTACCTCTGAAAAAATATTGGGCTTCTAGCTGTGTGTGGGACTTGTTCTATTAATCCATCTATACAGACCTCCATCAGGTTGCAAACTGAATATATTTTTTTCTGCATCTACCTCTGAAAAAATATTGGGCTTCTAGCTGTGTGTGGGACTTGTTCTATTAATCCATCTATACCGACCTCCATCAGGTTGCAAACTGAATATATTTTTGTCTGCATCTACCTCTGAAAAAATATTGGGCTTCTAGCTGTGTGTGGGACTTGTTCTATTAATCCATCTATACCGACCTCCATCAGGTTGCAAATTGAATATAATTTTTTTCTGCATCTAACCCAGCCAATAGTTTTGGCCTAATACCACAGTTTGGCCACTCAGCTCTGCTCGGTTCCCATCCATTGTTTTTTTGTGCAAACAACTCCAGAGTTGTGAATTAGTTAACCACCAAAATGAGTGGAAAAAGGCCTGCTGCTGGTGGAAAGGGGAATAGGCGTGTTGGGAAGGGGAAAATAGGTTGTGTCCGTGGGGTAGGTGTTAAAGCAACAGTAACATCTGCAGAAGAAAGACCATCTTCCAGCCAAACTAAAATGTCTACTTCTTTTAGCGGACAATGTGATAAGATCCCTTTCTTACGGCCACGCCAATCGCTACAAATTCCAGATGAGGCACAAAAACAGCAGGTGCTTCAACGGATAGCAAGTGCTCCTTTAAGTGGGCTCTCCTCCACATCAACTTCAACATCACAAATACTCCAGTCCTCAAAGGTGTCACCTCAATCGCACTTGCTTCCTCACAGCTCCCAAATCTCCAGCTGCCCGTCTGAGTATGAGGTAGAACAGATGGTTGAGTCTGCAGAGCTGTTTACTCATACTATAGCCTGGGAATCAGAGGTCGACTCCAGCGCTTCTGTGAATCCAGACGAGGAAATGATCTGCACTGATGCCCAGAATCTTTATGAGTCGGATCCAGGACCAGACGCAGAAGGTTCTGACCATAATGTAGACCCTCATTCCCAAACTGTAACTCCTGTTGGTGGAGACAATGAGGAAGACGATGATGAGACTGAAATACCTGATTGGAGCGACAACTTTAGTTTTTTGTCAGGGCAGGAACAGGTTGGCTCTGAGGACGACGGGTGTGATAACGCACAGGGTGATGATGATGAGGTTGGAGATCCCACTTACTGTCAACCCACAGTCAGCCAAGAGATGAGGTCAGCAGAGGAGGTGGAGGAAGATGCTAGTGACGACGAGGTCAGGTTGCGCCTTCCTGGACAGAGACGTAGTACTGGAAGCACGTCAACAACTGCATCCTCAAACACAACTCTGCCTCTCACCACAAGTCGTGGTGGCTCTTCAGGTCGCATGGGTGCTAAGCCTTGCATAGCCTGGGCATTTTTTCAGATCGATAAAGATGACCCAACTCGTGTTATCTGTAACATTTGTCAGCAAAAGCTAAGTAGAGGCCAAAAAATACATACGGTAGTTTGAGTACTTCATGCATGAACCGGCACATGGACATGAAGCATAAGTTGCAGTGGGAAGCTCAGTGTGCTACAATGCGGCCTAGCCGGCCGGGCCAACCACCGTCTGCCATATCTTGTGCATCCGCGGCCTCTTCATCCTCTGTGACTGGGGGGACAGCAGTCACACCTGTTTTGGGGCGCAGACCTGCCACCTCTTTACCCGCAACAGCCAGCGTGATTGGCAGGTCATCATTTTCTTTGGAGGTGGTAACACCAGCTGGTGTTGAGCGCTGTCCGACATCGATAGCACCACCTTTGGATCAAGGCAACCTAACATGTCCGCCTGCATCTTCCTCACAGACCGGCAGTTTGCCGAGGACACCCTTATCAACCCCGTCTAAGCACAATAGCCAGCCCTCGGTCCCTCAGATGTGGACAAGTAAAAGACCATTTCCTCCTAGCCATGAGAAAGTTAAGAGGTTGAATTTCACCATCTGCAAGCTCTTGGCTACAGAAATGCTGCCTTTCCGCCTGGTGGACACAGAGGATTTTCGAGACCTTATGTCCGTCGCAGTGCCCCAGTACCAGATGCTCAGTCGGCACTACTTCTCAAAGAAAGGTGTGCCTGCGCTCCACCAGCATGTCGCACACAACATCACCGCTTCTTTGAGAAACTCTGTGTGTGACAGGGTGCATTTCACCACAGACACTTGGACGAGTAGGCATGGACAGGGGCGTTACATGTCGCTGACTGGGCACTGAGTAACTATGGTGACAGCAGGACAAGGGGCTGCTGTCCAAGTCTTGCCGTCCCCACGAGTTGTGCGTCAATCCTCTTTATGTCAAAGTTCCTCCACTGCTTCTGCCTCCTCAACCTCCTCTCGGTCTTCCACCTGCACCCAAAGCCTGTCTGGTCATGCCACAAGCTTTCTAACTGCGCAGAAGGGATCCTGCACACCTCCTTACTATGCTGGCAGTAGGGCTCAACGTCATCAGGCGGTTTTTACTTTGAAATGTCTGGGAAATGTGAGTCACACAGCTGAGGAGTTGTGGTCAGCTCTGGAGAACCAATTTCATGAATGGTTGTCTCCACTGGACCTGAAACCAGGGAAGGCCGTGTGCGACAATGCTGCAAACCTGGGTGCGGCCCTTCGCCGGGGCAATGTCACACACGTGCCTTGTATGGCTCACGTGTTGAACCTGGTTGTCCAGCAATTTTTAGCCCACTATCCCAGACTAGATGGCCTTCTGCAGAGGGCACGGTCGCTGTGTGCTCACTTCCGCCGTTCGCATCCCGCAGCTCAGCGACTTACATCTCTACAGAAGTCGTTGGGCCTGCCACTTCACCGGCTAAAATGCGATGTGCCTACCCGGTGGAATTCAACTCTGCACATGTTGCAGCGACTGTGGCAGCACCGACAAGCCCTGGTGCAATACGTTCTGACGTATAGCCTGGGCCAACGAGATTCAGAGGTGGGGCAAATCACGCTGGAGGAGTGGTCTCAGATCAGGGACCTATGCACCCTTCTGCACAGCTTTGAAATGGCGACGAAGATGTTTAGTGCTGACGATGCCATTATCAGCATGACTATTCCGGTGATTTACATGCTGGAGCACATGTTAAACAGAATTCGGAGTCAGGTGGTGGCACAAGAGGAGGTGGAGGAAGTAGAGGAGGAGGAGTTGTATGCGGAAGGGCTAACATCTGCAAGGTCCAGACGGTCGGCAGCACAAGGCGGCAGGCATGTGAGGGTGGGGGAGATGGTTTTACCAGGGCGCATGGTAGCAGCCAAACTAGTGAGGAAGGTGCAGGAGCCCAGGAAGAAGTGGAGGACGAACTGATGGAAGACTCATCAGATGAGGGAGACCTTGATCACATTTCTGTTGTGCGAGGTTGGGGGGAGAGGACAGAGGAAGGAAGCATGATTGTTACCTCGCCACCAACACAACAGGGACTTGGTGCTCCTGGATGCGCAACACACATGAGTGCCTTCTTGCTGCACTACCTGCAACATGACCCTCGAATTGTGAGAATTAGAAATAATCCTGACTACTGGGTTGCCACACTGTTAGATCCCCGGTACAAAAGTAAATTTGCCGAAATTATTCCTGCCATAGAAAGGGATGCACGCATGCAGGAGTATCAGCAGAGACTGTTGCAGAATCTTACATGTGCTTTTCCACAAAATACCAGTGGTGCACGTAGTGAATCTCACAGTTCCAACTTGCCAACCGTGGGACCGTCAAGTGTTCAGCACTCAAACCGTAACAGAACCACAGTATCTGCTGGTAACATCAATTTTGCGGAATCATTTCACCACTTTTTTAGCCCATCCTTTGCAAGGCCACAGGAGACAAGAAGTCTGACACATAGTCAACGCCTAGAGACGATGGTACAGGAGTATCTCCAAGTAAACATTGAAGCCACGACTGTGTCACTGGACCCTTGCTCTTTTTGGGCTTCCAATCTGGATAAATGGCCGGAGCTAGCCACTTACGCCTTGGAGATCTTGTCATGCCCCGCAGCCAGCGTTCTGGCTGAACGTGTGTTCAGCGCTGCTGGTGGTGTGCTGACAGATAAGCGCACGCGGCTCTCCACTGATAATGTAGACAGACTCACGTTCATAAAGATGAACAAATCATGGATCCGAAACGACTTTTCTACCCCTGTGTCATCCTGGGGAGAGTAAAAGCTTGATGATTGGTTAAAATCACCCTACCAACCGTTTTAAGCTTTCAAATTACTAATCATGTTTATCTGTATCTTGGCTGGAAAATAATTTGGGCTTTGTAGCAGTGTGCAGCACTGATCCTATTAGGCCATCTATACTAAAGCTTCACCAGATTTAAAATTAATAATAATTTTTAGCTGCATCTAGCCCGGAAAATAATTTTGGGGCTCCGAGATGCGCAAGACACATAAGTGCCTTCTTGCTGCACTACCTGCAGCATGACCCTCATATTGTCAGAATTCGAAGTAATCATGACTACTGGGTTGCCACACTCTTAGATCCCCCAAACTTTTCGATCAACCTTTTCATTTTAATAAAGACGAAAAAAATGGTCATTTTTGAAATTATAAGCATTAGCAGGTTGTTAGAAACTGAAATCAAACAGTTTTCAACTCAAAACTTTATTCTAGGTGATGTTACATTTTCACATAGGACCCCTTGTTCGAAAGGAGCTTCTGAACTCTCTCGTCCATTGAATTTGTCAGGTTTTGGATGGTTTCTGCTTCAATTGTTTTGCATGAGGACAGAATACCCTCCCAGAGCTGTTGCTTAGATGTGAACTGCCTCCCGCCATCATAGACACTCCTTTTAATGATGCTCCAAAGGTTCTGAATGGGGTACAGGTCAGGGGAGCATGGGGGTCACACCATAAGTTTGTCCCCTTTTATGCCCATATCAGCCAGAGATGCAGATGTTTTATGTGCAGCATGAGATGGTGCATTATCATGCAGAAAAATGATCTTGCTGTGAAATACACGGTTCTTCTTCTTGAACCATGGCAGGAAGTGCTGTTTGAGAAAATCCACATACATTATGGAGTTCATCTTTAGCGCCTTCAGGGATCCTAAAGGGGCCGACAATCTCTCTCCCCATGATTCCAGCCCAAAACATTACTCCACCTCCTCCTTGTTGGCGCTGTAGCCGTGTTTGCGTGGGGTGTCCATCAACCAGCCATCCTCCACTCCATCCATCTGGACCATCGAGCGCTGCAGTTTTGAAATCAGTCTTCATGTAATGTTTGGCCCACTGGAGCCGTTTCTGCTTGTGTGAAGTGGATAGAGGAGGTCGACAGGATGGCGTATGCACAGCTGCAAACCTCTGAAGGACCCTGCATCTTGTTGTTCGGGGGACGTTGGAGGCACAAGCAGCTTCAAAAACTTGTCTGCTGCTATGACAAGGCTTTTTTGCCGCTGCTCTTTCAACCTGACGTAATTGCCTGTAGGAAAGAGTCCTCAATTTGCCCTTATCAGCACGCACACGTGTGAACTGTGAATCAGCTACATACTTCTTGATTGCCAAGACACTTCATCCTGATCATCGCACAATGTTGATTGTAGTCATGCCTTGACCTAAACACTCCACAATTTGTTGCTTCTCAGCAGCCGACACATCCTTTTTCTTTCCCATTTTGGCAGAAAATGTAGGCTGCTTAATAATGTGAGACAGCCTTCTTAAGTAGTCTTGCCTTTCATTGGACACACCTGCCAAACTAATTAGCACAGGTGTCTGCAATTGCTTACAGTGATATAAAGAGCCCTGACACACATCACCATCAATGAGTTTAACTGACAAACAAACAAATTCTTCCCTTATCACTCCTAAACACTTTTTGCATAATAATTTGGAACGCAGTGTACATGTGCTTTTCCACAAAACACCAGTGGTTCACGTAGTGAATCTTACAGTTCTAACTTGCCAACCGTGGTCTGTATGGAGTTGTTCAATAAAGGGCCCAAAATTAAGATAACATAGATGGGAGAGGTCTCTATGAATAGGAATTCCTAAGTATTTGATACCCTGTGAGGGCCAGGCAAAGGGAAAGTTGGACTGGATGGAATCCTATATGGATTTGGGGAGGGAGACATCGAGGGCCTCAGACTTCGCTGCATTGATTTTAAAATTTGACCATGTAACAAAGTGATCTATTTCAGCCATAACAGCATGGATGGATATATGTGATTGAGTGATATATACTAGGACATCATCAGCAAATAGAGAGCACTTGTACTCGGTGCCTCCCACCTCAATCCACCTAATATTGGGGTTATGGCGAATTGATGAGAGCAGGTGCTCCGTCACTAGGATGTATAAGAAAGGGGACAGAGGACATCCCTGCCTTGTCCCATTGGTGATTGTGAAAGGTGATGAAAATGTTCTGATGCACCCCCTGGGCCTTGGGACACCCGGAGCCGGACCCTTTTTGGTGGATGCTGGTGGTTGTAGTCTTCGTGGCGGCGACCCGGTTCCGTGGCTCAGGGTGATCAAACCAGTGGCGGAACTATTTATGTGGTTTTGATGTTTAAATGTCCGACTACGCCACCCGTGGATTGCGGTCAGAGTGAACCGCCGCTGCAGGGCAGACCGCTGAGGCTGGTGTTGTGGGTGCAGCAGAGCGTAGCATAACTCCCCACGGGAGGAGTATAGCCTCAGGGCAGTGTATGCGGAGGATGGGGGTGATGGTGCAGGGCAGCAGCAGTAACGACACGGAGTCAGTGATGCAGTCCAGGGCCTTTACTCACAGTTCTTATTATCCAGACCACGTCTGCAGGTAACGGCTGCCCACGTCGTACTGTGCTCACCAGGTGAGGGGCTCAGACAACTCCCAGATAACTTTGGAGCGCTTCACAGGACCCACTTTGTGTGTCCTTTGTCTGGCCTTTCTTACCAACCCTTCTGTCCGGCTGCCTCGGGCCTCCTCTTGGTAAACTTGGCGCCAGTTTCCCTGACCCTATGTGGTGCCTTCCTAGCGGGTGTAGCGAGGGGCTGCGCCACATAAAATGTTACAGCCTCCGGTTTCTAGCTGAGGGTCGTTTCCTGCCTCCACTAGTTTCGGGGACCGGTCTCCCCCTTTGGCCTGACCCCTCCACGCAGGTGGATTCGGGCGTGCGGTGGCGACTCGCCCGTCCGCACCCCTGGGATCCCTTCATTCATTCCTCGTTCCTGGAGCCTTCTCCGCTCCTCTTCCTTCCTTCTCCCTCTTCCAGGCCTGGGCCTCTGTTACTAGGCCCGCCTCCGGAGCAGAGCTCATGCAGAGCCCCTGCTCCCTGCCACTTCTGCTCAGACTTCTCTGCACTGAACTAAGATGGTGCCCACCTTTTATACTCCCTTCTCAATGCACCCAGGAACTGCTTCCTCCCTGCTCCTGCACTACAGGGTTCCCCTTCCTCAGTGTTCCCTCCCCCCACTCCAGCCAGGGACAGGGACTGTCGTGCCCATCTCAGAGGCATATTGGTCGCCCTGCCCCACGGCAATGTGGTGTAATGCATGCAGGTGTCGGGTCCTGATCCACACTCCATCCTTACCTGAGAGTGAGATATCACACCTCTGGGTGCAATACCATTTATCTTCAGCCTAGGTGACGTACTGTGATACAGGGCCGTGATTTTGGCTATAAAAGGGTCCCCTAGACCCCTACCCCAAGCTTTTTAAGAGAATCATATATGGCGTGCCAGGAGACTCTATGGAATGCTTTCTTAGCATCCAACGAGAGTATCTAATTACAAATTTTTAACTGCATCTAGCCCAGGAAATACTTTGTGCCTAGTAGCAGTGTCTGCTAGTCAGCGGATTATCCCGGCTGTTAAGCAAGCTACACCACCTGTAGTTTAGACACTTAATTTTTTCAAAGGAAATGCTTCGGGACTATGGGATACTCAGTGAAGAGCATCAGGAGGCACCCCAAGGCATAGGGGCTGGGACTGGCAGTAGGATGCCTTGCGGTGGACAGCCGAGCTCGATCCTTATAAAAGCTTTTTAACTGCAGCAGCTTTAGTGGACGCTACTGGAGCTGGAATTACGCGGCTGCTGGCATGAGACTTGCCCTCCAATAGATCCTTGTAAATGGATTTAAAGTGTATTCATTCAAATTAGAGAGACAATTTAAATTAAAAAGCTTAGAGCTGCCTCCACCACAGGGGGGCTCGCTCGACCCACCAGCGGACAGGCACCAGTATTGGGAGAGGGGGGCTGGCCATCAGGGTTCACCGCGGCTCTGGCACAAACCCGGCGACACGGAGGTGGCACGGGCAGGAGCGGACTGGCCGTGTCGGCTTCTCACTTTTTGGATTTTAGAAGGGCATGACATGCCTATATCTGTGTCTCCCCCTCCTTTTTCTCCTCCACCTCTTTTATTTTCGCATGACTATATGTACTTGTCACTTTTCCATGTGTTAGTTATGTCTTCTGAGCAGTTTGTCAGCTTTTGGACACCTTTGAAGGTGTTTTCTATGTGTTTCTATGTGTTTTTGTTTGCCTGCCATTGGTTTTAACGGTGTTCGAAGGTGTTCGACGAACCTGTTCGACGAACAGTTCGGTGAACACACGGGTGTTCGACGAACCGAACCGAACTCGAACACTACGGGGGTGGCTCAACACTACTGATAACAGCGAGAGCAGGAGCCGCTGATGGGAGTAGTCATCAGCTGGCACCTCTGCTCAAAGTAGAAAAAAAAAGTTAAAATGAATAAATAAATATTGAAATAAAAATAAAAAACAGTTATACTCACCTAACACCTAATCCCTGAAGCCCATTTTCCCTGTAAAAAACAAAAATAAAAACACCATAATACTCACCTTAAAACCTAATCCCCGAAGCCCATGGCGGCTGTAAAAGAGAAAAAAAAAATAAACCATCATAATACTCCCCTATTGTCATGCAAGGTGTGGGAAAGACTTAGTGCAACACAAAAGGGAAGAGGGAAAGGGAACCCAGACTCTAGGGAAAAGGGGGAGTGGAAACCTCCTGGCTGATAGAATATCACCCTGTCTCCCTTAACGTCCCTATATTGGCTTTTCCCCAATCGCTGCATGCGTTCCTCGCCCTGTCTTTCTCTGGCATATGGCCCTGGCTAGGGAAGGAAGGGGATGAGCACTAGTCGATCCCCACTGAACAGTAAAGACAACAAGGGAGGACAAACAAGGGAAAATCACTTAGCTTTAGACGACTCCAGACAAAAGCACACTGGTCCTCCAGCACCAGAGAGGAAGAAGTGCAGCTCTCACTCAAGCCTTCATAAGGAGTAATGAATATTGCCGGCACCTCCCACTGACACACAGCAGGTATTTATACACCCAGGCCAGTGTGTTAATTAGCCAGAGGAAGGTAGCCACTGGGTCCTAGAGACAGCCTCTAAGAAGGTGTTTGTAATGCCAAACGTAGAGATCTCCTGCATCCAACTGCAGGGCGATTGTCTGTCACTTCTGACACACCTGTAACAGTACCCTACCCCACTACGAGTGGCCTCCAGACACTCAAGACCGGGTTTCTCAGGATAAGAGGTGTGGAATGAACTAACTAACCTGGGAGCATTCACCTCTGATGCTGAAACCCACATGCTCTCCTCTGGACCATAGCCTTTCCAGTGCACCAAGTATTGTAGAGAACGACGTTGGAGACGAGAATCTACAATCCTCGAAATCTGGAACTCCAGATAACCATCAACCATTACGGGGGGCGGTGGTAGAGGTGAGGGCTCAAGAGGTTCCACATACTTCTTGAGTAAGGACCCGTGGAACACGTTGTGAACCTTAAGGCCCTGTCACGGGTGTGTCGCCACGAAGATCGTCACGAGTACACAGCCTGACTTCTCGCAGCTGACTTGTTTGTGCTTTGTGTTTTTCGGCAGTGAGGGAGTTAATTCTCTCTCTCTCTGTGCTAGACGAGGTCCAGCCTCGCCCAGCTGCAATCAATACTTCTGTAGTGAGACTCCTTCAAATGCCTGCTGGTCTGTTTGGGAAGTGTCGGTGAAAGCTTTTCATTCAGACTTACAGAGCGGATCGTGGTGTTTGGAGTTTCTGAGATAAGTGTACTTGGAGTGTATTTTCCCTTCCTCGCTTTATCATTTATCTCCTTTCCTGTTGGTGTTCCCTCTGTTGTAGTTGTGTAGTTGTTGTATGCAAGGTGGTTTTGGTTTTTCCCTTGTACTGTCTCGTTCGTCTAAGTACTGTGTGTGGGCATATTATTTCTTGTCCCCTTTTGTTGTGATCGGGGTCCTTCTCAGGACTAAATTACTTAGGTGCAGGGATCCTCAGGAGGTAGGGGTTACGCTGGCGGCCTGGACCTCTGTACCTTTAACAGTACCTCCAGGTTGAGGGATTAGTCAGGGCCCCAGCTTAGGGTCAGCTTAGGCCCCCTACCTCCAGTATACTGAGACAGCGTGACATTTTCACCGACCCACTTAGTTTTTCTCCAGCTACCATGGATCCAGTAGCCGGTCTAGCTCGGCAGTTGCAGAGTTTGTCCATGGAGCTGGCGGACGTTAGGTCCAAGGTTTTGCATCCTCAGGAGCAAGCCGGACCAGAACCTAAAGTAGCTCTCCCTGACAGGTTCATTGGGGGGCGGGACAAGTTTTTTGTTTTCCGAGAGGCATGCAAGTTGTACTTTCGGCTGCGGCCTCGGTCATCGGGGAGTGAAGAACAAAGGGTGGGAATTGTCATCTCGCTCCTACTAGGGGACCCACAATCTTGGGCGTTCTCTCTTCCCCCGGGCTCCCCGGCTCTCCAGTCAGTGGATAGGTTTTTCGCTGCTCTGGGACTCGTATATGATGACCCAGATCGGATCTCCCTTGCTGAGTCTAAGTTACGTAGGATCCAGCAGGGAGATCGTCCGGCGGAGGAATTCTGTTCGGAGTTCCGTAGGTGGGCCACGGACACCCAGTGGAATGACCCGGCTCTTAGGAGCCAGTTTTGTCATGGTTTATCCGACAAATTACAGGATGTGTTGGCACAGTATGACTCTCCCGCGTCACTGGAAGCCGCTATGGCCCTTGCTATTCGCGTTGACAGACGGCTTCGGGAGAGGTGCGGGATAACTCTACCCCCTGTGATGACTCCACCTCCTACAAGGTCCCCTCATATGGTGGTTCCCCTGGTCAGTCCAGAGGAGCCTATGCAATTAGGAGGGACATCATTTCGGGGGAGGGGACCGGTGGTGCGCCATAAGACAGGAAGGTGTTTCTTCTGCGGGAGAAAGGGACATTTTATTGGGGGGTGTCCATCCCGTCCCTTGCAGAGTGAAGAGTCGTCGGAAAACTGTTGATCCCAGGTTGTGTGGTGGACGGCAATCTGGGAGTAGGTATTTCGTCCCTAGGTTCGTCTCAGTTTCTCGTACCGGCGGAGGTGGTGGTGGGTACGAGAACTGAGAGGATATCTGTTCTTCTGGATAGTGGGGCCGGGGCTAATCTGGTTGATGCTCGGTTTGCCCGGGTTCAAGGTATGCGATTGAGTGAGTTGGCTAAACCCATCCCCATATTCTCGATCGATGCCAGGCCTCTCGGTCAGGGAAGTTTTTTGCAAGCTGTGCATGACGTAAAACTTCAAGTGGGGGCGATACATAAAGAACTGTTGTCTTGCTACGTGTTGGAGGGTCTTCCCACTCCTATAGTGTTGGGCCTTCCCTGGTTAGCTAAGCATAACCCGGTTATTAATTGGCAAACCAGAGAGATAAGCCAATGGAGTAAATTCTGTAATAAAAACTGCATGAACACGGTCATCGGTGCGGTTACTCCTTGGGTCTTACCTCCATTTCTGGCGGACTTTGAGGATGTATTCTCGGAGAAAGGGTGTCAGGAACTACCTCCTCATCGCGAGTATGACTGTTCTGTAAAACTGCTCCCTGAGGCCAAGTTACCTAAAGCTAGGTTGTATAACCTTTCTGGTCCTGAGAGGCAGGCCGTGAAGGATTATATTTCAGAAAGTCTGGCTAAGGGGCATATTAGACCTTCATCTTCACCGGTGGCTGCGGGGTTCTTCTTTGTTAAGAAGAAAGATGGAGGCCTACGCCCTTGCCTGGATTTCCGTGAACTTAATCGGATTACGGTCCGAGATCCGTATCCGCTCCCACTTATTCCCGATCTCTTTAATCAGATCGTGGGCGCCAAATGGTTCTCTAAGTTGGATCTCAGGGGGGCGTACAATCTGATTAGGATGAAGGAGGGGGATGAGTGGAAGACGGCGTTTAACACTCCGGAGGGGCATTATGAGAACCTTGTCATGCCATTCGGTCTGACTAATGCCCCGGCGGTGTTCCAACACTTTGTTAATGACATTTTTCGCCGCCTGGTGGGACAGTTTGTTGTCATATATCTGGATGATATCTTAATTTACTCGCCGGATCTGGTGTCTCATCAGGAGCACGTTAGGCAGGTGTTACAGATCTTGCGGGATAATAAACTGTATGCCAAATGGGAAAAGTGTGTGTTCGCCGTACAGGAACTCCAGTTTTTAGGCTTCCTGGTTTCAGCGTCCGGTTTTCGTATGGACCCTGGGAAAGTGCGGGCAGTTCTTGAGTGGGATCGGCCAGAGAATCTTAAGGCACTACAACGTTTCCTGGGGTTTGCTAATTATTACCGGAAGTTCATTCGTAATTTCTCGTCCATGGTTAAGCCTCTCACAGACATGACTAAAAAGGGGACGGATTTTTCTAGGTGGTCTGACAAGGCTTGTCAAGCATTCTCCTCCTTGAAAAAATGTTTTGCCTCGGCACCCATACTCATTCAACCTGATGCGTCACAGCCATTCATTGTAGAGGTAGACGCTTCCGAGGTAGGGGTGGGAGCAGTATTGTCACAGGGTTCGTCCCCTGGTAAGTGGCATCCGTGCGCCTTTTTCTCTAAAAAATTGTCGTCCGCTGAGAGGAATTACGATGTCGGCAATAGGGAACTCTTGGCCATTAAGTTAGCTTTTGAGGAGTGGCGCCATTTTTTGGAGGGGGCAGTCCATCCGGTCACCGTCATCACCGATCACAAGAACATGCTATATCTGGAGTCCGCGAAACGTCTGAATCCCAGACAAGCTAGGTGGTCATTGTTTTTTACCAGGTTTAATTTTGTCGTTACATATCGTCCTGGGTCAAAAAATGTAAAGGCGGATGCCTTATCTCGTAGTTTCCCTGGGGCCGGGAATACGGACGACCCGATTCCTATCCTTCAGGAGGGGGTGGTGGTTTCGGCAGTATGCTCTGAGCTGGAGGAGGAGGTATTGGAGGCTCAGGGGGACGCCCCTGTTGGACCTCCGGGGAGACTGTTTGTTCCAGATCAGTTGCGACAAAAGGTGATCGAGGCACACCATAACTCAGTTTTTGCAGGACACCCGGGGAGTAAAGCAACTGTGGATCTCCTCTCGCGTCGGTTTTGGTGGCCTAACTTACATAAGGAGGTGGTAACTTTTGTCGCGTCCTGTGGGGTTTGTGCGCGCTCTAAGACCTCACATACCCGTCCGTCTGGGGCCCTCTTACCTTTGAAGATCCCGGAGCGTCCTTGGACTCATCTGTCTATGGACTTTATTACGGACCTCCCTCCGTCTTCGGGTAAAACGGTCATACTCGTTGTAGTGGACAGGTTCAGCAAGATGGCACATTTTATCGCTCTTCCGGCTCTCCCTAATGCTAAAACTCTTGCGCAGGTGTTCATTGGGGAGATTGTGAGGCTTCACGGGGTACCCTCCGATGTGGTGTCTGATCGGGGGTCTCAGTTTGTGTCCAAGTTCTGGAAGGCGTTTTGTGCACGGCGGGGGATGCATTTGTCATTTTCATCGGCTTTTCACCCTCAGACCAATGGTCAGACGGAACGTATGAACCAGAGCTTGGAGACATATCTCCGGTGTTTTGTGTCAGAGAACCAAGAGGACTGGGCTTCTTTCTTACCTCTGGCAGAGTTTGCTCTTAAAAATAGGCGGAGCGAGTCCACTGGTAAGTCCCCGTTTTTTGGGGCATATGGTTTTCACCCCCAGTTTTGTACTTTCAGTAGGGGGGGCTCTTTGGGGGTTCCTGAGGAGGAACGATTTTCCTCATCACTCGCTTCAGTATGGAGAGGGGTGCTGAAGAATCTGAATACTATGGGGAACCGATACAAACGTATGGCTGATAGGAGGAGAGTGTCTGGTCCGGACCTAAGTGTGAACGATCGGGTATGGTTGTCTACCAGGAATATTAAACTTAAGGTTCCCTCCTGGAAACTGGGTCCCAGGTTCATCGGGCCGTACAGAATCAGTTCTATTATTAATCCGGTGGCATTCCGTCTTGACCTCCCCCCTACGTTTAAAATTCACAACGTGTTCCACAGATCATTGCTTAAGAGGTATGTGGCGCCGGTGGTACCGTCACCTTTACCTCCCCCTCCAGTGGTGGTCAATGGTAACTTGGAGTTCCAGGTATCGAGGGTCATCGATTCACGCTTTAATCGCCGGTCCCTTCAGTACCTGGTTCATTGGAAAGGGTATGGTCCTGAGGAGAGGATGTGGGTTCCTGCGTCGGATATTAACGCAGACCGATTAGTTCGAGCCTTCCACACGACTCACCCGGATAAACCTGGCCCTGAGGGTCCGGAGGCCCCTCGTAAAAGGGGGGGTACTGTCACGGGTGTGTCGCCACGAAGATCGTCACGAGTACACAGCCTGACTTCTCGCAGCTGACTTGTTTGTGCTTTGTGTTTTTCGGCAGTGAGGGAGTTAATTCTCTCTCTCTCTGTGCTAGACGAGGTCCAGCCTCGCCCAGCTGCAATCAATACTTCTGTAGTGAGACTCCTTCAAATGCCTGCTGGTCTGTTTGGGAAGTGTCGGTGAAAGCTTTTCATTCAGACTTACAGAGCGGATCGTGGTGTTTGGAGTTTCTGAGATAAGTGTACTTGGAGTGTATTTTCCCTTCCTCGCTTTATCATTTATCTCCTTTCCCGTTGGTGTTCCCTCTGTTGTAGTTGTGTAGTTGTTGTATGCAAGGTGGTTTTGGTTTTTCCCTTGTACTGTCTCGTTCGTCTAAGTACTGTGTGTGGGCATATTATTTCTTGTCCCCTTTTGTTGTGATCGGGGTCCTTCTCAGGACTAAATTACTTAGGTGCAGGGATCCTCAGGAGGTAGGGGTTACGCTGGCGGCCTGGACCTCTGTACCTTTAACAGTACCTCCAGGTTGAGGGATTAGTCAGGGCCCCAGCTTAGGGTCAGCTTAGGCCCCCTACCTCCAGTATACTGAGACAGCGTGACAGGCCCTGAGGAAGTTCAAGATGAAACGCTGCTGGGTTAATGACGCCGTTATTTTATAGGGACCAATAAACCTAGGTCCCAGCTTCCAAGAATGAACTTTCAATCTTATATTCCTGGTAGACAACTACACAAATTCATTCACATTCAGGTCCGGATCTGGCAAGCGTTTTCTGTCAGCCATACATTTATACCTGTCTCCCATGATTTTTAAATTGCTCAGAACATCCTGCCATACCGAGGAGAGCGACGAAGCAAACTGTTCCTCCTCAGGAACTCCTGAACCTCCTCCCTCACTAAAGGTACCAAACTGTGGGTGATAACCATATGCACTGAAGAATGGTGACCTGCCAGTGGATTCTTGATGATGATTATTAATGACAAATTCTGCCCAATTCTCCTGATTTTCGGAGACGAAACACCTGAGGTAGGTCTCCAAATTCTGAATGACACGCTTGGTCTTTCCATTCGACTGAGGATGGAAGGCAGAGGAAAAGGACAGCTGCACCCCCAGACGAGAACAGAATGCCTTCCAGAACTTGGAAACAAACTGGGTCCCCCGATCTGACACCACATTGGAGGGAACCCCGTGAAGCTTCCCCATCTCATTTATGAACAACTGAGCAAGTGTCTTGGCATTTGGAAGTGCAGGTAATGCGACAAAGTGAACCATTTTACTGAACCTATCTACTACCATCAAAACCACCATTTTACCTGCAGAAACCGGTAGGTCAGTAATAAAATCCATGGACAAATGTGTCCATGGCCTACTAGGGATAGGTAGCGGAAGAAGAGTACCAGACGGACGAGTATGTGAAACCTCAGAATGCGTGCAAATACTACAAGCAGCTACGTGTTCAATCACATCCCGATGCAACCCCAGCCACCAAAAACGATGAGAGAGGATGTCCGCGGTTGCCTTACCACCTGGATGGCCAGCAAGCACAGAGTTATGATGTTCCTTAATTACTTTGCGGCGCAGATTTGATGGTACAAATAACCTTCCTGAAGGGCAGGAGGCAGGGGCGTCCCCCTGAGCCTCCAACACTTCACCCTCCAGTTCAGGATACAGTGCTGAAATGACTACCCCTTTCTGTAATATCGGGGCTGGGTTCTCATGGTCACCACCACCAGGGAAGATCCGGTAATGTAGCCTCGACCTCAGCTCAATACAAGTGTATAGAGAGCGAGGCCACGCTCACTGCCCAGAGGTATATATAACTCATACATACCCTCCGGTCCCGGGTCTGAAACTGGCGAATCCCCACAGCGCACAGTGGGTGCGCTGAGAGGATTCATAAGACTGCAGTCACACAGAGTGACTGCAGACTTATAGGTTTTGACCGGACAACTCCTTTAAGGTTACTGGCGTTTCCAGCTGTTGAAACACCTGGAGGCTGTGAACTAAGGTTACCTTGGGTGTGTATTTTACTGCACTTGCTAATGGCAAAAAAAGTTTGGAGTCCCACACAATTTTCATAATTAACAGAGGGAAAGCCGACAGCTGTGGGCTGATGTTAGTATTCTGGGAACGGACCAATAGCCCTAAAGGCTCCCAGGCTATTAATATCAGCTGACAGCTGTTTGCTTAGCCTTTACTGGTTATTATAGGAGAGACTCCCCAAAAAATTGACATGGGATCCCCCCTATATTCACTAACCAGCAAAAGCTAAACAGACAGCTGCGGGCTGATATTAATACACACGTGGTCAACATTGTTGGTACCCCTCGTTTAATGAAAGAAAAACCCACAGTGGTCATAGAAATAACTTGAATCTGACAAAAGTAATAATAAATTAAAAATCTATGAAAATGAACAAATGAAAGACAGTCATTGCTTTTCAACCCTGCTTCCACAGAATTAAAAAAAAAAAAAATGAGACAAAAGGGACATGTTAAATCAAGTTGTGTCCACTAATTAGCATCACAGGTGTCTACAATCTTGTAATTAGTCAGTGGGCCGGTATATAGGGCTACAGATACTCACTATGCTGTTTGGTGACATGATGTGTACCACACTCAACATGGACCAGAGGAAGCTAAGGAAAGAGTTGTCTCAGGAGATTAGAAAGAAAATTATAGACAAGCATGTTAAAGGTAAAGGTTGTAAGACCATCTCCAAGCAGCTTGAAGTTCCTGTGACTACAGTTGCACATATTATTCAGAAATTTAAGATCCATGGGACTGTAGACAACCTCCCTCGGCGTGACCGCAGGAGGAAAATTGATGACAAATCAAAGAGACGGATAATACGAATTGTAACAAAAGAGCCCGGGATAACTTCTAAAGAGATTAAAGGTGAACTTCAAGCTCAAGGAACATCAGTGTCAGATCGCACCATCCGTCGTTGTTTGATCCAAAGTGGACTTCATGGGAGGCGACCAAGGAGAACACCATTGTTGAAAAAAATCATAAAAAAGCCAGACTGGGATTTGCCAAACTAGATGTTGACAAGCCACAAACTTTCTGAGAGAATGTCCTATGGACAGATGAGACAAAAATGGAAGTTTTTGGCAAGGCACATCAGCTCTATGTTCACAGACGGAAAAATAAAGCATATCAAGAAAAGAATACTGTCCCTACTCTGAAACATGGAGGAAGCTCTGTTATGTTCTGGGGCTGCTTTGCTGCATCTGGCACAGGGTGTCTTGAATCTGTGCACGGTACAATGAAATCTCAAGACTATCAAGGGATTCTAGAGAGAAATGTGCTGCCCAGTGTCAGAAAGCTTGGTCTCAGTCACAGACCATGGGTCTTGCAACAGGATAATGACCCAAAGCACACAGCTAAAAACACCCAAGAATGGCTAAGAGGAAAACATTGGACTATTCTGAAGTGGCCTTCTATGAGCCCTGACCTAAATCCTATTGAGCATCTTTGGAAAGAGCTGAAACATGCCGTCTGGAAAAGGCAACCTTCAAATACGAGACAACTGGAGCAGTTTGCTCATGAGGAGTGGGCCAAAATACCTGTTGAGAAGTGCAGAAGTCTCATTGACAGTTACAGGAATCATTTGATTGCAGTGATTGCCTCAAAAGGTTGTTCAACAAAATATTAACTTAAGAGTACCATAATTTGTGTCCAGCCCTATTTCATGAGTTTAATTTTTTTTTAATTCTGTGGAAGCAGGGTAGAAAAGCAATGACTGACTTTCATTTGTTCATTTTCATAGATTTTTAATTTATTATTACTTTTGTCAGATTCAAGTTATTTCTGTGACCATTGTGGGTTTTTGTTTCATTAAATGAGGGGTACCAACAATTTTGACCACATTTGTAGCTTAAGAAGGGGCCATTAGGCCAACATGTTCTTTGGCTGTTAATCACAGCTCACAGTTGTATAATTAGCGTTTACTGGCTTGTTTACAGGGGAACCCCAGAAAAAAAATTGACATAAGGTCCTCCTTTAAAATCTAACCAACAAAGGCTAAACAGACAGCTGTGGGCTGATAGTAATAGGCTAGGAAGGGCTAATAGGCCCAAATTTTCCCTGGCTAATGAAAACAGCTCACAGCTGTTTGATTAGCATTTACATGCTAGTTTACAGGGGGACACCAGAAAAAAATTGATGTAGTGTCCCCCTATAAAATCTAACCAACAAAGGCTAAACAGACAGCTGCAGGATGATATTAATAGCCATTGAAAGGGCGATGGATACTAGCCCCCTCTGAGGCTACTAACATCAGCCATCAGCCACCCCAGAAATGGTGATGTGCCAGATCTGGCGCTTAGCCTCGGCTCTTCCCACTTTCCCTGGTGCGTTTGCAAGTGGGGTAATAGGGTTGGGGTTCATGTCAGCCCTGTATTGGCAGCTGACATGAAGCCCATGGGTAGTAATGTAGAGGCCCTGAAGCCATTGTCCCCTGTAAAAAAAACTAACTCAAAATAAAAAAGCAAATATATATTCACCTGACACCTAATTGCAGAAGCCATTGTCACCTGAAAAAAATAAAAATAAATAAAAAACAACCATATCCCTTACCTGTCTGAAGTGATGAAATAATCCATAGTGTCTGACGATGATCTGGATCACTTGTAGAGCTGTCACATCAGCAATCACTGATGTGACTGTGTAACACGACAACCGGCTACACACTGACACAGGCAGTGTGTAGTGCTGAGCTGCTGTGAGAGAGCTCACAGGAGCTCATCAGCTTGTGAACTCCTGTGGCCTCATGTCACGCAAGGTGAAGGAAGGAACAAGTATACAACGACGGGAAGAGGGGGAAGGGAGCCCAACAACTAGGGAAAGGGGGAGTCAAGACCCCTAGTCAGATCTAATATCACCCTGACTACCCTATAGTCCCTAAATAGGTTCTGCACCTATCATCAAGCAGGAATCATAATCCCTGAATGTCCCTAGAGCTAGGACCTAGGTAGGGAGGGGACGGGGTGAACACTAGTCAGGCCCCACTGTAACTAAAGACAACAAGGTAAACAAACAAAGGGGATACACTTAGCTTGAGAAGACACCAGAGAGATAACGCCAAATGTCCTCCAAGGGAAGTCCAAGAAGAAACTAGCCGACTACTAGTACTCCAGGCATGGACAGAGGAACATAGAACTATCACTGGCGACTCTCTGGAGACACATAGTTTTTAACTTCCAAACAAGGGTGTGTCAATTAGCAGCAGAAGGTGGAGGTCGCTGCTGGGTCCTAAAGGAAGAAGGATATCATTACACTACAGAGATGAGAGGATCAAGAAGGCGTCTGCAATGCCAAGTGCAGTGACCTGCTACAGCCGGATCCAAAACGACTGTCTGTCACACTTGATACACCTGTGACACCTCACTTATGGCACCGGCGCTGCGTGAGAACTTTGTCACGCAAAGTACCGGTGCCTTAAGTGAGATCACTGGAGCTCATCAGCTGATGAACTCCTGTGAACTCTCTCATGGCAGCTCAGCGCTATACACTGCGGGAGCGATTACGCTTTGGTCAGTGTGGAGTAGGCTGCTGGGTAGAACAGGCACAGCTGCTTATATGACTGTTATAGAAGTGATCCGATCGTCACGGGACAGTATGGATTACGTGGATTACAGTGGATAGGTGAGGATTATGGTAAACAAAGAAAAAATAAGTCAGCATGGAAGAGTCCAAAGCACTGAAAGCCAGCAGTGCAGCAGGAAGACTAGTCAATTGTAGAAGATCCAGCTTCAAAGATCCCATAAAAAAGTTTATTGAAAAAATATTAAAAATGAATAACAAACAGCATAATCGTCACAACCCGAAGGGGGGGAGATCACATTGGCAGCATTATGGTAGTTTATTATTTTTTCTCTTTTACAGGTGATATGGGCTTCAGGGATTAGGTGTTAGGCCACGGCCCCACTATCAGAATTTGGTCAGTATTTTTTCTCAGAAGTGGAAGCCAAAACCAGGAGAGGAACAATCAGAGAAAAGGTATAATAGAAACAAGTGCACCAATTCTGCATTTATCACCCACTCCTGGTTTTGGCTCCCACTCCTGAGAAAAAATACTGACCAAATACTGATAGTGGGGCCATGGCCTTAAGGTGAGTATTATGGTGGTTTTTTATTTATTTATTTTGTTTACAGGGGACAAGGGCTTCAGGGATTAGGTGTTAGGTGAGTATAACTGTGTTTTTTATTTCAATATTTATTTATTAATTTTAACTCTTCTTTTTTTACGTAGAAGTACTCTCATCAGCCAACACCTGTCACCCGCGGTAAGCTTTTTACTGCGGGTCACATTCACAGTGACAGCTGTGGGCTCCAACTGACATCTGATAGCATGATCCCGCAACGCATTGACCGGCAGTAAAGATGTTATCGCCCATCAGAGCCCCTCTCACACTGTCACGCAGATGACAGCACGGGAAATAGCAGATGTTCGGGGTGCCGAACCCAAACAATAACACGGACTTCCTGAGGAAGTTTGGGGTCTGTGCCCAAACACTAGGTGTTCGTATGGACCCCAACTTTACTGTCCAGGATCGCCCATCTCTATTTACCATGTTCATTATACAGAAAAATTGACCTCGCAATATGATTTTCCAGGTCACTACGATTACAAAGATACTAAACATGCTTTTTTTTTTTTTTTATTTAAATGGTGAAAAAAAATTCGGACATTCGTAAAAAAATACTAATTTTGCTTGTGTGACCCGTAAAGTTTTCAATTTTCGGGATATGGGGTTGGGTGAGAGATTATTTTTTGCGCCCTGAGCTGACATTTTTATTGGTACCATTTTGGGATAGATATGCTGGTTTGATCGCCTCTTATTGCATTTTATTGCAATATTGCGGTGACCAAAAAAAAGTAATCCTGGCGTTTCAATCCCCTCTCTTGTTATACCGTTTAAAGATCGGACTAATTTATTTTATATTTTGATAGATCCGATTTTTATGATTGCAGCCATATTAAATATGTGTATTTTTTTATTGCTTTATTTTTTATGGGGCAAAAGGGGGGGGGGGGTGATTTTGAACATTTTTTTTTTTTCACTCCATATCTTGTTTGTTATTCTCCATAGGGGATTTGAACTTGCGATCATTAGGTTGCTTTTCTACTATACACAACAGTACCACAGCACTGTTATGTATAGTCAAAATCATGGTCTCCTCTAAATGTCAGCTGCAGACTGGCTTTCACAGGAGAATCTTAATGACAAGCACGGGGGCCTTCAGCAGACCCTCGGCTGTCATGCCAACCTATCGGCGCCCTGTGATCACTGGCACACCTAGGGCTGCCATCAGGGCATTACTGCCCTTGCTACTGTATGGCCCCTCACTCTTTGCTTCTCTTCACCAAGCCTCAGAGTCAGGGGCAACAGTTCAGCGCCAGCACCGCCGCCGCACGATGCACCCAGCGGATGGAAATTGGCGCTGTACCTTTAAGCCGCGTCCGGGTGCATCATGGTCCTGACACACTGCATGCTCACCTTCATTCCTGAGCAGAGCAGCGAGCAGGAGGCTGGGGGTGAGTTGGGCCTGCTGATGGCGATGGGGGGGGCCTGCTGGCATAGCTCCCAACCGTCCCGATTTCCGTGGGATTGTCCCGCGTCCCATCACGGCTCAGCTGTTCTCCCGGCTTCTATATTTACCTCTCTCTGACGTTCTTGTAGCTCCTCCTCCTCAGGGGTGGGGCCGATCATCTCTTCTTAGTGCATAAATTAATTATTCACTTCCTCTCACTCCTGTTAGCAGTCTCACCCAGGACTTGAACTCACAATCACAGTTGTCACAGCATGCTTCCCAATGCTCACAGGCTGTGTGCGCTAACCACTGAGCTACAGCCCATAATGGTAAAGCTAAGAGATTTTGGTTATGTTGACCGTACATTGCAATGAATCCAGCAGCAGAGTATACATCTCCATAGAAATACATTATATATATTGCAAGGTAGCGCTCATCACGCTGGGGGCACCCGCTTCACCGGGTCAATTAAAGCACACATGCAACGTTTTTTCGGTAATTCACAGTCCAGCAGTTTATTACATCTCATAAACCACTCATAACATAGTCCATCTCAGTGGCTCGCCGACATGTTACATATAATATCCCAGAGCCTTTTTAGTGACAGACATGCCCACTTGACTCCAGACACAGCCTTCAGTGAGTTAACAAAATTAATGTCCACATCAAGCAGTGTTTTTACCTTTGCCGGGTCGTAGCTGCTTCAGTCAGCTCGGTTCTGCCACAGCTGTGGCTTTAAGGCTTCCCAGATGGGGCCTCAGGGCCACATACCTTCAAAGGCTACTGGTATCTCAAACACAGGGGGATCCAGCCTCAGCCTTCCAGGCTAGTGGAGTCCCACACAGGGACAAGGCCACTCTTTCTAGGCCTCACCAGGCCACTCTTTCTCTCTCTCTGTTTCTAAACCACCAGGATTTATATATCCTTCTGTGCACACAGGACCTGTGATGATGTCACAGTCATGTGATCAATCACCTGAGGGGGAGGTAAATGGTCAGCTAGAGCACACCCCCTGGACATTCTAGCAATGCAGCAAGCCGCTGCATAACAATATATAACAATGTATGTATATAACAATGTATTTTTATGTTGGCTGTATACTGAGGTAAAGAAAAATATTTATCTTGTTTCTATAAGGCTATAAGCCCACCCTCCTTAATGGCAGCGGTTTGGACGCCGCTCACCTGCACTGCGTCCAAAACACTGCGTTCTACATTAGAAGCACAGTGAATGGCTTTATAGTAATCCCATGCCCTTGTGCTTCTATTTTACGCTGCGTAAACACACCAGCGGAGCGGATTTACAAGCTGCAGCATGTCAGTTTCTGTTGCAGTGACGTTGGTCTCCACTATGAAATTTCCACAATAGAATGTCATTAGATGTGATAACTCCACATGGTTCAGTGAACACACGCAGATTTACCTGCGTGATTATAATGCATCGTTTTGGACGCAGCGAGAATACGCTGCGTCCAAAGCGCTGGTGTTCCTGATCTTGATAATGTAGCCTAAAAGTATTAAAAAAAATGTTTGTGTCTATTCAGGTATCGAGCGCAGAACCTTCATATTACAGATTAATGAGAGCTTCAGTGTGCTGAGCCACAAGCTCTAGTGCTGTAATGATCAGAATTCCATGTACTTGATCTGTACTGCAGAATCTGACTAGGCTGATAAAACTGATAGAAATACACTGCTGTGTATAATATATGTATTTTTAATCTACAGGGAGTATCAGGGTATGTGCCCATGATGTGTACCATCCTGCGGCCGCGACACTGCGGAATATCAGCCGGCGGCTTCCGCTTAATATGCAAATAAGTGGCACCATTTTTATTTTATTTTTTCACCTGTGGACTTTCCTCATAGAGGTTAGGTCTAGGAAGAAAGCCAGCATGTGGACCCGCAAGAGAAATTGACATGCTGTGGTCTGGATAGACGCGCTGCATGTCAGTTTACGCTGGTGATCTGCAGGTGCACGGGGACGCATAGTGGACATGTGATTTCTAGAAATAACATCCACTATGCTGTAACATCTGGATGCTGCGGGTTTGACATTGCATAAACACGCAGCATTAAACCCGCAGCGGCTCTGGATCGTGTGCACATACTCTAAGACAGGGTTCCCCAACTCCAGTCCTCAAGGCCCACCAACAGATCATGTTTTCAGGATTTCCTTAGTATTGCACAGGTGATAATTCCATCACCTGCACAATACTAAGGAAATCCTGAAAACATGACCTGTTGGTGGGCCTTGAGGACTGGAGTTGGGGAACACTGCTCTAAGACATTTTTTCATCTTATAAAATTACTAAAAAAAATAATGAAAAACACTTGATAATGAATTTTTTTTTTATTTTTAATGCGTATGAGACGAGGAGCGGGGGTGCCAATTGCATATCAAGTGGATGCCAACCTCCGCGGAAAGGTAGGAGGAACAAGGGTAGTTGACAAATAGGGTGATCTCCCCTCCCTTTACTCTTGACTACTTGATATTTTTTTTATATTATCACTTTTTGAGTTATGTTTTGAGGTGTATTTGTATTGTAGAATTTATAGGTCTTTAATGAATACCAATAAAGATATTTTTAATAGTGTATAATTGGTGAATATATATGTGTTACATGCACGCTGCTAGGTTCAGATAGGGGCGAGACAGGTTACATGAATTCTTTGGAATCCTGGGTGAACTGTTACTCAGGGCGACCATAGACCATGTGCTGCAGCTTCTCTCAGGCACACAGGGGTATTAACCCTCAGGCACAGACACGTAGGTTATTTCACTTGCTGACCAGACACACTTGATAAGAGTCCTCATAAATGGTAGAACAGTAGCATTTAATAAGAAGCCGCACAGCCAGTGCAAGTTAAGTCTTATGAGCAACAGGCTCCAGTGACAAACAGTACAGTTTCCTTAGCAGCACAGCAGTTCACAGTCTTCCCAGTAGTACAGGACAGCACAGTTCTAATGCAAAGGCACATTAATGAACACAGCATTCTTTACAGCACAGTGAGATGGGGGAGGATTTGATGAGGGAGATGATCCCTGTGACACCATTTCTTCCAGTCCTTATCTTTCTGCCTGACAATACTCTGCACTGTTAGTTCAGGAACTCTACCTGACCTGTGCTTAGCTTCACTCTTGACTTGAATCCTTTTAACTTGCAGGGGCGTTTCTGTGAGATACAGAACACACAAACCACCTTTCTCTTCGGCTCCAGCCAGACAGTAAACAACTTGCCCACAATCCCCCTGGGGCTCTGCTAAAACACTCCCCTTCTCCTGTGACTGTGTTAAACCCTCTAGTTGCTGAATGCTTCTGGAACACAACACTTTCTGTCTCATGTGCTTGTGTTACTTCTAATAGTAGCTGGATGCTTTTTAAGCAACAGCACTACTTCTGCATGTCACATATGCAATAATATGCACTGTTAACATTTATTAATTCGATGATCGCAGGCTGAGGTAGGCGGCGGCGGTGGGCCGGCTGAGGTGGTGGAGGTGGACAGGTGGAGGCAGTGGGCAGGCTGAGGCGGCCATTAGATTCTTGACTGGGCGACGGGCGCGGCGGTGTCACTGGCTGTGTGAGTAGCTACAGTAACTTAAAAGGGTATTCCCATCTCCAAGACCCTATCCCAATATGTAGTAGGTGTAATAAGAATAATATTAGCAAATACCTACAATTAGAAATGTAGTATAGTATTTTTGATTTACTATGTCTCTTTCCTCATCTGCAGGCATCGCAGGACCTTAGGTATCCATGGTTACGTCCACTGATATAGTGACAGCTAGTTAGCTAGCTGCTAGCGGTCGTAACCATGGATACCTAAGGTCCTGCATTGCCTGCACATGAGGTAAGTGGCATAGCGAATCAAAAATACTATACTACATTTCTAATTGGAGGTATTTGCTAATATTATTATTATTACACCTACTACATATTGGGATAGGATCTTGGAAATGGGAATACCCCTTTAAGTCCATGTATTAATTTGTCCACCATTTCAGTACGTGATTGTATGATACAATCATTCCCTCCCTTCCTGAAAGGGGGGAGGGGAGAGAATGATTGATATAAGTGTATATATGATTGTGAAACATATTTATTATGATGACAGTGTAATTATTGGAAAGGGGAAATCGGTCTGCGCTTGGCCTGCAGTGCATGGACTGGGCGCCGATCTCCTGACCCCCATCCTCATACATGCTGTGAGGCTGCTGAGTTCAGGTCAGGAGACCCGCAGCCAGTCCATGCACTGCGGTCCGATTGCAGACCGATATTCACCGACGGCTGAATGAGCCTTAAAGGGGCAGTCTGGTTTATGTCCACAAGCCTGAAGTCCCTCTGCGTCACTGACTGCAGACTTGTGAATCCTTACATTGTACGCACTGTGCGCTGTGAGGATTCACCGGTGTCAGAGCCGGGAACGGGGGTCACATGGCTTCAAGGATGTGAAATGCAGACTCCCGGCCAGACAGAGGGAAAACAAACAGGTGGGCAGGTGAATTTAAAGGATTGGCTCTGTCGTGAAGCACTGAGTGGCGGGACTTTGTTTGAACAGTCATCCTGTGCTGACAGAGTCCCATTAAACATACCGTATTTTTCGGACCATAAGACGCACTTTTTTCCTCCAAAATTTTGGAGGAAAATGGGGGGAGCGTCTTATGGTCTGAATGTTTGGGGGGGGTGTATATTTATGTGTGGTGTGGGGGGAGCGGTATCGGTGGAGAAGCGGGGCACAGGAGGCAGCAGCCGCCTACTGCAGCTTACACTGTCCCCGCTGCTAAAGAAAATTAATATTCACTGCTCCCCACGCCCATGAGAGAAGAGAGGCGAGTATGAGTGTTTATTTTTTTTTAATGTGCAGCCGGATGGGGATTAGGGGGACCATGCATACCAGGACAGGGATTAGGGGTGCCAAGCATACCAGGACAGGGATGAGGGGTGCCATGCATACCAGGACAGGGATGAGGGGTGCCATGCATACCAGGACAGGGATGAGGGTTGCCATGCATACCAGGATAGGGATGATGGGTTCCATGCATACCAGGACAGGGATGAGGGGTGCCATGCATACCAGGACAGGGATGAGGGGTGCCATGCATACCAGGACAGGGATGATGGGTGCCATGCATACCAGGACAGGGATGACGGGTGCCATGCATACCAGGACAGGGATGACGGGTGCCATGCATACCAGGACAGGGATGAGGGGTGCCATGCATACCAGGACAGGGATGAGGGGTGCCATGCATACCAGGACAGGGATGAGGGGTGCCATGCATACCAGGACAGGGATGAGGGGTGCCATGCATACCAGGACAGGGATGAGGGGTGCCATGCATACCAGGACAGGGATGATGGGTGCCATGCATATCAGGATAGGTATGAGGGGTGCCATGCATACCAGGATGGAGGGATGCCAGGCATACCAGGATGGGGATGGGGACCACATATAAAAGAAAGGTGGGTGGCATATATACCAGGATGGGGGATATTGTCAGAATTGGGGGACATTACCCCTATACCAGTGTCAGCAGAAGACCCCCTCCCCCTTAAAAGTGCATCATGACCACATTTTTTGCTTACATTTTTTTTTTTTTTTCCTCCTCTAAAACCTAGGTGCGTCTTATGGTCCGGTGCGTCTTATAGTCCGAAAAATACGGTAAGGGTATGTGCACACGATGCAGAAATGAAGCAGAAAATTTCTGCATCATTTCTGCATCTCCCTGGCAGAAAAAACGCATGCAGATTGTGCATGCGTTTTTCCTGCAGAATACATGCGGATCCACATGCAGATTCACATGCGTTTCCGCATGCAGATTGACAAGCGCTTTCCAGGCGATGTTAGCATCACCTGGAAAGTGCTTGATAACTAGGTCACACTATATAAATCCATGCAAACAGCATGGATTTATACAGTGTGAACCGAGAGCGTGTATATACTTACCTCCGATGGCCCGCGCTGTCCTGCTCAATCTGTTCTCCCGGCTGCCGGCAACTTTGAATTGAAAGACCTGCCGACGTCAGCGTCACGTGACCCGTCACATGACTCTGACGTCACCGCAGGTCCTACAACTCACTGCAAAGTGCCGGGAACCAAGCGGGAGCGCTGCGCCGGCCGACAGAAGGTAAGAATACATTATTTTTTATTTTATTCTTCTTTTTACAGCTTTTTTAATGGTACCTGGGTGTGGATGAGACTCTCCTCTCCTCCACACCCGGGTACCATCCGCACATTAGAACGCACCAATTACGCAAGTACAGATGCTGTCTTGCGGAATTGGCGCGTTCTAATGCAAGTCAATGGCGGCGAAATCGCCGCGTTTCCGCAAAATTAATTGACATGCTGCGGATTTTTGACCGCAGCGTTAACGCTGCGGAAAAATCCGCATCATGGGCACAGCACATGCGGATTTCCATTGGGGAACATTGCTTCCCTTCTACCATGCGTTTTTCATGCGTTTCCGCGGCGTTTACGCAACTGCAAAAACGCCGCGGAAACGCATGAAATACGCATCGTGTGAACACAGCCTAAGTCATACTCGCCTTCCAGCAGCTTCATCAATTTTCAGCACTGCTCCGGTCTTGAGGCGCCATCTTATGAGCGCAGCTTCTGACTGGCTGGAAGTCAGAAGTTACATCACGATCTCTCAATGCAAGTCTGAAAGCCTGAATGATGCTCTTATAGACTAGATCTGGTCATGGTGTGGCAGTATTTGTTCCTTGTATGTGGTATTATTCAGTCACTATTTGGTGGTAATATGTGGTCTGGTCATGGTGTGGCAAAAAGTAGAATTTTTCCAAGCGTGGTCAGTGGGACTGTGGAAAGTTTGAGGCTTGGAGGCAGAGCTGGGGTGGAGCCTGGGTGGAGTCTCAAGGGGGCCCGAAAATTTTGCCAGTATGGAGACCCGAAATTCCTAGTGGCAGCCCTGGGCACACCGATGGGCACTTAGAATGACGTGCCTGCCTTCTATCGAAGGCTAAATGCCGCTGTCAGAGACTGACAGTGACATTTAACAGCCGCAGGCGGAGTGCTCCTCTACCCGAGGCTGTTAGAGGCAGATGATGGTTGAATTATTCAGCCACATATGCATGGAAAGATGCGATCCCACATCAAAGTCAGGGACCTGACAGATGAAATAATTGTACATCATATATCAGGAAGGGCTGTAATCCAGTAAACTGTATTCCAGTAGATAGAAATTATCACCTATCCACAGAATAGGTGATAATTTATAGATTGGTGAAGTTCCATTGCCAGAATGGGGCTCTTTTATTACCATTAGAATGGAGAGTCATTCATTCTCTGTGGGGCTGCCGGAAAAAGCTGAGTAATACACTCCAGCAATCCCAGAGATAATGAGTGGAGCAGCAGTCCAGCAAGCACACTAGGGCTTCACTCTTGACCATATTTTCGGTTTTAATGCAATCTGACAAAACATCGGATCACTCTTAGACCAATGTTATTTTATGGGATCGTGCACATGTCTGATTTGGAAATACAAGTCAATGAGAATGTGGAATGCATTGGACAGCACTCAGATGACATCTGAGCGCAGTACGATTTTCACAGACTGACAGAATGGAGAAGATGGAGAATTTTTTTTCCCTCATCTTCTCATCCGAGAAAATCGGATCACACTCTGATCAAACTCTGATCAGGGTGTGATTAGCATAATCGGCCCGATTCTCTTGGATGAGAGAAAATACGTTGGTGTGACCTTAGCCGAATGGGGATAAAAGTGCCCCAATCTGCCAATTGGTAAGGGTCTCAGAAGTCAGAACACCTCCTCCACCCTTCCCGATCTAGAAGTTATCGCCTGATAATTAGGTGATAACTTCTAACTAGAATACTCCTGATGGCCAACTTCACACGTTCAGCATTTGGTCAGTATTTCACATCAGTATCTGTAAGCCAAAACCAGGAGTGGGTGATAAATACAGAAGTGGTGACGTGTTTCTATTATACTTTTCCTCTGATTGTTCCTCTCCTGGTTTTGGCTTACATATACTGAGAGAAAATACTGACCAAATACTGAACGTGTGAACTTGGCCTAAAGGTCGTTCGTATTCAATGGGGAGATTTAGTAAGGTAAATGTGTCAAGGTTCCAGCACACACCAGGCATGTGTCATTTATAATGCTGGTGTCTCTTTATGTGACAGAGTGGCCTCTATGGCCTGTAAGTAACTGCACCCCCTAAAGTTACACCCTCACCTCTCCCCATAGGGTAAATGCAGGGCGATACCCCATTTACAGCACCCCAGGACAGGCTGTAGTAGGAAACATTCCGCTCCCACTTATTCCCCGTGTGCTGTCGTTTATGCCTTGTGGGGTTGTTTGCATGGAGCATTTTCAGTGTACAAGTTTTAATGACTAATGGCTCCAAGAATGTCCCTGTCATGGTGAATGCATGACTGATTCATTCACTAACTGTGTCATGAGGGCATGCTGCCAGACATAAAGAGGCAGTAATATACTGAGGCACGGGCGACTGTGGAGGAGGAGGAGGAGGAAGCTGACTTGTGTCAGTACCAGTCCCATAACAAACCCGAGCTCCATTAGACAGACAGTGCATGAGAGGAATGTGTGCGAGGTGCAGGAGGCAGCTGAGGTAGAGGGCGGGAGCAGGACGGCTGAGGGCGGGAAACAGGCGGCTCCACTTACTTCCATCAGCTCCAAACATCCCACACTGTTATCACGGGAGGGGAGACATAATAATATCTGAGACAAGCTGCAGCCTGGACTTGTCGTGTGCACAAGAAGCGCCTGGAAGGAGCAGCAGGTCAGGTGCTGCCGGCAGAACATGGCATGTCACCTTCCTCAGGAGAGTGAACCCCACTGGTGTCCTCCATCTCCAGTGCTGCTAGCACGTCTTCCATGATGGGACTTGTATGTCTTCAGTAGAGATTAGTGGGAGAAGTCATCCAGTTCCAGGCATAGGCTCGCACTGACCATGGAGGCTCTGCTCTCACTGCTCGCACTCTGCGCAGTTTCTGCACTGGCTACAGGTTGGTCTCATACTTCATATCCATGTCTGTAATTGTAGCCTTCCACTATAGCAGGACACATCTCCCCTGGGGCAGTCCTGGGCTGCACAGACAACATAGATACAAATGGTTGGGGGAATTCATTGTAAGCATGGAAGATTGGAAAATGATGGGGCTTCCTGAAGCAGTCAGACAGGGGGCTGTGAGAATCTGCTGGAGATGGACAGATCGTCTGCTGTTTTCTCTCTTCCTAATACATTTCCCAATATAAACCATTTGATCTAAAGCATGAATGGTTATTACTATAGGCTATTATAGCAGTAATGGATCAGGTATGGGCTGCCCGCACATAGAAAGGTGGTGTCCATACTAGCATCACGGCTTTCTTCAGTTACGGTATTATTGGCAACAGAAATATCTATGTAGACGTCAATATTCTTGGCTTCAATTAATACTGGTACCAGTGATGGAAAGGGAAGCACAGTGGTACAGAAGTGATGGTATAGATCAGCAACCAGTATATAGTATACCGCTGCCTATGCCACCTCACCGTCACCAGTACTCCAGGTGTCCAGTGAATCAATCCCTAAACACAGTCCAGAGGTGTATCTTGTAGTTGCCCCAAAGCAGACTAACGTCTCAGTCTTCAGACATCAGTTATTTTCTCCGATGAGGAAATCGGTCTGAGTTTCATCACTGATCTGGATCAGTGTCATTAGTGGTGAGAAAAAAGAAAAAAAAAAGTCTGTATTCTCTGTCCGTAAAAAAAACGACACACAGTTGGCATCTGAGCTCTGTCAGATTTTATATAAAAAATAAATATATATGTATGTATGTATGTATATTTATTTTTTTTCCACGGGCCCATAGAATTTTGTTGTCGAATTTGATACAACTGTAAGATCAATGTTGGACATATCTCTGTGATTTTGCATGGACCACTTGATCCGTAAAAAATCGCTAACATGTGAACAGCCCCATATAGTATTAGGTACAAGTGCTGTGAAAAACACAGGTAGCACTCGTACATGGAAAACTAACTTGTGAATGAGCCTCAAGGCTACATCCACACATATGTGTTATTACATCCTTGTAAAATGAACTGCTTTTCCCTAAAATGTCACCCGTATTGTCTCCATTTTGCTTCCATTTTTAAAACTGAAGTAGGTGAACTGTGTGAACTTCTTGTTAACCATTGAGTCTTAGCAATGGATCCATAAAAAACTGATGGAACACTGAAGTAATAAGGATGTCTTCTGGTTTTCACCAGTGTTTAATGGATTGTTATAGACTTTAATCTAAAATGGATAAGAATAGGACATTCTCTAGTCACACGGATCAATTCTTAAAACTGATGTATGTATGGATCAACAAAATTATGGCGCTGTGTGCTCAATATCAGTAAGTTTAGATAAAAGCTTATTTTTTTTCTTTTTCAGTAGCGCATTTTTATAGTGTATGACTAATACGTAAGCCATTGTGTTTGTTCATGTGCAGATGCTGCTTGTTCAGCTAGGACATGCATTACATAATGTTACATAGCTAAATGCTTTCCCAGTTTGCAATTGTTACTCATACGCTTTGCTAACTTAACACTTTCTCAACTACCATATTTGATACATAGCTTTTTCAAAAGAGATTAGAAGGAGAGAGAATCGTCGTTATCACACTGGGACTCCTCATAACCATAAATATGAGCGTCTTGAAAGTAACTGTGTGACATGTTTTAACATCCAAGAATCTGACAGAAGAGAGAGGGGATGATGTCTGCCAGGTCCTGTGATGGAGGATCGTTGCATGTCAGCCAAGCCTCACCCAATTAGTTTGATGACAATTTCAATTTGTAGTAATTTGATGGAGATTGAAAAGCATACAAATAGTGTGAGGGTTCGCTCACACGAATGTATACATCGATAGCACTCAGACCAATGCTATTCAATAGGGCAGTGCTGATGAGCGTTTTTTTTTTCTCATGCCAATTTAGAATAAGAAAAAAATCGCAGCATGCTGTGAGTGGCTCTGCAAATCGGATCACGTGCACTCATTGAAGTGTGTGGAGCACGGAAAACATCGGACTGCACTGTTTTCCACGCCGAGGGCAGGGCAAAGTACTATAATTCACATGCGTGGGGAAATGGCAAAGGGCGTTGTCGCATGCGCACTACAATACTTTGCTATGCCCTCGGCAGGGCAGAGAGAAGTACTCCTGCACAGTAGCACGATGGAGGACACTGAGTGGATGTCGTAGGACACGTCATCCACACAAAGCAAGAAGGTCAGCAATCACAAGGAGAGAGGAGACACCGGACCAAGACTAGCTACACCCATCTGACCGGACCGCACTTTAGGTGAGTGTGATTAAAGCTTTTTTGTGTGTTATGCAAAGCACATTGGGGACATATATACAACATTCTGTATATAAGGGCCTACAGCTGCTTGCCCTACTTTGCACTGGGAAAAACCTGGTGACAGGTTCCCTTTAAATGAAAGCGGTTGCCCATTGACACATGATTGTCATCCTATTACTTGAAAACACCAGACTCTACTTTCATCATCAAATTATCTGTTTATACTAAGGGCTCATTCAGGTGTCTCATTTTCTCGTACAAGTGGTTTCCATGGTTTTCACAGATAGCACTCCTAGCTGTGATAGTCTATGGGACCATTCACATGTCCATGATTTTTCGCAAACCAAGTGGTCCGCGGAAAGTCAAGGAGACATGTCCTATTTTAATTCAAAGGTCGGCTCAAAATCGGCAATACAAGTCTATATGTCTGTGAAAAAATTGGATCGCGCTCAGATGACATCCGGGTGTGGTCCGATTTTCACGGACTGTCACATAGAAGAAGGTGGAGAAACCTTTTATTTTACTCCACATGCAAAAAAAAACTGATACTTGGATCACACTCTGATCAAAGTTTGATAAAAATAGGTCAATTTTTCTCTTACATGAGAAAATTGGATGTCTGAATGAGGCCTAAAGGCCACGGCCCCACTATCAGTATTTGGTCAGTATTTTTTCTCAGGAGTGGGAGCCAAAACCAGGTGAGGAACAATCAGAGAAAAGGTATAATAGAAACAAGTCACCAATTCTGCATTTATCACCCACTCCTGGTTTTGGCTTCCACTCCTGAGAAAAAATACTGACCAAATACTGATAGGGGGGCTGTGGCCTAAGGTTCACATCATTTTGCCAATCAAAGACATGTTTTTGCATCATTTTTCCTCAATAAAAACTTTTAGGACTTTTGTGAAAATCTAATGCACTTGCAGGTCAAATTTATGTAGAAATATGGAAAATTCTGAATGGCTCACAAACTTTCAAGCACTAATGTATACAAGCAAGAGAATCCACCCCCCTCCTTCCCGTCATTCTAATAGCGGGCACCAAGTACAGTTGCAATAAAAATTGTTTAACACCCGATTGCAAATTAGGTTTATTGGTAAAATGTAAATTTATACACAGTGCCCCTGAAGAAAATTATGGACTGTGTAATTTATACATGTTGCCCCCCCCCTCCCCCGAAATAAATAATGCATGCTTAATGCCAATGGCTCATTTGAGACCCTCAATCTGGACCTGAATATCCAGTTGTATTATTCTAATTAATGTTATTAATCATAATTTTTATTTAATGTACGCAATAAATACAGATATCAGACTCCAGACGTGTCAGGTTATGAATAACATGATTTTTATTATAATACCCAAAAGTATTAGCATAGATGTTATTTGGAAACAAGAGAACTAGGTATTTGAATTAGAAGCCTCAGAAAATGTGCAATAAACAGACATTTATAAAACAGCAGAATGCGCTTAGAGAGTAATCTTTAGTTAGCTAACATATTAAGAGAATCAGCTTATCTGCTAATGTCCACCTAAAAGAAAAGTTGCTTTAATTGGCTTGAGATAAAAATAGATGCAGCATACTAATAGACTTTAACTAAGAAAGCTGCCCAGATGTCTCACTGTCAGCTCTGGTAACAGGCCCTGACACCTCTGCTTCCTAATTGATAATGACAGGAAGTGCTTCTCTGTTTTGGTAACCTGTTTACAGAGGTCTGGGGTGTTAGGATCAGTGCAATAGCTAAGTCCACTCCCTTCTGATCACAGCTGATGTGGAGACAGAGATAGCCTCTATCTTGGCTATTGACTCCCTGACCACTGCAAGCATGTCATGACACTGCATGCAAAAAAACCGACGTGAATAACAACATAGGCTAGGTACATGTGCTACCCTTGAAGGATGAGAATCAAACATGTATATGAAAAATGGATATGTGAATGAGGCCTTATACAGGAGAAGGAACTGTGTTTCTCTAATGTGGCTGCCACATGATAAAACTGTCATTAATTGTTCTATATATTTAAAGGAGTTCTTTTAAATTAACAAATTGATGGCATATACTTAGGTTAGCCGCCAAAATTATACCCGCATGGGTCCAACTCTTGTCACCTTAACTGATTGAAATGACTGGTACATCAGTGAGTTCTTCTTCTGTCTTCTTTCTTCCTTCTTCTTCCTTCCCCTGCCCACGAGGGCTCACAATCTTATGTTTTTTTTCCATTGCTTACCAGGCACTGTGAGGAGACTGAACTATAATCTGATATTGATGGCCCATATCAACCCGGTGCCATCAATTTTGTAATACCACTCCATCTAAAGAAGTAAAAAAAAAAAATGACAAATGTCACTACTTACTCAAATTATCCCCAAATGTGATGCAAATTATTTAATATTAACCCATGTGGCCCATTGTATTTGCTGTATGACATGTAAATAACACTTTACTGAGCTTCACAACATACACCATACAAGTATGGTGTAAGAAGTGAGTGCGAATTTGAGGTGCCAATGGGTTGCCATGGCAGCTGATAATCTGCTAAAGGCCTCTGTGTCTATCATGACGGTGCTCCGTTGACATCCTATTGCTGAGCTTCATTGAGACCATGGTTTTTACTGCATTCTGCAATACTGTTGTATTGCGTTATTTATGTATTTACTCCCTTATATAGCAGCATTAATTCCACAACATTTTACAGACATCATCGACACTGTCCCCATTGGGGCTCACAATCTAAATTCGCGGCTCACATGGAGAGATCAGTGCGGGCAGACCGGACGCAGCGCTGGAGGAGAGAAGAAAGGTGAGTAGGAGTGTTTATTTTTATGTGCAGCATGATGGGGATTAGGGGGACCATCCATACCAGGACAGGGATGAGGGGTGCCATGCATATCAGGATAGGGATGAGGGGTGCCATGCATACCAGGATGGGAATTGCTGTGCCATGCATACCAGGATGGGGATGAGGGGTGCCATGCATACCAGGATGGGGATGAGGGATGCCAGACATACCAGGATGGAGGGATGCCATGCATACCAGGATGGGGATGGGGACCACATATAAAAGGAGGGGGGGGCATATATACCAGGATGGGGGATATTGTCAGAATTGGGGGACATTACCAGTGTCAGCAGAAGACCCCCTCCCCCTTAAAAGTGCATCATGAACACATTTTTGGTTTAATTTTTTTTAAATTATTTTCCTCCTCTAAAACCTAGGTGCGTCTTATGGTCCGGTGCGTCTCTTAGTCCGAAAAATACGGTAGTGTTTGTGTAAAAGTGCCAAAACATAAAAAAAACAATATAAATGTGGTACCGCTGTAAATGTACTGACCCGAAGAATAAAGCTGCCTTATCAATTTTACCACATGCAGAACGGCATAAAAAAAAACAATTCCTGAATTGTTGGTTTTTGTTTATTCTGCCTTCCAAAAATCGGAATAGAACGCGATCAAAAAAATGTCACGTGCCCGAAAATGGTACCAATAAAAATGTCAACTTGTCCCGCAAAAAAACAAGCCATCACATGACTGTCGGCCGAAATCTTGAAAAATTATAGCTCTCAAAATATGGCGATGGAAATACTAGTCTTTGCAAAAAAAAAAAAAAGGTGTTTTTTTTAGTGTATGACAGCTGTCAGTCATACAAACCCGATATGAATCTACTATTGCTGTAATTACACCGACCCGAAGGATAAAGTAGTCTAATCACTTATACCGCATGAGGAACGACATAAGAAATAAACGTTAGGGTTGGGCTAGGGTTGGGATTTTTTCAGAAGTAAAGAAAAAAAAAATGACTACGATATGGCGACTAGTGTTGAGCGCAAGTGCTCGCTACTGGAATTTGCATCGGGTGCTCGGGTATGCACCGAGTATAGCGGATGCTCGAGTCTCCGCCCTAAAAGTTTTGCAGCCGTTATACAGCCAAAAAAACATCGCGGGGATTGCCTGCCATGCACGAGAGATCCCCGCATGTTTTTTTTTGGGTGTCTAATAAACATGAAACATGCGGGGGCGGGGACTCAAGCATGTCACTTGAGCACCCGCGATACTTGGTGCATACCAGAGTACCTGATGCAAACTCAAGTAGCGAGCACTTGCACTTAAGACTAATGACAACTTATTCAATATGATGACCTAATGTTATCAAATTCTGTGTCGTACCTCTGGGTTCAAAATGTTCACTATACCCCTTGATAAAATCCTTGAGGGGTGTAGTTTCCAAAATAGCGTCACTTGTGGGGGGGGTTTCCACTATTTAGGCACATCAGGGACTCCCCAAACGCAACATGGCATCCGCTAATTATTCAAGCAAATTTTACATTCAAAAAGTCAAATGGCACTCCTTCCCTTCCGACCCAGCCGTGCGCCCAAACAGTGGTTTTCCCCCACATATGGGGTATCGACTTACTCAGGAGAAATTGCACAACAAATTGCATGGTGCAATTTCTCCTGTTACCTTTATGAAAATGCCAAACTTTATGCGAAAATTTTATTTTTACAGCTCAATGTTATAAACTTATTATTCAAGCAAAATTTTATATTCAAAAAGTCAAATAGCGCTCCATCCCTTCCGAACACTGCCGTGCACCCCACATATGGGGTATCTGCGTGCTCAGGGGAAATTGCACAACAAATTTTGGGGTCCATTTTTTCCTGTTACCCCTGCGAAAATAAAAAAAATTGGCGTCTAAAGTAATATTTTTGTGAAAAAAGTTAAATGTTCATTTTTTTCTTCCACATTCCAAAAATTCCTGTGAAGCACCTGAAGGGTTAATAAACTTCTAGAATGTGGTTTTGAGCACCTTGAGGGGTGCAGTTTTTAGAATGGTATCACTTTTGGGTATTTTCTGTTATAAAGGCCCCTCAAAGTCACATCAAATGTGATGTGGTCTCTAAAAAAAAAAAAAAAAAAAAAAAAAAAAAAAAAAATGGTTTTGTAAATTTTGTTGTAAAAATGAGAAATCGCTTGTCCAACTTTTAACCCTTTATAACTCCCTAATAAAAAAAAAATAAAAAATTGTTCCAAAATTGTGCTGATGTAAAATAGACATGTGGGAAATGTTGTTTATTAACTATTTTGTGTGACATATCTCTCTGATTTAAGGGCATAAAATTTTGAAAATTGTGAAATTTTCCAAATTTTCGCTAAATTTCCGATTTTTTTTTTTTTTTTCACAAATAAATGCAAGTGATATCGAATAAATTTTACCACTATCATGAAGTACAATATGTCACAAAAAACAATCTCAGAATCAGGGGGATCCGTTGAAGCGTTCCAGAGTAATTACCTCATAAAGTGACAGTGGTCAGAATTGTAAAAATTGGCCCGGTCATTAACGTGCAAACCACCCTCGGGGCTAAAGGGGTTAAGCAATAACTTCACTTAAAATAGTGAATGTTCCAGCATTGTTAAAATACAGCTAATTTACTGAGAGAGTGTAGATGAAATAGATACAAATAAACATCTCTACGGGCATGTTTCTTCAGATTACTTTTCTAGACTTTTCTTTATTCATTGGGTCTTTTGATCTTTTCATTAGTCATACACTTAGGTTTCAAGTTTTATCTCATGTGATCGCCTTCCCTTTACTTAAGGAATAAGTAGAAGGATAAGTTTAAAGCGCTAAATATTAAAAATTCAGTGTTAAGAAAAGTGATCTGCTCGGCATTAGGCATGTAACCAGAGGGTAGGAGAGCGTAGTGTCATTTTATACAAATAACAAATCAAAGAATCTACTGTCCAAAACGTGTGAAATTATTTTCTTTTATTATATAATAATAGTTTGAAGGTTGAAAGAAAACACAAGTCCATCAAGTTTAACTATTAACTTAACATGTTGATCAGTGGAAGGCTTAAAACCTAAGAGGCAGATTCCCATTACGTACAGACTCGATAACGTCCCATCACAGAATCTAGTACTCGTAATCTGTAATATTATATGTTTTAAGAAAGGAGTTTTTAATTATGGCAGTGTGATATTTTCTTTGACACAATATTTTAACTAAGGGTACATTCCCATGTCCAGAACGCTAGTATTACTGATCATGGGCAGGCAGCCTAAGAGTATTATTTGCAGAATTCAAATGCAACTATGGGGTTTAAGTTTCCATTTTCTGCTGTAATGTTCATAGCTTGGTGGGAACATAAGAAAATATTTTAATCGCGTAACTTTAAATAATCACTTTTTTGGTATGGTTGTTATATAGACGATATGATAATGATTTGGGTGGCCAATGTGACGACTATACCGTGCTTAATTGATTATATAAGTGGGCTAGAACTGTAGAAAAAAAGACATGGACTGCACATCTAGAAATCATACATTGATCTAATGCTGCTAGGCAAAAATTTACAAAACTGATCAGAATATTAAACTAAGCGCCTCATGTTCAGACAGTATGAAGCCCACTGCCATGTCATGATGAACCTATCACGGGGTCCCTAATTTATTATAGCCTCAAAGGTGCAGCGCCGTGCGGCAACAACTGCCACACTGACAGGGCACTACCTGGTTGGGCGACCTTGTGCTTGACAACACCCATACTGTAAGACTGAGTCCCCATGAGTCCAGGCCACACCGCCCCACAGGCACAAAACCACAGCAGCTATGGCTGCCAAACAGCACCAACATCAACTGAAAGTAACAAAAACTCACCCTCCATTCACCTGCAATATGCTGGAACAGTAGAAAAAAGACATGAATTTTTGCCTAGTGGTATTAGATCAACGTATGATGTTTGCATGTGTGGTCTATGTCTTTTTTTATACAGTTCAACATATTGCATGGTCTGTCCCCTCTGTTTTACTTGGACCAGCACTCCTCCTATTTGGCTCAGGTGGTTTTAATTGGCAGGAGACTGCAAGAGGTGTTCTGCCCATTTTTGCTCTCAGTTCACAGTCTGAGAGCTTGTGGAAGGGGAGTTTTTGCTACTTTTACTGGGTGTTGGTGCTGTATGGTGGACATTTGTTGCTGTGGTTTTGTGCCTGTGGGGCGGTGTGACCAGGAGTCTTGGGGACTCAGCCATGCAGCATAGCTGCTGTGAAGGCACCAGGCCGCCAGCCCTGCTGGTGCATCACCGCTGCATTGGTGGTTGGTGCACGGCGCCTCGCCTAGCGGCATTAGATCAACGTATGATTTTTGTGTTGTCCATGTCTTCTTTTTTTTTTTTTTTTTTGCAGTTTCTGCACACTGAATATATCAGTGATAAAACCCTGAATCTTACATTTACACATGAAGAGGTTTTTTTTTTTTTTTTAATCATCATATGAAATTGGATGCTCATACGGTTAGAATCCTACCACCACCTTTCAGAAACCTATAGCAGGAATCACTTTGTTACATGCCTAGTCGTGCCTCCCAAGATACATTAGAAGAGCTATTCCTACCAGTGAGTTAATAAGAACAAGGGAAAACTGTCGTGTGGGAAGGAATGCAACAGCAGGTATGTGATAGACCATTTGGTATAACCTCTCAGTAATAATCTCTCGAGGAAGCAAAAAGATGAGTAAATGAAAGGAGTAGATTTCCATGTTATGTAATAATACCATAAATATTTTAGTGATTTCTGCTCCCTATAATATGGAATATAATGAAATTAAAGGGAACCTGTCATGTCCTGTGTACTATGTAAACTGCTCCCATTGCAGAATTCAAATGTGTGGGCGGTGCTAGCCCTGACTGATTGCGAGGAATCACACCCATATGACTAAATTAGCAGGTAGGATATAAAGTGCTTTATACCCATGATATTAATACCGATTTTAATGAAAAAAGCGTGTTAGTGATGCACATTGCATCACTAACAATGCAATGGGGGAAGTTTACACAGGACATGTCAGGTTCCCTTTAAGAATATCTTTTGTGGAATATATGTATTTTACAGCAAGATACGTTATAAATACAGCCACCTTTATTTTTTTTAATATGTACATTTTAGGGCACTTCCCTTCTATAAAAAAAATAAAGATAGCTGTGTGTAAAAGTGGTCCCTAAGAAAACAAGGAGTATTGAATAGACTGTGTCACCAAGCTTATTTCTAAGTAAGGCTGTGTGCCCACGATGCGTTTTTTAAGCGTTTACGCAGCGGCAAAAACACTGCAGAAACGCTTAAACGCATGGTAGAAGGCCATGTTCCCCAATGATAATCCGCATGTGCTGTGCACATGCTGCGGAAATTTCCGCTGCGGATTATCATTGCGGAAAAAAAATGCAGCACTACCAATTATTTTGCGGAAGCGCTGCGTTTTCGCCGCCATTGACTTGCATTGAATCGCTTGGATTCCGCATCACTGGATCTGTACATGTGGAATCCATGCTTTTCAATGTGCTTATGGTAACCATGTCTGGAGGAGAGGAGACTCTCCTCCGGACCCGGGTACCATAGAACCTGTAAAAAAAAGAATAAAATAAAAAAATAAATGTTTTATTTACCTTCTGATGGCCCCCGCTGCGCTTGTCCTCCCTTGCTGGCAGATCGCGGTGGACTGAAGGACCTGCGCTGACGTCATAGTTATGTGAGGGCAGGTCCTTCAGTGTAGTGTACCGCGAGCTGCCGGCAAGCCAGGACGGAGCGAAGCAAGACTCCGGGGGCCATCAGAAGGTAAGTATAGATTTTTTTTTTTTTTTTTTTTATTATTTTTTTTTTACCATTCTTTACGGTCACACTATATAAATCCATGCCGGTTGCATGGATTTATATAGTGTGACCAAGTTGACAAGCACTTTCCAAGTGATGCTAAAATCGCTTGGAAAGCGCTTGTAAACCCGCATGCGGAAATGCATGTGAAGAACGCTTCACATCCGCAAGTCCCTGGCAGGAAAAATGCATGTACAGTCCGCATGCGTTTTTAGGCTATGTGCCCATTTCTGCATCGTGGGCACATAGCCTAAGAATAACACATTGCTGTGGCTCAGCAACAAAAGTTGTTATAAATGCGACCATAACATTTGCAAGATGTGTAAATATATTAAGACAACTAAGGTTTTTGAAGGGAATTTGTCAGTAAGGTAAACCCTCCTAAGCCAACTATATGGGCATGCAGGTCATAGAAAGTAGAATAAAGTGATAACTTGATATTTGCGATCTGAGGTCTTATTCCAGAGAAATTCACTTTGTTTTATATGTAAATGAACTTTTCAGGACTATGGGCCAGACTCTGATCTGCATGAGACTCTGTCTCCACAGATTATTTTACATGAAGGGGGAGTTACCAGTGTGATATGTAATGGCTGCTCTCTGCTCTCCTGATCTCACTGCAGAGCTGTGTGTGATTATACCTGACACATCTGCAGGTTCCTCTCCGCTTCAATCTCAAAGAGCAGACAGGGTTCTAATACAGCAGAGCTGTGAGAGCTGCAGCTGCTAATATGTTTATAAGGAGACACAATTCAGTTCTACTGTTCCATGTTACATGTGTCACACTGGTAACTCCACCTTTTATTAAAAATAAGCTTTGGAGGTAGTTCTTAACAGATCATTTACATATTAAGAAAATGTGGATTTCTCTGGAATAAGACATTGGACTACTGATATTAATGTATTATTTTATTTAATTTTCTATGATCTGCATGCTCATATAGATGGCTTAGGAGGGTTGATCCTACTGAAAAATTCACTTTAACCCCTTTACAACTTGGCCAGTTTCTGTTTTTGCGTTTGTTTTTTCCTCCCCTTCTTCCCAGAACCAGAACCCTTTTTTATTTTTCTGTCCATATAGACCTTTGAGGGCTTGCTGTTTGCAGGACGAGTTGTACTTTTGAATGACATCATTCATTTTACCACATATTGTACTGGAAAAGGGTAAAAAAAAAATCCAAGTGGGGAGAATTTGTGAATAAAAATACAATACTGACATTGTTATTTGGGAACTGTTTTTTACGGTGTACATTTTGTTTCAAAAATGACCTCGCAATGTGACTTTGCTCATCAGTACGATTACAGCGATAACAAACATATCCAGCTTTTTATTTTAGTGATGAAAAAAATCATTACTTATTTTTTGTGCAGCGAGACACTTTTATTGATACCATTTTGGGATAGATATGACCTTTTGATCGCTTATTACAGAATTTTATGTGGTATTGCAGCGACCAAAAAAAATTAATTTTGGAGTTCTTGAATTTTTTTTATGTTTACCGATTGGGTTAATTATTTTGATCGGAATTTTCTGAATGCAACGATACCGCGTGTATTTTTACTTTTTTTTTATATCTTTTAATTTTAATGAGAAAAAAGGGGCAATTTTCAACTTATGTTTTTTCTTATTTTTTACGATTTTTTTAAAACCCATGTTCTATATACAGCAATTTTACAGCATTGCTGTATATAGTAAAAGTCACGGTCTCCTTTTGAAGCCTGTCGACAGACAGGGTTTCAAAGGAGCTCCATAATGACAGGCACGGAGGTCTTCAACAGACCCTCTGCTGTCATAGCAACCCATCGGCGAAACACTTGTGATCACTTCACGTGTTCAATCATGCAATGATGCGCCTCCATGCTGACGCGCGTTAAATGCTACGGTGGATATCGTGAAGGGGTTAAGAGAACTGCAGTACCAAGACAGGTTATCAAACTTGTGGTTATTTAGTTTGGATAAACTAAGACTTAGGGACCCAGTCTTATTACAATGTACAAACACATAAAGAGACGGCTCAGAAATTTTTCTAAAGATCTTTTTACACCTGAGGCTGCAACAATTACAAGTGTTCATCCTCTATGTGTAGAGGAAAGAACGTTTGTCCATCATTACAAGCAGTGAGAGTATGGTTGATTCACAAGAAAAAAGTTAATGGAGATCCTGGATACCTTTCTTGAAAAGCCACCCCAGAAACGCAAAGCCTTCTCAAGAAAACAACCCCTGGTGTTTTCCTGAAGTGGCTTCATCTGGGAAAAATTTGCCGGATGCATCGGTGTCTAAATGATGCCATGTTCAAATCCCCTCAGCTTGCTTTTTTTTTTAAATAACTTCCAATTTATTTTTAGAAACTTTCTCAGATCTTCTGATTTGTAATAATGTCATACTGCATAAACTGCATCCACTTTGCTAAACACCAATTTATCTTTTATGTAATTATCACTGACTGCAAGGTTTTCAGTACTAAGGCCCCGATTTAACAAGACCGGCGAATTTCACGCCAGTACTGATGTGGGGTGGTCCAGCCTGACACTCTCAATTCATTAAAATGTGCACGCCTTTTAATGAATCAGGATCATGTGACAAGTGGCGTGCTCCCCTGTGTGTTCGACTTGCCACAAATCTTACTCCAGTCAGTGACATATATAGGACTATAATTATTGTAAGATTGTATTTTATGCCTCTTATTGTTGGATGTTGATTGAAATGATCCCGAGAACTATTCTTTATACCTGAGTGCGCTGAAAGTGACTGAAATAAAGGGAGAAACGATACAGTGGAAATGGAGGCTTTCTTTTTAAAAGTAAAACGTAACATTTATTCAAGTATATAAAACTTCAGATATATAGGTAACGTAGTATAAAATACTTTTAACAGGACCTACTAGTTTCGACACTGTTTTACTCATGGTCTGAGTGAATATATTATAACTATATTCTGGAAATGCTCAGCATTTCTAGTGTATTTTAAATCATTCTATACAGCTATGCTAAAAGAGACAGGCTTATAATAAGTTATGTTTACATTGACAGTAAATTACATTTTGAAACTTTGAAGGTAAAGAAATTATGTCTGAAGTCAAGGATTATAACAGATTTAGGATTTGTCAGGGATTATTTAATCAGAACTGTCAAAATTGTAATTGACATAAATGGTAATATTTAAATGCATAGAATTAAGTCATTATCTAAAGATCAAAGAAAATTAAAGACTGTCTTTGTTAGATTCAGTTTCTGCGTGGTGATCCACCACATAAAAGCTTTACTCATACCATGTTTCTATACTATGACACAGTTTTCTATAAGGCACACCTCAGATGTAGACAACAAAAAAATAGGAAAAACTTTTCTATACGAATTAAAAGTTCACTCACTCATCCACTCACCTATCGCAGTAGGCTGACAATGAGCTAAGTGCACCCCACAACCAGTTCACACATCTTTACACTTCTTCCTGCCACCACTCACCATTTGCTAGGCCAGTGAGACATCTGCCCTGGGTGACACAGCAACACAAACATAAACCCAACTTTCCCAAAAACCTGATAGATACTTTTCTTGAACTGTGGCATGAACAGGGTAACACCACCAGACTATGCTTTCCTTCTTTGAGATTATAGGTATGTTTAGCACAGTAAAGAACAAACTTGCTCAATATTACATTTAATATGCGAAAACAATACAGTGCTTACAAAAATGACAAAGGTTAAATAATAAATAAAAATACATACAAGGCAAAAACAGTACAAAAATAAAAGGGATAAATACAGAAACGCCTTATGGATGGAAGTTATGAAACCTTCAGGCAGAGGAGATCGCTGCAGAAATTTGGACAGATCTACAATGCACGTTGTATCTCCTGGGTCTGACCATGAGTTTCTTTGGATGAGATATTATAAAGGGTCTCATCCACACCCCTCATCCTTCTTCCCGGTCAGGTGAGAGGAGGGTGGCTAATTGTATGCAAGTAATATGGGTGAAAATAATTCTAATTTGTCATATTTTTGCCACAGGAACCTCCTATGCGGAATAATATGATCTCCTCCATATTTCCAAGCATACTTTTACCATCCTAGACACACCAAACACAACAATGATATATCCATAATTCTGATTGATCTCACATTTCTGTGGTTTCCCAAGGCTGAAAATCATGGCACTTGAACCAGCAAAAGCAATTATGTCCCCTGATCAGAACTGTATCAGTGGATGGTTTTGACATCAGATTATAGGTACGACGTGGAGATACTGTATTTCCATTGTGCAATATGATTCTAGAGACATACCATCTACCATAGGACCAAATATCTTCACCTCTAAAGTAGCACCTCTGTGCTAATGAGGAGGTACTGTCACGACACAGCTGTTGGGTGACCAGGGACTCCTACCCTGTCCCTAACACTAGGGGGCGCCCAAGCTTGCCCTATTCCCCGGGATACCTTTGAAGGTGAGGATGCCGGTGCTTCCACCCTCGCCCTAACTCCTGAGTAAGCCCACCGTCTGTACACTCCCCTCACCCAAAGAAGGGGGCGCTACTGTGCACCATAGTACACCAACCCGACAAACAGGGTTACACAGACAGAAAACTCCAGGCACACAAAATATTCACTCACATATAACAGATGAAAGCACTGGGGTGTGAAGGTAGGGGAATAAACCAAAAATAGAGAAGGAGAAGATCTGACTATTGATGATACGGCAAAATTGTGGCGGCATGTATGTTATATATGGCAAGAAAATTGATAGCCCAAAAATGGATAGCAGACCAGGAGCCTATGATATCAGAATTTATTGATAAAGTTAGCTGGCTACTAAATTTGGAAAAAGGCATATACCCAAAAAGAGATGCTATCTCTAAATTTGACAAGATATGGCGTCTATGGGTTGATGGCTCTGGTTTGACATCTAGGGAACTGAGGAGATTTCGACTCTGCTTGCTTTGAGTTACTTTTTTATGATGCCTCAAATTAAACTTCTTTGAAAATTAATTCAAATGTTATTAGTACTGTAAGGCAGCACTAGACATCATAATGGGGGATACTCGCTGCACCGGGTAAATCAAAGCACACCAGCCATGTCCTTCCGGTATTTCACAATGCTGCAGTTTATTGCACTTGATAAACCACAGTTAACCGGGTCCAACTCAGTGGCACACCGACACACATATATAAATAATGTTCACGAGCCAAGTGGCAGACCGGCCCACTTGCTCCAGGTACAGCCTTCAGCAAGGTAGCAACATGGCAATGTCCATATTAATGTCCATATAACACAGTGTATTACCTTTGCCGGGTTTAGCTGCTGCAGTCTATTAGGCTTGCCACCACTGTGGCTTTGCGGCTTCCCAGGTAGGGGTCTCCAGCCGTCGTTCCCTCAAAGGCCACTGACATCCACACAGGATCCAGGCTCTGCCTTTCAGGACTCTTCACCAATAATCCGCCACCACTGTGGCTTTGCGGCTTCCCAGGTGGGGGTCTCTAGCCGTCATTCCCTCAAAGGCCACTGACATCCACACAGGATCCAGGCTCTGTCTTTCAGGACTCTTCATCAAAACCTCTGCCTTCCAAGGCCACTAGCATCCACACAGGATCCAGTCTCGACCTTTCAGGCACCAGGCTTCACTAGGCCTCACACAGTCGGTGTCCCACACACACGGGAACAGGCCTTACTCCTCTCTCACAGAACACACCTGTCTCCCATCAAGCAGGGTTTATATATGCATCCCGTGCACACACATACTGACAGGACCTTGCTGATGTCAGTCATGTGATCAGACAGACATTCTGTGCGCGCAGGACCTGTGCTATGTCACAGTCATGTGACTAGTCACCTGAGGGGGAAGGTACATGGTCAGGTAAAACACATCCTGGACCATTACCGTAATGCCAGCAAGTCGCTGCATTACAGTACTTACACAAGTTATATGGAATTGGATTGACTATTGTTACTATGTTCAAATATTTGTTCATCTAATTATGCTGGTTTTGCAGAGCCTAGATGTAACTCATGTTTAATGCTTCTTAAGGTTGGGGGGGTGGAGAACTGAGTTTCTCCAATGTTTGTCTGTTTTTTGTTTTTTCCTTTTTTTTTTTTTCTTTTTCCTTTTGTGTAAATCTTTATAAAAATCAATAAAAAAAACATTTGATTTAAAAAAAAAAAAAAAAAAAATGGAGAAGGATATGGAATTACCACGCTTACAAACCAGACTGTAGTCACAAATAATTCTTTCAACAATCCTTCTCATAAGAACTCCTCTCCCTCCGTTAGCCATGCAGCAAAAGCTAGCTCTGACAAGGATTTGTAGCAGAGTCCAGATTATAAAGGGAAAAGGAGTGGCTAACCGATCTCAGCTGTGAGCGCAGAGAATTCCAACATGGCCTGTTCTACTGGAAGAAATAAACACACATTTAAATATGACTGAGAAGTGATTCTTCTCGTAGCTGGAGCAGGAGCCATCAAACGCCGAGGTCGCCTTGCTCCAAACTGCCGCAGCAACCCCGTGACAGGTAAACAGTAAAAGTTTGCTCTTCCAAAAAAAGTCAGCTACCTGCTAATTACAAGCAGAAGATGCTGCCAGGTGTCCAGTGATATTGTATTTATTTATCTGATCCATAACACAATCCATAATGCCTACCGTATTTTTCGGACTATGAGGCGCACTTTTTTCCTCCAAAATATTGGAGCAAAGTAGGAGGTATGTCTTGTAGTCCAAATGTACTATATCATCCTGTTGTTGTGGATGGTGGGGGGAGAGACAGTGGCAGAGGAGCGGATCACAGGAGGCAGGAGTCACCCGCTGCAGCTATCACTTGTGAGGAGTAGTAGTAGTAGCAGCAGTAGTATTAGAAGATGTAGTAGTAGATGTACATATTCATGCTTCTTAATAGCGGGCACGCGTGATAGCTGCGCCCGCTTTTAAGGAGAATGAAGTCACTGCTCCCCACGCCAATTGTCCCAGCATGGGGAGCAGTGACTATTCCAGCAGCTCATCTCACCGTGTGAGGGAGCATGGCAGGGACATCATGCGCGGCTCACATTGTGGGGATATTCATACAGAAATGGGGGACATTACCCCTATAACAGTGTTAGTAGCAGACCCCCTCCCCCATAACAGTGCATTATGACCACATTTTTTGCTTCAATTTTTTTCTATTTTCCACCTCTAAAACCTAGGTGCGTCTTATGGTCCAGTGCGTCTTATAGTCTGAAAAAATATAGTACTGAAATAAAAAGAAAACGTATTTATTTTCATTTGTTCAAAGTAAATAGAAAGTCAAAATGAATAAATAAAAAATGTATAATACAATCTATGAAGTGCAAATAGTCATGTGGAAGACCGCAAATAATAAAATGTTAAGAGATATGATGACAAAATATAAACAGATTTATTATAAGCGGTATGTAGAACACGTGAAGTGGTAAATTAATTAAAATCTTCAAGTAGTAAATATGATATGTTGGGAAGCACCAGAAGATAGGTATAAGAACCATGGAAAAACCCTATGGTGTCTGATAAAAGCTCATAATATAGAAGATGTTTATTAATGCTATGTGGGGTGACAGCTTGGAGTTAAAAATATAGTGAATATGGTGAGTCTTACTTTACCAAAAGGTAGGTATAATAACCATGGAAAGACCCTGTGAACTAAAAAGAAAAAAATAAATTAGTATTTAACAAAAATTCATAAAAAAGGATATTACTTTGTGTATACAGACTTACATCTGTTAAAAGCCCACAAACCTCTGAACAAAAGATCTTCATTGATGCTATGTGGTGTAACAGCTTGGAATTGAAAAATCCATATGGATTCCTTCTGTAAAAGGAGAGGATTTAAGACACCCAACATGAACATTTCAAGAAACTTTAAGACTTGTCATTTATCACTATGATGGTGTAAAAAATGTCACAAACAAAATAAGTGCCGGAAACATATTTAAGGGTATGGTAGTCTTGGATGGTTTACATAGTTTGCACCTTTTTGAATTGTGACTTTTCATTTTCTTTCAATATTTCTAGGAGTTCATTAAACATTTGAAGACGAGTTTTATTGAATGCAGGAAGCCAGCTTTTTTCATCGTTGTTTGAGCCAGCTGTCTGTTTAACAACCAGCTCGTAGAACAGTCAAATCCCATTCCTGGGGGCAGCCAAATACTGCCTCATGGGAAACACCTCAAATCTCAGCATAAATCTGCTCAACGGTGATCCCCTGCATAGGGACGCAGTCATACTGCTGTTTGCTATATTCCTCATGAATAGCTTACTATATAAATCACTTTCCTCATGAATACAGATTATAACAGTATTTTATAGAATTGTGGATCTTCTCATGCTCATGACAATAAGTATCTCTGCAACCTGCAAATGTATGAATTATCTGGACAAAAAAAACCTGGCATGCTCTATTGGATGCCATATTACAGAGGTATTCTACCAAAGAAGCATTGCTCCTTTCTGGGAATTTCTCACCCCATAATTAATTTTATAACTATTTGTTTATATTGATATACACTATTTGCCTATAATATTACAATATTCCATTTTGTACAAAAAATATTTTAATAAATAACTGTAAGTAATATCTTACTTTTCTTATTCTAGGGATTAACACAGTGGCTACAATTACATCTCAACGAGAAAAAGCTTGTAATCCTAGGATGGGTAATTTAGCTATTGGTCGGAGTTTGTGGACAGACACAGTCTGTGGCGCTAATGGCACAGAACTATATTGCACATATACTGCATATCCTGACCAAACTTGCAAGGAACCAAAGTGTGAAAAATGCAATGCTGCAGTTCCCAGACTATCACATCCAGCATCTGCGATGGCAGATTCAACTTTCAAAATTCCACGCACGTGGTGGCAGTCAGCCCGGGACATTCAGAGGGAAATTATACAATTACACTTAGAAACTACATTTTACTTTACTCATCTGATTATGGTGTTTAAATCCCCAAGACCTGCAGCCATGATTCTTGAGGGTTCACAGGACTTTGGCCACAGTTGGCGTACATATAAGTATTTCTCCACAGACTGCGCAAAGACTTTTCAGCTTGAGGATGATATTAATGTGAAAGGTGCTCCCTGCACATCTCGATACTCACAAGTATTACCTTGTAGTCGAGGAGAGGTAAGTGTTTTTTGCAGAATCATTGAATCATATGATAATCTAAAAATGGTTATCTGCCTATACTTTTATACTATAGAATTGCTTTGTCCAATATGAGCAATTATAAACATTCGTAATGTTAATTGACTGAAGCAAATAAAATCCAACTATTTATCTTATACAGAAAATAGTAAAACGTAGCTCTCTGCTTGGTTGATGTCTAAGGGGTAACGTTTCTTCTTGTGGAGAGTAGTGCCAGAGCTGGTGTGTCACTCTCCACAAGGAGAAACGTTACCCCTTAGACCTCAGTCCAGAGCCTCTCATCTACCCAAATCAGTTCTCATACTTTGCACTGACGAGGGTCAACAGCCCGAAACACCGTGTCTGCAAATTAAGATTCTGATTTGGCTTTTATCCTAAGTCATATTGCACGACTCGTTATAGGGTTGATTATGACTTGTAGGATTGCTGCTTCCACTAGGTGGCGCTATACAGTTCAGGTCCTCTTTTTCTTTGAAGAGGCAATTTGCTTAATTGATAAAATCATTGGTGTCATTAGGAATCTCTTTTATGATGGTGACAGTAGCACTAAAGATATGCTTACGGAGGCATTTATTATATTGTGCTTGATCTTCATTGATCATGCCGCCATAAAAATTTAAATTATTAGCGGCATAATTCTTTACTGTTAATGTTACTCAATACATCATTTACACAAGACAATGCTGATCTGTAGCTATGCAACAATTCCCATAGTGAATATGCTTTGGATTTGCTGCAGAAAATCCAGTGTATTGCAGTAGCAGTATTGTGGAATAGATTTTGTTTCATCCTCTAACTGCTGCAAAAATCTGCAGTGTGAATTGACATACATGGGCAGATTTTATATCTCCAGTATGTCAGTTTATGTTGTGAATTTCAACTGTGGACTTTACTCTATGCAACATAACAGATGAAATCTGTCAAGAAACCTGCAATAAAACCCACAACAGGAACAGCAATGGATATGTCTTGTACAGACGTACCTTAAGGAAACGTGCTTTTTAAAGAGGTTTTTTTTTTTATAGAGAGGGTGAACTCCCAAACAAAAACTGCATGGAGAATTGCTGAAAAATTCTGCAATGACTATTACTATAAATTTATTTTGTAAAACCATTTTACTGTTCATATGTTAAGTGTTTTTAGTATTTTTTTTTTCTGCTTAAAGATTTGAAAAATGCCTGGCAGAAAAAGAGAGTGCATGTCACTTCTTTTGAAGCATCTCTTGATAGAATGTGTGCCAAATTAAGCATTATCCCATCGAAGGGCTGTAAAAAATAAAAACACTTCAGGAAATGGCACACCTAGAATTGCCAATCGTTGCCCACTCTTCCTTCCTGTAGCACTCCAAATCTGTCAATTATCATTTCAAAATTTTCACTTTCTCCTGGTGAAGCTATTCTTTCGTTGATTTTGGAGGTATGCTTATTGTTGTTGTCATTCTAAAAGGTGAAATTTATCTTCAGCTTTTTAGCAGAGGACCAAAAAGGCATAATGCTGCGCCCCCAGGCTTCACTGTGGATATAGTGTTCTTTTGTTGAGGTGTAGTGTTGACTTTTGTGCCAAACATACCTTTTAGTATTATTGCCAAAAAGTTCAACCTTAGCTTCATTAGAACGAAACACGTTTTCCCACCTGTTTTTGGCAGACATGATGTAGGGTTTGTCAGCACGGTGGCTCAGTGGTTAGCACTGTTGCTTTTGCAACGCTGGTGACCCGGGTTCCGGGTCCACCAAGGACATCTGTAAAGAGTTTGTGTTCTCCCCGTGTTTGCTTGGGTTTCTTCCGGGTACTCCGATTTCCTCCAACACACCAAAGACATACTGATAGGAAATTTAGATTGTGTGCCCCATTGGGGACAGAGATGATAATTTCTGTAAAGCGCTACGGGATATGATGGTGCTATATAAGCAAAGCATAATAATAACATAGTCAGGCTTGGATGTTTTTCTTTGTTAAAAAAAAAAGAAAAAAAAAAAGGCTTCGTCTTGCCACCCTACCCCACAGGCCAAACATATGAAGAATTCAGGAGATTGTGTACTGCTTGTGACAAAAAACATGAAATTGCCATAAATTCCTGCAACTCCTACAATGTTGCTGTAGGCCTTTTAGCTGATTCCTGAACCAATTTTCTTTCTTTTCATCAATTTTTGAGGGAGGTTTAGTTTGAGGTAATGTCACTTGTATCAAATTTGAAGCCACTTCTTGATGAGTCTTCAGTGTTCCATGGTATATCTAATCCCTTGGAAAAATGTTTATGCCCTCCTCCTGACTGATAACTTTCAACAATGAGATGCCTTTGCTGTGTTCTAAGGCTCTTGCTGTAAAATGCAACTAAGAAAAGGTCAGGAAAATCTTACCAGAACCCAGAGCAGCTAAACTTTATATGGAGTTAATCAGAATCTGTGTAAATGAGGGCAACTGTGTAGTGCCTACTATTTATTATTCGTTAAAATGTGATTGGCTAATTTTAAGCACAACCACATTCCCATTTATAAGAGGGTGTTCACAATGATGCAAGCACATTATTTTAGTTTTGTTTTTATTTTTCCCCTCAAATTGATTTCGGTTTGTTTTTCATTGGATTTGTAGAGATTATGGGTGACATTAAAGGTGGAAAAAGTTCTGAAATGATTCTTCTTGTTATTTGTTTTTTTTACATGACAGGAATTTGGCCATTTAACAGAGGTGTGTAGACTTTATATATCCAGTGTACTTCATGTAAGGCTGAGGAGCAGCAATGTGAACTAGAATAACTTATCTGCTCTCTTAACCTGACAGGTTTACAACTGGACACAGAGCAGGAGGAAAAAAGTGTCTCTTCTCTGCTCACTGAATCTGTGCTCTACTGCGAACTGTCAGAATGCTGCTCCTCAGTTTGACAGTCATTATATGATAACTCAGAGACCTATATCTCAAGCAATGTTTCTTCAATCTGCAACCTGTCCTCGTGTATGCTTATGACGGGTTGCAGCCTGAAATAGGTGACTGCGGCCACCGTGGATTACTTCTGGGAGAACCCCTTTAACCAAGATATCTTCCTAAGTAAATGGGCCTTTACTATGAGGTACCTATAAACCATCTGTAGTTGCAAAGAAAGGCAACGTATGTTTTCTATGTATCTCATCACAGAAAACCCCTTTGATATTATACGTGCTGTGGTGATGAGCTGATTGCTGCCACTGTCATGAACCGAAAGTGCTACTAGTCTAACATTTAACAAAGTATTACCTTTTTTACTTCTTAAGTCTATTGTGGCCAAATTACTTTATCTAACCTTATCCATATCCTTAGAACACATTAGATTACAAGGACTAACTGAATAGTAATGTATGCTCCCTGGTCATAAGAATATTAAACATTATCCGGTAAATTACTAATTCTGTGCCATACATGGGGTTGGGATGTTTAGCATGGGGATAAAACAATCCAAGTTCCATTCTGTTTCTTTTATAGTCATTTAATCAAAGCTCATGAAGTCTTGGATAGTCTGCCTCATTTTTATGGTATTAGTCATATTTTATTACAGAAGTTGTCTATTAGGTTAACAAGCCAAATTTCTATGGGATGGAAGCCAATATTATTTCAAAGAGAACGGTCTACTAGATAACTGGGCACTCCGGGGCGAATGTCTACATTAACTTCAGATTAGATAATCTATGTCCCAAAGCATTTAATGGAAGGATAATTGTAAAGTTATTTAGCCCTTTGAGTCTCTAATATGCATATTCTTATTTGATGGTTGATTGTGCTCGGCACAATATACGTGTGTGTGTGTGTGTGAGTGTATGTGTGTGTATATATATATATATATATATATATATATATATATATATATATATATATATATATATATATATATATATATATATATATATATATACATATACATACATACATACATGTCCAAAAGTAGGTGGACAGAAAGTGTAATAAGGTTATGAAGGGGGAGTTTTATCAAACATGGTGTAAAGTGAAACTGGCTCAGTTGCAATCAGATTCCACTTTTCATTCCTCACAGACTCTTTGGAAAATGAAAGGTGGAATCTGATTTGTTGCTAAGGGCAAATGAGCCAGTTTCACAGATCTAGTTTTCACAGATAGATCTCCCCCAAATCTGTTTTCTTTTCAGATAATTCAGATAACACATAATGGCAAATAATTTAAATACAGATCAAAGAAAATGGATTTTAACAGAGTATTGGAAATCTCAAAATGTTGAAACTGTTAGAGCAAATTGGGTTGAAACATTTGGCACTCAAGCCCCAAAGAGACAAACCATTTACCGCATTCGTGACAAATTCAATGCCACTGACTCAATCCTTAATGCTCCAAAAACTGGTCGACCCAAAACAGTCTGTACAGAAGATAATAAACAACTTGTTGCTGAAACATTTGTTCAGAGTCCAAAAAAAGTCCACCAGAAGAGCCTCTTTGGAATTGGGAATTTCACGAGCTTCTATCATGCCAATCCTGAAATCTATTGGGTGGAAAGCTTATCGTCCACGTCTAATTCATGGTTTATTGGAGGATGATCCAGACAGGCGGCTGCAATTTCGTGAGATTATGCTTAACGAAATTGAAGAAAATCCAGTAATTTTAGATAACATTATGTGGAGTGATGAAGCTTCTTTTAAATTATCCGGCCATATTAACAGACATAATTGTATTTACTGGTATAATGAGAACATGCATTTAACATTAGAGCAACAACTAAATGAGCCTGGTGTCAATGTTTGGGGTGGTATTTCAAGTTTTGGTGTTTTAGGACCAATATTTTTTGATGGAACAGTCACAGGAGATAAGTATCTCGAAATTCTAATGAATCAAGTTGTTCCCCAGTTACAGCAACAGCCGAATTCAAATGTTATTATTTTCTGTCCACCTACTTTTGGACCACCCTGTGTATGTGTACGTACATTCATTCATACATACATACATACATACATACATACATACATACATACATACATACATACATACAGTGGGGGAAATAAGTATTTGATCCCTTGCTGTTTTTTTTTAAGTTTGCCCACTGACATAGACATGAACAGTAGAGCTTGTTTTTTGCAGAAGGAGTTGACGTTTATTGGTACCATTTTCGGACACAACATTTTTTGATTGCTTTCTATTCCGATTTTTGGGAGGGAGAATGAACAAAAAGCAGCAATTCAGGAATTTTTTTTAAATTTTTTTATGCTGTTCACCATATAGTAAAAGTAATAAGACAGCTTTATTCTTCTGGGCGGTACGACTACAGCGATCCACTTTTTAATATAATTTTTTTATGTTTTGCCGTATTTACAAAATAACAATTTTATAGAAAAAAGAATTGTTTTTGCATCGCTATATTCTGAGAGCTATGACCTTTTTTATTTCTCTGTTGGCTTATTTTTTGCAGGACAAGATTGTTATCAGCTATACCATTTTTATTCACATTTGACTTTTTTAGGCTATGTGCCCACGTTGCATTTATGAAGCAGAAAATTTCTGCTTCATTTCTGCAAGTCCTCTCCCGGAAAAACGCATGCGGAATTCCGCACGCGTTTATCGCGCATTTTTCGCGCGTTTATCACGCGTTTTCCACATGCGGAATTGCCTTGCGTTTTTTATGCATTGGACAAAGGCAATTCTGCATGCGGAAACGCAAAATTAAATGACATGCTGCAGATTTTTGAACGCAGCATAAACGCTGCGGAAAAATCCGCAGCATGGGCATTGACATTGCGGAATGCCATTGGAGACCATGGGGTGCGGATATACATGCGTTTTTCAAGCGTTTACGCTGCGGAAATTCCGCAGCATATACGCTTGAAAAATGCTACGTGGGCACACAGCCTTATTCTGTTTTATTCTGCTTTTTTGGTGCTATGATGAAAAAGCATAGGCTTTTTTGCCACGTTTTTTTTTTTCACTGAAAGGGTTAAATAGGGTGACAGTTTTATAGGTCGAGTTGTTCCGGACGTGGCGTTACCAAATTTGTGTATTTTCGTCTTTTTTAAAAAAATTTTTTTTTTTTTTTTTTTTTTTTTACATAACTATACCTATGTATTGGTTTAATATTTTTCTCTTTTTTTTTATTTTTATTTTTTTATTTATTTTATGAATTCAATTTTATTTTTTTTTAGTGTATTTATTTTCTTTTTTATACTTCGTCCCTCTATGGGACTCTCTGATCGCTGGTATAATGCATTGCAATGCACTAGCATTGTAGTGCATTATACCTGGCAGTGCTGCACTGACATATCTCGTTTTAGACCTTGCTCCGGACATGGTCTAAACTGGCCTCCGTAGGCAGACCCTGAGGTCGTCATGATGACCTCGGGTTGCCATGGCAACAATTGGGCTCTCGCAATGATTTTGTGGGGGTGCCGATTGCGTGGAAGAGGTAGCCCCCTCCCTCTCCCAGCCTTCTAAATGATGCGATTGTCATAGTTCGCAGCATTTAGAGGCTTAAATGGCCCGGGGCCGTACGGGCACCGCTCCTGGCCATGACAGTTGGAGCTCAGCTATAGCTTGTGGTGGAGGTCCCAGCGGCAATCGTGCTGGCCCAGCTGCTGTGCCTGCATGATCATCATGATGTAAATTTACGTCATTTTGCTTGAACCCCTTCTCGACCGTGACGTGAACGTACGCCAAATGTCTTGATGGGGTTAAGGATGTGCGTATTCATGCAATCACATTATTTTAATTCTTTATTTTTGTTTCCACCTGAAAATATTTCACTTTTATTTTTCAATGGCTTTGTATAGATTAGGTGATATTTCAGGGAATCTATCAGTAGGATCAACCCTCCTAAGTTGTCTATATGGGCATGAAGGTCATAAGAAGCTGTATAAAATATACTTTTTTTATTAGTATATAAATAAGATGTCAATCTCTATGAGCTCGACATTGATTTGCATGAGAATCTGCCTCCAGGGTTATTTTAAATGAAAGAGTGCATTGCCATTGAGAGACAAGTAACTAACACAGGGCAGTAAAATAGATCTTTGTCTGCTTGCAGACACATTTGCTGCAGCTCTCACAGCTCTGCTGTATTAGAACCATGTCTGCCTGTGAGATGGAAGCTGCAGCTGAGAGGAACCTGCAGATGTGTCAGGTATAATCACACACAGCTCTGCAGGGAGATCAGGAGAGCAGAGAGTGGTCATTACATATCACACAGGTTACACTCCTTTTTATTAAAAATAAGCTCTGGAAGCAGAGTCTCATGCAGATCAGTGTCTGGCCAATAGCCTGGAACAGCTCCTTTACGCGTAAGAAAATGAGCATTTCTCTGTAATAAGACATCGGATTGCACTTATCAATGTATAATTTTATTCAGCTTCCTATGACTGTGTGACTGTGTATAGACTGCTTAGGAGGGTTGACCTACCCTACCCTTTAAAGGCGGGAAAAGTTCTAAAATGATTCTTCTTGGTATGATTATTTTTTTTAATGACAAAAACCTGCCATTTTATGTTCAATATATTTTTGTTAATAAACATATGTTGATCATATGTAACAATACAAACAAGGTCTTACAATAAACATAAGGCAGGAGGAGCCCCCTACCCACCTCTGCCCAATACAGATTCGGGATGATGGTATGTCTATACTAATAACGTTTTTTGGCATGTGCACTCCCACTCCCATTAGCCTCAGGTGATTTTAAGTAAGTAGCTGGTTCACTCCTGACCCATAAATTGTAGGCTTCTAGCTCAGGAGAGGTGACAAAGCTGGACTGGGACCCAACAATGAAGGACTCCTTGACACTGGATGTTGGGCACACACATGCTGGCCAATCTATATGCCAAGTACCATCCTTTTACTGTAATTTTCCATATTAATATTACTGATTTAATTTTCCAATATTTCATGAATACATTATGTAGCGCTTTCCTATTTTTCTATGGCAGCAATGCAATTTCACTGGTTTAGAGCAGTCATTCTTAGCAATCCAGGGTGTAGCTTAATCGTTTTCTGTACTAATAACATTGTTACCTTTTTGTTCAAAAGACATATCAATCAATAACCTTGCATAAGTAATATATATAGAAAGGAAAGAAGAAATAAGGGAAAGAGAACGAAAGAAAAGGATTGAGATATCACTGCTTTTCACATTTTGATGAAATACCTTTATTAAATAGCTAATCAGTAAAATCACTTTGTCAGCCAAGTCTGAAAATGCTGGGATTCTTTGAACTGAATCCAGGGATACCATGTAGCTACCACACAGAATCCAACCTGTTATCAAACACCCTGAGTTCTTCTAACCGTTGAAGCAGATATACCGCCTCCACCGAATCAATCTTTTTTGGTGGGAAATGAGATCTCCAGAGTCTAGGAATGATTTGACTAAACAAGCAGGTATGATATAAACATATAAAATGCTTTTTGCACATGATATTCGCACTGATTTTAATGAAAAAAGCATGTTAGTGATGCACATTGCATCACTAACGACACAATGGGGCAGTTTAGATACTACAAAGGACATGACAGGTTTCCTTTAATGTCCCAAGAAATGGTTTGAAAGAAGAACAGTATTTTAGGTAAAATGTTCATTTTGAGAACATTAACTCTTCCAAACCAGGAAAGTGCAAGATTTGTCCAAGATTTGAGATAATTTTCTGTAGCGTGCCACCATTCACTGATGTGGTCCAATAGCTTCCAATGTGACCTCAAAGAATCCCCAATGCACCCTGTCAAATGCTTTTTTCAGCGTCGACCGATAATAAACACAGGGGGATCTTGCCAGAGCGGGCCCTGGAGACCAGGGACATAATACTGTTAAAACTATCCCGTACCGCCCTGCCAGGGACAAAGCCCATTTGCTCCCTATGCATTAGGCTAGGTACAGTCCTGCTCATCGTTATTGGCACACATGAAGTTTAAGTACATAATGAGGAATATCTCCTGAAAAAAAAATGAATCAAGTGAAACAGTTTTTTTTTGTATAGCGCACTCGTGTTAAATACAAAAGAGCAAATGATAAACAATAATTTAAAACAACAAACAATGGGAGGGAAGAATAGAAAAACCTAAAGCTTGATCTGACACTGGTATTGGCACTTTTTGCATTCATTTATTATGGAAACACATTTTGACTTGCCTGTGGTAAATCACAAAAGAGATTCAACCGTGATTAATTGTTGGTGCCCATGTGACATGAATTAGCCAATGAATGATGACTTCAGTGTTTTAAATAGTCACATGGCCGGCCCTGTTCCTTTGTCACAATGGTAAAGACAAAAGAGCTGTCTGAGGACATCAGAACTGCTATTATTAGCAAACACAAGACTTCCAAAGGGTATAAGGCCATCTCCAAAGACCTTGGTATTCTAGTTTCAACAGTGCAATGTTATTAAGAATTTTGCTGAGCATGGAACTATCAAGAACCTCCATGGATGTGGAGGAAGAGGAAAATTGACAAAAGATGTCTTCGAAGGTTGGCCCGAATGGTGGAAAAAAACACCACGTCAAACATCCAAAGACCTGAAGGCTAACTTGTAACAGTCTGGGGTCATGGTTTCAACAAGTACCATAGTCCGCACACAAAACCAAGCAGAGCTTTATGGGCGAAGGCCAAGGAAGAAACCATTGCTGAAGAAAAGACATAAAAAGGAACAACTGATCTTTGCCAAAGAGTACCTTGACAAACAGCAATCCTTCTGGAAAATGTTCTGTGGACAGATGAAACAAAAATAGAGCTTTGTGGCAATGCAAAGCAACAGTTTACAGATGGCACAATGAAACTTATTAGGAAAAGAACTCCTTACCAACAGTTAAGCATGGTGGATGATCCATAATGTTGTGGGTTTGCTTCGCTGCGTCTGGTACTGGAGGCCTTGACCATATCACAGGAATCATGAAATCAGAGAATTTTCAAGAGATTTTAGAGCGAAATGTCCTATCCAGTGTAAGAAAACTTGGTTTGAGTCGAAGATCATGGGTCCTGCAGCAAGACAATGACCCAAAACACATATTCAAAAGTACACAGGAATGGTTGAAAAAGGAAAATATGGACTGTTTTAAAATGGCCAGCAATCTTTGAAAGGGAAGAGTGGGAGAAAATTCCAGCTGAGAAGTGTAAGAAGCTTATAGATGACTACAAGAAACATTTTTGATAACCAACAAAGGTGAAACAGACAGCTGGGGGCTAGTATTCTCAGGCAGGGAAGGTCCATGGATATTTTGGCCCTCCCCAGATTAAAAATACCAGCCCGAAGCCGCCCCAGAAAAGGCGCATCCATTAGATGAGCCATTGCCTGGCTCTTACCACTTGCCTTGGTGTGTTGGCAAGCGGGGTAATATTTGGGGTTGATACCAGTTGTGTAATGTCCGCTGACATCAAGCCCAGAAGTTAGTAATGGGGTGGCGTCTATCAGACACCCCCATTACTAACACGGTAATTGAATAGTTTAAAAAACACAGACAAAAAGGGAAAAAATACTTTATTCAAATAAAGACTCCCTCTCACTCCCTCATTTACCCATTTACTGATCAAAAATAAATCCAGGAAGTTCCAACGGTAATCCAATAGTGACATGTCCCACAACGCCCATCGAATCCTATGAAGTCTCGTTGTGAGAAAGTTCTGAGAAGGAGACTTCATAGTTCACTCGCGGTTAGTGGCAGGCACGGAAATTCTCACACTCCTGCCTGCCTCTGACCGCGAGTATCCCCAATGAACCTATATAAATCTTTCTGTGGACCATTGCACGGTTTGGATTCAAGTTTGTGGCTCTATTTTCTGATTTATGCTGTGGGTTTGTGGAGCTCTGTTTCTCTACTGCTTATCTCGCCATAGGCAAGCCATGCCCCCCTGGCATTTTAATAGGGGTGTGTAGACTTTCATGTCCACAGTATCTATGTTAAACTTAAATTGCAATCGTATCTCTGCACTTTCTCACATATGTTAAATGGCTTGCCGAGATGATGCCTCCTAACGCTTAATTCAAACAGATCTAGGCTACTTTGCCTCTAGCAGCGTAATTGGTACCTCAATGACCACCTGACAGAGAATTATCAGTTAGTAATCGGCAACTACCACTTAAAGTCAATTTGTCATCAACCCTTTTAACCTTTTGGGCTTCTCCACACTTGACAGTACATTATCACACGTCTATGCGGGCAGCATCCCGGCAGGGTTATCTAATCCACACTCAGCAATTACTGGAAAAGAGAAAAATCCAGCATCTGCATCAAAAATAGTTGCCGTAAGTATCTTAAAACATCAATTTTATTTCAGCCATTAAAACCGGAACTGAAAAACATATAAGAAGGGAGAGAGAGAGACTCAGGGTTTACACTTTTCGAGCTCACCGCTCTTAGTTCTGACAGGGTATATGTCTTCGCTCTGGAAATTTTTAGCGAAACGCTGGAAAAAACACCAATGACTGTGAGGATGAAATCTATGACAATCCATGGATCAGATTAACCATTGATAAGAGCAAAGGAATACAGACAAAAGAAAAATCTGAACTTGAAGTATGAGAATAAACATATAAATGACACAGATTCTATTAGTATATAGACACAAGATAGAGAAAAATATCATGAAAATGAGTGCTGGGGCTCGTCCCACAATGCAATCGGACGAGTGAAATCCGATTAAAAAATCGGATATCACCCGAGTGCAACAGAGGAGGTGGAGAAATTAATTTCTCCGCAGCTGGGCTGCAATCCTCTCTGTTCGAGAGGATCGGAGCACTGACACTCAGCCCACACTCGCAGCAGAGCAGGAGCCGAGTGTCAATAGCATGTTGCATCCGATGCTCTCGCAACAGATGTGATACGCTAGTGTGTCTCCGGCCTTAGACATATTATTTTATAGTATAAGTAGATCAATACACTTAATATAAATATATTAGGTATGTTTTTTATATTTGAGCCAGCTAGGATATCTAGTGTCTCGTTTGAGGATCCAATAGGGAAGTATGGAATTATGAGAGGAAAACAGATATTTATTTTCATAAATTTACATGAACTTCACTTTGGTAACCCACATTTAAAATTGCATTTACATGTTAGCCAAGAAATCTGTGAGTCTTGTCTATGTTACTGAAAAAGGCTGAGGGAAAGTATATTGCCCAGTTACTTAGCTTTGTTTGCAGAATATTTAACTCCAGAAGCAAGAATACAGGCCAGTGTGTCATCCTGATATGAGAGGAATATTTTTTATTAAAAATAGAAAGAATAGCTTGCTAATCAGTTGCCTTCATATCTCAGTAGCCGGTCTGGCGTCTCCATGCACTGCACCCGTATCAAGGCATTTTCCCGCACTCTTATGAGCTGATACCCTTGTTTTTCCTTTTTCTTTTTTATTCGACAATTACTGTCTAATGCGGACAGGTTATCGCTGTTCTGAAACAATTTTTAATTTAGTTGCAAAGGCAACAATGGTGATCTACATAGCATTATCAAGAAGTACATATACAATAAGACATACAATATTACACATATATGTACACAGCCTTGGGCTGGCGCCGCTGGAGAACAGGAGAATCCTCCGGTGGGCCCCTGTGCAAGAGTGGGCCATCACCCTCTTATATGAGCAGTACTTGGCACTATATACTTGAATCACTATATACAGACAAAGGCAACATCTTATTCATTTAATAATCTACCCAGTTCATTGTTATATACATTTGTGATTGAGGATAATGTCACATTTGCATGTAGCTGAAAAGTGGGGCCCTGGAGTTGGTTACTGGTGGGCCCTTGTCACCCTAGTCCGACTCCTTGTGGCTCTGTGTCCCAGTCTTCTATCAGGTAGTTTGATGTGTAGGACATATACTATTTTAGTGCCCTGCCCCCATCAGAGATTGGCCCCCATAACAGTTGTAATGTATCTTGGGACAGGAGCTGACATTATGATACCACAATGGGTGGAGATATGTGGTTTCCCTAATGTACATGGCGCCCCCATAATTCCTGGTTCAACTTGTGGAGTATTGGGGATAGTAATGATCACTCCCATCATTGTAACTGTGTAAAAAAAGAAAAAAAAAAGCAAGACACAAAAAACCTCACATGACACTATTATTTTCTTTATTTTTATCGTTTATTGGAATAGCAGTAAGCAACATTGTAATAAAATATTACCAGCCTTTGTATGAAATTAAACCATGATCACAATGACTATCAGGTCAGGCCCCATAAAGACCACAGAACTAGCTGTGGGCATTGAGGACCGGCTGAGAGTCATGGGACCAAAAGATCCAGAGAAAGGCGACGAAACCCCCGGAGAGTTCTGCCTCAGGGGAGGAAAAAAAATTCCTTCCTGAACCCAGTTGTGGCGATCGGATATTTCCCTGGATCACGTCTGTCCTGCTGCATATTGCTGTATATCTGCAAGTATTATAAGCTCAGGAGAGCCTATTTGGAGATGAAAAGATAAATACACCCTGCTCAAGAGGATTTTACAATCTAATATACAATATACATGCTTCTGAGAGCATACAGAATAATCTACACCCTGCTCTTAGGAGTTTACAATCTAATATACACTATAAGGGCTGCTCCTGAGAGTTTATAGACTAATATACACACAGCTCCTAGGAGTTTACAATCTAATATACAGGCTGCCCTGCGAGTTTATCAACTAATCTACACCCTGCACCTAGTTTACAATCTAACATACAATATACATGCTACTGAAAAGCATACAGACTAGTGATGAGCGAATGTGCTCGGATTATGGGTTAACCGAGCATGCTCAGTGTTATCCGATTATCTTCTGCGTGCTTGTATATTATGTTCGAGGCCCTGCGTCTGGCTGATTTGCTTCTGTTAGACAGCCTCAACACGTGAGGATTCCCTAATGAACAGACAATCCTTGCATGTGTTGAGGCTATTTAACAGCCTCAAATCATGCAGACGCAGGGCCTCGAACATAATATACAAGCACGCAGAAGATATTCGGTTAGCACGCGAGATATATACAGTATATGCACACATGTGAGAGAGTCCACACTATAGTTACCAGACATAGCCCTCTAACGTACGTTTCGCGTGTCTTGCTTCCTCAGAAAGGGCGTAAAGGTTACATAAAGGTTATGCCCTTTCTGAGGAAGCTAGACACGCGAAACCTACGTTAGAGGGCTATGTCTGGTAACTATAGTGTGGACTTTCTCACATGTGTGCATATATATTTATCTGCTTTACCAAGAAACACTTGTGGTTGCCTTAGAATTTATTTGTACTTGCATTTTTGTTTACCAAATTAAAATACCTAGGCAAAATGTTCAAGTGATCTTCTGTGTGCACATATCCTTACTAAACTTAATGCAATATCTTATTCAACATTCTATTTGAATACACTATCTTTATGGTTCAGTAGTCAAACGAATATTGATGCCCTTCTGTCTTAGCTCAATGGGTGCCACTCTCAACAGCTCAGGCCTTCTCTGGGATCTGACTGCCTTTGGGACCTTCTGTGACCATGGTGGCTCTAAGCCAACATAGCAGCCACACAACCTGCCTGATACAGGCCCTGGCACCAACTGCTCCCTTCTTGGACTGACCAGGCCTTTTTATACTTTGTCATTGCGACACAACTGTCATCTGACCCAGCGTAGTCTTCAATCTCTTCCCCCGGAACATGCACTTCCACTCTTGGGGTTCCTAATACTATAATCCTGTTTGCTTTCACTTTCTCTATAGTCTTTGACCAGCAGATTGCGGTGTTCACTTGCAGTTACTCTGCTTGGCCTTAACTGTATGTATCCTCTCATTTGCCCACCTCCTTACAATTTAATAGAGTGGATGCTGGTGTATCGATTGATCTCAGGAATTCATGCTGCTCCACACAAGGCAAATACTGGCTGTATTACACAGCCATTATCTGCCTCCAACAGCAACGATCAGGTTGAGGTCCAGTTGCTGCTGTTAACCTGTTAAATGTCACTGTCAATCATTAACCACAGCATAGACATTACAGCACGAGATCGCAGTTGATTCTGTCTTTGACGTAAAACATTGCTTAAAAGCAGGCAGTGAAATGTTTTGCCTTTATAAAAAGAATCAGCTGTGATCCCATGCTGTAATGTCTGTATATGACTCGCCCATGGGGATATGGGGGGAAACTCGGTACCCGGGCCTTGACCTTCTGTGGGATGTCACGGCAGTTGGCTCCCGGGCCCGTACCCTGGGGTCACTCTTTAAAAGGGGGTTTGTTAACAGTTTTTCTCGTGACGCCACCTGTGGTTCCCGGTAATGAGTACCGGCGCTGCTGCAGACCTCTGAGGGTGATGGGATGGCAGCTGGGAGGTTTCTGCTCCCCACAGGCGGAGCAGGCCCCCAGGGCAGAGTTGATGGAAGGGATGCAGGTGAGAGGTGGCCTGGTCGGGTCAGGGGGAATGACGGACACGCACACAGGGGATTCACTTCATTACCTTTACTGGTGTAACGGCAGGTATGGTCCAGGGTACCTATTAGGAGGGTGCACTTCTGGACTCTCCCCAGTGAGCGGGTAGTAGGCCTTCTGGTCCGTTTCTTCCTTTCTCTAAAGCTTCTGGCCAGCCTGGAATTAGGCCTAGCTTCAATGCTATTTCACTCTCTCACCTGTCTGCTTGTAGTAGAACTTTTCTTTGGCTACCACTATCCCTGGACGCTGGGGCCTTCGTGGTTCCAAGTTCTGTAAAATGATGGTAGCTTCAGATTGACCAGGGATCTGGAATCCTCCTGGTATGCAGGTTGTCCCTACTGGGTGTAGAGGACCCTGTAGGTGCGGACCTGGTGTCCGGCTTGTGTCCTGGGGTGAGCTTCAGATGCTCCTCTGCCCCCTTTACTCCTCTCTCCTTGCCTCGTCCACACTCGGGGCCCTCAACACAGCAGCAGACGTGCTGCTCCTTCTCTGATCTAAAGTGTCAGCACACTCTGACTGCCTAACTCCACCCTCCAGTATATATATCCCTAACAGGCTCCCTCTGGTGGTATGAGGTGGAAGGGTGGAGGTGTCTGTTATGTAATGAGGGCCTCTTGTGGAGAAGTCCATCCATACACCCTTTTGGGTCCTGTGGTACCTGTAATAGCAGGGTGCGACATTTACTCTTTTGCGTCCTCCCCTGGCAGACACAGCCATTACACAGTACATTTATAAAGTTGTCGCAGCACAGACACATTTTTTTGCTTAACACATCCAATTGTGGAACTTATTTTTATTCCAAAATCTATTAAATAAATTGTACTTTGTTTGTGGGAAAACCCCTTTAATCCCTTTCTGACATGCTCAGTAGTAGTACGTCCCTGTGCCCTGGGCCTATTGGACCAGGTTTGTACTATTAACCCCGAAATGCTGCGATCGAAGTCGATCGCAGCATTCCGGGAGCTGCGTCCTGCTTTTCTGTGCCAGGTCCCAGTAGTTGTAATGGTAACCTGTTGTCGTCATGACGACATTCGAGTCACCAGGCAGTAGGAAGTTACTTTGATCATGCGCAGTGCGCGATCAAAGTAACTTCTGAGCGTGCAATGCTGACATGCAGCATAGCATAGATATGTTGCTGCATTTCTATGATATGCAAGTGATCAACCTGCAAAAAATGAAAGCCCCATAATGGGACAAAGTGTAAAAAAAAAAAAAAAAAAAAAAAAGTATCAAAGTGGGAAAAAAAAATTGTAAAAATATTTATTTAAAAAAAAATAAATAAATAATAATCCCCCCATAAATAAATATTATTCTGAAAAAAACAAAATAACAAACCAATAAAAATACACATATTTGGTATTGCCGCTTCCGTAACGACCTGACCTATAAAATTGTCCCACTAGTTAACCCCTTTAGTGAACAAGGTTAAAAAAAAAAAAAAAAAAAAAAAGCAAAAAACTATGCTTTATCATCATACCGCCAAGCAAAAAATGGAATAAAATGCGATCAAAAATGTAAATAAAATTGTACCGCTGAAAACATCATCTTGTCCCGCTAAAAGCAAGCTGCCATACAGCTCCATCAGCCGAAAAATATAAGTTATAGCTCTCAGAATAAAGCGCTACAAAAAAATTTTTTTTTCTATGAAATAGTTTTTGTGTAAAAGCAACAAAACATAAAAAAACAATATAAATGTGGTACCGCTGTAAATGTACTGACCCGAAGAATAAAGCTACTTATCAATTTTACCTCACGCGGAACGGAATAATAAAAAAAATTCCTGAATTGTTGGTTTTTGTCTATTCTGCCTCCCAAAAATCGGAATAGAAAGCGATCAAAAAATGTCACGTGCCCAAAAATGGTACCAATAAAAGCGTGAACTTGTCTTGCAAAAACAAGCCATCACATGACTCTGTCGGCCGAAATATGAAAAAATTATACTCTCAAAATATGGTGATGCAAAAACTAGTCTTTGCAAAAAAAAGCGATTTTTAGTGTGTGACAGCTGTCAATCATAAAAGCCCCATATGAATTTGGTATCTCTGTAATCGCACCGTCCTGAACAATAAAGTTGTCTAATCACTTATACCGTACGAGGAAAGGCGTAAAAAATAAACTCCAGGGTTAGGGTTGGGTTAGGGTTGTGCTAGGGTTGTATTAGGGTTGGGGTTATGTTGGGGTTGGGATTTTTTCAAAAGTAAAGAAAAAAAATAATGACGATATGATGACTAGTGTTGAGCACAAGTGCTTGCTACTGGAGTTTGCATCGGGTGCTCGGGTATGCACCGAGTATTGCGGGTGCTCGAGTGACATGCTCTAATCTCTGCCCCATATGTTTTGCAGCTGTTATACAGCCAAAAAAAACACGCTGGGATTGACTGCCATGCATGAGCGATCCCCCGCATGTTTTTTTTTGGGTGTCTAATAACCGTGACACATGCGGGGCGGGGACTTGAGCATCCACGATACATGGTGCATACCCAAGTACCCGATGCAAGCTCAAGTAGCGAGCACTTGCGCTCAAGACTAATGACAACTAATTCAATATGATGACCTAATGTTATCAAATTCGTGTCGTACCTCTGGGTTCAAAATGTTCACTATACCCCTTAATAAAATCCTTGAGGGGTCTAGTTTCCAAAATGGGGTCACTTGTGGGGGGGGTTTCCACTGTTAAGGCGCATCAGGGGCTCCCCAAATGCGACATGGCCTCCGCTCTCGATTCCAGACAATTTTGCGTTCAAAAAGTCACACAGTGCTCCTTCCACTCTGAACCCTGCCGTGTGCCCAATACACTATTTTCCCCACATATGGGGTATCGGCGTACTCAAGAGAAATTGCACAACAGTTTTTGGTGTCCATTTTCTCCTCTTACCCTTGTGAAAATAAATCATTTGGGGCTAAAAGATCATTTTTGTGGAAAAACTTAGATTTTTTTTATTTTTACGGCTCAATGTTATAAACTTCTGTGAAGCACCTGGGGGTTCAAGGTGTTCACCATACATCTAGATAAGTTCCCTGAGGGGTCTAGTTTCCAAAATGGTGTCACGTGGGGGGTTTCCACTATTTAGGCACATCAGGGGCTCCCTAAACGCGACATGGCATCCGCTAATTGTTCAAACTAATTTTACATTCAAAAAGTCAAATGGCTCTCCTTCCCTTCTGAGCCCTGCCGTGTGCCCAAACAGTGTTTTTTCCCCACATATGTGGTATCTGCGTGCTCAGGAGAAATTGCACAATAAATTTTGGGGTCCATTTTTTCATGTTACCATTGCGAAAATAAAAAATTTGGATCTAAAGTAACATTTTTATGGAAAAAAATAAATATTTTTCTCCTTCCCCCATAATGGCACCACGGAGAGAGGGGATCTGCCCTTCAAGGACAGGAAACCTACAGATAAAAAGGGTGGTACCTCTCTCCCGCATCAGTTGGTTTCCTGTCCTTGATGGGGGACCTACAGTCTCCATGGTACCTGAAGCAGTACCTGAAGAAAGAAGATCCGGATGAGCCAGGCCCGACCAGTCCGACTCAGGCAGCGGGGGTTCCCTGCCTCGGCTGGTGCGGCGTCCTGATGCACCACCGCTGAGGTCAGTGGGCCTCTAGGGTGAGTGGGGTGATTCAGCCTGAAGAGCATGGAGCCGGTCCTGGAGAAATCTGCTGCTTCCTCTCTTCTTCCCTGTGCAGGGAGTGTCCCCTCATGGTGTAGGCGGGACTTTCGGTCTGTATGTGCGCGCCGGGCGCGCCACCTTACAACGTTGCGCCGCAATGCATTACTGGGAGCTCCATTGTGCGCAGGCGCGAGCGCCCAGGATACGGCAGTGCGGGGAGGGGGAGTACCTGGAAGTGTTATAAGGATCAATTAGCATCAGGAGGTGCTACTCACGTTAGCTGGCAACATGAGTGAGCAGGAGCTTGAAGACTTGCAGCTTCTGTCGCCTGTGTCTCCATTACCGCCACAACAGCGGCAGGCAAGACAGAAAGAAGGCGCTTCACGTCAGCATGGGAACAGCGGGAGCAGTCATTCGGGCAAAACATCCCAGCGCAGTAAAGGCTCCAGCGCAGCTTCTACTTCGAGAGAGAACCCCCCCCCCCTACGGATATGGTTCCTCCTGCCAACCCGGTACCCCTTCTTCATTCACTGGGTAAGTGATCTTCATGAAAATTCGGCTAATAATTGGGGTCCTCGCTCTTTCTCTTCTCTCTTAGGGAAGAAAAAGTACAGGCAAAACCAAGCACAGAACCTGTGCTCTTGCGCAGAGGATTTACCTCCTACTTGGGCGAAAAAACTCGGCGACTCTTGTATAGAGAAAGCTATCTGCGAGGAAACCCCTAAATTTGCCGCAAAGCTGAGGTACATAATTAAGTTCCAGGTGGAAGACGCTGTTAGATCCCTTCACGGGAAGAAACAGAAGAAATCTAAAAATGTGCCCCTGGAGTCTGATTCTAGTAGCCCAGACGAAGTCGATACGGACTCTGATTCATCTGGCTCATCCTCCTCCTCATGCTGGGAGAAAAAGGGACGTAGTTGCTTTCCCATTGAAGAAACGGATAGTCTTGTCAAAGCCGTTAGATCCAATATGGGTCTGGTAGACCCTCGTCCCAAAAGGTCTGTCCAGGACATTATGTTCGGGGGTCTAGAACAGAGAAAGAAAAGGTCTTTCCCTCTCAATGAGAAGGTTCATTCTTTGATCAAAAAAGAATGGAAAAGACCAGAAAGGAAAAGCCTTTTTTCAGCAGCAGATGGAAGGAAGGGAGACACAGTCATTACTAGTGGGTAGGCGGAGCCCACATAGGATAGAACACCTCAGATTAAAAAAGAGTGTTGTCCGGCCCCTCCAGCTTGGGCTCCTCCTACTCCAGCTCTCCAGTCTAAAATTTGAGGTCACAGAGGATGGTCGCTGCTGGAAGCAGCTCCTCAGAAAATTTTTTTATTTTTATCGGACAGAGACTTGGACCCCCGTGGTCTTGAGGTCTCAGGGGTCTCAGCGCTGCTGGACCCCCACCCCTCCCTTGGCGGATCTGCATTACCCTTTGAGAGAGGTCCCTGCAGAACCCTGCCGGCCCCGGGGGATGAGGGATGCTTCCCTGGCGGGGACGCAAACCGCGCACCTGGGGTCACTGCGTTCTCCGCCCTGGGGGGAAGCTTGGGCACAGCGCCACAAATCCCTGGGGGTCCCTGTGGCGCTCAGCTGGGTGAGTACTCAGCATGTTAATGTGTTTTGAGTGCTTCAGCGGCTGCTGCGGCAGCCGCTGCTACATGTATTCATGTGGTGACTTGTGTTTTTTTGTCCGCAGGTGGATGCCTGCAGGACATGGAAGCGGGGCAGGAGCGGAGAGCGGAGGAGTCGCGCGCGCTTTTTTTGAAGCCGGCGGGGGGCGTGGCTTCGCGCCTTCCCGGTTTTTCGCGGGCAGGAAGCGCTCTGAGCGCGCGCTTTCTCCTGCCCCTCCTCTTCCGGCTTCTCTCTCCTCACAGCGCGGCGGCCATTACTGAACGGCTTCCATCGGGCTCCTCACTCTCCTCTCCTCCCGACAGACCGAAGGAACACTGCACCGCGGCCAGCTGGGTGAGTCGCTTCTGCCTGTCAGGGCAGAAGCTTAACCCCTCACCCCCTCAGGGCAGGGCACCTTTCTGAGGCACAATAAGGTGGCAGACTGTGCTGTCCTGCAGCTATTACCTCATATAGAGGTTCCTTTTTTTTTTTTTTTTTTTTTTTTTTTTTTTTTGTCTGGGGCTCGCACATCCTTTTCATTTCACAGAGGTTGTGGGGAGTCTGCGACATTAACCCCTTATTAGGCGGTTATCCCTTAATTGGGGGTCAGCTGGGGTAGCTCTCTCTTTAAGAGCTTTAACCCTTCAGCTTTCTTTTAAGAAACCACACTGTCCTACTTACTGACAGGTTTAACCTGCCATATACTGTGTGAGGGCATGTCAGATCAGGGTCCAGGAGGTGCGGACCGTCTCCCAGGTCCGCTACAGGATCAGTCTCGCGTGTCTGACACGCAGGAGTCCTCGACGGCGTCAAGCGGTCAGCTAGATCCTCTCATGGCAGGAAGCGCCACAGGCCGGTACTGCCCTCCCCGCGCAGCGACTCGGAGATCTCTGTTATGGAGGGTTCCCCTTCAAGCTCAGATGGGGAGATGTCCGATTCGGATAAGGAGGATCGGCAGGGGCACTCTGCCTCTTTTTTGGGCCGTGCAGAGGCTTTTATTGGAGCCATGAGGGAGGCGTTACAGTTTCCGGAGGAGGTAACTAGACGTCCTGGTAAGTCGGCCCAGATGTTTCAGGAGTCGCATAGGTCGCGCTTGGCATTACCATCTCTGGATGAGCTTAATGGGGCAGTGGAGAAGGAACGCCTGTGTCCAGATAAACGTTTTCAGGGGACACTGTTTTTTGAGGCACTGTATCCGTGTTCCACGGAGTTGATTGATAATTGGATTCCTTCTCCTGAAGTGGATGTCCCTTTATCCCAGCTGAGCAAATCCTCATTACTGCCTGTTAAAGGGAAGGCGAGTCTGCAGGATCCGCTGGACAGAAAAACGGAGATGGCGGCGAAATCCATCTACGAGGCCGCGGGTCATGGATTCAGAGCGGTGCTAGGATCCATGTGTGCTTGTAAAGCTTCCCTAAGCTGGTTGGACCGTCTACGGACGGCGTGGCAGGATGGATCCCCGCTATCCGAGGTAGATGGGCTTTTCAAGTTGTTGGAGGATGCGGCCCGATATGGCAGTGATGCAGGTTTGGATACCGCGTCACTGCTGTCCAGGGCGCAAACCTCGGCGGTCACAGTCAGAAGAGCACTGTGGCTCAGACAGTGGACCGGGGACGCGGTTTCCAAGCAAGGTTTGCTATCTTTAGCTTACAAGGGTGGTCAGTTATTTGGATCTGACCTCACGGAGCTGATTGTCAAGGCAAAGGCAAAAGAAGCGGCCTTACCACAGCGAAGAACTGTGGCTTCTGTGTCGGGCAGGCCTAGTGCCGGTAGTAGTCGGCGGCCCTTTCGGTCCAGGGGACGGTCCGGTCAGCCCTCTTGGGGATCGGGTCGTCCCTCTTTTTCAGGAAAAAAGGCTTCTCAGAAATCCCGCACTCCCTAGAAACAGAGCTTCCGTCAAGACAAGCGGGAAGCTGACAAAAGCCCGCTAAGGCGGACTGACGCCAGGTTTTCTCTCGAGGGCTCTCGAGTGGGGGGTCGCCTGCTCCAATTCGAATCGACTTGGGCGTCCCACGTTTCGGACGCCTGGGTGACGCGGGTTGTGTCAGCAGGCTACTTCATAGAGTTTCTTTCTCGACCCCCGGACAGGTTTTGCCGATCTCGCATTCCGTCAGAGCCCGAGCTAGTTGCCGCTCTACGGCAGGAGGTCGATTCCCTTCTGCAGAAGGGTGTGGTGGTACCGGTTCCGCCGGAGGACCGGGGAAGAGGGTTTTATTCAAACCTCTTTGTGGTCCCCAAAAAGGAGGACAAATTTCGCCCCATTCTGGATCTCAAAAGATTGAATCGGCATGTCCGCACCCGGAAATTCCGCATGGAGTCGCTTCGCTCGGTTGTGGCGGCCCTGTCGCAGAATGACTTTTTGGTGTCAATCGACATTCGCGACGCTTATTTGCATGTTCCCGTCGGAAGGGCCCACCAACGCTTCCTTCGTTTTGCCATAGGTCAGGACCATTTCCAGTTTGTGGCCCTACCATTCGGGTTGGCCTCAGCGCCCAGAGTTTTTACAAAAATTCTGGCACCTCTCATGGCGATCCTTCGAAGACAGGGGGTTACGGTTCTTCCCTACCTGGACGACCTTTTGATTGTGGCGTCCTCAAAGGAGGAGGCGGTGACGGCTCGCAATCTATCCCTTCAGCTCCTGGAGGACTTCGGGTGGCTGGTCAATTGGAAGAAGTCGTCTCTGGAACCGTCGCAGTCAATCCTGTTTTTGGGGATGCATTTCGACACGGTACGAGCAGTGGTGTCCCTGCCTCCAGACAAGCAAGCAAGTCTTCTTCGACATGTACAGGTTATGAAGTCTTCGACAGCAATGTCCCTTCGAAGGTGTATGCGCCTTTTGGGTTTGATGGTGGCGTCAATGGAGGCACTTCCGTTTGCCCAATTTCATTACAGGACTCTCCAAATGCTCATTCTGAACCATTGAGATCGATCACAGGCTTCGCTGGATCGCAATGTCATCATCTCCCACAGGGTGCGAGAGTCTCTAGAATGGTGGTTACGTCCGGAAGCGTTATCCCTGGGGAAGTCCTTCCTCCTTCCGAGGTGGTCGGTCATAACCACCGATGCCAGCCTGTCAGGCTGGGGGGGTGTCTGGAACGATCTCTGGATTCAGGGAGTATGGTCGTCGGAAGAGTCTGTCCTGCCGATCAACATCCTGGAATTGAGGGCGATTTTCCTTTGCCTCCAACACTGGACGGTCCCTTTAAACGGTCTGCCAGTCCGAGTGCAGACAGACAACGCGACGGCGGTCGCGTATATCAACCATCAAGGTGGAACGAGGAGCTCCAGGCTCATGATGGAAGTGTCTCGGATCCTGGTATGGGCCGAGGCCAAGGTGCCAGCCATCTCTGCGATTCACATTCCGGGAGTTCAGAATATCACGGCGGACTTCCTCAGTCGCGAGAAGGTGGATCCCGGAGAATGGAGTCTTCACCCAGAAATTTTTGCACAGCTGTGCTTCCGTTGGGGAACTCCTCAAGTGGATTTGATGGCATCAAGGTTCAACACCAAGTTACCGACGTTCATGTCCAGGTACAAGGACCCGAAGGCTGTGGCGGTGGATGCTCTGGTGGCTCCGTGGGACCAATTCGAGCTAATCTATGTGTTCCCGCCGATATCCTTACTTCCTCTGGTGTTGCGTCGGATCAGACTGGAAAGAGTCCCGGCTATGTTAGTAGCCCCAGACTGGCCAAGGAGGACGTGGTTCTCGACGCTGGTGTCGCTTCTGGCTGCGCCTCCACTTCCTCTCCCTCTTCGCCCGGACCTGTTAACCCAAGGGCCCGTTCGTCATCCGGACCTGAAGTCTCTGCGTTTGACGGCGTGGCTCTTGAGACCGAAATCTTGACTCGTCAAGGTTTTTCAGCCGAAGTCATTGCCACTCTGCGAGCTGCCAGGGGTCCTGCCACTACTAGGATCTATCACAAGACTTGGGAGGCCTTCTTTTCATGGTGTTCGGGTTCTTCAAGGAACCCGAGGATTTTTTCCATTCCCAATTTGTTGGCCTTTTTGCAGTATGGCCTGGACAAGGGTTTGGCAGTTAGCACTCTGAGGGGTCAGGTTTCTGCTTTGTCCTTGCTATTTCAGAAGGCTATCGCCTCGCGTAGGGACGTTCGTTCCTTTTTTCGCGGGGTAACCCGTCAGTTTCCGCCGCGGAAGGCGCTTGTGTCCCCTTGGCGGCTCAATCTGGTCTTGGAGGCTCTTCAACATGGGCCTTTTGAGCCTATGGACTCCGTTAGCCTTTCTTTGCTTTCTTGGAAGGTTGCCTTTTTAGTGGCAGTCACCTCTTTGAGAAGGGTTTCTGAACTGGCGGCTCTTTCTTGCTCGCCTCCTTTTCTGGAGTTTCTCCCGGATCGCGTGGTGCTTCGCACACGGGGCGACTTTCTACCTAAGGTGGTGTCACAATTTCATGTTAACCAGGATATTGTGTTGCCCTCGCTCTGTCCGGAACCGAGGAATGCGAAGGAACGGGCCTTGCACTCATTGGATTTAGTGCGGGCTTTGAAGTTCTATTTGTCTATTACTCAAGGTTTTCGGAAATCGGACTCTCTGTTTGTGATTCCAGCAGGTCGTCGGTGTGGTCAATGAGCTTCCAAGGACACTATAGCTCGATGGATTCGGTCGGCCATTTTAGAGGCTTACCGACTCAAGGGCGAATCTTGTCCAATTAAGATTCGAGCTCACTCCACGAGAGCTGTGGGTTCATCGTGGGCTTTTCATCAAGGGGCCTCGGCAGCTCAACTCTGCCGGGCGGCTACCTGGCGCTCCGTCCACACTTTTACAAAGTTTTATAAGGTGGACGTCAGTGCTTCCGCTGATGCAGCCTTAGGACGTAGGGTCCTGCAGGCGGCTGTAGTTTAAGTTATCGTTAACTTGTATTTAGCGCTAGTTGCGCATCTTTCTAGGTTGTTGGGATTCTGCCTCTGTTGGTTTTTTCCCACCCTTAATTTTTGGACTGCTTTGGGACGTCCCACTAGTAATGACTGTGTCTCCCTTCCTTCCATCTGCTGCTGAAAGATGGATTTTGGTAAGACCTTACCTGTAAAATCCTTTTCAGCGAGGGAAGGAAGGGAGACACAGCTCCCTCCCATGGCAGAAGTGTGTTGTTGTGTTTTCAGATGCAGCGTGACCCTTCTCTGATAGCGATTATCTGGGCTGAGGTCGGCGCGCTAAGGCTCTGTTCCAGCATTGCCAGCTCATCGCAGTGGTCAGGTCCAGTGAGTAGTACCTGGGACTGTGTGGTTTTTCTGTTATATGCATAACCTGTCTCTTGTTTTTTCTCTGAAGTTCTTCAGAAGGGGTTATGTTGCTCCGCTGGTGATATTTGCTCTTCATTAGCTTGTGTACGGACTGGAGAGCTGGAGTAGGAGGAGCCCAAGCTGGAGGGGCCGGACAACACTCTTTTTTAATCTGAGGTGTTCTATCCTATGTGGGCTCCGCCTACCCACTAGTAATGACTGTGTCTCCCTTCCTTCCCTCGCTGAAAAGGATTTTACAGGTAAGGTCTTACCAAAATCCGTCTATCCCTGAAAAGAAAATACCCCTTTGATGACCCGGCTTACTCATTATGGGAGAAAGCGCCAAAATTAGATGTAGCAATTGCTAAGGCATCCAGAAAATTCTTCCTTCTGTTCGAGGACATGGTGGTACTAAAAGATCCCATGGACAAAAAGGCGGTCGCCTTCCTTAAAGGTTCATGGGAGGCCGCGGGAGGAGGTCTAAAACCTGCGGTAGCTGCCACCTGTACTGCCAGATCGCTAATGGTCTGGCTGGATCATTTAGAGACTAAGCTTAAAGGGAAAGCACCTAGGGAGGCAATATTAGACTCCATACCTTTTTAATGAAGGGGGCTGCCGCCTTTCTAGCAGATGCTTCGGCTGATTCTGTCAAGTTGGCAGCGGGCATCTCTAATGCGGCCCGGCGGGCCCTCTAGCTTAAGTGTTGGCCAGGGGACCTTGAAATGAAATCAAGATTATGCTCCATCTCCTGTGAGGGCGAATTTTTGTTTAGACCTACCCTTTATGATATCCTGGATAAGGCAGGAGATCGCAAAAAGCACTTTCCTATCCTCTCTAACACCACTTATAGGAAGTCCTTTCGGAACAGAAATTTTATCCATAGGAAACCCCCCAGGGACAAGGATAGATATGTAGAAGGAGAACCAAAGGCTTCCTGTTCAATGACAATAAGAAGCCTTCCTAATGAGGGTTTTCCCTTGGTGGGGGGGAAGGTTGTCTGGGTTTCTCCCGACCTGGAAAAATATATCAAACAGCCCATGGATCCTGACCTAATAAAATCAGGCCTAAAATCCCAATTCCTTTCAGTCCCTCATCCAAACTTCATGATAACTCCCATTGCCCCGAGGGTGTTCACTAAAATAATTGCGGAGGTGATGGCGCACCTGAGATAACAACAGAATATCCTGGTCGTCCCATATCTGAACGATATTTTTGATAATAGGCAGCTCATTCCAACATTGCAGAACCCAACTAGAGAAGTTCATGGGTTCCTTAATGTCATGCTGTCTCAGCGTACAGGGGGGTCAGGGGCCTGAGCTGACCCTAGACGGGGGCCCTGACTAATCCCTCAACCTGGAGGTACTGTTAATGGTACAGAGGTCCAGGCCGCCAGCGTAACCCTAAACTCCTGAATATCCCTGAACCTGAGTAATCTAGTCCTGAGAAGGACCCCGATCACAACAATGGGGAACAGGATAGAAAATGCCCAAAACACAGTACTAGACAAACGAGACAGGTACAAGGGGAAAACCAAAAACCACCTTGCATACAAAAACTAACACCACAATTACAGAGGGAACAACAACAGGTTAGGAGATAAATGATAAAGGGAGGAAGGGAACAAACCACACCGCATACTCCTCGCTCCGAACTCCACCAAACAACGATCCACTCTGAAGGTCTGCAAGAAATGCTTTCACCGACAACTTCCCTATCAGACCAGCAGGTATTTGAAGGAATCCCAATACTGCAGCATTAACTGCAGCTGGGCGAGGCTGAGCCTCGTCAAGCACAGAGAGAGAGAATTAACGCCCTCACAACCAAAAAAACACAAAGCACCAAAAACTCAGCTGCGAGAAGTCAGGCTGTGTAGTCGCGACGATCTTCGTGGCGACACACCCATGACAGTACCCCCCCTTCTACGAGGGGCCTCCGGACCCTCAGGGCCAGGTTTATCTGGGTGAGTCGTGTGGAAGGCCCGAATTAACCGGACTGCGTTAATATCTGACGCAGGAACCCACATTCTCTCCTCAGGACCATACCCTTTCCAATGAACCAGGTACTGAAGGGACCGGCGACTAAAACGTGAATCGATGACTTTCGATACCTGAAACTCCAAATTTCCATTGATCACCACTGGAGGAGGAGGTAAAGGTGACGGTATCACTGGCGCCACATACCTCTTAAGCAAAGATCTGTGGAACACGTTATGAATTTTAAACGTAGGGGGGAGGTCAAGACGGAATGCCACCGGATTAATTATAGAACTGATCCTGTACGGCCCGATGAACCTGGGACCCAGTTTCCAGGAGGGAACCTTGAGTTTTATATTCTTGGTAGACAACCATACCTGATCGTTCACACTTAGGTCCGGACCAGACACTCTCCTCCTATCAGCCATACGTTTGTATCGGTTCCCCATAGTACTCAGATTATTCAGTACCCCTCTCCATACTGAAGCGAGTGATGACAAAAATCGTTCCTCCTCAGGAACCCCCGAAGAGCCCCCTCTACTGAAAGTACAAAACTGGGGGTGAAAACCATATGCCCCAAAAAACGGGGACTTACCAGTGGATTCGCTCCGCCTATTATTAAGAGCAAACTCCGCCAGAGGTAGGAAAGAAGCCCAGTCCTCCTGGTTCTCTGACACAAAACACCGGAGATATGTCTCCAAACTCTGGATCAGACGTTCCGTCTGACCATTGGTCTGAGGATGAAAAGCCGATGAGAACGATAAATGCATCGCCCGCCGAGTACAAAAAGCCTTCCAGAATTTGGACACAAACTGAGACCCCCGATCCGACACCACATCGGAGGGTACCCCGTGAAGCCTCACAATCTCTCCAATGAACACCTGCGCAAGAGTTTTAGCATTAGGAAGAGCAGGAAGAGCGATAAAATGTGCCATCTTGCTGAACCTGTCTACTACGAGTATGACCGTTTTACCCGAGGACGGCGGGAGGTCCGTAATAAAGTCCATAGACAGATGAGTCCAAGGACGCTCCGGGATCTTCAAAGGTAAGAGGACCCCAGACGGATGGGTATGTGGGGTCTTAGAGCACGCACAAACCCCACAGGACGCAACAAAAGTTACCACCTCCTTATGTAAGTTAGGCCACCAAAACCGACGCGAGAGGAGATCCACAGTTGCTTTACTCCCTGGGTGTCCTGCCAAAGCTGAGTTATGGTGTGCCTCGATCACCTTTTGTCATAGCTGATCTGGAACAAACAGTCTCCCTGGAGGTCCAACAGGGGCGTCCCCCTGAGCCTCCAATACCTCCTCCTCCAGCTCAAAGCATACTGCCGACACCACCACCCCCTCTTGAAGGATAGGAACCGGATCATCCGTATTCCCGGCCCGAGGGAAACTACGAGATAAGGCATCCGCCTTCACATTTTTTGACCCAGGACGATATGTAACGACAAAATTAAACCTGGTAAAAAACAACGACCACCTGGCTTGTCTGGGATTCAGACGTTTTGCGGACTCCAGATAAAGCAGGTTCTTGTGATCAGTGATGACGGTGACCGGATGGACTGCCCCCTCCAAAAAATGGCGCCACTCCTCCAAAAGCTAACTTAATAGCCAAGAGTTCCCTATTGCCGACATCGTAATTCCTCTCAGCGGACGACAATTTTTTGGAGAAAAAAGCGCACGGACGCCACTTACCAGGGGACGAACCCTGTGACAAAACTGCTCCCACCCCTACCTCAGAAGCGTCTACCTCTACAATGAACGGCTGTGATGCATCAGGTTGAATGAGTATGGGTGCTGAGGCAAAACATTTTTTCAAGGAGGAGAATGCTTGACGAGCCTTGTCAGACCACCTAGAAAAATCCGTCCCCTTTTTTGTCATGTCTGTGAGAGGTTTAACCATGGATGAGAAATTACGAATGAATTTCCGGTAATAATTAGCAAACCCCAGGAAACGTTGTAGTGCCTTAAGATTCTCTGGCAGATCCCACTCAAGAACTGCCCGCACTTTCCCTGGGTCCATGCGAAAACCAGACGCTGACACAAGGAAACCTAAAAACTGCAGTTCCTGTACGGCGAACACACACTTCTCCCATTTGGCGTACAGTTTATTATCCCGCAAGATCTGTAACACCTGCCTAACATGCTCCTGATGAGACACAAGATCAGGCGAGTAAATTAAGATGTCATCCAGATATATGACCACAAACTGACCCCCCAGGCGGCGAAAAATGTCATTAACAAAGTGTTGGAACACCGCCGGGGCATTAGTCAGACCGAATGGCATGACAAGGTTCTCATAATGCCCCTCCGGAGTGTTAAACGCCGTCTTCCACTCATCCCCCTCCTTTATCCTAATCAGATTGTACGCCCCCCTGAGATCCAACTTAGAGAACCATTTGGCGCCCACGATCTGATTAAAGAGATCGGGGATAAGTGGGAGTGGATACGGATCTCGGACCGTAATCCGATTTAAGTTCACGGAAATCCAGGCAAGGGCGTAGGCCTCCATCTTTCTTCTTCACAAAGAAGAACCCCGCGGCCACCGGGGAAGATGAAGGTCTAATATGCCCCTTAGCCAGACTCTCAGAAATATAATCCTTCATGGCCTGCCTCTCCGGACCAGATAGGTTATACAACCTAGATTTAGGTAACTTGGCCCCAGGGAGCAATTTTACAGAACAGTCATACACGCGATGAGGAGGTAGTTCCTGACACCCTTTCTCCGAGAATACATCCTCAAAGTCCGCCAGAAATGGAGGTAAGACCCTAGGAGTGACAGCACCGATGACCGTATTCATGCAGTTTTTATTACAGAATTCACTCCATTGGCTTATCTCCCTGGATTGCCAATTAATAACCGGATTATGCTTAGTTAACCAAGGAAGGCCCAACACAATAGGAGTGGGAAGACCCTCCAACACGTAACAAGACAACAGTTCTTTATGTATCGCCCCCACTTGAAGATTTACGTTATGCACCACTTGCAAAAAACTTCCCTGACCGAGAGGCCTGGCGTCGATCGAAAATATGGGGATGGGTTTAGCCAACATATTCAATAGCATACCTTGAACCCGGGCAAACCGAGCGTCCACCAGATTAGCCCCGGCCCCACTATCTAGAAGAACAGATATCCTCTCAGTTCTCGTACCCATCACCACCTCCGCCGGTATGAGAAACTGAGACGAACCTAGGGACGAAATACCTACTCCCAGATTGCCGTCCACCACACAACCTGGGATCAATAGTTTTCCGACGACTCTTTACTCTGCAAAGGATGGGATGGACACCCCCCAATAAAATGTCCCTTTCTCCCGCAGAAGAAGCACCTTCCAGTCTTGTGGTGCACCGCCGGTCCCCTCCCCCGGAAAGATGTCCCTCCTAACTGCATAGGCTCCTCTGGACTGACCAGGGGAGCCTCCATATGAGGGGACCTTGTAGGAGGTGGAGTCATCCCAGGGGGCGGAGTTATCCCGCACCTCTCCCGAAGCCGTCTGTCAGTGCGAATAGCAAGGGCCATAGCGGCTTCCAGTGAGGCGGGAGGGTCATACTGTGCCAACACATCCTTTAATTTGTCAGATAACCCTTGACAAAACTGGCTCCTAAGAGCCGGGTCATTCCACTGGGTGTCCGTGGCCCACCTACGGAACTCCTAACAGAATTCCTCCGCCGGACGATCTCCCTGGTGGATCCTACGTAACTTATATTCAGCAAGGGAGATCCGATCAGGATCATCATATACGAGTCCCAGAGCAGCGAAAAACCTATCCACTGACTGGAGAGCCGGGGAGCCCTGGGGAAGAGAGAACGCCCAAGATTGTGGGTCCCCTTGTAGGAGCGAGATGACAATTCCCACCCTTTGCTCCTCACTCCCCGATGACCGAGGCCGCAGCTGAAAGTACAACTTGCATGCCTCCAGGAAAACAAAAAACTTGTCCCGCCCCCCAGTGAACCTGTCAGGGAGAGCTACTTTAGGTTCTGGTCCGGCTTGCTCCAGAGGACACAAAACCTTGGACTTAACGTCCGCCAACTCCATGGACAAACTCTGCAACTGCCGAGCTAGACTGGCTACTGGATCCATGGTGGTTGGAAAAATTTTTTTTTTTTTTTTTTGTCGGTCGGTGAAAATGTCACGCTGTCTCAGCGTACAGGGGGGTCAGGGGCCTGAGCTGACCCTAGACGGGGGCCCTGACTAATCCCTCAACCTGGAGGTACTGTTAATGGTACAGAGGTCCAGGCCGCCAGCGTAACCCTAAACTCCTGAATATCCCTGAACCTGAGTAATCTAGTCCTGAGAAGGACCCCGATCACAACAATGGGGAACAGGATAGAAAATGCCCAAAACACAGTACTAGACAAACGAGACAGTACAAGGGGAAAACCAAAAACCACCTTGCATACAAAAACTAACACCACAATTACAGAGGGAACAACAACAGGTTAGGAGATAAATGATAAAGGGAGGAAGGGAACAAACCACACCGCATACTCCTCGCTCCGAACTCCACCAAACAACGATCCACTCTGAAGGTCTGCAAGAAATGCTTTCACCGACAACTTCCCTATCAGACCAGCAGGTATTTGAAGGAATCCCAATACTGCAGCATTAATTGCAGCTGGGCGAGGCTGAGCCTTGTCAAGCACAGAGAGAGAGAATTAACTCCCTCACAACCAAAAAACACAAAGCACCAAAAACTCAGCTGCGAGAAGTCAGGCTGTGTAGTCGCGACGATCTTCGTGGCGACACACCCATGACACTTAAGGAGCTTAGGTTGGCTTTTGAATTTGAAAAAGTCCAGAACCGAACCAGGTCAGGTGCAGAAATATCTGGGCCTTATATTGGATTCAGTAAATCAAGAGTGCCGCCTCCTGGCCGGGAAAATCCAAAGACTTATAAGCCAGGTGTCTCGGATAGAGCATGAAATATGACTCTGCGGAAAGCCATGTTCCTCCTGGGTTCCATGACTGCCTGTTTTCTGGCCGTTCAGTGGGCCCAGATACATTCAAGAGAATTGCAGTGGGAAATATTAGAGGCTGGAAACTCTCTAGGAGGGCTCTTAGAAAGTCAGCTAACCTTATTAAAAACACACTTTCCTTAAGATGGTGGGCAGAGTCAGACAATCTAGCCCAGGGTGTCCCATTGGTAACTCCAGTCACTCAGATATTGACCACAGATGCGAGCCCAAGGGGTTGGGGCACCCACTTAAACGACCTGGTAGCTCAGGGTCGCTGGATAGGGTCCCTAAGATCTGTATCCTCGAACATGAAGGAGCTTGTGGCTCCTTGCCCTCTCAGAATTCCTGGACACTCTGCGAGGTCACCATGTAAGAGTGCTCTCGGACAACCGGGTAGTGGTGGCATATCTCAGTCACCAGGGAGGTACCCGGTCCTGTCCTCTGATGCAGGTGACAGAAGCTATTTTCCATTCGGCGGAAAGCAATTTGGGGTCCCTGTCGGCGCTCCACATAAAGGGAATAGAAAATCAAAGAGCAGATTTACTGAGCCAGACTCAGCTGAAGCAGGGCGAGTTTGAGCTAAATTAGGGGTTTTTCGATCAAATAGTAGAGGCATGGGGGCGTCCTACCATAGATCTGTTTGCCAACAGCCGAAACAGAAAGGTAGTCGAGTTTTGCTCTCTAGACCCCAGGGGGAACCCATTAGCAGTAGACGCCTTCATGATCCCATGGAATCATCCTCTTGCCTAAGCTTTTCCTCCGATTGCTCTAATTCCTGCAGTTCTGAGGAATATCAGGGAGGATGAAGCAAGGGTAATCCTGATAGCCCCTTTCTGGCCAAAGAGGCCATGGTTTTCTTGGCTGAGGATGTTGTCCATCTCAGACCCCTGGGTGCTTCCGGAGCTCCCTAATCTTCTGTCCCAGGGGCCGGTCCTTCATCCTCAGGTAAAAAACTTACATTTGACAGCATGGAATTTGAGAGGAACCTCCTGGGGGATAGAGGGTTCTCTCCTAGCTTAATTTCCACATTGCTACTAAGTAGGAAGCCCATAACTACCAAGCTTTATGGAAGAACCTGGAGGAAATTCCTCTCATTTTCTGTCTCTAGGTTGGATGGTAAAGATCCGCTGTCAGCTATTCTAGAATTTCTTCAGAAAGGGTTGGAACAGGGCCTAGCCCAAGTACTTTGAAGGTCCAAGTTGCAGCGTTAGGGGCCTTATACAGTTGTGATTTGGCCGAGAATAGTTGGATAGCCAGATTCATCAAAGCGGAGACTAGAGCTAGACCCGTCCCCTCTCGGAAAACTTAGTTCTTAAGGCCCAAACCAAACCACCATTTGAACCCTTGGCAGAGGCACCCTTGAGAATCCTTTCCGTGAAAACATCACTCTTGGTAGCCTTTACGTCGGCACGGAGAGTCAGCGATATTCAGACTTTGTCAGCGGGGCCCCCCTTTACACAAATCCTGGATGATAGGGTTATACTTAAAGCAGACCCAGGCTACCTTCCAAAAGTAGCGTCACGCTTCCATAGAACCCAGGAGTTTTCCCTTCCGTCCTTCTGCCCAAATTCCAAGAATAAAAGTGAAAGGGACCTGCACACACTAGACATTTAAAAGGTGCCTGATTCAGTACCTAGCAGCCACACAGGAGCATAGGGAGGATAGGGCTCTCTTTGTGTGCTTTCAGGGGTCTCCGAAGGGGCGTAAAGCCTCTAAAAGTAAGTTGGCAAGGTGGATGAGAGACGCCATAATCCTGTCATACTCCGCAAGTGGGGAAACTATCCCAAAGAATCTGAGGGCTCACTCGACAAGAACAGTAGCAGCTTCCTGGGCAGAAAGAGCTGGCGCATTGATAGAGCAGATAGGTAGAGCCGCCACATGGTCTTCCTCCCTCTACATTCTTTAACCACTATCGGCTGGACCTAGCCTATTCCTCTGACCTTACTTTCGGTAGAAGGGTCTTGGAGGCAGTGGTTCCCCCCTAACAATGCACTTCTCTGCAATTCTCTCCGTGGTGCCGTAATGGGGGAAGAAGAAAAACGAAGTTACTTACCTGTAACGGGATTTCTCAGAGCCCATGACAGCACCCGTAAATTCCGTCCCTTCACACATTGGTGTGCACACTTTTATGGTTTGTACGTAGTCACACGGTGTTCCTAATAAGCATCATAATAATGTTGTATATTGTGTTATTAACCTGGAGGTCCTCTCGTGCTCTGTAAACAACTGATGCGGGAGAGAGGTACCGCCCTTTCTCTCTGTAGGTCTCCTGTCCTTGAAGGGCCGATTCCCTCTCTCCTTGGTGCCTCATGGGCACTGAGAAATCACGTTACCGGTAAGTAACTTCGTTTTTTTTTATATTTTCCAAAAATTCCTGTGAAGCACATGAAGGGTTGATAAACTTCTTGAATGTGGTGTTGAGCACCTTGAGGCATGCAGTTTTTAGAATGGTGTCACTTTTGGGTATTTTCTGTTATAAAGGCTCCTTAAAGTCACTTCAAATGTGATTTGGTCCCTAAAAAAATGGTTTTGCAAATTTTGTTGGAAAAATGAGAAATCACTGGTCAACTTTTAACCCTTGTAACTTCCTAACAAAAAAAAATTCTGGTTCCAATATTGTGCTGATGTAAAGTAGACATGTGGAAAATGTTATTTATTAACTATTTTGTGTGACATATCTCTCTGATTTAAGGGCATGAAAATCCAAATGTTGAAAATTGTGAAATTTTCCAAATTGTCTCCAAATTTCAGATTTTTTCACAAATAAATGCAAGTGATATCAAAGAAATGTTACCACTATCATGAAATAAAATACGTCACAAAAAAAAATCTCAGAATCAGTGGGATTCCTTGAAGCGTTCCAGAGTTACCTCCTAAAGTGACCGTGGTCAGAATTGTAAAAATTGGCCCGGTTATTAACGTGCAAACCACCTTCGGGGGTAAAAGGGTTAATCCAGAGCAGGCAGGTTATTCCTATGTGAGACGTGATGACAGCCCTGCTCTCATTGCAGAGGGATTCCAAGTTACTTGAGCACAGGAAACATAAGTGTGATTACTTACGCACTTGTAGCGGTGTCCAAATAATACCGCAAGGCAGGATTCAAGTACGGCTCAGAGATGAGGAGGCAGAAACACGGCTATATTAAATAAATGGGGATATATGCTGGAAGATGCAAACAGTTTTTATAACAATGATGTTAATAACATGAATATAAGGAGAAATGGGTGAAGCATATCACAAACTAGGTTTCAGCTATGGCAATGACAGTTCAATACAAACAGTTTAAATCAGGTTTACAAACTACTCTCGGCTAATTCACTATCTGGCTTTTCTGCAAATTGAGCCACGCAGCTACAGCTTTCTAACTAAAGAGAAAACTGAGTTACACCCTCACACAGTACTGTACTGGTGTTTCACTCACGATTGTGCAGTTCAGGAAAAGATATGCAGCTGCTGCTTTGGTTCTGTTGTAGCTGAGCCGGATGAGTATGCTTGAGTTCTTTCTCCTGTAGATTTGGTCTCTTTCTCTCTTCCAGTAGGCAAGTCTTTTCCCCTCTCAATGACAAGGGATGGCTGACACACTGTGTTATCTTTTACCTCAGGTCACCAATCTTCAGGGAAGCTGTTCCAAAAAAGCTATGCAGCTCTTTACTTTTGGACACAGTCCTGACAACGAATCTTGCAATAGTCCAGTCTTTATCTTTTCCCCAGAGAACATCAGGTCCTTTTATTATTTATCCTTATCAGGACACAGGCAAACGTCCTGTCTGTTACCTCAGACATACAGGTGGTCTCTATCATTCCTCGTTCTTCTTTCTTCAACAGCACACACCAAAACAAAATGGGAAGAGGCGACTAGTCCAAGAGCAATAATTAGAGGGGAGCATGGTGCCTTAAAGCCGCAGTGTCATTCAAGGTCCAGGAAGGGCTGACGCCCTACACACTCAGTAATTTGAAGAGCTAATAGGGTTTGTAATGTGACACACAGCTAAACTCAGTTGCACGGCCTCTCCCCCTCACTAACTCATGCCAGGAGCTTAGACTAGCAGATCAGGGCTGTATCATTGCATCTTTCACACTGAGAAACCTGTTCTAAGCTATAGTGAAGGCATGTTCTTCTTTCCTTTTGAGTTTTGCTGCCTGCTTATGATTGGTTAGCATCATACCAAAGAAGAAATAGACATCCCCAGTGAAAACTGTCTGATAATACCTAGTTGAATGTCATCCAATTACAGTTTGTTTTTGGTTTTCTTCACAGACCCATAGACTTGAATGGCCAAGTGCGATTATCAGAGGCAAATCATGCATGCTGCATTTTTTTTTCCTGACCACTCGGTCCAAGGAGAAAAATTGGACATGAGCATTTCTAATGAAACCCAATTGCAAAAATAATTTTTAGTCCCAATTGCATGCATTTAAATAAAAAAATGCTGCCAAAGGTAGACAACCCCTTTAAAGATAGTGGGGGGATCTCCTGATTGATGCTACAAAGCTGGCCAGAAGCTAAATTTCATTAATAGGAATTGCCATTCCTCAAATAGCAACAAAACTGTCGTCTGTCAGACAAGGCGTCCAGATGTCCAGGAATTTGTAGTTTCCTGCAATCCATACAGTGTACAAAGGCTGAGAACGTGTAGTTTCTCTATATTCCTCTGATATGTTATCAAAGGAATAAATGAATATTTCCCTGAATGTTAGTGTAACATTCCTCTGGTATCATCTATTTCTGGGAATATATTTGGACAGCTCATTTAAGCAAGTGTATTCTACTGCTATGGAGAGATTGGCACGTTAGGGGGAGGTTTAAAGAATCTGGAACTGACAAAAGGGGAATCCCCATCTTTCTTTTCCTTGCTGTACATTTTGATAAGTAGCTAAATGTTCGATATCAGAGTTGCAGTTGACGTATTGAAAAAGGCTGGTTATTTGCATAAAAATTAAAACTAATATCACACTCTATTTGTGTCTTTCCCTAGATGTATGCCCACCCTTATAAATAAAGAAAATATATGTCCTAAAAAGGGATGACACTGTATGGCACTTGCACAGTTTTTTCTAAGTCCACTAAAACTCTACAGTATACAGTCTCTTCAGATGGCTCTAAAAGTGCACTGCTCAAAAAAATAAAGGGAACACTTAAACAACAGAATATATCTCCAAGTAAATCAAACTTCTGTGAAATCAAACTGTCCACTTAAGAAGCAACACTGATTGACAATCAATTTCACATGCTGTTGTGCAAATGGAATAGACAATAGATGGAAATTATTGGCAATTATCCAGACACCCTCAATAAAGGAGTGGTTCTGCAGGTGGGGACCACAGACCACATCTCAGTACCAATGCTTTCTGGCTGATGTTTTGGTTACTTTTGAATGTTGGTTGTGCTTTCACTCTCGTGGTAGCAGGAGACGGACTCTAAAACCCACAGAAGTTGCTCAGGTAGTGCAGCTTATCCAGGATGGCACATCAATGCGAGCTGTGGCAAGAAGGTTTACTGTGTCTGTCAGCGTAGTGTCCAGAGACTGGAGGCGCTACCAGGAGACTGGCCAGTACACCAGGAGATGTGCAACAACCCAGCAGCAGGACCTCTACCTCGGCCTTTGTGCAAGGAGGAACAGGAGGAGCACTGCCAGAGCCCTGCAAAATGAGCTCCAGCAGGCCACAAGTGTGCATGTGTCTGCACAAATGGTTAGAAACCGACTCCATGAGGGTGGTATGAGGGCCCGACGTCCACAGATGGGTGTTGTGCTCACAGCCCAACACCGTGCAGGGCGCTTTGCATTTGCCACAGAACACCAGGATTGGCAGTGTCGCCACTGGCGCCCTGTGCTCTTCACAGATGAAAGCAGTTTCACACTGAGCACATGTGACAGATGTGACAGAGTCTGGAGACGGCGTGGAGAGCGATCTGCTGCCTGCAACATCCTTCAGCATGACCGATTTGGCAGTGCGTCAGTAATAGTGTGGGGTGGCATTTCTTTGGAGGGCCGCACAGCTCTCCATGTGCTTGCCAGAGGTAGCCTGACTGCCATTAGGTACCGAGATGAGATCCTCAGACCCCTTGTGAGACCATATGCTGGTGCGGTTGGCCCTGGGTTCCTCCTAATGCAGGACAATGCCAGACCTCATGTGGCTGGAGTGTGTCAGCCGTTCCTGCAAGATGAAGGCATTGAAGCTATGGACTGGCCCGCCCCTTCCCCAGACCTGAATCCGATTGAGCACATCTGGGACATCATGTCTCGCTCAATCCACCAACATCATGTTGCACCACAGACTGTCCAGGAGTTGGCGGATGCTTTAGTCCAGGTCTGGGAGGAAATCCCACAGGAGACCATCCGCAACCTCATCAGGAGCATGTCCAGGCATTGTAGGGAGGTCATACAGGCACGTGGAGGCCACACACAATACTGAGCCTTATGTTGACTTGTTTTAAGGACATTACATCAAAGTTGGATCAGCCTGTAGTGTGTTTTTCCACTTCAATTTTGGGGTGACTCCAAATCCAGGCCTCCATTGGTTAATAAATTTGATTTCCATTGATTATTTTTTGTGTGATTTTGTTGTCAGCACATTCAGCTTTGTACAGAACAAAGTATTCAATGAGAATATTTCATTCATTCAGATCTAGGATGTGTTATTTGACTGTTCCCTTTATTTTTTTGAGCAGTGTATCTAGTACATATTTATACCCTTGCATTTTGATATGCATATCAATGGCTGCAATTAGCCTTAACATATTTGTTTTGTTTTTTTTGGAGGGGGTGTCATCTTGATTTGAAAAGTTCTGCAGCCAGCATTTATAATACAGAATATAAAGGTATTCATATGTAAACTTATCAGACGTACATCAAATTGAAACATTTTTGTCATCTACACTCAACATTGAAATTGCAATATCAAGAAGTAAAAGTCATGGAATTATGGAAATCACAGGACAGATAGGCATGTTAATGATATGCAAATATTAAAAAAATGGAAATAAAAATTTTCAAAACCTTTTTATTCAGTATTGATTGTCACCCACAGAAATTCCTGCACTTACATACTTTGGCATGCTATCAGTGAGGTTACTAATGGTTGTCTGAGAAATGTTCTGACATGCTGAATGCACTTGGGCACACAAATCATTAAGATCCGCTGCTGGCAGCTCCCTTTGCAATTGTTGACCAATGATGTCTCAGTTGTGCTCAATGGGAGACAAGTCCACAGACGCTGCAGGTCATATTAGCACATTTAGACCACAAAGGCTGCTCACAGTAGCATGAGCAACATGCGGCCTGGTGTTGCCATGTTGATAAACTGCTCCTGGGACACTTTGGAGAAATAGCCGTACCACTGGTTTCTTGACCAAATCAATGTAAATTTGAGCTGTTAGTATGCCTAGAATGAAGATTAGAGAGGTCAGGCTAATGTACATTATGACACCCCACACCATAATCCTGGCAGTTCGACTGGTGTAACGTTCCCTTGTAAAGGCATGTATGTATCTATTCTGTACTGAAAGTGAAATTGGACATCACATACCAAGCCTAAGGCATCAAACAGGGTCTACACAAACCATCAGAAGGTGTTTGCACTACATTAGGCTATGAGCCAGAATTCCAGCCACAGGTGTTTCATCAACCTCAGGCCACCGCTATCATAGTTCAGAGCATGACAGCAATGGAGACTGAAATTGAGGTCTCCTCTTCAGGGATGAGTCGTGGATGCTATGATAGCCGGAGAATGGTCTAAAGACCATGTGGGCAATGCCGTGAAGAGGCCTTCATGAAGGAATGTGAAAGTGTCTCAGGAGCTGTTTTTCAGTACGACAACACCAGGCCGCATGTTGCTTGTGCGATTTGGAGCAACCTGCATGGCCTAAGCATGCTAACATGGCCTGCAGTGTCTCTGGAATTGTCTTCCATACAACCATTAATAACCTCATTAATATCATGCCAAGGTGAGTAAGTGCATGTATTTCTGCGTGTGGTGCTAATGTTCAATACTGAATTACGAGATGTTTTGAAAATTTTGTTCCCATTTTTTCAGAATTTACATATCTTTTAACATGTCTTTCAATCCCATATTTTTCAGAACTCCTTATCTTTTCTTTCTTGGTGTTGCAGTTTCAATATTGAATTGAATTTTATAGACATTGTATAGTATATGTCCTGATTAGTGATGAGCGAGCATGCTCGCCACTGCTCGGTACTCGCCCAAGCATCTCAGTACTCGAGATGCTCGGAGCCCGCCGAGTACTTTCGAGATGCTCGGGCGGGAGCTCGGGTCCCCGTCCTGCATGTTTGGCGCTATTTAGAGCACCAATCATGCAGGGATTGTCTGCCACTCACTGTAATGTCACAGCCATTGTGGTTGTGGCATTACAGTGATTACCCAAATCGATGGGAACAGTGCTCACAGTGAAACATGAAAAGCCGGCAATTCATCAGCGGCATACACCGGTACCCGACAATTTAGAACAGAAAGAATAGAGCATCACACATAGATTAGATAGATAGATAGAAACATGTCAGTCACATATATAAGAAGTAGAGTGACAGTGTTGGTTACTGTACTTGTCATTTAGTGGTAAAATAAAGGATTTATTAAAAAAAAAATTGGCTTAGGGTTCCCCGTAATTTTAGTCTCTAGCGGAGGTTAAGCAGACGGCTGGGGCAGATGTTTGAAGCCTGGGAAGTGGGTAATACCCACGGAGCTTCCCAGGCTACTAATATCAGCCCCAGCTGAATACCTAGCCTTTACCAGCTATTAAAATGCGGGACCCCCCCCCCAAAAAAATGACGTGGGGTACCCCCTATTTTAATAGCTAGAAAAGGGTAGGCAGACAGCTGGGGGCTGATATTAATAGCCCAGGAAGGGTGCCATGAATATTGGCCCCCTCCCAGGCTAGAAACACCAGCCGTCAGCCGCCCCAGAAATGGCGCATCCATTTTATTGCAGGAGATCGTTGGCTTCAGCTGGAATGGGCGTGATGGTAAGTATGGTTTAATTTAGAACATTACAGAATTGTGTGTTTATTTCAATTAAAGAACTTTATTCTGGGTGTTTGTGTTTTTTTTTAACTTTGACTATGGGTTTAGTAATGGGGATGTCTTATAGACGCCTCTCCATTACTAACCTGGGCTTGATTTCAGCTGACATTATAAGCTGACATCACCCCCAGCCCTATTATCCTATGGATGCGCCATTTCTGGGGCGGCTGACGGCTGGTGTTTCTAGCCTGGGAGGGGGCCAATATTCATAGCACCCTTCCTGGGCTATTAATATCAGCCCCCAGCAGTCTGCCTAGCCTTTGCTAGCTATTAAAATAGGGGGGACCCCACGTCATTTTTTTTTGGGTCCCCCATTTTAATAGCTAGTAAAGGCTAGGTATTCAGCTGGGGGCTGATATTCGTAGCCTGGGAAGCTCCGTGGGTATTAACCCCCTTCTCAGACTTCAAACATCTGCCCCAGCCGTCTGCTTAACCTCCGCTAGAGACTAAAATTATGGGGAACCCCACCCCAATTTTTTTTTTTTTAATAAATCCTTTTTTTTAACACTAAATGACAAGTACAGTAATCAACACTATCACTGTACTTCTTATATATGTGACTGACATGTTTCTATCTAATCTATGTGTGATGCTCTATTATTTCTGTTCTAAATTGTCGGGTACCGGTGCATGCCGCTGATGAATTGCCGGCCGGCTTTTTTAAAGAGACGGGTGCATGAAAATCGGAGGGCACTAGTGTGTTCCAAGTGCCCTGCTATGTTTTTCATGCACCCTCCTATATACCCTGCCTGCCTATATATTCTGCCTGCCTGACGTTTAATTTAGCACCGTTCCCATTGATTTGGGCAATTTTTGACCTTCTGCAGACCGCCGGGGGGACCACCAGAAAAATGCTCGAGTTTCCCATAGACTTACATTGGGCTCGTTGCTCGGGTCGAGCACCCGAGTATTCCAATGTGCTCGACCCGAGCTTCGAGTACCCGAGCATTTTAGTGCTCGCTCATTACTAGTCCTGATAATTGTATGTAACAACGTGGTGTGAATTTACTTTGTTTATGATTCTACGTAATCTAGAAACTGCAACCAATATAGAAACTAAACATTTCATCATAATTTCTTATGTATTCCCACTATAGGCCTGTGTTATATCGTAAGGGTGCTCATCTGTAGTATTGCTGGTTTTTACATTGAGAACATGGAAAGCCGTGGGAACTGGAGAAAACTCATCATGATGCATTGAGTTTTGTGAACAGAATAGTGATTAGGGTTACTGGGTGATGTAGGACAAGATAGTGTGTACAGATCATGTACTAAACATGAATGATTGGAGAACTACCTTGCTCACAGCTGCACTACATGTGTGAACAAGAACTCTAGCGCTTTGTGTGAAAAAAAAATATTGCTAAATTAGGCAGTTAGGATATCCAGATGTTTGTATCCATTTTAAAATAGAAATATATTCTTGTAGCTATTTGTTACCTTTTACATACTGCTAGCAGTCGTCACTCATGTTAAACACACTGAATATCATGAATAGGCCTAACACAAATAAGGTTACACACCCTATTTAAATAGTTACATGGGCCTATCAGGGTAATTTAAATTAGAGGCTGGTATTTCTTTTTTTTCACTCTAGTTCCTCAAATGGAAGTTTGTGTGATCAAGTGGGATTCTGAGTCCTGAGATCCCCTTCCACTCAGCAGAATGCTTATGCAGGGACTGGTGCACGTCTTCCCTTGTGACTCTGATTACTGTGTGTGCCAAAGCCCCATTCTGTTAAATGTGGTTGTTTCAGGGATCAGACGGTAGACCCCAACTAATCAAAAATTGATAAGGATATCAATATATAGTTTTGGAAAGCCCCTTTGCTTCGAGCAAAGGAGCCAATTTCCATACAACTGTTTGCAACATGTCAAAGCAAGTTTTTGTAATGTATAGTGCTGTGGCAGTCTTGTTTACTTAGGCTTCATTCAAACGTCAATGAGTCACGTACGTGTTCTATTTGTGATTTTGATGCATACAACATGTACTCATTAAAGTCTGTTGGGCAATTCACATGTCCGTGTTTTGAAAGGAGTCAGAGCAAAATTTCCCATAAGTGTATGGGTCCGTGAAATATCATGGACACCACATATTGCTATCCATGCACTGTCCTTGATTAACTTCTGGACTGCCCATAGACTATAAAGTTTTCTCCACACTGACTTTTTAAAATGTCAGTGTAGTGTGAGCCGCTTGCACAAGATCGTGCAACTATAGGGATGGTGAGCCTGCTGTCAGACACAGCCAAACTTATTACCATGTTTGCTTTCTTCATCAGAAACCAGATGTGTATACAAATTAGGAAGCACTTCTTGTGGACCCAACGGTCATTTGATCGTTGGATGTATGGAGGGAGCAGGAACGGCTGGGTCCTAGCAAACCCAGTCAGCTTTGCTATGTAGGCAGGAGGGAAAAATTCCCCTGTAACTGGGGCTAATATATAATCCCCAGTTGCATTAGTATGTTAAAATGTCTTTTATAACCTCATGGGGGTTGGCAATTTGTGTAAAGAAATAAAGAAAGAGAGAAATAAAGACTTAAAGAAAATGAAAGAAGAACACTACCAGTCTAAATCGCTATTTATAGCCTTGCCCCATCCCAAAAATGTTGTTAAAAATGTAAAAATAGCACTCCCCTTTCCATAAAAGTTATCTGAAAGGTTTTTAGTGGTCCTTTCAGCTCATAATAAGACAATAAAAAGTGTGAAAATTATACATGTATTTAATATTTTTCTTTACATTTCCCCAATATCAGCATGATATAGACACTGATTTTTTTTTTTTTTTTTTTACACAGCTCATCAACATCAGATAAGTGTGAGTCTGCCTCTCACAACCCCACCGATCAATGTGGTGCATTGGAAATGGCTCATCATATTCTGTAGAGACCGTAAATGGTACTGCAAGGTCTCTTGCAATCAAGTAAATGGCAGAGAATTTGCACACCAATTAGACAGTATTGATAAATATTAATACCAACGAGAAACTGAGAATATAGCAATAAATAGTCAGACACACCTGGCAACTAATAATACCAACCAAAGAAAATAGTGCACTAAAGTCTCATAAACTGAATCTTTTATTAAAGAGAATACAATAAATTATTAACAACCAATAGTTAAAAAGCAGAGTACCCAAATGGAGGACCACAAAATGCAATGTGTAGTGCAAGTAATAACTTTTTGACATAGGGAGAACATATTTTATTTGGAACAGTTGAGTACTCCTGAAAATGTCAAAACACCAAAAAATCAGAGTGGCGCTGAAACCACCAGAGGATAACGTATAAAAAAATGTTTACTGAAAATATATTAAAAACAACATATATGTACATATGCTGATATAGCATCCAGGTTATATATAGGGAGGAAACATGCAAGAAGTAACACAGTCTGATATAGGGTGGGGAATAGCACCATAGAGTCAGAAATGGAGGTATCAGTCATATACCAATCAGGTAATATCCTACAATGTAAATAAGAAAGCCAGAAACAAAAAGTCAGCTTCAAATCAAAGCCTGCTAACGCTCACCCATTTGAACTCTGACCATGAGTTTCCCCCTTGCGGCCCCTGACGCGCGTTTCGCGTTTGCTGCTTTCTCAAAGAATTCTACTCACCTTTCTTCCCTCTGCTCCAGTGCTGCGTCCTGTTCTGCTGCTACTGCTGATGTCACCCTTTGCGCAGTGCATGACGTCATTGCCTTTCGCCTTCACATGCTTAGGTGAGCTGCCGAAATCGTCACTGCCCTCCACACCCGGGACTATGAGTGTGGAGAGTAGTGACTATTCATTCTCCTTAATATCGCACACAGTGTCAGCCGGAGCTGCGGCTCGGCGATCATGTGTGCCCGCTATTAAAGAGTAATGAATATTCACTACTCCCCATGCCCATGTGAGGAGTGGGGAGTAGTGAATATTCATGCTCTTTAGTAGCAGGCACACATGATCGCCCGGCCGCTGCAGGTGCCAGCGGCTGTTGCTGACAATGTGCACGCTATTAAGGAGAATGAATATTCAGTATTCCACACGTCCATGGGTGTGGGGAGCAGTGAATATTAATTTTCTTTAGCAGCGGGCACAGTGTTGGCTGCAGCAGGCTGCTCCTGCCTCCTGTAATTTGCTCCTCCGCTGCTGCCGCTCCACCACCCCATCCTCAGCCACAGCAACACCATTTTGACTATACACATTCAGACTATAAGACGCACCCCCCACTTTCCGCCAAAATTTTGGGCAAAAAAAGTACGTCTTATAGTCCAAAAAATACGGTAGTTAGTACTGAAGCATGGCCCAAATCACTATCACAAAGCACTTAATGTCAGTTTTAGAACTTTGAATATCTTCATCCTACTAAATTCACCAGTTTCAACAAGAATCTCTGCAAGAATGTAAAGGAACCCTATGCATCCTGCTGAGATTTAGACTATTTTATATTTTTCTTATTGGTTTAAGAACTGACAGGCAGGTAATTGCTGACTACCTGCCTCTTCTACCTTACCCGGCACAGAGTGGCCAATGACTGCTACAGCCAGCGATTCTGCAACTTCACATTAACAAAGCAGCTCTTCCTCTTTCAGGCTGCTCTGTTTTGCCGACGTCATGCTTATTGAGTTCCGGCCCCATGCAGAAATGCAGAGGGAAGCTAGCTGTCAATCAGCATGACAATGACATCGGCAGTCATGCCCCGACAACAGAGCAGAAGCGGCTGCTCTGTTGGCATGATATCACTCAAAGCCGCAGAATCGCCTGCCGGAGTAGTCCACGACTGCTCTGAGCATGCAGAGATCAGTGCCTGGCACAACAATCAGGTAGTTAGCATCTACCTGCCCATAGTAAAAAATAAAATGGTCCTGGATAACTCTTTTAATTTTGAGTGGTTGGAATTTGTGAGCACTTTGACAGATAACCCATTAAAATGAATATTATTATTATTATTATTATTATTATTATTATTATTATTATAGTGCCATTAATTCCATGGCGCTTTACATGTGAAAAAGGGGTATACGTAGCAGACAAGTACAATAGTTTGAACGAAAGCAAGTCACCGACTGGTACAGAAGGAGAGAGGACCCTGCCCTCGAGGGCTCACAATCTAGAAGGAGGGGTGAGGATACAGTAGGTGAGGGCACAGCTGGTCGTGCAGTGAGGGTTACTGCAGGTTGTAGGCTTGTCGGAAGAGGTAGGTCTTCAGGTTCCTTTTGAAGGATTCCATGGTAGTCGAGAGTCTGATGTGCTGGGGTAGAGAGTTCCAGAGTAGGGGGGAAGCACGGGAGAAATATTGTATGCGATTGTGGGAAGAGGAGATAAGTGGAGAGTAGAGAAGGATATCCTGTGAGGATCGGAGGTTGCGGGCAGGTAGGTACTGGGAGACTAGATCACAGATGTATGGAGGAGACAGGTTGTGGATGACTTTGTATGCCAAGGTTAGGGTTTTGAACTGGAGTCTCTGGGCAATGGGGAGCCAGTGCAGGGATTGGCAGAGGGGAAAGGCAGGGGAATAGCGGGGGGACAGGTGGATTAGTTGGGCAGCAGAGTTTAGGATAGATTGCAGGGGTGTGAGAGTGATGGAAGGGAGACCACAGAGCAGGAGGTTGCAGTAGTCGAGGCGAGAGATGATGAGGGCATGCACTAGTGTTTTTGCAGATTCATGGTTGAGGAATGTACGGATCCAGGAAATATTTTTGAGTTTGAGTCGGCATGAAGTGGAAAGGGCTTGGATATGAGATTTGAAGGAAAGATCAGAGTCAAGGGTTACCCCAAGGCAGCAAGCTTGTGGGACTGGGGAGAGTGGACAGCCATTGACTTTGATAGATAGGACTGGTGGGGGGGTTGAGTCAGATGGTTTGAAAGATGATGAATTCGGTTTTATCCATATTAAGTTTTAGGAATCTAGCAGAGAAGAAAGATGAAATAGCGGACAGACATTGTGGGATTCAGGTTAATAAGGAGGTGATATCAGATCCATAGAGGTAGATCTGTTTGTCATCAGCATAGAGGTGATTCTGGAAGCCGTGAGACTCTGTGAGCTGTCCCAGGCCAAAGGTGTACACTCCCTGACGGAAGTTATGTCGCTTATGCATGTTATGTAAATAAAAGCTTATAATCTGACGTTAAATTCATCCATTGGTTTTATAAATTACTCTTTTGAAAGTTGAAACCCTCCCAAATTTGGTATAGTTTAAGAAAATAAATTGGCATCAATGCTGAAATATTGATCATTTAATGAACACAGAATTGTCTTGCCAAAATCTAAACCAAAGTTTTGTTGCCTGGTCATATAATGTACCCAATCCTAGTTTACATCCTCACCAGTGCTCAATAAATGATCGGTTAATTAGTGGGTGTGTATAAAAAGAAACCCAGCACCCCAGACCTTCACTTGAACTGCAACTTGACCTCTGACAACATGCCAAAAATCCACCCTGCGACCAAAGCCTTGATTATCAAGAGGCTGAAGACCAGATCCACTGCAGAGGTGGCTGGCATCTTTAATGTGTCTCAGCGTGAAGTACAAAGAATTAAAAAAAGATTTGAAGAGACTGGAGATGTGTTTGACAAGCCCAGGTCCGGCAGACCCCACAAGACAACTGCTCAGGAGGAATGTTTGTTGGTTAGAAAATCCAAAGCAAGCCCCTCTTCCACTACAGCAGAGCTCCAACAGGCCTGGTCACCTCAAGTCCCTGTGTCAACTAGAACAGTTTGTAGGATACTGTCTTGAAATGGCCTCCATGGTCGAATCAGTGCCCAGAAGCCAGCACTAAACAAAAGGCAAATAAAAAAACCGTGTGGCATTTGCAAAGTCCCACAGCCTGCTAAACAGATGGACACTGGAAAAGTGGCAGAAGGTGGATTTCTCTGATGAATCTTCAGTAGAATCACACCACAGCCGCCGCAAATACTGCAGGAGACCTACTGGAGCCCGTATGGATCCAAAATACACCCACGAAACAGTTAAATTTGGTGGTGGAAAGATCATGGTCTGGGGTTACATTCAGTATGGGGGTGTGCAAAACATTTGCAAGGTGGAAGGCAATATCAATAACCTAAAATATCAAGAAGTATTAGCTACCTCTTACATTCCAAATCATAAAAGGGGTCAAATTCTGCAGCAGGATGGTGCTCCATCTCATACATCCATCTCATACTTCCATCTCTACAACAAAGTTCCTCCAGGCAAAAAAGATCAAGGTGCACAAGGACTGGCCAGCCCAGTCACCAGACATGAACATCATTGAGCATGTTTGGGGTAGGATGAAAGAGAAAGCTTGGAAGACAAAACCAAAGAATCTAGATGAACTCTGAGAGGCATGTAAGACTGCATTCTTTGCTATTCCAGATGACTTCATTAATAAATTGTATGAATCATTGTTGAACCGCATGGATGCAGTCCTTCAAGCTCATGGAAGTCACACAAAATATTTAATATGACTCTAATAGCACCACAACTTCATTCACCAATGTTATGCTACATATATTTGTATTTTAAGATAATTATTTGTTTGAATATCACATTACTTTCTGTGGCCGACAAAACTTTTGTCTTGCCAAAATCTGACCATTCTGTGTTCATTGAATGATCAATATTTCAGCATTGATGCGAATTTATTTTCTTAACCTATATCAAATTTGGGAGGGTTTCAGCTTTCAAAAGAGTAATTTATAAAACCAATGGATGAATTTAACGTCCGGTTATAAGCTTTTATTTACATAGCATGGATAAGCGACATAACGTCTGTCAGGGAGTGTAGATGGAGAAGAGCAGGGGTCCTAGAACTGAGCCTTGGGGGACACCGACAGATAGTGGGCGAGATGAGGAGGTGGTGTGTGTGAGTGGGGGATGCTGAATGTCTGGTCTGTTAGGTATGAGGAGATCTAATATAGGGCCAAGTCTGTGATGCCGAGAGATGAGAGAGTCTGTAGTAAGAGGGAATGGTGCACTGTGTCAAAGGCAGAGAACAGGTCTAGGAGGAGGAAGACCGAGTAGTGTTGCTTGGATTTGGCAGTCAGTAGGTCGTTGATGACTTTAGTCAGGGCAGTTTCAGTGGAGTGATGCAGTCGGAAGTCAGATTTTCAAAGAGGGATCAGGAGGAGAGGTGGGAGGAAAATTCAAAATGGACGTGTTGTTTCAGTAGTTTTAGGCATAGGGGAGAAGTGATAAGGGGCAATAGCTAGACAGAGGATGGGTCAAGGGAGGACTTTTTGAGGATGGGTGTGATCGACGCATGTTTGAAGCATGAGGGGAAGATGTCAGTTAGTGACAGGTTGAAGAGGTGGGTTAGGGTTGGGCTGAAGACTGCGGTGAGGTTTGGGATGAGGTGGGATGGAATTGGGTCAAGTTCACAGGTGGTGAGATGTGAATTGGAGAGTAAAGAGGAAAGTTGATCTTCCTTGATGGTGGAGAAGCTGGTTTTTGAGGAGCAGGGTTGAGAAGTTATGAGAAGGGGCTGTGGGGATTTATGACCAAAGCTTTGCCTTATGTTGTCAATTTTCTGCTTGAAGAATGAGGCAAAGTCTTCAGCTGAGTTGAGTGGGGAGCTGGGGGACGGAGGAGAGAATTGAATTGAAAGTACTGAATAGCTGAGACAGGGAGGATATGAGTGACGAGAAATAGGTTTGTTTTGATGCAGTTAGTGTGGACTTGAAAGTAGTGAGGGACTGTTTGAATGCGATAAAATGCTCGTTGAAGTGGAATCTTTTCCATCTCCGTTCAGCAATCCTGGAAGCCCGTCTCAGTTCTTTAGTCAGACTGGTGTGCCAGGGTTGCCTGTTGATTGTGCAAACTTTGGTATGTGTGAGGGGGGTAACCAAATTGAGAGCTGTAGCTGTTGTGTTATATAAAGCAGCAGCATCTGCATCGTGCAAGGAATTTGTCTGTAAGAGGGAGAAGGGATTCAGAGAGTGAGTTTAGGTCAAGGTGTTTAAGATTTCTGCGAGGGTGTGCAAGTTTCAGGATAGGGAACTGTGGACCTGAAGAGGAGAGGGAAGAGAATGCGAGTAAGTTGTGGTCAGAAAGAGGATGAGGTGAGTTAGAGAGGTTGGATAGGGAACAGAGGTGGGTGAAGATGAGGTCCAGTGTGTGTCCATCTTTGTGAGTGACTGGGGAAGACCATTGAGCGAGGCCAAAGGAGGAAGTGAGGGATAGAAGCTTAGAGGCAGATGAGTGGGAAGTGTCGATAAGGATGTTGAAGTCACACATGATGATAGTGGGGATGTCAGTGGAAAGGAAATGGAGTAGCCAGATGGTGAAGTGGTCTAAGAAGGTGGTAGCTGGCCCTGGGGGTTGGTAAATGACAGCCAGTTGGAGGGGGAGTAGATGCGCACACAGTGCACCTCAAAAGAGGGAAGGATAACGGAGGTTGGCAATGGGATATGTGAGAAGGAGCAGCTATCTGACAGGAGAAAGCGAACTCCTCCGCCAAACTTGCTGCTGGGAGAGATGGAATCTGCTGTACGAGAGTGCAGCTGGAGAGGCTGTGTCAGAGGGGGTGAGCCAGGTTTCGGTGATGGCGAGGAAGGAAGTTTGTTAGTAATGAAGAGATCATGGATGTAGGAAAGTTTGTTGCAGATGGAGCGAGCGTTCCATAGAGCTCCTGTTAGTGGGACTGTGGAAGCGGTGTCTGGGCGGATGGGTATAAGGTTAGAAAGGTTGCAGAAATGTGTGATAGATCTAGGATGAGAGGTAGACGTGACGGTGGGGATGTGGTGGAGGGGTGGCGGGATTTGGAGAGATATCTCCGGCAGTAAGGAGGAGCAGAGAAAGTGTTAGCAGGTGGGAGCAGGAGAGAGCATGAGGTGGCTGTCTGTGTTTGGAGACAAAGGATTGAATGTTGAGGAACCGTTCTGAGGAGGAGGTGAGATGGATGGGGAGAATGGAGGGAGAGATGACCAGTTCCTTACTAGGAGTAGGGATTAGAGGGGTTAGTAGAAAGTGAAGGACTATAGAGGAGAGAGTGCAAACAAACAGGAACATTGTTTACTGTGACGAAGTATCCAGTTACCTTCAGTTACCTTCTGGTTCAATTCTGGTATAATTCTTAGCTGAGTATATCTTCAGTACACTTTTATGTTACTCTGGCAGACTGACGTCCTGCAGACGTATAGCTCACAATATATTTGCTACAAAATGCAGGCAGCTGTGAAACGGAGGAGAGTGGCCTCTGCTCATCTATATCAGATAATTAAGACTAAGCCAGATGCAGGATATTTAAGGCAGAGTAAACAGGGAGCTCATAAATAAGGATGGGGGAAGAGCAGTGATTAGGTGAAAGACATACCAGAACATACAGCCAGCAAAAGTATGGGGGAATCACAGTAGGAGGAAAGCTGGGTTGCATATGTGTCACCCAGGGGGAATATAGGGGACTCTGTACCTGGGCCTTTCACCTTGTTTAGGAGGTCACGGCAGTAAGCTCCCGGGCCCGTACTCTGGGTCTCTCTTTAAAAAGGGGTTTTAGTATACAGTTTGTCTCATGACGCCACCTGTGGTTTCCGGTAATGGTTACCGGCGCTGCTGCAGACCTGGGGGGGGGGGGTGATGGGATAGCAGCTGGGATGTTCTTGCTCCCCACAGGTGGAGCGGCCCCCGGGGAGGTGTAGGTGCAAATGGTGGTGATGCTGGGGCTTGTAGTGCAGGAGAGATGGCGCAGCAGGAGTAACTGACAGAGACTGGATTCACTTCAGTACCTTTACTGGTGCGGATGTCAGGTACGGTCCAGGGTACTCGGTAGGAAGGGTGCACTTCAGGACTTCTCCCCAGTGAGTGGGTATAAGGCCTCCTGGTCCGTGTCTCCCTCTCTCTAAGCTCCTGGCCAGCCTGCAACTGAGCCTAGCTTCTATATCGTGCTGTTGCTTCACCTGTCGCTTGGTAGTAGGACCTTTTTCTGGCAACCACTATCCCTGGACGCCAGGGCCTTCGTGGTTCCTAGTCCTGTCAAGGGTTTAGCTTCAGGTCGACCAGGGACTTGTAGTCCTCCTGGTATGCCGGTGATCCCTACTGGGTATAAAGGACCCTGTAGGCGCGGACCCAGTGTCCGGTTCGTGCCTTGGGGTGAGCCTATGATGCTCCTCTGCCCCCTCAACTCCTTTCTCCTCTCCTCTTTGCCTCCGGCCACACTCGGGGGCCCTCAATACGGCAGCAGACGTGCTGCGTCTTCACTGCTCTCAGTGGCAGCACACTCTCTGACTAAACAACTAACTGACTGCCTGGCTCCACCATATATATATATATATATATATAATCTCCCTATCCGGGCTCCCTCTGGTGGTATGAGGTGGAAGGGTGGAGGTGTTTGTTTGTAATGAAGGCCTCTTGTGGAGAAGTCCATCCATGCACCCTTTTGGGTCCTGTGGTACCTGTGAACAGCAGGGTGCCACATTCCCCCCTAGTACAATTCAGTACTCCTGGACTGAAGCATTTTATAACAGGTTACAATAATAAAGTTACAGTATGTCCCTTAACCAGGTGTCCATTTCACCGAAGAAAGTGCAAAAATGAGTAACATGAGTAACCCTCAACGTAGGCCCTGGGCGTGGCTACAGGGCATAAGTGATCCAGGTGATGGACCACGTCTTCGGCCACGCCAAACGGGTATTTTGTTCAGTGGTTAAATAAGGGGCACTTTTGATGAGTGCAACTATTTACAAGGACAGTTTTTGGCTGCTCACAGTCCTCAGCCTACAAGTCTCTGTACCCTTACGGGTAACTAAATGAGCACATGTTATTTGCAGTTTACACAATAAACAACAGTAACAATACCCAACTGGGTAGCTATTTATACTTTAGGCCTTTTTGTATTTTAATCCCTAAACCTGGCAGGGATTTGGCCTTGGGTGCTGCGTGTGGACCTTCATAGCACTGGGGTGATACTGGTGTCTGTGCATGCACTCTCTGCTAACCTATCAGGTGTACGTGCTGGTAGATTATAAAACTGCCTCAATCTCTCTATGGGACAGGCAAGTGCACTGATTACTGGGCCTTCAGGCTCTGCTTCAACAGGTGATCCTCCTCTGACTGGGGACTCTTCCTATTCCTGAGCTGGTTCCTCTAGGGCGCTCACAGGTTCTTCTTTTGGTTGATAGAAGTGTATTACTGGTATAATAACTGCTCTATCAAGTTGAGGCCAGTCCGCAGGGAAATCTCCTAGAACTGTGTGAAGCACGTCTTCCTTGGCTTCTTCCGGTGCTATAGGAGGTACTTCTTCCTCTTTTGTCTTCACTAGACCTGGACGCACTTTCAAGTGGTCTCTTGAGACTGTTGCGGTTGTCTTACCTCCATCCTTACTAATCAGGCAGGTTTTACTGTTGTCAAATCTGGAGTTTAGCACAGTGTAGGGCTCTCTTTCCCACTGGTCATCGAGCTTGTGACCTCTTCTTTTCCGCTTTAGCACCATCTCTCAAGGTGCCAAGGGTTCTGCTGGTGCATGTTTATTGTACTGCTCTTCCTGTCTTTCCCTCACCTTGTTTAGACTGTCTTCGACACAGGCCTGTACCTTCCTGTACTGCTCTTGCCGACTCTTCAGTGGACTTATCTGCAGCAGGTTCTACCACTCCGAGCTCCAGGTCCATGGGAAATTTTCCAGGTCTTGCTCTCATAAGGTACGCTGGGGTACAATTAGTAGAACTCACGGGTATGTGGTTATACAGGTCCACTAGGTCAGGTAGCTTTTCTGGCCACTGGTTCCTTTCTTCCAAAGGTAGGGTTTTAAACAGGTCTATAATGATGTTGTTCATCTTCTCGCACATACCGTTGGTTTGCGGATGATATGGCGTAGTCCGGATCTTCTTGCATCCATACAGGTGGCAGAATTCCTTGAATATCTCAGCTTCGAAAGCATGGCCTTGATCTGTGAGCACCTTTTCCGGATATCCATGGGGTCTGCAGAAGTAGGCTTGGAACGTTCTTGTTGCAGTTTCTGCTGTCAGGTCCTTGACAGGGGCTACCACCTGGAACCGGGAATAGTGATCCACCATGATCAGGGCATAGGAGTAGCCTGATCTGCTGGGTGACAGTTTGACGTGATCCAGAGCGACAATCTCCAGGGGTTGGGTTGTTTTGATGGACTGCAAGAGTGCTTTCTGGCTGCCGTAGTCTTTCCTTCTGAGGCTACAGGGTCCACAATTCCGGCACCACCTTTCTATGGAACTCCGCATTCCAACCCAATAGAATCGGTCCGTCAGCAGGGTTTCCAGCTTCTTCCAGCCAAAATGACCTGCTTGGTCGTAGTAGGCCTCTAACACCATCTGGATATCTGTCCTAGGTACAACAATCTGCCACACCATTTCATGGGTCTTGGGGTTGACATACCTTCTGCACAGCTTCTCTCTGTAGATGAACAGCCGGCTTCTCTCATTCCACAGGTGTTTGACTTGTGGGGGAGCATTCTTCTCCAGGTGAGAACCTTCTTGGGTTATCAGTCTTTTGATGAGGCTGACAACTGGGTCACTGTCCTGTGTCTCCTTCCATCTGTGATGAGGTAGAGGGTTTGGCGTCCTGCCATGACATCTTCTGGAGTAGTGTTGCTCGTGGACCATTCCATTTCAGTGGAAAGCAGGTAGTTCAATTTTCTTCGAGATCATCCACTTCATCCTCGGTGTCCGACTGGTGGGGCATCCTTGACAAGGCATCAGCATTGGTATTCTTGTGACCTGCCTGGTAATTGATTGTGAACTGATGATTCGACAGTCTGGCCACCCAACGCTGTTCCATGGCTCCCAACCTGGCTGTCTCCAGGTGTGTCAAGGGATTATTGTCGGTAAAGGCTGTGAACTTAGTTGAGGCTAGGTAATGCTTGAATCTTTCAGTGATAGCCCAGACCAAGGCCAAGAACTCCAGCTTGAAGGAACTGTAATTCTCCGGGTTCCTCTCAGTAGGGCGAAGCTTCCTACTGGCATATGCAATTACCTTTTCTCTGCCATTTTGCTTCTGGGACAACACAGCTCCCAGTCCCTCGTTGCTGGCGTTGGTATACAACAGGAAAGGCTGGCTGTAGTCAGGGTAAGCCAGGATTTTTTCACCAGTTAGGACTTCCTTCATTGATGCAAAGGACTCATTCTGCTCTTTACCCCACTGGAATGGGGGACTTTTTCCTCTTTTGGACTGTCCTACCAGGAGATCTTGTAGAGGTGCTCCCTTTTTGGTATAGTCCATTATGAACCTCCTCTAGTACCCGACCAGTCCAAGGAATTGCCGTACTTCTTTGATGCTTCTCGGTTCAGGCCACTTCTGGATGGCAGTGACCTTCTCCGGGTCTGGTGCTACTCCCTCTGAGCGGACTACGTGTCCCAGGTACTGAACCTTCTGCTTGAGCAGGTGGCACTTAGAAGGTTTTAGTTTCATCCCACACCGGGACAATGCTCCAAATACCTCCGCCAGGTGCTTCAGATGGTCTTCATACGTCCTCGAGTACACGATAACGTCATCCAGGTACAGCAGCACTGTCTCAAAGTTCCGGTGTCCCAAGCAACACTCCATCAACCTCTGGAACGTTCTGGGTGCGTTGCAGAGTCCAAACTGCATGCTGTTGAATTCGCACAGACCAATCGGGGTGGTGAAGGCTGTCTTCTCCCGGTCTTCCTCAGCCACAGAGACTTGCCAGTACCCGCTAGTGAGATCCAATGTAGAGAAGTAATTGGCAGATTTTAGTGCAGCCAGGGATTCCTCTATACGGGGCAAAGGGTATGCATCTTTATGTGTTATTTGATTAATTTGTCTATAATCTACACACATCCTCATGCTACCGTCATTTTTCCTGACCGGGACCAGGGGAGCTGCCCAGGGGCTACAGCTATCCCTTACTACCCCTGCCTTTTTCATGTCATGCAACATTTCCTTGGCTTTTTGGTAATGTGCTGGTGATATGGGTCTGTAACGCTCTTTAATGGGTGGATGGTTACCGGTGGTTATGTGGTGGTGTACCCCTTTAACCCTTCCAAAATCAAGTGGGTGTTTACTAAACACTTGTTCATATTCCTGAACCACTCTGTAGACACCGTGTTTTTGATGGACAGGAGTGGCGTCAGTTATAACATGGAGCTGTTGACACCAATCCTCCAGCTGAGCTTCGGAGTCATTGTCCTCCACTGTATCTGGTGGGGTCAAGGATTCCACTGTGTGTATGGCATCATTATTCACAGTATACAATCTGGCAACAGTGGCATATCTTGGCAATTTGACTTCCTCCTCCCCACAATTTAGGAGACGTACGGGTACCCTCCCATTGCGTACATCAACTACCCCTCTAGCAGTTAGGAGTGAAGGTCTCTGAGCTAATGGGCTCCACTACCGCCTGGTAGTTCTGTCCCTTGAAACCTATTGCTGCCCTACACCAAATCAGCATTTCACTCATTGGGGGAATCACAATGGGTATCGGGTCGGTCACCCGTACATTACCAATCTCACCACCTGTTAGCTTTACCTGTTGCTGGTACAGGAGGGCTCAAATTTCTTTCTGGAGCACCTTCCTCTGCCCTGGTTCAGCAGTGTCAGCAATCTGTTGGAGTAAAAACAACACTTCTCCCAAACAGTTACCAACAATATTTGTACCAAGTATCATATACGGATTGGTATCACCAAGGTTAGATTCTATGACAATTAGTCCTCGGTCCTTTAGTTCCACTCTCCCCACCTTCACTGTCACGTCCTTAACCCCTACTAGGTTAAGAGGAAGGCCGTTGGATGCATACACAGAGAGATTTGGGGCTGGCGGATGGAGTTCATCTATGGACCAGTACCTTTTGTAGAGGACATCAGGTATGATGGTTACCTGTGAGCCGGTGTCCAGTAATGCTGGTGTTGCTATTCCGTCCAGCACGATGGACAGGAAAGGCCTTCCTCCTACAAACCGGTGGTACCAGCTTGATGGGCCTAGTTGGTCTACTCCTGGGTGTCGGCCCCCAGGGTTTGCCCGTTTAAAGGACAGTTCTGCGCGGTGTGGCCGGCCTTGTGGCAACGGTAGCAGATGTATTCTCCTGGAGGGCGACGTTGGTCATTGGTCCTCCCACGGGGTGGCGTTGTCCGCCTTCGGGGTGTTGCGTTGTCCTCCTTCTTCTCCTCATCCAGGGGACATCCTCAGGACTGTCGGTGAGTAGGATCCTTCCTTCCGGCTCAGGCTCCGTCTGTAGCTGCAGGGTGCTCAGGACAGTGGCCAGGGTTTTGCTTAGCTGACGCACTTCAGAGCGCAGGCTGTCCAGCTCGCTAGGGGGCACTGTTTGCATTTTTGTTTCAGCCGTTAATGAAGGAGCAGTGGGTGCTGCGCGCACTGTGGTGGTTCCACCCTGGTAAATCTGGATAGCAGTATCTGATGGTTCCAGGGGCTGCAGACCCTTAATAGCCATGTCCTTCAGGGCATCAAAGGTGGCATTTGGATGATCTAAGGCCCACCACCGTACGGTTCTGCTCTCCTCCTCGGACATCAACCCCCGGACGAACTGTTCTGTCAGCATTTTGTCCATGTATGCTGGCTGGACTAACCTCTTTCAGGGCCCGCAGGGCTTCCTGTAAGCGCCAGGCATAGTCCCGGATACTGTCCTCAGGTTTCTGGGTACAGTGGTAGAACCTCATCCGGAGATCTGTCTCAGTGCGGTTTTCAAACACAGTTTGCAGTCTCTTATAGATAATGGATACTGATTCCTGGTCTGGGGCTGGCCAGGTTTCAACTTCCCGCTCTGCGGCACCAGTCAATTGTCCCAGCAGAACAGCGGCTCTCTGCTTACCAGTCATTGAGTACATATCCAGTACACCGCATATTTTCCTTTTGAATCCAGACAGGGTGTCTGGTTTGCTGTCATACTGGGGAAGCCATTTTGCTCCAGGGACATACGGCAGGGCCATGGGTATCAACGGAGTCACGACCCCTGCTGGTGGGGCGGCCGCTCCGGCCTGAGCAGCGCCGGGCGCAAGTTGAGCATCAGGAGCGTTAACTGGTGCTCCAGCCTTTTGCTGGTCGTCGGCCATGGTTGTGCCCCCCCCCCTAGTAAACCGTAGCCTACCTCCTGTTTCTTTTTCGGTTAGGCTGCAGCTCCGCAGATGACTGTCTCCTTCCAGGACCTGACACTTCCTAGTGATGCATCAGAGCGCGAGGCAGGGCATGAGCTTCGCTGCTTCTAGCAGTCACGCCTCTCCGATTCCCGCGGTTACGCCCCTCTTCTTCCCGCACGGCGACGCGGTAATGGCGGCGATGTTCACCACAGTTTAAACACAGTTCAATTACGGCACACAGTACCCAGTGACAACGGGCACGAAATACTGTTCGTGACGCCAGGAAAGAGAGCTGTGTCACCCAGGGGGAATATAGGGGACTCGGTCCCAGGCCTTTTACCTTGTTTAGGAGATCACGGCAGTCGGCTCCCGGGACCGTACTCTGGGTCTCTCTTTAAAAAGGGGTTTTAGTATACAGTTTGTCTCGTGACGCCACCTGTGGTTTCCGGTAATGGTTTCCGGCGCTGTTGCAGACCTCCAGGGGGTGATGGGATGGCAGCTGGGATGTTCTTGCTCCCCACAGGCGGAGCGGGCCCCCGGGGCAGTGTAGGTGCAAATGGTGGTGATGCTGGGGCTTGTAGTGCAGGGGAGATGGCGCAGCAGGAGTAACTGACAGAGACAGGGGATTCACTTCAGTACCTTTACTGGTGCGGATGTCAAGTACGGTCCAGGGTACTCGGTAGGAAGGGTGCACTTCAGGACTTCTCCCCAGTGAGTGGGTATAAGGGCTCCTGGTCCGTGTCTCCCTCTCTAAGCTTCTGGCCAGCCTGCAACTGGGCCTAGCTTCTATGTCGTGCTGTTCCTTCACCTGTCGCTTGGTAGTAGGACCTTTTTTCTGGCAACCACTATCCCTGGACGCCAGGGCCTTCGTGGTTCCTAGTCCTGTCAAGGGTTTAGCTTCAGGTCGACCAGGGACTTGTAGTCCTCCTGGTATGCCGGTGATCCCTACTGGGTATAAAGGACCCTGTAGGCGCGGACCCGGTGTCCGGTTCGTGTCTTGGGGTGAGCATATGATGCTCCTCTGCCCCATCAACTACTTTCTCCTCTCCTCTTTGCCTCCTGCCACACTCGGGGCTCTCAATACGGCAGCAGACGTGCTGCGTCTTCACTGCTCTCAGTGGCAGCACACTCTCTGATTAAACAACTAACTGACTGCCTGGCTCCACCCTATATATATATATATATATATAATCTCCCTATCCGGGCTCCCTCTGGTGGTATGAGGTGGAAGGGTGGAGGTGTTTATTTGTAATGAGGGCCTCTTGTGGAGAAGTCCATCCATGCACCCTTTTGGGTCCTGTGGTACCTGTGAAAAGCAGGGTGCCACACATACCTGTAGGAGGAATGGAGAAACAGAGATCTTGACTGTAATGCATGAGTCCCTTCATCTTGTAATTGATGGACTCTCAAATCTTTGAACTCTACCAATGACATTATCTGAAATGTGTCAGTGACAATTGAGATAATGTTATAAAGTGGGTACAAGTCATAAAAAACTTTTTGCGAATCATAACAGGTCTCACCAGGTGTTCAAATAATGTGTCTAAAACCCTTCTGGTATGTGGAAGAAAGCACCCACCTAGAATGTGTGCTATGTGCCTGTGTGTAAAATGACGCCTGTGAAACATGAAGATAACATGATGGATTGTGTTATGTATCAGAATTATGATAATAAAATCTGTGGGAAATAGTTAGATCTGAATTTATCTTATTGTAATGTCAACATGATTTCCTGGTATTTTATGATTTGTTCACATTGTTAGATGCTTGAAAATGAATTTTACAGGAAATCTTTTTCTTTTGTATATTAAAAGCTTAACAAAGAGCTAAGAAATAGAGCTTGTCCACATGTAATACTCCACATGAATTATCCTACAGTATAATAAAAACAGATTTCTGACCCTTAAAATATTTGACTAATACTGTAATGTAGAGTGGGCTGCTGCTGTCTATTTTATACTGTATTGTCTTATTGATTGTTCTTGGCTATTCAAGATTTCCTGTAGTCTTCTAGGTGATAGGGATCACCTGGACTTCTGGCAGAGCAAGTATGTCTGCAATGGCTGCTGAAAGCTGTCACTAGGAAGGGCAATTTTGTGTTTCACTTGCTTCTATTGACGTTAGTAGGAGTATAAAGAAGTATACAATGCAGTTGTTTTTTTGTTTTTTTTCCTAACAATAGGACCCTATGCTGAATGAATGGCAGAGCATCCCTCCAGACTGGGCCATTGTCAGATATATACTACATAATTGTGTATGCGCAACAACTAAAATCACACGTCGCTTAAAGGGGCCAGCCACTTTCTCTTGTTAACTTTCTTCACAAACTGACAAGCATTTCTGTCCAGAAAATTGCTTCTGGAGGAGGAGCATGTGACCAGACCAGTCCATCAGCTTCAGCCAATAGAAAAGCAGCTTTCCTATATGTTGTGGTTTAATGCTGGAGGAGGCTGATGGACAGGTCTGGTCACATACCCCTTCATCAGCAGCCATTTTATAGACTGAAATGCTGGTCAGTTTGAGTTTTACTGATTCCTAACCATGTTATGCATTTTTCTACCTGGGAGATTTTCTTGGTAACAGAGCTTTTAAGGGGGTTGTCCAGTCTTTTGCTAAAAGTCCGCAGTTACTTCTGGCCACATGCCAACTAGAAGTGCCTAGGCAAAACAAAACAAAACCACACGTGCCAAAATAATATAATAAAAAAAAAAAAAAATACCATTAACCACTGTAAAAAAAAAAAAAAAAAAGTTGAATGGTTGAGATTTTATGTGTATTATTTGAACCCAACCTCTTTCCTTCTCCTGACCGCCCCAAAAATGATGTTACAAGTGTGTGTGAAAGTATTCTTTGTGTTGTCTGTATTGCAATTGTATCTGTTTACATTGGTAACAATGTCAAGTATAACATTACTTTCTACCTAGTGTTAAGTTTAGTCTTACCAAGTCTTGTGTGTCTATTTATTACTGCAGGTTATTTACAGAGCAATGCCACCACCTTATACGGCTGTGGATCCCTATAGTGAGAAGGCTCAAGATTTGCTGAAGATTACTAACCTACGTGTACAGCTGCTTAAGCAACAAAGCTGTCCATGTCAGAATAAGAGCTGGGATATCAAGCCACAGTCACTAGCACACTATGCTGTTTATGACTTCATTGTTAAAGGAAGCTGCTTTTGCAACGGACATGCTGATCACTGTGTTCCGATAGATGGATTTCAACAAGTCCAGACAACCAGCAAACTCCAGGTGGTGAGTATAAAATGATTGTGCAATAGAATACAATTCAGAATATAATTGGCTAGTTACTACTCTGATTTATATAAGCATTTGCAACTATATTTTATGTTATACAACCTCCATTCCAAAAAAGTTGGGATTCTGTGTAAAATGGAAAGAAAACAAGAATGCAATGATTTGGAAATCTCTTATATCCATATTTTCTTCCCAACAGAACATAGAACACAGATCAGACGTTGAAAGTTACAATTTTTTTCATTTCATTTGAAAAAATCGATTCATTTACAAATTGATAGCAGCAACACATCTCAAAAAAGTTGGACATGGCCATGTATACCATTGTGTAGCATCTTCTTCTTTTTAAAGCAGTCAGTAAACATGTAGGAAGTGGGGAAACCAATTGCTGGAGTTTTGAGAGCGGAATATTGTCCCATTCGTGTCTGATCTAGAATTCTAGCTGCTCCACAGTCCTAAGTCTCCTTTGTAGGATTTTTAGTTTTATAATGCACCAAATATTTTCTTTTGCTGAAAGGTCTGAACTGCAGGTAGCCAGTTCACCCAAATTCTTCTTCTGTGAAGCCATGCTGTTGTGATGGATGCAGTATGTGGTTTAGCATTTTCTTGCTGAAATATGCAGGGCCTTCCCTTGAAGGGAATCTGTCACCACTTTGGAGATATCAGACCTCTACTAAGGCCATAAAGGGTATAGAAAAGTGAATCTATACATACCTGTTTGGCCCATAGTAGAGGTTTGATTGCAGGGAAATCTTTTTTTATAAACTCTGTTTTTCATAGGCTTGGCATCCCCCGGACACCAAAAAATCCCCACCTATGTGCTTATTATTTCCCGAAATCCTCGCCTATATGCTTAGTTATCATATTCTCCCCTCCCCTGCACATCAGAGCGCGCTTTGCTTCATCTCGGCCCCGTCTGCCTGTGCTCTGCGCCACAGGGTTCTATTGCGCAGGCGCAGGGAAGTGACAGTGACTACCCGGCGCCTGCGCAATAGAAACCTGTGGCACAGTGCACAGGCTGATGGAGCCGGGATGAAGCAAAGCGCACTCCATGCGCAAAGCACCGCTCACATACCCGGGAAGTCAGGGAGCACAGTGCACGTCACAGGGCCCTGTGGCGTGCAGGGGAAGGGGGGAGTGCAGGGGAGGGGGGGGATATGATATTTAAGCATATAGGAGGGGATTTAGGGGAATAATAAGCACATAGACGGGGATTTCTTGGCGTCCGGGGGATGCCAAGCCTGTGAAAAATGGAGTTTATAAAAACTGATTTCTCTGCATTCAAACCTTTTACTATGGGCCATACAGGTGTGTATAGATTCACTTTTCTATACCTTGTATGCCCATATTAGAGGTCTGATATCTCCAAAGTGGTGAAAGATTCCCTTTTAAATAGATGATGTTTAGATGGGAGCATATGTTGTTCTGAAACCTCTATATAAGGTCACGGCCCCACTATCAGTATTTGGTCAGTATTTTTTCTAAGGCATGAGAGACAAAACCAGGTGAGGAACAATCAGAGAAAAGGTATAATAGAAACACGTCACCAATTCTGCATTTATCACCCACTCCTGGTTTTGGCTCCAACTCCTGAGAAAAAATACTGATCGAATACTGATAGTGGGGCTGTGGCCTAATGCTCAGCATTAATAGTGCCTTTCAAGAAGTATAAGCTGCCCATGCCGTAAGCACTAATGCAACCCCATACTATCAGAGAAACAGGCTTTTGAACTATGTGCTGATGACAAGCTGGATGCTAACTCTCCTCTTAAGTCCACAGGACACGGCTTCTATGATTTACATAAAGAATTTCACATTTTGATTCATCTGACCACAGAGCAGTTTTTCATTTTGCCTCAGTCAATTTTAAATTAGATTTGGCCCAGAGAAGACAGCAGCCTTGCTGGATTGTGTTGATATCTGGCTTCTTATTTGCATGATACAGCTTTAACTTGCATTTGTGGATTGCACAGAGAACTGTGTTCACATAGAATGATTTCTGGAAGTATTTCTGAGCCCATGCAGTGATTTGCATGACAGAATCTTGCCTGTTTTTAATGCAGTGCTGTCTGAGGACCCATAGATTACAAGCATCCAATACTGACAGTCGACCGTATCCCTTTTGCATTTGGATTTATGGATTTATCCAGAATCTCTGAATCTTTTGATGATATTTTGTACTGTAGATGGTGGGTTATTTATGATCTTTGCGGTCAATTTTACGCTGGGGAACATTTTTCTGAAATGTTTAGACAATTTTTAGACGCATTTGTTCACAGATTGGTGAACCTCTGACCATCTTTACTTCTGAGAGACTCTGCCTCTCTATCATACTCTTTTTGCACAACGTTTATATACCGTATTTGAAAATTGACTCTCCATTAGGGTTGAGCGAGTATGTTCTGTCCAAGTATGCTCGGGTCGAGCTCCCAGTATTTGCAGCTGCTCAGTGATAAGGTTAAATCGCTCCCGTGTGCATGATTTGCAACTGTTTGACAGCTTTATTACATGTGAGGAATGTGTAAGAAATAGACATTCCTCACATGTAATAAAGCTGTCAAACAGTCGCAAATCATGCACACGGGAGCGATTTAACCTCATCACCGAGCAGCTATAAATACTCGAAGCTCGGGCCGAGCATACTCGGCGAAAGGGTTAATAGAACATACTCGCTCAACACTACTCTCTATCAGTTTTTCGTTTTCAGCCTTTTGTTAGCCCTGTCCCAAATTTTTTTTAGGTGCATTGGTGCCATCAATTTCTAAATGAGTTAATTTTCTATGGTGAAATGGAAAAATTTCTAACTTTGTAAAATGTGTTCTTTGTTCTGAATAAAATATGGCTATAAGAGTGTTCCAAATCACTGTATTCTTGATTCCTTTACACATGATTTACAGCATCCCTTTACACAGCATTCCTACTGTTTTGGAATTGGGATTGTATATTGTCTATATATTTTATCTCTGTATCCTTTTTTATTTTTAAGTTATTTCAATTGTATAGTAGATTTGAACTAGACTAGCATTTTGTGGTGCAAAAGTAGTTTTTATGACATTTAGCTCAAACAGTTTAAGTTAAAGAGAATGTGCCATCAGAAAAGTTTAAAGTTGTTCTCAATTTTTTTATTTACTTTTATTGAGATAGATAAAGCATCAACTGCAAACCATTTTTGGCTCCATACTGGAGAGTGGTGCTAGGAGTTGTGGGGCGTTGCTTGTGTCACTCACTGCTTCTATCTCTGGCCCCTGACAACATGTTATTTCACAGTTCGAAACGGCAGAGACAGAAGCTGAGTGCCGGCACTGCACTTGCCTCTCCCTCGCCTTCTGTCAGCAACATGGTTCTAAGGACATCTTCAGATGTCAGCGATGCAAGAAACTGTAGTAAGTAACTGCAACACTGTTCCCTGATGATGGAGGAGTGAGTGCAGCAACAGCCTCCTGTGACATCCCATTTGAGACTCCTCTCAAACTAAACGTTACTGGAAGTAAAGTATAGAAAACACATTTAGGGATTAGATAAATAGGGAAAATGTAAGGCATTGGATAATAAAGATAGTGTGGTTAGTGTGTAAAAATAGATATTTAAAAAGGATATTTTAGGTACTGCACCACCCCTTTTAATTCTGAATTACTTTGTGTGGTATGAATCAATGTTTCTTTTTTCAGAGCAGAGACATTTTGAAATTGCTAAGTTGACCAAGTTTTCAGTATTTTTTTATTTAAATAAAGACACAATATATCAAGCAATATTTTCCACTAACAAAAAATACAGTCTTTAAAATATGCCAGATTTATCATAGTGGTTCATGCTGTTTCATAAATGTGGCATATTTTAACCCCTTTACGACATATGTCGTGTCACTGCGTTTGATGCGGGCTTGTACGCCAAGCCAACACCTTTCCCAGCAGATGATGGCTGATTTAATCAGCCATCGTGTGTCTTTAACAGCCACGGGTGGAGCGGAGCTGTGCCCCGGCTGTTGATCTGTTTAATCCTGCTGTAAATCTCTGACAGCGGCATCAAACACGTGCTGGCAGGGGGCGCGTTGTTACATGCTCCCATTGGCGCATCTGTGACATGATCTTGGGGCGCTAATAGGTTGACATGACAGCCAGGGATGACCCTGGCTGATGAACCCTGTGCCTGTCATTACGATCTGCCTGTGAAAGCCAGCCCGTGGCTGGCCTTCATAATAGATCATGATTTTAGCTATACCTAGCCGTGCTGATGCATCGCTTTGTATAGCACAAGTGATCAGACGATCACAGCTTCCATTGCCCCATTAAAAATAAAACGCCAACGTTTTTTGGCCACCGCCACATTGCAATAAAATGCAATAAGAGGCGATCAAACATTGTATCTATCTCAAAATGTTATCAGTAAAAATTTCAAGGTGCAAAAAATGAGATCTCACACAGCCCCAGATCCCAAAAAGGAAAATGTTACGGGTCTTTGAGAATGGCAGCAAAAGCAACATTTGTTTTTTCTTACAATTTTCCAATTTTTTTTTCACCACTTAACAAACATATATAGCTTTATTTTGTTTATTTATCTACATACTTGTACTGACCTGGAGAATTATATTGCCAGATTAGTTTTTCCATATAGTGAACATGGTAAATAATGAAACCAAAAGACAATTGTGGAACTGCACTTTCTTTTGCAATTTCAACACACTTGAAATTTTTTCCCTATTTCCAGTACACTATGTGGTAAAATGAATGGCGTCATTCCAAAGTAGAACTTGTTCCGCAAAAAAACAAGCCCTCATATGGTTATATTGATGGAAAAGTAAAAAAGTTAAAATGCCTCTGCCTCACCAGACAGACTAAATTTATATCTTGATCTATTTTCTATTTATTTGCCTCTGTTGAATGGCCTTTTCCAAAACAAACCATGCTTTTTGTTACAAGAACACATTCCTTACAAGGTGCAGAAAGTGTTTGAAATACATAATATGCATGGTGCACGTCATTAAAGACCGTTTAATGGCACAAAATATGCCAGTATTCTGGTGCAATTTGCTTGATTTATTCTTTTTTTTGTGACTTAAAGGAGTTGTCCAGTCCAAATTGATAAGTCTGAGGTCACTCTGTGTGACCGCAGATTTATGAACTGTGCGCTGCAGGGATTCACCGGTTTCTGACCTGGGAGCGGAGGGTATGTATGTGTTACACATACTTCTGACCAGTGGGCACAGTCTCACTTCCATACACTTGTATGGAGCAAAGCCGTGCCCTCTAGTCAGCCACGCCAACTCGACAGCCATGTAACTAGACTGGGCGTTGCCTCGCTCTAGACTGACCCTGGCCGGGAGTATGTAGAACTCATATATACCCTGCAGTCTCTGGTCGGGAATCGGTGAATCCCCACAGTGCACAGTTCTTGCTCTGGGGGAAGATTCATAAGTTTGCAGTCACACAAAGTGGACCGGACAACCCCTTCAATGAGGCAATCTTAGAATTACTTGGATTAGTAAAAGCATTCCAAGTTATCACCACATAAAGTGACACATATCCCATTTTAAATAATTGATCTGTCTCCACAAAGCCAAAACATACTGCACCCTTCATTATGGTACTGTTTGTAGGATGCCAGCTTTTCTGGAAGTCCATTTGTGAAATTTCTTATCTGTTAGATCTACTCCAGTCAACTGTAAGTACTGTTGTGCGATAGTGAAGTAGAAACTTCTAGGGATAACAGCTCAGCCACAAAGCGTTAGGCTATGTGGGGCTGCTGTTGATGTGTGACATGTAACAGTTTCCTCTCCTCTGTTGCATCATTTATTTAGAGTTCAATCAGCTGCATACAATCCTAAGACAACCATGTACAATTACAAGCGGCGGCTGTAGTGGTTAAAACATGCTATCAGTGAATTCTAGAGTAGTTTAGATGTGTTTCCGAATTTGTCAGAGCAGTTAAGATGTGTTTGCTATCTGGCAGGTTGATCGACAAATGTAGCTTTGGCCGATGATTCCTGGAGAACTCTACCTAGCTGAATGCAGATCGCCAACTGTAAATGTGATTGAAGAGAGATAATACCATAGATCTGTTTTTCAATATTTGGGCTGTTCCCCTTTTTTTTACAGTGAAGGTTAATGTTAATGCTACAACATACAAAGACATTTTAGACGTATGCTTTAATTTTTGTTGCATCTGACGCGCCCCCTGGGCCAGTGCTGTAGTGCGGCGCACGTGTGCGCGGGGGAATACCCGGAGCCGGATCCGATGGGGGTAGTAGTCTCCGAGTGGCGGGGACCCGGTCCGTGCCCAGGGTGGTCAAACTAAGTGTGTGGCAGTCTTTGTAGATGTTGTTTAAGTGTCGACTACGCCAACCGTTGATTTGCGGCCGCAAGGCCGCCGCTGCAGAACAGTCCGCTGAGGCCGGTGGTATGTGTGCAGCAATGGTGGTGTAACCCCCAACGGGAGAGGTATGGCCTCAGGGCAGCTGGTGCGGGTGAAGGAAGTGATAGAAAGGGCGTCCCGGTACCTTTAGTGCTGGTAGTACGATGGAACACAGAGACTGATGGCAGTTTTCAATGCTTTACTCACAGATGTTATCAGTGTCAGTCCTGCAGGTGATGACGACCCGAGCCGTGCTGCGTCCACCAGGTACGGGGCTCGACCAACCCCCGGGCAGTTCCAGAGTGTGACCTTGAACTCCTTTCTCCGTTCCTTTCTCTGGCCGTCCCCACTAGGGACCCACCCATGTCCAGCTTCCTTGGGCCTTCTGGTGGCGAAACCTATCTCCGGTTTCCCTGACCCTATGTGGCGTGCCTTCCTGGTGAGTGTAGTGAGTGGTCGCAACAAGACGTGGCCACGACCTCCGGTTCCTGGCTGAGGATAAGTGGCCTCCACCAGTTCGGGATCCGGTACCCTGATCTGCCAACCCTTCACCCGTTTTAGCTCACTCGTGGGATCTCAGGGTTCCCTCTTCCTTCATGTCTCTGGGCCTTTCTCCAGGTTCCATTCCTTCCTTGTTCCTTGTTCCTTTCCTCTTGTCTTTCTCTCTCTTGCTCCCTTCAGGAGCAGCACCCAGACAGGGCTGCTGCTCCCTGTCACTACTCTTCTCCTCTTCTTCTGTCTGACTGAACTCCCCTCCTTCCTAAGATGGTGCCCACCTTTTTATACTCCCTCTGACACCCGAGCCCAGGTGACTAGCCACCAATGGGCTCCTTCCTATGCCCAGAGTCCCTCCCCTCTCTGCTCCTGCACCACTGGGATATTCCTCCCCTCTCCCACTCCAGCCAGGGACAGACGCTGTCGTACCTGCACATCTATCTGGTGGGAGTACCGTTGATCTGTCCCCCGGAAATGGGATGTATGTGGTGCATGCAGCTAACAGAGTTCCAGTCCACACTCCATCCTTACCCGGGAGTGGAATACCACACCTCTGGTTCGAGGTGCAATACCCCTGTAGCAGCCGAGCCCTCGGGGTGCTACACATCAATTTGTAAAGGCTCTTTTTTCTCCCAGCATGATTGTGCAATAAAGACATGGTTTGTCAAGTTGATGTGGAGGAACTCAAGTAGCCTGCACAGAGTCCTGATCTCTACCCCATCTATGGGATGTACTGGAGATTGAGTGTGAACCAGGCCCTCTTGTTCATCATTAGAGAGATGAGCGAACCCGAACTTAAAAGTTTGGGGTTCATGCTGGACAGTTAGTGTCCGGGGCTAAATGGAGAACACAAACTTCTTGCTGAAGTCCGTTGCAATGTTTGGAGTTCCAGGGGAAGTTCGGGAAGAGAGAGAGAGTTTTCCAAATCAAAAGTTTGGGTCCTTATTGTTTTCAATGGAGTCCGGGTTCTGGTTCAAGTTCCAGTACAGTTCTGGTACCTGAACCGAACTTTGGAATAAAGTTGGGGTAGGGTACTAGAACCCGAACTTCCACGGCTCTGCTCATCCCTATTCATAATCATTGCTTGATCTCACTATTATATATTATTTTGGGTGCATGGGACACATTTCAACAGATTACACTTGATAGTTTTGTGGGAAGTCTTTAAAAAATAATGAGGCTGGTATAGCTGCACAACGAAACACCACTCCATGTTTATCCATGGGTTTGAAATTGGAAGTCCAACAAGTTAATATACACTATAGTGACAAAAGTATTGGGACGCACGTTAAAAATGAACAGTCACCAAAAAGGGACCAATTTTGCTAGTTTTATTCCTGCTGTTTTCTTTGATTTTTTTTAAATTTTTTTTTTAGCATTTTAACCCCTTTACGTCCAAGTCAGTAATAGTACGTAGCTATGCCCTGGGAATTATGGACCAGCTACATACGATTACGCGGCATGCGATCGCGCACGCCAGCGGTGCGGGGCAATCGCCGCCGGGTGTTAGCTGATTTTCACAGCTGATACCCGGTGCTATGTGCCTGGAACGGTCCCGCCCACTCCCGTCACCAAGATTTCTCACGTGCTGCGCCAATTCTTTGGAATGCACTACCCAGGACCATAGTTAATAATTAATTTCCAATACCCACAGCTTTACGCGCGCCCTAAAAAATAATTTATTTAGACTGGCCTATCGCCTTAACACACTTGTCTAACTGTCCCAGTTTGGCCCATATCAAAATTTTCTCAAAATCATGTTCATACCATCCATGCACTGATTAGCCTCTGTCTGTACTGTACACATACTAGCTGGCAACCAGTTCCTGTAGTGCTATGTACTTACCCTATTTAGCATATTATGGCTGTATTATACAATATTTGTACATTTTACCTTTTCTGCCTCCCCCAATTCCCTCATAGACTGTAAGCTTGCGCGCAGGGCTCTTACTCCTTTTAATATCTGAGTTATGCTTATTTTGTAATGCATTTGTCTGTTCAAGCCCCCCAAAAACAATTGTAAAGTGCTGCGGAATATGTTGGCGCTATAGAAAAATAAAAATTATTATAACCCCCGAAATACTGCGATCAAAGTCGATCACAGCATTGCAGGGGCAAGCGCCGGTACGCACCTCCTCTCCGGTGTCCAGCCATGTCTGCGGCGGCTCCCGGATGTTGTCATGACCACCCGATGTCATCATGACAACATCCGGGTCACCAGGAGGCAGGAAGTTACTTTGGTCATGCGCAGTGCATGACCAAAGTAACTTCTCCCTGTGCAGCGCTGACAGGCTGCATGGCACAGGGAGCTATGCAATACAGCCGATCAGGCTGCAAAAAGTGAAAGTCCCATAGTGGGACAATGTGTAAAAGTGAAAAAAAAAAATGAAAAAAAATTGTAAAAATATTACAAAAAAAAAGAAAAAAATAATTCCATAAAAATATATTGTACCCATAATATTTATTTATTATGAAAAAAAAATAAACCAATAAAAGTACACATATTTGGTATCGACGCGTCCGGAACGACCTGACCTATAAAACTGTCCCACTAGTTAACCCCTTTAGTGCACACTGTTAAAAAAAAAAAAAAAAAAAACAACAAGCAAAAAACAATGCTTTATCATCATACCGCCAAACAAAAAATGGAATAACACGCGATCAAAAAGACTAATGTAAATAAAAATGGTACTGCTGAAAACGTCCTCTTGTCCCGCAAAAAACAAGCTGCCATACAGCCCCATCATCCGAAAAATTAAAAAAGTTATAGCTCTCAGAATAAAGCGATACAAAAAAAAAATTTTCTCAAATAGTTTTTATTGTGTAAAAGCGCAAAAGCATAAAAAAAGATATAAATGTGGTACCGTTGTAAACATACTGACCCAAAGAATAAAGCTGCCTTATCAATTTTACCATACGCGGAACTGCTTAAAAACAACGCCAAAAAAACAATTCTGGAATTGCTGATTTTTGTTTATTCTGCTTCCCAAAAATCGGAATAGAAAGCGATTAAAAAATATCACGTGCCGAAAATGGGACCTATAAAAACGTCAACTTGTCCCGCTAAAAGCAAAGCCCTTACATGACTCTGTCAGTCTAAATATGGAAAAATTATAGCTCTTAAAATATGGTGATGCAAAAACTAGTCTTTGCCCAAAAAAAAAGCGTCTTTTAGTGTGTGACAGCTGTCAATCATAAAAACTCAATATGAATCTAGTATCGCTGTAATCGCACCGACCCGAAGAATAAAGTTGTCTAATCATTTACTCCACACGAGGAACGGCGTAAAAAATAAACCCTAGGGTTAGGGTTGTGCTAGGGTTAGGGTTGTGCTAGGGTTAGGGTTGGGCTAGGGTTAGGGTAGGGCTAGGGTTGGGGTTGGGCTAGGGTTGGGCTAGGGTTGGGGTTAGGATTGGATTTTTTTCAATAGTAAAGAAAAAAAATGCTGACACTATGGCGACCAGTGTTGAGCGCAAGTGCTTGCTAGTTGAGTTTGCATCGGGTGCCGGGTATGCATTGAGTAACACGGGTGTTCAAGTGACATGCTCTAGTCTCTGCCCCATATGCTTTGCGGCCCAAAAAAATGTTTCTGGGAGCCCCTGGCATGCACAAGCGATCCCCACATTTTTTTTTTGGGTGGCTAACAACCGTGAAACATGCAGGGCAGGGACTTGAACATGTCACTTGAGCACCCATGATACATGGTGCATACCCGAGTACCCGATGCAAACTCAAGTAGCGAGCAATTGCTCAAGACTAATGACAACTTATTCAATATGATGACCTAATGTTATCAAATTCTGTTGTACCTCTGGGTTCAACATGTACACTATACCCCTTGATAAAATCCTTGAGGGGTCTATTTTACAAAATGGAATCAATTATCGGGGGTTTCCACTATTTACGCACATCAGGGGCTCCCGATATGCGACATGATGTCCGCTCTTGATTTCAGCCAATTTTGCGTTCAAAAAGTCACACAGTGCGCCTTCCCTTCTGAACCCTGACGTGCGCCCAAACAGTGTATTTTCCCCACATATGGGGTATTGGCATACTCAGGAGAAATTGCACAACAGGTTTTAGGTTCCATTTTCTCCTCTTACCCTTGTGAAAATAAAACATTTGAGGCTAAAAGATCATTTTTGTGGAAAAAGTTTGATTTTTTTTTTTTTTTTTCACGGCTCCATGTTATAAACTTCTGTGAAGCACCTGGGGGTTAAGGGTGCTCACCACACATCTAGATAAGTTCCCTGTGGGGTCTACTTTCCAAAATGGTGTCACTTGTGGGGGGGTTTCCACTGTTTAGGCACATCAGGGGCTGACCAAACACAGCATGGCATCCGCTAATTATTCCAGCAAATTTTACATTCAAAAAGTCAAATGGCGCTCCTACCCTTCTGAGCCCTGCCGTGCGCCCAAACAGTGGTTTTCCCCCACGTATAGGGTATCTGCGTGCTCAGGGGAAATTGCACAACAAATTTTGGGGTCTATTTTTTCCTGTTACCCCTACAAAAATAAAAAAATTGGGGTCTAAAATAACATTTTTGTGAAAACAGTTAAATGTTCATTTTTTTCTTCCACATTCCAAAAATTCCTGTGAAGCACCCGAAGGGTTAATAAACTTCTTGAATGTGGTTTTGAGCACCTTGAGGGGTGCAGTTTTTAGAATGGTGTCACTTTGGGGTATTTTCTGCCATAAAGGCCCCTCAAAATCACTTCAAATGTGATGTGGTCCCTAAAAAAAAAAAAAAAATGGTTTTGTAAATTTTGTTGTAATAATGAGAAATCGCTGGTCAACTTTTAACCCTTATAGCTCCCTAATAAAAAAAACATTTTGGTTCCAAAATTGTGCTGATGTAAAGTAGACAAGTGGGCAATGTTATTTATTAACTATTTTGTGTGATCATCTCTCTGATTTAAGGGGAAAAAATGTCAAATTTTGAAAATTGCCAAATTTTCTAAATTATTGCCAAATTTCCAATTTTTTCACAAATAAACGCAAGTGATATCGAAGAAATTTTGCCACTATCATGAAGTACAATATGTCATGAAAAAATAACCTCAGAATCAGGGGGATCCGTTGAAGTGTTCCAGAGTAATTGCCTCATAAAGTGACAGTGGTCCGATTTGTATTGGCTCGGTCATTAACGTGCAAACCACCCTCGGGGGTAAAGGGGTTAAACCTGCCATACAGTTTCAGAGATATGGGCTTTTTAATGTAGTGCTAATTTGTCTTGGGGGCCTGGCTCACAGGCTTCTTTCATGGCATGTCTTTAGGCTGCTCTGCATTATAACGCTATGAGCTCCATCACTATTTAAACAGTAAATTAAATGGCCCATATCTCTGGAACTGTATGAATAATTAAAAAGAAAGTAAAAACATTGAATACTCAGGGGAGCAGTAGGAATAAAATAAGCGTAAAACTGTCCACTTTTGACCTGGTGACAATTCCTCTTTAATCGTTGACTTCAGGGTTTTTTCAGTCTTATTGCGAAAGAAGTGTGAACACAAGTGCCTAGTAATGCATTCTGTCTTTAAAAACATTTGTGAAAGAATCCATCACTCACAAGAGCTTACTGAATTTGAGTGTGGGACTGTAAAAGGATGCCACCGTTGCTACAAGTCCAATCGTGATTCACCCCCCCCCCAAATACTCCATGATCAAATGTGAGTAGTATTAGTGAAAATCAGAAGCAATTAAGAACCGCAGAAATTCATTCAGTTGAAGTTTATAGTGCATACAATTTCACCAGCGGTTTGCAGATTCCATAAGTGTAGAGTTTCAAATTTCCTCTGGCATTACCATCATCACAAAACCTATGTGCTGGGTGGGATCCTCATGGCATGGGTCTTCATGGCTCAGCAGCGGCATGTAAGCCTTGCATCAAGTACAATGCCAAGTGTTGGACGGAGTGGTGTAAAACACAAACGTATTTGGTGAAGTGAGGAGTTACGTTTCTCTATTTGGCTGTCTAATGCATACATTGCTGCTCACCATTATTGGAACCCCTTCATTTTTTTCATAGACTGTACAATATCTTCAGAAATAAATGGAAGTGTACCAAAGTTATATCCTCAGAATTTTTTAATTAGTGGTCCAAAGTAATATAACAATAAAACATTGCTTTTCAACTTCCATGTTGCAATTTCAAAGAAGAAACAGAATAAAAGCACTACTTGGTTGCACACCCTTTGGCATTGATGACAGCCTCCAAATGTTTCTTGTAGTCATCTATAAGCTTCTTGCACTTCTCAGCTGGAATTTTCTCCCACTTTTCCTTTGCAGTTTGTTCAAGCTCTTGAATGTTTGCAGGGTTCTTTTTCCCAATGGCAGATTTCAGCTCATCCCAAAGATTTTCAATGCGAAAATGGGGTTAAGAGTCATTGCTGGCCATTTTAAAAGAATCCATTTATTTTTTCAACCATTCCTGTGTACTTTTAGATGTATGCTTTGGGTCATTATCTTTCTGGAGGATCCATTGATCCATGATCTTCGACCCAAACCAAGTTTTCTTACACTGGATAGGACATTTCACTCTAAAATCTCTAAAACATTTTCCCAGAAGGATTGTGGTTTGTCAAGGTACTCTTTGGCAAAGTTCAGTCGTTCCTTGTTTTGTCTTTTCTTCAGCAATGGTTTCTTCCTTGACCTTCGCCCATAAAGCTCTGCTTGGTGCACTGTTGAAACTGGGATACCAAGGTCTTGGTAGATTACCTTATACCTTTTGGAAGTCTTATATTTGCTAATAATATCTGTTCTGTTGCCCTCAATTTTGGACCCCACATAGTCCTCCATACAGAATAATGGACCCCACATAGTCCTCCATACAGAATAATAGACCCCACATAGTCCTCCATACAGAATAATGGGCCCCACATAGTCCTCCATACAGAATAATGCGTCCCACTTAGTATTCCATACAGAATAATGGGACCCACATAGTCCTTCATGCAGAATAATGTACTCCACATAGTCCTTCATGCAGAATAATGGGCCCCACATAGTCTTTCATGCAGAATAATGGGCCCCACATAGTCCTCCATGCAGAATAATGGGCCCCACATAGTCCTCCATGCAGAATAATGGGCCCCACATAGTCCTCCATGCAGAATAATGGGCCCCACATAGTCCTCCATGCAGAATAATGCGCCCCACATAGTCCTCCATGCAGAATAATGCGCCCCACATAGTCCTCCATGCAGAATAATGCGCCCCACATAGTCCTCCATGCAGGATAATGCGCCCCACATAGTCCTCCATGCAGGATAATGCGCCCCACATAGTCCTCCATGCAGGATAATGGGCCCCACATAGTCCTCCATGCAGGATAATGGGCCCCACATAGTCCTCCATGCAGGATAATGGGCCCCACATAGTCCTCCATGCAGGATAATGGGCCCCACATAGTCCTCCATGCAGGATAATGGGCCCCACATAGTCCTCCATGCAGAATAATGGGCCCCACATAGTCCTCCATGCAGAATAATGGGCCCCACATAGTCCTCCATGCAGAATAATGGGCCCCACATAGTCCTCCATGCAGAATAATGGGCCCCACATAGTCCTCCATGCAGAATAATGGGCCCCACATAGTCCTCCATGCAGAATAATGGGCCCCACATAGTCCTCCATGCAGAATAATGGGCCCCACATAGTCCTCCATGCAGAATAATGGGCCCCACATAGTCCTCCATGCAGAATAATGGGCCCCACATAGTCCTCCATGCAGAATAATGGGCCCCACATAGTCCTCCATGCAGAATAATGGGCCCCACATAGTCCTCCATGCAGAATATTGGGCCCTCCATAGGAGTGATGGTTCTGATGTCGTGGGCCAAATAAAACTACCCCGCGGGCCAGATTTGGCCCACCGAGTTTGACACGTATGTACTATATCAGGGGTCCTCAAACTACGGCCCGCGGGCCACATGCGGCCTGCGGAGGACTTTTATCCGGCCCGCCGGGCTGTGGGCAGAGGAGAGCGGTGTCAGCGCCCGCCCTTCCCCCCCGCTTTCTCAGAGCCCCGGCAGCCGGATACTTACCTCTCCCGTGCCTCCGCAGATCCGCTGTCTTCCTGGTCTGCGTTCCCTGTGACATCTCAGGTCAGAGGGTGCGGTGACGTCTTTCCACCGCGCCCTCCCCTGAGCCGTCACAGGCAGCGCAGAGAGTGACAACGCCGGAGACGCTGGAGTCCGGACCTGAGCAGCGGCAGCAGGCAAGGAGGGAGGTGAGTATTGGATTTTTTTTTTTTAATGTATGGAGGCATGGGACATAATATTAGGGGTGACATCCTGCATGTGGCATTATATGGGGGGGGGGTGACCTCCTGAATGGGGCACTATATGGGGGGGGTGACATCCTGAATGGGGCATTATATGGGGGGGTGACCTCCTGAATGGGGCATTATATGGGGGGGGGTGACATCCTGCATGTGGCATTATATGGGGGGGGTGACATCCTGAATGGGGCATTATATGGGAGGGGGGGTGACATCCTGAATGGGGCATTATATGGGGGGGTGACATCCTGAATGGGGCATTATATGGGGGGGGGTGACATCCTGAATGGGGCATTATATGGGAGGGGGGGTGACATCCTGAATGGGGCATTATATGGGGGGGTGACATCCTGAATGGGGCATTATAAAGACAGGGGAGTGATATCTTGCACGGGGCATTATATGGTGGGAGAAAGGGAAATCCTGCATGGGGCATAATAAGGGGGGAACAGCCAGCATAGGACATTATAAGGGGGAAACAGCCTGCCTATTGAGGACCTATGCTGCCTATTGGGGACATTTACCTGCCTATTGGGGACATTTACTTGCCTATTGGGGATATTTATCTGCCTATTGGGGACCTATGCTGCCTATTTGGGACATTTACCTGCCTATTGGGGACCTATGCTGCCTATTGGGGTCATTTACCTGCCTATTGGGGTCATTTACCTGCCTATTGGGGACCTATGCTGTCTATTGGGGACATTTACCTGCCTATTGAGGACCTATGCTGCCTTTTGGGTACAGTTACCTACCTACTGAAATACCGGTTGATTTAACTTTACTTGTTCTTCATTTTAAATATTGTATTTGTTTCTGTATTGTTTTTTTTACTACAAAATAAGATATGTGCAGTGTGCATAGGAATTTGTTCATAGTTTTTTTTAAAAACTATATTCCGGCCCACCAATGGTCTGAGGGACCGTGAACTGGCCCCCTGTTTAAAAAGTTTGAGGACCCCTGTACTATATATACTAACACTAACAGATCCACACAATAGTAGAACAAGGCTCAAACCTGCAACTTTATTCAAATCTCCCCCCAAGCTCTCCAAGTGGCTGGTTAATGCAGAATAAATGGATTAGCTATAGGGATTAAATAGTTGGGGGCATTCTGTTCCCTTCCAATAGAACCTGTGGTGTTTTTGTCTGTGGGGGTCTCTACTGTTATTTTTTTACCCATTGGAGCAATTTTTTTCCTCTTATCCTTCCAAGAGCCAGAACCTCTTTTTTATTTTTCTTCATAGTCACTGAAAAAAGTTCATACATCAATAAAACATCACAGAAAAAAAAGCCCTTCAGTGGTGTCTGGGTAATGTGGGGTGTCTGTCCTGTTGGGTGTATATATATGGTACTAGGCAGGCTGCCTGATCTAATAGTAGTGGAGTTGGTGATAGGCTGTTATACGGACAGAGATGCATCAATGGTGTGAATGAATAGCTGATGTGACTTGGAAGAAAGCTCTAGTTTTGTATCATTTGCCCAAAGGACATTCTTCCAGAAGCTTTTTTGCTTGTCAGCATTCATTTTGGCAAATTCCTGTCTTGCTTTTTTATGTTTTGCCTTCAACAGTGGTTTCCTCCTCAGTCATCTTCCATGAAGTCCACTTTGGCCAAGACAGTGACGGATGGTGCAATCTGATACTGATGTAACTTGACCTTGGAGTTCACCTCTAATCTCTTTGAAAGTTGTTCTGGTATCTTTGATTGCCATTCGTATTATTTGTCTCTTCAATTTGTCATCACTTTTCCCTTTGTGGCCACATCCAGGTTGGCTACAGTCCCATAGACCTTAAACTTCTCAATAATATGTGCAACTGTAGTAACATGAACATCAACCTGTTTAGAGATGGTCATATAGCCTTCACCTTTTAACATGCTTGTATTTAATTTTCTTTCTTATCTCCTGAGACAACTCTCTACATGGCTCTCTTTGGTCTGTGTTTATTGTGGTACACACCAAGATACCAAACAGCATGACTACTTTTCACCCCTTAAATAGGTAGACTGACTGATTAGAAGCTTGTCGACACAATGATGCTAATTACAGGCCATATCTTAGTTTCACATGTCCCTATGGTCAAATTATTTTCAGTCTTTTCTAGGGGTACCATCATTTTTGTCCAAGCCATTTTCATTAATTTGGTTTTTTTTTAAACTTTTTCTGTTGAACCATAATTCTAAAACAATATCTGATTTTCATTAGCTGATATTCAGTATTTTTATATTGAAAATGACTTTTGTCAGTTTCAAGTTATTTCAGTGACCATTGTGGGCTTTTCTTACTTCAACAGAAGGGTAACAACAATTCTTTCCATGTGTGTGCATATATTGCAAACATCAATGTCACAAGGTGTTAACGTAACAGTAGCAAAATAGTGGCTTTGGTCATCTGGAGGTCTGAAAAGTGTCCTGTTGGAGATGTTTCTATTAATTTTTAGTAATCTTAAGTCAACTCTAGAAGATTATCTAGTCTTTGGGGTGACCTAAATGGAATTTGCGTTGACTGTTGAAAATACATTTTGAGAATTCTCCAAACTTTTACAGAAATATGATTTGGATATAATCTGCTTTCAGATCTACTATTGTGCCCAGCATCTTTTCCCTTTGGCAACATCCCAGTCATAAAACAATTTATTTAAGCTCCAGTCTTATGACTTCCATACATGTCATTTATCAAAACTTAAAAAATAAAAGAGTTAGCTACTCAAGTAAATTGTCTGGTGAAGGCACGGCATTTCCCCTTAAACTCTTTGGAATGTCATGTGAACTAGACAACTATTTGGTGCCATTCTCTAAAGGAACTTCCACTTTTAAATGTTCACTGAATGAGTGAGTTCATACAGGGTTCAGCAAATATGAATTCTCCCACAGAAGCCGTATCCTAAACTTTCATGAGTAGACTCCTTTATGTGCACGTGTAAACTGTCATACAACTGAGCTTTTCTCAATTTCTGGACACTAAACATACAAGTACTACACCTTGTATTTTCCATCTAAATATATGGCAGTGTCTATCAGGAGATAACAGAAATAAATGTTACGTGGTATGTGGTTTAGTTTGTAAGCTACACTGTCAACCATCTATGAACAACTGTCTAAATTAACTCATTGCCACTGTGGCCGGTTTTCGGTTATATGCTTTTGTTTTTACCTCCACCTGCTTTAAAAGTCATAACTTTTTTTCTTCCATTGACATAGCAATTGGAGGCTTGTTTAATGCTGGAAAAGATGCAGTTTTAACATTTACTTACTCTATGCATCAGCGCACTGCGATTGATTAATACATAAAAGCTGTAAACATTAAAAATATAAGGTACAGAACTTAGTTAAAAAAATGTTATCAAAGTGCAAAAGCCATCAAACCATACACATAAAGGTGTACCTTTTATATGGATGGTCCTTATCACTAATGTCTTAACATTCCATGTGCCAAACATGTCTCATAAGGAGTGGGTAAGTGAAAGGAAACCAGGCGTCGCCCGCAGTTAAAATCTTGTCAAGGAAAGATGGGTGGATAAAGGCCCCGTCACACTAAGCGATGCAGCTGCGATCCCGACAATGATAGGACCTGTCAGGGATCGTTGCTGCGTCGCTAATACATCGCTGGTGAGCTGTCAAACAGGCAGGCTCATCAGCGATCAGGGGAGCAGCGACATCGTGGAAAGGATCTTTCCACGATGTCCTGCTCCCGGTTACCAGCCTGCTGCTGAAGCAGGAGCAGGCTCGTAACCATGATAAACAGCGGGTTACTAAGTGCGCGTGTGCCCCTAGTAACCCGATGTTTACCATGGATACCACTCTGCTACGGTGCGCGGGAGGTTACCGTTCACTTTAGCAGAGTCGTATCCATGATAAACATCGGGTTACTAAGTGCGCGTGTGCCCCTAGTAACCCGATGTTTACCATGGATACCACTCTGCTACGGTGCGCGGGAGGTTACCGTTCACCTTAGCAGAGTCGTATCCATGATAAACATCGGGTTACTAGGGGCACACGCGCACTTAGTAACCCGATGTTTATCATGGATACGACTCTGCTAAAGTGAACGGTAACCTCCCGCGCACCGTAGCAGAGTGGTATCCATGGTAAACAGCGGGTTACTAAGTGCGCGCGTGCCCCTAGTAACCCGATGTTTACCATGGATACCAGCCTGATCGTTGGTCCCGCTGGTCACACACAGCGATGTGTGCTGGCCAGCGGGAGGCCAACGACCAAAAAAATGGTCCAGGACACTTTGCAGCAATCAGCGACCTCACAGCAGGGGCCTGATCGCTGCAAAGTGTCACACATAGCGACATCGCTGGTGAGGTCGCTGTTGCGTCACCAAAACCGTGACACAGCAGCGATCTCGCTAGCGATCTCGCTATGTGAGACGGGGACTTAAGGGTGCTGAGCCCTGCAGGGGGCCACACCCACCAATGAAAAATGGGGAAAAAATCAATGTGCGGTAAAATGATAAAAAATGCAATTCTGAGGTTTTTTTTTCATTTTTGCAGCGTTCATTGTGCTGCAAAAATGACCAGGCCATATGATTCTTCAGGTCCGTATGATAATGGCGATGGCAAACTTGGATAGTTTTTGGCTTTTATTTTTTTAGTGGTAAAAAATATTTGTAAAACAAGTTGGTTTGTGATGCCTCTTTTTTATGATCCATAACTTTTTTCTTTTTTTTTCTGTTGATGGGTTGAAGGCTTTTGTTTATTGTGGAGCAAGCTGGCGTTTTTATTGATACCTTGTTGGGGTACATAAGATGTTTTTGATTTTTCTTACTGCATTTTAAGGGAGAGTGGGTAACTAAAATGCCCCCACAATTATGTGTGTGTTTGTTTTTTAAACTATATGGTATTTACCATACAGGTTAAATGATTTTGTATTATCATAAATCAGATTTTTATGGATGCAGGGATACAGAAAATATCTATTTTTAACAAATTGTCAATCTTTTTAATGAGTGAAAAAGGAGTTAGGCTATGTGCCCACGATGCAGAAATGCTGCATATTTTTTACGCTTCTCCCTGGCAGGAAAAACGCATGCGGTTTTTACACGCGTTTTTCCCGCCAGGTAGAAGCGTTTGTCAAGCGTCTTTGCATGCATTTCTGCATGCGGGTTATCAAGAGCTTTTCCAAGCGATTTTAGCATCACTTGGAAAAGTGCTTGACAACTTGTTCACACTATATAAATCCATTCAACCGGCATGGTTTTCTATTGTGTGACCACGTAATAGTTAGAAAAAAGAATAGAATGGTAAAAAATAATAAAAAAAAAGATTATACTTACCTTCCGGTGTCTTCCCGGTGTTATCTCTGCTGCGTTCGGTCTCTTGCAATGCTCGCGGTGGTGTGAAGGACCTGCGGTGACGTCATTGAGCCATGTGATGGGTCACATGACTCAGTGACGTCATGGCAGGTCCTTCACAACAGCGCGAGCATTGCAAGACACCGGAGGGAGCAGACAAAACACCGGGACGACATCGGAAGGTGAGTATAATCTTTATTTTTTTATTTAAATTCTTTTTTTTACAGTTTCTATGGTACTCAGGTCTGGATGAGAGTCTCCTCTCCTCCAGACTTGGGTACCATCCGCACAAAGAAACGCATAATATCCGTGTGTACAAATGTACTGACACGGATATTATGCATTTCAATGCAAGTCAATGGCGGCGATTACGCTGCGTGTCCGCAAAATTAATGGACATGCTGCGGATTTTTGAGCGCAGCATAAACGCTGCGGAAAAATCCGCAGCATGGGCATTGACATTGCGGCTTGTTATTGGGGACCATGGGGGGCAGAATACCAAGCGTTTATGCTGCGGAAATTCCGCAGCATATGCGCTTGTAAAACGCTACATGGGCACATACCCTTATTCGAGTTAACTTTTACGATTTTTTTTTAGTCTCCGGGAAGAGAGTGCACTGTCAGGGTGCATTGTAAAGAGATTACCCCGCAAGCCGAGACCAGCCCCACCCTCGCAAGTGACTTCACATTCGGGTGCGGAGCTGGTCCCTTCTTCCTGCCTGCCTGCCTGGTCACCTCTGACAGTTTCAGGGTGGGGCAGAAACTGCGGCACTGACCACAACCTCTGCCCCCTGATAACGTCTTGTTTGAGTATCCCAGCATGCACTGGAGGTTCCCAAACGAAGTGTCAAACTGGAAGTAGGTAAAAAATAATAATAAAGCAGTTAGTGTAGTGAGGGAATGATAGAGAATTTTTAATGAAAGTATATTAGAAAAGAGATTAGATTGTTACAATAAATAGACAGACATTTAGGATTAAAATTAATCTTTGTTTCGGACCACCCCTTTAATACCAAACGTCTTGGATGGCCCCATTGATGAAACTCCATAATTCATATTTGATGATAAGCGTTTTTTATTTATTTTGCCAGTGAGCCATATGAAATTTGTAAGCTTTGTTTTTTACTTTCATGTCATTTTCAAAGCGTTGAAATGAATTAATTTAAAATATTTTGATGTATGCTTTTTGGGGTTTTGTTTGCCTTGTTCTGTATGAATAATAACCTCAGCACTTTTCAGGAGATGGTGTCAAACGTACAAAATGTATAAATGTTTTTTTTAGGATAAACAAGAGAATACTTTGAGGTTCCTAAGAGAGAATATTAAATGACAGTCATCTTAGTGTAAACACTGCTGACTTCTTAGAAAAGAGAGTTCTTGAAAGATGGATCTCCACCTCACGCAGGCCCAATGAGCAAACATTTCATGTTTTAGAAAGAAATGCCTGTCATGTCAAAATATCTAACATATTCAATAAACCCTAACTGCCTTCCCATTATTATGATATTTGTATGTTGACCATAGGGGTTTGTTGATTTAGCCTTAAAATACTGGGAAAAAACATTTCAGAAAATGATTATTGTATAGTTGTTTTACTATGTCATAAAACGTATTTCTCTATTAAAAAATCTTACGTTTCGAGTAATTTATTATTTTACAGTAATGCATATTGCCATAATGTAAATGTTAGGCACAGTCATCTATATTTGATTAGGTACTGCTTACAGAAAAGGGATTTATTAAATCCAGTGCAAAAAACAAAAGCAGTACTAAAATATGTGACTTTTTCCAGTTTTACGCCGCTTTTGACACTTTTTTTAAAGAAAATATATGGGGTTTAGAACACGGTGCTGCGGGTTTACTATAATTTATATCACAAATTGACATAAATGACATTGAAAACCTACTCTAGCTCATGACTGTCATAGATTTCAGATTGTGGGCTTGGACAGTCCAAGGTGCCCCAAATTTCTTAGCCTGAGCATCTTACTCATCTGTGCTTTTATATTAAGACTGGCATGTGAAACCCTAATCATAAGTTTCCTGGCATTGCTCTCCTCTATACTGAATATTTCATCCTGTAAGTAATGTACTGTAATCTTGAAATGTTACTAGATTAGCCTACTTTTAGGCTGAACATATATGGAAGATCATACTGCCTCTTCAATATACCTCGGAGTCACTGACTTACAGCAAAGTGATAGCTTATGTGTTTTATGGTTGGCACAAGAAAAACATTATCACAGTGGATTAGGTTCAAAATTGGTTTTGGCAGCTTTCTTTTTCTAATTCCATGCAGATCAATTTTACACCACATTCTAAAAATAAATCGTCATCATCTTGTAAAATTGGTCCATTGGTTTGTAAATGTGGCGCTGCATGTGCCAATATACCATCTTCCTTAACATGGCTCCCACCTACTGAATGGTGCATATTTCTGAACACAGTGAAAAAGTAAATCACGGCACTTCCAGTACGTTGGTGCACAAGTAAGATCCTATCCCATTAATAAGCATTTAAAGACTTGGCACTCAAATGTGATTCAAAACAGGATGATCATTTATTTGTGAAAATAATCCTGAAAACCAGAAACGTTTTGGTCTGTAATTCGACCTTCATCAGTGTCCAGTTAGATTCTAGCGCTGAGAGCAGTGCGGTATCCACCACTAAACAGGAGAAGCGCTCTCAGCACTGCACAGGCAATCTGTTTTGAATCACATCCGAGTGCCAAGTCTTTAAATGCTTTTTTTGAACACAGCCTGATTTCGCCTGCTACTGTTTTCATTTAGTTGCCAGAAATCTGGTGTAATGCATTAATAAATCTCTCCCAAGGTATACATAGTACTTCATTCAACACTTTTCTTGTTCTGTAAATCAGAATTGGACTGATGTGTTTTCACTTTACAGGTTCATGGTCAATGTATTTGTAAGCACAATACAGCAGGACATCACTGTGAGCAGTGTGCTCCCCTTTATAATGACCGAGTGTGGAAAGCTGCAAATGGTAAAACTGGGGAACCTAACATGTGCGAAAGTAAGTAAAATGGCCAATTTCTGAGTTGAAATATGGTATACGTTGTATCACAAAATGATAACTATTTTGTAACCTTTTATTCAGAACACTAGTTAGTATTTTTGTCTCTGTGAAATTGTGAATAATGGAAACTGCTGTTTAAAAATGGTAACATCTGTATGGTCTTTTGTGAATTTAACCTCTTTACGACATGTAACGTACATTTACGCCGCAAGTCATGTCCCTGACTTTGATGTGGACTCGCACGCCAAGCCTGCATCTTTCCCGGCAGGTGATTTCTGATTCAATCAGGTATCATGTGCCTTAACACTCGTGGCTGTTAATCTGTTAAATGCTGCTGTTAATATCTGACAGTGGCATTTAACATGCCCCTATGGGTGGCGCAACATTCCACGCACCCAACAGCGCGCCTGTCATGTGATCGTGGGGCGCTGATGGGTTGCAATAACAGCCTGAGGTGTGTTGAAGATCGTTGTGCTTATCATGACGATTTCTCCTGTGAAAGCCAGCCTGTAGCTGACATTCATAGGAGATCGTGATGCACTGCTATGTATAGAATAAGCGATAAGACGATCGTAGCTTCAAGTCCCTTAAAAGAACTATTAAATTCAGTAAAAATTTCTTAAAAAAAGTTCAAATCACCCCCGTTTTGCCCCATTAAAAAAAAAAAAATGCACATATTTAGTTTACCCACATCTGTTTTTCTCCTTTACTTTGAGACTTATTGTTTACTATATGTAACATTTTTTATAATGTTGTTAATAAAATATCGTTTTTTATTCTATTTGGTGGTCCATGGTTACTGCACGTCTTCTCTTGTTTGTATGCTTTAGGAGTACTCCGCCTCCTCTCATCTTGCTATACATTTCTTGTGGGGGGAACTATATTACTCATTTTGTTCCTAGCCACATTTATTATGTGCAATTTGAATATTTGGATGACCTACTTAGTATCGCTGCTTTTGTAAAAGTCCAATCTATCAAAATATAAAGTAAATTAACCCGATTGGTAAATGGCATAAAGAGAAAAAAAATAAAAACTCCAGAATTACTTTTTTGGCTGCCTCAACATTGCAATAAAATGTACTAAAAGGCGATCAAAATATCGTATCTACCCCAAAATAGTATCAATAAAAATGTCAGTTCAATGCGCCCCAGGTGTGTGTTTTTTTTTTTTGTTTTGTTTTGTTTTTTTTACAAATTTCAGACATTTTTTTCACTACGGTTAGTTTTACCATATAGTGAACATGGTAAAAAAAAAATTGTGAAATTGCACTTTTTTTGCAATTTCAGCGCACTTGGAATTTTTTTCCCGCTTTCCAGCGCATCACATGATAAAGTGAATGTCATTAATTTTAAAAAGCAATTCTTCATATAGCTATGCGGATGGAAAAATAAAAAAGTTATGGCTCTGGGAAGAAGGGAAGGAAATGTGAAAACTGATGAAAGGGTCAGCTCGGGGTGCAAATCCCTATATCCCGAAAAATGACAACGTTATGGGTCTCGGAAAATGGCGACAAAAGCACTTTTTTTTTTTTTTTAATTTCCTTTTTTTTTCCCACCACTTAAATAAAAAAAAAGTAACAACTATACATGTTTAGTAACTGCATACTCTTACTGATCTGGAGAACCATATAGTGAACATGGTAAATAAGAAAGCAATTGTGGAATTGCACTTTTTTTTCTGTTTTCAAGTACAACTCATCCCACAAAAAAAAAGACGTGCAGACAGAAAAATAAAAAAGCTATGCCTCTTGAAAGAAGGGGAGGAAAGCAAACTCCGATTCCTAAGACTTTCCAAAGATCAGATGTTTTTTTTTAATGTCCTGATTTGTTAAACCATAGAATATTTAGTTTATTTTTCATGGCTGTATAACCAAGCATAATAAATAATAATAGTATAAACTGTCTGTTAATTCTATAGAGTAAAAGGATTTTTTTTGGCCGTTGCCTTTCTTCATTTCTTTTAGTATGTCCCCACAAATACTATAAGCATTAAGCCCAGATTAAGAAGTCATTGATTCTTTAAAATACAGTTGTTGTTTTACTTGATTGGGGATTTATTTTTTCGAACTTTTTAACTTCAATATATTTCTATTCTACATTCAATAGCAGCTCTAAATAACAAGCAAACCTCAATAGCTAAAGACTCTCATACACATTAGAGTAGTGTTGGCTGAACACATCGATATCAATGTGTTGAGTCGACAGTCTAATATGGATGGTGTGGCTTGGCTGACTGATTGTCGGGGAAGATGTCAATTGAGCGTGTCTGATTTCGGACCACCATTCGCATTGTTCAACTGGTGATAAGTTCATCATGGAGAACACAGGAATGCTCGGTGAAATGAGCGCTCCTCTCTATGGGAGAGATGGCCGAATGCTCGGCCGAATCATAGTGTGGCTGACAGCCATCTAATGTGCATGGGTTTAGACTCCCATCTGTTGATCCTTTGTACAATCCAATGCAAGTCCTATTTATAAGCTTATATGGATAAATGTGCTGCGCTGCTCAAGAAGATATCCAATGGTGATGATGGTGTTGAACAATGAGCAGTTTTATTAATCTACGCGTTTCAGAGTTGAACAAACTCCTTCATCAGGAAATAACCTCAAGGATACAGATATATTTTAACCATATCTGTGTCTAGGTTTTTCCTGATGTATCAAAATATTCAGAAAGATTCCTCACCTAATACTAGCACATTAACTCCTACCAAAGTGTGTATAGCTGCTGGGTACCCGTTCCTTTATTAACTGTCCTCTTCTTTGTCGTTGATAGAGTGTAAATGTAACGATCATGCTGACAGCTGTCATTTTGAAATGGATGTATGGCTGGCATCAGGCAACCGAAGTGGAGGGGCATGTAATAACTGTCGGCACAACACAGAAGGGATCCATTGCGAGAAGTGTAAGCCAGGATTCTTCCGAGATTTAAAGATCCCATTCTCAGCACCAGATGCCTGCAAAGGTACAGCAAGTAGTATGTTATCATATGCATGATTCCTACTGTTATCAATAGGTTTAACAGCTCATCAAATCCTCTGTGCTGTCCAGCTCATACCTATACAGTTTCCATTGTCAATATACTTCAATTCTGTTCTCATTTGTAAAAGAAAAAATGTGAAAGCTATGTCTAATTGCATGTGTCTTATTCATTATTAGTCTAATATATAGTAATTTGGTCATAAGGCTACATGGATGTATTTTGGTCTCTACTTTGCATATGGTGTTTGTAACGCTAAGATTTTTTTCTGGAGTGAGAAAACGGTCCATTTTACAGCACCAGAAGTGTGCATGAGATTTTGAAAAATCTTATACACACTGCAAAAAGAATGCATTGTAAATTGATGTGGAAATTCACTGTTGATACAGTGGCATGTAAAAGTTTGGGCACCGCTGGTCAAAATTACTGTTATTGTGAACAGTTGAGCAAGTTGAAGATGAAATGATCTCTAAAAGGTCTAATGAAGACACATTTCCTTCGTATTTTAGGCATGCATATATATACACCGTGGGGAACGGTTGCAGGATTTGGGAATGTTTAGCTTGCAAAAAAGAAGACTGAGAGGAGACTTAATAGCTGTCTACAAATATGTCAAGGGCTGTCACATTGTAGAAGGATCATCTTTATTCTCATTTGCACAAGGAAAGACTAGAAGCAATGGGATGAAACTAAATGGGAGGAGACACAGATTAGATATTAGAAAAAACTTTTTGACAGTTAGGGTGATTAATGAGTGGAACAGGCTGCCACGAGAGGTGGTGAGTTCCCCTTCAATGGACGTCTTCAAACAGAGGCTGGACAGACATCTGTCTGAGATGATCTAGTGAATCCTGCTTTGAGCAGGGGGTTGGACCAGATGACCCAGGAGGTCCCTTCCAACTCTACCATTCTATGATTCTATGATATATATATCTTATATATATATATATATATATATATATATATATATATATATATATATATATATATATATATATATATATATATATATATATATAATCTCATATATTCATTTTTTACATTTTAAAAATTACAAAAAGGAAAATGTGCCGATGCAAAAGTTTGGGCACCCTTCATGGTTAGTGTCTAGCAGCACCCCCTTTTGAAAGTATCACAGCTTGTAAATGCTTTTTGTAGCCAGCCAAGAGTTTTTCAATTCTTGTCTTATGTATTCATCTATTCTTCCCGGTCTATGAGATTCCTGGGTCATCTTGCATGTACTGCTATTTTGAGGTCATGTTCAGATCAGGGGGCTGTATAAAGACCATGGTAAAACCTTCAGCTTGTGCCTTTTGAGGTTGTCTATTGTGGATTTTGACGTGTGTTTAGGATCACTAACCATTTGTAGAAGCCATCCTCTTTTCAACTTCTGCTTTTTTTACAGATGTTATGTTTGAAGAATTAGTTGAAATTTCATTGAATCCATTCTTCCCGCTACCTGTGAAATGTTCCCCGTGCCCCAAAGCATGATTGATCCACCCCCATGCTTAATGATTGCCGAGATGTTCTTTTTCTGAAATTCTGTGCCTTTTTTTTCTCCACACATGCCTTTGATCAGTGTGGCCAGAGAGTTCTATTTTCACCACATCAGTCCACAGGACTTGTTCCCAAAATGCATCAGGCTTGTTTAGATGTTCATTTGCATACTTCTGAGGCTGAATTTTATGGTGAGGACACAGGAGAGGTTTTCTTCTGACTCTTCTATGAAGGCCATACTTGTGAAGGTGTATCTGAACAGTAGAACAATGTACCACAACTCCAGATTTCTGAAGGTCTTTTTGCAATCAAGCAGGGGTTCTGATTTGCCTCTCTAGCAGTACTACGAGCAGTTCTGTCAGACATTTTGCTTGCTCTTCCAGACCTTATCTTGACCTCCACTGTTTCTGTTAACTGTCATTTCTTAATTACATTTTGAACTGAGGAAAGGGCAACTTGAAAATGCTTTGCTACTTTCTTATAGCCTTCTCCTGCTCTGTGGGCCTCCATCATTTTCAGAGTGCTAGGCAGCTGCTTAGAAGAACCCATGGCTTCTGTTTCTTGGCACAAGGTTAGAGGAGGCTGGGTTTTTATAAAGCTGGGAAATTTGCATCACCAGGCCTTTCCTAACAATGATGGTGAACAAGCCATAACCCTAACAGACTAATTAAGGTCTGAAACTTTGGTCAAAGTTATTTGAGCACACAAATCTCCAAGGGTTCCCAAACTTTTGCATCAGCCCATTTTCCTTTTTGTAATTTTTACAATTTTAGAGATAATTTCATCTTCAACTTTCTTAACCGTTCACAATAACTGTAATTTTGACCAGGGGTGCCCAAACTTTATATGCAACTGTGTAGCTGAAACCGCACCGATATCCACCAAATTTTGGGCATATATTGCCACAGCAAATTTGCTGTAAAACATTAACTGAGAATAAGTATAAGGGCTTGCTCAAACGAGCGTTTAAATTGGACAATGTTTTATCTGATAGCACTCGGACCAATCTTATTCTATGGGGCAGTGCTGATCAGATTTTTCGTGCTGATTCAGCATGAGACAAATATTGCAGCATGCTGCGAGTTGCTACGCAAATTGGATCGCATTCACCCATTCAAGTCTGAGTGTGTGGAAAACATCGGACTGCACTCTGACACCCGAGTGCAGTCTGATTTCCGCGGACTCGCACAATGAAGAAAATGGGTAAACCTTGTTCTCCATCTTCTTCTCAGCTGTGCAACAATTCTCGCATCCGAGAAAATCAGATCACACTAAGATGAGACTCTGCTCAAATTCTGATCAGAGTTTGATCCGAGTGTCATTTACATAATCGATCCGATTCTCTCGCGTGAGAGAATCTATGCTGAAGTGACCCGGCCTAATGGAAACATTTGTGCCCCATTTTCTTTTGAAACCACTCCTTTTGATTGTAGATTTTTTTCTGTATTTTTTTCTGTACATGATTATGAGATGGCCATCTTGCCTTAGCTGTTGCTTTCTTCAGAGATACGACTTACAGCAAGCACGTGGACAAAGAAAACTGCTTGCCATCTGAAGATTATTGATTGACTGTGTGCATTCTCTGTGATGGTGAAAAAGAACATAAGTCATCGAGCTGTGGCAATAAAACACTGTTGTGTCCTTCTCTTAAAAAACAGAGCAAGTAACATTGGCAAGGGTTAGACCATGTATAAAATGTTGGCTTGTTCTTGTAGTCTTCCTCACATGGTGTGCAGTGTGCAGGTGTCTGGCACACCTGTAGAAAGGTGGAAGAAAATGTTACTAGCATGAATAGTCAGGTGTTGGAGCCAAGGTAAACAGAGACAGAATACAGACGTGTTGGAAAGATTGCACAAGTTTTAAATAGCTCAGACCTTTCATATAATGCATATATTGTAACTTTCCTAAGCTGGAAGTAACACTTGGACTGAATTACCTAGTGCAAAGTTAATTGGTAACAATAGCAACTTAATTGAAATCCTATTATTAACCCCTTTACAACCCAAAGAGGTTTGCACGTTAAAGACCAGGCCAATTTTTACAATTCTGATCACTGTCACTTTATGAGGTAGTTACTCTGGAACACTTCAGTGGATCCCACTGGTTCTGAGGTTGTTTTTTCATGACATATTATACTTCATGATTGTGGTAAAATTTCTTCTATATCACTTGCGTTTATTTGTGCAAAAAACGGAAATTTGGCGAAAATGTTGAAATTTTCAAAATTTAAATTTTTATGCCCTTAAATCAGAGAGATATGTCACACAAAATAGTTAATAAATAACATTTCCCACATGTCTACTTTACATCAGCACAATTTTGGAACCAATTTTTTTTTTTTTATTAGGGAGCTATAAGGGTTAAAAGTTGACCAGCGATTTCTTCATTTTTCCAACAAAATTTACAAAACCATTTCACATTTGAAGTGACTTTGAGGGGCCTTTATGACAGAAAATACCAAAAAGTGACACCATTCTAAAAACTGCACCCCTCAAGGTGCTCAAAACCACATTCAAGAACTTTATTAACCCTTCAGGTGCTTCACAGGAATTTTTGGAATGTGGAAGAAAAAAATGAACATTTAACTTTTTTCACAAAAATGTTGCTTTAGACGCAATTTTTTTATTTTTGTACAGGTAACAGGAATAAATGGACCCCAAAATGTGTTGTGCAATTTCCCCTGAGCACGCAGATACCCCATATGTGGGGGAAAACCACTGTTTGAGCGCACGGCAGGGCTCGGAAGGGAAGGAGCGCCATTAGACTTTTTGAATGTAAAATTTGTTTGAATAATTAGCAGACGCCATGTTGCATTTGGGGAGCCCCTGATGTGCCTAAACAGTGGAAACCCCCCACAAGTGACACCATTTTGGAAACTAGACCCCTTAGGGAACTTATCTAGATGTGTGGTGAGCACCTTGCACCCCCAGGTGTTTCACAGAAGTTTATAACATTGAGCCGTAAAAATAAAATTTTCACATTTTTCCCACAAAAATGTTTTTCAGCCCCCAATTTTGAATTTTCACAAGGGTAACAGGAGAAATTGCACCATGCAGTTTGTTGTGCAATTTCTCCTGAGTAAGCCGTTCCAAAGAACTCTCATTTAATGGATGCTGCTATGTATGGCTGTTTAGCACAGAGTAAACTAAACATGGGTAGAAAAAAAATGTAAACCCTTATGATTTTTTTTTTTAATTAAATTGTCATCAAACTAATACATGTTTTATATACTTCATTCCTCATTCAGATGTTTGTTTCATGTACGTCTTCTGTCTGTGTTTTTCACAGATTGAACACATACCCATTGTAATCTATTGGGACTCTCACATTTCCGTGTTGTCTGTGGGTCCATGAAAAACTCAGCAAACTAATGGCATTCTGGTTATATCACAGCTTGGTACTTTTCTCACTAACTGCTAGGAGAAACAAGCTTAAGAATCTTCCATGTTTTTTTATTTGTTTGCTTTTAGCCTATGACAAATCTGATAGTAAAGACTGACACTCAGAGCAAACACTGATGAAAATCTGATCCAGCACACTGATGGAAAAGGTGGATGTCACAGTTGGACCTTAAAAAAGCACTTTCACATTTTTATTGTTTAAATGTGTGTGTACATGCATGTAATGTAGTGTGAGTGTGTTAATATACTCAGCTACCGCTGCTCTCTCTGGTGTACAGCGCCAGTCTTCTGCTCTTCTCAGTGACTCACCACAAATGAGAACTGCTGGTTTATTCTGCACTCTATGCCTGAGCCTGAAATCGCTGTTACAGTAAAAGGCTCTATAGCCTCGTTCTGACACTCCATAGGCTTACATTTACAAGTCGCTTCCGGGTCTCTCTGTGCTCTACGTGACCCGGAGGAGTCTGCAGAGTGGTGACATCATTCAGAAGTACGGCGCTGAACACGGGAGAGAGCGGCAGAAGGTGAGAATAATAATACACTCACACTACGTTACATGCATATACACACACATTTAAATAAAAAATGTTAGTGGGACTGCTTCTTTAAGGTTTCTTTCACACTTTTTGTTTTTTTGTTTAAATGGTTTTATGTTTTATTGTCATTTTGTTAAAACATGCAATTTTTTGTGTCATTTTTCAAATCCCATAGGGAAGCCTATGGGTAAAATGCCATACCCAGGGCTTTTTGTGTTTTGTAGGGGGAAAAAAGCCAAAAAATGTGAAATAAAAATAGCCCAAACAACATTGTATCTATTGCGTTTATTAATGCACAATAGACTTTAGAGTAACGCTATGTATTGAAGGCACCCTTACTTTATTTTTTCCTGCTCAGTCACAGAGGTCCTCGCCTTTATTGCGTGTAACAGGAGTATTTGGCAGAGCTAATACTGTATGTCTTTCAGTAATAAATTACTAGAGCTTTGATCTGTTTTCTTTTTTCTTTTTCCAATTTGGCACTGATTTTCTTGCTTTTAAGACATTGATAAATAACGTCTAGAAGTGGCAGTCTTCATTGATTTTGATTATTTACTATTCAAGACTCCAATAAAATGCATAGAATGTGTTCTATGTTGAATAAAACTTTAGGTTGGGATGAATGTGTTCCCATTTAGCTTAGGATACAAAACAGGGCACACATAGTAATATATTTTTAATATAGACTTATAATTTTTACCACGCATCTGCAGAATACAGTTATAGTAGGAAGCAGCAGTACAGACTCACAGGGTAAGCAGGCTTGTTCCTGCTACCACTCAAAATATTAATACAAAAAGATTACAAAGTATTAGTTAAAAAGGGATGTTAAATTATAAACTGCTTTTTTTTTAATTATTATTTTTGGTTGTCCATTTTAAATGGAATCTATCAGTAGGATCAACCCTCCTAAGCCATATACATGGGTATGCAGGTCATAGAAAGTTGAATAAAATGATACCTTGAAATCTGCGATCCAATGTCTTATCCTAGAGAAATACATATTTTTCTTAATATGTAAATGAGCTCTTAAGATCTATAGGCAGGACAAAGATCTACATGAAAATCTGCCTCCAGAGCTTTTTATAAATGAATGGGGGCATTATCAAGGTGAGTTATGTAAATCAGGAGAGCAGATTGTCACCCATTACATGTCTCATAATGCAAATTGCCTCTTCAGAGAGCAAGAGGACTTGAACTTTAGTGTCACCTATTGGAAGTAACAATCCTAAAAGTCAATATCAACCCTTTAACGAGCCTTGCCATATGACTTGGGTTAACGGCCAAGCCAGAATCTCAATTTGCAGACAGTGTTTTGGGGTGTTGTCCCTCGTCAGTGCAAAGTATGAAATCTGATTTGGCCTGGCTTGTCACTTTATCACAGCCTCCCATAATAACTCCAACATTGTATGATGGCCCCCACAGTAGTCCCCACACTGTAGGAGTAGGAGGGTCCCCACAGTAATCTCCACACTGTATGATGGCCCCCAAAATGTATAATGGCCCTCACATTAGCTCCCACACTGTATAATGGCACCCCACAGTAGTCCTTACATTGTATGATGGCCTACACAGTAGCCCCCAAATTGCATAAGTGCCCCCACATTAGCTCCCACACTGTATAATGGCCCCCACATTAGCTCATAGGCTGTATAATAGCCCCACACTGCATGAGGGCCCCATACAGTAGTCCCTATAATGTGTGAGGGGGCCCCCACACTGTATGAGGTCCAACACAGTATCCCCCACACTGTATGAGGGTTCCCCATACTTTATGATGCCCAAGAGTCACACCACAAGGTGCTGATGTTATACGTCACTGCACCGGAATTCTGACATTCTTTGCATGCATCGGCACCTCGGCCAGAGCATCACTCTGCTGTTCTGTAGACCGCAGGCTTAGGCTATGTGCCCATGCTGCGGAAATGAAGCAGAAATTTTCTGCTTCATTTCTGCATGTCCTCTGCCGGATAAACGCATGCGGAATTCCGTACGCGTTTATCGCGCGATTTCCACATGCGGAATTACCTTGCGTTTTTTATTGCATTGCAAAGGCAATTCCGCTTGCCGAAACGCAAAATTAATGAACATGCTGCGGATTTTTCCCCGCAGCAGAAATGCTGAGGAAAAATCTGCAGCATGGGCATTGAACCTGCGGAATCCCCTTGGGGACCATGGGGGGCGGATTACATAGCGTTTAACAAGCGTATATGCTGCGGAAATTCCGCAGCATATCTGCTTGAAATTCGCTATGTGGGCAACATAGCCTTAAAGTGACTTGCAGTCTACAAAACTGAGAGCAGTAGTTCAGGGAGATCATGACTTTGTGCTCTACCGCAGAACCTTATTATATCAGCATTCTGCTTTTGCCGATACAGTTAGGAGTGGCAGTAATTCCGGGTGGGCCTTTCCAAGCAAGAGGCCCGGAGCGACCGCACCCTCTGCCCCCGGTAGCTACCCTACTGCAATGACTGTAAAACATACATGTCAAACTCAGGCCCACAGGGCGGTTATATTTAGCCCACAAAGCCAGAACCTCCACCCCTGTGTGGGGCCCATTATTCTGTATGGAGGACTGTGTGGGACCCATTATACTGTATTCTGTTTGGCCCGCGCCTTTGTCCCAAGTTTTTAATTTTGGCCCTCTGTGTGTTTGAGTTTGACATCCCTGCTGTAAAACAACAAACTGAAAGAACTATTGAGGTATTTTTTATTAGAAGAACTGTGCAAAATGGGTGATAACATTTATATTTCAATGTTTTCTATTGTCTCCAGAGACAGTAGAAAGGCTGCCAGAATGTATTTTGCAAAACTGAGTCTTTAATACCCAGTCCAGACAGCAGCCTCTGGCCAAAAGCTCGGAGTTAGCGGGTGGTGATTTTATCTGGCTATAAAGCACATTATTAGCTGTTGAATGTGCGCTGTTACTTGATTTATGACTTTGTCAGAACTTTAGCATTAAAGAAAGAGACCAGATAAACATTGTTCAATTACTCTATCAATCAAGCTCTTAGTCATACTTGTAAAACTCACAAGTTGTTCTTTGCCGTATTACTGTTCTGTTTTGTATGGAAAGTTAACAAAGCATGTATAGAGGTAGCATGCATTTCCTTATGGCTTCTGTGGTCTCACAGAGGCAAGGTAAGGACCTGTGGACTTTTGAAAGTGCTGTATTACGGCTTTGTACAAAACAGAACATTAATGGATATATGGGTATGAGGCTTTAAATAGACAGCATCGTTTCAGCAAACTTTGCTTATTAGATTGCCAATGTATACAAAACTGTTATACCATATATATAAAACATTTTTAAGCGAAACAGTGCTCTAAAGTTATGATTACTAGACATGTTTCTCTTTTGGGCAACTTGCTATCCACTGCCTGTGGTCAAGACTTATGGTATTTGTCTTCAGTAACAGACAAGCAGGAGGGAATACAGGTATTGAGGTGTTGTCCTTACAAGTCTGAGGATGCTCCCTACTCTTTTTCATGTGGACTTCGCCTTAAAAACTGCTTAAAAAAGCTAAAAAGAATGAACATATGCACTGCAATGTCAAAATGACTTTGCTGTGCATATGTTCATTCTTCTTGAGATACGAAAGCTAAAAAGTGATCTGTAGATTCTTAAGGTGTCTGTATATGTGTGTAATAATATACAGTGTGTATGTGTGTGTGTGTATAATATATATATAAGAGAGAGAGAGAGATCGATATAGAGATCGATATAGAGACAGATATATATATATATCGTATGTATGTGTGTCTGTGCGTGTATACATTGTGGGGGTTCACTCTCTCAGGTAGCCACTTGGAACACAAAGCCACAGGGTTTTTCTATTATACACGAAATAGTGTTCATTTCTACTGGTTGTACAGTACCAAGACAAAACCATAAACCTAAAGTCCCTAGCCTTGCCAAGATACTAACTAAACAAAATAGACCTTGGCTGCTCAGACATGGCTGAGCTAGTCTCCATTCAGTCACATGAAACAGCTATCGTTCGTAGCAACCAGTGATATTTGCAGTTTGGTGCACACGACAGTCTGTGCAGTCTTTTTTGAGAGAGAATCTGACCTCTCTCCAGCTCCAACACATCCCACATTGCACAGCTTCCCCTAGCTGACTGACCAGTTAACACATGGCCTGGTTCTAGTCATGGCTATCCAGGTGCACCTAATCAGGACCTGTGGTGCTAGGATTTAACCCTAGCCTACCTGGCTTTGCTACAATATATATTTAAACAAAATAATCAAAGGTGGCAAACAAAAAGGCGCCAAAGAAGACGCTTTTTTCAGGAAGGAAACACTGCCGGCATTTTCCTGAAGTGTCTTCTGCTTCAAATACTTGGCAGGTACTTTGGAATCTAAAAGACGTGTGCACACACCCTTACAAAGACAAGGTGTCTTGCTGAACACAGCCTCAACACAGAACAGTAGGAAAGCTGATGGACTTTTATCATGCCTATGACTGTTTTTACCAGTCATTAACTGGCCAAGCACAATTGCCTGCTGTTTGTTTATAGCACCTCTATTGTGCAGTTACAACCTTCCCTCCTCCCACATGCTTTTTTTTCTAAATCCTTGTGTTTCCCGCTACTCATTAATTCAATTTGGTTTTCTGTGTTTTGTGCAATGGAAAAGCCTGGGTTACAGCTTTTACACTGTTTTGCATTTTTATTATCGTGTGTAGATATATAGGAAAAATATGCAATGCATTGTGGGATGTATTATTATTATTTATTTTTAGGACACCATTGATTCCATATTGCAAAATACAGATATAAATTACAATGAACAAACTAACTATGACAGACATGGGCTTATACAGTGGACAGAAAGTGAAGGAAAGGATGTCAAAAGTGCATGCTGCCACAGCTCAGCCCACTCATTACACGTACCCCGCTTTTCAGAGAAATTAAAACAGTTCTAGTATATAGCCTTCTGAGGAGGCATACAAAACAACTATGGGTATCAAAAAGTGGAGTAATACAATTGGACAGCACACTGACCAATGTAAGTGAATAGGACTGTTGACAATTTGTATTCACATGGATAGAGTATTCATGTGAAAAAAGATGACTGCATGCAATATTCTCTTCCAAGTCTTGCATGAGATGCGCCCATTCAAGTCTGTATACCTCAAAAAATCTGCAACAGCAAAAACTCATTGTGAAAAACCTAATTCCACACAGAACATTTGTGTAGCATCCGATTTTTAAGGAAATAGTGGCATTATTAACCTAGAAAACTACTTTATCATGTACATTATTGAAAGAAGATATATGAAAGCGGGTTGTGCACTGACTTCACACAGATGTAAAAAAAGGACACATGGATGGCGCTCGGATGACAGTATGGATGAATATCGTTCAAGTTATCTGGGTCAAACGCAGACAATTTTTCATATGCTGGTCTGATCCTGGTCCAAGCCCTTCAATTTGCTTAGTTTTTCTAACTATATTTAGTACAGAGGAATACATTTTAAATTGCTATAATGTTGTGTACCATCGACTTCAATCTCTCCCATTTTGACAAAGCTAACTTGTACAACTGGAAAATGTTCTCTTTACAGGCACTGCTAACAGTTTTGTGTCTGCATACAGGATATATTACGTATTATAACCAGTGATTGTTTTTCTTTTCTCCACTTTTAGCATGTTCTTGTCACCCTGTTGGATCAGCAAAACATTCCTTTAGCAACCACACATTATGTGACCCTCAGAATGGAAACTGCCCCTGCAAACCCGGTGTAGCTGGCCCTACTTGTGACCGATGTATGGTTGGATATTGGGGATTTGGTGAATATGGTTGTAGACCATGTTCTTGCCCGGGAAACTGTGATTCTTTCACTGGAGACTGCATCACCAAGTAAGTTTCTTGTGGTTTTAAAAAAAACATATATAAATGATTACATTTTGGTAGAGTGGTAGAGTTTGCATGCTATTTGACTTAGTTTTTTTTTATTCAACTTTATTGCCAGGGCTCCTTGGCAATATATCGGACACATTGTGTTAACATGGTGATCTCATGCAAGATTGAAGACAAATCTTGCATTTGTTATGGTAACTATGAAATTTCACAGAAAAATACACCTAAAAATTACTGTTTATTAATATCCTTTAAAAATTCCCAGTGTAGATATTGTGGTTGCTATTCATTTCATTTGATTTCATTTGAATCCATCCAATCCCAGCAGCTGCAGTAGGGCAGTGGAACTGAAATAACTTAATAAGAAAACATAAAAAAAAGTTTACAAATATTTTTACAATGTAAAAAAATACTGAAAAACTTTCCCTCCACTAGAATACGCATTGTATAAAAAAAATATAGAAAAAGTACACCACTGTTTAACTGTTATCACTATATCTATAATCAGTCAAGCTTTAAAATGATCACCTGACCTTCCAAAAAATAAAAGAATAACAAGTGCTTAAAAAGGTAATATGTACTTCAAAATTGTATTTCTGAAAATAACTTTTTAAACAAGAAGTAAGCTCTCACACGGCTGTAGCTGAGGAAATAAAGTTTGACAAATGTATAGCAACTCAAAAAATTAATGTTTTTAAATGTATTTATTGTGCAGAAGAAGTAAAACTATATACTGTAAATATAGTGATGCTGTCAGGGCAGTGGCTGTGGAGTCGGTAAGCCGAGCTTCTCACACATAAATGGCCAATAATTGTTCATAATGAATTTCCTGTAATGAAATTGTATTATCAGTGTCATTTTTCATAAATATCTAAAAATATAATTATTAATATAAATATAAGTATATTTACACTAAAATTTGCAAACTTGTCTAAATTCCTATGAAAGTTAACATATTAATTAACCAATATTTATAACGGATAATATATTAAAGATGAAGTCTGAACATTTCACTAAACTCCACCCAAAACTGACACCCACGATTCAAACTCCATAGCCTAGATTGATGTAACTGACCTGACCAACCCAATAAAGTTAACATGTCATTTGTACCTCATGGTGGAGACCTTTTAAAAATGAAACCACAAAAGCTAAGAAAAAAATGCAGAATTGATTTTTTTTTATTTTTTTTTTACTTGCAATCTTTCCTGCAAAAAAATCTAAAAGCCAATAAATAAATGATATTAATCACCAAATTGTGCCGTAGAACACTATAGCTTTTATTTATGCATCAACAAAGATGCAGAGTAAGAAGATAATGGCAACACTCCAAAGATAGGATTGCCTAAAATCTTGTATATGCGCCCAACAGGGTAGCAAGTCCTATCGAGATGGATTGTATAAAATATGTTAGTCAGGCCCAGGGAGGCATGATTAGAGGATACAGGGCAGGACTAGTCTAAGGGTTCGCTCACATCTGCGTATATAAACTCGCTGAGGTTCTCAGTCAGAAAAGTTGGCGAGTGCCATGCATTTTTTTCTCACCTAGCATCCATTTGTTATGTGAGTGCTATGCGAGTGTGCGTTTTTTCATCACCGAGCATCCTTATGACATGCGTATGCAATCCGTATGCAATGCACTTTTAACATCAGCTTTTACATACAGTAATTCTGTCATTTCAAGCTGGTTTTCTAACTAATAAAACAATCTTCTATACAGATATAGATAGAATAGATATTTTTCGGATTATAAGACTTTTTTCCTCCAAGTTTGGGAGGAAAATGGGAGTGCTTCTTATAATCTAAAGTGAGCTTATTGGGGACGTTGGCCACGGTGGAGTGGGGTCACAGGTGGCAGGGTCGCTTCTTCAGGAGGCTGGCAGCATTTCCCGAGATCTCAATCTGTGCATGCGCTGCCTCCTGCAGCCATTTTCCCAAAGCCCACCACAAGGAACTGAATGGGAAAGGGGACTCCTATCACCAGGGCCGACATTTAATAAGCGGCCAGGCATTGCAGCATCGCCCCACTCCTGCCACTGCTGGAGCATCGACCCTGCCTACTTTGACCCTGCTCCATTGCCGCCGCTGCCCCCCCCAGGTAAGCTACCTTTTAAAATGGATTATAAAACGCACCACCATTTTATTTGAAAAAAATGTTTTTCCTATTTTCCATGCCAATATTTGCGGTGTATTTTATAATCCATAAAATACGCTATATAGATAGATAGAATAAATAGGATAGATATCATAAACTAGCACCCTTTAGTGCCCTTCATGTGGCACTAAAGGGTATTTAGCCTTATTAAACCTATTAAATAAATAATTAATTTGAAAAAAATGATGTGTGATCCCCCTTATATTTAATAACCAGCTGGAGGTTGGTGTTATTATGGGAAGGGGCCACTATCCATGGAGTTTCCCAGACTATTAGTAACAGCTCAAAGCTATCTGCATAGCCTTTACTGGTTATTAAAAAGAGGGGACCCCAAAAAAATGACGTGGGGTCCCCCCTATTTTTAATAACCAGCAAAGGCTATTAATAGGCTTGGAAGGGGCCATGGATTTTTCCCCCCTCCCAGACTAATAACAGCAGCTCACAGCTGCTTTCCCTCAGCTGATTAGTAAAAATAAGGGGGACCTGACGCCATTTTTATTTATTTATTTATTAGTTAACTACAAGGACACATAAATACACAAGCAAATAACTGATTATAGATCTCATTGACATATTTCAATCTCTATCTATCTATCTATCTATCTATCTATCTATCTATCTATCTATCTATCTATCCTTCCTGACAATTCACACTGTGAATTTACTGTACTTGGCTGATGAAAAGTAGAGTTTCCTTTGAGATGTGTGCATAAAAATCGGACGGCACACGCATGGTCCATGTGCCGTGCGATATTTTTCTCGCACCCATTGACTTGCATCATTGGTGAGTCTCGGCCGTTTTACACGGCATGGTGCGATTTTTTATTTATTTTTTTTTTCCTCATTTCCCTTAATTTTTTCATTTTTTGGTAGATAAAGCTGTGCGAGGGCTTGCTTTTTGCAGGGTGAGACAACATTTTAATTGATACCATTTTGGTATAGCTACGACATTTTGATCACTTTTTAGAGTATTTCTTGCTGTGTTGTGATGACCCAAAACATTTTTTTCATTTTTGTTCTGATTATGGTGTTTACAGATCTGAATAATTATTTTATATTTTAGGAAATCAGACTTTTCTGGATGTGGTGATACCGCATGTGGATTTTTTTATTTTCTTTATTTTTTATGGGGGGGTGTAAAGAGGATGATTCAAACTTTTTGTGTCTTTTGTTATTTTTTTCAGACCTTTTTTTTTACTCTTTATTGTATTTCTTATTCCCTTTGGGGGACTAGAACCTGCAATTGTCTGATCGCTTGTACTACAGGAGCTTTTCACAAAATTAGAATGTCATCAAAAAGTTAATTTATTTCAGTTCTTCAATACAAAAAGTGAAACTCATATTATATAGAGTCATTACAAGCAGAGTGATCTATTTCATGTTTTATTTTTGTTAATATTGATGATTATGGCTTACAGCCAATGAAAACACAAAAGTCATTATCTCAGTAAATTAGAATAATTAACAAAAAACACCTGCAAAGGCTTCCGATGTGTTTAAAAAGGTCCATTAGTCTGTTTCAGTAGGTTCTATAATCATGGGGAGGTCTGCTGACTTGACAGATGTCCAGAAGGCAGTCATTGACATACTCCACAACGAGGGTAATTGCTAAAGATGCTGGTTCTTCACAGAGTGCTGGATCCAAGCATATTAATGGAAAGTTGAGTAGAAGGAAAAAGTGTGGTCGAAAAAGATGCACAAGCAACCAGGATAACCCCAGCCTTGAAAGGATTGTTAAGAAAAGGCCATTCAAAAATGTGGGGGAGATTCACAAGGAGTGGACTGCTGCTGGAGTTATTGCTTCAAGAGCCACCACACACAAACGTATCCAGGACATGGGCTACAAGTGTTGCATTCCTTGTGTCAAGCCACTCATGACCTATAGACAATGCCAGAAGCGTCTTACCTGGGCCAAGGAGAAAAAGACCTGGACTGTTGCTCAGTGGTCAATGGTGTTGTTTTTCAGATGAAAGTAAATTTTGCATTTCATTTGGAGATCAAGGTCTCAGAGTCTGGAGGAAGAGTGGAGAGGCACACAATCCAAACTGCTTGAGGTCTAGTGTGAAGTTTACACAATTAGTGATGGTTTGGGAAGCCATGTCATGTGCTGGTGTAGGTCCACTGTGTTTTATCAAGCTCAAAGCCAGTGCAGCCGTCTACCAGGACATTTTAGAGCACTTCATGCTTCCCTCTGCCGACAAGGTTTTTGGAGATGGAAATTTCATTCTCCAGCAGGACTTGGCACCTGTCCACACTGCCAAAAGTACCAATACCTGGTTTACAAACAACAGTATCACTGTGCTTGATTGGCCAGCAAACTCGCCTGACCTTAACCCCATAGAGGATCTATGTGCGCATGTGCGAGATTTGAAGGGAAGTGACAATGACGCCGGCTCTTGCAAACCATGTTATCACACCTACAGGAGTATGATAACATGTAAAAAGGGCCGACAAGTCTGGTGAAACTAGTGCCCCATCAACTAGTCAAAGGCCTAATTAGCATAGGAAAATCGGAGGTTATAAATACTTTTTTTAAACGTGCATTTACAGTAAGTGAATAACATTTATACAGGGCTGGTTAAGCAGGGAATTTAGTAATACATATGTGAATGCTGCTGGGTTGGAGAGCATGGGGGACCTGACTGGTTCCCATTAAGTTAAATAAGGCAAACATACACCAAAATATGAACATGTGGGCTTCATTAACACAACTTTCTAGCAAGTTGTCAGTCTTTTCTCTTTTCAAATGTAGACATTATTGTGTCTGTGTGAAAAAGGCATGGTCGCTCTGTTGAACACATTATGAATAAGTCCTAAGAAACTCATTGACTATTTATACACAGCAAACATTTGATCAAGGCAATCTTTGCAGTATCACTTATTATTATTATTATTATTATTATTATTATTAAAGGATAAACATAAATTGGTGATATTAGATATAGGTAGATTCAGCAGACTAATATTCAAAAAGTAACAGATGGCATTTTACAGGATCATTTATATTTTCCAAAACACCTTTAAAAGATTCTACATGGGTATTTAAACTTCTGAGCTCATCGGTACATACTTTCTATTATGGCCTCATGCACACAGTTATATGGTGTAAGAATAGGGGCAGTCTTGGGACTTCACTTAATTTCCACACCATATGGAGTTTTTTCTATTGGATTCCATATAAATTAGAGTGAAAATAATTTGTGGCATGCTTTATCAGATGCCATGTTGTGGAGATACTCTGTGCTAGTGTGCCTAAGCACTGCTCCTAGGTGAGAATATCTCCCCCATATAGCGGCACACAAAGCTGACAGTTTGTTCTTTAACGCAAACCTTCATGGACTTACATTGCACATCGCCTCTGAACTATACATATTACATTCAACAGTAAAAAAATTGGCTGCATGGTTTAGTCCTTGTGCCCCCTTTAAATGTAATTAATCTGTTCAAAACTTATTTTTTTTTAATTCACAGCTCGGAAGTTGACTGGTATCATGGTCCTGATTTCCTATCAACTGAACAGGGATTTTCAGCTCTTCGCCATTCAGGTGAGAATCTTTCGCCCTTTTTTATAGCTATTTGGTGAGCTCTGTTTTTCATATTCAGTTCTGTGTGCTTTTTTGTGCCCCTCTACCAGAATGTGCAATTTTATAGAATGAGCATTATGTCAGCTGTACTTTTCCAGTTTAATGTATGTGTCGTGTATAATTAGGAAAATGAAACTGTGCTGAACCACCACCTAGACAAGAAGGCAATTTTTTTTCTGAGACTGTTTTCATGTAAAAGTCCCAAGTACACCTGATACAGAAATGCTTGTGTGGTATCACATACATACCAATAACCACGTTGTGTGTTTCTCTCAGAGTAAAGGTAAAGATTTTACCAAATTGAAAAAGTCTCTGTAACCTCAAGGAAAGGCTAAGTTCACACAACACTTTTTGCCTCTTAATGGCTTGTCCGAATTCCTAAATAACTACTCTTTGACCTTCTCTCTGGTAGTGTGTGTCTTTTTTTTTTTAGCTGGACTAAAGTATCATAGTAGACTACATCAATAAGGTGGCCAAACTGAGTCCAAAGTTATATGTATTGGACTCTAGTTGTCTCATTGAAGTTAAGAGCACATCTGATTCTCATTTTTTGGGGATTGAGATAGGTGCTCCTAACAGAGTCAGGAACAGGCAGCAAAACATGGTCTGAACATGGCCTTAGGCCCTGTAAACACCATCATTCTTCATCCTATAAAATGGTTCTTTTTTTACAAGAATAGAAAATGTGCCTCTAAAACTGGATTCTGATTCTTTTGCATTGCGGTTGCCATTTACGTCTAATACAGTACAAGAAACAAAGCAGTCCAGATCTTGCTTTCAATAGGACAGAAAAAGGTGATCTGTACCATGTTTGTGTCTTATTACATCCTGTTTTAATAGTAAATTTGACAAAACACAACAACAGTATCCTTCGACATGATGCACATACAAGCTGTGAACAAAAGCTTCCTAAAAAGGGAACCTGTCACCAGTTTTGCCATATCTCAACTAAAACTATCACTTTATTCAGCGCCTGTGGTGCCCTCCATAAATGCTTATATAATCCCCTGAATCCCACTGTATACCCCCAAAAACCTTTTTAAATTCTCCCACGCTGTATGGTAATCTGGTCGGACCAGTCTGATGGGCGTGGATTCGTTTTGACAATTGTGTAGTTTTTCAGGGGACTGGCCCAATGACATTGTCTTGTCTTGTTTTGTTCCATTGCGCTAAGTGCTGTACTAGGGCTGAATGGATAGAGATAAGTACCTTCATACAATGTAGCACATTGATTTCCCAACCAGGCGTAAAATGTATCACAGTGAAGAAGAAGTATTGTGGTTTTTATAATCCCTATTTTAATTTAATTTTTCAATAGAAGTCATTTGTGTCAATGAGAAATGCATTAACTGTGGTTTGTTTTTCTTGGATTCTACAAACATTCCTTTTTCTAATTATTGGATACATTGAAAACTGCTCCCATTTTACTTCTCCCCCTCTTTGGAATGTCAACAAAGGGAGTGCTGCTGATCTGCATGTCATGAGACACCTGTGCTGATGTTGCAAGCCAAATTAACCCTTTTTTTTCAGAGACGGCTATGATTGTTTGTTATTTTGCAGGCTGTGGAGCATATTTTAAAATGTTCTTGATCTTTCATTTCTTACTGTTTAAAAATGTTATTTTGTCTGCACATAAAATTGAAAGGATATGTATGAACATTTTACTTACACACAGACACACACACTCTATAAAAATGCACACACAGATCTATACTTTCTGACTCTACAGTAGATGGGAAGACTGAAAAAACATCCCTGGTGAGAGATTGACCTCAGCAAAATCCTTCACATGAATATTCCAACCAGTACCCAACTGCTCCACTAGTACTGCCATCTTAAGAGACTTAGTAAAAAATGTAAATAAAACATGTAGATACTTGGTTCTCTGTTGAAGAAATGGCTATTAAGAAAAAACAATTCAGCACTGTACAGAGCCAAAAATGTCGCAACTGCTTTTTTTTGTGTGATCTAGGGTTGTATGTGATCTTGGGTGCTTATCTGGCCAAGTCCAGAGGATAAGTGATTGCATCACTGTCTATTCAGAATTATTTTTCTGTTCTATCTAAATGAAGAGAGACTACACACGTGCAACCACAATCTGCTGGAAATGGAGATCATAGATTACCAAGATGTGTGCCGATCTCTTCTGTCAGATTAGTAACATAACAGTTCACCAATTATGACATCCAGAAAACACTTAGAATCTACCTAATGCTATTTTCCTTTTTTTCTCAAACTTCTCCACATCGGAATGAATTGGATCACACTATGCCGACACTTTGATCAAACTCTGACCAGAGTTTGATCAGTGTCATTTGTATAATCAGCCCAAATCTCTTGGATGAGAGAACCAGAGAGTTTGGAAACTACACCCCTCGAGGATTTTATCCAGGGGCATAGTGAGAATTTTGAATCCACAGATACGGCACAGAATTTGATAACATTAGGTTGTCATATTGAAAAGGTTTTTGTTTTTCACAAAAATCTTGCTTTAGCCCTAAATTTTTCACTTTTGCAAAAGGTAAAGCCAAAAAGTAACAACGGTAATTAGAGCTTATATACAGAAAACATCCACGCTAACTGTGGCATCAAAGTAGACTACACAGGCGCAGAGACATAAAGTATAGAATAAAAAAAGCCAGCCTTCGGTACATAGGTATACAGGCATATTGGATAGATCCACAACGTTTTCACATATCCACACATGAAGATGTGCAAGTGTCAACAAGTATATATGTTAAGTAAAATATAAGATCTATCAATAAGTGAAATGTATGAATATATATGATTCTGAACAATATAAATCAAAAAGCATTTGAGAGAAAGACCAGCCTTAAGGCTATGTGCCCACAATGCAGAAATGCTCTGGATTTTTCCTGAGCGTTTCTGCATCTCCCTGGCAGAAAAAACGCATGCGGATTGTACATGCGTTTTCCTGCCAGGGACAAGCGGAAGTGAAGCGTTCTTCACATGCATTTCTGCATGCGGGTTGACAAGTTGTTTCCAAGCGATTTTAGCATCACTTGGAAAGTGCTTGACAACTTGGTCACACTATATAAATCCATGCAACCGGCATGGATTTATGTACTGTGACCGAAAGAATGTTTAAAAATAAAAAAGAAATCTATACTTACCTTCCAATGGCCCCCGCAGTCTTGCTTCACTCCGTCCTGGCTGCCGGCAGATCGCGGTACACTGAAGGACCTGCCGACGTCAGCGTCGCGTGACCCGTCACATGACTATGACGTCAGCGCAGGTCCTCCAGTCCATCGCGAGCTGCAGGCAAGCACAGACAAGGAGACTGGGGGTCATCAGAAGGTAAATATAATATTTATTTTTTTATTTTATTCTTTTTTTTTTTTTACAGTTTCTATGGTACCCAGGTCCAGAGGAGAGTCTCCTCTCCTCTAGACCTGGGTACCATCCGCACATTGAACGCATGTATTCCGCATGTGCTTATCTAGTGAAGCGGAATACATGCGTTCTAATTATTATTATTATTATTATTTATTATTATAGCGCCATTTATTCCATGGCACTTTACATGTGAAAAAGGGGTATACATACAAGAACAATTACAATAATCTTGAACACAATGTGACAGTGACTGGTACAGGAGGAGCGAGGTCCCTGCCCGCGAGGGCTCACAATCTACAAGGGATGGGTGAGGATACAGTAGGTGAGGGTAGAGCTGGTCGTGCAGCGGTGTGGTGGATCAGTGGTTACTGCAGGTTGTAGGCCTGTCGGAAGAGGTGGGTCTTCAGGCTCCTTTTGAAGGTTTCCACGGTAGGCGAGAGTCTGATGTGTTGGGGTAGAGAGTTCCAGAGTAGGGGGGAAGCACGGGAGAAATCTTGGATGTGATCGTGGGAGGAGGAGATAAGAGGGGAGTAGAGAAGGAGATCTTGTGAGGATCGGAGGTTGCGTGCGGGTATGTAACGGGAGACTAGGTCAGAGATATATGGAGGAGATAGTTTGTGATTGGCTTTGTATGTCATGGTTACAGTTTTGAACTGGAATCTCTGAGCAATGGGGAGCTAGTGAAGAGATTGACAGAGAGGAGAGGCCGGGGAATAGCGGGGGGACAGGTGGATTAGTCAGGCAGCAGAGTTCTAATGCAAGTCAATGGCGGCGAAAACACAGCGCTTCCGCAAAATAATTGGTAGTGCTGTGTTTTTTTCCGCAATGATAATCCGCAGCGGAAATTTCCGCAGCATGTGCAGAGCACATGCGTATTATCATTGGGGAACATGGCAGGCCTTCTACCATGCGTTTTTTAAGCGTTTTTGCAACGTTTTTGCCGCTGCGGAAACGCTTATTAAATGCATCGTGGGCACACAGCCTAAGTGTGAGGACATAATGGAAAGGGAATGAAGAAAACGGTGTGTTCAAAGATCGGTTGGTATGTATGTTGAAATACAAGAAAGCATTGGTATACCAAGGCAAACATCCAAAAAGAAAAAAAAGGCTAGTATGTATATGAATATGCACTGCCCATGCCCACACAAAGTGTGTGCTATATATTAAGCCAAGCCATAAATGCCTGGGTGTCATAAATAGTGAAAAACTATTATTACATATTGTTACACCCAGGCATTTCTTTCTTTATCCATGCTGAAAAAACACTGCTAAAACACTGATCACACCAGTACTGTTTTTTCACGTATGTGCTTCATATGGACTTGTGAAGAAGACCTTAGGCTACGTTCCCACAGTGAGGTTTTTGGTGAATTTTTTTACACTGTGTATTTTTGAAAACATGCAAGTAACCTATTTTACTCAATATGTACAGAAATGGTGCAGAAAATCTGCAACATTAAAAACTCCTCATCGGAACGTAGCCTTACAGGTACACTAACAGCTCAGTGTTACATTGATTTGATCATGAAATTAGTGGAACAGCCATTTCTCCAAAGTATTCTTTCAACACAAGAATGCTAGGCTGCATATTGCTTGTGTAACTGTGAGCATCCTGCGTGGCCTAAATGTGCTAACATGGCCTGCAGTATCTTCGGACTTGTCTCCCATTGAGCACAACTGATATGTTGGCAATTGCAAGGGGAGCTGCTAGCATCTCATTTTGATGCTTTCCATACCCAAGTGCATTCAGAGTATTTCTACAGGCGCTCATACTCGATATTGAACAAATCAAAACGTTTTCAACATTTTTACAATATTTCATAATTTCCCATCATTAACATGTCTGTCAATCCTGTTTTTTTCATAAGTCCATGCCTTTTCCGCCTTGCTATTGCAATTTCAATGTTGAGGAGGGTAGTTCACTGCTATATTGTGAAGAAAATACCACAATCAGATTACTTCTGGATAAATACTAAATCTATTAAAATACATTTTTATTACAAGTTACATATACATTCTCATATTTCTACATTATTTACTTGTATTTTAGGAAAATGTGAGTGCAAGGATCAAGTTTTAGAAAATGCAAAAGTGTTCTGTGACATGAGGTACTCCTATGGTGAGTTACATTGTTTATTCTTACAATAGAAACATCTTTTTTTAGGACTCATTCCTTTCTCAGAAGATAATAGAATTGTATTAACCAAATTCCAGAGCCAAATGAATAATAATAATGTTGTATTTTTCCCTTGCTCTAATTTTATGTGATGTTATTAGTGATTTCCGGGGTTGCTCGGCGGGAGCTCGGGTCCCCTCCCTGCATGTTTGGCTCTCTTTAGAGTGCCAATCAACATGCAGGAATGCCTGCCACTCATTGTAATGCCGCAGCCATGGTGGTTGTGGCATTACAGTGATTGGCTGGCCGCACAGCGTCATCAGGTCTATATCAGACCTGGCGCCGCTGTGCTCGTCACACTCCGGAATCAGGCAGAGTAGGGAGAGGTGGTACTGCGTCAGGGAGAGATTTGTTTGTGTATTAGGTAGTGTAGGGAGAAAAACCGTACATTACACATATCCATCTTAACAAACAGTCCTTTTGAGGACTAACTAATCCATCTGCAGAGATATCAGGCAGGCAGTGTATACAGTCCCTGACAGAAGTTATGTCGCTTATCCATGTTATGTAAATAAAAGCTTATAACCTGATGTTAAATTCATCCATTGGTTTTATAAATTACTCTTTTGAAAGCTGAAACCCTCCCAAATTTGGTTTAGGTTAAGAAAATAAATTGGCATCAATGCTGAAATATTGATCATTTAATGAACACAGAATGGTCAGATTTTGGCAAGACAAAAGTTTTGTCGCCTGCTCATATAATGCACCCAATCCTAGTTTACATCCTCACCAGTGCTCAGTAAATGATCGATTAATTAGTGGGTGTGTATAAAAAGAAACCCAGCACCCCAGACCTTCACTTGAACTGCAACTTGAGCTCTGACAACATATCAAAAATCCACCCTGCGACCAAAGCCTTGATTATCAAGAGGCTGAAGACCAGATCCACTGCAGAGGTGGCTGGCATCTTTAATGTGTCTCAGCGTCAAGTACAAAGAATTAAAAAAAGATTTGAAGAGACTGGAGATGTGTTTGACAAGCCCAGGTCCAGCAGACCCCGCAAGACAACTGCTCAGGAGGAACGTTTGTTGGTTAGAAAATCCAAAGCAAGCCCCTCTTCCACTGCAGCAGAGCTCCAACAGGCCTGGTCACCTCAAGTCCCTGTGTCAACTAGAACAGTTTGTAGGATACTGTCTTGAAATGGCCTCCATGGTCGAATCAGTGCCCAGAAGCCAGCACTAAACAAAAGGCAAATAAAAAAACTGTGTGGCATTTGCAAAGTCCCACAGCCTTCTAAACAGATGGACACTGGAAAAGTGGCAGAAGGTGGATTTCTCTGATGAATCTTCAGTAGAATTACACCACAGCCGCCGCAAATACTGCAGGTGACCTAACTGGAGCCCGTATGGATCCAAAATACACTGAGAAAACAGTTAAATTTGGTGGTGGAAAGATCATGGTCTGGGTTACATTCAGTATGGGGTGTGCGAAACATTTGCAAGGTGGAAGGCAATATCAATAGCCTAAAATATCAAGAAGTATTAGCTACCTCTTACATTCCAAATCATAAAAGGGGTCAAATTCTGCAGCAGGATGGTGCTCCATCTCATACATCCATCTCATACTTCCATCTCTACAACAAAGTTCCTCCAGGCAAAAAAGATCAAGGTGCTCAAGGACTGGCCAGCCCAGTCACCAGACATGAACATCATTGAGCATGTTTGGGGTAGGATGAAAGAGAAAGCTTGGAAGACAAAACCAAAGAATCTAGATGAACTCTGGGAGGCATGTAAGACTGCATTCTTTGCTATTCCTGCTGACTTCATTAATAAATTGTATGAATCATTGTTGAACCGCATGGATGCAGTCCTTCAAGCTCATGGAAGTCACACAAAATATTAAATATGACTCTAATAGCACCACAACTTCATTCACCAATGTTATGCTACATATATTTGTATTTTAAGATAATTATTTGTTTGAATATCACATTACTTTCTGTGGGCGACAAAACTTTTGTCTAGCCAAAATCTGACCATTCTGTGTGAATTAAATGAACAATATTTCAGCATTAATGCCAATTTATTTTCTTAACCTAAACCAAATTTGGGAGGGTTTCAGCTTTCAAAAGAGTAATTTATAAAACCAATGGATGAATTTAACGTCAGGTTATAAGCTTTTATTTACATAACATGGATAAGCGACATAACTTCTGTCAGGGAGTGTATAGGCAGGCAAGGTATATAGCAGACTGCAGTGCATATAGCACAAGAGGCTCCTTTCCAATTCTGCCTGCTGCTGCTGTTCGCTATTTCTATACAAAGGCCCAGGTCTCAGGGGCCAGGAATACTTTTTTTGGATCTTAATCCTCATTATTTGCTTAAAAAGCAATCCAGAGAACACGTTTTTTCTGCACCATTTGCTTGTTGGCACTGCAGAATACTGCCAGGTCCTTTCCATATTACAGCGCTAGAAATCCAGCTATTTAAAACTGTGTTTTCTCCGTCACACGGATCACATATACGTTTTCAGAAAATACTGCCATTTTTGGCCTCCATTCCAATTTTTGTTCACTGAGTCAGCGACATTTTTGACACCGGTTTGCTGTTCAAACTAGTTACCCACAGGCCAGGTATTTAAAACTGTTTTCTCCGTTACATGGATCACATATACGTTGTCAGAAAATACTGCCATTTCTGGCCTCCATTAAAAATTTCTTTCAGTGTGTCAGTGAAGAAATTCAGACTAGTTTGTTGTTCAAACTAGTTACCTACAGGCCAGGTATTTAAAACTCTGTTTTCTCCGTCACACGGATCACATATAAGTTCGCTCCAAACTCAGTCATTTGTAGAGAGCGTGGAAGATACTGTCCTCCATTTAAAATGGGCAAGGCACATGGCAAGGGACGGGGAACTTGACGTGATGGTGATGGTGCATGCAGAGGCCGAGGACAAGGCCGTGGGCAAGCTGAAATTGTGCCACAACAAACACCCACATCTTCTCTCCCGACCTTCCTGTCCCAATTCCTAGTGGACCGCAGCACACCACTATTGAACCCAGAGCAGTGTCAAAAGGTTGTTGAGACAACTGATCCCACACTTGGACACTCTGAAGAGCTGTTCACTTTTCCATTTATAGATTCTGGCCTCTCGCCCGGTCCACTTGAAGCGAGGCAAGAGGAGATCGCGTGTAGCGATGCCCAAATATTTGAGCAGCCACGGTCACACGAAGGCGACGGTGGGAAAGTGTCATAATAGGTGGACGATGATGAGACACAATTGCCAGAAAGTCAGGAGGAGGACCAGGGTGCGGAAGTGGAAGACGAGGTGGCAGGAGGACATGCAGAGCGAGGAGAGCAGCACACAGGGGGAGGGAGGCAGAGCACCCCAACAGGCAGGAAGAAGCAGTGTGGTGGCCGCAGACAGGAGGCAGGCAACCGTTTCCCGTAACACCAACACGAAGGAAGTTGCCAGTACAACTGTTAGGTCTTCCCGAGTCTGGTTGTTTTTTAAAGTCTCTGCCGATAACCCCAAAAAGGCCATTTGCACCACCTGCCAGGCCAGCATCAGCAGGGGTGGCAAAGTGACCAGCCTGACCACCACCAGCATGATCAGGCACATGGCAGCAAAGCACCCGACTTTGTGGGCCAAACCCCAGGGTCCAGGAACAGTGTCTGCAGGTGGCACTATTGCTTCTTCCGCTGTTGTGCATGCCAGTGAATCCCCTGTCCAAGGTGCATGCGAAGATGCCTCCTGCCCTGCACTTGTCGTTGCGCACTCTCAAGGACCAGCATCAGGAAGCACGTCCATGTCCTTGTCCCAACGCAGCGTTCAGTTGTCCATACCCCAGTCCTTGGGACGCAAGCGCAAATATGCAGCCAATGCCCCACAGGCCACACTACTAAATTCTCACATTTCATGACTGCTTGCGCTCGAAATGTTGCCTTTTAGGTTCGTGGAGACGGAAGCATTCCGCAACCTGATTGCGGCGGCCGTCCCTCGGTACTCGGTCCCCAGCCGCCACTATTTCTCCCGGTGTGCCGTCCCCGCATTACACAAGCATGTGTCCCAAAACATTAGCCGTGCCCTCAACGCAGTTGCCGGGAAAGTCCACCTAACCACGGACACATGGACAAGTGCTTGTGGGCAGGGACGGTACTTCTCGCTGACGGCACACTGGGTTAACATAGTGGAAGCCGGGACCCAGTCGGACCTTGGGACGGAACACGTCCTTCCGACGCCAAGGATCGCAGGCCCTAGTTCAATCAGGGTTGCCCCCAGGGTCTACAGCTCCTGCACCTCAGCCTCCTCCTCCTCTTCAGCCTCCATCTCCGAAATGACCACATCAGTCACAAGCTGGAAGCACTGCAGCACTGCCTCGGCCAAGCGGCAACAGGCTGTGCTGAAGCTAACATGCTTAGGTGACAAACTGCACAATGCTGAAGAGTTGTGGACAGCTCTGAAAGGGCAGGCAGATCTGTGGCTCACACCGCTGAACCTACAGCCAGGCATGGTCGTGTGTGACAATGGCCGGAACCTGGTGGCGGCTCTGAGGCGAGGCGAGCTCACACATGTACCATGCCTGGCCCATGTGCTTAACCTCGTGGTTCAGTGGTTTCTCAAATCCTTCCCGGAGCTGCCGGATCTGCTTGTTAGAGTACGCCACCTGTGTGCCCCTGCCGTGTTTCAGCAGCGTTTGCAGCTTCCGGTTCCGACTGGTGTGTGATGTCCCCACACGTTGGAACTCTACACTGCAGATGTTGGGAAGGATTTCTGAGCAGAACAGGGCAGTTGTTGACTACCAGCATCAACAAGGCCGTCGGTATTCAGTTCAGACTCCACACATAAGACCTCAGGAGTGGACATGGATGTCAGATATATGTACCATCCTCCAAAACTTTGAGGACTCCACCAAGATGGTGAGCGGCGATGACACCATAATTAGCGTCACCATCCCGCTTCTCGGTCTTCTGAAACGCTCTCTGCTCACAATCAAAGAGGATGCATTGCAGGCGGAGCACGATGAGATGGAGCAAGGAACCATACAGGGTGAGTACACACAGCCAAGCCTCATCTCATCCCAATGTGGATTGGGTGACAATGAGGAAGAGGAGGAGGAGGAAGGAGAGGAGCTAGTTTCATGCACTATAGACAGTACTACCTGCACAGCTGTCATACCGTCTGTTCAGCGTGGATGGCCAGAGGACAGAGGAGGAGGAGGAGAGCATGGTCAGTCATCCTCTTGGTGAGGACACAGAAGTCTTGCCTGTTAGTAGTTTGGCACGCATGGCTGAGTTTGTTACGCTGCCTTTCCCATGACCCTTGCGTTCTCAAAATTTTGGGTGATAGGCATTACTGGTTGGTGATACTTCTAGACCCACGCTACAAGAAAAAATGTATATCTCTTAGTCCTGAGGCGGACAGGTCTACAAAAATGGGGCTGTGCCAGAAGGCCCTTGTTGCGGAACTATTAAAAAAATTCCCATCTGAAAACGCTGGCGGCAGAGGGCACACTTCGTTGGACAACCAAGGCGTACAGGCGAGAGAGACACAACTTCAATCCAGCAGAGACAGGGGAACACTGTCAAACTTCTGGGAGAGTTTTCTCAGACCCTCCCATCGCACAGGCCCTGAGGCGTGGGGTACTCTCACAAGGAGTGCAAAGTTTGGGTAGATGCTGAGGGAGTACCTTGCCGACCATACCAACGTCCTCCGTGATTCCTCTGTGCCTTATAATTATTGGGTATCCAAGCTGGATGCGTGGAATGAACTGGCTCTCTATGCCTTGGAGGTCCTGGCCTGCCCTGCCGCCAGCGTTTTATCAGAGTGGGTTTTTAGTGCCGCTGGTGGAATTATAACTGATAAGCGCATCCGCCTGTCAACTGAAAATGCTGACAGGCTGACTCTTATAAAAATGAACAAGGGCTGGATTGGGCCAGACTTCTCAACACCACCGAATGATAGCAGTGTAGCATAAACTCAAATCCAGTGTCTTTTCTTGGGAGGTGTATTCCCATGCACCTTTTCACACCCAGACATGGGTATACGCTTCCCGATTTTGGCTATTTTTTCTTGTCCTCCTCCTCCTCATCCTCCACCACCATATCACCAGGGTGACCGTGGTCCGTGATGCAACTCCCACATAATTTTTTTTAAAGGATGTTTATGATACCCGTAAAAAAAAATAATTATACAGTATGTTCATATATACCCCCCAGGGGTAAATGTTTGTCAGCCCATACACTTAGTGCATGGGCATTACAAGTATAGGAGGCCCGCTGCTTTCTAATGGGAACATTTTTTTATGAGGCCCTCCTCCACATCTCTTCCAAGGGGCATTGAAGTGCCTCCAAATTTTTGGCAGCCCTTGCATTCACTGTATAGGCCAACACTATGGGAGACTCTCTCCTTTCTAATGGGAATTTGTAGTTACTGTGGCCCTGCTCTATGTCTCTTTAAATTGTTAGTAAGGTTTCTCCTAAGTTTGGTCAGCCGTTGGACTCACTGCATACCCTATAACTGTATAGCAGACCCTCTCCTTTCTAATGGGAACATGTCGTATTTGTTACTGTGGCCCTCCTCTGTGTCTTTAATTTCTTAGTGGGGTTTTTCCTTAATTTGGTCAACCGTTGGACTCACTGCGTACCCTATAACTGTATAGCAGACTCTCTCCTTTTCTAATGGGGACATGTCGTACTCGTTACTGTGGCCCTGATCTATGTGTCTTTCATCTCCATCATCAATGAAACAGGATGTGTCTGATGATGTGTCACACACCACATTGCCAGATAAGGTTGTAAAATGTTAAAATGACATTTCCCGGTGAATGCATTTGCCTTAAAAACCAATGTAAAAAAAACAAAAAACAGTAAGATCTTTCTTTAGTATAAACAGAGTCGCCAATGCAACCTCAATGTAATCACATTGTTCAGCTCCTGCACCTCCTCCTCCGTCTCCGAAATGACCACATCAATCACAAGCTGAAAGCACTGCAGCACTGCCTTGGCCAAGTGGCAACAGGCTGTGCTGAAGATAACATGCTTAATGCTTAGGTGACAAACCGCCCAGCGCTGCAGAGTTGTTGAAAGCTGTAACACAGCAGCTTGATCTGTAGCTCTCACCGCTGAACATACAGCCAGGCATGGTCGTGTGTGACAATGGGCGGAACCTGGTGACTCAGAAATGACAGCCTGAGTAGATACGGTTTCCCTCTTTGCCAGTCCTTTCACCGAGCTAAAGAATATGGCTGTGGTGAAATACAACTCCCACTGAGAAGCTGTTTCAGATTGAAAAACATTGTGCCCACCAGAGGATTTGATTCTGAGGGCTCACCTTTCTCCTCCGCTCAAGAGCCCCATAGCCGCTGCAAAGTTAGCGCTATCATGAACTCTCCTGATGCAGAAGCAAGGGCACACCAGAGGATTCTCTGGTGGGACCGTCCAACCCTGCCGAGAACCAGTCTCGCCTAAGAAAAGTGTGTGGGAAGGTTCACGGACACTCTATGGCTGCTTTTTTTACTGAGGTGGAAACCCACGCAAACATGGGGAGAACATACAAAGTCCTTGCAGATGTTGTCCTTGCTGGGATTTGAACCCAGGATCCCAGCGCTGCAAGGCTTCAGTGCTAACCACCGATCCAATAAGCTGCCGTTCACCCTCTAATATCTAACAGGCTGGAGAAACTTGCACCTACTGCCACTCTTATCTTCAGCTCCTTTGTTAGAAAATAATGTATTTGGGCAGACACTCAGTCTACCAAATAAAATTCCTGAGAAGGAAATTGGGGATGGCTTCACTACTGTTACTGGGGGCAGTGCTAATACCATGGCGTCGCACCATAGTTTACTGGAAATATTCCAGGCTGGAAGGAGGCAAGCAAATTCCCACAGAAAAGTACCAGCAGTACTGTTCAGGAACCCGCGCTTGTAGAAGGCGGAGACAACACCGGGAGAAGTAGTGACGGCTGGGGACCGAGTATGGACACGAGGCACCAAGCATGAGGTTGTGAAAAGCTTCTGCCTCCATAAGCCTAAAAGGCCACATTTCAAGTGAAAGCAGCTGCCCTGAAATCTTGCAGTTTAGTATTGCAGCCTGTGGGTGGGTGGCTGGCTGCATACTTGTGCTTGCATTCCAAGTAACAGAAAACTAAGCAGATGGTGACCTCTATCATCATCATGGCCTCACCTCGGCAATATGAACTCTCCTGAAGGAGAAGCCAGGGTCCACTGGAGGAGTCTCCGGTTTTCTGGTGGGTCCGTCCAACCCTGCCGAGAAGCAGCCCTGGCTAAGAAAAGTGTGGGGGAAGGTTCCCGGACACTCTATGGCTGTTTTTTTAATGTGGATCGGACGTGCTTATGCATGTTATTTCTCAAACCGGATTGCAGATCAGGCCATTGCCCAACTCTGTAGTCATGAAATTAAATGCGCAAAGAAAGATGTTTGTGTGTCAAAGCACCACCGAGAAGTGCGAGTTGATGTTGGACGGGCTGCCATTGCTTCTGCAAAAGCTGCTTTAGAGGACTTCCTGGGAGAAATGACACCCAGAGTAGACACAATTTCCCTCTATGCCAGTCCTTTCACCAAGCTAAAGAATATGGCTGTGGTGAAATACAACTCTCAGCAAAAAAAGCTGTGGACTGGCTCCGTACCATCCCTGGCCACATTCACCTGTCCACTTGTTTGTGGTTAGGCGGTCCTTCCCAGTAAGTGCACTGGGGAGGGCACGGGTAATGTTGTGGGACCCGTGCTTGTGGAAGGCGGAGACGACACCGGGAGAAACAGTGGCGGCTGGGGACCGAGTATGGACACCCGGCCGCCGCTGGCATGAGGTTATGAAAAGATTCCGCCTCCATGAGCCTAAAAGGCCACATTTCAAGCAAAAGCGGCTTTGGAGGACTTCCTGGGAGAAATGACAGCTGGGTAGATGTGGTTTCCCAAGTCCTTTCACCAAGCTAAAGAATATGGCTGTGGTGAAATACTACTCAGCAAAAAAAGCTGTGGTCTGGTTCCGTACCGTCCCTGGCCACATTCACCTGTCCACGTGTTTGTGGTTAGGCGGTCCTTCCCAGTAAGTGCACTGGGGAGGGCACGGGTAATGTTGTGGGACCTGTGCTTGTGGAAGGCGGAGACGACACCGGGACAAATATTGGCGGCTTGGGACAGAGTATGGATACCCGGTCGCCGCCGCCATAAGATTGTGGACAGCTTCTGCCTCCACGAGCCTAAAAGGCCACATTTCAAGTGCAAGCAGCTGTCAAAAATTTGGCAGTAAAGTATAGTTGCCTGTGGGTTGGTGGGTGGCTGGCTGCATACTTGCGCCTGCATTCCAAGGAATGGGGTAGGGACAGCTGAACGCTGCACTGGGACAAGGACGTGGACGGTGATTGTTGCAAGTCTGCAACGACAGGTGCATGGCGGGAGGCATCTTCGCATGCGCGAAGGATCACTTATGATGGGCACACTTTTAGGCAGTGACCTGGGAGTCAGAGATGCTTCCAGAGGTCCCATGCTGTTCCCATGTCTCTTCAGCACTGTATGCATGTGTCGGATGTGTCACACACCACATGGCCAGATAAGGTTGTAAAATGTTAAAATGACATTTCCTGGTGAATGCATTTGTCTTGGTTGAAAGCAATGCAAAAGTGCAAAAACGCATCAAAAACGCTGTGTGTGAACATAGCCCAAGGTGTGGAGGAGTATTTTTGTTTTTGATTATTTATTTTGCCTTATATACAAGTCAATACCCTGGAAAGGATGTTCCTTAACATATTTCCCAGGAAAATCCATTTTGGTTTTGTTTTTTATGTTTTATTGTGAATCCGTAAAAGTGGCGTAATACTCTGACAACGTTGTTGACAGCAGTGATCTGGGAGTCAGAGATACTTCCAGGGGTCTTCCTCATGCTGTTCCCATGTCATTTGAGCACTGTTCCCATCGATTTGGGCAATTTTTAGGCCCTCTGCAGACCGCCGGGAGGAGCCGCCTGAAAAATGCTCGAGTTTCCCATAGACTTACATTGGGCTCATTGCTCGGGTCAAGCACCCGAGTATTCCAATGTGCTCGACCCGAGCAACGAGTACCCAAGCATTTTAATGCTCGCTCAACACTAGATGTTATTGGTTAATCAAAACAATGACTTTTGTAGAATTGCCTTCACAGTCATGCTCAATTTCAGTATACATGCTATTTCATGAATATTAAATTACTGTTTCTAGATGGCAAACTTGCTTACCTAGGTGTATTCTTCATTTACATTATATCATATAATTTCACTACAGAGTATATAAAAATCAGCGCACTCATGACACCGCCGCGGAGCACACAGGGATTTTACCATGTCTAACTCTAGCCAGTACCAGCGTCAGGAAGTTTTTTCTATGGGCAGAGTTCACGCCCTGCTCTGTTCACCGCGTCCCCAGCCTCAGCCTCCTATGAAGTATATACTCAAGTCTTACCCTCCTATGATGTATATACCTCAGTCTCAGCCTCCTATGATGTATATACCTCAGTCTCAGCCTCCTATGATGTATATACCTCAGTCTCAGCCTCCTATGATGTATATACTGCACTCAGCTTCATATGAATATGCCGCAGTCCCTGCCTACTATGATGTACAGTGGCAAGTAACAGTTATTGTGAACAGTTAAGCAAGTTGAAGATGAAATGATCTCTAAAAGGGCTGAAGTTAAAGATGACACATTTTCTTTGTATTTTAGGAAAAAAATATACATATCATTTTTTACATTTTAAAAATTACAAAAAGATAAATGGGCCGATTCAAAAGTTTGGGGCACCCTTGGAAATTTGTGTGCTTAGATAACTTTGACCAAGGTTTTAGACCTTAATTAACCTGTTAGGGTTATGTCTTGTTCACTATCAACGTTATGAAGGGCCAGATTATGCAAATTTCCTAGCTTTATAAAAACTCATTCTCCTCTAACCTTGTGCCAAAAAACAGAAGCCATGGGTTCTTCTAAACAGCTGCCTAGCACTCTGAAAATGAAAATGGTGGAGGCCCACAAAGCAGGAGAAGGCTATAAGAAGATAGCAAAGGGTTTACAATTTACCTTTTCCTCAGTTCGAAATGTGATTAAGAAATGGCACTTAACAGGAATAGTGGAGGTCAAAATAAGGTCTGGAAGACCAAGCAATATTTCAGCGAGAGCTTGACTGCAAAAGACCTTCAGAAAGCTTTAGCAGACTCTGGAGTTGTGGTACATTGTTCTACTGTTCAGAGACACCTGCACAAATATGGCCTTCGTGGAAGAGTCAACAGAAGAAAACCTCTCCTGCATCCTCACCATAAAATTCAGTGTTAGAAGTATGAAAAATAACATCTAACAAGCCTGATGCATCTTGGAAACATGTCCTTTGGACCGATGAGGTTACAATAGAACTCCTTGGCCACAATGATCAAAGGTACGTGTGCAGAAAAAATGGCACAGAATTTCAGGAAAAGAACATCTCGCCAACCATTAAGCATGGGGGTGGATCAATTATACTTTGGAGTTGTGTTGCAGCCAATGGCATGGGGAACATTTCACGGGTAGAGGGAAGAATGGATTCAATGAAATTTCAACAAATTCTTGATGCAAACTTAACACCATCCGTAAAAAATCTGAAGTTGAAAAGAGGATGGCTTCTACAAATGGATAATAATCCTAAACACGTCAAAATCACAATTGACTACCTCAAAAGGCGCCAGCTGAAGGTTTTACAGTGGCCATCACAGTCCCCTGATCTGATCATTATTGAAAATGCAGTGCATGCAACATGACCCAGGAATTTTGCAGAACTGGAAGAATTTCCCAAGGAAGAATGGATGAAAATCCCTCAAGACTTGAAAGACTCTGGTCTGGCTACAAAAAGCGCTTACAAGCTGTGACACTTTCAAAAGTGGGTACTGCTAAATACTAACCATGCAGGATGCCCAAACTTTTGCAGCAGCCCATTATCCTTTTTGTAATGAAAGGAAGAAAAAAAATTATATATAATCTATATCATTTTATTTATTTGCCTAAAATACAAAGGAAATGTGTCATTAACTTTAGGCCTTTAGAGATCATTTCATCTTCAACTTGCTTAACCGGTTCCCGACCGCCCACTGTAGATAAACGTCGGCGCTTGCTGGGCTCTGTGCAGCACCGACGTTTAAAAACGGTGGGTGGTCTCGCAGCGCTCAGGACCCCCAGGGTCCTGCAAGCTCTGCGATTCCGGTGCAGAGCGTTAGCTCTCACAGGGGACATCATCGGGACCTGATTGGATCAGGTCCCAGTAATGTTAACCCTTTGCTATGTTCTATATGCCGCGATCTATAGTGATCGCGGCATATAGAAGATAGAAGGAGGAGAGGGGGTCGTCTTACTTACCTCTCCGACGACCCCTGATACCTTCCAGGACCTGGGGTTGCTATGGCAGCTGGAGATCACATGACCGCCTCCAGATCTGCCATATATGGTGTCCTGCCTGGCTCAGCCTGCAGCTGAAGCCAGGCAGGAGACTATGGCTGTGAAACAGTCAGCGAAGATCTCATGTAATGTAATACATGTCTATTACATTACATGAGATCAGTGATCAGAAAAATAAAAATTAATGTCCCATACAGGGACTAAGTAAAAATGTAGAAAAAAAGTTTTTAAACTGTAAAAAAAAATCACAGAATAAATAAAAATTAATAAATAAAATATTAAACCAATAAATCCGTATATTTTTACAAAACCAAAAAAAGTACACATATTTGCTATCGCCGCGTCCGAAACAACCCGTGCTATAAAACTGTCACACTAATTAACTCCTTCTGTGCACACCGTAATAAAAATAAATAAAAAACGGAGCAAAAAAATATGCTTTTTCATCATATCGCCAAACAAAAAGTGGAAAAAAATGCGATCAAAAAACAAAATAGAAATAAAAATGGTACCGCTGAAAACGTCATCTTGTTCCTCGAAAAAAAGCCGCCATACAGCTCCATCAGCCGAAAAATAAAAAAGTTATAGCGCTCAGAATAAAGCAATGCAAAAAAAATATTTTTTTCTATAAAATTGTTTTATTGTGTAAAAGCGCCAAAACATAAAAAAAATACAGTAAGTGTAGTATCGCTGTAAACGTACTGACCCGAAGAATAACGCTACCTGATCACTTTTACCACACGCAGAACGGCATAAAAAAAAAAACTCAAAAAACAATTCCTGAATTGTTTGTTTTTGTTAATTTTACCTCCCAAAAAACGGAATAGAAAGCGATCAAAAAATGTCACGTACCCAAAAATGGTACCAATAAAAATGTCAACTCGTCCCGCAAAAAACAAGCCGTCACATGACTGTCGGCTGAAATATGGAAAAATTATAGCTCTGAAAATATGGTGATGCAAAAACTAGATTTTGCAAAAAAAAAGCGTCTTTTAGTGTGTGACAGCTGTCAGTCATAAAAACCCGATATAAATCTGCTATCTCTTTAATCGCACCGACCCGAAGAATAAAGTAATCTAATCAGTTATATCACACTAGGAACGGCGTAAAAAATTAATAAAACCAATTCTTCACCTGCTACTGATTTGTTTATTATGTCTCCCAAAGATCGCAGTAAGGCTCTGCCCACATTTATCCTGCGCTCTGCGCTGAGCACTTAGACCAGAGTTTCCGTGTAAATCTCTGAAATACGTGATTCAGCCGGAACCCATGACGGAAGATTCCCTGTAATGAGGCAGATATAGGCCACTGTGGACGCCGTCTAGCCTGGGATCCCACAGTGTCATTTGTTTTAGGCATGCATAAAAGTGCGGTTGGCCACAGTTTTGTGCACTTCTGAAAAAAAGGACACCGCTAAACAGAGGCCAGACGGAGTCCAGAGTAACTCTGCTGCCTCATTACAGTGAATGGATCCGGCAGGGGTTTCATCTGAATTACATCACTTGGAAATTTAGATGGAAACCCCGATGTAAGTGCTCAGCCTAGAGCGCCGGATAAATGTTACGTAAAATGTTCCCAATAAAAGCTTCAACTCAGTCCTCAAAAAAAGCTAGTCCCCACTCAGGTCCGTCATCTGTTAAAAATATAAGGGACTTCCAAGTTACTGGTAGCAGAAAGGCTCTGGAAAAGCGAAATGGCCCTTGCCCCCCAAAAGAGATTCAGAAAATTTTGTGCTCCCAAATCCAACTGCCTATTCTACAATAATTTGTTCTCCAATTGTCAAATAGCGCTCCGTCCCCCCCAGATCTCGCCATATGGCTGAGCAGTACGATACAGTCACATATGGAGTATTGCCACTTTTAGAAGAAATTGTGTGACACATTTCGTCACCATTTTTACCCATTGCCCTGTGTGAAAATTTAAAATCTGAGGGTAAAACATTTTTTTGTGGTAAAAATATAATTATGCTTTTTTCACTGCCCAATGGTATAAATTTAAAAATTAAAAAATACTCACTACTTCCCTAGATGAATTCCTTGAGTGGTGTAGTTTACAAAATGGGGTCACTTGTGGGGGTTTCTGCTGTTTCGGCATGTCAGCGACTCTTCAAATGTGACATGGTGTCTGCTGCCTATCCCAGCCAACATAGCGCTCCTTTCTCTTCCAAACCCTGCCGTACACCAAAGCAGTGGTTTTCCCCCACATATGGGGTATCGGCGTACTCAGAAGAAATTGTACAACAAATTTCATGGTGCAATTTATCCTGTTACCCTTATGATAATACAAAATTAGGGAATGAAAAACATTTTTTGTGGGAAAAATGTGAAAATTTTATTTTTACGGCTCAATATTATAAACTTCTGTGAAGCAGCTGGAGGTGCAAGGTGCTCACCACACATCTAGATAAGTTCCCTAATGGGTCTAGTTTCCAAAATGGTGTCACTTGTGGGGGGTTTCCACTGTTTAGGCACATCAGGGGCTCCCCAAATGCAACATGGCGTCCGCTAATTATTCAAACAAATTTTACATTCAAAAAGTCAAATGGCGCTCCTTCCCTTTTAAACGCTGCCGTGCGCCCAAACAGTGGTTTGCCTCCACATATTTGGTATCAGCGTGTTCAGGAGAAATTGCACAACAAATTTAATGGTGCAATTTTTCCTATTACCCTTATGATAATGCAAACTTAAGGGATGAAATACGTTTTTGTGGGAAAAATGCGAAAATTTTATTTTTACAGCTCAATATTATAAACTTCTATGAAGCACCTTGGGGTTCAAGGTGCTCACCACACATCTAGATAAGTTCCCTAAAGGGTCTAGTTTCCAAAATGGTGTCACTTGTGGGGGGTTTCCACTGTTTAGGCACATCAGGAGCTCTCCAAACGCAACATGGCGTCTGCTAATTATTCAGACAAATTTTACATTCAAAAAGTCTAATGGCGCTCCTTCCTTTCCGAACCCTGCAGTGCGCCCAAACAGTGGTTTTCCCTCACATATCACGTATCAGCACGCTCAAGAGAAATTGCAAAAAAAAATTTGGGGTCCATTTTTTCCTGTTACCCATGTGAAAATAAAAAAAATGGGTCTAAAGTAACATTTTTGTGAAAAAAGTTAAATGTTCATTTTTTTCTTCCACATTCCAAAAATTCCTGTGAAGCACCTGAAGGGTTAATAAAGTTCTTGAATGTGGTTTTGAGCACCTTGAGGGGTGCAGTCTTTAGAATGGTGTCACTTTTGGGTATTTTCTGTCATAAAGACCCCTCAAAGTGACTTCAAATATGATGTGGTCCCTAAAAAAATGTTTTTGTAAATTTTGTTGGAAAAATGAGAAATCGCTGGTCAGCTTTTAACCCTTATAGCTCCCTAACAAAAAAAAATTTTGGTTCCAAAATTGTGCTGATGTAAAGTAGACATGTGGGAAATGTTATTTATTAACTATTTTGTGTGACGTATCTCTCTGATTTAAGGGCATGAAAATTCAAAGTTTGAAAATTGCAAAATTTTCAAAATTTTCGCCAAATTTCCGATTTTTTTCACAAATAAACGCAAGTTATATCAAAGAAATTTTACCACTATCATGAAGTACAATATGTCATGAAAAAACATTCTCAGAATCAGGGGAATACGTTGAAGCGTTCCAGAGTAATTACTTCATAAAGTGACAGTGGTCAGAATTGAAAAAATTGGCCCGGTCACGAAGGCAAAAACAGGCTCTGGTGCGAAGTGGTTAACTGTTCACAATAACAGTAATTTTGACCAAGGGTGCCCAAAATTTCACATGCCAGTGCATTACCAGCAAATGTAATGTATTATGAGCTAATATAATCAGGCTGAGAAGGTCCATTGTTATTCGGCCCTTGCCAGCCTAAAAATACCAGCCAGCAGCAGCCCCAGAAGTGGCGCATCACATGAGATGCACCAATTCTGGCATTTTGCCTTTGCTCTTTCGATTGCCCTAGTGCGGTGGCAATCGGGATAATGTGGCTTGGGGTTGATGTCAGCTGTCAATAATCACAGCTGCCATCAAGCCCTGGTGTTAATAATGTTGAGATGTCTGTCAGACACCCTCATTACTGACCCAGTAATAACAGAAAAAAAATACACACACCAAAAAATGCTTTATTTGAATAAACACTCCCCAAACATTCCCTGGTTCACCAATTTATTAAAAAAAATATCATGCAGGTCCGATGTAGTCCAAGGAATCTGGCATTGTTCACAAATGGAAACCTGGAAAACCTGGAAATAGAAACAAGACACTCTCCTTCGTTCACCAATTTATTCGAAAATAAGGGTCCCACGCAGCTCTGACTTAGTCCAGTGCTTCCCAGGACGTCCTCGATTCCGTCATTAAAAGCCTTTCGAGACTCATTCTGAGTCTCCTTAGGCTTTTAGCAGCAACCACTCCCAGCTCACGCTGCGCTCTGCGAGACCCAGCGGCTCTGAATAGCGGTGACATCAGTAATGATAACGCTCATCAGAGTCGTTTATTATATGTAGAGGCTTGTAAATTTATATATCTGCAGGATATCTATCTATTCTGTCTTTCTATATATTATATATCTAATATCTTTATCTTTCATCTTTTTATGTTTATATATAAAATAGCTTTATTATTTGACAACAAGATTTAATTTACATAGAGTATTATTATAATATGCAAAACATGGTGTAAAAAAAGCATTGCATACGGATGGCAAGCACTTGTAATACACATGACATACAGTTATATGAAAAAGTTTGGGCACCCCTATTAATCTTAAGCTTAATATTTTATAAAAATTGGTGTTTTTGCAACAGCTGTTTCAGTTTGATATATGTAATAACTGTTGGACACAGTAATGTTTCTGCCTTGAAATGAGGTTTATTGTACTAACAGAAAATGTGCAATCTGCATTCAAACAAAATTTGACAGGTGCATAAGTATGGGCACCCTTATCATTTTCTTGTTTTAAATACTCCTACCTACTTTTTACTGACTTACTAAAGCACTTTTTTTGGTTTTGTAACCTCATTGAGCTTTGAACTTCATAGCCAGGTGTATGCAATCATGAGAAAAGCTACTTAAAGTGGCCACTTGCAAGTTGTTCTCCTGTTTGAATCTCCTCTGAAGAGTGGCATCATGGGCTCCTCAAAACAACTGTCAAATGATCTGAAAACAAAGATTATTCAGCATAGTTGTTCAGGGGAAGGATACAAAAAGCTGTCTCAGAGATTTAACCTGTCAGTTTCCACTGTGAGGAACATAGTAAGGAAATGGAAGAACACAGGGACAGTTCTTGTTAAGGCCAGAAGTGGCAGGCCAAGAAAAACATCAGAAAGGCAGAGAAGAAGAATGGTGAGATCAGTCAAGGACAATCCTCAGACCACCTCCAGAGAGCTGCAGCATCAACTTGCTGCAGATGGTGTCACTGTGCATCGGTCAACTATACAACGCACTTTGCACAAGGAGAAGCTGTATGGGAGAGTGATGCGAAAGAAGCCGTTTCTGCAAGCACGCCACAAACAGAGTCGGCTGAGGTATGCAAAAGCACATTTGGAGAAGCCAATTTCTTTTTGGAAGAAGGTCATGTGGACTGATGAAACCAAGATTGAGTTGTTTGGTCATACAAAAAAGCGTTATGCATGGCGGCACAAAAACACAGCATTCCAAGAAAAACACTTGCTACCCACAGTAAAATTTAGTGGAGGTTCCATCATGCTTTGGGGCTGTGTGGCCAATGCCGGCACCGGGAATCTTGTTAAAGTTGAGGGACGCATGGATTCCAATCAGTATCAGCAGATTCTTGACAATAATATTCAAGAATCAGTGATAAAGTTGAAGTTACGCAGGGGATGGATCTTTCAGCAAGACAATGATCCAAAACACCGCTCCAAATCTACTCAGGCATTCATGCAGAGGAACAATTACAATGTTCTGGAATGGCCATCCCAGTCCCCAGACCTGAATATCATTGAACATCTGTGGGATCATTTGAAGAGGGCTGTCCATGCTCGGCGACCATCAAACTTAACTGAACTGGAATTGTTTTGTAAAGAGGAATGGTCAAAAATACCTTCATCCAGGATCCAGGAACTCATTAAAAGCTACAGGAAGCGACTAGAGGCTGTTATGTTTGCAAAAGGAGGATCTACTAAATATTAATGTCACTTTTCTGGTGAGGTGCCCATACTTATGCACCTGTCAAATTTTGTTTGAATGCAGATTGCACATTTTCTGTTAGTACAATAAACCTCATTTCAAGGCAGAAACATTACTGTGTCCAACAGTTATTACATATATCAAACTGAAATAGCTGTTGCAAAAACACCAATTTTTATAAAACATTAAGCTTAAGATTAATAGGGGTGCCCAAACTTTTTCATATAACTGTACAGATGCTAGGCGAGAAAAAAACCCACACTCACATAGCACTCGCATGATATACGGAATGACATACTTATGACGTATGACAAGTCGCTACCTTTTCTTGCTGAGAATCTGAGCGATTTTATATACGCAAATGTGAATGAACCCTAATTCTCAGTATCTGTATACAGTGGCAACCCTAGTCAAAATTTCTGCTTTTGACATAATATATTTATTACCATATTTTTCATTTTAAAAATTACTAAAAAGAAAATGGGCCGAAAGTTTGGGCACCCTTGGAGACTTGTGTGCTCAGATAACTTGATCAAGGTTTCAGACCTTAATTAGCCTGTTAGGTTTATGTCTTATTCACTATCATTGTTAGGAAAGGCCTTGGTGATGCAAATTTCCCAACTTTATAACAACCCAGCCTCCTCTAACCTTGTGCCAAAAAATAGCAGCCATGGGTTCTTCTACGCAGCTGCCTAGCACTCTGAAAGTGGTGGAGGCTCACAAAGCAGGAGAAGGCTCTAAAAATATAGCAAAACGTTTTCAAGTTGCCTTTTCCTCAGTTCGATATGTAATTAAGAAATTGCAGTTAGCAGGAACAGTGGAGGTCAAGATAAGGTCTGTAAGAAAGTAAATTTTAAGTGAGAGCCGCTCGCAGGATTGCTAGCGAGGCAAATGTGAACCCCCGCTTGACTGAAAAAGACCTTCTGAAAGATTTAGCAGACTCTGGAGTTGTGGTACATTGTTCTACTGTTCAGATACACCTTCACAAATATGGCCCTCATGGAGGAGTCATCAGAAGAAAACCTCTCCTGCGTCCTCACTATAAAATTCAGCGTCAGTGGTATGCAAAAGAACTTCTAAAGTCTGATGCATTTTGGAAACAAGTCCTGTGGACCGATGAGGTTAAAAGAGAACTCTTTGGCCACCATAATCACCATAATCCACCATGTGTGGAGAAAACAGGGTACAGAATTTCAGGAAAAGAATATCTCGCCAACCAGTAAGCATGGGGGTGGATCAATCATTCTTTGGGGTTGTGTTGCAGCTAATGGCATGGGGAACATTTCACGGGTAGAGGGAAGAATGCATTCAATGAAATTTCAACAAATTCTTGATGCAAACATAACACCATCTGTAAAAAAGCTGAAGTTGAAAAGAGGATGGCTTCTACAAATGGATAATGATCCTAAACACACATCAAAATCCACAATAGACTACACCAAAAGGTGCATGCTCAAGGTTTTACAATGGCCCTCACAGTCCCCTGGTCTGAACATCATTGAAAATCTGTGGTTAGACCTCAAAATAGCTGTCCATCCAAGACGACCCTAGAATCTCAGAGAAATGGAAGAACTTTCCAAGGAAGAATGGATGAAAATCCCTCAACCAAGAAATGAATGACTCTTGGCTGGCTACAAAAAGCGTTTGCAAGCTGTGATACTTTCAAAAGGGGCTGCTACTAGGTAGTAACCATGCAGGGCAGGGCTGTGGAGTCGGTAAGCCAAACCTCCAACTCCGATTCCTCAATTTCCATGACATCGACTCCAACTCCGACTCCGACTCCCTCATACATGGCTCATGTTTAAGTGATAAATTTATTGTAGCACAGATTCATCTCCGCTAAAAGTCTAGACCCTTAGATCAGGAATAGGAAAGACATTTGTAGGACATTTCATAACTTTCCCAAATTCTTATGAAAAAAAATTCCCCACAAACTCCATCGAACTACTGTACCCAATTTATTATATATTTTAGGAGGATGCCGGGGACAGAGCAGGGCGTGAACTCCGCCCACAGAAAAAACTTCCTGACGCTGGTACTGGCTAGCGTCAGACATTTTTGGGGGGCTAAAATACAAAGGAAATGTGTCATCTTTAACTTTAGGCCTTTTAAAGATCATTTCATCTTCAACTTGCTTAAATGTTCACATTAACAGTAATTTTGACCAGGGGTACCCAAACTTTTACATGCCACTGTATACAGTCATGGCCGAAAGTGTTGTCACCCTTGAAATTGTTACAATTGGACACCCGTTACAGGTAGTGTATGGCTTCAGGTGTGCGGTTTACAGAGCAAGAGGAACAAAGCTATTATATTTTATATATTTAATCCAGAAAGGTAAGCCGTGTTTATAAAAAAAATATACAACCCAATATCATGGAAATGGCTCAGAGCTTAGCCGAGTGAGGTACTCCTTAGGAAAATGGACAGAACTACAGCAAGCTATATCTTCCAGGACTGAGAAATGACCCAACCCAATTTATGTTTTTTATTAGATCAAAGTTACTTCCACATAGCTCCCCTTGGTGAGCTCATGTTAGAGGTAGTTGTGTGATGTGCTGGGTCTTTCAGAATTTTATGAGATCCCCAATTTAAAGGATATTTTCGCACCTGGAGGTCCTAGGCTGTAGATATTGTTATCATGTTTCTTATCACGATTTTACCTTTATATCGAGATGAATCATGGCCTGGGTGGCATCATCCATCGGACTGTCACTAAGTTTGAGTGGTTAGAATGGCCTAACAGTGGTGTGAGTGAATGCGTTATGTTCATCCCTTCGCTATGATGCTGAAAATATATCTCGCATAATTATCGGATCTATGCTGACCACAATAGTCATCACTGGCTCTGAAGTGTCTCAGAAAGATTATTTTATCAGAGGAAGCTCTTTGGTTTGGAAGCATACTTCCCCCACATCTGTGTAAACGAATCTAAGACTTAGTGTCTTTTTCCCAGAAAATCTCGATGCTGTGATTACCTGTTCACTACAGGATGTCCCTACTTCAATGGAGATGGAAGTGTCATCTCTCTCGCTTCCCCTGTTTTGATAAGTTTCTCTCTTCCCTAGTTATTTGTTCCATATGTTCAATGTGAGGGTGACATGTCTCCTCTCTGGAGATGTCTTGTGGATTTTTAATTTTTCTCTATGACTGTCAGTATTTTACATCAGTATTTGTAAGCCAATATCAGAAGTGGAACAATCAGAGGAAAAGTATAATAGAAAAATGTCCATCACTTTTGCATTTTTCACCCACTCCTGGTTTTGGTTTACAAATACTGATGTAAAATATTAAACAAATACTGAACATGTGAGCGTGGCCTTATTCCGCATATATACACTGCACAGTGCTACTTCTCCTGTCCTGTTGTCGTAGAGGTGATATTGGGCTTCGGGAGGGTCAGTATTGGTTTATTATTTTCTATATTTCTATGGGCAAATAAAAAAAAAAATCTTGGAAAACCTGTCTAAATGGATTATGCCTACTAATCCCGTGTCCTCTAGATAGGGGATAACTTTCCATTTGCTGGGGATCCGCCCTTTGGAACCCCCTGATCCCGAGAACCGGCGTTCTGAAGATCACCATGTAAATGGAGCTGTGGTTGATCATGTGCACTACTGCGCCATTCACATGTGGCTCTTCAAATAACTTTTAAGAAAGTGTTGAGGGGCATGACCAAGTAAAGCAAAATTAACTGATTGCGGGTGGGGAGTGTTATAATATGTGGGCTGGTGGTGTTTGTGTGGCAGGGCTGCTTTTTTTGTCCCAGTCCGGCCCTGCTTGACACTATATGTAATTTTCTTCTTAGGACATAAGTATTCAATTTTAACAGATTAGTTGCTTCATAGTTCCTTAGAAGCTTGTCATCCATAAGATTTTTCAAAGGCACTACTGAGATTAATTACACGGAACCTGTCACTCAATTTATCTCTCCGAGCCATGCCATTTAAGAGAAAACATAGTTTGAAGAGCCAGCCAGGAAGCGTAAGCATAGATGTGATTAGTCTGGTGCCACCCCTTGCTTACTTCTTCCTGCTTCTCTCTAGATGATTGAAAGTTCTTTCCCTAAGTACACACATGAGACACCTGTCAATCTCCCGGAGTGACTGGATTAGCCTCGTGTGACGACACAACTTCTAATCTTAATTAGCCAGACTTCTAAATTTGTTAGGCCAGAAGAAATACACTATTGTGTTTGTGTTGACTTTTGAATGTATGTGTTTCTTTGGCTGGTCAAGAAGGACAGGCTAGTATTTGTATAAACCTGAATGTTGAGATTTGAATTGGTATTTTCGGCAACTTATTGTATGGAGGGCAGCGACTCAGTGTTGCGGAGCAATGATGTTTGTAATATGCTAATTACATATTGTACTAAGCCAGCTAGTTGTTAGTTTACAGAGCAGGAGGCTTAAATGCTCAAAAATTAGACATGAGCCCTGCACCTTTCCCCCTGGCCTGTGAATGATGACCTTACACAGATGTAAATATAAAAGGAGTTTTCTATCCTGCTGCAAGGAGAATCAAAGAATAGGAGAGACTCTTTAGAAGTAGTTTGGTAGCATGGCTCCATCCAGAGAGACACAGATTTGGATTCTACAGGATTCCAGCCTAAGGGTACACAGCCCTGCCTGGAAGGATACAGATCTGCTCCATTGACCATCAGAGAACCCATGGATACATTTGGGGAAACCAAGTTGGGACAATGAGGTCACCTGGCCCCATGGATATGTTGTTTGGGGTTGCCAAGTGGGACCCTCCGGTCGCCTGGAACCCATGGAGACGTTTGGAGAAGCCAGATTGGGACCATCTGGTCATCTGGCCCCATGGAAACTCTCAGAGAAGGTAGGATGGGACCCTCGGGTCTCCTGGCCTTGTACCTAGATGGACTGTCAGCTTCCTAAGCTTACCACTACCTCCTCTCTCTGGGTGTCGACCCAAAGCGGGGTGCCACTGGTTGAGCTACTTGGCCCTGGAAGTCCCAAAGTCGCAGCTGATCTATTCCCGTCAGGCCGGCGGAAGGGTGAGACACTGTAATTTTGCACCATCTTGGGTATTTGCTGGGACTGTTCTCTGTTTATTGTCTGTTTGATGGTTCAATAAAATATTGCCACACTGTTTTACCCACATCCTGTGTTGTCTGAGTAGTATTATGCCCACGGAAGACTCCGGGCCTTCACACCTCACCTTCAGCCTATATATCCCTGAAACGTCAGAGCATTTCAGAGAAAAATATACCTGGCTACAAGCGTGCAGCCAAGCTCTGATTTATGCTGCCCCTGATTTGGGCAGCATGAATTAAGCATGAATGTCAGTTGTCAGACTTTTTCACCATTTTCTCCCAGGTGCTGATGCGCCACAAAATCACAACATTGCATCAAATGTGATTCGTCCCTCAGACCAGAACCTGCATCTCACCGGCACAATAACTGATGTGATGGACAGATAGGAATGATCCCATTGCAAACAATGGGATCACTTCTTCCAACACGCGTTTTAGTTAAATGCCAGATGGAATCTACCACGCAATTCCTAATATATATGCAGGTGGCCTGTTCTGAAAAAAGGCATAAGTTAGAGCACTAGCTATAATGACGGAGAAGGCATACATGGTATTTTCTCGCATATAACACCTTGGAAATGGTACATGTGTGGTGATTTTAGGAAATATTTGATGCAGCTAAATTGTGTTTCTTTGGATTTAAGATTGACTGATATAATACTTCAATTTCATTATTCAGATTTGTGTTTGTGTGTGTGTGTGTGTGTATACATATGTGACAGTCACTGGCAATGTATCGGAAGGGAGATATGTTTCACTGAGGCTGCTGGCCTCAGTGATGTGAAACATGGAAGTTTATCCTGTAAATTAGGTGTAGAGAGGGTTAACGGCCCAGGTTTACAAGGGCATGTTTTGAGTGGATGGCAAAGTGCAGGGTGGGACGCCATCCACCATATCTCCAATCCAGGGAGTGGTCTGGGCTTATAGCCAGCTTTTACACTCAGGTCTGTTCAGTGTCAGGAGAAACATGATAAAGATAGGAGTTTGCATGTGTTGTGTTGAACCCTGCGTGCTTAACCTTGAGTGACCGGACCACGGCCATTATGCCGAATGGGCCGTGTTTACTTTATGGACTCCCGGTTGTTTATGACGTTTAATAAATCAACCCAAAATTTAAAGAGAAAGTGTTCCTTGTCTACCGCCGCATACAGCCTAGCAAGTTGCTCTACCACAAGTGGTGTTAAGAAGTGCGGGCAAAAACTCCAAGTGAACACGTGTGACTGTTACAAGAGGTGCTGCATGTCCTGGGTGAAGTCTGCCCTAAGCCAGCAAGAGACGACGGGCAAAATGGAGGACCTGCTTAAGCATCTGTTGCAAGCGCAGCAGACGCGGCACTAGCATCGGCTACAGCAACAGCAGGCGCAGTACCAGCAGCAGCACCTGCAGAGCCAGCAGAACATGCAGCAGAGCCAGCAGGTACAGCAGGAGATAAACTCCTGATGCAGCAAATCCAACAGCAGCAATGACAGATGGAGCTCCTGGCAGGGGAGATTTGTGACATGACAACCGCCCCACCCCCAAATCCAGCTGATGACTCACATGTCAGGAAAACAGTAAGAAGAGCATTACAAAAGATGACCCCAGGGGATGACATTGAGGCTTTCCTGACTGTGTGTTTGAAATGGTGGCGGAGCGGGAGAGATTACCCCCGGAGCAGTGGGCGGAGGTTTTGGTGCCATATTTAACATGGGAGCCACAGAAGGCTTATTATGACCTGGTTTTGCAAGACGCAAAAGAGTATGCAAAGTTAAACTGAAATTTTGTCATGCTTGGGGATAACAATGCCTGTCAGGGCACAGCGCGTTCACCGCGAGAGACCCCCTCACTCCCAAATGTTTGACTTACTGCACCTGGTTCAAAAATGGCTGCAGCCTGAGTCCTCTACACCTGCGCAGATGGTAGAGCGAGTGGTTATGGACCGGTTCGTACATTCCGTGCCAAGTTCAATACAGGCTTGGGTTGCCCAGGGTGATCCCCGGGACGCTGATGAACTGGTGGGTCTGGTTGAGAGGTATCGGGGGGCCGAGGGTTTCTTGGGAAGGCAGCTCACTCCATACTGGGGAACTCACCAGGGGGCAGAGGCCCAAAAAGGGGCGTGGCGTCCAAGGTCCAAACGGGTGTGGGAGGCAATGCCCAAGGTCCCTGTGGATGATATTAAATCCTGGAGGTGTCATGGCCCAGGCCATGTACAGTACAGACCAAAAGTTTGCACACACCTTCTCATTTAAAGATTTTTCTGTATTTTCATGACTTGGAAAATTGTACATTCACACTGAAGGCATCAAAACTATGAATTAACACATGTGGAATTATATACTTAACAAAAATGTGTGAAACAACTGAAAATATGTCTTATATTCTAGGTTCTTCAAAGTAGCCAACTTTTGCTTTGATGACTGCTTTGCACACTCTTGGCATTCTCTTGATGAACTTCAAGAGGTAGTCACCGGAAATGGTTTTCACTTCACAGGTGTGCCCTGTCAGGTTTAATAAGTGGGATTTCTTGCCTTATAAATGGGGTTGGGACCATCAGTTGTGTTGTGCAGAAGTCTGGTGGATACACAGCTGATAGTCCTACTGAATAGACTATTAGAATTTGTATTATGGCAAGAAAAAAGCAGCTAAGTAAAGAAAAATGAGTGGCCATCATTACTTTAAGAAATGAAGGTCAGTCAGTCCGAAAAATTGGGCAAACTTTGAAAGTGTCCCCAAGTGCAGTTGCAAAAACCATCAAGCGCTACAAAGAAACTGGCTCACATGAGGACCGCCCAAGGAAAGGAAGACCAAGAGTCATCTCTGCTTCTGAGGATAAGTTTATCCGAGTCACCAGCCTAAGAAATCGCAGGTTAACAGCAGCTCAGATTAGAGACCAGGTCAATGCCACACAGAGTTCTAGCAGCAGACATATCTCTACAACAACTGTTAAGAGGAGACTTTGTGCAGCAGGCCTTCATGGTAAAATAGCTGCTTGGAAGCCACTGCTAAGGAAAGGCAACAAGCAGAAGAGACAAGTTTGGGCTAAAGAACACAAGGAATGGACTTTAGACCAGTGGAAATCTGTGCTTTGGTCTGATGAGTCCAAATTTGAGATCTTTGGTCCCAACCACCGTGTCTTTGTGCGACACAGAAAAGGTGAACGGATGGACTCTACATGCCTGGTTCCCACAGTGAAGCATGGAGGAGGAGGTGTGATGGTGTGGGGGTGCTTTGCTGGTGACACTGTTGGGGATTTATTCAAAATTGAAGGCATACTGAACCAGCATGGTTACCACAGCATCTTGCAGCAGCATGCTATTCCATCCGGTTTACGTTTAGTTGGACCATCATTTATTTTTCAACAGGCCAATGACCCCAAACACACCTCCAGGCTGTGTAAGGGCTATTTGACCAAGAAGGAGAGTGATGGGGTGCTACGCCAGATGACCTGGCCTCCACAGTCACCAGACCTGAACACAATCGAGATGGTTTGGGGTGAGCTGGACCGCAGAGTGAAGGCAAAAGGGCCAACAAGTGCTAAGCATCTCTGGGAACTCCTTCAAGATTGTTGGAAGACCATTTCCGGTGACTACCTCTTGAAGCTCATCAAGAGAATGCCAAGAGTGTGCAAAGCAGTCATCAAAGCAAAAGGTGGCTACTTTGAAGAACCTAGAATATAAGACATATTTTCAGTTGTTTCACACTTTTTTGTTAAGTATATAATTCCACACGTGTTAATTCATAGTTTTGATGCCTTCAGTGTGAATGTACAATTTTCATAGTCATGAAAATACAGAAAAATCTTTAAATGCGAAGGTGTGTCCAAACTTTTGGTCTGTACTGTAGATGCCCGCTGCCCCCTGACCATAGAGCAGATGGACTGTAGCCTGGGATGCCGGGGCTCTTACTATCAGCCCAGCGAGGGGCCACAGTCCTGTCCCGTGACCGTAAATGGGGTACTGGTGGCAGGACTTTTGGACTCAGGAAATTTGGTGACTCTGATAAGGGCCACACTCCCTCACCAGTTGATCCCCGGGAAAAACTGGGTGTCCGTTCCATTCACGGAGACGCCAAGGATTACCCGATTGCCAAAGTAACTATACAAACTAACTGTGTGGCTGAGACCCATGAGGTCGGGGTGGTTAAGAAGCTACTCTGCTCAATAATAATAGGGCAGGACTTCAGCCTGTTCTGGGACTTGTGGCAGAAAGCGAGGATACCATGTGTCTCCAAAAGGAGCTGGTTACACCCTGAAGCATTGCAGTCAGAGGCAGATGAGTTCCCCCTGTGTGTCCTTGCTGGTGACGAGAATGACACCCGAGGCTGAGGTTCCAGACGTGGAGGTGTCTGGGGGGGAACTTTGGTATTGCGCAAATGCAGGATCTTACCTTGAAGTATGCTTTTGATAATGTATCTGTAGTCAATGATGTTGCTCAAGATCCGGGGGCTGACACCAGTTACCCTTATTTTACACTCAATGGGGAACTTCTTTATCAGGTCACTAAGCCAAAAAGGGAAGTGATAGAGCAGTTGGTGGTGCCGGGTTCCTATAGGCATGGAGTATTAGACCTGGCCCATTCTCATATCTTGGGTAGACAAAACTCAGGAGCGGATATGCAGAGATTCTACTGGCCTGGATATCACCATGAAATTGTGCATTACTGCCAGTCCTGTCCCACCTGTCACCTAACGGCTCTGCAGCCCCCTAGTACCGTTACCTGTTATAGAGGTCCCATTTGACCGGATTGCCATGGACCTTGTCAGGCCCCTGGTCAAGTCTACCATGGGGCACCAATACATCCTGGTAGTATTTGACTATGCAACTCAGTATCCGGAGACGGTACCATTTGAGAAACTCCTCCACCAGAAGTATAGCCAGATAGCTTGTGCATATTTTCTCCCGGACGGGCCTGCCAAAGAAGATCTTGACGGACCAGGGAACTCCTTTTATGCTGAAGGTGATGAGGGAGTTGTGTAAGGCTCTCCAGATTACACAACTCTGGACGTCTGTATACCATCCGCAGACTTACGGCTTGGTAGAGAGATTCAACAAGACCTTGAAGTCGATGTTGAAGAAGGTCATGGAGACGGATGGGCAGTTGCAAAGGAGAAAACTGCCTTCTCTACCCCCGACGGGTGTTTTCAATACACCAGGATGCCATTCGGACTACAGGGAGCGCAAGCTACCTTCCAGAGGGCCATGGTCCGGCTCCTAGGCTCACAAAAGAAATACTCTGCCACTTACCTAGACGACATCTTGATTTTCAGCCCAAATTGGGGAACCCACCTGCAGAAAGTCCAGGCAGTACTGGATACCTTGGGAAATGCCAGGTTTACCATAAACCCAAGAAAGTGTGCCGTAGGAAGAGAAGAGGTGAAATACTTGGGCTATGTTGGAAGGGGCAAAATATAACCGCAAATGAACAAGGTGGAGGCAATCCAGAATTGCCCACAACCGGCCTCCAAGAAACAGGTATGGACCTTTCTGGGAATCGTGGGATATTGTCGGCGATTTATACCGAATTTTGCCACAATAGCGGCATCCCTAGCCGACCTGCTTAGAGGTATGAAGACGGCGATTGCCAAGTGGTCTTCTGAGGCAGAGATTGCGTTCCAAGAACTGAAGCACGCCCTGTGTAACCAGCCAGTTTTGATTGCGCCTGACTTCCATAAAGAGTTTGTACTCCAGACGGACGCCTCAGACATTGGCATAGGAGCTGTCTTATCCCAAGAGGTAAATGGGGAGGAACATTCCATTCTTTATCTGAGCAGAAAACTCTCAGCCTGTGAAAAGAACTATGCAATTGTGGAAAAGGAGTGCCTGGCCTTCAAGTGGTCGCTTGACACCCTTAGATACTACCTGTTAGGCCGCAAATTCAGACTGGTCTCAGACCATGCTCGCATAAGATGAATGAGGGAAAGGATGGGGAAAAATGCCTGGGTAACCAGTTGGTTTCTGGCCCTCCAGGACTTTCGTTTTTTGGTGGAGCACAGGCCCGGGAAATTACATGCTAATGCAGATGTCCTGTCCAGACTTTCCTGTCTAACGAGTGAAGGTGGCAAAACCCCCGGCTTTGGGCAGAGGGGGGAAATATGTGACAGTCACTGGCAATGTGTCGGAAGGGAGTTATGTTTCATTGAGGCTGTTGGCCTCAGTGATGTGAAACCTGGAAGTTTATCCTGCAAATTAAGTGTAGAGAGGGTTAATGGCCCAGGTTTACAAGGGCATGTTTTGAGTGGATGGCAAAGTGCAGGGCGGGACGCCATCCACCATATCTCAACTCCAGGGAGTGGTCTGGGCTTATAGCTAGCCTTTACACTCACGTGTGTTCAGTGTCTGGAGAAACCTGTTCCAGAGAGGAGTTTGCATGTGTTATGTTGAACCCTGTGTGCTTAACCTTGAGTGACCCGACCTCGGCCGATATATGGATTGTGCTGCATCTTTGTATTTTGTTTGGCGCAATGCCGAATGGGGCATATTTACTTTTATGGACTCCCAGTTGATTTATGATGTTTAATGAATCAACCCGAAATTTAAAGAGACAGTATTCATTGTCTACCTTCGCGTACAGCCGAACAAGTCGCTTTACCACAATATATATATATATTGTGACAGGGTCACTGGTGTTATATGTGAGGGGAGGTATGTGTTACTACGGCTGGATCCTGTGTGAACTGAACCAACAATTTTTCCCCAGCATGTTATATGTTGCGGGTGTAATCACCATTGTGAAGGGAGTGGTTTGGTGTGAATGACATAGAGATCGGGTGGGAAGTCATTCACCCTACCTCCCCTCAGGGTGTGGTTGAGCAAGGTTAAATGTTCAGTCACTATTTTTTTTTTCTCTGGTGTGAGCTGGAGAGTGAAGTCTCCAGGCTGTGTGTGGAAGCTAGAGAGCTCCACAAAAGGACTTTGCCTGTATGACTTGTGATACCGAGAGTGGGTGGAACCCGTTCACTTATGGACTGCGCTATACTTTGTTTTTGTTTTGCCGTTACGCCGGAAAGGCCATGTTTATTTTGCTGAATCTGCAGTGCTTATGCCGCCACAATAAACCTGCAGAGGAAACAGTGTCCTGAGTCTACTTCTGGTAGCAGCCGAGTGAGTCGTCTTATTACAATATATATATAATAATATATAATATGCTATGCACTGATGTTGTGTGTGTGCATAGAACTCCCTTGCTTCTAGTTTGTAAAAGCTGTCTGCACCTGTTTCCTTTTTGGCAGTGGATGAGGAGATAAGTACTGTCCGACAAAGACAGGGCAACCGCAAAGTAAAGTTCAAGGGGTCTGCTGTTGGTGAATAACTATGACTATGTGTTGCTCTGGCTTCCTGAATGTGATAGTGATGATATTTAATCTTCCTTCAAGATAAGAAGTGGAAGCAAAAAAAAAGTGTAAATCATACTGCAGCACCCAAGTCCTTCACCCTTTCATCACTCGCTGTATGGAGGAGGGATATGTGCTTCATTACTGACACAAGCTATCATCTGACAACACTTAAGATCATGAAGTAAAGTGAACACAAAAAATGTGTTAAGCTAGATTGGAATGCAAATTAAAATGCTAACTTTTGGTGAAAAAAATAGCCCTAAATCAATACATGATGTATAGATAGCGCTATGACAGTAAAATAATGGCTTGCTTAGTTCTGCAATAATGTTTCTTGAGAAGCTGAATGCCTCTTCATACTCATTTGGTTCAGATTACGGATTCATTTAATTAAATGGAATGTGTCAGTAAGGTTTGCCCTAGCAAACAGAGCTACTGCAGGTTAGGGATGTGCAAAACATTTCTAAGGATACCTTTTTTGGAGCTATTCAGTGCTCCTTGCTTTGAAATTCTTTTCTCATTGATATAGTAATTAGCTTTGCAAGTGCACTGGTAGTTGTATCTATTCACCTGCAGTCCTCACCTTCACTTTGCTACTCCCCACCGGCAGCCTCCCCTATACTCCTGATTGAAAGTAGAGACATGATGTCACCTCTGTTCTCCACTAACAGATTCCCTTTCAGGTCTCATTCACACCCCCGTTGAGAGGCACGAACAAGTCTGTCTTAGAAGAGGCAGTAGTCCATGTACTTGTCTGCTATGAGAATGAGTGCACTTTTTGCATGTTCTTTGGACCCAGTTCTATTCTTCTGACTCTCATCAGTTAGACGCAGTCAATCCATCCAACTGTCATCATTTTGATGGAGTCATTGGTGCAGGCTGAAATGCTTTGATACTATGTTACTTAAAAAATGATGACTATTGTTAATCTGATGGATTAGAATCTGATGGATCATTCATCTGTTTTAGAAGTCAATAGTACTTTTATTACCCGTCACAGAAAGAAGTCTCTACATTAGTAAACGGACAGGAAAGCAAAGAAACCCCCTTTTCATCATGCATTATTTCATCATGCAGCGCACTAGAGCATTCTTGAAAATATCAGGAAAGGTACCTGTCAATTGGACAATAATTGACCAACCTGAAATTCATAGTAACAGAAGTATAGTCTAAATTCTTTTTACCTCTAGAATATTTAAGACCCTTTAGATTCCAAAAACACACATTGAGTGTTTGTTTGTTTTTTTCAATTAATTTTTATTCTACTAAATGTTTGTTTGTTGTTTTTTCCTCCTTTTGACCAGTGCTTAAAGTAAAGATACTTTCAGCTCATGATAAGGGCTCCCATGCTGAAGTGATAGGGAAAATTAAAAAGGTTTTAAAAATGACAAAATTGAAGATTCCACGTGGAAAAAGAACATTGTATCCAGAGTCATGGACTAATCGGGGCTGTACCTGTCCTATCCTAAACCCTGGTATGTCACCTTGACTATTACCTGTTTGTTGTACCAGATGTATTTAGAAATTTTATTTTATGTTTTATATTTATTTTACTGTATTTTTATTTATTAGGTGAGCGGGTAAATTGACTATAATTAATATATATATGATTATTAAAAAAAATGACAGATAAATAGACGTAACGTTGTTGTGACATGCAATAAATGATCAAATCACTGTTAAAAAAAAAAACAGCAACATTGATGTAAGGTGACAGACCTTGTCTGCCTGCTACTGCTTCTGAAAACGAGCTACTATTTGCAGACTACCAAAAAATTAGTCTTCAGCAAGCACTTACAACTTGTCCAATTGTGTGGCAATAGCCCTCAAATAGAGTGTAATTGCCTATGGCAAAATATTACAGCTGAGCCTCTCAAACACAGATTTTTCTCCAGCTATCCTAATGTCTAGTTTAAAAATCAAAATGACGAAGTGCTTATTTTTTATTTTGAAGTGGCTTCAGGAGATTAATGTTCTTTTATGATTTATTTTAGGTTTAGAATATCTAGTGGCTGGATATGAAGACGTGCGTACAGGTCGTCTCATTGTAAACATGAAAAGTTTTGTCCAGCCCTGGAAACCTTCCCTTGGCAAGAAAGTAATGGAGATACTAAGTAAAGACTGCAAATGAAAGAACATAAGGCAATTATTGAATACAGAAGTATTTATTGACCAGTTTAGTGAAAAACGCACATAAAGATACCGCACAGCAACCCCATGCTTCTATTCTTCAACTATGCATTACAGATTTATACTATACGTATGTGTTACAGCCAAATGGTTCTCTGGCACATCTGCAACCTGGTAGAAGAAAACTGCATTTAAAATAGATAAACCAAGGTGGAAAGTGCGGAAGCTAAAGCGTATACAATCAGCATACTTTTTATTGAATTGAAGGTACAAAAGGAAAGCTTGGACTATTATTGAGGTATCGTTCCACGTCGCCTCTGTAAATAGCATTTTTCTGAAGCACTTTACTAATTGTTCTTACATTTCTTTTTATTTTTGTTAAACAAAACTGGTGTTTAGAGAGCTACAGAACAGAAATGACACTAGAGACACCTTAAAGTAATTTCTGTGTGTTATAATATTTGTTTTCTTCAGATGTATTTATATTTTATAGTCATTTCATGTTGCCAGAGATACAGTGAGACAATGGACATTAATATTATATGTTTTATTCCTCATTAAGCAGTGTTCATTTCAAACTTTTGCTTGTAAATGTGAATGCTTAATTTAATTAGCTTTTTTTTACACTGATCAAAAAGAAAAAAAAAAGAATTTAATGTGAAAGTGTAAGCAAATCTCTGCCAAGTGATCTTCATTGATTACAATTTTTTAAACCTATGAGATGCTTTCCATGTGTTGGATCAAATCATCACAATCTCACTCTCCCCATTAGGGATCAAGCATGTTCAGCAATTGTCGAGAGTGCCCAAGTGCTTACCCTTTGTATGATAGGGGGTTGTTGAAAGTCTTCTTTGATCCTCTAGTAGAGTACCATAGCACCTGGATAGACTGGCTCTATGGCAAATATCACATTGTTAATGACATTTCTAAATCAAGATTAAGATTTAAGATGTTTATGTTTAGGGCTACACTAAGACATTTTGTAGCCTAGCAGCTATAATTTCAACTATCGATGCAGGTCTCTTGGAGTTCATTGGGGGAAATGTGTTACGACCCTTTATACAGATGCATATCTAGGCTTTACTGCACCCGGTGCAAAAATCAAATTTGCCCTAGTATCCATTTAAGACTTAAAGGGAATCCCATCAAAGTTTTTATCCTCTTAAAGGGAATCTGTCACCCCCTGGGAGATATCAGACCTCTACTATGGGCATACAGGTTACAGAAAAGTAAATCTATACTTGCCTGTATGGCCCATAATAGAGGTCTGATTGCAGAGAAAAGTGTTTTTATCCACTCTGTTTTCCACAGGCTTGGCGTCCAGGGGACGCCAAGAAGTCCCCACCTATCTGATGATTATTCCCTGAAATCCCCTCCTATATGCTTAGTTACCATATCCCCCCCCCCTCCCCTGCACGTCACAGTGTTTCCAGTGATTGTAGTATAATGCAATTGTATCTAAAATGTCCACCTTATGGGAAGCCAGTTTTTTGGCAAAAAGAAAACAAACCACGGATATAAAAAAAACATTTATACAGCTCAGTGACTAGGTTATTAACAAATACCAGTCCGGTGGTGAATACAAGAAAATTTCAAGAATAAGTCAAGAACATGACACATCTGTAAATCTGCCTAGAGCAGTTCATCCTTAAAAGATGTGAAAGGAAAGCAATGAAGAGATTAATAGCTGCCAGTTACCAGCTTCTGTGGCTAAATTGGGCATTAAACAATTGTTACATGAGTGCCTTACCAGTCTCAACTTTATTATTATAGAATGGAGAAGAAAAAGCCACTGTTTAAAAAAATGTTATATGACTATTTATTGTCTTCCTTTCAGTCAGCTATTCATGTGGCAGATTCTAAAAATGCTGTATGATGTAGGAACAGCATTGCATAAGACCAAAACACAACCAGCCCCTTTATCAGTCAATATGGTGTTAGCATTGTCACGTAGTGACTAGGGACGGTGGGTGCCTACCTGATCCTTCGAACTAGGGGGCGCCCTAGTCTATCCATGTCCCCTCTATTACCCTGGAAGATGGAGACGTCTGGGTCATGTACCTTGCTATGCTCCCATCTTTAAACCTTATCTGTTCCCTCCCCCACCCAGGGAGGTATGAGGCTGAAGTGTATAGGATTATACTAACCAGACAGACATGGATGAAAGAAAACTACCATACAAATACACTCACAAAACAACAGAGTGTAACACAGGGTGGGGATAGGTAGGAGAAACTAAATAGGAGAGGCTGAGGATAAGCATGCAAACCAACTCCAAGCACAAAAATCCTGAACAACTCTCCTACCGCCTACTCCAAACACTGAATTTCTCCTCCAACACCTGACCAGGAAGAACTATCACTGGCAATTCCCAAGTGCCAGTGTTGAGCATATATAACAAAGGGGATTGACCTGTACAGAACAGATGAGGGAATTCATGATGGAGAGCTCCAGGAGATCAACTGAACTGATTAACTCTTGCCATGACAGAGCATGGGAAAAACCTGCACTGTTTAATAGGATGGTGAAACAGTTCTAATCAGTGCAGGATTTTGTGTGACCAGACACTGCAATCTTCTGGCCCCTCTCTGTCGCGGTATTCCCATGACAAGCATGCTGCAAGAGAGCTTCATCTTTGGAGAAGACCTTGTTTCTAATATATGTGTTCATTACAATGCCTACAACTCTGTTTGATTGAGAAATTAGGCTGGAATCAATATTGCAATTTGAACAGTTTTATAGAGCAGATTTGGGAAACATGCTGCAACCGCAAGTACAAAACATATCCACATTAATTCAAGGCTTTAGCTGCAAAGCTTCTACTAAATCCTGACTTCATTTCATTTGTGTGTAATAGTTTCAGTGACTATGGTGTATCACTTTGTACAGATTGATTTTGCTTGTTAATGGAAGACTCTGTTGATCAGTGGCAAAACAATTTTATTCAATATTGTTACACAATAAAACATGAAAAAGTGTGGGATATGTAACCTGGATATGTATATAAGCACTGTATTGGCAACCTTCATGAAACCAAATGTGACTAAATGACTTATACTTCTAGTCTTCTGAAACTTACACAGTCTTGCAGTTGTGTGTGGACAATACCTTTGGTGCAACCTGTGTAGCTGCACAGGAGCACCAAGGGGTAAGAAAGCCCACTTCCACTTCCAAAGCAATAAACAGCTTCTGTCACAGACACATTACTGTAAAGGGACCCTCTCCTCTGTGTCCGTCCCTGCTGCCAAGGATAGATACATGCATTCTTTCCCTGCTAAGATGAAATATGTCCTGACATACAGTACAGACCAAAAGTTTGGACATACTTTCTCATTTAAAGATTTTTCTGTATTTTCAGGACTATGAAAATTGTACATTCACACTGAAGGCATCAAAACTATGAATTAACACATGTGGAATTATATACTTAACAAAAAAGTGTGAAACAACTGAAAATATGTCTTATATTCTAGGTTCTTCAAAGTAGCCACCTTTTGCTTTGATGACTGCTTTGCACACGCTTGCCATTCTCTTGATGAGCTTCAAGAGGTAGTCACCGGAAATGGTCTTCCAACAATCTTGAAGGAGTTACTAGAGAAGCTTAGCACTTGTTGGCCCTTTTGCCTTCACTCTGCGGTCCAGCTCACCCCAAACCATCTCCATTGGGTTCAGGTCTGGTGACTGTGGAGGCCAGGTCATCTGGCGTAGCACCCCATCACTCTCCTTCTTTGTCAAATAGCCCTTACACAGCCTGGAGGTGTGTTTGGGGTCATTGTCCTGTTGAAAAATAAATGATGGTCCAACTAAACGCAAACCGGATGGAATAGCATTCTGCTGCAAGATGCTGTGTAGCCATGCTGGTTCAGTATGCCTTCAGTTTTTAATAAATCCCAAACCGTGTCACCAGCAAAGCACCCCCACACCATCATACCTCCTCCTCCATGCTTCATGGTGGGAACCAGGCATGTAGAGTCCATCCTTTCACCTTTTCTGCGTCACACAAAGACACGGTGGTTGGAACCAAAGATCTCAAATTTGGACTCATCAAACCAAAGCACAGATTTCCACTGGTCTATTGTCCATTCCTTGTGTTCTTTAGCCCAAACAAGTCTCTTCTGCTTGTTGCCTGTCCTTAGCAGTGGTTTCCTAGCAGCTATTTTACCATGAAGGCCTGCTGCACAAAGTCTCCTCTTAACAGTTGTTGAAGAGATGTGTCTGCTGCTAGAACTCTGTGTGGCATTGACCTGGTCTCTAATCTGAGCTGCTGTTAACCTGCGATTTCTGAGGCTGGTGACTTGGATAAACTTATCCTCAGAAGCAGAGGTGACTCTTGGTCTTCCTTTCCTGGGGCGGTCCTCATGTGAGACAGTTTCTTTGTAGCGCTTGATGGTTTTTGCAACTGCACTTGGGGACACTTTCAAAGTTTTCCCAATTTTTCGGACTGACTAACCTTCATTTCTTAAAGTACTGATGGCCACTCGTTTTTCTTTACTTAGCTGCTTTTTTTTTTGCCATAATATAAATTCTAACAGTCTATTCAGTAGGACTATCAGCTGTGTATCCACCAGACTTCTGCACAACACAACTGATGGTCCCAACCCCATTTATAAGGCAAGAAATCCCACTTATTAAACCTGACAGGGCACACCTGTGAAGTGAAAACCATTTCCGGTGACTACCTCTTGAAGCTCATCAAGAAAATGCCAAGAATGTGCAAAGCAGTCATCAAAGCAAACGGTGGCTACTTTGAAGAACCTAGAATATAAGACATATTTTCAGTTGTTTCACACTTTTTTGCTAAGTATATAATTCCACATGTGTTAATTCATAGTTTTGATGCCTTCAGTGTGAATGTACAATTTTCTTCGTCATGAAAATACAGAAAAATCTTTAAATGAGAAGGTGTGTCCAAACTTTTGGTCTGTACTGTATATGATACATTTTAGCTACAGCTGGCTCTAGGATAGACTCTTCTTTAGAAAAAGAAAAAAAAAGTATTTTGTCGATTCATCAAAACTGGAGGAAGATGCTTCAAATTCATTTAGAGATTTGCACCTTTTGATGAGTTTGGCACGTCTTCCAGCTGCCATGTGTCAGAGAAGAAATGTATTAAAAATCTACAAAAAAAAAATGCTGCTTCTAGACATCCGCATATTCCATGCATTGGTTCTTTCTTTATTTTAAAGGGAATTTGTCACCACATTTGACCTATCTAAACTATGAATATGGGCATACAAGTTATAGACTGCTGAAAAGAGTGATACCTGTATGTCTCATATCAGATGCCTTGTTGAGAAATCATCTTTTATCATTTTATATAAATTACCTTTTCCAGGCTCTGGGGCGGATGTTGTCTAGAAGATAACTCTGTCTCCACAGATTATTTTACATGAAGAGGGAGTTACCAGTGTGATGTGTAATGACCACTCTCTGCTGTCCTGATCTCACTGCAGAGCTGTGTGTGATTATACCTGACACATCTGCAGGATCCCCTCACTGCTTCAGCTTCAATCTCACAGGCAGACAGGGTTTCAATATTGTTGCAATACAGCAGAGCTCACAGATTTGGAAAAAATGTGATTGCAAGAAGACAAATTTCAGTTCTACTGTTTAGTGTTAGTTACTTGTCTTACACTGGTAACTCCCCTTTTATTTATAATAAGCTCTGGAGGCAGAGTTACCTTCCAGACAACATTCTCCCCAGAGCCTGGTAAAGGTCGTGTACATGTAAGAAAACGCAGATTTCTCTGGAATAAATCATCAGATCGCAGATATCAAGGTTTCATTTTGTTCAGCTTCCTATGACCTACATGTCCATATAGACAGCTTAGGAGGGCTGATCCTACTGACAGGTTCCCTTTAAAGACATCATGCAGAAAAGATGCGATGTTTTGGCATAGAATCAAGCCTTTATCAGGCATAACAGTGTACAAAACATATATAAATAGTAGTTGTGAGGGATGTAAAATATTAAAATATTCAATCACTAGACCAGCAAACAATTTAACTTGTGTATAACCTAATCCATAGCAGGAGCAAATTGATAAACGTATACACACGTGGACAAAATTGATGGTACCCTTTTGCTAAAGCGAGAAAAACCCACAATGGTCACTTTCTTCTCTGTCGATCCACAATTTAAAAGCATTTTCATTAGTTGATATTCAGTACATTTAAATTGAAAATTACTTTTGTCAGTTACAAGTTATTTCAGTGACCATTGTGGGGTTTTCTTACTTTAACAGAAGGGTACCAACAATTTTGTCTGTGTGTGTATAAGCACCAATCTCATACTTGGTTTCTATGATGTCACCCTAGAGCCAGAGGGCTGTTGGACATTCTATCGTGGACTTCAAGTATGTATTATCTATAAATTGTTTATTATATGATATATACCCTGCTTGAAAATCTATGTTCTTCCAGCACACAAGCAATTTCGTAGTACAGAATCCGTACCTATCTTGCTGACTATGGCAACATAGGTTGTTATGGTAACATAACTGTATGCTATAGATTAAGAAAGGCACAATAGTACAAAGTAGGGATGTTCTCTTTATTACCCCAGGAATACTTTATGCTATGTAATACAGACATTTTGTTTTTTGTATTGTCTTTTCCATTCTGATAATTATATGAAATGTAGGCGTACACATATGGAATTCCGCACAAGTGGATTAAACTCTTCTCTGTCCACTTCCCAGACTGAGTCAGAACAACATGCAGAGGCCTCTCAGTATGGTGTATCGCACAAGTGTACTATACTCTGGCCATCTGCAGAGTTCCTTCATTATTGCATATCGCGTAAGCGACATGACTGTTTCAGCAGCAGAAGGGAAGGAAGGGAGACACAGATTCTCTACTTCGTGGGTAGGCGGAGCCCCATAGGATAGTCACCTCAGATTGGAAAAAGACGACCGGCCCCTCCAGTATATAGGCTCCTCCTACTCCCATGTTCATCAGTCTTTTTATCTGAGGTCTCAGAGGATAGTCGCTGCTTCGGCAGCTCCTCAGAAGAGTTTGTTATTTTATATCCAGCGAGTCCTGGACCCCCCGTGGTCTAGAGGTCTCTAGGGGTCTCGGCGCTGCTGAGACCCCTGACCCTCCCCTGGCAGCTCTGTGTACCCCTTGAGGAGGTTCCCACTTATGCCTGCCGGCCCCGGGGGATACAGGGTGCTCCCTGGCGGAGGCGCACACCACACATCTGAGAGGGTCCCTGCGTGCTCCGCCATAGGGGGGAGCAAAGGGCCATGGCGCCACACATCCCTGAGGATCCCTGTGGCGTTCAGCCGGGTAAGTGCTCTTTGGTCTAAAGAGTATCTTTTGACGGCTACGGCAAGTGTACTGCCTGTGTGTTTCTTGTCTATTTCAGACGCTGCCTTGACTGGGGAGCAGAGACGGAGGCCAGTAATTTTTATTTTTTATTTGCGCATGCTTTTTCGTTTTTGCTTCCTGCCTTCATTTAGGCAGGAAGCTCCCTGTATTTGCGCGCGTTTCCTTGCTTTTATTGACTTGCTTCCTGCCTTCATAGAGGTAGGAAGTTTTCTGCCCTCGTTTTTTGAATAAGCGCGGGCTTTGGCGGGGGGGGCGTGGCCTAGCGGGCGTGGCCTAGTGGGGGCGTGGCTTAGCGTCTCCTGGCTTCCTGCCGTCATTACTTAGACAGGAAGTGCTTGGTTGAGCACGTGCTGGCAGTCCCTGCTTCTCCCTCCGGCGTCCAGCGGCATCTCCTGCTCTCTGCTCCCCGTCCGTCTGTCCACACACTCAGGAGGAGCGGTCGCCGCAGTACCGGTGAGTCCCCTCTGCCTCTGGCAGAGGTTCGTTGTCAGTGCTGTCACTTCGGCTACCTATTAGGAGTCCTCGTGAGCACTGCCGCTTTCCCTCCTAAAGCTATTTACTCCACTGACCTTTTTAGGCAGCGTAGTATTATAGTTGCTGTGATGTTAACCCCTTCTGAACAAGTGGAGCTTTAGGGGAAACACATGGTGTTTAAGGGAATTTCTCCCTTTGATTTTTTGCTCGGCATTTCTGGGGTAGCTCTTTTCTAAGAGTGAGCTTTAACCCTTCAGAGCCTGACGCATATATATAAAAAAAAAAAAAAAGTGAAGCGACACACTCAGGAGGAGCGGTCGCCGCAGTACCCCCTCTTCCTCTGGCAGGGGTTCTTTGTCAGTGCTGTCACTTCGGCTACCTATTAGGAGTCCTCGTGAGCACTGCCGCTTTCTTTCCTAAAGCTATTTACTTCACTGACCTTTTAGGCAGCGTAGTATTATAGTTGCTGTGATGTTAACCCCTTCTGAAAAAGTGGAACTTTAGGGGAAACACATGGTGTTTAAGGGAGTTTCCCCCTATTGATTTTTGCTCGGCTTTCTGGGGTAGCATCTTTCTAAGGGTGAGCTTTAACCCCTCAGAGCCTGACGTATATATAAAAAAAAAAAAAAAAAGTGAGTGAGTGAGTTTTGAAAACAGGCTGTGCAGCTTTTACACTTTTTTTGCCATCCTTGTTGTACATCCTGGCATCTGGTGTGGGTGGCATGTCGGATCAGGGGCCTGGGAGTGCGGATCGGTCTCCTGATCCGTTTCAGGTTCAGTCGCACGCCTCTGATACACTCAGGCCTTCTACTACATCAAGTTCAACGCTCAGTGATGTTAAAGTGGAGGCGCTCACTCGCTCCATTGATAGTCTCTCTAGTCTCCTGGGACAGTGGGTGTCAGCTAGATCACACCCAATGCCACGAGGTAAAAAGCGCCACAAGACTATGGTGGCGTTGTCTCCCTCGCAGAGCGCATCAGAGGCTTCGGATTCACCAACAGATTCGGTTGATGAAATTTCTGAGTCCGAAGAGGAGGATCAACAGGATCGCTCTGTTTCTCTTTCGGGTCGTGTAGATGGGCTTATTAAGGACATGCGGGAAGTATTAGAGCTGTCTGAAGAGCCGACAAGACCGTCTAGGTCGGCCCGTCTGTATCAGAAGACGCGCCGTGTTCGTTCTACATTACATGAGGAACTTAACGAAGCGGTGGAGAAGGAGCGTCAGTGTCCGGATAAACGCTTTCAAGGAACGCGTTTTTTTGATGCCCTATATCCCTGTGCCAAGGAGATGGTTATTAATTGGGTTCCCTCTCCTGAGGTGGATATATCTCTGTCTCAGCTGACCAAGTCTTCCCTGCTTCCTGTTAAAGGGAGAGCCAATCTTCAGGATCCTTTGGACAGAAGATCGGAGTCAGCGGCGAAATCCATCTATGAAGCCGCAGGTCATGGTTTCCAAGCGGCCTTGGGGGCCATGTGGGCCGGTGAGGCCTCTCTGCGGTGGTTGGATTAGCTGCGTGCGGCGTGGCAGGATGGGACTTCGCGTTCAGAAATGGAAAAGCTTTTTCAGCGAATGGAAGAAGCTATGTGTTATGGCAGAGATGCAGTACTGGACACTGCTTCAATTCTATCCAGGGCTCAGGCTTCGGCAGTCACGATTAGAAGAGCTCTGTGGCTTAAACAGTGGACCGGAGATGCGGTATCTAAACAGGGATTGCTTAGTCTGGCATATAAGGGCAGTCAGCTCTTTGGTTCAGATCTTTCGGAACTAATTGCCAAAGCTAAAGCTAAGGATGTTACTCTGCCTGGGAAAAAGGCAGTGGCATCCACAGCCAGCAGGACAGGGCCCGGCAGAGGTCTTCGGTCCTTTCGGGCCAGGGGACGATTCAGTCAGCCTTCTTGGAGATTGGGTCGTCCCTCATCCTCCGGCAGATCCGCCCAGAAATCTCGTACTCCCTGGAAGCAACGGTCCCGTCAGGACAGATGGGAGGTTGATAAAAAGTCCGCTAAGGCTGACTGACGCCAGGGATCCCCCCGAGGGCTCTCGGGTGGGAGGTCGTCTGCTACAATTCGGGTCGATCTGGGCATCCCACATAGCAGATGCCTGGGTGACACGGGTTATGTCGGCAGGCTATTTCATAGAGTTTCATTCTCTACCTCCAGACAGGATTCCGTCCGTGCCAAGACTGGCTGCCGCACTGTTTCAGGAGGTCGACTCTCTCCTACAGCAGGGTGTGGTGGTTCAGGTTCCTCCGGAAGACCAGGGAAAGGGTTTTTATTCCAACCTTTTTTTGGTCCCCAAAAAGGAGGACAAGTTTCGTCTGGTGCTGGATCTCAGGGATTTGAATATTTACGTCCAGACACGGAAGTTCCGCATGGAGTCTCTCCGATCGGTGATAGCGACCCTGTCGCAGTACGATTTCTTGGTGTCGATAGACATCCGCGACGCCTATTTGCATATCCCTATCGGCAGGGCTCACCAGCGTTTCTTGCGTTTCGCTATAGGTCAAGCCCATTACCAGTTTGTGGCCCTACCCTTCGGGTTGGCCTCAGCTCCCAGGGTTTTTACAAAAATTCTGGCTCCTCTTATGGCGCTTCTTCGAATACAGGGGGTTACGATCCTCCCCTACCTGGACGACCTGTTCATAGTGTCACCCACAGCAGAGGAGGCAATAACGGCTCGCGATCTCTCCCTTCAGTACCTGATGGACTTCGGGTGGCTGATCAATTGGAAGAAATCGTCATTGGAGCCAGCACAGTCCATTCTTTTCCTGGGGATGCAGTTCGATACAGTTCGGGCAGTTGTGTCCCTGCCTCCTGTCAAACAGACGAACCTTCGTCTTCTGGTCCAGGCTATGAGGTCGGCGCTGTCAATGTCCCTTCGGGAATGCATGCGCCTTCTGGGTCAAATGGTGGCAACTATGGAAGCAGTACCGTTTGCACAATTTCATTCCCGGGATCTCCAAAACCTTATTCTGACCCATTGGGATCGATCGCTAACTTCTCTGGATCGCTCGGTCATTATCTCCCGCAGGGTGCGAGAGTCTCTTGGATGGTGGTTACGTCCGGAGACTCTATCCGTGGGGAAATCCTTCCTTCCCCCGAGATGGTCGGTGGTGACAACCGATGCCAGCCGGACAGGCTGGGGGGGAGTTTGGAACGACCTCTGGATTCAGGGGGTCTGGTCGCCAAAGGAGTCGTCTCTCCCGATCAACATTTTGGAGTTGAGAGCAATATTTCTCTGCCTCCAACATTGGACGGTCTTATTAAGCGGTCTACCGGTCCGGATCCAGTCAGACAACGCTACGGCTGTCGCGTACATCAACCACCAAGGTGGGACGAGGAGTTCCAGTCTCATGTCGGAGGTCTCTCGGATCCTGGTCTGGGCCAAGTCCAAAGTTCCAGCAATTTCTGCAATTCACATTCCAGGGGTGTTGAATATCTCGGCGGACTTCCTCAGTCGCGAGCAAGTGGACCCTGGGGAATGGAGTCTCCATCCAGAAGTGTTTTCTCTGCTGTGTTCCCGTTGGGGGACTCCTCAGGTGGACTTGATGGCATCCAGGCTGAACGCCAGGGTTCCGACGTTCATGTCCAGGTACAGGGACCCGGAGGCGGTGGCGGTGGATGCTTTAGTGGCCCCGTGGGGTCAGTTCAAGCTGATCTATGCATTTCCGCCGATATCCTTACTGCCTCTGGTGATCCGACGGATCAAACTCGAAGGGGTATCAATAATTCTGATAGCACCAGACTGGCCGCGGAGGACATGGTATTCGACTCTGGTGTCTCTTCAGGCGGCACCTCCGTTTCCGCTGCCCCTTCGCCCGGACTTGCTCACTCAGGGGCCCATTCGTCATCCGGACCTGAGGTCCCTTCGTTTGACGGCGTGGCTCTTGAGACCGAGATCTTGACCCGTCGCGGTTTTTCGCCCGAGGTCATTGCTACCTTGCGGGCGGCCCGGAGTCCAGCTACGTCCAGGATTTATCACAGAACTTGGGAGTCTTTCTATTCATGGTGTTCTGGATCCTCAAGAAACCCGAGGGTTTTTTCCATCCCCAACTTCTTGGCCTTTCTGCAATCTAGTCTGGCCAGGGGTTTGGCAGTAAGTACGGTGCGGGGACAGGCTTCTGCTCTTTCCGCACTTTTTAGGAAGGCTATTGCCTCTCGCAGGGATGTTCATTCTTTTTTTCGCGGAGTCGCACGTCAGTTTCCGCCACGGAGGGCAGTTGTGGCTCCATGGCGGCTTAATCTAGTCCTGGAAGCCCTTCAGCATAGGCCTTTTGAGCCTATGGATTCTGCTAAACTTTTACTACTTTCTTGGAAGGTGGCCTTCTTGGTGGCAGTCACCTCTTTGAGAAGGGTATCGGAATTGGCAGCACTTTCTTGCTTACCTCCTTTTCTGGAATTTTTTCCGGATCGCGTGGTGCTTCGTACTCGTGAAGATTTTTTGCCTAAGGTAGTGTCACAATTCCACATTAATCAGGACATTGTGTTGCCTTCGCTTTGTCCAGGACCTAAGAATCCAAGGGAGCGGGCCTTGCACTCGTTGGACTTAGTGCGGGCATTGAAGTTCTATCTTACGATCACTCAAGGTTTTCGGAAGTCGGACTCTCTTTTTGTAATTCCGGCAGGTCGTCGGCGTGGTCAACGTGCTTCCAAAGACACGATAGCTCGGTGGATCCGTTCAGCTATCCTGGAAGCGTACCGGCTCAAGGGCGAGCCTTGTCCGGTTAAAGTTAAAGCTCATTCCACGAGAGCCATTGGCTCATCGTGGGCTTTTCGTCAGGGGGCCTCGGCAGCGCAGCTCTGCCGGGCGGCCACCTGGCGCTCCGTTCACACCTTTACTAAGTTTTATAAGGTGGACGTAAGTGCTTCAGCCGATGCGGCCCTGGGACGCAGGGTCCTGCAGGCGGCGGTAATTTAAGTTATCCCTTTATTTAGTTTTCCATTATTTAGCGCGGTTTGCGCTCTTGCCTAAGTTTTGGGGTATGGAAGCTTCTGCCTCTATTTCCCACCCTTAAGTAGGTGCTGCTTTAGGACGTCCCACGAATTAGAGAATCTGTGTCTCCCTTCCTTCCCTTCTGCTGCTGAAAGACGGATTTTGGTAAGAACTTACCTGTAAAATCCTTTTCAGCGAAGGAAGGAAGGGAGACACCGCACCCTCCCAGGGCAGAAGTGTGTTGTTGTGTTTCTAGATGCAGCGCGTCTCCTTCCTGATGTCGATCTTCTGGACTGGGTTTAGCGCTCTACGGCTCTCCTTCCAGTTTCGCCAGCTCTACACAGTTGTCAGGTCCAATGGGGTATGCCTAAGACTGTGTGTTTCTATTACATAACCTGTTTTCTCTCATTTCTGAAATTTCAGAAGGGGATATGTTGTTCTGCTGGTTGGTCTGCTCTTCCTTAGCTTGTGTACGGACAGATGAACATGGGAGTAGGAGGAGCCTATATACTGGAGGGGCCGGTCGTCATTTTCCAATCTGAGGTGACTATCCTATGGGGCTCCGCCTACCCACGAAGTAGAGAATCTGTGTCTCCCTTCCTTCCTTCGCTGAAAAGGATTTTACAGGTAAGTTCTTACCAAAATCCGTCTTTTCTGGCCACTTTCCAGAACAGTCACACCATCACCCAGAGTACTTTTAACATGGTGTATCATGCAAGCAAAGCAAATGGTGCTCTAGCCACTTTCCAGAGTAGTCAGATCACCTAGGAAAGTCCTCTTAGTATGACGTATATCACAAGTATGCCAGACAGTACTCCGACCACTTCCCATGGTGAGTCATACCATTTGGGTTTTATTCTGAATTTACCATGGACCATTCCTCTAATTGAGGAACATGGTTGACGGCCTCACTCAAGTTACGCATATTTTCTTACAGTTGATAGGCGCTGATGTGAAATGCACTCTTAGACACGTCAATAGTCATTTAGAGTATTTTTCTTTGTGTCTTTTCCAAAGATCAAAGGCACCAACACAGGCGTTCCCAAAAACCCTATTGTGGACACCTTGCATCCTTCTTCCAGCTGACCTTTTAAATAATGTGTTGCTCTTTCTATGGATCTTCATATCATCAGCCCTTGAGGATTTAGCGATTTACAAATTACAGATCCATGATTTCTTGACAAAACTCCCCATTGTGGTGGTTGACTCAGTTGTTGCGTTCTGCCCTTACCCTGTCTCAGCCCCTTAAAAGAATATGCTACAATAAGGTGGGGACCATCCTAAAGTACTGGTGGTGTGCGTTAGAGAGTACTAGACAGTGTTCTCCATTTTCTCACTTCCACTGCATCATGCTCTTCCTGAAATGATTCTCATCAGGACCTGAAGCATTTCTTCTAGATATGTCCTGATTTTTAATATTTTGGCACACCACCCCACCATCTATGATGTTTGGTCAGGTCTTGTCCCTGGTGAACTGCCAGAATGCCTACCTCTTCGGTATGAAGTTTATGGATGCAGTCATGAGCCTTGTCACATTCCCCTTTCTGGGCGTTTTTTTTTTCTCTTCTCCATCTTGGTCTTAGCTCTTAGGATGCCGTTGTAAGCCCATGGTTTATTGCACTCCAACTTCATAAATGATTGATCAACGCAAACAAAATTAGGGGGTGCATATATCTCAGCTATAAGAATCTTAGAGATAGAAGAAGGAAATGGGAATAAGCGTTAATGAGGAAGGGTGAGGAGTCAGGTGTGAAGCAAATGAGTAAGAGAAAAAAAACTGGGTGAAACTTTTTTTCATCATTTCCTCAACAGGGAGAAACCCCAGACGAGACACCCAAAAGGTGTCTGTATTCCTCAGAGAATGTTTATTCATTCCAATAAACGATGCTTTGTTCAAAAGCGAGGCATTTTTGTTTAATTAAGTTAATAGCTCAATGTGATAAATCTCATTCTCCCGAGCAAAACAGTTTGAGATAGTGGGAGGGGCTTGTACAATTCCACAACACTGGAAACATGGCTCCATGAAGTAAATGAAATAAGGAGTGCCGGTAACTTTTAATAGGAATATTGCTGTGATGGAGAAGGAATAAAGCCCGGTGCTCCAAAAGTTTGTTTCCTGGAAGCGCAGATGGAATTTTGCTTACTTCTTTCCAATAGTCCAAAAGTAAGGGGAAGAACCAAAATGTGTGAAGTAGGTTACCCTTCCCAGAATCGCAGCACCAATAATGAGATGGGGTGGATGTAGGCAATATTTTCTGCAATACAGTTGGGATATGGTACCACCTAGTTAATTATTTCTAATTAGTCTCTTGGTATCTGAAAGAAATAGAAGTCTTATGAGATAAAATAAGGATTCTATTTTTCTCCTCCAAAGACAAGGATTTCCTAAGGTCTTTTTCCCATTTAGTCAGATAATGTGGAAACTACTTCTCAGGGTAAAGAAACATATTTATAACCACATTCATGGGCCAACTCTCTACATGATATGTAGAGAGTTGTTGGTGTGTTATGGAATAAAGGAAACGCTGAAAGTACCACTATGTTTACTATCCGTATCGATACGATAGATTCTATCCGTATCGATTTTTTTGTGTGGGATGCCTCTGAAAAAAGTATCATAGTTCATTACTTTTGTACAGCAAAAAAGGTATATCAAGGTATATCAAGGTATGCCAGTCTTAAAGGTGCCAAAAGGAGACTCTTGCTGTTCATTAGGGGGAAAAGGAGCCTTTTGGATGTACGGCTCTTACATGATATAAATAGAGTCTTAGTTAATTTGCCGCATTGTCTATATATTGATGGGTTGCACAACATTTTTTTGCCCAAGAGTCACATTGTCAGACTGAAACAATCCCAAGGGCCACAAAAAAATTTAAATGGTACTTACATGAATAGCTCACTAGAACCACTTTCAATACATGAATAAATCACCAAAACAAAGTTTTGAGATTTTGCGAAGGATTTGGAGAGTTTCTAGTACAAAAACTAGTACAAAAACTCACCCTAAATTACGCTGCGTTTTTGGAGCAGAAACTCTCCAAACCTTCCTTATAATCCCAGAACAACAAGTTTTGAGGAGTTGTAACATAGCCATGTAGCACATCATCAGACCAGTTATGGATTGCTACATGTGTCCAGGATCAGAACCACTCTCAGTGCATGAATCCATCACCAGAACCACGTCTGTAAATGAATCCAGAACTATTATCAGTACATGAATCCATCACTGGAACCGCTGTCCGTACAGCAATGCAGCATCAGAACCACTGTCGGTACATGAATGCAGCACCAAGCTTAGTACAGCGATAAACTGCAATGTCAGATCACCCCCATATACTCTTGTATTGATAAACCTGCATGCAACTCCCAGAATTGCTACATGTGTCCAAGATCAGATCTGCTGCCAGTACATGAATCCATCACCAGAACCACTGTCAGAAAATGAATACAGCACCAGAACCACCGTCTGTAAATTAACCCATCCATCTCCAGAACCATCACCAGTACATGAATCCATCACTAGAACCACCATCCGTACAGCAATGCAGCATCAGAACCACTGTCCCTACATGAATGCAGCACCAAGCTTAGTACATTGAATAATTGCAATGTTAGGTCACCCCCATATACACTTGTATTGCATAAAACAATACCTCTACAAGGTGCTTTGTGCATTAGAACTGCAAGTGGTAATCCCTTTATCATTATACACATTTGCAATTATCCCTTTGCTGAGAGCATGCAGTTAAGATAAAGTAATCCATACTTAAGGGATTACCACTTGCAGTTCTGATGCATATAGCACCTTGTAGAGGTACTGTTACATGTTTTTTAATCAGGTTTTAATTCCTGCTGTAATATATCACAGTGGGGGCAGCTAGTGAAGCAGGATTGGCACTGGTTGCATACAACTGATGTTGTACCAAAGTGTCTAGCATCATGTCCAAATAGTTTGCACAATTGTGCTCCTAATCTGTGTGTGAACTGAGGCCTTGGAAAGGTGTGCTACGGCCTCTAATATATGGTTTCAAGAGCAAGCATAGAGAAAGGCAGCACAAGGCCATTATTGGGTTTCATTTATAGTGTTACAGTATTAGAACATCACAGTCTAGTGTATATTAGTTCATAATCATACAGTCAACCCATTTACCTCCACCCAAGCGTAGGTTCACTGTGTTTTTTAAGTTTATATTGTACTCTGTAGTAGATGGGTAACTAGTGCAATGACTGGAATAAGGTGAAAGCATCGGTGTAGCAGCTGGACATAAACCAAACCCTGGCTGCTGAATTCAGGATGGATTGGAGAGGAGAAAGTTTAGTATGAGGTAGACCGATTAGTAGAGAGTTGCAGTACTTAAGACTAGAATGAATGAGTGACAGTAAGAGTTTTGCAGTTTCAAATGTGAGAAAAGTTTAGATTCTGGAGATGTTTTTAAGGTGTAGGTGGCATGAGCGAGTGAGTGATTGGATATAGGGAACAAATGAAAGTCTTGTGTCAAATATGACCCCAATACAGCAAGCGTGGTGCTTGGGAGTTATGGTTGAACCACTCAAGGTAATTGCAATATCGGGTATAGGTAGATTATTAGAGGGAGAAAACACAAGAAGTTCAGTTTTAAAGAGATTCAGTTTCAGATAGAGGAAGGACATGATGTTAAAGACATCAAACAGACAATCCCTGGTATTTTGTATTAAGATGGAGGTGATGTCAGGAGATGATGTGTATAATCTTGTGATTTCCACAGGTCTTTCCCATTTAGCCAGATAAATAGGAAACCAATCCTCTAGATAAGAAGAATGGAGTCTTATGGATGTACGGCTTTTACATCATGTAAATAGAGCCTTAGTGAATTTGCTGCATTGTCTATATATTGTTACCCAACAGTAAAACTGGATTCAGCAACTCCTTTTAACCAATGTTCTATGATGAGCAACATATCCATAGGATTTGTTGTTAAAGAAGCACTTCCATCAGTTTGTATCCTCTTAATATATTGCAATCATCATATTATACAGCACTGTGTAATTACAATTGCTCATTTTGCCTTTCTACCCAGCTAATTCTTCTCTTTTCCGTTAGGTCTATGACATCACGTGATTAAAAGCTGACTAGCTGAATCCGTCTAAGCTCTATGTATAAACAGGAGGTCAATTCTCCCTGCAAAACGCAATGGCAGGGGGAAGGGGCAGAGCAGCTGGGTCAGGAGTTGAAGAGAGGAATGCTTTATGCAGGGACAAGATACTTTTTGTTTTTACATAGAGCTGAAAAAGAAGAATTGGCTGGGTAGAAAGGCAAAATAAGCAATTGTAAGTACACAATGCTGTATGACTGCAATTTATTAAGAGGATAAAAAATTTGATGGGAGTGCTTCTTTAAGAAGAAAATGCACTTACACTCTAGGGCCACCACAGGTAACATTCATTTAAAAATTGACAAACTGATCAGAGACAAAGACGCATTGCCCTGTTGTCTAAGAGCACCAGTGTTTCAGTCTCTTAACTTTAACTACCTAAAAATAGACACTAATGTATACTCCTTGTTATGAACATTCTAAGCACTTGATATGTGCTCCTCTCAGATGCATGGTGGTGCATAAAGATTTATAGTAATTTTGCTTAAATTGCATATGTCAGACGGGTATTGTTACATACCTTCAACCTGTTTAAGTGTCAACAGATCCTAGCACATAACTGCAGGCATGTCACGGCAGAGCTAAGAGGTAACAATCAACTAGAGTCAACGAAAGATACCAAGGAATTCCTTTCTTATGTTCCTGAGGGAAATTTACACACATTAAAAAAATCTAGACTACTGTGAGCAGAAATATTGTACTAGAATTGTTTATAATCTCTAGTCATCTGACTATTTGAGCCCTTCATTGTACCTGGTTCTCAGGTTACCTATTGCAACCCCAGTTCCAAAAAAAACTGGGACGCTGTTCAAAATGTAAAGAAAATAAAACAAGAATGCAATGATTTAGAAATCTCTTGTAGCCATATTATATTCACAATAGAACTGAGATCATAAGTTAGACTTTTTTCCATTTCATTTGAAAAATGTAACTCATGCAGAAATTGATAGCAGCAACACATCTCAAAAAAATTTGGACAGGGCCATGTCTACCATTGTGTAGCATCCTCTCTTTCTAAAACAATCTGTAAACCTCTAGGAAATGAAGAGACCAATTGCTTGAGTTTTGGGAGAGGAATTTGTCCCATTATTGACTGCTTAACAGTACTAGGTCTTTTTTGGTAGATTTTTTGTTTCATAATGCTCCAAATGTTTTCTATTGGTGAAAGGTGCAGGCAGCCAGTCCATCACCACATCTGTGAAGCCATGTTGTTGTGATGGATGCAGTACATGGTTTAGCATTGGCTTGCTGAAATATGCAAGGCTTTCCATGAAATAGACTTTATCTGGATGGTAAAATATGTTATTCTAAAATCTCTATATAATACTCAATTTTAATAGTTCTTTCCAAGATGTAAAGGCTTCCCAAGTCATAGGCACTAATGCAACCCCATACCATCAGATATGCAGGCTTTTCAACTGGGTGCTGATAACAAGCTGGATGATAACTCTGATTTTGAGTATGCATGACATGGTGTCTATGGTTTCCATAAAGAATTTCACATTGTAAATTCATGTGACCACAGAGCAGTTTTCCATTTTTGCCCCAGTCCATTTTAAATGAGTTTTGGCCCAAAAAAGACGGCACAATTTTAGGATTGTGTTGATATATGGCTTTGTCTTTGCATGATAGAGCTTTAACTTGCCCTTGTGGATTGCATGATGAATTGGGTTCACAGAGAAGTACTGCTGAGCCCATGCAGTGATTGGCATGAACAAATCATGCCTCTTTAATGTAGTGCCTCCTGAGGCCTATAGAATAAGAGCATACAATATTGACCGTTAGACTTGTCCCTTGTGCAAATGGATTTCTTCAGAATCTCTGAATCTTATCAAAATATGTACTGATGGCGGGATATTCAAAGTCTTTGCAGTTTTACATTGAGGAACATTTTTTCTAAAATTGTTCTACAATGTTTAGATGCAGTTGTTCAGATTGATGAACCTCTGCCTCTCTAACATGCTCTTTTTATACATAGTCATGTGACTTAGTTGAAAATTGACTGTCCAGCTATTTTTCAATTGTACCACTTACGTTTTCATTTTTTTTGTTAACCCTGTCCAAACTTTTAGATCAAAAATGAAAAATCACCTGGTCCTTTAAGGTATTATTATTTTTTATTATTATAGCGTCATTTATTCCATGACACTTTACATTTGAAAAGGGGTATACATAAAAAAAAAGTACAATAATCTTGGACAAAAGCGAGTCACCAACTGGTACAGGAAGAGAGGACTTACAATCTACAAGGGATGGGTGAGAATACAGTAGGTGAGGGTAGAGCTGGTCGTGCAGCGGTATGGTGGAACAAGGGTCACTGCAGGTTGTAGGCTTGTCAGAAGAGATGATGAGGGCATGCACTAGTGTTTTTGTAGATTCTTGGTTGAGATATTTTTGAGTTGGAGTCGTCAGGAAGTGGAAAGGGCTTGAATCTGAGGTTTGAAGGAGAGATCAGAGTCAAGGGTTACCCCGAAGCAGCGAGCTTATGGGACTGGGGAGAGTGAGCAGCCATTGACTTTGATGGATAGGTCAGTTGGGGGTATTGAGTGAGATGGTGGAAAGATGATGAATTCAGTTTTATCCATGTTAAGTTTTAGAAATCTAGCAGAGAAAAAGGATAAAATAGAGGACAGACATTGTGGGATTCTGACTAGTAGGGAGGAGATAACAGGTCCAGAGAGGTAAATCTGTGTGTAATCAGCATAGAGGTGATACTGAAAGCCATGAGATTATGTGAGCTGTCCCAGGCTTAAGGTGTAGATGGAGAGGAGCAGGGGTCCTAGAACTGAACCTTGGGGAGCACCGACAGTTACGGGGCAAGATGAGGAGGTGGTGTGTGAGAGGGAGATGCTAAATGTCCGGTCTGTTAGGTATTAAAGGATAAGCCCTTTTCTGGAGTGTCAAATGTCAACAAGAAAATTGATCTGCTGTGGGTGCTGCAGCTGAAGGAACGTGGATATATAAAATACTGCAACAGCAGTCAGTAACTTAGATACCATGTATCTTTTAAACTGTCATTTTGCCCCTCACCCCTAACCTTTCACGCCTGTTTTTTCGGCCCCTTTTTCCCTTTTTTAGCTTTTTCCTCATTTCTATGTATGTATATACCTGAGGAAGAAACTAGGACGATGCCTAGGGTCTGTCACCATTTATTTAAAAAAAAAAAAACGCAATCATTGTGATGAGCCTAGTCTGTTACTGCCTGCTGTTGCAGTATCTATATATATAATCGTCTTATTCCGTCTGTCTGTCTGTCTGTCCAGGAAATCCCGCGTCGCTCATTGGTCCGGCAGCGGCCAATCAGCGCCGCGGGATTTCTGAAAAAAGATGGCGGCCGTTAGCGGCTCATCTGCGGGACGGAGCTCAGCGGCGATGCAGCCGGGAGATGACCGGCGCGAGGCGCTCCTCTCCCGACCGCCGGCGACACTGACCTCCATGCGGCTAGGGTGTCAAGGGAGGACCGGGGAGCGGCGCTGCGGGTCGGGATACTTCTGCTGTGAAAGCCCGCTCATGTCCCGGGTTCTCGCAGCGGAAGTAGCCGCACAGGCAGCGGGGCTCCCCGGTCCTCACCAATACGATTCCGCTCCCCGGTCCTCACCAATACGATTCGATGATTGGTCGCGATCTCTTGCCGCGACCAATCACTGATCTTGGCCCAAAAGTTAAACACCGCTGTGCTGATTGGTCGCGGCCGCTGCCTGCGACCAATCACCGATTTGGGCGCCACATTTAAATAGCGCCCGCGACCAATCACCGATCTTGCAGACACATTTAAACACCGCTGTGCTGATTGGTCGCGGACGCTATTTAAATGTGGCGCCCAAATCGGTGATTGGTCGCGGGCAGCGTCGGCGACCAATCAGCACAGCGGTGTTTAAATGTTTCTGCAAGATCGGTGCTTGGTCACAGCCGCTATTTAAATGTGGCGCATAAATCGGTGATTGCTCGCGATCTTCGGCCGCGACCAATCACTGATCTTGCCGCAAAAGTTAAACACCGCTATGCTGATTGGTCGCGGACGCTGCCCGCGACCAATCACCGATTTGAGCGCCACATTTAAATAGCAGACTCGACCAATCACCGATCTTGCAGACACATTTAAACACCGCTGTCCTGATTGGTCGCGGACGCTATTTAAATGTGGCGCCCAAATCGGTGATTGGTCGCGGGCAGCGTCCGCGACCAATCAGCACAGCGGTGTTTAAATGTGGCACCAAGATCGGTGATTGGTCGCGGCCGATATTTAAATGTGGCGCTCAAATCGGTGATTGGTCGCGGGCAGCGCCCGCGACCAGTCAGCGATTTTGAACACAAATGTCCGGACCTTAGTAACACCATGCGCCTACTGTCGGGAGATCAGCGGCTAGGGTGTCAAGGGAGGACCGGGGAGCAGCGCTGCGGGTCGGGATACTTCTGCTGCGAGCAGTCGCTCATGTCCCAGCTTCTCGCAGCAGAAGTAGCCGCACAGGCAGCGGCGCTCCCCGGTCCTCACCAATACGATTCCGCTCCCCGGTCCTCACCAATACGATTTGCTGATTGGTCGCGGTCTCCGCACCCGACCAATCAGTGATCTTGGCGCAAAATTTAAACACCGCTGTGCTGATTGGTCGCGGCTGCTGTCCACGACCAATCACCGATTTGGGCGCCACATTTAAATAGCGGCCGTGACCGATCACCGATCTTGGCGCCACATTTAAACACTGCTGTGCTGATTGGTCGCGGTTGCCAGCCGCAAACAATCAGCAATATTGGCGCCAAATTTAAACACCGCTCTGCTGATTGGTCGCGGCCGCCGATCGCGACCAATCAGCAGTATTGGTGCCAAATTTAAACCTCGCTCTGCTGATTAGTCGCAACCACTGGCCGTGACCAATCAGCGATATTGGCGACAAATTTAAACACCGCTTCGCTGATTGGTCGCGGCCGGCTACCGGGACCAATCAGCGATATTGCCGCCAAATTTAAACACCTCTCTGCTGATTGGTCGTGGCCGTGACCAATCACCATTATTGGCGCCAAATTTAAATACCGCTCTGCTGATTGCGCCCGGTCGGCCGCATACATATTCTAGAATACCCGGTGCGTTAGAATCGGGCCACCATCTAGTTATATATATCCACTTTCCATCAGCTGCAGTGCTCACAACAGGTTGATTTTCTTGTTGTCATTTGATACTCTGTTTTTTTATGCATTACATCTCTCTGATAAAGTTTTCCAGTCAGCATTAGCTACATGTCAAGTTCTTTTAGTTGTGTACTTAGCGCAACTCCATCAGGTGAGTCATTCACCAACTTTATTTTCATTCTATTAAAAATACATCAGATGATGCTCTAAGTGCGCAGATGTATGTTCTTTCCTTGTTATTAGATTTAAAGCTCTTTTCTGGGACTGTCAAAAATGTCTGCACTGGTGCCAAAGCTTTCCAACTTTTTAAAGCATGTATATTGGGATTACCCCAAATAAAACTGACTTTTCATGATTTAGGTAGAAGTAAACTTTAAATAAATGGCATAGAAAAAATAATATAATTAAAGCTAAATTGTTATATTTTAAATATCGTATTCTTAATACTGATTGGTGTTCTAATAGTTCTTTAACCCCTTAGTGACCAAGCCAATTTTAACCCTAATGGCTAGGCCAAATTTTTGAAATCTGACCAGTGTTATTTCATATGGTAATAACTCTGAAACGCTTCAATGTATCCCAGTGATTATAAGGCTATGTGCCCACGTAGCGTTTTACAAGCGTATTTGCTGCAGATTTTCCGCAGCGGAAACGCTTGTAAAACGCTTGTCAATCCACACCCCATGGTCCCCAATGAGAATCCGCAAGTTCTATGCCCATGCTGCAGATTTTTCCGCAGCGTTTTTGATGCACAGAAAAATCCGCAGCATGTCAATTAATTTTGCGTTTCCGCAAGCGGAATTGCCTTTTCAATGCATGAAAAAACGCAAGGCAATTCCGCATGTCGAAAACGCGCGAAAAACGCTTGCGTAATTCCGCATGCGTTTTTCCAGGAGAGGACATGCGGAAATGAAGCGAAAATTTTCCGCTTCATTTCCGCAACGTGGGCACATAGCCTAAGACAGTTTTTTTGTGAAGCATTGTACGTTATGTTAGTGGTAAATTTACTGTACGTTATGTTTTGCGCTTATTTGTGAAAATATCGGAATTTTAGCGAAAATTTTGAAAAATTTGCAATTTTCAAACATTCAATCTTTATATCCTTAAATCAGTTAGTCATGCTGTATAAAATAATTAATATTTCCCATATGTCTACTTTACATCTGCATAATTTTTCAAACCTCATTTTATTTTGTTAAGATGTTAGAAGGGTTGAAAGTTTAGCAGCAATTTCTCATTTTTTCAAGAAATTTACAAAACCTGTTTCTTTAGGGACCTATTCAGATTTAAATGGACTTTGTGGGGCCTACAGTTGTGCTCAAAAGTTTATATACCCCTTCAGAATTTTTGCTTTCTTGGCCTCGTTTCAGAGAATATGAATGATAAAAAAACAAACAAAAAAAAAAACTTTTTCTCCACTCATGGATATGGTTACTACTGTGTTTTCTCTTTTTAAATCTTAATGACAACCAAAAACATCCGAATGACCCTGATCAAAAGCTCACATACCCCAGTTCTTAATACCGTGTATTGCCCCCTCTAATATCAATGACCGCTTGAAGTCTTTTGTGGTAGTTGTGGATGAGGTTCTTTCATTTCTCAGATGGTAAAGCTACCCATTCTTCTTGCCAAAAAGCCTCCAGTTCCTGTAAATTCCTGGACTGTCTAGCATGAACTGCGCGATTGAGATCTCCCCAGAGTGGCTCAATGATATTGAGGTCAGGAGACTGAGATGGCCACTCCAGAACCTTCACTTTGTTCTGCTGTAGCCAATTACAGGTTGACTTGGTCTTGTGTTTTGGATCGTTGTCATGTTGGAACGTCCAAGTATGTCCCATGTGCAGCTTCCGGGCTGATGCGTGCAAATTTGCCTCCGGTATTTGTTGATAACGTGCTGCATTCATCTTTACTTCAACTTTTACCAAGTTTCCTGTGCCTTTGTAGCTCACACATCCCCAAAACATTAGTGATCCACCTCCGTGCTTTACTGTAGGAATGGTGTTCCTTTCATCATAGGCCTTGTTGACCTCTCTCCAAATGTAACATTTATGGTTATGGCAAAAAAGTTCAATTTTGGTCTCATCACTTCAAATTACCTTGTTCCAGAAGTTTTCAGGCTTGTCTCTGTGCTGTTTGGCGTATTGTAGGTGAGATACTTTGTGGAATTTGCGCAGTAATGGCTTTCTTTTGGCGACTCAACCATTCAGCCCATTTTTCTTCAAGTGCCTCCTTATTGTGTGTAATGCACGCGCCCGGACTGACTGGCGTGTGCGTGTATATGTAGTGATTCCACTGGACCGTACCAGAGAGTGAATCCCTGGAGGGGCGTAACTAAGTATTCACCCGATCCAACCAAGGTCGCACGACTGCATACGACGCCAGTGCACCAAGGAGGAACCAAGCAGAGGGACCAGGTGCTACTCCAGGTCAGACCCCGGACACGGCTGTTGACCCACACCGGTGAATACAGGAACAGGCAGGTTAGGCTGGCACACAGACTGGTGGGTATAGGCAGACACGGCTGATATGCAGACGGGTGGATGCTGGCAAGCACGACTGGTATGCAGGCAGGGAGGTACTGGCAGGTATGACAGGTTGGAGCACAGAGTGGATAGGACCCAGTACAGACTGGGACTCGGGAACAGAACCGCAGATGCGGTGGACAAACACAGCAGAGTGAGGCCGCCCGGAGCGGCGAGCAAGAGCAGAGCAAGACGAGACCGCCTGGAGCGGTGAGCGAGAGTGGAGCAGGACGAGACTGCCGGAGCCGTGAGCAAAAGGGTCAGAGCACAGCGACACTGCCGGAGCAGTGAGCAAAGGGTCAGAGCACAGCGAGACTGGCGGAGCAGTGAGCAAAGGGTCAGAGCACAGCGAGACTGCCGGAGCAGTGAGCAAAGGGTCAGAGCAGAGCGTGACCGCCGGAGCAGTGAGCAAAGGGTCAGAGCAGAGCGAGACCGCCCGAGCGGTGAGCAAGGCAGAGCAGGCAAGAACCGCCGGAGCGGTGAGCAAGGCAGAGCAGGCAAGAACCGCCGGAGCGGTGAACAAGGCAGAGCAGGCAAGAACAGCCGGAGCGGTGAACAAGGCAGAGCAGGCAGAAACCGCCGGAGCGGCGAGCAAGTTAGAGCAGAGGGGACAGGGCTCAGTTCACACGGAACAGACTAGAAGGGAAAGGCAGAACCAGATACACACAAGATACTTGCAATGAAGTAGCGAGTGGACTCTAAACTCACAAACGGAAGTACAGCGACAACGCGTAGGAGTTAGGTGCAGGTTCAGACTCTGCAGAAAAAGGGAAGGTACAGACATAGAGAAAAACAGGAGACAGGTTAGGAGACAGTTCAGACAGGAACTGTTACTGCAACAAATACAGGAACGAGCCAAGGTAAAGCCAAGTGCTGGTTCAGACAATGCCGGAGAAAGGGAAGGTACGGACATAGAGAAAAACAGGAAGCACGTTAGGAGACAGTTCAGACAGGAACTGTACTGTAGCAAGATACAGGAGCGAGTCTGGGTATGCGGCCCCCAGAGGGCGGGACGAACAGGCTTAGAGCGTGTTCACACGGGCCTGGAATTACAGCCTCCAGGAAAGGCAGAAAGACAGCTGGCTAGAGTGCACAGACAGGACACAGTTCAGACACGGGAACTGATACCGCAAGGCAGGAAACATAGACAGGACCTGGCACATCAGTGACAAGAAGCCAACTGACAGACCAAGATGCTCAGGCATCGATTCCAAGGAGGAGCTGGTTTAAATACCAGGTGACAGACAGCAATAGGCTGAGGACGCATGAGGAGTGTGTCTGCAGCAGCTACAAGAAACAGGAAGTTCAGCGGGCGTCGCCCTAAGCAGCCAGAGCAGAGCAAAGCAGACAATATGGAAAGAAGCCAGAGTGGCAGTCTGGACTGGAAATCAAGTGCGCGCTCTTGCACAGTGGGAGATGGACCACTATGCAAGGATGCCGCCAGGTATGTTACATTGTGCATCTTGAAACAGCCACCTCTAGTTTTCAGAGAGTCCTCAATTTCAACTGATGTTATTTGTGGGTTTTTCTTTGCATCCCAAACAATTTTCCTGGCAGTTGTGGACGAAATATTTGTTGGTCTACCTGACCGTGGTTTGTTTTTTACAGAGCCCCTGATTTTCCATTTGTTAATCACAGTTTGAATGCTGCTGACTGGCATGATCAATTCCTTGGATATTTTTTTGCATCCCTTTCCTGTGTTATACAGTTGAACTACCTTTTCCCGTAGATCCGTTGACAATTCTTTTGCTTTCCCCATGACTCACAATCTAGAAACGTCAGTGGCTGGATGAAAGATGCAAGAGTCGGTCTGCATCCCAGAAACTCACTCAGCTTTTATGCACACACACTGATTACAAGCAAACATGTCACAGGTGAGAATGTTACTTTTAGTAGCCATTCAAATCCATTTGTGTCAAATTCTGTGCATGTTATCAGGCCAAAATCACCAAGGTATGTGAACTTTTGATCAGGGTAATTTGGATGTTTTTGGTTGTCATTAAGATTTAAAAAGAGAAAACACAGTAGTTTGACAGTAAATGTCTTCACCCAACCAATAACTATGAGTGGAGAAAAAGTTTTTTTGTTATCATTCATAATCTCTGAAACAAGGCCAAGAAAGGAAAAATTCTGCCAGGGTATGTAAACTTTTGAGCACAACTGTATATATTGTAAACTCCCCAAAAGTGATAGCATTTTAAAAACCACACCTTTCAAATACTACTAAATTGCTGCCAGGAATTTTTTTTAACGCTGCAGGAGCAACACAGGAATTAATCCAAAGTAGAATGAACATTTTTTTTTTAATTTTTACTCTAAAATGTTGATTTAGCCCCAATTGTTAGCATAAGAAATTAGACTAAACAATTTGTTACCTAGTTTCTTCTGAGCACGCTCATACCCCACATGTGTTCAGAAACCTCTGTTTGGACAACCAGCAGGGTTCGGAAAGGAAGGAGCACCATTTGCATTTTGGAACACAAGTTCAAAAGCTGAAATACAGGTGCATCTCACTAAAGTTAACTTTTTAATGATATTCTAATTATTTTAGTTCTTCAATACAAAAAGTGAAACTCCGATATTATATAGAGTCCATTACAAACAGAGTGATCTATTTCAAGTCTTTAGTTCTGTTAATGTTGATGATTATGGCTTACAGCCAATGAAAACACAGAAGTCATTATCTCAGTAAATTAGAATAATTAACAAAAAACACCTGCAAAGCGTTTAAAAAGGTCCCTTAGTCTGTTTCAGTAGGCTCCACAATAATGGGGAAGACTGCTGACTTGACAGATGTCCAGAAGGCAGTGATTGACACACTCCACAAGGTCCCAGAGTTCCAATTTTCATTTGGAAATCAGGGTCCCAGAGTCTAGAGGAAGAGTGGAGAGGCACACAATTCAAGCTGCTTGAGGTCTAGTGTGAAGTTTCCACAATCAGTGAAGGTTTGGGGAGCCATGTCATCTGCTGGTGTAGGTCCACTGTGTTTTATCTGGACCAAAGTCAGCGCAGCCATCTACCAGGAAATTTTAGAGCACTTCATGCTTCCAAAAATACCAATATCTGGTTTAAAAACAACAGTATCACTGTGCTTGATTGGCCAGCAAACTCGCCTGACCTTAAACCCACAGATAATCTATGGGGTATTATCAAGAGGAAGATGAGACACCAGACCCAACAATGCAGACGAGCTGAAGGCTGCTATCAAAGCCACCTGGGCTTCCATAACACCTCAGCTGTGCCACAGGCTGATCGCCTCCATGCCACGCCACATTGATGCAGTAATTGATGCAAAAGGAGCCCCAACCAAGTATTGAGTGCATTTACTGAACATACATTTCAGTAGGCCAACATTTCGGATTTTAAAAACATTTTTCAAGCTGTTGTTATAAAGTATTCTAATTTACTGAGATAATGACTTTTGTGTTTTCATTGGCTGTAAGCCATAATCGTCAACATAACAGAAATAAACACTTGAAATAGATCACTGTTTGTAATGACACTATATAATATGAGTTTCACTTTTTGTATTGAAGAACTGAAATAAATAAACTTTTTGATGATATTCTAATTTAATGAGATGCACCTGTAGATTGCTAGCACCATGTCACATTTGCACGGCCCCTAAGGCACCCAAACAGAAGAAAACCCCCACAAGTGACTGCATTTTGGAAACTACAACCCTCACAGTTTTTTTCCAGGGGTATAGTGATTATTTTGATCTCACAGGTACTACACAGAATTTGATAACATTAAGTCGTCATATTGAAAATATTCATTTTTTTTCACGATATTGATGTTTTAGCCCATTTTTTTCAATTTTTCAAGAGGTAACATGAAAAAGTGTACCACACAGTTCGTTACCCATTTTCTTCTGAGCATGATAATACCCCACATGTAGTCAAAAAGTTCTGTTTGGACAAACGGTAGGGCTCGGAAGTGAAGAAGCGACATTTGGTATTGGAATGTAAATTTGGCTAGAATAGATTGCAGATACAGTTGAAAGCAGAAGTTTACATACACTATATAAAGAGACACATATGCATGTTTTTCTCAATATCTGACATGAAATCAGAATAAACCTTTCCCGTTTTAGGTCAATTAGGATTAATATAATTTTTTATATCTTCCAAATGCCAGAATAATGAGAGAGAGAGAATGTTTTAAGGCATTTTTATTACTTACTGCAAAGTCAAAAGTTTACATACACTAAGATTACTATGCCTTTAAACAATTCTGGACTGCCCATATGATGATGTGTGTTTGGAAGCTTGTGATAGTTTTTTTGGCAACATCTGCGTTAATTAGAGACACACCTGTGGATGTATTTTAATGCACACCTGAAACATACTGCTTCTTTGTGTAGCATCATGGGAAAGTCTAAAGAAATCAGCTGAGATACCCGGAAGAGAATTGTGGACTTGTACAAGTCTGGCTCATCCTTTGGTACAATTTCAAGATACCTGAAGGTGCCTCATTCATCTGTACAAACAATTATACACAAGTACAAGCAAGATGGGAATGTCCAGCCATCATACCGCTCAGGAAGGAGACGGGTTCTGTGTCCCAGAGATGAATGTGCTTTGATCAGACATGTGCATATCAACCCAAGGACAAAAGTAAAAGACTTTGTGAAGTTGACGGCGCAAGCTGGTAAGATTGTGTCAATAACCACTGAGTACTGTATCAACATGGGCTAAAAGGGCTCTCTGCCAGGAAGAAGCCATTACTCCAAAAGAAACATAAAAAAGCCAAATTAATGTTTGCAAATGCACACAGGAACAAAGACCTTAATTTTTGGAGATATGTCTTGTGATCTGATGAAACTAAAATTTAACTTTTTGGGCATAATGACCATCGTTACATTTGGAGGAAAAGGGGAGAAGCTTGGAAGCCTAAGAATACCATCCCAACTGTGAAACACTGGGTTGGCAGCATCATGTTGTGGGGTTGTTTTGCTGCAGGAGGGACTGGTGCACGACACAAAATAGATGGCATCATGAGAAAAGAAGATTATGTGGCAATACTGAAGCAACATCTGAAGACATCAGTCAGGAAGTTAAAGATTGTGTGGAAATGGGTCTTCCAAATGGACATTGACCCGAAGCATACTGCCAAAATTGTAACAAAGTGTCTTAAGGATAACAAAGTCAATGTTTTGGAATGGCCATCACAAAGCCCTGATCTCAATCCCATTGAAAATTTATGGGCAAAGCTGAAAATGCAGGTGCGAGCAAGGCGACCTACAAACTTCGATCAGTTACACCAGTTTTGTCAGGAGGAATTGGCCCAAATTCTGACCAACTATTGGGAGAAGCTTGCGGAAGGTTATCCCAAACTTTTGACCCAAGTCATTCAGTTTAAGGGCAATGGTACCAAATACTAATGAAATGTATGTAAACTTTTGACTTTGCAGTAACTAATAAAGATGCCTTAAAATTCTCTTTCTCATTATTCTGGCATTTGGCAAATATTAAAAATTATGGTAATCCTAAGCTATCTAAAATGGGAAATGTTTATTCTGATTTCATGTCAGATATTGAGAAAAGCATGCAGATGTGTCTTTTTATATAGTGTATGTAAACGTTTTCTGATAAGAAAAGAATTTTGGTGAGTCCCAAAAATAATTAAAATCCTCAATTTATTTCTCAGTGAATAAGGGCTTTTGCCAGAAACGTGTTGAGATGTATCCCCAACCTGTATGATCTTTTAAATTATTTTTAAATAAATTTGAGGATTTTAATTATTTTTGGGACTCACCAAAATTATTTTCTTATGTGAAGCCGTAAGTCACGGCTATTGGTTGGAGAGTGGAGATCCATAACATTGTAAGACGGACTGAGTCATATAAATAGGACACGGTGAGGCTGCTTTTTTGTTTATTTACCTTATGTAAACTTCTGGTTTCAACTGTACAATGTCTCATTTGCCAGGCCTCTGAGGTACCAAAACAAGCAGAAACCCCTCACAAGTGACTCCATTTTGAAAAACTAGATCCATCAAGGAATTCATCTAAGGGGGTTTTGAACCCGTAGATGCATCACAGAACCTGCACGGACCCTCTTCCACCCAGCAGGGATGCCGACATGTTCACTGCCTCGACCTCCCAGCTGCATCCTCTACTCCGGCTCCCTCCACGGCTTCCGTGTCCCAGTCCCTGAGGAAGTCTCATGGCAGTGCGCTTAGATCATGTGTGTGCTCCCTGCTTCTTAAAGGAATAACATGCGCACTCCTGTGTCCCAAACCAATACCTGGGAGGTGCTAAGTATTTAAGGCACCTTCTCCTTTAGGGTAGGTGCCTGAGCAACATCAGTGTTTAGTTTTTCTGCAAGCTGCTAAGTCTGCTGCCAGGTCCCCATTCCTGTACCTGTCTTGTTACTCTGAACCTGAACCAGTTGTGCCTCCCTGAACCCGTTTAGTCTGAACCAGTTCCGGGACCTATTAACCGTCCTGTCAAGTGTTCCAGAACCTGCACTGTCTGAACCAGCACCAGTGTCCACCCTGTGTGGTGATCCACAATCCGTACTGTCTGAACAAACATCAGTATCCGGTCCTGCTTTGGACTCACAGTCCATATCTATGTCCGTGACCATTGGGGTTAGCTGCTGCAGTACCAGAGACCGCCCTGCAGTGGTACCTGGCAGCTACCTACAGCTCAAGCCTAACCTCACTATCCGAATCTCTAGTAAACATCGGGTAGCCATTTAGGGTAGGCCTGGCCCGTGTCGCAGTGGGTCCACACCAGCGTGCCAGTTTTCTCAGGCCATGAATTCTGCTGATACCAATACCTCTCCGTTCTTGGAGTTGTTCGAGTTGACCCGCCAAAGATATCAGCAGGATAAAATGTTGGCCTACTTGCAGTCTGTCACCAACTGCATGGATGCCCTGACGTCAGCTGCTTCATGCGCTCCAGCCCAAGTTGCAGCAACCTCAGCAGTGACTACGTAGCCAGCAATCCACACACCTGGAGCTGATCCTCGTCTTTCTGCTCCACCACCATATGGCTGAGATCCCAAGCAATGCTGTGGATTTAACAATCTGTGCACACTGCACTATGAACTGCTGGCTCACCAGTTTCCCTCTGATTGGTCCAAAGTGGCAGCTGACACCTAGGAGGAGAGGATCTCACATGGCTCAACCTCTTATGGGAGAGAGGGGATCATGTGACCTCGGATCTGCAGGCCTTCCTGGAGGTGTTCCCCAAGGTTCTTCGACAAGCCGAGCCATGTTACTTCCGCCGCATCCTCTCTTCTTAGACTGCGACAGGGTAGTCTGACTGGGGGTTAATTTGGAGTCCGGTTCCGCACCCTGTCTTCCTAACTAGGAAAAATCAACAAGGCACTGGTAGCCACCTTCTGGGAGGGATTGTCTGGAAGAATTAAAAACAAACTGGCTGGTTGAAACATCACTGCTACTCTAGATCAGAGGTCCCCAACCGCCGGTCCGCGGACCAGGACCGGGCCGTTGGGGTTTTTCAGCCGGTCCGCGGCGCCGCTGACCAGGGCCGGCGTCAGCACCCGGGCAAATGCCGGGGCTCTGAGCAGGCAGAGGGGCCCACTGGCGGTCGCGCACCCCGCTGGGCTATGGGCGGAGGAGAGCGGTGTCAGCGCCCGCCCTTCTCCGCCGCTTGCTCAGGGCCCCGGCAGCCCGATACTTACCTCTCCCCGTGCCTCCGCAGATCCGCTGTCTTCCTGCTCTGCGCTCCCTGTGACGTCTCAGGTCAGAGGGCGCGGTGACGTCTTTACACCGCGCCCTCCCCTGAGCCGTCACAGGGAGCGCTGAGCGGGAAGAAACGACAACGCTGGAGTTCGGAGCCGAGCAGCGAGCGGCGGGCAGCAGGCAGCGGGCAGCAGGTAGCAGGTGAGGAGAAGGGAGGTGAGTATTTGATTTTTTTTTTTTTTTTTTAATGTATGGAGGCATGGGGCAGTATAAAGAGGGGAGGGGGGGCATCCTGCTTGGGGCATTATAAAGAGGGGGGGGGCATCCTGCATGGGGCATTATAAGGTGGGGACCAGCCTGCATGGGGCATTATAAGGTGGGGAACAGCCTGCACGGGGCATTATAAAGAGAGGGGGGGACATCCTGCATGGGGCATTATAAAGAGGAGGGGTGACAGCCTGCATGGGGCAGTATAAAGAGGAGGGGTGATAGCCTGCATGGGGCAGTATAAAGAGGAGTGGTGACAGCCTGCATGGGGCAGTATAAAGAGGAGTGGTGACAGCCTGCATGGAGCATTATAAAGAGGAGGGGTGACAGCCTGCATGGGGCATTATAAAGAGGGGGGGTGACAGCCTGCATGGGGCATTATAAAGAGGGGGGGTGACAGCCTGCATGGGGCAGTATAAAGAGGAGGGGTGACAGCCTGCATGGGGCAGTATAAAGAGGAGGGGTGACAGCCTGCATGGGGCATTATAAAGAGGGGGGGCAGCCTGTATGGGGCATTATGTGGGGGGTAACAGCCTGCATGGAGCATTAAAAGGGGGGGGGGCCTGTATGGGGCATTATGTGGGGGGGAACAGCCTGCATGGAGCATTAAAAGGGGGGGGCCTGTATGGGGCATTATGTGGGGGGGAACAGCCTGCATGGAGCATTATATGGGGACCGGTATCCTGTATGGAGCGTTATATGGGGGCCGGTATCCTGTATGGAGTGTTATATGGGGGCCAGTATTCTGTATGGAGCCTTATATGGGGGCCAGTATTCCGTATGGGGTCTTATATGGGGGCCAGTATTCCGTATGGGGTCTTATATGGGGGCCAGTATTCCGTATGGGGCCTTATATGGGGGCAAGTATTCCGTATGGGGCCTTATATGGGGGCAAGTATTCCGTATGGGGCCTTATATGGGGGCAAGTATTCCGTATGGGGCCTTATATGGGGGCCAGTATTCCGTATGAAGCGTTATATGGGGGCCAGTATTCCGTATGGGCGTTATATGGGGACCAGTATTCCGTATGGAGCCTTATATGGGGGCCACTATTCTGTGTGGAGCGATTCACCGGTTTCTGAGCTATTGTAGAATTTACAATAGATATCACTCATGAAGTGAAATCTTTGCATTGTACTATATATATATTTCTCCGCCGTATCTCTGCATCATGAATCGTGGTATGTGTTAAAGGGGCCCACTGAGACTCTTTCGCCCGGGGCCCAGAAAAACCTGGAGCCGGCCCTGCCGCTGACAGCTAGCTCCGCGGCCCTGCGCCTGGTCAGAACTCGCTCTGTGTGGATTTATAATGTTTTCTGCCATAGCCGTGACAGCTCGCAGCTCCCGGCAGAGAACATTATGCAGGACGGGGTGGGGCGTCGGGCGGGTCTTAGTGACGCAGCCCTCCACAGCACAGCATGGTACCTGTTGTACGTCACGGGGCGGGTCTTAGTGACGCGGCCCTCCTGCACAGCATGGTGTGTTCCTGACGGGGTGGGGCGGCAGGCTCTCCTCACTGACACGCCCCCGGCAGAACATGTTATGTGGGGCGTGCTGGGGCAGCAGACTGGCTTCAGTGACGCGGCTCCCGGTACCGGTGTTCAGTGTGTAGCGCTGCTAAGCAGCAGCGCTGTATACACTGACGCTCAATGTACAATGCTGCTACTTAGCAGCGCTGTACACCGAGGTCCCGCCAGCATCCTCCCCATACAGCTCCACCCCTCCATAACCCCACCCCCATATGACCAAAGCCCCGCCCCCACCCCCCACCGGGCCATGGAAAACTGGTCTTGCTTAAAGCCGGTCCCTGGTGCAAAAAAGGTTGGGGACCTCTGCTCTAGATGACCTAATATCCTTTGTTATCCGAATCCACCTTGGGTTCCAGGAACGCTCCATAGAGATGAAGAATGAACAAATAAAGTAGCACACTGTAACACTGAGTATATAGATATGAAATATGAATAGCATAACTGCTGTAGAAAATAGAAATAAATGAAAACATTTTTTGAAAAAATTTTTAAGCGCATGTAAATATGAAGTATGGAAAATGAATAGCATTACTGCTGTAAATAAATGTGAAATCTTAGCGCATAAATTGGCCAATTCATGTGTACCTGACAGCCGCGGTAAGGCGTTTCTCGATGTCAGGACCTACCAATGTGAATACCTCTCTAAGAGACCTCGGTCTGCTTATGTGTGGGAAAGACACAGAGAGATGGCACGTGAGAAAAAAACGATTCGCTTGGCTCCGCAAGGCCTTCCCCCACTTACTGGTCATATGCTGACATCTTTGATAAAAAAAGAAGCAAAAACATCCTCCACACATGCCGTACGATTGTCCCATTGACCTGTTCCTGGGATCTACACCTCTTCGAGGCCGTATCTATCCTGTGTCTCAGGCTGAAACTCAAGTCATATCCGATTTACATTAAGGAGAGTCTGGTAAGGGGATTCATCTAGAAGTCATCCTCCCCGGAAGGAGCTGGTTTCTTCTTTGTCAAGAAGAAGGATGGAACTCTTTGGCTTTGTATAGATTACAGAGGTTTCATCCAGATCACGATCAAAAACAAATATCCGTTACCACTCTTTCCAGAATTGTTTGATCATCCTAGAAGTGCCAAGATCTTCATGAAGCTCGATCAGAGAGGAGCATACAACCTAATCAGCATATGCCAAGGAGATGAGTGGAAAACCGCTTTCAACACCCGAGATGGTCTCTACGAGTACCATGCTATGCCGTTTGGGCTCAGTAATACCCCAGCTGTCTTCCAAGAATTTGTGAATGACGTCTTCAGAGATCTCCTTTACTCTTGCATAGTGGTTTATCTGGATGATATCCTGGTTTTCTCTTCAGATCTGCACTCTCATAGAAGGAACGTTCGCCAGGTCTTGCAAAGACTTTGGAGAATCACCTGTACCCCAAATTTGAGAAATGGGTCTTTGAAAAGTCCCCTCTACCTTTCCTAGGTTATGTCATCTTGGCCACAGGCTTAAAGGTGAATCCTGAGACGTTGTCTTCTGTTCTCAAGTGGCCATGTCCAACTGGCGTTAAAGCAATCCAATGTTTGGGAATTGCCAACTATTACCGCCAGTTTATTCATCACTTCTCATCTCGGATCTCTCCCATTTTTCTCTTTAAAACAGGTTTTCTTTTCTGCTCCAGTGCTACATATACCCAAGACCAGCAAACAATTCCTCCCGGAAGTGGATGCTTCATCCTCTAGAGCAAGGGCAGTTCTCACGCAGAAGTTTTCCTCCGGCCGAATGGTAACTTGCGGTTTCATCTCCAAGTCCTTCTCTATCCCTGAACAAAACAACTCGATTGATGATCGAGAGTTATTGGCAATTAAGATGACTCTAGAGGAATGGTGTTACTTACTCTGTGTGGCAGTCCATCTGATCGTCTTATTCACTGACCATAAGAACTTGGACTACCTGCAGTCCGCACATAGGCTGAGCCCGCACCAAGCTAGGTGGATGCTGTTCTTTGCCCACTTTGACTTTATCCTACATTTTTTTGGCCAGCTGACAAGAACGTCAAGGCGGATGCACTCTCTAGGTCCTTACTACCCATCGACCAAGAGGAGGAGCCCCAACATATCATTGAACCCTCCAAGATGGTTACCATGGCTCTGGTGAACTTGTCTCAGGTTTCCCCCAGGAAGACTTTTGTGCTGGAATCTGATAGGAAGCCAGTTCTGCTATGGGAGCACTCTTCAAAGTTGGCTTGTCATGCCGGACTGAGAAAGACTTGCTAACTTATCTCACGTCATTATTGGTGGCCAACTTTGAGAAAGAATATTTGGGAATTTGTTTCATGCCTGTCCTTCCTGTGCGTGAAACAAAACTCCCAGGCAGGTTCCGTCTGGGCGACTTTTACTGCTTCCCGTTCCTTCAGCTCCCTGGCAGCACATCGCAAAGGACTTTGTTATGGACCTCGCTGTGTCCTTTTGATGCTCTATCATCCGAGTGGTGGTGGATCGCTTCTCGAAGATGGCTCACTTTACTCCATTACCTGTCCTTCCGTTTGTTCCTAAGCTTGCTGAGATCTTTATTCAGCATCTTCCGCCTTCATGAGTTCCCACTGCACATTGTGTCTGACAGGGGCATCCAGTTCACATCCAAGTTCTCGACATCCAAGTTCTCGACAGCCCCTTGTAAACTTTTGAACGCGGTTGTGAACTTTTCGACTGCTTACCATCCTCAGTCCAACAGTCAGATAGAGAAAGACAAACAGATTCTGTCTAATTTTCTGCGGCATTTTACGAATGTGCACCACGACAACTGGGTCAGGCTTTTGCCTTAGGCTGAGTTCTCCTATAATAGTCATGTAAGTGAAGCCTCTGCGAAATCACCGTTCTTCATTGTTTATGGTCACCAGCCTGGTATTCCTCTTCCAGTGTCGGCCGCTTCTGGCGTTCCTGCAGCTGATGCTTTCACTGAAGATTTCTCCAAGATCTGAATGATCCATATTAGTGTTTGTTTTTTTGCTAGAAGCTTTGTAGTTTTTATTTTTACCATTTTTTTTACATGACATTTTGATATCTTTTTATTACATGTTTTGTGTGTCAGTATGATGAAAAAGCGACATTTTTGGTGTGTTTGTTATTATTTTTTATGGTGTTTGCCGTTTGGAATAAATAACATGACAGTTTTATAGATCAGGATGTGCGGAATGCGGCGATACCAATTATATGTACTTTTTTTGTTTATCTTGTGAAACATTTATTTGTGTTTTTTTTTTTACACATTTAATAAAATTAAAATTTTTTCCCTCTGTGGGACATGTATAAATTTTAGACCACGTTCACACGTTCAGTATTTGGTCAGTATTTTACATCAGTATTTGTAAGCCAAAACCAGGAGTGGGTGCAAAATACAGAAGTGGTACACGTGTTTCTAGTATACTTTTCCTGTGATTGTTCCACTCCTGATTTCGTCTTACAAATACTGAGGTAAAATACTGACCAAATACTGAACGTGTGAACTTGGCTTACTCTGATCATTGGTCTCATGCATTGCAGTACCCGTGTACTGCAATAACTGAGATCTGTCAATGACACACTGACTGTGCCTGTGAGACCGTGCTTATAGCTGGATCTCACAGGCCGCCGTACCCTGAGGTCATCAGATGTCCTCAGGGTACCATGGCAATGATCGGCAGCAGCGATTTCGATTGTGGGGGGGTCAATCCTGCCAAAGGGGTTCTTTTAACCCGCTGTCGCGATTGTCATGTACAGGTGTCACCCGTGGGAATTGTGCCACGGTGGGGCACTATTCACTTATTCCTGACCACTATTTTAATGCGTATTGCTGGTCATTAAGGGGTTAAGACTTCATCAACCATGATAGGGAGAAAGCAGAGGGCAGTTGTATGTCATTACACATCTGACCATCATCTCTTGATCTTGATCATGTGTGTAGGATGTCTAATTATAGCCGGAGATTAGGCATTAAGGACATCTGATGAATCATATCCTTAACAGATGAGTGGTAAATGTGACGAACCAGATAATAATTGGAATCTCTCCCAGAAATTGTGACTAAACTAGGAAACAAAAAAATATAATATAAACTTCCTGATATATTTGTCCTTGTATGTTTACTTAGACACAGAAACAGACTTAGAATACATTTAGCGTGTCCTGCTTACCAGCGATGCATGCTTGCTATATGACCAGGCAAAAGTATGCAACCCTCTTCAAATTTATGAACTTTGATAAAGAAACCTATTTCAATAATGACATTGCCTTTCTAAGGCTATGTCTATGCCATAATTGACATCAGAAGCCATACGTTTATTGGAATGAAAACCTGCAGTTATGAACCAGTGCAAAAAAATAACAGGTTAGGTAGGTGATAACTTATTTATCGGTGGAATCCGACCATTGGAAACCGTGCTGATTGGAAGAATGGGGAAGTTTTATCCCTAGCTTAAAGTGGAGCGGCAGGTCGGATGTCTAACTGCAGCTCCATTCATGTTCTTTGGGGCTTTCGGAAAAAGCCAAGTGCAGTCAACTTACGGAATGAATGGATCAATGATCGAGTCGATCATGCCGCACCATAATAATGGGGATAAAAGTTACACATTCTGCGGGTCCCAGCAGTCGGACACCCACCAATCAATAATTTATCACTTATCCTTAGGCCACATTCACACTTTCAGTATGTGGTCAGTATTTTACATCAGTATTTGTAAGCCAAAACCAGGAGTGGAACCATCAGAGGAAAAAAATAATAGAAACATGTGCACCACTTCTGCATTTTTAAACCACTCCTGGTTTTGGCTTAGAAATACTGATGTAAAATACTGAACATGTGAACATGGCCTTAGGGCTGATGATTACTTTGTTTTTTACCGGAGAACCTCTGTAATTGCATATTTGCTAATGTGTAATAGCTAACGGACTGGGAAGGGTTAAACATCCAAGTATTTAATCTCTATTGGAAATAAATAATTTTTCACTTATTGATATCAGAGAAAGCAAGTGACCTCCACCCACAACACAATCCACTATACCAAGACCAATAATACCACATACATGGGAGAAATACTGCCAAACCATGACCAGACCACATATTACCACCTCATAGTGATGAAATAATACCACATACAAGGGAGAAATACCACCACACCTTAACTGGACTGCATATTATCACCCAGCTCAGCCTCATCTCATCTGCTCAGCACGGACTGGGTGATAATGAGGAGGAGGAGGAGGCTGAGGAGGAACAGGAGATGGTTGCCTGCGCTACAGAGGATACTACCACCACCAGCTTCATCCCATCTGTTCAGCATGAATGGGCTGAAGAGGAGAGGGAGGAAGAGATGGAAAATCATCCTCCTGGTAAGGGCAGGGAAGTATTGCCTGTTGGGAGTCTGGCACACATGGCTGACTTTATGTCCCGCTGTCTTTCCTGTGACCCTCACATTATACGCATTTTGGCCAATACCGATTACTGTTTGTTGACCCTTCTTGACCTACGCTACAAGGAGAACTTTCCATCTCTCCTTCCTTCAGCGGATATGGCTATTAAATGGTGCAATATCAGAAGGCCCTAGTCGAGCAATTAGTGAAAAGATTCCCATCTGACAACACTGGCGGCAGAGGTCATAGATTCTTGGGAAACCAATGAGGAGAGGCAAGGGAGACGCACACAAAGTCCAACAGGGTCTGGGCCAGTTTCATTAGACCCTTCCAGCACCCAGGCCCTGACGCATGGGGTAGTCTGACAAGGTGGGAAAAGTTTTTGAAGATGGGGAAGGATTACCTAACCGACCGTATCAGCATCCTCTGCGATTCCTCCGTGCCTTACAACTATTGGGTATCCAAGCTGGACACGTAGCATGAACTATCTCTCTACAACTTGGAGGTGCTGGCCTGCCCTGCCGCTAGCAATTTGTCAGATCAGATTTTTAGTGCCGCCCGGGGCATAATAATTGTTAAGTAAATCCACCTGTCAACTGAAAATGCTGACAGGCAGAGTCTTATCAAAATGAACAAGGCCTGGATTAACCCAGACTTCTCAACCCCACCGGATGACAGCAGCAGAGCATAAAGCCAAATTAAATGTTCCTTTTTTTATCTGGTGTATTCCCATGCACACTTTCCCACCCCAAAAAGGGTATACCGTTCATGGTTTCTTCTTTTTCTTGTCCTCCTCCATCATATCAAAAGGTCAACAGGCAACCCTCTCTCAAAATCTTTATAGGGTCATCAGGTGGCCCTCACTCAAAATCTTTATAGAGTCATCAGGCGACCCTCACTCAAAATCTATATAGGGTCATCATGCGGCCCACACTCAAATTGAACAAGGCCTGGATTGGCCCAGAATTCTTAACCCCACCAGATGACAGCAGTGGAACATAAAGTCAATTCAAATGTTGAGTCATCAGGGGCACTCACTCAAAAACATTATAGGGTCATCAGGTGGCCCTCACTCAAAATTTTTATATGGTCATGAGGTGGACCTCATTCAAAATCTTTATTGGGTCATCATACCGCCCTTACTCAAAATGAACAAGGACTGGATTGGCCCAGACTTCTCAACCCCACCGTATGACAGCAGCTTAACTTAAAGCCAATTCAAAGGTTTGGTCATCAGGTGTCCCTCACTCAAAATTTTTATAGGGTTATCATGCGCCCATCACTCAAAAATTTTTATAGGGTCATCAGGCGGCCCTCACTCAAAATCTTTATAGGTTCAAAAGTCGGCCCTGACTCAAAATATTTGTAGGGTCATCATGCAACCCTCATTCAAAATGAACAAGTCCTGGATTGGCCGAAACTTCTCAACCCCACCAGATGACAGCAGCAGAACATTAAGCCAATTCAAATGTTGGATCATCAGGCAGCCCTCACTCAAAATCTTAATAGGGTCACCAGGCAGCCCTCACTCAAAATCTTTATAGGGTCATCAGGCCGATCTCACTCAATCTTTGTAGGGTCATCATGTAGCCGTCACTCAAAATAAGCAAGGCCTGGATTGGCCCAGACTCACAAACCCAACCCCACCAGATGGCAGCAGTGGAACATAAAGCCAATTCAAATGTAGGGTCATCATGCGGCCCTCACTCCAAATCTTTAGAGGGTCATTATAAGTCACTCTCACCAAATTTTTAAATGTTAAATGGTCATTATGTATCATTCTCTCCAAATTTTTAGAGGGACATTGTAGTCACTCTCTCCAAATTTTTAGAAAGTCATTATGCATTACTCGCTCCAAATTTTTAAAGGGTCATTATAGTCACACTCTAAATTTTTAGAGTGCCATTAGGCGTCACTATCTCAAAAATTTTAGAGGATTCATTATGCGTTACTCGCTACAAATTTTTAGAAGGTCATTATGTGTCACTCTCTCCAATTTTTTAAAGGCCCATTATGCATCACTCTCTCCAAATTTTTAGAACGTCAGAGCGTCACTCTCTTCAAATTCTTAGAGGGTCATTATAGTCACTCTCTAAATTTTTAAAAGATCATGATGCGTAGCTCTCTCTCATCATTAGGGTGACAATGCGTTCTATAGAAAAATCACCCCCTATAATTGTTACACATAATGATCTGTAATATCCTTTAAAAAATTGTTTCTTTTGGTTGTGTTTAAAAGGTGGCTCAATGTTCTCAATGTCAGCCCTTGAACACTAGCCATTAGCCATTAAAATAGGATTTGGGTAGTTTTAATATAGAGCAGCAATAAGGGCCCCACCGCTCCTTGAAACTCTCCAATTTACTTATTTCTGATTCGTAAAGAATATTTAATATTATTAATATTAGTTTATATTTCCTGTTTCAAAGTATAAACTTGCCAGATTACAGACGACTTTCAGTATTATTCACTGTTTTAGGTAAGTCTAATCTCTAAATATTTGTGCAGCAGCCTACGCCACTCTCATTGTGTCTTTTACTGTCTAATTACATTTTTGGCCTGAAATTCCCATTTTAATTTCTAATAGTAATTTGCAAGTGTTGATGAGCAATATTAGGGTGATTTGCAGCAACTAGGGTAAAGTGATGTTTATGTCATTTGACATGACCAGTAGTAACATTGGTACAAAGGCTAATGCGTGCTTCCTTTTGCAACAGAAACTACAGAAAGAACTACAGAGTGTGCCGTGTAGGCACCACATTCATGAGCTAATTATTGAAAGCGTGTTTGATAAATTGTGGCCGGCAACAACAGGTCCAAATATAAAGTTGTTTGAGAGATTTTCGGCTGCCTGGAATCAACTGGATGAACCAAGTTTTCAGGCTGGAATGGAAGATGACATTGTTTCAACTGAGCTCGGTCCACTTGAGGAATGTCTAGTTGAATTTTGAAACAACCAGCTTCCACAATACCATCCAAGAGATGATTACAAGGAATTGTTCACACTGGCACTCCTGTTCCTTGGTTCGCAGGCAAACCCAGAGGTAAACATCAACACTCCAGGTGCCTACCATCGGGCCCGGTGGATGACCAAAGTGATATACGCTCTGAAGATCTTCGTTTCATCACCAATTTCGTTTAACTTTGACAGAGTTAAAAAATCCCAGTCAATTTTGCACTTTTACTGTCCGCTTATACTTGAAGGTTTGGTACCTGTGTCAGATCCCAGCCACATCACTGCAAAATGACTTGACATTACTGCAAGAACTTGTAGCATACAAAGGAATCAACGCACCTGTTGACTTTCAACAGACACCTGTGGTACCTCAGTGAGACTATAGTGGGTCTGCCTTTTTTTGACAGGTGCCAACCGCAGAAAAGGTTGAGATGGTACTGGCTCTGCAGAAGGAAGGAAACAATGTCTGCGCAACTCGCGTGCAGCTTGCCGAAGACCTTGTGTCACACGAAGCTTCATCACTTCATGTTGTCCAACACAATAAACTGTTTGTTGCACTGGAAATAAACCAAGATTTTCTTTATCAAGATCCTTGTCTATGCACACCAATGCAAGTTACATCGATGTATCCTTAAAAGTCACTGGATTGAAAATCGTGAATGATGCCGCCAAACGCTCCATTGCACTCATGAGTACATTCAGTTCATCACTGAGCACTGAAGAAGACCAGAAACAGTTTATTCTCCAGTGTGTGGAGAAGCATCGCCATCACTATCCTGAAGTAAATAAAGTGTGTTTTGTTAAAAAAAAAAAAAAAAAGTGAAACCGTGAAACTGCTGTAAAATTGTATATTTACTTTGCTGCCAGACATTTATTACAAATAATTGTTAGTTTTGTGATGATTGAGCCACCAGTAAACAATGTTGCAATGTTACAAAACTTTGTGTGTGTTACAATTACACCAAAGGGAATAATAATTAAAAATTTACACAAACATTTTTTGACTGTCACCCTAGTCAACAAGCGGCAGAGTGTATTGCAGTTCCCCATTCTAATTTTTTGGCAGCACTTGCACTTAGTGTATAGGCTTTATGAGTGTAGGAGTCCCACTACCTAATAATTTTAACAGAATGTGTATGAGGCCCTCCCTTGTGTCTAATACATGGTGTATCTGTCATGGGTGTGTCAGAAGTGACAAACAGTCGCCCTGAAGTTGGTTGCAGGAGATCTCTACATTTGGCATTACAGACACCTTCTTAGAGGCTGTCTCTAGGACCCAGCGGCTGCCTTCCCCTGGCTAATTAATACCCTGGCCTGGGTGTATAAATACCTGCTATGTTCCAGAGGGAGGTGCCGGTTATATTCATTACTCCTTGTGAAGGCTTGAGCAAGAGCAGTACTTCTTCCTCTCTGGTGTTGAGGACGTGTGCGCAGTTGTCTGGAGTTGTCTAAAGCTAAGCAATTCCCCTTTGTTTGCTCCCCCTTGTTGTCTTTAGTGTCTTTAGTGTCAGCGGGGATCGACTAGTTCTCATCTCCTCCTTTCCCTAGCCTTAGCCAAACACCAGGGAAAGACAGGGCGAGGAACGCGTGCCGCGATTGGTGAAGAGACAATATAGGGATGTTAGGGAAGACAGGGTGACAGCCAGGAGGTCTCCACTCCCCCCTTTCCCTAGAGTCTGGGCTTCCTTTCCCTCTTCCCTTAGTTGCACTAAGTCTTTCCCACACCTTGCGTGACATTATCGGAGTCCCTCTTCCTTCTAATTTTTGTCAGTTCTTGCATTGTGTCCGCATTAGCTTTCCAAGTTTCAGAGTCTCTCCTTCATAAATTAAACAGGATGTGTCTGACCATGTCACACACACCACATGCCCAGATAACGTATTTGTAACATACCTGGCGGCGTCCTTGCATAGTGGTCCATCTCCCACTGTGCAAGAGCGCGCACTTGATTTCTAGTCCAGACTATCACTCTGGCTTTCCTCCATGCTGTCTGCTTGCCTCTGTTTCTTCTGCTTAAGGGCGGCACCCGATCACTTCCTGCTTCTTTTGGCTGCTGCGGGCACACCCCTTGTGCGTCCTCAGCCTATTGCTGTCTGTCACCTGGTATTTAACCCAGCTATTTCCTGGAATCCTTGCCTGAGCATCTTGTTCTGTCAGTTGGCCTTTGGTCGCTGATGTGCCAGGTCCTTCCCTGTTCCCTGCCTTCGGTATCAGTTCCCGTGTCTGAACTGTGTCCTGTCTGTGCACTCTAGCCAGCTACCTGTCTGAACACGCTCTTAGCCTGTTCATCCTGCCTTCTAGGGGCTGCATACCTAGATCTGTTTCTGTGTTTGTTTGCCTGTCTGTCCACCTTCCTTAGGCTATATTTCTAGGCCAGTCTGAGCTCGCTCCTTGCCTGTTCGTCCCGCCTCTCTGGGGGTCGCATGCCCAGACTCGCTCCTGTCTCTCGCTGCGGTGTCGGGTTCTGTCCGAACACTCAGTTCCTGTCTGAACACTCTCCTACCTTTTACCTGTTTTGTTCATGTGTCTGTCCCTTCCCTTTTTCTGCAGAGTCTGAACCTGCTCCTAACTCCTACTCGTAGTCGCTGTGCTTTCGTTTGTGAGTTTAGTGTCCACTCGCTACTTCATTGCAAGTATTTAGTGTGTATCTTGTTCTGCCTTTCCCTTACTGTCTGTTCCGTGTGAACAGAGCCCTGTCCGCTCTGCTCCGCCTTGCTCACCGCTCCTGCGGTTTCCGCTCTGCTCTGACCCTTTGCTCGCTGCTCCGGCAGCCTCGCTCTGCTCTGACCCTTTGCTCGCTGCTCCGGCAGTCTCGCTCTGCTCTAACCCTTTGCTCGCTGCTCCGACAGTCTCGCTCTGCTCTGACCCTTTGCTCGCTGCTCCGGCAGTCTTGCTCTGCTCTTGCCCGCCGCTCCGGGCGGTTTCACCCTGCTGTGTTTGTCCACCGCATCTGCGGTTCTGTTCTGGAAGTCCCAGTCTGTACTGGGTCCTATCCACTCTGTGCTCCAGCCTGTCGTGCCTGCCAGTACCTCCCTGCCTGCATACCAGTCGTGCTTACCAGCATCCACCTGCCTGCATTCCGGCCGTACCTGCCAGCACCTCTCTGCCTGCATACCAGTCGTGCTTACCAGCGTCCACCCGTCTGCATACCAGCCGTGTCTGCCTATACCCCCAGTCTGTGTTCCAGCCTTACCTTCCAGTTCCTGTATTCCCCGGTGTGGGCCAACAGCCGTGTCCGGAGTCTGACCTGGAGTAGACCCTGGTTCCTCTGCTCGGTTCCTCCCTGGTGCACTGGCGTCGTTCGTGTGACCTTGGTCGGATCGGGCAGATACTTAGTTACTCCCCTCCAGGCACTCTCCGGTTCATGGCCCAGTGGAACTACTAAGCACGCACACGCCAGTCAGTCCGGGCGTGTGCATTACAGTATTTAAATGTTAAAATTACATTTACCGGTGACTACCGATGGGTGTAGTTTTATTTCCCCCTCTACTATGTCATCTACTGTAGTCATAGTCGACAGGGAAATACGGTGAGAGATGGCCCGGCTATTAAAGGTTGGAGGAGGCTTTTTTTTCCTCTCCTTTTAATTTTGCCTTACATACAGGTCATTATACAGGAAAGAATGACTCCTAACATTTTTTCCTGTAAAATCCATTTTATCTTCGGTTTTGTATATTTTATTGTCCGTCCATAAAAGTTGCTTAATACTTTGACAACATTGTTCCCAGCAGCGACCTAGGAGTCAGAGATGCATCCAGGCGTCTTCCCCATGCTTGTCCCATTGCATTTGAGCACTGTTTCCATCCATTTCATTTTTCTTGCCCTCCCCCCAGCCCTCCGGGTAGGGTCTTCTGGAAAAATGCTCGAGTTTTCCTTTTGACTTTCATTATACTCGTTACTCGAGTCGAGCCCATCCGAGCGTCCGACCTGCTCGACTAATGCACCAAGCACTCAAGCATTTTAGTGCTCGATCATCACTACTGGTGACATTATACACAAGAACCCTGTATATAATGTATAGTGTCAGTTTACAGTTAATACAATGATCAACAGTGACATTATACACAGGAGCTCTGTATATAGTGTACAGGTAATGCAGTGATCAACAGTGACATTACAGTATGTACAGAGCTACTGTGTATACTGTCATTGGTGATCTCTGCATTACCTGTACACTATACATCATATACAGAGCTACTGTGTATAATGTCACTGGGGTCCCTGTATTACCTGTACACTGACACTATACACAGAGCTCCTGTGAATATAGTATACAGGTGATACAGTGATCACCAGTGACATTATACTCAGGAGCGCTGTATATAGTGTCAGTGTACAGGTAATACAGAGACCCCCAGTGACATTATACACAGAAGCTCTGTATATGGCATCAGTGTACAGGTAATACAGAGATCACCAGTGGCATACACAGGAGCTCTGTATATAGCATCAGGGTACAGGTAATACAGGGATCACCTGTGACATTATACACAGGAGCTCTGTATATAGTGTATAGTGTACAGGTAATACAGGGATCAACTTTGACATTATACACAGGAGCTCTGTATATAGCATCAGTGTACAGGTAATACAGGGATCACCAGTGACATTATATGCGGGAGCTCTGTCAGTGTACAGGTAATACAGTGATCACGTGTGACTTTATACACAGGAGCTCTGTATATAATATATAGTGTAAAGTGTGCATGTACATGTAATACTGTGACTTACCACTGACATCTGTAGTTGAAGTCATTCATTTTCGCTTTTCTTCTTCATATGGCACAGACCACTATCACTTCTTCCATCCAGGACACGTCTCTGCAGAAAATAAGACACAGTTATCTATAGCTTATCACTTCTAGAGCATATGCCCCACTTTTTCCCCGACTTCTACACTATGTCAGATAAAGAAAAAAGAGACATAGTGCTGCCCTGCTCAGTAACAAGACCTCCCTTTTGTTCCCCCCATGGAAGACAGTATCCTCAACAGCAAATTTATATTACAGCAGTAATAATGTCCCCTAATTGGCCCCTACAATAATTATGTCCCCCACTTGCCCCCATAAACCAATAATATGTGTTCCTCCTTCTGGCCCCCATACAGTAATTATCACCCATCATGGCCTCTCTTTATTTAATATTGTCCTTGATCCTGGACCCTTTTATTTAATAATGTCCACATCCTGGGCCCCCTTATTTAATAATGTTCCAGATTCTGGGCACCTTTATTTAATAATGTCCCCACCCTAGGCCCCTTTATTTAATAATGTCTCCCATCCCATGAAAAGTAGACAGTGTTTATAAAAAAATATACAAAGATGTTACAAAATGTGAACCAAAAAATATGCTGATGTGAGTGAATGCGTTATGTTTGTCACTTCGCCACAATGCCGAAAATATATCTCCCATAAACATCAGATCAATACACACCACAATATTCATCACTGACCACTGCTCCAGAGTGTGTGAAATATTCATCACTGACCACTGCTCCAGAGTGTGTGAAATATTCATCACTGACCACTGGCTCCAGAGTCTCTGAAATAATACCTATGAACAGAGGAAGCCCCTGTACTTCTCTGCCTTTAGGTATATGAATCCTAGACTTGGTGCCTGGCTGTCAGCAGATCCCCTGTTGTAATTACCTGTTCATGGCAGGAGGTCCTACTTCAATGGAGGTTGAAGTGTCAGCTCTTTATCACTTCCCCAGTTATAATTAATACCATATGTTCAAAGTGAGAGTGATATGTAACCTCTCCGTAAATGTCTTTATGGATTTTACAGTTTTTCTCTATGACATGAGATTCTCAGAAATTTATTGATTCGTGCCATAATAAACTTCAACAAACGTATTATAGAGATCAGACTTTGATAGACCTTTGTTCTTTAAGTAAAACAGGTCAGTTATTTATGTCCAATTGTCAGCCGATTAAATGAAAACACCAGATTTTAATTTCACCTTCAAATTATCTTCTAACCCTAAAGCAAAGTGCCAATGTTCAGTTTTGTTGAGTTTATTACCTCAGTTTCTGTAAGTCAATACTCAGAGGAAAAGTATAATAGAAACACGTCACCACTTCTGTATTTATCACCCACTCCTGGTTTTGGCTTACAGATACTGAGGTAAAAAACTCATCAAATACTCAGGTTCACATACTTTTGCCACTCACAGACGTGATATTGGCTAAATTTCCTCAATAAAAATAATTAGCAAAATAATTTTTGACTCCTTTGATTTGGTTCTCATTATCTACTTTTAGGACCTTAGGTCAAAGTTATGTAGAAATATGAAAAACTCTGAAGGGTTCCCAAACTTTCAAGTACCTCTGTATGTACAGTACAAAAGTTTTGGTCTGTGAAAAAATGCTGGAAAGAAAGATTTAAAAAATAAAAATGTTAATAGTTTAATCAGTCAGTGAACAAAAGAGAAATATAAACCAAATGAATATTTGATGTGATCCCCCTTTGATTTCAAAAGCGCATCAAAGCATCAATTCTTCTAGGTAAACTTACACACAGGTTTTGAAGGAACTCAGCAAGGATGTTATTCAAACCAACCCCAGATCTTCAGTGGATGTAGTTTTGCTCAACTCATTCTGTCTCTTCATGTAATCCCATAAAGACTCATAGTTAAATTGTTAATATGATTGAACTTGATGGACATTTGTCTTTTTTTCAATTAAGGGATAGGAAACGATTAAAGGTAGACGTAAATGTATATTCACAATGCATGATCCTTTCCTGTCCAAAGGAGCTAATTTTTCCCTCCTGATCCAGTTGTTGTGCCACTGGACTAAACATTCAGAAAAGGACTTCACACATTCACATAATTGTTATTTTAGTTTAAAAAAGCTTCTAAGCCATTTTGAAATCATCAACTCCCACTGTGGCCAGCTCCTGTGGTAGATTAATAGTTCTTATGGTAAAAAAAAAAAGCCTTGTCTCCTCAGGGGATTGAACCTTTCTTTCTCAAGGCAGAGGGAGTGCACTTTTGTCTTTTAAGGAAGTTTTACAAGAAACCGCTTTTAACCATTCTTCTTGTGTATGCCATTTATGTGCTTGTACTCGATGATGTTGAGATCAGGGTTCTGTGGGGGACATATCACTTCCAGAACTCATTATTCTTCTTTAAGTTGAAAATAGTTCCACTGGCTATATGATTGCGGTCGTTTCTTTATTGTTGCCTGCAGACATTCATCATTGTACCACTCCCCAGCCCTTCGGCGAACAAACTGCTTTCTGCAACAGCCAAATATTTCAAATTTGTCTCTTCTTTTTAGAGCACTTGCTGCCATTTTTCTGCACCCCAGTTCCTATGTTTTCATGTCCAGTTGAATAACTTGGCCTTGTTTCCATGTCGAAGGTATGGCTTTTGGCCTCAGTTCTTCCATAAAGACTACTTGTAATCAGACTTCATCGAACTGTAGATGTATAAAGCTCGGTACCACTGGTTGGTTGATGCCTGTTCTGAGCTGTTGGCACTACTGGACAGCTTTTCATTTCAAAGGGAAGTAAGCATGATTTTCCTTTCATCTGCTGCACTAAGTTACCTTGGCCAACCAATTGCCAATTTCTTGTTGTCGTTAATAAGAAATACAGGCAGATACTTACCTCCCTGATGGTATTGCAGGATAGATATCTGATTGGTTATAAATTTATCCTGCATCAGGACAATTGCAGGGAAATCTCCAGCGAGGAATTCAGATATGTATAAAACTTAAGTATTTATTAAACATCTTTAAAAGAATATCACAGGTTCCTCCAGTACTCGCAAACCAACTTGTTTCAGCTATGCCTTACTCATGGTTATGGACAATGATCCCAAACATACAGTCAATGTCCTTAAAACCCATCTATCTTTAAAGGGAATCTGTCACCCCCTGGGAGTTATCAGACATCTAATATAGGCATACAGGTTATAGAAATGTAAATCTATACTTACCAGTATGCCCCATATTAGCGGTCTGATTGCAGAAAAATGTCTTTTTATAAAATCCGTTTTCATATGCTTGGTGCCCGGGGGACGCCAAGAAATCCCCGCCTATCTGCTTAATTTCCATATTCGTCCCCTCCCCTGCATGTTACAGGGCCATGTAACGTGCACTCTTCTCGTTCACATCCCGCGCATGCGCAAAGCACCACTAACGTCACGCACACTTTTTTTCCTCCCGACCCCACTTTTCCCTGCAGTGGTCTAGTGCACAGGTGCCGGGGAGTCACTGTGAGGAAGGGGAGGAATATGAAAATTAAATAGATAGGCGGGGATTTCTTAGCATCCCTCGGGCGCCAAGCATATGAAAATGGATTTTATAAAAAGACATTTCTCTGCAATCAGACCGCTAATATGCGACATACAGGTATGTATAGATTTATATTTCTATAGCCTGTATGCCCATATTAGAGGTCTGATAACTCCCAGGGGTGACAGATTACCTTTAATGTAAAGAATAATAAGGAGTCCTGGAAGGAATGATCTGGCCCCTTAAAGCCCAGATCCAGTTGTTCATTCACTTTGTATTTTGATAATTGATAAAAATGAACTTTTAACATTTCTTTTTTTAAAAGTATTCTTACTTTTCAGCATTTTTCCCACACCTAATGTGGCGTTATAATTCGTAATTAAATTAAAGGGAACCTGATAGAAGGATTTATCTCTCTGGTGTATTAGAGCTCTTTATCAGCCACCTAATACTGTTTTGAATTATCCATGCGTTATACCAAATGCTACATGGGTGTTTAAAAACAATGTTAAATCATTGCTAAAGTGCGCTGGGATCACGCCCACAAGGTCGTGACTAACATTTCAGTAAGTGCAAGGAGAAGTCCCCCTTCTTCTCCCTGAGCTCCCTGCGCATGCTCTAATGTCAGGGATGCCATTGTTGGTGTGATCCTAGCATGCTGTAATGTTTTGAAGCGGTCACGGACTAGCTCGATGCCCACAGACAGGGAGAATGTAACATCATTTTTAAAGTAACTTGCAGAGTTTAGGTATAACACAGAGATTATTAAAAATGTTATTAGGATGAAAAAGAGCTGCCAAAACCACAGGATTCATGAATCAGCCACTGGCTTTGCGATTAAAACCAGCGTGTTTTATCCTTTAATGGTGAGTATTTCAGAGTAAACACCCTTTGAAAAGCCAGCCTGGAACCATGTGTCTTGGCCGACTACTCACCGCTCCAATCCCTTGACTGTGGAAACAGTACTATCTTGAAAGTGTTCAATTGGAGATAATTTATTTAAATCCAAGAATTATGCAGTGAATAACTTGTATAATTGAGCAAAAGGTATACCTGTTCAATTACTCAAATTATTCACTGCATAATTATTGGATTTAAATAAATGATCTTTATTTGAACACTTTCAAAAGAGTGCTGTTCTTCGCTTTTTGGATTACATATTGCTTACGAGCACCTCTCCTACAACACCGAGTGCTGACCTTCTCCTTTTATTTCCAATCCTTTGACTAACAGGTCTCTACTAATTTTCATACTGGTCTTGATGAGGGGGCGTGGTGAAGTCACACACTTCTGATTCAAGACACACACCGCATCAGTAGGCTACTGGTTTCTGACCAAATTGTCAAAAATAGTGTTCTTGAGGCATGAGAGCAACATCCTGTAGTGGAAGCTTCGCTCATAGCTCATTACTGTGCAGCTCGATTGCCATTCACCAGAAAACACCAGAATTTGCAGTTCCTCCATTGGTGCCCAGTTCTCTTCACAGATTAGAGCAGGTTTGCTCTGAGCACATGCCAGATGTGAAAGAGCAGTAGTGAGTGTTATGCTCAATACAGCATCATCCAGCATGACCGGTTGGCTGCGAGTTAGTGATTGTTTGGGGAGGCATATTGTTGGATGGTAGTAGAAACATCCCCAAGATAGACAATGATACCCTAACTGCTGTTAGGTACCGGGATGAAGTCCTCATGTCCATTGTCAGATCTTACACTGATGCATCCAGTCCTGGTTAAAAACAATACCAGGTTTCGCGGCCAGAGTGTATAGGCAGTTTCTGAATGATACAGGCATTGATTTCATTAACTGGACATCATGTTCTCCAGACCTGAATCCAATTGACAACCTCTGGGAAATTATGTATCAGTGCATCCAACGCTGCTGGAGATTATTTTGTAGGGCCCTGGCCATGCTCCTACAGTTTCTCCTTGCACAATCGAGCAGATACTGGTCGTGCTGCTGAGTTGATGCCCTTCTAAAGCTTTATCCAGATTGTTACGCTCACGCCCAGACTGACTGGCGTGAGCGTGATTAGTGATCCCACTGTACCATGAACCGAAGAGTGCCTGGAGGGGCGTAACTAAGTATCAAGGTCGCACGGCGGCTCAGTCGACTCTGTGAACCAAGGAGGAACCGAGCAGAGGAACCAGATGCTACTGCAGGTCAGACCCCGGTCACAGCTGTTAACCCACACCGGGGAATGCAGGAACAGGCAGGTTAGACTGGCATACAGGCAGGTGGGTATTGGCAAGCACGGCTGGTATGCAGACAGGTGGATACAGGTAAGCACGGCTGGTATGCAGACAGGTGGGTACTGACAAGCACGGCTGGCATGCAGACAGGTGGGTGCTGGCAAGCACGGCTGGCATGCAGACAGGTGGGTACTGACAAGCACGGCTGGTATGCAGACAGGTGGGCACTGGCAAGCACGGCTGGTATGCAGACAGGTGGGTACTGGCAAGCATGGCTGGAGTGCAGACAGGAAGATACTGGCAAGCACGGCTGGAGTGCAGACAGGGAGGTACTAGCAGGTTGGAGCGCAGGCTGGATAGGGTCCAGTACAGACTGGGAGACAGGAACAGAGCCTCAGATGCGGTAGACGAGCAGAGCAAAGCGAAACTGCCGGAACGGTGGACAAGGCAGAGCAGAGAGGAACCACCGGAGCGGTGAGCAAGCAGAGCAGAGTGAAACCGCAGGTGCGGTGGACAAGGCAGAGCAGAGCGAAACCGCCGGAGCGGTGAACAAGGCAGAGCAGAGAGGAACCGCTGGTGCAGTGGACAAAGCAGAGTAGAGAGGAACCGCCGGAGCGGTGGGCAAGGCAGAGCAGAGAGGAACCACCGGAGCGGTGGGCAAGACAGAGCAGAGAGAAACCGCTGACGCGGTGAGCAAGCAGAGCGGAGCAAAATTGCAGGTGCGGTGGACAAGGCAGAGCAGAACAGGGCTGAAGGTGCAGGCAGAGAGGACAGGGCTCTGTTCACATGGAACAGACTGGAAAATGCAGGAAGTTGGCTAGAACACAGGAGGTAGATACGGAGGAAGGGAAAAGGGACAAGCAGAACCAGATACACACAAGGTACTTACTATGAAGTAGCGAGTGGACACAAAACTCACAAACAGAAGTACAGAGACAACGAGTTGGAGTTAGGTGCAGGTTCAGATACTGCAGGAAAAGGGAAGGTATGGACATAAAGAAAAACACGTAACAGGCTAGGATACAGTTCAGACAGGAACTGCTACTGCAACGAGATACAAGAACAAGCCTGGGTATACAGCCCCCAGAGTGGTGGAAACAGACTAGAAGTTAGAGATAACAGGCCTGGGTATACAGCCCCCAGAGTGGTGGAAACAGACTAGAAGTTAGAGATAACAGGCCTGGGTATGCAGCCCCCAGGGTGGCAGAAACAGACAAGATACAGGACAGGACCTGGCAATTCAGTTGCAAAGACAAATTGAGAGAAGGTGTTGCTCAGGCACCTCCTTCTGGGTGGAGGGGGTTTAAATATCCAGTGACTCACAGCAATAGGCTGGGGATGCATTAGGTAAGATTGCGGTCTTGCATAATGGGAGGTGGTGCACTATGCAAGCACGCCACCAGGGATGTTACACTACCCCCCTTTTACGCCCCCTCTTCTTCAAGCCTGCAAGGGTCTTCTGCAGAGAATTAGGAGGCCAATCCTTATCTTCAAGAGGATTACCTCTTCAGTCCATTAGAGGAAACGAAACTGGTCTCATCATCTTGGTGACTAGGATGCTTCCTCCTATCAAGCCATCCTCAGCAACAGATGAAGTGGGTGAAGTACCAGGGACAGCACACAGAAAAGTCTCTCTCCATTTGTTATCAGGTAGCACCCTGGTGGATTCAGGAGACAACTGGAGGTCCTCCACCTGGTTGGAGGGGTACAGAGACTCGGGGGTAACCACCGCCTTGACGTACACTTTGCCAAGCTTACTGGATGAAGTGGACGGCGTACCAGGTACCGGGTGTAGGAAAGTCTCTCTCCGTTTAACAGGTAGCACCCCGGGGAATTCAGGAGACAACTGGAGGTCGTCCGCCTGGTTGGAGGGGTGCAGAGACTCGGGGGTAATCACTGCTTCGAAGTACACTTTGCCAGGCTTACTGGATGAAGTGGGCAAAGTACCAGGTACAGGGTGTAGGAAAGTCTCTCTCCATTTGTTATCAGGTAGCACCCCGGAGGATTCAGGAGACAACTGGAGGTCCTCCGCCTGGTTGGAGGGGTGCAGAGACTCAGGGGTAAACACCGCCTTGATGGACGTAAGACCAGATTTATTAGAGACGGAGGGTCCTTGCTTTAGGACCATCTTCAGACTGGTTTCAGAGATGACATGTCTGTAAGGCGGGATGGTACCTGAAGCCAGATCATTGGTACAATCGTCGAGACTGTGTGGGGACATCGCCTCCGCTTCTCTTCCTTCGGAGACTTCAGCGCACAGCGAGTCAGCGACTAGCAGATCTGGTGAAGAAGAAGAAGAAACTGCTGACTGTCCTGAAGATGTGGGGACTGGACACCCCTTGTACCTTAGCAGTCCCCCAGGATACACCATGCAGGATCTCCAGACCTGAGCGGGCACTAGATCTCTCGGCTCTGGACGACCTGTGGGTAAGCCAGTCAGCACCTGGAATGTGAACTTCTTCATGTGTAATGCTCCAATCTGGAGCTTAATTTGTACAGACATATTTTGACTGTTTCTGAGTAGGGCTCGTCCTTCTGCTGACAATGCCCAAACCGGCTTCTGGAGTTGTCGTACGGGAATCAGACACCGACTTTTCAAGGCTTTAAGCCCGAAACTTCCGGTTAATCCGAGGCCTTCACTTGCCATGGAGACAGAAAAAAGAGAGGGGTCGCTCACCGGTCCATTCGGGTGCTCTGAAGAAAAGAGTAATCTCAATTGCAAAAAGAACTTCGGCACTCCATACATGAAAATATAAGAAATATTGTATCTAGACTAATGTCACTTTGAAAAATGAAGGTTTTTTGCGCATAATTTGGCCAATTTATGTGTGCCCATCAACCACGACACGGTCACCTTCGTATGATGGGAAACTACGCTACGCTACCACTGGATATGCCACTCTTGGGCTGTAAGCCTGTATGGACAATATGTCTTTGCTTGGGCTTTTAACCTACAATGTATGGGCTGGTAGAGCTAGTTAAAACCACCTGTGACTGAATGGGAAGGACACATGGTCAGAAAAAAGGCTGTCAAACTTCTAATAGTGTGAACACGTACCTGCTGCAATGCTCCAGGAGCGGGATCCCAAAAATGATTAATAGAAAAAAGAGAGGGGTCGCTCACCGGTCCATTCGGGTGCTCTGAAGAAAAGAGTAATCTCAATTGCAAAAAGAACTTCGGCACTCCATACATGAAAATATAAAAAATATTGTATCTAGACTAATGTCACTTTGAAAAATGAAGGTTTTTTGCGCATAATTTGGCCAATTTATGTGTGCCCATCAACCACGACAAGGTCACCTTCGTATGATGGGAAACTACGCTACGCTACCACTGGATATGCCACTCTTGGGCTGTAAGCCTGTATGGACAATATGTCTTTGCTTGGGCTTTTAACCTACAATGTATGGGCTAGTTAAAACCACCTGTGACTGAATGGGAGGGACACATGGTCAGAAAAAAGGCTGTCAAACTTCTAATAGTGTGAACACGTACCTGCTGCAATGCTCCAGGAGCGGGATCCCAAAGACATATTGTCCATACAGGCTTACAGCCCAAGAGTGGCATATCCAGTGGTAGCGTAGCGTAGTTTCCCATCATACGAAGGAGACCTTGTCGTGGTTGATGGGCACACATAAATTGGCCAAATTATGCGCAAAAAACCTTCATTTTTCAAAGTGACATTAGTCTAGATACAATATTTCTTATATTTTCATGTATGGAGTGCCGAAGTTCTTTTTGCAATTGAGATTACTCTTTTCTTCAGAGCACCCGAATGGACCGGTGAGCGACCCCTCTCTTTTTTCTATTAATCATTTTTGGGATCCCGCTCCTGGAGCATTGCAGCAGGTACGTGTTCACACTATTAGAAGTTTGACAGCCTTTTTTCTGACCATGTGTCCCTCCCATTCAGTCACAGGTGGTTTTAACTAGCTCTAACAGCCCATACATTGTAGGTTAAAAGCCCAAGCAAAGACATATTGTCCATACAGGCTTACAGCCCAAGAGTGGCATATCCAGTGGTAGCGTAGCGTAGTTTCCCATCATACGAAGGAGACCTTGTCGTGGTTGATGGGCACACATAAATTGGCCAAATTATGCGCAAAAAACCTTCATTTTTCAAAGTGACATTAGTCTAGATACAATATTTCTTATATTTTCATGTATGGAGTGCCGAAGTTCTTTTTGCAATTGAGATTACTCTTTTCTTCAGAGCACCCGAATGGACCGGTGAGCGACCCCTCTCTTTTTTCTATTAATCATTTTTGGGATCCCGCTCCTGGAGCATTGCAGCAGGTACGTGTTCACACTATTAGAAGTTTGACAGCCTTTTTTCTGACCATGTGTCCCTCCCATTCAGTCACAGGTGGTTTTAACTAGCTCTACCAGCCCATACATTGTAGGTTAAAAGCCCAAGCAAAGACATATTGTCCATACAGGCTTACAGCCCAAGAGTGGCATATCCAGTGGTAGCGTAGCGTAGTTTCCCATCATACGAAGGAGACCTTGTCGTGGTTGATGGGCACACATAAATTGGCCAAATTATGCGCAAAAAACCTTCATTTTTCAAAGTGACATTAGTCTAGATACAATATTTCTTATATTTTCATGTATGGAGTGCCGAAGTTCTTTTTGCAATTGCCACGGAGACAGTCATGGTCATCTGTGGAGAGGAAACACTAACGCCAAGGGCAGCCTCTCCCACAGGCCTAATGTCTTGGGATTCTCCAACCTTCGCTGGACAAAGACCGTCAGGGGGTCCAAAATCACCGCAGCGGGACCGCAATCCAATTTTATGACTGAGTTCTGGCCTCTGCTTTGCCTGACGAACATAGTCATCCTTCATGGATTTTGTGCGGAAAGCTGCCTCTACAGGCTGGGGAACAGGAGGTCTTTGGGAAGACAGATCCTGGCGTGACGGTTTACCTCTACGCCTTGCACGTCTGGACTGCCTCTTGAGGCTGGGAAGAGAAGTATTCTGTGGAGCATAGCCATCCTGTGTGAATTCTGGGTGGGCAGCAGTCTCTTCGGGCTGGAGAACTGGTAGGCTACCTACACACATTACCCATCGGGGCTGCTCCGGGATATTGGGAAGGGAAGCTTTAGCAGAGGCTTCAGGAATAGGGTCATCGAAGTCCATTAGAAAGGCCACCAGGAAGGCCTGTAGGTCAAAGACGATAGGATCCCATGCTTCCCATAGGGGGGTGATCCATTTCAAGGCATCATCCGCTAGGTAGGACATCATGAATGCCACTTTAACCCGATCAGTAGGAAAATAGTGAGCATAGAACTTGAAATGCAACATGCATTGCTCCACAAAAGCACGGCTTCGTTTTGGATCCCCATAGTACCATGGTGGATCCGCAGGAACGAGTGCTGATAGATCCATTTGGGCTGGTGCGTAAATCGCCTAGGCCATAGCTTGAGAAAAAAAATTTTCTTGGTGCATGTATTAGCCAGACAAGGATTCAAAATGTCTCTGAGAGCGAAAGGCCGTGGGGCTCAACGGGAACCATGGCCTGAGCAAACTGTTACGCTCGCGCCCGGACTGACTGGCGTGAGTGTGATTAGTGATCCCACTGTACCATGAACAGAGGAGTGCCTGGAGGGGCGTAACTAAGTATCAACCCGATCTGACCAAGGTCGCACGGCGGCTCAGTGGACTCCGTGAACCAAGGAGGAACCGAGCAGAGGGACCAGGTGCTACTCCAGGTCAGACCCCGGTCACAGCTGTTGACCCTCACTGGGGAATGCAGGAACAGGCAGGTTAGACTGGCATACAGGCAGGTGGGTATTGGCAAGCACGGCTGGTATGCAGACAGGTGGATACAGGTAAGCACGGCTGGTATGCAGACTGGTGGGTACTGGCAAGCACGGCTGGTATGCAGACAGATGGGCACTGGCAAGCATGGCTGGAGTGCAGACAGGGAGATACTGGCAAGCACGGCTGGAGTGCAGACAGGGAGGTACTAGCAGGTTGGAGCACAGGCTGGATAGGGTCCAGTACAGACTGGGAGACAGGAACAGAGCCGCAGATGCGGTAGACAAGCAGAGCAAAGCGAAACCGCCGGAGCGGTGGACAAGGCAGAGCAGAGAGGAACCGCCGGAGTGGTGAGTAAGCAGAGCAGAGCGAAACAGCAGGTGCAGTGGACAAGGCAGAGCAGAGCGAAACTTCCGGAGCAATAAGCAAGCAGAGCAGAGTGAAACCACAGGTGCGGTGGACAAGGCAGAGCAGAGAGGAACCGCCGGAGCAGTGGCCAAGGCAGAGCAGAGAGGAACCGCCGGAGCGGTGGGCAAGACAGAGCAGAGAGAAACCGCTGACACGGTGAGCAAGCAGAGCGGATCAAAACCGCAGGTGCGGTGGACAAGGCAGAGCAGAACAGGGCTGAAGGTGCAGGCAGAGAGGACAGGGCTCTGTTCACATGGAACAGACTGGAAAATGCAGGAAGTTGGCTAGAACACAGGAGGTAGATACGGAGGAAGGGAAAAGGGACAAGCAGAACCAGATACACACAAGGTACTTACTATGAAGTAGCGAGTGGACACAAAACTCACAAACAGAAGTACAGAGACAACGAGTTGGAGTTAGGTGCAGGTTCAGATACTGCAGGAAAAGGGAAGGTACGGACATAGAGAAAAACAGGTAACAGGCTAGGATACAGTTCAGACAGGAACTGATACTGCAATGAGATACAAGGACGAGCCTGGGTATACAGCCCCCAGAGTGGCGAAAACAGACTAGAAGTCAGAGATAACAGGCCTGGGTATACAGCCCCCAGAGTGGCGGAAACAGACTAGAAGTCAGAGATAACAGGCTTGGGTATACAGCCCCCAGAGTGGCGAAAACAGAGAGATAATAGGTCTGGGTATGCAGCCCCCAGGGTGGCAGAAACAGACTAGAAGACGGAGATAACAGGTCTGGGTATGCAGACCCCAGAGTGGCAGAAACAGACAAGCTACAGGACAGGACCTGGCAATACAGTTGCAAAGACAAACGGAGTGAAGGTGTTGCTCAAGCACCTCCTTCTGGGTGGAGGGGGTTTAAATATCCAGTGACTCACAGCAATAGGCTGGGGACGCATTAGGAGTGCGCCCACAGCAGCTATAAGAATCAGGAAGTAACCGGGCCACCGCCCTAAGCAATCAGACAAGAGACATGCACACAGCATGAACAGGAGCAAGGTTTGCAGGCTGGACTGACAGGTAAGATTGCGGTCTTGCATAGTGGGAGGTGGTGCACTATGCAAGCACGCTGCCAGGGATGTTACACAGATTTCCTCATATAATGGCCCATGTTCTGGTATCTTTTTCATGCTTTTCAGACTTTGCTGGGAGACACTGCTAACCTTTTTTGGCGGCATGTATAGATGTGCCAAACTGGAAGATCTAAGACTATGGTCTGCAGGTTTTGCCTCATGCTACCAGTAGGGCAAAGGCATAGGCAAAATGCAAAACTAGAGGAAAATCAGTCATGAAGGGTAAAGAAAGAGTACCATAATTGTCTGTGGCTGCCACCCTCAAAAGCATTGCCTTTTTCGGGTTGACTTGCTGTTGCCTCTCCAGAGCACTTGTTATCATTTCTGCACCAAAGCAGGTGAAATTGATTTACAAGTTCTCATGCTTCCTACCTGGTCAGAGTGATATCCTTAAAATGTAATTGACTTGGGGTTATGCTGTGATATGAAAAAATGTGAAATTGGGCTACCAACCATTAAGTAATGTAAGAAGATAGAAGTTATAATTAAAATATAACTTTTAATGCATTAATTATAAGAACTGAAGGGCTGAAAGACAACAACAATAAAAGGTTTGCAACACATAATCAGGTTGTCACCCATATGATTAGGGTAAATATATAATTGTTGTCATGCCCACAAATATGAATAGGTGATGCAACAGATAAGTATAAGAAAGGAACAATCTCACCATATGTTGGGGTATAGTTCTAACCCAATCCAGGTCAGATGCCATGTCTCCCGTGGTATGTTCAGAAAATCCAATAAAGACATATAAATGGGGTGGCTATACTATCCACACATTACCCGCAAATAATCTCACATGGGACCCAAAAGGATCTATTGCACAAGCAATAGTCATGCCAAGGCCCTCATTGGGGGATATAATTTGCTGAAGATGTCACGGCCCAGGTCATATAGCAGCCCATTGTCCCCTGACCACCGAGCAAATGGACTGTAGCATGGGATGCCGGTGTTCATTCTACGCATAAATCCAGCTTGCAGTGTAAACTGTCCACCCAGCAAGGGGCCCCAAGCTTGTCGTGTCAAAGTGAATGGTCTGCAAATGACTGGACTACTAGACTCAGGGAGTTTGGTGACTCTCATGAGTGACATACTCCCTCTAAAAATTGATCTCTGGGAAGATGTTCGCCCACTGCATTCATGGGGATGCTAAAGACTATCCGGTGGTCAGAGTGGTCATTGAGACGGCCCGAGGCACTGAGTCCCATGAGGTCGGCGTCGGCCAGGATTTGTTGCATCCAATTATCATAGGCCAGGACTTTGTGTTCTTTTGGGACTTGTGGGGGAGGGGTGGAGACCTCAATTGCTCAAGTAAGAAATGGGTTGTCCCTAAAAAAAAAAGAAGTCCCACCAACCCCAGATTCTGACGAGTTTCCCTTCTGTGTAGTGGGTGAAGAGGAGAAGATAGTATCCCCTGAGGCAGACATTCCTGACATAGGGTGACCAGAGAAAATTTTGGGTTCACCCAACATAGGGACCTAACTCTAAAAGAGGCATTCAATAAGGTAACAGTTATAAATGGCATAGCACAGGAGTCGGGGGCTGACACCAGGTTTCCCTATTTCATGTTGAGTGGGGGCTTATTATACCACGTTACTAAGATAAGGGAGGAGATATTGGATCAATTAGTGGTACCAGAATCCTATAGACAAAGGGTGTTGGACAGGGTCCATTCACGTGTCTTGGGTGGCCATCTGGGGCTGGACAAAACTCAACAATGAGTCATGCGGAGTTACTATTGGCCCACTGCAAGGTGTTTTCGAAGGAAGGGGCTAAATTTAATGCGTATCCAATACCCCGCGACGATGAACTCATATCGAAGCTAGGGTCATCCAGATGCATCACCTCCCTGGTCCTAACGAAAGGTTACGAAAGGTTACTAGCAAATCCTTCTCACTCAAAGTGCCAAGAAGACTACCTCTTTTACTCCTGATGGTGGCTTCCAGTATACCAGAATCCCATTTGGCCTGCAAAGAGACCCAGCTACCTTCCGGAGGGCCATGTACCGGATCGTAGCCCCTCACAAAAAGTACGCTGCAGCTTAACTCAAAGGTATTGTGATATTCAGCCCGGATTGGGGAAGTCATCTGCAGAAGGTCCAGGACATGCTGAATGCACTGAGGAAAGGGGGGTTTACCATAAACCCAAAGAAGTTTTGAATCGAGAAAAAAGAAGGGAAAATACCTGGGCTACATCGTTGGAAGAAGCAAAGTAAAGCCGCAAGTGAGTAATGTGGAAGCAGTCCAAAATTGGATGAAATCAGTCTCCAAGAAACAGCTTCAGGCATTTCTGGGAATGGTGAGACACTATCAGCCGGGTATCCCGAATTTCGCCATGGTAGCCGCACCCCTGAAAGACCTTCGTAAAGGCACGAAGACGTCAATGGCCAAATGGTCTCTTGAAGCAGAGATGGCGTTGCTAGAGTTGAAACTCAGGGCTACAGGTCTTCATCTTTCATGTGAAACTAAGGCCTGGGAAGCTGAGTGGCAACTCAGATGCCCAGTTTAGACTTCCCTGTTTGATGACTGAAGGTGCCCAAACCTACGGCTTTGGGCAGAGGGGGGGGTATGTGACAAAGTCACTGGCAAACTACTGGAGGGAAGATGTGTAGCACTGAGATTGTTAGCTCCAATAATTAAACATAGGAAAAAGGTTCAAGCACACGAAGGGGTTAATCATCCATCTTTAGTGCTAGGGTGATTAAACACCTGTAGAAAGGGAGGAGGTCAACCTTTTAGAGCATTTGTGTGTGGGGAAGGCATGGAGGTGAAAGCTCTGAGCTGTTTTGTTATGTGAAGGAAAGACAAACCTTGGGTTGTTTGTTCCTGAAGCTGGCGGTTACCCGTAGCAACAAGGACTGTGCCATCTATGTTTTGTTTTTCTTGTTAGGCCGGGAAGGCCGTGTTTGTTTTTGCTAACATTGCTGTGATTTATGAAGAGCCCTTAATAAATCCAGCAGAAGATTTAAAGACAGTGTTCCTGTGTACCTCTATATGCAACCAAGTGAGCCGATCTAACACCTGCTTTATATTATATTATACTGTGATATGTAAGGGTTCCCTTATTTTTTGAGCATGTGTATATATACGGTAAGTCACAATTTAATAACAATATATTAATATATTCCTGCTGTGTTGTATTATAAATCATAAAAGTTCAAAATCCAAGGGTTCATTAGCTGAAGAACTCATTAAAGAACAGGTATTTCAAGGGAATGAAAATTAGGCTCTCATTTCAAAGCTACACTTGTTTTTCTGAGAATACATGTTGGGGATTTAGGTACAAATAATGCCTGTATACTTGAGCACTTGCTCATGAATCATTCTTACAGTCTATTCACTGTCATAACATGCCAAAGCAATCATCAGCCAAGAATGTTTATTGTGCAACATTGTCAAGATGCCAGCCCTCTAATATAAAGTATTTAAGTGCTGTTAGGACACGAGTAGCTCTAGATAGTCTGCCACTTATACATATGCCATTGTGCTTTATGTGTTTACTTATAATATGAAAACTGTACATACTAATTATGGTTTATGACTGTCTACTATATATTTGTTCATTAAAAAATAAGTGATTTCTATTCAGAATGAATAAACATTGACCATCAGTGGGACATTTTCTTATCTGATAGCATATATAGGATGTATATTTTTTATTCCATGAATAATCCTATAATATAAAGTGGTTTGAGTCAGAAAAAAAAGACTTTAGAAATGGGTTGTGCCTGTTACTGCTGTTCAGACTCATTCATGTTAACAGCAATACCAAATAAAGTCTATGGGAACAGTTTCTGGAAAAATAATTTTACCCAGTAAAGGTAACACGTGATACTTTCTATTACCTCTCCCTTTCGCCTATAAAACTTTGATATTAAATAGAATTATAATTATTCAATACTCAAGTAACATGTACCTTGGTCAGTCACTGAATAAGGGTCAGACAGACGGCCGTATTTCTCGTGCGAGGATTGCATTGGAATCCTCAGACTGACTGTCAGCCCTCATGACCTGAGCATGACAGCTGCATAGAAATACATCACGCTGTCACACTCCGGTCAGGAGAGGTGCCGGACCAGTCCGTGCACTGAGAAATACGTCTCTCTGTCTCTCCCCTTAGTGTCACACTACAGTTTATAGTAGAATGAAGCAGTAATAAGGTTCTCTTAGGGCATGTTCACATTGCGTCTTTTTCCGTTGTTTTTTAATTAGGTCCGCTCAAAAAAAATGGTGGAAAAAGCTCTAACAAAATGGTCAAAAAATTGCCCAATGTATTCGTATGGGAAAATAACTTGCTTCATTATTACTTGCACACTATACCTTCATAATGTAAAGACTTGAAGAACATTAAAATAGCTTCCAAACATTTGCGTATCAATCACAACAAAAATATTGTAGTAGTTCTGCACAGAAATTCTGGAACAAAACCAAATATAATGCTGTCAGTATACAGATATTATATGAACCATATTATCTGCTCCCTCCTATTAGTGTACATGTATGAGGAGCTATTGATAAATAGTTGGCACTAATCCCATTGCTATGGAATCAAGTATTAACTTTGACAAGTTAACCTGCTAAGATTTAGCAGAAAAGGTTATATTCTTTTGAAATTGTGATTTAGAAAAGTTAACCACGTTAAGTGAAGATTGGAACTTGAGCAAAAACTTTCCAATGTTGTGTTTTCTTTTTGCAGGCTAATGAGTCATCTTATTGCCCCGCAATTGAAATTGTCGATAATCTGCCATATTTTCCTGATTTGGCCCCATCTGATCATTATCTCTTTTCGAAACTCAAAAAATTATTGAAAGGATGAAAATTTATGACAATCAAGATGGTAGTCAATGCTGTGGCGTTGTGATATGTAAAACAGAATATATATTTTTCTAAATGATTAGAATTATTTTTTGATTTATGCATTAAATATAGAGTTGAAACATGATTATATTGAATAAATTAGTATTCATTTGAAAACATGTTTTTTTTTCCCTAGGCTAGGCCTCTCATGCTTCTGGATTCGAACCCTTGATTCTGTGTTCTGTGGTTGGCGTCTCTCTCCGCTGAGCTACAACAGATACACCTTTTCTCTTGGTGTTTTAGTTCTGTTATTTATGTTTCTGTTTCTGTTATCTTTGTGTCGGTTTTGGGCAACTGTTTCTTTTCATTTACTCTGTTTGTCAGTCCTATCACCTTTCGGGTGCAGCTTTAAATAACTTGGTGTTTCTTGCTCTTGATAAACTTTGTTGGATTCATTCACTTTGCTGTAGTTTGTTTTGGTTACAGTAGTTTTGTGTATGATTCCTTTACTCCTTAGGGAACTGCTACTATAGCGATCCTAGGAGCTGCTAAGGACATTCAGGGTCAGCTGCCTTTGAGTGGGGGCACCATTACGTTATCTGAGGGTGCTAATCTCCGCAGTCAGGTAGGGACAAACCTGGGTAAGAGAAGGGTTTTTCCTAGTCTGAACAGGGACCTGTCAGGTTCAGGTTTTATCTTCCTGGTTTGTACGTTACCTTTGTGAATATCCTTTGACAGTCAGAACAGGCCAACTACATATCAATAATCCCTTGTTTATACTTTATATGCTTAGTAACCTGCATCTTAAAATAATCATTCTTGTCCCAGTGTCTGATATTACCACCTGTGTAAGATTCATTTTCTTCAATAAAATCTCTATTTTTATGGGTTCTTTTCAGATTGCCTAATTTATAGAAAACATAGTTGCACATGCAAACATTACTGAGCCTTTTCTATGTTGTATTCCTCGGTACTGTACAATCTACAGCACACAATCTGAACTCCACAGACCACACAAAGTTCATTTAGTAAATATTTTAAATATTCATCTAAGTTACAGAGGACAACATGCAGACTATCCTTATAGACACTTGATGAATCTTTGTACATTCTTGTCGTTTTTGCACCCTTCCCTCGGAGGGATATATGTACTTTGGCAAGCTTAGATCATTATCCTCAGCTTCAGTCTCCTGAATTCCCCAGCACAGCGGATGTTTTCACTGGTGTACAAGAATTTCACTGCTAACATTTCATCTCTCTGGTCTTATCCTTAACTGCTGATTTTTCACCTTTTACATTTCACAAAGAATATAGGCGGATCCAATCTAAAGGTCAGACTCTTTCCAGAACATAAAAGCAGCTGCAAACAAAACTTCACATAACATAATAAACACATTCACTGTTGCAGTTCTCGCATTATTAGCAATTGGTCCTTAATTATTATGCCCATGATGCTTTGTAGGGGGTAAGATATGCTTTGTAATTTGCATACAGAGAACCTATAAAAATTCTTTCTCACTTTAGTTTATACTGAAGCATACTCATTGCCTGCTGGGACTGAAGCATTTTGCACATACTCTACAAGAATGCTTTGCTGATAAATATTTTCCTGCCTTTTAAAACAGAAAATGTACGAAAGGTGAAACAAACAATGCAGAACAATACATTCTTGCTGACTACTTTAGCCTGTAGGTATCATTGCTATTTTAGGCTAAGCAAAAAGCCTGTTAAGGACAAAAAGGTTGAATATATTAAACTTCAAGTATGAAAGCGCTGAGGCTTTGTTTACTTGAATGAATGTATAGAAATGTCCATCACATGAAAGCAAAAAACATGGAAAATAAATTAACACCAAGTTAGGATTTTAAAGTTATTCCCATTTCACCATGCTGCAGTGACCATTGAAGGAGCTTTACTTAAAGTCGGACCCCCATAAATCACAAGGCAATGGTGTATTCTAGCAATGAGAATTATTCTGTAACCCCTTTATCCCCGAAGGCTGTATAGGTACATCATGGCATGGCACAAGAGTCGGGAGCTTGGCTTGCATGATAGCCAAGCCTCATCTGTCACAGCCAGGAGTTCGCACCGTTCCCGGATTTTTAACCTCTTAAATGCCATGACTGAACGCAATCGCACCATTTAGGAGGCTAGGAGAGGGCTCCCTCTTTCATCCGACTGGAATCCCCGCAACAGCATTGCGAGGACACGATGGTAGTTATGGCAACTCGAGGTCGTCATGATGACTTCCAGATCTGCAAGAGACTGTGGCTGTTTAGATCATGCCAGAACCATTGTCTGAGAGGCTTATGTCAGTGCAATACTGACAGGTATAATTCAATGCAGTGCTGGTGCATTGTAATGGATTAAACCAGCTATCAGAGTAATAAAAGTCCTATAGAGAGACTTAGTAAAAACAACAAAAAAAAAAGTACAAATATATTTTTTTTTAAATTACAAAATAAAAACAAATGAAAAAAAAATATTCGACCCCAAAATTCGTATTTTTATGTAAAAACAAAAATAAACAAATAAAGTACTCATATTTGATATTGCCGCGTCTGGAACGACGCGACCTATTAAACTGTCCCACTAGTTAATGCCTTCAGTGAACACCGCAAAAAAGATTAAAAAGCGTAGCAAAAAACTATGCTTTTTCATCATACAGACTACAAAAAGTGGGATAAAACATGATCAAAAACTCGAATGCAAATAAAAATGGTAATGCTGAAAGTGTCATCTTGTCTCGCAATAAACAAGCTGCCATACATCTCCATCAGCGGAGAAATAAAAAAGTTATAGCTGTCAGAATACAGCAATGCCAAAACAATTATTTTTTCAATAAAATAATTTTTATTGAGTAAAAGCGGCAAAATAAAAAAATTATATAAATGTGGTAAAAAGTCGCACCGACCTGAAGAATAAAGTCGTCTAATCAATTATACCGCACAAGGAACTGTGTAAAAACTAAATATAACAAATTCTTGACCTATTGTTGATTTGTTCATTTTGCCTCCCAAAAATCACAGTAAAGCTCAGCTCACATTTATCCTTCGTTCTACGCTGAACGCTTACATTGGGGTTTCCATGTAAACCTCTGAAATACTTGATTCAGATGGAAGATTCCCTATAATAAGGCAGATTGAGACACTGTGGATGCCATTTGATCCAGCGGTGTCCGTCTTTTAAGCGTTCATAAAAGCGATGTCGGGCCACAGTTTTGTGCACCTCTGAAAAGAAGGTCTCTGTTGAACAGAAGCCAGTTGGAGTCCAGAGTAACTCTGTTGCCTCATTATACTGATTGGATCCATCGGGGGTTTCATCTGAATCACATCATTCGGATATTTAGATGGAAACTCAGATTTAAGTGCACAATGCAGGATAAATGTGATCCAAAATTTTATGTAAAATGTTTCCAATAAAAGCTTAATCTCAATCCACAAAAAAACAAGTCCCCACTCAGGTCCGTTATCTGTGAATGGAAATATAGGGAGCTTCCATGTTATTGGTAACACAAAGGCTCTGGAAATGCGCTATTGCTCTTCACCCCCCAAAAGAAATCCATCAAATTTTGCTCTCCCAAATGCCCCCTCACTTCTGGGCTCAGAATTGTGCCTAAATCACATTTAGTGTCCACATGTTTGGCATTTCTGTAGCAATGAGAGCTCACTTAATTTACGGATGTGACGCGCCCCTGGGCCTGCTGTGTCGTGCGGCATCGCGCGCACGGGGGCTTACCCGGAGCCGGATCAGATGGGGGTAGTAGTCTCGTGGCGGTGACCCGGTCCGTGCCCAGGGAGTCAAACTGGACGGCAGTATATTTAACAGTAGATGTTGTACGACTACGCCACCCGTTGAATGCAGCTATGAGGCTGCCGCTGCAGGACAGTCCGCTGAGGCCGGTGATATGATTGTGCAGCGTAGATGGTATAACCCCCAACGGGAGGGGTATGGCCTCAGGGCAGCAGATGTGGATGATGGAGGTAGTGATAGTGCAGCAAGGAGACTCAGAAACGTATGATGCAGTTTCAGGGTTTTTACTCACTGCTGTTGCTTTAGTCACTCTGGCCTTGAGTGACCACCCGAGCCGTGCTGCGTCCACCAGGTGCGGGACTCGGCTAACCCCCAGGCAGTTCCGGAGCGTGGTCCTGAGCTTCCCTCTCACTCTCTTTCTCCTGGCCGTCCCCACCAGGGATCCACCTTTGTCCGGTTCCCTTGGGCCTTCTGATGGTAAAACCTTCTCTGGCTTTCCTGACCCTACTCTTGGTGTACCTTCCTGGTGGATGTGGTGAGGGTCGTGGCAAAACTTGCCCACGACCTCCGGTTCCTGGTTAAGGGTTACTTTTGCCTCCGCCAGCTTGGGATCCGGTGCCCTCTTCTGCCAACCCTTCACCCTTTTTGGTCTGATTCTGGGATCTTAGGGTTCCCTCTTTTCTGCGTCTCTGGGCCTTCCTTCTTCCTCTCCTCTACAAGCCTGGCCCTGGAGCTGGGCCCAGCCGGAGCCACAGCTCCCAGTCAGCCCTCCTGGCTGAGCTCCTGTGCTCTGCTTCTCCTCAGGCTGAACTCGATCCTATTCTAAGATGGTGCCCACCATATATACTCCCTCTATGTGTGAGCCCAGGTGACCAGCACCCAATGGGCTCCTAGCTTTACCCAGAGTACTCCCCCTATCTGCCCCTACACTACTGGGATGTTCCACCCCCCCTCCCACTCCAGCCAGGGACAGACGCTGTCGTACCTGCACATTTACTTGGTGGGAGTACCGTAGTTCTGTCCCCCGGAAATGGGATGTATGTAGTGCATGCAGCCTACTGAGCTCAGTCCCACACTCCATCCTTACCCGGGAGTGGAATACCACACCTCTGGTTTGAGATGCAATACCCCTGTAGCAGCCGAGTCCTCAGGGTGCTACAGATGCGTGTCTCCAGAAGCACAAGCTTGGCACAGTGTACTGGGCACTGCAATGTACGGATACTACAATGGCAGATTTGCAATTTTCACTTTGCAACATCCATTACACTTAGCAATATCCATTGTGTGATTTCCAAAATGGGGTCAATTTTGTGGCGATTCTGCTCTGGGGCACATAGGGGCTCTGTATATGGAGTCCAGAAACTATTCTAGGAAAATCTGTGCTCCAGGAGTCAAATAGCGCTCAATCCCTCCCGAGTCTTGCCATGTGGCTAAGCAGTACAGTACAGCCACGTATGACAGAAATTGTCAAATTTCCGTGCCACTTTTACCCATTTCCCCATGTAAAAATGTAAAATCTGGGGCTAAAACAAAATTTTTGTGGTAAAAATGTGATTATTTTTTCATCACTGCCCAATGGTATAGAATTCTGTGACACACCCATGGTGTCAATATGATCATTGCACCCTGTGAAAAATTTACTGACAGAGTGATGAACGGGAGATATGTTTCACTGAGGCTATTATCTTCAGTGGTGTGAAAACGAGAAGTCTTCTCCAGCATATTATGTGCTGAGAGTGTTAAACTGCCATTTTAAAAGGGCTGGCTTTTTTGTGAATGACCATAGTGCAGGAGGGCATTCACCATATCTCCACCCCAGGGAGTGGTCTGGGCTATAAAATAGCCAGCCTTTTCACTCAGGTGTTGTTCAGTATCTGGAGGCCAGCTCCAGAGAGCGAATCTTGTGTAATTTTGTGCTTATCTTAACCATGTGTTTTGCTAACCCTGAGTGGCCAGACCCCGGCATGTACAAGGACTATGCTGGACATTTTCTTTTGTTTTGTTATTATGCCAGAAGTGCTGTGTTTATTTTTATGCACTCTATATTGGTTTATGCCGTTTATTAAACCAACAAGAAATTTAAAACAGTGTTCCGTGTCTACCTCCGTGTGCAGCCGAGGGAGCCAATCTACCACAACGCTTAGATTAATTCATTGAGAGGTGTAGTTTGTAAAATGGGTTCACTTATAGGGGAGTTCTGCTGTTCTGGCACCTCATGGACTCTTTCAGTGGGTCAGGGCACCCGCAAACCATATCAGCAAAATCTGCAGTATAATATGGCGCTCCTTCCTTTCTGAGCTGTCCACTTTGACTGACAAGTACAGTACAGACCAAAAGATTGGACCCACCTTCTCATTTAAATATTTTTCTGTATTTTCATGACTTTGAAAATTGTACATTCACACTGAAGGCATCAAAACCATGAATTAACACATGTGGAATTATATACTTAACAAAAAAGTGTGAAACAACTGAAAATATGTCTTATATTATAGGTTCTTCAAAGTAACCACCTTTGGCTTTGATGACTGCTTTGCACACTCTTGGCATTCTCTTGATGGCATTAGTTTGTTCATTTTCCAGTTTTCATAATTTTCATGTTTGATATATATATTTTTTTTTTATTTATCAAAAGTTATTATTTCATCATTATTATTATACTATATATATTGTTTTTTTGATGTATTGATTTTATGGATTTATTTCACATGTTGTTTGCTTTATTCATTTTATATCTTGTTTATTTTTCTGATGGCTCCCTGCCAGCATACAAGGGTTGCTGTGACCTCATTCAGTGCCTTTTTTTTATTGGTTGGTGGTAGCTATATAATATGTAATTTCCCCTTCCTATTGTAATACTGCCTGAGGAAGGTAGCAATTCGCTAACGAAACGCGTTGCAATAAAAGGTTTGTTTTTTTATTACCCTTGCCCCTGTGGATTCTGTGCCCCAGAGCTCTAACCAGACCGCTTTTTCATTTCTACATATGGGGTATTGGCATACTCAGGTGAAATTGCATAACAAATTGTACCATTCATTTTCTCCTATTATCCCTTTTGAAAATTAAAAATCTTAGGGCCAAAACAGCATTTTTGTGGAAAAATGCTAATTTTCCCTTGGCTCAGCCCAATGTTATACAATTCTGTTAATCACCTGAGGGTTAAAAATGCTCACTACACAATTAGATTAATTCCTCAGGAGATGTAGTTTCCAGAATGGGCTCACTTGTATGGGTTTCTGCTGTTTTTCGAATATCAGGGGCCCTTCACATGTGACATGGCATCAGCCAATCTATTCCAGCCAAAATTTGCTTCCAGGATTCAATTGGAGCTCCTTCCCTTCCGAGCCCTGCCATGTGCCCAAACAGTACTTTTCCACCACATATGGGGTATCAGTGTTCTAAAAATAAATTGCACAACAAATTGTATGGTCCATTTTCTCCTCTTATGTGGCACCCCAGGGGTCTGGTTTCCACAGTAACAGCAATGTTATGTCTGAGAGCAGGTGGGAGGTCTCTTGGTCAGGGATCCTATGCATGCCACACCTCCTGCCCAGTCCTGGGAGGGGAAGAACTTCCCCTGTATAAACCTGGGGCTGAGGCAGGGTTAGACAGTTCAGAGGGAGAGTTCAGCCAGGAGGGCTGACAGGGAGCTGTGGATCCGGCTGGGCCCAGCTCCTGGGCCATGCCAGAAGTAGAGACAGAGAAGAGAAGCAGCTATGGGAAGAAACAACAGGAGCTCTGTGGGAGCAGTGTTACAAGGAGTCAGGGGCTGGCAGCTGCAGAGCTCGCCCTGACTGAGAAGATTTCTTACCGGACCCGGAGTCCGAGGCTGTGGGGACTAACTCCTACCCAGCAGCAGAATCCGTCAGGCAGGGGATTTCAGGTCCTCTGGCCAAGAAACCCGAAGGCATGGTCACACGCATGGGACCAGCACCGCCGTCGTGGAGCGGAAGCTACTAGAAGGCCCCGAGTCACCGGCCATACGGGTGAGCACCACACGGTACACTCAGGGACGTGGGCTACTTATACCCGCCTCTAGCAAGGTAGCCAGAAGAGTACAGTTAGTTTGGGAGGCCTACAACTCCACCTGGCCAGGGGAGATCCCATCTGCTCAAGGACTGACCAGGCCCCGATCGCTAGCCAGTACTCCGGGAGGGTCTATCTTTGTCACCAGTAAAGACCCTGAACTACCCCGTACCGTCTCCGAGTGGTCCCTGCTACCCCCATCATCCACGTCGGCTGCCCTGAGGCCATACCCCTCCCGTTGGGGGTTATACTATCACGCTGCACAATCCTACCACCGGCCTCAGCGGTCTGCCCTGCAGCGGCAGCTCCTTCGCTGCATTCAACGGGTGGCGTAGTCGTACAACATCTACCACTAATACAGCGCCACTTAGTCTGACTCCCTGGGCATGGACCGGGTCACCGCCACGAGACTACAACCCTCACCAGATCCGGCTCCGGGTAAGCTCCCGCGTGCGCAACGCTGCGCGACACAGGCCCAGGGGTGCGTCACTTACTCTTGTGAAAATGAAAAATTTGTATCTAAAGTAAAATTTTTGCAGGAAAAATGTATTTTTTCATTTTCACGGCTCAACGTTATAAAATTCTGTGAGGCACCTGTGGGTTTAAGGTTCTCACCACACCTCTAGATAAATTCCTTGAGAGGTGTCGGTTCCAAAATGGGGTCACTTGTGGGTAGTCTTCACGGTTCAGGCACATCATGGGCTCTGCAAACACGACATGGCGTCCTTTATCGATTCCAACCAATATTGCATTTCAAAAGACAAATGATGCTGCTTCCGTTACGAGCACTGCTGTGCACCCCAACAGTAGTTTTCCACCACATATGGGGTATCGGTGTACTCAGGAGAAATTGTATAATAAATTGTATGGTCCATTTTCTCCTGTTACCCTTGAGAAATTGAAAGTAATATTTAAACTTCTTGAGGCTAAGTGCCCACGATGCAGAAATGCTCCGGATTTTTCCTGAGCGTTTCTGCATCTCCCTGGCAGAAAAAACGCATGCGGATTTTACATGCGTTTTTCTTGCCAGGGACAAGCGTAAGTGAAACGTTTTTGCATTCATTTCCGCATGCGGGTTGTCAAGCGCTTTCCAAGCGATTTTAGCATCACTTGGAAAGTGCTTGACAACTTGGTCACACTATATAAATCCATGCAACCGGCATGGATTTATATAGTGTGACCGTAAAAGAATGGTAAAAAATAAATATTATACTTTCCTTCTGATGGCCCCCGGTGTCCTTATCCAATCCATCCGGTGTCCCCGGTGTCTAGCGGTGGTCTAAAAGGACCTTCCATGATGTCATTTAGTCATGTGATGGGTCACGCGACTGCCGACGTCATCGGTCGTGTGACCCGTCACATGACTAAGTGACGTCGTGGCAGGTCCTTTTAGACGATCGCGAGATGCCGGCGAGCCAGGACCGATCGCTATGAAGACCGGGGGCCATCGGAAGGTGAGTGTAATGTATATTTTTTATTTTATTCTTTTTTTTTTACAGTTTTCTATGGTACCCGGGTCTGAAGGAGAGTCTCCTCTTCTTCAAACCTGGGTACCATCCACACATTGAACCGCATGATGTGCACATGTAGTGATGCGAATATTATGCGATTTAATGCAAGTCAATGGCGGCGAAAACGCCGCGATTCCGCAAAATAATCGGTAGTGCTGCGGATTTTTCCGCAATGATAATCCGCAGCGGAAATTGCAGGTGCGGAAATGCTTAAAAAACGCATAGTGGCCACACAGCCTGTATGTGGTTTTGAGCACTTTGAGGGGTGCAGTTTTTAAAATGGTGTCACTTTTTGGTATTTCCTTTCATATAGGCCTCTCAAAGTCACTTCAAATGTGATGTGGTCCCTAAAAAAATTGGCTTTGTAAATTTTGTTGGAAAAATAAAAAATTGCTGATAAACTTTTAACCTTTTTAACTTCCTAAAAAAAATCTGTTTAAAAAATGATGCTGATGTAAAGTATACATGTGGGAAATGTTATTTATTAACTATTTTGTGTGATATAACTATCTGGAATCAGGGCATAAAATTTGAAAGTTTGAAAATCGCGAAATTTTCACCAAGATTCTGATATTTTTACAAATCAACACAAAAAATATCGACCTAAATTTACCACTAACATAAAATACAATGTGTCAAGAAAAAACATTCTCAGAATCACTGGGATATGTTGAAGTGTTCCAGAGTTAGTACCTCATAAAGCAAGGTGAAAACAGGCTCGGGAGTGAAGGGGATAAAGTAATATTTTAAAACTGTAAACAGTGCTATATGCGTGTCTAGATTTAACAATCTCAAAAATATGTTATGTTGTGTCTTTTATAAAATTGGTTTCAATCAAAGAAATCAGTATTTGATTTAAATGTTTTATAATTATAAAAAAATGTACTTCTTGATAAGGCTGCGTGCCCACGTTGCGGATTACAAGCGTTTTTGCTGCGGATTTTCTGCAGCGTAAACGCTTGTAAAACGCTTGTTAATCCTCACCCCATTGTCCCCAATGAGAATCCGCAAGTTCAATGCCCATGCTGCGGATTTTTCCGCAGCGTTTATGCTGCGTTCAAAAATCCGCAGCATGTCCATTAATTTTGCGTTTCCGCATGCGGAATTGCCTTGTGCAATGCATTAAAAATGCAAGGCAATTCCGCATGTGGTAAACGCGCAATAAGCGCGCGATAAACGCGCAATAAACGCGTGCGGAATTCCGCATGCGTTTTTCCGGGAGAGGACATGCGGAAATGAAGCAGAAATTTTCTGCTTCATTTCCGCAACGTGGGCACATAGCCTGAGGCTGGGTGCCCACGTAGCGTTTTTCAAGCGTTTATGCTGCGGAATTTCCGCAGCGGAAACGCTTGTAAAACGCTAGGTAATCCGCACCCCATGGTCCCCAAGGGGATTCCGCATGTTCTATGCACATGCTGCGGATTTTTCCGCAGCGTTTATGCTGCGTACAAAAATCCACAGCATGTCATTTAATTTTGCGGAAGTGCAGCGGAACTCCCGCCATTGACTTGCATTGAGACGCACAGAAACCGCGACTGTACATTTTTACAAGCGGCTTCTATGCGTCTCTATGTGCGGATGGTACCCAGTTCTGGAGGAGAGGAGACTCTCATCCAGACCTGGGTACCATTGTACCTGTAAAAAAAGAATAAAATAACAAATAAAGTTTATACTCACCTGTCCGGCGTCTTCTCTCTGAATGCCAGCAGCGCTGAAGGACCTTCGGTGATGTCACAGTCATGTGACCGCAGGCCCTTCACCGCTGTGTCTCGCGATATGCCGGCAGCCGGGAACCAGACAGGAAGCAGCGCTGCAGCACACGCCGGGGCATCGGGGGTGAGTATAGCTTTATTTGTTTTAATTTTTACGGTTCACACTGTATAAATCCATGCTGTTTGCATGGATTTATACAGTGTGACCTAGTTGTCAAGCACTTTCCAAGTGATGCTATCGCCTGGAAAGTGCTTGTCAATCTGCATGCGGAAACGCATGTGAACCCGCATGTGGATCCGCATGTATTCTGCAGGAAAAACGCATGCACAATCTGCATGCGTTTTTTCTGCCAGGGAGATGCAGAAATGCTGCAGAAATTTTCTGCTTCATTTCTGCATCGTGGGCACATAGCCTGACAGGAACTGTCTAAGGCTGTGTGCCCACGTAGCGTTTTTCAAGCGTATATGCTGCGGAATTTCCGCAGCGTATACGCTTGAAAAACGCATGTATATCCGCACCCCATGGTCCCGAATGGCATTCCGCAATGTCAATGCCCATGCTGCGGATTTCTCCGCAGCGTATATGCTGCGGTCAAAAATCCGCAGCATGTTCATTAATTTTGATGCTTGGAGAAGTGCTTGATAACCCGCATGCGGAAATGCATGCAAAGACGCCTCACAAACGCTTCTACCTGGCGGGAAAACCACATGTAATATCCGCATGCTATTTTCCCGCCAGGGAGAAGCGTAAAAAATATGCTTCAGGTCCGCAACGTGGGCACATAGCCTTACTGTGTAATGAATAATTGAATGCTGGTGTTGAGGATTTCACAAAAAGAGCAAACACAGTTCAAGGCTGAGACCTTATTAGCATTTTCATGATGAGAAGCCAGTTGTGAAACTCCTGCCAAAGACATGCTGTTGTGCATTTTGTTCTGTGTATGTGCTTAGAACACAAATGTGTCTATGTTAAGGCTTTATAAACAACAACATATTTATTTTGGGCTAGGAAACAGTGGATATTTACAGACTTGTAACTTAAAAAAGACAATCAAATTCTCCACTCATTAAACTTACACTTGCAAAATACATTTGGTTTAACAGCTATAAACAGTGTTACTTTATGACAAAACACATGATCCTTAGTTCAGATTATTTTAAATTTCCATGGACGCCCCAAATGTTTTCCATGCAAACAACTATCAATGAGAATGGGTTAGATTACAATGCAAAAAAACTTTGTTATGGCTTGTTCACACAACCGTAATTTTGATCCGAATGCTGTCTGTGAAAAAAACGGACTGCAATCAGACCAATGATATTTAATGGTGGAATACAGATGTGTGTGTAAAAAATCGCATTATGCACATGTTTCCTCCGTAAATCGGATAAGACTCACTCATTCAACTCTATGGGTGTGTTTAAAAAAATCGTATGCCATATAGAGACACAGTATAGCATCCGAATTTAACGAATACATTGCAATTCGGTAACATGGGAAACTTTAAATGATCTCATAAATGATTACTAGCTGCTGCTGTAAAACTGGACTGCACACGGGTTGCACATGAATGACAAGTGAGAAAAAATCATCCCAGTTTTCTGCATGAAACTCTGAACGATTATTTTTACACTCATATGAACCTACCTTTAGGGGTAACTTTCCACCAAATATGTCTCTAGGAAATGCAAAGTTTGCTCATCGCCTCTTTCTTTGCCAGTTTTTCAATCCCTATTAAATAGGAGGTATGCACTGCCCTTAAACAAATCATAATCAGGGGGCGGTGATATAAGTATTGAGTGACACTAGCACTGCCCCACAACTTCTAGCACCGCCATCAAATCAATTATCATCAGGGGGCGGTGCTGGTGTCACTCCCTGCTTCCATCTCTGCCCCCTGACGACATCTTCTTTCACGGTTAGAAGAAGCAATGGATAGAAGCAGAGTGTCGGCACTGCACTCACATCTCCCACGGATTCTATCGCCATGATAATGGATCCAGGACATCTGCAAAGGGCGGCAAAGCAAGAAACTGTAGTAAATAACTGCAGCGCCACCAACTGATGATGTCTTGTTTCAGAAGAGCTGATAGACGTTGCAAGGAAGTGAGTGCAGCACCAGCCTCCTGTGATGTCATGTTTGAGACTCCTCTCAAATGAAATGTCACAGGGAGTGCAGTAAAAAAAAAGCACATTTAGGGATTAGCTATTTAGGGAGAAGTGTAGGAAATTTTATAATAAAGCTAATTACAAAAGTGGTTAAGGTATAAAGATAGACATATAGAAAGGAAATTTTAGGTGCCAGACCAGTCATTTAATAAAAGAAAGATGGGTAACCATTGTATGCCAATTCATTTAAATTTGTAGGTCTCTTGCCAAAAGGTTTACTAGGAACTACTGATCTGTTATTCCATCAAAGTTCAGCGCCAAAGAAACAATGTAGACCACGCTCACATGTTAGCTCACATGTTAGCCCCCTGACAAAGGCAGATGCCAAAACGCGCGTCGGGACATTGTGGTGCCATACTGAGTGGATGTGATAACACTAGGTTTGTACTTATAATGTCTTTATTGACCGGATCTCCATTTATTGAATAGGGATGGTACGCTACTTTACATAGGACCTTCTATTAATTGCTGGCTATACTACTATATCCAGTGTGGGACTTTCCATTTGACTAGATCTCTATACACATATGTGAGCTGGGGCAATTTTCCCTATACATTTTCTGATACTTATAAACATTTGTGTGTGTATATATATTTATGGCTAATAGCACTGATGCACTTTTTTGTGACTCTAGTTTGATCTTCTTAATTTCCAATTTATAGCTTTTCAGCACTGATGCACTTTTCTGGTATGATTTGTATCTGTATATAGTGAGGCCTTTATTGTAATCTATTTACTGCCCTGATCCGTGTATACAGTACACACGTGGTCAAAATTGTTGGTAGCCCTCGTTTAAGGAAAGAAAAACCCTCAATGGTCACAGAAATAACTTGAATCTGACAAAGGTAATAATAAATTAAAAATCTATGAAAATGAACAAATGAAAGTCAGACATTGCTTTTCAACCCTGCTTCCACGGAATTTAAAAAAAAATTAAACTCATGAAATAGGCCTGGACAGAATTGATGGTACTTCATATTTTGTTGAACAACCTTTTGAGGCAATCACTGCAATCAAACGATTCGTGTAACTGTCAATAGACTTCTGCACCTCTTGACAGGTATTTTGGCCCATTCCTCTTGAGCAAACTGCTCCAGTTGTCTCGTTTTTGAAGGTTGCTGTAGCATCGGCGTCCCTGCCTCCTGCTAGGCAGAGACGCCGTTCCCCTTACCTCCCTGCTCCGTCCTCGACGTCCTCCTTCCGCGCTGCTGGCAGCGCTCGCTGCTTCCCGGGCACTGTGCTTAGGTGCCCGAGCAAAGTTGTTGCAAGCCTTTCACCTCTGCTTCAGCCCTCAGGTCCCGTTGCCAGTCTGTTTTCCAGCTCTGTCTACCTGCTTGCATTCCCTGCGGTCCGACAGTCTGTCTACCAGCATCCGCCAGTCTGTCTATGGACCAGTCCGCCTGAGGATCAGGAGGCACCTGCCTGATACCTGCCTGATACCTGCCTGATACCTGTCTGAGACCACCTGCCAGCCAGCCGAGAGACTCTTACCTGCTCACCTGGGAGCGCTCACCTGCTATCCGCCTGCTAGCCTACCTGGAGGCTCTGCCGTTACTTGCCGTGACCACCTGCCAGCCAGCCGAGAGACTCTTACCCGCTCACCTGGGAGCGCTCACCTGCTATCCGCCTGCTAGCCTACCTGGAGGCTCTGCCATCACTTGCCGTGACCACCTGCCAGCCAGCCGAGAGACTCTTACCCGCTCACCTGGGAGCGCTCACCTGCTACCCGCCTGCTAGCCTACCTGGAGGCTCTGCCGTCACTTGCCGTGACCACCTGCCAGCCAGCCGAGAGACTCTTACCCGCTCACCTGGGAGCACTCACCTACTATCCGCCTGCTAGCCTACCTGGAGGCTCTGCCGTCACTTGCCGTGACTACCTGCCAGCCAGCCGAGAGACTCTTACCCGCTCACCTGGGAGCGCTCACCTGCTACCCGCCTGCTAGCCTACCTGGAGGCTTTGCCGTCGCTTGCCGTGACCACATGCCTGTCTAGAGACTCTTACCCTGCTGTCACTTGCCGTGACCACTCGCCTGTCAAGAGACTGTTCCTGTCACTTGCCGTGTCTACCTGCCCGCCTTCCCTGGGAGCCACCTGCTTCCTTACAAGGACTGCCCCTTTGTATAGTAGCTTAGAGGTTCCACCTCCCAGACCCATTACAGTTTGCTCGGGCCATGGAACCCGGTGGCACCCAAGCTCCCTCGCTCTCGGACCTATGCCATGAACTATCCCGTCAGAGGTCCCAACAGGAGTCTATCCTGAGCCACCTGCGTAGTGTTAACTCCCGCCTGGACACACTGGCTACCTCTTCGGGACCTGCTTCCAGTCGCATGACTCCTACCGCGGCAGCGTCGCTGCCCATCAATACCATGGCATCCCTTCCCGGTCCCCGCCTTTCCACCCCGCCTCGTTTTAGTGGAGATCCCGGTCAGGCACGGGGCTTCATTAACCAGTGCACCCTGCACTTCGAACTTTTGGCACACCAGTTTTCCACCGACCGAGCCAAAGTGGCCTTCATCATGTCCCATCTCACTGGGGAGGCGCTGGCTTGGCTAAATCCTCTATGGGAGAGAGGAGACCCCCTGGTGTCCAACCTGCCAGTCTTTCTCACGACCTTCCGGAAAGTCTTCGACGAACCAGGACAAAGACCTCATCCGCCTCATCTCTGCTATGCCTCCGTCAAGGGAGTCTCACCGTTGGCCAATATGCCATAACGGTTCCGTACCCTTGCTTCTGAGCTTGCCTGGGATAACGACGCCCTGGTGTCCGTCTTCTGGGAGGGTCTATCCAGTCGAATTAAAGATGAACTTGCCGGTCGGGACATTCCTACCACTCTCAATGACTTAATAACACTTGCCACCCGGATTGACATCCGGTTCCAGGAGCGTACCAAAGAGGTCACCCGTGAGAGGAGGTTTCCTCGCCTTGCTCCTACCTTCCAGAATCCCGTCACTTCCTCTGTTACTCCCCAGGCGCACTCACCCGAGCCTATGCAGGTCGACCAGACCAAGATGGTCAAAACCCGTCAAGAATCACGCCGTGCCGAGGGGAGCTGCTTCTACTGTGGCAGTAAGGAGCACCGGATCCGTTCCTGCCCGGAGAGGTCGGGAAACGCCTGTGTCTAGGATCGCTCAGAGAGGTCGTCCGAGACAAGAATAAACCCTCTCCATCTCTGATGCTGTCGGTCTCTATCATCTGCGGGGAGAACCGTTACTTCAAACTAGCTCAACTTGATTCTGGAGCTGCCGGAAATCTTATCTCTCAGTCCCTGGTAGAGAAATACCGCATTCCCACCAAACCTCTGGCTGAACCCTTATCTGTTACCTCCGTGGATGGGGGTCTCTTACCGCATCCCATCCAACTTATCACCGAACCCTTAACTCTGCAGGTGGGAATGCTGCACTCTGAGAGCATCTTCTTCCATGTTCTACCTGGACTTTCTCATGCCCTTTTGCTTGGCCTACCTTGGCTCCAGAGACATGCACCCGTGCTTGATTGGCAGACTGGAGAAGTCCTTCGCTGGAGACAGGGCAGCCATAAGATTTGTTTAGTTCCCGTTCGTCCTGCCCGTCCTTCTCCTCCCCCAGCCAATCTACCCGGCCTGCCGGTACCCTATTGGTCTTATGTTGATGTCTTTAATAAAAAGGAAGCAGAGACATTACCTCCTCATAGACCATACGATTGCCCTATCGACTTGGTACCTGGCGCTACTCCGCCCCGAGGGCGTATCTACCCTTTGTCCGCTGATGAGACCCGGTCCATGTCTGAATATATCGAGGAGAACCTGGCCTGGGGATTTATCCGGAAATCTACCTCCCCGGCGGGAGCAGGCATCTTCTTCGTTAAAAAGAAGGACAGCTCACTCCGTCCCTGCATAGACTATAGAGGCCTTAACCAGGTCACGGTGAAGAATAAATACCCCCTTCCGCTCATTCCTGAATTATTTGATCGTCTGAGGGGTGCTAGAATCTTCACCAAGCTGGATCTCCGTGGGGCCTATAACCTGGTTCATATCCGTCAGGGGGATGAATGGAAGACGGCATTCAACACCCGGGACAGCCACTATGAATACCTCGTAATGCCCTTCGGTCTCTGTAATGCTCCCGCCGTCTTTCAAGAGTTGGTCAATGATATCTTCCGTGACCTTCTCTACTCCTGCGTGGTGGTATACCTGGACGACATCTTGGTCTTCTCTCCGGATCTCCAGACACACCGGAGCGACGTTCGTCAGGTCCTGCTCAGGCTCAGGCAGAACCACCTCTACGCAAAATTTGAGAAGTGCCTCTTTGAACAGACCTCGCTTCCATTTCTGGGCTACATCATCTCTCAGACCGGTCTACGAATGGATCCTGAGAAACTTTCTGCCATCCTGAAGTGGCCCCGACTGGAGGGGTTGAAGGCTATCCAGCGATTCCTGGGCTTCGCCAACTACTACCGCCTCTTCATTCCGCACTTCTCTTCCCGGACTGCCCCTATCTCTGCGCTCACCCGTAAGGGCGCTAATCCCAAAGAATGGCCGCCCGAGGCAGAGGAGGCCTTCCTGTCTTTGAAACAAGCTTTCTCTTCTGTTCCTGTGCTGCACCGTCCAGACAGCAACAAACAATTCTTCTTAGCAGTAGACACTTCCTCCTCCGGAGCCGGAGCGGTGCTCACCCAAAAGTCGTCTTCCGGAAGAATGGTAACCTGCGGCTTCTTCTCCAAACTCTTCTCCTCAACTGAGCGCAATTATTCTATAGGAGACCGAGAATTGTTCGCCATTAAGTTGGCACTGGAGGAGTGGCGTTACCTGCTCAAGGGGGCTCTTCACCCGGTAATAATCTACACCGATCACAAAAACTTGGCTTATCTCCAGAGTGCCCAAAGACTTAACCCGCGCCAAGCCCGGTGGTCCTTGTTCTTCGCCCGCTTTGATTTCATTCTTCATTTTCGCCCGGCAGACAAAAATATCAAAGCTGATGCCTTGTCCCGATCCTTTTTTGTTCTCCGATCTAGAGGAGGAGCCAAAGCACATCATCGACCCTGCCAAGGTAATGCAGGTGGCTCCCGTGGATCTAAATCGTCTTCCACCCGGTAAGACGTTCGTAGCAGTACCTGATCGTGAGAAGGTTCTACACTGGGGACATTCGTCTAAGCTAGCTGGCCATGCTGGCCAGAAAAAGACCCTCCTGCTTATTACCCGGCATTACTGGTGGCCTACCCTGCAGAAGGACGTAATAAACTTTGTCTCAGCCTGTGCGTCCTGCGCTCGCAACAAGGCTCCTAGACATTTGCCAGCTGGCCGCCTTTTGCCTCTTCCCATACCTGCTGCCCCGTGGCAGCATATAGCCATGGACTTTATAACGGATCTCCCTGTTTCTGCTGGTTGTACGGTCATTTGGGTGGTCGCTGACCGCTTCTCTAAGATGGCTCACTTCATTCCCCTGCCGGGTCTTCCGTCTGCATTTGAGTTGGCTAAAGACTTTATCCTTCATATTTTCCATCTCCATGGTCTCCCTCTCCACATCGTATCCGACCGAGGAGTTCAGCTCACCTCTCGCTTCTGGAGAGCCATGTGTAAACTGCTGGGGGTCACCTTGGACTTCTCCTCTGCTTATCACCCACAGTCCAATGGTCAAGTAGAGCGGATTAACCAAATCTTAACCAGTTACCTCCGGCACTTTGTTAATGCCCACCATTCCGACTGGGTGGATCTTTTACCGTGGGCCGAATTTTCCTATAATAATCACGAGAGCGAGTCTTCCTCCAAATCCCCGTTTTTTATTGTCTACGGTCAACATCCTCGGATCCTGTTTCCCGTCTCCGCCTCGGTGGATAATCCGTCCGCGGAATCTCTTGTTAGCGAATTCTCCTCCATTTGGGAAAGTACCAGGTCCGCACTTCTTCAGTCCTCCGAGCAGATGAAGAAACAGGCTGACAAAAGACGTCTGGATCCGCCCCAATTCCGTCCTGGAGATAAAGTCTGGCTCTCGTTCAAATATGTCCGGCTCAAGATTCCTTCCTACAAGTTAGGGCCTCGGTTCATCGGCCCACTGGAAGTTATCAAACAAATCAACCCGGTGGCCTATAAATTGAAACTCCCGGCCAACTTGCGAATCCCTAACTCCTTCCATGTGTCTCTCCTCAAACCTGTGGTACTTAACTCTTTTTCCAAGTCTACAGGTACGCCTCCTGCTCCGGTTTCCGCTGAGGACGAGTTTGAGGTAGAGAGCATTCTGGCCACCAAAAGGGTAAGAGGAAAGACCTTTTTTCTAGTGGATTGGAAGGGGTTTGGTCCTGAGGAGAGAACGTGGGAGCCCCAGGAGAATATCCATGCCCTGCTCATCCTTGATAAATTTCTCTCTGGCCTAAAAAAGGGGGGGCCTAAAGGGGGGGTACTGTAGCATCGGCGTCCCTGCCTCCTGCTAGGCAGAGACGCCGTTCCCCTCACCTCCCTGCTCCGTCCTCGGCGTCCTCCTTCCGCGCTGCTGGCAGCGCTCGCTGCTTCCCGGGCACTGTGCTTAGGGCGCGAGCTCCCTCTCTCTTAAAGGGGCCGCGCGCGCCGTCCTAAGGAGTCCCCTGCCAATTGCCGATGGAGCTCCCATATATAAGGCACCTCCTCCAAAATGGAGGTGCCCGAGCAAAGTTGTTGCAAGCCTTTCACCTCTGCTTCAGCCCTCAGGTCCCGTTGCCAGTCTGTTTTCCAGCTCTGTCTACCTGCTTGCTTTCCCTGCGGTCCGACAGTCTGTCTACCAGCATCCGCCAGTCTGACTATGGACCAGTCCGCCTGAGGATCAGGAGGCACCTGCCTGATACCTGCCTGATACCTGCCTGATACCTGTCTGAGACCACCTGCCAGCCAGCCGAGAGACTCTTACCTGCTCACCTGGGAGCGCTCACCTGCTATCCGCCTGCAAGCCTACCTGGAGGCTCTGCCGTCACTTGCCGTGACCACCTGCCAGCCAGCTGAGAGACTCTTACCCTCTCACCTGGGAGCGCTCACCTGCTACCCGCCTGCTAGCCTACCTGGAGGCTTTGCCGTCGCTTGCCGTGACCACCTGCCTGTCTAGAGACTCTTACCCTGCTGTCACTTGCCGTGACCACCCGCCTGTCAAGAGACTGTTCCTGTCACTTGCCGTGTCTACCTGCCCGCCTTCCCTGGGAGCCATCCGCTTCCTTACAAGTACTGCCCCTTTGTATAGTAGCTCAGAGGTTCCACCTCCCAGACCCGTTACAGTTGCCTTTTCCAGACGACATGTTTCAGCTCTTTCCAAAGGTCCAATTTAGGTCAGGGCTCATAGAAAGCCACTTCAGAATAGTCCAATGTTTTCCTCTTAGCCATTCTTGGGTGTTTTTAGCTGTGTCTTTTGGGTCATTATCCTATTACAAGACGCATGACCTGCGACTGAGACCAAGCTTTCTGACAGTGGGCAGCACATTTCTCTCTAAAATCCCTTGATAGTCTTGAGATTTCATTGCACCCTGCACAAATTCAAGACACCCTGTGCCAAATTCAGCAAAGCAGACCCAGAACATAACAGAGCCTCCTCCATGTTTCACAGTAGGGACAATGTTCTTTTCTTGATATGCTTCATTTTTCCATCTGTGAACATAGAGCTGATGTGCCTTGCCAAAAACTTCCATTTTTGTCTCATCTGTTCATAGGACATTCTCCTAGAAGCTTTTTGGCTTGTCAACATGTAGTTTGGCAAATTCCAGTCTGGCTTTTTTATGATTTTTTTTCAACAATGGTTTTCTCCTTGGTCGTCTCCCATGAAGTCCACTTTGGATCAAACAACGATGGATGGTGCGATCTGACACTGATGTTCCTTGAGCTTGAAGTTCACCTTTAATCTCTTTAGAAGTTATCCTGGGCTCTTTTGTTACCATTCGTATTATCCGTATCTTTGATTTGTCATCAATTTTCCTTGATGACAAATCAAGACAATGCTTTCCTTTGCTTCCTCTGGTCCATGTTGAGTGTGGTACATACCATGTCACCAAACAGCACAGTGAGAATCTGTAGCCCTATATACAGGCCCACTGACTGATTACAAGATTGTAGACACCTGTGATGCTAATTACTGGACACAACTTGATTTAACATGTCCCTTTTGTCACATTATTTTCATGGGTATCATCATTTCTGTCCAGGCCTATTTCATGAGTTTCATTTTTTTTTAAATTCTGTGGAAGCAGGGTTGAAAAGCAATGTCTGACTTTCATTTGTTCATTTTCAAAGATTTTTAATTTATTATTACTTTTGTGAGATTCAAGTTATTTCTGTGACCATTGTGGGTCTTTCTTTCATTAAACGAAGGGTACCAACAATTTTGACCACGTGTGTATATACTTACTTGATTTATTATATTATATATATACTTACTTGATTTATGATATCCTCCTGCGGTTTGTCGCTTTCAATGTTTTTATTCATTGTACCCTAATAAAGATTTATTTATATTGTATTTTACTCTTTGTAATTAATTTTTTTTTAGTGGTTATATGGAGTGTAATTGGTATAATTGGCTCACATGTTAGTGTAGATTATTATCCGCATATTTTCTGCAGGTGACTGATTGCATTTTCTCTACGTTTTCCCTTTTATTTGATGCATTTTGGTGCAGAATTGAAACAGTGTTTTTTAATGTTTGTTTGTTCAGGCTCCCATAGAAGCCTATTGAGAATATATGCACCAAAAAGCTGCACAGTTCAACAGTGTCTTTTCATAACAGGAGTTTTCATAAAATTACATCCTCTTTGCTTGGACAGTTAAGCAAATCAGATTTTCTGGAAAAATGCAGCATTTACACTACATAGGAACATGGCTGGCCTTAAGAAAAATGATACGCTAGTTATATATAGGGTTCTTTTAAAGGGGCTTTCTACCACTTTGACATTGATGATCTTTGCATGGGATATTCATAAATATCAGATCAATGGAGGGCCAACACCAAGCACTCTTACCATTCAGCTATCTGCTGTGTGTTCCTCTCTACACAGTTAACGTCTGGCCTCTCCTGGTGCTGCAAATAGCTGATCTGGGTGAGGGGGGTTGGGGGGAGGGGATGGACAGTTGTCACCTCTCATCAATCTGATATTGATCATAATTTTCAAGTTAGTAATAATAAGTGTAATATTACGCAATGAGTCTAATCCTTTTGTCGCCCCTGGAGAACTTTGAATATAATTGAATTAAGTTCCTCTCCAATTTATAGCCATAGTTTTAGTTTTTTGTCTAAAAACAGAAAATGGGCAAAATAAAATAAAAAAAACTATATTACTTACACGATTCATCACTGATGCTACGATGATTCGCTCTAGTCCTGCAGTAATAACATCATGTAGATCATTCACATGATGTTTGCAGCTAATTACTGGCCTCAGCGATCACTTGCTGTATGGGTGAATATTGGTTGTTATTTTATACTATTTCTATTTATACTATTTTTTAAAACCTTAGACACACTCTTTAATATCAGGCATATAAGAAGTTAGGCAATCGGAGATGAGAGCTGTTGACTGTTTCAGAGATTTGATGATGAACAAAATCCTCCTCTATTAGACCTCAGTCCAGAGCCTCTTATCTAGCTAAATCAGTTCTCATACTTTGCACTGGCGAGGGCCAACAGCCCGAAACACCGTGTCTGCAAATTGAGATTCTGATTTGGCTTTTATCCTAAGTCATATTGCACGAATCGTTTAAGGGTCGATTGTGACTTGTAGGATTGCTGCTCCCAACAGGTGGCGCTATAGAGTTCAAGTCCTCTTTTTCACTGAAGAGGCAATTTGCATATTAAATTTGCCAGAGGAGCATTGCACAGCGAATAAGCCTCCTTACCTTGACATGCCAGAGTCGGTATGTCACTCTTCACAAGGAGAAACGTTACCCCTTAGACCTCAGTCCAGAGCCTCTCACCTAGCCAAATCAGTTCTCATACTTTGCACTGATGAGGGCCAACAGCCCGAAACACCGTGTCTGCAAATTGAGATTCTGATTTGGCTATTATCCTAAGTCATATTGCACGACTAGTTTAAGGGTCGATTGTGACTTGTAGGATTGCTGCTCCCAACAGGTGGCGCTATAAAGTTCAAGTCCTCTTTTTCACTGAAGAGGTAATTTGCATATTAAATTTGCCAGAGGAGCATTGCACAGCGAATAAGCCTCATTACCTTGACATGCCAGAGTCGGTATGTCACTCTTCACAAGGAGAAACGTTACCCCTTAGACCTCAGTCCAGAGCCTCCCATCTAGCCAAATCAGTTCTCATACTTTGCACTGACGAGGACCAACAGCCTGAAACATCGTATCTGCAAATTGAGATTCTGATTTGGCTATTATCCTAAGTCATATTGCACGACTCGTTAAAGGGTTGATTGTGACTTGTAGGATTGCTGCTTCCAATAGGTGGCGCTATAGAGTTGAAGTCCTCTTTTTCACTTAAGAGGCAATTTGCATATTAATTCTCCTCTATAATGAAATTTGCATCAATTCAACAAAAAGGAGAGAAATGCTATTAAGCTTCAAACAGAAAGGGTCAGTTTAGACGGACCTATCGGCGGCACGATATGACCATTACCGATCGGCGGTCATTTAAATGCCTGTTTACACAGGCAGACAAAAGCAAACAATGCACATTAAACAATCAGAGAAACACAAGAGAAAGCTGAGTGTGCAGCATATAGAAAAGAGCTTTATTAGTAGAAGTATAAATATAAATACGTCATATTACATCTATAAAAAATAGATACAAATGGGGAGACAGTACAAGACCATGAGAATGCAACACGGTTATCCATAGTTAACCATAATAACAGGATCATGTGAAGAGGGGAGGGGAAGGAAAGGGAAGAGCGACCCGTAAAACTGTGTGCTAAAACAGAGTCGGAGTCGCGAAACGCGCGTCGAGGTTCGCAGGTTCCATCTCGGTCTGCTCCTGCCTTGTCCCCCGGCCCCCCTCTCCTTCCCCTCCCCCCTTCTTTGGAGCGTCCCTTGGTTACTCTACGGGTGAGTGTATTTAACATTAGGGACTACATCTACTCTGACCCCGTTTGGGGGATAATAAGGGATATGTTTCTATCTTAAGCACTGGTATCCTTGTGCATATACCTCTCCCATTTTGCCATCTGATATGTTTTAGCACACCGTTTTACGGGTCGCTCTTCCCTTTCCTTCCCCTCCCCTCTTCACATGATCCTGTTATTATGGTTAACTATGGATAACCGTGTTGCATTCTCATGGTCTTGTACTGTCTCCCCATTTGTATCTATTTTTTATAGATGTAATATGACGTATTTATATTTATACTTCTACTAATAAAGCTCTTTTCTATATGCTGCACACTCAGCTTTCTCTTGTGTTTCTCAGTTTTATCGTGAGTTAGCAATTTTTTATGTGACTATGGGGTGCGAGCTGTGAGTCTTCCGCACTCCATATTCGTGATTCGTATTATGTTGGCCGAAGTGTTTATCACATTAAACAATCAGTAGCAGATCGCTCAGTGAGCACAGGCTGCCATGGTTCTCAGTAGTACAATTATTTTTTTTGTGCTGCTTCTTGCTCATGCAGCCTGTTTACACTGAAATATAATCATGAAACAAACTGTTTTAAGAACTCATATCCACAATTATCTTTCAGTGTAAATGCAGCATTAGGCAATCCTTTTGATTAAGTTTAAGGTGAAATCTCCATTCAAGGATTCTCAAAAAAGCTGTTAGGTGTGAGCTTTCACACTAAGTGCCAGGCTGATGAACCTATATACTGTATAGACCTCTTTACCATGATGATCATGGCACATTTTCATCGAAGTAGGTACATCACTCTAGCACCTCTTTTAGATAGGATTGAAAACCTAATTTTCCATATCAAGTCATAATAAATGAGTAATTAAAGTGATGTTCATGAACTGTCATTGTGCAGAATAAGTAAGATTAAAGTTATACCCAATTATTGCTATGATATACTGTATATTTAATCTTTGATATATAAAAAAAATTATATTTTTGATTGGTAAGCTGTCTTTCCATGTGATGAGAGAAATTATTGTGGTCTGTGTTTAAAAGGGAAAAAAAACCTTATTAATGGGCCCCGCAAGGTGAGAAAAAAAAATTGATACCCCAAGGATTGGGAGGATACTCATCTCTTCCGTATTCAGCACTGTAACCCCTACTGGTCTGCTGAGATCAACATCTGGCAGAGGAATCACGTGAGAGCTGCAGTCAATCAGCTACTGCTGTTCGGCTGCAGTGTTCACATTTTGTCCAAAAAAATGCTGCTTATTGCGGCTTGGTTGCTGACTGGCTACATGACTCATGGTAAACCCCTGATGAATGTTGATCGTTGCACGCCGGTGGGGAAAGCAGCACGGATGATGCACCATGGTCCCCTTAATAAAGGTTGTCCAGTTATGATCAACCCCTGTAATCTAAATGGGAGTAGATTAATCATGGTATTTATGACAGTTCTATTATTAGATTTTTAATTTGTAATTGTATTGTGACTGCCATGTGATAAGGATTATTTGTTTGGAAAATTAGAATATTGCCATTCATTTTTTTTACACTTTTTTAACATAAACTTAATTTTGAATTTATAGAATGCTTTTATATCCTTTTAGTGGTTGAGTATTTACCTTGACTGATTTTTCTATTCTCTATTGAATATCACATTGTTCTTTTTCATGAGTTTCTAATTATTCCAATGACTGCAATTGATGGTGACTGATAAACTGCTAGGCAGTGTAAAGAGGGTTCAGGCAGAGTTGTCCCAGTGAAATGTTATTTTGCACTTTTATTTATATTGAATTCTCTAAACTGAACAGGACAATGTGTCTTGGGGTTATGTGGTGGTTCTTATTCCTCTATATTTAGGAAGAGTTATTCTGTCTCAGGAACCAGCATCAAGGACTTGTGAGTACAGGAAGTCATAACTTGGACTGTCGTTGTTTTATACGACATTGTTTGTTCACCAGACACTACACCGCTAAAAATACTACTGCATCATATTGATGTATGACTGTTACCTGCTTAACCCATAAGAAACACTATGATGGCTACCAAGGCTCAGATTATTTAAATGTTTTGCTTTAGCATTGCTTAAAGAAGGGGCATAACTAGGGTTTTAAAAGATCAGAGCCCCAAGCCCCAAAGTAAATCTACACAGATAACACTCTGAACACTTAAAAGAGGATCTTTAAAAATATAATCGTATACCACTGTTGCTAATAAAACTCTCAATACAAAGACCATTATTACCAAAATTACTACCATACAAGACCAAAATAATACCACTACACAAAGTTCACTGCCAATACCACTACATAGGTAGTACATAATAATATAATGTGACCATTACCTCTATATAACAAAATACGCTGTACAAAGACCAATATTACTAATAGCACCATGCACTTTCTACTACATAACAACTTAAATGCATTAAGCTATTACTAAATAAAAAAAGAAAAAAGCACATTAAAAAGACTGATATTCCCACCATACCATATAGTAGTAGTCGATACTAGTGATGAACGAGCACTAAAATGCTCGGGTACTCGTTGCTCAGTTCGAGCACATTGGAATACTCGGGTGCTCGACCCGAGCAACGAGCCCAATGTAAGTCTATGGGAAACTCGAGCATTTTTCAGGCGGTTCCCCCCGGCGGTCTGCAGAGGGCCTAAAAATTGCCCAAATCGATGGGAACAGTGCTCAAATGACATGGGGACAGCATGGGGAAGACCCCTGGAAGCATTTCTGACTCCCAGGTCACTGATGTCAACAACGTTGTCAGAGGTATTACGCCACTTTTACGGACTCACAATAAAACATACAAAAACGAAACCAAAATGGATTTTCCTGGGAAATATGTTAAGGAACATCCTTTCCATGACATGTACAATGTATATAAAGCAAAATAAATAACCAAAAACAAAAATACTCCACCACACCTTGGGCTATGTTCACACGTAGCGTTTTTGATGCGTTTTTGCACTTTTGCATTGCTTTCAACAAAGACAAATGCATTCACTGGGAAATGTAATTTTAACATTTTACAACCCAATCTGGCCATGTGGTGTGTGACACATCATCAGACACATGCATACAGTGCTGAAAAGACATGGGAACAGCATGGGGAAGACCTCTGGAAGCATTTCTGACTCTCAGGTCACTGCCTAAAAGTGTGCCCATCATAAGTGATCCTTGGCGCATGCCTCCCGCCATGCACCTGTCGTTGCAGACTTGCAACAATCACCGTCCACGTCCTTGTCCCAGTGCAGCGTTCAGTTGTCCCTACCCCATTCCTTGGAATGCAAGCGCAAGTATGCAGCCAGCCACCCACCCACAGGTTGCAATACTATACTGCCAAATTTTTGACAGCTGCTTGCATTTGAAATGTGGCCTTTTAGGCTCGTGGAGGCGGAAGCTTTTCATAACCTCATGCCGGCGGCGGCCGGGTGTCCATACTCGGTCCCCAGCTGCCACTATTTCTCCCGGTGTCACCTCCGCCTTCCACAAGCACGGGTTCCACAACATTACCCGTGCCCTCCCCAGTGCACTTACTGACGAATAAGGGGCTGTGTCCTCGAAACGCGTCCAGTTGTTCCCCTCCTAGGGACATGTTGGGATTTTTAAATTTTAGAATAAAAGGATTTATCGCATGTGGCACCGGATTTTACCTTTTTTATATATCCTTGCAAGTGTATGCTGGACACTAATTCGTGAGCCTGGGATTCCTGTGAGTATCAGTTGATACGAGCAAATTATCTTTTTTCACTTACTGGGAAGGGCCGCCTAACCACAAACATGTGGACAGGTGAATGTGGCCAGGGACAGTACGGAGCCAGTGCACAACTTTTTTTGCTGAGAGTTGTATTTAGCTTGGTGAAAGGACTGGCATAGAGGGAAACCGTATCTACTATGGGTGTCATTTCTCCCAGGAAGTCTTCTAATGCAGCTTGTTGCAGAAGCAATGGCAGCCCGTCCAACATCAACTCGCACTAGTCGGTGGTGCTTTGACACACACACATCTTTCTTTGCTCATTTAATTTCATGAAATCAGAGTTGGACAATGGCCTGATCTGCAATGCGGTTTAAGAAATAACATGCATTAGCATGTCCGATCCACAATAAAAAAACAGCCATAGAGTGTCCAGGGACCTTCCCTCAGGCTTTTCTTAGCCAGGGCTGCTTCTCGGCAGGGTTGGACGGGCCCACCAGAGAAACGGAGACTCCTCCGGCGGGCCCTGGCTTCTACTTCAGGAGAGTTCATAGTGCCGAGGTGAGGCCATGATGATGATAGAGGCCAGCATCTGCTTAGTTTTCTGTTACTTGGAATGCAAGTGCAAGTATGCAGCCAGCCACCCACCCACAGGCCGCAAAACTAAACTGCCAGATTTCTGGGCAGCTACCTGCACTTGAAATATGGCCTTTTAAGCTCGTGGAAGCGGAAGCTTTTCACAACCTCATGTCGGCGGCGGCCGGGTGTCCATACTTGGTCCCCAGCCGCCACTATTTCTCCCAGTATCGTCTCCGCCTTCCACAAGCACGGGTCCCACAACATTACCCGTGCCCTCCCCAGTGCACTTACTGGGAAAGACCGCCTAACCACAAACACGTGGACAGGTGAATGTGGCCAGGGATGGTAAGGAGCCAGTCCACAACTTTTTTTGCTGAGAGTTGTATTTAGCTCGGTGAAAGGACTGGCATAGAGGGAAACCATATCTACTCCGGCTGTCATTTCTCCATCACCAGGTTCCGCCCATTGTCACACACGACCATGCCTGGCTGTATGTTCAGTGGTGAGAGTCACAGATCAGGCTGCTGTGTTACAGCTTTCAACAACTCTGCAGCGCTGGGAGGTTTGTCAATTAAGCATTAAGCATGTTATCTTCAGCACAGCCTTTTGCCGCTTGGCAAAGGCAGTGCTGTCAGCTTGTGACTGATGTGGTCATTTCGGAGATGGAGGAGGTGGTGCATGAGCTGAACAATGTGATTACATTGAGGTTAAATTGGTGATGCTGTTTTTTATACTAAAGAAAGATCCTATTGTTTTGTTTTTTTATGTTATTTTTTAAGACAAATGCATTTGACGCGCCCCTGGGCCTGTGTCGCGCAGCATTGCGCACGCGGGAGCTTACCCGGAGCCGGATCTGTTGAGGGTTGTAGTCTCGTGGCGGTGATCCGGTCCGTGCCCAGGGAGTCAGACTAAGTGGCGCTGTATCAGCGGTAGATGTTGGACGACTACGCCACCCGTTGAGTACAGCTAAGGAGCTGCTGCTGCAGGGCAGACCGCTGAGGCCGGTGGTAGGATTGTGCAGCGTGATAGTATAACCCCCAACGGGAGGGGTATGGCCTCAGGGCAGCCGACGTGGATGATGGGGGTAGCAGGAACCACTCGGAGACGGTACGGTGTAGTTCAGGGTCTTTACTGGTGACAAAGATAGACCCTCCCGGAGTACTGGCTAGCGATTGGGGCCTGGTCAGTCCTTGAGCAGATGGGATCTCCCCTGGCCAGGCGGAGTTGTAGGCCTCCCAAACTAACGATACTCTTCTGGCTACCTTGCTAGAGGCGGGTATAAGTAGCCCACGTCCCTGAGTGTACCATGTGGTGCTCACCCGTATGGCCGGTGACTCGGGGCCTTCTAGTAGCTTTCGCTCCACGACGGCGGTGCTGGTCCCATGCGTGTGACCATGCCTTCGGGTTTCTGGGCCAGAGGACCTGCAATCCCCTGCCGGTCGGTTTCTGCTGCTGGATAGGAGTTAGTCCCCACAGCCTCGGACTCCGGGTCCGGTGATAACTTCTCAGTCAGGGCGAGCTCTGCAGCTGCCAGCCCCTGACTCCTTGTAGCACTGCTTCCCCAGAGCTCCTGTTGTTTCTTCCTATGCTGCTTCTCTTCTCTACTTCTTCTCTACTCCCTAACCCTGCCTCAGCCCTAGGTTTATATAGGGGAAGTTCTTCCCCTCCCAGGACTGGGCAGGAGGTGTGGCATGCATAGGATCCCTGACCAAGAGACCTCCCACCTGCTCTCAGACATAACATTGCTGTTACCGTGGAAACCAGACCCCTGGGGTGCCACACATTCACCGGGAAATGTCATTTTAACATTTTACAACCTTATCTGGCAATGTGGTGTGTGACACATCATCAGATACATCCTGTTTTATTTATGATGGAGGGACTCTGAAAGTCATAAAGCCTATTTTTATAGGGACATCAGACGGACCTTACTATTCTTAAAAGGCCAGCAGTCGGCCCTCACTATTGTTAGAGAGCCATCAGCCGGCTATGCTTTGTTGTTCCCATTATTAACAAGTGGGTCTCCTATACTGTTATTGCGTATCCAGTGACTGCAAGGGCTGCCAAAAATTTGAACGCAACCCAATACTGCTTTGAAGAGACATAGAGGAGGGTCTCAGTAAAAAAAACGTTCCCATTATAAAGGAGCGGGTCTCCTATAGTGGTAATGCCCATGCTGTGACTGCAAGGGCTGCCAAATTTTGAGAAAAACCCCACTAAGAATTTAAAGACACACAGAGCAGGGCCACAGTAACAAGTACAACATGTTCCCATTAGAAAGGAGAGAGTCTGCTATACAGTTATAGGGTATGCAGTGAGTCCAACGGCTGACCAATTTTAGGAAAAACCCCACTAAGAATTTAAAGACACATAGAGCAGGGCCACAGTAACAAGGTATGACATGTTCCCATTAGAAAGGAGAGGGTCTGCTATACAGTTAAAGGGTATTGTAGCATCGGCGTCTCTGCCCCGTTCTAGGCAGAGACGCCGTCCCTCTCACCTCCCCGCTCCTGGCGCGGCGTCCTCCAGCGCTGCTCTCCCCGCTGCTTCCGGCGCGCGCTCCTTCCCCGGCAGTGTGCTTAGGGCGCGCGCGCGCTCCCCCTCTCTTAAAGGGACCGCGCGCGCCGTCCTAAGGAGTCCCCGGCCAATTGCCGGAGGACCTCCCATATAAAGGGCACCTCCTCCAAAATGGAGGTGCCCGAGCAATGTTGTTTGCACCTGTGTCTCACCTGTGCTTCAGCCCTCAGGTCCCGTTGCCAGTTACCTGCCAGTTACCTGCCAGATTCCTGCCAGCTTGCTGCCTTTGTCCTGCCTGATATCCAGTCACCTGCCTGCTAGCCTGAGGTCCGACGGTCTGCCTTCCAACTCCTGTCAGTCTGTCTATGGACCAGCTTGCCCGCTCACCTGGGAGCGCACACCTGTTACCTGCCTGCTAGCCTACCTGGAGGCTCCGCCGCCACGTGCTGTGACCATCTGCCTTTCCAGAGACTCCTGCCCGCTCACCTGGGAGCGCACACCTGTTACCTGCCTGCTAGCCTACCTGGAGGCTCCGCCGTCACGTGCTGTGACCACCTACCATTCCAGAGACTCTCGCTTGCTCACCTGGGAGCACACATCTACCATCTGCCTGCTAGCCTACCCGGAGGCTCTGCCATCACAGGTCATACCTACCCTTTACCCAGAGACTGCCCCGGTCACTTGCCGTAACTCCCTGCCCGTTCATCCAGAGACTGCCCCGGTCACTTGCCGTGACCTCCTGCCCGTTCATCCAGAGACTGCCCCGGTCACTTGCCGTGACCTCCTGCCCGTTCTTCCAGAGACTGCCCCGGTCACTTGCCGTGACCTCCAGCCCGTCCACTCAGAGACTGTCCCGGTCACCTGCTGTGACTGCCTGCCCGTCATCCCTGATCGCCACCCGCTCCCTTACAAGGACCGCCCCCTTGTATAGTAGCTCAGAGGTTCCGCCTCCCAGACCCGTTACAGTTATGCAGTGAGTCCAACAGCTGACCAATTTTAGGAAAAACCCCACTAAGAATTTAAAGACACACAGAGCAGGGCCACAGTAACAAGTACGACATGTTCCCATTAGAAAGGAGAGAGTCTGCTATACAGTTAAAGGGTATGCAGTGAGTCCAACGGCTGACCAATTTTAGGAAAAACCCCACTAAGAATTTAAAGACACTTAGAGCAGGGCCACAGTAACGACAAATTCCCATTAGAAAGGAGAGAGTCTCCCGTAGTGTTCGCCTATGCAGTGAATGCAAGGGCTGCCAAAAATTTGGAGGCACTTCAATGCCCCTTGGAAGAGATGTGGAGGAAGGCCTCATAAAAAATGTTCCCATTAGAAGGGAGCGGGCCTCCTATACTTGTAATGCCCATTCACTAAGTATATGGGCTGACAAACATTTACCCCTGGGGGGTATGCATGAGCATACTCTATAAAAAAAAAAATTTTACGGGCATCAAACACCCTTTAAAAAAATTATGTGGGTGTTGCATCACGGACCACGGTCACCCTGGTGATATGGTGGTGGAGGATGAGGAGAAGGAGGAGGACAAGAGTAAATAGCCAAAATCAGGAAGCGTATACCCATGTGTGGGTGTGAAAAGGTGCACGGCAATACACCTCCCAAAAAAAGACACTGGATTTGAGTTTGTTACGCTGCTATCATTCTGTGGTGTTGAGAAGACTGGCCCAATCCAGCCCTTGTTCATTTTAATAAGAGTCAGCCTGTCAGCATTTTCAGTTGACAGGCGGATGCGCTTATCAGTCATAATTCCACCAGCGGCACTAAAAACCCGTTCTGATAAAACGCTGGCGGCAGGGCAGGCCAGGACCTCCAAGGCATAGAGAGACAGTTCATTCCACGTATCCAGCTTGGATACCCAATAATTATAAGGCACAGCGGAATCACGGAGGACGTTGGTACGGTCGGCAAGGTACTCCCTCAGCATCTTCCCAAACTTTGCACTCCTTGTGAGAGTACCCCGCGCCTCAGGGCCTGTGCGATGGGAGGGTCTGAGAAAACTCTCCCAGAAGTTTGACAGTGTTCCCCTGCCTCTGCTGGATTGAAGTTGTGTCTCTCTCGCCTGTACTCCTTGGTTGTCCAACGAAGTGTGCCCTCTGCCGCCAGCGTTTTCAGATGGGAATTTTTTTAATAGTTCCGCAACAAGGGCCTTCTGGAACAGCCCTATTTTTGTAGACCTGTCCGCCTTAGGAATAAGAGATATAAAGTTCTCCTTGTAGCGTGGGTCTAGAAGTGTCACCAACCAGTAATGACAGTGCCTACTAACAGGCAAGACTTCCGTGTCCTCACCAAGAGGATGGCTGACCATGCTCTCCTCCTCCTCTCTGTCCCCTGGCTATCCACGCTGAACAGATGGTATGACAGCTGTGCAGGTAATACCATCTATAGTGCATGAAACTAGCTCCTGTCCTTCTTCCTCCTCTTCCTCATTGTCACCCAATCCACGTTGGGATGAGATGAGGCTTGGCTGTGTGTAATCACCCTGTATGGTTCCTTGCTCCATCTCATCGTGCTCCACCTGCAATGCATCCTCTTTGATTGTGAGCAGAGAGCATTTCAGAAGACAGAGAATCGGGATGGTGACGCTAATTATGGCGTCATCGCCGCTCACCATCTTGGTGGAGTCCTCAAAGTTTTGGAGGATGGTACATATTTCTGACATCCATGTCATCCGTGTGACGGAGAAAACAGAGTTTTAAATAGGTAGGTAAGTAGTTTGAACAGCAAACTGGTGTGAATTGTTTCACTGACACACTAAAGGAAATTTTTAATGGAGGCCAGAAATGGCAGTATTTTCTGACAATATATATGTGATCCGTGTGACGGAGAAAACAGAGTTTTAAATAGTTGGATTTCTAGTGCTGTAATATGGAAAGGACCTGGCTGTATTCTGCAGTGTCAACCAGCAAATGGTGCAGAAAAACGGTGTTCTCTGGATTGCTTTTTAAGCAAACAATGAGGATTAAGATCCAAAGAAAAGAATTCCTGGCCCCTGAGACCTGGGCCTTTGTATAGAAATAGCGAACAGCAGCAGAAGGCAGAATTGGAATGGAGCCTCTTGTGCTATATGCACTGTAGTCTGCTATATACCCTGCCTGCCTGCCTATACACCCTGCCTGCCTGATATCTCTGCAGATGGATTAGTCCTCAGAAGGGCTGTTTGTTAAGATGGATATGTGTAATGTATGGTTTTTCTCCCTACACTACCTAATACACAAGAAAATCTCTCCCTGACGCAGCAGCACCTCTCCCTACACTGTCTGATTCCGAAGTGACTGTGACGAGCATGGCGGCGCCAGCTCTGATATAGACCTGATGATGCTGTGCGGCCAGCCAATCACTGTAATGCCCACAACCAACATGGCTACGGCATTACAGTGCATGGCAGGCAATCCCTGCATGTTCATTGGCTCTCTAAAGAGAGCCAAACATGTAGGGAGGGGACCCGAGTTCCCACCCGAGCAACCCGGAAATACTCGGCGAGCACCGAGCATCTCGAGCAGTAGCGAGCATGCTCGCTCATCACTAGTAGATACCAGTCTTGCGAAACATATACGTAATAACGGTTCAGGTATATACAATATAGTGACTTACAGGTGACAGTGTTTATGAATGGGGTCGTTTACTTTTCTAGTCTTTTCAATTTGGTCCAGACAACTTCTTCCAGCTATGACTTGTTTATAGAGTTTATAAGAAAGACACATTTGACTTCTCACATTTCTAGCACCATCTCCATCTATTTCTAACCTACAACTTTAATCTGCCTACACCTGCAGGAACAGTGAGCCCAACACTTCAGAAATTGTGTCATTATTCAGATTACCCCTTCATCCCCAAAATTCTTTATAGACAGTGTGCCAGATAGGGAGTGCCTTTAAAATAATAGTGTTCCATAGAAAGTATTAATGCCAGAAACAAGGTCTAACAGTCATTCTGTCAATGAGGTATCGGCATACTCAGGAGAAATTGCATAATAAATTGTATGGTCTATTTTCTCCTGTTACCCTTGGAAAAATGAAAACGTTGGAGCAAAAACAACATTTTTGTGGAAAAAATGTATTTTTTAATTTTCACGGCTCAACGTTATAAAATTCTGTGAAGCACCTGTGGGTTCAAGGAGTTCACCACAGCTCTAATTAAATTCCTTGAGGGGTGTTGTTTCCAAAATGGGGTCACTTGTGGGGAGTTTCCACTGTTTAGGCACATCATGGGCTCTGCAAACACGACATGACGTCCTCTACAGATTCCAACCAATTTTGCACTTCAAAAGTCAAATGGTGTTCCTTCCTTTCCGAGCCCTGCCATGCACCCAAACAGTAGTTTTCCACCACATATGGGGTATCAGCATACTCAGGAGAAATTGCACAACAAACTGTACAGTCCATTTTCTCCTGTTAACCTTGTAAATATGCCAAATTTTCGGCTTAAGCAACATTTTTATGGGAAAAAGTAAAGTTTTCATTTTTGTCTTCCACATTGCTTTAATTTCTGTGAGGCATCTGAAGGCTTAATAAAATTATTGAATGTGGATTTGAGCACTTTGAGGGGTGCAGTTTTTAAAATGGTGTTACTTTTGAGAATTTTCTGTCATAAAGGCCCCTCAAAGTCACTTCAAACGTGATGTGGTTCCTAAAAAAATTGGTGTTGGAAAAATTAGAAATTACTGATACATTTTTAACCCTTCTAACTTCCTAACAAAAAAACATGTTTAAAAAATTCTACTGATGTAAAGTAGCCATGTAGCAAATGTTATTTATTAACTATTTTGTGTGATATAACTGTCTGGTTCAAGGGCATAAAAATGAGAACTCTAAAATTGTGAAATTTTTGCCTAAATTCCGATATTTTTACAAATAAATGCAAAAAATATCTACCTACAGTGCATTGTGAAAGTATTTGGCCCCCTTGAACTTTTCTACCTTTTTCCACATTTCTGGCTTCAAACATAAAGATATAAAATTCTAATTTTTTTGGAAGGAATCAACGAGTGGGACACAATCGTGAAGTGGAACAAAATTTATTGGATATTTTCAACTTTTTTAACAAATTAAAAACTGAAAAGTGGGACGTGCAATATTATTCGGCCCCCTTGACTTAATACTTTGTAGCGCCACCTTTTACTGCGATTACAGCTGCAAGTTGCTTGGGGTATGTCTCTATCAGTTTTGCACATCGAGAGGCTGAAATTCTTGCCCATTCATCATTGCAAAACAGCTTGATTCTTCCCCAAAAAATTAGAATTTTATATCTTTATGTTTGAAGCCAGAAATGTGGCAAAAGGTAGAAAAGTTCAAGGAGGCCAAATACTTTCACAATGCACTGTAAACGTATCACTACCATAAAGTACATTATGTTAGGAAAAAACAGTCTCAGAATCACTGGGATACGTTGAAGCGTTCCAGAGTTATTACCTCATAAAGTGACAGTGGTCAGAATTGTAAAATTTGGCCTAGTCAAGAAGGTGAAAACAGGCACAGATGGGTGATGGGTTTAAAGTCTCATAGAGGGACTTAATAAAAAATCTTAAAAAAAACACAAATTAAAGGAATAAAAATAAAATCATGAAAAAATATTACGCCAATAAATACACATATTTATGTAAAAACAAAAATAAGCAAAAAGAAGGAGACATATTTGGTATTACTGCCTCTGGAATGAACTGATCTATAAAATTGTCACACTATAACGCCTACAGTGAATATCGTAAAAAAAAATAATCAAAAACGATGTTTTTTTCCACAAAAAGTGGAAAGGAACAAAAAAAGTCTTATGTAAATAAAAATACAGGATGGGCCATTTATATGGATACACCTAAATAAAATGGGAATGGTTGGAGATATCAGCTTCCTGTTTGTGGCACATTAGTATATGGGAGGGGGAAAACTTTTCTAGATGGGTGGTGACCATGGCGGCCATTTTGAAGTTGGCCATGTGACACATCAAACTTATTGAGAATTTCATAAGAAAAACAATGGTGTATGATTGTTTCTTGAAAACACCTATGTAGATAGTTTTATGCCCAAAAATGACAAAAGTATTCTCGGAGTGATACCTTTATTGGCTAGCCAGAAAAAAAAAATATATGCACAGAGGTTCCTTCTTCAGGCAACATTACAAATGAATTGTAATATTCATTTGTAATATTGCCTGAAGAAGGAGCCGCTTGCATATATATTTTTTTTTCTGATTAGCCAATAAAGGTATCACTCCGAGAATACTTTTGTCATTTTTGGGCATAAAATGATTTACATCGATTTTTCTGGCTAACACGGTACCATAATATAACTTTGTATTGTACATCTTGAAAACAAATATTAGAGTCAAAATGGTCACTATCACTGTAGATGAATTACCAGAGTTATGTAATTTTCAAAGTCTGACAAGAAGGACATTTGCTGCAATTCCTTGATGTAGAACCAGATCATAGAGGTGGTGGAGTTTCCAAGCATGGCCAAAGAAGGGGAGCTGTTGAGCAGAGGCAGAAATCTGTGGAAACAGTACAACAGGCACGGAGTAAGATGGTTACAAGATAGTTGCTACCAAGGTTTCCAAGCCTTGTGTACACAGCCCTGAGCCTATTACAGCAGAATCACTTTCTTATAGATATCTGCCTTTGGTTCTTGTTGGTAACTGTTACTCTTTTGTGTTACAAAAAGCCGTTAACAGTCATTAGCAGAAGGTCTAAATTGTCCTTTAATGTTTTATAATATTGTGAGGTTCTTCTGTTCCATTAAAGCAAACTCTTTAGACTGTACTTTAATTTGGTTTAAAATAATCTATGAACTGTGAGTGGTATGGTTTGTTCTATAGTTAGAATAAGGTAGAACTTGATAGAACTCTGAAATCTGCAGCATTTTTGCAGAGTAGAAAGACAATTAGCTACATTGGTTATTTTTTGAGTGGTGTGACTCATTTACACTGCAATAAAAAAGAAAATGTGCGTGGTGAAGATCAGGTGTTTGCGGCATCTACCATGTAATGTTAGCTTGTCATGCAAGTGACTGAAATTCCAACTTCAAGGGCTGCCCCTTTAGGATATTTGCCTGACACGGTACAGCAGGTACTGACTTGCAGAACTGAAACAAAACAGACTGCTAGTGAAAGTTATTTATAACCACCAGAAAATATAACGTTCACATATAATTAAATTTTCAGAAAATTCCAGTTGCCTTGATTTTTAGCATAAATATATAAATATAGTTTAATAATTATTCTTGAGTAAATGCCAGAGGTTTTTTTCATGTTCTGAACAGAGAGTCATTGTGTTTATGATTGATTCTGGACATATTGAACTGCACCTTTTTAACGACAATTGCCATATACTTAATTTTAGTTTTATCGTTTAAAGTCCATAGATGATGAGAAATCAGGACCAACATCAGCAACTCAGAAGGTTCAAATGATGCGGGGGCCCATAGAAGGAGGGAGAGTCCACTGCTCCTCTCTGCCATGCATTTACGTATCCTCTGTTATCTCTCTTATCCAGGGCAGTAATAGAAATTAAGATTCAAACTCAGGACTGTTGTTGAGAGACAGAAACACTAACAGTGAGCCTCAGGCTGAACGATTCCCTGCCAGAGGATTTTTTGTAGTCAGTTCATCACAGTGTGTGTGCATTGTGGCACTTGAAGTGAATATGAGCCAATTGACAGAGAACTTTCATACATCTTTCTCTCAAACCAAGTGAACCGCATACAGTACCTTATCTGTGTGCATAGTACATAACTGATTTAAATTTCAGGAATACTGTACAGCTGTCATTAGTTTGTCCGCTCTGTAATAATAATGAAAGTATTGTCCTTATCATGAAGCTCTTTATACATTAAGACTGACAATTGAGGTAATGCTTATGTGGCACCCCAGGGGTCTGGTTTCCACAGTAACAGCAATGTTATGTCTGAGAGCAGGTGGGAGGTCTCTTGGTCAGGAATCCTATGCATGCCACACCTCCTGCCCAGTCCTGGGAGGGGAAGAACTTCCCCTATATAAACCTGGGGCTGAGGCAGGGTTAGAGAGTTCAGGAGGAGAGTTGAGCCAGGAGGGCTGACAGGGAGCTGTGGCTCCGGCTGGGCCCAGCTCCTGGGCCATGCCAGAAGTAGAGACAGAGAAGAGAAGCAGCTATGGGAAGAAACAACAGGAGCTCTGTGGGAGCAGTGTTACAAGGAGTCAGGGGCTGGCAGCTGCAGAGCTCGCCCTGACTGAGAAGATTTCTTACCGGACCCGGAGTCCGAGGCTGTGGGGACTAACTCCTACCCAGCAGCAGAATCCGTCAGGCAGGGGATTTCAGGTCCTCTGGCCAAGAAACCCGAAGGCATGGTCACACGCGTGGGACCAGCACCGCCGTCGTGGAGCGGAAGCTACTAGAAGGCCCCGAGTCACCGGCCATACGGGTGAGCACCACACGGTACACTCAGGGACGTGGGCTACTTATACCCGCCTCTAGCAAGGTAGCCAGAAGAGTATCGTTAGTTTGGGAGGCCTACAACTCCGCCTGGCCAGGGGAGATCCCATCTGCTCAAGGACTGACCAGGCCCCAATCGCTAGCCAGTACTCCGGGAGGGTCTATCGTTGTCACCAGTAAAGACCCTGAACTACACCGTACCATCTCCGAGTGGTTCCTGCTACCCCCATCATCCACATCTGCTGCCCTGAGGCCATACCCCTCCCGTTGGGGGTTATACCATCTACGCTGCACCATCCATCCACCGGCCTCAGCGGACTGTCCTGCAGCGGCAGCTCCATAGCTGCATTCAACGGGTGGCGTAGTCGTACAACATCTACCGCTAATACAGCGCCACTTAGTCTGACTCCCTGGGCACGGACCGGGTCACCGCCACGAGACTACAACCCTCAACAGATCCGGCTCCGGGTAAGCTCCCGCGTGCGCAACGCTGCGCGACACAGGCCCAGGGGTGCGTCAACTTTTGGCGTAGTCGGCAGGATCTCGTGCCCGCAACCACCGGGTACTGCGTGCCTGAAAAAGACTGTTCAAACTTACCAGTGGTGAAGATTCCCGCCATCCGGCGCCATCTTCAGCCTTCTTCCTGCCATCGGTGAAGATTCCCGCCATCCGGCGCCATTTTCAGCCTTCTTCCCGCCTTCCGTGGAGTTTTCCCGCCGTTGGACGCCATCTTGAAGACGCCGCGCGGGAAGAAGAGGGGCGTGGACTCCAAAAGCGCGCGAGAACTGAAGCCCCGCCTCACGTCCAGACGTCGCGTAAGGTCCTGGAAGGAGCCCAGCAGACGCTGACGTCACAGGAGCGCGACGGAAGGTCCTCAACCCTGACGATCCACTGCGGAGCCGCGGCCTACGGAAGAGGATCATCGCAAGGTAGGCCACGGTCCACTAGGGGGGAGAAGGATGTCGGATACGGAGGAGAGCTTCACCGCTTCAACCCCCGCCAGCGCCACCGCCGTTGCGGTCATGCCTTTCACCATGCCCTATATCCCGGGGGCAGCCTGGCTACCCCAGTACTCAGGGGAGTCACATACCCTGCATGACTTTAGAGAAAAGCTGGATAGCCTCTTCCAGGTGTACCCCCTCACAGAGGAGCAAAAAGTGAGCATCCTGGTGGCCCAATTAACCGGGGCAGCCCAAAGGGAGGTAAAGTCCTGGCCACCTGGGAGGAGGACTGTCGCAGAGATACTAACCCAGTTAACCGAGGAGGAGCTGCAGTACTACCAATACGAGGAAAGCCAAGAGGACCCGGACGGGTCTGAGGACTACCCTCAGGAGGCAGCACAAAGAGGACATAGCTACTGAAGGGAAGTAGCGTGAATAAAGAGCTGTAAATAGTTACCCGTAAGGGTACAAGGACTGCTGCTAATTAAAATATGGTCCCCGTTGGGATTAGTGAATTGTTCCCCATGTGCCCCTATCTTAAACCAGGCTGAGGACTGTGAGCAGCCATTCCTTATCCCCACTGGCCGAGGACTGAGAGCGGCCATATCCTGTAAATAATTATGTGTTTCTAGTAATTTATGGGAGTCTTTGGTGGATTTGCCGGGAATCCTTTGTACATAGTTGGAGCGTAACCCAGGACGGACTAAAGACTGTTAAGGACTCGGGGCAGGACAGACCCCTACCTGGTTACGTCTCCCTGTTTTGGTGAAATGGACACCTTGCTTTTCTTCAAAAACTGCACCCGGTTGCGGACACGCCGTGACCATCTTTATATGTTTTTCTTATTGTACTATTATTGTTTATACCTTGTTATGTTTAAAAATATGTTTAGTCCCGGAGTACTAAATTTCACTAGGGGGGAATGTGGCACCCCAGGGGTCTGGTTTCCACAGTAACAGCAATGTTATGTCTGAGAGCAGGTGGGAGGTCTCTTGGTCAGGAATCCTATGCATGCCACACCTCCTGCCCAGTCGTGGGAGGGGAAGAACTTCCCCTATATAAACCTGGGGCTGAGGCAGGGTTAGAGAGTTCAGGAGGAGAGTTGAGCCAGGAGGGCTGACAGGGAGCTGTGGCTCCGGCTGGGCCCAGCTCCTGGGCCATGCCAGAAGTAGAGACAGAGAAGAGAAGCAGCTATGGGAAGAAACAACAGGAGCTCTGTGGGAGCAGTGTTACAAGGAGTCAGGGGCTGGCAGCTGCAGAGCTCGCCCTGACTGAGAAGATTTCTTACCGGACCCGGAGTCCGAGGCTGTGGGGACTAACTCCTACCCAGCAGCAGAATCCGTCAGGCAGGGGATTTCAGGTCCTCTGGCCAAGAAACCCGAAGGCACGGTCACACGCGTGGGACCAGCACCGCCGTCGTGGAGCGGAAGCTACTAGAAGGCCCCGAGTCACCGGCCATACGGGTGAGCACCACACGGTACACTCAGGGACGTGGGCTACTTATACCCGCCTCTAGCAAGGTAGCCAGAAGAGTATCGTTAGTTTGGGAGGCCTACAACTCCGCCTGGCCAGGGGAGATCCCATTTGCTCAAGGACTGACCAGGCCCCAATCGCTAGCCAGTACTCCGGGAGGGTCTATCGTTGTCACCAGTAAAGACCCTGAACTACACCGTACCGTCTCCGAGTGGTTCCTGCTACCCCCATCATCCACATCTGCTGCCCTGAGGCCATACCCCTCCCGTTGGGGGTTATACCATCTACGCTGCACCATCCATCCACCGGCCTCAGCGGACTGTCCTGCAGCGGCAGCTCCATAGCTGCATTCAACGGGTGGCGTAGTCGTACAACATCTACCGCTAATACAGCGCCACTTAGTCTGACTCCCTGGGCACGGACCGGGTCACCGCCACGAGACTACTACCCTCAACAGATCCGGCTCCGGGTAAGCTCCCGCGTGCGCAACGCTGCGCGACACAGGCCCAGGGGCGCGTCACTTACAAGAAATATCAGCCAATTCTGATTGCTTTAGAGCCCCAGTGTAAAAAAAAATAAAAAAAATATTTTTTTAAGTGGCTAGTAAGATAAAAAATATGTTTTAAAAATATATCAATATTAAAACTGTTATTTACATATGTCATTTTTTGGTCAATACATTCCCTTCAGGTCTTGATGTGTGAGAGGCTAAAGAAAAGTCATCCAAAATCTCCAAAAGATTGCGTAAAAGGAAAGGTGTTGTATCAAGCATGTTGAACTTGAAGGTCCAATCCAATAGATCAGGTCTCTGGTAGTGGCTTACTCCCCTAGTGCCATTGTAAATACATGAAATGTGTGAAAAGAGGAGGTAAGAGACACTGTCAGTCAAACAAGTATTTGGCCAACAGCTATCTATGGCGTGTGGGAAACTTATAACAATGACTATTTATAACCTAGATCCTTTAAAGTCCAAAGAAATATGAAACTAGAGACAGATGTTTTAAATGTATCAAATTTTACAATATGTTTCATAGTTTTTTAGGTTGTAAATAGACATAAGTCCATCAAATTCAACCTATAGCATAACATGTTGATCTAGAGGAAGGCAAAAACATCATGAGCCAGATGCCAATTGCCCCATATTATGGGAAAAATTCCTTCCCGACTTCAGACTAGTTCCCTGGATAAAAGTCCCATCACAGAATGTAGTACCCATAATCAGTAATAATATATTTTTCAAGAAATGCATCCAGGCTCTTCTTGTAATTTTGTAGTAAATCAACCATTACAACATGTGGCAGACAGTTTCATAGTCTCACCTGCCCTTACTTTAAAGAATCGACATCTGTGATTATGATTAAACCTTTTTTCCTCTAGACACAGAGGATGCCCCCTTTTTCCCCATCGCAGGCCTAGGTGTACAAATATCAGTAGAAATATCTCTGTACTGTCCACTCATATATTTGTACAATGTAATAAGATCACGCCTAAGATTTCATTTTTCCAAACTGAAAAAATCCAAGTTTGATAACCTATTTTGTATTGCAGTCCATTCATTCCCTTAATAACCTTGGTTGAACTTCTCTGCACCCACAGTTCAGCTATGTCCTTCTTATCCATGTGAGACTGGGGTGCCTCGGGCCCACCAGTAAAACTGACTCAAAGGGCCTACTCTAAAGTTTAATGCTCAAGATAAGTTCATACTCGTGTTGTAGTGTTTTTTAGGAGGCTCTGTTGTAAGTTCCATTATATTCAGTGGAAGAACAGGTGCAACATGTTGCAATAATTTTTTTTCCGTTAAGAAGTACATCCTAACCAAACTAAAAAGACATGATTATATTCAATTGGTTCTGTTCATGACCATTTGTCTTTGTGTCTATGTGTCAGATCCATTTCTTTTAGGAGTTTAAAAAAAAAGAACCCAATGTGATCCTAGCTATAAGGCTATGTGCCCACGATGCAGAAATGAAGCAGAAAATTTCTGCAGCATTTCTGCATCTCTCTGGCAGAAAAAACGCATGCAGATTGACAAGCACTTTCCAGGCGATAGTATCACTTGGAAAGTGCTTGACAACTAGGTCACACTGTATAAATCCATGAAAAAGGCATAGATTTATATAGTGTGACCGTAAAAATAAAAAAATAAAGCTATACTTACCCCCGATCCCCCGCTGCGTGAGCTGTCGCGCTCGTCCTGGCTTCTTCCGGGTTGCTGGCATCTCGCGAGACAGCCTGCGGTCACATGACCGCGACGTCATCTCAGGTCCTGGAAGGAGAAGCGCTGCAGGGGCCGCCGGACAGGTGAGTATAAACTTTATTTTTTATTTTATTCTTTTTTTACAGGTAGAATGGTACCCAGGTCTGGAGGAGAGTCTCCTCTCCTCCAGAACTGGGTACCATCCGCACATAGAGACGCATAGAAGCCGCTTGTACAAATGTACAGACACGGATTCTATGCGTCTCAATGCAAGTCAATGGCGGCGCTTCCGCAAAATTAATGAACATGCTGCGGATTTATTTGCGCTGCAGAAACGCTGTGGAAAAATCCGCAGCATGTACATTGACATTGCGGAATGCCATTGGGGACCATGGGGTGCAGATTACCAAGCGTTTTTGATGCGTTTCCGCTGCGGAAATTCCGCAGCATAAACGCATGAAAAACGCATCGTGGGCACGCAGCCTAACTGTAAATCTTTAGGCCTTCAGGATGCAGTATTTTTTTAGTTTCCCAGAGTCATATCTTTATTATGATTTTTTTCAATGCTATCAACTGAGGGTGCATATTATTTAAAGGGGTTGTCCCATATCAAAGATTATTACTCCATAGGTTCAGGGACACACAAAGAGAACAAAACAAAACTGAGCTTCTAAGGTATGTTCACATTATGTCTTTAAAGGACATCTGTCAATAGGATCAACCCTACTAAGCCGACTATATGGGCATGCAGGTCATAGGACAATGAATAAAATAATACATTGGTATCTGCGATCCGATGTCTTATTCCAGAGAAATCCATGTTTTTCTTATATGTAAATGAGCTACTCCTATCTCTGAAGGCTTTGATTAGTATACCTGGTTAGCTTTGCATATAAACAGGCTAACAGGCTCGATGTGTCCAATTTCCCAGTGGGCGAGTGTGACCCAGCTTCTTATACACTAGTAATCAAAATTGTACACAGTATTCAAAGGCTGTGTGCCCACTATGCATTTTTCAAGCGTTTTTGCTGTGGAATTTCCGCAGCGTAAACGCTTGCAAAATGCTTGGTAATCCGTGTCCCATGATTCCCAATGAAAATTTACATGTTCTGTGCCCATGCTGCGGAATTTTCCTTGTGGAAAAATCCACAGCATGTCCATTATTTGTGCGTTTCTGCATGCGGATTTGAGGTCCCAATGCATTTGAAAAACGCAAGTCAAATCCGCATGTAAAAACGCTGCAAAAACGCGTCAAAAACGCGTGTAAAATGGGCAAGCGTTTTTACTGCCAAGAACATGCAGAAACGCTGCGGAAATTTTCTGCTTCAATTCTGCATCATGGGCACATACCCTAAGTGTGGCCGGACTAATGACTTGTATAGAACCAAAACTACGTTCTCGTCATGAGTATCTATGCCTTTTTTAATACATCCCATTATTGTATTTGCCTTAGCAGCAGCTGCCTGGTACTGGTCACTAAAGTTGAGTTTGTCATCCAAACATACGCCCAAATCTTTTTCAGAGACAGTTTGACTCAGTATTTTACAATTTAGTACATATTATACATTTTATGTCCTTTTCCCAAGTACATTACCTTACATTTATCTACAATAAACTTCAATTGCCATTTTCTACCCAAGACTCCAGCTTACATAAATCCCTCTGTAATATTTAATTATCCTCCTCTGTTGATTAAATTGCAGAATTTAGTATCATCTGCAAAAATTAAAATTCTACTGGGTATGTCCTCTACAAGGTCATTAATAAATGTGTTAAAAAGAAGAGTGCCCAATACTAACCCTGTGGTACCCTACTGTTAACTTACCCAATCCGAGTGTGTTCCATTAATAACCTTCCTCCGTTTCCTATCATTGAGACTGATGTTAACCCAGTTACAAATATTTTCTCCTTGTCCAATTTCTCTCATTTTATGTACTGACTTTTCATGTGACACTATATCAAACGCCTTTGAAGTATCCAGATAGACAACATCCATGGTGTTACTCCAGTCCAGTCTGGTACTTACCTCTTCATCGAAGCTGATCAGATTAGTTTGACAGGGCCAATCCCTCATAAACCCATGTTGAAGTTGGGTCATTTAGTTATTCTGATTGAGATACTTCTGGATAGCATCTCTTAGTAAGCCCTCAAAGATTTTGCCCTACAGACGTGGTTAAATATTCTGGCCTATAATTTCAGATTTTGTCATCTTTTTGAATATTGACACCACATTTGCTCTGTGCCAGTCCTTTGGTACAGATCTTCTTATCATGGAAACTTTGAGTATTAAAAATAATGGTCTGTCAATCATGATACATAATGTCTGCAGTACTCGGCGTTGTATGCCATCCAGGTCTGGAGATTTGTCTACTTTAGTGTTTTTGAGGCAACATCATACTTCTTGCTGAGTTAAGCAAGTAAAATTTTATAAACAATTTACGACATCCCTTTCATGTCGTCTGTCATGGGATTTCCTTGTGTAAATATTGTAGAGAAATAGGTGTTTAGCAGATTGGCCTTTCCCTCATCCTTTTCCACCATTTCACCCAGATTATTTTTGAGGCGGCCAACACTATAATTTTTTAGTTTCTTACTGTTTATGTAGTTGAAGAATATTTTTGGATTATTTTTCCTTTTTTTAGTGAGCTTCACTGCTTCAATGTTTGCTGCATTGATTTGCTTTTTACACTTTTTTTTATATGATTTAATGCCTTGTCACTACCCTCTTGCTTTAATTCTCTAAATATTTTTTTTGGTCATTTTGCACCCTTTACAGCTCTCTTTAGCAATAGTAGTTTCCTCCTATTACCATATGTTTATTCCCATAGAGTATATACTGTATTGGGTGCAGGTTCCATACATTTGATATTCTGTATGGCCTATTCATTAAAATTAGGTCTAAAGAACCCTTCTCTCCCTGTTGGGTCTTGCACCAGTTGTGAAAGATATACAGTAATTGTCTTTAATTGTTGTCAAAAACCTGTTTCCTTTGCTGGACCTGTTTCTGCTCCCCAACTTATATCACGTAGTTGAAGTCCCGTATAATAATGACTTCTCCCTGATTCTCTGCCTCATCTACAATCATGGCCGGAAGTGTTGACACCCTTTAAATTGTTCCAGAAAATGGAGTATTTCTCCCAGAAAATTATTGCAATTATACGTTTTGTTATAAACATGTGTATTTCCTTTTGTGTACTGGAACAACACAAAAAAACACAGAGAAAAGAAGCTAGTTGGACCTAATTTCACACAAACCCCAAAAATGGGCAGGACAAAATTGTTGACACCCTCAACTTCATATTTAGTTGCACACCCTTTGGAATAAATAACTGCAATCAATCACTTCCTATAGCCATCAACAAGCTTCTTACACCTCCAAACTGGAATTTTGGACCAATCTTCTTTTGCAAGCTGCTCCAAGTCTCTCATACTGAAGGGTGCTTTCTCCCAACATCAATTTTAAGATCTCTCCACAGGTGTTCAATTGGATTTAGATCCTGACTCATTGCTGGTCACTTCAGAACGCTCCAGCACTTTGTTTCCATCCATTTCTGGGTGCTTCTTGAAGTATGTTTGGGTTAATTGTCCAACTGGAAGACCCATAACCTAGGATGCAAACCCAGGTTTCTGCCACTGGGCACTACATTGTGACCCAAAATCCTTTGGTAATCTTCAGATTTCATGATCCCTTGCACACAGTTAAGGTATCCAGTACCAGAGGCAGCAAAACAACCCCAAAACATATTTGAACCTCCGCCATATTTGACTGTAGGTACTGTGTTCTTTTCTTTGTAAGCCTCATTCCACTTTGGTAAACAGTAGAATGATGTGCTTTACCAAAAATCTCTATCTTGGTCTCACCTGTCCACAAGACTTTCTCAGAAGGATTTTGGCTTACTCACGTACATTTTGGCAACCTGCAGCTCAAATTTTTTTATGTCTCTGTGTCAGCAGTGGGGTCCTCCTGGGTCTCCTGCCATAGCGTTTCACTTCATTCAAATATCGATGGCTAGTTTGCACTGACACTGATGCACCCTGAGCCTGCAAGACAGTTTGAATTTCTTTGGAACTTGATAGGGGCTACTTTATCCACCATCTGGACTATCCTGCGTTGCAACTTTTCATAAATTTTTCTCTGTTCAGAGAGATTAGCTACAGTGCCATGGATTGTAAACTTCTTGATTATGTTGTACACCATGGACAAAGGAATATCAATATCTCTGAAGATGGACTCATAACCTTGAAATTGTTGATATTTTTTAACAATTCGGGTTCTCAAGTCCTCAAACAATTCTCTCCTCCTCTTTCTGTTCTCCGTGCTTAGTGCGGCACACACAGAAACACAATGCAAAGATTGCGTCAACTTCTCTTTTTATCTGATTTCAGATGTGATTTCATATTGCCCATACCTGGTATTTCCCACAGGTGAGTTTGAACGAGCATCACATGGTTGAAACAAAGTTGTTTAACCACATTTTTTGAAAAGTACAAACAATTTTGTCTGACCCATTTTTGGGGTTTTGTGTGAAATTGTGTCCAATTTGCCTTTCTGGTGTGGCAGGTCTACAGGCAGTATTTCAGAAAATACTACCTTCAAGGTCCTTGCCTTAAGCTTTCGGCCTAATTCGCAGAAATCATTTTTAAGGACATGGCTCAGTTTGGGGATTCGATCCACTGACCTGTTGCTCAGTGGTCGGTTTCTCTGGCTTCTGAGCTATTGCCTTTTTTTCCCTGTCCAAATGCAGTTGGTTCCAATTTTCTATGTTCCCCCTTCTTGGTTTTCTCCTCTTTAGGTGTTTTCTATTTTCTCATTTTTTGTCTGCCCTATCACATTCTGGGTTGGGTTTTATATGTTCACTCTTCACTGCACTTCCTTGCTGGCTATACTTCTAGGTGGACTTGGGTTTATGAGTGCCATCCCTACTGCTAAAGGGTTTACCTTGCATGGTAAACACCATTTGAATTCCTGCAGTGAGTCCGTTTTCTTTCATAGTTCCTCTTCCTTTCACCTCATTAGGTTTATGGGAGGTTATTTTTGTTCCATCTATTTTTGGCTCTCCTTAACTTTCTCTCTCTAACTTATATGAGCATATTTTAATTTTATCACTCTGGGCCTTCATATCTTCCTGCACATTTTTCTTTCCTCTTGTTGGCAGTGTGTTGCGGCCTTCGCTCTGGTTCCTCAGGAGGTATGAGAAACTCCTCGATGGCCTTTTAGGGAGCCAGATCCAAGATGGTGTTTCTGAGTTGTACAGGAACCAGTTGGCATGGGTGTGGTGTCTCCCTGTAGTAGGTCTTGCCTTTCTCTGTTACCCGTGAGTGAGTGTGTGTTACGTTCATAACAGTATCTAACTGCAACAGTGCTACTCCTGTACTGACATCCCCTCATCTGCCTACTTATCAAACTTGGAGTGTGCCAGATCAAGACTAGCCTCCCTCACACTCTTCCCTCTACCCCGCCTTCTAATTATCAATCAGCTAGCTGCCTCACTGTCCTGAAGCTCCATACTACAATCCTCCCCCACATCTATCCTAGCAAGCACTTGCTCAGTGAGCAGCAAACACCTTTCCATATTGTCTATGGATCTCAGTATTGCAAGCTGTTCATTTGAATCACACATGTCAAACTCCAGCCTGTGGGCCTAATCTGGCCCGCAGAGTGGTTATAAATGATCCCCGACACCTGGACCGCCACACCTATGTGGGGCCATTATTCTGTATGGAGGACTATGTGAGGCCCATTATACTGCATGGAGAACTATGTGAGACCTATTATTCTGTATAGACGACTATGGGGGGCCCATTATTCTGTATGGAGGACTATGTGAGGCCAATTATTCTGTATGGAGGACTATGTGGGGCCCATTATACTGTATACTGGTTGGCCCGCGACTTTGTCCAAGTTTTTCATTTTGACCCTCTATGTGTTTAAGTTTGACATCCCTAATTTAGATGAAGTACGTGAGCTTCTAAATGTACAACTTGCACACATCTCGCACAGCAGTATGCACCCTCAAATGGCAGTTCAAGGATTGCATACATGCAACAAGATGTACACTGGATGGCATTGTCAATAATGAGCACGAACTCTGTTCCTAAAGGAGATTACACAACAAGTAAATACAAACTGTGAATTAGTACAAATTACTCCCATCTAAACTTCCTGAATCCAAAGTCACTGAATCACAATTCACACACTTAAAGAGTAACTGTTGCTTTAATTTTTATTTTATAAATCAATAGTGCACATGGAAATAAGCAACTTTTTAATATCTTATCAGAGGAATCTGCTTCTTTCTCTACCAGACTCATCAATTATTCTCAAAATTCTTAATTCACCGTTAAAATCTTCATTCAGTGAAGACAGATTTTTACACGACTGATATAGGAGATGGCAGTAACTACTGATAAGATTCTATGTAGACAGGAGATAAAAAGAGAAGGGCAGAGCTAGAGGCGGAGTTCCTCCCTTCTACATAGAATCTTATAAAAAAAACATCTATCTCAGTAATGGGAAAATCTGTCTACACTGAGTACAGATTGTTCGGATTTTACCCATGAATTGAGAATGAAAGATCAATCCAGAAGGAGAAATAAGCAGATTTTTCTGATAAGATATATTACAAAGTTTATTATTTTCATGTGTAGTATTGATTCATGAAATAAAAATTAGAGCAATGGTTATTCTTAATGCCAAATCACACTTAGAACAAATCACTTGCAAGCTCTTTCACTTGCTATATCAGATGCTGTAAATATAGTTGCTTTTCCTTTAGCTGTAATACAACCTGCAATGTCTACAAAGGACACTCTCCTCTTTGTGATGAAGAAATGATCTCTCACAGACTACAAGGCTTCCTTGCTTCCATTGATATACAGTTACTCTTCTTAAATGGCCTGGGCAGATGACATCTCTCCAAGAGGTCTGTTTGAAGAAAACGATATTTGACTCTGTATTACAGCACTAAATATGCAAATTGCCTCTTCAGAGAGTAAGAGGACTAGAACTCTATAGCGCCACCTATTGGAAGCAGCAATCCTACAAGTCACTATCAACACTTTAACGAGTCTTTCAATATGACTTAGGATAAAAGCTAAATCAGAATCTCAATTTGCAGACACAGTGTTTCGGGGTATTGCCTCTCGTCAGTGCAAAAGTATGAGAACTGATTTGGCTAGGTGAGAGGGTCTGGACTGACGTCTAAGGGGTAAGGTTTCTCCTTGCGGAGAGTGACATACTGTCCCTTATTTTCAGTGTATTATATTTGGCTTTTACCTCTGATTATCAATTTATCTTGTCTTTTTACCTGGAACTTGTAGTTAAACCCTCAATATATTCCCTTGAGCCATCTTCTGATTATGTCCTCATTTCATCCCCATTCTTCACGTGGGTCAATACTCTTGGAAAGGTGACCTGGGAATTGGAGCGAGAAATTCCACACCTCCTACAATTATCGCTTATACAAATGTTTCTCCAATTGAAAGTGTTTGCAAAGCAAGAACCTTCTAAATAGCATTCCTCTACTATATAAATTCACATCTGTGGTTATCAGTTGTGACCATACACTTATCTAAGTACTAATGGTTACATAAACATTTATTAATGATGTCCTGAGAATTGGGAGTTCCAGCTCCTACTGACTGTATAACCAAGTTCTTACATTAGTCTTGTGAATCATTAGCTTTATTATTAATAGTGGAAATAAAATGTCTACACAGCCATGTGAAAATGCCAGATTTTTGCCATGTAAAAAAATTATACCAATAAGAATATTTATCAGAACTATTTCCACCATTAATGTCACTTATAATTTGTGCAAATCTATTGAGAAAAAAAATCATTTTGAGGAGAAACATACCGTGGGGAAAATAAGTATTTGACATACTGCCGATTTTGCATGTTTTCCCACCTACAAAGAATGGACGTCTGTCATTTTTATCGCAGGTACACTTCAACTGTGAAAGACAGAATCTTAAAAACAAAATCCATCTCTAATCTGGCATCTCTGACCCCTGGGATACTCCATCCGGCTCTGCAGCTTCCATGAGTTCCGTCCCAATTCCCTTATGTGAATCACTGTCCGACTTCTTCTCCTAGTGAGATATTGAGGCACGCCTCTCAGTGCCTCAGTTGCACCGTAGGCCCCAGACGTTCCAGGAATGTCCGATCCGAGTTTATGACTGACGTTCTCTTGCTGCTGAAAAGCCTGTGCTCCTTGTGTCCTCAGATCTCCAACAACTACTATCTCTCCATCTAATCTCTCACTCTAACTGCACTAACCAGGAAGTGCTCCCCTTGTTAGCTGGCCCTGCCCTTCCCATACTGGGGCTGTTTCTGAACACATTAATTGTTTCTATCCTAAACCTGTCTACTTCCTGAACATATTGTGCCCATGAATGCACTGTTTCCAATCCTATCATATAGCTAAATCCAGTGGTGTACCGCCAATGGCGGCAGACCACGCCACTGCTATGGGGCCCGTGGCCGGAGGGGGCCCGTGAGCCGGGAGGGCCCCAAGCAGCGTGGGAACGAGGAGGATAGGTGAGTAGGAGCTTGCGGCAGTGGAGGAGCGGAGCACACACAGTAGCCGCTGCTGCAGCTATCACGTGTGCCCGCTGATAAAGGGACATGAATATTCCCTCTGAGGCCACTCCCATGGGCGTGGAGAAGACGGAATATTCATTCTCTTTAGTAGCGGCCACGGAGGAGTGCTGAGCCCCGGCTCCTGCTGTCAGTGGCCGCCGCTAAAGAGAATGCATATTCACGCGAGAGGAGTGAATGTGCCGGCAGCCGCTCACCTCGGCTTCTGAGAGCGCGCGCAGCTCAGATGCCGACATGAGCTGCTGCAGACAGGACTCAGCGCTGGAGCAGAGGTGAGGAAGGAAGGTGAGTATAAGTGTTTATTGTTTTGTGTGCAGTGATTGGGGGATGAGGGGGCCACACATGCCAGGATACTTGGATTGAGGAAGCCACGCATGCCAGGATTGGGGGATTGAGGAGGCCACACATACCAGGAATGGGGGATTGAGGAGGCCTCACATACCAGGAATGGGCTATTGAGGAGGCCACACATGCCAGGATTGGGGGATTGAGGAGGCCACACATACCAGGAATGGGGGATTTAGGAGGCCACACATACCAGGAATGGGGGATTGAGGAGGCCTCACATACCAGGAATGGGGGATTGAGGAGGCCACACATACCAAGATTTGGGGATTGAGGAGGCCACACATACCAGGAATGGGAGATTGAGGAGGCCACACATACCAGGAATGGGGGACTGAGGAGGCCTCACATACCAGGAATGGGGGATTGAGGAGGCCACACATACCAGGATTGGGGGATTGAGGAGGCCACACATACCAGGAATGGGGGATTGAGGAGGCCTCACATACCAGGAATGGGGGATTGAGGGGGCCACACATACCAGGATTTGGGGATTGAGGAGGCCACACATACCAGGAATGGGGGATTGAGGAGGCCACACATACCAGGAATGGGGGATTGAGGAGGCCTCACATACCAGGAATGGGGGATTGAGGAGGCCACACATACCATGATTTGCGGATTGAGGAGGCCACACATACCAGGAATTGGGTATTGAGGAGGCCACACATACCAGGATTTGGGGATTGAGGAGGCCACACTTACCAGGATTTGGGGATTGAGGAGGCCACACTTACCAGGATTGGGGGATTGAGGAGGCCACACATACCAGGATTGGGGGATTGAGGAGGCTACACATATCAGGGATTGTGGGATTGAGGGGGCCACACATGCCAGGGATTTTGAGATTGAGGGGGCCACACATGCCAGGGATTCTGGGATTGAGGGGGCCACACATACCAGGGATTGGGGGATTGAGGAGGCTACACATACCAGGGATTGTGGGGGCCACACATACCAGGGATTGTGGGATTGAGGGGGCCACACATACGAGGATGGGGAAATTTACCAGTAGCTGCTGCATTTCCCACCCTAGGCTTATACTCAAGTCAATAGGTTTTCCCATTTTTATGTGGTAATATTAGGGGCCTCGGCTTATATTCGGGTCGGCTTATTTAAAATAAACGGTATTTTAAAATCAGTAAGTACGTGGTGCCCATAATACTGCAGGACTGTGGGGTGCTTTATACTATACGGGGGCTGCATTTTACCCTATGGTGTGTGTAATATACTGTATGGAGGACTATGGGGAGTGCATTATATTCTATGGAGGACCATGGGAAGTTCATTATACTATATGGAGGATTATGGGGGGCGCATTATACTATATGGAGGTTTATGGGGGGAGCATTATACTATATGGAGGATTATGGGGGCGCATTATACTATATGGAAGATTATTGGTGGTGCATTATACTATATGGAAGGCTATGTGGGGCCATTATAATATTTTGAGGGCTATGTGGGGGGCCATTATACTGTATGAAAGCAATTATACAGTGTGAAGGTTTGTCTGGGGTCATTATACTGTTTGGAGGGCTGTGTGGGGGCCATTATACTGTTTGGAGGGCTGTGTGGGGGCCATGAGAGTGTATGGAGGGCTCTGTGGGGTTCACAGTTGGGGGATTATACTGTGTTAGGGTCACCATACTTTGCCGTGGGAGTTGAAGTAGGGTACAATAGGGTCATTATACTGTGCATGTGGAGGCTAATGTGGAGGAATGCACCATAGGGGTATCATACTGTTTGGGGGGCACTTTTGTTGGCATCATACTTTATGGGGGCAATGAAGGAGGAATCTACGACTTCAGAAGGAGGTAAATTACTATGTAAAGGCTGGAAAGTTATGAAAGCTGCTCTTCTGTGACACAGACAAATATTTATTTTTTGTAGGGGGGGGGGGCAATTAGAGCTTCTGCTATGGGGCCCCATGACTTCTATGTACGCCCCTGGCTAAATCTAAACCTATGTCCTGTGTACTAATCTCATTCTTTCCCCATATATATAATACATTTATCAGAACATATTGAGTCATCCACATATTATAGCAATACATTAACTGTGCACATTGGTGCCTATAAAGTTCTATGCATTATAAAACATTATTTTCGTACACACAGGTTATAACCGTTTTTCTAATCAAGGGAGAAGCACATTACCGTCCTGGTCACCCTTTTACACAGTGTTGGTATTTTGTTTGTAGAGAAAATAATTAGTCATTCTGTTTTTCTGTAAGAAAACCTTAAAATAGGTGGTAATATTTAGTTTTGTTACGCATTTGTCTACTTGTTTATCTCCCCAGAAGACTGGGAGGTACTGGGAGCTCATTCTTGAAGCACTCTGTCATGAGAAGGCATAGAATGTCTTAAAATAGGGTTATTTTTGTAGTTGTTTGTTTTTCATGTAAATGAGTAGCAGACATGCATTCCTAAGACTTTGCGGGAATGTAGACAATATGCATGCCGAAATATTATTTTAGACTCCCTCATATCCTAATATGCTTACAAAGAGAAATGGTTGAAAGAATAAAATGTCTGAAAAACATAATCTGATCCAGTATGAAATACCAGTATTTAATATTCATAGCCTTTTGTTACAGGCACTTGCCATATTGGGTGGATATAATTTTTAGCAGTTCTTGGTGGTGCTCTAAAATATAAGCAAGAAAGGTGGAGGAGGATGAGATGACTGACAACATAATAGAAACATTGGCAACAACCAGTTTAGTTGTATTCACATAGACCTCGATTTGTCAAAGTGTTTACGCCACTTGTGTAATTGGTGTAAAGCACTTTGAATAGTCTCAAAAAATTTGCACAAGGGTAAGTTGCAGAAAAATTTAGCAACTTTTGACATTTTCACTCTAATTTCAAGCACCTCCGTCAAAATGAGGGGAGCTGGGGCAACAGAGGGTGTGACGTCATCAAAAGTGACGGAGCTTCTTATGCCAGAAATGTAACTCTATTTGCTGACCGGAGGAACAGTTTTGGTGAGGGGCACTGAGGAACATGCCAATGATAATACGCACCAAATTCATTAGGTGGCATGCACTGCTTATTAAATTTAAATCTTATTCTTGCGCGCCCATCATTAAGATTGGTGTACGAAATGCCAGGTTTAATTGAGTCTAGGTCCTAGTGTATACCGGTGCCAAAACCACATGTAAAGTACATTGCATGAATTTTTTGCTGTGGTGAAGCTCTCTAACACTCCACTCTAGATCACACAAACATTCACATAACTACAAATGAAACTGATGCACCCAATATCAGTAATAGTCTTGCATACACAACAACTTTTAGTACTTTTTATATTAAACTGATGATTACCACATATCATAAATTCACAGCATGTTTTTTTTGCTGTGGGTGAATGCAGCAGGATGAGGAACTGAACCAGTACCATACTAAGCATATGTTCATTTTTACACAGCAGTCACCTACCTGTAACAGCAGCTTCATGAATAAGCTTTTCCCGCAGCTGCTTAAAGGGGGTGTCCAGTCAGGTGGTTATAGTTTGCAGTCACATATGTGACTGCAGACTTGTGAGTCTTCATAGCACACAGTGTGCGCTGTCGGGATTCTCCGGTGCTGACGCCAGGAGTGGGCGGTCGTGTGTCCACAAGTATGCGATTTGCATGCTTCCAGCCACATCTGACTAGACTTGCCCAGCCTCGTTCAGTTCACTTGTATTGAGTGACACCGTGCACATTTTGTCTGCACGTGATCACATACAGTGGTGGCCAAAAGTATTGGCACCCCTGCAATTCTGTCAGATAATACTCAGTTTCTTCCTGAAAATGATTGCAATCACAAATTCTTTGGTATTATTATCTTCATTTAATTTGTCTTCAATGAAAAAACACAAAAAGAATTGTCCTAAAGCCAAATTGGATATAATTCCACACCAAACCTAAAAAAGGGGGTGGACAAAAGTATTGGCACTGTTTGAAAAATCATGTGATGCTTCTCTAAATCGTGTAACTAACAGCACCTGTAACTTACCTGTGGCACCTAACAGGTGTTGGCAATAACTAAATCACACTTGCAGCCAGTTAACATGGATTAAAGTTGACTCAACCTCTGTCCTGTGTCCTTGTGTGTACCACATTGAGCATGGAGAAAAGAAAGAAGACCAAAGAACTGTCTGAGGACTTGAGAAACCAAATTGTGAGGAAGCATGAGCAATCTCAAGGCTACAAGTCCATCTCCAAAGACCTGAATGTTCCTGTGTCTTCCGTGCGCAGTGTCATCAAGAAGTTTAAAGCCCATGGCACTGTGGCTAACCTCCCTAGATGTGGACAGAAAAGAAAAATTGACGAGAGATTTCAACGCAAGATTGTGCGGATGGTGGATAAAGAACCTCGACTAACATCCAAACAATTCAAGCTGCCCTGGGTTGACACTTCTATCTAGACCGTGGTTTTCAGCACAAGGTTCCCATCAAGGACAGGAAAACTACTGATGTGGGGGAGAGGTGCCGCCCTTTTATTTCAGTAGGTTTCAGTAGCTTTCCTGTCCTTGGTGGACGGATCCCTCTCTCAGGTGTGCTGTCATGGATGAAGGGAAAAATGCTTTTAACCTGCAGTTATGGGTATCATTTGAGTTAATTTATGAACATTTGACAATGAATTAGAAAATTTTACAATTATCAAACTTTGAAAATGTATTCCCTTAAACCAGAGAGTTATGCCACACAAAATAGTTAATAAATAACATTTACCTCATGTCTACTTTACATCAGCATAATTTTGAAACATAATTTTTTTGTTAGGAAGTTAGAAGGGTTAAAAGTTTATCAGCAATTTCTAATTTTTTTCACCAAAATTTACAAAACCATTTTTTTTAGGGACCACAACACATATGAAGTGACTTTGAGAAGCCTATGTGACAGAAAATGCCAAAAAGTTACACTATTTACCCTCAAAGTGCTCAAAATCACATTCAAAAAGTTTATTAACCCTTTAGATGCTTCACAGGAATTAAAGCAACGTGGAAGGAAAAAATTAATATTAAGATTTTTCCCACAAAAACGTTGCTTTCGCCCCATATTTTTAACTTTTAAAAGCGTAATTTCTCCTAAGTACACTAATACCCCATGTGGTGGAAAACAACTGTTTTGTTACATGGCAGGGCTCGGAAGGGAAGGAGTACCACTTTTGGAGTGCAAAATTGGCTTGAATAGATAGCGGATGCCATTTTGCGTTTGTAGAGCCCCTGATGTACCTAAGCAGTGGAAACCCCGCACAAGTGAGCCTATTTTGGAAATTACACCCCTCAAAGAACTAATCTAGACATGTGGTGAGCACCTTAAACCCACAGGTTTTCCCCAAAAAATGTTGCTTTAGCCCCAAATTTTTCACAAGGGTAGCAAGAGAAAATGGACCTCAAAATTTGTTGTGCAATTCCTCCTGAGTATGCCTATACCCCATGTGTGGTGGGAATCTACTGTTTGTGCACACTGCCAAGCTCCGAAAACAAGGAGCAATGTTTTTGAGCACAGACTTTGATGGAATGGTTTATGGGTGCCATGTTGCCATGGAGAGCCCCTATGCCTAAACAGTGGAAATCCCCCACAAGTGACCCCAGTTTGGAAACTACACCCCACAAGGAATTTATCTCGAGGTGTGGTGAGTGCCTTGAACCCGCAGGTACTTCGCAGAATTTTATACTGTTGAGCCGTGAAAGTGAAAAATTAAATTTTTTGCAGAAAAATGTTGCTTTATCCCCAGATTTCTCATATGCACAAGGGTAAATAGGAGAAAATGAACGGTGCATTTTGTTATGCAATTTCTCCTGTATACATCAATACCCCATATGTGGTCAAAAACTACTTTTGAGGCACAGTGCAAAGCTCAGAAGGGAAGGAGTGCCATATTATGCAGATTTTACTGTTATGGTTTGCAGGTGCCAAGTCCCATTGACAGAGCCCCTGAGGTGACAGAAAAGCAGAACCCTCCCAAAAGTGACCCCATTTTACAAATTACACACCTCAATAAATTAATCTAAGGGTGCAGTAATCATATTGACACCACAGATGTGTCACAGAATTTTAGGTGGCTAAGAAAAAATAATTACAATATTGCCACAAAAATTTTGTTTTAGCCACAGATTTTACATTTTCACACTGGGAATTTGTTAAAAATGGCACTAAAATTTGTCACACAATTTCTACTGAACTTGGAAATACCCTATATGTGGCTGTACTATACTGTTTAGCCACATTGCAAGAATCAGGCGGGACGGAGAGCTATTTGACTCTTGAAGCACATATTTTTCTAGAACAGTTTATGAATTCTATACACAGAGCACCTAATTTCCAGAACAGTAGAATCACTCCTCAAGTGACCCCATTTTGATGATTTTTACTCCACGGGTGTTTTCCAGAAACGAGCAGCAGTGGATCTTGCTGAGTGAAAATGCAAATTTGCCATTGTAGTGCACATAAATTGTATTGCCCGTACATTGTGCCCAGATCGTGCTTCTGGAGACACGCACCCCGTAAATTAAGTGGGCTCTTATTTTTACAGTACTACCAAACATGTGGATGCTAAATGTGGTTTATGCACATTGTGTGGCTTAGAAGGAGAGTGGGCATTTGGATTTGGGATTTATTTTGGGGGGAGACATTTCACTTTTCCAGAGCCTTTGTGTTATCAGGAACGTGGAAGCTCCTATACAGTGGTATGTAAAAGTTTGGGCAGCCGTGGCCAAAATTACTGTTATTGTGAACAGTTAAGCAAGCTAAAGATGAAATGATCTCTAAAGGCTAAATGTAAAGATTACATATTCATTTCCTTTGTATTTTAGGCAAAAAAGAATACATATATTGTAATTTTTCACATTTTAAAAATTTCAAAAAGGAAAATGGACCGATGCAAAAGTTTGGTCACCCTTGGAGATTTGTGTGCTCCAATAACTTTGACCAAGGTTTCAGACCTTAATTAGCCTGTTAGTGTTATGGCTTGTTCATTATTATCGTTAGGAAAGGCCAGATGATGAAAATTTTCCAGCTTTATAAAAACCCAGCATCCTTTAAAGTTGTGCCAAAAAACAGCAGCCATCGGTTCTTCTAAGAAGCTGCCTAGCACTCTGAAAATGAAAATGGTGGAGGCCCACAAATCTGGAGAAGGCTATAAGAAAATAAATAAGCGTTTTCAAGTTGCGATTTCCTCAGTTCGAAATGTAATTACGAAATGGCAGTTAACAGGAACAGTGGAGGTCAAGATAAGGTCTGGAAGACCAAGCAAAATTTCAGTGAGAACTGCTCATAGGATTGCCAGAGAGGAAAATCAGAACCCCTGCTTGACTGCAAAATACCTTCAGAAAGATTTAGCAGACTCTGGAGTTTTGGTACATTGTTCAACTGTTCAGAGATACCTGCACAAATAAAGCCTGTATTGAAGAGTCATCAGAAGAAAACATCTCCTGTGTCCTCACCATAAAATTCTGCTTAAGAAGTATGCAAAAGAACATTTAAACAAGCCTGATGCATTTTGGAAACAAGACCTGTGGACTTATGAGGTTAAAATAGAACTCTTTGGCCACAATAATTAAAGGTATATGTGGAGAAAAATGGCCACAGAATTTCAGGAAAAGAACATCTTGCCAACCATTAAGCATGGGGGTGGATCAATCATGCTTTGGGGCTGTGTTGCAGCCAATGGCACGGGGAACATTTCATGGATAGAAGGAAGAGTGGCTTCAATGAAATTTCAACAAATTCTTGATGCAAACATAACACCAACTATGAAAAAGCTGAAGTTGAAAATAGGATGGCTTCTACAAATGCATAATGATCCTAAACACACGTCAAAATCCACCATAGATTACAAGACGACCCAGGAATCTCACAGAACTGGAAGAATTTTCAAAAGAAGAATGGATGAAAATCCATCAAACAATGATTGAAAGACTCTTGGCTGGCTGCAAAAAGTGTTTATAAGCTGTGATATTTGAAAAAGGGGGTGCTACGAGGTACGAACCATGCAGGGTGGCCAAAATTTTTCATTGAATCATTTTCCTTTTTGTAATTTTTAAAATGTAAAAAATTACAATATATATACTGTGTATACACTGTGTGCAGAATTATTAGGCAAGTTGTATTTTAGAGGATTATTTTTATTATTGATCAACAACTATGTTCTCAATCAACCCAAAAGACTCATAAATATTCAAGCTTAATATTTTTGGAAGTTGGAGTGTTTTTTTTTTTAGATTTGGCTATCTTAGGAGGATATCTGTTTGTGCAGGTAGCTATTACTGCGCAGAATTATTAGGCAACTTAATAAAAACCAAATATAATCCCATCTCACTTGTTTATTTTCACCAGGTAAACCAATATCAGTGCACAAAATTTAGAAATAAACATTTCTGACATGCCAAAATAAAAACCAAAAAAATTAGTGATCAGTATAGCCACCTTTCTTTATGATGACACTCAACAGCCTTCCATCCATAGATTCTGTCAGTTGCTTGATCTGTTTTCGATCAACATTGCGTGCAGCAGCCACCATAGCCTCCCAGACACTGTTCCGAGAGGTGTACTGTTTTCCCTCCCTGTAGATCTCACATTTTATGATGAACCACAGGTTCTCTATGGGGTTCAGATCAGGTGAACAAGGGAGTCATGTCATTATTTTTTCTTCTTTTAGACCTTTACTGGCCAGCCACGCTGTGGAGTAGTTGGAGGCATGTGATGGAGCATTGTCCTGCATGAAAATCATGTTTTTCTTGAACGATACCGACTTCTTCCTGTACCACTGCTTGAAGAAGTTGTCTTCCAGAAACTGGCAGTAGGTCTGGGAGTTGAGCTTCACTCCATCCTCAACCCGAAAAGGTCCCACAAGTTCATCTTTGAGGATACCAGCCCATACCAGTACCCCACCTCCACCTTGCTGGCGTCTGAGTCGGAGTGGAGTTGTCCTTTATTGGTCCAGCCTCTGGCCCATCCATCTGGCCCATCAAGAGCCACTCTCATTTCATTAGTTCATAAAACCTTTGAAAAATGAGTCTTAAGATATTTCTTGGCCCATTCTTGACGTTTTTTCTTATGTTTCTTGTTCAAAGGTGGTCGTTTTTCAGCCTTCCTTACCTTGGCCATGTCCCTGAGTATCGCACATCTTGTGCTTTTTGATACTCCAGTAACGTTGCAGCTCTGATATATGGCAAAACTGGTGGCAAATGGCATCTTGGCAGCTTCACGCTTGATTTTCCTCAATTCATGGGCAGTTATTTTGCGCCTTTTTTGGCCAATACGCTTCTTGGGACCCTGTTGGCTATTTGTCATGAAACGCTTGATTGTTCGGTGATCACGCTTCAAAAGTTTGAAAATTTCAAGACTGCTGCATCCCTCTGCAAGACATCTCACAATTTTGGACTTTTCAGAGCCCGTCAAATCTCTCTTCTGACCCATTTTGCCAAAGGAAAGAAAGTTGCCTAATAATTAAGCACACCTTATATAGGGTGTTGATGTCATTAGACAACACCCCTCCTCATTACAGAGATGCACATCACCAGATTTACTTAATTGGTAGTTGGCTCTCAAGCCTATGCAGCTTGGAGTAGGACAACATATATAAAAAGTATCGAAGTGATCAAAATATGCATTTGCCTAATAATTCTGCACGCGGTGTATATATATATATATACAGTACAGACCAAAAGTTTGGACACACCTTCTCATTTAAAGATTTTTCTGTATTTTCATGACTATGAAAATTGTACATTCACACTGAAGGCATCAAAACTATGAATTAACACATGTGGAATTATATACTTAACAAAAAAGTGTGAAACAACTGAAAATATGTCTTATATTCTAGGTTCTTCAAAGTAGCCACCTTTTGCTTTGATGACTGCTTTGCACACTCTTGGCATTCTCTTGATGAGCTTCAAGAGGTAGTCACCGGAAATGGTTTTCACTTCACAGGTGTGCCCTGTCAGGTTTAGTAAGTGGGATTTCTTGCCTTATAAATGGGGTTGGGACCATCAGTTGTGTTGTGCAGAAGTCTGGTGGATACACAGCTGATAGTCCTACTGAATAGACTGTTAGAATTTGTATTATGGCAAGTAAAAAGCAGCTAAGTAAAGAAAAACGAGTGGCCATCATTACTTTAAGAAATGAAGGTCAGTCAGTCCGAAAAATTGGGAAAACCTTGAAAGTGTCCCCAAGTGCAGTTGCAAAAACCATCAAGCGCTACAAAGAAACTGGCTCACATGAGGACCGCCCCAGGAAAGGAAGACCAAGAGTCACCTCTGCTTCTAAGGATAACTTTATCCAAGTCACCAGCCTCAGAAATCGCAGGTTAACAGCAGCTCAGATTAGAGACCAGGTCAATGCCACACAGAGTTCTAGCAGCAGACACATCTCTTCAACAACTGTTAAGAGGAGACTTTGTGCAGCAGGCCTTCATGGTAAAATAGCTGCTAGGAAACCACTGCTAAGGACAAAGAACAAGCAGAAGACACTTGTTTGGGCTAAAGAACACAAGGAATGGACATTAGACCAGTGGAAATCTGTGCTTTGGTCTGATGAGTCCAAATTTGAGATCTTTGGTTCCAACCACCGTGTTTTTGTGCGATGCAGCAAAGGTGAACGGATGGACTCTACATGCCTGGTTCCCACCGTGAAGCATGGAAGAGGAGGAGGTGTGATGGTGTGGGGGTGCTTTGCTGGTGACACTGTTGGGGATTTATTCAAAATTGAAGGCATACTGAACCAGCATGGCTACCACAGCATCTTGCAGCGGCATGCTATTCCATCCGGTTTGCGTTTAGTTGGACCATCATTTATTTTTCAACAGGACAATGACCCCAAACACACCTCCAGGCTATGCAAGGGCTATTTGACCAAGAAGGAGAGTGATGGGGTGGTACACTAGATGACCTGGCCTCCACAGTCACCAGATGTCACGCCGTCTCGGCGTTCAGGAGGTCAGGAGCCTATGCTGACCCTACACTGAGGCCCTGCCTAATCTCTCTACCTGGAGGTACTGTTGATGGTACAGAGGTCCAGGCCGCCAGCGTAAACCTACCTCCTGAGAATCCCTGAACCTCAGTAATCTAGTCCTGAGAAGGACCCTGATCACAACAATTGGAGGCAGGACCGTATGCGCCAAACACAGTACAAGACGAACGAGACAGTGCAAGGGGCAAACCAAAAACCACCTCGCATACAAAAACTTACACCACTACTACGGAGGGAACACCAACGGGTAAGGGGATAAAGAATAAAGCGAGGAAGGGAAAAAACCACACCGAGTACACTTCGCTCCAAACTCCACAATACCACGTATCGCTCTGATAGTCTGCATGAGAAGCTTTCACCGACAACTACCCTATCAGAATGGCAGGTATTTGAAGGAGTCCAATACTGCAGAATTAACTGCAGCTGGGCGAGGCTGGGCCTCGTCTAGCACAGAGAGAGAGAATTAACTCCCTCCCTGCCGAAAAACACCAAGCACCAAAAACTCAGCTGCGAGAAGTCAGGCTGTGTAATCGCGACGATCTTCATGGCGACACACCCGTGACACCAGACCTGAACCCAATCGAGATGGTTTGGGGTGAGCTGGACCGCAGAGTGAAGGCAAAAGGGCCAACAAGTGCTAAGCATCTCTGGGAACTCCTTCAAGATTGTTGGAAGACCATTTCCAATGACTACCTCTTGAAGCTCATCAAGAGAATGCCAAGAGTGTGCAAAGCAGTCATCAAAGAAAAAGGTGGCTACTTTGAAGAACCTAGAATATAAGACATATTTTCAGTTGTTTCACACTTTTTTGTTAAGTATATAATTCCACATGTGTTAATTCATAGTTTTGATGCCTTCAGTGTGAATGTACAATTTTCATAGTCATGAAAATACAGAAAATCTTTAAATGAGAAGGTGTGTCCAAACTTTTGGTCTGTACTGTATATATATATATTATATATATGTATGTTTTCGCCTAAAATACAAAGGAAATGTGTCCTCTCTAACTTTACCCCTTTTAGAGATCATTTCTATTTCTTAACTGTTCACAATAACAGTAATTTTGACCAGGGGTGCCCAAACTTTTACATGTCACTGTATTTCCGTTAACAGACCTGACGGACCTGAGTGGGGACTTGCTCTACTTGTGGATTAAGTTGAAACTTTTATTGGGAACATTTTACATAACATCTTGGATCACATTTATCCTGCTCTCTACGCTGAGTGTTACGCTCGCGCCCGGACTGACTGGCGTGAGCGTGATTAGTGATCCCACTGTACCATGAACCGAGGAGTTCCTGGAGGGGCGTAATTAAGTATCAACCCAATCCGACCAAGGTCGCACGGCGGCTCAGTCGACTCCGTGAACCAAGGAGGAACCGAGCAGGGGGACCAGGTGCTACTCCAGGTCAGACCCCGATCACAGCTGTTGACCCACACCGGGGAATGCAGGAACAGGCAGGTTAGACTGGCATACAGGCAGGTGGGTATTGGCAGGTACGGCTGGTATGCAGACAGGTGGATACTGGTAAGCACGGCCGGTATGCAGACAGGTGGGTACTGGAAAGTACGGCTGGTATGCAGACAGGTGGACACTGGCAAGCTCGGCTGGTATGCAGACAGGTGGGCACTGGCAAGCACGGCTGGTATGCAGACAGGTTTGCACTGGCAAGCACGGCTGGAGTGCAGAAAGGGAGGTACTAGCAGGTTGGAGCGCAGGCTGGATAGGGTCCAGTACAGACTGGGAGACAGGTACAGAGCCGCAGATGCGGTAGACAAGCAGAGTAAAGCGAAACCGCCGGAGCGGAGGACAAGGCAGAGCAGAGAGGAACTGCTGGTGCGGTGAGGAAGCAGAGCGGAGCGAAAACCGCAGGTGCAGTGGGCAAGGCAGAGCAGAGAGTAACCGCCGGAGCGGTGGACAAGGCAGTGCAGAGCAAAACCGCAGGTGAAGTGGACGAGGCAGAGCAAAACTGCAGGTGCGGTAGGCAAGGCAGAGCAGAGCGAAACCGCAGGAGCGGTGGGTAAGGCAGAGCAGAGGGAAGCCGCCAGAGCGGTGGGCAAGTCAGAGCAGAGAGAAACCGCTGGCACGGTGAGCAAGGCAGAGCAGAGAGAAGCCGCCGGAGCGGTGGGCAAGTCAGAGCAGAGAGAAACCGCCGGAGCGGTGGGCAAGTCAGAGCAGAGGGAAGCCGCCAGAGCGGTGGACAAGTCAGAGCTGAGAGAAACCGCTGGCGCGGTGAGCAAGGCAGAGCAGAGAGAAAACCGTCAGAGCGGTGGGCAAGTCAGAGCAGAGAGAAGCTGCCAGAGCGGTGGGTAAGGCAGAGCAGAACAGGGCTGAAGGTGCAGGCAGAGAGGACAGGGCTCTGTTCACATGGAACAGACTGGAAAATACAGGAAGATGGCTAGAACACAGGAGAAAGATACGGAGGAAGGGAAAAGTAACAAGCAGAACCAGATACACACAAGGTACTTACTATGAAGTAGCGAGTGGACACAAAACTCACAAACAGAAGTACAGAGACAATGAGTTGGAGTTAGGTGCAGGTTCAGATACTGCAGGAAAAGGGAAGGTACGGACATAGAGACAGGCTAGGATACAGTTCAGACAGGAACTGCTACTGCTATGAGATACAAGAACGAGCCTGGGTATACAGCCCCCAGAGTGGCGGAAACAGACTAGAAGTCAGAGATAACAGGCCTGGGTATACAGCCCCCAGAGTGGCGGAAACAGACTAGAAGTCAGTAATAACAGGCCTGGGTATGCAGCCCTCAGGGTGGCAAAAACAGACAAGATAACAGGTCTGGGTATGCGGCCCCCAGGGTGGCAGAAACAGACAAGATACAAGACAAGACCTGGCAAATCAGAGGCAGAGAGCACACTGATAGTTAGTGTTGCTCAGGCACCTCCTTCTGGGTGGAGGGGGTTTAATTATCCAGTGACTCACAGCAATAGGCTGGAGATGCATTAGGGGTGCGCCCACAGCAGCTATAAGAATCAGGAAGTAACCGGGCCGCCGCCCTAAGCAGTCAGTCAAGAGACATGCACACAGCATGAACTGGAGCAAGGTTTGCAAGCAGGACTGACAGGTAAGATTGCGGTCTTGCATAGTGGGAGGTGGTGCACTATGCAAGCACACCGCCAGGGATGTTACACTGAGCACTTACATCGAGGTTTCCATCCAAATCTCCGAATGGCATGATTCTTATGAACACCCAATGGATCCAATCGCTATAATGAGACAGCAGAGTTACTCTGGACTCCATCTGGCCTCTGTTCAGCGTTGTCCTTCTTTTGAAATGTGCACAAAATTATGACTGATCGCTCTTTTATGCACACTTAAAAAGGCGGACACCACAGGATCATAGGCCAGACAGAGTCCACAGTGTCTCCATCTGCCTCATTACAGGGAATCTTCCACCATGGGTTCCTGGATCACATATTTCAGAGATACCCCAGTGTAAACACTCAGCATAGAGTGCAGGATAAATGTGAACCAAGCATTGGTTTCATTTTTTTTCATGCCGTTTACCTTGTGGTATAAGTGATAAGGCAGTTCTATTCTTCGGGTCGGTGCAATTACAGCGATACCAGATTTAGGTAGTGTTTTTTAGTTTTTTTTTATATACCGCTCATAGTGTGGTAAAAGTGATAAGACAACTTTATTCTTTGAGTCAGTGTGATTACAGTGACGCCACATATATGTCTTGTTTTTATGTTTTGCTGCTTTTACAGAATAATAACAATTTTATAAAAAAAAGGATTGTTTTTGCGTCGCTAAATTCTGAGAGCTATAACATTTTTTATTTCTCTGCGGATGGAGCTGTATGACGACTTGTTTTTTTGTGGGACAAGATGACATTTTTAGCTATACCATTTTTATTTACTTTCAACTTCTTGATTGCGTTTTTTTCCACTTTTTGTTCAGCGGTATGATGAAAAAGCATATTTTTTGGACACTTTTTTATGTTTATTTTTTTATGGTGATCATTGAAGGGGTTAAGTAGTGTGACAATGTTATAGGTTGTACGCCGCGATACCAAATATGGGTACTTTATTTTTTTATTTTTGTTTTTGCATTAATGTATGTATTATTGGTATAACATTTTTCCATTTCTTTTGTTCTTTATTTTGTGATTTTATAAAAATGTGTCTACAGTTTTTTTAAACTTTTTTTTGCGTTTTTATCTAGTCTATCCATGGGACATCAACTTTTCCTGCCCTGATTGCTTTTGCATTGCAGGGTATTAGATCAGTCTCTCACACACAGGCAGTGTTATGTTCTGCTACCAAAGCTAAGGAAAGAGAGGAGATCTGTCCCTACTATAAGACTCAACTGAATCCCTACGATGTAACAGGGAACCTGATCCTGCGATCAGACCTGCTAAAGTCCTAATCTAGTCTGTACGGAGACCTATAGATTTGGGGAGGGAATCCCTACAAGTACTAAGGACTGGGAGGAATATGGGACACCTCCTAACAGAAATAGTAGCAGACAGACGAACAAACAAAATAGATAGAACATAGAGGTCCGTAGACCAAGCAAACTAACAGAGTTAGATACAGAGCACAGGCTAGCTAGAAAGTAGATATACAATGAAGTCCAGCAAAGCCAGAAGGGCGGAGCAGGATTAAATAGGCCAACAAGGTCATGTGACCAGCAAAGGAAAAAAAACCTAACAGCAAGGTTCTAACAGTACCCCCCCTTCTAAGAGGATCCTCCGGATCCCCTAGGACCAGGCTTATCAGGAAATCTCCTGTGAAACGCTCTGATAAGTCTGGACGCGGAAACATCATCTGACCTCACCCAAGAGTTATCCTCGGGTCCGAAACCTTTCCAGGCCACAAGATACTGCAAACTACCTCTATACCGTCTAGAGTCAAGGATGCGAGAAATTTCATATTCCCCGTCCTCCACCACCGGAGGAACAGAGGCAGAGGCGTCACCATCCGACACAACAGCTTTTTTTAACAGAGAGACATGAAAGACCGGATTAATTCTCCAGGAGGTAGGAACCTCCAACCTAACAGCAGATTGGTTGACAACCTGAAGCACCTTAAAGGGCCCTACAAACTTGGGACCCAATTTCTTAGAAGGAATCCTCAACCGCAGATTCCTAGAGGACAACCAAACCATGTCACCAACAGCGAACAAAACCTCCTGTCGTTTCCTATCAAAGTAGTCTTTAGATTTTCTGTTGGCCTCCTGAAGATTACCACGCACATCCGTCCAAACTCTTTCCAAATCACCGGAAAAATTCTCCTCCTCAGGCACGGCAGATCCCAACTTGGAGAACGACCCAAACGACGGATGTCTCCCAGAACAACAAAAAAAAGGCGAACAACCAGCAGAAGAAGATGTATGATTGTTCAGAGCAAATTCGGCAAGTGGCAGAAACTCAGACCACCCCTCTTGATTGTCTGCCACAAAACAACGCAAGAACTGCTCAACATCCTGGTTTTTCCTTTCTGTCTGGCCATTAGATTCAGGATGATATCCGGACGAAAACGACAAATGAATTCCCAACCTGTCACAAAAGGCACGCCAAAAACGAGCCACGAACTGAGGACCCCTATCAGAAACAATGTCAGTAGGAACGCCATGAAGTCTGACAATTTCCTTGACAAAGGCCTTAGCGAGAGTTTTAGCGCAGGGCAGTTTGACGAAGGGAACCAAGTGACACATCTTGCTAAAACGGTCCACGACCACCCAGATGACAGTAAAACCCTCAGAGGGGGGAAGGTCAGTTATAAAGTCCATAGCCAAATGTGTCCAAGGAGCACTGGGGACCTCCAAAGGACAAAGCAACCCCGCAGCAGGAGTATGTGAGGACTTAGATCTAGCACATATAGTACATTGGCACACCCACTTAATGACTTCCTTCTGCCATCCAGGCCACCAAAAACTGCGACCCACCAGTCTCTTGGTCTCAGAGATTCCGGGATGACCTGCCAACCGAGATTCGTGACACTCAACAAACAAATCTCTCCTAAAGGTCCCAGGCACAAACAACCTCCCATGAGGAGTGTTAGATGGGGCATTCTCCTGAGCTTTAAGAATCTCATCTTCCAAAACGGAGTCTAAAGCAGCTATCACAACACCTTCTTGTAAAATGTTTTCCTCTTTCTCAGCACCGACTATGGGAGAAAAACTGCGAGACAAGGCATCCGCCTTAACATTCTTAGTACCAGGGATGTAAGTAACGGAGAAATTAAACCGCGAGAAAAACAGTGCCCACCTAGCCTGACGGGCATTCAGGCGCTTGGCAGCGTCAAGATATATCAGATTTTTATGATCCGTAAGAACCTGAACGGGAAATTCCGCACCTTCCAAGAAGTGGCGCCAGTGTTCAAATGCGAGTTTAATAGCCAATAATTCCCGATTACCAATATCGTAATTCAATTCAGTCTCCGAAAAATTTTTTGAAAAAAATGCACAGGGATGTAATCCATCCCCGTTATCCTGAGACAATACTGCGCCAACCCCCACAGAGGAAGCATCAACCTCAACCAAAAACGGCCTAGTAACATCAGGCTGCATAAGGATGGGAGCAGAGGTGAACCTCTCCTTGAGATACACAAAAGCTTCAATGGCCTCAGAAGACCACTGAACCGCATCAGCACCTTTCCTGGTGAGATCAGTCAGAGGTTTGACAATACTAGAAAAATTTTTTATGAATTTTCTATAGTAATTGGCGAAACCCAAAAACCTCTGTATCGATTTCAAACCAATAGGCCTAGGCCATTCCTGCACAGCCTGAACCTTAACCGGATCCATCTCAAAACCTTTGCTGGAGATAATGTAGCCCAAAAAACTAATTCTCTGTACAGCGAACTCACATTTCTCCAGCTTAGCAAAAAGCGAATTGTCCATTAATAACTGTAATACCTCACGTACGCTCCGCCAATGAGACTCCAGATCTGGCGAATAAATCAAAATGTCATCCAAATACACAACCACATTTTTACCGATCAAAGGTCTAAGGATGTCATTAATCAGATTCTGAAAAAATGCAGGAGCATTAGTAAGACCAAAAGGCATAACCAGATTCTCAAAATGACCCACAGGAGTGTTAAAAGCAGTCTTCCATTCATCACCCTCCTTCATGCGCAACAGATTGTATGCCCCCTTAAGGTCAATTTTAGAGAACCACTTGGCCCCCAATAACTGGTTAAACAGATCAGGAATCAATGGCAGTGGGTAAGGATTGCGTACCGTAATTTTGTTAATCTCACGAAAATCCAGACAAGGACGTAAACCGCCGTCCTTTTTTTTTACAAAAAAAAATCCAACCGCCACAGGAGACTTAGAGGGCCTAATGTGACCGGCGGCCAAACTTGTCTGTATGTATTCCTCCAAAGCCTTCCTCTCAGGAATAGTAAGGTTAAATAAACGACTTTTAGGAAGAGTCGCTCCAGGGACAAATTCAATAGAACAATCATAGTCTCTATGGGGAGGCAAAACCTGCGATTCTTTCTCAGAAAAAACTCTCCAAAAATCCTGAATAGGAACAGGCAATTCTCCCCTATCCAAAGCTGCAATACGCCCGTTACAACACTTGTCATAACATTTATGGCTCCAGGATTTAATTTCACTGGTAGACCAATCCAGTACAGGATTGTGCAATTTTAACCAGGGCAAACCCAATATTACTGGAGAAGGCAAGTTATTCAACACTACCAAATCCAATTTCTCATGGTGAACACCATTAATAGTGAGAGGAAATTCACTGACCTTGAGAGTAATATTCTTCAAAGGGGAGCCATCCACAGAAACCACAGCAATGGGGGATGATAAAGGTTCAGGTTTTAAATTGAGTTTTTCCACGAATCCCCCATCAATAACATTCAGTGTAGACCCGCAATCAACAAACACCCGAAATTCCATTAATTTTTCCTGAGCAATCGTGGAAGCAGCTAAAAATATACCCTTGGAATTTAAACAGGCAATACGGGCGTGACTGACCATTTTTTTTTCTTTCTTCATACGAAGCTCACAGCCTTTAATCAAATGACCAGATTTCCCGCAATAGAAACACAAGCCTTCTGAAAAACGACGGTGTTTTTCTTGAGAGCGAGGTGCCACCGATCCAATCTCCATCGGTTCACCACTGTTAGTACACACATTATCATAACCAGAAACTGACATAGCAGAGGATTTACTCTCATTAACCCTAGCACGCAGTCTTCTATCCACCCGTATAGCTAATTGCATAGCCTGTTGCAAATCCTCAGGTGTAGGATAAGCAATTAGCAGGTCTTTAACCTTTTCACTGAGCCCAGCAAGAAATAGACTTTTCAGAGCAGAATCGTTCCACCCTGTTTGAGTGGACCAACGACGAAAATGTGTACAATATTTTTCCATATTACCTGATCCTTGTTTTAAACGTCTCAACTCAGTCTCAGCTGATGCCACACGGTCAGGATCATCATATAATAGTCCTAAAGCAGAAAAAAAACTATCCACTGATCTGAAGCATGTATCACTAGGTTGCAAAGAAAAGGCCCACTCCTGAGGCTCTTTGCGCAAAAGTGACATTATGAACCCTACGCGCTGGGATTCATCCCCAGAGGACTTGGGTCTCAAACGAAAATACAATAAGCAAGCATTTTTAAATGAAAAAAATTCTCGATGTTCACCAAAAAATAAATCCGGCAAACATACCTTAGGCTCCAAGAAATATGCTCCAGGACAGTTACTCACGTGCTGACGGAGCTCGGCCACTTCCAGAGAGAGTCCCTGCAGGTGTTTAGCCAAATCCTGAACTGACACCATGATGGAACAAAAAAAAATCTTTCCTTAGAGAATTTACAGGCTGGACTTACTGTTATGTTCTGCTACCAAAGCTAAGGAAAGAGAGGAGATCTGTCCCTACTATAAGACTCAACTGAATCCCTACGATGTAACAGGGAACCTGATCCTGCGATCAGACCTGCTAAAGTCCTAATCTAGTCTGTACGGAGACCTATAGATTTGGGGAGGGAATCCCTACAAGTACTAAGGACTGGGAGGAATATGGGACACCTCCTAACAGAAATAGTAGCAGACAGACGAACAAACAAAATAGATAGAATATAGAGGTCCGTAGACCAAGCAAACTAACAGAGTTAGATACAGAGCACAGGCTAGCTAGAAAGTAGATATACAATGAAGTCCAGCAAAGCCAGAAGGGCGGAGCAGGATTAAATAGGCCAACAAGGTCATGTGACCAGCAAAGGAAAAAAAACCTAACAGCAAGGTTCTAACAGGCAGGAGGCGTGTTAACTCCTGCTCTCAGCAGGAACTTACAGGCCACCGTACCTGGGTGACCCCGCGGTCATCTTTTGGCTCGGGTGGTCACCATGGAGACCATCGGCACAACGCAATCACAATCGCGTTGTGCCGATCAAAGCAGAGAGGGAGCTCCTTCTCTCTGTAAGCCGATCAATGTTGGTGTTATTGACAGCGGCATCAGAGGGGTTAAACGCTCCCCCAATCGCCCGTAATGCCCCCGCCACCTGTCTTCGCAAGTTCAACTGTATCGGCATCCTGGTGCTTCTTCCTCAATTATTCTTCCTCAGCTTCTGACTAGAGATGAGCGGTGTTCGACTCGAACTGTTCGCCAATCTCAAATTCTAGCTGTTTTGGGTGGTGTTCGAGTCGTTAGACGAACTCGAACGATTTGCAAAAAATTTGGCTGTTCGAGGTTATGTTCGATAACTGTTCGTGCACCAAAAGCGTAACTGGATTTTTTCACAGTAATACTGTTAATCAATGTTAATAGACAGTTTCAGTGTAGAGTGGGCGGGGGGAGGGGCAGGGGATGGATCTCTGCAGAAATAATGCCGATCTCCATTTTCTTTTTTCTTTCCCCCATTTACAGTGGGGCGGTGCAGTCTGTCAGCCGATCAACAGCGCACATACGCAGCAAAGTGCTTTTTTTTCACACAAGCATGGGCATGTGTCATTGGCTGTGTATGTCACATGTCCTTGCCCTATAAGACCAAGCCATTTTCCCCGTCGCCACCATTTTCTCACTGCTGCAGCTGAGTGCTGCTGTGGGCGCTATACAGTATAACTGTGTGAATTGCGAGCGAATTTCCAGTTACATAGAGAGATAGGTTTAGGGAGTAGGGACTAGTTGTAATTGCAGCCCTTTTGAGGGCTAGGTTACAGCAGTTCATAGCACTTTTTGCCAGGAAGGTCTGTGCCAGTGCTGTGCAAGTGTTTTTCACAGTATTTGGTGAAATGTAGCCCAGCCAATCCTTTTGGGCCTGTAGCAGTGTCTGTTAGTCATTGGAGTAGCCTATCTGTGTTGCAAGCTACACCACCTGTGTATCTAATACCAATTTTTTACTGCATCTAAATCAGCCAATCCTTTTGGGCCTGTAGCAGTGTCTGGTAGTCAGTGGAGTAGCCCATCTGAAGCAAGCTACACCACCTGTGTATCTAATAACAATTTTTTACTGCATCTAAACCAGTAAATCCTTTTGAGCAGTGTCTCGAAGTCAGCGGAGTAGCCCACCTGTGAAGGAAGCTACATCGCCTGTGTATCTAATTCTAATTTTTTACTGCATCTAACCCAGGAAATCTTTTTGGGCCTAGTAGCAGTGTCTGGTAGTCAGCGGAGTAGCCCACCTGTGAAGGAAGCTACACCGCCTGTGTATCTAATTCTAATTTTTTACTGCATCTAACCCAGGAAATCTTTTTGGACCTAGGAGCAGTGTCTGGTAGTCAGCGGAGTAGCCCACCTGTGAAGGAAGCTACACCGCCTGTGCATCTAATTTCTAATTTTTTACTGCATCTAACCCAGGAAATCTTTTTGGGCCTAGTAGCAGTGTCTCGTAGTCGGCGGAGTAGCCCACCTGTGAAGGAAGCTACACCGCCTGTGTATCTAATTCTAATTTTTTACTGCATCTAACCCAGGAAATCCTTTTGGGCCTAGTAGCAGTGTCTCGTAGTCATTGGAGTAGCCCAGCTGTGAAGCAAGCTACACAGCCTGTGTATCTAATAACAATTTTTTACTGCATCTAACCCAGCCAATCATTTTGGGCTAGTAGCAGTGTCTCGTAGTCAGCGGAGTAGCCCATCTGAAGCAAGCTACACCACCTGTGTATCTAATAACAATTTTTTACTGCATCTAACCCAGGAAATCCTTTTGGGCTAGTAGCAGTGTCTCGTAGTCAGCGGAGTAGCCCATCTGAAGCAAGCTACACCGCCTTTGTATCTAATAACAATTTTTAACTGCATCTAGCCCAGGCAATAATGTGGGCCTAGTAGCAGTGTCTGCTAGTCAGCGGAGTAGCCCAGCTGTTAAGCAAGCTACACCGCCTGTAGATCTAATTACAAATTTTTAACTGCACCTAGCCCAGGCAATAATTTGGGCCTAGTAGCAGTGTCTGCTAGTCAGCAGAGTAGCCCAGCTGTTAAGCAAGCTACACCACCTGTAGATCTAATTACAAATTTTTAACTGCATCTAGCCCTGGCAATACTTTGGGCCTAGTAGCAGTGTCTGCTAGTCAGCGGAGTAGCCCAGCTGTTAAGCAAGCTACACCGCCTGTAGATCTTATTACAAATGTTTAACTACATCTAGCCCAGGCAATACTTTGGGCCTAGTAGCAGTGTCTGCTAGTCAGCGGAGTAGCCCAGCTGTTAAGCAAGCTACACCGCCTGTAGATCTAATTACAAATTTTTAACTGCATCTAGCCCAGGCAATACTTTGGGCCTAGTAGCAGTGTCTGCTAGTCAGCGGAGTAGCCCAGCTGTTAAGCAAGCTACACCACCTGTGCTTTGGACACTTAATTTTTTCAAAGGAAACGCTTCGGCCCCCGGGACACTCAGTCAAGAGCATCGGGGAGGCGCCCCAAGGCAAAGGGGCTGGGACTGGCGGTAGCACGCCTTGCGGCGGACCGCCAAGCTCGATCCTTATAAAAGCTTTTTAACTGTAGCAGCTTTAGTGGACGCTACTGGAGCTGGAATTACCGCGGCTGCTGGCACCAGACTTGCCCTCCAATAGATCCTTGTAAAAGGATTTAAAGTGTACTCATTCAAATTACAGAGCCAATTTAAATTACAGAGCTTAGACCTGCCTCCACCGCGGGGGGTTTCGACCAACCAGTGGACAGGCACCAGTATTGGGAGAGGGGGGCTAGTCGTCAGGGTCCACCGCGGTTCTGGCACAAACCCGGCGACACGGAGGTCGCACGGGCAGGAACGGCCTAGCCGTGTCGGCTTCGCACTCCAGCATAGTCCCTCTGCCTGCTCGCGCCCGTAACCTCAAAGGGATGCGCAAGCGGCTTTTCTTCCCAGGGCTGTTCCCCGCCCAGCAGGAACTTGGGGGAGCTCAGGTCAGCCTTCCACCGTACTCCCTTACCTCCCTCGCCCTCTTTCCTTCTTCCGTTCTCCATCTAACCCCTCGGCTCTGTGGTGTCAGCTCTCCCTCCAGCTCTCTCCTTCTCACAGGTGGACTACCGCGTGTATTCACACTGTGGTGAATCTTTTGGGCCCAGGCATAAGAAGTCGTCGAGGTAATGGATAATATGTGCCCCCTTAGAAACGTCCATGACGACCCATTCGAAGAAGCAACTAAACGCCTCAAATAGTGAGCAGGATATGGAGCACCCCATGGGCAAACAGCGATCTATATAGTATGCTCCTTCTCAGAAGCAGCCCAATAGGCGGACACTATTCGGAGGTACAGGTAGTAAGTAACTGGAACGCCACCTCAATGTCTGTTTTGGCCATTAGGGTGCCCCTTCCCAACTTCTTGACACGTCTGATTGCCTTGTCAAAGCAGGTACAGTATATACTACTGTACTTGGTTCCGCGTCGATGTTTTAATTTACTGACCTGCCCCTTGGATATGACAAATGGTGGATTAGTCCGAATGTATTGGGTTCCGTTTTTGGCACGACTCCCAACAGGGATACCACTACGTCTTGTAAGGAAAGTGTTCTGAATGGAACCGCCATTGTACCTAAAGATATTTCTTTTCTTAATTCTCTTGTCACGACGTCTGGGTCTTGGTAGGCTGATTTTAGATTTTTACTCCAGCCTTTCTTGATTTTAGAAGGGTATGACATGCCTATATCTGTGTCTCCTCCTCCTTTTACTCCTCCACCTCTTTTCTTTTCGCATGACTATATGTACTTGTCACTTTTCCATGTGTTAGTTGTGTCTTCTGAGCAGTTTGTCAGCTTTTGGACACCTTTGAAGGTGTTTTCTATGTGTTTTCTATGTGTTTCTATGCGTTTTTGTTTGCCTGCCATTGGTTTTAACAGTGTTCGACGGTGTTCAATGAACCGTTCGGCGAACATGCCGGTGTTCGACGAACCGTTCGGCGAACATGCCGGTGTTCGATGAACCGTTTGGCGAACATGCCGGTGTTCGACGAACCGAACCCGAACACTACGGGGGTGGCTCAACACTACTTCTGACATCTCAGCGCAGCGGGCGCAATGACGTCACTACATGATGCCCACTGCGCTGAGTTGTGCAGGTGCTTCAGAACACTCGCTGCAGAGACCAGAGCAGAGGAGGAACAAGGAGAAGAGGTGATTATTGTTGTTTTTTTTTGTTGTTTTTTAATCAATGAGTACATTGTGGTGGACATAATACTGTATAGAGGACTATGGGGAATGCATTATACTATATGGAGGACTATGGGGAGTGAATTATACTATATGGAGGACTACGGGGTGCATTATACTATATTGAGGACTATGGAGTGCATGATACTATATGGAAGACTATGGGCAATGCACTATACTATATGGAGAACTATGGGGAAAGCATTATACTATATGGAGGACTACGGGGTGCATTATACTATATGGAGGACTATGAGGAGTGCATTATACTATATGGAGGACTATGGGAAGTGCATTATACTGTATGGAAGACTATGGGGAGTGTATTGTACTATATGGAGAACTATGAGGAGCGCATAGTACTATATGGTGGACTATGGGGAGTGCTTTATACTGTATGGAGGACTATGGAGGGTGCGTTATACTATATGGAAGACTATGTGGAGTTCATTGTACTATATGGAGGACTATGGTGGTGCATTATACTATAGTGAGGACTATGGGAAGTGCATTATACTATATGGAGGACTATGGGGTGCAGTATACTTTATAGTGGACGATGGGGTGCGGTATACAATATGGAGGATTATGGGGCACATTATACTATTTGGAGGGATATGTGGGAGCCATTATAATATTTTATGGAGGGCTATGTGGAGGCCATTGTATAGTATGCAAGCAATTATATAGTGTGAAGGTTTGTGTGGGGTCCATCATACTGTGTTGAGGGCTGTGTGGGGGTCTTTATTATTATTACTATCATAGCGCTTTATATGTGAAAAGGAGTGTACATAATAAAAAACAAGTACAATAATAGTGAACAAAATAAGTCACTGACTGGTACAAGAGGAGAGAGGACCCTGTCCGCAAGGGCTCACAGTCTACAAGGGATGGTTGAGGATACAGTGGTGAGGGTAGAGGTGGTCGTGCAGAGGTATGGTGAATCGAGGGTTACTGCAAGTTGTAGGCTTGTCGGAAGAGTTAGGTCTTCAGGTTACTTTTGAAGCTTTCCTCTGTAGCCGAGAGTCTGATATTGTTACTGGGCCGGGTGGTGGAACCTCTGTGCTTCGGTGCAAGGAGGTACCAGAGGGGCGTGACTAAGTGCCTACTCGGCCTGACCAAGGTTGCACGGTGGCTCAATTGACTCCGTGAACCAGGGAGGGACCGAGCAGGGGGACCTAGTGCCACTCTGGGACCGACCTTGTGTGAGAGCAGGTGGCTCCCACGGGTCAGATGGCTGGAACTGACCGGTACAGCTGACGGGTGGTCTGGGTAGATAAGCAGGCTGGTTCGGCAGATAGCCAGACGGGTGCTCCGGGTAGGCAGGCTGGCGGGCACGGCAGGTTACAGGCAGGTGCTCCAGGTAGGCTGGCGGGTACGCACTACAGGTAACAGGCACGTGCTTCCAGGTAAGCAGGCTGGTGAGTACAGCAGGTAACTGGCAGGCAGACTGGTGAGCAGGACTGACAGGCAGACTGGCGGGCAGGACTGACAGGCAGCGGGACCTGAGGGCTGAAGCAAGTGTTAGCACACAGAACAACAACCTTGCACAGGCACCTCCATATTGGAGGAGATGCTTTAAATAGAGGAAGTCCTCCGGCCATTGGCCGGGGACTTTTTAGGATGGCGTGCGCGGCCCCTTTAAGAGGGAGGGAGTGCTCGTGCGCGCGCCCTAAGCACAGTGCCCGGGAAGCTGCACGCTGTGCGCGCCACAGTAGCTGCAGGGCGGGAGCCGGAAGACGCCAGACCAGGGCCGTGGCGGTGAGAGGAAAGGCGTCTCTGCCCGGCAGGAGGCAGAGACGCCGATGCTACAGATATGTTGGGGTAGAGACTTCCAGAGTAAGGGGTATGCATGGGAAAAATCTTGTATGCGATTGGGGTTGGGGTCACCATACTTTGCCAGGGGAGTTGAGGTGGAGTACAGTCGGGTCATCTGTCACACACGGTGTGGGAAAGACTAAGTGCAACACGAAGGGATGAGGGTAAGGAAGCCCAGACCATGAGGTGAGCTGAGTTCATTGGACATGAGCTCACCTCATGCACGTCACTGACAGCGTGGGTGAATTCTCTCACGCTGACCGCATGCGCAGAAGAATTCTCCCACGCTGTCAGTGATGTGCATGAGGTGAGCTGAGCTGATTGGAAATGAATTCGGCTCATCTGGATGCCGTCACAGCCAGACACTGAGGAGCGCAAGCATGCCTGCGCGTCTCAGTGTCTGCGGCATGGCAAGCTGGATGGCAGCTTTCGGCTGTGATCCAGCCTGTCATGTGAATGTAGCAGAGCTGGAGCCATCCTGGGAACCATGGAAAGGTAAGGATGAGGTTGCTTTATTATTTTACTTTTATTGCAGGAGATCGTTGGCTTCAGCTGGAATGGGCGTGATGGTAAGTATGGTTTAATTTAGAACAATAAAGAATTGTGTGTTTATTTCAATTAAAGGACTTTATTCTGGGTGTTTGTGGGTTATTTTTTAACTTTGACTATGGGGTTAGTAATGGGGGTGTCTTATAGACGCCTCTCTATTACTAACCTGGGCTTGATGTCAGCTGGCATTATAATCTGACATTAACCCCAGCCCTATTACCCCACTGCCACCGCTACAGGGCAGTGGGAAGAGCGAGGCTAAGTGCCAGAATTGGCGCATCCTTTGGATGCGCTATTTCTGGGGCGGCTGACGGCTGCTGTTTCTAGCCTGGGAGGGGGCCAATATTCATGGCACCCTTCCTGGGCTATTAATATCAGCCCCCAGCTGTCTGCCTAGCCTTTGCTAGCTATTAAAATAGGGGGGACCCCACATCATGCTTTTGGGGGTCCCCCATTTTAATAGCTAGTAAAGGCCAGGTATTCAGCTGGGGGCTGATATTAGTAGCCTGGGAAGCTCCGTGAGTATTACCCCCTTCCCAGACTTCAAACATCTGCCCCAGCCGTCTGCTTAACCTCCGCTAGAGACTAAAATTACGGGGAACCCCACGCCAATTTTTTTTTTAATAAGTCCTTTATTTTAACACTAAATGACAAGTACAGTAATCAACACTATCACTGTACTTCTTATATATGTGACTGACATGTTTCTATGTATCTAATCTATGTGTGATGCTCTATTCTTTCTATTCTAAATTGTCGGGTACCGATGCTGAATTGCCGGCCGGCTTTTTTAAAGAGACGGTGCATGAAAACACTATTATTTTTTTTAATAAATCCTTTAACACTAAATGACAAGTACAGTAAGCAACACTGTCACTGTACTTCATATATATGTGGCTGACATGTTTCTACCTATCTAATCTATGTGTGATGTTCTATTCTTTCTGTTCAAAATTGTCGGGTACCGGTGTATGCCGCTGCTGAATTGCCGGCTTTTCATGTAATACATTCTACATTATTCTTAGTTGTTTTCCTTCATGTAGAATTAACCTACAAGGAAAGAAATGGTTTATTTTCATTCCGATATTTGTGTCCCATTGACTTGCATTGGTTTCCGGTATCGGAATCGGCGATATCCAATATTTTTTGGGTATCGGTCCGATCCAATCCGATCCGATATGTCCCGATATCGGAAGGTATCACTCAACACTAGTGAGGACTCAAGAGGTTCGACATATTTCATGAGCAGAGACCTGTGAAAGACATTGTGGATCTTAAGGGCCTGAGGTAGCTCAAGACGAAACACTGCTGGGTTTACGACGGCGGTTATTTTATAGGGACCAATAAATCTAGGTCCCAGCTTCCAAGAAGGAACCTTCAACTTGATATTCCTGGTAGACAACCACACAAAGTCATTCACATTCAGGTCCGGACCTGGCAATCGTCTCCTATCAGCCATATGTTTGTACCTGTGTCCCATGACCTTCAAATTACTCAGAACCCCCCCTCCAGACCGAGGAGAGCGATGAAGCAAAACGTTCCTCCTCAAAAACTCCCGAAGCCCCTCCCCCACTAAAAGTACCAAACTGTGGATGGTAACCGTATGCACCAAAGAACGGTAGATTCTTGATGATGATTATTAATAGCAAATTCTGCAAGCGGTAAATCCTCCTGATTTTCGGTGACAAAACACCTGAGGTAAGTCTCCAAATTCTGATTAACACGCTTGGTATGTTCATTCGACTGAGGATGAAAGGCAGAGGAAGATGACAGCTGCACCCCTAGTCAAGAACAGTTCACTTTCCAGAACTTGGAAACAAACTGGGTCCCCCGATCTGACACCATCTGAAGCTTCACGATCTAATTTATAAACACCTGAGCAAGAGTCTTGGCATTCGGAAGTGCCGCTAATGCGACGAAGTGAACCATTTTAATGAACCTATCTACAACCACCAAAACCACCGTTTTGCCTGCAGATACCGGTAGGTCAGTAATTAAATCCATGGACAAGTGTCTTCATGGCCTGCTAGGAATAGGTAGCGGAAGAAGAGTACCAGACAGGCGGGTATGCAATACTTTAGAACTCGCGCAAATACTACAAGCAAATACGTGTTCAACCACATCCCGATGCAACCCCAGCCACCAAAAACTATGCGAAAGGAGGTCCGCAGTTGCCTTAACACCTGCATGACCAGCAAGCACAGAGTTGTGTTGTTCCTAAAATACTTTTCGGCGCAGATTAGATGGTACAAATAACCTTCCTGAAGGGCAGGAGGCAGGGGTGTCCCCCTGAGCCTCCAACACCTCACCCTCCAGTTCAGGGTACAATGCCAAAATGACTACCCCCTCCTGTAAAATCAGGGCAGGGTTCTCATGGTTACCACCACCAGGGAAGCTCCCGGACAAAGCATCAGCCTTGACATTTTTGACCTCTGGATGGAAAGTGAAAACAAAATTGAACCTAGTAAAAAAAAAAACAGAGACCATCTAGCTTGCCTAGGGTTGAGACGTTTAGCCGATTGAAGATATGACAGGTTCTTATGGTCAGAGATAACAGTAATAGGATGGACAGCCCCCTCCAACCAATGTCGCCATTCTTCGAACGCCAATTTAGTCACCAAAAGCTACCTATTATCCACGTCATAATTTCTCTCAGCCGAAGATAATTTCTTAGAAAAAAAAGCGCATGGACGCCATTTACCATGGGTCGGACCCGGAGACAACACAGCCCCAACCCCCACCTCCGACGCATCAATTTCCACAATAAAGGATTGGGAAACAATGGGTTGACTGAGTATAGGTACCGTGGCAAAACAGCTCTTTAGGGAGGAAAAAGCCTGCATTTTCCAAATCCGACCATTTGGAAAAATCAGACCCCTTCCTTGTCATGTCAGTTAGGGGTTTCACAATTACTGAATAATTTTGGATGAATTTCCGGTAAAAATTAGTAAAGCACAGAAAACATTGTAGAGTCTTTAGGTTCTCGGGACAGTCCCATTCAAAGACTGCGCGGATCTTCTCCGGATCCATCCAAATACCCGAAGATGACAACAGGTACCCCAAAAACTGCACCTCCTGGACGGTGAAAACAAACTTTTCTAGTTTTGCATATAGTTTGTTATCCCTTATCTGAAGCACCTGTCTAACATGCCCCCGATGTGTCTCAAAATCAGGTGAGTAAACCAAAATATAATCCAGATAGACCATCACAAACCTGCCCACCAAATGATGGAAAATATCATTAATGAAATGCTGGAACATCACAGGTGCATTGGTCAAACTGAAAGGCATAACCACACTCTCAAAATGCCCTTCAGGGGTATTAAACTCTTTTTTCCATTCACCCCCCTCTCTCATTCTAACCAAATTGTAGGCTCCCCTTAAATCCAACTTGGAGAACACCTTAGCTTTCACAACCTGGCTGATTAATTCTGGAATCAGAGGAAAAGGGGATGGATCCTGGATGGTAATTTGATTTAATTCCAGGAAATCTAAACAGGGACGTAGACCGCCATCTTTTTTCTTCACGAAGAAGAACCCTGCCGCCACGGGCGAAGATGAAAGTCTGATATGTCCCTTCTCCAGACTTTCCGCAATGAAATCCTTCATGGCTTGTCTCTCAGGGCCAGAAAGATTATACAGTCTGGACTTCGGTAGTTTAGCTCCGGGGGTCAGGTTAATAGGACAGTCATATGCATGATGAGGAGGCAATTCCTGACACCTTCTCTCAGAAAAAACATCCTCAAAACCAGACAAAAATGCTGTAGAGACTGTAGAAACGGAAATATTTAAACAGTTGTCATGGCAGTAATCTCCCCACTCAATGATCTCCCTGGATTGCAAATCCACCAACGGATTATGTTTCACCAACCAGGGTAGACCCAAAACAATTGATGTGGGAAGACCGTCCAGGACATAGCAAGGAATTATCTCACAATGGACCGACACCCCCCTCAGTTTTATACCATGTACAATCTGAGTCAGAGCGCTCTGTGCAAGTGGCACTGAGTCAATGGCAAAGATGGTAATGGGCTTAGCTAAATTACAGGAAGCAAGACCATGAGTTCTCACAAACTCAGTATCAATCATGCTGACTCCATCTCCACTGTCAACAAACACAGAAATTTTCTCGGTTTTGCTCTCTAGCATCACCTCTGCTGTCAAGACAAACCAGGAACTGCAGGTTGACAACAAATACACCCCTTGCTTATCCAACTCCAGACTACCAAGGGTTAACCGAGTTTCCTTCTGCTTAGAAATCGAAGGACTGGCCCCAATAAAATGTCCCTTTTTTCCACAAAAAAACCCATACACCCTTCTTTTTGCGGATCTCCGGGGAAATGTACGATGCAGAGGCACCCCCTAACTGCATGGGTTCTTCCATCTCCCCCCGTACTGGTTAACCGCCAGACCGCCCCCCCAGGCAACAGAGCATTACCCCGAAAAGAAGACTCCGGAGAAGGTGGTGTCACTCACCTATCCCGAAGGCGACTATCAACATGTATAGTCAACGACATGGCAGCCTCCAAGGACTCTGGGGTTTCATATACTGCCAAAGCATCTTTCAACTTTTCAGTAAGGCCCTGACAAAATTGGCTTCTAAGAGCTGGGTCATTCAATTTTGTATCAGTTGCCCATCTGCGGAATTCGAAGCTGTACGTCTCCACTGACTGATTCCCCTGATGAAGACGATGCAACCTGGACTCAGCCAAGGAGATTCGGTCAGGGTCATCATAAACGAGGGCTAGAGCCCCGAAAAAACCCTCCACAGACTGGAGAAAAACCGAACCCTGCTGCGAAGAGCCCAGGATTTAGGATCTTCTTGCAGCAGTGAGATCACAATTCACACTCGTTGCTCCTCATCTCCAGAGGAGTAAGGAAGAAGTTCAAAATACAGTTTGAAAGCTACCTTGAACACAAAAAACTTGTCCCTACCTCAGGAAAACCTGTCCGGGAGGGCAACCTTGGGTTCTAGCTGGACCGGACTACCTGCAGAGACCCCAATATTAGGGACCTGCAGCCGCTGTTGCTGCTGCTGAACCTCATAGCGGAGGTCAGTCACTTCCACAGACAGCCTGTGCAGCTGCTCTGACAGCTCAGCAATGGGATCCATGAACCAAGAAAAAACAACCACGGCTGGAAAAAAAAACACACACACACACACACACAAAAAAAAAAAACACGTGTCAGGTTTTTTTTCTATATATCCATGGCCGGTGATAATGTCATGCACAGTGTGCTATAGACTAAGTGCAACATGAAGGGATGAGGGGAAGGAAGCCCAGACACTAGGGAAAGGGGGAGTGGAGACCCCTAGGCAGATCTAATAACACCCAGCCTACCCTACCGTCCCTGTATTGGTTCCACCACAATCACTGAGCAGGAAACCTAAGCCCTGTATATCCCTAGAGCTAGGCCCTTGATAGGGGGGTGAGCACTGGTCAGTCCCCACTATAAACTAAAGACAATAAGAGAGATAAACAAAGGGGGGAAAACTTAGCTTGAGCAGACACCAGAGAAATAACACCAAACGTCCTCCTAGAGCACCAAAGAGGAAGCTAGCCGACTGCTAAAGCTCCAAGCCTTCACAAGGGAAAATGAGAATATCACCGGCGACTCCCTGAAGCAGACTGAGAGTTTATAAACACCCAGACCAGGGTGTGTCGATCAGAGCAGGAGGGAGGTTGCCACTGGGTCCAAAAGTGAGAAGGATTAAGAAGGCGTCTGCAATGTCAAACACAGTGACCTTCTGCAGCCAGATGCAGAGCAATTGTCTGTTACATCTGACACACCCGTTACATCATCATACTGTGCGTATGGAGGGTACTTTGGAGGAATTCACTGTGGGGGTATCATACTGTGTTTGTGAGGCACTTTTGTTTGCATCATACTTTATAGGTGCAATGAAAGGGGAATCTAGGGCTTCAGTATGAGGTAAATTACTTTGTAAAGGCTGAAAAGTTGTGATATATGCTCTTCTGTGACCCCACCAAATATTAATTATTTTTTTGTTGCTGGGGGAGGACCCAATTAGAACTTCTGCTATGGGGCCCAATGATTTCTATGTACGCCCCCGGCCCTTAGGAATCATGTTTCATAAATGAGCTGGATGGAATCTGTGATACTGTAAAAGGCTGTTAGTGACAGTTTTCTTGTGAAAGAAAGTTGTCTGAAGTTTGTCAACCTTGATGAAGATCTTCAAACCAAAAATTCTATAGAAACAGTGGAAAGTTGTGAAGTCAAGAATATGTTCAAATAATTACATAATTGAGCCAAAAAATGTTGCCATGCAAGCTGCCATGCCTACAGCAACAAATTGATATCTATGAAATGGCACCAAACAAGCACATGCTACTGAAAAGCCGCCAAACAAAGCACGGAATTCTCCTCCCACCACCCTCAGAAAAGGTTGGATTAAGAGAGGGTTTAGTGCATTTGATTGTAGAATTTATGGTCAAAACAAAATAATTTCAAGCATCTTCACAAAGACTGACAACCCTTACCACAATGGATCATCATTGGGGATTATCCACAAACTTATGCTCCCTTGGTAGCTTGTAGAAGGTAAGAACTTCCAAGTTTTCTGTAGCCAAGAAATCTCTTTCTTTTTTTGCCACAATCTCATTTTGAAAAGCCATAAACAGTTCAATTTGAACTTAAAGATCTCCAAGGGTTCTAAGGACAGGTTACTGTATAAAGACGTATTATTCAATGGGCCTTAAAATAATATTTCCCCGTTTGTTGATGAAACCATCATTTTTTTCAAGGCCTAACAAAGTAGACCTCTTCAATCCCGTTAAAATAACTCCCGTATGATAATCGAATTAAAAGTTATATATGTCCCATTATGTAGCAATGAAAAAGATTTGTACAGCTGGGGAAAGACTAAAGGAGGGTACAGACAGATAAGGAGTAAAACATCGAATTTTCTGCATACTTGCATTTTAATTTTCCAGTAGCAGGGCCAGTAGATCCTGAAATACCTCTTGTTCATTTTCCAGTAGAGTGTCCACTACAGATGGGTGGTGGAACAGCAATTTGAATGTAAGATGCCTGCAAAAAAGATAGCACTTATTGATAAGCTCAAATGTATCTAAGTGATGCATTGGTGAAAATATTAGTCCCTTTTGTAATGCAGATTTTTCTTGATCAGATAAAATAAATGGAGAGAGGCTAAGAATTTGTAAATCACCAATATTCATACTAGACAACAGTTATTCACTGGATCCTAATGTCTGCAGCTGGAGTGTTTCCCCTTTTGTAAGATGGGGACCAATCATTGTTCATGAGACCTTGTTTTCTGCGGTTTACCAGATCTTTTCCCCCTTTCTCTGCCGCCCTCTTTATAGCTTGCTCCTGAAGATAAAATAAATCACTTGAGAATGGTTCGGTGGAGGAGGTAGAAAGATCTGTAAACAATGCTGTTAAAGGAGCCTTTCTAATATTTTTCTGATTCAAATTTTCTAATTTCACTAAAAACGTATACTTAACTCATTATACACATGAAACATTCGCTTTAAATCATTCTGTCTGTTGTGACACCCTAATGATCCCCTTCTCCTATAACATTCTTTACTGCAAACTATGTGTCATCAAATTGTTGGTAAAAAAATGTCTATATTGTCCAAGCTTTATCTTCTTGTGTGATTCAATGACTCTGAATGGAACAAAAGCTTTTTCATTGTCAAAAAAGAATTCTTCGTTAGTTACACAGCTATTTGAGCAACGATGACCATAATATGCGAGTTTTGCATTTTTGTCAGTGAAAGGCGTGTCACCCATTGAAATGCATAGTTAACCTTTACCTGCAAAGGTTTGGAATTATTTAAACTTAAAATATATAGAAAGAAGTTATTCACTGCTTTAAAAAGAACCACACGGTCATAAATCAGACACTGCCTGCGCAATTCCAGCCTGCAACGACTCAAAGTTCCAAAGTGAACATAGTTTGAATAGCCAGTTGGGGACTATATGGAGAGACCTGACTAGTCTGATGTGGTCCCCTGACAGCTTCTCCCTTCACCGCTCCATTTGACTGACTGGTCTCCTAAGAGTATACATAGGAAAGACCCATCAATCATCTGCAACAGTGCAGCGAGGAGCATCGGACTAGTCAGGTCTCTCCCTAGGCAGCTTTTCAAAGTATGTTTACTCCTAAATCCTGCAGTATTTCAGAGTTAGGCTGTGTGCCCACGATGCGTTTTTTAAGCGTTTCCGCAGCGGCAATTCCGCTGCAGAAACGCTTAAAAAACGCTTGGTAGAAGGTCTGCCATGTTCCCCAATGATGATCTGCATGTGCTGTGCACATGCTGCGGAAATTTCCGCTGCGGATTATCATTGCGGAAAAAAACGCAGCACTACCAATTATTTTGCAGAAGCGCGGCGTTTTCGCTGCCATTGACTTGCATTAGAATGCATGGAATCCGCATCACTGGATCTGTAGATGCGCATTCCATGCGTTTCAATGTTCGGATGGTACCCGGGTCTGGAGGAGAGGAGACTCTCCTCTGGACCCAGGTACCAGAGTACCTGTAAAAAAAATAAAAAAAAATATATATATTATACTTACCTTCTGATGGCCCCCGGTGTGTTTGCCCGCAGATCGCGGAGGACTGAAGGACCTGCGCTGACGTCATTTAGTCATGTGACGGCAGGTCCTTCACTGTACCTCGAGTTGCCGGCAAGCCAGGACGGATCGAATAAAGACTCAGGGGCCAACAGAAGGTAAGTATGATATTTATTTTTTATTTTTTAACATTCTTTACGGTCACACTATATAAATCCATGCCGTTTGCATGGATTTATATAGTGTGACCAAGTTGTCAAGCAGTTTCCAAGCTTGGAAAGCGCTTGACAACCCGCATGCGGAAATGCATGTGAAGAACGCTTCATATCCGCTTGTCCCTGGCAGGAAAAACGCATGCACAATTCTCATGTACAATCCGCATGCGTTTTTTCTGCCAGGGAGATGCAGAAACGCTCAGGAAAAAATCCGGAGCATTTCTGCATCGTGGGCACGTAGCCTAAAACTTACAGTACATGGGTGCAATTGCACAGCTATGATTCATGCTGCCCATGGTTCGGGGAGCATGAATTTAATGACAGGTCCTGTTTAAAACTGATGCTCCATCTATAGGGGCTGGTGAGGAGAGTGCCAGCAGGTTGCATAAAGTGTCACAAGTTCAATCCCATTGTTAATGTGTTCACCTTTGTTCAAGCTGTTGCCTCTTGTGGGAACATCTGGAACTATCAAGTTCATTGCATTTTTATTGAGTAAACTTCTTTCTGAATTGTCTGCTGTGTACGAAGGGGTGGACACTGATAGCAAATATTTCCCATCTAGGAAAAATATCTTGTCCCCCTTCTGTATTTACATACACATACAACCCCAATTCAAAAAATAGTTGGGACTCTGTGTAAAATGCAAAGTAAACAAGAATGCAATGATTTGGAAAGATCTTGTATTCATATTGTACTGACAACAGTACATAGAACACAGATCAGAAGTTGAAAGTTAGACATGTTTTCCTTTTCACTTGAAACATTAAACTGTTTAATAAAATGATGACAGCAACCCATCTCAAAAAACGTTGGGACATGGCCATGTCTACCATTATGTAGCATTGTTTCTTCCTTTTACAGTTTGGAAATGCCTGGGAAGTGAGGAGATCAATTGCTGGAGTTTGCTACAGAAATATTATCCCATTCTTGTCTGATGTGGAATTCTCACTGCTCCTCAGTCCTGGGTCTTTGCTGGATTTTTCATTTCATAATGCACCAAATGTTTTTTATTGGTGAAAGGTCTGAGCTGCAGGCGGCCAGTTTATCATTTGAACTCGTTGCTTTTTTGTGTTGAATGCAGTATGTGGTTTAGCATTGTCTTGCTGAAATATGCAGGCCCTTCCTGAAATAGATGATTTCTAGATGGGAGCATATGTAGCTGAGACCCTGGAGAACACGATCAGGGCCATTTTTTCTGGTCTCCAATCACATGATAACCGTTATTCAATGAATAACGATCACAAAAAAAAAATGTGTGTCCGCTATTAAAATCATTTCTCTCTCTTCTGACATGATATACATGTTAGAGGACAGAGAAATTATATCCCCAAGCCCCCCTCTGTAACTCCGCCATCCCCCGCGCCTTCCTGCTCCATTCCCCGGCCCTCCGCTTCCTCTTCCTGAAAAAAAAAATGGCGAGCACTTGATCACTGTGATAGGGTCTATCAAAAGCCAATAATTAGTGAATCACAAATGTGACATGTCGCCCGCAATCTATTTCAACCAATTTGTGTTCCAAAATTGAAATGTTGTTCCTTCCGCTCCAAGCCCTGCCATTTGTCCAAACAGAACTTTTTGACTACATGTGGGGTATCGCTGCACTTGAAAGAGAATGGGTAACAAACTATGGGATCCACTTTTTTGTGTTACCTCTTGCAAAAGTGAAACAATTGGGGCTAAAGCTAAATTTTATAGGTAAAATTTAAGTATATATATTTTTTCATTCCAGTTTGCATTAATTCCTGTGTAGCATGTGAAGGGTTAAAAATTCACTGACAACAGTTTTGAAGTATTTGAGGGGTGCGGTTTTTAAAATGATATTACTTTTGGGGAGTTTCCAATATATAGGCCCCCAAGGTCCATTGAAATCTAAATAGGTCCCTAAAGAAACAGGTTTTGAAAATTTGTTGAAAAAATGAGAATTTGCTACTAAAATTGTAACACCTCTAACATCTTAAAAGAAAATGACCTTTGAAAAACAATGCAGATGTAAAGTATACATATGGGAAATGTTATTTATTAATTATTTTGTACAGCTTGGGTAACTGGTTTTAGGATATAAAGATTGAAAGTTTGAAAATTGTGATTTCAATATTTTCACAAATAAACAAAAGTAATAACGAACAAATTTTACCACTGTCATGAAGTCAATATGGTATGAAAAGACAATCTCAGTGGGATCCATTGAAATGTTCCAGAGTTATTACCACATAAAGTGACACTGGTCAGAATTCAAATTTTTGGCCTGGTCATCAAGATCAAAATTAGGTTGGTCACTTAGGGGTTAAATGAGCTTTGGCCCAGAGAAGACAGCAACATTTCTGGATTGTGTTGATATCTGGCTTCTTATTTGCTTGATCGAGATTTAACTTGCATTTGTGGATTGCACAGTGAACTGTGTTCACAGGCAGTGATTTCTGTATTGCTGAGCCTATGCAGTCACTGACTTCCTGGCGCCTGCGCAATAGAACCCTGCGGCGCAGTGCACAGGCAGACGGGGCAGGGGGGGAAACAAAGCGCGGTCTATGTGAGCGGCGCTTTGCGCATGCCCGGGAGGTCAGGGAGACCAGTGCACCTCACAGAGCCCTGTGACGTGCAGGGGAGGAGGGAATATGATAAATAAGCATACAGTGCTGGCCAAAAGTATTGGCACCCCTGCAATTCTGTCAGATAATACTCAGTTTCTTCTTGAAAATGATTGCAATCACAAATTCTTTGGTATTATTCTCTTCATTTAATTTGTCTTCAATGAAAAAAACACAAAAAGAATTGTCCTAAAGCCAAATTGGATATAATTCCACACCAAACCTAAAAAAGGGGGTGGACAAAAGTATTGGCACCCTTTGAAAAATCATGTGATGCTTCTCTAATTGGTGTAATTAACAGCACCTGTAACTTACCTGTGGCACCTAACAGGTGTTGGCAATAACTAAATCACACTTGCAGCCAGTTACCATGGATTAAAGTTGACTCAACCTCTGTCCTGTGTCCTTGTGTGTACCACATTGAGCATGGAGAAAAGAAAGAAGACCAAAGAACTGTCTGAGGACTTGAGAAACCAAATTGTGAGGAAGCATGAGCAATCTCAAGGCTACAAGTCCATCTCCAAAGACCTGAATGTTCCTGTGTCTTCCGTGCGCAGTGTCATCAAGAAGTTTAAAGCCCATGGCACTGTGGCTAACCTCCCTAGATGTGGACGGAAAAGAAAAATTGACGAGAGATTTCAACGCAAGATTGTGCGGATGGTGGATAAAGACCCTCGACTAACATCCAAACAAGTTAAAGCTGCCCTGCAGTCCGAGGGTACAACAGTGTCAACCCGTACTATCCGTCGGTGTCTGAATGAAAAGGGACTGTATGGTAGGATACCCAGGAAGACCCCACTTCTTACCCCGAGACATAAAAAAAGCCAGGCTGGAGTTTGCCAAAACTTACCTGAGAAAGCCTAAAACGTTTTCGAAGAATGTTCTCTGGTCAGATGAGAAAAAAGTAGAGCTTTTTGGGAAAAAGCATCAACATAGAGTGTACAGAAAAAAAAGAGGCATTCAAAGAAAAGAACACGGTCCCTACAGTCAAACATGGCAGAGGTTCACTGATGTTTTGGGGTTGCTTTGCTGCCTCTGGCACTGGACTGCTTGACCGTGTGCATGGCATTATGAAGTCTGAAGACTACCAACAAATTTTGCAGCATAATGTAGAGCCCAGTGTGAGAAAGCTGGGTCTCCCTCAGAGGTCATGGGTCTTCCAGCAGGACAATGACCCAAAACACACTTCCAAAAGCACTATAAAATGGTTTTAGAGAAAGCACTGGAGACTTCTAAGGTGGCCAGCAATGAGTCCAGACCTGAATCCCATAGAACACCTGTGGAGAGATCTCAAAATGGCAGTTTGGAGAAGGCACCCTTCAAATATCAGGGACCTGGAGCAGTTTGCCAAAGAAGAATGGTCTACAATTCTAGCAGAGCATTGTAAGAAACTCATTGATGGTTACCGGAAGCGGTTGTTTGCAGTTATTTTGGCTAAAGGTTGTGCAACCAAGTATTAGGCTGAGGGTGCCAATACTTTTGTCTGGCCCATTTTTGGAGTTTTGTGTGAAATGATCAATGATTTGATTTTTGCTTCATTCTCTTTTGTGTTTTTTCCTTGCAAGCAAATTAAATGAAGAGAATAATACCAAAGAATTTGTGATTGCAATCATTTTCAGGAAGAAACTGAGTATTATCTGACAGAATTGCAGGGGTGCCAATACTTTTGGCCAGCACTGTATAGGTGGGGATTTCGGGGATTACTTAGAAGACAGGCACGGATTTCTTGGCGTCCAGGGTACGCCAAGCATGTGCAAAACCGAGTTGATAAAAACACATTTCTCTGCAATCAAACCTCTATTAGAGCAGACATGTATAGATTTACTTTTCTATAACCTGTATGCCCATAGTAGAGGTCTGATATCTCCCAGGGGGTGACAGATTCCCTTTAAGTGCACCCTGGTGTCACAAACTTCATTTTCTTTTATTTTTGTCCCTGCCACAGCGAAGTGGTAACATTGGCACACCACATAGTGCGTGACCTATGGCAAAGTAGTGGATCATGGCATTATAATCTTCTGGTGCCCTCAAACAGGATCCTACTAAATTAAAGGTGTGCTAGAAGCCACAGCCCATTGTGACTGCAGGCTTGATTATTGAAATGTAAATGTGTTAATGGCCGCAGTGAGGATAAGCTCAGCCCCAGAAAGAAGCCCCGCCTTCTTCTTCGAACTCAGCCAATTGCAGCACAGCGTGTCAAAGAAGAAAAGGCCCATCTCCTATACAGGCCCTCGCAAAGCAGTACTGCGCAAAGCAAGTACGACCATTATCCACAGCTACAGGATTACAGTGCAGCATCAGTGGTTCCTGCAGCAAAAGAGAAATGGATCATAGCCGCAATTAAAGGCACAACATCACTGGAAGAGGGTAAGCAAACTGTACCAGCCCCTGATTATAATAGACTGTACAAAATGTCTGAGGATAAAGAGTGCAACCTGTCCAGCAGTAGTGGAGCTTCCAGCATGGCCCACGCAATACCTCTAACTATGCCATATTATTTTGGAGCACCATGGCTCCCAAGCTATAAAGGGGATGCCCATGAACTAAGAGTCTTCAGAGAAAAGATGCAGGCTATGTTTAGACTTTATCCAGTGTCCACAGAGCAGAAGGTGAAAACATTAAAGGGGTTGTCCACTACTTTATATGATCCCCCAATGTATTCCCCCAGGGCCCATAAGTGTTTCTCTAAATACTTTGTGGTGCCTTTTCTACCTGTGAGCGGCGCTATCACTAGCCTCACAGGCATCACGTGACCCCCGGCTGCAGCCGGCTCTGACATCCGCTGATATCAAGTCAAGTTCCGGCTGCAGCAGGGGGTACTCACTTCTGCGTTCCACGGTGGATGCTGGGCTGTGGGCGGGGTTACCCCGCACGTCACACCCAGCATCCACCGCACGCTCTCCCTCTACTCATTCACTGGGAAAGCGCGCGGTGGATGCTGGGTGTGACGTGCTGGGTAACCCCGCCCACAGCCCAGCGTCCTCCGCGGGGAGTGAGTCACTGATGTCATGCCTCACTTGACGTGACATCAGTGACGGGTCACGTGATGCCTCTGAGTGGCCAGCGATAGTGCCGCTCAGAGGCAGAAAAGGCACCGCAAGGTATTTACAAAAACACTTCTGTTCCCCCAGGGGGGAACAGGAGGGGTTCATATAAAGCAGTGGACAACTTCTTTAATTGGGCAATTGAGTGGAGCAGCTCTAAGGGAGGTGAAGTCCTGGCCCCATACTGAGAAAAGAACTGTTGAACAAATCTTTGAGACTGAGCACCACCTTTGATACCAGAACAGTCCCAGAATTAAAAATGTGGTTCTTTGGCAGGAAACAGCAGCTTGATGAGTCACTCAGAGATTTTGCTCTTAGCTTGCAAGAAGCACTGCATGCTATAAATCAGATGGACCCTTATGAAGTGATGAATGTAGATAACGCCCTGAGGAACCAGTTTGTACAGGGAGCATGAACAGAGTCTATCAAGACTCAACTGAGAATATTGTCCCTACAGAATCCAGACAGCGCATTCCTAGACTTCAAGGAGATGGCCATTAGAGTCCTGGGAATAGAAGCAGATTCCAGCCAAGTTCCCACTTGCAGTAGCCCATGTAACCAGCCTAAGAACCAAATGAGTACTTTCCCTAAACCTGAAATAGTGCCACCAACTGGCGTCAAAGAGAAAGTCACCAATTGTGCTCAAGTTCAAGCCCATGCAACCTGAAGACTCCTGGTTCCACAGAGACAGATGGCATCATAGCTCTAGAGACAGTGGCTATGACAACCCAGGAATACGGCCTACAGGTCAGTTTGACACTCAAGAGAGGCCTATCTGCAGGAAGTTTCGGAGAAGTGGCCACATGGAACGGGAGTGCCAACAGTTAAACTGGAATCCTCCGAGGGGGAGGACCAACCCTCGGGAGAGGAACGTCTAGGTCCATACTATCCAAAATGGGCCCCTAAATACAATATATGGCAGGTGTCCAGTAATCACCATTGAAATTGACGGAATTCCTTATTCAGCTTTGCTGGACACCAGCTCACAAGTCACCAAGATTCAAGCCTCCTACTATGAACGCTACTGGAATCCTAACCAGTTACTGTATCATCGAGAAGCCTCCATAAATGTTATTGCCAGCAATGGACAAGCTGTTTCCCAGCAAGGTTATTGGGAACCTACAGTAAAAATCGGCCAAGAAGCTCCTAAGACAGGGCCTAATTGTTGTTGATGTCCAGGATGATGGATTTCCCCCTGTTGTCCTGGGTTTGAACGTTTTGCAAAATAGCCTGCAAGAGATGCTGGATGCCCTGAAGCATGACTTGACTCTGGCCCCATCCACAGAAAGAGAAGTGATCCAGAGGACCATCTGCCTACTACATGGGCATCAGATGGAACCATTGGTATGGCCTGGATGGTGAGTAGACGTCCTATCGTTTTGCCCGCAGGTGCTAAGACGGTGGTTTGGTGCAAAGCACGGATAGGACCGCGAGGTCAAGACTATGATGTCCTGGTGGAACTGATCCCATTGAATGGTGACGTGCCCATTTTGACAGCACGGAGACTAGCTACGGTAACCGGAGAGAGAGTCCCTATTTGTTTGCTGAATCTCAATGATCAATGGGTGAAATTGGGAAAGTGCCGAGCTGTTGCCAAACTGTCAAGACTGTCTGTCCAGGATATCCCAAGTCAAGAGGTACTGAACTGCCAAAATGGTGTCCAGACAGAGGTTATTCCCATGAAAATGCCTAAAAACCCATGTGGGAAATCAGAACACACTACACAAGTGGAGGAGTAGAGTTCTGAAGGTCGTGAAAGAACACCATCAAGCCTTCAGTAAAAATCACATGGACTTTGGGAAAGTGGAAGTCATCCAGCACAACATCCCCACTGGTTCACACCCACCTATCCGGCAAAGACGCCGGCCCATCCCTCCAATGATGTACCAGCCAGTGAAAAAGTTAATCCTGGACATGAAAAGCACAGATGTTATCAGAGCCAGTCACAGTCCCTGCGCGGTCCCACTCGTCCTTTTAAGGAAGAAAGACGGAAGTATCCGCTTCTGCGTGGACTATAGAAAGCTGAATGATGTCACCCACAAAGATGCCTTCTCCATGCCCTGTGAAGTACATAAATTAAATTTATTCACTTCATTCTCTATTCGGTCTCCCAAGACACAAACTTGTTCACAGACACAGTATCTTCCTTCCCAGGCAGCAGCTCTACCAATAAGCCATAGCTCATAATGGGAGACATAGGAGGTTTTGGTAATCTTGACCTCTATATCAAGATGTGACTCCAGAAGCACAGAATGCAAGTGCATTGGATACAGCAGTGTATTTCTTTGTACTTGTATTCTGAGATGGAAAAAAAAGGTCAGATTTTTGTTCCTATAAAAGATTTTTATTATAAACAATTACAAAATTGGATTTTTTTTGTGAGAGCTTTCATGGGGGATCAAACCTACAACCCTCAACATACCAGGCAGGAGCTGAGCATAAGCGCTACAAGCTCAGGCGGTCATGAGGAGAGCTTTCTATACGTGATCTGTTTTAGAAGCTCTTACTGCAGACAGATTACATAGAGATACATTGTGCACAGCAGTAGATTTCTATGTATTGTGTTCTAGAGGGAGAATAAGATATTTTTTTTATTCCTATAAAATTTGAAAAAAATTATGAAAAACACTTAAAATATTGTCATTTTTAAAGCGTTTTTAAAAAATAATAAACAGCACAAATGGACATATTTGGTATCCCTGTAATCGTAACGACCCGCACAACACAGCGATAAGATTATTTATGGGGATCGGTAAATGGCGTAAAAAAAATGGTGTGATTGATATTTTTTCTCTATTAACCGCATATCAAATGTTTTAAAAATTTATTGAAAACATAACGCTCAGGCCGTGTTCACACGTAGTGTAAATGCTGCTTTTTTTCTGCAGGTTTTCTGCAGGTTTACGCACCACACAAGGCAATAACAATCTTCTCTGATTATTGCGTGTTTGCTGCGTTTCTTTTATGCGTTTTCCCCTTATTTTATGCGATTTTGGTGCAGATGTAAATCCACATTTTTAACGCTTTCTTTATAGTACAGAAAAGCTTTGATTCTTCGCTTAAAAATGCAACAGCGTTTTTTTTCTTCATGCGTTTTTTTTACCAGAAGAAGCCTATAGAGAAAAATGCACCTCAGAGTTCAGCAGCGTCTTCAGACCACAGGGGCAGAGATTTCATGTAATTACATTCACTTGGATATTTAGACCGTGTTCATATGTAGAGTAAATGCTGCATTTTTTCTGCTATTTTTTTTGCACAGAAATTCTGCTCTGTTTAACTGTCGAAGAAAAGTGGATGTGATTTCATGAGAGCTGAGGGAACAAAAGATAATCCACAGGTCACAATTAGAGAAGAGCAGGACGCACAGATGACGTCACGCTGCCCTGGGTGATCAAAAGCCACCGGGGATGCCGGAAGGTAAGAGATTCGCGGCTTCCTGTCCAGCCACCAGGTACCACTGACCTGAAAGCTGGACTGGAGTCCCCGGAATCCATCCGCTCATCTCTAGTCCCAACCATCCTGGATACAGTGGACAGTCCTGGATTTGGGTCTACAAAGTGCAGTCTTGGGCGTCTGCTGAATTTCCCTCACTGCTAGCGCCCCTCTGACAACTCCTCCTGCCGGTGGAGAAAGACAATCGACAATGTATGGCCAAAATTTGCTGCGGCACACTATACCCCTCTTTCTGTTCTTCTAAGGTCTGAGGTATGCCTTAAAGTCAGCTGCATTCTTCTCAACATTGGACCTGACCAGCAGGTATTGGCAAGTACCTGTAGCCCCAGCAGACCGAGTGAATATGTAATGATCCAAAGTTCTTGTGTATGTGCCTTTAAGATGTAGTGGAGCTAGATGCTACCTTATTATGTTTGCACAATGTTCATATTTCCCTTTGCAGATAATCTACCTTAGAAGTCAGTACATAGATGTGGTTCATATATGCATAAAGTGATGTACTTATTATGTTCTGCTATCAGGAGGAGTTAACAAATCAGCCCTACTTTCCATATGTAGCCATAAGGTCACATTGTTAGACCACATGACCAGGTCCTGGGTAGCATCCAGAGCTAAGGAGACATTTTGTGGAAAAGGGTGTTGTCTAAGAAGAGCTGAAGGTAAGAAAGCAGCTAAAGCTCCTGTATATGAGAAACCACAGCCTCAGCTGCGGACAGCTGTGTGATAAAGACTGTGCAGATAAGCAGAAGCTGGTACTCAGGAATCACTGCACCATCTATACAGGTGCATCTCACTAAATTAGAATATCATCAAAAAGTTAATTTATTTTGGTTCTTCAATGCAAACAGTGAAACTTGTATATTATATAGAGTCATTACAAACAGAGTGATCTATTTCAAGTGTTTATTTCTGTTAATGTTGATGATTATGGCTTACAGCCAATGAAAACACAAAAGTCATTATCTCAGTAAATTAGAATATTTTATAACAACAGCTAGAAAAATGTTTTTAAAATCCGAAATGTATGTTCAGTGTCTGCACTCAGTACTTGGTCGGGGCTCCTTTTGCATCAATTACTGCATCAATGTGGCGTGGCATGGAGGCGATCAGCCTGTGGCACTGCTGAGGTGTTATGGAAGCCCAGGTTGCTTTGATAGCAGCCTTCAGCTCTTCTCCATTGTTGGGTTTGGTGTCTCTCATCTTCCTCTTGACAATACCCCGTAGATCCTCTATGGGGTTAAGGTCAGGCGAGTTTGCTGGCCAATCAAGCACAGTGATACTGTTGTTTTTAAACCAGGTATTGGTACTTTTGGCAGTGTGGACAGGTGCCAAGTCCTGCTGGAGAACGAAATTCCCATCTCCAAAAAGCTTGTCGGCAGAGGGAAGCATGAAGTGCTCTAACATTTCCTGGTAGATGGCTGCGCTGACTTTGGTCTTGATAAAACACAGTGGACCTACACCAGCAGATGACATGGCTCCCCAAACCATCACTGATTGTGGAAACTTCACACTAGACCTCAAGCAGCTTGGATTGTGGCCTCTCCACTCTTCCTCCAGACTCTGGGACCTTGATTTCCAAATGAAAATTGGAATTTTGGGACCTTGTAGTGTGTGTCAATGACTGCCTTCTGGACATCTGTCAAGTCAGCAGGCTTCCCCATAATTGTGGAGCCTACTGAAACAGACTAAGGGACCTTTTTAAATGCTTAGGAAGCCTTTGTTTTTTTTGCTAATTATTCTAATTTACTGAGATAATGACTTTTGTGTTTTCATTGGCTGCAAGCCATAATCATCAACATTAACAGAAATAAACACTTGAAATAGATCACTGTTTGTAATGACTCTATATAATATAGGAGTTTTACGTTTTGTATTGAAGAACTGAAATAAATTAACTTTTTGATGATATTCTAATTCATTGAGATTCACCTGTATATCTGTATTACTATACTGGGAAGGCTTGCTACATTGGAATTGAATCTCTGTTGAATTATCGTTTGTCTGGGTGTACCTGTGTATTAATGCAACAAGTAAAGTTTACAATAGCCTCATTGGCCTCCCTGTTTTTTCTGAACTATTGGAGTGCACCATATATCATCACACTACCAGGAAGCAGAGGTTAATTAAGTGCACCCTGGCATTTTCTTTTATTTTGTCCCCGCCATAGCGAAGTGGTAACATCCGCACACCACATTGTGCATGAACTATGGCAGAGTAGTGCATCACGGCATTACATTTATACATAGTCATGTAACAGAAAATTGACCCTGCAGTTGTTTTTAATTATTATCACTTACTTTTTCAGCCTTTAATAAACCCTAAATTATATACAGTACAGACCAAAAGTTTGGACACATCTTCTCATTTAAAGATTTTTCTGTATTTTCATGACTATTAAAATTGTACATTCACACTGAAGGCATCAAAACTATGAATTAACACATGTGGAATTATATACTTAACAAAAAAGTGTGAAACAACTGAAAATATGTCTTATATTCTAGGTTCTTCAAAGTAGCCACCTTTTGCTTTGATGGATGCTTTGCACACGCTTGGCATTCTCTTGATGAGCTTCAAGAGGTAGTCACCGGAAATGGTTTCCACTTCACAGGTGTGCCCTGTCAGGTTTAATAAGTGGGATTTGTTGCCTTATAAATGGGGTTGGGACCATCAGTTGTGTTGTGCGCAAGTCAGGTGGATACACAGCTGATAGTCCTACTGAATAGACTGTTAGCTGCTTTTTTCTTGCCATAATACAAATTCTAAGTTAAGAAAAATGAGTGGCCATCATTACTTTAAGAAATGAAGGTCAGTCAGTCCGAAAAATTGGGCAAACTTTGAAAGTGTCCCCAAGTGCAGTTGCAAAAACCATCAAGCGCTACAAAGAAACTGGCTCACATGAGGACCGCCCAAGGAAAGGAAGACCAAGAGTCATCTCTGCTTCTGAGGATAAGTTTATCCGAGTCACCAGCCTCAGAAATCGCAGGTTAACAGCAGCTCAGATTAGAGACCAGGTCAATGCCACACAGAGTTCTAGCAGCAGACACATCTCTACAACAACTGTTAAGAGGAGACTTTGTGCAGCAGGCCTTCATGGTAAAATAGCTGCTAGGAAACCACTGCTAAGGACAGGCAACAAGCAGAAGAGACTTGTTTGGGCTAAAGAACACAAGGAATGGACATTAGACCAGTGGAAATCTGTGCTTTGGTCTGATGAGTCCAAATTTGAGATCTTTGGTTCCAATCACCGTGTCTTTGTGCGACGCAGAAAAGGTGAACGGATGGACTCTACATGCATGGTTCCCACCGTGAAGCATGGAGGAGGAGGTGTGATGGTGTGGGGGTGCTTTGCTGGTGACACTGTTGGGGATTTATTCAAAATTGATGGCATACTGAACCAGCATGGCTACCACAGCATCTTGCAGCGGCATGCTATTCTATCTGGTTTGCGTTTAGTTGGACCATCATTTATTTTTCAACAGGACAATGACCCCAAACACACCTCTAGGCTGTGTAAGGGCTATTTGACCAAGAAGGAGAGTGATGGGGTGCTACACTAGATGACCTGGCCTCCACAGTCACCAGACCTGAACCCAATCGAGATAGTTTGGGGTGAGCTGGACCGCAGAGTGAAGGCAAAAGGGCCAACAAGTGCAAAGCATCTCTGGGAACTCCTTCAAGATTGTTGGAAAACCATTTTCGGTGACTACCTCTTGAAGTTCATCAAGAGAATGCCAAGAGTGTGCAAAGCAGTCATCAAAGCAAAAGGTGGCTACTTTGAAGAACCTAGAATATAAGACATATTTTCAGTTGTTTCCCCCTTTTTTGTTAAGTATATAATTCCACATGTGTTAATTCATAGTTTTGATGCCTTCAGTGTGAATGTACAATTTTCATAGTCATGAAAATACAGAAAAATCTTTAAATGAGAAGGTGTGTCCAAACTTTTGGTCTGTACTGTATAGGAGATCTATCGCGCTAGCGATAAAAGAATACTACCAAGGAAAGGTGAATGTGGCGGAGCTTAACCAAAGGTAGCCAAAATGTATGGCATGACCTTGATGAAGAAGGACTGTGTTACTTTGAAACGCATCATTTTTTTCTGGCTGCCTCGGCAATCGTAATCTCTTTAGGTGACGTCACATGCCAGCTTCACGTGGACCCAGCATCGCTACAGGCCGGAGCGCTCTGCAAATCGGGACTACAGTACAAGCTAGAGACAGGAGGACGCTCTCGCAGCTTAGCTCAACGAACTTACTTTTACCTGACATTCATCTTTGGACCCTCCCTATGCAATGCTCGTGTAGCAGAAAACCCTTAGAGATACATGAAGGACTTGTTAACTACCATATTGCAAGTACAGCCAGACTATACACTAGTATTACCAATTTTGCCACTATTGCTCTACTTTATTTCATTACATTTTGGGCACATAAAATTTGTTTTCATTTATTTAGTGACTAATGTTTTGCATTCTTAAAGGGGCACATTACCCCCTAAGATACAGTAAATACCCTAGCCTTACAAGCTCTATGGCACTTTGCAGAAGAGTCTCTTAAACTCTAAAACCTCTAACAAACAAGAGGTGGCATATGGAATCTGGCTGGATGCTAAGTAAATACCTTGATGTCATAGACTTCATTATTGCAGTAGGGATTAAATCTAGGAGGCTATTTATTCATTTTACTCACTTGTACATTGCCATTAATTCCTCAGACATTATCATCACTGTCCCCATTGGGGCTCACAATCTAGATTCCCTATCAGTATGTGCTTGGAGTGTGGGAGGAAACCCATGTAAATGCAGGGAGAACATACAAACTCCTTGCAGATGTTGTCCTTGGTGGGATTTGAATCCAGGACCCCAGCGCTGCAAGGCTGCAGTGCTAACCACTGAGCCACCATGCTGCTCAGTTGTCCTGCAACTATTTATTATCACACCTCCATATCACTTGGACTGCACCAACAGTGACTATTTGGTACACTTTTATGTCCATCAAAACTTCTCAGATATGCATATGCATGCAGCAAATACAGTATACAAACCTATTGCATTTGTCTAATGTGCCGTTGGCCCCCCCAAAAATCCATTATCTCCTAAACAAAAGAAGTACACAAAATGTATGTGTGGCACCCCAGGGGTCTGGTTTTCCACAGTAATGTAATGTTATGTCTGAGAGCAGGTGGGAGGTCCTTTGGTCAGGGATCCTGTGCATGCCACACCTCCTGCCCAGTCTTGGGAGGGGAAGAACTTCCCCTGTATAAACCCGGGGCTGAGGCAGGGTGAGTCAGACAAGGAGAGTGGAGAAGAGAAGCAGCATAGGAAACAGCAGAGTTACAAGGAGTCAGGGGCTGGCAGCTACAGAGCTCGCCCTGACTAAGAAGATTCTTTACCGGACCCGGAGTCCGAGGCTGTGGGGACTAACTCCTACCCAGCAGCAGAATCCGTCGGGCAGGGGATTTCAGGTCCTCTGGCCCAGAAGCCCGAAGGCACGGTCACACGCGTGGGACCAGCACCGCCATCGTGGAGCGGAAGCCATTAGAAGGCCCCGAGTCACCGGCCATACGGGTGAGCACCACACGGTACACTCAGGGACGTGAGCTACTTACATCAGCTTCTAGCAAGGTAGCCAGAAGAGTACAGTCAGTTTGGGAGGCCTACAACTACGCCTGGCCAGGGGAGATCCCATCTGCTCAAAGACTGACCAGGCCCCGTTTGCTAGCAAGTACTCCGGGAGGGTCTGTCGTTGTTACCAGTAAAGACCCTGAACTACACCGTACCGTCTCTGAGTGGTTCCTGCTACCCCCATCATCCACGTCGGCTGCCCTGAGGCCATACCCCTCCCGTTGGGGGTTATACTATCACGCTGCACAATCCTACCACCGGCCTCAGCGGTCTGCCCTGCAGCAGCAGCTTCCTGGCTGCACTCAACGGGTGGCGTAGTCATCAACTATTTACTACTAATAGACTGCCGTCTAGTTTGACTCCCTGGGCACGGACCGGGTCACCGCCACGAGATTACAACCCTCCACGGATCCGGCTCCGGGTAAGCTCCCGCGTGCGCACCGCAGCGTGACACAGGCCCAGGGGCGCGTCAACTTTGGCGTAGTCGGCAGGATTTCGTGCCCGCAACCACCGGGTACTGCGTGCCTGAAAAGCAAAGACTGTTCAAACTTACCAGTGGTGAAGATTCCCGCTATCCGTGGAGGTTTCCCGCCATCCGGCGCCATCTTCTACCTTCTTCCCGCCATCCGCGAAGTTTTCCCGCCATCCGGCGCCATCTTCGACCTTCTTCCCGCCATCCGTGGAGTTTTCCCGCCATTGGACGCCATCTTGAGGACGCCGCGCGGGAAGAAGAGGGGCGTGGACTCCGAAAGCGCGCGAGAACTGAAGCCCCGCCTCACGTCCGGACGTTGCGTAAGGTCCTGGAAGGAGCCCAGCAGACGCCGACGTCACAGGAGCGCGACGGAAGGTCCTCAACCCTGACGATCCACTGCGGAGCCGCGGCCTACGGAAGAGGATCATCGCAAGGTAGGCCACGGTCCACTAGGGGGGAGGAAGATGTCGGATACGGAGGAGAGCTTCACTGCCTCAACCCCCGCCAGCGCTACCGCTGCTGCAGTTATGCCCTTCACCATGCCCTATATCCCGGGAGCAGCTTGGCTACCCCAGTACTCAGGGGAGTCACATACCCTGCATGACTTTAGAGAAAAGCTGGATAGCCTCTTCCAGGTGTACCCCCTCACAGAAGAGCAAAAAGTGAGCATCCTGGTGGCCCAACTAACAGGGGCAGCCAAAAGGGAAGTAAAATCCTGGCCACCCGGGAGGAAGACTGTCGCAGGGATACTAACCCGGCTGAAGGACACCTTTGATACCCGCACCTCAGCCGAGATTAAGCTTAGATTCTACGGGTGCAAGCAGCGAGCGCATGAGAGTATAAGGGACTATGCACTAAACCTACAAGAGGCCCTGAGGGCCATAAAGCAGACCGACCCTGATGGGGTGGGAAACGAGGACAGGCTGTTGACTGAACAATTTATAGAGGGTTTATATTGCAATGCCCACCGAACCCAGTTGCGGGCAATGGCCTTACAGGATCCCCATCTGGACTTTGCACAGTTCAAGGACAGAGCCATCCGGGTGCTCCGAGAACCGGCACCAGGTGGCGTTGTGACCCACAGACGCCCCACTACCACTTACTACCAGGAGGCGGCGCCCTTGTCAGCAGGGCCTGTGGGAGCTGATGCGCAGGCTTTGGACAATGACCCGGCTCCAGACCTACACCATCAGGTCCAAGAGCTAGCTAAGAGCGTTGCTGCGCTAACCCGAACTGTGCAGTCTTTACAGGTTTCCACCCCAGGGAAGATCCAGCTGGCATCCGGACCGGAGGACATCCCGTGGCGTCGACCAAGGAGGACCCCACCGGCCAGAGGAAGACCCAGTGACCGATACAGTGAGGACGGACGACCCATCTGCCGCCGCTGCAATCAACCCGGACATATGGCAAGGTACTGTTCTTTAAACGGGCACAACCTGGGGTAGAGGGCCAACCCCCAGGAAAAAGATCACCAGGCCCATCGAACTGGCGCGACAGATATGTGGGAGGACGTCCAGTCTTGCCTGTGGTACTGGATGGCATTCCCATGAGTGCCCTACTGGACACCGGGTCACAGGTCACCACCATCCCGTACGTGCTCTTCAAGCAGTACTGGAATGACTCGGATATTACCCGCTACCCCGACGACGACTTGAGTATCATCGCCAGCAATGGTCAGCCCGTGCCACAGATCGGATTTAAAGAGGTGACCATCAAAATTGGTAGAGTCGAACTGGCCGCACAGGGACTGATCATTGTAGATATTGATAAACATGAGAGTCACCCAAAAATAACTCTAGGAACTAATGTAATTGAAAATTGTCTTGCAGAGGTGATTTTCCTTTTACAGCAGGTTGCCAAGAATGCCAGCTCCGGCGAGCAGCGGGTGCTCCAGAAAGAGATCCGGGCACTGATGCAACGGCAACAAGTGGAACTCTCCGGCGGTGAAATTGGTAGCGTAAGAATGTGTGACCCTTTTCCTATTGCCATGCCCCCAAAAAGTGAAATGATGATTTGGTGCCGGGCAGCTATTGGTCTGAGAGGTAGAGATTACCAGGCAATGGTAGAACCAGTTTACTCAGACAGTAGGCCCACCATTTTGACAGCACGGGGGGTGGTCAATGTACGCCATGGGAGGGTGCCCATTCGCATAATAAATATCGGGGAGAGGGAAGTGTACCTGCCCCGGTATGCCACGCTAGCCAAATTATATACCACTAATCAAAATTCTATACAATCTGTGGAACCCTTGCCTCCATCTCACCCGGAGGAAGGTAACGGCTCTAAGAAAGACATGGAGGACTGGTGTCAGCAACTACATTTGGGTACTGATTCCACTCCCTCACATCAGAAACAAGGAGTCTATCGGGTGGTTCAAGAGTATGAGAGAGTGTTTAGTAAACACCCGTTAGACTTCGGGCGAGTCAAGGGGGTAGAACACCGCATCCCCACGGGAGATCATCCTCCCATAAAAGAGAGGTATCGACCCGTACCCCCTGCACATTACCAACACGCCAAGGGGATGCTTAGAGACATGAAGGAGGCTGGGGTAATCCGGGATAGCTGTAGCCCCTGGGCAGCCCCACTAGTTTTAGTCAAAAAGAAAGACAACACCATGAGGATGTGTGTAGATTACCGGAAAATCAACCGTATCACACACAAGGATGCGTACCCCTTACCAAGGATAGAGGAGTCATTGGCTGCTTTAAGATCTGCTAACTTCTTCTCTACCTTGGATCTCACTAGCGGGTGCTGGCAGGTTCCTGTAGCAGAGGCGGACCGGGAGAAGACCGCATTCACCACCCCGATGGGACTTAGCGAGTTCACCTGCATGCCGTTCGGACTCTGCAACGCACCAGGAACCTTCCAACGCCTAATGGAGTGTTGTCTGGGCCACAGAAACTTCGAGACGGTCCTGTTGTACCTGGACGATGTCATCGTATATTCCAAGACGTATGAGGACCACCTGAAACACCTGGCGGAAGTGTTCGAGGCTCTGGCGAGTTACGGCCTAAAGGTGAAACCCTCCAAGTGTCACCTCCTGAAACCAAAGGTGCAGTACCTGGGACACGTAGTGAGCGCTGACGGAGTGGCTCCCGACCCTGATAAAATCACCGCAATTAAGGAATGGCCAAGCCCCTCCAGCGTAAAAGAAGTGCGGCAGTTCCTCGGGTTGGTAGGCTACTACCGAAGGTTTATTCCCGGTTTCACCAAAAAGGCAGCACCTATGCAGGACCTCCTGATAGTCCAGTCCCGGAAGGCCAAGAACCAGAAGCCGCCCTTCAAATGGGAAGAGCTGGAAGAAGAGTCCTTCCGCCAGCTGAAGATGGCCCTCACGGGGGACGAAATCCTGGCGTACCCGGATTATAGCCAGCCCTTTATCCTCTACACCGACGCCAGTAACATCGGGCTAGGAGCCGTACTGTCCCAGATCCAGCAGGGGAAGGAACGAGTAATCGCCTACGCCAGCCGAAAACTGCGACCCACCGAAAGGAACCCCGAGAATTACAGCTCATTTAAGTTAGAGTTCCTGGCCGTAGTATGGGCAATCACTGAGCGCTTTAAGCATTACCTCGCTTCTTCCCGGTTCACCGTGTACACGGATAACAACCCGCTGACACACCTGGACACGGCAAGACTCGGTGCCCTGGAGCAGAGGTGGATGGCCCGTCTGTCCAACTACGAGTTCACAATTAAATACCGGGCAGGACGCTCCAATACCAACGCGGACGCCCTGTCCAGGATGCCCAACCTGCCGGACGGAGGAGAAGATCCGGAGGGACTGGAAGAAGTTGAACTCCCTGCGTTCCACCGTCATGGGACTATTCAGTATTCCCACCGGGTAAGGAGTAAGCAGGCTGCTACGTTGAACCCCTTACCCCACTACAACTGGGCGGAAACGCAAGACAGCGACCCTGCCGTCCGACTGGTGAAGGAGATGCTGACTCGGCCGGAGGCTCGCCTTGAACCAGACGCTCCGGAGGAAGCCAAACAACTATGGGCAGAGAAGAGTCGACTGTTCCTTTACAAAGGGAAGTTGTGCCGCAGAATGGTTAACTCCCGGACGCATGAATTACTCTGGCAAGTAGTGGTGCCACGAAGAGACGCAGCCATGGTGATGGAGGCATACCACGACGGAGCTGGACACTTTGGGTGGAAAAAGCTGGAGTTCCTGCTGCGCGAGCGGTTCCACTGGGTAGGCATGAGGGGAACCATCGAGAAGTGGTGCAGAGATTGTGGCCCGTGCAACCTGAGAAGGAAGGACCGAGCCAGCCAGAAGACTCCCCTGCAGTCCATCGTCACCCGGCAACCGTTGGAACTGGTAGCCTTGGATCATGTAAAACTGACCCCAAGCAGAAGTGGCTACGTCTACGCGTTAACCATCGTGGATCATTACTCCCGGTTCTTGGTTGTCGTCCCCGTCAAGGACTTAACGGCTCAAACAGCAGCTAGAGCCTTCCAGCAGCACTTCTGCCGTCCACACGGGTACCCGGACCAAGTGCTGACGGACCAGGGACCTGCCTTTGAAGCGGAGGTCTTTCAGGAATTCTGCAATCTGTATGGCTGCCGGAAGATAAGGACGACACCCTACCATCCGCAGACTAATGGACTTTGTGAAAAAATGAACCAGGTGGTAATGGATCTTCTAAAAACGTTGCCCCTGGAAGAACGCAGTCTGTGGCCTGAAAAGTTGCCCGATCTGGTGGACCTATACAACCACATCCCGGTAGGTTCCACCAACTGTACCCCGGCTTACCTAATGAGGGCAAGACCTGGTAAGTTACCTGTTGACCTGGAAATGGGAGTCCTGACCCCCGAGGACACTTCACCAGAAACAGACTGGGACACAGAGAGGCAGCAGCAGTACCGGAGAGTACAGGAGAGCGTGGAGCGAAGTCTCTGTCAGGCTAGGGAAAGACAAGAGAAAACTTACAACCAGTATGCTCCCGCTGTTCCCCTGGTACCCGGAGAGCAGGTCTTGAAGAGGAAGAGACGGCTCCACAAGTTGGACGACCAGTGGGAGAAGGACCCGTACACCGTACTGCCCTCAAGCCACGAGAACCCGAAGGTCTGTACCATCAGTAAAGACGGAGGGGAAACCACAGCCATTGTATCCCGGGACCACCTGAAGAAGTGTCCCGAACAACTGCGGAACCCTGAAGAGGAACAAGAAGACCATCGACCCGTGGAAGAAAGGGAAGATATGGTTAGTACCGTGCTCGGGGACTTCCCTCAGTCTTGGACTCAAGTCAATGGTGCAGTTGTGGTACCCGTACTCACCTTCCTCCAACCATCATCCCAAGAACCTACGGAGCAACGGGTAGAGCTGGAAGAACAGCCGGTCCAGGAGGCAGAAGACTCCACACAAGCAGAACAGGAGAATCAACCCTCTGCTTATAGTGAGCCTGCCGTACCCCTAGTGAGACAAAGAGCCGGTAGACAGCTGCCCAGTTTACCCTTGACAGCTCCTACACCCTGTAGTTCAGGGCCAGACAGTCAGCTCCGTAGGTCCACTCGGGCCACTAGAGGCCAGTTACCCGCACGCTGGAGAATTTAAAGTGTATAAATTGTTTTATTTATGTTTTTCTGTGTCTTGTTGCTTGTGTATAATTTTGTGTTTCTAGTTATTTTTAGGAATCCTTGGTGGATTTACCGGGAATCCTTGTACATAGTTGGAGCGTAACCCAGGATGGACTAGAGACTGTTAAGGACTCGGGGTAGGACAGACCCCTACCTGGTTACGTCTCCCTGTGTTGGTGAAATGGACACCTTGCTCTCTTCAGAGACTGCACCCGGTTGCGGACACGCCGTAACCATCTTTATATGTTTTCTTATTGTATTATTAATGTTTTTGCCTTGTTATGTTTTTCTAAATGTGTTTAGTCCCGGAGTACTAAATTTCACTAGGGGGGAATGTGGCACCCCAGGGGTCTGGTTTTCCACAGTAATGTAATGTTATGTCTGAGAGCAGGTGGGAGGTCCTTTGGTCAGGGATCCTGTGCATGCCACACCTCCTGCCCAGTCTTGGGAGGGGAAGAACTTCCCCTGTATAAACCCGGGGCTGAGGCAGGGTGAGTCAGACAAGGAGAGTGGAGAAGAGAAGCAGCATAGGAAACAGCAGAGTTACAAGGAGTCAGGGGCTGGCAGCTACAGAGCTCGCCCTGACTAAGAAGATTCTTTACCGGACCCGGAGTCCGAGGCTGTGGGGACTAACTCCTACCCAGCAGCAGAATCCGTCGGGCAGGGGATTTCAGGTCCTCTGGCCCAGAAGCCCGAAGGCACGGTCACACGCGTGGGACCAGCACCGCCATCGTGGAGCGGAAGCCATTAGAAGGCCCCGAGTCACCGGCCATACGGGTGAGCACCACACGGTACACTCAGGGACGTGAGCTACTTACATCAGCTTCTAGCAAGGTAGCCAGAAGAGTACAGTCAGTTTGGGAGGCCTACAACTACGCCTGGCCAGGGGAGATCCCATCTGCTCAAAGACTGACCAGGCCCCGTTTGCTAGCAAGTACTCCGGGAGGGTCTGTCGTTGTTACCAGTAAAGACCCTGAACTACACCGTACCGTCTCTGAGTGGTTCCTGCTACCCCCATCATCCACGTCGGCTGCCCTGAGGCCATACCCCTCCCGTTGGGGGTTATACTATCACGCTGCACAATCCTACCACCGGCCTCAGCGGTCTGCCCTGCAGCAGCAGCTTCCTGGCTGCACTCAACGGGTGGCGTAGTCATCAACTATTTACTACTAATAGACTGCCGTCTAGTTTGACTCCCTGGGCACGGACCGGGTCACCGCCACGAGATTACAACCCTCCACAGATCCGGCTCCGGGTAAGCTCCCGCGTGCGCACCGCAGCGCGACAAAGGCCCAGGGGCGCGTCATATGGTGACTAAGCAAATGGGCAAATAAACTAAACAGCTTAAAATATAGACAGATCTGGTTAATGCAAAAAGTCATGTTGGTTTTGAAGGAGTTAAAGAAGACAACTTGACAGGTTTTTAATAGGGTCAGCGTTCCCTCATTCTCCACCTGTAAGGAGCCTGTGGCAGGAATGTTGCATGCAGAAGTCAATACAAAGCCGTGATAACTGTCAGTGTGCTTTATTCCAGAGCGTCTGTTGCCTGTTCATCTGCAATTTCACATGGTTCCTGAGCTCACAGTGTCTTCTTTCATAGGTTACTTGCCGGAACAAGCTGCACATTCTACAGCTCTTTGTATGCGCTGCCTTCTACATTGCTAGTGTCTGAGACCTTTCATTTTCTTTCTACAGCAGCTCTGCATAGTTTTATGTATTCCATCTCTACTGAAAAAAAACTTTTGGTAGAACAACTCTGGTAATTGGATTTCACGGTAGCGGACATTGGAAATGTCACTTTATCCATTTTCTATATTTAACTCTTAAATAGAATTAACGCCACGTTAACAATAAAAACGTACATCTGCTTTCCTGTAATGCAAACAGCTAATGCAATCTCTCCATGACTCAGAATCTAAAAACAAGCATCCTGAACGGTATTGTATCTGAGATGTAATTGCATTATGGGTATTGTTCTAGCAACTCCATTGGATTTCTTCATGCCGCGAGCCTGCAAAATGGTAAGACAATTCCCTGGCCAACAGTAAAAGAAGCGTACCACAAAAGTCTGATAGCCTCTATTGGGCAAGCGGACTTCCCCTGAGCTCATACCGTAAGCAAAAGTGGCCAAATGTTGGCCATATCCACAACGTAGTGTGCCGTTCTCTATTGATTCTATTAGAGTTACAGAAACAGAGGAGAAAACTAGGAAAATGGAACTAAATAAAGAAAACAACCTTCTGAAAGGTTTCTATAGAATAATTTTCATATCCTGAATAAACAAATTACAAGACTACAGACCTTGTGTTAATTAGGCTGTATTCACACAGTGCAGTAATTGCGTGGTTTTATTTTATTGGGAAAACAAACTGTACTTGCCCCCTTCCATTCCATTGCTGTCTCTTCATTTCTGTCCCAGACTTAAAGGGAATCTGCCGCAGGTTTTTGTTTTGTAATCTGACAGTAGGTAAGGACAGAGACCCTGATTCTAGCAATGCATCACATAGTTCACTGGATGCAGCAGTTGTGATAGAAGTTTTCTTAGCTGCAGATTATGCAGAGTTTAGAATACTGAGCAAAACTGATTGGCAGCTTTCTTTCTCTGTACACTGTATATTGACAGAAAGCTGCCAATCAGTGGTGGGGGCGGGGTTACACAAAACACGTTGACTAGGAGGAAGGCGACACCTAGTCCTGTAGTGATAATCTCCTGCTTATAAAACCCAGGCTAGTAAGTGACACATCGCTGGAATCAGGGTCTCTTCCCCTACATCATGCTGCTCTCAGATTGCTTAGCAAAAACCTGTTGACAGATTCCATTTAATAGACAGAGCTGCCGCGGTGATATCAAAACTACAGGACTTGAGCACTGCAGCCAATCCCTGGGCTCAGCAGTCTTGTGCTTTCTACATCAGCATGACAGCTGAGCCCCCTGATTGGCTGTAGCAGTCACACCTTGTAGTTGTGACGTCATCTCCGCAGCCCTGACTTCAAAGGCAAGGGCAGCAGTAGAGAGGCAGCGACGGAGCAGCAGGAGCTAAATATGGCTCATTTTCTTATTTTTGTGCAGATGATGTCAATAAAGCAAGAATAATGAATATCAAAGAATACCCATTTTGTGTGTTATGAATCAATTGTATGTAGTCATTGTTTAACAGGTACCTACAAATTTATACCTTTATACATAAAGCAATGAGGTAACAGAGCTTGAATAATAGAGATAATGGCAATGGTACTAATTATATTTTAGTACATTCATCAAAATGTATAACACTTTCAAAGTTGCTCTCATATAAATTTACAAATGTGAAATACAAAATATCTATCATTAAAATCTGAAGATTCTCAGCCAACATTTATAATAATTTACTTGGAAAGTATTAAGTATATGGATTGTAACAATAAAAGTGAAGTATAGGTCATCTGGCTTGTTAGGTTCTGACGCCACCTGCTGTTTAGTTATGGTTTTGCAATAATTCAATCTGCCTATGTTCACAGGTTTCTCAAATAACTAGACTTTGGAATTATATATATTTGTTTTATTTTATATGGTATCCAAAGTAAGCTGTTTCTAATATTATTTTAGTAATAAACCTATTTATATAAAATATGCGTTGTTGCTTTAAATAATAATTTTGCTATCTTCTTTGTGTTTATTGGCAGAATAAAATATATGCATTATTAATCCAGAGCAGACATGTTGGAAAAAATTGTAGAAAGTGTGAGATGGTGATAGAAAAAGATCACTAAGGGAAGATATGTTTTCATAGAATTCTGTTATATTTCTTAAGAGTGGTGTCCGAGAAAAAGTCAGATAGTGCTCGGACATGTCACCCGAATCTGCCTAGTTTGGAAGCAAAAGCTATTGTGAATTGGTATCATCTGCATGTCACAAAGCATAGTGACAAGAGCACTGGAGAGGCAACAGTTAGAACCCACCCCCCTCAAAAAAAAACAATGGTTTTGCAGGTGGTGGTCACAGACAACTACTGTCTCCTTGGGCCACATTCATATACCCGTGTGACACGTCCATGTGTTGTCTGTTTTTTTTCCTCAAACAGCACACTGACCCATAGACTTAAGATATGCACATATCCGTTTTAAAAATCAGATGACTCACAGAAGATATACTTTGTACTTCAGTGTTCAATCCGTGTTTCATCTGCTTTTAATTGATACATTGTTAAGAGTCAGTGGAAAAAAAAGTTCAGTTTCATGATTCAGTGAAAAAAAAAACAAATGAGAAAAAAACATAAGCAGCACAGCTGAACTTTGTCTCATTACAAACACCTGCAGCTGCAGGTCTCCTCTCACAGCACTGTCAACTTTGCTGCATAGCTGTGCCTGATTACAACTGATTACAACTAACATTTCTTCAGCTTCCATCTCACAGGCAGCTAGTGTGAGGTATAGCTAAGCTGACACCACTGTGAGAGGAAAACTATCGTTGAACTTGTGTTTGTAATGAGACCAAGTTCAGCTTTGCTGTACTGTGTCAATTATAATAACCCACAGCTTTGCAGTGAGATCAGGAGAGCAGACTATCAGTCTCACACTGGTAACATATTGACAAAAAGTGTCCACAATTTTAGTCACCACTGTACAGTGGAGATAAAATAAAAGTCTACACGCCTCTAATTTCAGAACTTTTTCCACCTTTAATGTCACCCATAATCTGTAGAATTCAATTGAAAAAAATAAACTGAAATCTTTTCAGGTGGAAAAAAAAAAATAAAGAACTAAAATAATGAAGTTACATAAATATTACAAAAATAATGAAATTTACTATTGAACTAATACCTTAACATTTTGTTGAAGTACCCTTTGAAGTTATGACAGCATTTAGTATCTTTGGGTAGGAGTCTATTAGCATGGCACATCTAGAATTGACAATCTTTGCCCTCCCTTACTTGCAGTAGCTCTCCAAATCTGTCTGATTGCGAGGGCATCTCCTGTGTACTGCCCTCTTCAAGAAACACACAGAGTTTCCATTGGATTCAACACTGGACTCTCCCTGGGCCATTCCAAAACTTTCATCTTCTTCTAGTGAAGCCATTCTTTTGTTGATTTACAGGTATGCGTAGGCTCTTTGTTGTGCTGAAAGGTGAAATTCCACTTCATCTTCACCTTTTTTAGCAGAGGCCTGAAGTATTTGTTGAAAAATTGACTGATGTGTAGAACTGTTCATAATTTTCTCCACCTTTGTAGCATGGGCGTCTCTGCCTCCTGCCGGGCAGAGACGCCATTGCCCTCACCGCCGTGGCCCAGGTCTGGCGTCATCCTGCTCCCCTGGGGCACCGCGCGCAGCTTCCCGGGCACTGTGCTTAGGGCGCGCTCCCTCCCTCTTAAAGGGGCAGCGCACCGTCCTATAGAGTCCTCGGCCAATGGCCGGAGGACTTCCCCTATATAAGGCACCTCCTCCAAAATGGAGGTGCCTGTGCAAGGTGGTTGTTCCATGTGCTAAACACTTGTTCCAGCCCTCAGGTCCCGCTGCCTTTCAGTTCTGCCTGCCAGCCTGTCTAACAGTTCTGTCTACAGTTGTGCCCGCCAGCCTACTTACCTGGAGCACCTGCCTGTAACCTGCCGTGCCCGCCAGTCTGCCTACCTGGAGCACCTGCCTGTTACCTGTCATGCCCGCCAGCCAACCTACCTGGAGCACCTGCCTGTTACCAGTCGTACCCGCCAGTCTGCCTACCTGGAGCACCTGCCAGTTACCGTCCGTGCCCGCCTGCTTGCCTACCCGGAGCACCCGTCTGGCTATCTGCCGAACCCGCCTGCTTATCTACCCGGACCACCCGTCAGCCTTTCTGCCGTGCTCATCCACTCTACCGGTCAGTTCCTGCCATCTGACCCTCACACAAGGTCGGTCCCAGAGTGGCACCTGGTCCACCTGCCCGGTCCCTCCCTGGTTCACTGAGTCGACTAAGCCGCCGTGTGACCTTGATCAGGCCGAGTAGGCACTTAGTCATGCCCCTCTGGTCCCTCCTTGCACCGAAGTACAGAGGTTCCACTACCCGGACCCGTAACAACCTTAACTAAAGCCCCAGTTCCAGCTGCCAAAAACAGCCCCAAAGCATAATGCTGCCTCCACCATGCTTCACTCTGTGTATTGTGTTCTTTTGGTGATGCAAATTGTTGGCTTTGCGCAAAACATACCTTTTGGAACAATGGTCAAAAGGTTCAACATTGGTCTCATCAGAACATAACACATTTTCCCACATGCTTTTGGCAGACAATGTAGGTTTTTGCAAAACCTAGCCGGGCTTGGGTGTTTTTTTTTAAAGAAAAGGCTTCTATTTTGCCACCCTGCCCCACAGGCCAGACATATGAAGAATATAGGAGATTCTTGCCACATGCAGTACACAACCAGTACTTTCCAGAAATTCCTGCAGCTCTTTCAATGTTACTGAAGGCCTCTTGGCAGCCTACAGGACCAATTTACTTCTTGTCTTTTCATCAATTTTTGAAGGCTGTCAAGTTCAAAGTAAGGTCCATGTTGTGTCAAATTTAAGCCACTTCTTGATGACCGTCTTTACAGTGTTCCATGGAATATCTAATCACTTCGAAAAAATTTGCTGACCTTCTCCTGTCTGATAACTTTCAACAATGAGATACCTTTGCTGTGTTGTAATCTGTTTACAGACCATGACTTTTGCTAGAAGATGCAACTAAGAAAATGTCAGTAAAATCCTTCTACACTTTGGAAAATTATTAGCTAATTTGTATTTTTGATAAGTAATTTTATTATTGAACAACTACAGTGCTGTCAATCAATCCAAAAAGTTAATAAACCTGAATATTTAAGAAAGTAAAAGTGAGGTTCTGTCTTTCTTAGGAAAATGTCTATGTGTGCAGAGTTATTGGGCAACTATTTGTATGCAGAATTAAATGAAAATTTTCCCATCCCAAATGTGTCACGCAAGGTGTGGGAAAGTGCAACACAAAGGGAAGAGGGAAAGGGAGCCCAGACTCTAGGGAAAGGGGGGAGTGGAGACCTCCTAGGCTGATCTAGTATCACCCTGTCTCCACTGACGTCCCTATATTGGCTCTTCACCAATCGCCGCACGCGAACCTCGCCCTGTCTTTCCCTGGCGTTAAACCTTGGCTAGGGAAGGGAGGGGGATGAACGCTAGTTGATCTCCACTGGCCACTAAAGACAACAAGGGGGAACAAACAAGGGAAGATGGCTTAGCTTTTAGTCGACTTCAGAGAGATGAACACCCGTCCTCAAAGCTTCAGAGAGGATGAAGTAATGAACTTGCTCCGAGCCTTCACAAAGGGTAATGAGTATCGCCAGCACCTCCTTCTAGCAGACAGCAGGTATTTATATACCCAGGCCAGGGTGTTAATTAGTCAGAGGAAGGTAGCCGCAGGGTCATAGAGAGACAGCCTCTAAGAAGGTGTCTGTAATGCCAAATGTAGAGATCTCCTGCAATCAACTGCAGGGCGACTGTCTGTCACTTCTGACCCACCCGTGACAAAATGTTTATTTTCAACCATTAAAGTGAGAATAATAATCAAACAACTCAAAATGTACAAAAATCCATTTCTGAAATTTAAAAAAAATGATTCTTCTCAAATCTTTGGCTGTTAATGTACATCTTTTTTTCTGAACACGTTTTTTGCGACCCTATTGACTATTTACATCAAAACTTTTATTGGCTCTGGAATCATGCCCCAATATCCTAGCAATTTCAAGAGTGCTGTAAGACTTGTAACAGTTTTTGACTTTTCAGTCAGTTAAATCTTTTTTTGGCCCATTTCAGGAAAACAAGCTGTCTAATAATTCTGCACACCTTGATAAATGGTGCTGATATCCTTAGGCCTCTCCCTCCCTCATTATACAAATACACATCACCTGATCTGCTTCATCCAATAAGCATTCAAGGTTATACAGCTTGGAGTTGGAAAATCTGTATAAAAATGATATGTTCAAAATACTTTCTTTCCTAATAATTCTGCACACAATGTAGAATGTATTTTTCTATCAACATAAAAATATGAAGTATTTTTGCAGGATGAGTTGTACTTTTGACTGACACCATCCATTTTATCATATGATATACTGGAAAGTGTGAAAAAAAATTCCAAGTATGGCGAAATTGCAAAGAAAATTGCAATTCCACCATTCTCTTTGGGTTTTGTTTTTACAGAGTTGATTATACAGTGAAATAGCAATATGATTCTCCAAGTCCAGTATGATTACAGTAATTACAAACAGTTTTTTTGGTGAAATTTTTTTTGCAAAGTTGTAAAAAAAAACAAAAATTTTCTGTTACTATTTTCTGAGACCCATAACATTTTACATTTTTAGTCGATAGAGCTGTGGAGGCTTAATTTTTGTGCCCTAAGCTGACGTTTTTATTGCTTTTATTTTGAAGTAGCTAAGATGTTTTAATCGCCTCTTATTGCATGTTTTTAGGTATTGCAGCGGCAAAAAAAGCCCCACAATTTAGCAGTTTAGATTTTTTGTCATTACAGCCTTTACCAATCAGGTTAGTTAATTTTATATTTTGATAGATCAAACTTTTACAGATGGGGAGATATCATATATGTGTATTTTTAATGTCTTTATTATTAATGGGTGAAAAGTGGTGATTCGAACTTTTGTTTTTTTTAGTTTTCATATTTTTAAAAACATTTATTTTTTACTATATTTTGTAGTCCCCTCAAAGGGGTTGTCCGTTCAAACCGATAAGTCTGCAGTCACTCTGTGCGACAGCAGGCTTATGAATCCCTCCCAGTGCATGCACAGTGTGCTGCGGGGATTCGCTGATTTCACACCCAGGAATGGAGGGTATGTATGAGTTATACATACTCCCGGCCAGTGGGCGCTTCTATAAACTTGTATTGAGCGAGGCCGTGCACTCTAGTCTGCCACACCCACTAGGCGGCCGTGTCACCAGTTGGGGAGTGGCCTCGGCTCAATACAAGTATATGGAGCGAGGCTACGCCCACTGCCTGGGAGTATGTATAACTCATACATACCCTACGGTCCCAGGTCTGAAACCAACAAATCCCCGCAGTGCACAGTGTGTGCACTGAGGGGATTTATAAGTCTGCAGTCAAACCAAGTGACTGCAGACATCGATTTGGAACAGAAAACCCCTTTAAGGGACTTAAATCTGCTATATGCAGCAATACCACAACATTGCTGAGAATAGCAAAAATCATGGTTTCCTATGAACGCCAGCCACAGACCGTCATGACTGGCATAGGGTCTTCAGCAGACCCCTGGCCATTATGGCAACCTATTGTGTATATCATGGGAAAAGTCTGGGTTACTCAAAGACTTCAGAAGAGACCGTGAACAAGATTTGGCCATATATCAGCGTAGTCCTAGAAAATCAACCAGGCTAACTAGTATGGAACTACAGGTGCCACAAACCACGGTATGGCGTGTCTTCCGAAAACATCTGCATTGTAAGCCATAAAGATTACATCTTCAGGAGCTGAAACCACACAACTAAATGAAATGCCGTGACTTCTGCATTGACTTGCAAGGCCTATTGGAAGAGGACAAATTTGCTGACAGCCTTGTCACTGAACATCAGCCTATCTTTCACCTGAGTGGAGAAGGTTTAGAAAAACCATGTGCCCTTAGTGAGCACATAAGGGACTCACCCAAAGTAAACATGTTCTGTACAATGAGCAAGTGTGACATGCAGAAGTAGTGCTGTTGCTTCAAAAGCATCCAGCAACTGTTACAAATAACACAAGCACAGGAGACAGGAAGTGTTACACGCACGCGGCCTAAGTTCAGATAGGGGCGAGACCGGTTACATGAATTTGTTGGAATCCTGGGGGAACCATTACTGAGGGCGACCATAGGCTGCAGCTTCTCTCAGGCACACGATAGATTCAGTTGCTGACCAGACACATCTGACAAGAGTCTTCATAAACGGTAGAACAGTAACATTTAATGAGGCACGGCCAGTGCAATGCAAATGTCTCTTTGAGCAACAGGCTCCAGTAATAACAGTACAGTCTCCTTTGCAGCACAGCAGTACACAGTCTATTATCTGGTAGCACAGTACAGCACAGTTTTAATGCATACACAACCACAGGATTTTCCTTCACAAGGACTCAATAGTACACAGCATTCTTTATCCTGCATGGAGATGGATGGGGGGGAAGGATGTGATGAGGTAGATAATCTCTATGACAGGCTTCCTTCCAGCCCTTATCTTCCTGGCCGATAATACTCCACACTGTTAGCTCAGGGAGTCTGACCTTTGTTTAACTTCCCTCCTGACCTGAATTCTGTTCTCTTGCCTTCTGTGAGATACAGATCATAAGCCACCTTTCTCTTTGGCTCCGGCCAGACAGTAAACAACTTCCCCACAATCCCCCTGGGGCTCTGCTAAAACACTCCCGTTCTCCTGTGACTGTTTTAACCCCTCTAGTTGCTGGATGCTTCTGGAGCACAACACTTCCTGTCTTCTGTGCTTGTGTTACTTCTAATAGTTGCTGAATGCTTTTAAAGCAACAACACTACTTTTGCATGTCACACTCTGCAACAGCACTACTTCTGCATGTCTTAGAAGTGTTGTGCTTCAGAAGCATCCAGCAACTAGAGGGGTTAACACAGTCTATGCTGAATTATGCTACTGAGGAGACTGTAATACTGTGCCTTGTGAAGAAACTACTGTATCATTACTGGAGCCGGTTGGTCGAGAAACTCAGACTGTACTGTAATGAAGATTGTTGCTGTAATATCCCTGAATTGCACTGGCCGTGCTTCAGATTAAATTCCACTGTTAAACTGTTGAAAAAGACTCTTTGTCAGATGTGTCTGGTCAGCAACTAAATCTATCGTGAGCCTGAGAGAAGCTGCAGCCTATTGTCGTCCTGAGTAACGGTTCCCCCAGGATTCCAAAGAATTCATGAAACCCGTCTCACCCTATCTGAACCGAGAGGCGTGCATGTAACACAAGCACAGTCTACAGTTCCTTTTTTCTTGCCGAGGATACTGCCACTGGCCACTGCTACCTGGCCTTGTTAAAGGAATGGCTTATACCACAGATAAAGGAAGACCTGTCAAACATAGTCTATCAGGAGGATGATGCATCTTTACATCTTCATTTGAATGTTCACTGATACCTGACTAGAACTCTACAGAAACGTTGGATTGGCCATGCTGGAAACAACCATTCAGCAATGTTGTGCTGGCCTCCATGATCACCAGATCTAACACCCTGAGACTTCATCAAAGTCTCAGTGCATCTGATCCTTCCCCCCAGCCACAGTATCTAAATGACCTGAGACAATGCAGTACTGAAACAGTGGAGACCATATCAAAGGATATGTGTGGCACCCCAGGGGTCTGGTTTCCACAGTAACGGCAATGTTATGTCTGAGAGCAGGTGGGAGGTCTCTTGGTCAGGGATCCTATGCATGCCACACCTCCTGCCCAGTCCTGGGAGGGGAAGAACTTCCCCTATATAAACCTGGGGCTGAGGCAGGGTTGGAGAGTTCAGCCAGGAGGGCTGACAGGGAGCTGTGGCTCCGGCTGGGCCCAGCTCCTGGGCCATGCCAGAAGTAGAGACAGAGAAGAGAAGCAGCTATGGGAAGAAACAACAGGAGCTCTGTGGGAGCAGTGTTACAAGGAGTCAGGGGCTGGCAGCTGCAGAGCTCGCCCTGACTGAGAAGATTTCTTACCGGACCCGGAGTCCGAGGCTGTGGGGACTAACTCCTACCCAGCAGCAGAATCCGTCAGGCAGGGGATTTCAGGTCCTCTGGCCAAGAAACCCGAAGGCACGGTCACACGCATGGAACCAGCACCGCCGTCGTGGAGCGGAAGCTACTAGAAGGCCCCGAGTCACCGGCCATACGGGTGAGCACCACACGGTACACTCAGGGACGTGGGCTACTTATACCCGCCTCTAGCAAGGTAGCCAGAAGAGTACAGTCAGTTTGGGAGGCCTACAACTCCGCCTGGCCAGGGGAAATCCCATCTGCTCAAGGACTGACCAGGCCCCGATCGCTAGCCAGTACTCCGGGAGGGTCTATCTTTATCACCAGTAAAGACCCTGAATTACACCGCATCGTCTCTGAGTGATTCCTGCTACCCCATCATCCACGTCGGCTGCCCTGAGGCCATACCCCTCCCGTTGGGGGTGATACTATCACGCTGCACAATCCTACCACCGGCCTCAGCGGTCTGCCCTGCAGCGGCAGCTCCTTCGCTGCATTCAACGGGTGGCGTAGTCGTCCAACATCTACCGCTAATACAGCGCCACTTAGTCTGACTCCCTGGGCACGGACCGGGTCACCGCCACGAGACTACAACCCTCAACAGATCCGGCTCCGGGTAAGCTCCCGCGTGCGCAACGCTGCGCGACACAGGCCCAGGGGTGCGTCATATGCTTACACGCATCTGGAAAGAAATGGACTACCGCCTTGAAATCTCCCATGTCACCAATGGAAATCACGTTGAACATCCGTAGGGTGTAATTTAAATTTGGATTGATAGTGCTTCTTTTCATGCTCATAAATTTGTGTTACGTTCTTTCGGTTATGAATATTGAGGCTATAATTTTGCTCCATCCTTTTTGAATCACCCTGTACTGTGCAGAACTGACACTCCTTTGACATTAAAACATAAAATTCTTAGCTTTTTTATGAAAGACATTACATTTTAGATTATATCAGGCTTTTCTCCTGGTTCACAAACTGGATTTTGATATGGATTGTATACGTTGTAAGCATGTCATCAGAGAATTCCCATCTGTTCCTGTTGCATATAGAAAAGCGGGAGACCAAGGTAACATATAATGTTATTCTTAACAAGAGCAAGGGTATCACTTTCTATTTCACTGTTATGTTACCTGCTGTTGAAAGAGCTAGGAAATAAAGGTATATTTCGAAGAGTTTTTTGACAACTAAGCATTTAAAGGGGTATTCCCATTATAAAATGTTATGGTAGATTGCTACAACCTTTGGGATCCCCTTCATTCCAGAAAAAGAACAGACTTAACAGACTTTTCTCCTACATTGTGTGCTACTTTGCAAACAAAAAAGAAGCTAAAAGCCTCTTTATAAACTGGATTTCCTACTATTCAGATTGTTATGGTATATTCTAGTGAGATTTCATCATTTACCATGGAAGGATAAGCCATGTAAAATATTCACTCTTTTATATGCTGCACCATTTTCTCTTCCCAATCTAGACCCCGGATCACTAAAATAAATTTTGACCACAGACCCAAACCCTAAAATGAATCAGACTCGGACCAGACCCATAAAATAAATTCAAGATCTGGCCATAAAGTTAAGTTAGGTCCCGGACCAAACATATTCTGATATCCGAGAATCACTTTAAAGGGAATCTGTCACCCCCTTGGACGTATGTAACTTACTAATATGGGCATACAGGTTATAGAATGGTTAAAATAGTCATTCCTGTATGCCCATATCTGTGGTCTTGTTGTAGAGAAATCCTCTTTTGTTTATGGTAATGAGTTCTTCCAGGCTCCAGGGCGTGTGGTGACTGGAAGGAAACTCTGCCTCCGATGTTCATTAGCGTACCAGGCCCCTCCCATCAGCGTCACGACCATGTGACGTGTATTAATGGGCCCCGGATTCCCATGCCTGGGCCCTGCAATAGCGCGATTACATTGGCCGTTTCTGCCCTTCTATGGGAATTGACTTCTTCTTTCTTATGCGCAGGCGCGGTGAGTCACTGTAAGTGCGGAGTTGTGAGAGCACCTTACCACCGCGCACGCCGGAAGTCACTGGAGCGGAAGCATCAGTTACTCGCTACTAGGGTACGGTGGCCTGTGAGATCAAGCTATAAGTCGGGTCTCACAGGCACATGCACTGACAGGAGTACTGCAATGCATGAGACCAGTGACCAAACTAAAAAATATACCCACAGTGGGACCTAGTGAAAAAGTGAAAAGAAGTAAAATAAAATGTGAAAAAAAAAAAAAAACACAAAAAAAGCACACAAAAATCACGAAAAGCCATTTTGCCACTAAAAACGCAGCCTTGTGATAAAACAAAGATAAAAAAAAAGTACACATAATTGGTGTCGCCACGTCCAGAACGACCCGCTCTATAAAACTAGCATGTTACTTATTCTGTAAAGCGAATACCGTAAGAAAAAATAAAAAGCTTTTTTAATAATACTGACACACAATGTCATATGTAAAAAAATGGTGTAAATAAAAACGTAAAATTGTCGCGGAAAAAAACAAGCCCTAATATGGTTAATTCGGGGAAAAAATAAAAAAGTTACAGCTCTCAGAATATGGCGATGCAAAAACAAATTCATTTTTGTAAAATATTGTTTTTAGGCTATGTGCCCACGATGCAGAAATGCTCAGGATTTTTTCCTAAGCGTTTCTGCATCTCCTTGGCAGAAAAAAAACGCATGCGGATTGTACATGTGTTTTCCTGCCAGGGACAAGCGGAAGTGAAGCGTTCTTCACTTGCATTTCCACATCCGGGTTGACAAGCGCTTTCCAAGCGATTTTAGCATCACTTGGAAAGTGCTTGTCAACTTGGTCACACTATATAAATCCATGCAAACAGCATGGATATATATAGTGTGACCCGAGAGAATGTCAAAAAATAAAAAAATAAATATATACTTACCCTCCGATGGCCCCCGCAGTCTTGCTTCACCGTCTCGGCAGCGGTACACTGAAGGACCTGCCGACATCAGCGTCGCGTGACCCGTCACATGACTCTGACGTCAGCGCAGGTCCTTCATTCCATCGCGAAGTGCCGGGAAGCAAGCAGGAGCGGTGCCCTGGCCGCCAGAAGGTAAGTATATATTTATTTTTTTACAGCTTTTTTAATGGTACCTGGGTGTGGATGAGACTCTCTTCTCCTCTACACCCGGGTACCATCCGCACATTAGAACGCGCCAATTACGCAAGTACAGATGCAGTCTTGCGGAATTGGCGCATTCTAATGCAAGTCAATGGCGGCGAAAACGCAGCACTTCCGCAAAATAATTGGTAGTGCTGCATTTTTTTCCGCAGCGGAAATACCGCAGCATGTGCACAGTACATGCGGATTATCATTGGGGGACATGGCAGGCCTTCTACCATGCGTTTTTTAAGCATTTCTGCAGTGTTTTTGCCGCTGTGGAAACCCTTAAAAAACGCATCGTGGGCACACAGCCTTAGTCTGTAAAAGCAGCAAAGCATAAAAAATATATAAATCTGGTATCGCTGTAATCGTACCGACCTAAAGAATAAATCAGTCTTATCACTTTTACCACACGGTTAATCGCGCAAAAAAAAAAAAAAAGATAAAAACAATAACTGAACTGCTGGTTTTTGTTCATTCTATGAAAAAAATCTAAATAACAAGCGATCAAAAAACATTATGAACCTCAAAATGGTACCCCCAAAAATCTCCAACTCGTTGCACAAAAAATAAGCCCTCATACAGCTCTGTTCGCCAAAAAATAAAAAAGTTATAGCTCCCAGAATATGCAGATGAAATAACTATTTTTTTTATTTATTTTTTTATAAAAAGGCATTTTTAATGTGTGATGATAGTAAAACATTATAAAAGTACACTGTGTTCCAAATTATTATGCAAATAATATTTTCTCAGATTTTCCCAAATTACCTATATGAATTGCAGTCATTGTAATTTTCCAGTCAAATAACTATTAGAGTACAATCGAAAGGTTTTTGTACAAACTGCCTATGATAACAGTATATTTAAAAAAAATAAAACACTCAAACTGCATGTTCCAAATTATTATGCACAGCAGAGTTTTCAACCTTTTCATTTTAATAAAGAACAAAAAAAATTGTCATTTTTGAAATTATAAGCATTAGCAGGTTATTACAAACTGAAATCAAACAGTTTTCAACTCAAAACTTTATTCTAGGTGATGTTACATTAGCACATAGGACCCCTTGTTCGAAAGGAGCTTCTGAACTCTCTCGTCCATTGAATTTGTCAGGTTTTGGATGGTTTCTGCTTCAATTATTTTGCATGAGGACAGAATACCCTCCCAGAGCTGTTGCTTAGATGTGAACTGCCTCCCGCCATCATAGACACTCCTTTTGATGATGCTCCAGAGGTTCTCAATGGGGTTGAGGTCAGGGGAGCATGGGGGCCACACCATAAGTTTGTCCCCTTTTATGCCCACAGCAGCCAGAGATGCAGATGTGTTATGTGCAGCATGAGACTGGGCATTATCATGCATGAAATGATCTCGATGGTCCAGATGGATGGAGTGGAGGATGGCTGGTTGATGGACACCCCATGCAAACACGGCTACGGCGCCAACAAGGAGAAGGTGGAGTAATGTTTTGGGCTGGAATCATGGGGAGAGAGATTGTTGGCCCTTTTAGGATCCCTGAAGGGGTAAAGATGAACTCCATAATGTATGTTGAGTTTCTCAAACAGCACTTCCTTCCATGGTTCAAGAAGAAGAACCGTGCATTCCGCAGCAAGATCATTTTCATGCATGATAATGCACCGTCTCATGCTGCACATAACACATCTGCATCTCTGGCTGCTATGGGCATAAAAGGGGACAAACTTATGGTGTGGCACCCATGCTCCCCTGACCTCAACCCCATTGAGAACCTCTGGAGCATCATCAAAAGGAGTGTCTATGATGGCGGGAGGCAGTTCACATCTAAGCAACAGCTCTGGGAGGGTATTCTGTCCTCATGCAAAACAATTAATGCAGAAACCATCCAAAACCTGACAAATTCAATGGACGAGAGAGTTCAGAAACTCCTTTCGAACAAGGGGTCCTATGTGCAAATGTAACATCACCTAGAATAAAGTTTTGAGTTGAAAACTGTTTGATTTCAGTTTGTAATAACCTGCTAATGCTTATAATTTCAAAAATGACCATTTTTTTGTTCTTTAATAAAATGAAAAGGTTGAAAACTCTGCTGTGCATAATAATTTGGAACATGCATTTTGAGTGCAGTTTGAGTGTTTTATTATTTTAAAAATATACTGTTATCATAGGCAGTTTGTACAAAAACCTTTCAATTGTACTCTAATAGTTATTTGACTGGAAAATTACAATGACTGCAATTCATATAGGTAATTTGGGAAAATCTGAGAAAATATTATTTGCATAATAATTTGGAACACAGTGTATATAAATGTGGTATCTCTGTAATCGCACTGACCCAAAGAATAAATCCGTCTAATCACTTATACCGCACGGTAAACTGCGCAAAAATAAAAATAAGAACTATTCTTGTACTCCTGTCTATATGTTCATTCCACCTCCCAAGAATCAGAACAGGGCTCGGCTCACATTTATCCTGTGCTCTCCGCTGAGCACTTACGTCGGGGTTTAGGTGTAAATCTCCAAAACCAAGATTCAGACAAAACCCTCGACGGAACCTCTCACTTATGAGGCAGATGGAGTCCCTTTGAACTCCGTCTGGTCTCTGTTCCGGCAGTGTCCCATCGTTTTAGATGGGGTTCACTTTTGAGGTTTTTCTGCTGTTCTGGCACCTTCAGGGCTCCGCAAGTGTCGCCCGCAAAGTATTCTAGCAAATTTGTGCTCCAAAAGCCAAATAGCGCTCCTTCCTTCTCAGCCCTGATGTGTGGCCTAACTGTAGTTTCTAATGATATATGAGGCACCACTGCGTTCAGGAGAAATTGCACAATAAATTGTGAGGTCCAGTTTCCCTATTAACCCTTGTGTAACTGACAAATTTGCAGCAAATACAAAAATGACATGTCACATCCAGGTCTCAATGTTAGAAAATTCTGTGAGGCACCTATGGGTTCAAAATACTCTCTACATCCCTAGATGAATTCCTTGAGCAGTGACATTTCTAATATGGGGTCACCTGGGGGGTTTCTGCTGTTCTGGTACCTCAAGGGCTCGACTAATAGAGCCCACAATCTATTGAAAAGGAATCTGTGTTCTAAAAGCCAAGTAGCGCTCCTCCTATACAATCCCTGCCGTGTGCTCGAACAGTAGTGTACAACCACATGGGGTACTGCCACGTTCGCTAAATATTGCATATCAAATTATGGGGTGCATTTTCTCCTATCACTCCACGTGGAAATTATAAATTTGATGCTAAAACAGTATTTTAGTGGAAAAAAAATAATTTTTTGTTTTCACATCTAAATATTATAAACTTTTGTGAATCACCTGTAGGTTAAAAATGCTCAATACCGCTCTTAGATTAAGTTCTTGACAAAATGTGGTCATATGTGGGGGGTTTCTGCTGTTTTGGCACCTCAGGGGTTTGGCCAAAGGAGCCCACAATCTGTTCAAACGGAATCTACATTCTAAAAGCCAGGTAGCGCTCCTTCCCATCTGATCCCTGTTGTATGTTCAAACAGTAATGTACAACCACATATGGGGTTCAATAAAAATTGCATAACAAACTATGGAGTCCAAAGTTTTGTGAATCCCCTGTAGGCTAAAAATGCTCAGTAGACCCCTAGATGAATTCCTTTAGGGGTCTAGTTTCCAAAATGGGGTTACTTGTTAAGGGTTCCTTCTATTTTGGCATGTCAGGGGCTCTGCAAATGTGACATGGCATTTACAATCTATTGCAGACAAATTTACACTCCAAAAATCAAATAGCACTCTTTCCGAGCCCTGTCATGTGCCCAAACAGTAATTTCTGACCACATATGGGGTATCTTTATATTCGGAAGAAAATGGCTAACAAATTATTGGGTCTGTTTTTTCCTCTTATCCACATTGTGGAAATTACAAATTTGAGGATAAAACTAATTTTAGCAGAAAAAAAATATTTTCGCTTTCCCATCCACATTTTAAAAAGCTCTGTGAAGCACCTATAGGTTCAACAAGCTCAACAACCCCATAGATGAATTTCTTGATGGGTCTAGTTTCCAAAACGGGGCCACTTGTGGAGGTTTCTGCTGTTTTGGTACCTCTGGGGCTCTGCAAATAAGACATGGTATAAAGAACTCATAAGAAACATATGCATATTTGTAGTAAAAATAAACAAGGAATAATAGTACCTAATCTATATGCAGTAAATAGGACCAAATCAAACAGGGAAGAAATCGCTAGAAATCATGGCAGCAACAGAAGAAAAGAAACGATCAAAAGAATCCCAAGTGACATTTAATATACAAAACTTTATTGAAAAAAAATTGGATTACAGGTAAGTGGAGGGAAGTGACAGATAATAACCATACATGTAGGAATCAAGGACATACGTCCCACACAGGATTGATTCAGAAGACACTATATGTCACAGAATATAGGCACCAAAATGTAGCATGAATATAATTTTGCCATATTGCAACACCCCATTTAGCTTAAAAGTCTAAACATAATATTGGCATGATGCCACGCATAAGAGATATCACCTAATCAAACCTAATGGTAAAAATAGTGCATCAAGGACAGATTAGTTCATAAAATACATGCAGGAGTCAGACCAAAGGGGCAAGAGATTCCCTGAATGGGGGCACTTCCACCCCAATGCGCGTTTCCGCGGAGCCTTCATTGCCCCTGACGAATTGCTACTAAACTTTTAACCCTTCTAACATCCTAACAAAATAAAATGACGCTTGAAAAATGATGCAGATGTAAATTAGACACATGGGAAATGTTATTTATTAATTATTTTGTACAGCATGACTAACTGGTTTAAGGATATAAAGATTGAAAGTTTGAACATTTTTGCCAGAATTCTGATATTTTTACAAAAAAACGCAAAACATATCAACTTAAATTTACCACTAATATAAAGTACAATGTGTCACACAAAAAACAATCTCAGAATCAGTGGGATCTGTTGAAACATTCCAGAGTTATTGCCATATGAAGTGACACTGGTCAGATTTCAAAAATTTGGCCTGGTCATTTGGGTTAGAATTGGCTCCATCATTAAGGGGTTAAATGTTGCTTTCAGTGTTTGACAGTGGCATGTAAATGGCTAAACAGCAGCGATTGGAGCCAACTGCTGTTACAGGCAGACGCTGGCTGTGTACAGATGTCAGCTCCTAAGCCCTCTATTGCATCCTATGTTATGAAAGGGTTTATCATTCACACAAATCATACTTCAGAGTAATTTCATCTAGGTGTCTACAGTCTATACAAGGCTGAAATTACCTATATTTCTTCTTTATAAGGAAAAAACTTGCTCTGGTTACCAATACGGAATTACAAGTGAAAGAAGAGCTGTCTGCGGGAATCAGAAACCAGTGTTTATATAGCAGTGGTGTATGTTTTTTACTCTGAAATTCTGTGTTTAAGAAAAAAAAAAAACACATTTAAAAGCCGGCTAAGGACTATGATTCCCAGATGACTAGTCCAAGGCAGGTCCCCAGCAGCTTCTCCCCATGACTGGCAGGTCTCTCCCTATACACACCTAGGACTCGCTCACTCAAGCGTATAACTCGGACGAGTGCGATCTGATGTTTTATTGGATAGCACACTGACTAAAGTTATTCACTGAGGCAGTGCAGATGGCTGATGTTACAGGCACGCCGCTACGTTCAGATAGGGGCGAGACAGGTTACATGAATTCTTTGGAATCCTGGGGGAACTGTTACTCAGGGCGACCATAGACCGCGTGCTGCAGCTTCTCTCAGGCACACAGGGGTATTGACTCTCAGGCACAGACACGTAGGTTGTTTCACTTGCTGACCAGGCACACTTGACAAGAGTCCTCATAAACGGTAGAACAGTAGCATTTAATAAGCCGCACAGCCAGTGCAAGTTAAGTCTTATGAGCAACAGGCTCCAGTGACAAACTGTACAGTTTCCTTAGCAGCACAGCAGTTCACAGTCTTCCCAGTAGTACAGGACAGCACAGTTCTAATGCAAAAGCACATTAATGAACACAGCATTCTTTACAGCACAGTGAGATGGAGGAGGGGAGAGGGCTTGCTGAGGAAGATGATCCCTGTGACACCATTTCTTCCAGTCCTTATCTTTCTGCCTGACAATACTCTGTACTGTTAGTTCAGGAACTCTACCTGACCTGTGCTTAGCTTCACTCCTGACATTAATTCTTTTCACTTGCAGGGGCGCTTCTGTGAGATACAGAACGCACACACCACCTTTCTCTTCGGCTCCAGCCAGACAGTAAACAATTTGCCTACAATCCACCTGGGGCTCTGCTAAAACACTCCCCTTCTCCTGTGACTGTGTTAACCCCTCTAGTTGCTGGATGCTTCTGGAGCACAACACTTCCTGTCTCATGTGCTTGTGTTACTTCTAATAGTTGCTGAATGCTTTTAAAGCAACAGCACTACTTCTGCATGTCACACTCTTCCCTCCTTTTTGAATGTCGTCCTCGACATTCGTCTTAATTGGTCAATCCAACCAATTCTGAGACGGTGGTGAAAGTTGGATAACTTTATATACAAATTGGCATTGACAAATTGGTATAACGTTCATAAACATTGATAACCTATTCTTACAACCTTTTTCTTGTAGGACGCCTGTATGAAATAAACAATTTGTTACGCTCACACCCGGACTGACTGGCGTGAGCGTGATTAGTGATCCCACTGTACCATGAACCGAGGAGTACCTGGAGAGGCGTAACTAAGTATCAACCCAATCCGACCAAGGTCGCACGGCGTCTCAGTCGACTCCGTGGACCAAGGAGGAACCGAGCAGAGGGACCAGGTGCTACTCCAGGTCAGACCCCGGTCACAGTTGTTGACGCACATGGGGGAATGCAGGAACAGGCAGGTTAGACTGGCATACAGGCAGGTGGGTATTGGCAGGCACGGCTGGTATGCAGACAGGTGGATACTGGTAAGCACGGCCGGTATGCAGACAGGTGGGTACTGGCAAGTACGGCTGGTATGAAGACAGGTGGGTACTGGCAAGTACGGCTGGTATGCAGACAGGTGGGCACTGGCAAGCACGGCTGGTATGCAGACAGGTGGGCACTGGCAAGCACGGCTGGAGTGCAGACAGGGAGGTACTAGCAGGTTGGAGCGCAGGCTGGATAGGGTCCAGTACAGACTGGGAGACAGGTACAGAGCCGCAGATGCGGTAGTCAAGCAGAGTAAAGCGAAACCGCCGGAGCAGAGGACAAGGCAGAGCAGAGAGGAAATGCTGGTGCATTGAGCAAGCAGAGCGGAGCGAAACCGCAGGTGCGGTGGACGAGGCAGAGCGAAACCGCAGGTGCGGTGGACAAGGCAGAGCAGAGCGAAACCACAGGTGCGGTGGACAAGGCAGAGCAGAGCGAAACCGCCGGAGCGGTGGGCAAGGCAGAGCAGAGAGAAGCTGCCGAAGCGGTGGGTAAGGCAGAGCAGAGGGAAGCCGCCGGAGCGGTGGGCAAGTCAGAGCAGAGAGAAACCGCTGGCGCGGTGAGCAAGTCAGAGCAGAGAGAAGCTGCCGGAGCGGTGGGTAAGGCAGAGCAGAGGGAAGCTGCCGGAGCGGTGAGCAAGTCAGAGGAGAGAGAAACCGCTGGCGCGGTGAACAAGGCAGAGCAGAGAGAAACCGCAGGCGCGGTGAGCAAGCAGAGCCGAACAGGGCTGAAGGTGCAGGCAGAGAGGACAGGGCTCTGTTCACAAGGAACAGACTGGAAAATACAGGAAGATGGCTAGAACACAGGAGGAAGATACGGAGGAAGGGAAAAGGGACAAGCAGAACCAGATACACACAAGGTACTTACTATGAAGTAGTGAGCGGACACAAAGCTCACAAAAAGAAGTACAGAGACAACGAGTTGGAGTTAGGTGCAGGTTCAGATACTGCAGGAAAAGGGAAGGTACGGACGTAGAGACAAACAGGTAACAGGCTAGGATACAGTTCAGATAGGAACTGCTACTGCAATGAGATACAAGAATGAGCCTGGGTATACAGCCCCCAGAATGGCAGAAACAGACTAGAAGTCAGAGATAACAGGTCTGGGTATACAGCCCCCAGAATCGCGGAAACAGACAAGATACAGGACAGGACCTGGCAATTCAGTAGCAAAGACGAACTGAGTGAAGGTGTTGCTCAGGCACCTCCTTCTGGGTGGAGGGGGTTTAAATATCCAGTGACTCACAGCAATAGGCTGGAGACGCATTAGGGGTGCGCCCACAGCAGCTATAAGAATCAGGAAGTAACCGGGTCGCCGCCCTAAGCAGTCAGTCAAGAGACATGCACACAGCATGAACTGGAGCAAGGTTTGCAGGCTGGATTGACAGGTAAGACTGCGGTCTTGCATAGTACGAGGTGGTGCACTATGCAGGCACGCCGCCAGGGATGTTACACAATTAACACCATTAAAACAATCAGCATCTCTTCACCTGGAGCTTTTCGTACGTCTTCAACCAGCTCTATCTATCCTTTAACAGTTCTTTGTTTCTACAAAGTCTTTTAAGAAAAATCAAAGCATGAAAACAAGTCTTTCCACCAGGCAACATCTTCCATACTGCCTCCTGGTGGTGAATACCACTCAAGTGGGCTTACCTGGTCCACAGGCAGAGATACCTGTTTCCAGTCAACAGTCTTTGGCACTTGACTCGGTTTACCAAGTGTCTCATACGTCAGCATCACAGGCCTCCTCATTTCTCGAGTCGACATCCTCCTGGTGGGTTGTTCCTCAGAGACCACGGGTTCTCCAGTCACAGAAGTTTCTTCCGCCGTACTCATTTCCCATGCTTCCTCAGATGCTCTTGGAGCTGCCTCTGTAAGTTCCTGTACTTTTCCTGAGTCGCTTGCTTCCACACGGTCTGCTAATTCCGCTCCTCCTGAGTGTCGATCGGTCTCTTCAGGGGCCGGTGTTCGATCCTCAGATCTAAATTGGACTTCATCTCTACTCCTTGGTATGAACTCTGGAGCCTTAAGACTTAGTTCACTCTCCTGAGGATAGTACATCCCTGCCCTTGCCGGTGCGAGAAATACAACGGTCTGTTCTTCTCCATCGGAACTTTCAAGGTCACTATCCACCTCTGGAGCTTCAGTCTGTGGTGGTCTTTTAGTTGATCTTGGACGATGTCGATCTACTTCTGGGAAGTCTTGTTGTGGTGGGAAATAATCACAGGGTAGCAGTAAACTCCGATGGACTATTCTGGTTTTCTTGTCTCCCGTTTCCAATTGGATTTCATACACTGGGCTGTCATCAGCTTTCCTCCTTACGACCACATACACCTTGTCTTCACAATACGAACAAAGTATTCCTGGACCACCTTTCTCACGTACATTCTTGACTAGCACCCGGTTTCCCGGTGTCAATTCTGCTCCATAACATTTTCGATCATAGTACTCCTTACTGTTGCTCTGTCCTTGCGTAACCACTTTGAACGCTATGTTGTATGCCTCTGCCATCCGTTCCTTCCATTTCCGAACGTACTCCGGATATGTCCTGTAAATCTCTGACACTCGAGTATCGAACATGATGTCGATTGACAGTCTTGGCGATCGTCCATACAATAGGAAAAAGGCATGTACCACTTTTGACAGAGAACTCTTCCAGTCTTTCCTCTCATCAGCTGTTAAAGTGCGCAACATCAACAATAATGTCCGGTTAAAGCGTTCCACTTGTCCATTACCCTCTGGGTGATAGGGCGTTGTGTGGGATCTCTGAATTCTACAGTATATTCCTAGCTTGGCAAAGAGCTGGTTCTCAAATTCTCTTCCTTGGTCGTGGTGTAAGCTCGTAGGGAACCCAAACCTCAAAACAAAATCATTGAAGATCTTCTCTGCTGCTGTTCGACCCGATTTATTGGTGGTGGCATATGCTTGAGCAAATCGAGTGACATAGTCCATCACCATCAAGATGTATTCATAACCACCCTTGCACGTCTCGAGATGTAGAGATTCTATTGAGACCATCTCAAATGGATACGTAGTTTGGATGTTGCCCATAGGTGCCTGGGTTGATGTGTTGGGACGTTTATCTTTCAAACACCCACACTCCCTGGCCACGTACCTCTCAATATCTTTCTGCATGTACAGCCAGAAGAAACGTTCACAGATCAAATTTTTTGTCCCTTCCATTCCCAGATGTCCCATGTATTCATGGAGTTCTTTGAAGACCAACCTATGGAATACTCTGGCTAGTATCAACTGCTGGTTTTGTCCTCCTTTACAATACAGGATACCGTCTTCACTGAGGTAGAGCTTCGTCTATTCTTTAATTAAAACAGATACTGCTGGTGACTCATTGTCTCTCTCCAGTTTACTTGGAAACCGATTTTGGTCCACATAAAGTAGTATTCTACCAATTATCTGATCTTCCCGTTGTGCTCTATGGATTTTCCCTTTGGTAGTTGTTGAATAGATCGGGGGTGATCTTGTTCTCTGCAACGGACACCACAATGGTGTGTCTTCCTCCTGATAAGCTTGCACTGCTTGGGTAGAGCTCTCAATTGCTTCCAGACTCACTTCCTCCAAGCATTCTTGCATGAACTCATCAGGCTCTAGTGATATTCTTGACAATCCGTCAGCATCCGCATTGCATTTTACTGCCTGTACTTGATGCTGAAATTGAAGTCCGCTAGTTCAGCGACCGATTTCTGACCCGTTGCATTCAGTTTGGCTGTAGTAAGGACATAGGTCAAAGGGTTGTTGTCAGTGTATACCTTAAACTCTTTGCTGTAGTAGAGATAATTTCTAAATCGTTCACAGATAGCCTATTTCAATGCCAGGAACTCCAATTTTACAGAATGTAGATGGTAATTGTTCTCGGTGTTTGTCAACGTTCTAGAACCGTAATCGATGACTCTAATTTTTCCATCTTGATGCTGATACAGGGCAGCTACCAGTCCAACTTGAGAAGCATCACAATGAAGAACAAATGGTAAATTTGAAATCTGGATATCCCTAGATGGGTGGTTTTGCCAGGCAGTCTACTAGTTCTTCCAATACTTCCTGGTGGTCTGCCGTCCAGAGAAGGGGCTGTTGGGACAAAACGGCGTTGTTTCTCTTAAGCCCAGTCCTACCCGCGTTCTTCTTTTTCTCTGTGGGTGTTGTTGTCTCTGTTGTTCCCCCTAAGAGGAGATATAGTGGGGTGGCAATCCTGGAGAAGTTCCGAACGTAAGTACGATAGTAGGAGAGGAATCCTAATATCTGCCTCAACTCCCCGACTGTAGACGGCCGCTTGTCTTTTAAGGTCAGTACCGGAGCGATTTCTGCTGGGTCCATAGTATATCCTTCTCCGGACACAATTTTCTCTAGAAATCGGACTTGTCTTTTGAATAGTTCACACTTCTTTAGGGTCAACTTAACTCCATGTTGTTGATACCGTTGTAATACGGTCCTCACGTGTTCAACATGCTCCCGGAAGGTTTTACTGTGTACCACATTGTCATCCAAGTACGGCTGGCAGATATCGTCCCTCAATCCTTCTAAACATGTCTCCATGCTCCTCTGGAATTCTGCTGGAGCTGAATTGAGCCCAAATGGTATGCAGATCCACTCATATAATCCCCACGGTGTGATGAATGCTGTCAAGGGTCTACTGGACTCTTCGACAAACCCTTGGTGCTATGCCTTACCCTGATCGAGGACAGAGAACCAGGTGCTTCCTGATAGGCTATCCAGCATTTCTTGGATCTTTGGTATCGGGTGTCGATCAGGTACTGACTTTCAGTTTAGTTCCCGGTAATCACAACAGAGTCTCAACGTACCGTCCTTCTTCTTAACACAGACAATAGGAGAGGAATAAGACGACTTTGACTTTTGGACGCAACCTCTGTTGATGAGATCTTGTAAATATTCTTTCACTTCACGATGTAATGGTTTTGGCACAGACATGTAACTTCTGGTTACTAAAGTCGTGTCTTTCAAATTGATTTTCAAATGCAACGACGGAATTAAGCCTATGTCGCAGTCATCTTTGGAGAATGCATGACACTTTTCTCTCAGCGTCTGTCTTGCAACCGCTAGATCTTCAACATACAAGTGTTCCAGGGGTACTGGGGGATCCCAGGACCCTGAGGTGGGTTTCGCAATTTCCTCCTCTGGGCAACTACTGTTCCTTGGTGTGGAGACTGAATTCACTGCAGACCCCTGAACTGGTATTACACTGGCTGGATATACCGTTTTAACGGTTTTAATGTGACCTAACACAGTCTTTGGATCCAGTATAATTTCGTATTTCGTAGTATTCATCACCGGTACTGTCACTCGAGCAAACCCACCAGTAGGGTTCGTAAGCACAGTCTCAACTTGAACTAGGCCTTCCGGAAGTTCTGAGGAGTGTTTCGGCACGAACAGTCTTTTCTGGACGTTTCTTCCCGGTTCTACCCGGACTCCACACCTCACCCCCACCATTTGGTTTGCAGGGATGATGGTTGGGCGCAAGCCTACCTTGACTTCTTTTAGGTCCGTTGTATTCTGTGCTTTCTTTACTCTATGAATCACGTTTTCTGCCACGGCTTTTGGTATGGCGAGCTATGTGGCGATTGCATCCACCACCAACGCCCCTGTCTTGAGTTTTGTAATGACCTCCACGGATTACATTATAACCCAGGATAGGATCCTCTGCCACGTTCTGATCACTGTGGTCATGAGAAAAGGTATCAAAAGCTCGATGGGGTTGCTGTTCTTTGTGGCTATGAGTTGGAAAGTCACTTCTACTCAGCCTATGAAAGGGATTTTGGTCTGGTTGACAGCTTTGCTGTGGAGTTCCACTGGTCCCAAGAGTTCTTTTAGTGACTGAAGGCAAGTGTGTGGCAGGTAACGCCTTCTCTATTCTTCATTTAAAAAGCTCGCTTGGGCTCCTGTGTAACACAGTGCTTTTACCAGGAGTCCATCTAGCTGGCACTGTATGAAGCACCTTTCACCGATTAGGCTGATGAGACTATCTTTATTGACTGAGGAATCCTCCTCCCAGGAGTACATCGTTTGATCTCTGCACTGAGCATTAAGTAACTGATGCCCCTGTCTCTCTTGCAGGTTGTAACATACCTGGCGGCGTCCTTGCATAGTGGTCCATCTCCCACTGTGCAAGAGCGCGCACTTGATCTCCAATCCAGAATGTCTCTCTGGCTTCCCTCCATGTTGTCTGTTTGCCTCTGTTTCTGCTGCTTAAGGGCGGCGCCCGATCACTTCCTGCTTTTTGTACTTGCTGCAGGCACACCCCTTGTGCGTCCTCAGCCTATTGCTGTCTGTCACCTGGTATTTAAACCAGCTGCTCCAATTAACCCATGCCTGAGCATTGTGTTCTGTCAGTTGGCTTCTGGTCACTGATATGCCAGGTCCCGTTTATGTTTCCTGCCTTCGGTATCAGTTCCCGTGTCTGAACTGTGTCCTGTCTGTATTATCTTCTAGCCTGTTGTCTTCTGCCTATCCTGGAGGCTGTATTTCCAGGCCTGTGTGTACACGCTCCTAGCCTGTTCGTTCCACCTTCTAGGGGCCGCATTCCTAGACCCGCTCCTGTATCTTGCTGCTGTGTCTGTTCTTGTCTGAATACTCTTCTAGCCTGTTTCCTGTTTTTCTCTCTGTCCGTACCTTCCCTTTTCCTGCAGAATCTGATCCCGTACCTATCTCCTACTCGTTGTCTCTGTACTCCCGTTTGTGAGTTTAGAGTCCACTCGCTACTTCATTGCAAGTATCCTGTGTGTACCTGGTTCTGCCTTTCCCTTCCAGTCTGTTCCGTGTGAACAGAGCCCTGTCCCCTCTGCTCTGCCTTGCATACCGCTCTGGCGGTTCTTGCCCGCTCTGCCCTGTCTACCGCGTCTGCGGTTTCGCTTTGCTCAGCCCTGTCCACCGCATCTGCGGTTTCGCTTTGCTCAGCCCTGTCCACCGCGTCTGCGGTTTCGCTTTGCTCAGCCCTGTCCACTGCGTCTGCGGTTTCGCTTTGCTCAGCCCTGTGCACCGCGTCTGCGGTTTCGCTTTGCTCAGCCCTGTCCACCGCGGCTGCGGTTTCGCATTGCTCAGCCCTGTCCACCGCGTCTGCGGTTTCGCTTTGCTCAGCCCTGTCCACCGCGTCTGCGGTTTCGCTTTGCTCAGCCCTGTCCACCGCGTCTGCGGTTTCGCTTTGCTCAGCACTGTCCACCGCGTCTGCGGTTTCGCTTTGCTCAGCCCTGTCCACCGCGTCTGCGGTTTCGCTTTGCTCAGCCCTGTCCACCGCGTCTGCGGTTTCGCTTTGCTCAGCCCTGTCCACCGCGTCTGCGGTTTCGCTTTGCTCAGCCCTGTCCACCGCGTCTGCGGTTTTGCTTTGCTCAGCCCTGTCCACCGCGTCTGCGGTTTCGCTTTGCTCAGCCCTGTCCACTGCGTCTGCGGTTTTGCTTTGCTCAGCCCTGTCCACCTCGTCTGCAGTTTCGCTTTGCTCAGCCCTGTCTACCGCGTCTGCGGTTTCGCTTTGCTCAGCCCTGTCCACCGCGTCTGCGGTTTCGCTTTGCTCAGCCCTGTGTACCGCGTCTGCAGTTTCGCTTTGCTCAGCCCTGTCTACCGCGTCTGCGGTTCTGCTCTGCTCAGCCTTGTCTACCGCGTCTGCGGTTCAGCTCTGCTCAGCCTTGTCTACCGCGTCTGCGGTTCTGCTCTGCTCAGCCTTGTCTACCCCGTCTGCGGTTCTGCTCTGCTCAGCCTTGTCTACCACACCTGCGGTTTCGCTTTACTCTGTTTGTTTACCGCATCTGCGGCTCTGAATTTGTCTTCCAGTCTGTACTGGACCCTACCCAGCCTGCGCTCTAGTCTGCCTGTTCCTGTATTCCCCGGTGTGGGTCAACAGCCGTGTCCGGAGTCTGACCTGGAGTAGACCCTGGTCCCTCTGCTCAGTTCCTCCCTGGTGCACTGGCGTCGTATGCCGTCGTGCGACCTTGGTCGGATCGGGCAGATACTTAGTTACGCCCCTCCAGGCACTCTCCGGTTCATGGCACAGTGGAACCACTAAACACGCACACGCCAGTTAGTCCGGGCGTGTGCATTACACAGGTGTTGTAGACGGGAACACACTTGGGGGTAGTACTGATGCAGCCATTTTACCTCATGTGCTGCTCTGGGGTTTGGTGAGATTTGGATTTGCTTTTGGGGCCTCCTCCGTGTCGCGGTTACCAGTCGCCCCGCACTGGTAACCTCCTGTCTTTTAACCCAAACGACCGTGACCATTGGCATTCCTTGGCATAATGTCGTTCCTCACCACATCTTAGACAGTGGACACACACCGTACTCTGATTTGATGAACGGCATGCTTCACAAGTCGGGTATCTTCTGTTTTGGAACCCACTCATTGGTCTGAGGGATACCGGTTCTGGCCCAGAATGAATTAACTTTTTCACCTCAATCAACTCTGCTCGCAGTTCTCCTATTACTTCCTCCCAGTCAGCGCTGGCGGTTCTCTTTTGTTGGTGATTTAAGGTCCCCTCTCGGAGGCGGCATTAGAGGGTCTCCATGATGATCTTTGGACTGGCCACCGGGGGTCTCCTACTTCAGCTGACTCATTTTGGTGATTTTAGGAGCAGAGGTTTCTTTAACTTCTGTTCGCTCTATGATTCCAAACTAGCTGCCTCATTCATTTTTTCATTTAGGACTTCGTCCAGAATGCCAGGATCTTCTAGGTACTGTTTCAGCTGCAACTTGATGTCTTTGCTGATTAATCCCATTCCCAATGATCTCAAGAACTTCTTCTGGACTAGTCCAGCATCAAAATTCTCTTCCGCTTCTACATCTCTGGATGCAAACATCAGTCTATCCTTCAGTTCAGTTCAATTGCTCTGAATAAGAAACTTTGGGGTGATTCATTATTTTTCTGTGAGAGGTTAATGAATGGGTGGAACAATTCTGAAGTACTCTCTTCTTTATAGTGCCCTTTTAAAATCATCTTCAGCTGTGGTAAGGTCAGTTGACTCTTCATTTCTAGCATACTACGGAGGCTCAGTCCTGGGCTGATCGCTTTCACCACCCTCTCAACGGTCTCATCTGGCTGGTAGCCTTTCTGTAAGCCTGCATTGATCTGGTGCAACAAGTTCATATAAGACAGTCTCTCTTTCTGTTCACACTCTCCAATCTGTCCCAGGATCTTGATTTCTTTCCTTATGGTAATTTGTGGTGTTAGAGAGGACTGTCTCCCTGATTTATCTATCCCGAGCAGGCTAAAGGTTCTGTCTGAGTCTATCACCCATTCAGAGGTTTTGGTCGATTCCTGCAGGGCTGTTGTTAGGGCTTTAAATTGTTCTTTCAATTCCTGTAGTTCTGTCTGCGCACACTTTTGGCAATTGGTGCCGCCCCTCCATCATCCAACTTCAACCTGGTTAGAAACTGTGTTAATTCCTGAAGGAATGTCCCAATGACGTCTTCAGCTTCTTTCTCCCCCAACTCATCCATTTTTGCATTAATGGCAGCTAACAGTTGCCTGCGGCTGTGTGCTTTGGCAATCTGTTCTACTGACATCTTTATATGTTCTGCTAGTGTTCTCAATTCTTCACAGGTTAACTGAAGAAGCAGCTCACTAATTCTGTCCATTTGTATTTCCACATCCATTGCTGCTAGTGAGTTTTTCTTTAGGGCTGGTCCCCTTTACCTGGTGTAGCAGAGTTGAGTTGAGGTGCTGTGCTGCTGTGTTTTTCCAGACACATTTCCACTTCTCCCTCTACACGCTAATTCCCGCTCAGGATTCCCCGTACGGGCCACCAATGTTACAGGCACACCGCTAGGTTCAGATAGGGGCGAGACAGGTTACATGAATTCTTTGGAATCCTGGGGAAAAAGTTACTCAGGGCGACCATAGACCACGTGCTGCAGCTTCTCTCAGGCACACGGAGGTATTGACCCTCAGGCACAGACACATAGGTGGTTTCACATGCTGACCAGACACACTTGACAAGAGTCCTCATAAACGGTAGAACAGTAGCATTTAATAAGAAGCCACATAGCGAGTGCAAGTTAAGTCTTATGAGCAACAGGCTCCAGTGACAAAATGTGCAGTTTCCTTAGCAGCACAGCTGTTCACAGTCTTCCCAGTAGTACAGGACAGCACAGTTCTAATGCAAAGGCACATTAATGAACACAGCATTTTTTACAGCACAGTGAGATGGAGGAGGGGGGAGGGTTTGCTGATTGAGATGATCCCTGTGACACCATTTCTTCCAGTCCTTATCTTTCTGCCTGAGAATACTCTGTACTGTTAGTTAAGGAACTCTACCTAACCTGTGCTTAGCTTCACTCCTGACTTGAATTCTTTTCACTTGCAGGGGCGCTTCTGTGAGATACAGAACACACACACCACCTCTCTCTTTGGCTCCAGCCAGACAGTAAACAACTTGCCCACAATCCCCCTGGGGCTCTGCTAAAACACTCCCCTTCTCCTGTGACTGTGTTAACCCCTCTAGTTGCTGGATGCTTCTGGAGCACAACACTTCCTGTCTCATGTGCTTGTGTTACTTTTAATAGTTGCTGAATGCTTTTAAAGCAACAGCACTACTTCTGCATGTCACACTGAGAATCTATATTTTTTCATACTCTATTCGACTGAGTGCAAGAAAAAAGTCACCTTCAGTATAGCATCCGATTTTTATGGATACATTGCAGTTCCTTAAGAAACTGCAAATGGTCCTGTAAAATATTCAAAACTGGTGAGTAAAAAAACGGATTGAATACGGACTAAACATGGATGACAAGTGAGAAAAATCATCCTACTCTCCTGAATGAGAATGGGACTGATTTTATATACGCTCGTGTGACCCCAGCCATAAGGAAAGACTTGTCGATAGCGCAGCTGATTCTGATTCATGCTGCCTGTAGTTCAGGCAGTATGAATGAGCTAACCGACTCTCTTCAAGTGCCCCACTGTGAGTGAACTGGAAAATAGGTGGACAGTTGCCTCTGCCTCAAAAGGGGATGAGGTTATTGTCTGGGTAGAAGACTGTTTGCACAATGACTCGGAAAGGTTTTTGCCTTCATTTTACAAAAACATGTCAGTATAATTGGAGTACAGTCCTACAGAAAACTCTATACAAGTGAACATAAGGAGTGTGATCCTGTAGGCTAGAAACAGAAGAATTCCGAGCTTATAAATTGGCCAGTAGTTTAATGAAAAGCATAGTTGTGCAGAAGAAGCCAAAGCAAGCACAAGAGTGGAGGAAAAAAATGAAAAACAAAGTAATAGGCACAATGCAAAGGAAGAGCTGTACACAGGCGTTAGAGTGAAAGAGGAAACACAGAGGTCTGCAATATTTAGGTCCAAGTATAATTCAAGAAGTTCTCTGCAGCTCTGGATTCGATGAAAACTTCAGTGGGAGGGTAGATTCTCAAAACACTGAGGTTTACAGGAAGAAGCATTTTTTTCTTGAGGGGAGTGTAAATCAGAATTAGGCTAATATTCCTTCAAACTTAGGCCAGGGCGTTTCCAGTCTAGGAGGACGAATAGGACATTTCGCTACAGTGAACGCATTCTCCCAGAGATAATCTCTATTGATTTTTTTTCTCTGTCCGAAAAGAGAGCAGTACATCACACTTAGGCGCCTTTCAGATGTCAGTGTTTTGAGTACGTGTGGTGTCCGTTTCCACACGTACCGGAGACACTGACACACACAAACCCATTCAAATGAATGGGTCTGTACACAAGTAAGTGTGTTTCCACGGACTGTGTCCCCATGGGCAAAACACGCTGACATGTCCATTTTTTTTCTCGAAGCACAGGTCGCAAAACGTCCCACACACGTGCACAGTGATGACACATGGATGACCGCTGTTCCCAAGCGCCGGGTGCTGAACGCTGCCCTCATCATTGTCCCATGCTTGCGCTGTGATGAGTGCTTGCAAGGGACATTGATGAGAGTAAAAGTCTGCTCCCGCTGTGTCCTGGTGTTAAAATAAGAATAAAATAAAAAAATCCTTATACTCACCTGTCCAAAGATGTGCCCCGCCGTAACCCATCCGACCGCTCACGCCGAGGAGTCGGAGAGAATGACTCACTACAGCAAGCGGGCCCCTGACCAGTGCTGAGCTCAGTAAGTGACAGGACACCGCTTGGTGAGCTCAGCGGAGAACAGGGGCCCGCTCGCTGCAGCGAGTCATTCTCCCCAGCTCCTCGGTGTAAGCTGTCCGGGTGATTACAGCGGGGGACATTTTCGGACAGGTGAGTATAAGGATTTTTTTATTTTATTCTTATTTTTACACCAGGACATAGCGGGAGCAGAATACTACTTTCATCATTGTCCCTTGCTAGTACTGATCACAGCGCAAGCATGGGACAATGATAAGGGCAGCGTTCAGCACCTAGCGATTGGGAACAGTGCTAACTATACAGGCGTCGGTACGCATGATCCTGATGCGGTACACGGTTGCCACACGTGCACACGGACATGGATATCTCCGTTACTGTTTTTTCCAGTACCGGAAATATCTGGACGTCTGAAACACTCCTTACATAGGGTCCACAATAACAGGTGCCATTCTGTATGCAGAAGGCATTAGTGGATTGTTGAATAGATGAGCCAGAAATGGAAAACAATGCAAATGCTTCTTCTCCTGCAGCCTCTCACTAAAGCAAATATACACTCAAGTGGCAGGAGAGATGATGCCATCCAGAAAAGAGAAAATTATTACACCCAACCAGTACCTTCTAGAACTCTGCCACCAAAGCAATGTTGTTCCAGGATAAGTCTGACATGAAGGTATGGGTCTTAAATGAGTGGTCTGAAGGTCAAAGACATTTTCATCTAAATTCCTATCTAATCAGTGGCGTAATCTATACTAATCTCTAATATGCTTGCATTAAGAATTCCCTATTGTTCCCTAACTTCACTAACTGCTATTGTATTTTTCCCTACTTCCTTTATGATGATGCTTCGTTTAAGAATCTTAGTGTATCTTGGGATACTCAAACAAAGCAATGAAGAAATGAATAATGCTCATTTCAGGAGTGGGGCTAGTCCCTGCTGTGTTCCAGCGCGGTTATTGTGCAATGTACACAGTGACAGCGCGCTCTCTGTTGTCGGCTCAGATCAGTAGTAACGAGCCGACAACACACAGGAGAACACACTGTTAGTGCGCGATGTCAGAATATCCGTCGGCGTACAGAGAACAGCGACGTCACTTGAATAGGGATTTAGATGAAAATTTCTTTGACCTTCGGACCACCCCTTTAACTGTGAATTGCCCAATAAAGGTGAAGTTTTTCTTGTTAAAGGGGTTGTCCACTACTCGGACAACTCCTTCTCAATTTATATGTTTGTCCCCAGTAAAATAATAATACATAGGCCACGCTCACACGTTCAGTATTCGGTCAGTATTTTACAACAGTATTTGTAAGCCAAAATCAGGAGTGGAACAATCAGAGGAAAAGTATAATAGAAACACGTCACCACTTCAGCATTTTTCACCCACTCCTGGTTTTGGCTTACAAATACTGATGTAAAATACTGACCAAATACTGAATGTGTGAACATGGCCTTATACTAACCTCCGATGCTGGCACTGTTCCAGTGGTGTCGGCACTGTGTCTCTTGGGGCTCATGTGACATTGTTACGTCACGCGATCCCTGCAGCCGTTTCACTCTCTCCGCCATTGGACAAATCACATACATTCATCCTATAATCATCCTTCATCCTGCTCATTTGTAAACCTGTTCTGCTGAGTCAGTCTGACAGCTCTACAGCAGGGCAAGGAGACTAGCTGAAGATGGAGTAGGGTTTGGCTGGAGAAAAATACACATTGTGCTAAATCAGCCAAGAAATTTTTTCAGCTATCACAGCCCTGCTCTTCGGGTGAGTGAGTAGATCAGGTTTATTGTTTATGATACTGCTCCTAAATTGTAACCCTTCCTGACACGTGACTAGGACGATCGTCACCTTGAGATATGTGACGACTGCTATTTTTATCACATTCTTGAACCCCTTTATGAAACAGCAGGCACAGATGTGGGTACTGCAAGAGATGGACCAGGTACTATTTGGACTGTATCCAGATTGGAGGAAATCATTTGAAGGAATGGAAATTTCTTGGGGAAATCTCCCTTGTATACGACTTGATCCGCTAGGACAGAAGCATTCACTGGCATGACAGTCGCATGAGTCCAGGGAGTCCCATGGTCTGACATCTGTTGTTGGAATATGAGATTTTGAGGCAGATACCTATTTGCTGACTAAAGTAAGGTGTGATGTCTAAGAGACCCTACCATTTTTCACCCAGGATCCCTGAAATCTCTTGCATGTTTAAATAGGCTACCAGACTTGACAAGTGTGAAGCTGCCTCAGCAACCAGATGTCCTGGCTGATGACACCATTGCCACCAACTTGTTCCCATGACAACTCAGTGCATCAGATTAAAGGAGGCAGCAGGAAGGCACTGAATGAAGGACTGAAACGTTAAATAAATTGGGCCCCACTTTGTAGGCAGTCAGGTTCTCCGTGTCTCCTAAACTGCAGGGAAGATGGTACAAAGTAACTGGTTTAGGATTTGAGGAGGTGGAATGCTGACCTGAATCCAATGATAATATGAAAGACAGAAAATCAAATCCCAGCAAGCAGGGAGGTAACCGCATGTCGGCTGAGGCTTATATAGAAGAATAAAAAGAGGAAGACATCAATCATAAGACATTGTGTAAGAGATTGCATCCTTCACGTTCTGCGATATAATGAGCCGCGCTGATCTGCCATCACTAGTCACCACATGTCCTCAGTAGGGTTCCCCAGCTCATTTATTTACTACTTCTCATGCTGTAAATGACACCTCAGCCTACATTACGCAACTGAAAACTTTGGCATTTTCCTCTCTATGACCAAAAATATAAAGGGGATGAAAACACATGCGATCAGACTAGAACCTTTTGTAGTATCTAAAATAGAGATGCTGCAAATCGATTCTCAGGACATGGTCCACCTGCCATGTCAGTGTAAGGATATGGACATGCTGCCCACGCTTCTGTCTTGAAGAAACAAGTTTTATTGTTGAAATGTGTTACATGTGGTGTAATGTGAAATGTCATGTATAATGTAATAAAGATGTGCAATGTGAATTGTAATATGTGCTGTTAGTGATAGACTATGTTGTGCCAGACAGTGGAGCAAGATAGAGTTAATGTTTGCCTGTTTAATGTTTTGAATTGTTAGTGATGAAGCTGTCTTCTGCCCAGCAACAGGTCGTTGACAGGGACAGTGGGAGTTAAGAGTTGGGACTAGCCCAGAGAGGGAGGGATTATGTAGCAAGATCAGAGAGGACTTCCTGGTAGTGAGGCAGATAGGGCCAGGAGTGAATAGTGAGTGGACCAAAAGGTCCAAGGTGAGCAATGCCACATTCTGGGGTGACTCTAAGTGAGAGGAGACCGAAGGCAAGGAATGGTGAGATACGGAGCAGAAGTGACTGAGAGACAGAGTGACTTTCCAGGAAAAAGGTGCCTGGGAGAGGACTCCTAGCTCCGAGACTCCAAGCTTGTAACGCTGGAAGGTAACGGGCTTAGACAGGACTGAGTATGTGGGATGAGCAAAGTGTCCCAGGAGAGAGTTCCAGAGCTTCAGCATTACCAACCATAATGGCACCTTTTGGGTGTGTTCCCACGTTCAGAATTTGCTGCGGTTTTGACTCTGCGCATTTCTGCAGGGTCAAAACCGCAGCGTCCACATGTTACAGCATAGTGGATGGAATTTCTAGAAATCTCATGTCCACTGTGCGTCTCTGTGCACCTGCAGATCACCCGTGGAAACTGACATGTCCGATTCAGATCCGCAGCATGTCAATTTCTCTTGCGGGTACGCATGTGGATTTTCCCCATAGGCTACATCAATAAGGAAAATCTGCATGTGAAAAAAAAAAGTGTGTCCACTCATTTGAATAATGAGGGCGGAAGTGGTGTGGATGTTCGGCAGCGTTGGGGCCACAGTGGGTCCTGATCGTGGGAACGTACCCTTAAAGGAAAAGAGGATGTGGAACCGCCGAACAAGTAAAGGACACTTGGTAATCAGGACTGTAGTGTTGAAGCTGGGTTGTGGTGAAGGAGGGAGAAACAGTGGACATAGAGAGCCCTGGAGTAAACTTCTAAGGAAGGAAACTGTGTGGAAAATGGTTCGAGTTGTAAATGAAACATTCATAAGACTTTGTACCCGCTATCCATCGTATTTATCCCCTACCAAATCCCTGTTCAGTAAAAAGTATATTTTTGGATGGTGGTCTCCCTCATTGAACAGTGAAACATCTGGACCTGGCAAACCTTCAACATCAGTTACATGCAGCCTGCAAGGGCGTAATGCCCTCACAGCACAAGTCCACACAACCAGTCTGGACCTCCACTTTCATGTAACGTGCCGGGGAGCCACAGACGAGTGCCTCGCCCATGGCTACCGCCCTGTGCCATGCTACACTAGTAAACTGTGGCCGTTGTATGGGAGCCCTGCGAATTACCTCCTACATGACAGCATCTACGACTCTTCATTAGCCAGACTGACGAGATGTCATGTTGTGCCAGGCTGGCTAATCAAAAGAAGAGCAAAGGCTACCATCAGGTAAGAGGTGGTTTCCAGTACTCCAGTCTGACAGCCACAGATTACCGATGTGACCACTGGACCAGCTGCTGCAAATCGATTCACATTGTCTCAAATCCACATGTTTTATGGTCATCCATTTAGAAACCATTTGCACAGTGATACAGGTTGCCATGTTATACCCTTAATGTCTTAATTTTTCAATATTCCTCATTGAAATTTATAAGCTGACAATTGAATGTTACCATTTCCCTATCACAACGGCATTGTCTGATACTATCTGAACAGTGTCAAACGGTGTAGGAACACACACTCAATTGTGAATTTATTTCTATTTTTCTGTGAGGAGTAACAGAGGAACAGCCCAAAGCAAAGTTGTTGGATAAGAATTGATATTTCATGGGGAATACATTTATTTATTAAAACAGGCATGTCAGGAGTGACAACAGATCCTCTTATATGCTATGCTAGATCCAGGAGACAACCCAAAAATAAAATGATCCTTTTGGAGCAGTCAGACGTCCGTATAACATGGATGACGGTCGCATCGCAATGCTCGCACTGGCCGGCGGCTCTCATGACTCGAGTGTGACAGCCGCGTAGAAATACATGCAGTCATGCTCGGGTCAGGAGAGCCGCAGGCCAGTCTGAGCATTGCGATGGGACCGTCATCCATGTTATATGGCCATCTGACTGCGCTCTGTGAGGATCAAGCAGCACAACACTCTGGCTGGCGAGATGCCAATAGAAAAGATTGTGAAGCCGTAGTGTGAACAAACCATATCTTACATAACACAGGCTGTAGTGCAAAGCAATCCGTTCTCCACTTCCTTATGACAGCTCATATCATCGGAAACCTTTGCTATAAACACATAAGATGGTAAAGAAACTTGAACGTCATACCTTGGAATTTACTGATTTACACCTTGAGATTTATGATACGGCTTATTCTTTACAATTTCTTAAAGGGAATCTGTCACCAAATTTAGACACCTAATCCAAGAGCAGCATAATGTAGATATAGAGGCCCTGATTACAGAGATGTTTCACTTATTGGGCAGCTTCCTGTAGTTTTGATAAAATTATTATTTTATCAGCAGGAGATTATCACAGGACTAGTAAACCTGCTGCCAGGTAGTCCTGCCTATTCATGAGCTGTGTATAACCCCACCCCCACCGATTGTCAGCTTCTTGCCTATGTACACAGTAAGCTGACAATCAGTGGTGGGGGCAGTGTTATAGAGAGCTCAGCATTAGAGAACTGCTAGATCTGCAGCAGAGAAAATACTGATTTTATCAAAACTGCAGCAAGCAGCTCAGTATGTGACTCTGATAGGGATAGCAAAAACCTAGTAACAGATTCCCTTTAAGGTCACGGCCCCACTATCAGTATTTGGTCAGTATTTTTTCTCAGGAGTGGGAGCCAAAACCAGGAGTGGGTGATAAATGCAGAATTGGTGACTTTTTTCTATTATACCTTTTCTCTGATTGTTTCTCACCTGGTTTTGTCTCCCACTCCTGAGAAAAAAATACTGCCCGAATACTGACCAAATACTGATAGTGGGGCCATGGCCTAAGGATGATTCACACTTGTGCTAGCAGTGGAAATGTTCGCAGGTTTTTGGTGTATTTTTGCATGTTTTTTTATGCTGTTTTGTGTATGGGGAGGTTTTTCTGCTTGAATTGAAAAGTTTTGACAAGTTGCTTCTTGTTCCAGATGGAAAAAACAGCATCATCTGCACTATAGGTGTTTGCCAATTGAATATTAAGCTTATTCAAAGAAAGTTTTAATCATTTATTTCATGTGGATTTTGGAGCAGAATTCACTCCAAAATCCAGATAAAAAACCTCCATGTGCACGTTCTAGAGTATATGCACAACATCTTTTCAGGTGGATTTTGACAGGAACCGGCCTGGAAAAGCGTTCAAAAAACACCAAAAAAAATGAATATACGTACAGCAATGTAAAAAGCGATTACTTTTTTTTCCACTTATTTTAACCACCTCAGGCTTCCAAAACTGCAAAGCAATTGAGAAAAGTGACAGGTCTATTCGTCAAGTATTAATAATCATACATACAATTAAGAGGAGAGAAAAAAAGATGGCAGAGAAGCCACCGCCAAAGACGTCAAAAGCTTAATAAGAGAAAGATATTTCAGGAAAAACACTGCCGGTGTATAAAAGATGTGTGCAAATATCCTAAGGGTGTGTTCACACATGGCATTCTTGCTGCATATGTTACACAGCGTATTTGGAGCATGCCATACACCGTGTTTTACACCACATAATCCGCGCTATTTCTGAAATCACATGCTGCGCTTTTTTTCATGCATATTTTGAGCTGTGCTGCGTTTTTGACAAGACGCAGCATGTCATTTGTTTCAGAGTCTTGGCCGCCCTTCACACCCATTATTATGATTAGGTCAAACACACGTGTAAAAATGCAAAAACATGAGTATTGTATGCAACGTTTTTCCTGCCACCCTTCAGGTTTTTGGTGCACAGAAAAACGCTGAAAAAATGCAACATGTGAACATAGCCAAAGGGTATTTCTACATAGAGGGGTTGTTTTGTGTAAACTTTTCTGGCAAAAAAAACCCTCACTTTAAAAAAAATGAATTATTTTAGTGCAATTTTCCATACATTTTTGTGCATGGGGAGTTTTTTCTGCTTTGTTTCATAAATCAAATTTGGAGCATTTTTTCATGCAGAAACGTCTTAAAAATTGATGTGTTACTTTTTCCACATGGAAAAAGATAGCAATGCGGTCTCCCATTGAAATCAACAGGAAGTTTATTTAGGGAGTAATTGAAAAGCAATCGAAAACGGCTCCAAATACCCTGAATACTCTTCCTATTGATTTCATAGAGAATCCATGCAGTGAAAGTTATTTCTTCTGTCGAGGTTTTAAAAACCTTTTTGCCGAAAATGAAGAGAGTACCTGTGGGTCCAGCACGTGACCAGGACGGGTTTATCCTGTAGAAATAACCTTTATAATGAAGGACAAGCAGACGTCTTGAGGGCCAGGAACAATTGCTGTATAACGTAAGGTGAAATATGGTACACTGTCAGCCAGTAGCAGCTGGAAGTGACTTGTTCACACGTAGCGGTTTTGCAGCGTTTTTTGCTGCGATTTTTCCACTGAAGCTGCTCTTTACAGCACCAGCAAAAGCTGGGCCTTCAGAAACCTCATGCACACTCAGCTTAGTTTTCCTGACTGAATTTGAGGCCTGCTGTGTCTGAAAACCTGCGACAGGTCAATTCTTTCAGGTCTGCGTTTTTTGCAGTGAGTTTTGGCGTATAAAAAACTAACTTTATTAACATGTAATGTAGACAACTCACTCGTGTAATCCGCCTAAAAAGCACAGCGTTTTACTGCCAAGAGTGAAGCTTTAAGGTACAGAAAAAAAGCCATGTGTGAACATAGCCTTAGTGTCCTATGGAAAACCGTATGAAGCTGCAACCTGGCCAGCAACACTTCGCTAATTATTAGATGTGACGGGTCAGTACATAGCTATGTATAACGCTAGTCAGAAATCCCCTGCTAGCCATAGGCTGTAATCCACAGGTCGCTCGCAGTGTAGACTGTCAGGCTGGGTGCCCACGTAGCGTTTTTCAAGCGTTTATGCTGCAGAATTTCCGCAGCGTAAACGCATGTGAAACGCTAGGTAATCCGCACCCCATGGTCTCCAAGGGGATTCCGCATGTTCTATGCACATGCTGCGGATTTTTCCGCAGCGTTTATGCTGCATACAAAAATCCGCAGCATGTCATTTAATTTTGCGGAAGCGCAGCGGAACTCCCGCCATTGACTTGCATTGAGACGCATAGAAACCGCGACTCTACATTTTTACAAGCGGCTTCTATGCGTCTCTATGTGCGGATGGTACCCGGGTGTGGAGGAGAGGAGACTCTCATCCAGACCTGGGTACCATTCTACCTGTAAAAAAAGAATAAAATAACAAATAAAGTTTATATTCACCTTTCCGAAGGCTTTTCTCTGAATGCCGGCATCGCTTGAGGACCTGCGGTGACGTCACAGTCATGTGACCGCAGGCCCTTCACCGCTGTGTCTCGCGATATGCCGGCAGCCGGGAACCAGACAGGAAGCAGCGCTGCAGCCACGCCGGGACCTCGGGGGTGAGTATAGCTTTATTTGTTTTAATTTTTACGGTTCACACTGTATAAATCCATGCTGTTTGCATGGATTTATATAGTGTGACCTAGTTGTCAAGCACTTTCCAGGTGATGCTAAAATCGCCTGGAAAGCGCTTGTCAGGCTGTGTGCCCACGTAGCATTTTTCAAGCGTTTTTGATGCGGAATTTCCGCAGCGTAAACGCTTGAAAAACGCTTGGTAACACGCACCCCATGGTCCCCAATGGGATTCCGCAAGTTCTATGCACATGTTGCGGATTTTTCCGCAGCGTTTATGCCGCGTTCGAAAATCCGCAGCATGTCATTTAATTTTGCGTTTCCGCAAGCAGAATTGCCTTTGTTCAATGCATAAAAAACGCAAGGCAATTCCGCATGTGGAAAACGCGTGATAAACGCGCGAAAAACGCGCGATAAACGCGTGCGGAATTCCGCATGCGTTTTTCCGGGAGAGGACTTGCATTTATGCAGCAGAAATTTTCTGCTTCATAAATGCAACGTGGGCACATAGACTTAATCTGCATGCGGAAACGCATGTGGATCCGCATGTATTCTGCAGGAAAAATGCATGCACAATCTGCATGCGTTTTTTCTGCCAGGGAGATGCAGAAATGCTGCAGAAATTTTCTGCTTCATTTCTGCATCGTGGGCACATAGCCTCACATAGAAGGCACGCAGCGGCTCACAGCTCAAGCACCGCATGGGATCCCGTGCCCTCATTCAACATGGCGCTGATAGTCTCATCTAACACGCCTCCTCTGCCTTCTGCACCAATCAGAAAGTCGGCTTGTTGCTGCCCAGCCTTAGGTCCCTCCCACCGCGGCCGCGGCGCTGATCAGTGCCCGGATTGTCCCCGCCTCCTCCCCTTGGCCGTCCGCAGACGTCATCCTCCTCGTCACCGTCAAGAAAGAGAGAGCAGAGCGGCGGGCTGAGTGAAAGCCACTAAGTGTTGTTATTGTTGCCGTGCTCCGCTTCTTTCTCCTTCCCGGGAGCTGCCATACCTCTGCGCGGTGAGTGCTTCTTGTGTCCTAGCAGCGGCTACAACAGACAATGGGACCGACGTCCTCCCGGCCAGTGCGGCACATGTCACCCGGCTGCCGGCCGCTCCGGGTAGACGAGCCTGGCTGCTGGACAAAGCCTGTGAGAGGGTACATGTACGGGGTCTCTGCTCACACACGGGCAGGGAGCCGGGCTTTCCATACGGCCCGACACTATACAGTGTGGGAATAAAGTTCTAGTGGTGATCGGGCAGATCTCCCCGCACGGACCGGTCCTGGTTATGTGCCCATCATCTGCTGTCACATTAGGCTGAGGCGTTACATGGGACTGCCTGTGGGGTAGACCCATGTTCACACCACACTGATGGCTAGGCACAGTGCTCGCTCACGTTTCCCCCTATCCGCTGGTTTTCGGGGCTGTGCTGACCTGTGTGGCACCGATTCCCCCAGGACGTGTAGTAGGATTATGGCCGTCCCCAGCAGCCGCGCTCCGCTCAGGAGCTTCTCTTCTGTCGTGTACCGGTAGATGGATGTGAATGGCGTTCAGTCGCGGAACAGCAAAATCTCTGACACTTTCTACAATGCTTTGTCGTCCTTTATAGGATCTGTTTTTGCTGTTCCAGAATGGAAACACGTTTTTCTTCCACCAGGGCTACAGTGAGGCCTCCGCTGTAAGAACGGTGGTTTTATGCGGCTTCAGCCGCGAGATGTGACCAAGGGCCACATTAGGCTGCACTCACCCGTCACATGGTTTGGAGCGCAGACTGATTTCTGACCCTATCTCCACAGTCCTAGGCCCCTTCACGTGTCCGTGTCTCCAGGACGTGTGGCGTCTGGTTTTTCTTCACGTATACCCATTATACTACGTACCCTATACAAGTCTATGGGTCTGTGTAAAGCCCGTACAGCACACGGATGGCAGCAGTGTACAGTCCGTTTTTGGCATTGATATTTCTTAAGCCATACCGGAAAACCACTGATGGCACACTGATCCAAAACACTGACACTAGTGCCATTTTTTCCGGAACCAGTATCATACGGTCGTGTGAACAGAGCCATACAGGCAAATGTGAGGCTGTCATGGTCAGATCTGTGGCCGGCCTGGAAATCGCAGTCCATACACAGATCGTGAAACATGGTCATGTAATTACAGCCTATTAGTCCTTTCTAATAACTAGTGTGAACCCAACAAGGAATACAAGGCAAATTTCTTACCTAGCCACATCTTCCTATGACTGAAAAGCTTCAGTTTTGCACCTAAAACTGGCACAAACCTGCAATAAATCTGGTGCATTTTTAGAGTCTGTAAATCCATCTTAGGCCATGGCCCCACTATCAGTATTTGGTCAGTATTTTTTCTCAGGAGTGGGAACCAAAACCAGGTGAGAAACAATCAGAAAAGGTAGAATAGAAACAAGTCACCAATTCTGCATTTATCACCCACTCCTGGTTTTGGCTCCCACTCCTGAGAAAAAATACTGACCAAATACTGATAGTGGGGCCGTGGCCTAACACCGCAATCCTGACACAATGTGAGGAATGGATCTGCCACTGATCATCTTCAATAGGGCTCATCCGTTGAGTAAAAAGATTTTCAGGACCCTGTCCCAGCGGCCATGGATTGTGCCCTGTGAACCTCCTACCTGCAGACAATACGATTCGTCTGGCGAAACGGCATGCATCACACTGCAGCGATGTCATTGCACCAGGCCTACTAGTCAGAAGAGAGATGCCTTCTTGTAGGAGGTGGCTCACAGGGCTCAGCCACGGACTACCAACATGGCCGCTGGCTGGACCAGGGTGCTGCAACTCCTTTTTGCTTAACTATTCATCAGGCTTCTATTCTTTTAGTAAGGCCTAACACACATTAGATAAGTCGTCTGAACCTGCCAATTTTGGCAGTATCGACAAAAGGTATATTGTGTATGAGGCGCTCCAACTGCCCTGACATGTTATGTTGGGGACATAAGGATCGGTCGGTTGGAATTTAATCACGATCCTTCTGTTTGTGTGGGGGACAATGTACTGCTTATGATTCTTTCAGATCCAGAACACTTACCTGTGTAAGTGGGAATTGGGGGAGATCGTTTAGCCAGTTAAATGATCGATTGACTGACAGTTATCTAATGTGTACGATGGGGTGAGAAATGTACATCTTCCTGCAGAGCCTTCCATATTCAGCCGGACGTTCATCGCTGTATTACTCCTAATATTGTTAATTATTATTATAGCGCCATTTATTCTATGGCACTTTACATGTGATAGGAATATACATAGCTAAAACATTTACATAATCTTAACAAAACGAGTCAGCGACTGGTACAGAAGGAGAGAGGACCCTGCCCGCGAGGGCTCAGAGTCTACAAGGGATGGGTGAGGATACAGTAGGTGAGGGTAGAGCTGGTCGTGCAGCGGTATGGTGGAGCGGTGGTTACTGCAGGTTGTAGACTTGTCGGAAGAGGTGGGTCTTCAGGTTTCTTTTGAAGGCTTCCACGGTAGGCGAGAGTCTGATATGTTAGGGTAGAGAGTTCCAGAGTAGGGGGGATGCACGGGAGAAATCTTGTATGCGATTGTGGGAGGAGGAGATAAGAGGGGAGTAGAGAAGGAGATCTTGTGAGGATCGGAGGTTGCGTGCGGGTATGTAACGGGAGACTAGGTCAGAGATATATGGAGGAGACAGGTTGTGGATGGCTTTGTATGCCATGGTTAGGGTTTTGAACTTGAGTCTCTGGGCAATGGGGAGCTAGTGAAGGGATTGACAGAGGGGAGAGGCCAGGGAATAGTGGGGGGGACAGGTGGATTAGTCGAGCAGCAGAGTTTAGGATGGATTGGAGGGGTGCGAGAGTGGTAGAAGGGAGGCCACAGAGCAGGAGGTTGCGGGAGATGATGAGGGCGTACACTAGTGTTTTTGCAGAGTCTTTGCTGAGGAATGTACGGATCCGGGAGATATTTTTCAGCCTGTTGCACTCATCCATAAGGAGTGCATGGGCTTTCTTTGAATCTGGTAGGAGCTTCATTTGCAGATTTTATCACATTTGATAGGAAAAAAAATGTGAACACAGCATAACCTTTATAGTTCAGTGAGGTCCATCATCCACTATTTGTTTCCATCATGATTTGTAACTTAGGCTATGTGCCCACGATGCAGAAATGAAGCAGAAAATTTCTGCAGCATTTCTGCATCTCCCTGGCAGAAAAAACGCATGCAGATTGTGCATGCGTTTTTCCTGCAGAATACATGCGGATTCACATGCGTTTCCGCATGCAGATTGACAAGCGCTTTCCAGGCGATTAGCATCACTTGGAAAGTGCTTGCCAACTAGGTCACACTATATAAATCCATGCAAAACAGCATGGATTTATATAGTGTGACCGTTAAACAATGTTAAAATAAAGCTATACTCACCCCCGATGCCCAGGCGTGTGCTGCAGCGCTCGTTCCTGTCTGGTTCCCGGCTGCCGGCATATCGCGAGACACAGCGGTGAAGGGCCTGCAGTCACATGACTGTGACGTCACCGAAGGTCCTTCAGCGCTGCCGGCATGCAGAGAGAAGCCATCGGACAGGTGAATATAAACTTTTATTATTTTATTCTTTTTTTACAGGTACAATGGTACCCAGGTCTGGATGAGAGTCTTCTCTCCTCCAGAACTGGGTACCATCCGCCAGAACTGGGTACCATCCACACATAGAGACGCATAGAATCCGCTTGTACAAATGTACAGACGCGCATTCTATGCGTCTCAATGCAAGTCAATGGCGGCACTTCCGCAAAATTAATGAACATGCTGCGGATTTATGAGCGCTGCAGAAACGCTGCGGAAAAATCCGCAGCATGTGCATTGACATTGCGGAATCCCCTTGGGGACCATGGGGTGCGGATTACCATGCGTTTTTGATGCGTTTCCGCTGCAGAAATTACGCAGCATAAACGCATGAAAAACGCATCGTGTGCATGCAGCCTTAAAGGGAACATTTTGATAAATCCAAGTATTTTAAAGGGATTGGTTACAATTCTTTTTAAATAATCACAAAGCTGGGAAGGCAATAAAGTAACAGCCCGCCAGTTGTTTGGCTGGTCTTTGTGAATTATTATGCACACTGACGGTGGGTTGTAACTTGTCGCATGGCTGACATGTCGACACCTCTTGACAGGTCACACGTGGTTCACTAATGGAATGACAGGGACTTACCAGATATTTATTTTGTTATCTGATCGCCTGTCTTGCTTTGTGGCCATTTTTACAATTCTTGGACAACTAAGAGAGATGACAAGAAAAAGAATCCTCCTATAAAAATAGCACCAGGAACTTGTTTACATGAATGGGGCATCCTACAGGAACAGCTGTACATGCCTCCAGGGATCATCACCATGAAATAGTCCTGTGTTGGCGTTGGATATATGGACAGTATATCAGGGCCCTGTCAATGATGCTTTATGTTTATAGGTAAAATGCCCTGAAAATATGTTTTTACAGTAATGAGTACTTTCTTTCTAATGTAGTATATACTTCAGTCTAACTTGTCATTGTTGACTTGCAGGCCAGAATGTACATGCAAAGTGCCACAGATCAGTCGCAGCGGAGCTGACACACAACTGAAGAATCAAGATGGATAAATGTAGGCACGTGGGCCGATTACGACTCGCTCAGGACCATTCAATATTAAACCCTCAAAAGTGGCACTGTGTGGATTGTAACACTACAGAATCTGTGTGGGCCTGCCTGGGCTGTGCCCACGTGGCATGTGGTCGATACATTGAAGAGCATGCACTGCGACACTTTCAGGAAAGCAAGCATCCGATGGCACTGGAGGTGAACGAACTGTATGTATTCTGTTACCTCTGTGATGATTACGTCCTCAACGACAATGCCACTGGTGACCTTAAACTTTTACGCAGCACATTGAGTGCGATCAAAAGTCAAAACTATGACTGCACAACGCGCAGTGGTCGGACTTTGCGATCAATGGTAGCTGTTGATGACTCTTATAGTTCTCATCAAGGTGCTAAAGCACTTCTACAGACTGAAGACCTCACGTTTACGGCTCTTTGGCATAGAAGACATGGACTCTTGGGGAAAGTGTTTAGATCGTGGTTGGCTTTGACGCCAAGAGGTAAACAAAGGTTAGAAGTAGAGTGCCTCAGGAAGAAGCCTGAGAAGAAACGGGTGGAAGACAGGAAAAGGCGCCAGCTGCAAAAGCACAAATTAAAAGAAGAGATGGAAAGTACCCCCCCAAGAAAGAGCTACCGCTTGCAACAACAAATGCAAACACCTCCTAAGATGTTGCCACTAGCAAAACAAAAAACCCACCAAAAAACGGTACCTAGTAAAAAACAAAAACCATCACAACCTACCTCTAATGATGTACGTAAAAAAAAATTGCGTGATTCTCCAATAAAAAGGAAGCCCACTTTGACCCCTGGGGTGACAGGACTGAGGAACCTTGGTAACACTTGCTATATGAACTCTATTCTACAAATCTTAAGTCACTTGCACGTGTTCCGGGAATGTTTCTTACATCTTGATCTCAATCAAACTCAGGAGTTATTGGCAGCCACAGCCAATGGAAAAGACAGATCTTCGAGCCAAATCTCTCCTGCTACAGACTTATCTACAATAGCTAAAAAGCACACAAAAGTGGAGAGGTATCTGGTAAAGCGCCAAAACTCTTCATCTGGCCTTAGTGGCGGAGCATCAAAGAGTCGAAACATGGAACTCATTCAACCTAAGCCTAGCTCAACACACATTTCTCTTTGTCATGAATTGCATACTCTCTTCCAAGTCATGTGGTCGGGTAAATGGGCACTAGTCTCCCCCTTTGCCATGCTTCATTCAGTCTGGAGGCTGATCCCGGCCTTTCGTGGATATGCACAGCAAGATGCTCAGGAATTCCTTTGTGAACTTTTGGATAAAGTACAGCAAGAACTGGAGACGAGTGGGACCAGGTACCCAACCCTGATTCCCAGCTCTCAGAGGAAGCTCATTAAACAAGTCCTGAATGTGGTCAATAACGTCTTTCATGGACAGCTTCTCAGTCAGGTATGTCAGTTACCACCATGCCAGTTGGCAGCGTGGAGTGAACATATGTCCTGCTATGTACAGTCACTGTCATGCTTTTCAAGATCTTAAAGGCATTTTTTGTTTTCAGTAAATTAGCATGTTCGTTCCCTGATTAATATTACATTGCGTTATAGAATTTTCTTATATTCTCTGCTTATTTCTTGTATTTCTCAGTGTGTCAGAGGGAGAAAATAGGTGATGTGATAACACCGGTACACAGGTTATTACAATGCAATGCCTTTCTCTGCTAGTGACCTGCGTAATCATTACATGACCAGATTTTATCCTCATTTCAAGGACTGAAAAAGCGATCTTCATACCTGTGAAGATATAATTCAGACGACATATTAGAAAACTGCATAATTTTTCACCTTGTTATAGTTGTGCTTCCCTCCCCTCCAGTAGTTTGAAACCGATCTTAGACCACCGTAAAACCTCAAGTTTAGCTCATTAAGGAGCTAGTGGTTGTGACAAAATTATGGGCAGAGTTTTCCGGACATTATTAATGGAATATCCATATGGGCCATTAATATGAGATCGGTGGGACGCTGACTCCCAGTATCCCTGCCGATCCGCTAATAGAAAGAGCTCCACAGTTTACCATGCACCACTCCATACATCTTGTAATGTCTGTACCTGTTGTTCTTTCACATTAGGGGAGGGCAAGATGAAGCAGCACTTATATGGCTGTGATGTGGGCAAAAAAAGTGGCAATGTGCAGCCTTTTCAGTCTTCAGTTTTAATAAATGGGCACATAAAATGAATGGGACTGAGCTTCAATATCAGGCACAGCTGCAAACAATTGTACAGCTCTGTACCTGGAAAACATTTTCCCTTCAATGAGCAGATTGTCCGGGGGATTGCAGAACAACACCACCAATCTGATATTAATGGCCTAGGATACACTGTCAATATTCAATTCCTTTTAAAAAGAATCTATAAGCAGGCTTTTGCTATGTAATCTGAGGAGGATGTTTCACTTATCAGGCTGTGTGCTGTTTACTTAGACTGAAGGTTTTATCACCTGGTGATTATCATTGCTCAGACTACAGAAGTGTGAGCTCCCTGGTCCGACTCCACCCCCAGCTTGCTGTCTATAAACCGTGTACACAGAGAGCCTGGTGTGGGCGGTGGCAGCTTTTTCAGCTCTATTGCATTGCTAAATCTAAAAACTGTCAGAATGGCTGCACCCATTAAACTAAGTGATACACCTTTGGACTCAGGATCTCGTTGCCTATATCATGCTGTTCTCAGATGAGGTACCAAAACCTGCTAACAGATTTCCTTTAACCCCTTTCCGACATGTGCCGTACATGTATGGCACATGACATGTCTCTCCCTTTTAGCGTGGGCTCCGGTGATGAGCCCTCACCTTTCCGGGGACATGGCAGCTGATCTGATCAGCTGTCATGTGCCCCTAACAGCCGCTGGTAGAATCGCGATCCACCCACGGCTGTTAACTAGTTAAATGCCTCTATCAATCTCTGACAGCAGCATTTATCATGGCCACGGCGGAAGGATGTCATAAGTCCCGTCTATCGGCACCCATGTCACATGACCTTGGGTCACCGATGGGTTGGCATGACAACCCGGGGTCTGCCGGAGACCCCTGCGGTTGTCATTGCAGGGATGCTTTGAGCGCCGCCCAACGGCCAGCACTCATAGCACAAGAGCATTTCTGCTACACACAGACAATCTGTTCATCGCCTCTGTGTAGCAGAGGCGATCAGATGATCGTAGCTTCTAGTCTCCGGAGACTATTGAAGCAAGTGAAAAGTAAAAAAAAAAAGTTTTCAAAAATATTAAAATTAAATATAAAAGTCCTTTCGTCCCATTCAAAAAAAAAATCAAATATACACATTTTTGGTATTGCTGCATTCACAATTGCCTGATCTATCAGTAAACGGCGTAACGAAAAAAAAAATCAAAACGCAAGAATTAGGGTTTTTTTTTTTTGGTCGCCGCAACATTTCAATAAAATGCACTAACGGACGATCAAAACATCTTATTGACCCCAAAATGAAATCAATAAAAATGTCAGCCCGGCGCGCAAAAAATAAGCCCTCACCCGGCCCCAGATCCCAAAAAATGAAGAAGCTACGGGTCTCGGAAAATGGCAACTTCTTTTTTTTTTTTTAACAAACTTTGGAATTTTTTTTTAACACTTGTATAATAAAAAAGAACCTATACATGTTTGGTATCTACAAACTCCTAATGACCTGGAGAATCATAATAGAAGGTCCGTTTTAGCATCCAGTGAACGTGGTAAAAAAAAACAACTGTGGAATTGTACTTTTTTTGCAATTTCACCTCACTTAGAACTTGTTTTCCAGTACACGATATGGTAAAACCAATGGTGTCATTCAAAAGTACAACTCGTCTCGCAAAAAGTAAGCCCTCACATGGCCATATTCACCAAAAAATAAAAAAAATTATGGCACTGGGAAGAAGGGGAGCAAAAAACGAAAGGGCAAAAACATAAAATGGCCCCGTAGTGAAGGGGTTAATAAGCACAGTCCATAATATGCCAGGGAGACCTTGCCTTGAAAGCACACCTCTTCTGACAGAGGACTGCTGTTCTACTGGTTTCTAAAGGCTTCTGATTCCCATTAAGGCCTTATTTAGACGTCCATGAATCACGTATATGTTCTGTCTGTTGTTTTTTCAGGGGTAAAACATGTACCCATTATAGTGTATGGGGCTGTTCACAAGTCCATGTGTCTACAAGAAAATCACGGTGATATGCTCGATCCGAGTTATGGATAAAAGTTACTCATACAAGTCTATGGGTCAGTGAAAATCAAACCGCTAACGGATGGCATCCTTGTGCTGTCCGTGAGTAACATTGTAATGGGCAGCAGAAGCTTTGTTGTTTTTTTTTTTTCTTTGCATACGGGAAAATCTGATCAGCACACTGAGACACGGACCGTTTTTTGCGTTCGAAAAAAGGAGGTCCCTGAGATGCCTTCCTTTGTATTTCTCACAGTGCTGCGATGTGTGGCCTCCTTTGTGGACAGGTTATCTTTTGTCTTTGCTCCTTGGCTGTTGTGAGGTCATTTTAGCCTTTTTCTCTTTATAAGGCACCAGGACATTTGCCAGTGGCGGGTCTTTGTATGGCATTGCACTATATAAGGCTGGTTCAGGTGGATTTAGTTTGTGGAGAATATGGCAGTAATGTAGCGTCTTCACTGGGGTGTTTGATAAATTGGACACCTTGGGGCACCACAGTCTGAAGGATTTATATAACTGGCCTTGTATATGTGCAGCCCTGTCCACTCTCCCCCAGCAGCCATGGATTTTAATTGTTTAACCTTTTCATTGGACGGGGCTCAGTTGAGCCTTTTCTTTCATGTCAGAATGGTCATTGAGAAAAAAATCCTTTTCACATGCATTGAAGCATAACTATCCAATCCCACCAAGGGCCTGCTGGCTCAATGCAAGTTTTCTGAGCAGTATGCTAGTGATCTCCAGACTCCCCCCTTTACTAGGTGCCTTGTAATTGAAGTCCTGCTGGAGGGAAGTGCGAGGGCCTCTTTGATTTTTAATCCTCAGAACTTGCTATGTGATATTTTATGGTGGTCTTCTGTATATAATGCATTGGACAGAGCAATGTGATAGACTTGGCTGTCTTTTCTTTGCCAAAATAGTACTAGTATGTTTCTGGCCCAACGTAATGTTACTGCCACAGTTTACCGGTCTATGTGAGCGATAAGTTTTACACTCTTGGCGTCACTTCATGTATTATTATGGCGTACATAAAGCTTAATGTGGGATTTGTACTTTGCTTTCTTGATGTTTCTTTCCACTCATTAATTTATTTTGTATGTCAGGGAATACAGGAGCCAAGATCCTTCATTATACAAATGCATGAAAAATGTTACAGAACTAGTCTTACCAGTGTACAGAGCACCAACATAGCAAGGAACAAGAGTCTGATCACAAGTGTACTTCCCAAATAATCCCGTCGTAGTAAAAACATTCTACATAGTTAGGCTTCTATTCATAATTTTTTTTTTTTTTTTAAGGCTGTAGATTTTGTCGAATTGTTCAAACTTTGAGTACAGCGTTTTATTTATTGGCACAAACTAAAAGATGCTTATGGTTTTTGGCCTTTTTTGCACTTTCTGGATAACTAAACTGCCAAAAAAAAAAAAAAAAGACAAAACCAATTAAATTTAGCTTAAAAAAAGTGCAAATTGAATAATGAGTACAACACAAATATAAAGTCACACTGAGAACCAATTTTACTCCAGAAAAAGGCACGTAAGCAATGATGAACCTGAACCATAGTTTCCAAAAAAGGTTGTCACCGGTCATCTGGGAGCTCTGAAACATGTTGCACACTCCAGGACACTGATGTGATTTCACTTAGATTTGGATGGGTCGTTTTGTGACTCTTGGCTCACCTTTGGGCTTGTTGATTAAGAAAATTACCAGATCATTTGGGTTTTTGGTTTACTTTTAAAGATATTGAGGGTGAATTGCAGGTGCCTGATAAAGAAAAACACTGAGGGCATAGTGTACGCTGTAAGCAATCTATAGCCTTGACTGACTATCTGTAATCTCCATTTTTGCAGTAGTAAGAAAATAAAATGATACATGACATGGTAGAAAAGTCCTCTCTGTGGAGCCATTGCTCATTACAGGAGACTAGGCATGGAAAATCATCTTATTTGCATATAAATTAACAATGCATGTCGTCCTGTTCACTGGATTTATAAGTAGGCAATTTATATTCATCTGCATAGTGCAAATTGGATAAAGTGAGTCAGATATATATATATTTCAGTAATACTTGAGCTTTATTCATTCAAGATCAGTAATGAATTCTATACTGTTTTTTTTTTTTTTTTTTATAGTACTGTCTAAAAGTGTTAGGCAGGTATGGAAAAATGCTGCAAAGTAAGAATGCTTTCGAATAGAAATGTTAATAGTTTGCATTTTGTTAATTGATAAAAATAAAGTGAGTATTGAAAAACAAATATAAATCAAATCCGTATTTTGTTAATTGATAAAAATAACCTATTAACATTTCTATTTTTGAAAGTATCCTTACTTTGCAGCATTTTTCTGGAAGCCATTTCACGATAACTGCATGGCTTAGAGAAAACTCTTCATGTAGATACTGTTGTGAAAAGCAAGAGCAAAGTGAAGGAGTTGATCCTTTTATTTGCTTAAAGCACTACTCCAGCATTTTTTTTTATTTCCACGCTGGAGTGGTGCCACTAGTTTTACATTTCCTGCCTTTAGTATTCAACTTACCAGCTGCTGTCTTCTACTCTTCCCAGTGCCACTTGGGTCCCGATCAGCTATCTTGTGACCGCAACTTCTGACTGACCAGAAGTCAGAGGTAACTGTCACAATCCCTTAGTGTAAAAGTCTATTCGGGCTTTGGCCTGGCTCTTATAGACTTGCATTGAGTAGTGACTTCCGGATTACCCAGCAAGCACTGGTGGGACCTGGTAGGTCACAAACTGCAGAAGACGACCGGAGCTACGCCCTGAACAGATGAAGTCTCCAACTGGTAAGTATAATACTAGGGGTAGGGATCTTAGATTCGTGACACTACTCCAGCGGTAAAAATAAATGAATGTCAGAGTGATTCTTTAATGGCCTATGAAAAATGACACCCATACTTCTTAATGGAAATGTGCTACATTGGATCACAGATTTATGGAGCCAGATTTGCTTGGCTTGTCCTATTTGCCCCCTTATATATAACCTGCATTGTCTTTTTTTAAATACTCACTGGTGAGCGAAATATTTGCTGTTTTATCTGAACTTCTGTTCTACACGGATATATTACTTTAGGATAGGTATGCGTCATAATTTTCCATGATCGTAGATTCTGAATGAATTAGACTGATCACTATGCCAGTAATTATGGATTACCCACACTACATTTGTCTTGGATTTGGGCCTGGAGGAATCTGGCAGATTGCAGCCTTTTATATCATAAGCATTATTTTAATAATTGAGGATTGTGGTATAATATGATTGACTGCAAACTTTTCCAAAATATATTGTTCAGCTGTACAGAAAACCCTATTGTTACAACCCCTAGATCACAATCACTACTTAGGATATGGATGTAATTATATGTGTAGAGCAGCCAGCAATGCTGTGTCTAAGCTCTCTACTTTGGGTCTTGTGTAATATTTTCTTTCCTCTCCTTCATTGCAGTAAGGCCCTGATTCATCGTTGCTTTTGTGCTTGTTTTGTCTGTTTACCGCCCTCCTTTTTGTTTGAACCCAATTTTTTATTCTATTTACGCCATTTTTAAAGTCTTTTATATGTGCTTGCCTGGAGTGGCTTTTTTTATTCTTTGTTTTCCACTTTGTCGGTGGAGTCTAGTAATTCCATATATAATGGGCAGCACAGTGGCTCAGTGGTTAGCACTGCAGGCCTGAAGCACTGGGATCCCGGGTTCAAATCCCACCAAGGACCACACCAGCGATGAGTTAGTATGTTCTCCCCGGTTTGCGTGGGTTTCCTCCAGGTTCTCTGTTTTCCCCCCACACTCCAAAAACATATTGGTAGAGAATCTAGATTGAGCCCCAATGGGGACAGTGCAGATAAAGCTCTGTGGAATTAATGGCGCTATATAAGTGAGTAAAATAAATACCCTGATTTAATCAATTGCAAAATCTGTCCCAACTTCACTACAGTCGCCTACTTTTGTATTTTTGAGTGCAACAAAATGTTGGAGCTTTATTGTGACTTTTGGCCCAAATGTCAGCAAAACAGCTTTAAATATCAATAAAATTGATCGGCATTTCCAAACCGAAAAAGACAAGTGTGAACAGGTGCAAGCTAAGAGAGCCCCTCTATATAACTAACAAATTAAAGCTGCATTCTGAAACTATAGTATGTAAACATTAAATATATGAAATTGGAACTGCATTACTGCTGTAGAAAATAAGTTAAAAAAAATGAAGGTACTTTAGCGCACAAGTTGGCCAATTCATGTGAGCCAAACGGCCAGCAACAAGGCGTACCTCTTTGTTGGAACCCTAAACCTAACATGATGCCTCTCCTGGGCTAAAATCCTACAATTATATGGGCAGATAGGATCAAGCTCTATTTAAAAAGAAACAAAACAAAAAAAACAAAACAAGGTAAGATGAAAGACCATAGTTTTTTGGTGCCAAATTCATGAAATGTTTGCTCCATTTTGATAAATTTGGTGCCAAAAACGGCAACTAATACTACAAGACAAAAAAGGAAAGTGACTTAAAACAAACAAAAAAAACCCCGCAAATGATGGATCGATGCCTAAATGTTCATTCTCTGTCTGTGCCTGTGGAGTGAAGCTGGAGAGGTAAACCTCAGGCATCATACACACAGTATATTGTGGCTTTATACAACTTCCAAGTATACAAGCAACAATACAGAACCCATAAAGGTGCTGCAGATTTCCCACAGATTTTGCAATAAATCTGTAACATAATTTCGTATGCTATGTATTGAACATCTGGACATCAGATCCATTTTTGCTGCCGATTTTGGTAAAATCTCATCCAGAATGCTTTTACTGTAAGACTGTGTTCTTGCCCATGTTCAGTGGCTCACGTTAGGGCTTGTGTCCAAACCACCCTTAAAACAGGATTTGGGCGTATACGCAGATGAGGGCCATAGATTAAAATGGTGCCGGTAGTCAACGTGTGCTCTGTCGCGCATGCCTACTGGAGACGGACACTGAGACGACGTAGTAGACTGTGTCTGAGTATCCGCCTCCAGTAGGTGTATGCGCGGGAAAATGATGCATGGCACAGCGCACTGTGACTGTCGGCACCATTATAGTTACTGACCCTGTCGGCGTATACCCCTGAATCTTTTTTGGGTGGTTCGGCCACAAGCCCCGACAGGACCAATGAATGTGGGCAAGAACGCAATCTGAAGGGGGCCTAATACACAGCTGATTTTCCACACTATTGTGTGGAAATATTATTATTATTATAGCGCCATTTATTCCATGGCGCTTTACATGTGAAAAGGGGTATACATATTGAAAACCATTACAATAATCTTGAACAGAACGAGTCAGTGACTGATACAGGAGAAGACCCTGCCCGCGAGGGCTCAGTCTATAAGGGAAGGGTGAGGATACAGTAGATGAGGGAATATACCTTAAACATGCCCTTAAAAGAGTTTATCATCATGAAATCATGCCGCGCAAGCTTCTAATCTCTGCTACATCCTAATTCTTTCTTTCTGTGGAAGATATCCAGGAATCCTATTAACCAGCCTCCTTAGGCCTCTCTCTCCAGTTATTAAACCGTGTGAATTAGAAAGTTGTACCCTGACGTGTGCTGGAATACTTTTCCACCACCATGTTGGCATGTGCCATTCTATGTTCTGTTATCGGAGGTGTCCTTTTCCTCTCTTCTGCTTGGAGAGCAGCAGCTGGTCAGATAAGAGGATATAGTGTGGGAATGTTGTCGTCAGCTGTTGTCAGCTTGTGTGATGCTCAGATGTTGCTCTAGGAATGGTGCCGGGTGAATACTCTGTGTGTGGTGGATGCTGTGCAGAAAGGATTCGAAGAGTCTTCTCTGGGTGGACCCTGATGAGAAGCTTTCTTACTTCATGTGCTATTGAATATGTTCCTGTCAATTACATCATTTGAATGTGTAAACCAGGGCATCAACAAAGGTTGGCAGAGTAACATGGGTTTGGGGTGGGTTCAGATAGGGCATCTGTCAGTAATTTCTTTGGTGCAGTTTTAGGCCTCTTTCAGAAGTCCATGAGTCGCGTACGTTTAATGTCTGTGATTTCACAGAACACGTGCTCATTAACATCTATGGAACTGTTCACATGTCCATGCTTTGAGAACAGTATGTTTGCAAAATAATCATGGCGATATGTCTGTTTTTGATTGAAGTCACTGATCAAAATTACATGGGTCTATGAAAAAGTTTGTGTGCTGTCTGTGATTATCAGTGTAATGGACCGGAGAAACTATTTATTTTCTATACCTGAAAATCACTGATTAAAAAATGATGTCAAAAACTGAAACACTGGATACACACAGATGAGACTTGGATCCAGAACACTTAGACCATTTTTTATGTGTAAAATCATGGATGTTTGAAAGGTCTTATATGTAGCTTGATTATTGCACGCATTTCATTGAGAGTTGTACTATGCCATTCACACAGTGAAGTCCCCATAACAAAGCCCCCATTGATTTTCTGGTTCCATCGTGACTTCACGAAACTTAAATGGCCGTAATTTGTGAATATACCAAAGCATCATGAACATGGCTTCTTGGGTCACATCAGAAATTGGGTGCCCTGTTCCTTAAATGTCTTTATTACAAAAGTGGACAGAATAGGAAAGTGTTAAATTCCTTTGGCAGCTTCTTTGGTGTTTAATAGATAATACCCAAAAAGTTAGGCAGCTGCAACAAATTTCTAATTATATTGGTGCAGATTTCTGCTTTCAGAAGATTTATCTTGCATTCAGAAGTAGTGGGAGAATGAACTGTTTTACTTGGAACATACTGCAACCATTATCTGCATCATAACATATAAGATTACAGGAAGAACCGGAAAAGAAAACGAGCGCGATCATACAATATAGTCTATCCAGGACACAGCGCCATCTGCTGTCTGCTAAAGATAGTTCCCCCACAGCAGTTGTATACTCCAATCAAGACCTGGGCAAACTGTTGCATACAGGCAATATCGGGCCCTGGTGGCTGTTCCTGTGCTTTGAAGACCATTATACTCTGTTGAGGTGGCTGTGGGGACCATCCCACTCTGTTGACGTGGCTGTGGGGACCATCCCACTCTGTTGACGTGGCTGTGGGGACCATCCCACTCTGTTGACATGGCTGTGGGGACCATCCTACTCTATTGACATGGCTGTGGGGACCATCATACCGCATGTGGAGCTGTTTATCCAAGTTCAAGAGCTGAATAACTGGAGCAGTATGATTTACAGCTTTTTATAAATCTTATAAAAAGCAGTTAATTATATGGTTATGATTGGCGGCTACTGATAAGAATACATGTTACACTGAGCCCTATAGTAACATGTAGCAATACTGCTAGTTATTATACTGGTACTGCTCAATATTAAGCGATAAAATTAATATAAAGTAACATAGCAATATTTATATTGAGCACAATTAATGTCATCCTATTGGTTTAACCCTCGACAACGGTCAGTCTTTCATGTAGCCCCTTAGGATAACTAAAACATTGATTTCCTGAGACTATCTTTGGTGTAATAACTATACAAGCGACCTTGGATTAAAAAGCGTGAAGTTTATAAAAGGGTGATTGCCTCCTTATAAATTTGACACATCTTGTACTGTTCTAAATCCAGAAAATGAAATCTCTGCACCAAACCACAGCTGTTTTGCAACTTTTTGGGCTTCAGCTTACAGCATTAACCTGGTGTAAACTAAGTAATAAATATGAACTATTATATTTATGTTGTAATTTTTTTTTTCCAGGCGTGTTGGCAATCTGATGTTTTATGGACCCTTTGTCCAATGCTATTATTTTAGATCAGATAAACCACTCCTGAGATCGCTTGACAGCCCCTTGTCAACTTCTTCCTATAATAATATTATTATTATTATATTATTTGAACTCATGGAGAATTTACTGCTGATCACAATTAATCCACTGGCATTAGGCTGTGTTCAATACTTGGGAGCCAAAATCCCAATCATGGGCAATAAAATGGAAATATTTCTACTTTCTCTTCTTTGCATCCACTCACTCAATCCATTGGCTTTTGTATGTTGTCACATGCAAGACTTTGCATCTCTATGCTTCACTGAACAAAGGTCTTTGTATTTATTTAACAGGTCACTTGTCTTGCCTGTGATAATAAGTCTAACACCATAGAACCCTTCTGGGACTTGTCTCTGGAGTTTCCTGAGAGGTATCACTGCAATGGCAAGGAGACTGCCTCCCAGCGACCTTGCCTTCTGACTGAGATGCTGGCTAAGTTCACCGAGACGGAGGCACTAGAAGGAAAAATCTACGCCTGTGACGAGTGCAACAGTGAGTAGATGCAGTATGTATTCACAAGGATATTCTGATCTAAACCCAGGAATCGTATACATACTCTGCTTTATTCTTTATTTTCTTTCTGCATCAGATATATATCTTATAAATCTGTAAATGCCCCTAAAATAGAAATCAGCCAGTAATCTGTGTTGTCCTCTTCTATCTTGTTGGCTTTTCAATTTAAAGTAAAGATTGTATGAGTGTAAACGAATCTACCAGCTATATGTGGCTTTCTGCATACAGTGAAATAGCATCTAGATGTATTTTCACATGAGCATTAGCTCATCCAATTACAGGGGGCTGTCCCTTGGTAAACAGTGAGGGGCACAGCACATGGAGAAGAGCTAAGGCACCTTAAATCTATGGGTATACTTGACTGACAGGCTCAGCTCCTTGCTAATCAAAAATTGTGTTTGACCTAAAACGCAGGGAGCCCTTTTATAGAGGACCTGTCGCCTGCTCCGAAGTGGGCAATTTATACTCTTGGTTTATTCTTGCGGCTACACTGAGTATTCTGTTTTTTAGCTTTTTTTTTTAATTACTGTGTTTTAATTAACCTGAGCTATAAGAGAATAGCATCCACCCACGGGTGATAATTCAGCAGCTGTACTCTATAGCTGACACCCTGCTGCATAAGCCACGATCAGAGCTGGCACCAACCATGGCTGTTAAACTCCTTAGATTCTGAGGTCAATAGTGACTACAACATCTAGATGGTTAACAGAGTATGGCGGCTCCCTCTTTAACCCCATTGGCACCCAGAAATCATAGTTGTGTGGTCCTGATGGTTGACACTGCAATGCACGGCCAAATAATGGTCTTAGGATATGTGCACACGATCCGGAGCTGCTGCGGGTTTGACACTGTGTGTCTATGCAGCGTCAAACCCGCAGCAGCCAGATGTTACAGCATAGTGGATGGGATTTGTAGAAATCCCATGTCCACTATTTGTCTATGTGCACCTGCGGATCACCCACGGAAACTGACGTGTGGTGCGTCTTTCCAGACCGCAGCATGTCAATTCCTTTTGTGGGTCCGCATGCGGACTTTCCCCATAGACCTAACCTCTGAGGAAAGTTCACATGTGAAAAAAAATTAAAAAATAGCGCCACTCATTTGTATAGATAAGCGGAAGCCACCGCCGGCTCTTCCGCTGCGTCTGGGCCACAGGCCTGGACGCATCGTGGGCACATACCCTTAAAGTCAGCTACAGTGGACTGTTCAGAAGTTAGTAAAATGTAGGTGGTAAAATTAAAAAATTTTGTTCCGGTCATGCCACTTTTGCATTAATTCGTGAAAAGCATCGGAAGAGTTAATAGACTACAAAACAGTCATTTTGAATATGTTGAGGGGTGTTATTTTAAAATTGTATCACTTTTGATGGTTTCCAAATATAAAGGTGCACTTCAAAACTGGTCCCTAATTTTTTTTGTAAATTTCCTTGAAAAAAAATGAAAATTTGCTGCTACATTTTTAACAAACTAATACGAAATAAAAGCACATTTTACAAATGGTGCTAATGTAACGCAGACATGAGGTAAATGTTATTTATTAACTTTTTTTTGTGCGATGTAACTCTAAATTAAATTTGAAATTTGAAAATTGCGAATTTTTTAAAAACATTTCTCAAATTTCTAATGTTTTAAATAAACCTAAAACATCTACTTAAATTTACCATTAACATAAAGTGTCATGAAAAAAACTATCTCAAAGTCACAGGGAAATGTTGAAACATTCCAGAGATATTGCCACATAAAGTGACATGTCGGATTTTAAAAATTTGGCCTGGTTAAATCCACAATACGGTTTTAGTGCGGTTTGGTTTTTTAAATTAGTGCTACTTTTTATAGTCTTAACCAAGACGGCGTTGCTCAAAGAGAAGGCTAAAAATACAACCCAACTTAATACTGTCATATCCTATCAGTAAAGACCAGAAAAATTAGCACAAAATAAAAAGACTATCTCTGGAAGTAAAAAAAAAAAAAAAAAAAAAGAAGAAATGGAATAATCAGGACCAGCAAGTATAAAATAAGAGCAAAAACTGCCCACTTGACGTTGTGACAGATTTTAATTTAACCCCTTGCGGACGTGACGTACTGGTACGTCATATGCCGGCTCCCTGACTTTGATACTGGCTCGCACCCCGAGCCTGCATGTTTCCTGGCAGATGATGGCTGTTTTAATCAGCTGTCATGTGCCTCTTAATAGCGGCGGGTGAATCTGAGCTCCACACGTGGCTGATAAACTTTTAAATCCCACTGTCAATCTCTGACAATGGCATTTAACATGCAGCGGCAGAGAGGCGCATCATTCCATACGCCCCACAGCGTGCCCATGATGTGATCGCGGGGCGCCGATGGGTTGTCATGACAACCGAGGGTCTGCTGATGACCCACATGCCTGTCATTATGATCCTCTGGTGAAAACCAGCCCATGGCTGGTGTTCATAGGAGCTGCTGTGTATAGCGCAAGTGATCATGCGATCGCAACTTCAAGTCCCCTAGGGGACTATTGAATACAGTAAAAAAAAAATATATATATATATATATATACACAGTACAGACCAAAAGTTTGGACACACCTTCTGATTTAAAGATTTTTCTGTATTTTCATGACTTTGAAAAATGTACATTCACACTGAAGGCATCAACAGTATGAATTAACACATGTGGAATTATATACTTAACAAAAAAGTGTGAAACAACTGAAAATATGTCTTTATATTCTAGGTTCTTCAAAGTAGCCACATTTTGTTTTGATGACTGCTTTGCACACTCTTGGCATTCTCTTGATGAGCTTCAAGAGGTAGTCACCAGAAATGGTCTTCCAACAATCTTGAAGGAGTTCCCAGAGATGCTTAGCACTTGTTGGCCCTTTTGCCTTCACTCTGAGGTCCAGCTCACCCCAAACCATCTCGATTGGGTTCAGGTCTGGTGACTGTGGAGGCCAGGTCATCTGGCGTAGCACCCCATCACTCTCCTTCTTGGTCAAATAGCCCTTACACAGCCTGGAGGTGTGTTTGGGGTCATTGTCCTGTTGAAAAATAAATGATGGTCCAACTAAACGCAAACCGGATGGAATAGCATGCCGCTGCAAGATGCTGTGGTAGCCATGCTGGTTCAGTATGCCTTCAATTTTGAATAAATCCCCAACAGTGTCACCAGCAAAGCACCCCCACACCATCACACCTCCTCCTCCATGCTTCACGGTGGGAACCAGGCATGTAGAGTCCATCCGTTCACCTTTTCTGCGTCGCACAAAGACACGGTGGTTGGAACCAAAGATCTCAAATTTGGACTCATCAGACCAAAGCACAGATTTCCACTGGTCTAATGTCCATTCCTTGTGTTCTTTAGCCCAAACAAGTCTCTTCTGCTTGTTGCCTGTCCTTAGCAGTGGTTTCCTAGCAGCTATTTTACCATGAAAGCCTGCTGCACAAAGTCTCCTCTTAACAGTTGTTGAAGAGATGTGTCTGCTGCTAGAACTCTGTGTGGCACTGACCTGGTCTCTAATCTGAGCTGCTGTTAACCTGCGATTTCTGAGGTTGGTGACTCGGTTAAACTTATCCTCAGAAGCAGAGGTGACTCTTGGTCTTCCTTTCCTGGGGCGGTCCTCATGTGAGCCAGTTTCTTTTTAGCGCTTGATGGTTTTTGCAACTGCACTTGGGGACACATTCAAAGTTTGCCCAATTTTTCGGACTGACTGACCTACATTTCTTAAAGTAATGATGGCCACTCGTTTTTCTTTACTTAGCTGCTTTTTTCTTGCCATAATACAAATTCTAACAGTCTATTCAGTAGGACTATCAGCTGTGTATCCACCTGACTTCTGCACAACACAACTGATGGTCCCAAACCCATTGATAAGGCAAGAAATTTCACTTATTAAACCTGACAGGGCACACCTGTGAAGTGAAAACCATTTCGGGTGACTACCTCTTGAAGCTCATCAAGAGAATGCCAAGAGTGTGCAAAGCAGTCATCAAAGCAAAAGGTGGCTACTTTGAAGAACCTAGAATATAAGACATATTTTCAGTTGTTTCACACTTTTTTGTTAAGTATATAATTCCACATGTGTTAATTCATAGTTTTGATGCCTTCAGTGTGAATGTACAATTTTCATAGTCATGAAAATACAGAAAAATCTTTAAATGAGAAGGTGTGTCCAAACTTTTGGTCTGTACTAATATATATATATATATATATATATATATATATATATATATATATATATATATATATATATATATATATATATATATATATATATATATATATATATATATATATATATATATATATATATATATACAGTACAGACCAAAAGTTTGGACACATCTTCTCATTTAAAGATTTTTCTGTATTTTCATGACTATTAAAATTGCACATTCACACTTTATTTGTGAAAAAAACTATAAGGATTTTATTAAGGGGTATAGTGAACATTTTGAACCCAGAGGTGCGACACAGAATTTGATAACATTAGGTTATCATATTGAATAAGTTGTCATTACTTTAGAGCGCAAGTGCTCGCTACTTGAGTTTGCATCGGGTACTCAGGTATGCACCATGTATCACGGGTGCTCAAATGAAATGCTCGAGTCCCACGCCCGCATGTTTCACGGTTATTAGACACCCCAAAAAAAACATGCGGGGATCGCTCGTGCATGGCAGGCAATCCCCGCAAGGTTTTTTTTGGCCGCGAAGCATATGGGGCGGAGACTCGAGCACCCGCGTTCAACACTAGTTGCCATATTGTAATTTTTTTTTTTTTTTACTTTTGAAAAACAAAAACAACCCTAACATTAGCACAACCCCAACCCCAGCCCTAGCGTTTATTTTTTACGCCGTTCGTCGTGCGGTATAAGTGATGAGATTACTTTATTCTTCGGGTCGGTGCGATTACAGCGATACCAGAATCATATCGGGTTTTTATGATTGACAGCTGTCACACACTAAGACACATATTTTGTAAAATCTAGTTTTTGCATTGCCATATTTTGGCCTACAGAGTCATGTGACGGCTTGTTTTTTGCGGGATGAGTTGACGTTTTTATTGGTGCCATTTTCAGGCATGTGACATTTTTTGATCACTTTCTATTCCAGCTTTTGGGAGGCAGAATAAACAAAAACCAACAATTCAGGAATTGTGTTTTTTTTTACATTTTTTTATTCTACTCCGCGTGTGGTAAAATTGATAAGGTAGCTTTTTTATTCTTCGGGTCAGTACGTTTACAGCGGTACCACATTTATATCGTTTTTTATGTTTTGGCGTTTTTACACAATAAAAGCTATTTTATAGAAAAAATTTTTTTGCATCGCTTTATTCTGAGAGCTATAACTTTTAGATTTTTTGGATGATGGAGCTGTATGGCGGCTTGTTTTTTGCGGGACGAGATTATGTTTTCAGCGGTACCATTTTTATTTATATTAGTCTTTTTGATCGCGTGTTATTCCATTTTTTGTTTGGCGGTATGGTGGTAAAGCATTGTTTTTTGCTTCGTTTTTTTTTTTTACCGTGTTCACTGAAGGGGTTAACTAGTGGAACAGTCTTATAGGTCAGGTCGTTACGGACGCGTCGATACCAAATATGTGTTCTTTTAATGTTTTTTTGCTTTTTTTTCATAATATTTATTGATGGGTACATTATATTTTTATTTTTAGTGGATTATTTTTTTTATTTTTTTTCAATATTGTTACAATTTTATTTTTTTCACTTTCTGGGAGTTTTTTTTACTTTGTCCCACTATGGGACTTTCACTTTTTTTTATTCTTATCGCCTGCATAGCATAGGGATTGAGCACCATCCCTGTGCCATGCAGGCAGTCAGCGCTGGACAGGGAGAAGATTGTTTGGAGATGCACTGCGCATGTCCAATCAAACTTCCTGCTGTCTGGTGACCCGGATGTTGTCATGACGACATCGGGTCGTCATGGCAACACCTGGGAAGCCCCGGCAGACAGCGCTGGAGGCCGGAAGAGGAGGTGAGTATACCGATCACCTCCTCTTAGCCACCGCAATGCTGCGATCGATTTCGATCGCAGCATTGTGGGGGTTAATGTGTCGGGAGCGGTGCGGAACCGCTCCCTGCACATAGTACCGGGTGTCAGCTGTGATAATCAGCTGACACCCGGCGGCGATCGCGCCCGCACAGCCTGTGTGCGATCGCGATGACGTACTAATACGGGTCAGGCTCTTAAAGCCCAGGGCACTGACGCGTATTAGTACGTCTTGGGCTTTAAAGGGGTTAAATAAGGTGTGTCCAAACTTTTGGTCTGTACTGTATATGACAAACAGCTTAATGAGAGAGCAATTCGAAACGCCGGAATTTTTTGGCTACTGCAACATTGCGATAAAAACAGTATCTTCCCTAAATGGTGTCCGTAAAAACATGCTTCAACATATCCCAGTGATTTTGAGATTTTTTTTTTCATGACACTTTATACGTTATAATAATGGTAAATTTAGGTGGATATGTTTTTTGCATTTATTCATAAAAATATCAGAAAGTTGACAAATGTTTTAAAAATAGCAATTTTAAAATTTTGAATGACTATCCCAATAGTCATACCACACAAAAACATTAAATACCATTTCCCTCATGTCTGCTTTACATTAGCACCATTTGTAAAGTGTTGTTTTTTTTTCTTATCATTTTAGAAGGTTTAAAAATGTAGCAGTAATTTTTCCAAGGAAACTTTCAAAACTTATTTTTATAGGGACCTGTTCAGTTTTGAAGTGACTTTGGGGTCCTAAATATCGGAAACCACGCAATATATTTTAAAAATACCATTTTAAAAACCGCACCCCTCAACGTATTTAAAACTGCTTTCAAGTAGTCCATTAAGCCTACTGGTTCTTTTCAGATAGTAATGCAGTGTGGCATGACAGGAATAGAAAAGTTTATTTTTACCACCTAAATTTTGATAACTTCTACACAGGCCGCTATAGCCGGCAGGCTCTAAAGGCCCCGTCACACTTAGCGACGCTGCAGCGATCCCGACAACGATACGACCTGTCAGGGATCGTTGCTGCATCGCTATGTGGTCGCTGGTGAGCTGTCAAACAGGCAGGCTCACCAACGATCAGGGGAGCAGCGACATCGTGGAAAGAATCTTTCCACGATGTCCTGCTCCTGGTTACCAGCCTGCTGAAGCAGGATCAGGCTGGTAACCATGGTAAACATCGGGTTACTAGGGGCACACGCGCACCTAGTAACCCGCTGTTTATCATGGTTACGAGCCTGCTACGGTGAGCGGGAGGTTACCGCTCACTTTAGCAGGCTCGTAACCATGAGAAACAGCGGGTTACTAGGTGCACGTGTGCCCCTAGTAACCCGATGGTTACCAGCCTGATCGCTGCTCCCGCTGGTCACACACAGCGATGTGTGCTGACCAGCGGGAGGGCAACGACCAAAAAATGGTCCAGGACACTTTGCAGCGATCAACGACCTCACAGCAGGGGCCTGATCGCTGCAAAGTGTCACACATAGCAACATCGCTGGTGAGGTCGCTGTTGCGTCACCAAAACCGTGACACAGCAGCGATCTCGCTATGTGAGACGGGGGCTTAAGGCAGTTATTTGGCCAAGAACTGTCATGGCAAACATCAGGACCACACAATCAAGATCTCACGGTGCCGATGAGGTTAAAGAGCAAGCCCCCACACTGTTTCTCAGGGGTTAAATGGCCATGGTTGGTGCAAACACTGATCGTGGCTGATGGAGCAAGTTGTCAGCTATAATGTACAGCTGTCAGTTACAGGATGGTCACCTGTCGGGGAACGCTAGTCTCTTATATCGCAGGTCAGTAAAAAGACATCTATTGGTCACTAAGGGTTTAACCGGTTCAGGACCGCCCACTGTACATAAACGTCGGCGCTGCCTGGGCTCTGTGCAGCGCCGACGTTTAAAAACGGTGGGTGGTCCCGCAGCGCTCAGGACCCCCAGGGTCCTGCTAGCGCTGCGGTACCGGTTCAGAGCGATGGCTCTGACATGTGGCATCATGGGGACCTGATTGGATCAGGTCCCCATGATGTTAACCTGTTCCTATCTTCTAGATGCCGCGATCCATAGCGATCGCGGCATTTAAAAGATAGGGACAGCCGGTGGTCGGCGATCGGGACCCCCCACATACCTGTCAGCGGCGGGGATCCCGGTGCTGTGACCTCTGACATCATCGAGACCTGATTGGCTCAGGTCTCGATGATGTCAGCGTCACACCAGCCAATCAGAGAGATCACCAGGGAAGTTTGTTTTAGCAACAAACTTTCCCGGGCGATCTGCCTGATAAATGCAGTTTCTCCTCCGATCTCAGTGAGAGAGCAGAGGAGAAACAGTGTGACAAGAGCTGTCAGCCTTGCCACTGTGAAAGTTAAAAAAAAAAAATAAAAAAAAAAATAAGAGTTAGGGTTAGTGAGTCTGTCAGATCAGTCAGTCCTGTCAGATCAGTCCTGTCAGATCAGTCCTGTCAGATCAGTCCTGTCAGATCAGTCCTGTCAGTCGGTCAGTCCTGTCAGTCGGTCAGTCCTGTCAGTCGGTCAGTCCTGTCAGTCGGTCAGTCCTGTCAGTCGGTCAGTCCTGTCAGTCGGTCAGTCCTGTCAGTCGGTCAGTCCTGTCAGTCCGGTCAGTCCTGTCAGTCCTGTCAGTCGTGTCAGATCTGTCAGTCAGTCAGTCCTGTCAGTCCTGTCAGATCTGTCAGTCAGTCAGTCCTGTCAGTCCTGTCAGTCAGTCAGTCCTGTCAGTCAGTCAGTCCTGTCAGATCTGTCAGTCAGTCAGTCCTGTCAGATCTGTCAGTCAGTCAGTCCTGTCAGTCCTGTCAGTCAGTCAGTCCTGTCAGTCCTGTCAGTCCTGTCAGTCAGTCAGTCCTGTCAGTCCTGTCAGATCTGTCAGTCAGTCAGTCCTGTCAGATCGGTCAGTCAGTCAGTCCGGTCACATCAGTCAGTCAGATCAGTCCGGTCAGTCCAGTCCGGTCCCGTCCTTTCAGTCCGGTCCGTTCAGTCCAGTCAAAAAATATAAAAATAAAATGGCCCGTCAGACTTATACCGCAGAAGAGGTGTATGCCCTGCTGTGTTCTGACACTGATGACAGCGCAATCTCAGATGGAGATATGGATTTTGAGGGCTTTAGTAGCGGCGACACTGAGAGCCCAGAAATGAGCAGTGATTCTGTTCCATCCTCAAGCCCAAGGACCAGTACAGCAATAGGGGCAAATAGCGCTACTGGAGAAACGTCTCCAAATCAGGGAACACTGCCCAGTACAAGCGCTGTCCCTGCTACTAGTGAATTGGCGCACGCCAGTGTACAAGGTGCGTTGCCACATGATCTAGCATTTCCCAGATGGGAGGCTTCAGATTCGGCTGCTCCATTCAGCCCTGATTTCAACGCCATTCCTGGTATAAATGTGGAGGTGGAAGATTTTGGACCAATTCATTTTTTTAATTTGTTTTTTACAGACAGCTTGCTAGAGCATATTGTCGTGCAAACAAATTTATACGCGTCCCAATTCATAAGCCAGAATCTCCGATCTTACTATGCTAGGGCAAATTTATGGACACCAACTAATGTCCCGGAAATAAAAAATTTTTTAGGACTTACATTTGCCATGGGGCTTGTTAAAAAACCGAGCATTCGATCCTACTGGTCCAACCACCCTGTTCAAGCCACCCCTATGTTTTCAGTCATTCTGCCTAGGACCCGTTATGAAATGCTCATGCGGTTTTGGCATTTTAACGACAATAGTCAATGCCTGCCCAGAAATGCCCCAGAACATGAAAGGTTATATAAAATTAGACCCATCATTGAAAATTTGTCAGAAAAATTCTTAAGCCTCTACACCCCAACACAAAATATTTCTATAGACGAGTCCCTTGTAAAATTCAAAGGAAGACTGCACCTCAAGCAATTTATCCCATCTAAAAGGGCAAGGTTTGGAATAAAGCTCTATAAAATGTGCGAAAGTTCAACCGGATACACATCCGCTTTTCACATATATGAGGGGAAAGATAGCCAACTAAACCCACCAGGATGCCCTACTTATCTGGGGACATCTGGAAAAATTGTTTGGGAGCTGATAAGTCCATTTTTTCAAAAAGGCTACAATCTATATGTGGACAATTATTACACCAGCATACCCCTATTTAAAAGTCTGGTTGAACACAACATCGGGGCTTGTGGGACCATCCGTAAAAACCGTCAGGGGTTTCCACAACCATTGGTCAACCAAAAGTTTCAAAAGGGGCAGTCAGGGGCTGTACGCAATGGAGAGCTGCTTGCCCTGAAATATAGGGATAAGAGGGATATTTTTGTCCTCAGCTCGATCCACACAGATGCCACAAGGGCCACTGTAGAACTAGGATCCACCACTCCGAAGCAAAAACCTGTGTCAGTCATTGTCTACAACAAACACATGGGGGGTGTGGACCTTGCAGACCAGGTTCTACAGCCATACTAGGTATCAAGAAAGTCCTATACCTGGTATAAAAAGTTGGTTATTTATTTGTTTCAGGTGGCCACATACAATTCTTTTGTGTTGTACAAAAAAGCAGGAAATTCAGATCCTTTTCTTGATTATCAAGAAAAGGTAATTGAAAATCTTGTCTTTCAAAGTGTTAGCCCCGCTCATCCATTAGAATCTGAGGATGTGAAAAGACTCACTGAGCGACATTTTATTGCACTTATTCCAGCAACGGAAACAAGAAGGAACCCCCAGAAAAGATGTCGTGTATGTACTAAGAGAGGAATGAGGCGTGATACCCGCTACTATTGCCCACAATGCCCATCATTGCCAGCCTTATGCGTCACTGACTGCTTTAAAATCTACCACACAGAACCACGTTTTTAAACTGTAAAAATGTATCCCAATTTGTCATTCAAACATTTGGTTCATTTAGTGAATGACACATTCGAGTAGAGCTCACTTAATTTCCAGGGGGGGTTCTCCAGAATCTAAACCTTCCATTGCGTGCTTGTTTCTGGAAATCATCCATTGAGTTAAAATGGTCACTAAACCCATAGATGAATTCCCAGAGGGGTTTCATTTCCAAAATGGGGTCACTTCAGGGGGGATTCTTTAGCTCTGGTACTCTGAAAAGTGCCAGAACAGCATAATCCCCCCTGAAGTGACCCCATTATAGAAATGACACCTCTGTGGGAATTCATCTATGGGTTTAGTGACCATTTACCTATCTACTTATTTTCCCACCACTAGATTAATTTATACAGAGGAGTAGATTGTAAAATTCGGTCACTTGTTGTGGGTTTCCTCTGTTTAGGCACCTCAGGGGCTCTCCAAATGCAACATGGCGTCCGCTATCCATTCCAGTCAAATTTCCATTCCAAAAGTCAAATGGCGCTCCTTACCTTCCAAGCCATGCCGTGCGCCCAAACAGTGGCTTTGCACCACATATGGGGTATCAGCGTGCTCAGGAGAAATTGCACAACACATTTTGGGGTCCATTTTTTCTGGCTGCCCTTGTGAAAATTAAAAAATTTGAGGCTAAAGTAGCAGTTTTGTGTTAAAAATGTGTTTTTTTATTTTCACACTTCAACATTATAAAATTCTGTGAAGCCCCTGGGGGTTCAAGGTGCTCACCACACATCTAGATAAGTTCCTTGAGGGGTCTAGTTTCCAAAATGGGGTCACTTGTTGGGGGTTTCCTCTGTTTAGACACCTCTGGGGCTCTCCAAATGCAACATGGCGTCCGCTATCCATTCCAGTCAAATTTCCATTCCAAAAGTCAAATGGCGCTCCTTACCTTCCAAGCCATGCCGTGCACCCAAACAGTGGCTTTGCACCACATATGGGGTATCAGCGTGCTCAGGAGAAATTACACAACACATTTTGGGGTCCATTTTTTCTGGCTGCCCTTGTGAAAATTAAAAATTTGAGGTTAAAGTAGCAGTTTTGTGAAAAAAAGTTAAATGTTCATTGTTTTCTTCCACATTCCAAAAATTCCTGTGAAGCACCTGAAGGGTTAATAAACTTCTTGAATGTGGTTTTGAGCACCTTGAGGGGTGCAGTTTTTAGAATGGTGTCACTTTTGGGTATTTTCTGTCATAAAGGCTCCTCAAAGTCACTTCAAATAAGATGTGGTCCCTAAAAAAAAATGTTTTTGTAAATTTTGTTGTAAAAATGAGAAATCGCTGGTCAACTTTTAACCCTTATAGCTTCCTAACAAAAAAAAATTTTGGTTCCAAAATTGTGCTGATGTAAAGTAGACATGTGGGAAATGTTATTTATTAACTATTTTGTGTGACATATCTCTCTGATTTAAGGGCATGAAAATTCAAAGTTTGAAAATTGCAAAATTTTCGCCAAATTTCCGATTTTTTCACAATCAAACACAAGTGATATCAAAGAAATTTTACCACAATCATGAAGTACAATATGTCACAAAAAAACAGTCTCAGAATCAGGGGGATCCGTTGAAGCGTTCCAGAGTAATTACCTCATAAAGTGACAGTGGTCAGAATTGAAAAAATTGGCCCGGTCACGAAGGCAAAAACAGGCTCTGGCGCGAAGTGGTTAAATAAAAAAAGTGATTAATGTTTGGTATTTGTGTACTTGTACTGACCTGGATAATCATATTGCCAGGTCAGTTTTACTGTATAGTGAACATGGTAAATAAAAAAAAATAATAGTGACATTTTTTTTTTTTCAACGCACTTGGAATTTTTTTTACTGCTTTCCAGTGCATCACTTGATAAAATCAGTTGTGTTATTCAAAAGTACAACTCATCCCAAAAAACAAGCCTTCATACGACTATATTGACTGGAAAAAAAAAAGAAGTTATGGCTCTTGGAAGAAGGGGAGGAAAAAACTGAAAATGGCAGGAAGGGGTTAATATACAATTTGTGCTGCTACGAGTATAGCACAAAAAAAGGAATTTTGCTGTGTGATGAAGGAAGTTCATGCATTAGGCTTGTAAATAAATATTGAGCATTCCCAAGACATAATGTCATAATGTGACCCCAGAACTGGAATATTTATTGTGCGGCGAATCACTCTAGAATGGGTTATTCCAATTTTAAAATAAGCAGCAACTTTCCAATTTTCTTCTTGTAAAAATGATGCACTGTTTCCCTAATTATCCTTTAAATTTTTATTGTTTACATCTTATTGCATAGGTTACAGGCTGAACATGTGCAGTGCTTACAGGCTCTTTCCTGTAGAACTTGTAAGCACTGCTCTGAAGCAGGAGGCCGAGGAGCAGTGCACTACTGAAAAAGTTTGAGGCGAACCTTTTAATGCCATTTTACAGCTTTTGACCACTAACCGTCAAGAGGATTAGGGTTTATAGCTGTTTTCCTCACTAATGGGGGGAAAAAAGCCACAATTCTTTTCTCATTTTTTTGCTTGCCCAGTTCACATCGTGCAGAAATCAAGTGTTTCTTAGATAAAGAATGTAAAATGAACATATTTTTTGTAATTTGCAGCAAAACGCAGAAAATTTTCATCAAAACCAGTTGTCCTTACAGAAGCCCAGAAGCAACTGATGGTGTGTGGCCTACCTCAAGTTCTGAGACTGCATCTCAAGAGGTTCAGGTGAGGCACCAGATTGTGATATTGTCATATGTGTTAATGCCTTGGTCCTCAGCCAAGGGTCTGTTCTTATTTTATTCTTTATCCATACACCATTACGGAGTTGGATATGTTTATTAAAAATTGCCCAAAACAACCAATCACAGTGCAGCTTTCATTTTACCAGAGCAGTTTACGAAATGAAAGCAGAGCTCTGATTGGTTGTCTTGATAAATGAGACCCATTGTTTTTAGTTGTGCATATCCTAGCAACTGCTATGCGTGAAGAACACAAATTACATTTAGATTTTTTATTTATTTTTTTTCTTCCCCTCCTAGGTGGTCTGGTCGCAATCATCGGGAGAAAATTGGGGTGCATGTCCAGTTTGGTCAGATGCTAAACATGGAGCCATATTGCTGTAGAGAATCTACTACAAGCCTGAAACCAGATTCTTTTATCTATGATTTGTCTGCCGTAGTGATGCATCATGGGAAGGGATTTGGTTCTGGGCATTATACGGCCTTCTGCTACAACCCAGAAGGAGGTAATGAATGTGCTCTATATTTCGTGCAAGCTAATAATGTTCTGCCAGAGGTTGGCATATAGATCTCTGCAAGCCTCCTTCACTCACAACCCCATTGAGATGTGATTTCAAGTCTTCTTGAGGGAGAGCCATTATATATTTCTAACTTTAAGTCACGGTTTTTGAAAAGCAAGTGTGTCCACATTATGATCCCTCTCCGTTATTATACAGTAGCAAATCGGACATTGTTAAAATGATGCAGGCACTTTAGTTACAGTATCCTTGCTCATTAAAGACGACCTGTCAGAAGGTCAATACTGTCCAGTTTTATTCCCACTGCTTTTGAATATAGCTTTAAGTCTGCCAAACTCCCGAGTATTCCGTTTTTTCATAAATCCACCACAAGATTCCAGAGATATGGGTCTTTTTTTTTTTTTTTTTTTGTGCTTCTTTTTGTTTTCTACAAGGGGTCGTATCTACAGACCGCTTTGCATAATTACCCTGCAAGCCACACACCCTTGCAAAGATAAAAAAAAAAAAAATTGCAAGTAAAAATTCCCATATCTCTGGAATCGTATGGTGGATATATAAAATAACTGAATACTCAGGAATGTGGGAATAAAGTAAAAGAACAGTTGGCTTCTTGACCTGGTGGCAGGTCCTCTTTGATCTTTAACCTAGTTAGTCTCTGCTCATATTTTCTATTATCAGTTTTATAGTTCATTATGGACTGCATGATCTTACTGAGTTCAACACGGTAAATTTCTAATAGTCCAAATCGGTGGATATTTCCTAGGTCAAACCCTGGATTTAAGTGTGCATGAGCACTACAAAATATCCCGATTCTCTTACCAGTTAACCAACACAGAGTTTTGAAGTAAGAGGTCCCAGGCCATTAGGGTCAGGAATAGAATAGCATTTCTTTAGATTTATAGTAAATTTTACATGGACTTGGTTCACAATGCCCAGGGAGCTGGAAATTCTGTGGCAGTGCAAGATGGACCTATGTAGTATCAAGTGCTCCAGTGCTTTAAAGGGTTTGTCGAGCACCCATCATTAATTCCCTAACAGCTGCTACAGATTACCTGCTTCTTCTTCCAGGCTGGCATGCAGAAATGACAAGGTGTGACAAGTGACTGCTGCAGTTAATTACTTAGACCACTTTTGTCTGTGATTAGTCATCACATGTTCTATTGGCATGTTTTCAGTGGAGCCGTTTAGAGACCCATAAGAGAGCAAATTAGGCCACGTTCACACGTTCAGTATTTGATCAGTATTTTCTCTCAGTATTTATAAGCCAAAACCAGGAGTGGGTGATAAATACAGAAGTGATGACGTGTTTCTATTATACTTTTCCTCTGATTGTTCCACTCCTGGTTTTGGCTTACAAATACTGATGTGAAATACTGACCAAATACTGAACGTGTGAACATCGCCTTAGTGTCAGTATAGGAGGGGCAGAGAGTCTGTGAGTATAAATCCTTTTGTTATTTTAGACCGATCCATTGTATAATAAATCATGGGCTTGAACAACTTATTAAATGGCTAATGAAATTTAAATTCCATTACTGGACTCACTACCCCTAAGGGGTAAGTAAAGAAACACAGTAGTCTGATTGAGGCCTAAGATACAATGGGGGTGTCATAGCAGTTACCTGCAGCCACCATTAGGAGGACCTTACTGCGTATTTCTACATTTATTGTGTTTAATATTATCAATATATATCCATATACATTAGGTGGTATTTGTATATCTGTGATTCATCACTGATATAGGTGGATGGATTCTGACTAAAGCCCCCATCTCACATAGCGAGATCGCTGCTGTGTCATGGTTTTGGTGACGCAACAGCGACCTCACCAGCGATGTCGCTATGTGTGACACTTTGCAGCGATCAGGCCCCTGCTGTGAGGTCGCTGATCGCTGCAAAGTGTCCTGGACCATTTTTTGGTCATTGCCCTCCCGCTGGTCAGCACACATCGCTGTGTGTGACTAGCGGGAGCAGCGATCAGGCTGGTAACCATGATAAACATCGGGTTACTAGGGGCACACGCGCACCTTGTAACCCGCTGTTTATCATGGTTACGAGCCTGCTAAAGTGAGCGGTAACCTCCCGCTCACCGTAGCAGAGTGGTAACCATGGTAAACATCGGGTTACTAGGTGCGCGTGTGCCCCTAGTAACCTGATGTTTACCATGGTTACCAGCCTGCTCCTGCTTCAGCCAACACTTTTGGGTGTGTCTGTATATAAATATCTCCCCCCCCCCCCCCCCCCCCCTCGTATTGATGAATGTTGACAATGTTCTGTCTCTCCTTTAGGATTCTGGGTGCATTGTAATGACTCCAAGTTGCACACTTGCTCAGTTGAAGAGGTGTGCAAGGCCCAAGCTTATATTATCTTCTACACCCAGCGTGTAACTCCCGAGAATGGACAGTTGTCGAATAGGCTTCTGGGTCGTGGCACCCCACCTAGCAGTCCGCCGTCCACACCATGCTGAGATAAAGATCTATTGGAATCTGAACATAATGGCAGCTTACAATAAAAAGAGTGTTTTATCTTTCCCCGAGTAATGAATGTTGTTCCCCTGTCACTTGGGAGAAAAGCATTGCCCTGTGTGATGTGGGTCTGAACACAGTTGTATGACTTTTAATGTTTTTCCACAGGTTGCATATAATAAGTCAGCAAAGCATACCATACATGAAGGTGTCAGCACCGCAAACGTAAGAATGTGATATTTCTCCTGTACAATGTTTATACAGTCTTGTATGGTATTAAGAGCTCAAATAGAATAAAATGGTTTTAACATTTGTATATTAGCAATGTATAACTTTCTATAAAATCATTTTTTTACTGTTCTCATGTAAGTTTTATTATTCATACCTCAGACTGCATTTTTCACTTTGTGATTCATGAATGTTGTTTTCTGGTGTTAGAAAATCTTATTTCTCCTTTTCATTTTAATACATCATACCTTGTATTTTTACAATTCTTGTGCACCTGTCTGTTCTTGCCCACTGCAATCCAGTCTGGTTATTCATCAGTTTTTGAGCATTGCATCCAGTTGAAAAAAAACATTTTTGAATTTTTATTTCAGATCCTGATTTTCAGACCTTGCTATGGCTTTATGCACACTATCAGGTTACAAATCCTATAATTTGGTACCCATAGCTTGCTAATGGTTCTTGCTATACCCCAGTGATGCCTGTGATTTATGCCACAGCACATAGGTATTTGTAAAAATCATTCATACATATTAAGGATATAGTGCCAAGCCGTAGAACACGGGCTCCATAAGGCATCAGAGTTCACTAACTATCTGAATGCTTCAAGTACTTGTATATCTTTGCTTTTTGGCAATTCAGTAGCCAAGGATGTATGAGATATGTGCTGGCTACTAATAGCCATATCTCAGCTTGGATTGTGGCTACAGAGTCAACCTGCGATTCATTTTTAATCTATCACAACCCAGATCAAGATATCATTTGTTAAAGTGAGAGCTTTGACTGTCTTAGGCTGGATCACAATTCTGGTCCTATTTTTTTTATTTATTTTTTTTAAGCTAAGAAAATGAGCCCTAAGTTGCCCTCTGTAGCTGTGATTCATACTGAGATATGGCCCGCTAACCTGTCTCTACAAAGCCCCCAACCTCTCCCCGACTGTCAGTGGTGAAGCTGACAGGTTGCAGCAGAGGCAGAAGAGAGGAGATGTGAGATCTCCTGTCTCTCAAAAGAAAATACTGCTCAATCGTGTGCTGAATGCTAATAAGCCAGGGCTGAGGAGATCAAAGAGTTATGGTGGTGCTTATTGAAAGGAACAATACAATTCAGAAGAAATATATCAAAATACTACACTCAAACTATAAAAAAAATATTCATTAATTAGAAAATGCATATCCATGGAAAACGTTTAGAACAAGGTGTCATTCTTGGTAAAGGCCGTTTTGCGTTAAAATACACTTCGCCACTTGACCCTCTCCAGTCTATGTGTAATAGTAGGGACTCCATTCATCAAAGCGATTATGGCATAAATTGTTTTGAAAAGTTGAAAAATGTTAGCGCTAGTTTTGCCCGCCTTTGCCAAAATGTGCATTATAAAGTTTGAGGAGATATACAGGATCAGATTTATTATGGATTTAACAAGTTTGGATTTATTATGGATTTAACAAATTTAACAAGTTTTGATGTCCAATAAATCATTACCAGGAACGAATATAAGCATATTTAGTACATAGCAGTAATAGTATTAAAGGTATTGTAGAAGACCTATAGAATAGCTCCAAACATCTGTGGGTTCTGCCCATAAATGGACAAGCATACGAAATTAAGTTAAACAGTCATTGCTGCTTATCTATTTCCGTTTAGTGAGAGGTTGATAAAGGGCAGCTTCAAAGAGCACAAAGAAAGTGCAGCCTCAAAAGCCCTCTTCCCTTACTTCCCCCATCTTCACTACCACCCCAACAAACATTTTTGGGCTAAAAATAGAACCTCTGGCAAGAATAATTGATCCCAGTCCTTTTGGTTTTGTTCAGGGTCGACAAATGGTAGACAAGTCTTAGGGTTCATCTGTGATGGGGATTCCCATGCAGTCGTGTAGGAACTGAACTACTTGAGCCCAGTATTCCCTGGCAATCCAACACAAGTAAAAAAAAAAAAAATGTTCCCAGGCCCCTGTGACAATTGGGGCACTCATTTGGGAATTCAGGCTGTACTCTTTGCATTCCGTGGTGTAAAGCATACAGTGAGGAATGTTGTAATTGTGTGACTCTTCTAGTATAGTTAGGGGAAACATGTTTTAAGGGCTTCCAAGCTGAGCTCCCAGTGTTCATCGCTAATCAGTCTCCCACTTGCTTGTCAGGTCATCTAGTGGTTTCGTGTTTCCTGACAGCAAAAGGGCATGTACATAGGATATGAGCCCAGATCCTGGTGGATCCAGTAGCACCTGGGACAAGGGGAAGGCTCAGGACCAGTGGTGGACCTGGGATCAAGGTTTGAAGAGCATGTTGTAATTGTAGGTAGTGGAAAAGGTAATTGTTTGGAGGGTTTAGCTCTCCTTTTAGCTTCTTGAAGGGTGTAACGCCCCAGCCACGTGATCTGACTGGGGGAGAGCAATCCCACCCTTTCCCACATAGGATCCTATTCCATATTTGACAGTTTTAGTATGCCAAAGTGGGGTGTGGCTGTTATAAGGAGGGGGACCCAAGCAACCTCCGTTTTGCTGACCAGACCATAAGGGCCCGTCTGAGAACTGGGTATCAAGCAGGGACTCATGGGGGCCTCAGAGGAGCAAAGTAGCACATTTAGTAGATGTGACAGCTCGGGGTTGTAGAGATGGATAATTTTCACAAGTGCTCTCAATGATTCCTCCTCTCTAATGAAACAGATGAGAAAACAGGGCCACCGAGTAAAGTAGTGTGTGGTCTGGCAGGCAGTGCTGCACCTTCTTGCTTACAGACTTACCGCAGTATCAAACATCGGATCCTGGCCCTGCCAGATAAGAGGTCAAAATGGAGTTGTCTATCAATTGTATTAGTGTTTACAAATACTGGCGTCTGTAAGAGGATGTATAGCACCTTTAGTGTAACAATTAGTTTAATTATGCTAATGCAGGCCATAGCTGATAAGGGCAGCTTCTTCCATCCCTTTATCTTAGTCAGAATAAATTATAACAGAAGGATATTCAGGTCGTAATAGTTTCCAGAAACTCCAGATGGGGAAATGGGGTTACCCACTTTAGCGGCAGTGGGAGACCCATTTAGAGGTGGCCCTAAGTGAACCTGTCACCATCAACTAAAATTATCACCTTCAGTGCCTGCGCTGCATTCCATAAATGGTTATATAACCCCAAGTCCTCCTGTATACCACCCAAAAACCTTCTTGAAGTTCTCCCACGCTGTATGTTAATCCTGTCGGTCTGGTCTGATAGGCATAGTCTCTGAGCTCCCGCCGTCCTCCTGCCTCAATTAACGTGGATGACACCTCCTGCATTATCCACATTGCCCAGTGAAAGCTTGCGCCTGCGCAGAGAAGTCGCCCCTGCGCACTATGCTTTACCCTACTGCGGGCACAGCCAAAAACATACGTTTTTCCACACTTGTCTCCCACATTTTCACTGTTTTGAGTGGAGGGACATAAACAGGTGTCGAATGTTAAAGGCTGTAAATTTTCCAGCATAAACCCAGTTTGGTCTTCATGAATAATCTGCAGGCTACAAGACTGCAGTTGATTATATAACCTTTTAGCTAGAATTTGTACATCACATTGTTAAAATGAGAATGGTCTATATAATGCACAAGGGATGGGGCTTTTCCCAGGTTTGGGGATTGTAACTATTATTACCTCCCACATTGAGGCCTGTAGCAGGCCCCCCCTCAAGATTCTTTAAAGAGGGACTTTTGAACCAAAGTAAAGCAATGCATACACTGTGTATAAAACTCCCCAGGGGGAGCCTGTTGGAGCAAACAGGCTTATTATTTGGTAAATCTGCTATAACAGATTATATTTCTTGTTTAGTGATGGGTTGATGTCTTGCTTCCTGATTCAGGAAAGGGACAGGCACCCATGCCAAAAAAAATCTTCCATTTCGCCTTTCGATTTTACAATGGAAACTGCATAAAGGGACTGGTAAAAGTGGAACAACTCAAGAGTACCAGCTTAGGGTTCTGAACCATTCTGCCATCTCCATCCTTAATCACTGGGGGCCCTGAGGAGCCATTTGCCATGTAAACTAGCAGCTTGCCACATTTATCAAAATTTTCCTGCCTCATATGGAAAGCGCTATGTTGGGTATAGAGAGGGTATACTCAAGCATGGCTGCCTGCCTGCTTCATAGATTTATGTTCAGGGGTAGAATATTGGAGATATAGTTAAGTTCCTATCTCATTACTCGTTCATCATCTTTGTGTGTAGGCTCTTCTTAGATCCCCTACAGCAGTGGCTATTATCCACCTGGCATATGCTGTACAAGCATTCCAGAATTGCAACAACTCACCCTCCCCAACATTGTTTAAAAATAAGTTACATTCTCTCCACTAAGTAGAGCGACTCACAAAGAAGAGAGAACCATAATGGATTCATATGCCATAAGGGCTTTGCGAGAGGCGCAGTGCAGGAAAGGGACACAAGAAGTGGAGCATGGTCCGAGCAGGATAGACATTTACATGAAGTAACTCTCGCCAGTGCCAAACCCGATGCCAGGGCGAGATCAGTATGCAATAGGGAGTTAGCTGTAAGAGTTTAGCAGGAGTACCCCTGTGCAGCAGGGTTAAGGAAGTGCCATACATCTTTGAGCCCTAGGTCAGTGATCATACCCTGCAGGGAAGAGGGGGCATCCATGTCGATGGTGGGGCTTGACATCCATGTCCAGTCTATTTTTGTTCCAGACATAAAGTTCCCAGATCAACAGCAACGTGGTGTGCTGAAATATAAATGCTATAGCTTTGTGTACAATCTCAAGTTTAAAAGGAGGGTGAATGTATATTCCTAACAGACTAAAGGCCCCGTCACACTTAGCGACGCTGCAACAATCCCGACAACGATATGACCTGCCAGGGATCGTTGCTGCGTCGCTATGTGGTCACTGGTGAGCTGTCAAACAGGCAGGCTCACCAACGATCAGGGGAGCAGCGACATCGTGGAAATCTTTCCACGATGTCCTGCTCCTGGTTACCAGCCTGCTGCTGAAGCAGGAGCAGGCTGGTAACCATGGTAAACATCAGGTTACTAGGGGCACATGCACACCTAGTAACCCGTTGTTTATCATGGTTACCACTCTGCTACAGTGAGCGGGAGGTTTAGCAGGCTCATAACCATGATAAACATCGGGTTACTAGGGGCACATGCACACCTAGTAACCCGTTGTTTATCATGGTTACCACTCTGCTACAGTGAGCGGGAGGTTTAGCAGGCTCATAACCATGATAAACAACGGGTTTCTAGGTGCGCGTGTGCCCCTAGTAACCCGATGTTTATCATGGTTACCAGCCTGATCGCTGCTCCTGCTGGTCACACACAGCGATGTGTGCTGACTAGCGGGAGGGCAACGACCAAAAAATGGTCCAGGACACTTTGCAGCGATCTCACAGCAGGGGCCTGATCGCTGCAAAGTGTCACACATAGCGACATCGCTGGTGAGGTCGCTGTGGCGTCACCAAAACCATGACACAGCAGCGATCTCGCTATCTGAGACGGGGGCTTAAGAAGAGATGTAAATATTATGCAGTGTACAAATTTGTATCTGCACTTTGACTATTTCAAGGTCATGTAGTCAATTTAATTGACTAACAAGGATTGAACCCCCCTCCCACACCCAACCCAAGCATAAGTAGGAAAAACTGATATGCCCACCCCACCTACGGCTTCTCAAGAACTAGTATTTTGGAACAGATTAAATGGGTCGCCTGCAGGCACATGATATCAGTGTTTTATTCAGAGGTATCTTAATATTAAGCTCCTGTTAATCTCATCTCCAAATCCCTGCACATTCCACAATAGGAAAGTGACAGATTTACCTCTGCACCAGGGTGCTCTGATATGTCAGCCATGGGAATAAATAAGTGGAGCTCACATCAGGATAACAGTCCTGCCGGGTTTGGCCCCCCTATCTGCATGTGAGTGAAGTAGTAAATCAACCACCAATGACATCAAAACATCCCTATCCCCAACCCAGCCCATCTAACTCCCTGAGTACAGTGAGATTCGCTTTCCAAATTAACAGACTTTAAAATTCCAAACAAATCTAAAAAAAAGTAATATGTCTAGAACAGAAGTTTTCCTCTAAAGTCCACCTGTCTTAAAACATATAAAACGTTAAACATTGTAACACAGTTATACATATCATGCTTATTATATTACGGGATATTGTGCCTGTCAAGATATTATTGAATGGTGTCCGTATGAGAGACCAGAAGGGTCCTCAAATAAAGTAGTTGCAAATGGAGGCCAGGTCAGTGGCGATGGGAGGCTCTGCCCGTTCACCTAGTCGCCAACCATTCATGAATGTCTTAAGGATTGTCAAAGAACAGCAATCGGCATCTGTCATGACTTTCAGATGAGAGGGGTAAACCATCGCAAATTTGACATTGAGCTCTTTGAGACGCTTTTCCCCAGGTGTGTTGACCCCAAATAGAATCCCGGGACATACAGAGGAGAATGCGTCCGTGTCTATAGTTGAATTTGCAATAAAGGTACAGGGTTGTACCCCTGGTGTTTGGTAGGAATGTGATGTGCCCTTTCCATGGTGAACATGGCCGAGAAACTGTCTTGGCCGTAGGTTTCAATTAGCAGATTATCCAGAAATCCCTGTGGATCACCAGTTCTGGAAAGCTGACAAATCTCAGGTTACATCAGCATAATCTGTTCTCCTGGTCCTCCATTCTGTCATGCAGGGTTGTCCAGCCAAATCTCAACAGTGGAGAGGGTTTATTTCATGGGAGTTTCACAGTCTTCCAGTCTTCCATAGTGCTTATTTGTTGTTTTGCCTGTCACTTTGAGCTCAAAGATTCTAGAATTTAGAGCTGTCCGATGTTGGTGGATGGTCTGTAGAACTTTCTTGGTTGGAGCTCTAGCAGGATTCACCCATAGAATTAGAATGCGTCGTCACCACCACAACCTCAGAGGCAGGGCCCCCTGCGGTATTTCTTCAGTTTCTCAACTACATCTGAGAGCGAGCGCTGGAGATGGGGCCTTTAGAAGGCATTGTATCAGCAGTTAGGTGAAGCATGATTTAAGAATATGACCAGCAGTAAATGGATGCAGGTGGTCAGCAGCAAGGCGCTAAAAATTACATTATTCCTTTATACTTAGGGATATATTCAAGGAAGGGACATAGTATAGGATGCAGGATCTACAGCTGGATCAGGTACAGCAGGTCTGTGTCCAGGAGTGATGCCAACAATGAATGGCAATCCTTCTCAGGTAGTCAGTAAAGAGGCCTGAGTATCTGCAGAAAATTATATCCCTGAGCAAGGTGGACTGCACGGGGTTAGATGATGTGACGAGAGGGGGACCCAGTAGCATACTTTAGAGCTCCCCATTATGGTGCACACCACCTTCCATCCTTTGCATCACAATATAAGGTAGGGAACTCCCCCAGTTAAGAAACACAACTTTAAATAGGATTTTATTCTGAGAATGTGGTAAAATATAAATAAACTATACCTATTTGGTATCACGGGGTCCTTACAGACCCAAACTATGAAATGAGTATGCTATTTCCCACACCATAAAAAAGTCAGAATTGCCAAAATAGTAAAAATACAGTTCATGACACAAAAATAAGCTCTCTAAACTATTATATTTTGGTACCATTTTGGGCTTTATGAAATTTTTGGGTGCTATTTATTCAGTTTTGACTGCAAATTAACTTATTGAAGACACTTCTGGGGTTAAAATTATAACTACACCCCTTAATAAAAGGCTTTACAGGTATCATTTCCAGAATGAGGTCACATCTGGTGGGGTTTCCTAGGTACATTTTAAATCCTTCATGACCAAGGACGTATAGGTACTTCCAAGGTAGTGTGTCCCTGCCATCTTACCCTGCACATGATAGCTGATCTGATCAGCTGTCATGCGCGTCTTACAGCCACGGATGGATCTCTAGAGAGATATAGAGATTGTGGGGTTTTTTGTTTGTTTTTTTTTTTTGCACAATTTCACCACACTTAAACATTTTTTTCCCGTTTTCCAGTATACAATGTAAAATGAATGGGGACATCCAAAAGTACAACTCGTCCCGCAAAAAAACATGTGGACAGAAAAATGAGAGCTATGGCTCTGGGAAGGGGAGAAAAAAACAAACGCAAAAACGGAAATTGGCTGCGGCGTTAAACAATAATAATGAGCAGAATTAAGCTGTCGGTTGGTTCTGCCCTCCACAACAGTCAGTGTCATGTGGCCCCCTTGTGAAAATTAATTGCCCATCCCTGCCAAAGTGTATATTGATCAGACAGACATTTACCATTCCAATAAAGTCTTTATAAATAGCAGACAATGGGCATTTTAAACCACATGAGAATATTGTGTGCTGCAATTAGAAGCGATTGAACCTATACTGATTTCAGATCTATAAAAAAAAAAAAAAAAGAAATCAAACTTCTTTATTAAAAAAAAAAAAGGAGGATTGTGATCTGAAAATTCAACTTTATTTTTATTTTTTACAAAATGGTTTCCAGAGATTTAAAATGCAATGCTAGTATTTGCATAATCAAGAAACTTGTGGCAATTTAAGTAAATATAAATATTTCAAAAGCCTCTTAAATGCAAAATATGTTTCAAAGTAAAATTTAACATCACACATTCCCCTAAACCAGCAAGCTGGACAATGAGGCAATTTCTCCTTTACAAAGATCTGAAATGTAACCTTGCCTGATTGTTAGTAAAGCTATACCTTTAACCACATTCATTCCATTTCCAGATATTGGAATGACATCAGTTAAAGCCTCTTTTATTTTCCGAATTAATATTACACAATGGGCTTCAACAGAAGCAGTATTTAGAGCGGCAGCACCGAGTTCTACATAGCTTTAGTAATCATCTCCTCTGCTCACAACTTCCTTGCAGGTTGGGCGCAATAGGATGGTGTGCTCAAATTGTGCTGTGTAAGAGCCTTTGATGTCACAGAGGGGTGGGTAGGGGTCTACTATACCCAAGTCACAAAGGTTCTTTAGCGCCATTAGGTATTTACTCTCTCCCAGGCGATCTAGCCATCTGCGGCAAAAGGCAAGAGTGCCAAAATTCTCATTGACAACATTCAGCAAGTGTTTTGCACGTGGAAGCCTGGAAATGGGAAAAAAAAGGATTATGTAAGGACACTAAGCAACAACAACTGTGACACCTTAGTCCACACAAAAGACACGTCACCCATCATACCAACGCCGGAATAAAATAAGCCGGTTAGGGTCTTCAGTAGTCATACTTTACCTGATTGGCACATGTCCAACATCAAAGTTCTTCATGTAGTGAGAACATTCCATGTCATCGTGAACAACTCCCTTTCCAGTACTACCAAATGTTTCTATTGCATAGACCTCACCTTCCTGAAAAATATAAAAATAGCATTAAAAATACTGGGATAGAAGCATGGAGCATTACCCATAAATCCACTTATGAAGATATACAAATACTTACAAAGGATCAAACCAAATAAAAAAAAGCAATGTAAAACTTATCTTTTATTATATTAACAGTCAGGCTATGTGCCCACGATGCAGAAATACTCTGGATTTTTTCCTGAGCGTTTCTGCATCTCCCTGGCAGAAAAAACCACATGTGGATTGTACATGCGGATCGTACATGTGTTTTTCCTGCCAGGGACAAGCGGATATGAAGCGTTCTTCACTTGCATTTCCGCATGCGGCTTTCCAAGCGATTTTAGCATCACATGGAAAGTGCTTGACAGCTTGGTCACACTATATAAATCCATGCAACTGGCATGGATTTATATACGGTGACCGGAAGAAGGGTAAAAAATAAAAAAATAAATCTATACTTACCTTCCGATGGCCCCCGCAGTCTTGATTCCCTCCGTCCTGGCTGCCGGCAGCGGTACACATCGCTAGCTGCCGGCATGAAAGGACGAGTGCAGCGGGGGCCATCAGAAGGTAAATATAATCTTTATTTTTTATTTTCTTTTTTTTACAGCTTCTATGGTACCCGGGTCCTGAGGAGAGTCTCCTCTTCTCTAGACCCGGGTAGCATCCGCACATTGGAACGCGTGCATTCCGCATGTCCTTATCTAGAGAAGCGGAATACATGTGTTCTAATGCAAGTCAATGGCGGCGAAGACGCAGCACTTCCGCAAAATAATTGGTAGTGCTGCGTTTTTTTCCGAAATGATAATCCGCAGCGGAAATTTCCACAGCATGTGCACAGCACATGCGGATTATCATTGGGGAACATGGTAGACCTTCTACCATGCGGTTTTTAAGCGTTTCTGCCGCTACGGAAACGCTTAAAAAACGCATCGTGGGCACACAGCCTTATTAGAGTTGCAGATGTTATGTTTCCAAATGTGTTGGATTTTGTCACACGCAACTCACTAGCCATTGACTTCAGCGCATGCGACTGACTTGTGTGCAGATTGTTGTGAAAAAAATGGACAATTTGCAGACAGTTACTGCTCTAAAATAAAAAAAAATATTTTTTGCACGACTTTTCTGAGATTTGCCATATATCCCATTCTAAATAAGGAATTTAGGTTTAAGGTTCTTAAAGCTCATTTAGCCAATTGTCAGCCCTCGTACGAGTCTGTAATGCAAAATCTTACTGCTGAGTACAATCCAACCCCCCCTAGTATGTACCTCCATTCGTGTTGCTTCCCCACCTTTCACAATGGGTACAGTTTTTCCACCATGTATTCTATAAGGTCCAATGGAGTGGCCATTCAAATTCCTGATGGGTTTCACTGAAATCACATGGATAAAAATATGTAGCAATAAAGGCCACATGAATCTGTATAGTGAACAGTTAGTAACCCCTTCACACTCGAGCGATTTTCCATTTTTTTCCCTCACCTTCTTCCAAGAGCCATAACTCTTATTTTTCCGGCCACACAGCCGTATGAGGGCTTGTTTTTTTGCGGGACAAGTTGTACATTTGAATGACATCATTCACTTTATCATGTGATGTACTGGAAAGCAGGGGGAAAAAAATCCAAGTGCGGTGAAATTGCAAAAAAAAAAAAGTGCAACTCCACAATAGTTTTTTTATTATTTTTTTTTATTTACCATCTTCACACAATGGTAAAACTGACCGGACAATATGATTCTTTCTATATAGTTTTTTTTTTAAGTGGTGAAAAAAAAAATAAATAAATCGGAAATTTCCAAGAAATTGTTTTTTTGTTTTTTTTTACTGTTGTCGGCATTTTGATGGTTTCCATTTTTCTAAATCTGGGGCTGGGTGGAGGCTTATTTTTTGTGCCCTGAGCTGACATTGTTACTTATACCATGTTGGGGTAGATACGATGTTATTGACTCTTATTGTATTTTATTGCAATGTTGCAGCAGCCAAAAAAATATAATTCTGGTGTTTTGATTTTTTTTTTTTTTATATACCATTTACCGATCGGATTAATTTACTTTTTATTTTGACAGACTGGACTTTTACAAACGCAGTGATATCAAATATGTGTATTTATATTTTGTTTTATTTTTAATTGGGGCAAAAGGGGGGGGTGATTTGAATTTGTGTAGTGTTTTTTTTTTTCTTTTCACATTTTTTAAAACTTTTTTTTTTTTTCACTTTTTACTGCATTTAATAGTCCCCTTAGAAGACTTGGAACATGCGATCATCTGATTGCTTGTGCTATACATAGCAGTACACTTAGTACTTTGCATCAGCACTGCTATGTATAGAGAAAATCACGATCTATGAACGCCAGCCACAGGCTGGTTTTCACAGGAGGATCGTAATGACAGGCACAGGGGTCATCAGTAGACGGCCAACTGTCACGACAATCCATTGACGCCCCAAGATCAAGTCACGGGTGTGCCGATGGGAGTGTGAAACTGCTCCTTTCCCCCTGCTGAAGCATGTTAAATGCCTATGTCAGAGATCGACAGCAGAATTTAACAGATTAACAGCAGTGGACGGAGCTCCACTCTACCCGCGTCTGTTAAAGACACATGATGGCTAATTAAATTAGCCATCATATGCGGGGGCAGATGCAGGTTCACAAGTCAAGGACACGACCTTTGACATACATGTACGTCAAAAGTCGTGATGGGGTTAAGCCAAATTGGTATTACACAATTTTTATAATTTCCATTAAAAACAAGCATTTTTTTTTTTGCTCTAAGGGACATAGGCTAGATCCATACATTCAGGTGGACAAGAGGAAAGTTTTCTGCTGCACATTTTCTATGTACAGATACAGTGCCGCAAGGGTTATCTGCTCCCTCCATTCAGCATCATTGCTGTAGAGATTAAACTGCAAAGATTTATTGCTCACATGAAGTGAGATTTTAGAGAAGTCTGAGTGTAAGGTGCAACTGCAGGGAGCAGGAGAGGTTCATACAGTATCTCACAAAAGTGAGTACATCACTCACATTTTTGTAAATATTTTATTATATCTTTTCATGGGACAACACTGAAGATATGACACTTTCATACAACGTAAAGTAGTCAATGTACAGCTTGTATAACAGTATAATAAAGTATAGTATAGTGTTGGGCTGCCCTCTAAATAACAACATATTGCCATTAAAAGTGAGTACACCCCTCAGGGAAAATGGCCAAATTGTGCCCAATTAGCCATTTTCCTCCCCTGTGTCATGTGGCTTATTGGTGTTACAAGGTCTCAGGTGTGCATGGGGAGCAGGTGTGTAACATTTGGTGTTATTGGTCTTACACGCTCTCATACTGGTCACTGCAATTTCAACATGGCACTTCACTGCAAAGAACTCTCTGAGGATCTGAATAAAAGTATATTTGCTCTACATAAAGATGGCCTAGGCTGTAAGAAGATTGCCAACACCATGAACCTGAGCTGCAGCACGCTGGCCAAGACCGGTTCCACTCCGAACAGGCCCTGCCACGGTCAACCAAAGGAGTTGAGTGCACATGGTCAGCGTCATATCCAGAAGTTGTCTTTTGAAAATAGACGTATGAGTGCTGCCCAGCATTGCTGCAGAGGTTACAGGGGGGGCTTAGTCTGTCAGTGCTCTGAACATACACCGCACTGCATCAAATTGGTCTGCATGGCTGTCGTCCCAGAAAAAAGCCTCTTCTAAAGATGATGCACAAGAAAGCCCGCAAACACTTTGCTTAAGACAAGCAGACCAAGGACATGGATTACTGGAACCATGTTCTGTGGTCTGAGGAGACCCAGATAAACTTATTTGGTTCAGATGTTGTCAAGAGTGTGTGGCGGCAAGCAGGTGAAACATACAAAGATAAGTGTGTCTTGCCTACAATCAAGCATGGTGGTGGGAGTGTCATAGGTTGGAGCTGCATGAGTGCTGCCTGCTGTGGGGAGCTACCATTCATTGAGTGAACCATGAATGCCAACATGTACTGTGACATACAGAAGCAGATCATGATCCTCCTCCCATTTTAACCTGGGCCGCAGGGCAGTATTCCAACATGAAAACGACCACTGCCTTTCTTAAGATTTAGAGGTTAAAGGTGTGGGACTGGCAAGGCATCTCTCCAGACTTAAACCTTATTGAACATCTGTGGGGCATCCTCAAATGGAATGCGGAGGAGCACAAGGTCTCTATGAAGCTCTAGTGACCTCCATGCCAAAGAGAGTTAAGGCAGTGCTTGAAAATAATGGTGGCCACACAAAGTAGTCATACTTTAGACACAATTTGGCCATTTTCACTTAGAGGTGTACTCACTTTTGTTGCCAGCAGTTTAGACATTAATGGCTGTGGATTGAGTTATTTAGAGGGCACACCAAATTTACACTGTTATACAAGCTGTACACTGACCACTGTACATTGTATCAAAGTGTCATATTCAGGGTTGTCTCATGAAAAGATATAATATTTACAAAAATGTGAGGGGTGTACTCACTTTTGTGAGATACTGTATTGTATATTGGGAAATGCCTTTATCAGGACTATTACACGCTGACTGCTGTACAGATTTAAGCAAAGTGTTTCTAGCAATTAAAAAAAAAAACATGGTGATATTAAAGTACTGGCCACTGCCATTTACAGATACCCACCATATAACAAACCACTCACCTTGGTAAGTTTTGCCGTCGATTTCAACTTCATATGACTCCATGACTTCTTGGACTGCTTCACCAACATCACATAAACGCACATCTATACCAGAACACTAAAGACAATAGCAAAAGGTTAAGCTCAGCACTTTGGATGTAATGTGACCTCAATTTTAAGACTTCATGCTTTCCATCAAAGAAGCCATTGAAAGGTGCGTGCATCTTTCATGAGATGCCCTAGTAGAAATCTCTTGGCAATGCAGATATACTGAAAGCAGATGACTGGGCTATACTGTCCTTTTCAGCTGTATGCCAGGCATATAATCTAAACCTTCTAATTACAGATTCTTGTGGACCTTATCACCCAGTAGTTTAACCCTTTATGGATGTAATAAACCAATGAAGCATTATTTTAGTAAGTTGAGTGCTTCACCAGAAGGTGGTATTAAACAGTAATACAACAAAGCATAAAGTGCAAGCTAGAAATAAAGTAACTGACCAGAATAAATTACCCAACAGACAGTACACAATAGCAGGACCACTGCTCTACCCCTTATGCGCGTTTCACCATCAGCGACAGTCTGATGTGTATGTTGGCCTCCAAACTCTCCTCAGACATTATCTGTCGGTACCGAATGATCTAGCCCATAGGATTTCGGTTCTCCAGGATATAAAGCCCCCCGTCACACTAAGCGAGATCGCTGCTGAGTCACAAGTTTTATGACGCAACAGCGACCTCAGCAGCGATCTCGCTACGTTTGACACTTAGCAGCGACCAGGCCCCTGCTGTGAGATCGCAGGTCGTGTCGAAATGGCCTGGACCATTTTTTGATCGTTGAGGTCCCGCTGGGTAGCATGCATCGGTGTGTTTGACATCTTACCCACGACCTCGTTGGCGACTCAGAACCGAGAAGTCGTCCCTCATCGAGGTCTGAATCGTCAGTGAATCTGAATCGCTGTGACAGGGTCCCAACGACCACAGACATCGTTATACAAGTCGCTACGGGTCGCCGTATCGTTGGGAAGATCTGACTGTTTGACAGCTCACCAGCGACCACATCGCTAAGTGTGACGGTACCTTAAGAGTGGCTCTCTCCTGGCGTGAACATGGGCTTGGCCAAACCATGTAAACCCGAGTTGGGGTAGATAGCCATCGACCCATCTATTAAGGCATTTAGTGAACTACAGATAATACAATTCCCTACTATAAAGATTAAAAGGTCACAGCAGGATAGCATGTGTTTAAAGGGGTTATCCAGAGGGGATACATATAGATAACTCTGGCTTGCCAACAGTAAAAGTAACAAAATAAGCTTTACTCATCATCCATAAATCTAGTGCTGTCTCTGTGCCCCTGCCCCCCAGTGTTTATGACTGGCTTTAATGGTGATGTCATGACTACAGCACGACTGCTGCAATCAATCACTGAGCTCAGTGGTCTCATGCCAACTACATTAGCATAACTGCTGAGCCCACTGACACCACTACTGCAGCCTATCAACAAGACTGGGGCAGCTGCACAGAGGCAGTAATGAATCTGTAAATAGCAAGTGAAGCTCATTTTATTATTTATTTTTTTATTTTATTTTTTTATTTACTAAGGTCAAGCCAGAGGAAGAAAAAAAAAATCCTTGAAAGTGGATCTGTCACCGTAATTTACAGTGCAAACTGCATACATCTTAGACCAGATAAGACCGTTGTACTAATTTTGAAAATCCAATTCAGAATGACTGTTTAATCCTAATATTAACCCCTTCTCGACACGCACTGTATATATACGACGCAGCGATGGAGTGCGAGAGTCAGCTCTATGTGAGAGCTGACACCCTGCAGCAACGCCCACGGTGTTTAACCCCTGTGATGCCGCTGTCAATACTGACAGCGACATTAGAAGACATCGCAGTGGGAGTGAGCTCCCTGTCTGGTCCCATCAGCACAACGTGATGCGATTACGTTGTGCTGATCGTCTCCATGGTGACCCCCAGTCCCAAGATGGCCGAGGGGGTCCTTCAGTAAGGTGGCCTGTCAGCGCCTGCCAGAGCAGGAGCTGAGACGCCTCCACCCCTTGACTGCCAGACGCAGCTCTGATGCTCTGCAGTGCAGAAGCATTGCAGAGTATTAAATCAGCGATGACAGCAGGGAAAGTTGATGTCCCATCCAGGGACAATGTGAAACAGGGGAAAAAAAAGTTAATAAAAATAACAAAACAAAAAAAAAAACAAACACAAAATAAAGTACAAAAAAATAAAAAAATATCAATCCAATAAATACATTTATCTGTATACCCCCCCCCCCCCCAAAAAAAAGTACACATTTTGGTATCGCCGCGTCCAGAACGACCCGACCTATAAAACTATCCCACTAGTTAACCCCTTCAGTGAACGCCGTAAAAATAAATGAAAAACAAGGCAAAAGACTGCTTTATCATATCGCTGAACAAAAAGTGGAATAAAACGCGATCAAAAAGACGAATGTAAATAAAAATGGTTCCGCTGAAAACAATGTCAACTTGTCCTGCAAAAAACAAGCTGCCATACAGCTCCATCAGCCGAAAAATAAAAAAAGTTATAGCTCTCAGAATAAAGAGATGCAAAAATGATTATTTTTTTTCTATAAAATAGTTTTTATTGTGTAAAAGCGCCAAAACATAAAAAAAAATATAAAATGTGGTATCGCTGTAATCGTACTGACCCGAAGAATAAAGCTGTCTTATCAATTTTAGCACACGCGTAACAGAATAAAAAACAATTCCTGAATTGATGGTTTTTGTTCATTCAGCTTTCCAAAAAACGGAATAGAAAGCGATCAAAAGATGTCATTTGCCCGAAAATGGTGCCAATAAAAAAGTCAACTCGTCACATGACTGTCGGCAAAAATATAGAAAATTATAACTATCAAAATATGGTGATGCAAAAACTTGTTTTTACAATAAAAAGCATCCTTTAGTGTGACAGCTGCCAAACATAAAAACCAGATATAAATCTGGTATCGCTGTAATCGTACCGACCCGAAGAATAGTCGCCTAATCACTTATACCACACAAGGAATGGCATAAAAAAGTAAAACTAATTCTTCACCTTCTGTTGATTCGTTCATTCTGCCTCTCAAATATCACCATAAGGCTCAGCCCACATTTATCCTGCGCTTTGCGCTTACACCGGGGTTTCAGTGTGAATCTCTGACATACGTGATTCAGACGGAAACCCAGCGGAAGATTTCCTATAATGAGGCAGATGGAGGCACTGTGGCCTATGTCAGTGGCTGATTTGGCACCTCAGGGTCTCTATCAATGTGACATGGCACCCTCAAACCAGTCCAGCAAAATCTGAACTCCAATATAGCGCTTCTTCCGTTCTGAGCTTTGCACTATGCCTCAAACGTAGTTTTCGACCACATATGGGGTACCTGTGTACTCAGAAGAAATTGCACAACAAATTTTGGTGTCCATTTTCTCCTGTTACCCTTGTGAAAATGCAAAATTTGAGGCTAAAAAAATATTCTTGCGGGAAAAAAGGGATTTATTTTTTTTTCACAGCTCAACATTATAAACTTCTGTGAATCACTTGGGGTTTCAAGGTGCTCACCACACATCTAGATAAGTTCCATGAGGGGTCTGGTGTCACTTGAGGGGAGTTTCCACTGTTTAGGCACATTAGCACCTCTCCAAACACGACATGGCATCCGCTAATTATGCCAGCAAATTTTACATTCAAATAGTCAAATGACGCTACTTCCCTTCCGAACCCTGCAGCGCGCCCAAACATATACTCCCACATATTGGATATCTGTGTGCTCAGGAGAAATTACCCAACAAATTTTGGGGTCCATTTTCTCCTGTTACCCTTGTGAAAGTAAAAAAAAAATTGTGTCTAAAGTAAAATATTTGTAAAAAACAGTTTAATTTATTTTTTCATTCCATTAATTCCTGTGAAGCACGTGAAGGGTTAATAAAGTTCTTGAATGTGGTTTTGAGCACCTTGATGGGTGCAGTTTTTAGAATGGTGTCACTTTTGGGTATTTTCTGTCATAAAGGCCCCTCAAAGTCACTTCAAATGTGATGTGGTCCCTAAAAAAATGATTTTGTACATTTTGTTGTAAAAAATGAGAAAATCGCTGGTCAACTTTTAACCACTTCGCACCAGAGCCTGTTTTTGCCTTCGTGACCGGGCCAATTTTTTCAATTCTGACCACTGTCACTTTATGAAGTAATTACTCTGGAACGCTTAAACGTATTCCCCTGATTCTGAGATTGTTTCTTCATGACATATTGTACTTCATGATAGTGGTAAAATTTCTTTGATATCACTTGCGTTTATTTGTGAAAAAAAATCGGAAATTTGGCGAAAATTTTTAAAATTTTGCAGTTTTCAAACTTTGAATTTTCATGCCCTTAAATCAGAGAGATATGTCCCACAAAATAGTTAATAAATAACATTTCCCACATGTCTACTTTACATCAGCACAATTTTGGAACCAAAAATTTTTTTTTTGTTAGGGAGCTATAAGGGTTAAAAGTTGACCAGCAATTTCTCATTTTTCCAACAAAATTTACAAAAACATTTTTTTTAGGGACCACATCATATTTGAAGTCACTTTGAGGGGTCTTTATGACAGAAAATACCCAAAAGTGACACTATTCTAAAAACTGCACCCCTCAAGGTGCTCAAAACCACATTCAAGAACTTTATTAACCCTTCAGGTGCTTCACAGGAATTTTTGGAATGTGGAAGAAAAAAATTAACATTTAACTTTTTTCACAAAAATGTTACTTTAGACCCAATTTTTTTTATTTTCACAGGGGTAACAGGAAAAAATGGACCCCAAATTTTTTTGTGCAATTTCTCTTGAGCGTGCTGATACCCCATATGTGAGGGAAAACCACTGTTTGGGCGCACTGCAGGGTTCAGAAGGGAAGGAGCGCCATTAGACTTTTTGAATGTAAAATTTGTCTGAATAATTAGCAGACGCCATGTTGCGTTTGGAGAGCCCCTGATGTTCCTAAACAGTGGAAACCCCCCACAAGTGACACCATTTTGGAAACTAGACCCCTCAGGGAACTTATCTAGATATGTGGTGAGCACCTTGAACCCCAAGGTGCTTCATAGAAGTTTATAATATTGAGCTGTAAAAATAAAATTTTCACATTTTTCCCACAAAAACGTTTTTCATCCCTTAATTTTGCATTATCATAAGGGTAATAGGATAAATTGCACCATGAAATTTGTTGTACAATTTCTCCTGAGTACGCTGATACCCCATATGTGGGGGAAAACCACTGCTTTGGTGTACGGCAGGGTTCGGAAGAGAAAGGAGCGCTATGTTGGCTGGGATAGGCAGCAGTCACCATGTCACATTTGAAGAGTCGCTGACATGCCAAAACAGCAGAAACCCCCACAAGTGACCCCATTTTGTAAACTACACCTCTCAAGGAATTCATCTAGGGAAGTAGTGAGTATTTTTTAATTTTTAAATTTATACCATTGGGCAGTGAAAAAAGCATAATTATATTTTTACCACAAAAAAATGTTTTACCCTCAGATTTTACATTTTCACACAGGGCAATGGGTAAAAATGGTGCCGAAATGTGTCACACAATTTCTTCTAAAAGTGGCAATACCCCATATGTGGCTGTATCGTACCACTCAGCCATATGGCGAGATCTGGGGGGGACGGAGCGCTATTTGACAATTGGAGAACAAATTATTGTAGAATAGGCAGTTGGATTTGGGAGCACAAAATTTTCTGAATTTCTTTTGGGGGGCAAGGGCCATTTTGCTTTTCCAGAGCCTTTCTGCTACCAGTAACTTGGAAGTCCCTTATATTTTTAACAGATGACGGACCTGAGTGGGGACTAGCTTTTTTTGAGGACTGAGTTGAAGCTTTTATTGGGAACATTTTATGTAACATTTATCCGGCGCTCGAGGCTGAGCACTTACATCGGGGTTTCCATCTAAATTTCCAAGTGATGTAATTCAGATGAAACCCCTGCGGGATCCAGTCACTGTAATGAGGCAGCAGAGTTACTCTGGACTCCGTCTGGCCTCTGTTTAGTGGTGTCCTTTTTTTCAGAAGTGCATAAAACTGTGGCCAACCGCACTTTTATGCACGCCTAAAATAAATGACACCGTGGGATCACAGGCCAGACGGCGTCCACAGTGGCCTATATCTGCCTCATTACAGGGAATCTTCCGTCATGGGTTCCGGCTGAATCACATATTTCAGAGATTTACACGGAAACTCTGGTGTAAGCGCTTAGAGCAGAGCGCAGGATAAATGTGAGCAGAGCCTTACTGAAATCTTTGGGAGACATAATAAACAAATCAGTAGCAGGAGAAGAATTGGTTTTATTTATTTTTTACGCCGTTCCTCGTGCGGTATAAGTGATGAGATTACTTTATTCTTCGGGTCGGTGCGATTACAGAGATACCAGCTTTATATCGGGTTTTTATGACTGACAGCTGTCACACACTAAGACGCTTTTTTTTTGTAAAATCTAGTTTTTGCATCGCCATATTTTGAGAGCTATAATTTTTCCATATTTCGGCTGACAGAGTCATGTGACGGCTTGTTTTTTGCGGGACGAGTTGACATTTTTATTGATACCATTTTTGGGTACGTGACATTTTTTGATCGCTTTCTATTCCGTTTTTTGGGAGGTAAAATTAACAAAAACAAACAATTCAGGAATTGTTTTTTGAGGTTTTTTTTTTATGCCGTTCTGCGTGTGGTAAAAGTGATCAGGCAGTGTTATTCTTCGGGTCAGTACGTTTACAGCGATACTACACTTACTGTATTTTTTTTTATGTTTTGGCGCTTTTACACAATAAAACAATTTTATAGAAAATAATATTTTTTTTGCATTGCTTTATTCTGAGCGCTATAACTTTTATTTTTCGGCTGATGGAGCTGTATGGCGGCTTTTTTTTTGCGGAACAAGATGACGTTTTCAGTGGTACCATTTTTATTTCTATTTTGTTTTTTGATCGCATTTTTTTCCACTTTTTGTTTGGCGATATGATGAAAAAGCATACTTTTTTGCTCCGTTTTTTTTTATTTATTTTTATTACGGTGTGCACAGAAGGAGTTAATTAGTGTGACAGTTTTATAGCTCGGGTTGTTTCGGACGCGGCGATACCAAATGTGTGTACTTTTTTTGGTTTTGTAAAAATATACGGATTTATTGGTTTAATATTTTATTTATTTATTTTTATTTATTTTGTGATTTTTTTTTTTTAACAGTTTAAAAACTTTTTTTTTTTACATTTTTACTTAGTCCCTGTATGGGACATTAATTTTTATTTTTCTGATCACTGATCTCATGTAATGTAATAGACATGTATTACATTACATGAGATCTTCGCTGACTGTTTCACAGTCCGTCTCCTGCCTGGCTTCAGCTGCAGGCTGAGCCAGGCAGGACACCATATATGGCAGATCTGGAGGCGGTCATGTGACCTCCAGCTGCCATAGCAACCCCAGGTCCTGGAAGGTATCGGGTCGTCGGAGAGGTAAGTAAGACGACCCCCTCTCCTCCTTCTATATGCCGCGATCACTATAGATCGCGGCATATAGAACATAGCAAAGGGTTAACATCACTGGGACCTGATCCAATCAGGTCCCGATGATGTCCCCTGTCAGAGCTAACGCTCTGCACCGGAATCGCAGCGCTTGCAGGACCCTGGGGGTCCTGAGCGCTGCGAGACCACCCACCGTTTTTAAACGTCGGCACTGCACAGAGCCCAGCAAGCGCCGACGTTTATCTACAGTGGGCGGTCGGGAACCGGTTAACTCTAACTTTTTAATTTTTTTTTGTTATGTTTCCAAAATTGTGCTGATGTAAAAGTAGACATGTGGGAAATGTCACATAAAATAGTTAATAAATAACATGACTGATTTAAGGGCATAAAAGTTTGAAAAATGCAAACATCACAATTTTTGCCAAATTTCAGATTTTTTCACAAATAAACGCAAGACCTATCACATACATTTTACCACTATCATAAAGTACAATATGTGGCAAAAAAACAATCTTAGAATCACCAGGATCCGTTGAAACGTTCCAGAGTTATTACCTCATAAACTGGTCAGAATTTAAAAAAATGGCTTGGTCAGGAAGGTTAAAACAGGCTTCAGGGTGGAAGGGTTAAAGGGGTTTTCCAGGACTATTTTTTTTTTTTAGGCCCATAGTAAAAAAATAACAGGCATATAGCTGCTAACAGACGCAACTACCTGCCTGTTCTGCCCAGCACCGGCTCTGAGCAGTCACGGACCGCTCCTGCCCGCGATTCAGCTGCTCTACATTCACAGAGCAGCTCTTCTTCTCCTGAGCTGCTGTTCACGGGGCGTGACTGCCAACGTCATGCTGAGACAGTCCTCTTTAACACAGCAGAAAGGAAGAAAAGCCATTGCTATGTTGACGTGATGTCAGCAGAATCGGTCTATGAACACTCTGTGGTGGCTGGTCAAACGGGCAGGCAGAGAGCAACAACCTGTCCATTAGTTTTCAGGTGGTAAAAACATTAATTAGTCCTGAATAACCCCTTTAAGATGAGCATTTTATGAGTAGCTATAGAATAAAATAGCTCCGAGTCCAGGTGTATTCTGTCTCTGCTCACCAAGTCTGATTCACAGCTTATACTAAGCACTGCGAGATCTCAGCAGCAGGACACGGAGGAGCTGTCAATGTAAGCTTTCATAAATAATGACATTCTGACATGGATCACGGTAAGTACACCAACCTCATCAGGTGTAAGATCTATTTAATGATCTATAAAGATTATATTGTGAAATCTGGTGAAGGATCAGATTTAATAATGCCCGCTATAGGAGAATACAGGAGTATAAATAAGTGAAACATTCTCTTAATATTATGTGCACAATATAGGCAATCTTGTCCAACACATACATTGGTAATTATTTTGATTTCAGATTTACCTATACCTGTCATGAAATCAGCCACATGCCTTAAAGTGCACCTGTCAGCAGGATTGTGCTCCTTAAACTACATACACTGTCAGGTGGGGGCCGTTACACTGAGTAAAATGATACATTGGTTGATGAAATTTGTCCTGTGGTTCTTGTGTAATCTTTACTTTCAGTTTGGAGATAATGATATGCTCGTGCTCTGTGGCAGCCTGTCGGGGGCGCTCTATCTGGTGCTCTGCATACAGATCAATATGTAAGCAGAGCACCAGATAGAGCCGCCCCCCACAGGCCGCCCCGAGGCACGAGCATATCATTATCTCCAAACTGAAAGTAAAGATTACACAAGAACCACAGGATGGATTTCATCAACCAAGGAATCATATTAATCAGTGTAATGGCGCCCACCTGACAGTGTATGTTCTTTACTGAGCACAATCCTGCTGACAGGTGCACTTTAAGGGGAATGAAGACCACCTGTCTATTTGGCCTATTAGTATGAATAGACATCATTAGATGTATACATCCCTGATAAATATAGCACTGACAACAGCCTCGAATGAAATAAAGCTCTGTAAATTGCTATATTTTTTAAACAAACCATCTATAAAGACATACAAAGTACAACCTTCTTTTAATTCTGTACCTTTATCCCGGTGTTTGTTGCATCTTTGACTGCTTCCAGCAATTTGTCATACTTTGGATTGAATGTTACAGTGAAAGCACAGTCAATTATTCGGCCTGCAAAAATAGCAGAGGTTTAGTACCCAGGACTCTTCAGAAGCTACATGTGGGCAAAGCCTTTTCACTATATTTACCATTTATATGGGTTCCAAAATCAATTTTGCACACATCATCATACTGCAGGACCATGGTATCACCAGCATTAGGAGTGTAATGGGCTGCACAGTTGTTTAAGGAACATCCTGTGGGGAACGCAAGGCCGGCATACAGACCATTTTCCTTAATAAGCTTGCGAGAGCAGTCTTCCAGCTTTTCACTGCAGCATATAAGGATATAAAAATCAGCCTTGCTTTATTGTGGCATGTCAAGTTCTTCATGCACATATCTGACACTGCTCATAAACTTTAACTCCTCAGATCCTAAATGTAACATTGATGTAACAATAACATATATGACGTACCAGATTTCAATCATGGTCAGACCAGGCTTTATCCAACTCATGACATATTTCCTCACTTGTCTATGAGCTTCAGCCGCTTGCCTAAAATCTGTCCATATCTCCTCACTGGCCTGGTCCATAGCTTTCTTTTCATCACTGGTTGTCCTCCAGGCCGCAGATCGTCTACAAGAGACAGAACATGTGTCACACTTCATTGGCCACAACACATACCCAGAAAAAACTGCTAGTTAACCCCATCACTCCTATAACAATTTTTAGTTTTTGTGCTTTTGATTTTAGCTCCCTTTCTTCCAAGAGCTGTTCACAATGGTCTTGATTAGGAGGCGTGCTGGAGTCAGATGCTCCCGACTCGTGAACAGGAGCATGCCTCTTCATGAATCTGGATCATCTGATGAGTGGTGTGGCTACGCTAGAAATCTCACTCCTATCCACGTACTGGAGTGAGATTTCTGGTATAGGGAAAGCTACAACTCGTCATGAATTAGTGGCATGCCCCTGTTCCGCTCATTTCAGCAGAGCTAGAAGAAACTGGTGTGAAGACGCCAAAAGTCACAAAATTTGAGTTGCGCCTAAATTTTGTGACATTTCAAAGATTTTACACCAGAATTCTGGAGTGAAAGCTTTGATGAATTTGGCCCATTTTTTTTTCTTCGGCAGAGACAGCTGTATAAGGGCTGTTTTATTTTTTTTGTGGGATGAGTTGTAGTTTTGAACAACATTATTCGTTTCACATGAATAGGAAGGGGGTGGGGGGATTCCAAGTGGTATGAAATGGTGGAAAATATGCAATTACGCCATTATTTCTTGGGTTTTGCTTTTACGGCATTCACTGTTTGGTAAAAATAACCTAGAACCATGACTCTGTAGGTCAGCACTATTATGGCGATACCAAACATGCATATTTTTGTTTTTATATAACTGGTGAAAAAAAATTCAAAAGTTTTTAAAATAAAAAAAAATCTAAAAATAAAATAGATTGTCACAATTTTCCAAGACCGCTTAATCGAGACTATTTTGGGATCCATAAGACGTTTTGATAGCTTTTTGTTTTTTATTTTTAGGGCAGAGGGGTGAAAAAACAATTCTTGCAGTTAAATATTTTTTTCTCATTATGGCATTTACTGATTGGCTTAATTAATTGTATATTTTGATAGCTCAGACCTTTAAGAACATAATACCAAATATTTTTACATTTTTAATGCGGGAAAAAGTGGGTGATTAATTTTTCTATTTCTTGTGTAAAACTTTTTTTTTTTTTTTTTTTTTACTTGTTACTTTATTTTAAAGTCCTTTTGAACCTTGAATTGTTTGATACACTGTACTATGATAGCACAGTACTACAGTATATAGTGGCATGTAAAAGTTTGGGCACCCCTGGTCAAAATTACTGTTATTGTGAACAATTAAGCAAGTTGAAGAAAAAATGATCTCTAAAAGGCCTAAAGTTAAAGAGGAGACATTTCCTTTGTATTTTAGGCAAAAAAAAAAGTATTTTTTTTTACTTTTTTAATGACAAAAAAGGAAAATGGGCAGATGCAAAAGTTTGAGCACCCTGCATGGTTAGTACCTAGCAGCACCTCATTTTGAAAGTATCACAGCTTGTAAAATCTTTTTGTAGCCAGACAAGAGTCTTTCAACTCTTGTTTAAGGGATTTCCATCCATTCTTCCTTGGAAAATTCTTCCAGTTCTTTGAGATTCCTGGGTGATCTTGCATGCACTGCTATTTTGAGGTCTAGCCACAGATTTTCAATGATGTTCAGATCAGGGGACTGTGAGGGCCATTGTAAAGCCTTCAGCTTGCAACTTTGGATGTAGTCTATTGTGGATTTTGACATGTGTTTAGGATCATTATTAGTGTTGAGCGAGTATGTTCTATTAACCCTTTCGCCAAGTATGCTCGGGCCGAGCTCCGAGTATTTATAGCTGCTCGGTGATCAGGTTAAATCGCTCCCGTGTGCATGATTTGCAACTGTTTGACAGTTTTATTACATGTGAGGAATGTGTAAGAAATAGACATTCCTCACATGTAATAAAGCTGTCAAACAGTCGCAAATCATGCACATGGGAGCGATTTAACCTGATCACCGAGCAGCTATAAATACTCGGAGCTCGGCCCGAGCATACTCGGAACAGAACATACTCGCTCAACCCTAATCATTATCCATTTGTAGAAGCCATCCTCTTTTCAACTTCTGCTTTTTTAACAGATGGTGCTATGTTTGCATCAAGGATTTGTTGAAATGTCATTAAATCCATTCTTCTTTGCTTAACTGTTCACAATGTTATTTTGACCAGGGGTGCCAAAACTTTTACATGCCACTGTATAGTGTAAATCATGGTCTCCTTTGAAGCTCATCATAGGAGTTGCACTTCAGGAGGACCAGGATAACAGCAATGTTATTTAACTTTGTCAGTTAGCGCCAGATGTAAAAAAAAATATTTTTTACTATTTTTGCAGAATGAAAGTGTTTTTTTTTCAATGAAAAGAAAAAAAATTGCCACATTCAGAGAGCAATAATTATTTTTTTCTCAATATAACTTCATGAGAATTTATTTATTTATTTTTTTTTATGCAGGGCGAGTTATAGTCGCAAAAGTAACATTATTGAAATTATTGATCAGCTTTTATTATGTTTATGGAGGAGACTAGGAAGAATGTTTAATGGGAAAACTAAGGTGTTTGGTCAGTTTTAGGCAAATATACAATGATAGGGCCTTTGTTAGGTACTCAGCTGCCATGTTAACCCATGATCGGGGCCACCATCATTCTAACTGTTTGGGTGCCATAATCATTATCGACAACAACAACTAAAGAGGTTAAAGAAGTGGAACTGCAGTTATCACCAAACTAAGGGATTGCAGAAAAGTGTCAGCTGTAAGCTACAGCTATAAACCCCTGCTAATAGCAGGAGCTCAACTCCTGAGCAGATCATGCCAGCATTGTTCTAACAGGACACTTCACATTTAAGGCAAGTTGTGCAGCACCATGTACATGTGACAAGGCAGAGGGGGCTTAAAAGCTTACAAAACAAAAAAACCCTCACACACATACCCATCTTGCGTTGTGGGATACTCGCATTCCTGTCCTTTTGGGAACACACCATTCGTATAGAGATCACAAATTGGAATAGATGGTGGGTCTGTCTGACATTTAGCTGAAAAAAAAAAAAAACACTCATCAGTATCATCATTTAACATCTTCAATATCTAATGCCTTCATCTTTGTAGATACAATATCATCTAAGACTTGGGTAAAATCATTACGACACATTTTAAAACGAGAACTTTGGGACTGCACTCGTATAGTTAAATAGCAGGTCTATCCCTATACACGTGCCAGTTGCATTTCCTGGACTATAACTGATGGCCTTTCTGTAGACATTAAAGCACCACTCCAGAGTCTTTTTTTATTTCAGCGCTGGAGTGGGGCTACTAACGCAAGTACCCTGCCCTAGTATTCTACTTACCAGCTGCTGTCTTCAGCTGTTCCTGCCACTGCTCCGGTCCCGATCTGTCATCTTGTGACCGTAACTCCTGACTGATCGGATGTCAGAAGAAAGGGTCACAAACTCTCAATATTAAGTCAATAAGGGCCTCGTTCTGGCTCTAACAGACTTACATTGAGTTGTGACTTCGGTCATCAAACACTGGAGCAGGGTTGTGGAGTCGGTAAGCCAAACCTGCGACTCAGACTCCTCAACTCCGACTCCCACATATATTGCTTATATTTAAGTGAAAAATGTGTAGTACAATGTGAACAGCAGACATTTAATCATTTTTATGATACAATAATCAAGATATTTAGATAGAATATAATGATGGATAGCTTGAGGGATAGATAGAGAGAGGGATGGATGGAGGGATAGAGTGTGATAGACAGGTGACAGCTACGGACAGCAAATAGTACATTGCACATATCGCACATATAGTTCACACACATTGCACAGAGAGCACATAATAATCACCTACAATATTAGCATTAGTTACCTTCCTGTGACAGAGATGAGCAGTAGTACTTTCACTATCTCCAGCTCGGGGCCCAGGAATCGGATCCTGTGCAGGGCAGGCACCCCTCCCCCTCCTCTCTCTGGTGAAGACGGCAGAAGACAGGACAGAGGAGGGGAGATTGCCCCCTGCAGTCTGGAGCCAGTGCAGGACAGGAGCACTGCAGCATACAAGTGAGTTTTGATAGGTGAGTGCCCCTGCCCCCTCGCTGGCTACGGCCATGATTCACACACAGCGTTTTTGCGGATACGTTTTTTGCAGTAAAATGCAGTGTCCCTGGGCATCCCAGCAAAGTCAATGGGTTTCAAGATATGACATTCAGAGACATCATTTTGTGAGGATCCGTTTTTGGGCTCAAAAACGGATCCTCACAAAGAATGAGCATGTCAGTTTGTTCTGCGTTTTTCTAATCTGCTTTTGCTATTGAAAACATTATCTATGAGCTCAAAAACCTTTCAGGTGATGTGGTTTTTTAAAAAGCTGATATGCTTTTGCAGCTGAAAAACGTATCCTCAAAAAACACAGCAAAAACGCTGTGTGTGAATGTAGCCTTAGATCAGGAATAGAACATTTCATAACTTTCCCAAATTCCTATGAAAAAATATTCCCCACAAACTGCATTGATCTACTGCACCCAATTTATTATATATTTTAGGAGTCGGAGTCGGTCCATTTTATACCGACTCCGACTCCACAGCCCTGCACTGGAGCAAAGCAGCAGGTCACAATCTGCAGAAGACTACTAGAGCAGTGCCAATAATTAGTATCCGTTATAAAAGATGAAGACGGCAGCTGTTAAGTATAATACTAGGGAACGTAGATTAGTGACGCCACTCCAGTAGTAAAATAAAACTGCTCGGGTGATGATTTAACGGGCTTAAACTGTAGTATCAGGCATGGCCACAACCAAATGTACAGTGCTGAACTTGGGAAACAAACAAAAAAATTCAGATGATCAGGGATTGTCAGGAGTCTGACTTCCACGGATTAGACAGGCCATAAATGTTTTAGCTCTGGAAATCTTTAGGTGACAATGTAAGCCCCCTATCCATGCAGTGTCATATCTCTGATAAGAATACATACATCCTTTCTTCTTCTTCTTTTTCTTCTTCTTCTTCCCACCTGCACCATCTCCTTCAACATCACCATCTTGAACACAAAAGAGGGGAATTACTATAATCCCCAAACAAGTAACTGCATTAAACTTTGAGTGGAGGTATAAGGAATAATCCCATAGTAGCAACCACACTCTGTAAAGTGTGGTTATGAAAGCATCATACATGCCGCCACACGCCAGGGGCCATTTCTGATTGGCACGCCGCAGTGTAGATATAATATACAGGTATTATAAAGAACAGCACCAGAAAAACTTACCATCCTCCTCCTCGTCTTTGTTTTCAAGAGTTTGCTTGTCCAGCTGTTTAGTCACCTCGTCAATGACAGGTCCTGCCGCTCCGGCTTCTTTCTCAGGTTCTTGTCCTACAGAATATAAGATCTTATAGAATAAACATATGATGGCCACTTGTCTTAACCCCTTCACCCCCAGGCCATTTTACATTTTTGTTTTTTCCTCCCCCAAGAACCATAACTTTTTTTTTTATTTTACTGGCCATAAAGCTGTATGAGGGCTCGTTTTTTGAGGGACTAGTTGTACTTTCAAATAATACCATTCATTTTACCTTAGAGTGAACTGGAAACCGGGAAAAAAATTCCAAGTACAGTGAAATTGCACAAAAAGTGCAATCCCACATTTGTTTTTGTTTGTTTTATTTACCATGTTCACTATATGGTAAAACTGACCCGGCAATATGATTCGCTAGGTCAGTTCAAGAACGCAGACACCAAACCTGTATAGTTTTTACTGTATTTAAGAGTCCCCTTAAGGGACTTGTAGCTGTGATCATTTGATCACTTGTGCTATACATAGCAGTGCACTTGGTCTGGTACATTTTGTAATTGCTGCTGTATAAAAACAAATGCTGCAACGACGAAGGGGACAGACGCGGGCCACACAGATGTAGAGGCCAGTCGCGCGCCGTAGGGGCCACACAGACGTAGAGGCCAGACGCGCGCCGCACCGACGTAGGGGCCACACAGACGTAGAGGCCAGACGCGTGCCGCACCGACGTAGGGGCCACACAGACGTAGAGGCCAGACGCGCGCAGCACCGACGTGGGGGCCACACAGACGTAGAGGCCAGACGCGCGCAGCACCGACGTGGGGGCCACACAGACGTAGAGGCCAGACGCGCGCAGCACCGACGTGGGGGCCACACAGACGTAGAGGCCAGACGCGCGCAGCACCGACGTGGGGGCCACACAGACGTAGAGGCCAGACGCGCGCAGCACCGACGTGGGGGCCACACATACGTAGAGGCCAGACGAGAGCAGCACCGACGTGGGGGCCACACAGACGTAGAGGCCAGACGAGCGCAGCACCGAAGTAGGGGCCACACAGACGTAGAGGCCAGACGCGCGCCGCACCGAAGTAGGGGCCACACAGACGTAGAGGTTACACACATGACATATGGCCGTAAAACCCAGAATCACTACGTACTGATACGTGAAATGCGGATGAGTTCCTTTTTCTGGAGGAAATTCGGACTGTCTCCATGCCCTCGCCTTACCCCGGCTTTATACTACATATTGAAAGCTGTGCAAGAAAAAAACTGAATCATTTTTGTTTTTTCTTGAAACCCCTAAAAAAAAGTAATAGAATATTTGAAATATATTAACGTTCCAATATTGCGGCATGAAACCTGCCTGACCCGGGAGCGCTGCGTCCTGCGGTGGGGAACCTGCCGGTAACCAGCAGCAGCAGCAGCAGCAGCAGCACAGGGAGGCTACAGCTGCTGACTGCTTCCAGGCTCTGCTCCTATGTGCTGCCCAGCCTTCCCCTGACAGGCTGCTGTCCGCACAGTAATGGCGGGCATGTGCAGTGTGTGCCCGGCCTCCCCTGTCACCACGGTGCCGTGTACTCTCGCTGAGGCCAGCACATTCCCGGCACCATGTTCCCGGGCTGACAGCTCCTCTCCTACCTGCTTTACTCTTTTTCTTCTTCTTCCTCTTCTTCTTGGCAGCGCTGCTGTCCCCGGCAGCCACCACTTCATCCTCCTCCAGGTCCCCGTTTAGGTGCCGGTCCCCGTTCTCCTCCACCACCCCGGGCCTCTCTCGTTGAACTGCGACGCTCGCCATCTTACCAGAGAGGGAAAGGCTGCCAACGGCGCATGCGCACCTCTAGTCCCTGATGCTGCTGCAGGCTCGGCGCGGAGCATGCTGGGATGTGACTGGAGGACTGAAGGTTCCAGCGCAGAGAGAACTAGTGGAGGTCGCCAGCAGAGGGCGCTGTGGTGCTCTGATTACTATTCCTATGATTTCTTACTTTGTTACAATAGTAACAAAATAGAATACAGCAGAATTCCATCTGTCACATAAATAGAAGGAAGAACCCAGTAGATAAAAGGGATCGTGCAGTGAAAACGTTATCAAAGGATAGGAGATAACTTATTGGGGGTGGGGTCCGACTGCTGGGAGCTGCACCAATGGGCAGAACAGGGCACTTACATCCCTGTTAGGCCGCAGTCACCCGGCCGTATAACACAAACCGCAGTGGTCGGACTGGCCGGCGGCTCTCCTGACCTAAGCGTGACAGAAATCTAGAAATACATGTTCAGGTCGGGAGAGCCGCCGGCCAGTCCGACCACTGCGGTCTGCGGCCTAACAATGAAGCAGCAGTGCACTTGCGCGAACTGCACGCCATTAATTCCCTATGGGGCTTATGAGCGCTGCACTAGACTTTTTTCGGCAGCGCCATAGAGAATGAATGGAGCGGCGGTCCCTCCATCTAGACCCCTACTGATCAGCAAGTTATCACTTATCCTGAGGATAGGTGATCACTTGCTTTCACTGGGAAACCCCTTTAAGTGATATATTTCTATTACCCATTATTCTTATATGAAGACATTCGGTTAAAAAGAACATTTTCTGCAAGCGGGGCTTTATTTTCCCGTTAAAAAAAAACATAAACCAGACAGACCCCATAGAAAGCAATGGGCCCATCTGCTTCCGTTTGACGCAGGAATGCACAGGAGGCTAATTCTGGTTATCGGTTCCGTTTGTTCTAAAAGGAACAGGCCAAGGGAAAAATTGGACATGTGAAGACAGCCTAAGTACAAACGTCCATTTCCATTGATCTCTTCTGTACAAGGAAGAAACAAAATTCCTGTCTACAAACAAAAGCAAAAATTTGTGGCCTTTGGAATTGGTTCATTATGGCAATGTGGCCCTTGAACCAAAAAATATTGTGCACCCCTGATTTAAAGACAGCACAATTATATTAATAGTTTGGAGGGAGAATTAAAAAAATTCAGAAAATTACCTTTAACCCCCTTAACGACCACCGATACACATTAAGGCTGCGTGCCCACTATGCGTTTTTCAAGCGATTTTGATGCGGAATTTCCGCAGCGTAAACGCTTGAAAAACGCTTGGTAATCCGTGCCCCATGATTCCCAATGAAAATCCGCATGTTCTGTGCACATGCTGCGGAATTTCCTTGCGGAAAAATCCACAGCATGTCCATTATTTGTGCGTTTCTGCATGCGGATTTGAGGTCACAATGCATTTAAAAAACACAAGTCAAATCCGCATGTAAAAACGCGTGTAAAATCCACAAGCGTTTTTACTGCCAAGAACATGCAGAAACGCTGCGGAAATTTTCTGCATCGTGGGCACATTAGGCCCCGCTAAGGGGCCTGTAGCACCCTGAGGATTCGGCTGCTACAGGGGTATTGCACCTCAACCCAGAGGTGTGATATTCCACTCCCGGGTAAGGATGGAGTGTGGACCTGAGCTCGGTAGGCTGCATGCACTACACACATCCCATTTCCGAGGAGCAGACCGACGGTACTCCCACTTAGAAATGTGCAGGTACGACCGAGTCTGTTCCTGGCTGGAGTGGGAGGGGGGTGGTACATCCCAAGTAGTGTAGGGGCAGATAGGGGGAGCAGCCTGGGTAAAGATAGGAGCTCATTGGGTGCTGGTCACCTGAGCTCACACATAGAGGGTGTATATAAGGTGGGCACCATCAGAGATCAGGGTCAGTCAGCCACAGTCAGTCAGTCTGTGAGGAGCAGAGCAGCCCTAGAGAGAGAGAGAGGAGAAAGAAGGAAAGACCCAGAGAGGGGACAAAGAGAGGACTCTAAGACCCCAAATCCAATCCACGGGTGAAGAGTCGGCATTAGGGTACCGGAACCCAAGCTGGTGGGGGCAAAAACACACCCCAGCCAGAGACCGGAGGCCGTGGGCAGCGTCTGCCACGGCCACCCACCATATCCACCCCGAAGGCATACCACGTGGAGGGTCAGGGAACCCAAGGCCAAGGGTCTCCCAACAGAAGGCCCGAGGGAGCTGGACCTGGGTGGATCACTAGTGGGGACGGCCAGAGGAAAGGACAGAAGGAGAGCTCAGGGTCACGCTCCGGACTTGCTTGGGGGTTGGCTGGATCCAGGACCTGGTGGACGCAGCACGGCTCGGGTGGTCACTTGAAGCTGGAGTGACCGGAACATCAGCAGTGAGTAAATACCCTAAACTGCACAACCCGACTCTGTCTTCATTTTACATCTACGCTGCACCACCACAACCCCCATCCTCTGCACCTGACCCCCTGAGACTATACCCCACCCGTTGGGGGTTATACCACCAAAAGCTGCACCTACACCATCAGCCTCAGCGGACCCTGCTGCAGCGGCGGCCATAGTGACCGCAATACAACGGGTGGCGTAGTCGACAATAAAGAACTTAATAACATCTGTAGGACTGCCACATACAACTGAGTTTGACACCCTGGGCACGGACCGGGTCACCGCCACTCGGAAGACTACAACTCCCATCTGATCCGGCTCCGGATATTCCCCCTAAAGAATATGGCCCAGGGGGCGCGTCAACTTTGGCGTAGTCGGCAGGATTACGTGCCCGCAACACCCGGGTACTGCGTGCCTGAAGAAAAGAACAAGTTTACCTCAAAAAGAAGTCTCCTGCCGGTTCCGGAGGGTCCCCGCCATCGGACCCCATCACAGGTCGATTCCCGCCGGTTGTCCGCCATTAACAGCGTTTTCCCGCCATCTGCAGAGTTTCCCGCCACTGGGAAGCGATTCCCACCATTTCCAAAGGTTTCCCGCCTTGGAAGAGCGGACGCCATTATGGGCGTGCCAGAGGGTGGCAAGAGGCCGCCTCCCATCGTGGGCCAGGACCGAAAATGGCGCCAAAAGTGGAAACCGCCCCCACCAACAGAGACTGTGATGCTAGAGGTGTCTGTCAGCGTGAAAGAACAGCCCCTGGAGCTGACAGTCACCAAGTGGCCCCGGGACCGCCCTCGAAGGGGGAGGAGACGAAAGGAGAGAACAAAGATGGGTGTCGCTTGGAGCAGTCTGGAGCGAGCGCACCCGGAGGCAAGAAGCCGGGAGAAGAATATCGGAGGAGCTTACCCGGAGATGGCGAGAAAGCAGAGCAGCACCGGCCCGTTGGCCAGGAGCCTGCTAGAAACAGAAGAGGGAGAGCAGAGCAGCACCGGCCCGCTGGCCAGGAGCCTGCTGGAAACAACAGAAGGAGAGCAGAGCAGCACCGACCCGTTGGTCAGGAGCCTGCTGGAAACAACGACCCCACTAGGCCTAGTGGAGGTCCTAGCACAGCTCCCCCGAGATCGGGAGTGTGCGCAGACCGCTCTGGAGGGCCTCGCAAGGAGGATGGCCCGGGTGCAGCGAGAGACGTTGGCGGAGTGGAGCCGAGAGATGGCCCAGCAGACCGAGACCCGTCAGCGGAGCACGCCACCCAAGACGAGGAGACCGACCGCCTCTGAGGATGGCGCGGGAGGACTGAAGGCCGGAGACGGCGCCGAGAAGGGAGCCGAACGAGTGGAGGCAGGTAAAGGGGACGTCTATACCCCAAACCGGGAAACCGCGTACCTGCCCCAGCTCCCCGTCGCAGAGCCCGAAGTCTATCCTGCCGTGCCCGTCGCTGCAACGTCACCGCCGCAGACTAGGCCTCAAACGGGAGCCGCGACCCCTGTGACGTCACACGCCTCGACCCTGAGCGTGACCAAGCAGGAAGTACCACCAGCCTGGTCGCAAGGCCTAGTACCCCCGGGCGCCGCAATACCAACAGCGCCCCCTACCTCCGCGGAGCCCCCGGCCTGGTCGCAGGGCCAAGTAGCCCAGGGCGCCGCCGTCCTTACGGTGCCCTTCACTTTCCAGATACCCCAGGCCTGGCCGCAAGGCCCGGGCAACCCGGGCGCTAACACCACCGCGCCCATAAGACCTAAAGTGCCGCATCTGGGAGAGGACCTGTACGCCCAGCACACGTGCCCGGATGGGCAGCCATTTATATGGCCACCGGAGTTCCACCATCCCCGACTCCGGAGAGAGAGACCCCTGGATGAACCCCTGATCCCGGCTCCAAAGCCCGTTAAGAGGATCTCGCCCCCGCTAGCAGAAGCGCAGTTCGAGTGGGACCCCACCGGAGAAGATCTCATGGGGTTCACTCAAGAGACTCGGGCAGCTGCAGCGGAGCGTGCTGAGTGCTGCCGCCAACAGCTCGAGGACTTTGAGAGGGAGCGGAGAGAGAGGCGGGTCCGGGAACAGCAAGCTCAAGTAAGGAGCGCGGAGCAGAAGAGCCGGGCCAGGAGAGACCCCCGTGCAGCGCATAGTCCCCGCACCACCGGGACTGTGATAAAGTTTAATATGCAGCATGGGTGGGGCTTCATCCGAGACCACCGCACCCTAGGCGACGTCTTCGTGACCAGGAGAGACGTTGAGTCCCACCTACCGGAGGGACACAGAGGTCGTGACCTTTACATCGGGGACGAGGTCACCTTCACCCGGCACAAGTGTGCCAAAGGACCCTACGCCCTCCATGTGCATCGTCTGACGGAGGAAGAGCTGCGGTGTGAGGAGGAAGAACAAGAGGACCCGGACGGGTCTGAAACTAGAGCCAAAGGTAACAATAAAGAAAGAGCAGGAGGACGCCGTCGTTAAGTACAGCGAAGCAGGAGCTGTATATAGTTGCCCGTCGGGGCACCATAAACTGAAACTGTAACTGTTGCTAAATATAGTCCCCGTTGGGACCAGCAAGTGTGAACTGTTACCCGATTAACCCCTAAATCCCACTGACCGAGGACTGAGAGCGGCCATAATCCCTGTAAATAGTTGCGCGTCCTAAAGCGCCCCCTACCGGTTTTATAGGGAAAACCAGTTTTCCAGAGAGACTGTCGCGCTTTACCCGGTCACACGTTGCACAGTGACCGGAGGAGGAGCCAGAGGCGACGAGAATGTTTTTTTATGAAAAGTTTTATATGATGTTTTATTATGTTTATGCAAAAATTTGTATGTTTTTGTTGTTTTTATCTTACAGCCCGAGGACGTGCTGTGATTTACCAGGGGGGAATGTAGCACCCTGAGGATTCGGCTGCTACAGGGGTATTGCACCTCAACCCAGAGGTGTGATATTCCACTCCCGGGTAAGGATGGAGTGTGGACCTGAGCTCGGTAGGCTGCATGCACTACACACATCCCATTTCCGAGGAGCAGACCGACGGTACTCCCACTTAGAAATGTGCAGGTACGACCGAGTCTGTTCCTGGCTGGAGTGGGAGGGGGGTGGTACATCCCAAGTAGTGTAGGGGCAGATAGGGGGAGCAGCCTGGGTAAAGATAGGAGCTCATTGGGTGCTGATCACCTGAGCTCACACATAGAGGGTGTATATAAGGTGGGCACCATCAGAGATCAGGGTCAGTCAGCCACAGTCAGTCAGTCTGTGAGGAGCCAGAGGAAGAGGAGCAGAGCAGCCCTAGAGAGAAAGAGAGGAGAAAGAAGGAAAGACCCAGAGAGGGGACAAAGAGAGGACTCTAAGACCCCAAATCCAATCCACGGGTGAAGAGTCGGCATTAGGGTACCGGAACCCAAGCTGGTGGGGGCAAAAACACACCCCAGCCAGAGACCGGAGGCCGTGGGCAGCGTCTGCCACGGCCACCCACCATATCCACCCCGAAGGCATACCACGTGGAGGGTCAGGGAACCCAAGGCCAAGGGTCTCCCAACAGAAGGCCCGAGGGAGCTGGACCTGGGTGGATCACTAGTGGGGACGGCCAGAGGAAAGGACAGAAGGAGAGCTCAGGGTCACGCTCCGGACTTGCTTGGGGGTTGGCTGGATCCAGGACCTGGTGGACGCAGCACGGCTCGGGTGGTCACTTGAAGCTGGAGTGACCGGAACATCAGCAGTGAGTAAATACCCTAAACTGCACAACCCGACTCTGTCTTCATTTTACATCTACGCTGCACCACCACAACCCCCATCCTCTGCACCTGACCCCCTGAGGCTATACCCCACCCGTTGGGGGTTATACCACCAAAAGCTGCACCTACACCATCAGCCTCAGCGGACCCTGCTGCAGCGGCGGCCATAGTGACCGCAATACAACGGGTGGCGTAGTCGACAATAAAGAACTTAATAACATCTGTAGGACTGCCACATACAACTGAGTTTGACACCCTGGGCACGGACCGGGTCACCGCCACTCGGAAGACTACAACTCCCATCTGATCCGGCTCCGGATATTCCCCCTAAAGAATATGGCCCAGGGGGCGCGTCAGGCCTTATTCTCTCATCGCCGTTTTAAAATGGCAATTGGTAATAAGTCTATAGCAGTCCCCAGAGTTCAAAAATCTCTGGGGTCTCAGCTACCCCCTGGAGAACACAATCGGGGCCAGTTTTTCCGGTCCCCAATCATTCAAACAAAAAAAGTGTGTCCAGTATAAAAATAATTTCTCTCTCTTCTGACATGATATAACAAGTCAGAGGATAGAGAAATTATGTCCCCAAGCCGCCCTCAGTACTTCCGTCATCCCCCAGCCCCCCTGCTCCGTTGTCCGGCCCTCCGCTTCCTGCTCATGAAGAAAAATGGCGGGCGCATGCACAGTGCACCTGTTGAGATCTGCCGGCCAGCACCCGGCAACAGCAGGGAATTTTCCTATTGGTTCTAGACTTTTGATCCCTGTGATAGACTATCACAGTGATCAAAAGCCCTATAATAAGTAAAGCATTCCTGTGTCATCCCCTTAGATAATTTTTTTTATTTTATAATTTTTATTTCTTTAATTCTTTGCAGTTAGGTTTAGGTTTAGGGTTAGGGTTGGGGTTAAAGTTATGTTTAGGCATAGGGTTTTTTAAAAAGTAATAAAAACTCAACTACCCACGATACTCTGTGCAAACTCGAGTAGTGAGCATGTGCGCTCAACACTAATGACGACATATTCAATATGACGACCTGTTATAAAATTCTGTGTCGTACCTTTGGGTTAAAAATCCTCACTATACCCCTGGATAAAATTCTTGAGGGAGTGTAGTTTTCAAAATGGGTTCAGTTGTGGGGGGTTCTGCTGTTTAGGCACCTTAGGGGCCATGCAAATGTGACATGTCGCCCACAATTTTTTTCTGCCAATTGGTGTTCCAAAATTGAAATATTGCTCCTTCCGTTCCAAGCCCTGCCATTTGTCCAAACAGAACTTTTTGACTACATGTGGGGTATCGCTGTGCTAGAAAGAAAGTGGGTAACAAACTGTGGGGTCCATTTTTTGGTGTTACCTCCTGCAAAAGTGAAAAAATTTGAGCTAAACCAACATTTTAGAGGTAAAATTAAATTTTTTTTTTCATTCCACTTTGCATTAATTCATGTGTAGCATGTGAAGGGTTAAAAAAATTCCCAACAATAGTTTTGAAGTATTTGAGGGGTGCAGTTTTTAAAATGTTATCACTTTTGGGGAGTTTCCAATATATAGGCCCCTCAAGGTCCATTGAAATCTGAATAGGTCCATAAAGAAACAGGTTTTGTAAATTTTTTTTTTTCAACAAAGAGAAATTGCTGCTAAACTTTTAACCCCTCTAACATCCTAACAAAATAAAACTGTGTTTGAAAAATGATGCAGATGTAAAGTAGACATATGGGAAATGTTATTTATTAATTATTTTGTACAACATAACTAACTACCGGTAGTTTAAGGATATAAAGATTGAAAGTTTGAAAATTTTAATTTTTTTTTGAAAAATTCCAATATTTTCACAAATAAACGCAAGTTATATCAAACAAATTTTACCACTATCATGAAGTACAATATGTCATGAAAAGATAGTCTCAGAATCACTGGAGTATGTAAAATTGTAAAATTTCACCTGGTCATTAAGGTCCAAATTTGCTCAGTCACTAAGGGGTTAAATGACAAATACAGCCCTGTAATTAGAAGTAAACCCTGCTGCCTGGTTCCCTTTAAAAATGACACATTAGTAAGTAAGGAAATTTCACCAAATTTAATAGTTTAAGATCTAATTTTGGCATAAACTTGTTTAGTATGTTTGTCATTGCTTCAATTGTACTGAAAAGTCAGTAATTATCAGATGTATCCAACTGCATATTAATATTATCACATATATTAGAAGAATATGCCTGGCAACTGTTTTAAACAATCTCTCTGATCATTGACCCCAAAAAGCTGTGTCAGCCGAGCCTTATGCATATTTTATGCAATCTATTATATTACCATACACTCAAAATCAATCGTGTGCATCTTTTGTTCTCCACCAAGAAAGTCTCCGGGATCTGAGAGCAGGTACTTGATAATAACACAAAGAGCCAGTATGTAGTGTAGAAACTAAATCCACAGCCAGGTTGAATGCCTATGTAACCAAGCAACAACCCTTCAAACTCTGCAGGGCAAGCACTGTGTACTGAGCAATGCTCCCCTGCTCTGCCACCACAGATCTCTATAGTGGTATTACTTGGAACTTGCGGACAAGGTGGTCTTCTCAATGTAAGTTATATATTTCTTGCATAAAGTTATCTTTCCTAGGCTTCATGGATAGTAGAATGGGGAACTGTTTGTATAATTGTTTGCATACCAGCAGTCGTGTATGTAGGGTTGTTACCGTTTATGCAGAAAGTAAAATAAAATGCATAGTAACAGCAATATATTTATATACTACATCTGAAATCATATATTACTAATAAGATCTCTAGAGTCTTAGACTGTATGTATGGATTCACTGTAGATCCAAGTTCAGAGGTTGCTTTGGGACACAGTAGAAAGTCAAACTAGCTTAGTTATTTGGCTTGTTGATTTGAGCACAATATAAAAATATATGATTTAGAGCAGGGTTCCCCAACTCCAGTCCTCAAGGCCCACCAACAGGTCATGTTTTCAGGATTTCCTTAGTATTACACAGGTGATAATTGCATCACCTGCACAGGCAATAATTCCATCACCTGTGCAATACTAAGGAAATCCTGAAAACATGACCTGTTGGTGGGCCTTGAGGACTGGAGTTGGGGAACCCTGATTTAGAGCACTGTAATGTAGTCAATGGAAAAGACCATAGGAAAAGGAAAGTAATGTTTCATTAAACAGTTATTATGAATCATGTATTTACAAATGTTTTGTGTTTAATGTTTTTTCTATTTTATTTATATAAGTAAGCATAAATAAAATGTATTATGAAAAGAATCACTATAGCAGAATGCTTCACTTGTGATCTGTTAAAAGGAACCTGTCACCACATTTCACCTATGTAAACTATTAATATGGGCATACAGGTTATAGACTGCTGAGGAGAGTCCTCCCTATATGCCTCATATCAGATGTCTTGTTTTGGATAAATCATCTTTTAGCACTTTATGTAACTTACCTCTTTCAGGCTATGGGGAAGGCACTGCCTGGAAGATAACTCTGCCTCCAGAGCTTGTTTTACATGAAGTGGGAGTTACCAGTGTGATGTGTAATTGCTGCTCTCTGCTCTCCTGATCTCACTGCAGAGCTGTGTGCGATTATACCTGACAGCTTAGAGGCAGAGTTATCCTCCCAATAGCCTGATGAGGTCATTTACATATAAGAAAAACATGGATTTCTGTCACACATGTGGATCATGGACCCACTGTGCCACAAGCTGGGCTTACCCAGGAGGGGCATGGCTAAGCAGCTACCTGGTTTTCGCTAGAGCTTCTTATGGTGTAGTTAGGCTTGCGCAGAAGGCAGCCACCAGGTACCTCTCCTGAGCAGTCCCTAGTACTGCAGCAGCTGACCCCAAGGGTCAGGATCGCAGTCACAGACAGAGACTCGGCAGGACAGGATTCGGATACTGGTATAACAGATATCTGAGCAGGTACAGACAGTACAGATTCTGGATCACTAGACGGGACAGACACTGGTACTGATTCAGGTACCATTGGTACCGCCGGAATGGTTTCAGGTTCAGGTACCGCTGCAGCGGTTTCAGGTTCAACCAACACGGGTAACGGGAACAGGTTCTGGATTAGACAACATGGGTTTCAGGGACAGGTTCTGGTTCAGACAAGAAGGGAAGGGACTCAACGATAGGGACCTGGCAACATACTAGTTGCAAAAACTAAGTAGGAAAACTACAGGTGTTGCTCAGGTACCTCCCTACTAGGGATGGTGCCTGATGCCTCCCAGCCATTAGCATTTCCAAAGTGCGTGTGCTGGCCCTTTAAAAATCGGGGAGCGCGCGCAATAGGCGCGCCGCCGGGAGACCAGGCCTAGAGAAGCAGGAAGCCACATCAGGGAACGGGGACACCGCTGCGCTACCAGGCCAGTGAGTATGTCAGCGTCCCTGTCGAATGGAGGAAAAGGGACACGCAGGGACGCCGGCATTTGGCGTTACAATTTCTCTGGAATAAGGATATGGTTGGTTAGCCTGCTTATTGGGCAAGTCATAGCATCTGATCTGTTCATACTTACCAAGCATTCTTCTTTGGCCTTTTTTATGGAGGAGTATTGAGTTACCTTCTGGCCATGTACTTATTTATCTATTTGTAATTCTATTCAATCATGTGTACTGTATTTGCACTATTTACACAATTTATTATTATTGAAGCACTATTAATTCCAGGGAGCCGTACATGTGTAAAAGGGGTTACATACATATAACATAACTTTATTTTGTATATGATTCAGATAACAAACTGACAGACTGGTACAGAGGGCGGGGACGCCCTGGCTATACATGCTTACAATCTACAGGGTAATGGGGAGCAGAGTTGGAACAGCCCTGCCCGCAGTGAAGTGGCAGTGGTGTAATTGCAGGCTGTAGGCTTTCCTGAAGAGATGAATTTTCAGGTTGTGTCTGAAGGTTCCAAGTGCGGGAGACAATCGTACATGTTGAGGCAATGAAATCCAGAAGATGATGTTCGGGAAAAATCTTGGAGGCAATTGGGTGAGGAACACATGAGAGTGGAGGAGAGAAGGAGATCTTGTGAGGACTGGAGATTACTGGTGGGGAAATATAGGGAGATTAATTTGGTGATGTGTATGTGTGACGCCTCATGCTCGAAAAAGCCCTTTAGTTTACCCTGGGTGATGGGGGACTCGGAGTCGGGTCCTGTGATGGAGAGATGGGGTGCAGCCGTGGCCCAGACCCGACCCAACCCGACCCGTGCTCAGGGCCGTCACATTAAAAGAGATGGTGTGGGCTCATCCGGGTTGAGTGGCTGATTTAACGACTACGTCACCTGTGGCACCTGGTGAAGGCCACCAGCGCCGCCGCAGTCCGCTGAGGCATGGTGTTATGGCGGCCAAAGTTCTTACTACTCCCCACAGGCGGAGCAGGGCCTCAGGGCAGAAGGACAAGATGGAGGGGGATAGTAGTAGATGGAGACGGGCGCCGCGTCGTGCGTTGTAGCGCAGAATAAACAGTCCGGAGGCCATAGGGGTGAACTTCCAAGGCTTTACTCACTTTAGAGATGGCAGTAGGAAGGCGACTCCCTGCTCCCCGCGGAGTCCTGCGGTCACCAGCGACGGGGGTCCGACAACCTCTGAGTAAGTCCAGCGTTCAGTCGGGACCCTACACCAGAGTGTTCCTGAACTACAGACCAAATCCTTTCCTGTCCGTGTGTGTGCAAATAGGCCGGGACTCCCTCTGAGCTCCTCTCAGAACAAGGGCACGGGTGGCAGCTCCGCTCCGTACGATACTCGGTGGGATCCTCAGGGCCTACCGGGCTTTCCCGACCAGGACATAGAGTAGCAAGGTCGGGGGCCGGTACCCCACTTGCAGCCGGAGTCCCTCTGAATATATCAGCAGGGCGAGGACAGGTGGCGTACTCCGCTCCGTCTGCATCCTGCCTGGGATCCATTTGCTGTGGAGCCACACTCTTGAGCTCCGGGCCTTCTTGGTCCTGGTCATTGGCCGGGTTGAGACATTCCTCGTCTACCACCTGCCTCTCGTCCCAAGGCTAAGGTACGAGGGCTGTGTCCCTTGCCGGTGCAGGCCCACACAGGATCTGGGCTCCGGGAGGGAGGTCACATTTACACAGTCTATGACAGCACAGAGAACAGCCGAAAGACCTTGACTATCAAGGACCAGCGAAAGACCAAGACCAAAGATGGCTTTTTATTAACCCCTTAACAACATTAGACGTACTAATACGCATCTGTGCCCTGGGACTTAAGAGCCAGACCCGTATTAGTACGTCATGGCGATCGCGTGCGCACACAGGCTGTGCGGGCGCGATCGACGCCGGGTGTCAGCTGATTGTCACAGCTGACACCCGGTACTATGTGCAGGGAGCGGTCACGCACCGCTCCCAGCACATTAACCCCCGCGATGCTGCGATCAAAGTCGATCGCAGCATTGCGGTGGCAAGGGGAGGTGATCGCAGATACTCACCTCCTCTTCCGGCTTCCAGCGCTGTCTGCCGTGGCTTCCAGGATGTTGCCATGACGACCCGATGTCGTCATGACAACATCTGGGTCACCAGACAGCAGGAAGATTTTTTGGACATGCGCAGTGCATCTCCAAACAATCTTCTCCCTGTCCAGCGCTGACAGCCTGCATGGCACAGGGATGGTGCTGCATTCCTGTGCCATGCAGGCGATCAGAGAAAAAAAAGTGAAAGTCCCATAGTGGGACAAAGTAATAAAGTATAAAAACTATCAAAGTGAAAAAAAATAAAAAAAAAAATTGTAAAAATATTTATAAAAAAAATAATCCACCAAAAATAAAAATATAATGTACCCATCAATAAATATTATTATAAAAAAAAAAAAACAACAAAAAAAAACAATAAAAGTACACATATTTGGTATCGCCGCGTCCGGAACAACCTGACCTATAAAACTGTCCCACTAGTTAACCCCCTTCAGTGAACACGGTAAAAAAATAAAAATAAAAAACAAAGCAAAAAACAATGCTTTATCACCATACTGCCAAACAAAAAATGGAATAACACGCGATCAAAAAGACAAATATAAATAAAAATGGTACCGCTGAAAACGTCATCTCGTCCCACAAAAAACAAGCTGCCATACAGCTCCATCAGCCGAAAAATAAAAGTTATAGCTCTCAGAATAAAGCTATGCTAAAAAATAATTTTTTCTATAAAATTGCTTTTATTATGTAAAAGTGCAAAACATAGAAATACGATATAAATGTGGTACCGCTGTAAACGTACTGACCCGAAGAATAAAGCTGCCTTATCAATTTTACCACACTCGGAACAGAATAAAAAAAAACAAAAAAAACAATTCCTGAATTGTTGGTTTTTGTTTATTCTGCCTCCCAAAAATCGGAATAGAAAGCGATCAAAAAATGTCACGTGCCTGAAAATGGCACCAATAACAACGTCAACTCATCCCGCAAAAAAAAAGCCGTCAAATGACTGTCTGCCAAAATCTGGAAAAATTATAGCTCTCAAAATATGACGATGCAAAAACTAGATTTTACAAAAAATGCGTCTTTGAGTGTATGACAGCTGTCAGTCATAAAAACCCCATATGATTCTGGTATCGCTGTAGTCTCACCGACCCGAAGAATAAGGTCGTCTAATCACTTATACCGCATGAGGAACGGCGTAAAAAATAAACTCTCAGGCTAGGGTTGTGCTAGGGTTAGGGTTGTGCTAGGGTTAGGGTTGTGCTAGGGTTAGGGTTGTGTTAGGGTTAGGGCTGGGGTTGGGGTTAGGGTTGTGATGGGGTTGTGATTTTTTTCAAAAGAAAGAAAAAAAGATGACGATATGGCGACTAGTGTTGGGCGCAAGTGCTCGCTACTTGAGTTTGCATCGGGTGTTCTGGTATGCATTGAGTATTGTGGGTATTTGAGTGACATGCTCGAGTCTCCGCCCCATATACTTCACGGCCCAAAAAACTTTGCGGGGATTGCCTGCCATGCACGAGCGATCCCCGCATGTTTTTTTTTGGGTGTCTAATAACCGTGAAACATCCGGGCGGGGACTCGAGCATGTCACTCGAGCACACGCAGTACATGGTGCATACCTGAGTACCCGATGCAAACTCAAGTAGCGAGCACTTGCGCTCAAGACTAATGACAACTTATTCAATATGATGACCTAATGTTATCAAATTCTGTGTCGTACCTCTGGGTTCAAAATGTTCACTAAGGGACTCTCCAAATGCAACATGGTGTCCGCTAACAAATTGAATGGAAAATCGGCTCAAATTGTTAGCGGACACCATGTTGCGTTTGGAGAGCCCCTGTGTGTGTTTTTTTTTTTCACTTTTTCATTTCTACAAATCAATTTGTGAAGCACCTGGGGGTTCCAAGTGCTCAATATGCATCTAGATAGGTGCCTTGGGGGGTCTAGTTTCCAAAATGGGGTCACTTGTGGGGGAGCTCCAATGTTTGGGCACACAGGGGCTCTCCAAACGCAACATGGTGTCCGCTAACAATTTGAGCCGATTTTCCATTCAATTTGTTAGCGGACACCATGTTGCATTTGGAGAGTCCCTGTGTGCCCAAACATTGGAGCTCCCCCACAAGTGACCCCATTTTGGAAACTAGACCCCCCCCCCAAGCGGGGGTCTAGTTTCCAAAATGGGGTCACTTGTGGGGGAGCTCCAATGTTTAGGCACATCAGGGACTCTCCAAACGCAACATGGTGTCCCCTAATTATTCAAGCTAATTTTACAATCAAAAAGTCAAATGGCGCTCCTTCCCTTCCGAGCCCTGCCGTGCGTCCAAACAGTGTTTTTTCCCCACATATGGGGTATCTGCGTGCCCAGGGGAAATTGCACAACAAATTTTGGGGTCCATTTTTTCTTGTTACCCCTGTGAAAATAAAAAAAATTGGGTCTAAAGTAACATTTTTGTGAAAAAAGTTAAATGTTCATTTTTTTCTTCCACATTCCAAAAATTCCTGTGAAACACCTGAAGGGTTAATAAAGTTCTTGAATGTGGTTTTGAGCTCCTTGAGGGGTGCAGTTTTTAGAATGGTGTCACTTTTGGGTATTTTCTGTCATAAAGATCTCTCAAAGTGACTTCAAATGTGATGTGGTCCCTAAAAAAATGGTTTTGTAAATTTTGTTGGAAAAATGAGAAATCGCTGGTCAACTTTTAACCCTTATAGCTCCATAACAAAAAAAAAACTTGGTTACAAAATTGTGCTGATGTAAAGTAGACATGTGGGAAATGTTATTTATTAAGTATTTTGTGTGACATATCTCTCTGATTTAAGGGCATAAAAATTCAAATTTTGAAAATTGCAAAATTTTCAAAATTTTCGCCAAATTTCCATTTTTTTCACAAATAAACGCAAGTGATATCGAAGAAATTTTACCAAAATCATGAAGTACAATTTGTCACGAAAAAAACAATCTCAAAATCAGGGGGATCCGTTGAAGCGTTCCAGAGTAATTACCTCATAAAGTGACAGTGGTCAGAATTGTAAAAATTGGCCTGGTCATTAACGTGCAAACCACCCTCGGGTGTTAAGGGGTTAAATATGAAATCTAAAGTGTAACTAACTTGTAAGTCCTCCACCCGCACCCACTAACTGGTTCCCCTAACTCTTGGTTCCCCAGTCTCACTGTAACCAGGGGAGCAGCACCTAGTGCATACTAGCCCCCTCTGGTGGAGAAATGTGGTGTTGGATGCAAAGGTTGGGTCACGACTATCACACTGTTCTTACCTCAGAGGAGGAACACTGCACTCCATTAGAGAAGTGCAGCATCCCTGTGGCGGTCGAACCCTCAGGGGCGCCACATATGGAGGAGACGAATTATGGATGTCCTTGTAGTTCATTATTAGTTTAAACTGTATTTTCTGGGGAACTGGAAACCAGCGCCAGTGAATGGATTGGCAGAGGAGTAGAGAGGGGAGAGGTTGGTTAATCAGGCAATGAAGTGAAGAATGGATTGGAGAGGTGCAGGAGTGTAAGATGGGAGACCACAGAGAAGGATATTGCAGCTGTCAAGAGGGCATGTGTAGAGATGTGGACTGTCTTACCCTGTTCTTGCTCCTGAAGACAACAGACGCACTATGTGAATACCGTCGTGCGATTTTATATGTGAAGCAAAGTGTCTCTAATGTAATGTAATATAATGTATTATGGTGATGTACAATATATAAAGTGTTAGCGCATAATGTGAATATAGCATAAGGATAAGCTTAGGACAGCATAGGATATAGAGTAGGGTTAATAGGTTTAGCATGTAAGATAGGAAATGGTTAAGAATAGGATTAGCCCAGCGGGAGGGCACTAGTGCTGATAAGAAGGGGGGGGGTGCACTTTCTGGTTAGAGGGGGTTCAGTGTCACCCAGTGAAGTGTGGAGGAGAGTTCAGATGTGGTGGGTTGCTAGGGGCAGCATGTGCCAAACGTTCAAGGCAGTGGGCGGCCAAATGGAGATCCCTGATGGACATTCCAACCATGTCTGGAGCCTAGGATTCGGGCCAGGTATCATGGAGCGGGCCTAGTCTTCCGACATCACGAGGTTGGTGGACATGGAGTTACATGGGGACAGGTGGTGGGTCCCAGGTGCACTGCCGGAGTGGACAACTACTCCCTGAGGCTGATGGAGTCAGTGGGCTTGGGGGTAGTCCAGATTGAACATGTGGCAGAACAGAAGAAGAGTTGTGCTAAGAAGGAAGGAAGTCTGAATTGCTGTGCCCTTTCCCATTTGTATCCACCTGATGAACTTGGACTGTTTAGTTAAAGTTTGACTGTTGGAAAGAACCTGGTGTCCCATGCATTGTGTGTGGACAGAAGCCTGGAGGCAGCGGAGACCTGCGCCCTACAAGTGAATGTGATGCACCCCACACCCTAGAGCACACTGGGACTGGGACTTGGACACCCCTTGTCTGTAAAGTGCCAGAGCGAAACCAAACAGTAGCTTAGTCGCGACTACCGCTCTGCAGCACTATACACATGCACTAGCATTTTAGTAGATTCTGGGTTGTTTTCTTTTAAAGTTGGAGGCAGCAGGAGGTGGTAAGAACTTGGATTTGTGGTTTGGAGGTCATTGCAGAGACAAGGGTTACTCCAAGGCATCAGACTTCTGATACAAGGAAAAGTGTGATGTCATTAATTGTGATAGATCTGATGGGGACGTTGAGTGAGGTGGAGGAAAGATTATAGTTTGGTCCACACCGAGTTTTAGAAAGCATGATGAGAAGGAGGATATGGCTTATAGACACTCTGGGACTTTGGCCAGTAATGAGATGACATCTGGGCCAGAAAGATAGATTTGAGTGTCATTAGCATATTGGTGGTTCTGAAAGCCATGGGACTTTATGATTTGTCCCAGGCCAAAGGTATAGATGGAGAATAGTAGGGGTCCCAGGAAAGAGTCTTGAGGGACACTGACAGAGAGAGGATGGAATAAGGAGGTAGTAAATAAATATTTACATATTCTATGAATTTCAATTGCATCTACTGGCCAGTATGAGTTATCATGGTTGCATGTATGAACAATGAATGCATATATGCTGTGTATAGATTCATGAATTTTTATTTTTTAATAATATATTTTCTCTAATAAATTGTTGTTGTTTTTTTACTTTAGTGGGTTTTTTTTTTGGGTGTGTTGGCATAGTGATACCCTTTTTCTTAGATTATTTCTATATACAGTATGTTGGGGTAATAACAGCCATATCAATATTTTATTCGAAATGACATCTAAATACTTATTTTTGCCTCTTTCATTTTTTTAAATATGAAATTGGCTTTACATGATCTTAGAGCCTATAATATAATAGCCAGTATCTGTGCAGACATCGAGCCCACAAGGAATGCTAGGACGTTTTGGTATTGAAACCTGCAGAATTGCAATTGCAGCACTGGAGGAGGCCAATATACAGTATAGAGATTTGTTTTGTGTCTTATAAGAATCATAGATTTCAAAATAATTTGTTTTACATCTTTTCCAGTGTGTCATAATACCAATGTCATCCATGATGCCGAAGACAGGACCCCTGTATTTCTATGACCAGGTACATGTTATGCTCACCGCCCTATCCTGTAGATTAGTTTTCTAGTTCTTCAGTTTTAAAAATGCTTAAGGCGAAGTTCACATTTCCATTTGAAAATTCTTTTTGTCTGTTATGTTTAGTAGAACAAACAGAATTTGTGTGCTAAATAGACCTGTTGCATTATTGATGCAAACTGTAGCAGAGGGGCCACATTTATTATTATTGTATCCATCTGGGTTCTGTTTTGTGTTTTTTTTTTAGAACGAATGAAAAAGTTCTGCATAATTTGCTTTTTCTTCCCTTATAAAAATGAACACACAACAGAATCCAGACCAAGCCCATAATACCAGAATGGTTCCCTCTTCTTCCATTTGTATAAGTAATATAATGTAGCCGTTCCTCTGAACAGAGCAGACAAATGGAACATGTGCAAATGGAAAGAGGTTAAAAATGCTAAAATATTGTGATACCAAGAGAACAAACAGAATCTACTCTGCATCAAGAAAAGCCTATCTACCAGGCTGCGTATTCAATTGAGACATCTACATGTGAGTTATGTAGTGCAGGGGTACCCAACTTGTGGCTTCGGAGCCACATGTGGCTTGCAAGACCATATTGTGTGGCTCGCAGCTATCTGGTAGCTATGGCATTGGCACGAGGTTTAGTAAACAACTATGTAGAGGAGGTTGCCTGATGGTGACTTTTGTGAGTAGCGCTGCACAGAAGAGCAGATCTGGATGCGCATATACTGGTGGGGAGGATAAATATAGTAAATGTGGGATACGAGGATAATGCCAGCTAGAGTCGTGCTTTAAGGTGGGTGTGATAGGATGGTGAATGTGTATGATGCAAGAATACCGAAAGGGAGTAAAATGGTAACCTTTGGACGTAAATATACTGTCTATAAGTGAGGGGGGCACAATGTTTCAATGTGCTTTCAATGGGAAATCTTTGGCTGTCATTATAGATAGTGGGGCTCTTGGTGTCACTATGGTGTAAGTGAGAGGGGTCCTGCTAAATGAGGCTCTCAAGATAAGAAAGGTTGGGGACCACTGATGTAGTGTTTCATTTAATCTAAAATGAATATGGGCATCTGTTTTTACTTTGTTTTTGTATTTTCTTGTTGTTGGAATAATGCTTATTATTGTATATATTGTATTAACTACTATTTACTAGTGTTTAATAGTGCATGAGTTTGTCTCCAGCAATAGTGTTATATTGCCGGTAAAGCAACGTTAACCCCCCCCCCCCCCAAACAAAAAAAGCCCAGGAAGTTTCACTGTTCACTATGTGTGTGTAGCTGGAACACATTTTACTTTCACTTTGCAAGCTGACAGGCAAGAATCTAAGATCCTAAGACATAAGAAATACCAGTTGTAAGCTATGTTATCTTTGTTCCTGAATAAACATATATTCACTGTTGAACGGTTGGACAGTACCTCTGCCAACAGGTTATAGACCCAAATACCCAGAGAACAGCCCAGAGGAGAGAGAACAACAGTGTACTAAGAAGAAGAACCAAAGATGACCACCAGCAGCAACGCTGTGAAGTTCACAGTGCCAAATCTGTCTAACCAGAACTACCAATCCTGGAAATTCAAGGTAAAGATGCTGCTGATAAGAGAAGGTACTTGGAAATACACAGACGTCTAGACCTGACCCACTACTAGAAGACTGGGTAGAGAAGGATCAAAAAGCACAAAGCAGTATCTCCCTCAGTATAGATGATGATCCGATTGTGCATGTACTGTATGTAAATGTGAAACTGCAAAAGAAATGCGCAAACAGCTGCAGAGAGTGTATGAAAGGATAAATCTCAGCAATAAGCTCTATTTAATGAAAAAGCTGTATAAATCTAAGCTAAACAAAGGCTAAGATATGCATGCTTACATGAGAAATACTCTAGAAATTGTGGAGCCCCTGCGGGGCATTGGGGAAGATCTAAAATATTTCCTTGTTGCTGCACTACTACTAAGTGGTCTACCAGAAAGCTTTGACACACTTGTAACTGCACTTGATACGCTGCCAGATTATAAGCTTACATTGGAGTATGTCAGAGGAAAGCTTGTAGATGAGTATAAGCGAAAGACAGAAATTGTAAGCAGCAGTGGGCTATCCAAAGCAGAATCCACTTTAAAAACCCAAGATCTACCGAAAAATTAAAATAATTTGAAGGAAGTACATGAGTATTTTATGTGCAAGAAATCAGGGCCCCTAAAGGCTCACTGCAAAATTTGGAAAGCTAGAATGAATCAGCTGAAAAGGCAAAATAATCATTAAACGATTAAAAGTGCCATTATTGAAGAATATAACACGTGAAGTACTGAAGCTGTGTTTACTGTGGATGCAGAAGGAAAGATCAAAGATGAGTTGTACCAGCTAAAATGCAAGTAAAGTGTATACACTGCTAAACAGGAACACAGCACAATAATTATATTCATGTATGGCACAGGCATCTTGAACATAGAGACCCAGAAGCAATAAGAAAGTTAGTTTAAAAGCAACTTGCTGATAGTATTACAGTCGATCTGTGTAATCAGACAATGAAATGTACTAGCTGTCTTAAGGAGAAAATGTCAAGTACTACAAAATCAGAACAGCCTCTAGACTTAATACACACAGATGTTTGTGGTCCAATGAGTACTCAAATACCTGGAAAGAAGAGAGATTTTTCTCACATTTCTCAATGATTATTCAAGATAAACAGTTGTCTATCTGCTTCACAGCAAAGATGAAGTTCCAGAGAAACTTGAAATATATCTTGCTGAAGTATATAACAAATTTGGGAGAATGCCAAACATTCTTTGTGCAGATAATGAAACTGAATATGCAAGTAATGAAACACAAAGCATTTTAATGAAAAATGAAATCGTGTTTCAGACCACTGTACCATACAACCCTGAACAGAATGGTGTAGCAGAAAGAAGGAAACGGACACGTTGTGGAAGAAGTATGCTATTCGACACAGATTTGCCAACTACATATTGGGGTGAAGCAATCATGACAGCTTGCTATCTTCAAAGTAGACTAGTAGGTAAAGCTACTGAGAAAACTCCATTTGAGCAATAGAACAGCAAGAAGACTGAACTACGACACATAAAAATATTGAGAAGTATTTGTACATATTTCCAAACAAAAATGTACCAGAACAGCAAGAAGACTGAACTACAACACATAAGAATATTGAGAAGTATTTGTACATATTTGCAAACAAAAATGTACCAAGTGGGAATCTCCTGCAAAAGGAGGTACCTTCGTGAGCTACAGTGAAACCCAGAAAAGATATAGAATCCTGCACCCAGAAACGAACTAGGTCACAAGCAGAGATCAAACAATGGTATACCAGCTAAGCGATCCTACTTTGTCAAAACACAGTCAGAGCCGCAGTCATGGAATAAGATGCAACAACTACCTGTCCAAGAAAAGCTGAAGTGGCTTAATGCTGCTAATGAGCAAATGAAATCCCTTCATCAACTTCAAACTTGGAAACTCACCAAACTACCATAAGGCAAGAAAGCAATCAAATGACAACGGGTTTTTAAGACCAAGTATAACTCTGAAGGCAAAGTTCACAGATTTAAAGCAAGATTAGTCGCAAAAGGATATTCTCAGACTTATGGTGAAGATTTTTTTTTCTCCAGGTACTAAGCAGACCACATTTAGGACTCTAATGGCTATAGCTGCTGTACAAAATATGTTTGTCAGACATTTGGACATCAAAACTGCCTTTTTAAATGTTGACGTTGAAGAGGACCTGCACATGACTCAACCTGAGGGTTATATCAAAGAGGGTGAAGAGAATCTCGTTTGCAAACTAAAAAAATCACTCAATGGTCTTAAGCAGTGTTGAGCGAGTATGTTCTGTTAACCCTTTCGCCGAGTACGCTCGGGCCGAGCTCCGAGTATTTACAGCTGCTCGGTGATATGCTTGAATCACTCCCGTGTGCATGATTTGCGACTGTTTGACAGTTTTATTACATGGGAGGAATGTCTATTTCTTACACATTCCTCACATGTAATAAAGCTGCTAAACAGTCGCAAATCATGCACACGGGAGCGATTCAACCATATCACCGAGCAGCTATAAATACTAGGTGCTCGGCCCGAGCGTACTCGGACAGAACATACTCGCTCAACACTAGTCTTAAGCAATCGGCAAGAGCATGGAATACCAAAATGAACAAAGTCTTATTGAAAGAAGGATTTAAAAAAGGTCAAGCAGATCAGTGTTTATACACAAAATGTACAGACTGAAAGTGGATGTATATTCTTTTATATGTGGACGATGTGATTATGGTTCTTCAGGAAGAAACAGACTTTGCAAAGATGACTAAAATTCAGAATCAGCATTTTGAAACTAAAGACCTTGGAAATGTGACATATATTATCCAGAAATCAACATCCAAAGAAGAAGATGGAAGCTTTCTTCTAAACCAAAGTGCAAAAATCAACTCAATTCTGAATCCGTTTCGAATGTCAGAAGCCAAAGCTATATCAACCCTAATGTAACCGTCCTACTTAAAGTTGGAAGGAGAAGATGATCTGTTACCTAACAATGAGAAATACAGACAGGCAGTGGAGACACTTCTATACATAGCAACTATAACTCGACTGGATATCGCAGTAACAATTGGAATTCTCTGCAGATATGTGGAAAAACAGCGCCAAAAAGACTAGAATGCTGTTAAGAGAGTTCTTCAATATTTGAAAAAGACTCAAGACTTAAATTTAAGGATAATTTAAGGATATCTGCAACAGAAGATCCAAAACTCACAGGCTATGTGGATGCAGACTGGGCCGGTGACTTAAGTGATCATAAATCAACAAGCGGCTATTTGTTCAAGCTTGGAGAAAGTTAAATTTCTTGGTCTAGCAGAAAACAAGTGTCTTTAGCCTTGTCATCTACAGAAGCAGAGTATGTGTCTGCAGCCCACGAAAGTCAAGAGGTCATTGAGTTAAACCAATTGTTAGGCGATCTTGGTAAGCCATCAACTCAACCGACAGTGTTTTATGAAGACAACCAAGGATGCATTAAACTTGTATGCAGCGAGAAGATCAATGCGATAACCAAACACATTGATGTTAAGTATCATCACCTGCGTGATTTGATAGAACATGGCATAATTGAGTTTGTTTATTGCGAGACTGACGAGATGATAGCTAATGTTCTGACAAAGCAACTTCCAGGAGCCAATTTGAAGAATTCAGAACTTTATTCCAACACCCTTACTGAACAACTTCTTATCCTGTTAGTCCCATAATGTGTATTATTGTATATATTGCAATAACTACTATTTACTACTGTTTAATAGTGCATGAGTTTCTGTCTCACTTTTTTTCACCAGAAAATGGATGGGACAGTTCTAACTCATCTTGCAATGGAGCGTAAGATTTGAAGGTGGTCACTAGCATTGGTCTTATTATTATTAGGGTATTACAATCATTAAAAACTGTAAACGTGAAATACTCTTACATTTTCAATATTATGGGGTTAAATCTTATTATAAACTGCTCAAAAAAATAAAGGGAACACTTAAACAACAGAATATAACTCCAGGTAAATCAAACTTCTGTGAAATCAAACTGTCCACTTAGGAAGCAACACTGATTGACAATCAATTTCACATGCTGTTGTGCAGATGGAATAGACAATAGATGGAAATTATTGGCAATTATCAAGACACCCTCAATAAAGGAGTGGTTCTGCAGGTGGGGACCACAGACCACATCTCAGTACCAATGCTTTCTGGCTGATGTTTTGGTCACTTTTGAATGTTGGTTGTGCTTTCACACTCGTGGTAGCATGAGAAGGACTCTACAACCCACAGAAGCAGCTCAGGTAGTGCAGCTCATGCAGGATGGCACACCAATGCGAGCTGTGGCAAGAAGGTTTGCCGTGTCTGTCAGCGTAGTGTCCAGAGGCTGGAGGCGCTACCAGGAGACAGGCCAGTACACTAGGAGACGTGGAGGGGGCTGTAGGAGGGCAACAACCCAGCAGCAGGACCGCTACCTCCGCCTTTGTGCAAGGAGGAACAGGAGGAGCACTGCCAGAGCCCTGCAAAATGACCTCCAGCAGGCCACAAATGTGCATGTGTCTGCACAAATGGTTAGAAACCAACTCCATGAGGATGGTATCAGGGCACGACGTCCACAGATGGGGGTTGTGCTCACAGCCCAACACCGTGCAGGATGCTTTGCATTTGCCACAGAACACCAGGATTGGAAAAGTCGCCATTGGCGCCCTGTGCTCTTCACAGATGAAAGCAGGTTCACACTGAGCACATGTGACAGATGTGAGAGTCTGGAGACGCCGTGGAGAGCGATCTGCTGCCTGCAACATCCTTCAGCATGGCCGGTTTGGCAGTGGGTCAATAATGGTGTGGGGTGACATTTCTTTGGAGGGCCGCACAGCCCTCCATGTGCTCGCCAGAGGTAGCCTGACTGCCATTAGGTACTGAGATGACATCCTCAGACCCCTTGTGAGACCATATGCTGGTGCGGTTGGCCCTGGGTTCCTCCTAATGTAGGACAATGCCAGACCTCATGTGGCTGGAGTATGTCAGCAGCTCCTGCAAGATGAAGGCATTGAAGCTATGGACTGGCCCGCCCGTTCCCCAGACCTGAAACTGATTGAGCACATCTGGGACATCATGTCTCGCTCCATCTACCAACATGGATGCACCACAGACTGTCCAGGAGTTGGCGGATGCTTTAGTCCAGGTCTGGGAGGAGATCCCACAGGAGACCATCTGCAACCTCATGAGGAGCACGCCCAGGCATTGTAGGGAGGTCATACAGGCACGTGGAGGCCACACACAATACTGAGCCTCATTTTGACTTGTTTTAAGGACAATACATCAAAGTTGGATCAGCCTGTAGTGTGTTTTTCCACTTTAATTCTGGGGGTGACTTCAAATCCAGGCCTCCTTTGGTTAATAAGTTTGATTGAAAATTCCACAATAGCTCAGAAACCGGCGAATCGCTCTATACAGAATACTGTCCCCCATAAAATGCTCCATACAGGATACTGACCCCCATATAACGCTTCATACAGAATACTGGCCCCCATAAAATGCTCTATGGAGGCTGTGCCCCCACATAATGCCCCATGCAGGATGTCACCCCCCTTTATAATGCCCCTTGCAGGATGTCACCCCCCCCTTATAATGCCCCATGCATTATGTCACCCCCCCCTTATAATGCCCCATGCAGGATGTCACACCCCTCCCTTATAATGCCCCATGCCTCCATACATTAAAAAAAAAAAATCAAATACTCAGTCACCTCATTTCTCACCTGCTGCCGCTGCTGCGGACTCCAGCGTCTTCCCGCTCTGCGCTGTGACGGCTCAGGAGAGAGTGCAGTGGAAAGACGTCACTGCACCCTCTGACCCGAGACGTCACAGGGAGAGGTACGGGGAGAGGTAAGTATTGTTTCGCCGGCTGCCGGGGCCCTGAGCAAGCGGGGGGGAGCGGGCGCTGGCATCGGCACCACACCCCTCACGGGTCCCATAGCGTGCAGGGGTGCCCGACGGTGAGTGGGCCCCCTGCCTGCTCAGTGCCCCGGCACTTGCCCGGGTGCTGACGCTGGCCCTGAAAGTATGCAATCCTGAAAATTCTCTACGTTTTGTGGGTTTATTCTATTGTATTAGTAAAGTAAAATTTTCCACTGTCAAATTAAATATATTATGTAAGAATAAGGCTAGGGCTACACGGCTACATACGTGTCTCACCGCACTCAAATCACAGTGTCACATTACAACATCGCATCTAATGACACAGAGTCACAAATATTTCCAAATGTGATGGATTTTCTGTCACTGGTTGCAAGTCGCATGCAACTCACATTCCAGTTTTGGCAAGTAAGTCACATGCAACTACAACTTGCATACAACTTCTATGCTACTACAAGTGACAGTAAGTCGCTGACAAGTAGCACAGTTGTGTTTATTGTGACCCTTTTCTGACAATTGCCATGTAGCGCCTTCCTTATCAATGAAATTTGAAGTTTTATGAAATTTCAGCACTCTGGTCATTAAAGGTTAACGAGATTATGCAACTTGGCACTCTGGACTTTGACTACTGATAATTACGATCTCAAAACAGACTAATGTTTTGGAATGTTTTATTATTTTTCTTAAATTTCAATAACATACAATGAAAAAAAACCTTAAGCAGCACTCCAGTGTTTTTAAATTGCAGCGCTGGAGTGGTGCTACTAATCTAAGTTCCCTGCACTTAGTCTTATACTTACCAGTCATCGTCTTCATCTATTATCGGCGCCACTATCCTTCATATAATATAATGCACAGCCCATATCCTCCATACAGTATAATGCACAGCCCATAGTCACCCATATAGTAGTGTGGCCGCGGTGTACTCACTGATTTAAAAAAAAAAAAAAAAAAATACTCACCTTCTCTCTGCTCCCCCGCCGCACGGCATCCTATTCTGAAGCCGGCAACTGACTTAAACGTGCAAACGACGGGAGCGCATGACTGGTGAATCTGTGCGCCTCAATACACTTCAACTGGATGTGCGTCCGAAGACGCACATCCAGTTGAAATTTCTGCTGGAGTCGGCGGCCACCCACCCGCACGGGCTCAGTTGCAGTTGTGACCTCGGTCGTTATGTGACACCCCAGGGGTCTGGTTGCCACAGTGATAGAGATATTACGTCTGAGAGCAGGTGGGAGGTCTCTTGGTCAGGAATCCTATGCATGCCACACCTCCTGCACAGTCCTGCGAGGGGAAGAACTTCCCCTATATAAACCTAGGGCTGAGGCAGGGTTAGTGAGTAGAGAAGAAGTAGAGACAGAGAAAAGAAGCAAATATAGGAACAGAACATCAGGAGCTCTGTGGGAGCAGTGTTACAAGGAGTCAGGGGCTGGCAGCTGCAGAGCTCGCCCTGACTGAGAAGATTTCTTACCGGACCCGGAGTCCGAGGCTGTGGGGACTAACTCCTACCCAGCAGCAGAATCCGTCAGGCAGGGGATTCCAGGTCCTCTGGCCAAGAAACCCGAAGGCACGGTCACACGCATGGGACCAGCACCGCCGTCGTAGAGCGGAAGCTACTAGAAGGCCCCGAGTCACCGGCCATACGGGTGAGCACCACACGGTACACTCAGGGACGTGGGCTACTTATACCCGCCTCTAGCAAGGTAGCCAGAAGAGTACAGTTAGTTTGGGAGGCCTACAACTCCGCCTGGCCAGGGGAGATCCCATCTGCTCAAGGACTGACCAGGCCCCAATCGCTAGCCAGTACTCCGGGAGGGTCTATCTTTGTCACCAGTAAAGACCCTGAACTACACCGTACTGTCTCCGAGTGGTTCCTGCTACCCCCATCATCCACGTCGGCTGCCCTGAGGCCATACCCCTCCCGTTGGGGGTTATACTATCACGCTGCACAATCCTACCACCGGCCTCAGCGGTCTGCCCTGCAGCAGCAGCTCCTTAGCTGTACTCAACGGGTGGCGTAGTCGTCCAACATCTACCGCTGATACATCGCCGCTCAGTTTGACTCCCTGGGCACGGACCGGGTCACCGCCACGAGACTACAACCCTCAACAGATCCGGCTCCGGGTAAGCTCCCGCGTGCGCAACGCAGCGCGACACAGGCCCAGGGGCGCGTCAGTTACACCCCTGGTGGGAGTCTATTCTAGAGCTTAACTGCCTTCTGGCAAGTTCCAAATAAAATCCTTATATTGAGAATGTTATAGTCATGCAACATGGAAGAAATGGAAACTCGCATTGAAGGAAATTTTTTAATCTCTCCTGTTGTGCAAAAAACAACTAGGACACTTAGCAGAGTAAGTTAAACAAGCTAAAAGCTTGATAACAAATAATTGAGGGGGAGAGGACAATCTTGCTATCCTCTACCCCCTCTATTGTTTGCTGAGTTTTTAAGAAGGTGCCGATAAAGACAAAGTACCAATAAGAGCCACCTTTGTACAATAATTTCAGGTAGCAAATAAAAGTCAAACTAATGGAGGACAGCCCAGAGGAAATGCCTTAACAGCATCCAGTGACAATCTGGTGGCCCTCCCTACATCCAAACTGCTGTAGACTATAAAGCAATCTTCATACACTTAAATATAAGCGATAAACCCCTCATGTACCAAATGGCAACCAAAACATTAGCCATTTTCCCTTTCCAGGTTTCACATATATTAATGTAGCAATAAAACAAATTTCCTTATTTGCAATTCTGTGTGCAGTGGTTTTATCTCTGCCACTGAGCATCTGCACACAGCATGAGTGCCGACCATATCTCCCATTAAGTTTACTAGGAAATCCCCTGACTTTCCAGATTCAACATAGTTATCCTGTCCACAGAAAATAATTACATTGCCCACCTTATTTTTGAGACAGGATACATACTTGGACTGAAGCTCAATCCACTAGACTGTGTTCGGCCTCGCTTAATACACTTGATTTGAGCGAGTTTGCGCCTGTCTACTCAGCACATACATGCGGTTACATGCCCACCGCTCCCAGCGCCGGCACCAGAGAATCCTCACAGAGTGCAGTATGCACAATGTGAGGATTCACAAGTCTGCAGTCTTATAGAGTGACTGCCTACTTGTAGCCTGAGGCGGGACAACTCCTTTAAGGCCACGGCCGCACTATCAGTATTTGGTCAGTATTCAGTCAGTATTTTTTCTCAGGAGTGGGAGCCAAAACCAGGTGAGGAACAATCAGAGAAAAGATATAATAGAAACAAGTCACCAATTCTTCATTTATCACCCACTCCTGGTTTTGGCTCCCACTCCTGAGAAAAAATACTGACTGAATACTGACCAAATACTAATAGTGGGGCTGTGGCCTAAGACTCTAACACATCAAAACAAGTACATGTGATGAATGATCTGAAATTCCACATGCCTGATATTGTACAGAACTGGCATACTAAGAGTAACTCTACTGTGCTCTCTGTTATATTAAAAACAGGCACAGCAGAAACCAGCCAGTCCCCATTATTGTCAATGGGGCCCTTCTGCTTTCATTTGCATCCATTATTTAGCAAATCTGTATTCCACATGAATTCCATTTCTTTGTTCTTAGAATGAAGTGGATGATCAGCTCATTCTGCAGCTAGCAATGGACATGCAAACAGAGATCCTGGAAAAGACAAAACATTTTTAATCAAAACCAATCGCAAAAATTAGTTTTAGCCCAAAATACATACATAAAAAAAAGAAGTTCCCAAATTTGTCCATACCTTTTAGTGATGTTGCTTTATTTATGACTTTATATTTCAGATGAAAACAAAAACAGTTAAAAGAACTAAGAAAGTGCCTGAGGAATTACCCTCAGATATGAAGTACATGAACATCAATCCTCGTCTTGCAAGCTTCATTAACAGGTAGGTTTAAAAAGATTGTCTCCTTTCAGAAAATCCAAGCCCCTGGGCACAGTTTGTTGTAAAAAACAACCAAACAGTGTTGTATTCACCATCCCTAGGTCCAATGCTGAGTGTCCAGCACTACTGCCTGCATTTCTGAAATCGTACAGCGTCTTTGCCCATGTAGACAGAATACTCCCCTGAGAACCACTGAGCTCCATTATGTGCTGCCACCTGCCGACATGATGTCAGTACTGCAGCCAATAACACAGAGGCAGGTACTCAGCACTGGTCCTGGGGACGGTGAGTAAAGCACAGTTTGTTTGTTTTATAACAAACTGCACCTGGGGACTGGGATTTTATGAAAGGGGACAACCCCTTTAATGTTCTTACCTTTCTATTGCACTCTCATTTGGTTAGTGGTATTCCATGCACACGGGGCAGGTAGTTTATTATTTATTAATCTGCGGTACATACAATTTTCCTTGAAATTAATTAATGAGTATTTCTCTTTGTGATAATATCAATTTTCTATAATATCTCTTAAATATCTTGATTGGAAAATATAATTATTACATTTTTTTTTACACCAGCTTGAACAAAAATAGAAAAGGGGTTTCTTCTCAAGCTGAGAAGAAGACAGACGCATCTCCAAAAGAAGACAAGCTGCATAAGGAGAAGTATGCCGTGCTGCCAGACATTGGCGCCCCTAGCTTTGTGAAGAATGGTGGAGAAGTCCATAACCAGAAGCTAAATCAGGGCATCTATGATGAGGACCCGTTCATGAACCCATTTGAGGACTATAAATATGTTGCTCCAACTTTGCTTTATGAGCTTGGGAAGCTTTTGCATTTCTTCTCACAGTATGAGATTGTCTTCCCTCAAGGTGTGGTGAATGTGCTAAACTACAGCTGGCAAGAGCTTATTGAAGGAGCAGTGTACCCCAAAAAGCAGGGGCAATCAGTGGCCTCCAAGAAGGCTGCAGAAATGAGTGCACAATTCAGTGCAGAGGAGGATGACTACAAAACGCCTGGCAATCTGGAGAGTGTAGACAATATCAAGAGTAAAAAAAATAAAGTCAACACTACACTGATGGAGGGCACCAAGGATAAAGTGGGACAAGAACTAAGCCATACTAAGCCAGCAGGAAACAAATGTACGTTTATCAGCTGGAAATACTAGTACAATAGACCACAGATTCACCTTGTGGGGGATCAACAGGGTTAGGGAGCTGTCCGATGCAAGAAACCCTCTGGTTCCCTACAGTCAAGGGTTTGGCTGCTGTCAGCTATTATCCACAGAGGATAGACACTGGTAATGTTAAAGTCAATGTTTCTTCAGAAAATGACCTATTGTTTAAATCACGTTTTTGTGTTACATGAATTTTGTCAAAATTGTCCTTATCAGAGACAACACAGGATCCACCAATTACAATAAATGTCACAGCTGACCCTGCTCTCCCTCCCTTCACAATGACCTTCTCACATGCTCATTAGATGCTTCAGTAGAAAAGACAGGGTCAGGGCCTAATCATTCCTGAATTAACAGGAAGTTAAGGTCTAAAAAAAACAAAGTGGTTGGTGTGAAAATTGCAAGATTTCTAATTTTTATTTTTGATAAAGACTTTGATATGGTAAAAAATACCATTGCTGTTTTAAAAAAAAAACACAAAACATTTAAATAGTACATTTCACCAGGTTGAGCATGGTAAACTGGCCACATAATAGAATAGTAGCTTCATGGTGGGTAAAACATAGTTTTTATTTTTTAATTTCTCCTTCCCGTTGCGGAGATACTAGCTTGTAAAATTTAGATAATTTATGCTATAGTTCAACTGGGCGCTACCAGAGATTTGTCTCTGGGGGTGTGTACTTCTGTCCCAACATGAGATTGACCAATCATAAGCAGGCAGTGTTATGCAGGGTAGAAAAGTACATGCCCTCCTCTCCTAACTACAAAGCTGAGCTGACTTATGTATCATTACAAACACATGCAGATCTCATCTCACGGTAGTCAGTGTGGGGGGAGAGTGAGAGCTGACAAGGACTGTGAGATTAGATCTGGAATTGTTTGTAATAATACATAACTCTGCAGGTGCAGTGTAGAGATACAGCTGAGCTGAGTTATATATCCTTACCAGGGCCAGCAAACTAAGCATTTGCCTAGGGCCCCCACTCTCTCAGGGGCCCCCAGCCAGTGGCGTGCCGCTAATGGCGGCAAATCACGTGGTCGCTATGGGGCCTGTGAGTCAGGGGGGCCCGGTGCCAGTTTCGGCTCCCCCTACATCGTGCATTCAACTGTTTTGACGTCATAGATGCCGATACAGTTGAAACCAATGATGGAAGAGAGAGCATCAGGTGATGCTCCCTCTCCCATCAGTCCCCCTTTGCGTCTGACTTAGCAGGCGCGATAATTTCACTTCATCGCGAGCCACGCTGTGCCGGGTTGTGGAGGTGCTGAGTAGACGAGCTGCAGAGGCCGGAGCAGCGGGGGAACGGAGAGAGGTGAGTGTAGTATTTTTATTTTTTTAATCAGTGAGTATGTGGTGGCCATGATACTTGAGGACTATGGGGGCTGCATTATACTCTATATACTCTATGGGGCGGCATTATGCTATGTGTACTCTATTGGGCAGCATTATACTCAATGGGGCTGCATGGGGAGTGCATTATACTATATGTATTATATGGGGGCTGCATTTTACTCTATTAAAGACAATGGGGAGTGCATTATACTATATGTTCTATATGGGGGCTTCATTATACTCTATCGAGAACTATGGGAAGTGCATTATACTGTATGGAGGATTATGGGGAATGCATTATACTACATGAAGGAGTATGGAGTGCATTATACTATGGGGAGTACATTGTACTGTATGGAGGACTACGGGATGTATTGTACTATTTGGAGGACTATGGGTAGTGTATTAAACTATATGGAGGACTATGGGGTGTGCATTATTCTGTATTGAGGACTATTGGGGTGCATTATACTATATGGAGGACTATAGGATGCATTATACTATATTGGGGATTATGGAGAGTGTATTTTACTATATGGAGTACTATGGGAGTGTATTATACTATATAAAGGACTGTGGGGCACATTATACTATGTGGAAGACTATGGGGCGTGCATAATACTATATGGAGGACTATGGGGTTCATTATACTATGTGGAGGACTATAGGGTGGATTATACTAAACGAGCAAAATGTTGCCTATTCATTGAGTGATTGGATTGTTTATGCTGGAACAAAAATCATTGTTCTCAGTAGCACATCGCCCAGTGAAAACTGCAGATGTGCTGCTGATAAATCTGTCCCCAATACAGTACCATGTTATCTACTAGTGAACATTCTGTGCTCATTTTTCTTCCTCAGCCGGTGCAAATAGGCCGGGAAACAAGCGTTGAACGACTTCAACTTTGTCGATCACGCTCGTTTAATGGCCTGAACTCAGAGCATGTAAATACAACCAAAATATTTCTGTGTGATGATGCAACATGTTAGCATTTGGGGTTCCACTTTAAACTTTTGTCCAACTGCCCCATTTTGTCTAAATGGGCCCTGATCATTACAAACACTTCCAGATCTCATTTCACAGTGCTGTTTTGAACCTTCCTCCACACTGACTGCCTGAGATAAGATCTGGAAGTGTTTGTAATGATAGAAAATTCAGCTCAGCTGTATCTACACAGTACAGTGGGCATGGAAAGTATTCAGACCCCTTTAAATTTTTCACACTTTGTTTCATTGCAGGCATTTGGTAAATTCTAAAAAGTTCATTTATTTTCTCATTAAAGTACACTCTGCACCCCATCTTGACTGAAACAAAACAGAAATGTAGAAATTTTTGAAAATTTATTAAAAAAGAAAAACTGAAATATCACTTGGTCTGGGGTCTGAATACTTTCCATACCCACTGTAGCTGTGGAAATCCGTTAGAAGAGGAGGGCATGTCCTTTTCTCCCATGCATGATGCTGCCTGCTTATGATTGATCAACATCATGCAGGGGAAGAATTACAAGACCATGAGACACATCTCAAGTAACAGCTCAAGTTGAGCTATAAGATAATTTATAACCTAACCTTTACATGTTATATCTCCTCAATGGAGAGCAGATATTAAAAAATAAAAATTTACATTATTCTCAGCTCTGCAACTACTATTTCAAAATGTGCCCAGTTTAACATGCTTAAACTGGTGAAAGGTGTCTTTAACAAAAATACCTGATTTAAACAATAGGTAATTTTCTGATGACACATTCCTTTTAATGCTATGATGTTTCTGCTATAGGTAAAGCAAAGCAAGGCAGAGCACCTATTAAAAGTAGTGGACATCAATTAAAGGGGTTGTTCTGGGCAAAATGAAACTGTAAAAAAATATCAAACTAAGTCTTGCTTACCTATTGGTACCCACTTGGATCTAGTGCAGCCCGCCATGGTCTATGTAGAGACAGGAAGCAGTGATGTCACCATTCCACTGACCACCAGACTGCTGTGGCCTGTGATTGGCTAATACGTTCAGGTGACTTGAGAAGTGTGGTATCAGATGTTTTATAATGACGTCCTACTGAAAGTCACCTGATTGCTGCAGCCACTCACAGACTTCAGCAATCCAGCGGATAGTAAAATAGGAAACTGCTTTTTGTCTTTGGGCAGGCTACAGATTGGCCTGCAGGTGGGTACCAAAGGTGAGTATGACTGAATTTGATATTTTTGTTACATGTTTTTATTTTGCCTGGACAACCCCTTTAATTTTCATATAACTGTATTAGGCAGTTTAATAAGGGTTGGGCTAAATTACAGCTCCTTTAAGTAGCATTCTCTATAAAGTAAAAAAAAAAAGAGTCTTGTATTGTTCTCTTCTTTTAATCTGTCAAAGCTCTGACCAGCCATTGTTTAATTATAGTTGTCTCCAGCAATGTTTTATGACACAGATTCATCATTATTACAGCTCCCACACAAGAGATGCTTGACTGCCTTTTTTTCAGAACCAGCCCCACCCCTGACCATGAGTTGTATCTGAGATTGCAAACTCATTGAAGTGAATACAGCTGAGCTGCAATATGTTGTCAGGTGTGGTGCTGTTTTTAAAGAATGCAGCCATGTTTTCCTAATCTTGGACAACCCCCTTTAAGTATAAGTGCAGTGTGTTGTTTCATTGATTTTTATATATACTTTCGTTTTATATCTATCAATAATGCTCATCTTGTTTTTCTATTTGTCCAGCCCCTCAGAATGCGGCAGCCCATTTACCAGTGACCATCAGTTTCTCAATGTCATCTAGAGTATGTGAAGACAAAGGTAGACAAAGTCCTTTATTTTCTCTACAACTATGGTAAACTGGTAGATAGCACAAAAGATTTCATTTCCCTTCTATGATCTGTTAAGGCACCACTCCAACGTTTTTTTTATTTCAACGCTGGAATCGTGCCACTAATGTAAGGTCCCTGCCACGAGTCTTATACATACTAGCCGTCATCTTCTGCTCTACTTGGCGCCGCTCCATTCACACTACGCCATCTTGTGACCACAGTTTCTGACTAACCGGAAGTCAGAGGTAACGGTCACAAACTCTCCGTATAAGGCCAAGGCCCCACTATCAGTATTTGGTCAGTATTTTTTCTCAGGAGTGGGAGCCAAAACCAGGTGAGGAACAATCAGAGAAAAGGTATAATAGAAACAAGTCACCAATTCTGCATTTATCACCCACTCCTGGTATTGTTTCCCACTCCTGAGAAAAAATACTGACCGAATACTGATAGTGGGGCCTGGCCTAAGTCTATGAGATCCTCGATCTGGCTTTCATAGACTTACATTGAGAACTGACCTTCTGCTCACCCCAGCAAACACTGGAGTGATCTGTCATGTGCCAACCTGCAGAAAAGGACCGAAGTGAATAACAAGAGAAGATGGCAGCTGGTAAGCATAATACTAGGGGCATGGAGCTTACATTAGTAGCACCATTCCAGCGCTGAAATAACAAAAACGCTGAAGTGGTGCATTAACTGAGTTAAGTTTAAAGCCATTCCTTTTTCAAGGATTTTTTTTGAGCAGAAACTGAGTGGAACTTTTCCAAATCCGCCTTCAAATTTCAAATCGTCTGAAAAACTTTGAGTTTTTGCTCCAAAAACTCAGAAAAAAGAATCCGTGTTCACATAGCCTTAGGAAATGTGCACACGGTGTCTTTTTCAGACGAATTATGCCCAAGATCCACATAAAAAAGCGCCCCAGAAAATGAATATAGTGTACAGAAATGTGAAAACTATATTGTTGTGCACACATTCTATCCTGTGTTACTTCTTTTAACTGTCGCTTCAGGGTTTGAAAACCCTGAAGCGGTTAAAAGCAGTGACATGCTCATTGTTCGGCTTCTTTCTAGCAGAAGCCGCCTCTCATTAGTAGCTTACTGGCAATATCCAATGTACATTGAAAGCTGCTTATGAGGGGTGTGGGTGGGGTCAGCTTTTTGAGCACTGCTGCATCTACAGCAGAGAAAACTCTGATTGTGTCACAACTCCTGCACCCAGTAAAGTAAGTGATACATCCCTGGAATCAGGGTTTCTTTCTCTACATTATGCTGCTCTTAGATGAGGTAGCAAAAACCTGCTGACAGATTCCCATTAGCAATTTAGAGTGAAAGCCGCTGACGGCACAGCAGCCGCAAGGTTGGCGATGAAGCTGGCAGTGAAGTCACTTCAGGAAAATGACCACCAGCGTTTTCCTGAAGTGGCATCAAAATGACACCACGTGCACATTATCTGAGGTGGTTCTAGACACAAGTTTATATTCCTTGCACTTCTTTGTACTACCTTTGCTCAGTATGCATGTTTTTGCTTGATGTCGTTTAATAAGGATGGATTTCACAAACAAATGAATCCAAATCTGAAGCTATAGCATGGAAAGGATTGATTTCCTGGGCCCTGGAGAGGCTGCAACTTGCACAGATCCAAATGTAAGGACTATGGACCTTTTGTGTAATAAATTATATGGTTACTGTATAAAGAAATTGGTGTTTTTTTGTAGCTTTAAAACGCCATACAAAAATAAATGTAGTTGGTACATGTTTATAAAATCAGTACACCAAATTTTAGCTTTTTAGGCCTCTTTCAGACGTTCAGATATTTCCAGTACTGGAAAACCCCATACCGGAGATATCCGTGTTTCCTTGTATGGCAACCATGTGCCGCATCAGGATCACATGTGCCGGTGCCTGGGAATCCCAAGCGCCGAGTGCTGAAGGCATCTCTCATCATTGTTCCCTGTCGGCGCTGCGATCAGCGCGAGCAAGGGACAATGATGAGAGTAGTATTCTGCTCCCACTGTCTCCAAATGTAAAAACAAGAATAAAATAAAAAAATCCTTATATTCACCTGTCCGAAGATTAAATAAGTGCTCCACGCTGTAATCCATCTTACCGGAAATTCTGCATCAGCGTACGCAGTGGCTTGAGGTGACCGCAAACGCTGAGGAGCAGAGGAGATTGACTCACTGTAGCAAGCGGACCAGTCAACTGCTTTGAGTTCACTGAGTGACAGGACACTGCTCACTGAGCTCAGCACAGTTCAGGGGCCCACTCGCTGCAGCGAGTCATTCTTCCCTGCTCCTCAGCGTATGCGATTGCCTGAAGTCACCGCGCATGTTGAGGCAGAAATGCAGGTCAGATGGATTATGGTGTGGCACACTTATTTAATCTTCGGACAGGTAAGTGTGACATGCAAAAGTAGTGCTGTTGCTTCAAAAGCATCCAGCAACTGTTACAAATAACACAAGCCCAGGAGACAGGAAGTGTTGTGCTTAAGAAAAATCCAGCAACTAGAGGGGTTAACACAGTCACAGGAGACAGGGAGTGTTTTAGCAGAGTCCCAGGGAGATTGTGGGGAACTTGTTATTGCAGTCTGGCTGAAGCCTAAGAGAAAAGTGGTGTGTTATCTGGATCTGACAGAAGGCAACTGAACAGGATTCAGATGAGGAGAGAAACTAAACATAGGTCAGATAAACTCCCTTAACTAACAGTGCAGAGTATTATTGGGCAGGAAGAAAATTACTGGAAGGAATTGTGTCACAGGGATCATCTCCCTCATCAGACCCCCCCCCCCGCTCCATCTCCATGCAGGATAAAGAATGCTGTGTACAATTGTGTCCCTGTGAAGGAAAAGCCTGTGGTTGTGTATGCATAGAAGTGTGCTGCTAAGAGATCTAATCTATGCTGAATTATGCTACTGAAGAGACTGTAATACTGTGCCTTGTGAAGAAACTACTATATTGTTACTGGAGCCGGCTACTCAAGAAACTCAGACCGTACTGTAATGAAGGTTGTTGCTGTAATATCCCTGAATTGCACTGGCCGTGCTTCAGATTAAATTCCACTGTTAAACTGTTGAAAAAGATACTTGTCAGATGTGTCTGGTCAGCAATTGAATCTATTGTGTGCCTGAGAGAAGCTGCAGCCTATGGACGTCCTGAGTAACGGTTCCCCCAGGATTCCAAAGAATTCATGAAACCTGTCTTGTCCTATCTGAACCTAGCGGCGCGCGTGTAACATTGGTGGCCCGTACAGGGAATCCTGAGCGGGAATTAGCGTGTAGAGGGAGAAGAGGAAAAGTGTCTGGAAAAACACAGCAGCACAGCACCTCAATTCAACTCTGCTACACCAGTTAAAGGGGACCAGCCCTAAATAAAACTCACTAGCAGCAATGGATGTGGAAATGCAAATGGACAGAATTAGTGAGCTGCTACTTCAGTTAACCTGTGAAGAATTGAGAACACTAGTAGAACATATAAAGATGTCAGAAAAACAGATTTCTAAAGCACACAACCGCAGGCAACTGTTAGCTGCCATTAATGCAAAAATGGATGAGCTGGGGGAAACAGAAGCTAAAGACGTCATGTGGACGTTCCTCCAAGAGCTAACACAGTTTCTAACCAGGTTGAAGTTGGAGGATGGAGGGGCGGCACCAATTACCAAAAGCGGGAATCTCCATCCGCAGTCAAAACTACAGGAATTAAAAGAACAATTCAAAGCCCGAACAACAGCCCTGCAGGAATCGACCAAAACCTCTGAATGGGTGACAGACTTAGACAGAACCTTTACCCTGCTCGGGTTAGATAAATCAGGGAGACAGTCCTCTCTAAAACCACAAATCACCATAAGGAAAGAATTCAAGATCCTGGGACAGATTGGAGAGTGTGAACAGAAAGAGAAACTGTCTTATATGAACTTGCTGCACCAGATCGATGCAGGCTTACAGAAAGGCTACCAGCCAGATGAGATCGTTGAGGGGTGGTGAAAGCGATCAGCCCAGGACTGAACCTCCGTAGTATGCTAGAAATGAAGAGTCTGTTAACATTGCAACAGCTGAAGATGATTCTAAAGGGCACTATAAAGAAGAGAGTACTTCAGAATTGTTCCACCCACTCATTAACCTCTCACAGAAAAATAATGAATCACCCCAAAGTTTCTTGTTCAGAGCAATTGAACTGAAGGATAAACTGCTGTTTGCATCCAGAGATGTAGAAGCGGAGGAGAAGTGTGATGCTGGACTAATCCAGAATAAGTTCTTGAGATCATTGGGAACGTGGTTAATGAGCAAAGACATCAAGTTACAGCTGAAACAGTACCTAGAAGATCCTGGCATTCTGGACAAAGTCCTAATTGAAAACATGAATGAGGCAGCTAGTTTGGAGTCAGAGAGCGAACAGAAGTTAAAGAAAGGCTCTGCTTCTAAAATCACCAAAGTGAGTCAGCTGAAGTTGGAGACCCCCGGTGGCCAAGCCAAAGATCATCATGGATACCCTCCAGTGCCACCTCCTAGAGGGAACCTTAAATCACCAACAAAAGAGAGGACCGCCAGTGCTGACTGGGAGGAAGTAATAGGAGAACTGCGAGCCAAGTTGATTGAGGTGAAAAAGTTGATTCGTTCCATGCCAGAACCTGTATCCCTCAGACCCAGGAGTGGGTTCCAAAACAGAAGGTACCCGACTTGTGAAGCGTGCCATTTATCAAATCAGCGTACGATGTGTGTCCACTGTCTAACATGTGGTGAGGAAGGACATTATGCCAAGGAACGCCAATGGTCATGGTCGTTTGGGTTAAAAGACAGGAGGTTACCAGTGCGGGGCGAATGGTAACCGCGACACGGAGGAGGCCTCAGAAGCAAATCCAAATCTCACCAAACCCAGAACGGCGCATGAGGTAAAACGGCTGTGTCGGTACTATCCCCAAGTGTGTTCTCGTCTACAACAGCTGCAAACGAGACAGGGGCATCAGTTACTCAATGCCCAGTGTGGAGGTCAAACAATGTACTCCTCGGAGGAAGATTCCTCGGTCAGTAAAGATAGCCTCATCAGACTAATCGGTGAAAGGTGCTTTATACCGTGCCAGCTAGATGAAATCCTAGTAAAAGCACTGTGGGACACGGGAGCCCAAGCGAGCCTTTTAAATGAAGAATGGAGAAGGCGCTACCTGCCACATACCTGCCTTCGGTTACTAAAGGAACTTTTAGGACCAGTGGAACTCCATGGCAAAGCTGTCAACCGGACCAAAATCCTTTTCATAGGCTGGGTGGAAGTGACTTTCCAACTGAGGGCCACAAAGAACAGCAACACCATTGAGTTTTTGTTACCTTTTCTCGTGACCAGTGATCAGAATGTGGCAGAGAACCCTATACTGGGTTATAGTGTAATCAGTGAGGTCATCACGAAACACAAGTCAGGGACGCTGGTGGTAGATGCAATTGCCACATCACTTGCCATACCAAACGCCGTGGTGGAAAATGTGATTCATAGAGTAAAGAATGCACAGAATACAATGACCTAAAATAAGTCAAGGTAGGCTGGCGCCCAACCATCATCCATGCAAACCAACTGGTGGAGGTGAGGTATGGAGTCCGGGTAGAACCGGGAAGAAAAGTCCAGAAAAGACTGTTCATGCCAAAAGACTCCTCAGAACATCCGGAAGGCCTAGTTCAAGGTGAGACTGTGCTTGCGATTCCTACTGGTGGGTTTGCTCGAGTGACCGTACCGGTGATGAATACTACGAAACACAAAATTAGACTGGATCCAAAGACTGTGTTAGGTCACATTGAAACTGATAAAACGGTATATCCAGCCAGTGTGAGACCCGCCCAGGGGTCTACCGTGAATTCGGTCTCCCCACCAAGAAACAGGAGTTGCCCCGGGGAGGAAATTGCACGACCCACCTCAGGGTCCTGGGATCCCCCAGGGTCCTGGGATCCCCCAGTATCCCTGGAACACTTGTGTGCTGAAGATATAGTGATAGCAAAACAGATGCTGAGAGAGAACAGTGTCATGCATTCTCTAAAGATGACTCTGATATAGGCTGTATCCCGTTGTTGTAATTGAAAATCAATTTGAATGACACGACCCCAGTAACCAGAAGTTACATGTCTGTGCCGAAACCATTACACCGTGAAATGAAACAGTATTTATAAGATCTAATCAACAGAGGTTGGGTCCAAAAATCGAAGTCGTCTTATTTCTCTCCTATTGTTTGTGTTAGGAAGTAGGACGGTACGTTGACACTCTGCTGTGCTTACCGGGAACTAAACCGAAAGTCAGCACCTGATCGGCACCCGATACCAAAGATTCAAGATAGGCTGTATAGCCTATCAGGAAGTACCTGGTTCTCTGTCTTCGATCAGGGTAAAGCATACCATCAAGGGTTTGTTGAAGAGTTCAGTAGACCCTTGACAGCATTCATCACACCGTGGGGGTTATATGAGTGAATCCGCATACCGTTTGGGCTCAATTCAGCTCCAGCAGAATTTCAGAGGAGCATGGAGACGTGTTTGGAAGGATTGAAGGACGATATCTATCAGCCGTACTTGGATGACAATGTGGTACACAGCAAAAACCTTCCGGGAGTATGTTGACCACGTGAGGACCGTATTACAGCGGTATCAACAACACGGAGTTAAGTTGACCCCAAAGAAGTGTGAACTGTTCAAAAGGCAAATCCGATTTCTAGGGAAAATTGTGTTTGGTGAAGGATATACCATGGACACAGCAGAAATCACTCTGGTACTGGCCTTAAAAGACAAGCGGCCCTCTAGTGTCGAGAAGTTGAGGCAGATCTTAGGATTCCTCTTCCACTATTGTACTTGCGTACGGAACTTCTTCAGGATTGCCGTCCCGCTTTACCTCCTCTTGGGGGGGATGACAGAGTCAACATCACCCATGGAGAAAAAGAAGAACGCGGGTAGGACCGGGCTTAAGAGAAACAATGCCAATTCGTCCCAACAGCCCATTCTATGGACAGCAGACCACCAGGAGGTATTGGAACAACTAGTAGACTACCTGGTAAAACCACCCATCTTGGGATATCCTGATTTCAACTTACCATTTGTTCTTCATTGACGCTTCTCAAGTTGAACTGGGAGCTGCCCTGTATCAGCATCAAGATGGAAAATTGAGAGTCATCGGTTATGGTTCTAGAATGTTGACTGACGCTGAGTAGAATTACCATCTACATTCTGGAAAATTGGAGTTCCTGGCATTGAAATGGGCTGTCTGTGAACAAATTAGAGATTATCTCTACTACAGCAAAGAGTTTGAGGTATACACTGACAACAACCCTTTGACCTATGTCCTCACTACAGCCAAACTGAATGCAACGGGTCAGAGATGGGTCGCTGAACTAGCTGACTTCAATTTCAGCATCAAGTACAGGCCAGGAAAATGCAATGCGGATGCTGATGGATTGTCGAACATGCCCTAGAGCCTGAGGAGTTCATGCAAGAATGCTCGGAGGAAGTCAATCTGGAAGCAATTGAGAGTGCTACCCAAGCAGTGCAAGCTTATCAGGAGGAAGACACACCATTGTGATGTCCGTTGACGGTGGAAACCACCATAAAAGCGAGAGAACAAGATCACCCCCTGTCCATTTAGCAAAAGGAAAAATCCGTAGAGCACAACGGGAAGATCAGATAGTTGGTGGAATACTACTTTATGTCGACCAAAATCAGTTTCCAAGTAAACGGGAGAGAGATCATGAGTCACCAGCAGTATCTGTTTTAGTTAAAGAATGGATGACGCTCTACCTCAGTGAAGACGGTATCCTGTATCATAAAGGAGGACAAAACCGGAAGTTTGTACTACCCAGAGTATTCCGTAGGTTGGTCTTCAAAGAACTCCATGAAAACATTGGACACCTGGGAGTGGAAAGGACAACCAACTTGATCCGTGCACTTTTCTTCTGGCCATACATGCAGAGAGATATTGAGAGGTACGTGACTGTCACGGGTGTGTCGCCACGAAGATCGTCACGATTACACAGCCTGACTTCTCGCAGCTGACTTTTTGGTGCTTTGTGTTTTTCGGCAGTGAGGGAGTTAATTCTCTCTCTCTCTCTGTGCTAGACGAGGTCCAGCCTCGCCCAGCTGCAATCAATGCTGCTGTAGTGAGACTCCTTCAAATGCCTGCTGGTCTGTTAGGGAAGTGTCGGTGAAAGCATTTCATGCAGACTAACAGAGCGGATCGTGGTTTTTGGAGTTTCAGAGATAAGTGTATTTGGAGAGTTTTTTCCCTTCCTCGCTTTATCATTTATCTCCTTTCCCGTTGGTGTTCCCTCTGTTGTAGTTGTGTAGTTTTTGTATGCAAGGTGGTTTTGGTTTTTCCCTTGTACTGTCTCGTTCGTCTAAGTACTGTGTGTGGGCATATTATTACTTGTCCCCTTTTGTTGTGATCGGGGTCCTTCTCAGGACTAGATTACTTAGGTGCAGGGATCCTCAGGAGGTAGGGGTTACGCTGGTGGCCTGGACCTCTGTACCTTTAACAGTACCTCCAGGTTGAGGGATTAGTCAGGGCCCCAGCTTAGGGTCAGCTTAGGCCCCCCTCCTCCAGTAGTCAGAGACAGCGTGACAGTGACCAGGGAGTGTGGGTGTCTGAAAGATAAACGTCCTAACACATCAACCCTGGCACCTATGAGCAACATCCAAACTATGTAAATGTTTGAGATGGTCTCAATAGACTTTCTACATCTCGAGACGTGCAAGGGTGGTTACGAATACATATTGGTGGTGATGGACAATTTTACTAGATTTGCCCAAGCATATGCCACCACCAATAAAGCTGGTTGAACAGAGGTAGAGAAGATCTTCAATGATTTTGCTTTGAGGTTTGGGTTCCCTACGAGGTTACACCATGACCAAGGAAGAGAATTTGAGAACCAGCTCTTTTCCAAGCTAGGAGAGTACTGTAGAATTCAGAGATCCCACACAACGCCCTATCACCCAGAGGATAATGGACAAGTGGAACGTTTTAACCGGACATTATTGTCTATTTTGCGCACTTTAACAGCTGACAAGAAGAAAGACTGGAAGAGTTCTCTTTCAAAAGTGGTTCATGCCTATAACTTTACAAAGAGCGATGCAACGGGTTAATCACCCTTCTTCCTATTGTATGGACGATCGCCAAGACTGCCAATCGACATCATGTTCGATATTCCGGTGTCAGAGACTTACAGAACGCATCCGGAATATGTTCGGAAATGGAAGGAACGGGTGGCAGCGGCACACAACATAGCGTCCAAAGTGGTTACGCAAGGACAGAGCAAAAGTAAGGAGTACTATGATCGAAACTGATATGGAGCAGAATTGGCACTGGGAAGTCGGGTGCTAGTCAAGAACGTACGTGAGAAAGGCAGTCCAGGAAAACTTTGTTCATACTGGGAAGACAAGGTGTATGTGGTCGTAAGGAGAAAAGCTGAGGTCAGCCCAGTGTATGAAATCCGATTGGAAACGGGAGACAAGAAAACCAGAATATTCCATCGCAATTTACTACTACCCTGTGATTATCTCCCACCACAACAAGACTTCCCGAAAGTAGACCGACATCTTCCGAGATTGACTAAGGCACCACCACAGACTGAAGCTCCGGAGGTGGATAGTGACCTTGAAAGTTCCGATGACTAACACACCACCGGTCCCTGAAGAGTCCGATCGACACTCAAGAGGAGCGGAATTACCAGACCATGCGGAAACAGGCTATTCAGGAGAAGTACGGGAACTTACAGAGGAAGCTCAGCTCCAAGAGCATCTGAGGAATCATGGGAAATTAGTGCGGCGGAAGAAACTCCTGTGACCAAAGAACCCGTGGTATCTGAGGAACAATCTACCAGGAGGTTGTCGACTTGAGAAGTGAGGCGGCCCATGATGGTGACGTATGAGACACTTGGTGAACCGAGTCAAGTGCCAAGGACTGTCGACTTGATACAGGTATCTCTGCCTACGGACCTGGTAAGCCCATTGGAGTGGTATTCACCACCGAGAGACAGTATGGAAGATGTTGCCTACTGGAAAGACTTGTTTTCATGCTTTGATTTTTCTTTAAAATACTTTGTAGAAATAAAGAACTGTTAAAGCCAAGTGACAGAGAGCTGGTTGAATGGTTGAAGACAAAGCTCCAGCTGAAGAGATGGTGATCTTTTTAATTGTGTTAATTGTTTATTTCTTACAGGCATCCTACAAGTAAAAGGTCGCTAGAATAGGTTGTTATAAATGTTTATAAATGTTATGCCAATTTGACAATGACAATTTGTATATAAAGTTACTCACCTTTCACCACTGTCTCAGAATTGGCCAGACCAATTAAGACTTATGTCGAGGACGACATTCAAAAAGGAGGGAAGAGTGTGACATGCCGAAGTAGTGCTGTTGCTTCAAAAGCATCCAGCAACTGTTACAAATAACACAAGCACAGGAGACAGGAAGTGTTGTGCTTCAGAAGCATCCAGCAACTAGAGGGGTTAGCACAGTCACAGGAGACTGGGAGTGTTTAGCAGAGCCCCAAGGGGATTGTGGGGAACTTGTTATAGTAGTCTGGCTGAAGCCTAAGAGAAAGGTGGTGTGTTATCTGGATCTGACAGAAGGCAATTGAACAGGATTCAGATCAGGAGAGAAACTAAACACCAGTCAGATAAACTCCCTGAACTAACAGTGTAGAGTATTATCGGGCAGGAAGATAAGGACTGGGAGGAATTGTGTCACAGGGATCATCTCCCTCATCAGACTTCCCCCCTCCCTCCATCTCCATGTAGGATAAAGAATGCTGTGTACGATTGTGTCCTTGTGAAGGAAAAGCTTGTGGTTGTGTATACTTAGAAGTGTGCTGCTAAGAGATCTAATCTATGCTGAAATATGTTACTGAAGAGACTGTAATACTGTGCCTTGTGAAGAAACTACTGTATTGTTACTGGAGCCGGTTGCTCAAGAAACTCAGACTGTACTGTAATGAAGATTGTTGCTGTAATATCCCTGAATTGCACTGGCCGTGCTTCAGATTAAATTCCACTGTTAAACTGTTGAAAAAGACTCTTGTCAGATGTGTCTGGTCAGCAATTGAATCTATTGTGTGCCTGAGAGAAGCTGCAGCCTATGGACGTCCTGAGTAATGGTTCCCCCAGGATTCCAAAGAATTCGTGAAGCCTGTCTTGTCCTATCTGAACCTAGCGGCGCGCGTGTAACATGAGTATATTGATTTTTTTTTTATATATTCTTATTTTTACACTTGGAGACAGCGGGAGCAGAATACAGTTTAAAAAAATGTCTTAAGTTGAAAAAAAAAAATCATATTATTTATATGTTGTTGCGTCTCGAGAGGTACTCAGTAGTATTGAGCGAACGTGCTCAGATAACATGCTATCTGAGCATGCTCGATCTTATCCGAGCATCTTCGGCGTGCTCGGCTAATATGTTTAACTCCCTGTGGCTGCATGTTTTGCGGTGGTAGACAGACCCAACACATGCGGGGATTGGCTAACAAACTGGCAATCCCCTCATATGTTGCATCTGTATGCTGCTGCAAAACATGCAGCCGCAGGGAGTCAAACATATTTGCCGAGCACGCCGAAGATACTCGGATAACACTTGAGCATGCTCGGATAGCACGTTACCCGAGCACGTTTGCTCAACGCTAATACTCAGCTCAGGAAATAGGAGCCTATGCTTTCTACTGCATTTGTACCCAGCTCTAGGTGCATGCTGGGCAGGATCTGTGCACTCCTGTCTACTTCGCTGAGCACTTCTTTAGGCATTTTTGAGCCATCAGTGAGGGACTCAGGACCCAGACCTTCATCAACCTACTTGCAGTTAACAACATATAAAAAATATATAATTTTTTTTTTAACTAAGGATATTTTTGAAAACCAGTAAAATACGTAAATAACTGTATAAATTTGATGTCTCCATAGTCATATTGACCTGGAGAGTTATGTTGCCTGGTCAAATTTACTGCACATTGAGTTCCGACAAAAAAAAACAAAATAATGGCGGAATTACGCTAAAAGCTAAAATAGAAAAATATTCCTAATTCTCTATTGGCACAGTTATGATTAATGATCCATATGCAACAATTACATATTTATGGTCAGCCATGCTTAAAATTTCATACATATATATTGTTGCTTGCAAGATTAGGTCTATTTCCATATGTAACAAAATGTGTTTTCATATTTTGGTTCATTTAAAACATTCTAAGAAAAAAATGGCCTAGAAACCAAGAAGATAACCAATGAAAGCTCAGCTTTAACTAACTACAATACTCTCTAAAAATGAAAGCTGCACTGTGATTAGCTGCTATGGGCACGTCAGTCATCCTTTTAACATGGCATACTGTTATCAATTGTGTCCCATGGTATTGATATTAGATGTTCCATAGCTTTATGTTATCTGGTCATGTTGTGCTCTTATATTAAACAACTATTATCTTTTTACAGAAACAAACAGGTATCCTTGCTAAACGAGAAAGGATTCTGTAAACCAATTATCCTCCGCCACTATGAAAGTACTAAAAAAGATCCCACAAAGCAAAAGAAGCATATGAAGTCTCCAGCTGTGCTGACAAATGGAAAGCCACATATTCCAGACAGCATACGGGAAAACTCTTCTCTGCGCAAACTTCATTATGCCCTCATTGATGGTTCTGCAATGGTTTAATATCCTCTCAATGTGCACACTGTGTTCTGATGAACAATTTGCAAGATTTTATTTCTAAAATTATTATAAAAATATATATAGAAGTAAAGGACACTACATTTTAGCAGAGTACAGCTGAAGTGACAAGTGCGTAAAGGCTGGTCCTTGAACACATATCTTGTATAGTAATACTAGTGAAAGGTCCTGCCGCATACCAAAGATTCCCATTACAGACAAACCTTTGCACACCTACCCACAATTATAGCATAGATTTATCGTAGCACATATGGCATGTATCATGATCATAATAACATTTTATTATATGACGTTTTCCCTAACTCACAATCTAATTATCCTTCTGGACATCTGGCTGTGTGTCATAGCCATTCTGGATTATCATGCGGAGGGTTTTATACTAATATATTTTCCCCGGAGCAGAGCATGCTGGGCACATTCACTCCATTTGGACATGGCAGCATTCATTCTCCTGAGAGGTTAGTCCTGGAGTAATTAGAATATATAAGGCAGATATTCCTGAGTAAATCTGTTAAACTAGTGAATTGACTCATTCAGTAATCCTCCATGGTTTCTTTAGATATTAATAATGCTAGATTGCATATTGCGTATCAACTTGTCTTCATACTGCAGTTATATCATTTTATACCTATCTTTTTCAGCTATTGTATTTTTTATGTGACCACATGTCACTTTTATTATTATAGCAATGTTTTTCTACTGCATTACAACCAAGTTGGAGGAGTATTGACTAATAAAGAAGGAGATAAAATAAAGGAATGGACCTGGCCAAAAAAAGGCAAACTGTCCGATCCCTTTACAGTGCAGGTAATATGACCAATGAAAATAAGGTAATTCATTCCTAAAATAAGCAACAGTCCAACATTGCCTTTATGTTCCCCCATAGATCTGAGCTGATAGCTGAGGCAGGGAGCAGCAGGAAACCGGTGATCAGATGATCATTTTGGGAACACAACACAAGGCATTCTCTAAAGTGAAAAATTATTGTAAAATAAATAGCCTTAGCATTGTATAAAGTGTACCCAATGATAAATGCTATAAGAACTAGACACTTAATTATTATTTTGTGGACAACTATGTTTTTTCTCCTTTTTTATCTCTTTACAACCCGCAAAGCAAAAATATATGTATATATGTTCATGTTATATAAATATTTATTTCTTTATTTTTGCACTCCTCATGTGAGTACCTTTTGTCTTCCTATTTAGGTTAATGAACAAGTTTCTGTTAAAGTTGCTGGCCAGTACGCCATTAGCTTGACTTTCCGATGGCAGCAAGAATTGGTTCGTTTATCTCTCTCACCAATCTTGGACTTTCCTCCTCCACAGATTGAAGATTTGGTAAGCCTATATAAATATAGGAGGATACTCTTTATAATAATTTTTGGCACAGTGGTTGAGATATTGCATAGTACACTCTTTGTTATAGGGCCAGATTATGACAAGTGAGAACTTTTCCTCAAAAACCGCAAGAGAAATGGCCAAAGCCAACAAAAAGAAAGCAAAAGAAAAGGATACAAAGAGGAGTCCAAAGAAAACTGTAAGCAAAATTATGATTTCTTATGTATACTTGAGTTTTCTAGCTCCATGGCATTGACTTTATTGACATTTTAGCTACTATAATTATGTCAGCACATTTGTTTTGAGCCATCAGCATACAGTGGATTAATGGCTGACAACTGTGAAAAGACTCAAGTTTTCTTATAACATTTCTCCTGCATCTTCATTTTTATGTGTGTGTAAGTAGCCCCTTTGCCTTAAAAAAGGCAAATGGGGCACTATTTTAGATTTGTGTCCAGAGTCTTTAAAGAGTAAGAAAAATGTTAACAATAAAGATGATTGAATCTTTTGAAATTTTAATTTGCCAGGTTCTGCAAAGTTTTCCCAAAAATTTAATTTGTTCTGAGCTCTGACGTACCTTCACTATTCTAAAATGATTGCTGCATTCCCTGCTTAGGCTTTTATACAAACTATGATAGTCTCTCCTGATTGGCTATTTTATACCATGTGATGTGATATCTGCAAGGCATTATGGATAAGCCCATGTGGTCAAGCCTAAAATCATACTAGCCTTTTGTGACTGATGCAGTCTTCTGCAATGTGTAAAAAAAGTGATGGGATTTATTTGGCAATTCGCATGAATCGAATCGCAAACCTTTCAAATTTGCTAGGAAATGGAAACTTCATAAAATTTACCTCTAAATCAATTTGCCTCGATTTTGATACGATCATCTCTATTTAATAGTTTTTTATATATATTTTAGGCACTTTGCCTGTAGAATGGTGGAGGTCCGGTCCTGAGACTCCCACTGATCACTCAAAAGATTGCTGAGAAGTGCACAGCTTGGGAGGCAGGAGTGCAGTGCTCCTGGCTGATACAAAGTGCAATATAGATTGCACGGGCAATGCATCATATGCACCTCCCCTTTGGTAAAGATGGTAAAGACCATAAAAAATAGTACTAAATAAAAAAGCCCATATCTCTGGAACCGTATGGAAAATTTCTAAAAACAAAAAACGGGATACTTGGGGGGAGGAGAGGAAATAAAATAAGAGCAAAAACTGCCCACTTTTGATCTGATGACAGGTCCTCCTTAAACATTAGGTAATTTTCTAATGACACATTCCCTTTAAGAATGATAATTTATTAACCTCATTGCCAGTTCAAATATTAATTATAGAGATGAGCGTTGTTCGACTCGAACTGTTCGCCAATCTCAAATTCGAGCTGTTTTGGGCGGTGTTCGAGCCGTTCGGCGAACACGAACGATTTGAGAAAAATTCGGCTGTTCGAGGTTATGTTCGATAACTGTTCGTGCACCAAAATCATAACTGGATTTTTTCTCAGTAATGATGAAAATTAATGTTAATACGCAGTTTGAGTGTACAGCGGGGCGGGGGGAGGGGCAGGGGATGGATCTCTGCAGGAACAATGAAGATCTCCATTTTTTTTTCTCTTTCCCGCATTTGCAGTGGGGAGGTGCAATCTGTCAGCCTATCACCAGCGCACACACGGAGCGAAGTGCTTTTTTTCACACAAGCAAGGGCATGTGTCATTGGCAGTGTATGTCACATGTCCTTGCCCTATAAGACCAAGCCATTTTCCCCGTCGCCACCATTTTCTCACTGCTGCAGCTGCGTGTTAGACGGCACCGCTGTTGCTGTGTGCGCTATACCTTGTTAATTTCAAGCCAATTTTCGCACAAATATACAGATAGCTTGGGAGTAGGGAATAGTTATGATTGCAGTCCTTTTAAGGACTAGGTTACAGCATTTCCTACGACTTTTATCAGGGAGGTCTGTGCTCTTAAATAGATAGGTTGTGGGAGTAAAGACTAATTGTAATTGGAGTCCTTTTCAGGACTAGGTTACATCAGTTCCTATCAGTTTTTGCCAGGCAGGTCTGTGCCAGTGCTGTGCAAGTTTTTTTCACAGCATTTGGCTGAATCTAGCAAAGCTAATCCTTTTTTGGCCTATTGCAGAGTGTGTTAGTCAGTGGAGTAGCCTATCTGTGTTGCAAGATATACCACCTGTGTATAGAATACCAATTTTTTTACTGCACCTAGTGAAGTAAAATCTTTTAGGCATAGCATCATTCTATTAGTCCATCTATACTGACCTCCATCAGGTTGCAAATTGAATATAATTTTTTTCTGCATCTAGCTCTGAAAAAATATTTGGGCTTCTAGCAGTGTGTGGGACTTGTTCTATTAGTCCATCTATACTGACCTCCATCAGGTTGCAAACTGAATATAATTTTTTTCTGCATCTAGCTCTGAAAAAATATTTGGCCTTCTAGCAGTGTGTGGGACTTGTTCTATTAGTCCATCTATACTGACCTCCATCACGCTGCAAATTCAAAATAATTTTTTTCTGCATCTAGCTCTGAAAAAATATTTGGCCTTCTAGCAGTGTGTGGGACTTGTTCTATTAGTCCATCTATACTGACCTCCATCAGGTTGCAAACTGAATATAATTTTTTTCTGCATCTAGCTCTGAAAAAATATTTGGGCTTCTAGCTGTGTGTGGGACTTGTTCTATTAGTCCATCTATACTGACCTCCATCAGGTTGCAAACTGAATATAATTTTTTTCTGCATCTAGCTCTGAAAAAATATTTGGCCTTCTAGCAGTGTGTGGGACTTTCTCTATTAGTCCATCTATACTGACCTCCATCAGGCTGCAAATTAAAAATAATTTTTATCTGCATCTACCTCTGAAAAAATATTTGGCCTTCTAGCTGTGTGTGGGACTTGTTCTATTAGTCCACCTATACTGACCTCCATCAGGTTGCAAACTGAATATAATTTTTTTCTGCATCTAGCTCTGAAAAAATATTTGGCCTTCTAGCAGTGTGTGGGACTTTCTCTATTAGTCCATCTATACTGACCTCCATCAGGCTGCAAACTGAATACAATTTTTTTCTGCATCTACCTCTAAAAAAATATTTGGGCTTCTAGCTGTGTGTGGGACTTGTTCTATTAGTCCATCTATACTGACCTCCATCAGGTTGCAAATTGAATATAATTTTTTTTCTGCATCTAACCCAGCCAATAGTTTTGGCCTAATACCACAGTTTGGCCACTCAGCTCTGCTCGGTTCCCATCCATTGTTTTTTTGTGCAAACAACTCCAGAGTTGTGAATTAGTTAACCACCAAAATGAGTGGAAAAAGGCCTGCTGCTGGTGGAAAGGGGAATAGGCGTGTTGGGAAGGGGAAAAAAGGTTGTGTCCGTGGGGTAGGTGTTAAAGCAACAGTAACATCTGCAGAAGAAAGACCATCTTCCAGCCAAACTAAAATGTCTACTTCTTTTAGCGGACAATGTGATAAGATCCCTTTCTTACGGCCACGCCAATCGCTACAAATTCCAGATGAGGCACAAAAACAGCAGGTGCTTCAACGGATATCAAGTGCTCCTTTAAGTGGGCTCTCCTCCACATCAACTTCAACATCACAAATACTCCAGTCCTCAAAGGTGTCACCCCAATCGCACTTGCTTCCTCACAGCTCCCAAATCTCCAGCTGCCCGTCTGAGTATGAGGTAGAACAGATGGTTGAGTCTGCAGAGCTGTTTACTCATACTATAGCCTGGGAATCAGAGGTCGACTCCAGCGCTTCTGTGAATCCAGACGAGGAAATGATCTGCACTGATGCCCAGAATCTTTGAGTCGGATCCAGGACCAGACGCAGAAGGTTCTGACCATAATGTAGACCCTCATTCCCAAACTGTAACTCCTGTTGGTGGAGACAATGAGGAAGACGATGATGAGACTCAAATACCTGATTGGAGCGACAACTTTAGTTTTTTGTCAGGGCAGGAACAGGTTGGCTCTGAGGACGACGGGTGTGATAACGCACAGGGTGATGATGATGAGGTTGGAGATCCCACTTACTGTCAACCCACAGTCAGCCAAGAGATGAGGTCAGCAGAGGAGGTGGAGGAAGATGCTAGTGACGACGAGGTCAGGTTGCGCCTTCCTGGACAGAGACGTAGTACTGGAAGCACGTCAACAACTGCATCCTCAAACACAACTCTGCCTCTCACCACAAGTCGTGGTGGCTCTTCAGGTCGCATGGGTGCTAAGCCTTGCATAGCCTGGGCATTTTTTCAGATCGATAAAGATGACCCAACTCGTGTTATCTGTAACATTTGTCAGCAAAAGCTAAGTAGAGGCCAAAAAATACATAGTTTGAGTACTTCATGCATGAACCGGCACATGGACATGAAGCATAAGTTGCAGTGGGAAGCTCAGTGTGCTACAATGCGGCCTAGCCGGCCGGGCCAACCACCGTCTGCCATATCTTGTGCATCCGCGGCCTCTTCTTGATCCAAAGGTGGTGCTAACATGTCCGCCTGCATCTTCCTCACAGACCGGCAGTTTGCCGGGGACACCCTTATCAACCCCGTCTAAGCACAATAGCCAGCCCTCGGTCCCTCAGATGTGGACAAGTAAAAGACCATTTCCTCCTAGCCATGAGAAAGCTAAGAGGTTGAATTTCACCATCTGCAAGCTCTTGGCTACAGAAATGCTGCCTTTCCGCCTGGTGGACACAGAGGATTTTCGAGACCTTATGTCCGTCGCAGTGCCCCAGTATCAGATGCCCAGTCGGCACTACTTCTCAAAGAAAGGTGTGCCTGCGCTCCACCAGCATGTCGCACACAACATCACCGCTTCTTTGAGAAACTCTGTGTGTGACAGGGTGCATTTCACCACAGACACTTGGACGAGTAGGCATGGACAGGGGCGTTACATGTCGCTGACTGGGCACTGGGTAACTATGGTGACAGCAGGACAAGGGGCTGCTGTCCAAGTCTTGCCGTCCCCACGAGTTGTGCGTCAATCCTCTTTATGTCAAAGTTCCTCCACTGTTTCTGCCTCCTCAACCTCCTCTCGGTCTTCCACCTGCACCCAAAGCCTGTCTGGTCATGCCACAAGCTTTCTAACTGCGCAGAAGGGATCCTGCACACCTGCTTACTATGCTGGCAGTAGGGCTCAACGTCATCAGGCGGTTTTTACTTTGAAATGTCTGGGAAATGTGAGTCACACAGCTGAGGAGTTGTGGTCAGCTCTGGAGAACCAATTTCATGAATGGTTGTCTCCACTGGACCTGAAACCAGGGAAGGCCGTGTGCGACAATGCTGCAAACCTGGGTGCGGCCCTTCGCCGGGGCAATGTCACACACGTGCCTTGTATGGCTCACGTGTTGAAGCTGGTTGTCCAGCAATTTTTAGCCCACTATCCCAGACTAGATGGCCTTCTGCAGAGGGCACGGTCGCTGTGTGCTCACTTCCGCCGTTCGCATCCCGCAGCTCAGCGACTTACATCTCTACAGAAATCGTTGGGCCTGCCACTTCACCGGATAAAATGCGATGTGCCTACCCGGTGGAATTCAACTCTGCACATGTTGCAGCGACTGTGGCAGCACCGACAAGCCCTGGTGCAATACGTTCTGACGTATAGCCTGGGCCAACGAGATCCAGAGGTGGGGCAAATCAAGCTGGAGGAGTGGTCTCAGATCAGGGACCTATGCACCCTTCTGCACAGTTTTGAAATGGCGACGAAGATGTTTAGTGCTGACGATGCCATTATCAGCATGACTATTCCGGTGATTTACATGCTGGAGCACATGTTAAACAGAATTCGGAGTCAGGTGGTGGCACAAGAGGAGGTGGAGGAAGTAGAGGAGGAGGAGTTGTATGCGGAAGGGCTAACATCTGCAAGGTCCAGACGGTCGGCAGCACCAAGGCGGCAGGCATGTGAGGGTGGGGGAGATGGTTTTACCAGGGCGCATGGTAGCAGCCAAACTAGTGAGGAAGGTGCAGGAGCCCAGGAAGAAGTGGAGGACGAACTGATGGAAGACTCATCAGATGAGGGAGACCTTGATCACATTTCTGTTGTGCGAGGTTGGGGGGAGAGGACAGAGGAAGGAAGCATGATTGTTACCTCGCCACCAACACAACAGGGACTTGGTGCTCCTGGATGCGCAACACACATTAGTGCCTTCTTGCTGCACTACCTGCAACATGACCCTCGAATTGTGAGAATTAGAAATAATCCTGACTACTGGGTTGCCACACTGTTAGATCCCCGGTACAAAAGTAAATTTGCAGAAATTATTCCTGCCATAGAAAGGGATGCACGCATGCAGGAGTATCAGCAGAGACTGTTGCAGAATCTTACATGTGCTTTTCCACAAAACACCAGTGGTGCACGTAGTGAATCTCACAGTTCCAACTTGCCAACCGTGGGACCGTCAAGTGTTCAGCACTCAAACCGTAACAGAACCACAGTATCTGCTGGTAACATCAATTTTGCGGAATCATTTCACCACTTTTTTAGCCCATCCTTTGCAAGGCCACAGGAGACAAGAAGTCTGACACATAGTCAACGCCTAGAGACGATGGTACAGGAGTATCTCCAAGTAAACATTGAAGCCATGACTGTGTCACTGGACCCTTGCTCTTTTTGGGCTTCCAATCTGGATAAATGGCCGGAGCTAGCCACTTACGCCTTGGAGATCTTGTCATGCCCCGCAGCCAGCGTTCTGTCTGAACGTGTGTTCAGCGCTGCTGGTGGTGTGCTGACAGATAAGCGCACGCGGCTCTCCACTGATAATGTAGACAGACTCACGTTCATAAAGATGAACAAATCATGGATCCGAAACGACTTTTCTACCCCTGTGTCATCCTGGGGAGAGTAAAAGCTTGATGATTGGTGAAAATCACCCTACCAACCGTTTTAAGCTTTCAAATTACTAATCATGTTTATCTGTATCTTGGCTGGAAAATAATTTGGGCTTTGTAGCAGTGTGCAGCACTGATTCTATTAGGCCATCTATAATAAGCTCCACCAGATTTAAAATTACTAATCATGTTTATCTGTATCTTGACTGGAAAATAATTTGGGCTTTGTAGCAGTGTGCAGCACTGATCCTATTAGGCCATCTATACTAAGCTCCACCAGATTTAAAATTAATAATAATTTTTAGCTGCATCTAGCCCGGAAAATAATTTTGGGGCTCCGAGATGCGCAAGACACATAAGTGCCTTCTTGCTGCACTACCTGCAACATGACCCTCATATTGTCAGAATTCGAAGTAATCATGACTACTGGGTTGCCACACTCTTAGATCCCCCAAACTTTTCGATCAACCATTTCATTTTAATAAAGACCAAAAAAATGGTCATTTTTGAAATTATAAGCATTAGCAGGTTATTAGAAACTAAAATCAAACAGTTTTCAACTCAAAACTTTATTCTAGGTGATGTTACATTTTCACATAGGACCCCTTGTTCGAAAGGAGCTTCTGAACTCTCTCGTCCATTGAATTTGTCAGGTTTTGGATGGTTTCTGCTTCAATTGTTTTGCATGAGGACAGAATACCCTCCCAGAGCTGTTGCTTAGATGTGAACTGCCTCCCGCCATCATAGACACTCCTTTTGATGATGCTCCAGAGGTTCTGAATGGGGTAGAGGTCAGGGGAGCATGGGTGTCACACCATAAGTTTGTCCCCTTTTATGCCCATATCAGCCAGAGATGCAGATGTTTTATGTGCAGCATGAGATGGTGCATTATCATGCAAAAAAATGATCTTGCTGTGAAATACACGGTTCTTCTTCTTGAACCATGGCAGGAAGTGCTGTTTGAGAAAATCCACATACATTATGGAGTTCATCTTTAGCGCCTTCAGGGATCCTAAAGGGGCCGACAATCTCTCTCCCCATGATTCCAGCCCAAAACATTACTCCACCTCCTCCTTGTTGGCGCTGTAGCCGTGTTTGCGTGGGGTGTCCATCAACCAGCCATCCTCCACTCCATCCATCTGGACCATCGAGCGCTGCACGGCACTCATCCGTGAACAAAACAGTTTTGAAATCAGTCTTCATGTAATGTTTGGCCCACTGGAGCCGTTTCTGCTTGTGTGAAGTGGATAGAGGAGGTCGACAGGATGGCGTATGCACAGCTGCAAACCTCTGAAGGACCCTGCATCTTGTTGTTCGGGGGACGTTGGAGGCACCAGCAGCTTCAAAAACTTGTCTGCTGCTATGACAAGGCTTTTTTGCCGCTGCTCTTTTAACCTGACGTAATTGCCTGTAGGAAAGAGTCCTCAATTTGCCCTTATCAGCACGCACACGTGTGTACTGTGAATCAGCTACATACTTCTTGATTGCCAAGACACTTCATCCTGATCATCACACAATGTTGATTGTAGTCATGCCTTGACCTAAACACTCCACAATTTGTTGCTTCTCAGCAGCTGACACATCCTTTTTCTTTCCCATTTTGGCAGAAAATGTAGGCTGCTTAATAATGTGAGACAGCCTTCTTAAGTAGTCTTGCCTTTCATTGGACACACCTGCCAAACTAATTAGCACAGGTGTCTGCAATTGCTTACAGTGATATAAAGAGCCCTGACACACATCACCATCAATGAGTTTAACTGACAAACAAACAAATTCTTACCTTATCACTCCTAAACACTTTTTGCATAATAATTTGGAACACAGTGTACATGTGCTTTTCCACAAAACACCAGTGGTTCACGTAGTGAATCTTACAGTTCTAACTTGCCAACCGTGGTCTGTATGGAGTTGTTCAATAAAGGGCCCAAAATTAAGATAACATAGATGGGAGAGGTTTCTATGAATAGGAATTCCTAAGTATTTGATACCCTGTGAGGGCCAGGCAAAGGGAAAGTTGGACTGGATGGAATCCTATATGGATTTGGGGAGGGAGACATCGAGGGCCTCAGACTTCGCTGCATTGATTTTAAAATTTGACCATGTAACAAAGTGATCTATTTCAGCCATAACAGCATGGATGGATATATGTGATTGAGTGATATATACTAGGACATCATCAGCAAATATAGAGCACTTGTACTCGGTGCCTCCCACCTCAATCCACCTAATATTGGGGTTATGGCGAATTGATGAGAGCAGGTGCTCCGTCACTAGGATGTATAAGAGAGGGGACAGAGGACATCCCTGCCTTGTCCCATTGGTGATTGTGAAAGGTGATGAAAATGTTCTGATGCACCCCCTGGGCCTTGGGACACCCGGAGCCGGACCCTTTTTGGTGGATGCTGGTGGTTGTAGTCTTCGTGGTGGCGACCCGGTTCCGTGGCTCAGGGTGGTCAAACCAGTGGCGGAACTATTTATGTGGTTTTGATGTTTAAATGTCCGACTACGCCACCCGTGGATTGCGGTCAGAGTGAACCGCCGCTGCAGGGCAGACCGCTGAGGCTGGTGTTGTGGGTGCAGCAGAGCGTAGCATAACTCCCCACGGGAGGAGTATAGCCTCAGGGCAGTGTATGCGGAGGATGGGGGTGATGGTGCAGGGCAGCAGCAGTAACGACACGGAGTCAGTGATGCAGTCCAGGGCCTTTACTCACAGTTCTTATTATCCAGACCACGTCTGCAGGTAACGGCTGCCCACGTCGTACTGTGCTCACCAGGTGAGGGGCTCAGACAACTCCCAGATAACTTTGGAGCGCTTCACAGGACCCCCTTTGTGTGTCCTTTGTCTGGCCTTTCTTACCAACCCTTCTGTCCGGGCTGCCTCGGGCCTCCTCTTGGTAAACTTGGCGCCAGTTTCCCTGACCCTATGTGGTGCCTTCCTAGCGGGTGTAGCGAGGGGCTGCGCCACATAAAATGTCACAGCCTCCGGTTTCTAGCTGAGGGTCGTTTCCTGCCTCCACTAGTTTCGGGGACCGGTCTCCCCCTTTGGCCTGACCCCTCCACGCAGGTGGATTCGGGCGTGCGGTGGCGACTCGCCCGTCCGCACCCCTGGGATCCCTTCATTCCTCGTTCCTGGAGCCTTCTCCGCTCCTCTTCCTTCCTTCTCCCTCTTCCAGGCCTGGGCCTCTGTTACTAGGCCCGCCTCCGGAGCAGAGCTCATGCAGAGCCCCTGCTCCCTGCCACTTCTGCTCAGACTTCTCTGCACTGAACTAAGATGGTGCCCACCTTTTATACTCCCTTCTCAATGCACCCAGGAACTGCTTCCTCCCTGCTCCTGCACTACAGGGTTCCCCTTCCTCAGTGTTCCCTCCCCCACTCCAGCCAGGGACAGGGACTGTCGTGCTCATCTCAGAGGCATATTGGTCGCCCTGCCCCACGGCAATGTGGTGTAATGCATGCAGGTGTCGGGTCCTGATCCACACTCCATCCTTACCTGAGAGTGAGATATCACACCTCTGGGTGAGGTGCAATACCTCTGTAGCAACAGAGCCCTCAGGGTGCTACAGTTCCATTTATCTTCAGCCTAGGTGACGTATTGTGATACAGGGCCGTGATTTTGGCTATAAAAGGGTCCCCTAGACCCCTACCCCAAGCTTTTTAAGTGAATCATATATGTTGTGCCAGGAGACTCTATGGAATGCTTTCTCAGCATCCAACGAGAGTATCTAATTACAAATTTTTAACTGCATCTAGCCCAGGAAATACTTTGTGCCTAGTAGCAGTGTCTGCTAGTCAGCGGATTATCCCGGCTGTTAAGCAAGCTTCACCACCTGTAGTTTGGACACTTAATTTTTTCAAAGGAAATGCTTCGGGACCACGGGATACTCAGTGAAGAGCATCAGGAGGCACCCCAAGGCATAGGGGCTGGGACTGGCAGTAGGATGCCTTGCGGTGGACAGCCGAGCTCGATCCTTATAAAAGCTTTTTAACTGCAGCAGCTTTAGTGGACGCTACTGGAGCTGGAATTACGCGGTTGCTGGCATGAGACTTGCCCTCCAATAGATCCTTGTAAATGGATTTAAAGTGTATTCATTCAAATTAGAGAGACAATTTAAATTAAAAAGCTTAGAGCTGCCTCCACCACAGGGGGGCTCGCTCGACCCACCAGCGGACAGGCACCAGTATTGGGAGAGGGGGCTGGCCGTCGGGGTTCACCGCGGCTCTGGCACAAACCCGGCGACACGGAGGTGGCACGGGCAGGAGCGGACTGGCCGTGTCGGCTTCTCACTTTTTGGATTTTAGAAGGGCATGACATGCCTATATCTGTGTCTCCCCCTCCTTTTACTCCTCCACCTCTTTTCTTTTCGCATGACTATATGTACTTGTCACTTTTCCATGTGTTAGTTGTGTCTTCTGAGCAGTTTGTCAGCTTTTGGACACCCTTGAAGGTGTTTTCTATGTGTTTTTGTTTGCCTGCCATTGGTTTTAACGGTGTTCGAAGGTGTTCGACGAACAGTTCGACGAACAGTTCGGCGAACACACGGGTGTTCGACGAACCGAACCGAACTCGAACACTACGGGGGTGGCTCAACACTAATTAATTATACCAGATAGCATGGCATAAAATGAAATAATTATTTTTTATATTTAAATTTTTCATACATGATTCAAGAATAGAAGATTGTTAGGTGTTAGATGACTATGCGGGGAAGGGTATAATCTATATTCTGAAATAATGATTACCCCTATGTCACCTTCTGCTTCACAGATGTATGTGTCTTTGTTTTCACAGCAGATACCATTACTGACTCTTTCTTCTTGTGGGATACATTATTGATGACAGCTTTGTTGCTAATCGTTGTCATATACCCTAATACAAGTCATCTTCATGGTACAAGTTACATCTGAAAGCCCCACTTTTGGCTCTGACATCCTGTTGCAGACCACTTTCCCAGGTGTCATTACAATACCGTGTTAGAACTTTATCCCCTAAGATCTGACACTGTTACTCTCTGGGGTTCATACGGCATAGTTTATATACTAGTGAAGAGCCAAAGATTGCAGAAAGTGCACAAAGATGATAACAACAAACAGAACTTTCTTACAAACAGAGGTGTATCTAGGTCTTCCAGCACCCGGGGCAAGAATTCAGTTTGGCGGTGCCCCCCCCACACACACACACACACCTCCCCCAGCTCATATGCGATTTGAACACTAAAGCCACGGCCCCACTATCAGTATTTTGTCAGTATTCGGTCAGTATTTTTTCTCAGGAGTGGGAGCCATAACCAGGAGTGGGTGATAAATGCAGAATTAGTGACTTGTTTCTATTATACCTTTTCTCTGATTGTTCCTCACCTGGTTTTGGCTCCCACTCCTGAGAAAAATACTGACCGAATACTGACCAAATACTGATAGTGGGGCTGTGGCCTTAGTCACATGCCGACGAGCTGCTCTTCCTAATTCTCTCTGAGAGAAGCAGGAAGAAAAGCTCGCTGTCACGTGACCATAAATATGAAAATCGCACGTGAGTGAAGGAGCCATGTGATGACTGATGGAACCTGCAAGCAGAGCTGAATCCTGACAGTGAGTATATTACACGTTGTTAGGATTGGCTACAGGGCTTTATTTTATAATTAAAGGGCTCGTTGAGGTTTGAGATGAACGTCTGCAGTCACTGTATGTGACTGCAGGCTTCTGAATTCTCACAGCACATGCACTGCACACTTTTAGGATTCTCCCTTGCTGTGGCAAGAGTGGACGGTCATGTGAGCCCAAGTATGAGATTTGTATACTTCTGGACACATAACGACTAGACATGTCCGGCCTCGCTCAATTCATTTTCATTGAGTGAGGCCACGCATGTCCAGTCAGCACATGACTGCATGTATGTAAACTGCCCGCACCAGAGAATCTTGACAGTGTGCAGTGCGCACTGTGAGAATTCAGAAGTCTGCAGTCACATAGAATGATTGCAGACTTATCATAAACGTGGACAACGTCTTTAATGCTCCTAACATAAATAAAAATATAAAAATGTCAGCATCATAAAAAACATTTACATCCAGGTACCTTATAGATGACGTTGTCTCCGGAGTCGTTCTTTCTTTTCTTCCCCTTGTCCAGTCTCCATGATGAGTTTTCTCATCCACAGCTCGTCTCTGCAGACTTCTTTTTTCTCCGGCCTTCTGCAGCACATCCCCACACGATGCCCTGAAAGATAGCAGTGTCATTATAATGCTCTTGAATAAAAATATCTGCCCTATGCTGAGCCCCTGAATATATAATTGTCCCTCACTATATTCCCTGCACAAAATATCACCCCCATACTGTCCCTCTTATGGTACATGCCCTCCACACTGCCCTTTCCTTTCCATACTGGGCCCCCTCTTCACCCCTCTGTCCTCACACTGTATCCCCCCTACTATAGGGCCCAGTCTCTGTACTGTGCCCCCCCATCACACTCCCCCTCCTTAGCATACTGTTCCCTCCTGGCTGTGACCTTACACTGTCTTCCCCATGCTACCTCCCACCCACTACTCAGTCTCTATTCTGAGCCCACTCTCACTTTTCTTCCCCCATACTGTCTCCTCACGCTATTCCACTCAATAGTCTCCTTACACGTTTCCCCCTACCTCCTCATATTTCCTCCTCAGACTCCCCCCCCCCCCCCCCAACTCCCCATACTGTGTCTGCACACATTTTTTCCCTCGATACCAATAATGTGTCTGCACCGACTCCCCACTCGCTCCCCTCAGTTTAAATCTCCCCTTTCACACAGAATAATTCCCCCCTCCACACTGAATAAATTCCCCCCTCCACACAGAATAAATCTCCCTTCAACACACAATAAATCCCCCCTCCACACTGAATAAATAGCCTCCCTGCACAATTAATAGCCTCTCTGCACAATTAATAGCCCATGCACAATTAATAGCCCCCTGCACAGTTAATACCCCCCTGCACAATTAATAGTCCCCTGCACAATTAATAGTCCCCTGCACAATTAATAAATACCCCCTGCACAATTAATAGCCCCCTGCACAATTAATAGCCCCCTGCGCAATTAATAGCTCCCTGCGCAATTAATAGCCCCCTGCACAATTAATAGCCCCCCTGCACAATTAATAAATAGCCCCCCTGCATAATTACTACATACCCCCACCCCCTAGCTGAATCTTCGGTGTCTTCAGCTCCATAGCCATAGGAGCACTTACCACCATGGTCTTCTCTCTTCTGTGTGCCGGCGAGTGGCGTCAGCAGCGCGATCACATGACCTGATCATGCTGCTGACGTAGCTCTAAGCCGACGGTCAGCGCTTCAATTGTACTTGCGTCTAAAGGCAAGTATAATTGAATGCTGGGAGCCGCGCACTGCTGCTTCTCTAAGCGGGCTATCAGCTTGACAGTCTGCTCAGAGAACTGCTGAATCCCGGTCTGGGGGACAGCAGGATGCTGTCGCCGGGGGAGGCATCTCGGACTGCGCATTAGGCAGCCCGACAGCGCCCCCTCACCGGCTGCAACAGGGGGCACATACACCGGCTACCTTCCCCTAGATACGCCTCAGCTTACAAATATATTTTTTTTTTTAATTTTTTTTTATTAAACACTTTTAAAAATTTAGCACATAATACAGCAGCCTTGACAACCAGGGATGGCTAATGGCTACCAATAAATTAACTTGTGAAGGGGGTGAAGAGGTTGTTAGTGGATAAAAACAGTTTTTAAAATGGCTCAGATCAGATGATATTCAGCAAACCTCCCCTGCATTCCTGCTCATACACTTTCTAGGTCCCTGCTGGTCTCTACTGAGGTTGGTCACTGCTAGAGAAGTGATTGGCATTTGCTGCCACTTCTGATATGTCAGGACGAGAAGTAGAGATCAGTAGGGATCTCAAAAGTGTCTGAATAGAAACTGTGAACCAGTGGTGAGTATTGCTTCATTTATTTTTTTTTTTTTTCAATAAAAGTCTGTGTCTTTTAAAAATATTTTTTATCCACTGGATATTTCTTTTAAAAGCCAATGATTTCTAACCAAATATCTTAATTTTCTAAATAAGACAATTTTATCAGAGCTGGCAAAGACGCTTGTCATTCCCGAGGATCATATTAGTCCTTCAAATGACTTCAATGCCGCTGTTGAGCTCAGAAAGCTTCAGAGAAAAATCCGAAATATTGTAGATGATTGGATGGAGCATTATCGCTTGGCTGCAGGCAAGTTGTTTGTTATATTTTTATTCAGAAATGATATATGCTATGTACCCATGATCCGTAATAGCAGTGTTTTGGACGCAGTTCACCTGTGCCACGTCCAAAACGCTGCTGTCTATATTAGAAGCACAGTGGATGGATTTATAGAAATCTCATGCCCACTGTGCTTCTATTTGATGCCGCGCTAATTCACCCACGGCGCGGCTGTACGAGCCGCAGCATGTCATCTTCTGTTGCGGAGACGCTGGTCTCCGCAACAGAAATTTCCACAATAGAATGTTTTGGATGCGGTAACTCCGCATGGTTCAGTGAACACACGCGGATTTACCTGCGTGATCGAACGCAGCACTTTGGACGCAGCAAAAATACGTTGCGTCCAAAGTGCTGTTGTAACCTGATCGTGGGCACATAGCTAGAGGAGTTGTCCAGCTCTTTTTTTTTTTCTTATAATAAAGTTGCCTTAAAGGAGGGAAAATAAAGTACAAAAATAACTGTCAAGTCAACATGAAATTCCCAGTGCTCCATGGATGCTGCCCTAGTTGTACCGCTGTTTTCTGGATTTTTCCAATGAATACATGCCCCCCAGACCACTGCAAACCTTTTTACTGGCCCAGTGGTGATGCCTCGTTGCACTGCAAAAATAGATTGCAGAGATCAGTGATGGAGTGTAGTAATCAGAGGAACCTACGAAGTGGCCGTAGTTTACCAGGGGAGTAATAGTTATTTTGTTAAACTTTCACATTCACAGCTTTGTGGCAATTTTATATATATAAAAAAAAAACCTGGAAACCCCTTTAAAGAGATATTCTGATCTTGTACATTTATGACATATCAGCAAGATATGCGGGTCTCACCAATGGAACCCACTTCTATCCCAAGAATGGGGCCCCATTAAGTGTGATATAAATGTGGTGTGGTGGTCAGAATTCTGAACCATGAATAGGAATTCTAACCATCTCTCTAATGATTGCGGCATATGTCAGTTCCCTATTTTTAAAATCAATACATATGCCATTGGTGGGATACATTTGACAAGATGGTGGACTATCTTGGTGATATGCCATAAATGTATGAGATGGGTATACCCTCTAAGGGATAGAGCTATATATTTCTTGGTGATCTGTGGTTACATGCTGTTAGCATTTCTATCAATTACTTTGATAAAAGAGCAGATTAGCAAATGCAGTTGCAACGTAGGCAGGTGCCTGTTTGGCTATACATCCTGCTTAGTGGTTCTCTGGATGACATCAGATGATCTTTGGGGGTCCTAGCAGTGGGACAGCCTGTGATCATTTGTTTTCTGGGATACCAATGTCATAAAACCAAGTTATAAACATCAGAGATTGGCGTGATGCTTGTATTTTAGCTTGATAGTGATGGGTAATTCACATTTAGATTCATTTTAATGGCATCAATATGTTTTTTGTATGCCTATAGTATGCTATTGTTTATTGCTATGCATTTGTATTATAGGTCTATGTAAGTAATGTGTAGTTGATTGTGATACAATTTAATTTTGCAGGTGTTGATTCACCACATATACGGAAAATGTCTGATGCCCCTCCAAAAATGGCAAGAAAACGAAAAGTCCAGTCTGCTGCTGTATTCGCCATTATATCACCTGTTGTAAAATCCCAGCCTGTCACAGAAACAGATGTAGAGAGTGCACTGCAGAAAGAAAGTGCCCTACTACATGGCCGCTTTCTATCGGCACCTGCTCATTCTCATACTATGAGATGGGATACATCACTGAGCCCAGCTTCACCTAGGTATGGAAACATGAAGCACTGAAAGGGTTACAAGACCCTTATGCAGCTGCTCCAATAAAGGGGTTAAGAAGAGAAAGACAAAACACAATATAGGGTAAAAATGTAGGAGAAAAGGGAGGATGGGGAAGGAGAGCCATGGATTCGCTCACCTGGTGTAGTTGTGCAATATATAGGCACAACCATATTGAATGCTGAATTATACCTGCTCTGAGCCTACAAACATCAACTGGACTAAGCTTTTGGGCTCTTTCACACGTCAGTATCTCCGGTATGAGTGGTGACAGTTTCCACAAGTACTGGAGACACTGACACATGCATACCCATTCAAATGAATGTGTATTTGCACACCTCAGTGTGTTTTGACGGACCGTGTGTCCATGTGCTACACACGGAGACAAGTCTGTTTTTTTGAGGACACACAGTCCGTAAAACATACCACACGGATGACATCCGTGTGTCATCCAAGTGACACGTAACGGCGCCTGGGAGTCAGCTCTACAGTTGGGGCTGCTCCCAAGCGCCGGGTACTGAACACTGCCCTCATCATGGTTCCCTGCCGGTGCTGCGATCAGCATCAGCAGGGACTATGATGAGGGTAGTGGAAGTCTTCTCCCGGTTTTCACCTGTGTAAAATAAAAATAAAATAATAAAATCCATGTACTCACCTCTCCTAGGTGTCCCCCGCTGTAATCCATGCGACTGCTGCCGCCGAGGAACCAGGGAGAATGAGCCACTCCGGAGCTGCAGCTCAGTGAGTGACAAGACACCACTTCTGAGCTGCAGTGCCGGGGGGGGCTCATTCTCCCCGGCTCCTCGGCAGCAGCGGTCGCATCGATTACAGCGGGGGACACCTAGGAGAGGTGAGTACATGGATTTTATTATTTTATTATTTTTACACAGGTGGACACCGGGAACAGACTACTACTACCCTCATCACTGTCCCTGCTGGTGCTGATCGCAACATCGGCAGGGAATCATGATCAGGGCAGTGTTTAGCACTGGCGCTCGGGAACAGCGCTAACTGTAGTGCTGATTCCCAGCCGTCTGTCTATGTGAGCCTGATGCGGCACACGTGCCGCACATGGATGCAACACGTAAAGCACACACGGGACACGGATATCTCCAGTACCGGTTTTTCCAGTATCGGAGATATGCGGACGTGTGAAACCGGCCTAAGGGTAGGCAAGTGAGATCTAAAGTAAAAGCAATTGAGGATGGGTGCGTTGTTAATAAAACAGTGGAAAACTCCAGGGCCGGCTCCAGGTTTTTGTGGGCCCCGGGCGAATCGCTCCGCACAGCATACTGGCCCCCATAAAATGCTCCATACTGGATACTGGCCCCCATATAATGCTCCATACAGGATACTGGCCCCCATATAACGCTCCATACAGAATACTGGCCCCCACATGATGCTCCATGCAGGCTGTGCCCCCACATAGTGCTCCATGCAGGCTGTTCCCCCCACATAAAGCCTCATGCAGGCTGTTCCCCCCACATAATGCCCCACACAGGCTGTCCCCCCCCCAAATAATGCCCCATACAGGCTGTTCTCCCCCATATAGTGCCCCATGCAGGCTGTTCCTCCCCCATATAGTGCCCCATGTAGGATGTCCCCCCTTATAATGCCCCATGCAGGATGTCACACACCCCCTCCCTTATAATGCCCCATGCAGGATGTCACACCCCCCCTCCCTTATAATGCCCCATGCAGGATGTCACACCCCCCCTCCCTTATAATGCCCCATGCAGGATGTCACACACACCCCCTCCCTTATAATGCCCTATGCAAGATGTAACCCCCCCCTTCCCTTATAATGCCTCATGCAGGATGTCACCCCCCCCCTCCCTTATAATGCCCCATGCAGGATGTCACCCCCCCTTATAATGCCCCATGTAGGATGTCACACACCCCCTCCCTTATAATGCCCCATGCAGGATGTCACAGCCCCCCTCCCTTATAATGCCCCATGCAGGATGCCACCCCTCCCTCCCTTATAATGCCCCATGCAGGATGTCACCCCCCCCTCCCTTATAATGCCCCATGCAGGATGTCACCCCCCCTCCCTTATAATGCCCCATGCAGGATGTCATCCCCCCCTCCCTTATAATGCCCCATGCAGGATGTCACCCCCCCTCCCTTATAATGACCCATGCAGGATGTCACACCCCCCCCCCTCCGTTACAATGCCCCATACAGTATGTCACACCCCCCCTCCCTTATAATGCTCCATGCAGGATGTCGCACACCCCACTCGCTTATAATGCCCCATGCAGGATGTCAGACACCCCCACCCCACCATATAATGCCCCATGGCCCCATACAATAAAAAAAATTGAAAAAAAATCAAATACTCACCTCACTTCTCACCTGCTGCCGCTGCTCCGGACTCCAGCGTCGCTGGCGTCTTCTCGCTCTGCGCTGTGACGGCTCAAGAGAGAGCGCGGTGGAAAGACGTCACCGCGCCCTCTGACCTGAGACGCCACAGTCAGAGGACGCGGAAGAGACCGGAGCTGCTGCGGAGGCATGGGGAGAGGTAAGTATTGTGCCGGGTGCCGGGGCCCTGAGCAAGCGAGAGGGAGCGGGCGCTGGCACCGCTCTCCTTCGCTCACGGGTCTATTACGCGGCGAGGTTCCCGACGGCGAGTGGGCCCCCCCACCTGCTCAGGGCCCAGTTGTGGGGTAAAATGCCTTTAGGCCACATTCACACATTCAGTATTTGGTCAGTATTTTACATCAGTATTTGTAAGCCAAAATCAGGAGTGGAACAATCAGAGGAAAAGTATAATAGAAACATGTCACCACTTCTGTATTTATCACCCACTTCTGGTTTTAGCTTACAAATACTGATGTAAAATACTGACCAAATACTGTATGTGTGAACGTGGCCTTATTAAGAGTAAAATATTTTACTCAACAGCTACCACCGAATATCTCTATTTTATTGCTAGCACACCCAACCTCAATCTTTTATACAATGGATCCTATCCATTAAGGGCCTATGCACCCGCTGCAGATTTGTCACTTTTTTTTCTGAGCATATTTGTCACAAAACCTGAATACCAGCAAACTTAATGAGAATCCGGTCTCGTGCACACATTACTTATTTTTGACTTGCAGATTTGGAGCAGATTTAAATCTGCAGCATGTCAATTCTTTCAGCGTTTTTGCTGCAGATTTTACTACATGATGAGCTTTTTGGTGAGTATTTCACCAAAAAGGGAAAGTAACCTAATGAGATGAGTGGTTAAAAACGCATGTAAAAAAATGCGGAAAAAGTACGACTATTTTACCCAGCGTTTTTCCTGCCAAGAGATGCAAAAATGGTGCAAATACATAAAATGTTTTCAGGGTTAAAAAAAAAAATTGTCTTTATCATTAAATAGGGAGAATTTGTCTATGGGGTACGTTTGGTATTGAAGCTGAAATCCACTCAAGTGAATAGAACTGAACTGCAATACCAGAAAAAAAAGTATAATCACGGACAACCCCATTTAAAGGGTTTTCCATGTTTAATGAAAAATTACCCATAGCCACCAATAGTGCTAAAATATACATTAAGTTCTTTTTTTTCTTTTTTAAATGGGATCTTATGAATGACAAATGACTCACAGTTGGACATATACACTACTGTTCAAAAGTTTGGGGTCACCCAGACAATTTTGTGTTTTCCATGAAAACTCATACTTTTATTTATCAAATGAGTAGCAAAATGAATAGATTTTTATTTGAAAGAATATTTTTTTCCTTCAAACTTTGCTTTCGTCAAAGAATGCTCCCTTTGCAGCAATTACAGCGTTGCAGACCTTTGGAATTCTAGCTGTTAATTTGCTGAGGTAATCTTGAGAAATTTCCCCCCATGCTTCCTGAAGCCCCTCCTACAAGTTGGATTGGCTTGATGGGCACTTTTTGAGTACCATACGGTCAAGCTGCTCCCACAACAGCTCAATGGGGTTGAGATCTGGTGACTGTGCTGGCCACTCCATTACAGATAGAATACCAGCTGCCTGCTTCTTCCCTAAATAGTTCATTCATAAGTTGGAGGTGTGCTTTGGGTCATTGTCTTGTTGGAGGATGAAATTGGCTCCAATCAAGCGCTGTCAACAGGGTATGGCATGGCGTTGCAAAATGGAGTGATAGCCTTCCTTATTCAAAATCCCATTTACCTTGGACAAATCTCCCACTTTACCAGCACCAAAGCAACCCCAGACCATCACATTACCTCCACCATGCTTGACATATGGCATCAGGCACTCTTTCAGCATCTTTTGAGTTGTTCTGCATCTCTCAAATGTTCTTCTGTGTGATCCAAACACCTCAAACTTTGATTCATCTGTCCATAAAACTTTTTTCCAATCTTCCTCTGTCCAATGTCTGTGTTCTTTTGCCCATATTAATCTTTTGCTTTTATTAGTCAGTCTCAGATATGGCTTTTTCTTTGCCACTTTGCCCTGAAGGCCAGCATCCCGGAGTCGCCTCTTCACTGTAGACGTTGACACTGGCGTTTTGCATGTACTATTTAATGAAGCTGCCAACTGAGGAGCTGTGAGGCGTCTATTTCTCAAACTAGAGACTCTAATGTACATGTCTTGTTGCTCGGTTGTGCAGCGGGGCCTCCCACTTCTCTTTCTACTCTGGTTAGAGCCTGTTTGTGCTCTCCTCTGAAGGGAGTAGTACACACCGTTGAAGGAAATCTTCAGTTTCTTGGCAATTTCTCCCATGGAATAGCCTTCATTTCTAAGAACAAGAATAGACTGTCGAGTTTCACATGAAAGTTTTCTTTTTCTGGCCATTTTGAGAGTTTCATAGAATAAACAAATGTAATGCTCCAGATTCTCAACTAGCTCAAAGGAAGGTCAATTTTATAGCTTCTCAAATCAGCCAAACCGTTTTCCGCTGGGCTAACATACTTGTACCAGGGATTTCTAGGGTTTTCTAGACATCAATTAGCCTTCTTACACAGTTAGCAAACACAATGTACCATTAAATCACTGGAGTGGTGGTTGTTGGAAATGGGCCTCTATACACCTATGTAGATATTGCAATAAAAACAAGACTTTTGCCGCTAGAATAGTCATTTACCACATTAACAATGTATAGAGTATATTTCTGATTCATTAATGTTAGCTTCATTGAAAAAAATGTGCTTTTCTTTAAAAAATAATGAAATTTCTAAAAGACCCCAAACTTTTGAACAGTAGTGTACATTTTTTTTATGTTTGTATAACACCTTACAGCAAACATTTTATGATATATCTGAATCAGAAACGAGTTATATGTAAATGAAAACTCTAGAAAATATCCAGAGGATGCTTTATTAAAACTAGTGCAAAATAAAAAGCAATATACTTTAAAATACCATCTGGCCAGAAAAGCACCGCATAAAAAAGCACTTTTTTGATGCATTAATTTTCCCATTCAGTAGAATGGATGAAAAATACTGCAGATCTGAAACTGCTTTAAATTTGCAAGGCAATTTTTTTTTTTTTAAATCTCATTTACTTTTCTGGGACAATAAAATGCTGTGGTTTTTTTCGTGACAGAAATGTATGGAAAACCATGGGAAAAATGCGACGTGAACATATCTTAACTGGCAGCACCATAGCTTTCAACGGTCACCTTCCCTCTCTCTCTATGGGAATAAAGTGTGGCTACGGCCAATTTAGCTAAGATATTAGACTTGCTGCCCAAAAACAAAGTGATGACTGTTTTTGTGTCTGTATTGCATTGAATTTCTTTATTGATGTCTGATTTAGACCTTCATCTTTATCAAGCACAAGAAGGGAACAAACTGCTGCTGATCCAAACTTAAGCAAAACTGAAAATGGATTAAGTGTTAATAAATCAGGGTAAGGAACCACAGTTTGCCTTAAGTAACAATTTTATTTTACCATGAACTATACATTATATGAATTTCTATTCAATAGCATGATGTAAGGGCAGAGACAGACTGCCGTATAACTCGTGCGATGATCACATCGCTCCGAACGGACTGGCTGGCACATCCCCTGACCTGAGCATGACAGCGTGATGGATTTCTATGCGGCTGTCTCGCTCAGGTGAGGAGAGCTGACGGCCAGTACAAGGATTGCGATAAATACAGCTGTTTGTCTCTGCCCTAAAAATGCATGTATAAAGACTTGCAAGCTGATGTGCATTGTAAATTTATGGATACTAGAACATTAAGGCTATATTCCCACAAGGAGTTTTGGTGAGTTTTTTACGCTGTGTATGACGCGCCCCCTGGGCCGTGAGGTACCCAGAGCCGAGCCTGTAGATGCTGGGTGTTGTAGTCACCGTGGCGGTGACCCGGTCCGTGACCCAGGTGGTCAATCTAAGGCGTATTTATATATATGGGTGTAAATGTCCGACTACGCCACCTGTGGAGTGCAGCTAATGAGGCCGCCGCTATGGAGCAGTCCTTTGAAGCTGATGGTTTGGCAGCAAGGGTGATATAACTCCCTACAGGAAGAGTGTAGCTTCAGGGCAGTGTGCGTGGATGATGGTGGTTGCGCAGGGCGTTCCAGTGCAGTGAGTGCTGGCGCAGCAAGGAACACAGAGACTAGATAGTGCAGTCCCAGGGTCTTTACTCATAGTTATTGCAGTTCAAGTTACAGACGTCCAAGCAACTTCCCACGTCGTGCTGCGCATACTCAGTGAGGGGCTCAGTCCACCCTCAGGTATCTCTGGAGTATTTAGCAGGACCCCCTTCTGTGTGTCCTCTCTCTGGCCTGCTCCCTGCACCTCACACCTAGCGACACTTCTATCCGGTACCCTTGGGCCTTGGCGGGCGACGTATGTTCTGTCCCCTGGATCATATGTGGCTACCTTCTTAGTGAAGCTGGCGTGGACTTCTGACTTACAGTACATACAGTGCTGCAGCCTCCGGTTTCTAGTTGAGCCTTAGTAGTTTTCTCCACTAGTTGAGGGCTTGCTGCACGGCCCGTACCCCTAGGGTCCCTTCTCTCCTCATTCCTGGAGCCGTCCTGCTCCCTCTCCTTCTCTTCCCAGACTTGGGCCTCACTGTCCAGGCCCGCCTCTAGAGCAGAGCTCGTGCAGAGCCTCTGCTCCTGTCACTTCTCTTCCTCTCACTGCCTGACTGAAACTCCTTCTTTGATCTAAGATGGTGTCTCTATTTTATACCTCCTACTACAAGTGCTCCCAGGATCTACGTCCTCCACCCCATCCACTACATAGTTCCCCCTCTCTAGGTGGTTCCCCCCACTCCAGCCAGGGACCAGGGACTGTGCTCTCCTGTAGGAGCAATCTCGCCCTGTCCCCCGGAAATGTGGTGTAGTGAATGCAGGTGTTAGGGTCCCGAGCCATACTCCTTCCTTACCTGAGAGTGAGATACCACACCTCTGGGTGAGATGCAGTACCTCTGTGGCGACTGAACCCTCAGGGGTGCCACATGTATTTTTAAAAAAATGCAAATAACCTATTTTACTTAATGGGTGCAGAAATGGTGCATAAAATCTGCAACATAAAACACTGACTAAAAGCTCATCTTTGGAACGTAGCGTAAGGGTGCTTTCACATTGTGTTCCAGCACCTGTTCGGTGGCCCCATTGGAGGCCATAGACTACAATGATGTCGGCAGAGCAAACGTGTGCTCTGCCGTGCATCATTTTCGAGCGTGTATACTGGAGGCGGACACTCAGACGTAGTAGACTGCATCTGAGTCTACGCCTCCAGCAGGCATGTACGCCCGAAAATGATGCACAGCGGCAGAGCGCACGTTCGCTTTGCTAGCACCTTTATAATCTATGGCCCTGTCGGCGTATACGTCCGAATCCCATTTTGCGGGAGTTCGGACATAAGCCCCGACTGGGCCACCGAACGGGTGCCAGAACACAATGTGAAAACACTGATAGAGCTCAGTTTTTTTCACCAAATTATATTTATTGGCTTTGATGAGGATAATTTTAGATTATTCTTATTTCTTGGTTTGTCAACTCATTAAGATTGTGTATTTAAAACCAATTTTAGACTTCAGCTGAATTTTTCTTTGTGCTCCCCTAACATTCCTGTAGGACGCATGCAGCAACTCTTACCAATCCCCCGGTTCCTTTAGAACAGTGTCCGGAGAAGATTTGGCACACATCACATTATACCTGCCCCGTTGTCTTACAGAAAATGATGTTGGGTGAAGACAGCAGTATTTGTAGGTGTAGTAGTCACCAGGTTCCCTATGTGACAGACCTGGAGTTTGACCAGCTGATAAGTAAGACTTCATCCTTGGAGCAGATCATTGTAGTGTGTATGGTGTCATCCTTGGGCTGCGAGAAAACTGACAATAAGGATTTGCTAGACCAGTTATATGAAAAGAAGAACCGCTATAGAAGTATGCCATGTATGCAGGTAAGTAACTCAAATGGTGGTTTATGGTACATTATTATTTCACAAACTGTATAGCACCATGCCTACATACAAATTTTAAGCAGGAGGCATTAAAGGTACTTTTTCAAGCATGTCTTTTGCCCAAATTAATTAGTTCACATGATGCATTTGTGTTGAAATTTTTTTTTTGCCACTGTTAGTTTTTGCTGTAATTTTCCAAAAGTATCGCAAAAATTGCGTGATGTGAACATACCCTTACAGTTCTGTACATTTTTAAATTATACCTGGTTTAGTTTGGTTTCTAAACCAAGATTCCAAGCACCATTCTACAGTATATGTAACGTGGGTGCATTCATAAGTCTATCACTCAAGGGTGAGATTGCCATATGTGGAAGCTGTGAAAATGTATTCAAGGCACCACTGATTCAGAGAAAAATATGATTCCTACTATCTATTACATTGCAAGGCATTGTGCTAATGGTTCAATGGCTTTTGGAAAACTAGGAAATCATAACTTCCAAGAACCATATCTGTCCACATGTTGCTTCTGGTATTTCAGCGCAGCTGTATTGAAGTGAATTTGGCTAAGCTGCAATATCACACATAACCTGGGGACAGGCTTGGCACTGTTATTGGAAGAAAGTAGCCACATATTTCTAATTCTGTACAACGGGTGGGGAACCTTTTTTCTGCCAAAAGACATTTGGATATTTATACCATCCTTCGGGGGTCGTACAAAATTATGAACTTGAAATTTAATCTGCTATATTTGGTCAAACATTTAATTAATTCACCTCTAATGTAATGACTGGAACTGCTTCACTTTGGTGTGATGATGTGTAAGCAGGTAACTGGATGCAATACGCAGAGAAGGGCAAGGCAGAAGTAACCAGCTGCTAAACTATTAATTCTTCTGCTGCGAAAATAGGAAGGGGGTGATTGGAACAAAGAGTAATTCCTAACAGGGTATTTACAGAGTACAATATTCAATATACAATAATAGCAAAGTTGTTATCAAGAACTATAACTCTTCACTAATTTCTAATGAGAACAATGTTCACAGTAACAAGGGTGTCGCTATAACGATTCTCTTTATCTTCCAGGCCCTAGCTGGGGTCTCTGGTTCTTCCCGCTAGGCCACAAGTCCTTTTGATAAAATCAATCAATGCTCTCTGGGCCTGCTGTACCACTCCTGATTGTTCCCTGTACCGTACGTCAATGTCGGAAGTAACGGCCAGGTTCACTTGCGCCTCCTGTTCACTGCCGCAGACGTTCACCTCCAAATTAGGGTCCTCGCCAGATCTTTGGGACATGACCTGCGTCGGGCGTCTTTAGGGTCCGGATGAACAAGGGCTGGGCCTTGGGTCTTGTCTGTCGTAGTCTGGTCTCTGGATCTTGACTGGCGCAGGGCTGGGCCTCAGGTCTTAACCGATGTGGTCTGGTCCACGGATCTAGCTTGGCGTAGTCTGCATTTCACTCGCGGGCGCGCAGCAGCCCGCTGGTATGGTATCTCGAGTGCATCCCGGTATCTCGACCACAACATCCCTCCGAGCACACGTCCTGCTGCTCTCTCTCTTTGTGCCAAGAAACTTCCCGCCTTGCCATTCTAGCCTTTTATATTGGGTGACTGCGTCATGAATGTCACCCGACCTGGTCCTCCATCTAGACGCCTCCTTTTCAAAACACTCCCAGCTGTTATTGGTTTCGCAGGGTCCTGGTTGGACAGTAGGTGACAGTCTCCGTACAGCCCTGAGGAATTTTATCTTTCATGGCACACCCTCTTATAGATGTTAGGTAGTATTGATGATGTTGTTGCTCACAACTGCTTTTCCAGATTTGCGTCGGTCTGGAGCACAGGTGTTATGCACGTAGGAAAGACAAAGTGCAACACGAAGGGATAAGGGGAAGGGAGCTCAGACACTAAGGAAAGAGGGGGTGGAGACCGCCTAGGCTGATCTGATATCACCCTGTCTTCTCTATCGTCCCTATATTGGTTTCTCACCAATCACCGATCCTAAAACCCTGTATCACCCTTCAGCTAGGCCCTAGCTAGGGAAGTGGGTTATGTGCGCTAGTCAGTCCCCACTAACTACTAAAGACAGCAAGGGGAGACAGAAATGAGGAAGTAACTTAGCTTGAGCAGACTTTAGAGAGATTATACACACGGCCTCTTAGCACCAAAGAGGAAGTAAACAGACTGCAACAGCTCCAAGCCTTCACAAGGGGTCATGTGAATATCACCGACACCGCCCTATAGCAAACTGAAAGTATTTAAACACCCAGGCCAGGGTGATAATTAGAGCAGGATGGAGGTAGCCGCTGGGTCCTAGAATGAGACAGCTTCTAAGAAGGTGTCTGTAATGCCAAACGAAGAGATCTCCTGCAACCAACTGCGGGGCGACTGACTGTCACATCTGACACACCCGTGACAACAGGCGACTCTTTGCGATGAATTTTGAAAAGAATTCGCAGCAGTAAGTTTTGAACTCAGATGAACATCACACGGCAGGTCTCACTGCTTATGTGACATTTCTAGAACTCAAGCAGTGGAAGGTCTACAGAATATAATTCACATAGGAGATACCTGGGCTGGAGCATATATATCACACAGGAGACGCTGTGACTGGAACACATACATCACATAGGATACGTTTGGGCATATACATCACAGGAGACACTGGGAGCATATACATCACAGGAGACGCAGGGGGCAATTATACGTCACAGAAGGCACTGGAGGCATATACATCACAGGAAGGGCTGGGACAGATACATCACAGGACGAGCAGGGGGCATATACATCACAGGAGGAGCTGAGGCACATATATTAAGAAGGGACTGCATCAGTATATCACAGGAGACGTCAGGGCACATACATTACAGGAGACTCTAAGGGTACATACATCACAGGAGACGTCAGGATGAAAGCCTTCATTGCACGTGCCGCAGCGATTAGTAGTTGTAGTTTTGCTGGTCGTCGGCCCAAGCTCTCCAATCCCCGGCCCAAGCACTGCAGTCACCAGGAATCTGCTCGGGGTCCAGAGAAAAGGACGTCTGGAGGTTCCCCACCTCTGCTGTTCAACCTTTTTAACACCCGCCTGTTCCCTATCTAACCTATCTAACGCGCCTCTCCCCCTCTCTGACCACAACCTACTCACATTCTCTTCTCTCTCCTCTCTAGGTGCACAATCCCCACTCCACAAACTTGCTCACCCTCGCAGAAATCTCACCTTGATTTACCACTCACTTTCTGAGTCCCTTCTCCCTCTTGCAGACATAGGTTCCTTACACAATGCAGATGAAACCGCCACTTTATATAACACCACAACAGCTACAGCTCTCGAATCAGTCTGCTCCCTCACACACACCAAAGCCCGAACAATCAACAGGCAACCCTGGCACACCAGCCTGACTAAAGAACTGAAGCGGGCTTCCAGGGTTGCTGAGCGGAGATGGAAAAGATCCCATTCCAACGAAGACTTTATCACATTCAAACATTCCCTCCCACTTTCAAGTCTACACTCACTGCAGCAAAACAAACCTACTTCTCATCTCTCATATCCTCCCTGTCACACATACCTAAACAGCTATTCAACACTTTCAATGTTCTATGTCCCCCAGCACCTCCCCCCTCTCCTCTCATCTTAGCTGAAGGCTTTGCCTCATTCTTCAAGCAGAAGACTGATAACATCAGAGAAAGCTTTGGCCTACAGTCCGCACAGCTCCTCCTCATAACTACTCAGTCCTCCTTCTCCACCATTACAGAAGACCAACTTTCCTCTGTACTCTCCAGATCACATCTCACCACCCGTTCACTTGACCCGATCCCTTCCCACCTCATCCCAAGCCTCACTACAGTCTTCATACCAACCCTAACCCATCTCTTCAGTCTATTACTAACAACTGGTGTCTTCCCTTCATGCTTTAAACATGCCTCAATCACACCCATCCTCAAAAAGCCCTCCCTTGACCCATCCTCTGTGTCTAGATATCAGCCCTTATCACTTCTCCTTTATGCTTCAAAACTACTGAAACAACATGTCCATCTTGAACTGTCCTCCCACCTGTCCTCCTGCTCCCTCTTTGACCGCTTACAAACTGCCTTCCGACCGCATTATTCCACTGAAACTGCCCTGACTAAAGTCACCAATGACCTACTAACTACCAAATCCAAGCGACATTACTCTGTCCTCCTCCTCCTGGACCTGTCATCTGCCTTCAACACAGTGGACCATTCCCTCTTACTACAGATTCTCTCATCTATTGGCATCATATACTTGGCCATATCTTGGATCTCTTCATACCTAACAGACCGGACATTCAGCATCTCCCACTCACACACCACCTCCTCATCTCATCCCCTATCTGTCGATGTCCCCCAAGGTTCAGTTCTAGGACCCCTGCTCTTCTCCATCTACACCTTCAGCCTGGGACAGCTCATAGAGTCCCATGGCGTTCAGTATCCTCTTTATGCTGATGACACACACAGATCTTCCTCTCTGGACCCGATATCATCTCATTACTAACCAGAATCCCACAATGTAGAGTACAGACCAAAAGTTTTGACACACCTTCTCATTTGAAGATTTTTCTGTATTTTCATGACTATGAAAATTATATATTCACACTGAAGGCATCAAAACTATGAATTAACACATGTGGAATTATATACTTAACAAAAAAGTGTGAAACAACTGAAAATATGCCTTATATTCTAGGTTCTTCAAAGTAGCCACCTTTTGCTTTGATGACTGCTTTGCACACTCTTGGCATTCTCTTGATGAGCTTCAAGAGGAGGTAGTCACCAGAAATGGTTTTCACTTCACATGTGTGCCCTGTCAGGTTTAATAAGTGGGATTTCTTGCCTTATAAATGGGGTTGGGACCATCAGTTGTGTTGTGCAGAAGTCAGGTGGATACACAGTTGATAGTCCTACTGAATAGACTGTTAGAATTTGTATTACGGCAAGAAAAAGCAGCTAAGTAAAGAAAAACGAGTGGCCATCATTACTTTAAGAAATGAAGGTCAGTCAGTCCGAAAAATTGGGCAAACTTTGAAAGTGTCCCCAAGTGCAGTTGCAAAACCAACAAGCGCTACAAAGAAACTGGCTCACATGAGGACCGCCCCAGGAAAGGAAGACCAAGAGTCACCTCTGCTTCTGAGGATAAGTTTATCCGAGTGACCAGCCTCAGAAATCGCAGGTTAACAGCAGCTCAGATTAGAGACCAGGTCAATGCCACACAGAGTTCTAGCAGCAGACACATCTCTACAACAACTGTTAAGAGGAGACTTTGTGCAGCAGGCCTTCATGGTAAAATAGCTGCTAGGAAACCACTGCTAAGGACAGGCAACAAGCAGAAGAGACTTGTTTGGGCTAAGGAACACAAGGAATGGACATTAGACCAGTGGAAATCTGTGCTTTGGTCTGATGAGTCCAAATTTGAGATCTTTGGTTCCAACCACCGTGTCTTTGTGTGACACAGGAAAGGTGAACGGATGGACTCTACATGCCTGGTTCCCACCGTGAAGCATGGAGGAGGAAGTGTGATGGTGTGGGGGTGCTTTGCTGGTGACACTGTTGCGGATTTATTCAAAATTGAAGGCATACTGAACCAGCATAGCTACCACAGCATCTTGCAGCGGCATGCTATTCCATACAGTTTGCGTTTAGTTGGACCATCATTTATTTTTCAACAGGACAATGACCCCAAACACACCTCCAGGCTGTGTAAGGGCTATTTGACCAAGCAGGAGAGTGATGGGGTGCTACGCCAGATGACCTGACCTCCACAGTCACCAGACCTGAACCCAGTCGAAATGGTTTGGGGTGAGCTGGACCACAGAGTGAAGGCAAAAGGGCCAACAAGTGCAAAGCATCTCTGGGAACTCCTTCAAGATTGTTGGAAGACCATTTCCAGTGACTACCTCTTGAAGCTAATCAAGAGAATGCCAAGAGTGTACAAAGCAGTCATCAAAGCAAAAGGTGGCTACTTTGAAGAACCTAGAATATAAGACATATTTTCAGTTGTTTCACACTTCTTTGTTAAGTATATAATTCCACATGTGTTAATTCATAGTTTTGATGCCTTCAGTGTGAATGTACAATTTTCATAGTCATGAAAATACAGAAAAATCTTTAAATGAGAAAGTGTGTCCAAACTTTTGGTCTGTACTTTATGTCCGCTATTTCATCCTTCTTCTCTACTCGATTTCTAAAACTTAACATGGACAAAACGGAATTTGTCATCTTTCCACCATCTCATTCAACTCCCCCCAACAGACCTATCCAACAAAGTCAATGGCTGCTCACTCTCCCCAGTCCCGCAATCACGCTGCCTTGGGATAACCCTTGACTCTGATCTCTCCTTCAAACCACATATCCAAGCCCTTTCTACTTCCTGCCAACTCAAAGATATTTCCCGGATCCGTACATTCTTTAATCAAGAATCTGCAAAAACACTATTGCATGCCCTCATCATCTCCCTCGACTACTGCAACCTTCTGCTCTGTGGCCTCCCTTCTTACACTCTCGCACCCATCCAATCTATCCTAAACTCTGCTGCCCGACTAATCCACCTGTCCCCCTGCTATTCCTCAGCCTCTCTTCTCTGTCAATCCCTTCACTGACTCCCCATTGCGTAGACACTCCAGTTCAAAACCCTAACCATGGCATACAAAGCCATCCACAACCTGTCTCCTGGTACTCACCTGCACGCAACCTCCGATCCTCACAAGATCTCTTTCAGCACTCCCCTCTTATTTCCTCTCCCCACAATCTCACACAATTTTTTTCCCGTGCATCCCCTCTACTCTGGAACTCTCTAAACCAACATATCAGACTCTCGCCTACCATGGAAACCTTCAAAAGGAACCTGAAGATCCACCTCTTCCGACAAGCCTACAATCTGCAGTAACCCTCGCCCCACAATACTACTGCACGACCAGTTCTTCCCTCACCTACTCTATCCTTACCCATTGCTTGTAGACAGTGAGCCCTCGTGGGCAGGATCCTCTCTCCTCCTGTACCAGTCAATGACTTGTATTGTTCAAGACTATTGTACTTGTTCTTTAAGTATACCCCTTTCACATGTAAAGCACCATGGAATAAATGTCGCTATAACAGTAATAATAAGGCCATGGCTCCACTATCAGTATTTTGTCAGCATTCGGTCAGTATTTTTTCTCAGGTGTGGGAGCCAAAACCAGGAGTGGGTGATAAATGCAGAATTGGTGACTTGTTTGTATTATACCTTTTCTCTGATTGTTCCTCACCTGGTTTCGGCTCCCACTCCTGAGAAAAAATACTGACCGAATACTGACTAAATACTGATTGTGGGGCCGCGGCCTAATACTGAGGATTGGCATACTGGTGATATAGAAGGTGCCCTATGAATTAGGAAGGGCCTCTAATTTCTGTATCCAGTCCTTGCCACAATTAAATTCTCAGGAGTTTGCAATAAATAACATATTTGTAGTTACTTAGAATTATATGTTTATGCCTTATTGCTTAAGCATATAAAATAAAAGAAAAGAGCAAGCTATACGGGTGTGAACAGACCAGACTACAAAATGTTGTACTCATTCATTTTGTAAGAAGTGAAACTATGAAAGTGGTTTTGCCAATTGCAATGGTAATGATAGATTTCTGTGTACGATTTTACACGTGTATATTTCTTATCAATAGAGGAACATATTATTTTACCAAAAGTTAAACTGATAAATCACATATACTCCACTATATATTCAGGATTAGGCCATAGCCCCACTATCAGTATTTAGTCGGTATTTGGTCAGTATTTTTTATCAGGAGTGGGAGCCAAATCCAGGAGTGGGTGATAAATGCAGAATTGATGCACTTGTTTCTATTATACCTTTTCATAGAATCATAGAATGGTAGAGTTGGAAGGGACCTCCTCGGTCATCTGGTCCAACCCCCTGCTCAAAGCAGGATTCTCTAGATCATCTCAGACAGATGTCTGTCCAGCCTCTGTTTGAAGACGTCCATTGAAGGGGAACTCACCACCTCTCGTGGCAGCCTGTTCCACTCATTAATCACCCTAACTGTCAAAAAGTTTTTTCTAATATCTAATCTGTGTCTCCTCCCATTTAGTTTCATCCCATTGCTTCTAGTCTTTCCTTGTGCAAATGAGAATAAAGATGATCCTTCTACAATGTGACAGCCCTTGACATATTTGTAGACCGCTATTAAGTCTCCTCTCAGTCTTCTTTTTTGCAAGCTAAACATTCCCAAATCCTGCAACCGTTCCTCATAGGACATGGTTTGCAGACCAGTCACCATTCTGGTCGCTCTTCTCTGAACTTGCTCCAGTTTGTCTATGTCTTTTTTAAAATGTGGTGCCCAAAACTGTACACAGTATTCCAGATGAGGTCTGACCAAAGAGGAGTAAAGACCGATAATGACTTCACGTGATCTAGACTGTATGCTTCTGTTAATACATCCCAGAATTGTATTTGCCTTTTTTGCTGCTGCATCACACTGTTGACTCATGTTCAGTCTATGATCTATTAGTATACCTAAGTCTTTTTCACATGTACTGTTGCTTAGCTCTATTCCTCCCATTCTGTATATGCTTTTTTCATTTTTATTGCCCAGATGTAGTACTTTGCATTTTTCCCTGTTAAAAACCATTCTGTTGGTTGCTGCCCACTGCTCCAGTTTATTTAGGTCTTTTTGAATCCTCTCTCTCTCTTCTCTAGTATTAGCTATCCCTCCTAGCTTTGTGTCATCAGCAAATTTAATCAGTTTACCCTCAATTCCTTCATCTAAATCATTGATAAAGATGTTGAACAATACAGGTCCCAGGACGGAGCCCTGTGGTACCCCACTTGAGACATTCATCCAGCTGGATGTGAAGCCATTTACAACCACCCTTTGAGTCCGATCACTAAGCCAGTTATGAATCCACCTAACAGTTGCCTGGTCCATTGCATACTTGGTCATTTTTTCAATAAGGATGGTGTGAGATACTTTGTCAAATGCTTTGCTGAAGTCAAGATATTGTTAGAACCTTGTTCTTAGTTTTTTTTCCTTTGCTGGTCACATGACCTTGTTGGCCTATTTAATCCTGCTCCGCCCTTCTGGCTTTGCTGGACTTCATTGTTTAACTACTTTCTAGCTAGCCTGTGCCCTGTATCTAACTCTGTTAGTTTGCTTGGTCTACGGACCTCTATGTTCTATATATTTTGTTTGTTCGTTTGTCTGCTACTATTTCTGTTAGGAGGTGTCCCATTTTCCTCCCAGTCCTTAGTACTTGTAGGGATTCCTTCCCCACATCTATAGGTCTCCGTACAGACTAGCTTAGGACTTTAGCAGGTCTGATCGCAGGATCAGGTTCCCTGTTACATCATAGGGATTAAGCTGAGTTCTATCGTAGGGACAGATCTCCTCTCTTTCCTTAGCTCTGGTAGCAGAACATAACAGTAAGTCCAGCCCAGCAAATGCTCTAAGGAAAGATTTTTTTTTCTGTTCCATCATGGTGTCGGTTCTGGATTTGGCTAAACACCTGCAGGGACTCTCTTTGGAGGTGACTGAGCTCCGTCAGCACGTGAGTAACTGTCCTGGAGCACATTTCTTGGAGCCTAAGGTACGTTTGCCGGATTTATTTTTTGGTGAACACCGAGAATTTTTTTCATTTAAAAATGCTTGCTTATTGTATTTTCGTTTGAGACCCAAGTCCTCTGGGGATGATTCCCAGTGCATAGGGTTTATAATGTCACTTTTGCGCAAAGAGCCTCAGGAGTGGGCCTTTTCTTTGCAACCTAGTGATACATGCTTCAGATCAGTGGATAGTTTTTTTTCTGCTTTGGGACTATTATATGATGATCCTGACCGTTTCGCATCAGCTGAGACTGAGTTAAGACGTTTGAGACAGGGATCAGGTAATGTGGAAAAATATTGTACTCATTTCCGTCGATGGTCTACTCAAACAGGGTGGAACGATTCTGCTCTGAAAAGTCTATTTCTTGCTGGGCTCAGTGAAAGGGTTAAAGACCTGCTAATTGCTTATCCTACACCTGAAGATTTGCAACAGGCTATGCAATTAGCTATACGGGTGGATAGGAGACTGCGTGCAAGGGTTAATGAGAGCAAATCCTCTGCTATGTCAGTTTCTGGTTATGAGAATGTGTGTACTAACAGTGGTGAATCGATGGAGATTGGAGCGATGGCACCTCGCTCTCAAGAAAAAGATCGCAGATTTTCTGAAGGCTTGTGTTTCTATTGCGTAAAATCTGGTCATTTGATTAAAGACTGTGAGCTTCGTATCAAGAAAGAAAAAAAAATGGTCAGTCATGCCCGTATTGCCTGTTTAAATTCCAAGGGTGTATTTTTAGCTGCTTCCACGATTGCTCAGGAAAAATTAATGGAATTTCGGGTGTTTGTTGATTGTGGGTCTACTCTGAATGTAATTGATGGGGGATTCTTGGAAAGACTCAATTTAAAACCCGAACCTTTATCATCCCCCATTGCTGTGGTCTCTGTGGATGGTTCCCCTTTGAAGAATATTACTCTCAAGGTCTGTGAATTTCCTCTCACTATTAATGGTGTTCACCATGAGAAATTGGATTTGGTAGTGTTGAATAACTTGCCTTCTCCAGTAATATTGGGATTGCCCTGGTTAAAATTTCACAATCCTGTACTGGATTGGTCTACCAGTGAAATTAAATCCTGGAGCCATAAATGTTATGACAAGTGTTGTAACGGGCGTATTGCAGCTTTGGATAGGGGAGAATTGCCTGTTCCTATTCAGGATTTTTGGAGAGTTTTTTTCTGAGAAGGAATCGCAGGTTTTGCCTCCCCATAGAGACTATGATTGTTCTATTGAATTTGTCCCTGGAGCGACTCTTCCTAAAAGTCGTTTATTTAACCTTACTATTCCTGAGAGGAAGGCTTTGGAGGAATACATACAGACAAGTTTGGCCGCCGGTCACATTAGGCCCTCTAAGTCTCCTGTGGCGGTTGGATTTTTTTTTGTAAAAAAAAAGGACGGCGGTTTACGTCCTTGTCTGGATTTTCGTGAGATTAACAAAATTACTGTACGCAATCCTTACCCACTGCCATTGATTCCTGATCTGTTTAACCAGTTAATGGGGGCCAAGTGGTTCTCTAAAATTGACCTTAAGGGGGCATACAATCTGTTGCGCATGAAGGAGGGTGACGAATGGAAGACTGCTTTTAACACTCCTGTGGGTCATTTTGAGAATCTGGTTATGCCTTTTGGTCTTACTAATGCTCCTGCATTTTTTCAGAATCTTATTAATGACATCCTTAGACCTTTGATCGGCAAAAATGTGGTTGTGTATTTGGATGACATTTTGATTTATTCGCCAGATCTGGAGTCTCATTGGCGGAGCGTACGTGAGGTATTACAGTTGTTAATGGACAATTCGCTTTTTGCTAAGCTGGAGAAATGTGAGTTCGCTGTACAGAGAATTAGTTTTTTGGGCTACATTATCTCCAGCGAAGGTTTTGAGATGGACCCGGTTAAAGTTCAAGCTGTACAGGAATGGCCTAGGCCTATTGGTTTGAAATCGATACAGAGGTTTTTGGGTTTCGCCAATTATTACAGAAAATTCATAAAAAAATTTTCTAGTATTGTCAAACCTCTGACCGATCTCACCAGGAAAGGTGCTGATGCGGTTCAGTGGTCTTCTGAGGCCATTGAAGCTTTTGTGTATCTCAAGGAGAGGTTCACCTCTGCTCCCATCCTTATGCAGCCTGATGTGACTAAACCGTTTTTGGTTGAGGTTGATGCTTCCTCTGTGGGGGTTGGCGCAGTATTGTCTCAGGATAACGGGGATGGATTACATCCCTGTGCCTTTTTTTCAAAAAAATTTTCGGAGACTGAACTGAATTACGATATTGGTAATCGGGAATTATTGGCTATTAAACTCGCATTTGAACACTGGCGCCACTTCTTGGAAGGTGCGGAATTTCCCGTTCAGGTTCTTACGGATCATAAAAATCTGATATATCTTGATGCTGCCAAGCGCCCGAATGCCCGTCAGGCTAGGTGGGCACTGTTTTTCTCGCGGTTTAATTTCTCCGTTACTTACATCCCTGGTACTAAGAATGTTAAGGCGGATGCCTTGTCTCGCAGTTTTTCTCCCATAGTCGGTGCTGAGAAAGAGGAGAACATTTTACAAGAAGGTGTTGTGATAGCTGCTTTGGACTCCGTTTTGGAAGATGAGATTCTTAAAGCACAGGAGAATGCCCCATCTAACACTCCTCATGGGAGGTTGTTTGTGCCTGGGACCTTTAGGAGAGATTTGTTTGTTGAGTGTCACGAATCTCGGTTGGCAGGTCATCCCGGAATCTCTGAGACCAAGAGACTGGTGGGTTGCAGTTTTTGGTGGCCTGGATGGCAGAAGGAAGTCATTAAGTGGGTGCGCCAATGTACTATTTGTGCTAGATCTAAGTCCTCACATACTCCTGCTGCGGGGTTGCTTTGTCCTTTGGAGGTTCCCAGTGCTCCTTGGACACATTTGGCTATGGACTTTATAACTGACCTTCCCCCCTCTGAGGGTTTTACTGTCATCTGGGTGGTCGTGGACCGTTTTAGCAAGATGTGTCACTTGGTTCCCTTCGTCAAACTGCCCTGCGCTAAAACTCTCGCTAAGGCCTTTGTCAAGGAAATTGTCAGACTTCATGGCGTTCCTACTGACATTGTTTCTGATAGAGGTCCTCAGTTCGTGGCTCGTTTTTGGCGTGCCTTTTGTGACAGGTTGGGAGTTCATTTGTCGTTCTCGTCCGGATATCATCCTGAATCTAATGGCCAGACAGAAAGGAAAAACCAGGATGTTGAGCAGTTCTTGCGTTGTTTTGTGGCAGACAATCAAGAGGGGTGGTCTGAGTTTCTGCCACTTGCTGAATTTGCTCTGAACAATCATACATCTTCTTCTGCTGGTTGTTCGCCTTTTTTTTGTTGTTCTGGGAGACATCCGTCGTTTGGGTCGTTCTCCAAGTTGGGATCTGCCGTGCCTGAGGAGGAGAATTTTTCCGGTGATTTGGAGAGAGTTTGGACGGATGTGCGTGGTAATCTTCAGGAGGCCAACAGAAAATCTAAAGACTACTTTGATAGGAAACGACAGGAGGTTTTGTTCGCTGTTGGTGACATGGTTTGGTTGTCCTCTAGGAATCTGCGGTTGAGGATTCCTTCTAAGAAATTGGGTCCCAAGTTTGTAGGGCCCTTTAAGGTGCTTCAGGTTGTCAACCAATCTGCTGTTAGGTTAGAGGTTCCTACCTCCTGGAGAATTAATCCGGTATTTCATGTCTCTCTGTTGAAAAAAGCTGTTGTATCGGATTGTGACGCCTCTGCCTCTGTTCCTCCGGTGGTGGAGGACGGGGAATATGAAATTTCTCGCATCCTTAACTCTAGACAGTATAGAGGTAGTTTGCAGTATCTTGTGGCCTGGAAAGGTTTCGGACCCGAGGATAACTCTTGGGTGAGGTCGGATGATGTTTCCGCGTCCAGACTTATCAGAGCATTTCACAGGAGATTTCCTGATAAGCCTGGTCCTAGGGGATCCGGAGGATCCTCTTAGAAGGGGGGGTACTGTTAGAACCTTGTTCTTAGTTTTTTTTCCTTTGCTGGTCACATGACCTTGTTGGCCTATTTAATCCTGCTCCGCCCTTCTGGCTTTGCTGGACTTCATTGTTTAACTACTTTCTAGCTAGCCTGTGCCCTGTATCTAACTCTGTTAGTTTGCTTGGTCTACGGACCTCTATGTTCTATATATTTTGTTTGTTCGTCTGTCTGCTACTATTTCTGTTAGGAGGTGTCCCATTTTCCTCCCAGTCCTTAGTACTTGTAGGGATTCCTTCCCCACATCTATAGGTCTCCGTACAGACTAGCTTAGGACTTTAGCAGGTCTGATCGCAGGATCAGGTTCCCTGTTACATCGTAGGGATTAAGCTGAGTTCTATCGTAGGGACAGATCTCCTCTCTTTCCTTAGCTCTGGTAGCAGAACATAACAGTTATACTATATCTACAGCATTTCCCTGATCCACCCAGTCAGTGATTCTGTCATAGAAGGAAATTAAGTTAGTCTGACATGACTTGTTAGTTACAAACCCATGCTGACTCTGGTTAATCACTTCATTCTTATCCATGTACTTGCATACATGTTGTTTAATAATTTGTTCAAAGATCTTTCCTGGTATAGAAGTCAGACTCACCGGCCTATAGTTCCCTGGGTCCACCTTCTTCCCCTTTTTGAAGATAGGAACAACATTTGCTCTTCTCCAGTCTTCTGGGACTTCTCCTGTTCTCCAAGAATTTTCAAAGATTATGGAGAGTGGTTCTAAAATTTCTTCTACGATCTCCTTCAGTACTCTGGGGTGTAATTCATCTGGACCTGGAGACTTGAACTCATTTATGTTAGCTAAATATTCCCTCACAATCTTTCTGTTTACAGATAACTTGGATTCTTCTATTCCTTTAAAAGGACAGTGAAGATCAGTTGATGTTACATTTTCTTTCTGAGAGAAAACAGATGCAAAATAGGAATTAAAAAGTTCGGCCTTCTCAACATCCTCTCTTACCATTTCTCCATTTTTCATCCTGTAAAAATCCTATAGCATCTTTGACTTTTCTTTTACTTTTGACATACCCCCAAAATCCTTTTTTATTGCTTTTGACATCTCTTGCAAGCCTTAATTCATTGTCAGCTTTAGCTAACCTGATACGTGCCCTACAGGATCTGCAGACTGCATTATAATCTTCTTTAGATATGCCTCCCTCTTTCCATTTAATAAACATTTCTTTCTTTCTTTTTAGCATGTGTTTAAGTTCTGTGTTCATCCATCCTGGTTTCCTTAAATGCTTCCCATTCTTCCTACTTTTCGGGATTGTTAACGATTGTGCTTTGAGAATCTAATTTTTAAAAATTTCCCATCCATCCTGGACATTTTTGTCCTTAAGGACATCCAGCCATTGGATCCCTCCTATTCTCTTTCTGAGTCTCTTAAAATCTGCCTTTCTAAAATCTAACCTTGAAGTTTGAGTCTTCACATGTCTTCCTCCTCTAGTTATCCAAAATTCTATAATAGCATGATCGCTGCCTCCTAGGGTCCCAGCCACCTTTACCTCCTCAACCATTTCCTCCCTGTTTATAAGGATTAGATCCAAAGTAGCAGATCCCCTTGTTTTCTCCCCTACCTTTTGGAAGATAAAGTTGTCAGCAAGAGAGGATAAGAATTTGCTTGACCTGTTAGTTTTACTCGAGAGAGATTCCCAACAAATGTCTGGATAGTTGAAATCTCCCATGACCACTACGTCATATTTTTTGGAGAACTTGGTCATTTGATACATAAAGAGTTCATCCATATCTTCAGCTTGCCCAGGTGGCCTGTAGTAAATGCCTATAATGGTGTCCTTTCCATTGTTCTCTCCTTGAATTCTTACCCAAACAGTTTCCACAGAACTACCAGTCTCTGAAGCTTCAATCTCTGTGCAGATATACGCTTTTCTAACATACAATGCAACACCTCCTCCTCGTTTATCAAGTCTGTTTCTTGCAAATAAGTTGTATCCTTTTAGCCTTTTATTCCAATCATGTGTATCGTCCCACCAAGTTTCAGTGATTCCAATGACATCATATTCCTTTTCCTGCATTAGTAGTTCCAATTCTCCTTGTTTGTTTCCCATGCTTTGTGCATTTGTATAAAAACATTTTAGTTTGTGTTTGTTTTCTCTTCCTCCCATATTTTTATTATTTAAATTGTTTTGTCTTTGTTCTTCTTTTCCGCTTCCAGTAGCAGAGATCTCAATAGTATTTGTCAGCTGTATGGCTTTTTCTGGCCTTTTGCTTCCCTTCCCACATTGTTCTAGTTTAAAGCTCTTCTGATGAGTGTAGCAAGGCGACTTCCAAATACATGTTTTCCAGTCTTCGTAAGGTACACCCCATCTCTAGCAAGTAGTCCATCGTATAGGTAATTCATTCCGTGATCCAGAAATCCAAATCCATGTTGACGGCACCATCGACGTAGCCAGTTGTTCACCTGTAGAATCTTATTCCACCTCATTGTTCCATGGCCATCCACTGGGAGGATGGATGAGAAGACCACCTGCGCTCCCAATTCTTTCACTTTCTTGCCTAAGTCTTCAAAGTCACTGCAGATGGTTTCCAGGTCCTTTCTTGCGGTGTCATTTGTCCCCACATGTATTAGCAGGAATGGGTAGTGATCTGTAGGTCTGAAAAGTCTTGATATCCTGTCAGACACATCTTTAATTTTTGCTCCTGGAAGACAGCACATTTCTCTTGAGGTTATGTCTGGTCTGCAGATAGCGGCCTCTGTTCCTCTTAACAGGGAATCCTGTATGACCACCACTCTCCGTTTTTTCTTCACAACATTCTTCTTTCTCCATCCAGGAGGATTCTGAGGGCTTACAAGGTTATTCATTGCTGGCAAAGTCTTATTTTGCTGTATTTCTTCATGGTTCTCCTGCGTGAGAGCCTGGTACTGGTTCCTGAGCAGTATGGGTGCTGACTGCCTCTCGATCCTCCTGCTTCTCTGGGTCACATGCTTCCATTCCTCTGTTTCGTCAGGTGCAGTTCGAATTTCTTCTCTTTCTGAATCATGAAGAGATAATTCTGCTCTGTCTAAGAACTCTTCACCTTCCTTAATGATTTTCAAGGTAGTTAACCTCTCTTCTAGATTTCGCAACTTTTCCTCCAACAGGGACACAAGCTTGCATTTCTGGCATGTGAAGTTTGGCTTTTCCACTGGCAAGTCTGTGAACATGTAGCAGGATATGCAGCTCACCAAATGGCTCCTGGACTCTTCCATGTTCTTATTGTTAATGTTCTGAAAACAGTGAAAAAAGCTTAAAAAAAAAAAAAAAAAAAAGCTTTTCTCTGATTGTTCCTCACCACGTTTTGGCTTACAAATACTGATGTAAAGTACTGACCGAATACTGACCAAGTACTGATAGTGGGGTCGTGACCTTAGTTTGTCTATCACTCAGACAAACCCCTGTGAAGTGCGCAGCTCAGGAGACAGGCACGCACACACAGAAGTGATTCAATCTGAAGCATAGGCTTTGTAGTGTATGCTTTCTATTGCATCCATACTCCGCTCTGTGTGCCCGCTAATGCAGAAGCTGTGCACGCCTGCCTCCTGAACTGCACACTTCACAGGGGTTTTCTGAATGATCAGTGGGGCTCTCAGGACTTGGCCCTCCACCGATCTGCTTGCCATTAAGGCTATGTGCCCACGATGCAGAAATGAAGCAGAAAATTTCTGCAGCATTTCTGCATCTCCCTGGCAGAAAAAAACACATGCAGATTGTGCATGCGTTTTTCCTGCAGAATAGATGCGGAATACATGCGTTTCCGCATGCAGATTGACAAGCGCTTTCCAGGCGATAGCATCACTTGGAAAGTGCTTGACAACTAGGTCACACTGTATAAATCCATGCAAACAGCATGGATTTATACAGTGTGAACCGTAAAAATTAAAACAAATAAAGCTATACTCACCCCCGAGGCCCCGGCGTGGCTGCAGCGCTGCTTCCTGGCTGGTTCCCGGTTGCCGGCATATCGCGAGACAGAGCGGTGAAGGGCCTGCGGTCACATGACTGTGACGTCACCGAAGGTCCTTCAGCGCTGCTGGCATTCAGAGAGAAGACGCCGGACAGGTAAGTATAAAATTTATTTGTTATTTTATTCTTTTTTTACAGGTACAATGGTACCCAGGTCTGGATGAGAGTCTCCTCTCCTCCAGAACTGGGTACCATCCGCACATAGAGACGCATAGAAGCCGCTTGTAAAAATGTACAGTCGCGGTTTCTGTGCGTCTCAATGCAAGTCAATGGCGGGAGTTCCGCTGCGCTTCCGCAAAATTAAATGACATGCTGCGGATTTTTGTACGCAGCATTAACGCTGCGGAAAAATCCGCAGCATGTGCATAGAACATGCGGAATCCCCTTGGGGACCATGGGGTGCTGATTACCTAGCGTTTCCGCTGCGGAAATTCCGCAGCATAAACGCTTGAAAAACGCTACGTGGGCACACAGCCTTAGAGGGCAAAAAAATATTACAAAGTTCAGACAAGCGTATTTCCGGTCTGGGTGCTGTCTGTGTGTGCAATGGACCCCACACAGACCAGTGTTAGTCTACCTGCCAGTACACATGGTGGGTTTGCCACATGCACCTCAGGTCTCCATTAAAAAAAATCGCATTTTGTGCTAGTTTGGTCAGATTTATGGAGCAGACTATGAATGGAAAAATTAAGGTGAATATATACACTGAATGATTATTGTGAATGAGTGTACCTATGAATGCTCATTCACGTTAGTCGTGTAGTCTGCTGATCATCCTGATGAATGTGTAAACTGCTCGTTCATCAGGTGAAATGATCTTTTGTGCTGCACAAAAGACCAGTCCTTAGTACATCATACTGTGTGAACTGAGCAATGACACTGGCACTAAGGCCGGTTTCACATGTCCGTATATTTCCGGCACCGGAAAAAACAGTACTGGAGATACCCATGTCCTGAGTGTCTGTGTGTGTCACACATGTTGTCAGCTGTGTGCCGCCCATGTGCCGCATCAGGGTCACATGTACCGGCGCCTGGGAATCAGCACTACAGTTAGCGTTGTTCCCAAGCGCCGGGTGCTGAACGCTGACCTCATCATGGTTCCTGCCGGTGCTGCGAACAGGACCAGCAGGGACAATTATGAGGGTAGTAGTAGTCTGCTCCCGCAGTGTCCCTGTGTAAAAATAAGATTAAAATAATAAAATCCATATAGTCACCTGTCCTAGGTGTCCCCCACTGTAATGCTCTGACTGCTGATGCCGAGGAGCCGGGGAGAATGAGCTGGAGCGGGGCCCGGAGCTGCGTTGAGCTCAGGAGCGGTGTCCTGTCACTCACTGAGCGCAGCTCTGGGGCCTCTCCTGCAGTGGCTCATTCTCCCCGACTCCTCTGCTGATTGGTCACATGGATTACAGCGGGGGACACTTAGGTGAGTATATGGATTTTATTATTTTATTTTTACACAGGGACACTGCGGGAGAAGACACTACTACCCTCAGGGGTGGATTAAGAGTAGCAAGGGCCCCGGGCAGTTTAGAAGGCGCGGGCCCCCCCCCCCCCACACCTGAATTATCACATGACATGTCACATGATCCCCTGTGATAGATCATGTGATAGTTCATGGGAAATTAATTTGGCAGAATATTAATTGTGCTGCCTCATCTGAGAGCAGCACAATATTGGGGCAGATACCCTGATTCCAGCGATGTGTCACTTTTTCAGCTGCTTGTTGTCATTTTGAGAAAATCACCGTTTCATCTGCTGCAGATCTAGCAGCTCTCTGAATGCTGCGCTCTGTATAGCCCCACCCACACCACTGATTGGCAGCTTTCTGCCCATGCTCAGTGTACACAGAAATCTACTGATCAGTGATGGGGGTGGGGTCCTACAGAACTTACTAGTCATCTAGTGATAATTACCTTCTGACAAATCAATGATTTTATCAAAACAACACTAAGCAGCCCAGTAAGTGACACATTACTGGAATCAGTGCCTCTAACCCTACATTATGCTGCTCTCAGATTAGGTGGCAAAAACCTGATGACAGATTCCCTTTAAAGGAGCTGTAAACACAAAAAAGTTTGTATTAAAAAAAATACAAGCCATTTGTGAAATTAACTTTTTTTCATTGTTAATTCACATTAGACTGTATCTTCAACACTTTTGTCAGCAGGTCTTATTACAGACTCTGAATAGGGCAGCTCTCTTCCTCTCCCTCAGCAGAAAGTCACAGCATGGTTAAAAAATGGGATCTTTTATGATTTTTTCATAATAAATAAAAAAGGACATGCAAGTCCTCCAAACTATTTTCCGTTTCTCTATAGGGGAGGTCCTAAATCTTTCTTGTTCTTTAGTTGATCACATGTCAAAAAGGCAAAGCATTTACTATGAACTCGCCTAAAAAAATATACACTGGGAGAGTAATATCATAATCTGCATGTAAATATTCCTTGACTCTAAGGGCTCGCTCACACTGTCGTATAACACGGCCGAATGCTATGTGATGTTTTATCGGATAGGACTCGGCCCTATGTTATACTATGGGACAGTGCAGATCTGCGATTATCGGCATAAGAAAATAATCTCATTCGATATTCGGACCATGTGCACCCATACAAGTCTATGGGTGCACGTAAAACATTAGACTGCACTCGGATGTCATCCAAGTGCAGTCTGATGAACACTCACAGAGACTATGGAGAAGATGGAGAAAGTAAGTTCTCCATCTTCTCCATATCTGTGCTGCGAGAGAATCGGATCACACTCAGTTGAAGCTCTGACAGAGTTTGAGCCGAGTGTCATTAGCATAATTGGCCTTATTCTCTTGCATGAGAGAATATATGGCTTAGTGAGTGGACCCTAAAACTGAATAGTAGTGACGGACAGGCACCTCACAAGCGGGATCCATGTAGCTCTCAGATGTCGTGTAGGTAGGGCTTCATTCCATGGGGTAGGGCTTAATTTCAAGGTATATAAAAAAAAATGGACTTCAAATAAAAATTAAATGAACACAAAAAGCACTAATTGAATTATTTTTTTCGTATTTATGTTTACAGCCCCTTTAAAAACCCTTTGAGGACCAAGGCACATATATGTCCCATAGCTTTAAACTGGACAAAAATTTGATTGAATAAAATTTAAGGTCCTCGAAGGTTTAAATAGGTCATAAATTCATATGAATACTTGCTCATACAATTGCACATGCCAAAAGATGAAGAAGAACAGAATCTAAAATATGACATTAAGTGGAGCACTTACAGGTATTCAAGGTGAAAGAGACCAGCAAAGGCATTGTCTCGAATGACAGTAAATGAGTTAGAATTCAGCAAGCTGAAAATGAAGACAGCAGGTTAGAAGCGAACCAGACTTTATGGTGCTCAGAATTAGTCAAGCAGATTTTATTGACTGCTCTTGCAAAGCACTGAGACTCCCGCGGTGTATAGATGGCGCCGTGTGGCCTCCCGCTGTGTATAGATGGCGCCGTGCGGCCTCCCGCTGTGTATAGATGGCTACGTGTGGCCTCCCGCTGTGTATAGATGGCGCCGTGCGGCCTCCCGCTGTGTATAGATGGCGCCGTGCGGCCTCCCGCTGTGTATAGATGGCGCCGTGCGGCCTCCCGCTGTGTATAGATGGCGCCGTGCGGCCTCCCGCTGTGTATAGATGGCGCCGTGCGGCCTCCCGCTGTGTATAGATGGCGCCGTGCGGCCTCCCGCTGTGTATAGATGGCTACGTGCGGCCTCCCGCTGTGTATAGATGGCACCGTATAGATGGCTACGTGCGGCCTCCTGTTGAGTATACGTGTATAGATGGCTACGTGCGGTCTTCTGCTGAGTATAGATGCCGCACAGCGCCCCCCCCAGAGACAGCAGGAGGCCGCACAGCGCCATCTATACTCAGCGGGAGGCCGCACGTAGCCATCTATACACAGCGGGAGGCCGCATGGCGCCCCCCCCCAGAGACAGCAGGAGGCCGCACAGCGCCATCTATACTCAGCGGGAGGCCGCACGTAGCCATCTATACACAGCGGGAGGCCGCACGGCGCCCCCCCCAGAGACAGCAGGAGGCCGCACAGCGCCATCTATACTCAGTGGGAGGCCGCACGTAGCCATCTATACACAGCGGGAGGCCACACGGCGCCCCCCCAGAGACAGCAGGAGGCCGCACAGTGCCATCTATACTCAGCGGGAGGCCGCACGTAGCCATCTATACACAGCGGGGAGCTGCACGGTGCCATCTCTACACAGCAGGGGGCCGCACGGCGCCATCAATACACGGCGGGGGGCCGCACGGCGCCATCTATACACAGAGGGGGGCCGCACGTAGCCATCTATACACAGCGGGGGGCCGCACGTAGCCATCTATACACAGCGGGGGGCCGCACGTAGCCATCTATACACAGCGGGGGGCCGCACGGCGCCCCCCCCAGATACAGCAGGAGGCCGCACGGCGCCAACTATACTCAGCAGGTGGCCGCACGCAGTCACGCACACACACAAACATATACAGACATAAACATACACGCATAAACACATTTGAAACACAAAAATACATATAAACAGACATCACACAATCATATCTGCCCACACACACACAAACAGACATCACACAATGATATCTGCCCCCCCACACACATACAAACAGACATCACACAATGACATCTGCCCACACACACACAAACAGACATCACACAATGACATCTGCCCACACACACACACACACACACAAACAGACATCACACAATGACATCTGCCTACACACACACACACAGACATCACACAAACAGACATCACACAATGACATCTGCCCACACACAGACATCACACAATGACATCTGCCCACACACACACACACACACACACACACACACATACATACATACATACATACATACATACATACATACATACATACACACACACACACACACACACACACACACATACACACACACACACCATCCCCCGGCTCGGCTCCAGTCCTCAGGCTCTTCGGTGCAGCAGTGCAGGCCGGGTGCGCACTGCGTGACGTCACAGGGCCGTGTCTCCTAGCAGTGACGCGGCCGGGCCAGTACAGGGAAGTTAACTGCTGCAGTGCTGGCCCGGCCGATGAAGAAGTAGCGGCGGCCGCTGCTGGGGGAGCTTTACGGGGCCCCCCCTCCCGCCACTGCTACCGGTATGTGCCGCGGCGGCCCGCACATATAATGAGGGCAATCCGGCATTAGATACCCCGCCCGGAGCCGCGGGCCCTCCGGAGGCTCGGGGCCCCGGGCGGTCGCCCGGATTGCCCTCATTATAATCCGCCTATGACTACCCTCATAATTGTCCCTGCTGTTGCTTAGCAGGTAACCATGATAAGGGCAGCGTTCAGCACCCGGCGCTTGGAAACTGCGCTAACTGTACACTGATCCCCAGGAGCTGGTACGTGTCACAATGATGACACACTGATGACATCCGTGTGTGTTCAGCGTGAGACACTTTTGCGGGATGTGCATCCGCAAAAAAACTGACATGTCAGCGTGTGGATCACATGGACACACGGTCGGTGGAAACACACTGACGTGCGCAGACCTATAGATTTCAATGGGTCAATGTCTCCAGTACGTGTGGAAACTGTCACCACACGTACTGGAAACACGGACTTGTGAAAGAGCCCTTATTGTGTATAAACAGGTTATTAAACCATTTCCGACCGGCTCGCACGTTACCCGTTCAGCGGTCGTTTATCGCGCAGTGTAGACGCGCCTCTAGAGTTGCATATAGATTATATAGCTTCTGCGGTGTTTCAGTTTCTACACTTGTAATTAAATGTCTTTCTGTTACAGAGCCGAGTGGACTCCTTCCGTCTATTAAAGTATGACATAAACACATGCAATATTGCCACAGGCCATAAACAACCTTTACTGGTTCAGCGACACAATGCTGCTTCAGGAATGATTCTGGTAAGAGCAGATTTTTTGGTGTGTTCTATATACTCATGCATTAACCATAGATGTGGGTGTGAAATGAATGGGGCGCCCTATTATGGGGCCAATTTACTATCATGTTGCCTTCTATGTTGGTTCCAAAACATGTGTTTAAATAGGTTTTTCATACTTGTATTACAATCCAGCACAAGTGTGTGTTTATATGTACAACGCAGCACAACCAGACAACCACAGACCCAGGCTGAGACATAATAACCCCGTGTATATAATATGATATTATGTGGTCATGTATGAGGCCTTCTCATGGTGTCCACTGGGTGGCAGTGCAGTCATTAGTCAGCCACAGCTCACAGAGCATTTTATTGTACCATTGAGAGCTGTATACTCATTTTTCCTTTTATGCACTTTTTGCCTTGCAATTTTTTTTTCCATTGTTCCTTTTAACAATGATTTTTTTTCAATGTAGAATGTAAGTTGTCTTTCCCAATCCTTTGTTAATTTTACATAATGTGTCTTCAATGACATTTCAATGAACTTTAATTGCTATATTATATTATATTATAGTTTTCAGCATTGTATATATACACAGACTTTATACACAGACTCGTCCCATAGAGTGAGCATATTTCCACGTACATTGCTAAGTGCATTCTTCAGTCAAGGACCTAATATTTGGCCGAGATCCAGCAGGAATAATCTTGAAAACATTGTGTACAGAAGAATGGGATTTAGTGCTGACCTCATTTCAGTCCCACTGTGTTTAACTTGCACTGTTTAGTCCTAGGTCAAAGAAGGGTACACATGAGGACGTAGCATAAAACATCACCCATGCACCCTTGAGTTATGGAGTCGGAGCACCAGCAGGTGACATGGAGCCTGCAGATACTTGTAGTTATATTCTTCCAGACTCAGCAATTTAGCTAATTACATAGTAGCTAGAAGTGTGTGGAAGGATTATTAGTAGGGTTGAGCAAGTATGTTCTGTCCGAGTATGCTCGGGCCGAGCTCAGAGTATTTACAGCTGCTCGGTGATATGGTTGAATCGCTCCCGTGTGCATGATTTGCAACTGTTTGATTGCTTTATTACATGTGAGGAATGTGTAAGAAATAGACATTCCTCACATGTAATAAAGCTGTCAAACAGTCGCAAATCATGCACACGGGAGTGATTCAACCATATCACCGAGCAGCTGTAAATACTCTGAGCTCGGCCCGAGCATACTCAGCGAAAGGGTTAATAGAACATACTCGCTCAACACTAATTATTAGCTTTACTGCTGAGTTTAGATGTGAGCTGAACCTTATGGACCTGTCACATCTGCAAATATCATGACCGGTTGTGTGGTGTGCAGTTCGTGTGCTCGGCCACATAGCGGATGGATGCACCAGCTGCCTTCTATTGACCTGCTAACATTGATCCGTGTGTGAGCCTTTGCACACTCAGACCGGAAATACACTCCTGCAAACTTGTATTTAGGAAAACGTGTTTTCTTTTTAATAGGAGTTTATTCACATGGGCAGGTGTAAAAACACCTAGTCAAAAAACTCATCTCAGGTTTTGCCATGGTTTTCCATATTGATTGTTTTGCTGCATGTTTTTTTCATACTTGGCTGTATGAATACATCCCAATCAATAGTCCACACTTGTAAGGTGCTGCCCCTGAATTAACTAAGTGCATGGCCCATTACATGATATAATCCATGAGTGATTGTTACAAATATGAGCAAACATTGCAATGTGAATGTATACATTGCTAACCAAGTCCCTGACGTAGCGTAGCACAGTACAAATGCCATATGTAGAGAGAAAGATGTACTGTGTCCATGTGAGAACTGTAAGTTATCTGCCAAAACAGGAGATGGAGTCTGCCAGAGGAAAGCACTGAGATCCTTCACCAAAAAGCAGGCTTCTCCAATATCATCTGATGTGATCCAATCCTACTATTGATACAAAACAAAAGGCCCTTACACAGGGTGTCATGTGTAACAACTATGTGAATGAGGTCTTCTGATAAACAAGCTGAGTATTGATCTCTCTATTTGAAAGATATGGGGACTAGTAGTATTTAAAAGGAATCTATCAGCAAGATTTCACCCCTTCCCATCAAAAATAAACTGTTTATATGCACATGTAGCTCTTCCAAAGAAATGTCCAGCAATACATGGACAGTCCGTTCCTCCATTACTGAGAAATCAGCGTTTGAAATTATATGCAAATGAGGCTGGAGCGCTTTTGGCGCTTGGAAGCTCTTCTCAAGCCTTTGTCACTCCAGCTCTATATCCCGGTCAGCGTACTGCTTGCTCCTGCTTGTTTGACAACTCATTTGCCAACTCCTCCAACTTCAGGCAAAGGAGCCATAAGCCAAGTAGGATGAGCAGTGCTGGACGAGGAATAGAGCTGGAGTGACAGAGGCTTGAGAAGAGCTTCCATATGCCAAAAGTACTCCAGCCACACTTATACTTTTTTCTTGTATTTTGTTTTCTAGATGTATATATGTGGCAAATTGATGTTTGCAAACTACATTTTCAATGGCTACAGCCGATCAGTAAAAGACCTTCAGAAACAGATAATAAAAACTAGGAGCGACTACCAAACTGGATGCTATTTACCCAAGGATTTCAAATTTAGGTATCTATAATTTTTTGACATGTAATCCCTTATGTGCAAATTTCCTTTTTAACTTTTCACGTGGCAAAATATTTTCAATGGCATATCGGTTCATATGCTAAGTTTGTTAACTTTTATTTTAAGAAAAATGTTTACGTGATCTGTCACTGCTATTTCCATAACTCTCTTGGAATTATATGGAGTGGCACCATGCATGCTCCACAGAAACAAATTTACCATTGTGGGGTCCAAATAGTCAAACCCCTAATGAATTGTTATTTGTCATCCACCCAGCAGACTGGTGATAAATATTTCTTGCTGGTAAACCCTTTGATATATTGACCTGGGCCCCTAGTGTGATGCATTATACATACTCCCCCTCCCGACCTCTTCCTGTGATATGTATTTTTTAAAGGGGATTGGAGAGATTGTGACACCGCTCAGAGCAGGTGACAATGGTATAGGATCTTCTTTTTGCATATTATCTCCTTGTCTTCCTAATTTGTGTGCCAGGATAGTATACTATATATTGGACGTCTTTTTCCTGAGCACCAGAATAATTATCGGTTGAGCTCAGCCTTATCCTCTATTATTGACTGTCTTTTCGCTGTAGCACCCGATCTACATAAATGTCCTTTTCAGTTTTCTCCTATAATGATGAGGAGACGACTGCAATTCTGTCTAGAGCTGTTTCGACAGACCCTTTTTTGACTATACCTCCTGCTGAAACCAGAACAAAAGAATACATCAATATCAACAAACGCCGGATAGCGTTAGAACTTCACTGCTTTACTTTGGCAGAATACCACCGAGCCCAAAGGATACCACGAGGTCTTCGTGTACAACTGAGACCGACACTTTTTTCTGATGATGATGAGTTCTGTGACAGATTCAAACAAATATTAAACAAATGCTCTATGGACATTATCCTTTTGACCATAGAGAGACTCTGTAAAGAAATCTCTACACTAGAGAACTCAATACGTGCAATGAAAGATCAGTTATCAGGAACTCTTTCCAGCTCTGAATTTACAGACTTAAAAACTTTGACCACAACTACGGTTGCGGATTTCAAAAAAGTCCTACAATCAAGGAAACGTAACAAATTCATCCGAGATCAGGACAATTATACAAACAAACGTGTATATCGATGGCGCTGTGGCGATTTTCCGTCTACATCAAAGACCACTTATGGACCATCAAGCAGCGGCAGCGAGTACGGATCGGACAACTCTTCGAATTTTTTAGGCCAACAAGAAAGGGAAGACGAGGCAGGGGCAGAGGCGTTCGTCCAAGACAGAACGGGGTCAAAACACGGTCACAGATGGGTCAAACTTGGTGTACAACGTCTCATCCTACATCTTGTCACCGAGCGAACTTGGGGTCCCTCAGAAGGGCCTCATGTTCTGCCCCACCCCCAGTTTCAGTACATTTACCTTGGACCAGGAACTTAGACGCTTCTTCAGGACGCTACGTTTGAAGGCCCATTTTTCCACACAGGTTGGGGCCCCTGGGGAGCCACTACCCACCCATGATCGCTCTAGTTTTTCACTAGACGCATTAAATTTACGTATTCCAAGTAACTTCTGTCCCCCACGGCATTATCACCCAATAGAGACATATATTGGTTTAGTCTCAGCGGAAGCCAAAGATATCATGTCCTCTATCTCGAAGGGTGATCTACCCCTCAAACATAATCAAAGTAAGGTGGAATTACAGGCCATTAAATCCCTCCAGTCTAATAAAAACATTATTATAAATCCTGCCGATAAAGGTGGTTCATTGGTGATATTGGATAAGACATATTATGTGAATGAAATCAAATCACAGCTATCTGACACTAACACCTATTCCGCCATTCCTAATAATCCCACAGCGTCCATCCAAACTCTCATTAAGGCACTCGTTGAAAGACACCTTTCATTGGGCTCAATAGATACTAAACTCGCAGAGTTTTTAATAAAAAAGTACCCAATTACTCCAGTGTTCTATACACTGCCCAAAGTGCACAAAAATCTGTGGAGGCCACCAGGACGCCCTATAGTGGCCTCGACAGAATCCATATTGTCACCATTGGTGGTCACACTAGAAAAAATTCTGAGTCCTCGAATACCATCCTATATTAAGGACACAAACGACTTTTTCGCTCAAATTAAACAATTGGTCTTTCCACCAGACCACTGCATTCTCGTGATGTTGGACGTCAATAGTCTATACACGAGTATTCACCACCACCAGGGACTCACAGCGGTTTCCTGGTTTCTTGATAAATGTGACTCATTGAATTCAAAGCAAAAAACATTCTGTCTCGAAGCTCTCCAAATCGTTTTAGAACAGAATTTTTTTCTATTTGGTGACCAATTTTATCTCCAACGCAGGGGTACAGCAATGGGTTCCAATGTCGCACCACCCTATGCGAACATATTTATGTCACACTTTGAGGAGATATTCGTCTATGCGCACCATGCCTTTAGAGCTCATGTGATAACATGGAAACGTTATATAGACGACATTTTCCTAGTGTGGCAGGGAGATGCAACATCGATGAATGCCTTTTTTTCTGACCTGAATAGGATGTCTAACACTGCGCGGCGGCACGCATACCCGAGACGTGGCACACGAAAGCCTGGTATCTACTGCATACCCTATGCTGAAAGTAATGGAACACTGATCCTGTCTAAACAGAACCGTTCATATGCACAGATCCTCATCCCTGATGAAAATCATGTTATGATTGAAATGATCGTCGGATTTTTTTTGGATCAAATTAATAAAAGGATCTTCTTTTTGCATATTATCTCCTTGTCTTCCTAATTTGTGTGCCAGGATAGTATACTATATATTGGACGTCTTTTTCCTCAGCACCAGAATAATTATCGGTTGAGCACAGCCTTATCCTCCATTAATGGTATAGGTGGGACACAATCCTTGCATCATTGAACTGCCAGAGTTGCCATTGCATTTGAACCCTAGGTCCTGAGGGGGGGGGGGGGACCCAATGGTGTTTATTCCTGCACTATGACATCACCATGTTTATTACAACTGTTCTATGACATCAATATGTGCATAATCCTTGTATCGTGATGCTTTGTTTTTTTTCCATTCTTTTATGACAATCACTGTTTATTTCTTTTTGCGACATCGCTTTGTGCATTATTTCTGTATAATAGCATAGACAATTAATTTTTATATGAATCATCATCACACCATGATATCACTGTGACCAGGGGTGTACATAGGAATCATGGGGCCCCATAGCAGAAGCTCTAATTGGGCCCCCCCCCCAAAAAAAAAAATTAAATAATTGTCGGGGTCACCAAAGATCAGATCTCACAACTTTCCATCCTTTACATAGTAATTTTCCTCCTGCTGACGTCCTAGATCTTTCATTGCCCCATAAAGTGTGATGCCAATAAAAGGGCCCCCCAAACACAGTATGAAACCCCCATGGTGAATTCCTCCACATGCACAGTATAATGACCCTACTGTACCCCACCTCAACTCCCAGGGTAAAGTATGCTGACCCCAACACAGTATGATCCCCAAACTGTGAGCCACTAGAGAGGATGGTACATAATAAGGGAGGGTGTTAAACATAATAAAAGAGGAAGCTATATAACTAAGGATGGCGCTACACATAATAAGTGAGTACACTATATACTAAGGGACTGTGCTATACATAATAAGGCTACATTCCTGCATCTGTGTGCAGTGTCGGTGTGCTGCCCTGTTTTACTGACGCATTGAGCATGTCCTATTCTGATCCTCAAAATCGGATCAGAACAGGACATTCTCTGACCCTCTTAGATCTCATTCTCAGATCCATGATTTTCATGGATGTGTGAATGGATCTATAAAACTGTACGAGTCCGTGGACCATCCGATAAAAAGATCTGGCAGCACACGGACATTTCACACAAATGTGAGAATGTGGCCTAAGGAATTTTACAGATAACATTATCACTTCAAGTCACACAGTGCAGATACAGAATAATATTTACATCCAGGCACTTACCACTGACGTCTCATCTGATCAGAGTCGGTTTCTGCTGCTTCTTCTCCATCTGGTCAGACCTTAATGTCGACATCTCCCAGCCACGACTTGTCTTGTCACGATGATCTCCAGCCTAGAAAATAACAGGGTCACATATTGTATGCATACGCGTGTCTCCCCCGCTCTGCGTCCTCGAATACAGATATGTAACCCCCCCCCCCCCCAGTAATATACTATTAGCCACTTAGTAATCAAAATATAAAGTGGTAAGCAGCACTGTGCCCCCCATTAACTATAATCTGCACCGGCCAATAATATAAATTATTCAGTCTCTGTGACTCTTCCCAATTAACTGTAAGGCTATGTGCACAAGGAAAACATACAAGGCTTCACAGTACAAGCAAAGTGAAACCCCCTTAATTGCTCTCTCCCAGCACCCCTGTCATTGCTCTCTCCCACCACCTCCATCATTGCTCTCTCTCAGCACCCCCATCATTACTCTCTCCCAGCACCCCCGTCATTGCTCTGTCCCAGCACCCTCCGTCATTGCTCTGTCCCAGCACCCTCATCGTTGCTCTCTCCCAGCACCCCCATCATTGCTCTCTCTCAGCACCCGCATCATTGCTCTGTCCCAGCACCCCATCATTGCTCTGTCCCAGCACTCCCATCATTGCTCTGTCCCAGCACCCCCATCATGGCGCTCTCCCAGCACCCCCATCATTGCGCTCTCCCAGCACCCCCATCATTGCGCTCTCCCAGCACCCCCATCATTGCGCTCTCCCAGCACCCCCATCATTGCGCTCTCCCAGTACCCCCATCATTTCCTCTCAGCACCCCCATCATTACTCTCTCCCAGCCCCACATCATTGCTCTCTCCCAGCCCCCCACCATTGCGCTGTCCCAGCACCCCCATCATTGCTCTCTCCCAGCACCCCCATCATTGCTCTCTCCCAGCAACACGTCATTGCTCTCCCCTTCCCCACCATCCCCATCATTGCTCTCCCCAGCCCTATCAGCCCCATTATTGCTCTTCCCAGCCCCATCATTCCTCTCCCCAGCCCCATTATTGCTCTCCCCAGCCCCATCAGCCCCATTATTGCTCTCCCCAGCCCCATCAACTCCATTATTCCTCTCCCCAGCCCCATTAGGCCCATTATTGCTCTCCCCAGCCCCATCATCCCATCATTCCTCTTCCCAGCCCCATCAACTCAATTATTCCTCTCCCCAGCCCCATCAGCCCCATTATTACTCCCCCCAGCCCCACCATCCCATCATTGCTCTCCCCAGCCCCACCATCCCCATCATTCCTCTCCGCAGCCCCATCATTCCACTCCCCAGCCCCATCATTGCTCTCCCTAGCCCCACCATCCCATTATTGCTCTCCCCAGCCCCATCATCCCATCATTCCTCTCCCCAGCCCCATCAACTCAATTATTCCTCTCCCCAGCCCCATCAGCCCCATTATTGCTCCCCCCAGCCCCACCATCCCCATCATTCCTCTCCCCAGCCCCATCATTCCTCTCCCCAGCCCCATCATTGCTCTCCCTAGCCCCACCATCCCATTATTCCTCTCCCCAGCCACATCAACCCCATTATTCCTCTCCCCAGCCCCATCAACCCCATTATTCCTCTCCCCAGTCCCATTATTCCTCTTCCCAGCCCTATTAGTCCCATTATTCCTATTCCAAGCCCCATCATTCCTCTCCCCAGCCGCCCCATTATTGCTCTCCCCGGCCCCATCAACCCCATTATTCCTCTCCCCAGCCCCATCAGCCCCATTATTGCTCTCCCCAGCCCCATCAACCCCATTATTCCTCTCCCCAGCCCCATCAGCCCTCTCCCCAGCCCCATCATTGCTCTCCCCAGTCCCATCAGCCCCATTATTGCTCTTCCCAGCCCCATCATTCCTCTCCCCAGCCCCACCATTCCACCATTGCTCTCCCTCCACCTCCCCTCCCCAGCATTTCAGTAAAAAAAAAAAAAAAAAAAAAACCAACAACTTACCTTAGCTCGCTCCCCTGCAGCAGCATCCTCCTGGTTGCCGGCAGCTTTCTTCCTGACCCAGGCGTGCGCTGCATGATGACGTCATCAAGCTGCGCGCGCCTGGGTCAGGGAGGAAGCAGAGGACGAACCCTCCATCTCCGCTGCTATTCTCCTCCTGACAGCAGCGGAGCTGCAGGGATCGCTCCCTGACCGCCGTGTGCAGAGACTGCTGCACCTTGCGGGCCCCTTGGTGCAGCTGCATGGTGGGGACCCGGCGCAGCTGCACCGGCAGCGTTATGTCCACCCCTGAACTGCTATGGGGCCCCCCCGGCTCACGGGCCCCATAGCAGTCGCGTGGTCTGCCGCCATTGGCGGTACGCCACTGACTGTGACTATAATTCCAAAACAATAAGCTCACTTAAGCCATTGCTCCTGCGTTGTGACATCACTACATGCCCCATACACATTAAGCTTAAGTTAGCTGAACCCGCAGATATCGATGGGTTCGGCTCACGGTCTAATGGGGCCGCCGGCCAACTGTTGGTTGGGAGAGATATCAATCCTGCTATCTAGTGTGTATGGCCAACTTTATCTTCCCTGAGCAGAGAGACTAGTGTTCATTACACTGTGACTTAGCTGGAAAAAATATTTTTGTACAGCGACATTGCCATCTGTATTTTCAAGAGGGAAAGGAGTAAGTATATAAAGTGCAAACATTGCAGTAAGTAGCTCTTGGCCTATATACAGAATCTGTTAGAGCCTCTGACTCCAAGAAGGTAAACTTTGTTCCAAGAGCTCATTAATAACTTGAGTGAAAAACCTAAATTTTGTTTGTCAAAATTGCAGATCGTATTGTAATGAAAATAAATGAGAATAAATGAAATCATTTGTCTGGCAAATTGCATGACGTGTGGTATAGCTGGCCAATAGAAATAATGGGTGCATACATTTATATTTTGCACGTGTTACATTTTGAAAATGTATCAGATATTAATGAAACAATGTCATTCCATTTAGGAGGGCACATAGCCCTTTGTTTGCTCTTTACTACTTAGATTATGGTCCTGTAAGATATCCTGTGCTTTGATACATGCTAGTTGCTTAAGGCGTGTAAAGATCAGAGAGGTAGGACCATGACCTGGAGGCATCTATTAATGCCCACTGTAGAGTCACACTGTGACTCAAACCAGAAAACAGCAGGTAGCACATTACACAAAGTCCAATCATCTACAAACTGAAGAGACTGAAATCTGAATCCCTTAAACAGATTCTGAGCTCATTATTTTCCCCTGCTTGTAAAACATCTCTGTGTTACATATGGACTCCCGCCAATGTCCAGCAGCCTGGAACGTTGCGTCCTACCAGATGTTCAGTGTCGTTTGCACTTGTGAACTCTTTGAGTGCTTTTATGCTGCATAGTAAAGAATCACATACAAATACTATTCGCCCTGTTACAATTTGCCACCTACTTTTTAGGCTTTTAGCCTTCTCCGTACTTGTGCACACTTGTCCATTCGCATTTCTGTGAATGATACAATTACAAATTAAGGTTGGTGCCTAGTTATAATAAACTAGATGGTGGCCCGATTCTAACTCATCGGGTATTCTAGAATATGTATGCGTCCGACCGGGCGCGACTAATCAGCAAAGCAGATTTTAAATGGGTTGTGCACTACTTTAAATTAACACGTCAATGTATCCCCCCGGGGCCCCTAATGAATTGAGATGCCGCATTCTGGGCTTCTGTGGCAGCAGTGTGTTGTGGTGTCTGTTGCTCTCGACGTTGTTGTTTCCTTGCTGCTTTTCTGTCATACTCAGTGGCGTATTTTCGCTTACGACCCATTGGAAGACAGGAAGCGTAAATCGTGATAACGTGCAGTAAAGAAGTATCTGTTCAGCGCGCTGTGACAGACAGAACGTGTTCACTGAACGTGACAGAAGTACATCATACACTGTGACTGACAAAACATGTTCAGTACGTCATGGGCAGTTGGTGAGTCACATGACCACAAGGGCGGAGTCAGCCCAGCTATCTCCCGACGGTGGCCTACTTATTTTAAATCCGGCGGCAATTGGCCGGAGAGCGTGTTTAAATTTGGCGCCAAAATCGCTGATTGGTCATCTCCCGGCTGCATCGCCGCTGACCTCCGTGCGGCAGATGAGCCGCTAACGGCCGCCATCTTGTTCTGAAATCCCGCGTCGCTGATTGGCCGCGGCCGGACCAATCAGCGACGCAGGATTTCGTGGAGGGACAGACAGACGGGATAAGCCGGGATAGTAGATATGATAAAAAAAAAAGTTATTTTGATGAGTTCTCTGAAAAATTGAAACTCTCAAAACAGATGTGTCAACCCTCCACTTTTTTAAGGTTCATTGCCAGTCGGTTTTGGACTGGCTTGACAAAGGCCCACCAGTAACAGTGATTCTTGGGGCCCACTGTTCAGCTACATGCAAAAATAGCCTGACCCTAGTAAACAAATGTACTTTTTCTTCTATGTAATATTAATTTGGCTAGCTTGTTTAATTAATGATAAGATGATATTTTTTCTACACTGCTCATTAGCGCTTCTTCACAGGGGCCTACCAGAGGATGCTCCTGTTCTGTGGGCCAGACCAAGCCTGTTGCCAATACTAACTATGCTATGGTCCAGTCTAAGTCTATTCAACTAATTCTACAAGTAAAACACTGTTGATAAAGATGTGCACAACCATAAGGCTGTATTTAACCATTGCGACCGTGGAACATTTTCTTCTGCAATTGTTGTAAAACCACAGTTTTTGCAGAAACACCCCCCACACACACACACAAAGTGGCGCAACATGTGAAGGTAACCTAAAGATCATATCAGTTTACTGCATTATATATTGGCTGCTTTTTTTATTTCTAAAGTTAATTTAACTATTTAGTAATACTGATTTCATAGTTATTTTGTTTTTTAAAGCTACGAAGAACATGTGGACTATTCATCTTCAGATATACCCCGAACAACCAGAACTGTTGAGGAAGTCTGCCCCTAGGTATTACAAATCATTGTAGGCAATATTGTGTAGCATCTCACAGCTTGTATGTGTATTCTATACATGTATGCACACTCAGTTGTGTCCAGAAGTATTTAGATAGTGACAAATGTCATATTATAGCCTTTGTACAGCAGTAGCATGGATTAGAAATAAAGTCATCAAGATGTGGTTGAAGTGTTTACAGAATATTACATTATTAGACTGGAAATTTTGGCAAGTTTTTGTTTTATAGTCTCACTATTTTCACTGGATCAAATTGGACAATTAACTGATAGGCTGTTTTGTGTCCTGGTGTTGCCTGTTAACTCATTATTTAATGACAAATGAACAAAATAAAGTGTTCCTATGCACATTAAAGTTGACCCAATTCACCAATTCGACCGCAACATCAGACCCACTAATGTTTATGGAGGTCATCCGACTCTAACCTTGCACATTATTTTGTAGGAGATAAGGATTGGTAGTCTGAATTATAACACCAGATTCATTTGTTCTCCATGTTGATAAGCTTTTCCATTTCCCTCTCTATATTATAAAAAAAAAATTTATGGCCAGGTAGTAAAGCTTTCAGCGCTGGGAGCCACGCATCCTTTATGATGAGCGGCTCCCCGCGCCTGCACAGTGAGGCTGTGTAGTTACCAGCCAAGCGCCCCACAACTTCAGCGCTTGCCGGGAGCAAAATTCAAATACGTGGGCGGCGCCAGCCCTGACTGAATGTGAGTATCACACCCCTATGACTGAAAGAGCAGGTAAGATTATAAGTACACTAGCTATTGAACCCGTCCTACGTCCGGGTGGCGAGCAATTTTATTGGTATATGGTCTCCCATGCTGGTATGTGTGGTATGTGCTGCCCCCATCATCCTATTCTGGTATGCATGGCACCCCTCATCCCTATTCTGGTATGCATGGCACCCCTCATCCCCAATCCCGGTATGCGTGGCACCCCTCATCCCCTATCCCGGTATGCATGGTACCCCATCCCTCATCCCCATACTGGTATGCATGGTACCTCATCCCTCATCCCCATACTGGTATGCATGGTACCTCATCCCTCATCCCCATACTGGTATGCATGGCCCCACATCCGAATCCCGGTATGCGTGGCACCCCTCATCCCCTATCCTGGTATTTATGGTACCCCATCCCTCATCCCCATACTGGTATGCATGGTACCTCATCCCTCATCCCCATACTGGTATGCATGGTACCTCATCCCTCATCCCCATACTGGTATGCATGGCCCCACATCCGAATCCTGGTATGCGTGGCACTCCTCATCCCTATCCTGGTATGCGTGGCCCCTCATCCGAATCCCGATATGCGTGGCCCCCCTCATCCCCATTCCCGGTATGCGTGGCACCCCACATCCCCAATCCCGGTATGCGTGGCTCCCCTCATCCCCAATCCCGGTATGCGTGGCTCCCCTCATCCCCAATCCCGGTATGCGTGGCTCCCCTCATCCCCAATCCCGGTATGCGTGGCACCCCTCACCCCCAATCCCGGTATGCTTGGCTCCCCTCACCCCCCAATCCCGGTATGCGTGGTACCCCTCACCCTCCAATTCCAGTATGCGTGGTACCCCTCATTCCTTTCACACTGTACACACATACAAAAAAAATAAACAGTTATACTCACCTTTCTTCTCTGTGCTCCAGCACTGCTGCATCCTGTTCTGCCGGAGGCCGGGGGAGGAGAGCGGCGCCGGAGAACCGCGCTGTCCAGCGCCATTTTGCTGAAGACACACTGTAAATGTGTCTTCAGTAAAATGGCGAAGGATAGCGCTATGCGCACGTGACGATCCGACGCCTCACTCCTGCCCCTGGTCTCCGGCCAGAAGAGAGGCGCCGCGGCAACGCTCCTCCTGGTCAGGTAAGTATGTAAGTATGGCGCCGGAGATCGCGGTATGCGTTCAGTGTCTACGCATACCGCAATCTCCGGCGCCATACACCTCCTCTTACCTGTAACGGCTGGATGCCTGCTTCTCTCTGGAGCCAGACTGCGCGTCACGCATGCGCAGTCTATCGAGGCTTCAGACAGAGGTACACATCCCCGGTTATATTATAGATAACATGTTATTTCCTAATTATATCATCACTAATTTTAATGAAAAAAGTGTGTTAGTGATGCACATTTCATCATTAACATCACTATGGGGGCAGTTTACTTAGTAGATAAGACATCACAGGTTCCCTTTAATTAATGTAATATATTTACCAAACCCTTTTGAATTTACCTTCAACGTCATATCTATCTTGTAGACACACACTTATGTATACTAACTAGAACATGACACTAATCAGTGTATATACTATTGTGCAATGATTCAAAGAGTAAAGATTTCATTTAATCCTATTGTAATCGTCAGGACAACTGACCACCAGGACCAAACCATTGGAGATTAATAGTGAATCTGCCACCAGTTTTTTTTTTCACCTAATCTGAGAGCAGCGTAATGTAGATATAGAAGCTCTGATTCCAGCAATGTGTCACTTATTGGGCAGCTTCCTGTAGTTTTGATAAAATCACTGTTTTATCAGCAGGAACTTATCACAGGAGGACTAGTAAACCTGCTGCCATGTAGTCCTCTATGTTCCTGATCTCTGTATAACCCCGACCCCACCACTGATTGAAAGCTTTCTGTGTACACTGTGCATATGCAGAAAGCTGCCAATCAGTGATGTGGGCGGGGTTTTATAGAGCTCAGACTTCAGAGAACTGCTAGATCTGTAGCAGATAAGTGATTTTATAGAGGCTGCGTGCCCACTATGCATTTTTTCAAGCGTTTTTGCCGCGGAATTTCCACAGCGAAAACGCTTAAAAAAACGCTTGGTAATATGTGCCCCATGGTCCCCAATGATAATCCGCATGTGCTGTGCACATGCTGCGGAAATTTCTGCTGCGGATTATCATTGTGGAAAAATACGCAGCATGTCCATTAATTTTGCGGACACGCAGCGTAATTGCCGCCATTGACTTGCATTGAAACGCATATTATCCGTGTCAGCACATTTGCACATACGGATATTATGCGATTCTATGTGCGGATGGTACCCGGGTTTGGAGAAGAGGAGACTCTCCTCCGGACCCGGGTACCATAGAACCTGTAAAAAAAAGAATTTAAAATAAAAAATAAAGATTATACTTACCTTCTGATGGCCCCCGTGTTTTCTCCGCTCCGTCTGGTCTGTTGTATGGGTCGCGGTGGTGTGAAAGGACCTACCATGACGTCATTTAGTTATGTGACAGGTCACGCGACCGCTGACGTTGGCGGTCGCGTGACCTGTCATCACATGACTCAATGACGTCATCGCAGGTCCTTTCACACCACCGTGACCCATCCAACAAACCGGACGGAGCGGAGAAAATACCGGGGGCCATCGGAAGGTACCGTATTTTTCGGACTATAAGATTCACCGGACCATAAGACGCACCTAGGTTTTAAAGGAGGAAAATAGAAAAAACTTTAAGCAAAAAATGTGGTCACGATGCACTGTTAAGGGAGAGCAGGTCTGCTGCTGACACTGGAATAGGGGTAATGTCCCCCAATTCTGATATCCCCCATCCTGGTAGATAAGTCCCCCATTCCTATTATACGTGGCTCCCATCCCCATCCTGATATGCATGGCACCCCTCCATCCTGATATGCATGGCACCCTGCATCCTTATCCTGGTATGCATGGCACTCCTCATCCCTATCCTGGTATGCATGGCACCCCTCATCCTTATCCTGGTATGCATGGCACCCCTCATCCTTATCCTGGTATGCATGACACCCCTCATCCTTATCCTGGTATGCATGACACCCCTCATCCTTATCAGGCTGCACATAAAAAAATCAACACTCCTACTCACCTTTCTTCTCTCTCCTCCAGCGCTGCATCCTGTCTGCCCGCACTGATCTCACCATGTGAGCCACGCATGGCGTCACTACCATGCGCGGCTCACATGGAGAGATCAGCTGCCGGAAGTCACTGCTCCCCACCCCGGAACTGTGTGCGCAGAGCAGTGACTTCATGCTGCTTAATAGACGGCACACAGTGTAGCCGCGCTTATTAAAGGGCATGAATATGAGAGAGGTTGAATATTCATGCCCTTAAACAGCAGGCACAGGCGATTCTGGCAACAGCAGGAGCCGCAGCGCGGCTACAGTGTGTGCTGCTATTAAGGAGCATGAATATTCAGTGCTCCCCAGGCCTATGGGCGTGGGGAGCAGTGAATATTCATTTTCTTTAGCAGCGGGGACAGTGTTGGCTGCAGCGGGTGGCTGCTGCCTCCTGTGCCCCGCTCCTCCACTGCTACCGCTCCCCCCACACCCCACAAATATATACACCCCCCCAACATTCGGACTATAAGATGCACTCCCCATTTTCCTCCAAAATTTTGGAGGAAAAAAGTGTGTCTTATAGTCCGAAAAATACGGTATCTACTTTATTTGATGCTGTTTTCACTGATTTTGGGTGGCTAAGTAAGATCACATGCTGTTAGCCCTTTAAAGGGAATCAGTCACCAAGTTTTTGCTACCTCATCTGAGAGCAGCATAATGTAGGAAAAGAGACCCTGATTCCAACAATGTATCACTTTGTGTCACAACTCCTGCACCCAGTAAACTATCAGAGTTTTTAGATGTAGCAGAGCTCAAAAGCTAACCCCGCCCACACCAAAGCTATTGACAGTGAGCTGCGGTGCCATGCGTGGCTCACAAGGAGAGATCAGCTGCCGGAAGTCACTGCTCCCCACCCCGGAACTGTGTGCGCAGGGAGCAGTGACTTCATGCTCCTTAATAGCCGGCAAACAGCGTAGCCACAGCGCGGTTGTTAAAGGGCATGAATATTCACCCCCTCCCCACGCCCATGGGCGTGGAGAGGGTTGAATATTCATGCCCTTTAATAGCGGGCACACGCGATCGCCCAGCAGGAGCCGCGCTGCTGATACACTGTGTGCCGCTATTAAAGAGCATGAATATTCAGTGCTCCCCATGCCTATGGGCATGGGGGGCACTGAATAATCATTTTCTTTAGCAGTGGGGACAGTGTAGGCTGCCTCTTGTGCCCGCTCCTCCGCCCCAACCACTCCCCCCAGCACAGTGTATATATATGTGTGTGTGTGTGTGTGTGTGTGTGTGTGTGTGTGTGTGTATGTGTGTATATATATATATATATATATATATATATATATATATATATATATATATATATATACATATACAGTACAGACCAAAAGTTTGGACACACCTTCTCATTTAAAGATTTTTCTGTATTTTAAGGACTATGAAAATTGTACATTCACACTGAAGGCATCAAAACTATGAATTAACACATGTGGAATTATACACTTAACAAAAAAGTGTGAAACAACTGAAAATATGTCATATATTCTAGGTTCTTCAAAGTAGCCACCTTTTGCTTTGATGACTGCTTTGCACACTCTTGGCATTCTCTTGGCAGCTCAGATTAGAGACCAGGTCAATGCCACACAGAGTTCTAGCAGCAGACACAACTCTACAACAACTGTTAAGAGGAGACTTTGTGCAGTAGGCCTTCATGGTAAAATAGCTGCTAGGAAACCACTGCTAAGGACAGGCAACAAGCAGAAGAGACTTGTTTGGGCTAAAGAACACAAGGAATGGACATTAGACCAGTGGAAATCTGTGCTTTGGTCTGATGAGTCCAAATTTGAGATCTTTGGTTCCAACCACCGTGTCTTTGTGCGACGCAGAAAAGGTGAACGGATGGACTCTACATGCCTGGTTCCCACCGTGAAGCATGGAGGAGGAGGTGTGATGGTGTGGGGGTGCTTTGCTGGTGACACTGCTGGGGATTTATTCAAAATTGAAGGCATAGTGAACCAGCATGGCTACCACAGCATCTTGCAGCGGCATGCTATTCCATCCGGTTTGCGTTTAGTTGGGCCATCATTTATTTTTCAACAGGACAATAACCCCAAGCACACCTCCAGGCTGTGTAAGGGCTATTTGACCAAGATGGAGAATGATGGGGTGCTACACCAGATGACCTGGCCTCCACAGTCACCAGACCTGAACCCAATAGAGATGGTTTGGGGTGAGCTGAACAACAGAGTGAAGGCAAATGGGCCAACAAGTGCTAAGCATCTCTGGGAACTCCTTCAAGATTGTTGGAAGACCATTTCCGGTGACTACCTCTTGAAGCTCATCAAGAGAATGCCAAGAGTGTGCAAAGCAGTCATCAAAGCAAAAGGTGGCTTCTTTGAAGAACCTAGACTATAAGACATATTTTCAGTTGTTTCACACTTTTTTGTTAAGTATATAATTCCACATGTGTTAATTCATAGTTTTGATGCCTTCAGTGTGAATGTACAATTTTCAAAGTCATGAAAATACAGAAAAATCTTTAAATGAGGTGTGTCCAAACTTTTGGTCTGTACTGTGTATGTATATATATATATATATATATTATATATATATAAATAATATACCCCCCCCCAGCAACATTCTGACTATAAGACGCACCCTCCATTTTCCTCCAAAATTTGGGAGGAAAAAAGTGCGTCTTACAGTCCGAAAAATACGGTAAGTACAATCTTTATTTTTTACCATTTTTGTTCTTTTTTTTTTAACTATTACTTGGTCACACTATATAAATCCATGCCGGTTGCATGGATTTATATAGTGTGACTAAGTTGTCAAGCACTTTCCAAGTGATGCTAAAATCGTTTGGAAAAGCGCTTGATAACCCGCATGCAGAAATGCAAGTGAAGAATGCTTGACAAACGCTTCTACCTGGCAGGAAAAACACATGTAAAATCCGCATGTGTTTTTCCTGCCAGGATGATGCAGAAAAAATATGCAGCATTTCTGCTTCGTGGGCACATAGCCTAAAACTGCAGCAAGCAGCTCGGTAAGTGATACATCACTGGAATCGGGGTCTCTGTCTCTACATTATGCTACTCTCAGATGGGGTAGCAAAAACCTAGTGACAGATTCCCCTTAGTGAATTAAAACTAATGATATATATGGGCAGACTTTTATGATGGTCACGAGAAGCAGCAATACTTAAGATGGCCATTCACATAGCATTATGTTACCATGAGGACAATCACCATTGGTGGTGTCAGCGAATCCCTAAGTGGAATAAGCATTTATAGCATCTATGTTTTAGATTGCTTAAGTGGCAGCACTAAGGATATTCACAAGAACAATGTGTAGTCATCACTGACTGAATCATGAGGCACGAGTTTAACTTCTGTTTTGTCATCTCACCACAGGTTGCTCCATTAAATCAGCAGACATGGTAGAGAAGGATGTGATGAGCCCACAAAAGCGCCCATCCTTCAGAATCCCGAAATATCACTAGTGGTTTATATCAATTAACTATTGGTTTCTACTTTTAAATGGACAAATTGTTTCTAATTTGCTTTTCATATCTTGTACATGTCATAATTAATCTAGCACGGTTCATCATTCAGACCAAGACATTAATGCTGGTACTACTATCTGACCTGTATATGTACTGTACATTTTATTATAAGGTGAAGGTCAAAGAAATAAACATTTTCTTTTGTTTCCCCCTTCTTGTCTTTTTTTCTACCCAGTTTATAACATAAGCATTTTTGAAATTAGGAGTTGACTACCATATTTTACTATTGATGAAATCACTAACAGCACCTTTGACATCATAGAAAAAAAAAAGACTAGGGATCTAAAGCCTCTTTCACACGAAAAAACTTTTCATTCATATTTCATCCTTTTTTTTTGCAGATCGAAAAGCAGTGCTAATGTAAACCACTAAGGCTACGCAAACAAAAGAATACAGCAGCGTTCTGTAAGCCTTAAGATGTAAGTAAACATTGATTATATGGAATTTAACTATCTTTACTGTCATATGGAATAAAGTTATAAAATGAAGGTACTTAGCTCACAGCCCAGGAAAGGTATGTTTGATAAATATTAGGCTTAGGGTCCTACCAGAGAAAGGTACGCCATGTCATGGCTGCTGGGATCACATAAATTGGCCAATTTATGGGCTAAGTACCCTCATTTTTATAAGTATCATATTTTTCGGATTATAAGACACACTTTTTTCCCCCCAAATTTGGGGGGAAATGGTGGTGCGTCTTATAAACCGAATGTTGCTTACCGGGGAGGAAGGGGGTGCTACCGAGATCTCAATCTGCGCATGCTCCACCTCCGGCGACCATTTTCCCAAAGTCTACCACAGTGAAAGCGATGGGAAGTGCGGGGACTCAGCCGACATTTTCTTCAAGTCCGGTGCCCACTGCAGCCTGGCACCGCCGAACACCCCCTCCTCCCAGCCAGAGGCCTACAGCATCGCCCCACGCCTGCCGCTGCCAGCTTACTGCAGCAGTGACCCTATTTCCTGGAACCCCGCTTCACCACAGCCGCATCCCCTAGTATGCTACAATAAAAGCGGACTAGGAGATGCACAAGCATTTTAATTAAAAATATATTTTTTCTATTTTCCTCCCCAAAATTTGGGTTGAGTCTTGTCCAGTGCTTCTAAAATACCGCAAAATACAGTATATTCTATATAGCAGTAATGCAGTCTAAATTTCATATAATCAAGGTTTGCTTAAATCTTTCCGTATACAGAGTGCTGCTGCATTCTTTGGTTTGTATATTATGCAGTTATAGTAGCTTGTGTCTGTTCACAATTGCTTTATTCGGATTCTGTTAGGAGGTGCGCCTCAGTTGTTTTTTTTTTCCCAATAGGGTTATTCACATGGGCTTTTCCATGTCTGTCTTTCCAAAACAGTGTGTGCTACTTCAGTCTGATTTACTGATCAAATACGCCCATTAAAGTTTATGGCTAATGCTTATAGATGATTCTGTATTCAATTTTTTTGCATCCTTGTTTGCATTTATTTCTATTATTATCCATGGAGCAAAAATTGATCAGTTTTTGCCCAATAGAAAAAATAGCAACTAATGAACTATTAATAATATATATGTAAATATTGACAGACTATTGACCAAATAGTGAAGCATTTTGTTGCATTATACATTCCTTTTGCAAATCTGTATAATGGATGTGTAATAAATAATAATACGTTGTGTGAATGAGGCCGTAGACATGGTGCATCACAACAGGTACCTGTGTGATTGGTGACCTATGCAAGCCTCATCTGTGTGCATTTTTAATACTAGGCAACCACCCCCTCCATGAATTGGTAGGTTTGTGAGTGGTTGTTCCATCAGTATTTTGCACCTGTGCTGCCCCCACTTTTATCATGGGGGTCTGCTGCATCCTGCAGTGCATTGGTATTTTGACCTGGTGTTTAGTAAATATGTATCTTTTTCTGTGAGGCTGTAGGTGACAAAGTGATGCTCGTCATTCATAGATAAATTCCGGCATTTTCATAATTTGTGCCAGACTCCATCTTTCCCCAAAGTGAACACTGTTGCAGACTTTTTCTATCATAGGGGAACATTGAAGATGTTTGAATTGCTGGTAATACCCATGTTTTAGCTTGGCTGACGTGCATTTAGATGTCACCTGGGAAATTTCGCCCAATGGGCAACAATTATTATATTTTTGTGAATACACAATTCAAGATAGTGCACCTTATTTTTAATAGGTGAAATTGATACTTAACCATATAAATAAATGTGAAAATTGACAGCATAATTATTTGTGCATGGCCCAACAATAAACATTGTGCTTCAGAAAAATGAATAATGTAGACATTATCTGTACCATAATGCACCTGCATTATAACCAGTCTCATCAAGAAACAAGTTGTTATGGCTGTGTAGGTTGATATTGCTGATTTCTTCATCCAATCTGTAGGCAGGAAGCATTGTTGGCGTTAATTAAACCCTCATGCATATGAGCAAGCCATCTATGAGCTGTGCAATGGTTACTTAATATCCAGTCTAGTTCTCTCTTCCTCCATTTACCACACAATCACGTTAGGTTAATGCTTAATGTGATGTTCCTACACGAGGCTTATGCCAACTTGTTCATGACATGAATACCAGTGTAATATCATTGTGCAATGGATCAGAGTATCTTTTATCTCACTTTTGACAGAATATGTTTAAATCACAATTTGTAGTGTTAAAATGCATAAATAAGCCCTCAAAACACTCAGGCACTAAAATACTTTTAGGCTACATTCCCATGATGAGCTTTTGGTGCGTTCTCGATGTTGCAGATTTTCTGCACCGATTAAGCAAATTAGGTTACTTTGTATTTTTTTCAATGCATTTTTAACATGTTTTTTATCTCATTTTTATGTCATGTTGTAAACCCTTAACAACCGCCATTACGCATTAAAACGGCGGCCATTAAGGGGCCTTATTCCCTCATTGCAGTTTTAAAACAGCTATCGGAAAAAGGCTGTAGCATCCCCCAGAGTTGAAAATTCTCTGGGGTCGACCCCAAGAGGTAGCTGAGACCCTGGAGAACATGATCCGAGCCAGTTTTTCCAGTCCCCGATCACGTGATCGCCGTTATTCAGTTTACAACGGTGATCACAAAAAAAAAGGTGCGCTCGTGGTTACAATGATTTCTCTCTCCTCTGACATGATATACATGTCAGAGGAGAGAAAAATGATGCCCCCCCCCAAACCCACCCGGTACCTCCGCCGTGCCCCAGATCCTCCTGATCTGTCCCTCAGCCCTCAGTCATCTTCCTGTAAAAAAAAAAAAAAGAAAATGGCAGGCTCAGTGCGCCTGCCAAGATCTGCCGGCCAGTACCCGGCCACAATGGGGAATAGACCCTATCACAGTGATCATAGCAAAACAATAGTAAATCAAATCCGCCTCTGTCACCTCCTTAGTTAGATATATATTTTTTATTTTTATTTTTTTCCATTCTTTGCTGTTAGGGTTGAGGTTAGTATTAGGGTTGTGTTGGGGTTGTAGTTGGGGTTCTACTGTATTTGGGGTTGGTATTTAAAAAAAAAAAAAAAAAAAAAATGATGACGATATGACGACTAGTGTTGAGCGCAAGTGCTTGCTACTTGAGTTTGCATCGGATGCTTGGGTATGCAGCGAGTATCACGGGTGCTCGAGTGACATGCTCGAGTCCCCACCCCACATGTTGTTATAAGCCAAAAAAAACAACGGCTATCCCCGTATATTTTTTTGGGGTGTCTAACAGCCGTAAAACATGCAGGGTTGGGACTCTAGCATCTCACTCGAGCACCCGCGATACATGGTGCATACCCAAGCAACCAATGCAAACTCAAGTAGCGAGCACTTGCGCTCAACATTAATGACAACATTAGATTGTCAAATTGAATATGTTATCAAATTCTGTGTCATACCGATGGGTTAAAAATACTCACTATACCCCTTGATAAAATCCTTGGGGTGTGTAGTTTCCAAAATGGGGTCACATGTGGGGGGTTTCCACTGTTTAGGCACATCAGGAATTCTCCAAACGTGTCATGGTGTCCGCTCTCTATTCCAGCCAATTTTGCGTTCAAAAAGTCACACAGTGCTCCTTCCATATAGGGTATCGGCGTACACCGGAGAAATCGCACAACAATTTTCTCCTCTTACTCTTGGAAAAATGAAAAATTTGGGGCTAAAAGATAATTTTTGTGGAAAAAGTTTGATTCTTTATTTTCACGGCTCTACATTATAAACTTCTGTGAAGCACCTTGGGGTTCAAGGTGCTCACCACACATCTCGATAAGTTCCCTGAGGGGTCTAGTTTCCAAAATGGGGTCATATGTCGGGGGTTTTCACTGTTTAGGCACATCAGGGGCAGGGGAGACAAGCCAGAATCTCTGAAAAGAGACTGCACAGGCTGCCGTGTGCACCAAACCGCAAGTATCAGTGGTTGCTATGGACAATAGCTGTCTTGTGTGACCGAACTGAGACTAGCTCAGCTGTGTCTGAGTAGCCAGGGTCTACATAGTTTAGCACCTTGACAAGGCTAGGGATTTTAGGTTTATGGTTTTGTTTTTCGGGGCTGTGCAACCTGTGGAAATAAATGTCACATTATTTTGACACAAGAATCCAGTGCCTGTGTGAATGCCATCTACTACTTATTGTGAATCCCTACAATGTATATGGAATTGTAAGTATGTGTGTTTCTATAATGTGTCTCTGTGTGTCCATGTAATAGTGCATTCTGGTATGTAGGTAGAAATGTGTCCATTTGGGTTCTAAGTCTGTTTTTAAAATAAAGAAAAAGTTTGTATGCAGGACTTCTAAACATGTACACATAACGAAACCCATATAGACCCCATGATAATCATTGGGGCCCCTCTGCTTCCACTTGTTTCTATTATGCAATAGATTTTACACATTAAACAGGTTGTGCGGGCAGACAATATTGATGACCTTTGATAAGAGGTCCTCAGTATGAGATCGGATGGGGTCCTAATAAACAGCTCTGGTGGCCGCTGGATGTAAACACATTGAATGGAGCTGCTCTGTTCAATGTGTAACAGCTACTGATGAGTATTGCAGAACAGCACCTACTGTTTTGAACAGGAGCTGTGCTGCAGTACCTTGCAGAGGCTGCTACACATTGGAGGTGCGCTCAGCTCAGCTCAATTCAATTACCTCCATTGCAGAGATAGCTGCACTGCACCCCAGTCTAAATTTAACAATACGATATATTTTTCTAAGTGTCCCCCCAAATTTTAGTTTCAGACCAAGGCAAAGTAGGCATCATAGGACAGATATTTTTCAGTAATCTTATTGAAGGACACTACAGCTATCCTTTACCTAGCCAGAAATGGCTTCTTAAACTTTATCTTGTTCTTGAAAGTTTGTGACTCCCTCAAAATTTCCACATTTCTGCATAAGTTTGACCTAAAATTTCATCAGATTTGCACACAAATCCTAAAAATCAATACAGAAAACCAAATTAAACAAAAGGAGTTAAAAATATTAGACTAAGGAAAATTATCCAATATCAGGTGTGAGTGGCAAAAGTATGTGAACCTTTAGGACTAGCAGATAATTTGAAGGTGAGAGTCTGGTGTTTTCAATCAATGGGATGACAATCAGGTATGGGTGGGCAACCTGTTTTAGTTAAAAAAAAAACAAAAAAAAAAAACAGGGATCTATCAAATTTTGATCTTCACAACATGTTTATGAAAGTGTATCATGGCATGAACAAAGGAGATTTTTGAGCACCTCAGAAGAAGAGTTCTTGATGATCAGGTTGGAAAAGGTTACAAAACCATCTCTAAAGACTATGGACTCCACCAATCCACAGTCAAGCAGACTATGTACCAATTGAGTAAATTCAATACCATTATTACAATACACATGAATGGTCAAGCAAAAATCACTCCAAAAGCAGAGAGTATAATAGTCCACTAGGTCACAAATGTACCCCAGATAACCTCTAATCAATTCAAGGCCTCTCATATTGGCTAATATTAATGTTCATGCGTGCACCATCAGAAGGACACAAATAAAACTCATACAATCAGTGAAGCACAGTGGTAGTATCATGTATTGAGCCTCTTTTGCTGTATTCTGACCAGGATGGCTAGTCATCATTTATGGAACAATGAATTCTGAATTATACCAGGAAATTTTAAAAATTTAGCACCAGCTAATTAAAACCACCTAAGGCTAATATTTCTATAGCAATATTGCAGTTCTATTTTTTACAAAATTCTATATGCACATAATGTAGAAATTATTATTAATGCCAGTAATGTAATTCCAATGTTCTAGCTTTACCATTCTTAGCATTTCAGAGTGCGGCTATGTTTTTTCTTACAACTGTTGTGTTAGCTGGCACCTGTTCACACTAGCTTGGATGTGCTGGTCATTTTTTCTGTTTGTAACAAACTCCTGTGACATGTGCACTCCTACTCCCATTAGCCTTAGGTGGTTTTAATTAGCTGGTTCCTTCTTGCCCCATATATTGTAGGCTTTTTAGTCTAAGAGAGGTGTCTTTTCAGGACAGGGACCCAGTAATGAGGTACGCCTTGACGGTGGCTACTGGGCTCATATACATCGGCCAATTTATGTGCTAAGTACCTTCTTTTTTCTATAGCAATATTGCAGTACTATTTTTCCAACATTCCATATGTACATCATGTAGCACTTTCTTATTATCTATGGCAGCAATGCAGTTCCAATGTTCTAGATTTACCATTCTTAGCATTTCAGAGTGCAACTATGTGTTTTCTTTTCTGAAAACTATGACGTGTTCACAAACTTTCAAGCACAAATGTAAATTGAATCTGCCTTTTAGCGTTATATCAATGTTTTCATCAGATGTTTTGTTTTTCTTCATATTTGGAGGAAAATAACTCATATCATAGGTCTTGAGGAATTAAAACCTTATATTTTAACAGTTGAGTTTGATAGGCTTTAACTGGCACAAGACGTTTTAGTTTTAAGCAACATAGTGCTATTTTGTCTTTGTTTTCGGCATCGCCAAGGAAGAATAATTTGGGTCATGTGACACCAGGAGACTATTAATTCTTACTAAATGGGTTCACCTCACACAACCTCAGTGCAAAAGATATCCATTTATTCCGGTCACATTTTGAATTTTCTTTCTCTTTAGTAAAATGGCAGAAGAAAATACTGTTTACAAAAATGCTGTATTGTGTGATCCCATACGTCCAGCCTTGAGTGTCTGCGTGCCAACACAGCCCCTAGGCAGGGCTGGCAAGCTTCGGGATTAATTACCAATGTTTTCTTTTTTTCCACTGCCAGGAATTAGAAGCTTTTGTTAATGTAAAGTCTGCAAACAGAAACAAGACTGAACGCTGCCCCAATTTACTGCTACAAAAATAGGCCCTTTTAATTTGTATATCTGTAGGATTGCCACATTGCCAGTATAAAGTGGAAAGATAGGAAGAAAAAGCAGGCAAAAACATAAAAAACATACTGCGAGTGAATGTGCACTAATAAAGTTAAAGTTTTCTTTCCTTTCCACTATGGGTAACCAATTTAGTGTTGAGCGAGTATGATCTGTTCCGAGTATGCTCGGGCCGAGCTTCGAGTATTTACAGCTGCTCGGTGATATGGTTGAATCGCTCCCGTGCTCATGATTTGCAACTGTTTGACCGTTTTATTACATGGGAGGAATGTGTAAGAAATAGACAATCCTCACATGTAATAAAGCTGTCAAACAGTCGCAAATCATGCACACGGGAGCGATTTAACCTGATCACCGAGCAGCTGTAAATTCTCTGAGCTCGCCCGAGCATACTAGGAGAAAGGGTTAATAGAACATACTCGCTCAACACTAGTAACCATTCTCTTGCTTTAGGTTTATTAATGTGGCCCTGTATGTTGTGTTTTGGGAGGCAAACTTAAACTTCTACACAGGGCCTTAAATTAGCAAATCAAATGTAACAGCAACATTGTTTTCTTAGATCCAGAGGTATTATTTTACTATGGCATAGTCATTGGTGGCCATTAGGAAGTGCTGTCATACCGGCTGTCACTTGTATTTTAGCTTCTCAATAAGAGAAGTAATAGAGTATTTGTACAGCACAGGGTTTTTATTTGGAAGAGCAAGAATAAAAACACAAAAAGTGAGAATATCATGAAAAGTCAGAAAGTTGCATGATTATTATTCCTGGGGTTTTCAGCTGGAATTGTGAAGCATTGTCTAATATAAAGATAAATTGATGTTAAACTGTAGGAAACACAGTACAATAATATATATATTTTCCCTATGTTAAACGGTAGACAGTGTAAAACAAAAAGATTATGATGTAATCTTATGATATAAATTTATAAGCGACCATCTGCTATGGCTTTGTAGGTGGTAGAAAACTTCTCCCTCCTGACCTGTCCTGCTACTGTTGACAGCCCTCCATTACAGAGACTTGATGTTAACAATTCTTCATTATCAGCCCAATATATATATATATATATATATATATATATATATATATATATATATATATATATATATATATATATATATATATATATATATATATATATATATATGCCACCACATCAAGGCTCAAACCATGCAAATTTTACCATTCAGCTGACCTTTTTTTTCCCAGAAAAACTTAGAAATTAGTTTAGTTTTTAGACCACTTAATTCTTGTTAGTTTGAGTAATGACTGCTTGAAAAACAAAACAAAAAATACATACACTATATCATCTATCCACAGAATAGATTGAGGATTTCTAAGGCTTCGTCTTCTCAGCACCATTCACTGATCCTGAGAAGAGCGTCCATAAGTCCCCTGTGTGGATGAAGCGTGAGTGAGCATGTATGACCAATGCTCCATTAATCTATAGTTCCAACAGATAGTCAATGGAACAGTAGTCGCAGATGCTCACTAAGGCTTCATTCAGGCAGGGAACTTTGGGACCTCTGTTCTTGTGATCAGTGAGGGACCCAAAGGTCAGACCCCCAGCAATCAAACATATGTCACCAACCTTGTGGGTAGGAGGTACATATCAATGGAACAACCCCTATTAACGGAATGAAATGAGAACAGTGAGATTATTATAATTAGAGACCTTTAAAATACAACTCAAAAAAGATAAATGGTTACCTGAAAATATATGTTCATGTATCATACTAAAATTCTCATACAGGTTAAGGTTTCTTGTGATTTTTTTATTATAAAAATTACATTCTAAGCTTAGAGAAGTGAAATAGTTTAAGAAATCTAGTATAGTCACAAAGGAACAATGTCATCAGCCAGTGCGCACTGTACAGACACAGCCAACGTGGCATTGGTACCACACTGGAAAACAAGGATTCATCCTGTCTAGAAAGCAAGACAACCAAAGAGGAGGACACAATATGAACAGCGGAAAACAAATTGCTTCTTTTTAAATAAATAACATTAAATATTAAAATAACCCAAAAGATATTTAGGCAGCTGCATTGATTTTACGATGACCACATACTGTAGATTGCCTTCCTTGAATCCGTGTGGAGCTTTAGGTTTCTCCTGTGAAAAGACGGCACTTAGCAGTAGTCAGGGACTTGTAAGACACAAATTGAATAACATGGAGGAGGGTTCGTTGAAACACTGCAGAGTTGAAGGCTGCAAACTTTCCAGGCACAGAGGATATTAAATCACCATGTGTTATTTAAAGAATAAATGTTTACCTCTAGCCCGCCTTACATAGTGAACAGGCTAACGAGTTAAGTTCCTCAAGAGTTCAATGGCTTGTCCCTTTTTGGCGCAACTAGGTCATTCTTCATTTTCTGAACATCTGTCTTCATTCCCTTCATCTCCAACACAAGCATCGCCACTCTCCGTCTCATCTTCATCATTGCCCCATTCGTCGCCAAAAGTCTGTTCTTGCAGGAAAGTAAATGTAAGTGATCGGGCAGCGGCTTGTGCCGCTAATCCCGAGGCAAAGTGTAAATCTGATGCCTGATGAATTCGAGCTAGCCTCTCTTTGATGGAGGCAGGTAAGACAGTCCTGGGTGCAGGACACGGAGGTTCAACTTTCTCATTACCACTAGCTTGTCCAGGCTCTTCCAGTAGCCGAAATGTTTCTCTCCCCTCTTGATCCTGATCAGTAACAGGTACCTCTGTGGTCTCATGAACAGAAGCTTCTGTATAAAAAGGTTCCGTTCCATTTACATCCCTGGTGACGTCAAAGCTTTGTGTTTTGCTTTTGATTTGGGTGTCTGGATCGAGGTCAGGAGAGGAGATAGGAATATCCATTATCTCCAAATGTGATAAAGGTTTAATTATGGCTTTTAGGAAAAAAAGAACAAAGAATAATTACTTACTTGAATTTATACTTCCCATTTAATAAACTACAGTAAACAGCTAGATAATAAACCTACTGTAAAGAAACAAGCTCACAAAAAGCATGCTCTATAGAGTGATTAAACTAAGGCACAACATATAACCCAGCGTTCCCAAACTCCAGTCCTCACGGCCCCCCAATACATCATGTTTTCAGGATTTCCTTAGTATTGTGGAGGTGAGAGGACCTGGGGCAATTTCTGATGCCTTGATGATAATTCCATCACCTGTGCAATACTAAGGAAATCCTGAAAACATGATCTGTGGGGGCCCTGAGGACTGGGGTTTGGGAAACACTGATATAGATGATAGAACCCCATACACACTAAAGTTAGACGAGCGGATGACCATCTTTCCGACTGATTTCCCAATTCGAGAAAAGGATTGGGAAAGTTAAATTACCATGCCACATCTTTTTATTTTTCAGGGAGATAAGCCGCCTCCAGGCCCTACTCTGCTCTTCCCTTTAGAAACATGTACGCTCAGGAGAGCCAAAAGTGCATGCATAGGGGAAGTCAGGAGAGATAGAGGTCGGTGAGTGTTTGGCCAAGCTCTGCCCAACATGTACGGACACCGTAATAAATTATTAGTAGCACTGAACTATAGTCTGCAATTTCCTTCAAAGCTATCACAGAATGGTCACTAAGGATCTGTTTAAATGGACTGTCTGGCAACAAATATTTACCGATCTGTGGTCATTTAAAAGCCTTTTTAGGCTATGTGCCCATGATGAAAAAATGCTCTGGATTTTTCCTAAGCATTTCTGCATCTCTCTGGCACAAAAAACTCATGCGGATTGTACATGCGTTTTTCCTGCCAGGAACATGCGGAAGTGAAGCGTTCTTCACTTGCATTTCCGCATGCGGGTTGACAAGCGCTTTCCAAGCGATTTTAGCATCACTTGGAAAGTGCTTGACAACTTGGTCACACTATATAAATCCATGCAACCGGTATGAATTTATATAGTGTGACCGTAAAGAATGGTAAAAAATAAAAAAATAAATCTATACTTACCCTTCTGATGGCCCCCGGAGTCTTGATTTGCTCTGTCCTCCCTTGCCGGCAGCTCGCGGTACACTACACTGAAGGACCTGCCGTCACATGACTAGGACGTCAGCGCAGGTCCTTCAGTCCACCGCGATATGCCGGCAAACGAAGACAAGTGCACCGCAGGCCATCAGAAGGTAAATATCATATTTATTTTTTATTTTATTCTTTTTTTTTTACAGGTTCTATGGTACCCGGGTCCGGAGGAGAGTCTCCTGTCCTCCACACCCGGGTACCATCTGCACATTGAAATGCATGGAATCCGCATCTACATATGCAGTGATGCGGAATCGATGTGTTCCAATGCAAGTCAATGGCGGTGAAAACGTAGCGCTTCCACAAAATAATTGGTAGTGCTGCGTTTTTTCCCGCAATGATAATCCGCAGCGGAAATTTCCGCAGCATGTGCACAGCGCATGTGGATTATCATTAGGTAACATGGCAGACCTTCTACCAAGCATTTTTTAAGCGTTTCTGCAGCGTTTTTGCCGCTGCGGAAACGCTTAAAAAACGCATCATGAGCACACAGCCTTACACAGGAAAACTGAGCTAAAGGATGCCCACTGAACGATCTGTATTACATCATTAGTGCACACAGGTTGCCCTTGTTCGTGCCATTGCGAGACCTGCTTACACTGGATGATGCACTGCTAATAATGAGGATTTTTAAGGCTAATCATTGCACCCGATGAATGAGCATTTTGCTCGATTATGGGCAGACATGTTTACACCACAAAGTTAACATGAAACGAATGCTCCAAGGAACGCTCTTTCATGATAACCTTTCAATGTAATTGCACCCTAAAGAGAATCTGTCATTTGATCCATGCTGCCCAAACAGGGGGCAACACGAATCAGAAACTGGATGCACAATTGCAGCCAAGTATATTTTTCTCTGAACCGCGCTGGCGTTTAAGTGACATGTTTTATACCTCCGGCTGAGGACTATAGGCAGAAGCAGGTGCAGGGCTGGACCAGTCTCATCTCCGGCTTTGGTCCACAGATGTTTAAAAGCATATTTTCTCTGAATCACTGGAGCGGCAATTGTGCAGCTAAGATCTGATTCATGTGCTTTCGACAGCATGAATCAGGCTTCCTCCAACACTAGATTACAAGAAGGATTATGTAGGCTCAGATATTAGGGTATATTCGCTTGTTTGTGCAGAATTTTCTTTCTGTAGCCAAAACCTTAACTTTTGGCAATAAAAACACTGTGTATAAAAAACAGCAAATAGCCTGTATGATTACATATGAACATAGCCCAACAGCCAATAGAGTGCAAGATTACAATTAAAATCAAGAAAAACTAGTAGATTAGAAAAGAAAGATTGAGGCCATTTTGATAAAAAACTGTTCACATGCAAAAAAGTCGACTTGGCTTCAAACATAATAGCTCTCTAAATCTGTGGCTTTTTGCATCATTGTCTGTTGCTAAAGTATCTTCCTTTATCTGCAATCCATTTACCCCGCTGTGAAAACAAGCTTCACGGCGTGAAAGACCTCCGCTACACTGCACTACATTTCTAAAATGAAGAGCATAATAATACAAAATTCCCTTATATGTAACAAATCCCCAAAGACAAACCTTCATATCATATAGCAATGTACTCAATCCTGCACTACATGGCTAGTCTTTGCGGTCTGTGACAAGTGTCAAGAAGAGGACAGCACAATATAAAATAAAATACTGAGGTCCTCGGAGCCATAGCATAAAGAAATACACCGAATCCAATTCACATAGTAGCAGCTTTATTAGATTCAGTGATTTTTTTTTATGCTGTTAAATGAGCAAACAAGACAAACATTGAAGAAAAATAATATTTGCTTCTTCATGCTCTGATGACTTGGCCAACTACATTTCAGACCACCTAAAACGGAAAAAGCAGAAACCTCGAAAGCTCCATTTTTCCATAAATTTACATATTTTCCAGTTCAGAGCAGATTGAGAAAAAGATTTATCCCAATATAGTACCAAACTGAATGCAAACTAACAAACTAATACTCCATCAACAGTAAAGAATGGAGTTACTAACTGCAAGTATGAGATGTGCAGAAAAGCTCAATCATAAACGGCATATAATTCTTTCGGCAAACGACATTTATTGAAGAAAACTAAAGAAGTGCAATATGATTTTATAATATAATCAGAATTCTGCCAGCAGCTTCGATACATTAAACCAATACAGTGTAGGGGACTGAAATAGAAGTATCAACGTACCTTTCTGGTCTTTGAGAGAGGTCTTATAGACCACAAGTCAAACTTTCAATCCATAGGTAAATTAGGTTGCAAGTGTCCAGTGGGTGGTCAGGCTCGCACACCTCGCAGCCAATTGTTGGCCTGCACACACTCTGGCTTTTACAGCTAATATGTTGTATTTAAAGAGGTTGGCCACTCTAACTTTAATATGTGATGGGACATGATTTTATGCCACTAACTAATATATGAGAATTAAAGGTCTCCGCCCGTACTGGCTAGCGAAGCCTTCTTTACACACATGGCACAGCTCTCCTGCTCTCAAAATTGGCTGATGATGCAGGAGCATGTGAGCAGAACTGTCAATCAACCTCTTTTGGAAGATCTTTATAGACCATTCTGGTCACATGCTCTTTCATTAGTGGTCATTTTTTTGAAGAGGAGAGCCATGCAGTCTGTAAAAAAAGCTGCACTAACAATTATAGGAGGAGAACCTGTAATACTCTTATATCAGCGTTAGAAGATCAATTTCCCAACACATTTGTTATGTGAATATCAAGTGGACAACCCATAATGGGGGATAAGGGCAACAAAGGGAATTTTTAATCCTTGCAAGAACCAGCTCAATGATGCAAAACTACTGGTATAACTGTTAATTGTTGTAAAGGAATTTCCTACAGTTAGTGAAAATTAGAGAAGGTCTGCAGATCATTTTTAGTTAGGTGACGATCAGAGGAACACTAAACCTAGAAAATGCATATAAAAAAAATAATCTCAAAATATCTTCCTAAGGCTGAATTCAGACATCCATGGCCCGAGCATTGCATGTGATGCCCCGACTGGCCACGGGTCTCCTGATGCCTGATATATGGGGCTACCAAGTTCAGGTCAGAAGACCTGTGGCCAGTCAGTGCATTGTACACAGACATCTGTATTGGTCCTTAATCTAATACTTTGATCCTATTTTCTCTTATTACTATTTAAAGTGTGTGTCTCAGGAGATCGGCCATGTCCCTCCTCCTCACTGACCTGTGTGTCGCTGTAGGACAACTGTCTGCATTAGAAGCCTCCGTGTTGTGCAGAGTCCTGGCAGGACAAGGGATCTTCCAGTCCACCCCTTGACTAATGGGGTGGGGCTTTGCCCCGCTACCAACCAAATAAGGGGCAGATCAGCAGATAACTAACCCCTTTATTCTCTGCAAGATTTATACCAGACTGACTTTTTCAAGATCATCTACAAACTAACAAGCATGACAACTATATTTTTTTATTACATTTACATACCAATTCCTAGGTTTAGTGTTCCTTATATAAAACAAACCATTATTAGGTTTTAGTCATTATTTAGTCTTTTACATAAAAAGAACATATGAGAAGCAAGGGGGTAAGCTGCAGTATAATAGAGAGGTTTGGAATAACACACCATGTTCACTAAAGAGCAACTGCTTCCATTTTTGTCTTTCAACTTCAGATGCCTTTAAGCATAGGACAGCCTTTAGCTCCTGCAATACTCTCTTAGATTCCTCCCGTTCTCGCTTCTGTCTCTCTCTCTCCTCTGGAGAAAATAAATACACATCATCTCTGCTAAATTCGTCATCTGGAGCTATGTCTTCAACATAGGCCTCAAATTCCTGAAAACAAAAATGATCGTCATTTCAGGGATAGCTATGCTTTGTGAAAGTACTGCGGATGAGAACCAGGGACTTTGCCACGTGGAGGAAAGGACCAGTCCTGGGGCTTGTGGGGACATGAAAGTGCTCATGGGTTACCTGCTCCTCTGGGACCGGATCTTTATCTTCAATGCGTAGTGCAGGAAGAACACTGGGCGTCATGGGGCAATGTGAATTCTCCCACGCTGTGGTAGCTGTATGTATAAGTGGAAAAGATATTCACAAGGATAGATATACAATACATTATCACTAGTGCATGGGAAAGGCAGCTTAGTTAAAATACTATTCCCAACTGAATTTAGTACGGTCTTGAATATCTGGTTGGCACCATCAAATCTGGCTTGAAGTCACAGCGTAGCAGCAGGTGCTGAAGTCACTGGGTGACCACACTGGATCTCCATGCTCCCATGGAAAGCCGTATAGTCACCTTACAATTCTGGAGGTGGCGCACATGATGCACTATTGAAAGCAGCTATGCTACAATCAGTTGTCAATTCAGCCACTTCTGTAAGATTCAACAAACATACATCAAGAGTCTCTGGAAAAAGTATAGCCTTTTACCTTAATAGTAATATTGTAGAAGTGAATTGCATGTATAAAAATACTTATTATCAGTGTACATTACTTCCATTGTGCTAGCTCAAATGGTCAGCATTTCTCTGCACTACATACATGATTTAAAGACAAAAAATAGACAACATACACTGCTCAAAAAAATAAAGGGAACACTTAAACAACAGAATATAACTCCCAAGTAAATCAAACTTCTGTGAAATCAAACTGTCCACTTAGGAAGCAACACTGATTGACAATCAATTTCACATGCTGTTGTGCAAATGGAATAGACAATAGATGGAAATTATTGGCAATTATCAAGACACCCTCAATAAAGGAGTGGTTCTGCAGGTGGGGACCACAAACCACATCTCGGTACCAATGCTTTCTGGCTGATGTTTTGGTCACTTTTGGATGTTGGTTGTGCTTTCACACTCATGGTAGCATGAGACGACCCACAGAAGTTGCTCAGGAAGTTCTGAGCAACAACCCACAGAAGTTGCTCAGGTAGTGCAGCTCATCCAGGATGGCACATCAATGAAAGTTGTGGCAAGAAGGTTTGCTGTGTCTGTCAGCGTGTCCAGAGGCTGGAGGCGCTACCAGGAGACAAGCCAGTACACCAGGAGACGTGGAGGGGGACGTAGGAGGGCAACAACCCAGCAGCAGGACCGCTACCTCCGCCTTTGTGCAAGGAGGAGCACAGCCAGAGCCCTGCAAAATGACCTCCAGCAGGTCACAAATGAAAATGTGTCTGCACAAACGGTTAGAAACAGACTCCATGAGGGTGGTATGAGGGCCCGACGTCCACAGATGGGGGTTGTGCTCACAGCCCAACACTGTGCAGGACGCTTAGCATTTGCCACAGAACACCAGGACTGGCAAAGTCGCCACTGGCACATGGAGGGCAGTGCGGCCCTCCAAAGAAATGCCACCCCACACCATTACTGACCCACTGCCAAACCGGTCATGTAGAATGATGTTGCAGGCAGTAGATCGCTCTCCACGGCGTCTCCAGAATCTGTCACGTCTGTCACATGTGCTCAGTGTGAACCTGCTTTCAGCTGTGAAGAGCACAGGGCGCCAGTGGCGACTTTGTCAATCCTGGTGTTCTGTGGCAAATGCCAAGCGTCCTGCACGGTGTTGGGCTGTGAGCACAACCCCCATCTGTGGACTTCGGGCCCTAAAACCAACCTCATGTAGTCAGTTTCTAACCGTTTGTGCAGACACAAGCACATTTGTGGCCTGCTGGAGGTCATTTTGCAGGGCTCTGGCAGTGCTCCTCCTGTTCCTCCTTGCACAAAGGTGGAGGTAGCGGTCCTGTTGCTGGGTTGTTGTCCTCCTACGGCCACCTCCACGTCTCCTGGTGTACTGGCCTGTCTCCTGGTAGCGCCTCCAGCCTCTGGACACTACGCTGACAGACACAGCAAACCTCCTTGCCACAGCTCGCATTGATGTGCCATCCTGGATGAGCTGCACTACCTGAGCAACTTCTGTGGGTTGTAGAGTCCGTCTCATGCTACCACGAGTGTGAAAGCACAACCAACATTCAAAAGTGACCAAAACATCAGCCAGAAAGCATTGGTACGGAGATGTGGTCTGTGGTCCCCACCTGCAGAACCACTCCTTTATTGAGTGTGTCTTGATAATTGCCAATAATTTCCATCTATTGTCTATTCCATTTGCACAACAGCATGTGAAATTGATTGTCAATCAGTGTTGCTTCCTAAGTGAACAGTTTGATTTCACAGAAGTTTGATTTACTTGGAGTTATATTCTGTTATTTAAGTGTTCCCTATATTTTTTTTAGCGGTGCATATACACACAGTTGTGCTCAAAAGGTTACATACCCCGGCAGAATTTTTCCTTTCTTCTCCTTGTTTCAGAGAATATGAATGACAACAAAAAAACTTTTCTCCACTCATCGTTATTGGTTGGGTGAAGCCATTTATTGTCAAACTACTGTGTTTTCTCTTTTTAAATCTTAATGACAACCAAAAACATACAAATGACCCTAATCAAAAGTTCACATACCCTGGTGATTTTGGCCTGATAACATGCACAGAATTTGACATAAATGGTTTTGAATGGCTACTAAAGGTAACATCCTCACCTGTGTCCTCTTTGCCTGTAATCAGTGTGTGTGCATAAAAGCTGAGTGAGTTTCTGGGATCCAGACAGACTCTTGCATCCCTCATCCAGCCACTGACGTTTCTGGATTGTGAGTCATGGGGAAAGCAAAAGAATTGTCAACGGATCTGTGGGAAAAGGTAGTTGAACTGTATAACACAGGAAAGGGATACAAAAAGATATCCAAGGAATTGATAATGCCAGTCAGCAGCATTCAAACTGTGATTAACAAATGGAAAATCAGGGGCTCTGTAAAAACCAAACCACAGTCAGGTAGATCAACAAAAATTTCAGCCACAACTGCCAGGAAAATTGTTCGGGATGCAAAGAAAGATCCATAAGCTGAAATTCAGGACTCTCTGAAAACTAGCCGTGTGGCTGTTTCAAGATGTCCAATAAGGAGGCACTTGAAGAAAAATGGGCTGCATAGTCGAGTCGACAGAAAAAAGCCATTACTGCGTAAATGCCACAAAGTATCTCGCCTACAATACACCAAACAGCACAGAGACAAGCTTCAAAACATCTGGTACAAGGTAATTTGGAGTGATGAAATCAAAATTTAACTTTTTAGCCACAACCATAAACGTTACATTTGGAGAGGGGTCAACAAGGCCTATGATGAAAGGAACACCATTCCTACTGTAAAGCACGGAGGTGGATCGCTGATGTTTTGGGGATGGGTGAGATACAAAGGCACAGGAAACTTGGTAAAAGTTGAAGGAACGATGAATGCAGCACTTAATCAGCAAATACCGGAGGCAAATTTGCACTCATCAGTCCGGAAGCTGCGCATGGGACGTACTTGGGTGTTCCAACATGACAACGATCCAAAACACAAGGCCAAGTTGACCTGTCATTGGCTACAGCAGAACAAAGTGAAGGTTCTGGATTGGCCATCTCAGTCTCCTGACCTCAATATCATTGAGCCACTCTGGGGAGATCTCAAGTGTGCAGTTCATGCTAGAACAACCCAGGAATTTACAGGAACTGGAGGCTTTTTGCCAAGAAGAATGGGCAGCTTTACCATCTGAGAAATTAAAGAACCTCCTCCACAACTACTACAAAAGACTTCAAGCTGTCATTGATGTTAGATGTCGCAATACACGGTATTGAGAACTGAGGTATGTGAACTTTTGATCAGGGTCATTTGATCAAATGTTTTTTGGTTGTTATTAAGATTTAAAAAGAGAAAACACAGTAGTTTGACAATAAATGGCTTCACCCAACCAATAACCATGAGTGGAGAAAAAGTTTTTTGCTATCATTCATATTCTCTGAAACAAGGCCAAGAAAGGGAAAATTCTGCCGGGGTATACTGGTGGAAAGCATGCCAAGACGCATGAAAGCTGTGATTAAAAATCTGGGTTAGTCCACCAAATATTGATTTCTGAACTGTTCCTGAGTTAAAACATGAGTAATTTGAGTTCTGAAAGCACTGTTTCTTTTTAAGCATTTTGACTCTATCATTTGCTGCAAATAAATACAAAATTTTTAGCTTTGAATTTCAGAGACATGTTGTCAGTTTATAGACTAAAGCAACAATGTACATTTTACTCAAAAATATACCTATAAAGAGAAAAATCAGAGAAACTGAAAATTTTGCAGTGGTCTCTTAATTTTTGCCAGAACTGTATATACACACATATTACAATATATATATATATATATATATATATATATATATATATATATATATATATATATATATATATATATATATATATATATATATATATATGTGTGTGTGCTGGCAGGTGTGTAACAAATGCTACAAAGTAGGAAGTCTTTCAAAAAATCTAAATGTTAGTTTATTTTTATAAGTTAACAATATGCAAAGCGAATGAACAAAAGAAATCTAAATCAAAATGTTAGTTTATTTTTATAAGTTAACAATATGCAAAGCGAATGAACAAAAGAAATCTAAATCAAATCAATATTTGGCGCAACCGCCCTTTGTCTTCAGAACAGCATCAATTCCTCTAGATGCACTTGCACAGAGTCATTACTTTCATAAGTAGGTGAAACAGTCATTTACTGAAACAAGAAGGGTATGTGTGCATAGAGTATTCTTGCTCAGTTTTCAGAACAGAAACTGAATGGAAATTCCTAGTTTTTGAGGAGAATTTGGAGACTTTCTGCTCCAAAAACTCCTCAAAAAGCTCAATGTGAACAAACCCAAACAGCTGTGTAGGAGGTTTAAAACAAGGTGAGGAAGGGCTAAACTCTGATACAAAGGTGCGGTTGTGGAAGACTACTCTGTCTTGCCATGGTGTATGACCTGTGACATGAAACTGAGCAACAAGAAACAGGATATGTGAATAAGCAAAGAGCCCGATTGAATAGGAACACTACCAAGAAGTCGGTCATACCTTTTTTTGCTGGAGGCTTTCGAACCATCCTTTCCACCTGACACAAGGCCTCTTCCCAGCATGTGTTACTGGCTTGCACATGTGGTTGAATCATCTTAAGCTTTTCTTCCAGTATAAGGGAAGCTTCAGGTGTCATGCCATGCGATTCCTTAAGGGCGGAAAGTTTTTCAAGCTCATCCTCAAGTATAATTACCCTAGGCAAGGAGATTGCAGGAGATTGGAAATCACATTGCCGCCTGCTGTGACTTTTGTGCGGTGTACAAGTTCATGCAAGATGTAAATAAACATATTTTCATATATGAACAGCAAGGAACATAGGGCTGGATCCATCAAGCACTTTTTGACAGAATTGTAGAGTAGAACAGCTAGAAATGTCTCAATATTTTTGCAAAACTTATAGTTGCTTAAAAGATTTATGACAATTGCTATGTTTCCACCAGTCCCAGCCAGCTCTCCCTACTTTTTGAAAAGTAGACGAAGCATCACATGCAGGAGGCATGGCTAAGCATGTCAGGAAAATTCATCATAATTTGCACCATAAAAGTGATGTAAATTAAGAAAATGTTCTCCAGTCGCTGAATATATATTGTGGTGGCACTCGGAAGCTAAAAGATGCATGACTCTTAATGAATTTGGAACATCATACTCCAGCACACTTCATCAAGACTGGCATACAAAAGCCCAATCTTGGTGAATCAGAGCCACAGTATAACAATTATCCAAACTAAAATTATTTTATGAAATGAAAAGTTATAAATAAGTAGAGTTGTTCTCAAGTTGTGTCTTGAGCAGCACATAGTTTTGTAGTCTCCTCACTTTGTTGCTGGGGAATATAGTCCACCTTGAGTGACAGTTCTGGTCAGAAGCTTCTCCTGCTATGACGACACATTAAAATGTATTTTAATAAAAAAGTATGATTAAATTGCTTTAGACCATATGAAAATAATCATATTTGCAATTGACTTGATTTTTATATTTGTTGTCATTCTCCTTCTGTGTCAGCTTTTATCTTACATAGTGCACAGCTTGTTTCAAAGGAGATCAATCACCAAAAGCCTGGCGAAGAATTTGAAGTTGTTACATTCTAAATTGAGGAGTTAACTCTTAAGATTCCATAAAGCTCATTGATTTCTGTACAGCAGTTACCTTCCCTCCCCCTCCCTGTGAGCTCTTGACTGAACTGCTGTTATAAGTCCTGCATAATCACAATTCTACAACCTCCAACTTTGGCAGTTTCCAGAGCAGTTTTCCTAATCACTGCTCTCACTTTCAAGAGCTATGTGCTTGTCCAAATACCCTGATAATGCTATATGCAAGTAAAATGCAGTATCAAAACAATGACTGTAGCAGAAGAAAACTGACCAGAACTATCACTCAAGGAGGATTGCGTGCCTGCAAACAACCAGGATATAAGAAGATGGCAGAGCTGTAAGCTGCTCATGTGACAACTTGAGAATATCACTTTGGGTCTGTCATTATTCTGAATTCTACACTATATATTTACATATAGAGATAACTGTCCCTTTGATCAAGCACATGGCTCAGGAAAATGAGAAGCCATGATTAGGAGAAATGCTCTGGAAACTGCTTATGGTGGGTGCTGAGGGATAGTGATTATACAGGACTGATAACAGAAGCTGGGTAAATAACAGAGGGAGAAGAGGGAGTTGAACAGCTAACTGCTGTATAGAAATCATTGGGCTACAGTATGATTTTAGGTGTTAACTCCTCTCTTGGAATGTGGCTACTAATCGGATCGGAGAGGTACAGCTGTACACTCTTTAAGATAAAAACTCTCGCAGTAGGAGAATTAAATAAAAAAGTAGATTACAAAAATGCTTATTTTTTATTCTTTGGCAATTTAATAAATGAGAATAACCCTTTAAGGTTTATTTACACTCATTTAAAGGGACAGTCCCAAGAATAATGCTGCTTTTGCTATATATTGGAAGGGCATGTGCAATTGGCTGAGAGGTCTGAACATATGAAAAAAAATGTTTATTAGATCCCCTAAAAGTACATAATTTACATCCTTATTAATTCCAGATTGTCTTAGGGCAAAAGTTAACCTTAAGCAAAATTATAATACAGCAAAACATATACTGTAAATTTGAATATTCTGTAATAGTTTACTTCTGCTGCCATTTTATTAACTTTTTCTGACACTATAGCAAGGATATTAAATGCTATTAAAAAAAGTACAGTACATAATAAAATACCAATAATACTAGTAGTAATAATAGATACTGAAAAGAATACAGACATTTTGCTTTCCAATATACTTTGTATTCTCAGTAGCATTTATCACATATATTTAAGCAATTGTTGTGCCTAGCTGGAAATAATGAAGGTGCAGCAACCTACCCCTAACACAAGAGGCTTATTACATTCACTGTAGAGGCAGCCAGCAAGGTGCAGTAATCCCTTTACATACTATGGTAATCTTTACACACAAATAGGGAAGAACGTTATCTCTGTATTGCAGCATTTATATGTAATATAAAGCATGCGGAGCTAAAACTGGTTACTTCAAAGAAAGGATTATCTGTCTTCACAGGACTGCAAGTCTGTGTTCTTAAGCTGAATACAAAACTTCCACTTTAAAAAAAAAATTATGTTTGTTCTGGATACAAAGGTTGTCTAGGCCTCATTCACACATCCATTTTGCACGTACATGTTGTATCAGTTTCTTTCACGGATAGAATACCTACCAATTATAATATATGCTGCTATTCACATGTCCATGCTTCTTCAAGGACATTGTGTCCATACAAAACTCATGGAGACATATCCATTTTATTCCGGTATCACAGATGAAAAGGGCCAATACAAGTCCATGAAAAACACATGCTGCACACGGATGCCACCCGTATGCCATCCTTCTGCTGTCCGTGTTTAACATTGCAAAGTATAGGAGAAGCTTTGTCATTTCTTTCTTTCTTTATCCAGCAGTGAAAAACACTGATGACACACTGATGGAAAAAACAGATACACGGATGACACACTGATGGTATAAACAGACACACTGATGACACACTGATGGTAAAAACGGACACACGGACGACACACTGATGGAAAAAACAGATACACGGATGACACACTGATGGTAAAAACGGACACACGGATGACACACTGATGGCAAAAACAGATACACGGATGACACACTGATGGAAAAAACAGATACACGGATGACACACTGATGGTAAAAACGGACACACGGACGACACACTGATGGTAAAAAAGGACACATGGATGACACACTGATGGTAAAAAAGGACACATGGATGTCACACTGATGGTAAAAACGGACACTCGGATGACACACTGATGGAAAAAACAGATACACGGATGACACACTGATGGTAAAAACGGACACACGGATGACACACTGATGGCAAAAACGGACACACGGATGACACACTGATGGAAAAAATGGACACTCGGATGACACACTGATTGTAAAAACAGATACACGGATGACACACTGATGGTAAAAACGGACACACGGATGACACACTGATGGAAAAAACGGACACAGATGACACACTGATAAAAACGGACACACGGATGACACACTGATGGTAAAAACGGACACACGGATGACACACTGATGGTAAAAACGGACACACGGATGACACACTGATGGTAAAAACGGACACACGGATGACACACTGATGGCAAAAACGGACACAGATGACACACTGATGGTAAAAACGGACACACGGATGACACACTGATGGAAAAAACAGATACACGGATGACACACTGATGGTAAAAACAAGCACATGGATGACACAATGATGGCAAAAACGGACATAGATGATACACTGATAAAAACGGACACACGGATGACACACTGATGGAAAAAATGGACACTCGGATGACACACTGATGGAAAAAACAGATACACGGATGACACACTGATGGTAAAAACGGACACACGGATGACACACTGATGGCAAAAACGGACACACGGATGACACACTGATGGAAAAAATGGACACTCGGATGACACACTGATTGTAAAAACAGATACACGGATGACACACTGATGGTAAAAACGGACACACGGATGACACACTGATGGTAAAAACGGACACAGATGACACACTGATAAAAACGGACACACGGATGACACACTGATGGTAAAAACGGACACACGGATGACACACTGATGGTAAAAACGGACACACGGATGACACACTGATGGTAAAAACGGACACACGGATGACACACTGATGGCAAAAACGGACACACGGATGACACACTGATGGAAAAAACAGATACACGGATGACACACTGATGGTAAAAACGGACACACGGATGACACACTGATGGTAAAAACGGACACACGGATGACACACTGATGGAAAAAATCGACACACTGATGGAAAAAACAGATACACTGACACACTGATGGTAAAACCGGACACACGGATGACACACTGATGGTAAAAACGGACACACGGATGACACACTGATGGTAAAAACAGGCACATGGATGTCACACTGATGGTAAAAACAGATACACTGATGACACACTGATGGAAAAAATGGACACTCGGATGACACACTGATGGAAAAAACAGACACTGATGACACACTGATGGTAAAAACGGACACACGGATGACACACTGATGGTAAAAACGGACACACGGATGACACACTGATGGAAAAAAATCGACACACTGATGGAAAAAACAGATACACTGATGACACACTGATGGTAAAACCGGACACACGGATGACACACTGATGGTAAAAACGGACACACTGATGGTAAAAACGGACACACGGATGACACACTGATGGTAAAAACGGACACACGGATGACACACTGATGGTAAAAACGGACACACGGATGACACACTGATGGTAAAAACGCACCATACACTGATGACACACTGATGGAAAAAATCGACACTCGGATGACACACTGATGAAAAAAACAGATACACGGATGACACACTGATGGTAAAAACAGACACACGGATGACACACTGATGGCAAAAACGGACACAGATGACACACTGATGGTAAAAACGGACACACGGATGACACACTGATGGCAAAAACGGACACAGATGACACACTGATGGTAAAAACGGACACACGGATGACACACTGATGGCAAAAACGGACACAGATGACACACTGATGGTAAAAACGGACACACGGATGACACACTGATGGAAAAAACAGATACACGGATGACACACTGATGGTAAAAACGGACACACGGATGACACACTGATGGTAAAAACGGACACACGGATGACACACTGATGGAAAAAATCGACACACTGATGGAAAAAACAGATACACTGATGACACACTGATGGTAAAACCGGACACACGGATGACACACTGATGGTAAAAACGGACACACGGATGACACACTGATGGTAAAAACAGGCACATGGATGTCACACTGATGGTAAAAACAGATACACTGATGACACACTGATGGAAAAAATGGACACTCGGATGACACACTGATGGAAAAAACAGATACACTGATGACACACTGATGGTAAAAACGGACACACGGATGACACACTGATGGAAAAAACGGACACAGATGACACACTGATGGTAAAAACGGACACACGGATGACACACTGATGGCAAAAACGGACACAGATGACACACTGATGGTAAAAACGGACACACGGATGACACACTGATGGTAAAAACGGACACACGGATGACACACTGATGGTAAAAACGGACACACGGATGACACACTGATGGTAAAAACGCACCATACACTGATGACACACTGATGGAAAAAATCGACACTCGGATGACACACTGATGAAAAAAACAGATACACGGATGACACACTGATGGTAAAAACGGACACACGGATGACACACTGATGGCAAAAACGGACACAGATGACACACTGATAAAAACGGACACACAGATGACACAATGATGGTAAAAACGGACACACGGATGACACACTGATGGTAAAAACGCACCATACACTGATGACACACTGATGGTAAAAACGCACCATACACTGATGACACACTGATGGTAAAAACGCACCGTACACTGATGACACACTGATGGTAAAAACGCACCATACACTGATGGTAAAAGCGGACCATAGACTGATGACACACTGATGGTAAAAACGCACCATACACTGATGACACACTGATGGTAAAAGCGGACCATAGACTGATGACACACTGATGGTAAAAACGCACCATAGACCGATGACACACTGATGGTAAAAACGCACCATACACTGATGGTAAAAACGCACCATACACGGATGGCACACTGATGGTAAAAACGGACCATACACTGATGGCACACTGGTGGTAAAAACGGATCGTACACTGATGGTAAAAACGGATCGTACACTGATGACACACTGATGGTAAAAACGCACCATACACTGATGACACACTGATGGTAAAAACGCACCATACACTGATGACACACTGATGGTAAAAACGGACCGTACACTGATGACACACTGATGGTAAAAACGGATCGTACACTGATGACACACTGATGGTAAAAACGCACCATACACTGATGACACACTGATGGTAAAAACGCACCATACACTGATGACACACTGATGGTAAAAACGCACCGTACACTGATGACACACTGATGGTAAAAACGCACCATACACTGATGACACACTGATGGTAAAAACGCACCATACACTGATGACACACTGATGGTAAAAACAGACACACTGATGGTAAAAACCGGCACACTGACCAAACACTGATGGTAAAAACGGACCGTACATGGATGGCACACTGATGGTAAAAACGGACCATACACTGATGGCACACTGGTGGTAAAAACGCACCATACCCTGATGACACACTGATGGTAAAAACGCACCATACCCTGATGACACACTGATGGTAAAAACGCACCATACCCTGATGACACACTGATGGTAAAAACAGACACACTGATGGTAAAAACCGGCACACTGACCAAACACTGATGGTAAAAACGGACCGTACACGGATGGCACACTGATGGTAAAAACGGACCATACACTGATGGCACACTGGTGGTAAAAACGGATCGTACACTGATGGTAAAAACGGATCATACACTGATGACACACTGATGGTAAAAACGCACCATACACTGATGACACACGGATGGTAAAAACGCACCATACACTGATGACACACTGATGGTAAAAACAGACACACTGATGGTAAAAACCGGCACACTGACCAAACACTGATGGTAAAAAAGGACCGTACACGGATGGCACACTGATGGTAAAAACGGACCATACACTGATGACACACTGGTGGTAAAAACGCACCATACACTGATGACACACTGATGGTAAAAACGCACCATACCCTGATGACACACTGATGGTAAAAACGCACCATACCCTGATGACACACTGATGGTAAAAACAGACACACTGACCAAACACTGATGGTAAAAACGCACCATACCCTGATGACACACTGATGGTAAAAACGCACCATACCCTGATGACACACTGATGGTAAAAACAGACACACTGACCAAACACTGATGGTAAAAACGCACCATACCCTGATGACACACTGATGGTAAAAACGCACCATACCCTGATGACACACTGATGGTAAAAACAGACACACTGACCAAACACTGATGGTAAAAACGGACCGTACACGGATGGCACACTGATGGTAAAAACGGACCATACACTGATGGCACACTGGTGGTAAAAACGGATCATACACTGATGACACACTGATGGTAAAAACGCACCATACACTGATGACACACGGATGGTAAAAACGCACCATACACTGATGACACACGGATGGTAAAAACAGACACACTGATGGTAAAAACTGGCACACTGACCAAACACTGATGGTAAAAAAGGACCGTACACGGATGGCACACTGATGGTAAAAACGGACCATACACTGATGACACACTGGTGGTAAAAACGCACCATACACTGATGACACACTGATGGTAAAAACGCACCATACCCTGATGACACACTGATGGTAAAAACGCACCATACCCTGATGACACACTGATGGTAAAAACAGACACACTGACCAAACACTGATGGTAAAAACGCACCATACCCTGATGACACACTGATGGTAAAAACGCACCATACCCTGATGACACACTGGTGGTAAAAACGGATCGTACACTGATGGTAAAAACGCACCATACACTGATGACACACGGATGGTAAAAACGCACCATACACTGATGACACACTGATGGTAAAAACAGACCGTACACTGATGACACACTGATGGTAAAAACAGACCGCACACTGATGACACACTGATGGTAAAAACGGACCGTACACTGATGGCACACTGGTGGTAAAAACGGATCATACACTGATGACACACTGATGGTAAAAACGGACCGTACACTGATGACACACTGATGGCAAAAACGCACCATACACTGATGGCACACTGATGGTAAAAACGCACCATACACTGATGGCACACTGATGGTAAAAACAGACCTTGCACGGATGGTAAAAAAGGACCCTACACTGATGACACACTGATCCAAAACCCTGACAATACTAGAACCATTTTTTCACTTTACTGTTAAACATGGACGTGTGAATGAGGCCTTGTACAGATTCTAGTATTTGGAGTTGGGTCTATTACGGTGTCTAGGATTATATAAAATTGGTAAAAAAAAGCAGTGTAGGTACATTGCTCAAAATCTCTAGTAAGATTCAGTCTTTGAAAGCTAATTTTGAAGAATATGGGATATAGCTTGTACACTCCTGCGGTGTGCTCTCAGTACCCCGCCATCCAGCCTGCCCTATAGATACCCAGTTTCTGTGGATTATTGACTCTGCTTGTAGTATACTACCAGGAGGCTAATACAGTGGTATTTTATTAAAGGAGTATTCCAGTTTGACCACGTTCAGTATTTGGTCAGTATTTTACATCAGTATTTGTAAGTTATAATCAGGAGTGGGTGATAAATACAGAAGTGGTGACGTGTTTCTATTATACTTTTCCTCTGATTGTTCCACTCCTGGTTTTGGCTTACAAATACTGCTGTAAAATAATGACCAAATACTTATAGTGTGAATGTGGCCTTAGACTAAGCATTCCCTTCCCCATAGAATAGGTGATAACTACTAGATCATCCAAGGTTTGACTTTGGAGATCCCCAATGATTGCCAATGAACCCTGTGAATAGAGTGGCGGTGGCGATGTGCACTGCCTATGTGCAGTCTATAGGACTGCCGGACACCAGTCTCTTGTTTCGTGTCCTGGGCAGTTGGACCCCCACCGATCTAGCATTTAGGTCTTGTTGTAACTAGAATCCCCTTTTACGTGCTTGCCGTTAAAGACTTACTCATTGAGTAGTGCCTTCAGGTGGAGTTGCAGACTGCGGACAGCTCCATGAAGGCTGTTCAGCTCTCCGGTCTCCCTCTTCTTCCGTGTTGAGCGATCGGAGCCAGACTGGTGCTGTGTTTCAAAGTAACGGTAAAATTCATAGCTGCGCCTCAGTTCTGCTAAGCAGGCAGCTTGCGTATGAGGTAGATCCTGTGCCACATCACACCAGACGTAGTGTGGGAGCATCTCTGTGCCGGTAAGTGGACCGTTACATGCATTCTCGGGAGAAAGCAATAATGCCAGGCGTCGAAAGAACTCCGAACTCTGCCCTATCCAAAGCTGGAAGAGAACCTGCCAATACAGACCGGTGCAGCAAAGCATTTAGGCTCTGGACACATCATGTTTGGAGACAGCAAAACACTTCTACTCTGCAAAGTCTAGGTTCACTTATTTACGGGATTTATCAATAAGATACATTTGTTACAGTGTTTCCTGGAAGTTTCCATTCATTTATTTGCTCACCTCGATGTACAGGTCTGATTTAGTAAATAACAGGAGTCCCAATTAAACAATACTGGAGCCTCTCTTCTTAGAACTCTGCGTCCCTCTGTTATTCCTCCTAGAAATGTATGAATGAACTGGAGGCTGTTACTAGTTGGGGGTGTGTCCCTACAGAGACTGCACTACCCAATCAACAGCTCTATGTAGAAACACACCCCTTTCGCAAGGGGAATGGCAACACCAAGTTATTTTATTAAAGGGAACCTGTCACCACATTTGACCTATGTAAACTATTAATATGGGCATACAAGTTATAGACTGCTGAAAAAAGTCCTACCTGTCTGCCTCATATCAGATGCCTTGTTGAGAAATCTTCTTTTATCACTTTATATAAATGACCTCTTCCAGGCTCTGGGGATGACACTATCTGGAAGATAACTGCCTCCAGAGATTATTTTACATGAGGGGGGTCACCAGTGTGATGTGTGATGGCCGCTCTCTGATCTCCTGATCTCACTGCAGAGCTGTGTGTGATTATACCTAACACATCTGCAGGATCCTCTCAGCTTCAATCTCACAAGAAGACAGGGTTCTAATACAGCAGAGCTCAGAGAGCTGCAAAAAATGTGTTTGTAAGGAGATAAAGTTAATTTCTATTGTTCGGTGTTAGTTACTTGTCTCTCACTGGTATCTCCCCCTTCATGTAAAATAATCTCTGGAAGCAGAGTTATCTTCCAGACAACATCCTCCCCATAACCTGGAAGAGATCATTACATAAAATTATAAAATATGATTTATCCACAACAAGACATCTGATATAAGACATACAGGTAGGACTGTTTCCAGCAGTCTATAACCTGTATGTCCATATTAATAGTTTACATAGGTCAAATGTGGTGACAGGTTCCTTTAAAATGTATTTAGGAGAAGTAACAGAGGAATGGCACAAAACAGCTATGAGTAAGTTTGACCCAGAGTGGTAATTTAATGGGGAATAAAGGCATATACTGTATAAAAAAAGGCAAGTTAGGAGAACTGACAGGACCTCACTGAGAAGTGTCATTTTTGCTTTCAATAGATGGTAACATGTAACCTATGGTTAGGTGCACACGAATCTGCTCTCCAACTGAGAAAAAAGGTCAGATTTTTCTGATCAGAGTTTGATCAGAGTGGGATCAGTTTTACTCGGAGGTGGAGAGAGAAAAAAAAAAAAGTTTCTCCGCCTTCTCCATTCGGTCAGTCTGTGAAAATTGGATTGCACTCATATGTCATCCATGTACGATCAAATGTATTCCCAGGGACCCACAATCTTGAATTGCCAATTTTTATCCAACACTTGGATCAAAATCGGACATGTCAATGAATATATACGTGAGCCGTCTTCTGTACTTCCGGTCACATGCAGTGTGCCTCTGAAGCAGGGAAGCGTACACCCGGCTTTGGGGGCTCAAGGACGCTGCCGAATAGAGCTGCGCACATGTGCGAGATTTGCTGGGAGCTGGCGATGACGCCGGCTCTTGCAAATAATGTTATCACACCTATAGGGGTATGATAACATACAAAGAGGGCCGACTAGTCTGGTGAAACTAGCGCCCCATCAACTAGTCAAAGGCCTAGTTAGCTTAGGAAAATCTGAAGTTATAAATACTTTTTTTTTAAACAGGGAATAAGTGAATAACATTATACAGGGCTGATTAAGCAGGGAATTTACTCATACATAGGTGAATGCAGCTGGGTTGGAGAGCATGGAGGACCTGACAGGTTCCCTTTAAACCAAGCAGCAGCTACAGGGAGAAAATGACGTTCTATTCTCCACTCGCTTCTAATCATTGGGGATGTGCAGGGAGCTGTTAAAGTCACCTCTCACTATACAGTGACAGCACTGTAATCATTCCCTGCACTTTGACTGACAGCTTGCTCAGCAGCATACGTGTGCGGTGTGTGTCTGCACAGAGGAGGCGGTCAATCAAAGCTGACAAAGGAAACAAAGGTGCTGATGTTTGGATATAAAACTTCATAAATTCAAAAAACACCACGTTTGAGACATAGAGCGATCCTTAATCATGAAGTGACTACAGCTGCACTCAGTGTGTAGTGAGTGGTGACTACCCGTTCCCTGCACCGCCCGGATGACTAGAAACAAGCAGCTGCAGGGAGAATAAAACTTATTTTTTTCAGTTTCTCCAGTAAACCAGCTAGGCAGGATTTAAAACAATATTTAACAGCAGATTACCCCCATACCTGCAGGTAAATAGCATTTTTTGTGGGTGACCGGTTTCCTTTAAGTATAGAGGTCTTACAATAAACCACAAAGGATATTAGAAAGCGGATTCAAGGTGCATTAAACTTCAGTTATATAAAATTGAAAAACTATGGAAGAGGAACCACAATTTTCAATGATCAGACATTTTTATACTGGCAACTGTAGTATATATAGAGTCTTACTTTGGGGAAACTTTAACCCAAAGAAACCACTTAGTCATTCCAGAAAAGCACAAGTAAGTTCATAATAATGCTTACCTTCAAGGCAGGGAGGCTGAAACCATCTGTGAGATTATGGGCTTCCTCCTCAGAAACCTGCTCTTCACTTAATCCCAGACCCAGGTCTTTCAAGGGAACAACGCAGATGTAGTTAGTCACATTGTCTATCTCCGAGTTTAAGGGATAAGTTTGAACAGAGTTAAGAAAAACTAAAACAAGTTATTAACAAGGTTAATACAAGGATAAAAGCAAAAGGTGGACTTTCCCATAGTCTGATAACATGAAGCTTTCCATCAGTGGAGAAGAGCAGTGGGTACAGCAGGGCCAAGGTCTGTAGGTGACCAGCTGACACCAGCAGAAAGTCAGCCATTATACCTCTAGTAGTTTAATCACAGATTACAGCATCCTTGTCCTTAAGGAAAACTGTCATACCATTCCAGAAAGACTCGTCATGTCGTTTATCTTTCGTTGCATCACATGTAAGGTCAATCTGTTACACCTTGACTTCATTATCTTAGGAGTTCATGTAAAGAAGCATCTTCCTCAAAATTGGGATAACTGGCTGCAGAATAGTGAGTTCTGTGAATTCTGTACTTATGTTAGCAGTAAAGGTTACAATTAGCTATATATTTTTCAGTTCGCCAAATAAATACAGTTCCCTCTAGTACCAATTCCTCAAACACCAATGACTTGTGCACAGGACCATAAAAAGCAAACGAGTGCTATTTGTTGGCTAGCACTCGTCCCCATGTTATTCTATGGGGCTGTGCACATGTCCGAGAAATAAAATCGCAGCACACACGAGTTGCCTCTGATCATTGGATAGCACTCGCCCATTTCACTGTATGGATTTGTGGAAAAAATTGGACGGCACTTGAATTACATTTGAGTGCAGTCCGAGTTTCACAAACTAACAATATAGAAAAGGTGGAGAAATTCGGATCACATCCTGATCAAACTCTGACCAGAGTGATTAGCATAATTGGACCGATTTTCTCGAATGAGAGCGAAATGGTTGTTTGGCCCGGTCTTTATAGTGATACAGAAGTGCAATTGTGAATATGCGAGCCCCATGCCACGGATCAGTTTTCTGTATATGATCTCTTCCCACCCATTCATACACAGCATCTGGTGCCCCGTATATATATTGTACACTGCCAGATGGGAAAGAGTTGGAATACAGCACCACGGCAAAGCACCTGACAGCTGTGCAGCTTCTCCGTTAGTATGATCTGTCCAGCTTTCCCCATGGAGAATATATTGTGTGTGAACATATTATATCACCCTAGGGTCCATAAATAAGAACACTAATGGAGCAAGAACTGACTTCATGTAAAACACGTAGGAAATTAATATGTCACCGTACACATGAATGGGCAACTCTTTCCAGGCAAAAAGTAACTGTAGTTATTTAGTTTCAGGAATAAATGGCTCTTGCTAAAAAAAAAAATATATATATATATATATATATATATATATATATATATATATATATATATATATATATATATATATATATATATATATATATATATATATATATATATATATATATATATATATATATATATATATATTTTATATATATATTTTACTTGTTGTAAATGCCACTGTTCTCTTGAATCAGGATTTGGTTTTGTTTTGTTCCAAGCAGGGCTGTGGAGTTGGTAATCCACACCTCTGACTCCGACTCCTCAATTTCCATGACTCCACGACTCCGACTCCCTCATACATGGCTCATGTTTAAGTGATAAATTTACTGTAGCACAGATTCATCTCAGCTAAAACTCTAGACCCTTAGATCAGGAATAGGACTGACATTTATAGGACATTTCATAACTTTCCCAAATTCTTATGAAAAAATATTCCCCACAAACTGCATTGAACTACTGTACCCAATTTATTATATATTTTAGGAGTCGGAGTCGCTCCATTTTATACCGACTCCACGACTCTGACTCAGACTCCACAGCCCTGGTTCCAAGTGGGACATTTTACATTCTTCCCTGAATGTAAATCTAGTTTTGTTACCAAGTGGGTGAAGTCCTCATGACGACTCCCATACAGAAGAGCTGAGGACCACACCCACTTGGATAATAAGACTAGATTTATATACAAAGAAAATGGGGCCATATTTAGTAAATGAAGAGGCGCAGGAATAAAAAACAAAGGCAGATTCAGGACAATAGAGGCATTTACACCATGTACAAAATTACATATTTATCACAAGTTGTAGGTTTCCAAGCGTAATAACATATTTACCCGCATACTAAAGAACACAGTCCTTTTTATGAGGCTCTCTACCACCTAAGAAAAGGATATCTTTTCAGCATGTACAACGTTGCTAGCCTTGAGACTCGAAAGCTAGTTCTGACGGTCTTGTAGACAGCTTTGCGCAGGCCGAGGAGTTGCTGGCTGGCTTGTTGTCCAACCTTATCATATGGGCAAGCAGCACTGACCCTGTCAAGCAAACTTGAAAAGTAAAATGTGATACATCTGTACAGATGTCCCAAACCACAAACGCCACATACAATACACGTTCAACACAGACAATGGAAGAACTTTAGATATAAGGAATACAATGCGAGTCATGAAAGCAAATTCTTTCATAATTAAAAGAAAAAATACTAAAACACTGGTAAATTGTAACACTTCCATCAGGCGTCTTAACATCATTACTGCAGCTAAAATGTGAATAGTTTTTCGGTAGAATTATAAAAAGGCTATTCTTCACAATAGATAAGCGAGCAGTACATGTGATAGGAGTAATGTACATTTAACACCTTTTCCCTCCACTTATATGAAGTAATGGTCTAACAAAAAAGTGCACAGCGCGTATTTAAGGACACTGATCTTCAAAATCGCATTACGCAAGTGATAAAACTAATGGTAAATGATGAACAACAAGGAGAACACTGGTGAAATCATTTTACATTACAGAGTTCAGATAATGCAGACATATCCAGATCAGAAATTATAATATGTGTTAACAAAACGGAGATAAACAGGCAGATTTATTAAAGGGGTTGTCTACTACCTGTAATTTAAATGACAACAGCTCACCTACTGCGGCACTGTTGCTTGTGTAACATTGTTATGATACGCAAGCCCTGCAGCCAATCAGCGGACACTATTGGGCAGCTGCACTCTTCTTCTGTTTGTAAGACATTCATCAGAGAGAAGAAGAAGCACAGCAGCCCCATAGCAGCCGCTGACTGACTGCAGGGCTCATATGATATTACAAAGTCATGCAAACCCCAGCAGAGTCAGTATTGCTGGAATATCGCTGGGGGGGTGGGCAAGTAAATGTTTTTTTTTTTTTTTTTTATAAAGGGGACTGCACAATCCCTTTAAACTTTATCCTCCATATCATATCTGGTAAGAGAGCCATGATTCAGCACAGAGAACCACATTTGTGTTGATACGAGACTGGTCATAGTAAATTAGGAAAAGTGAAAGTAAAGCTCTCGAGTTTTGGCTCTGTAGACAACAAAAATGACTAATCTGAATTCTCAGTAACGTCTCTTCATTTATCTTCATTTTCACATTTTACTAGTTTAAAATGGAATCTGTCACCAGGTTTTTGCAATGCATTCTGACACCAAATTATGTAAAGGCCAAGTCCCCAATTCCAGCGATTTACTACTTGCTGGTCTGCATCGTGCTATTTTGATACAATCACTTATTTTTCTGATGCAGATCCATCAATGGATACCATGCTAAACCTTGAATAGCCCACCCAAACCAGTGATTGGCAGCTTTCTGTGTACACTGTACATTGACTGGAAGCTGCTAATCAGTGTTGGAGGTGTGGCTACATAAAGCAGTTGACTAAGAGGCACGAGACACCTAGTCCTGTATTGAATCTCATGCTGATAAAACACTGATTTCATTGAAACAACAACGCAGAGCCGAATAAGTGACACATCCATGGAATCAGGGTCTCAACCCCAACAACAAGCTGCTCTTAGAGGACATAGGACAAGCCTGCTGACAAATTCACTTTAATAATCTTTTGATGCCAACTGTAATCAATAAGTAGGATAGCCACACCAAATGCCCCATACATTGCAAGGCTTTATTGGAAGTGGCTTCAAAGCTTAAATTCTCAGAGCTGGCACAATGGATTACCAAAAATCAGGTGTCACTTGTATTGTTGTACTAGCACAATTCTCCACATCGGGAGGCTGGGGTGTTCTCTTTACAGTTAATAGAGCACCCTCCTCTGTGAAATGCATATGAAAAGGGGTTGCCCTAACAGAATAACTCCTTGAAACCATGTTCTCATGATGCATAACTTACGAAAAACCACAGCACTCCTTAGTTGCAGTTAAGAAAATGTTATTGATCTGTCAGCATGTCAATTTTCAAGGGGACCACACTTTACAATATAACCAATGTTTCAGTCCTCCCGGACCTTGATCACGGCCAGTTAGGTGAAGTGTGGTAGACGCTCAGTGGAAGTGAAGTGTGGTAGACGCTCAGTGGAAGGCTGACCGCACACTGAGGTCAATCAAATTTTCTTCAACCCAACTAAGTATTGCCTGGATATTCATCCTACCACTGAACAGCACCATCCACCCGGAGTGCTGACAATAACCTTTTTATGCTCACATGATTTATTTGTGGGGTTTTTTTGTAAGCAAATTTCCTAAATTGCAGCAAAAATGCTGCATTTTTACTGCTATTTCAGAAAAGAGTGTAAAAAACCCCCAAAACCTTGGGAACATATTGTGTAACAGTCTTACAGGGAATCTGTCAGCAGGTTTTTGCTATGTAATCTGAAGACAGCAGACAGCAGGAAGTAGGGGCTTAGATACAGATTTCAACGATGTGTAATTTTTTTTGGCTGTATGTGAAGGTTTTATCATCAGGAGATTATTACTGTCAGGACTAGGTCTCATGCGCTTGTTAGACCGACCACGCCCCTTCCTGTCATAAGTAGCTCACTGTCAATAGCTTTGGTGTGGGCAGGGTTAGCTTTTGAGCTCTGCTACATCTAAAAACTCTGATAGTTTACTGGGTGCAGGAGTTGTGACACAAAGTGATACATTGTTGGAAATCAGGGTATTTTTTCCTATATTATGCTGCTCTCAGATGAGGTAGCAAAAACTTGGTGACAGATTCCCTTTAAAGGGCTAACAGCATGTGATCTTACTTAGCCACCCAAAATCAGTGAAAACAGCATAAAATAAAGTAGATATATTACAAAGATATCCACAGAATTTTTTATCTGCAGAATGCCAGTGTTACAGGAAATATATAAGCAATTAAGATAAATAATAATACATTTTGTGATTTTTTTTACTGCCACCTCCTGAGTTATGTACCTGGGATCCCATTAATGATAATGATATTTACTCTGACTTTCACATAAAGCCTTTATATAGTGTACGTCCTACACATCTGTATGAGACCACATGGCACATAGAACTAGTAAGTAATGAACAGAAAACACTTACAGGGTGAACCCTCGAGAGATGACTTCTGTTTCCTGGATCAGGCGCAGAGATTTTCGCACCAGGTTGGTGAAGGCTCGGCTATTTGCTACAGTCATTTCCAGTTGGTCACAGTATCTTCTGAGTTTGACCTGCAGCCTGGCAGCGCCCCATGTTCTCAGAACACGCTGGACGGCAAAGATGGCAAAGAAAAGAAGGCTGGGCCCCCAGATGAACAGGGACGGAAAGTGCCAAGATTTCAGGGCAGCCATGGCACTAAGAAAAGCAAACACTACAGACAGCTCCCTAAAAATGTAAGGAAAACAGCCCATCACATTCAGATGTGCACACTACATGCCCATGTAAATAATAACCGCACAGCGTTACAGTGTAAGAGTAATGTGTATAGATCCATCTTCAGGGTTTGCACAGGATGAGAAAAAGATGGCTTCTTTCTTCCATAAACAGCACCATAAACTGTTCACAGGTTATGTATGGTATTGCATCTTAGTCACATTCCATTTAAAGGGGTTGCCCCACCATTATATCAGATCCCTGCTACTGGTCACACGTTTTCAGTCATTCTCTGTTCAGCGGCTTATCTGCATTGTAGAGCGGCCACTAGATATAGCAAGTAGGGCAGAAAGCGACTTGTACTGGCAGCTCTGCAGAGGACAAAGGATCTCTGTGCAGAGAATTGGACAAGATAAAGATGCACTTTAAAAAGTTGATCAACTGGTAAAACTGTGTGCTCTCTGATACTGCAAGCATCTCTGGAGCATTGGAGCACAGCTGCACTGAAGCTGGTCAGTATTGGGGGCTAACAGTATGCTCCAGCATTCAGGCAGCTTCAGAACAGTGCTTACAAGCTCTATGTTATAGATCTTGTAAGCACTTGTACATGTTCGTTCACTGCTGGTAGACTGCAGCAGTAACCTGGCAGTAAGTAATACATCGGGCAGCTTCAGAGCAGCACTTACAAGCTCTATGCTATATTGCTTGTAAGCACTTGTACATGTGCGGTCACTGCTGGTAGACTGCAGCAGCAACCTGGCAGTAAGCAATACATCGGGCAGCTTCAGAGCAGCGCTTCCAAGCTTTACGTTATAGAGCTTGTAAGCACTTGTACATGTGTGTTCACTGCTGGTAGACTGGAGCAGTAACCTAGCATTAAACAATAAAAATAAAAAATCCCTCCATTCTTGAGAACGCTGAGGATTTTTTAGCAACAAGTAAATTGCAATGTTGGTTGTTTTTACAAACACTTTGCAATGTTAAATATATTACACGATGAGAATTGCCCTTTATAAGCCAGGTGATAATGAATCCTGGCCAAACTAGAACCACAGTTAATTCTGTAATGTACAGAAGCGTAACATGCTTCTTGTCATTTTCATACCCTTGTCTCTTACACCATTATAACACTAACTAAAATGACACAACTGGGAAGTAAAGGGTTATTACAATGTCAGCAAATACATTTATATAATTTCTGTTTCAACTCCTTAGGTTTTCTCAAGTTCTCTGCTTCTTCTAAAGGAACCTTAATTGTTGATTTTCCAGTGGATGCATATCGGCCCTGGTGGCGTGCATAGCGTGTGGGTCACACGGGAGGACACAGATCTGACAGCTGTACTTCTATTGTGTTGCCATCACGTGGCTAGGACAGATTTTCATCCTCTGAACAGTAGAAGGTCCCCATTAAATCACTGCAGGGTAGAGATCAAGAAGACCCTGGGAATTGATCCAGAAAATATATTGGTTGAGCCACTTTTCCTGAATGATATAGTCCCCCTTCTCTAATATGACGATGTAAAAGACATTGGTTTGAATTCATTGGAATCACTTTCTGGACTGTACCAAATATTAGGGGTTGCTAGGGAGGCCAGGGATGGAAGATGCCGCTTCTGCTGATTCTGGGTCTGGCCAGCAGACAGGATTCCAGGGTCAAGCAACTCAATCAGCTCCACATCCTCCTGGATCAGGACTTCCTGCAGCAGGATCGCCCGCAGGCTGTCCAGTCGGAACCCAATGTCCTAAAAGGGTGGAAAGGAGAAAAAGAGAAGATAGTTAACCCTTCTATATGAATGTATCCCATGGAAACATACAGCTACAACCGCAGGTCTATTTATGATTGACTGATTCATCAATTACAATTCCAGCCATTTGGGCAATCATTCAATGCTATCTTCACTGGCCGTCTTAAGCCAATGCTGGGCTGTGCCCTCACGGCGGTAACATTAAAACCATTAGGCCTTTTTTAACTCATTACATTTCTGTGACGTCCATCATAGCATTTCTATCCAGATCACGCTCTACCAACCCCTGCGCATAATCTGAGGCATCAACTAGTAAAGCTAAAAACTCAATGGTATCCAATACCAGAATGAATGCAAAGACTAAAGAACAAGCACGGTACCTATACGAATACCATCACACTCTCAAAGAAAAAAGGATTTAGGTACAATTTAAGTAATCGCTATAAACTGCTAACATAGGCTGTCTTCACTAGCAAATGATACTGTATCCGTACTCTCTGGACATAGGGCCCAAGTCACGAAGGAGTTTTCACCAGAAGTCTAGCGTAAAATAGCTGGAAATGTTGCAACATTTTTGTGCAACATAAAGCTGTGCAAAAAATGGGCAACTTTTGCCGTTTCAACCAGCTATGCCAAGGTAAACAGTCCTAGGGCAGGTCGGGCGTGGTGAAGGTCACCCGAAAAATCCAAAGTTATGGCATCACTTATGCCAGAACTGTTCCTCCAGTCCCTGACTGGAGTAACACTTCTAAGCCACTGATAAGATGCTCCTATAGATGAATGTGGCACATCTTAGAACTGCAAGCCCACCATTAAGACTGACATACGAAATGCCAGCGCTAATGAATCAAGCCCATAGTGTACTGCATTTCAGAACAGGATCGTTTATACAATATCATTAACTTTAATTTTGGGAGCATTAATTGCGCTACTGTAAAACATGAGCTATGCGTTTTAATCCCAATTGACAATCTAAAAGTAGCATTTCAGCACTATTTTTGCCTGTTAAGTGCACCATAGGCTATTAAAAAAAAAAGTAGAGGCTCATGTGTATGCTTCATGTATACCTCTTTAATTGATGTGTTATTTCTATGTTGTACACTTCCCTAATGCAAATGCCTCTCTCCCCATAATGCCTTTGGCTTTGCAGAGGGGTGGATCATCATCACAGTGCAGTTGCTCTGCTTTAATTGCAGCCAGTTATAAATAAGAGACAACTGCTATCCTACTGATGCATACTGCTGATCCTTATAGTATTTTATCTGATTCAGCTTGATCCTGTCTTCTGCTGGTGATAAGTTTCTCCCTGCCAACTCTTACAATGAGAAAGAAAAGAGAGAGACAGTCCATGTGTGATACCGCAATGACAAATAGATAGTGGATATCACCACTCACCTGGGTAAGATGTGACCTGCACAACTCTGTAGAAAACAATGAGGCACAATGGAAGACTGCTGCTCAGGCCGCTGACCCACAGTGTGGTGAGGAAGAAACTGAAGAGACGTGGCGTACCCCAGGTGCTGCCAAGAAGAGCGGGAGCTACTCTTCTTGGCAGCGCCCGCGATACAATGCTTTTTTCTCCAATGTCTTCATCTCTTACAATGAGTAGTGTTAGGTAAGCAAATCATGACCAAACAGTCTGGGTTCCCCTTCCAGACTATCAAACCGAAGAAAAAAATGGTTTGCCAGCATCCATTAGTGGAAAAATACAAAACTTGAAGAGGTACTTGAGAAAGGCTGTGAGTGAAATATTTTACTTTTTCACAAATACATGTTGGCAAACACTTTTTTTTACTTTAGTTTTATGTATTGAGAGAAGTGTTTTTAGAATTTTAACATTGTTGGAATAAATATGGAGTAAAGAATTTCTGCTCCTTTAACTGAGTGGTGGCTCGCTACATTGTGTCTGTGTCTCTTTATATGGTTACAGGTTATAGTTAACATCACAGGACTGGCACACCGATCATTACTGGAGAAAAGAGTGGACCTATGCACATCTAAAATAAAGCTGGTAAATTAGCATTACAGTATATATACCAAAACTACAGTGCTACTTTGAAAACCAAAAAAGTCCAACTGTAACATTGTATATCTCTAATATTGCTGGTGTGTGCACAATTAAGTTACTGGATTTAATCATAATCACAGGAGGGGATTCTTTACTGTAAGAGCAGTGAGATAATGGAATTTTCTAACATATGATGTTGTAATGATTGATTCACTATAAAAGTTCAAGGAGGACCTGGACACCTTTCTTGAAAAATCTAACATTACAGGTTATGGGATGTTGATGCTGTGAACTAGTCTTATTGCCGTATGTGGCGTCTGGAAGGAATTTTTCCCCTAATATGGGGCAATTAGCCTCCACCTCATGGGGTTTTTCCTTCCTCTGAATTCATATGTTAGGTTATGGATTGAACATGATGGACTTTGTCTACAGTCAACCAAAAGAACTATGCCATCTCCTATCTCAGTAATGGGAAAGTCTGTCTTCGCTGAATACAGATTTTACCTGAGAAGTGAGAATTTTTATGACTGATCAATTCTGGCAGAGAAAGAAGCAGATTTCTGATAAGATATATTACAAGGTTACTTATTTTCAAGTGTACAATTGATTTCTTAAATAAAAATTAAAACAACAGTTACTCTTTAAGCCCATTATAGACTTATTGAGATGTCAGTGATTTTTCAGGTCAGCAAGAAGTAGTCCAAGTGTCATCAGTGTTTTGGATCCGATTGTCATCCGTGTCTGATCCGTGTGTTCGTTTTTACAGTCAGTGTTTCACCAGCGATTTTCACAGATGAAATAAATAAATGACAAATATTCCCCTCTCCTTTCCTGATGAATACGTGTTCCCTCAATGATTTTCACAGACCCATAGACTTGTATAGGTAATTTTGATCCATGACTCCACTCAGAAACGGACATGCCTCCTTGAATTTCACCAGCACACTGTCTGCAAAAAAGCACGTCCATGTGAATAGCACCATAGCCAATAATGGGTATGTGTTCTGAGAAAAGCACAGGTAGAGCATGTACGTGCAAAACTGACATCTCAATGAAGCCTTATGCGGCGTTCACATGTAGTGTAAATGCTGGGTTTTTTTCTGTTTTTTTTCTGCAAGTGTCTGAGCCAAAATAGCCAATAACAATCTCATCTTCTCTGATTATTATCTTGCACTTAAAAAATGAAACGGTGTTTTTAAATGCATTTTTTAGGCTCCCCATAGAGGCCTATAATAAAAAAAACAACACAAAAACACAGTTAAACAGCCTCTTTAGATTCACAGTGCGCAGTTTTTATTAAATTCTCCATCCGCGTGGTCAGTTAAAGGGGTCGTCCCCTGACATGACAATATAATGTTGTATTTCTTTGTGGGTCTATCTTAAATGTAGCTCATATGTGTTTCAGATTTTATGCCGTGTACACATATACTGTAAATGCAGTGGTTTTTCTGCTGCGTTTTTTGTAACAAAACTCTGCTCTATTTAAAAGGGGTTGCGAATAAAGTACATTTTAATCAACAGATTTTGGAATAAAAATAAATACCATAATTGGAAGTATTAAAAAAATGTTCCTGTGCTGAGATGCATCTCACGTAATGGTGTGAATGGCTCCCTATGAAAGCCTGTGTGCATTCTGAATACTGGGCAGTTACCCCAGGGATGCTTGGTGGGTTAGTAAGTGGTTGTTTTATTAGTATTTTGCAGCTGTGCTGCCCCCTTTGTCCTTTGTCATGGCGCCTGCTGCATCCTGTTGTGCATTTGTCTCTGGACATGGTATTGGTAAATATGGCTACAATCAAGATAGACGCACAAAGAAACACAACATTGTACTTAGCGAACAGTAAAGATCGTTGGTGGGCTACCAGCGGAGACATCTGCGGGTGCCAAGCATGCGATTAATGTTTGCTTACACATATTAAATGAGCATTATATCACAGGCCAAGAGACTTTCAAGAGCAAAGCAGAGCTCAGAAATGTACGGATCCAACAACAGTGGCCACAGTCAACTCCATCCCACAAACCTAAGCCATCAACACCAGCTTCTGCAAGCACGATTAGCGCCAAGGTGCAGCAGACGATTTACTGCCAGGGTGTTACTCTGCCTGTCATTTCTCAATGATGCCATTCATAAAGAAACGTCTTGACACTCGCTCTACTAAGGCCTGCAGATCGGGCGGAAATCAGCCTAACCTGTGTGTCTAGCTTAAATGTAAACTAACAGTATTTTCCTATCATTTCTATATCCTTCTCAATTCCAAAGTGATTTAAAGTCCAGAAACATTTCAGGGTCTGATATGGGGGGGGATGAATAAATGTCAGCGTACACATTGGGGCAGATTCATCCAAAGTGTCTAATAAGAAAACGGAGCACAGTTAACAGCTGGGGAGCTGTATTTGGGACACAAAAAAGGCACCGATGGGGTATATATGTTATATCAATAAAAATTGTTAAAGAGGTTGTCCACTACTTAGACAACTCCTTCTCATACCCCACACTAGGCACTGATAAAGTAAAAAATCCTATACTCCCCTCCTGTGCCGGCGCCGTTCCTGTGTTGTCAGCACTCGCTCTCCCCGAGGCTCCCATGCGGTTGTTGTGACACGTGACCCTGGCGCCCAATCAGCGTTGGCGTCACTTGCCCTGCCTCCTTTCGAATTGAACATGAAGAGGAGGTCCGGGCTGCGACTGATCTCGGACTTCCTCTACATGTTCAATTCGTACAAAGGTGGAGACAGTGACCCAGCGCTGAGTGGGTGCCGGCGTCATGTGTCACAAGACCGCACAAGCACCCCGGGGAGAGAGAGTGCCAACACTGTGGGAACGACGCCGACACGGGAGGGGGGTATAGGCTTTTTTATTTTATCGGGGCCAAGTATTGGGTATGAGAAGGGGTAGTCCGTCCAAGTAGTGGACAACCCCTTTAAGTAGATTGTGAATGCTCACATTTGTGCAACGATAGTCACAACAAGGAAAGGTACAACACTATTAAATTAATGGGGTGCTGCCTGGTGTCCTTTATCCTGTCAGCTTGTTGGCAGCAGCGCTGCACCGAACAGTGGATTCGATATATCTTTCAATAAATAGAGGGAGACATCCAAGGGCGCAGTGCACCACTCGTGCGTTATTTGTTAAAGTTTAATGCAACGCGTTTCGGAGACATTTGCTCCTTTTTCAAATGACAAGACTGAGGGCCTGATTCATCACGCCGATCTTGTTGAAGAGATGTGCTGGAGTCAGACACTTCTGATTCATGAAGCGGCATGAACCCAGAGCTTTAAATGAACTGCGTGCACGTCTGTGTACGTCCCATCACAAATCTATGCACCCAACGCACTGTAGGCGCATGCCCTTTTGGCATCTGTGCAGCATACCATTTCTCACTATATAGGAAAGCTTGGTCTATTACTCTTTCCTACACAACAGCCTGTGTGGTACATGTTTTTTTAAATATGGAACTTCAGAGCAATGTATTCTTATACACAATAGGATATTGCAGCCTTCCAACAGCAGTAGAGTATAGGCTGGGAAGTCTTCCCATTATATACCTCTGACATATGTTCAAATTGAGATGTCAACAGGACCTAAGCCAATAAATCATCTGATCAGTGTCCTTTTAGTCTAACCTTACTAAACTGACAAACCAGAATTTGTGAAAAAGGTTTAATTATTCAGCTCTTTCGTTATGTAAACTGCTAAGACTGGAGGCCTCAATGAGCTTCCTACATACACCTAAGCCATATCAGAATTTATTGTGTGTGATATACAGTACAGACCAAAAGTTTGGACACACCTTCTCATTTAAAGATTTTTCTGTATTTTCTTGACTATGAAAATTGTACATTCACACTGAAGGCATCAAAACTATGAATTAACACATGTGGAATTATATACTTAACAAAAAAGTGTGAAACAACTGAAAATATGTCTTATATTCTAGGTTGTTCAAAGTAGCCACCTTTTGCTTTGATGACTGCTTTGCACACTCTTGGCATTCTCTTGATGAGCTTCAAGAGGTAGTCACCGGAAATGGTCTTCCAACAATCTTGAAGGAGTTCCCAGAGATGCTAAGCACTTGTTGGTCCTTTTGCCTTCACTCTGCGGTCCAGCTCACCCCAAACCAGCTCGATTGGGTTCAGGTCTGGTGTGGAGGCCAGGTCATCTGGCGTAGCACCCCATCACTCTCCTTCTTGGTCAAATAGCCCTTACAAAGCCTGGAGGTGGGTTTGGGGTCATTGTCCTGTTGATAAATAAATGATGGTCCAACTAAATGCAATCCGGATGGAATAGCATGCCGCTGCAAGATGCTGTGGTAGCAATGCTGGTTCAGTATGCCTTCAATTTTGAATATATCCCCAACAGTGTCACCAGCAAAGAACCCCCCACACCATCACACCTCCTCCTCCATGCTTCACAGTGGGAACCAGGCATGTAGAGTCCATCCGTTCACCTTTTCTGCGTCGCACAAAGACACGGTGGTTGGAACCAAAGATCTCAAATTTGGACTCATCAGACCAAAGCACAGATTTCCACTGGTCTAATGTCCATTCCTTGTGTTCTTTAGCCCAAACAAGTCTTTTCTGCTTGTTGCCTGTCCTTAGCAGTGGTTTCCTAGCAGCTATTTTACCATGAAGGCCTGCTGCATAAAGTCTCCTCTTAACAGTTGTTAAAGAGATGTGTCTGCTGCTAGAACTCTGTGTGGCATTGACCTGGTCTCTAATCTGAGCTGCTGTTAACCTGCGATTTCTGAGGCTGGTGACTTGGATAAATTTATCCTCAGAAGCAGAGGTGACTCTTGGTCTTCCTTTCCTGGGGCGGTCCTCATGTGAGCCAGTTTCTTTGTCGCGCTTGATGGTTTTTGCATCTGCACTTGGGGACACTTTCAAAGTTTTCCCAATTTTTCGCACTGACTGACCTTCATTTCTTAAAGTAATGATGGCCACTCGTTTTTCTTTACTTAGCTGCTTTTTTCTTGCCATAATACAAATTCTAACAGTCTATTCAGTAGGAGTATCAGCTGTGTATCCACCAGATTTCTGCACAACACAACTGATGGTCCCAACCCCATTTATAAGGCAAGAAATCCCACTTATTAAACCTGACAGGGCACACCAGTGAAGTGAAAACCATTTCCGGTGACTACCTCTTGAAGCTCATCAAGAGAATGCCAAGAGTGTGCAAAGCAGTCATCAAAGCAAAAGGTGGCTACTTTGAAGAACCTAGATTTTCAGACATATTTTCAGTTGTTTCACACTTTTTTGTTAAGTATATAATTGCACATGTGTTAATTCATAGTTTTGATGTCTTCAGTGTGAATGTACAATTTTCATAGTCATGAAAATACAGAAAAATCTTTAAATGAGAAGGTGTGTCCAAACTTTTGGTCTGTACTGTATATAGGACTGTATAAATAAAATAAGTAAATATGATCGCACATACATTACTACACATATTCTCTGCTACCTGAAGCATCATGTAGAAACAATTAGTACACACCCAAAAAATCTTTTATGGCATAGCACTCCAGTCTATGCCAAGAACAGTTTGTTGAGTCTCAGTATCCGGCAGAAAAGTCATTACAAGGAATGAGAGATGAAGAAACAATAAGATCACTTCATCGGCACAAGGAAGAACATGCAGGAAACTGCACAGGCATCATCTACTCACCAATAAGTGGACCTTCTCATCTTTTTTCTTTTCTTGAATAAAAGGGTTCCAGCGCTGGCATATTTCACGTGCCCTCTTGTATAGGCCTGGCTGAATAGAATAGTGTACAGTCACTGTTACATACATCCATCTCCTGTTCAACTGAGACCATAATGAAAGGTTACATAGAAGAAGACGAATGGAAAACAGATCTCTCATCATTTCATTGTTACCCGCTATACTATACTGTGGTCACTAGACAGGCCAGAACAATAAAAGGGTCAAGGAGAAAAACAAAAAACAAGGGTCCACTTCATCAGTTCGTGCAAGAAATCTTTTGTAAAATTGGTTGAAATATCACTATATTTTTGCACAGTTTTTTCTCATTTTGCTCCTTTGGGCGTTTTTTTTACGTTAGCTTATGTCATCTTGACAAGAGGGCGGGGCCAGAACACACTCAGAATTTATGCTGCAAAAGTAGAGTACATTTCTGATGCATCTTACTCCAGCACACCCTGGATCAAGACTGGAGTACAGAATGCGAATCTCAATGAACAGGCCCCCATGTGTGACCAAAGGCCAAAATAGTTTTTAAGGCAATCTCAACTTATGAAAATTGTAAATTTATATTTCGCAGTGTAAAGTCTCTTAGTCTCAGTAGGTAATGCTAGCTGGACCCGCAGAGGTCTCTGTAAGTGGCTTACACCCACCTGCACACTGAAGGCACATGCACGCCCTGTCAACCCAAACATGCATGTATATAGGTGGTCGAAAGAGATAGCCATTGCCCATCAAAAGGTTCAGTTGCATAGGCAACTTAGGTCTTCATAAAAATGTGTCACTCAATAGCTACTGGCTTTTCTTATCTTATTTTATCTTTTAAACTTAAAGGGAATGTAATCTGAAGACAGCATGCTGTGGGGTTAAAACACAGATTTCAGTGATGCCTCTCTTATCAAGCTGTGTGTTTTTGTTTGCTTGCAATGATTGTTTTAGCACCAGGAGCTTATCATTGCTGGACACAGCACAGCAGCATGTGCCTCCTGGTCAGACATGCCCCCTCCTGTGATAGCCACCTCACTGTCTGTGGACTTTGTACATGGAGAGCCTAGTGTGGGCGGAGTTAGCTTTCTCAGCTCTGCTGCATTGCTAAATCTAAAAGCTCTGATTATGTCAGAACGGCTGAACCCAGCAAACTGCCTACATCAGGCAGATCTCAAATGAAATAGCAAAAACCTGCTAACAGATTCCCTTTAATCCAGAAGGTGGTTTTCAGCAGTGCATTGTTTGAGTAGAACTGATTAGTCTGACAGAATACGGTTTTCTGTTATCAAATGCAACCTGCAGAATATAGACTGCAACAGATAGAAAGCAGAAAACAAGACATGATATAACTCATATTGAGCACAAATACAACATTTTTATGTCACTTTAAATTACAATGTTATTACAGTCAGGATAAAATTTGTAAAGCATAGTAAATATAAATCAGACCATCTGATGGGATCATGGGAACAGACTGTCTATTCAACCTGTTTTTCAGCTAAAACCTAAGTAGGAGGGATTATACAGGAGAATAACACAAGGTGCATAACAGCACTTTCCACATAATATACTGTGACTACAGAAAGGAAGAAACATGCTGCACCACCCTCGTGGACTCTCCGGTGCCAGGAAAAACACAGGTTGTCACCACTAAACATGGAAAGTTAGATATTGGAAGAAGGTTTGTGGATCTCACACTTGTCTGAACAGCGCTGAACAATCTGGGAACATTCTGCAGGTAGAGGAATAGAATAAAAACAGCATGCAGAGATCACCGAGATTTGGCATTTTATAGAGAAGATCCAAAATGAAAAGTCCAAAAAGGGAAAAGGGAAGGGACTGGTGCTTCACGTACACACTGCACTGGCTTTTGCTCCTTTTAGATCACTGCTGTGGATAAAGCCTGGGGGGCAGCGCAGATCTGAACAGCCCGTAACTCCCAAGCTCCATTATTAAATATCCAGCGCTCCCTCAAGTGGAGTCAAATTCATCAGGATTGTAACATCCTACAATGTACACCAGTGTTTTTCGGTGAGGCAGACCCCACTAATGAGGGCTCCACCCCAGTTGTTGGCACCGTACAGCTGGTGGGCTTTTTTCAAAGGAGAAATCCATGTGCTGATCTCCTGTGATACAAAAGCCTTTTCCTGACTGCAATATTATGTGACTATACAGAGAAATAAATGGACTACTTTGGTGCTTATTACAAAGTCATTATAGGCGTAGGAGAAAATATTTATAAATTGAGATTGCTTTAAATTTTGGCATTGAGTCTGACCAATGGTATGCCCCGGGCATCATCATGTTCTTGCTAGTGAAGCCTGACATTTTTCTTTTGCTGCTTTGCTGTGTATACTAAGACAGAGTCCGCAGAGTGCTGCAGATCTAATGGCAGTTCTATATTACTGCTGGTGGCCTGAAAAAGGCAGGATAGCAATAGTATATATAGGTAAGGCTTTGCATACATATTCCTGCTCTATGCCATTAATTCCTAGAGTCCATAATAGTGTATAGATGCTTCACTGACTGTAAAACAGGGTTGGTCCACAAACATTTCTCACCCATCTACAGAATAGGTGGTATAGCACTGTATATCCCACTACTGAAGACACAGAAGGCAGACCACAAACATAATCAAGCCTGCTAGTACACACTAACCTGCCATGTATCAATACACCATGTGTGCAAACTCCACATCCCCGAAGGTGCCCCAATATGCCATCACACCTTCCTACCACTCCTTCCCCGATGTTCCCACGCAGATCAGTGATATTACTATTTCTCCTATGCTTCTGGAGACTATTTAGCACTTTACTGTTTATATTGTTTTAGGTTCGTAGGTGTTTTTCTTTTTTATATTTGTTCACTTGGTGCCTCATTATAAAATTCTCTATAGTATTATTTCTTCTATGTTTTTTTGTAGCTGTGGATTTTCTTCACCTGGTATATTGATACATGTCACCCTTTATACCTTAAACTTATTTGGGTTATTTTATGGGGCGGTAAATTGTGACATATTGGATGGGACACCATAATGAATCTTTTTAAAGGAAAAAAAAATATTTATATTGCCTGGTCTGCAGTGAGTTTTTATTATTAAAGATGTTAGTTTTCTTCCATTATATGTGTAATTACTTTTCTGCTTTAAAAGGTTAGTCCCTTCTTCCTAGATGGATATTGTCAAATAGTACTTGAAACAACAAGCATTTTTGCAACTTACTGCATATTAACCCCTTCACAACCTGTAACATACAGGTACGTCATGGGTCGTGTCCCGGCATTTGATGCGGGCTCCGGTGCTGAGCCTGCATCTTTTCTGGCACATGACAGCTGCTCTGATCAGCTTTCATGTGCCCCTAACAGCCGCGGATGGAATCGCAATCCACCTGCGGCTGTTGATATGTTAAATGCCGCTGTCAATCTTGGACAGCGACATTTTACATGAGCATACTGCATCACAAACCCCACCCATCGGCACCCCACATGATCGCAGGGTGCAGATGGGTTGGCATGACATTCAGGGGTCTGCGGAAGACACCCGTGCTTGTCACTGCAGTTCTGCTATGAACGCTTGATCAAAATATGAACTAAATTAATCTGATTGGTAAACTGTGTAACAAGAAAAAGAAATCAAAATGCCAGAATTAAGTTTTTTTGGTCGCCACAACAGTGCAATGAAATCAATAACAGGTGACCAAAATATCATATCTAACTAAAAATGGTATCAATAAAAATGTCAGCTCGACACGCAATAAATGAGACCTCATACAGCCTCAGGTCCCGAAAAATGGAGACGCTACAAATCCCTGAAAATAGTGGGGTTTTTTTTGTTTTTTGTTTTTATTACAAACTTTGGATTTTTTTTCACCACTTAAATAAAAAAGAACTTATACATGTTTGGTATCCGCAAACTCATAATGACCTGAAGAATCATAATGGCAGGTCAGTTTTAACATTTAATGAACATGGTAAAAAAAAAAAAAAAAACAATTGTGGAATTACACTATTTTTTGCAATTTCACCACACTTGGATTTTTTTTCCCGTTTTCCAGTACACTATGTGGTAAAATCAATGGTGTCAATCAAAAGCACAACTCGTTCCACAAAAAAAAACAAGCCCTCATACGGCTATATTGACAGAAAAATAAAAAAGTTATGGCTCTGGGAAGAAGGTGAGCAAAAAATGAAATTGCAAAAGATTAAATTGCAAAAAAGGAAAATGTTAAGGTCTTGAAGGGGTTAAGGTTTTCAGCCGTTCTTGAGATATTAAACATTTTTTGTTTACAACTCATTGCTTGGGAGACCGACCACTGTTGCTGTCTAGCTTGTAAGCACTGCACTGCAGCTTGTCGGGATTAGAATGTAACAGTGCGCTCCAGCTATCCTGGCCAGTTTCAAAACTGCATTTACAAGCTCAATAGAAAAGAGCCTGTAAGCACTGTGCAAATTCTGCTGTATAACAGAGGTGGTCGGTCTCCAAGGCAATTTACTGTAAACACTAGAAAAGTGTTAATACCTCAAAAACGGCTGAAAATATTAATAAGTAGTAAATTGCAAAATTGCTTGTATTTTCAAGCACTATCCAACAACATCCATTTATGAAGATGTTAATTATGAAGCACCCAGCTGGTATATCTCACTACAGGGAATGTTCAAGAAGCCGAATGTACCACGTAATAGTCACACATCTGCACTATTGCTCCATTCAAAGCAATCCCTGCTAGACCTATAGACTTTGAATATAGTGCACATGTATGACCACCAATTCATCCATATGGCAAAGCGGGACCCCTGCTTTCATTATCCTTTGGATAGGGGATAAAAGTTCGGGCTAACCCTTTAATAGCTATTCTCAAAAATTACATACATGCTACCGTACTATCTATATACACTATGGAGGACGGAAATGTATGTGTTTCAAATATGGAAGCCACAGGAAGATATACATTATTTTATGTGTATATAATTTTTTTTAAATAATAAAATACATTTATTCCGCTTCTACATAGTTTCAGCAATAACAAGTTTACTAACACCAAGATAGAGAGTATCATCCCTGGAAAAGGAATTTGCCTGATACTGAAAATGCTTAAGGGAAATTGACTTTTTACAGGGAAACTAAAAATGATATCTGAGATAAAAATAACTATTTGAGACAAGTCTGAACTCTTCTCTAGTGTAGAGGTGCTAACGGTTAATGGAAAAGTGTCATGCATTTCCCTTCAGCACCATTTATCAGGGGTAAGTCTATTGATGAAACATGATGTTTGTGCTACTTTTTTAACGTTGTAGCTATTTTGTTTTTCATTATTAAAACCTTTTCTGGAGCCGCCCATATTGCAGGCACGCACGCCCTTTCAGTATTATTTTGTTCACCCACCTCGTTTATGGTGTTTGTGTAGTTGTTTTGATTTAACGGGAAATCGAAATACAATAGGATCTGCACATACAATAAAAATTATTTTTATTTTTGTGTAATCACAAACATCGTAATTAAGATATGCTTTTGAAAAGTGGTTTTTACACTAAAAATATTGAGTGTGCATTAATAATAAGTAATGATGCCATACGAAAGCTTTTATTCAAATAAAGAGAGGCGCTCCATGTGCCGCAGTATGGTGCCTTATATGGCCCTGTACTAAAGATAGGTCATTTCTGATTTAGTACTGGAAAATCCCTAGAAAGATTTTTTTGGTCGCTGCATAATTCCATTCATTTTCACATAATTTTGATGACTTTACTATTATTTTTAAATCCTGACTTAGTAAAAAATTAAGAAAACGTGTCCTACTTTTATAGCTAAACATGAAAACCACCCGAGTCTCTTCTACAGGGCTATGTATAGCCTCCCATAAAGTGATAACACATCATAAAGAATAACCACATAACAGAAGCATAAAACCACTGGCATTTGTCAAAGACTTGTGGTTTGGGGTTTGTTTTGTTTCTATACTTTTTAAGGAGAATGGTGCCTGAAAATAGACAGAAAGAACAATATTATTATGGTTTAAACAATTCAATAAGAAGCGACGAAGAAGAATCACTACATTGCATAAGAAATCTTGTAATATCAACAGTTCATTAAAGAGATCCAATTTCGTTAACAGTTGAGCTGCGGCAGGATAAACATATTTCTTAGTTTCCCTTTTGAGCCTTTTAGAACAGCCTATATTGTTTATAGAGGAAGCAGAATGGCTGCCAAAAAGGCTGTCAGCAATCTGCAATGTAAATTGGTATTAAAGGGGTTGAATGATACTAAAACTGTACAATTAGTGTAGTTTTTGCAGTAGTTTTACCAAAACAAACAAAATCAAGGTCAGATTGACATGTATTGTATCGGCATGCCTACTTGCCACAGTGGTAATGGTGTGCGCCCCATGCAATTCTAGAAGATGAAGTTTACACTGTGTGCACAATTATTAGGCAATTTGCATCTTTGATCATTAGTTTTATTATTAAACAGCTACAATGCTGTCGGTCAATCCAAATGGTTAATATATCTGAATATTTAAAAAAGTGGAAGTGAAGTATTATCTTTCTTAGGAGAATATCTCTGTGTGCAGAATTATTGGGCAACTATTAAAGTGCAGAATTGTTATGCAACTAAATTAAAAACGGAAGTTTTCCCATCTCAATTGTTTATTTTCATCTGTTAAAGTGACAATAATAACAAAACAACTCAAAATGTAATAAAATATATTTCGGACATTTCAAAAAATATCAGTGACCAATATAGTCACCCTTCCTTTCAGTAACAGTCATAAACCTTCCAACCATTGAGTGTCAGTTTCTTAATCTGTTGCCGATCAACTTTTTGGGCAGCACCAACCACAGCCTCCCAGACACTGTCCAGAGAGGTGTATGGTTTTGCTTCACCATAAAGCTTCCATTTAAGAAGGGCCCACAAGTTATCAATAGGGGTTTGGTCAGGTTAATGGCTGGCCAAACAGTGGAGACTTTGATGCATGCGATGGAGTGTTGTCCTGCATAAAAATCATAGTTTTCTTGAAAGATGCAGACTTTTTCCAGTATTACTGCTTGAAGAAAGTTTTATAAGAACTGGCAGTAGGTTTATTTTGAGTCCATCAACCCAAAAATGTCCAACTATCTCGTCTGTATAAGGGTTATCCAGGACTAATTTATTTTTTTTACTATGGGCCTAAGAACTAACAGGCTTTTAGTTGTTAACTACCTGCCTGTTCTGACTGCCACCGATCTCTGCCGGCTCAGAGCAGTCACAGACTGGTAATTCTGAGGCTTCCGCTGACATCAAGTCTACAGAGCAGCTGCTTCTCTTCCGCACTGCTCTGTTGACGGGACATGACTGCCGATGTCATGCTGATTAACAGCCAGCTCCCCGCTGTTTAACTGCAGGAAGCCTGCTGTCAATCACCCCGACGCAGGCAGTTCTGCAGAGTCGACAGATCAGTCCGGAAGAGGAAGAGCTGCTCTGTTGATGTGCTGATGATTCTGCTATTTCACAAGCGGTAAGTGACCGCTTTGAACCAGAGCCAGGTAGAACAAGGAATGTAGATAGCACCTACCTGTGGTCAAGGGTTTACCGCGCCAGAAGACCACAGCATCTGATTTCACGTACTCTTGCACTAATGAGAAGCACTTCACCATCATATTAAACAGTGTAAGTTTCTGCTAGCAGTGCAGGGGTTAATCTGTTCAGTTGAGACCTTCTGGAGCTTTCCTGTGTGGATGGTCTCAGCTGTTCAGTGTTGGCCACTCCCCGCTGCTATATATTCTCGCATCTGGCAATCTAGGAGCGCCAGTGTCCGTTTCATGCTACCTGGTTCTGGAGCTGGAGGCGTTGGTTGTTTGAGGAGGCGTTTGGAGTATTTTTCGAAAGACTGTTGCTTGGTGATGCGGCTGAGTGCAAATTCTCATCCTCTCCTATTTTTTTTTTTTTCCTTCCTTCACTCCCCGGTGTTTCACTCTGTTGTTTGGAAGTGCATATTTTTGTGATTGATGTTTTTATTCATCCCTATACGTCTTCCCTTGTTAGTCTGGTTTGTGTATTCTAATACAGTACTACTCCCCACTTACCTGGGTGGATGTGGGGGGGGGGGGGGAGGACAGATTAAGGGCTGATTCAGGAGATGAGTAAGGTACATGGCCCCGGCGCCTTTACCATTAGAAGTAATCCGGGGAGCAGGGATAGCTAGGGCCCCTAGCGTTAGGGACAGGGAAGGAGCCCATGGCCCCAGGATAACTGACAACGGAGTCTTGATACTTGCCTGAAAGTACTTAGGCCCATAATAAAAAAAATAAAATCTTCCTGGAAAACGTCTTTAAATAATACACCTCCAACTTGCAGGTGTCTGAATTGAAGTGGAGGTCTGTGCCCATTACTGATCCAGCCACGGGCACATCCATCTGGTCAATCAAAACTCTCATTTCATCAATCCATAAAATCTTTGAAAGACCTGTCTACAGATATTTCTTGGCCCGATCTTGACTTTTCCCTTTTTGTGTCTTGTTCAGTGGTGGTCGGGTTTCAGCCACCCTTACCTTGGCCATGTCTCTGAGCACTGAACACCTTGCATTTCTGGGCACTACGGAGAAGTTTCTGTTGGGGAATATGGCGCACTGGAGGATAATGGGTTTCAGGGCTCTTCACATTTGATTCTTCTCACATTTTTGGAGATTATTCTGTGTCTCTTTTTCTAAATACGTTTTTTTGCGACCGGGTTGACTATTTGCAACAAAACTTTTGATGGTTCTGTGATTATGCCCCAATATCTTAGCAATTTCAAGAGTGATGCAACACTCTATAAGACTTGTAATCATTTTTGACTTTTCAGAGTCAGGTAAATCTCCTTTTTAGCCCATGGTGTCAATATCCTTAGGCCTCACCCTTCCTCAATGCACAAATACACATTACCTGATGTGCTTCGTACAAGCATTCAGGCTTATACAGCTTGGATTTGGAAAACTTGCATAAAAAAAAAATCAGGATATGGTCAAAATACTCACTTGCCTAATAGTTGTGCACACAGTGTAGTCCCTTACACTGATGTTTCCATACATAGTAAATTTAGCATTGCCGGATTCTAAAAGTAATAAAGAAGTTGCCATGGGATAAAAATAATAACCGGAATAATTCTGCGCTTGCTAAAATACTAATTTAGCAGCCAACTGACCCATCACTTGACTTTATATACATCTCTAGCTAAAGGAAACGCTCCAGGCAAATCCCTCCTATTTATATCCTGAAAAATTTTGAGAAACCAAAAAGCAAGATACAGATATTAACTGAATGCTCCCAACAGCTTGTTATAACACTGCTTCTAACTCATTTATCGGGAATCTGTCACCACATTTGACCTATGTAAACTATGAATATGGGCATACAAGTTATAGACTGCTGAAAAAGTCCCACCTGTATGTCCCATATCAGATGCCTTGTTGTGGATAAATCATCTTTTATCACTTTATATAAATGATCTGGGGCAGATGTCGTCTGGAAGATAACTCGGTCTCCAGAGATTATTTTACATGAGGGGAGTTACCCTGTGTAATGACCGCTCTCCTGATCTCACTGCAGAGCTGTGTGCGATTATACCTGACACATCTGCAGCTTCCTCCAAGCACCAGCTTCCATCTCACAATATTGTATTGCTACAACACAGCAGAGCTCAGAGAGCTGCAAAAAATGTATTTGCAAGAAGACAATTTTAATTTCTCCTGTTCAGTGTTCGTTACTTGTCTTATACTGGTAACTCCCCCTTTTATTTATAATAAGCTCTGGACGCAGAGTTATCTTCCAGGTAACATCCGCCCCAGAGCCTGGAAGAGGTCATTTACATGTAAGAAAAACGTGGATTTCTCTGGAATAAGACATCGGATAGCAGCTATCAAGGTATCATTTTATTCAGCTTCCTTTGACCTACATGCTCATGTATATGGCTTAGGAGGGCTGATCCTACTGACAAATTCCCTTTAAGAAGGACATGAGCGAACCTGACAGCCGCCTGCTTTGGGCTGCATGAATCAGAGTCCGGCTTCATTGCAGCTGTGTATTTTTTACTCTGAAACATTGCGGCATTACAGAGAAAACATACTTTGAAACGCTGGCCAGGGACAATGCATATTGAGTATCTAGTCCAAGACAGGTTACCTGTGGCTTTTCCTTCCTCCCCTAAACTGACTGGTTTTTCACTATAAACACACATACATATATATGAGCATGAGGAAGCAGGGTGAAACGCGCGTCGGGGCTCAGAACACTATTAATCAGGCAACTCCTCTACAGGAATGCAACCAGTGTGTGTTGTCACAGGAGTATTTACATTCTTCTCACTGTAATTTTACTACTTAGCTTTTCTATTTATTGTTACATGTTTAATATGCATTGGAATTTGGTAAGATATACTGAAGACTAGTTATGGTTAATTTGATTGCTGCAATTCTCACTGCTTTAATATTATATATTACTGACCAGATGTCATTGATTTATTTACTGTGATAGCTACTAATTTCCTTGCTCCTTTTCCATGCTCCTTATTGGGGTAGTGCTAGTTATACACCCTTACGGCTGTGGACTACTGGCCCTATTGTTATAGTACCTCCTTATTATGGGCCAGATCAATATGCCCTATATAAATTTGTACTGTGCCTGATTAATTTGTGTCCATCGAGCTGACCTTGCCTTTTAATTGTTTTTCATGGTGTTTTAAAAGATGTTTAAATAAATAATTGTTTTTACATTTAGTGGAGTGTCATTGCACTGGTTTTCCTTTTGGGTTATCCCCGTAGTATTATGTATTGCTTAATCCATAGGGTGCATCCCAAAACTTTGCTTATAGGTCAGTATAAGGATTGTTGCAAGATGTTAGATACATGTTCAGTCCTAAGATCACCATTTAACCATGCCCACCTTCGAGGCTTTGTGAGCCTGTCCTTGACGTCCATTCCCCGTCAGGTTCTCTTCCTCTTGGGAGACCACTGGACATATTTCAAAGTCTGAGTGCCCCAAATCCTGCAGGTACTGGTAGAGTGGTGAATTCTAAAGCACAAAAGAGTATAGAAGGTCATTATCATGTAGACAGTCCATCTGCAACAGTGATGGTACGGCAGAAAGCACCCCCATGCAGAATATAATTAATAGCATTTTCATTTGTTGTTGTCTTGCAGCAATAGGGCTTATTCTAGTCAAAACCGCACCCAAACTTGAGGAAAGACCCCAATAAGCTTTTTGCAGAGCTATAACGGTACTTTTTTCTACTCTTGAAGGGACTTTCTATGTCAGAAAACCCCCACATGCAGTTTGTTTTAAAAGATAAACTATGTTTTGCTCACCCTCCCAAAATGAGCCTTACTCACCCTCCCTGGGTCCACCGCTGATGCTTTGCCGCTGATTCAGGTGTCGGTTACTGACTGAAGTAATGACGTCATGCTGATAGCACTACAGTCAATAAGTAAGATCAACGGCTCTGCCCATGTAGACTGCTTGAGCCGCTGAGATCACGGATTGGCTGCAGCGCTTTCGACCTGAAGTCAGCCCTGCAGACAATAACAGACTCCTGGAACAGTGGCAGAGACTTTACGCTGGACCTTGGGGCGATAAGTAACGCACAGTAGGATTTTTTTTAAACAAATTGGAGTTGGTGGAAAGTAGTTTTCTAAAAGCAGACAACCCCAGAAAACTCCTTTTTAGGCTCAGACCACATGGAGGGTGGCAGTCTCCAAAGAAATGCAACTGTATTACCTATGAACAATTCACCAGCAAACTTGCAGTGGCCACTACTCTAATGTGAGCTCTAGCCTATTTTTGATGTTAAAACCATCAGCTCATTAGAACCTGTACTGCCAAATTAAAAATGTATAATCCTTCCAAAAAAAACTCAACAACATAAAATGTTAAATATTTTTTTATTAATTTGGACAGTAAAATGTAAGAAGAGTTCATTACTGAGAACAATGAATGGCCTAGTTCCCGAGGACAGTTTGTGTTAGATCTGAAAATTGTAGAAATATAGAACGTTCAAAGAGATGAAGATATGATGGCTTTTCATCCACTTCTTAAAGGGTTATTCTCATTTTCATAGAAGTGTTTTGTCAGATAGTGCTTGTAAAAACAAGCAATCTTGCAATTCACTAATTGAGATATTAACGCTTTTCTTTTGTTTACAGGTTGTTACCTAAGAGATCGACCTCCACAACAGTCTATGGCTAAGCATGAACAGTGCTTACAATCTCTTTCCTGTTGAACTTGTAAGCACTGCTTTTAAGATGTGATTGGTGACTTTTTTATATCCACTATGTCTCAAGAACGGATATATATTTTAAAAAAAAAACCAGTACATTACAAAAATGCTTGTTTTTACAAGCTCTACCCAACAATACCCATCTATGAAGATTAACCATTCAAAGGAAGTTTCCCCTTTTATAAGTTCCTATTTTTAAATCAATTAAACGCTGACAAGTTATGAAACTTTCTAACATACAAAAATAAAAGTATTACACTATTTTCAAGATCTCTTATTGCTTTCAGTAAAAGGAAACAGTTGCTCTCATTTAATAAGCGATAATGTTGCATATAGTAACCAATCTCCAAGCAGCTTACACTGAAGTAGCTTAAAGGGGTAGTCCACTATTAGGACAACCCCTTCTGGAGCTAAGTGTTTAGCCCCGATAAAATAAAAATTCCTATACTCACCTCCCGCGCCGTTCCAGCGGTATTGGCACTCGCGGTCCTGGGGCTCCCGTGCTGTTGTTGTGACACGTGAGCACGGCACCCAATCAGCTCTGGCGTCACTGTCTCCGCCTCCTGTCAAACTGAACATGAAGAAGTAGTCCGGACTGTGGCTGATCTCTGACTTCCTCTACATGTGCAATTTGTCCGAAGGCGGAGACAGTGACCCAGCGCTGATTGGGCGCCTGGTTCACATGTCTTAACATCACGGGAGCCCAAGGACCGCGAGTGCTGACTCTGCTGGAACGGCGCCGGCATGGGAGAGGACTATAGGCTTTTTTATTTTATCCAGGCCAAACATTTAGATCAAGAAGGGGTTGTCCTTTGTAATTTATATATTTCTTTATCCATCTGTGAAAAACAATGATGGTAAAAACAGACACACTGATCCAAAATACTGATGACCCCAGTACCATTTTTTCACATATGTGTTTAAAACACGGATGTGTGAATGCAGCCTAAATGAAGGATGTCCAAACCTGCCAAATTTCGGAAGGACTAGCTGAACATCTGGTAAGATGATGTTATATAGTTAAAATATTAATGGCTGATCCTATTTTTTTCTGGGAAGATAAAGCCACTGCCAGAGAAGTCGAGCAGCATTTTGCTCTTCTCTCCAGACTGAAGACAAAGGAACGTTCGGCTGACAGTAATCTCATCTGTATCGCCAGCAGTACATTTAGATGCTCTAAACCAGCACTGACCATGTGAAGCCTACAGGGGCTTCCCACATTACATATACAGTGGATTGCTCTGCAGCATTTTAGGCAGGTATGGGGGAAAATGCTGAAAAGTCCAAAGTAAGAAAGCTTTCAAAATTAGAAGTGTTAATAGTTTATTTTTATCAATTAACAAAATGCAAAGTGAATTAACAAAAGAAAAATCTACTGTAAATCAAATCAATATCTGGTGTGACCACCCATTGCCTAAATGTGCTACCATGACCAGCAGTGTCTCCAAACTTGTCTACCCAGACGTTCCAGTTGTCGATCACAACTGGTAAGTCATTGGTCAATTACAAAGGGAGCTGCCAGCAGTGGATCTTCATGATTTGCTCATTGACACTGGGCTTTTCAGAATCACAATTGTCAGGATCAGCAGTCGGACCCCCAGATATTGGGAAGTTATCCCCCATACAATGGATAGGAGAACTTTCAAACTTGAGAATACTCCTTTAAACGACACAAAGGTTCTTCTAGGTAAGAAGATTTTCATTGTTATAACTCACATCTGTTTCCGGGACTTTCCTTCAACGAGTTTCAACTCCATTTGTGAACAAGCAGAAACAATGTTTGCTTTGTCTCCTATTTACTCAGCAGCACAATCCCTGCCATTGAATCAGAGCCTGAACCCTATAGTTTATGGCCTCTTCCGGTTAAGATGTTACAAGGAAACCTCATGACACACAGGTAAGAAGTTCTTGCACCTTTCGCCACAATAGAATATCCTTGACTGAATGAAGACGGTATATCTTACATACTGTCAGACATGAATCACCGGCAGCCACCAGACAGACATGCACATTCCTTGGCACTGAACTTTCCTAGTAACAGAGGGAAATTTCCCAGAGCAGGTCTATACTCGTTATTGCTGTACAGCGTTTTAACAATTTCATCTAGCAGTACTTACACCTACACATTCTCCAGGAACTTCTCGTGCACTTATTTCCTTTCTATTACTGCTCCTTATAAAACCATACAATTAGTGAACAGTGAATGTTTGTATAAGTTCAGACTGCAGCATATCCTCATCCTGCTGTAATGTAAAGATCGCACAAATCTGTAACACGGCCATGTGCATTAGCCAAGACATAATAAAATATACACAGTACAGCCACAAATAACATGCTATATGTTACATGTCCTGAGATCAGATTTTTACTTGCTTGACAAGGAATTAGCGACTTAGGATGTGCCACATTATGTGAAGTTACGATGCAAACACTGGTAAACCAACCAAGAGTCAGCATAGTTACTGTGTAACTGCCAGTGACAGATTCCCTTTAAAGGTCCTCAGACCGGTACCCACTGCCCACTTGTCTCTGCTTTCCGAACCCAAAAAACGGACAAAAATACCCACTCAGCCAAAGCCAGAAGAAAACCCATTTAAGAAAAAAAAAAACACAACACCTATAAAAAAAAAAAAGCATAAAAAACTGCAATTGCATTATTACCCTAAGAACCATTTTTTGGCTTTCAGAACTTTACAATATTTTTCGAGTTTTTATCTCAGCATTATGAAATTAATGTTCTTCACGGCTATCTATATTTATGTTACATGTTCTGGTGGCTACAGGAGTAAAAAAAACAAATAGGGGTTACATTAATGTATTTGCTTCATAAAACTGATTTTTTTATTTAAAAAAAAAAAAAAAAAAAAAAAAGGTTTTTAAAAGAATCTGTCACCAGGTTTTTGCCATTTAATCTGAGACCAGTATGAGGTAGGGGCAGAGACCCTGATTCCAGCAGGTTGCTTAGGGTAGTTTCAATAAAATTAGTGTTTCTGGTACCAGAACCAGAACTTCCAAGGGTCTGCTCATCCCTACTGATAATAGATTCCCTTTAATGAAAAAAAAAAAAAAAACCTACAGGTTTTTTTAACAATACTTTATCTTTTTACTGTTTTTTTTATTATCAGAATAAGGAACTTTTAGGCTGAGTGCACACAATGCGGTTTTAATGCGTTTCCGCGGACTTCTTTTCGCCACGGAAACGCATTAAAACCACTTGGTAAAAGGTCTGCCATGTATAGCAATGGTAATCCGCATGTGTTGTGCACATGATGCGGAAATTTCCGCACCGGATTATCATTGAGGCACAAACCACAGCATAACCAATTCTTGCGCGATTCCGCTGCGAATTCGCGCCTATTGACTAGCATTGAATCGCAGCAAACCCGCATGTATAATATCTATACATGCAAATTTGCTGGGTTTCAATGAAAATCAATATTCGCAAAATCGTGCCGGAATCACGCTGCGGCTGGTACCCGGTAGAGGAGGCTGCTACTCCTCTCATCTGACCGCTGCTCTGGCTGATAACAGCGAGAGCAGCGTGGATGGGAGGAGCAGCAGTCTGCTCATCCCAGCCTGCGTTGGTTAAAAAAAAGAATAAAAAAGTAATAATAAAAGAAAAAACGTCTATACTCACCTGTCCGGCGGCCCCCAGTGTCCTCCTGGTCCCTGGCGGCGATCCTTTCTCGTCGGCGGCCAGCGGCACACTGCAGGGCGCGGGCTCACACCCCGCAGTGTACTGCCAGGATCTGCGGTGACGTCACTGATCACCTGATTGTCACAGGACCATTGGATGATCGGTGAGTCAACGGTCAGCTGATGGTTGCGTGACCATCAGGTGGTCAGTGCCGGCAGCAATCAGCTGATGGTCACGTGACTATCAGCTGATTGCTGCCGGCACTGACCACTTGATGGTCACGCAACCATCAGCTGACCGCTGACGTCACCGATCACCCAATGTTCACGTGACAATCAGTTGATTGCTGACGCTGGTAATCAGCTGATCGGTCTGATGACCAATCAGCTGATGCTTACCGTGGGGACATTCACAAGAAAGCTCCCATGGTCTCTAGCTCACCCGGGCTCATCAGCTGATGAACACCAGTTACCTCCTGCAGCCTGTATACTGACAGGGGGTGATTTTACACCCCTGTCAGTATACAGTGCTGTATTCTACAGCAGTGACATCAGTGATTTCTGATGTCACAGCTGTAGAATTGACCCGGATCGTCGTGGGACCTTCGCGTTACGTGGACTGCGTCATTGACGGAGGACACGTGAGGAATATTGTTGTTTGTTTTCTTACGTTTTTTTCAGGAGATCGAGGGCTTCGCGGAGGCGTGTAATAAAAAAAATTGCAGAACTGTGTGTGTTTTATTTCATTAAAATACTTTATTCTGGCCGTGTCTTATTGAAGAAGCGCCGACCACTTTACTACGCAGTTAGTAATGGGGGCGTTTTATAGACGCCCTCCATTACTAACCTGGGCTTCACGTCAGCCGCCAATACAAGGCTGACGTGAACCCCAATCCCATTATCCCACTCGCCACCGCTACAGGGCAGTGGGAAGAGCGGAGACCAAGCGCCAGATTTGGTGCATCTTATGGATGCGCTATTTCTGGGACTGCTGAGGGGTGATATTAATAGCCGCGGAGGGGGCTAGTATCCATGGCCCCTTCTCTGGCTATTAATATCAGCCTGCAGCTGTCTAGTTTAGCCTTTGCTGGTTAGATTTTATAGGGGGACCCCACGTCAAATTTTTTCTGGGGTCCCCCTGTAATCTAGCCAGTAAAGGCTAAACAAACAGCTGTGGGCTGATATTAATAGCCATGGAAAATTGTTGGCTAATGGCCTCTTCCGTGGCTACTAATATCATCCCCCAGTGGTCGGCTTTCCCTCTGCTGGTTATAGAAATGATGCTGGAGCCCACGTGATTATTTTTTTAAATTTTAGGCTCTGTGCCCATAATTCTGACGTAGCAGCACTTTGGATGCAAATTTTTGCCGAGTCCAAAACGTTGCATTCTATTGAACCCAGGTAAATCCACATGTGTTCACTGAACCATGCAGGTTTACCGCATTCTATACATTCTAGTGGTCAAATTTCTCTTGCGGAGACTAGCAACTTCGCAAGAGAAATTGACATGCTGCGGTCCTGAAAGACGTGCTGGATGTCAGTGTCCACAGGTGGTTCTCAGCTTCTGATGCACGTATAGTGGACATGGGATTTCTAGAGATCCCATCCACTATACCGTAACAAATGGACGCTGCGAGTTTGACGCTGTATAAACACGCAGCGCCAAACCTACGTACCCAAACTCACCCGCAGCATGTAAATTGCTGTAGTGGACACGCTAGTCTCCGCTGCAGATTTTGACCGATTGAGGTGTCATTATATGCGGTGGATTCACATGTACCGATAACAAAAGTGCGGCATTAGTACAGCACGTTTTGGAAGCAACATAAATACATTGTGTCCAAAGCGCTGCTGAGTGCTGATTGGGGGGACGTAGCAGCTAACGAACCAGCTGTGAAATGTTATTTAATGGCCAGGGAAATGTTTGCCTATTGGCACCTTCCCAGGCTAAAAAAAAAACACCTCACAGCAGTTGCATAAATTACATGAATAGAAATGCTAATGAAGATTGGGTGAATGGGAATAGCTGACGCCCAGCTCTTTTGTTTGGTGATGTCGAGGTGTCAAACAGACCTTTTCATGACCAAACAAAGTAAAGAAACACACAGACACAGTGTAAACACTTTATTTGAAATACAACAGACCCACTATTTAATCATTAAATGAACGAATATACTCACCCCAGTTCTTGGTAATACAAGGGCTTAAGCTATGTCCCACCAAATAACTTTATTTAGCTTCAAAAATCATTCACTGATGTTCAAAAATGCATGTCAAAAACGCATGTAAATCCGCATGCGTTTTTTTCTGCCAGGGAGAGGCAAAAATGCTCAGGAAATTTCTGCTTCTAATATGCATCGTGTGCACATACCCTTATAGAGCAAGATCTAAAATGTCTGTTACTTAGGAAAAAGTGAATACGTTTTTGGCAGCAGTTTTCAGAAACCTACACATATATATGAGATAGAAAAAGATTGTTCAGCTGATGGCTTTCATATGCTTCTTCCCAATTCCACCATAACTCTCACATAAACCTGCACTCTCAGCTGATCAGGCATTTTTTATTGGGCAGAGGAAATGAGCCTCTAGCAGCAACCTATCTCCTGCTGGAACCAAGGATCATTAAAGTTTAAAGAGAATCTGTCTACAGATTTTTGCAACCCCATCTGAGAGCACCATACTAAAGTTTCAAAGAACCTGATTCCAGCGATTTGTCACTTACTGGGCTGCGTGCTGTAGTTTTGAAAAAATAACTGTTTTATCAGCAGGAGATTATCACTAGAGGACTAGTAAACCTGCTGCCATGTAGTCCTCCATATTCATGGGCTCTGTATAACTCCGCCTCAGCCACTGATTGTGTATAGGCAGAAAGCTACCAATCAGTGGTGTGGGCAGGGTTATACAGAGCTCAGCATTCAGAGAACTGTTAGATCTGCAGCAGATAAAACAGGTATTTTATTAAAACTATAGCAAGGAGCCCAGAAAGTGAAACCATACTGTAATCAGGGTCTCTGCCTAATAGGGGCTCCCGTGATATTAATGTTCAGAAGTTTTCCTACAGTCTTTAAAGCATAACTACAATTCTAAGATATATATTATAGGAACTGCACGGTGTTGCTGACTTGATGCAGTTTAAAAAGTAATTAAATATTTGATTTAAATTTTCTAAAATGCAAGCAGATTGGTCCAAATCCGGAGACTTGCACTAATTGGTCAAAACACCACTCTGAAGTGCACAGCTCCAGCATCAGCTGTACGGGCAAAATAGTAAGTCTATGGGTCTGTACATTCACTCGCAAAGAGCGGTGTACGGGCACAATAGTAAAGGCCCCGTCACACATAACGAGATCGCTAGCGAGATCGTTATTACGTCACGGTTTTGGGATCGCTGGAGAGTCGTTTCGTGATCGCTGGGGAGCTGTCAAACATGCAGAACTTCCCAACGATTTTGGGCGCCCCAGCGATCTAACTAACGATCTTGGCGGTCGTTGGGACGCTTTCACACTGCAGCTATTTCAACGATCCACACCTTGATAGGGACTGTACTGTGTCACAAAGGCATGCATAAAATTACTTTTCCGCGCCCCCTCATCTCTGCAAAATCAGGACTCAGTCGAATGAACGGATATCAACAGCCCGGAGAATTCTGCTAGGATCTGCAATCCAGCACGAGGTCAGAAACAAAGGATGGAATCGCTATTCTGTGGCCTTCTTTATGCACGGTGGAAAATGAGAACGCTGTAGCGACCACCAATCGGGGACGAGGGGTGCGGAAAAGTCCAATTTATGCACGCCTACGTGTCTCGGTTCTGAATCGCTAACGAGGTCGTTGATAAGGTGTCAAATACAGCGATGCACACTGCCCAGCGGGAGCGCAACGACCCAGGAATGGTTCAGGAAGCTTTGTAACGATCAGCGATCTCACAGCAGGGGCCTGATCGTTGCTACCTGTTAGACATAACGAGATCGCTAGCGAGATCACTATTGCGTCACAAAAACCGTGACGTATCAACGATCTCACTAGCGATCTCGTTATGTGTGACGGGGCCTTAAGTGTCACGCAAGATGTGGGAAATACTACGTGGAACAAGAAGGGAAGAGGGGGAGGATGCCCAAACACTAGGGAAAGGGGGAGTGGAGACCCCTAGGAAGATCTAATAACATCCTGCCTACCCTACTGTCTCTATATTGGTTACACACCAATCGCCGAGCAGGACCCTAAATCCTGTATATCCCTAGAGCTTCGCCATAGATAAGGAAGGGGGAGAGGTGAGAGCTGGTCAGGCCCCACTACAAACTAAAGACAACAAGGTAGACAAACAAAGGGGATTAACTTAGTTTGAGCAGACACCAGAGGAGTAACGCCAACTGTCCTCCAAGGGCACCAGAGAAGAAGCCAGCCAACATCTAGTACTCCAAGCATGCACAAAAGAACATAGATGTATCACCGGCAATTGCCTGGAGCAAACAGAGTTTTTAACTCCCATGCAAGGGTGTGTCAATCAGCAGCCGGAGGGAGGTTGCCGCTGGGTCTTAAAGGAAGAAGGATTAAGAAGGTGTCTACAATGCCAAGTGCAGTGACCTTCTACAGCCAGATCCAGTGCGACTGTCTATTACATCTGACACACCCATGACAGTACCCCCCCCCCCTTCTACGAGTGGCCTCCGGACACTTTAGGACCAGGTTTCTCCGGATAATAGGTGAGGAATGCATGAACCAACCTCGGGGCATTCTGATGCTGAAACCCACATTCTTTCCTCTGGACCATAACCCTTCCAGTGCACCAAGTACTGTAGGGAACGACACTGGAGACGAGAATCTACAATCCTCGAAATCTGAAACTCCAAATTACCATCAACCATGATTGGGGGCGGCGGTAGGGGAGAGAACTGAAGAGGTTCTACATATTTCTTGAGAAGACCTGTGAAAGAAACTGTGGATCTTAAGGGCCTGAGGTAGCTCAAGACGAAATGCTGCTGGGTTAATGACGGCGGTTATTTTATAGGGACCAATAAATCTAGGTCCAGCTTCCAGGAAGGAACCTTCAACTTGATATTCCTGGTAGACAACCACACAAAGTCATTCACACTCAGGTCTGGACCTCGCAAGCATTTCCTGTCAGCCATATTATGTTTATACCTGTCTCCCATGATCTTCAAATTACTCAGAACCCCCGCCACACAGAGGAGAGCAATGAAGCAAAGCGTTCCTCCTAAGAAACTCCCGAAGCCCCTCCCCCACTAAAAGTACCAAACTGTGGATGGAAACCGTATGCACCAAAGAACGGTGACCTGCCGGTAGATTCTTGGCAATAATTATTAATAGCAAATTCTGCCAGCGGTAAGTAAGATGCCCGATCCTCCTGGTTTTCGGAAACAAAACACAGAAGGCAAGTCTCCAAATTCTGATTAATGCGTTCGGTCTGCCCATTCGACTGAGGATGGAAGGCAGAGGAAAAGGACAGCTGCACCCCCAGTCGAGAACAGAACGCTATCCAGAACTTGGAAACAAACTGGGTCTCCCGGAGGCAACCCCGTGAAACTTCACGATCTCATTTATAAACACCTGAGCAAGTGTCTTGGCATTCGGAAGTGCGAGTAATGCAACGAAGTGAACCATTTTCCTGAACCTATCTACAACCACCAAAACCACAGTTTTGCCTGCAGATACCGGTAGGTTAGTAATAAAATCCATGGCCTGCTAGGAATAGGTAGTGGAAGAAGAGTACCAGACGGACAGGTATGCGATACTTTAGAACGCACGCAAATACTACAAGCGGACACGTGTTCAACCACATCCCGATGCAACTCCGGCCACCAAAAACGACAAGAGAGGAGCTCCGCAGTTATCTTAAGACCTGGATGACCAGCAAGCACAGAGTTGTGATGTTACCCAATTACTTTGCGGCACAGATTAGATGGTACAAACAATTTTCCTGAAGGGCAGGAGGCAGGAGAATCCTCCTGAGCCTCCAACACCTCGCCCTCCAGTTCAGGTACAATGCCGAAATGACTAGCCACTTCTGCAAAATCGGGGCAGGGTTCTCATGGTCCCTGCCACCAGAGAAGCTCCAGGACAAAGCATCAGCCTTGACATTTTTGACCCCTGGACAGAAAGTGACGACAAAATTGAACCTAGTAAAAAACAGGGACCATCTAGCTTGCCTAGGGTTGAGACGTCTAGTCGATTGAAGATATGACAGGTTTTTATGGTCTGTGAAAACAGTAATAGGATGGACAGCCCCCTCCAAGCAATGTCGCCATTCTTCAAACGCCAATTTAATCATCAAAAGCTCCCTATTACCCACGTCATAATTTCTCTCAGCCGAAGATAATTTCTTAGAAAAGAAAGTGCATGGACGCCATTTACCAGGGGACGGACCCTGAGACAACACAGCCCCAGCCACCACCTCGGACGCATCAACTTCCACAATAAAGGATTGGGAAACCTCAGGTTGACTGAGCATAGGTGCCGTGGTAAAACAACTCTTTAGGGAGGAAAAAGCCTGCAGGGCGGCATCCGACCATTTAGAAAGATTAGACCCCTTCCATGTCATGTCAGTGAGGGGTTTCACAATTACCGAATAATTTTGGATAAAGTTCCAGTAAAAATTAGTAAAACCCAGAAAACGCTGTAGAGCCTTCAGGTTCTCGGGACAGTCCCAATCAAGGACAGCACGGATCTTCTCCGGATTCATCCGAAAACTCGAACAAGACAACAGGTACCCTAAAAACTGCACATCCTGGACGGCAAAAACAAATTTTTCTAGTTTAGCATATAGTTATTATCCCTTAATATCTGAAGCACCTGTTTAACATTCCCCCAATGTGTCTCAAAATCAGGTGAGTAAACCAAAATATCATCCAGATGGACCAACACAAACTTGCCCACCAAATGATGGAAAATATCATTAATGAAATGTTGGAACACCGCAGGTGCATTGGTCAAAGCAAAAGGCATAACCAGACTCTCGAAGTGCCCTTCTGGAGTAGTGAACGCTGTTTTCCATTCATTCCCCTCTCTGATTTTAACCAGATTGTAGACTCCCCTTAAATTCACAACCTGGCTGAAGAAATCTGGAATCAGAGGGTATGGATCCCGGATGGTAATTTGATATAATTCCCGAAATCTAAACAGGGACGTAGACCGCCATCTTTTTTCTTCACAAAGAAGAAGCCTGGGTCATCATAGATGAGGGCTAGAGCCCCGAAAAAACCCTGCACAGAGCTGGAGACAAACCGAACCTTGTGGCAAAGAGAAAGCCCAGGATTGAGGATCTCCTTGCAGTAGTGAGATCACAATTCCCACTCGCTGCTCCTCCTCTCCAGAGGAGTAAGGACGAAGTTTAAAATACAGTTTGCAAGCTTCCTTGAACACAAAAAACTTGTCCCTACCTTCTGAAAACCTGTCCGGGAGGGCAACCTTGGGTTCAAGCTGGACCGGCCTACCCGCAGAGACCCCAACATTAGAGACCTGCAGCTGCTGTTGCTGAACCTCATAGTGGAGGTCAGTAGAGTTGAGCGAGTATGTTCTATTAATCCTTTCGCCGAGCATGCTTGGGCCGAGCTCTGAGTATTTACAGCTGCTCTGTGATATGGTTGAATCGCTCCCGTGTGCATGATTTCTTACACATTCCTCACATGTAATAAAGCTGCCAAACAGTTGCAAATCATGCACACGGGCGCGATTCAACCATATCGCCGAGCAGCTATGAATACTCGGAGCTTGGCCCGAGCATACTTGGACAGAACATACTTGCTCAACCCTAGAGGTCAGTCATCTCCAGAGACAGCCTTAGCAGCTGCTCTGCCAACTATGCAACGGAATCCATTAACCAAGGGAAAAGGAAACAAAAAAAAAAAAACACACCCAAAAAAAAAAAAAACCGAACACAAATAAAATCATGTGCCAGTTTTTGTTTTTTTCTCTTATTAATGTACGGCCGGTGATAATGTCACGCAAAACAAGTGCAACACGAATGGAAGAGGGGGAGGAAGCCCAAACACTAGGGAAAGGGGGGAGTGGAGACTCCTAGGCAGTTCTAATAACACCCTGCCTACCCTACAGTCCCTATATTGGTTCCACACTAATCACCGAGCACTGCAGGACCCTAAACTCTGTATATCCCTAGAGCTTGGCCCTAGTTATGGGGGGTGGAGGGGAGTAGGGGTGACCACTGGTCAGGCCCCACTACAAACCAATGACAACAAGGGGATTAACCTAGTTTGAGCAGACACCAGAGGAGTAAATCCAACTGTCCTCCAAGGGCACCAGAGAAGAAGCCAGCCAACAGCCAGTGCTCCAAGCATGCACAAAAGAACATAGAAGTATCACCGGCAATTGCCTGGAGCAAACAGAGTTTTTAACTCCCATGCAAGGGTGTCTGAATCAGCATCAGGAGGGAGGTCACTGCTGGGTCTTAAAGGAAGAAGGATTAAGAAGGTGTCTGCAATGCTAAGCGCAGTGACCTTCTACAGCTAGATCGACTGTATATTACACCTGACACACCCGTGACAGTAAGTCTATAGGTCTGTACATTCACTCTCACACAGCGGTGTACGGGCTCAATATTAAGTCTATGGGTCTGTAAATTCACTCTCACACAGTGGTGTACGGGCACAATAGTGTCACGGACGTGTCTTGTGGAACCACTGTGCTGAGTGCCTGGAGGGGCGTGACTAAGCACCGGACTGTTCGCTAGAGACTCTGATGGTGAGGTTAGACTTGGCTCCCGATGAACGCCAGAAGCCACTCCAGGACAGACCAAGGGATGCGTAGCAGCTGGACCCAGTAGGACAGACTGGATGGTGCAGTAGGATAGGTTTGCACCAGAGTGCAGCAGGAAGAGCTTGCACCGGAGCGCAGCAGGCAGGGTTTGTAGCAAGGACTGGTACGCAAGCTTAACAACAGACTGCAGAACGGGAAGGTTGCTCAGGCACCTCCCCAGAGGGGAGGAAGCAATATATATGTAATGTCCCACAGCCATTGGCTGGGGACAAAATAGCAAGTGCACGCGCTGGCCCTTTAAGAGAGCGGGAGCGCGCATGTGCCCTAAGGACACAGCTGGAAACCCTGCTGGAAGCAGGCAGAGCACAGGGGAGGGAAGCACCGGCCGCAGCGCGGGTGAGTGAAGTGACACGCCGAAGACTTTACTTGTTAGAGCGGGGATCCAGCGTGGCGCTAACAGTCCCCCCCCCCTTTACGCCCCCTCCTCTTCTGGCCATCTAGGAAGTTCCGGAGGAGAATCGGAGCGTGAATATTCTCCTTAGGCTCCTAGGACCTCTCTTCGGGACCAAATCCCTTCCAGTCAACAAGGAAGAAAGTCTTGCCTCTCACCTTCATGGCCAAGATGTTCTCCATCTCAAAAACATCATCCGAGGCGGGTGGCGCGGACGTGGTACCAGGATCCTTGAAGAAGGGGCTCAGGACAACCGGCTTCAGCAGAGATACGTGGAAAGCATTCAGAATCCATAATGAAGGAGGCAACTTCAGTTTATAAGAGACCTCATTGATCCGTTTCAGCACTTCGAAAGGACTGATAAAAAGAGGACCCAACTTGTAAGAGGGAACCTTCAGCTGGACGTACCTGGTGGAGAGCCATACCTTGTCGCCAGGGCGGAAGCACTGAGGGTCCAGGCGCCTTTTGTCCGCATGTCTCTTCATATGGGCGGAGGACGCTTCTAGAGTGGCTTTGGTGTCCTCACACAACTTTACAAAATCCTGGAGAGGACATCTGCTGCAGGAACAACAGAAGGAACAGTCACTGGGAGGGGTACCTCGGGTTGCCGACCGAAAACAATGTAGAAAGGAGACTCTCTGGAGGCTTCACCAACGTGATTGTTGTACGAGAACTCAGCCCAGGGAAGTAATTTCACCCAATCATTGTGGTGGGCATTGACGAAGTGTCGCAGGTAGTTGCCCAGGACCTGGTTGACACGCTCCACTTGCCCATTGGACTGAGGATGATAGGCCGAGGAGAAGTCCAAGACGATATACAGATGCTTACAGAGAGCTCGCCAGAATCTGGAAGTGAACTGCGAACCTCGATCGGACACAATGTGATGAGGAAATCCATGCAGATGGAAAATATGTTTCATGAAGCTGTCAGCCAATTCGGGAGCAGACAACGGGGTAAAATGAGCCATTTTTGGAGAAGCGTTCTACGACTACCCAGATGACAGTGCAGCCCTCGGATATTGGCAAATCCGTAATGAAGTCCATTACTATGTGATGCCACGGACCAGACGGCACAGGTAACGGCAGGAGAGAACTGGTAGGAAGTCGTCTGGGGACTTTATTGTGAGCACAAATCGGACAGGCAGCCACATAGGCATAGATCTCTCTCCTCATGGATGGCCACCAGTAGTGGCGAGAAATCAATTGTTGCATCTCCTTTTGTCCTACGTGACCAGCCACCTTGGATGAGTGGCCCCATAACAAAACTCGCTCCCTCTTGGATTCGGCCACAAGGGTTTTTCCAGGGGGAATTCACGACAGGTTGACTGGAGCGACAGTAACCATCTTGGATGGTTCGATGATAAACTGAGTATCTTCCTCTTGGTCCCCGGACAGAAATGAGCGAGAGAGGGCATCAGCTCTGATATTATTGTCACCGGACCTGAAATGTAACAAAAAGTAAAACCAGGCAAAAAAACAAATACCACCTGGCCTGGCGTGGATTAAGTCTCTGGGCGGACTGAAGATACGCTAGGTTCTTATGGTCCGTGTAGATGACCACTGGATAGACTGCGCCCTCCAGCATTTATCGCCACACTTCCAAAGCCATCTTAATGGAGAGTAACTCCCAGTCATCGATGAAGTAGTTATGCTCTGGAGCGGAGAAGGCCTTAGAGAAGAACCCACAGGACACTCGGCGACCCGAGGAAGACTTTTGAGTGAGTACAGCCCCAGCCCCTAACAAGGATGAATCCACTTCTAGGAAGAACTGTTTGTTCAAACCAGGACGACGCAGAACGGGAACGGTGGAGAAGGACCGTTTCAGAGAGCAGAAGGCCTCCTCAGCTTCAGAGGACCAGTTCTTAGGAATGGCTCCTTTTCGGGTCATGGCAGAGATGGGAGCAGTAACAGTGGAGAAGTGAGGAATGAACTGTCGATAGTAGTTAGCAAAGCCAAGGAATCTCAGAATTGCATTGACTCCAATGGGCAGCGGCCATTTAAGGATTTACAGAGACTTTTCCCGAGATAACATAACCCAAGAAGGGAAGAGCGGACTGTTCAAAAACACATTTCTCATACTTGGCGTAGAATCAATTCTTCCTAAGACGCTGAAGAACTTGCCGAACTGCTCGTCTGTGGGAGGACACATCCGGGAAAAATACCAAAATATAGCCCAGATACACAACAACGCAGGAATAAAGCAGGTCTCGGAAGATGTCATTGACGAACTCTTGAAAAACTGCCGATGTGTTACTGAGACTGAAGGGCATCATTCGGTATTCATAATACCTGTCCCTGGCGTTGAAGGTCGTCTTCCACTCGTCTCCCAGGCGAATGCGGATTAGATTATAAGCGCCTCTTAAAATATAATTTGGTGAAGATCCTGGCACCCTTAAATCAATCAAACAACTCAGGGATTAGTGGGATAGGGTATTTATTCTTCACCGTGATCTGGTTGAAACCCCGATAGACGCATCGCTCCGACCCTGTATAGACTTTCTCCTTGACAAAGAAAAACCCGGCCCCAGCGGGAGAGGAGGACTTCTGAATGAACCCCTTGGCCAAATTCTCCTGAATGTATTCCGACATACAGTACAGACCAAAAGTTTGGACACACCTTCTCATTTAAAGATTTTTTTCTGTATTTTCAAGACTATGAAAATTGTACATTCACACTGAAGGCATCAAAACTATGCATTAACACATGTGGAATTATATACTTAACAAAAAAGTGTGAAACAACTGAAAATATGTCTTATATTCTAGGTTCTTCAAAGTAGCCACCTTTTGCTTTGATGACTGCTTTGCACACTCTTGGCATTCTCTTGATGAGCTTCAAGAGGTAGTCACCGGAAATGGTTTTCACTTCACAGGTGTGCCCTGTCAGGTTTAATAAGTGGGATTTCTTGCCTTATAAATGGGGTTGGGACCATCAGTTGTGTTGTGCAGAAGTCAGGTGGATACACAGCTGATAGTCCTACTGAATAGACTGTTAGAATTTGTATTATGGCAAGAAAAAAGCAGCTAAGTAAAGAAAAACGAGTGGCCATCATTACTTTAAGAAATGAAGGTCAGTCAGTCCGAAAAATTGGGAAAACCTTGAAAGTGTCCCCAAGTGCAGTTGCAAAAACCATCAAGAGCTACAAAGAAACTGGCTCACATGAGGACCGCCCCTGGAAAGGAAGACCAAGAGTCACCTCTGCTTCTGAGGATAAGTTTATCTGAGTCACCAGCCTCAGAAATCGCAGATTAACAGCAGCTCAGATAAGAGACCAGGTCAATGCCACACAGAGTTCTAGCAGCAGACAAACCTCTTCAACAACTGTTAATAGGAGACTTTGTGCAGCAGGCCTTCATGGTAAAATAGCTGCTAGGAAACCACTGCTAAGGACAGGCAACAAGCAGAAGAGACTTGTTTGGGCTAAAGAACACAAGGAATGGACATTAGACCAGTGGAAATCTGTGCTTTGGTCTGATGACTCCAAATTTGAGATCTTTGGTTCCAACCACCGTGTCTTTGTGTGATGCAGAAAAGGTGAACGGATGGATTCTACATGCCTGGTTCCCACCGTGAAGCATGGAGGAGGAGGTGTGATGGTGTGGGGGTGCTTTGCTGGTGACACTGTTGGGGATTTATTCAAAATTGAAGGCATACTGAACCAGCATGGCTACCACAGCATCTTGCAGCGGCATGCTATTCCATCCGGTTTGCGTTTAGTTGGACTATCCTTTATTTCTCAACAGGACAATGACCCCAAACACACCTCCAGGCTGTGTAAGGGCTATTTGACCAAGAAGGAGAGTGATGGGGTGCTACGCCAGATGAACTGGCCTCCACAGTCACCAGACCTCAACCCAATCGAGGTGGTTTGGGGTGAGCTGGACCGCAGAGTGAAGGCAAAAGGGCCAACAAGTGCTAAGCATCTCTGGGAACTCCTTCAAGATTATTGGAAGACCATTTCCGGTGACTACCTCTTGAAGCTCATCAAGAGAATGCCAAGAGTGTGCAAAGCAGTTATCAAAGCAAAAGGTTGTATTGATAGATTGTGGTCAAATTCGGGCGCCAGGAACTGGATAAGGACGACTGGAAGGATATTTAAAAGAAAACTAACCTCTTTATTCAACAATGTTATGCCCACAACGCGTTTCTGCAGCGATCTGCTGCCTTCATTACAAGTAATTCCACCTGATGAAGGCAGCAGATCGCTGCAGAAACGCGTTGTGGGCATAACATTGTCGAATAAAGGGGTTAGTTTTCTTTTAACCCCTTCAGGACCCAGCCTATTTTGACCCTAAAGACCTTGGCATTTTTGTCAATTCTGACCAGTGTCCCTTTACGAAGTAAAAACTCTGGAACACTTCAACGGATCCTAGCGATTCTGAGATTGTTTTTTCGTGACATATTGGGCTTCATGTTAGTATTAAATTTAGGTCGATAATATTTGCGTTTATTTGTGAAAAAATCAAAAATATGGGAAAAAATTTGAAAATTTAGCAATTTTCAAATTTTGAATTTTTTTTCTACTAAACCAGAGAGTGATGTGACACAAAATAGTTAATAAATAACATTTCCCACATGTCTACTTTACATCAGCACAATTTTGGGAAAAAAAAATGTTGGTAGGAAGTTTGAAGGGTTCAAAGTTCATCAGCAATTTATCTTTTTTCCAGCAAAATTTACAAAACCATTTTTTTAGTGACCACATCACATTTGAAGTCCCTTTGAGGTGTCTTTATGACAGAAAACACACAAAAGTGACACCATTCCAAAAACTGCACCCCTCAAGCTACTCAAAACTACATTCAAGAAGATTATTAACCCTTCAGGTGCATCACAGGAACTAAAGCCACATGGAAGAAAAAAAATGAACATTTTTATTTTTCTAACAAAAATTTTCTTTTAGCCTAAATTTTTTAATTTTCACATGGGTAACAGGATAAAATGCATCATAAAATTTGTTGGTCAATTTCTCCTGAGTACACTGATACCTCATATGTGGTCATAAACCACTGTTTGGGCACACGGCAGGGCTCAGAAGGGAAGGAGCGCCATTTTACTTTTTGAATGGAAAATTAGCTCCAAAAGTCAAATTGCGCTCCTTCTCTTCTGAGCCCTGCCATGCGCCCTAACAGTGGTTTATGACCACATATGAGGTATCAGTGTACTCAGGAGAAATTGACCAACACATTTTAGGATGCATTTTATCCTGTTACCCATGTGAAAATTAAAAAATTTAGGCTAAAAGAAAATTTTTGTGAAAAAAAAAGTACTTTTTTGTTTTCACAGATCATTTTGTGAAGCACCTGGGGGTTCCAAGTGCTCACTATGCATCTAGATAGGTGCCTTGGGGGGTCTAGTTTCCAAAATGGGGTCACTTGTGGGGGAGCTCCAATGTTTGGGCACACAGCGGCTCTCCAAATGCAACATGGTGTCCGCTAACAAATTGTCGGCTCAAATTGTTAGAAGACACCATGTTGCGTTTGGAGAGCTGCTGTGTGCCCAAACATTGGAGCTCCCCCACAAGTGACCCCATTTTGGAAACTAGACCCCCCCAAGGCACCTATCTAGATGCATAGTGAGCACTTGGGACCCCCAGGTCCTTAGCAAATTAATCCGTAAAAATAAAAAAGTGTTTTTTTTTTCACTTTTTCATTTTTATCAATCAATTTGTGAAGCACCTGGGGGTTCCAAGTGCTCACTATGCATCTATATAGGTGCCTTGGGGGGTCTAGTTTCCAAAATGGGGTCACTTGTTGGGGAGCTCCAATGTTTGGGCACACAGGGACTCTCCAAACGCAACATGGTTCCAATTTGTTAGCGGACACCATTGTGTAGTGCATGTCAGGTTGGTGTGCGGTGTGGCATATTGTAGTGCATACACCACACACACACACAATCTCATACACTACAACACACACACACACCAACCTGACATAGCCTCCTCAGCTGAGTACGCCCTAGACTGGGATGAGCGGGACGGGCGGGACATTTTGTGTGCTTTGTGCGTGTGTAAAAAAAAAAAAAAAAAAAAAAATCAAAACTTTATTATAGTGTGAGTGTACGTGTGTGTGCTTGGTGTAACCTTCTGCAGTCACGTGTGGGGGCGGTCAGGCGTAGGGGCCGGTCAGGCGTAGGAGGGGGCTGAGGAGATGGAGGAGCCAGAAGCAGCAGCAAGGGGGGTGATCACTGGGGCAGGAGCCGGCAGCAGCAAGGGGGGGTAGGAGGCCGGCAGCATCGGGGGGTGATTACTGGGGCAGAAAGGGGAGCAGGAGCTGGCAGGAGCAGGGGGCTGATTACTGGGTTTTCGGGGGGGGGGGGTGAACACTGGGGGAGGGGGTGATTATTGGGAGGTGGGGGGTGATATCACTGGGACTGGGGGATGGTGGGTTTGATCACAGGAGCAGGGCATTTACACTGAGCCTGCTGCTGCTGTGATCACAGTCCACCAGCTGTTAGAAGGAGAGCAGCAGCCGGTGGATGAAGACGTGGGAGAGGGAGCAGAGGGAGCGGAGGTCGGGGTGCAGGTATGAAAGTGGAGGGGGGGTGGAGAGGGGGTCGGGGGGGGGGGGTGGAGGGGGGGGGTCGGGGGGAGTGGCGGCAATACTTACCGCTGATCAGCGGTGGCGGCGGCAGACGAGATCCAGAGGGTCCGCAGCAGGGGGTCCGCAGCAGGGGGTCCACAGCAGGGGGTCCACAGCAGGGGGTCCACAGCAGGGGGTCCACAGCAGGGGGTCCACAGCAGGGGGTCCACAGCAGACGATCTAGGGTTGGGAAGGTGCTGGGAGGTTTCAGCCATCCCTCCATATCTGATTGGGGCTAGTATCCATGTGACGCTAGCCCCCCAATCAGATCTGGGGGGAGGGGGGGGGGAACAGAGGCGACACTCCCCCCAGCTATTTTCATTGGTGAAATATTTAATTCATACCGATTGGCAGTTTCATTAAAAGTGAAAATGAAACAGCCAATCGGAGGGGTCCCAGGCACGGGGGGGTTAATCCACCCCCCGGGGGGGGTCGACTTCAGGATGTCCAGTTGCAGTAGCAACTGTGACACCTGAGCGACCCCGCTCGCAGGCGCTGCAGGGGCTCTTTCCCTCCATGTCACAGACGCTGTGACATGGGTCGGGAAGGAACTGTTTTCCATGTCACAAACGGTGTGACACGGGTCGGGAAGGGGTTAAATATCCTTCCAGTCATCTTTATCCAGTTCCTGGCGCCCGAATTTGACCACAATCTATACAATTTCTGCATTCCCCGAGGGGATTTGTGGCTCGGAGCTGCAGGGAACTGTAAGCGCTCGCTGGAACCAGGACCTTGATGACGTCACCATCACGTGATTCGTACCCGGTACCACGTGACCGGCAGCAGACAGCGGTCATCAGAGGCCACGCACCATAAGCGGCAGCTAACACCTTGTATACCAGAGGCTTCCACACCTAGGTTGTGCGGTGTGCACAACCCCCCTAAGGTGAGCAGCCTACCATTATTTGCACAGCCAGTTTATTATCTATCAGGTTCACACAGGCACAGCGCTTCCCCCCCCCCCACTCTTTCTTTGTTTTATCAAAGTAAAAGGTGGCTACTTTGAAGAACCTAGAATATAAGACATATTTTCAGTTGTTTCACACTTTTTTGTTAAGTATATAATTCCACATGTGTTAATTCATAGTTTTGATGCCTTCAGTGTGAATGTACAATTTTCATAGTCATGAAAATACAGAAAAATCTTTAAATGAGAAGGTGTGTCCAAACTTTTCGTCTGTACTGTAGCTTGAGTCTCAGCTGGGCACAGAGGATAAATTCGGCCTCTAGGGGGTGTAGATCCTGCAATCAAGTCAATAGGGCAGTCATAAGGCATGTGAAGTGGCAAGATCTCTGCTTCCATTTTGTCAAATACATCAGCAAAGGACCAATAGGTGGACGAAAAACCGGGCAGCGACGCTGGAGAAGACAAGGCTTTAGCCAGACGTACGGGGGCAAAACAATTCTCATGAGAGGAATGTGCCCAGTGAAGCACCTCTCCAGTCCTCCAATTCAACACAGGCTCGTGTTTTCGTAGCCATGGTAGGCCTAAGAGAAAGGCATGAGACATGTGGGTAAAGACATAGAAGGCAATCTTCTCAGTATGAAGCATCCCGATATGGGCCTCGAGTGGCTCAGTGATCAGACAAACCGTCTCCCGAAGAGTTCTCCCATCGACAGATGTTATTGCCAGAGGGTTTTGGAGCAGACGACCTGGGATTTGGTAGCGATTCACTACAGCCTGGAGAATAAAATTTCCTGCTGCCTCGGAATCCAAATACGCAGTCTCAAACTGGGATTCACCGGTTGTCACGGCCACAGTAAGGGTCAGGGGAAGAGAGGTGTCTTTTCCGACTAGGGAGGCCTCTCCTACCAACCCTAGACGCTGGAGTTTTCCGGCCTCACCGGACAGGCACGAATGAAATGACCCATGTCTCTACAATACAGGCACTGGCCTTTAGCGCGGCGATCCCTCTGTCGCTGACTGGGGAGGGCAAAGCAGTCGACCTGCATGTGTTCAGGTGAGGCCTCGACAGAGAATGGCGTAGGAACCATCGGCCTTTGGAAGGATGGAGCCAGGAGCCGCATTTCTCTTTCACGTGCCACCTCTCGAGAACGCTCTAAAAAACGAAGGTCTATTCGGATGGTGAGAGAAATCAAGTTCTCGATTGTAGTTGGTAGGTCTCGACCAGCTAGCTCATCCTTAATGTTTCCAGAAAGCCCCTCCCAGAACACTGCCACCAAAGTTTCGTTATTCCATCAGAGTTCGGATGCTAGGGTGTGGAAACGTACCGCATATTGTCCAACAGAAGAAATGGACTGACGTAGACGGAGAAGAGTGGAAGCCGAAGAGGTGGTTCGCCCAGGTTCATTGAATACTTTGCAAAAAGCCTCAAAGAATTCCGGTAAATTGGAAATGATCAGGTCCTCTCTCTCCCATAATGGGTTCAACCATGCCAGGGCCTCACCTCCATGGTGCGACATCAGGAATGCTATCTTTGTTCAGTTCGACGGGAAGAAGTGAGGAAGAAGTTCAAAATGTAGCTGGCACTCATTGATGAACCCGTGGCAGAGCTTCGGATTGCCGTGAAAGCGTGGTGGAGCGGCGAGTCAACAGTCTGAACCTTGAACCAAGCAAACAGCCTGAGAAGGTCCCAAAGAAGACACGGCTGCTTGAGCATGAGGTGACTCTGGAGAGATGTTTAAGGCTTCCAACTTGGTAGTCAGGGACTGTAACTGCATCGACAACTTCTCCAGCACGTTTTTCTGCCGGCAGAGCTCTTGGTACATGGTCTGATCAGACGGGATCCGGGGTCCAGCGGAGTCCATGGCCTGAGCAAACTGTCACAGATGTGTTTTGTGGAACCACTGTGCCACAGACTGCGGAGAGCCTGGAGGGGCGTGACTAAGCGAGCACCGGACTGTTCGCTAGAGCCTCTGATGGTGAGGTTAGACTTGGCTCCCGATGAATGCCAGGTGCCACTACAGGACAGACCAACTGATGCGCAGCAGTTGGACCCAGTATGACAGACTGGATGGTGCAGCAGGCTGGGTTTGCACCGGAGTGCAGCAGGCTGGGTTTGCACCGGAGTGCAGCAGGCTGGGTTTGTAGCAAGGACTGGTATGCAACCTTAACAACAGACTGCAGAACAGGAATGTTGCTCAGGCACTTCCCCAGTGGGGAGGAAGCAATATATATATGTAATGTCCCACAGCCATTGGCTGGGGACGTAATAGCAAGTGCGTGCGCTGGCCCTTTATGAGGTCGGGAGCGCGCGCATGCCCTAAGGACATGGCTGGAAGCAGGCAGAGCACAGGATAGGGAAGGGCCGACCGCAGCGCGGTTGAGTGAAGTGACACGCCAGAGACCCTGCTTGTTAGAGCAGGGATCCGGCGTTGCGCTAACAAATAGTAAGTCTATGGCTCTGTACATTCACTCTCACACAGCGGTGTATGGGTATAATAGTAAGTCTATGGCTCTGTACGTTCACTCTCACACAGCGGTGTATGGGTATAATAGTAAGTCTATGGCTCTGTACATTCACTCTCACACAGCGGTGTATGGGTATAATAGTAAGTCTATGGCTCTGTACATTCACTCTGACACAGCGGTGTATGGGTATAATAGTAAGTCTATGGCTCTGTACATTCACTCTGACACAGCGGTGTATGGGTATAATAGTAAGTCTATGGCTCTGTACATTCACTCTGACACAGCGGTGTATGGGTATAATAGTAAGTCTATGGCTCTGTACATTCACTCTGACACAGCGGTGTATGGGTATAATAGTAAGTCTATGGCTCTGTACATTCACTCTGACACAGCGGTGTATGGGTATAATAGTAAGTCTATGGCTCTGTACATTCACTCTGACACAGCGGTGTATGGGTATAATAGTAAGTCTATGGCTCTGTACATTCACTCTCACACAGCGGTGTATGGGTATAATAGTAAGTCTATGGCTCTGTACATTCACTCTCACACAGCGGTGTATGGGTATAATAGTAAGTCTATGGCTCTGTACATTCACTCTCACACAGCGGTGTATGGGTATAATAGTAAGTCTATGGCTCTGTACATTCACTCTGACACAGCGGTGTATGGGTATAATAGTAAGTCTATGGCTCTGTACATTCACTCTCACACAGCGGTGTATGGGTATAATAGTAAGTCTATGGCTCTGTACATTCACTCTCACACAGCGGTGTATGGGTATAATAGTAAGTCTATGGCTCTGTACATTCCCTCTCACACAGCGGTGTATGGGTATAATAGTAAGTCTATGGCTCTGTACATTCACTCTCACACAGCGGTGTATGGGTATAATAGTAAGTCTATGGCTCTGTACATTCACTCTCACACAGCGGTGTATGGGTATAATAGTAAGTCTATGGCTCTGTACATTCACTCTGACACAGCGGTGTATGGGTATAATAGTAAGTCTATGGCCCTGTACATTCACTCTCACACAGCGGTGTATGGGTATAATAGTAAGTCTATGGCTCTACATTCACTCTCACACAGCAGTGTATGGGTATAATAGTAAGTCCATGGCTCTGTACATTCACTCTCACACAGCGGTGTATGGGTATAATAGTAAGTCTATGGCTCTGTACAGTCACTCTCACACAGCGGTGTATGGGTATAATAGTAAGTCTATGGCTCTGTACATTCACTCTGACACAGCGGTGTATGGGTATAATAGTAAGTCTATGGGTCTGTACATTCACTCTCACACAGCGGTGTATGGGTATAATAGTAAGTCTATGGGTCTGTACATTCACTCTGACACAGCGGTGTATGGGTATAATAGTAAGTGTATGGCTCTGTACGTTCACTCTCACACAGCGGTGTATGGGTATAATAGTAAGTCTATGGCTCTGTACATTCACTCTCACACAGCGGTGTATGGGTATAATAGTAAGTCTATGGCTCTGTACATTCACTCTCACACAGCGGTGTATGGGTATAATAGTAAGTCTATGGCTCTGTACATTCACTCTCACACAGCGGTGTATGGGTATAATAGTAAGTCTATGGCTCTGTACGTTCACTCTCACACAGCGGTGTATGGGTATAATAGTAAGTCTATGGCTCTGTACATTCACTCTCACACAGCGGTGTATGGGTATAATAGTAAGTCTATGGCTCTGTACATTCACTCTCACACAGCGGTGTATGGGTATAATAGTAAGTCTATGGCTCTGTACAGTCACTCTCACACAGCGGTGTATGGGTATAATAGTAAGTCTATGGGTCTGTACATTCACTCTGACACAGCGGTGTATGGGTATAATAGTAAGTCTATGGCTCTACATTCACTCTCACACAGCAGTGTATGGGTATAATAGTAAGTCTATGGCTCTGTACGTTCACTCTCACACAGCGGTGTATGGGTATAATAGTAAGTCTATGGCTCTGTACATTCACTCTGACACAGCGGTGTATGGGTATAATAGTAAGTCTATGGGTCTGTACATTCACTCTCACACAGCGGTGTATGGGTATAATAGTAAGTCTATGGCTCTGTACATTCACTCACACACAGCGGTGTATGGGTATAATAGTAAGTCTATGGCTCTGTACATTCACTCTCACACAGCGATGTATGGGTATAATAGTAAGTATGGCTCTGTACATTCACTCTCACACAGCAGTGTATGGGTATAATAGTAAGTCTATGGCTCTGTACATTCACTCTCACACAGCGGTGTATGGGTATAATAGTAAGTCTATGGCTCTGTACATTCACTCTCACACAGCGGTGTATGGGTATAATAGTAAGTCTATGGCTCTGTACAGTCACTCTCACACAGCGGTGTATGGGTATAATATTAAGTCTATGGCTCTGTACATTCACTCTCACACAGCGGTGTATGGGTATAATAGTAAGTCTATGGCTCTGTACATTCACTCTCACACAGCGATGTATGGGTATAATAGTAAGTCTATGGCCCTGTACATTCACTCTCACACAGCGGTGTATGGGTATAATAGTAAGTCTATGGCTCTGTACATTCACTCTCACACAGCGGTGTATGGGTATAATAATAAGTCTATGGCTCTGTACATTCACTCTCACACAGCGGTGTATTGTTATAATAGTAAGTCTATGGCTCTACATTCACTCTCACACAGCAGTGTATGGGTATAGTAGTAAGTCTATGGCTCTGTACATTCACTCTCACACAGCGGTGTATGGCTCTGTACATTCACTCTCACACAGCGGTGTATTGTTATAATAGTAAGTCTATGGCTCTACATTCACTCTCACACAGCAGTGTATGGGTATAGTAGTAAGTCTATGGCTCTGTACATTCACTCTGACACAGTGGTGTATGGGTATAATAGTAAGTCTATGGCTCTGTACATTCACTCTGACACAGCGGTGTATGGGTATAATAGTAAGTCTATGGCTCTGTACATTCACTCTCACACAGCGGTGTATGGGTATAATAGTAAGTCTATGGGTCTGTACATTCACTCTGACACAGCGGTGTATGGGTATAATAGTAAGTCTATGGCTCTGTACATTCACTCTCACACAGCGGTGTATGGGTATAATAGTAAGTCTATGGCTCTGTATGGGTATAATAGTAAGTGTATGGCTCTGTACATTCACTCTCACACAGCGGTGTATGGGTATAATAATAAGTCTATGGCTCTGTACATTCACTCTCACACAGCGGTGTATGGGTATAATATTAAGTCTATGGCTCTGTACATTCACTCTCACACAGCGGTGTATGGGTATAATAGTAAGTCTATGGCTCTGTACAGTCACTCTCACACAGCGGTGTATGGGTATAATAGTAAGTCTATGGGTCTGTACATTCACTCTGACACAGCGGTGTATGGGTATAATAGTAAGTCTATGGCTCTGTACATTCACTCTGACACAGCGGTGTATGGGTATAATAGTAAGTATGGGTCTGTACATTCACTCTGACACAGCGGTGTATTGGTATAATAGTAAGTCTATGGCTCTGTACATTCACTCTCACACAGCGGTGTATGGGTATAATAGTAAGTCTATGGCTCTGTACATTCACTCTCACACAGCGGTGTATGGGTATAATAGTAAGTGTATGGCTCTGTACATTCACTCTCACACAGCGGTGTATGGGTATAATAATAAGTCTATGGCTCTGTACATTCACTCTCACACAGCGGTGTATGGGTATAATATTAAGTCTATGGCTCTGTACATTCACTCTCACACAGCGGTGTATGGGTATAATAGTAAGTCTATGGCTCTGTACATTCACTCTCACACAGCGGTGTATGGGTATAATAATAAGTCTATGGCTCTGTACATTCACTCTCACACAGGGGTGTATGGGTATAATAATAAGTCTATGGCTCTGTACATTCACTCTCACACAGCGGTGTATGGGTATAATAGTAAGTCTATGGCTCTACATTCACTCTCACACAGCAGTGTATGGGTATAATAGTAAGTCTATGGCTCTGTACATTCACTCTCACACAGCGGTGTATGGGTATAATAGTAAGTCTATGGCTCTGTACAGTCACTCTCACACAGCGGTGTATGGGTATAATAGTAAGTCTATGGCTCTGTACATTCACTCTGACACAGCGGTGTATGGGTATAATAGTAAGTCTATGGCCCTGTACATTCACTCTCACACAGCGGTGTATGGGTATAATAGTAAGTCTATGGCTCTACATTCACTCTCACACAGCAGTGTATGGGTATAATAGTAAGTCTATGGCTCTGTACATTCACTCTCACACAGCGGTGTATGGGTATAATAGTAAGTCTATGGCTCTGTACAGTCACTCTCACACAGCGGTGTATGGGTATAATAGTAAGTCTATGGCTCTGTACATTCACTCTGACACAGCGGTGTATGGGTATAATAGTAAGTCTATGGGTCTGTACATTCACTCTGACACAGCGGTGTATGGGTATAATAGTAAGTCTATGGGTCTGTACATTCACTCTGACACAGCGGTGTATGGGTATAATAGTAAGTGTATGGCTCTACATTCACTCTCACACAGCAGTGTATGGGTATAATAGTAAGTCTATGGCTCTGTACGTTCACTCTCACACAGCGGTGTATGGGTATAATAGTAAGTCTATGGCTCTACATTCACTCTCACACAGCAGTGTATGGGTATAATAGTAAGTCTATGGCTCTGTACGTTCACTCTCACACAGCGGTCTATGGGTATAATAGTAAGTCTATGGCTCTGTACATTCACTCTCACACAGCGGTGTATGGGTATAATAGTAAGTCTATGGCTCTACATTCACTCTCACACAGCAGTGTATGGGTATAATAGTAAGTCTATGGCTCTGTACATTCACTCTCACACAGCGGTGTATGGGTATAATAGTAAGTCTATGGCTCTGTACAGTCACTCTCACACAGCGGTGTATGGGTATAATAGTAAGTCTATGGCTCTGTACATTCACTCTGACACAGCGGTGTATGGGTATAATAGTAAGTCTATGGCCCTGTACATTCACTCTCACACAGCGGTGTATGGGTATAATAGTAAGTCTATGGCTCTACATTCACTCTCACACAGCAGTGTATGGGTATAATAGTAAGTCTATGGCTCTGTACATTCACTCTCACACAGCGGTGTATGGGTATAATAGTAAGTCTATGGCTCTGTACAGTCACTCTCACACAGCGGTGTATGGGTATAATAGTAAGTCTATGGCTCTGTACATTCACTCTGACACAGCGGTGTATGGGTATAATAGTAAGTCTATGGGTCTGTACATTCACTCTGACACAGCGGTGTATGGGTATAATAGTAAGTCTATGGCTCTGTACATTCACTCTCACACAGCGGTGTATGGGTATAATAGTAAGTCTATGGCTCTGTACATTCACTCTCACACAGCGGTGTATGGGTATAATAGTAAGTCTATGGCTCTACATTCACTCTCACACAGCAGTGTATGGGTATAATAGTAAGTCTATGGCTCTGTACAGTCACTCTCACACAGCGGTGTATGGGTATAATAGTAAGTCTATGGCTCTGTACATTCACTCTCACACAGCGGTGTATGGGTATAATAGTAAGTCTATGGCTCTGTACAGTCACTCTCACACAGCGGTGTATGGGTATAATAGTAAGTCTATGGCTCTGTACAGTCACTCTCACACAGCGGTGTATGGGTATAATAGTAAGTCTCTGGCTCTGTACATTCACTCTCACACAGCGGTGTATGGGTATAATAGTAAGTCTATGGCTCTGTACATTCACTCTGACACAGCGGTGTATGGGTATAATAGTAAGTATGGGTCTGTACATTCACTCTGACACAGCGGTGTATGGGTATAATAGTAAGTCTATGGCTCTGTACATTCACTCTCACACAGCGGTGTATGGGTATAATAGTAAGTCTATGGCTCTGTACATTCACTCTCACACAGCGGTGTATGGGTATAATAGTAAGTGTATGGCTCTGTACATTCACTCTCACACAGCGGTGTATGGGTATAATAATAAGTCTATGGCTCTGTACATTCACTCTCACACAGCGGTGTATGGGTATAATATTAAGTCTATGGCTCTGTACATTCACTCTCACACAGCGGTGTATGGGTATAATAGTAAGTCTATGGCTCTGTACAGTCACTCTCACACAGCGGTGTATGGGTATAATAGTAAGTCTATGGGTCTGTACATTCACTCTGACACAGCGGTGTATGGGTATAATAGTAAGTCTATGGCTCTGTACATTCACTCTGACACAGCGGTGTATGGGTATAATAGTAAGTATGGGTCTGTACATTCACTCTGACACAGCGGTGTATGGGTATAATAGTAAGTCTATGGCTCTGTACATTCACTCTCACACAGCGGTGTATGGGTATAATAGTAAGTCTATGGCTCTGTACATTCACTCTCACACAGCGGTGTATGGGTATAATAGTAAGTGTATGGCTCTGTACATTCACTCTCACACAGCGGTGTATGGGTATAATAATAAGTCTATGGCTCTGTACATTCACTCTCACACAGCGGTGTATGGGTATAATATTAAGTCTATGGCTCTGTACAGTCACTCTCACACAGCGGTGTATGGGTATAATAATAAGTCTATGGCTCTGTACATTCACTCTCACACAGGGGTGTATGGGTATAATAATAAGTCTATGGCTCTGTACATTCACTCTCACACAGCGGTGTATGGGTATAATAATAAGTCTATGGCTCTGTACATTCACTCTCACACAGCGGTGTATGGGTATAATAGTAAGTCTATGGCTCTGTACATTCACTCTCACACAGCGGTGTATGGGTATAATAATAAGTCTATGGCTCTGTACATTCACTCTCACACAGGGGTGTATGGGTATAATAATAAGTCTATGGCTCTGTACATTCACTCTCACACAGCGGTGTATGGGTATAATAGTAAGTCTATGGCTCTACATTCACTCTCACACAGCAGTGTATGGGTATAATAGTAAGTCTATGGCTCTGTACATTCACTCTCACACAGCGGTGTATGGGTATAATAGTAAGTCTATGGCTCTGTACAGTCACTCTCACACAGCGGTGTATGGGTATAATAGTAAGTCTATGGCTCTGTACATTCACTCTGACACAGCGGTGTATGGGTATAATAGTAAGTCTATGGCCCTGTACATTCACTCTCACACAGCGGTGTATGGGTATAATAGTAAGTCTATGGCTCTACATTCACTCTCACACAGCAGTGTATGGGTATAATAGTAAGTCTATGGCTCTGTACATTCACTCTCACACAGCGGTGTATGGGTATAATAGTAAGTCTATGGCTCTGTACAGTCACTCTCACACAGCGGTGTATGGGTATAATAGTAAGTCTATGGCTCTGTACATTCACTCTGACACAGCGGTGTATGGGTATAATAGTAAGTCTATGGGTCTGTACATTCACTCTCACACAGCGGTGTATGGGTATAATAGTAAGTCTATGGGTCTGTACATTCACTCTGACACAGCGGTGTATGGGTATAATAGTAAGTGTATGGCTCTACATTCACTCTCACACAGCAGTGTATGGGTATAATAGTAAGTCTATGGCTCTGTACGTTCACTCTCACACAGCGGTGTATGGGTATAATAGTAAGTCTATGGCTCTGTACATTCACTCTCACACAGCGGTGTATGGGTATAATAGTAAGTCTATGGCTCTGTACATTCACTCTCACACAGCGGTGTATGGGTATAATAGTAAGTCTATGGCTCTGTACAGTCACTCTCACACAGCGGTGTATGGGTATAATAGTAAGTCTATGGGTCTGTACATTCACTCTGACACAGCGGTGTATGGGTATAATAGTAAGTCTATGGCTCTACATTCACTCTCACACAGCAGTGTATGGGTATAATAGTAAGTCTATGGCTCTGTACATTCACTCTCACACAGCGGTGTATGGGTATAATAGTAAGTCTATGGCTCTGTACGTTCACTCTCACACAGCGGTGTATGGGTATAATAGTAAGTCTATGGCTCTGTACATTCACTCTCACACAGCGGTGTATGGGTATAATAGTAAGTCTATGGCTCTGTACATTCACTCTGACACAGCGGTGTATGGGTATAATAGTAAGTCTATGGGTCAGTACATTCACTCTCACACAGCGGTGTATGGGTATAATTGTAAGTCTATGGCTCTGTACATTCACTCTCACACAGCGGTGTATGGGTATAATAGTAAGTCTATGGCTCTGTACAGTCACTCTCACACAGCGGTGTATGGGTATAATAGTAAGTCTATGGCTCTGTACAGTCACTCTCACACAGCGGTGTATGGGTATAATAATAAGTCTATGGCTCTGTACATTCACTCTCACACAGCGGTGTATGGGTATAATAGTAAGTCTATGGCTCTGTACATTCACTCTCACACAGCGATGTATGGGTATAATAGTAAGTCTATGGCCCTGTACATTCACTCTCACACAGCGGTGTATGGGTATAATAGTAAGTCTATGGCTCTGTACATTCACTCTCACACAGCGGTGTATGGGTATAATAGTAAGTCTATGGCTCTACATTCACTCTCACACAGCAGTGTATGGGTATAATAGTAAGTCTATGGCTCTGTACAGTCACTCTCACACAGCGGTGTATGGGTATAATAGTAAGTCTATGGCTCTGTACATTCACTCTCACACAGCGGTGTATGGGTATAATAGTAAGTCTATGGCTCTGTACATTCACTCTCACACAGCGGTGTATGGGTATAATAATAAGTCTATGGCTCTGTACATTCACTCTCACACAGCGGTGTATGGGTATAATAGTAAGTCTATGGCTCTGTACAGTCACTCTCACACAGCGGTGTATGGGTATAATAGTAAGTCTATGGCTCTGTACATTCACTCAGACACAGCGGTGTATGGGTATAATAGTAAGTCTATGGGTCTGTACATTCACTCTCACACAGCGGTGTATTGTTATAATAGTAAGTCTATGGCTCTACATTCACTCTCACACAGCAGTGTATGGGTATAATAGTAAGTCTATGGCTCTGTACATTCACTCTGACACAGCGGTGTATGGGTATAATAGTAAGTCTATGGCTCTGTACATTCACTCTCACACAGCGGTGTATGGCTCTGTACATTCACTCTCACACAGCGGTGTATGGGTATAATAGTAAGTCTATGGCTCTGTACATTCACTCTGACACAGCGGTGTATGGGTATAATAGTAAGTCTCTGGCTCTGTACATTCACTCTCACACAGCGGTGTATGGGTATAATAGTAAGTGTATGGCTCTGTACATTCACTCTCACACAGCGGTGTATGGGTATAATAGTAAGTCTATGGCTCTGTACAGTCACTCTCACACAGCGGTGTATGGGTATAATAGTAAGTCTATGGCTCTGTACAGTCACTCTCACACAGCGGTGTATGGGTATAATAGTAAGTCTATGGCTCTGTACAGTCACTCTCACACAGCGGTGTATGGGTATAATAGTAAGTCTCTGGCTCTGTACATTCACTCTCACACAGCGGTGTATGGGTATAATAGTAAGTCTACGGGTCTGTACATTCACTCTGATACAGCGGTGTATGGGTATAATAGTAAGTCTATGGCTCTGTACATTCACTCTGACACAGCGGTGTATGGGTATAATAGTAAGTATGGGTCTGTACATTCACTCTGACACAGCGGTGTATGGGTATAATAGTAAGTCTATGGCTCTGTACATTCACTCTCACACAGCGGTGTATGGGTATAATAATAAGTCTATGGCTCTGTACATTCACTCTCACACAGCGGTGTATGGGTATAATAGTAAGTCTATGGCTCTGTACATTCACTCTCACACAGCGATGTATGGGTATAATAGTAAGTCTATGGCTCTACATTCACTCTCACACAGCAGTGTATGGGTATAATAGTAAGTCTATGGCTCTGTACATTCACTCTCACACAGCAGTGTATGGGTATAATAGTAAGTCTATGGCTCTGTACATTCACTCTCACACAGCGGTGTATGGGTATAATAGTAAGTCTATGGCTCTGTACATTCACTCTCACACAGCGGTGTATGGGTATAATAGTAAGTCTATGGCTCTGTACATTCACTCTGACACAGCGGTGTATGGGTATAATAGTAAGTATGGGTCTGTACATTCACTCTGACACAGCGGTGTATGGGTATAATAGTAAGTCTATGGCTCTGTACAGTCACTCTCACACAGCGGTGTATGGGTATAATAGTAAGTCTATGGCTCTGTACATTCACTCTCACACAGCGGTGTATGGGTATAATAGTAAGTCTATGGCTCTGTACATTCACTCTCACACAGCGGTGTATGGGTATAATAGTAAGTCTATGGCTCTACATTCACTCTCACACAGCAGTGTATGGGTATAATAGTAAGTCTATGGCTCTGTACATTCACTCTCACACAGCGGTGTATGGGTATAATAGTAAGTCTATGGCTCTGTACATTCACTCTCACACAGCGGTGTATGGTTATAATAGTAAGTCTATGGCTCTGTACATTCACTCTGACACAGCGGTGTATGGGTATAATAGTAAGTCTATGGGTCTGTACATTCACTCTGACACAGCGGTGTATGGGTATAATAGTAAGTCTATGGGTCTGTACATTCACTCTCACACAGCGGTGTATGGGTATAATAGTAAGTCTATGGGTCTGTACATTCACTCTGACACAGCGGTGTATGGGTATAATAGTAAGTCTATGGCTCTACATTCACTCTCACACAGCAGTGTATGGGTATAATAGTCAGTCTATGGGTCTGTACATTCACTCTCACACAGCGGTGTATGGGTATAATAGTAAGTCTATGGCTCTGTACATTCACTCTCACACAGCGGTGTATGGGTATAATAGTAAGTCTATGGGTCTGTACATTCACTCTCACACAGCGGTGTATGGGTATAATAGTAAGTATGGGTCTGTACATTCACTCTGACACAGCGGTGTATGGGTATAATAGTAAGTCTATGGCTCTGTACATTCACTCTCACACAGCGGTGTATGGGTATAATAATAAGTCTATGGCTCTGTACATTCACTCTGACACAGCGGTGTATGGGTATAATAGTAAGTCTATGGGTCTGTACATTCACTCTCACACAGCGGTGTATGGGTATAATAGTAAGTCTATGGGTCTGTACATTCACTCTGACACAGCGGTGTATGGGTATAATAGTAAGTCTATGGCTCTGTACATTCACTCTGACACAGCGGTGTATGGGTATAATAGTAAGTCTATGGCTCTGTACATTCACTCTCACACAGCGGTGTATGGGTATAATAGTAAGTCTATGGCCCTGTACATTCACTCTCACACAGCAGTGTATGGGTATAATAGTAAGTCTATGGCTCTGTACATTCACTCTCACACAGCGGTGTATGGGTATAATAGTAAGTCTATGGCTCTGTACATTCACTCTCACACAGCGGTGTATGGGTATAATAGTAAGTCTATGGCTCTGTACATTCACTCTCACACAGCGGTGTATGGGTATAATAGTAAGTCTATGGCTCTGTACATTCACTCTCACACAGCGGTGTATGGGTATAATAGTAAGTCTATGGCTCTGTACATTCACTCTGACACAGCGGTGTATGGGTATAATAGTAAGTCTATGGCTCTGTACATTCACTCTGACACAGCGGTGTATGGGTATAATAGTAAGTCTATGGCTCTGTACATTCACTCTCACACAGCGGTGTATGGGTATAATAGTAAGTCTATGGGTCTGTACATTCACTCTCACACAGCGGTGTATGGGTATAATAGTAAGTCTATGGCTCTGTACATTCACTCTGACACAGCGGTGTATGGGTATAATAGTAAGTCTATGGCTCTGTACATTCACTCTCACACAGCAGTGTATGGGTATAATAGTAAGGTTATGGCTCTGTACATTCACTCTCACACAGCGGTGTATGGGTATAATAGTAAGTCTATGGCTCTGTACATTCACTCTCACACAGCGGTGTATGGGTATAATAGTAAGTCTATGGCTCTGTACATTCACTCTCACACAGCGGTGTATGGGTATAATAGTAAGTCTATGGCTCTGTACATTCACTCTCACACAGCGGTGTATGGGTATAATAGTAAGTCTATGGCTCTGTACATTCACTCTGACACAGCGGTGTATGGGTATAATAGCAAGTCTATGGGTCTGTACATTCACTCTCACACAGCGGTGTATGGGTATAATAGTAAGTCTATGGCTCTGTACATTCACTCTCACACAGCGGTGTATGGGTATAATAGTAAGTCTATGGCTCTGTACATTCACTCTCACACAGCGGTGTATGGGTATAATAGTAAGTCTATGGCTCTGTACATTCACTCTCACACAGCGGTGTATGGGTATAATAGTAAGTCTATGGCTCTGTACATTCACTCTCACACAGCGGTGTATGGGTATAATAGTAAGTCTATGGGTCTGTACATTCACTCTCACACAGCGGTGTATGGGTATAATAGTAAGTCTATGGGTCTGTACATTCACTCTCACACAGCGGTGTATGGGTATAATAGTAAGTCTATGGCTCTACATTCACTCTCACACAGCAGTGTATGGGTATAATAGTAAGTCTATGGCTCTGTACATTCACTCTCACACAGCGGTGTATGGGTATAATAGTAAGTCTATGGCTCTGTACATTCACTCTCACACAGCGGTGTATGGGTATAATAGTAAGTCTATGGCTCTGTACAGTCACTCTCACACAGCGGTGTATGGGTATAATAGTAAGTCTATGGCCCTGTACATTCACTCTCACACAGCGGTGTATGGGTATAATAGTAAGTCTATGGCTCTGTACAGTCACTCTCACACAGCGGTGTATGGGTATAATAGTAAGTCTATGGCTCTGTACAGTCACTCTCACACAGCGGTGTATGGGCACAATAGTAAGTCTACGGGTCTGTGTTGAGCCCGTACACCGCTCTATACGGCAATTACAATAGTTTCTGTGATTTTGCAGGTGAAACAGCTGACACTGCCACTGCAGTTATCAGCCGTACCACCTGGCCGTTCCGTTTGGTCTTACCTGAACTCTGTTACCCACATAAACCTGGCAGTGGCCCTAGTTGAGATGTAGTGGTAATCTAGTAGATATTTTTCTGCTAACCAAAAATTAAAAGGGTTTTCTCAACTTGTTCCTTCAGAAGCGCACTGCTCCTGGCCCATGGCTTCCTGCTTTGCGGTACGCTCCTGAAGATTGACAGCTCGGTCCGGCAGCATGGTCACGCAGCTAGTTGGAAGCAATTGCTCTCCCAATCTGCTATCAGAGGCAGCTTTATCTCTGCAGTATAGGAGAAGCCCAGGGGCACTGATGCTGGTAAGATCTAGGGACCTGGCCAGTGTCAATGTGCCATGAGCAGGCTATAAAGCATAGACCCTGAAAGCAATGCATGCTCCTTACCAAGATGACTGGCAACTAGTGAGACTGCAGGGTGGTCGGTAACCTAGGAAATGAGCGGCATACCATAGAATTAGGAATCCCTCCATTCTTGAGAACAAAGAAGATTTTTAAAAAGCGGTAAATTGCACAGTTTGCAATTTTAACTATATAAAGAACTTGAGACAACCTCTTTAACATAAACTGATAAGATATTAATATAAGTGAAGACTGTCATATGTTGGTGTTGAACTGCAGATGTTTGGACCTAAACATGAATAATATCTGGATGCCTTTGAATATGGATGGATATTTTATTGCATCAAATAGTTGGCGGTTTCATTTGTGACCCAATGGGGAGTGCAGTGTCCTGTATGGTTTGGTGTTACCGGACCTCCAAATCTACAAGGACTTGGTTAGCTGGAAGGCACTCAATGGTGCTGGGTGTTCACGAGACATTTGCATTAGCTTACCTCAACAAGCACAGCATGCAGCATGGAAATAACATGGAAATCACCCTGCCTTAATCTAAGATGCTGCTGTCTGGTGCCAAGTTGGAAAGCAGAATATGGGGATGTATGAATAATACAAAGTGATCTGTAGGGTCACCATAAGACATTTGTTGACCTGTGTAATGAATGAGAACTCATATTTACCTTATATTATTATATGTACAATAAATAGTGACTGGTGAGGGTCTGTTCTCATTATCTAAAGTTATGATCTACAGTTGTATTCACAGTTCTGTTGGCTTCAGAGCTGTAATCTGTCTGCACGGGTGATATGCCAAATAGGGAGTTTAGTTAGTATTTCCAATATAAGATTATTGTACAAAGTGATCCACTGCATTGCAGGAGCTGAGCCAGACTTTTAGGCCACGGTCCCACTATCAGTATTCGGTCAGTATTTTTTCTCAGGAGTGGGAGCCAAAACCAGGTGAGAAACAATCAGAGAAAAGGTATAATAGAAACAAGTCACCAATTCTGCATTTATCACCCACTCCTGGTTTTGGCTCCCACTTCTGAGAAAACATACTGACCGAATACTGATAGGGGGGCTGTGGACTTCGCAAGCTTCTCATCAGACACATCCCTAAGTAATTGCAATGACAAGTAGCAGAACTATGAATTCTGCTCTGGATTCTAACACTAGCTAAAATACATCTGTTGGAAAATGTAGGTTAGATGTGGACGTACACTTGGGTCATGCATGTGGCTGTAAATTAAAGTCAAGCTTGGAGATCACCGTTTAAGTGGTCAAATAAGAATGGCTGAAGTACACAAGCCCCAGGAGAAGACGTCTTGCCCATTACCCCTCCCCTAAGAACAGATAATGGTGGCATCGGTGGTGATGATGTGATAATTCTGGATGGATAGCTGTCAGCCCTGCTTCTAAAACATTGTATATACAATTCATATCACTCAGTGCAAGCATGCCATAGTGAAAATGGGAGTTTTCATTGAATTTACCCATCTTTTGCATATTAACACACTATCTTAAAGGAATTGTCCAGTTTACACTTGTCTATCCCAGAGTGGTAAAATACACACACACACACACACACACACACGAGTGGCACATCCCAGGAGTGCACCAGGAACGCAGTCAGCACTACCTGCCATAGCAATGACTACATGATCTCTGGATTTATAACGACAATGACATCCTAAATGATGGGAAACAGACGAGGAGGACAGATGGAGGCCACAACTCATATGTGCACACATGGGCACAAGCTGCAGGACAAAGATCATTCACCTGTCATTCATATACCCCCATCCTGCCAGAACAGCCCCAGTATACCGAGACTAAGCGCTGCCGGGGCGCAGCCTCCTGTGCATACACCCGTGCACTGCTACAGCACAAAGCAGCCTATTGTCACCCACCTCAAACACCACTTCTTCATCAAACTCCGCAGTCATTGCTGTCCGCCATGCCACACAACGCGGCACTCTGGGAAGCTGAGTCCTCAGCGAGTGATGTCACCAGCGAAGCTGCCTTATTGGAACTACATTTCCCAGGGAGCATCGCGGCTCCTCCGTTTAGGCCGATTAGTGGAGAGTCTGACGCTCTTCAAGGTGGAGAGAGAAGCGAGGGGCGTGAGAGTGGCTATTGTGTGGGCGAGGCACTGAGTAGTCACAAGCAATTGGGCTGCCACTGTATCATGCATTATAATGGCTGCATACAGAGTAGCAGTGCCAGCACAATTACTATTTGGTGCCCAAGTATTGAATGCTATGCTCTGGTCAGCGCATGTTATAAGGGGACCACTGCATGTTTATATAGACCCAGGGGCGGACACAGACTGTAGTGGGCCCCTGTGCAAGAAATTTTTGGGGGCCCCCCCTGCGCTTCATAAGGCAACAAAGTTATGTAAACATAACCCCCCCATGTGCAGCTCTCATCCCCCCCATGTGCAGCTCACCCCCCCGATGCATCTCTCATCCCCCCCGTGCATCTCTCATCCCCCCGTGCATCTCTCATCCCCCCGTGCATCTCTCACCCCCCCATGTGCATCTCTCACCCCCCCCATGTGCATCTCTCACCCCCCATGTGCATCTCTCACCCCCCCATGTGCATCTCTCACCCCCCCATGTGCATCTCTCATCCCCCCCATGTGCATCTCTCATCCCCCCCATGTGCATCTCTCATCCCCCCCACTCTTAGTTAATTAATTGTATTTAAGAAAAATAAAACTTGTTATACTTACCCCCATGCGATCCCTGCAGAATCCTGGCGCTCGTCCACGTCGCTGCCACCAGGCTCTCCTGACGTTCGGCCATGTGACGGCGCCACATACATAGCCAACAGCTTTTGTTTTGGCCAAAAGATTTTTAAAGCCGCCACCATGATAAGGTAGACTCTTCTGGCCGGGCCCTACTCTAACCTATTAAAATTTTCTTAAAATATCCAATACTCTTTTTAGATATATTTTTATTTAGTTTTCTTTAAGGGAATGTGTCATATACATTTTTTTTTAAAATGACCAATAATACCACATACAGGGAATACCGCCACACCATCACCAGACCACATATTACCACAACATAGTGACCGAATAATACCACACAGAAGGGAGAAAAACTGCCACACCATGACCAGACCACATATTACCACCACATTACTAATATTACCACCACATTACTAATATTACCATAAGTGTCATTATACATGGGAGTTCTATACATGGTATGTATAATGTAAGTGTCCAGGTAATCTAGTGATCACCAGTGACATTACACACAGGAGCTCTGTATATAGTGTCAGTGTACAGGTAATACAGTGATCACCAGTGACATTATACACAGGAGCTCTGTATATAGTGTACAGGTAATACAGGGATCACCAGTGACATTATACACAGGAGCTCTGTATATATTGTCAGTGTACAGGTAATACAGTGATCACCAGTGACATTATACACAGGAGCTCTGTATATAGTGTCAGTGTACAGGTAATACAGTGATCACCAGTGACATTATACACAGGAGCTCTGTATATAGTGTACAGGTAATACAGGGATCACCAGTGACATTATACACAGGAGCTCTGTATATAGTGTACAGGTAATACAGGGATCACCAGTGACATTATACACAGGAGCTCTGTATATATTGTCAGTGTACAGGTAATACAGTGATCACCAGTGACATTATACACAGGAGCTCTGTATATAGTGTCAGTGTACAGGTAATACAGTGATCACCAGTGACATTATACACAGGAGCTCTGTATATAGTGTACAGGTAATACAGTGATCACCAGTGACATTATACACAGGAGCCCGGTACATAGTATATAGTGTAAGTGTACATGTAATGCACTGACTCACTGCTGACGTCTCTAGGTGAAGTCCTTCAGCTACGCTTTTCTCCTTCATCCAGCACAGACCGCCATCACGTCTTCCAGCCAGGACTCGTCTCTGCATAAAATAACACAGTTATCTAGAGCACATTCCCCAACTTCTACATTACGCAGCTGAATACAGACGTGCATCCACCATCAATATATGGTTAGTTATTATGCAACCTACCATTCCAAATATAAATTGTAATCCACCACGGTGCCCCCATTAACTGTAAATAGGCACTTAATATATAATTTAATTAGAACCTCTACTCTATACTTCCTGCTCCCCGCATTCATTATTTACATGCACCCCCTGCCCCAATTCATTATATCATGTCCGTGCTCTCCCCACCCCATCGTCATTTATCATTTACTCTCCCCCACCCCACATTCATTATGTGCAGCTCATTATCCCCCTACTCCTAATTCCCCCATGTGCAGCTCATTTTCTCCCAATTCCCCCATGTGCAGCTCTCACCCCCCCATGAGCAGCTCTCACCACCCCCCCATGTGCCCCTCTCTCATCCCCCTCCCCCACATGTGCCCCTCTCTCATCCCCCTCCCCCACATGTGCCCCTCTCTCATCCCCCTCCCCCACATGTGCCCCTCTCTCATCCCCCTCCCCCACATGTGCCCCTCTCTCATCCCCCCCATGTGCATCTCTCACCCCCCCATGTGCATCTCTCATCCCCCCCACATGTGCACATCTCTCATCCCCCTCCCCCACATGTGCACCTTTCTCACCCCCCCATGTGCATCTCTTATCTCCCCCCATGTGCATCTCTTATCTCCCCCCCATGTGCATCTCTTATCCCCCCCCACATGTGCACCTCTCATCCCCCCCACCCCATGTGCATCTTTTATCATCTCCCCCCCCCCACGTGCACCTCTCTCATCCCCCTCCCCCCACATGTGCACCTCTCTCACCCCCCCACCCCATGTGCATCTTTTATCATCCCCCCCCCATGTGCATCTCTTATCACACACACACACACACACACACCTCCCATTCCCCCCACTCCTAGTAAATTGTATTTTGAAAAAAACAAAACTTATACTTACCCCCATGCGATCCCTGCAGAATCCTGGCGCTCGTCCAAATCGCTGACACCAGGTTCTCCTGACTTCCGGCCATGTGACGGCGCCGTCACATGACCGGAAATCAGGGGAATCATGAAGGCGCTGCCGCAGGAGCGCAGCGCAGCGCTGAGATGTCCCGGGCCCGGCGCTTAGCATGGGGCCGGGGGCCCCATGAGGAGAGAGACTCACAAGAGGGGGCCCCCAACGGGGCCCCTACCGGCTGGGCCCCACACTGGAGTCAGGGCAGACATGCCCTGATGGCGGCCCTGCTGGAGGCTGGAGGGGCCCCCACTCCCTCGGGGCCCCCGTTCAATGAACCGGCTGCACGGGCGGTAGTTCCGCCCCTGTATAGACCCCCTAATACTGATGCGGCACCTTCATCCATGACTGTATGCCCATCCTACACACTCACTGGCATATTTACCAAGACTGGGTTTTAATGCCAAAGTAATGCACATGCTGCTTTAAAAGCTGCAAAAGATTTTTTCATTTTGTTATTCAAATAATTTGTAAGTTTTTTTTCCTGATACATTGGGTCTAATTTACAGGTGCATCTCACTAAATTAGAATATCATCAAAAAAGTTTATTTCATTTCGTCAATACAAACAGTGAAACTCATATATTAGATAGAGTCATTACAAACAGAGTGATCTATTTCAAGTGTTTATTTCTGTTAATGTTGATGATTATGGCTTACAGCCAATGAAAACACAAAAGTCATTATCTCAGTAAATTAAAATAATTAACAAAAAAACACCTGCAAAGGCTTCCTAAGTGTTTAAAAAGATCACTTAGTCTGTTTCAGTAGGCTCCACAATCATGGGGAAGACTGCTGACTTGACGGATGTCCAGAAGGCAGTCATTGACACACTCCACAAGGTCCCAGAGTTCCAATTTTCATTTGGAAATCAAGGTCCCAGAGTCTGGAGGGAAGAGTGGAGAGGCCACAATCCAAGCTGCTTAAGGTCTAGTGTGAAGTTTCCACCATCAGTGATGGTTTGGGGAGCCATGTCATCTGCTGGTGTAGGTCCACTGTGTTTTATCAAGACCAAAGTCAGCGCAGCCGTATATCAGGAAACTTTAGAGCATTTCATGCTTCACTCTGCCGACAAGCTTTTTGGAGATGGAAATTTCATTCTCCAGCAGGACTTGGCACCTGTCCACACTGCCAAAAGTACCAATACCTGGTTTAAAAACAACAGTGCTTGATTGGCCAGCAAACTTACCTGACCTTAACCCCATAGAGAATCTATGGTGTATTGTCAAGAGGAAGATGAGAGACACCAGACCCAACAATGCAGACGAGCTGAAGGCTGCTATCAAAGCAACCTGGGCTTCCATAACACCTCAGCAGTGCCACAGGCTGATCTCCTCCATGCCACGCCGCATTGATGCAGTAATTGATGCAAAAGGAGCCCCGACCAAGTATGAGTGCATTTATTGAACATACATTTCAGTAGGACAACATTTCGGATTGAAAACATTTTTCAAGCTGTTGTTATAAAGTATTCTAATTTACTGAGATAATGACTTTTGTGTTTTCATTGGCTGTAATCCATAATCATCAACATTAACAGAAATAAACACTTGAAATAGATCACTCTGATTGTAATGACTCTATATAATATATGAGTTTCACTTTTTGTATTGAAGAACTGAAATAAATTAACTTTTTGATGATATTCTAATTTAGTGAGATGCACCTGTATGTCATATTTATATCCCGATTTTTTTTACACCAGTATCAGGAAAATGTAAAGAAAAAAATAGTTTTTAATGATTTTTTTTGTTGTTTTGGTAAGGCCACGTTCAGTATTTGGTCAGTATTTTACCTCAGTATTTGTAACCAAAATCAGGAGTGGAACAGTCAGAGGAAAAGTATAATAGAAACATCTCACCACTTCTGTATTTATCACCCACTCCTGGTTTTGGCTTATAAATACTGATGTAAAATACTGACCAAATACTGAAGGTGTGAACATGGCCTAAATGTTGCTGGTGAACCAACACCTTAAAGGCCATGTTCACGCTGCAGCAGCTCCTGCATTCTCCCAGCACCCGGTGATCAGTAGGAAGGGAGGAGGAAGTGATGTTTCTGCCTCCTATACTGTACACAGCGGCTCATTCATCACTGTGTATACAGCTATCAGGAAGGCAGAGATGGTAATAAACCATCTCCGTCTTCTCTATAGAGATATCAGGCAGGTCCCTGCTCCTGCATGATCTCTTTGCACCTGCTGATTGTGCAATGACGTTCTAAGACGTTGTGAGGTCCACAAATAGTTAAAGTAGCATACCTCTTAATAAATTCAGTGTATTTTAACTGTGAACCTGGCAGTGAATCAGATCTATTAACGTGGTATGCGCAGCCCCAGAAATTTGTGCCTTTTTAACTGCTTTCAAATCTCAACAAATTTTTTTCTCAGCAAAAGAAGCCTCAGCTATTTTTTTTCTGTGATTATGTATGTGATGTAATGTTTCAAAATACCGATTGCCATTTTCTCCAGTTTCCAGCTCCAGTCATCTTCTGTCCCACAGGACATGGAGTCAGACTATCCAGCTCACCCAGTGGTTTATGTGTTACCAAAAGCCGCTTACCCAATGGTCTATGGAGCCTTGTTCTGAATCTCATAGGCTACATCCACACATCTGTGTGACACGTCTGTGTGTTATCCATTTTTCTCTCAGACAACCACTCTCACCCATATGCTGAGCCATACAGATACCATTTTAAAAATAGATCTGTGAGTCCTATCCATGAGAGTCAGAGCATATCCTATTCTAATCCATTTTGCGGATCAGACTCACCAATTAATGTCTATGTGGATCCTTTTAACACTGGGGTCCATCATCCAGCACTATCATCAATTAATATCTGCTCCATGCATTGTTTAGTGGCTGTCTCTACTACCGAGTAATGTAGTTTATAATGGGAGATAAACTGCAGTATTTGGCAGTGACCACTACAGTGCACATACAGTGGGGAAAATAAGTATTTGATACACTGCCGATTTTGCAAGTTTTCCCACCTACAAAGAATGGAGAGGTCTGTAATTTTTATCGTAGGTTTGTTAGGGTGAATACTTTGGTATGTTCACTGGTTGCCTGCTCCTGGCCTAATGGATATGATCAAGTGCATGCAAGAAAGCATAACATAAGACACACACACAGTCGGATGTAAGCTCTCCTTGATCAGCTATGGCACAGCTCCAAGTGTCTTTATTCAACCCGAACATAGACTTATATAAACTCTGTATGTGGGCTCAGTTAGCGCAGAATATGAATAACCAGATGTATTGATTGGTTAGTCCATGTGGGCGTGGTCCATGAGGTCATCAGGGGGTGTAGTCCATTAGGTCATCAGGGGGCGTATTCCATGATGTCATCAGGGGGCGTGATCCATGAGGTCATCAGGGGGCATGATCCATGAGGTCATCAGGGGGCGTAGTCCATGAGTTCATCAGGGGGGTAGGCCATGAGGTCATCAGGGGGCGTAGGCCATGAGGTCATCAGGGGGCGTAGTCCATGAGGTCATCAAGGTGGGTTGGTCCATGAGGTCATCAAGGTGGGTTGGTCCATGAGGTCATCAAGGGACATGGTCCATGAGGTCATCAAGGTGGGTTAGTCCTTCTATAGAATGCAGCTTCCTCCCAGAACAGAGCATGGCGTGATGAAACAGGAAATGGCAGCCATCTTTTGATCTAAACAACCTTATGTAAGGTGAAATAATACACTTTGTGGGTCTTTTCTCTCAATCTCCTTGAGGTTAATTAAGTATTTGAGCCTTAAGGCTTTGAAACTAAAGGATTACATAGCCCGATGGTATCACAAGGCTTAAGAACTTTTGTACAGGAAAGTGTCACCCTAGTAAGTAGGGATTTACCCTGTGGATCTTGTTTATTTAAGGCAGTGTTTGGTCTATACCCCAATCTTCACCAGTGTTCCACCTGACCGCCCTCCATGAACTACAAATTTGTCCCCATCCATCTCCCGTAACACATATATACTGTTGCCCTCATCTCAGCTGTGCTGGTTGACTCATTGCGGAGGGTGAGGAAACCTATTGAGTATTACACTGTATTACATCACAATAATCGAATTTGAAAGAAGCAACATGTGCTGTGGTGTTATACCAGAACGTGATCACCCCTCTTGCTTGGGTGATTGCGACCTGTTGTGCTCCTACAAATGAGTATAGAATGGCACAACACACAAAGTAAAAGATATGCAACATTATGTAGAAGGTTCTGATGGAGGCATAAACGTGGGAGGCGTGTATCCACGTCGGTCTTCCTTCAAATTTGACTGAAGTAGAAGTGGTCCAGGAGCACTTGGTAGGGACCCTCATATCTCAACTCCAGGGATGTCTTTCTGGTGAACTTCTTTACCAGCACGTAGTCACCAATTTGGAAAGTGTGAGTACCTTCACTGAAATCTGGATCTGGAATGGATGATAAAACTCGTGCATGTGTTACTGACAATTCTTTAGTAAGGGCAATGACATCATTTACAAGAGTATCACTTCCTAAGGCTAGCTGTTGTGGAAAATATTGACCCAACCTTGGAGGCCCCTCAAAAAGAATCTCATATGGTGTAGGTTTAGTGGGACCCCTCGGAGTGTTTCTGACTGAATATAAGGCAATGGATAAAATGTCTGTCCAAGGAAGTTTGACCTCCTGACTGGCTTTCAGTATTTTGTTTTTCAAGGTGCCATTTAGCCTTTCTACTTTACCACTTCTCTGGGGGTGATATGGAGTATGTAAACCTAAATCGGCCCCTACTAATGTCCATAGTTCCTTAGTCAGTGCTGCAATGAATGCGGGTCCTTGGTCACTCTCAATCACCTCTGGGATTGCATATCTGCACACTACCTCAGTCATCAGTCTCTTAACAGTCACTCTGGCAGTTATGTTGGTTACTGGATAGGCTTCAGGCCATCCCGAGAACATGTCAGTCACTACCAGTACATACTCGTACTTCCGTACTTTTGGCATTTGAATATGATCGATTTGAATTCTTTGAAAGGGATAGAGTGGTTTAGCCAAATGTTTGAGTAACTTTCTGAGGCAGTGCTGGATTGCATGTTGCACACACAAAGCAAGACTTGCAATATTTTTGGGTGACAGTAGAAATTCCAGGTGCCATATAAATCTTCCAAATCAAGTCATTCATCTGATTCTTGCCTCTATGGGTGATACCGTGTGCCCATTCTGTCACCGAGGGGTACAGATTACGAGGTAGACAAATCTTTTTGTTCTTCCTCCAGACTCCATCTTCATCCTTTTTAGCTCCTGCTTCTTGCCCTGACTTCTTTTCATCATCCGGTGTCTTGTCTTGAGGTAAATGGTTAAAACTTCATAAGAGAGCTTTGAGGCCCTTCTTCAGTGTCTTGAGACACGTACACCACTGCTTTCTCTTTCCTAAATGAATCCGCAGCATACTTTTTTGCTGTTTTGTCAGAAAAGAAGTTCCCTCTTGCTTCTAGAGAATTCAATCTCCCGTGAGCTTTGATCTGTATCACCGCAACCTCCGAAGGTAGATCTAGAGCGCCCACAAGTTCTTGTATGGCAGCAGCATGGTTTACAGGAGTTCCACTGGATGTGAGGTATCCTCTGACTGCCCAGATAACGCCGAAGTCATGAGCCACTCCGAAAGCATACCTTGAATCCATATAGATGTTGACCACCTTCTTAGCCGCTTCCTGACAGGCCAGTGTCAAAGCCTTACGTTCCGCTTCTTGTGCAGACATGTGTGGGGGTAGAGATCCGGCTGAGACAACCTGGTCATGTGTAACCACGGCATATCCCGTATGGAATCTTTCTGTTTCATCTGCAAATCTGGAACCATCGGTGAAGAAAGTCAGGTCAGCATGTGGGAGCGGGTCTTCAGACACATTTCTCTTGGAGGCAGCTTCTTCCTGCATCTGTTTGAGACAATCAGATCCTCTGAGTGTGTAAAGGCATCTTCATTTAGAGCATCAGTATCATCATTCACATCCTCCCTGGAAAGAGGAAGTAGCGTGGACGGGTTGAGGATGGTGCAGCGGACAAGAGTGACATTATCCGGAATCAAGAGGGAACATTGGAGTCTCATATGACGCTGCAGCGACAGATGTTTAGGTTGAGTTTGGTCAAGAATAGCTTTTATGTCGTGTGGAGCCATTAAGAGAACCGGATGTCCTAAAATGATATCAGAAGTTTTGTCCAGAAGCACATGTGCAGCATGAACAGCTCTGAGGCAAGTCGGGGAAGCTTGAGACATCGAGTCCAGGCGGGCAGAGTAATAGCCGATGGGTCTTGTTCTTCCCCCATGTTTCTGTGCTAGGACTCCGGAAGCATGTCCTGTTACTTCACTGACAAACAAGTAAAAAGGTAGTTCATAATTTGGGATTCCAAGAGCTGGTGCAGACTGTATGGCCTGTTTAAGAGCATAGAAGGCTTCCACGGATTTGGGACGTAGTGGAAAAACTGACTTCTTGAGGTCATCGTACAACGGTTGCATCAGCTTTGAGGCATCTCGAATCCATTGGCGACAATATGTGATAAGTCTTAAGAAAGCTTGTAATTGCTTAGGTCCTTTTGGTAGAGGAACGGTCTCAATAGCTATTTTCCTTTCACCCGTTAGATGTTTCAGGTTTGGAGAGAGACAGTGGCCTAAAAACACAACTTTGGGCTGACACCACTGGATTTTGTTGACGGACACCTTGCTGTTTTGTTGTGCAAGATGAAGGAGAAGACTGAGACTCAGCTCTTCAGCTGTCGCCTGATCCGGACAACATAGTAGGAGGTCATCCACATACTGAAGGACAACTTGATGGTTAGTCTCTCTCCACGGCTGTAAACAAGAAATTACTTGGTGAGTTCTGTGCTCCTTGTGGTATGACCGTCCAGGTGTATTGTGATCCTCTGTAAGTGAAGGCAAACAGATACCAATCTTGTGGATGTAGTGGTACGCTGAAGAAAGCATTGGTCAGATCGATGACAGTGAAACGTTTTGCATCTGATGGTATTTCTGACAACAATGTATGTGCATTGGGCACAATGGGACTTTCTAGTACAGTTGCAGCGTTAACAGCTCGGAGATCTTGAACCATAGGGTACTTCGGGGCTTCTCCCTTTAATGTCCTTTTCGTTACTGGAAACAAGGGCGTATTACAGCGAGAGTTACATTTGACTAGTGCCTCATTTTCCAGGAGAGCCTTGATTTGAGTGCCTAAAGACTCTTCCTGGGCAGATTTGAGTGGATATTGGGGCATCCTAGGGAGTTGAGCTCCAGGTTTAAGAATGACCCGTACCGGAGGTACAGTACAGCAAGACGTCCAATATCTTCAGGGCCAGTAGACCATAGAGTAGATGGGACCTGTGACATCACTTCTGGCGGAACACTTGAGGTGGTGTTAGCAGCTTCGTCCATCATCATGAGCAGAGGTGCTGTTATGATCTGCTACAAGCACTAAGGAAAGACAGGAGATCTGTCCCTACAATAGAACTAAACTGGATCCCTACGATGTAACGGGGAACCTGATCCTGCGATCAGACCAGCTAAAGTCCTCAGCTAGTCTGTAAAAAGACCTATAGATGCAAGGGAGGGATCCCTACAAGAACTAGGGACTGGGATAAAGTTGGACACCTCCTAGCAGAAATTGTAGCAGTAAAAGACAAACACACAACATAGAACATAGAGGTCAGAAGACCTAGCAAAACTAACAGAGAAAGGTAACAGAGCACCAAGCTAGCTCAAGAGTAGTAATTACAATGAAGTCCAGCAAGGCCAGGAGGGCGGAGCCGGATTAAATAGGCAAAAAAGGTCATGTGACCAGCAAACAAGAAAAAAACCAACAGGAGAGTTCTAACAGGTGCGGCTTGAAGTTGACACTCTTCACTTGGATCGAGCGGGTCGGTGAACGTGAGACCATCTGATGAATAGGCGATGGTCGCTCTTAACTTTTGAAGAAGGTCTGCTCCCAGAAGGTTAGTAGGACAAGTGGGGGAAACCACAAGACGCATAAACACATCTTTGTATGGCTTAACCTGTATTTTGCGGGTGAGCTTTCCATCTACTCCCACGCATGTCACAGCTTCAGAGGATATCAGGTCGGAAAAAGGCAGGTCCTGTAATCAGATAAAACTTCTGGCTGCACCGGTGTCCACAAGGAACGGTAAGGGTTTGCCTTGAACGTTGATAGTTATTTTGGCTATTGGACCAGATATAGAAGCCAAAGTAGTGGACACAGGCTTGCCCTTGTCCTATTGGATATTTAGATCCATCAGAGCAGCGGTGTGATTGGTATCTGGATGTATCCGAGCTTGTGGTGGTCGTTCGTAGTATTGAGTATAGAGAGGCAGCAAATGCTTGTAGGGCTACACTTGTTCATTATAATTCCAACAATCTCCCTTGCACAATCATGAATAGGGAACCCGAAGATGCCAACATTAATGGCAGGAATTGTCAGGGTCTCAATCTGCTCACTAATATTCGCATACTCTAAGATACGAGTTATTGCCGCGCGTAGTTGTCGAGCACTGACATCTGGATGAATAGGGTCAAAAATAGGGATTACAGCGTGTATGATCATTCTACAAGGAAGATTGCCAGATTTAGTCACTGCTATGTCCCCAACAGCTATCTGACCACGCGACTCAACAATGATTCGACTGTCAGTTTGAATAGTTGCCCCTCCTGCTTCCACTATAGCTCTAGCCACGCCTCCGTTGTGCTCTAACCGAGGGTTGGCAGCATTAACAATAGCGTCCGTTTCCATTGTCGTTATGTCACCCTTACCCACAACTAACAGGGGTCCCTCAGGAAGTTCCTTTTCAAAAATGGGTTGCCAACATTCCCTCCCCTTCGTGCTTCCTGTGATGTTGGTGTCCCCCCCCAGATTGAGCCCCTCCTTGATTCAGTGGCCACCGTTCCATACAGGTGTGCACTCGGCTGCGAGAGGGGCTGTGAGGTACTGGGAATAGAGTTAGGTAGACTGCCTGAGAGTGCTGTTGTAGCGGAAATTTTGGGAGGAGAAGTCGCTGCTTGAAGTAACTCGTGTGGACATGCGGCTGAGTTGCCAGTGGAAGTGACAGTGGAAAGGGTCGGTGCTGGGGATGATCCAGGTGGGAGAATAGCTGGGCTCACGATGGGAGTGTTAGGTGAAAGGGTCGGTGGCCCACTGGACACCGTTGTGACAGGGAACATGGATAAAGCCTGTTCACTTCCCAAAGGAGTATAGTACTGGCCATTAGTGGTCATTACTGGGTAAAAAGGATCTGGTCTTGTGGTGTGTAGCATTTGCCTTGCATGTTCACCACCGAAAGTCATGTGTATATTTCTGGATTGTGCCTCACTCGATTTAGCCAGATCTATGTCAGTTACATGATGATATGGCTCAGTTTGTATGATCTGAGGCAACGTTCCAAGATGGCCGCCACCGAAGGCAGCACATGTGCCATCCACAAAATGGCTGCCGCCAGAAACAGCACATTTGCCATCCACAAAATGGCTCACGCCAGAAACAGCACATTTGCCATCCACAAAATGGCTGCCGCCAGAAGGCGCACATGTGCCATCCACAAAATGGCTGCCGCCAGAAACAGCACATTTGCCATCCACAAAATGGCTGCCTCCAGAAACAGCACATTTGCCATCCACAAAATGGCTGCCGCCAGAAGGAGCACATGTGCCATCCACAAAATGGCTGCCGCTAGAAGGAGCACATGTGGTATCCACAAAATGGCCACCACCAGAAGCAGCACATGGCAATGTGCCACCATCACCACCATTATACGGCGGTGGCCGCTCACAGGATACATTTTTGTAATACACATAACTCAAAACTCTGTCCTTTTTCCTTTCCTCTTCTACCCAATTTTCTCTATACAAACTTTCAGAGACTCTTTCCCATGCCCTAGCAGTAGACAACAATCCATTATCTTCTAAAGTACCTTTTCTCTCTTTTAAGACAGTCTTCCACTCCAGGGGCTGTAACCTCCCCCCTTCTGGCATTCCACACAACTTCATAAGCTTTTTATATTGTAAAACATGACTTTTCCCTTCACGAGTCGCAACTATTGCACACGGGTCCAACTTGCCATCTGAATTTGGCTTAGTGCCAATACGATAAAACTGCATTAATTTCTCCATCTTTCTCTATATAGACCAAGATAAACACAAAACAAACAATAAGACGGGGGAGGATGACTCAAACCTGAGATTCTAAAGGAAAACTGAGTCTGCAGCACACACTTTCTATCTGTCTCCCTCCTGCCACGTGGTCCCTGTCTGATTTCCGTATAAAAAAAATAAAACACCTCTTATTAATCCAATTACCTGGCCCTGTACCGAGTCACTCACTCTAGGTTACGTGCCGAAACTCAATTTACTAACCAGGCCCCGTACCGAGCCACTCACTCTAGGTTACGTGCTGAATCTCAATTTACTAATCCAATTACCAGGCCCCGTACCGAGTCACTCACTCTAGGCTACGTGCCGAAACTCAATTTACTAGGCCCCGGGCCGAGTCACTCACTCCAGGCTCCGTGCCAGTACCAGGCCGAGTCACTCACTCTAGGCCACGCCGAGTCTCTCACTCCAGGCTAAGTACCCCTACTTTCTCCACTAGAACTGAAAATCGTATCACAGGCGACAAACGTAAACTGTACCACAGACAATATCCTTTACTTCTCCAAACACCGCTCCAAAACCCACTTGCTCCCTTTAAATACCAGTCAATCTCCCCTCAACACGACACATAACAGGCAGCAGGCAACTGAGCATGTGACGGTTCTTCCGCAATTAAAATGGCCAGCAGCGGAGAGACCCTTCTGCCGTTTTACAGATACCTCGAAAACCGGACACAGTCAGGCAATCTGCACAGGATACCCCGAGGAACACAGGAAAATACTACAGATTATAAAAATCAGCAGACTTATCCTGTTTGGGTAAGGAGGTGATCAGTCTCCTGGCTCGGAGTATTCAGTGCGTCCTGCCGTTCCACTCACCGGTCCTAAAGGTGTAAGGCCTCTTCCTCTGCTGGCCCCACGTTGGGCAGCCAAAAATGTTAGGGTGAACACTTTGGTATGTTCACTAGTTGCCTGCTCCTGGCCTAATGGATATGATCAAGTGCATGCAAGAAAGAATAACATCAGACACACACACAGTCGGATGTAAGCTCTCCTTGATCAGCTATGGCACAGCTCCAAGTGTCTTTATTCAACCCGAATATAGACTTATATAAATACTGTATGTGGGCTCGGTTAGCTCAGAATGTGAATAACCAGATGTATTGATTGGTTAGTCCATGTGGGCGTGGTCCATGAGGTCATCAGGGGGCATAGTCCATGAGGTCATCAAGGTGGGTTGGTCCATGAGGTCATCAAGGTGGGTTGGTCCATGAGGTCATCAAGGGGCGTAGTCCATGAGGTCATCAAGGTGGGTTAGTCCTTCTATAGAATGCAGCTTCCTCCCAGAACAGAGCATGGCGTGATGAAACAGGAAATGGCAGCCATCTTTTGATCTAAACAACCTTATGTAAGGTGAAATAATACACTTTGTGGGTCTTTTCTCTCAATCTCCTTGAGTTTAATTAAGTATTTGAACCTATAGCTCTCCTCAACAGGTACACTTCAACTGTGAGAAATAAAATCTTTCAAAAAAAAAAAAAATCCAGAAAATCACATTGTATGATTTTTACATAATTCATTTGCATTTTATTGCATGAAATAAGTATTTGATACAATAGAAAAACAGAACTTAATATTTGGTACAGAAACCTTTGTTAGCAATTACAGAGGTCAGACGTTTCCTGTAGTTCTTGACCAAGTTTGCACACACTGCAGCAGGGATTTTGACCCACTCCTCCATACAGATCTTCTCTAGATCTTTCAGATTTTGGGGCTGTCCCTGGGCAACATTGAGTTTCAGCTCCCTCCAAAGATTTTCTATTGAGTTCAGGTCTGGAGACTGGCTAGGCCACTCCAGGACCTTGAAATGCTTCTTATGGAGTCACTCCTTAGTTGCCCTGGCTGTGTGTTTTAGGTCATTGTCATGCTTGAAGACCCAGCCATGACCCATCTTCAATGCATTTACTGAGGGAAGCGGGTTGTTGGCCAAAATCTTGCGATACGTGACCCTATCCATCCGCCCTTCAATGCGGTGTAGTCGTCTTGTCCCCTTGGCAGAAAAGAAACCCCAAAGTATGATGTTACCTCCACCACATGCTTCACGGTTGGGACGGTGTTCTTGGGGTTGTACTCATCCTTCTTCTTCCTTCAAACACGGCGCGTGGTTTTTATACTAAAAAGTTATATTTTGGTCTCATCTGACCATATGAACTTCTACTATGCCTTCTCTGGATCATCCAGATGGTCATTGGCGAACTTCAAACAAGCCTTGAAATGTGCTGGCGTGAGCAGGGGGACCTTGCGTGCCCTGCAGGATTTAATCCATGACAGCGTAGTGTGTTGCGATAATGTTTGAGACTGTGGTCCCAACTCTCTTCAGGTCATTGACCAGGTTCCCCCGTGTATTTCTGGGCTGATTCCTGACCTTTTTTGGAATCATCCTTACTCCACGAGATGAGATCCTGCACGGAATCCCAGGCCGAGGAAGATTGACAGTCATCTTGTGTTTTTTCCATTTTCTATTGTGCCAACAATTGTTGCCTTCTCACCAAGCTGCTTGCCTATTGTCCTGTACTCCATCCCAGCCTTGTGCAGGTCTACAATTTTATCCCTGGTGTCCTTAGACAGCTCTTTGGTGTTGGCCATGGTGGAGAGGTTGGCGTGTGATTGATTGAGTGTGTGGGCAGGTGTCTTTTATACAGGTAATGAGTTCAAATAGGTGCAATTAATACAAGTAATGTCATGCAAGGTGTGGAAAAGACTAAGTGCAACACAAAGGGAAGAGGGGAAGGGAGCTCATACACTAGGGAAAGGGGGGGGAGTGGAGACCTCCTAGGCTGATCTGATATCACCCTGACTCCCCTATCATCCCTATATTGGTTCCTCCGCGCATCGCCACACAGGAACCTAAGACTTGTATTTCCTTAGCGCTTGGTCCACGATAGGGAAGAGACATGAGCACTAGTCAGTCCCCACTAGAAACTAAAGACAACAAGGGAGACACACACGGGGAAAAGTAACTTAGCTTGAGCCGACTTCACAGAGATTACACCAAATGTCCTCCTAGCACCAGAGAGGAAGTAATAAGACTGCAACAGCTCCAAGCCTTCACAAGGAAACATGTGAATATCACCGGCACCACCCTGCTGCAAACAGAAAAAATGTAAACACCCAGGCCTGGGTGTCAATAAGCAGGAGGGAGGTAGCCTCTGGGTCCTAGAGTGAGACAGATTCAAGAAGGTGTCTGTAATGCCAAACGAAGAGATCTTCTGCAACCAACTGCAGGGGGACTGTCTGTCACATCTGACACACCCATGACAGGTAATGAGTGCAGTGTAGGAGGGCTTCTTAAAGAAAACCTAACAGGTCTGTGAGAGCCAGAATTCTTGCTGCTTGGTAGGTGATCAAATACTTATTTCATACAATAAAATGCAATTTAATTGTTAAAAATCAAAAATGTGATTTTCTTTTTTTTTCTTTTTAGATTCAGTCTCTCACAGTTAAAGTGTACCTACGATAAAAATTACAGACCTTTCTATTCTTTGTAGGTGGGGAAACTTGCAAAATCGGCAGTGGATCAAATAATTATTTTCCCCACTGTAGCTGCAGTGTTTCGCTCTGTACATTTCTTACATTCCTTCGGATGCTCCCAAAGCAGATTTCAGGTGATCGGCAAGGTTGCCAATCTTTTATTGATGACCTATTCTATGGATGAGTCATCAATACTTTAGTGCCGGCCCCCCCTTTCTTTTAGTGGATTTGACATGTTTATCTTTTGTGGACAGTGAGCTACAAAATCAGATGTTTGGGCCCATCTAAGAAGGATTACCACTCTTCAAAATCCCATTCAATTGTCAACATTCTCTATCAGAATTTATTTTAGTAGGGTAGAACTTTTGAGAGAAAAAATTACAAAGGCGTAATCTGGTCAAGAAGGTTTGAGGTTCGGACAAAACTGCCTAAACCCCTTCTTCAGGAAGGCATCTATTTTCACATTGAATGGTTATTTCAGATCAGACTGGATCAAAACTGGTGCATACAGGAAACACTTTAATGCATGAATTCATCAACAGTCTCTGGTTTCTAGTCAGATATATGACCGCATGTATGCATTGACAATACTGGGGAATCATGACAGTGTGCAACGCATGCTGTCATGATTCAGAAGTCTGCAGTCACAAAGAGTCAATATACACTTTGCTCTCAGACCTGGTCAATCCCCTTAATGGCCAAGGATACCGATTTTTAACAATGGTTACTATAAGTTCACAAAAAGTAATAAATCTTCAGTGAAAGAGGACCTCCTTTTAAACTCTTTGCAGACACAATTACCAATATGATAAATAAATTACCTGGATAAATGATAATTTGGGACTAGACCAACAATCAAGTTGCAATCACAGTGATGAGGAGCATTTTCACAAGGTTTCAAAAAACTCTAAGGCCACGGTCCCACTATCAGTATTTGGTCAGTATTCGGTCAGTATTTTTTCTCACAAGTGGGAGCTAAAACCAGGTGAGGAACAATCAGAGAAAAGGTATAATAGAAACAAGTCACCAATTCTGCATTTATCACTCACTCCTGGTTTTGGCTCCCACTTCTGAGAAAAAATACTGACCGAATACTGACCAAATACTGATACTGGGGCCATGGCCTTATACCAATACCCACCTAGATACATGAGTTTTCTGGTGGCTGACAGATAGTGCAGAAACTGATGAAGTGTCCAGATTTCTCTATAACCTTAGCAATAGTTTTTACGTTTGGGATAGGACCTGAGAGTTCATGGTGTTTTTCCGCTGACACCTGTCTAGCCTGATGGCAAGGAAGATGGCTGACTCTAAAGAAGCTAGTGGGGGAATGATGCACTGTCATATCCTTAATAGCATCAGAGAATCCTAAACAGAAATGGTAATCAAGGGTGGGATCTTGGCACAACGATTCTGTTTTCCTCTCTACCACTGTTACTCTGGCTGGTTGTCATAGAGAAGACTAGGCCAGAGAAAAGGGAGTCCCATGAAGACAAAAAGCTTTGGTGGTTTACTGAAAACCAGTCAGGCAAATTAACCATGGGATCATTGTAAGGACTGCAGCTTGAGCCTGGTTAGCTTCCTGTACCTGGCTGGAGATGTTCAGCAAAGTCATAGAGGAGCAGAGACAGACCTTGCATTTGATCAACCATGTCAAGGAGGACACCGATGGGGTAACACAGATCCCACCACTGCCACCAATATGTCACGGATAACAGTGTGGGGGGAAACGCAGATCCCACCGCTGTCACCAATAGTCAGGGGAACGCAACTCAGCTGTCTCCAGTTATCAGGACAATTATGCAATTGACTGACGAGTGATGGGCGAGGCCACAGCTACTTCCACTACTAGACCGGTTATTGGGGAACTCACAGTGAGCGTATGGTATATACAGCTCTCATCCCAACGCATAGAATATATATGTATATACAGTATATACTCTGTATGGTCACTGCCAACTCCACAATAACAAAAACAACTACTAGCTGCCACCACCAATCGTTTATGCAGACTGACTGGACACCCGATACAGGTGGTTTATGACTTCAGGGGTGCAGTCTACAAAGCAATAGGAACAGAACTATTACATTTTATATATTTAATCCAGAAAGGTAGCCAGTGTTTATAAAAGATATACAAAAGATAATACAAAATGGGAACATAATATAAAAGGGATATGTAAGAGTGTTGCTCTAGTGCACATATCACTAAGAGGATGGTTTGGTGCATCCGGGCCCAGGTTTTATGGGCACCCTAAGAGACGGGCAGGTCTGGCTGCCCACATACCTCACCTCTGGGTGTGGTTAAGAGGTTAAAATGGAGTCCGTTGTTTGACAAATGATCTGTGTGTGTAGAGGGAAAAGGTCTCCTGTGTGATATCCAGACTGAGCCAGGGGACTAGATGTTCTCCAGCCTGTGTGACCACAGGACTGGCTAACCAGAGACTTTGTCTAAAGAACTGTTTCTTTGTTTTGCCTGCACTGAAGGCTGTTTATTTTCCCTTTTGCCTGGTGCCTTTATGGAGCAATAAACCGAATTGGACATTTAAATAGAAACGCTTCCTGTTTTGCCTCCCGACGCACCAAATGAGTAGCACCCCCTACAGATAACAAAAAAAAAAAATACTAAACCTGATGTCATGGAAATGGCTCAGAGCTTAGCGGAGGGAGGTACTCCTTAGGAAAACGGACATAACTAAAGCAAGCTGTACCTTCCGGGACTGACAAATGACCAAACTTAATTTCTGCTTTTATTAGATCAAAGTTAGGCAAACATACCTTCCCTGTGTGAGCTCATGTGGGGGCTTTTTGTCTGATGTGCTAGGTCTTTCAGAATTTTATGAGATCCCTAACTTACATCTTTGCCCCTGGAGGTCCCAGGCGGTAGATACTGACGTCATGTTTCTTATCGCGATTTTACCTTCATACCGAGATGAAACTGGACCGTTATTAAGTTGGAGGGGTTAGAATGTCCTTACAGTGATGTGAGTGAATACGTTATGTTCGTCCCTTCACTTTGAAGCCAAAAATATATCTCCCATAAATGTTGGATCGATGCAGACCACAATATTCATCAATGACCATTGGCCTGAAGCGTTTCAGAAACATTCTTTGATCAGAGACAGCTCTTTGGTTTGGAATTGTACTTCCCCGCCTCGGCGTAAACAAATCTCAGACTTGGTGTCTTTTTCCTAGTAAATCTCCCTGCTCTACTTTCCCTGCAGGAGGCCCGTACTTCAATAGGGATGAAAGCATCAGCTCTCTCTCACTTCCTCTTTTTCAATTAGTTTTTTTCTTACCTAGTTCTAATTATTTGCATATGTTCAAGGTGAGGGTGATCTGTCCCTTCGAAAGGTCTTATGGATTTTTATTTTTCTCTATGACAAACCACCACGTGGGATTGATCCATTTTCTATAATGGTAACAGGTTAGGAAAAAGTATGACTCAGATTCTGATTCATCATTGCTGTTTCTCCAGTTTTCTGGATTAAATTGGTCTTTTTTAATTGATTATTATTCAATCCTTATTCTCTATACATTTTATTCTACTTTTAAGTTGTCTTTCTTTTTTAGGTTATTTTTTATTCTTCCTTGTCAACGTTACTTATCCAGATGTTTCAGACAGATTTATGAAATTCAAATTATACCAAATGTTACTTTTTTTTGGTGTATGCCACTCCAGTTCCCCCTGAAGTAAGATTTCTGGAGAGGTTTTCAAATCAGCACCTTTTTTGCAACTTTTTAAAGGATTTGAGACTTGTAGTGATAAAAAGAACCGGTTAAAGGAAAAAAAAGAGCATTTTTGAATTTACGACATATTCATGAACTGCACCATTTTGAAGAATTTGCCGCAAAAAAAACCCCATCAGCAAATACCAAAAGAAAAAAAAAAAAAGTGAATTCAATAAAATGCAAATGACGAATCAGGCCCTGCGTTTGCAGATGGTGGTAGCGCAGGCAGGTAAGAACAAAAGCCTAGTAGGTACCGGGAGGTTAGAAGGGTTAACACCAGGCCAAAACAATATGAACTCAGAAAACAGCATAACAGCACACAGTCCAATATCACAAGGATACCATGCCAGGTTGCAATATACAATAACTGGCACTGCTGTGTAGCCTGGAGGGTTTTAAAGAAAATCTGTCAGAAAATCCCCTGCCTCCAAAACCATTAATATGATTGTGTAGCATCTAAACGTCAAGTGAGTTATTCCCTTTATGACCCCAATGCACTGTTCCAGCAGTGAGAAATCACATTTTAAAGGGAATCTGTCAGCCCATGTGACGTATATAACCTACTAGTATGGGTATACAGGTGATACAATTGTTAATCTAGCCCTGCCAGTATGCCCATATTATTGGTCTTGTTGAGAAATCTTATTTAATTTGTTATGTTAATGATTTCATCCAGGCTCTGGGCCATAAGGTGCCCGGAAGAAATCCCTGCCTCCTCTCTTTATTAGCGTACCATCCCCCTCCCCTGCATGTCACAGTGCCCTGTGCCATGCAGTTGTGTTATCGGAATCCCGCACCTGCGCCCTGAAGTCCTTCCGCATTCCGTATCTTTTCCTCCCTTCTATGGGCAGTGTATTCAGGGATCTTCTGCGCAGGCGAGTCACTGTGACTGGTGCTCCAGTGACCACAACTATAAGGTGCTCTCCCCACTTCCTCCCTCCTTGCATAGTCAGCCATGTGTATGTGTATATATTGTAATGCAGCGGTAAAGAAGCAGTGACACAGGTTAGTCCAACTTAAAAGTCTTTATTTTGGCAACTCACAACAAAAAGACAAACGTAATAATCCGTCTCACAGTCCATAATACTCCGTTGCCATGGGCGACTGCACCACTGGATCACTCGAGGGTGCATCAGTAGCTTTGCTTTCCCTGGTCTGAGTTCAGTCTCACACATACCGGTCTTCGGGTACGTGCAAACGATCAGTAATGGCTGCGGATTGCACTTGCGTTGCGTGCAATCCGCAGCGCCAGATGTTACAGCATAGTGGATGGGATTTCAAGAAATCCCATTCTCACTATGCGTCTCCGTGCACCTGCGGCTCACCCACGGACATGCAGTCCGTCTTCCCAGACCATAGCATGTCAATTTCACTTGCGGAGACACTAGTCTCCGCAAGAGAAATTCTATCAGTGCAATGTGTAGGATGCTGTGAATCCACATGGTTCAATGAACACATGCGGATTCACCTGCGTGCAGCGCTTTGGACGCAGCATAAAGTATACGGTGTTCAAACCACTGACAGTACGCATAATGTGCACATACTCTTACACAGAGCTCCTGCTCTGAAATAAGCAAACAAAACACTGACACACCCAAACTTCAACTCAAAGTTTAAATGTGAATTGTGGACATGGGCCACTCGCAAAACCCGGAGTGGAGGGAGAGGTCCGTCCCACTACCAATCCTATAGACCTCTCGAAAAATAAAAGCCCATGTCAGGTTTTCTTAAATCTGACTTGGTCAAATAACTAACACTTTTATTTTGTACTGCAACCACAGCTGTGTGTGATTACAATACACTCCAGCGGGTTCAATATGCTTCTATGTGTATCCTGAGGGTGTGTGCAGACGATCCGGAGCCGCTGTGGACTTATGCAGCGTCAAACCTGCAGCGTCCAGATGCTACAGCATAGTGGATGAGATCTCTAGAAATCACATGCCACTATGAGTAACTGGGCAGCTGTGTATCATCTGTGCAAACTGACATGCTGTGCGTCTTTCCAGATCGCAGCATGTCAATTTCTCCTGCGGGTCCACATGCGGGCTTTCCCCATAGACCTAACTTCTATGAGGAAAGTCCGCGTGTGAAAAAAAAGGTTAAAAGGTTACAATGGGCTAAGGAAAAGCAATCGTGTACTGTGGATGACTGGATGAAAGTCATATTCAGTGATGAATCGCGAATCTGCATTGGGCAAGGTGATGATGCTGGAACTTTTGTTTGGTGCCGTTCCAATGAGATTTATAAAGATGACTGCATGAAGAGAACATGCAAATTTCTACAGTCATTAATGATATGGGGCTGCATGTCAGGAAAAGGCACTGGGGAGATGGCTGTCATTACATCTTCAATAAATGCCCAAGTTTACATTGATATTTTGGACAGTTTACTTATCCCATCAATTGAAAGGATGTTTGGGGATGATGACATCATTTTTCAAGATGATAATGCATCCTGCCATAGAGCAAAAGCTGTGAAAACATTCCTTGAAAGAAGACACATAAGGTCAATGTAATGGCCTGCAAATAGTCCGGATCTCAATCCAATTGAAAATCTTTGGTGGAAGCTGAAGAAAATGGTTCATGACAAGGCTCCAACCTGCAAAGCTGATCTGGCAACAGCAGAGAAAGTTGGAGCCAGATTGATGAAGAGTACTGTTTGTCACTCATTAAGTCCTTGCCTCAGAGACTGCAAGCTGTTATTAAAGGCAGAGGTGGTGCAACAAAATACTAGTGATGTATTGGATTGTTCTTTTGTGTGTTTATTTTTCATGATTCCATAATTTTTTCCTCAGAATTGAGTGATTCCATAATTTTTTCCCTCTGCTTGGTCTGAAAAACATTACCCTGAGTACCACATTTTTAATCTTGATTTCTTTTAGTGTTTCTTAAAGCCCTAAAGTTGCCATTTGAAATGACTTTAGTTTTGTGCCAAGTCTGTGATCTGCTTTTTTTCAACAACATTAAACAACTGAATGAACATCCTCCGAGCCCAGTGATTCCATAATTTTTGCCTGGGGTTGTAGAAGCAGAATCATTAACATACACACAATAAATGAATGGAAAATACATGTATGCATGTCCTCTATTTCAGATGTTTTTTTCTATTTTTTTAACCCATAAGAAACAAAGACCACAGACCTGATGCAGCTCCATGATTAAGACCTGTTTGGGTCGAAACATGTTGGTTTCTATGCCTTGTTTGCAATCATGAGTGTATCCAAACTGTTTGACCTTATTACCTGTTTTGAATATGAAGAAATAAACGGATGTTTTAAGAAACCTTGGATTTCCTGGGATCATTCGCCCAAAAAAGTGCTGGATGCTTATTATTTTATGTAATGAATTTGGCGCATCTTCTCAGTGGCATGCGCTACAACTTAGGCCGGTTTCACACGTCTGGATATTTCCGGTACCGGAGATATCCGTGTCCGTGTGCACCTGTGTGGCATACGTGTGCCGCATCAGGATCACAAGTATCAGCGCCTGGGAATCAGTGTACAATTAGCGCTGTTCCCAAGCGCCAGGTGCAGAATGCTGCCCTCATCATTGTCCCCTGTTCTCGCTGTGATCAGTGAGATCAAGGGACAATGTCTGCTTCCGCAGTGTCCAACAGTAAAAATAAGAATAAAGTAATAAAATCCTTATACTCACCTGTCCGGAGATGTCCCCAGCTGTAATCCTCCGACCGCTGACGCCGGGGAGAATCAGCCGCTCCAGCGAGCGGGTCGTGGAGCTGCGCTGATCTCAGGAGCTTCGCTCGCTAGAGCGGCTCATTCTCCCCGGTGTCAGCGTTCACATGGTTTACAGCGGGAGACATCTCCGGACAGATGAGTATATTTTATTCTTATTTTTATAGTTGGACACTGCAGGAGCAGACTACTATTCCCAACATTTTCCTTTGCTCGTGCTGATTACAACGCTAGCAAGGGACAATGATGAGAGCAGCGTTCAGCACCCAGCGCTTGGGAACAGCGCTAACCGTACACTGAGTTCCAGCGGCCGGTACGTGTCACACTGATGACATCCGTGTCACGCGTTCAGCGTGAGACATTTTGCGGACCATGCATTGTGTAAAAAACGGACATTTCAGCTTGTGGAGCACACGGTCCGTGGAAACACATTGACATGCGCAGACCCAGAGATTTGAATGGGTCTGCATGTGTCAGTGTCTCCGGTACGTGTGGAAATTGTGACCACAAGTACTGGAAAAATTAACATGTGAAAGAGCCATTATGATGAATTTATTGGGCAGTCTTATCCACTTCCCACCCAGCTCCAACTTCACCAACTTTGGCTGAGTTGACCAAAACCATTGGGAACCTGCCAAGACACATTTTGTTTGCAAACATTTTGTGACATTTGAACGTGTTATACTCCAATAGTCAGGAGAAAACACCTTCATGAATCGAGTCCTTAGTAGTGTTCGAGCGTGTTCCATTAACCCCTTCGGCGAGCACACTTGGGTGCTTGCCGACTATTTTGGCGTTCTCAGCATTTCTTTTAATGTTGCTGTGCCTGCAAGTGTCACAGCTGTTTGACAGCTGTGACACATGCAGCGATTGCCTGTTATATTTTCGTTTGCCATTGTGGGCAGGGTTTAGGGCTTCAAGATGTCGCCTGATACATGATTTGAAAAAATAAAACACCTATTTTGTCTTTGAGCAAAAATAGCGTATCAAGGGAGAAACTGATTGTAACATACCTGGCGGCGTCCTTGCATAGTGGTCCATCTCCCACTGTGCAAGAGCGCGCACTTGATCTCCAGTCCAGTCTGCTAGTCTGGCTTCCCTCCATGCTGTCTGCTTGCCTCTGTTTCTGCTGCTTAAGGGCGGCGCCCGATCACTTCCTGCTTCTTGTAGCTGCTGCAGGCACACCCCTTGTGCGTCCTCAGCCTATTGCTGTCACCTGGTATTTAACCCAGCTCCTCCCTGGAATCCATGCCTGAGCATTGTGTTGTCAGTTGGCTTCCTGTCACTGATGTGCCAGGTCCTGTCTATGCTTCCTGCCTTGCGGTATCAGTTCCCGTGTCTGAACTATCTTCTAGCCTGTTGTTTTCTGCCTATCCTGGAGGCTGTATTTCCAGGCCAGTGTGAACACGCTCCTAGCCTGTTCTTTCCGCCTTCTAGGGGCCGTATACCTAGACCCGTTCCTGTATCTTGCCTGTTCCTGTCTGAACACGCTCCTAGCTTTTTCGTTCCGCCTTCTAGGGGCCGCATACCTAGACCCGCTCCTGTATCTTGCTGCTGTGTCTGTTCTTGTCTGATTACTCTCCTAGCCTGTTACCTGTTTTTCTCTATGTCCGTACCTTCCCTTTTCCTGCAGAATCTGATCCCGTACCTAACTCCTACTCGCCCCTGTACTCCCGTTTGTGAGTTTAGAGTCCACTTGCTACTTCATTGCAAGTATCCTGTGTGTACCTGGTTCTGCCTTTCCCTTCCAGTCTGTTCCGTGTGAACAGAGCCCTGTCCCCTCTGCTCTACCTTGCTCACCGCTCCGGCAGTTCTTGCCTGCTCTGACCCTTTGCTCGCTGCTCCGGCAGTCTCGCTCTGCTCTGACCCTTTGCTCGCTGCTCCGGCAGTCTCGCTCTGCTCTGACCCTTTGCTCGCTGCTCCGGCAGTCTCGCTCTGCTCTGACCCTTTGCTCGCTGCTCCGGCAGTCTCGCTCTGCTCTGACTCTTTGCTCGCTGCTCCGGCAGTCTCGCTCTGCTCTGACTCTTTGCTCGCTGCTCCGGCAGTCTCGCTCTGCTCTGACCCTTTGCTCGCTGCTTAGGCGGCCTTGTCCTGCTCTTCTCTCACTCACCGCTCCAGGCGGTGTCGTTTTGTTCTGCTCTTGCTCGCCGCTCTGGGCGGCCTCACTCTGCTGTTTGTCCACCGCATCTGCGGTTCTGTTCCTGAGTCTCAGTCTGTACTGGGTCCTATCCACTCGGTCCTCCAACCTGTTGTACCTGCCAGTACCTCCCTGCCTGCATACCAGTCGTGCTTACCAGCATCCGCCAGTCTGCATACCAGCCGTGTCTGCCTATACCCAGCAGTCTGTGTGGCAGCCTAACCTGCCTGTTCCTGTATTCCCCTGTATGGGTCAACAGCCGTGTCCGGGGTATGTCCGGGAGTAGCATCTGGTCCCTCTGCTCGGTTCCTCCTTGGTGCACTAGCGTCGTATGCCGTCGTGCGACCCTGGTCGGATCGGGTGGATACTTAGTTACGCCCCTCCAGGTATTCACTCTCCGGCACGGTCCAGTGGAATCACTACATATACACGCACACGGCACTCAGCCCGGGCGTGTGCATTACACTGATTAATTTGAAACAAAAAACCTCAGCGAATATCACAAGTAAAAAAAAAGAAAAACAATTAAAAAAACCCGCAAATGATCAATTGGGCCCTAAATATTTGTCTTTGTCAGTTTCGTAAAATGTAGCAAGATTAGCGCCAAAATATCCGTCATACATAAAATCAATAAAGTGAAGACTGGAGACATTTAAGCAGGAAAAAATTTGACTTTTTAAAAAGTTTCAAATGATCAATCAGCCAAAAGAATCTGTAAAGCCCTAACCACGGCCACAATGGTGAACATAATAAAAAAGATAGGGAGGCACAGGCCGCAGGGCGCACGAGAGAGGCACAGGCCGCACGAGAGGGGCACAGGCCGCACGAGAGGGGCACAGGCTGGAGGGAGGCACAGGCTGGAGGGGGCACGCGGGAGAGGGGCACAGGCTCGAGAGAGGCACAGGCTGCAGGGGGCACCAGGGAGGCACAGGCTCGAGAGAGGCACAGGCTGCAGGGGGCACCAGGGAGGCACAGGCTCGAGAGAGGCACAGGCTGCAGGGGGCACCAGGGAGGCACAGGCTGGAGAGAGGCACAGGCTGGAGAGAGGCACAGGTTGCAGGGGGCACCAGGGAGGCACAGGCTCGAGAGAGGCACAGGCTGCAGGGGGCACCAGGGAGGCACAGGCTGGAGAGAGGCACAGGCTGGAGAGAGGCACAGGCTGGAGAGAGGCACAGGCTGCAGGGGGCACCAGGGAGGCACAGGCTGGAGAGAGGCACAGGCTGCAGGGGGCACCAGGGAGGCACAGGCTGGAGAGAGGCACAGGCTGCAGGGGGCACGAGGGAGGCACAGGCTGGAGAGAGGCACAGGCTGGAGGGGGCACCAGGGAGGCACAGGCGGTAGAGAGGCACAGGCTGGAGAGAGGCACAGGCTGCAGGGGGCACCAGGGAGGCACAGGCGGTAGAGAGGCACAGGCTGGAGAGAGGCACAGGCTGCAGGGGGCACCAGGGAGGCACAGGCGGTAGAGAGGCACAGGCTGGAGAGAGGCACAGGCGGTAGAGAGGCACAGGCTGCAGGGGGCACGAGGGAGGTAGATGCCCCTAGTACTGGAGTAGCACAAGATCCGTAGTCTTCATGTATAATTCAGTCCATCCACACATGCGCGGTCGGCCGTAGGGCTGTGACGTCACTCAGACACTCCCCTCCTCCTCCCTCTTTACCATATTGGGAAGAGGCATCTCCCAGCTCCGCCAGGCGACCCCGACTCCGGACACGGCGGAGTTCATCCCGGAGCAGCCAGAGGAGCAGAGCGCCGACTGCCCGGTAGTATGGATTAGGAGGGACGCTCCATGGGAGAACATGAGTTCTGGTGAGTGCTGGGCAGAGTTGGACGGTGCAGGAATCCCAGCTGTGCCCGGACTGCCGGCTACCTCCATCATTACAGAGGAGGTCGCCACACACGAGACAAGAACTTTATCTCTTCTGAGGAGTTCTAAAACTGCAGACATTAGTTTTCCCCATTCCTTTAATAGCAGTTTGCTGTGAGTGACCAGAACCCTTCTGCTCCGCGGCTGAGCCCAGTACATATTCTCACCCCCACTCACAGCTGAGATGGCATGTGACATCGGTCCAGGCTGAGCCGGGGCAGTGGGCGCACTAGTAGCAAGAGGGATAGTCCGAATGTCTGTGCTTACTGACAGCAAGCAGAGATGCTGGTGGACTGGAAAATATACAATACAGTGCTAAATTATATATATAAATATTATTAATTGTGCAAGGGGGTGTCCGCCCCACTCTATGACGTCCATGTTCCCCAAGGGATTTGTGAAGGGGTTGTCCTGATGTGACAGCAGCTCAATGCATTGAATGGAATTTAATCTCAACTAATAATAAATATTAGCATCAGTCATTGTGCCCTTTCTTCTTAAAGGGCTATTCCCATTGATTACATTTGAGGTATAGTGGATGCTGGTCTCATCTACCTTGAGAATCAGACCCCTTCACACTGTCTGTGGAGAGGTTCTCAGACTTCCTATACAAATGAATGGCAATTGTGACAGCAGCATGAGCTGGGCCCCTGTTCTTGGGATTGATGCACCAACTATATATTTGTGGTATATCAGGATATGCCATAAATGCACATGATAGGAACAATCAGTCATAGTGATTGCTATATTTTTTGCTTATCTTTCTGACTCTTCTGATTGGCAGGTCTTTATAATTCTGGTTGGTTGGGTTGTACCTTGTAGCGCTGGTATATACCCTTCCAGTAGATATATGGATGGAATCTAGCTATTTTTAGATTGGCATTGTGTCTGGTGATCGTGAACAAACAATATATTGGGCCTGATTCATTATTGCATTTGTGCCTGCTTTTTTTTTTTGTTCCAAATCCATCTTTCCATTTGTGCCTTTCTTAAGTCTATTTTATGTTTTTGCCTTTCTTTTTTTAAGTTTGCTATTGTGGTTTAGGGTTTCCAGATGATCATGTGGTCACCTGATTTATCATTTGGAACGTTTCAAAAAGTCGCAAAGTTTATTGCAAATGTTGTCAAGTTTCATCCTCCTGAGTGATTCTGTGTACACCAGCAATTTTTGCAACGTTTTTTCGATACGTAGTAAATACGTATAGATAAGGACCACAGGAGGTCACTGTAAGCATAACTACATTATGGGATATATGCCGTTAAAGTGTCAATTACCTACAAACAAAAAAGGCACTACTAAAATATATATATATATATATATATATATATATATATATATATATATATATATATATATATATATATATATATATTATATATTAGTGGCAATACAATTGTCATTTGTACGGAATTGAGATTTTCCAAAATGTGCTACTTATCGCAGTAAAAAGTCGCAAATTATGGTTCAAGACAGAAAAAACACCATTTTTTACTTTGTGCAATATTCATGAATCGCATGTGCCATGTTGATGAATTTGGCACAAAAACGTCTGTGGATACCAGAAGTCAAAAAAAGGAAAGTGACCTTTAAAACTCCTCCCAAATGCTGAATCCGGGCCATAGTGTTTTGCCTGGTCCCAAGAGGTGCCATTGTTTTACCATGTGAGTTGTCATGTTTCTGGATTGGACATATTGGAAATCAGTGTGTCACATTACAGGCAATCCAGCGTCTTCAGGAAGGAAATGTTTAGAATGACTGTCTGTCTGTATCATGGATCTAGGGGTCACACTTTGAAGAGGTGAAGTGCTTCCCCTTGTGCAGGCTTATGCTCCACTAACAGGATGTTTATTATACATATTCCAGGCTGTCGTTTGCTGGTTCCAGCTTCCGTCATTTCCACATGTTCCTGCAAAACATTGGGAAAAAAAAAAGTGCTGCGCTTACTGTACATCGGTATAGCAGATGGCTGAGAACTCGGCATTGCGACATGAGCACTACTGTAAACTGAATTCCACTATAGTATATACAGGGCTTTCTGTAGCGTAAGGGGGATGTCTCCTCGGTAAATGGTTATACATGGACAGACCAGTGGCCCAGCGCTGTAGATCACAAATGGAGGCAAAGAGGCTTTCACACTTTAACCATTTGTTTACTGACTTTATGGCAGTAGGACAAGTCATGCATGGATAGGGCACGTGAAATGGACATACTCATTTTTTATTTAAAAAAAAAACCAAAACATTGTCTTAAGTGGTTATAATGGAGACATGCAAAACCACTTATAAAAGTCACAGGCAGAAACTTCCATTTGTATTCAAGTAGCCAAAAAAGGAAATAAGAGATTTTGGTTTGAAGACTGATGTTTGTTCCAGGGATTGTTCACAAACACACTGACAATGAAGTCTGCCTGGGAATTGAGCACATCAACCATAATTAAAGGGAATCTGCCTGATGTTACCACCTAATCTGAGAGCATCATGATGTAGAGCTAAGGTTCCTGATTCCAGTGATGTGTCACTTACTGGGCTTCATGCTGTGATCACTGTTTTATTAGCAGGCTATGGTCACTAGAGGGCCAGTATACCTGCTGCCATGTCGTCTTTCATATTTATGCGCTCTGTATAACCCCCTCCCCCACCACTGATTGGCAGCTTTCTGCCTATGCACAGTGTACACAGTGGTGTGAACAGGATTATACAGAGCTCAGCATTTAGAGAACTGGTAGATCTGTAGCAGATAAAACAGGGCTTTTATCAAAACTGCAGCACAGTAAGTGATACATTCCTGGAATCGGGGTCTCAGTCCCTACATTATGCTGCTCTCTGATAAATTAGCAAAAACCTGGTAAAAAAAAAACTCCATTTAAGCATTTCTGGGAGCTGTAATTGGATCTTAGGAATTTTTTTTTCTTCTTTATCAGTTTGCATAGGATAACAGAGTGGCTTATTGTGTACAAGTAAATGGAAAGTCAAAGCAACATTTAACAGCTAGAAAGCAGACTCCTCTTCTGCTCCCTTTTGGGAATGAAGTGGAAAGTAACACTTATTTCTTTTCTAACGACAACTCTGCTCTGGCAACATTTGAAAAGTCCTGGAAAACCCCTCTAAGCTTATTTACCCTGGCTGGTTGTCACGATTTGCTGGTTTCTGAGCAGTCATCGTAATGACTATTTAGTGTAAGGTCTCATTTAGATGTCAGTATTTTTCATGTATGCAAAGAAAAAAATGGTACGAGTGTCATCAGTGTTTTTCACATATGAATAAACAAATTACAAAGCTTCTCCTCTCGTTTGCAATGTTAAACACCATGGTGTGACATCTGTGTGCTGTCCGTGTTTTTCATGGACTCATAGACTTGTATTGGCACTTTTCATCTATGATGCCTGAAAAAAATGGTTTCTCAGGGAGTTTTGCACACAGAAAAACGCCGACCTGGGAATAGCACCATTGATTATATTGGGGACGTGTTGTATCTGTAGAAAACACCGATAGAATTCATATGTGCAACACGGACGTCTGAATGAGGCCTTCACATGCAGAGGTCTCACTGCAGCTGAAAGCCGTGAACTGATGGCGCTGCTGAGCTGGTTGTCAGTCACTGCTGGCACACTACAGGTGCATCTCACTAAATTAGAATATCATCAAAAAGTTACATTTATTTCAGTTCTTCAATACAAAAAGTGAAACTCATATATTATATAGAGTCATTACAAACAGTGATCTATTTTAAGTGTATTTCTGTTAATGATGATGACTATGGCTTACAGCCAATGAAAACACAAAAGTCATTATCTCAGTAAATTAGAATACTTTATAACAACTGCTTGAGGCTGCGTGCCTACTATGCGTTTTTGCTGCGGAATTTCCGCAGCGTAAACGCTTGCAAAACGCTTGGTAATCCGTGCCCCATGATCCCCAATGAAAATCTGCATGTTCTGTGCCCATGCTGCGGAATTTTCCGTAGCGAATTTTCCTTGCGGAAAAATCTGCAGCATGTCCATTATTTGTACGTTTTCTGCATGCGGATTTGAGGTCCCAATGCATTTGAAAAACGCAAGTCAAATCCACATGCAAAAAACGCGTCAAAAACGCGTGTAAAATCCGCAATCGTTTTTACTGCCAAGAACATGCAGAAATGCTGCAGAAATTTTCTGCTTCAATTCTGCATCATGGGCACCTAACCTGAAAAAATGTTTTTAAGATCCGAAATGTTGGCCTACTGAAATGTATGTTCAGTGTCTGCACACAATACTTGGTCGGGGCTCCTTTTGCAGCAATTACTGCATTAATGCAGCGTGGAATGGAGGCGATCAGCCTGTGGCACTGCTGAGGTGTTATGGAAGCCCAGGTTGCTTTGATAGCAGCCTTCATCTCGTCTGCATTGTTGGGTCTGGTGTCTCTCATCTTCCTCTTGATAATACCCTATAGATTGTCTATGGGGTTAAGGTCTGGCGAGTTTGCTGGCCAATCAAGCACAGTAATACTGTTGTTTTTAAACCAGGTATTGGTACTTTTGGCAGTGTGGACAGGTGCCAAGTCCTGCTGGAGAATGAAATTTCCATTTCCAAAAAGCTTGTCAGCAGAGGGAAGCATGAAGTACTGTAAAATGTCCTGGTAGACGGCTGCACTGGCTTTGGTCTTGATAAAACACAGTGGACCAACACCAGCAGATGACATGGCTCCCCAAACCATCACTGATTGTGGAAACTTCACACTAGACCTCAAGCAGCTTGGATTGTGGCCTCTCTACTCTTCCTCCAGAGTCTGGGACCTTGATTTCCAAATGAAAATTGGAACTCTGGGACCTTGTGGAGTGTGTCAATGACTGCATTCTGGACATCTGTCAAGTCAGCAGTCTTCCCCGCAATTGTGGAACCTACTGAAACAGACTAAGAGACCTTTTTAAATGCTTAGGAAGCCTTTGCAGGTGATTTTTGTTAATTCTTGTAATTTCCTGAGATGACTTTTGTGTTTTCATTGACTATAAGCCATAATCATCAACATTAACAGAAATAAACATTTGAAATGGATCACTCTGTTTGTAATGACTCTATATATGAGTTTCACTTTTTGTATTGAAGAACTGAAATAAATTAACTTTTTGATGATATTCTAATTTAGTGAGATGCACCTGTATGTACTGAGCGGTGACTGAAAGCCCAAGACTGCTGGCAGGAATAAAGCTCATTTCCTCCTGGCAGTGCGGCAGCCGCATGGTTTCAGAACGCTATTAACCTGCAGGTTAATGGTGTTTTTTCATGACCGGTTCTCTTTAAAAAGTCATCTGGTGTAACACTGTGACCTTGTGCCTGCAAGTAGATGACAGTATGCCATTTGTGCCCTGTCTAAACATGGGTGACATCCCTAATAGTTACAATGACACTCTTAGTACAATACCGCTTCTTGTTCTCTGTTCCTCATTAATATAAACAGATAAAAAATTAGGATTACAGACATCGCTCATGACATGTATGGGAGTGCAGATTTTTACTAAAATAAACAATTCAGCATGTTTTCTTCTAAAGCTAGCCATGCACATTAGATGGCTTTTGGCTAATCGTTTGGCCTACAGCCATCTTAGCCAACTCGCCTCACGGGAGCACTAGTTCAGCCCAGTGCTCCTGTGTTCTCTATGAGAAAACCGCTGGCTGACATAGCCAGCATCTTATCTCGGGAGTCCGAAATTGGACATGCTCCTATAAAGATGAGACTATCACCTGAATCCATCAATATCGTCGGATTCAGATGACTTAATCTAATGTGTATGGGGACCTTAACTCTGCAGTGTGTTATTCCGCCAGTAAATACAGTATATTTGGTTACCATTTGACTTGTATACTCTTACCTGTACACAGTCTGATACTGTCCATCAGTGCTGACATATATTATTTATCGTTCACCTAATGATACACGGCAGTCCTGTGGTTGTTTCATCAGATGAATTCCTGGTCTTGTAGTTCATGGAAGTACTAGTCATCCTTCTATTGTCTGTATACCTGATAGGGCGTATGACTAGATGTTGTCTTAGTGATACAACTCCATTTAATGTGACTTGGTAAGACCAGATTACAGCCACTAAACAACCCTGCTCACATAAAGTAAACTTCAGCGGTAGATGAATGGCTAGAAGGCCATATTTTACATTTTTATAGTGTACATTCACTGTAACAATAAAAATGCATTTGTTTTATTTTTTTTAATAGCTTGCAAATCTAAACATTTATGTATGCCTCATTTTCCATTTGAAATTTGGGCTTATCTTTGTATGATTTTATTCAGCTTCCTATGACCTACATTCCCATGTAGATGGCTTAGAAGGGTTGATCCTATGGACAGATTGTCATTAACAACTATGAAGGTTGATATTTGTTTAATGAAATGATTAGTGAATTTGATCCACCAGGTAAGATTTGCACTAAGAGAAACAAGGTTTAGGGTCTATAGATTGCAGGTAGCTCTATGTGCATGTGATAACTATTTGCTGCAGACATTTCTGCATAAGAAAACGTGACACACGTAAACCCATTCAAAACTATGGCCTGTGCACATGTCAGTGTGTTTCCACGGACCATGTGTCCGTGTGCTCCACACGCTGACATGTCCATTTTTTTTGCGGATGCACGGTTCACAAAATGTCTCATGCTGAACACACACAGATGTCATCAGTGTGTCACGTCCCGGGCCTGGGAATCAGTGTACAGTTAGTGCTTTTTCCAAGCGCCGGGTGCTGAATGCTGCCCTCATCATTATCCGTTGCTCGTGCTGTGATTAGCACAAGCAAGGGACAATGTTGGGAGTAGTAGTCTGTGCCCGCAGTGTCCCTGTGTAAAAATGAGAATAAAATAATAAAATCCTTATACTCACCTGTCCAGAGAGGTCCCCCGTTGTAATCCACTGACGCCGAGGAGCTGGGGAGAATGAGCCACTCCAGCAATCGGGCCCTGCTGAGCTGAGCTCAGGAGTGGTGTCCTGTCACTTAGTGAGCTCCACTGGGCAGTGCTGGAGCGGCGCATTTTCCCCAGCTCCTCGGCATCAGCGGTCAGAGAATTACAGCAGGGACGGACAGGTGAGTATATGGATTTTATTCTCATTTTTACACAGGGACACTGCGAGAGCAGACACTACTACTCCCAACATTGTCTCTTGCTGATCACAGTGCGAGCAAGGAACAATGATGAGGGCAGTGTTCAGCACCCGGCGTTTGGGACCAGCGCTAAGGGTATGTGCAGACTATCCGGAGCCGGCTGCGGAGAAGCTGCCTCCGGCTTCCGCTCACTATGCAAATGAGCGCCACCCTTTTTTTTTTTTTTTTTTATACCTCACATGCAGACTTTCCCCATAGAGATTAGGTCTATGGGGAGAGCCCGCATGTGGACCCGCCGGAGAAATTGACATGCTGCGGTCTGAAAAGACGCCACATGTCAATTTCCTCAGGTGTGCCGCAGACGCATAGTAGGCATGGGATTTTTATAAATCCCATCCTCTATGCTGTAACATCTGGGTGCTGCGGATTGCACGCTGCGCACTTGCACTGCGTCCAATCCGCAGTGAACACTGATCGTGTGCACATACCCTTACAGTGCACTGATTTCCAAGCACCGGTACGTGTGACCCTGATGCGGCACACTGTTGCCACATGTGTGACACACACGGACACACATGACACGGATATCTCCGGCACCGGTTTTTCCGTACCGGAAATATACGGACGTGTGAAACCACCCTAAAAACAAACACACGTTTTTGAGGCTATATGCCCACGATGCAGAAATGCTCAGGATTTTTTCCTGAGCGTTTCTGCATCTCCCCTGGCAGAAAAAACGCATGCGGATTGTACATGCGGATTGTACATGTGGATTGTACATGCGTTTTTCCTGCCAGGGACATGCGGATGTGAAGCGTTCTTCACATGCATTTCCGCATGCGGGTTGTCAAGCGCTTTCCAAGCGATTTTAGCATCACTTCGAAAAGTGCTTGACAACTTGGTCACACTATATAAATCCATGCAAAAGGCATGGATTTATATAGCGTGACTGTAAAGAATGTTTAAAAATAAAAAATAAATCTATACTTACCTTCTGATGGCCCCCGGAGTCTTGCTTCGCTCCTTCCTCCCTTGCCGGCAACTTGTGGTACACTGAAGGACCTGCAGTCACATGACTATGATGTCAGTGCAGGTCCTTCAGTCCACCGCGATCTGCCGGCAAGCGAAGACAAGCGCAGCGGGGGCCATCAGAAGGTAAGTATAATATTTATTTTTTATTTTATTCTTTTACAGGTTCTATGGTACCCGGGTCCGGAGGTGAGTGTCCTCTCCTCCAGACCCGGGTACCATCCGCACATTGAAACGCATGGCACATTTCAATGCAAGTCAGTGGCGGCGAAAACGCAGCGCTTCCGCAAAATAATTGGTAGTGCTGCGTTTTTTTCCGCAATGATAATCCGCAGCGGAAATTTCTGCAGCATGTGCACAGCACATGCGGATTATCATTGGAGGACATGGCAGGCCTTCTACCAAGCGTTTAAGCGTTTTTGCCGCTGCGGAAACGCTTAAAACGCATCGTGGGCACACAGCCTGATGCTTTTTTTTTCTCATTCATTAGAATAGGTGAAAAAATCAAAAATGCTGAAAGAATTGACATGCTTCAGATGTGAAACTGCAAGATTTCTTGTTCTCGTGCATGAGATTTCTGAAATCTGTCACATTGCTGGTACAGTAAAACGCTGCATTTTTCATGGCAAAAATGAGGTGTGAACATACCCTTAGGCTACATTCCCATGATGAGTTTTTAGTGAGTTTTTGATGTTGCAGATTTTAAGTGTATTTTTTTTTACCTGCAATTTTATTGCCTTTTTAATGCTATGGTTTTTGTCAATTTTTTAAATGCCCTGTTTTAAATAATGCTGTTTTGTTATTGATAATTCCTGACGTTTGGCTCTGACAAACTTTTGATATGGTCATGTGAAGATTACGTGTGATCTTTATTGCGTTTCTGCAGCAGAAATGCACTAAAACCAGACATGTGTTTTTTTTGTTTTTTGTTTTACCTGCGGATTTTCCTTCTCTAATGCAAGTCTATGGGGAAACTCTGATCATAAAACTCAGTGTACCTGACGCGCCCTGGGCCTATGTGATGTAGCGTTGCGCACGCAGGGACTACCCGGAGCCGGATCTGATAGGGGTAGTAGTCTCGTGGCTGTGACCCGGTCCGTGCCCAGGGAGTCAGACTAAGTGGCGGTATATTAGCAGTAGATGTAGGACGACTACGCCACCCGTTGAATGCAGCTATGGAGCTGCCGCTGCAGGGCAGGCCGCTGAGGCCGGTGGAAGGATGGTGCAGCGTGGATGGTATAACCCCCAACGGGAGGGGTATGGCCTCAGGGCAGCCGACGTGGATGATGGGGGTAGCAGGAATCACTCAGAGACGATGCGGTGTAGTTCAGGGTCTTTACTGGTGACAAAGATAGACCCTCCCGGAGTACTGGCTAGCGGTCGGGGCCTGGTCAGTCCTTGAGCTGATGGGATCCCCCTTGGCCAGGCGGAGTTGTAGGCCTCCCCAACTAATTGTACTCTTCTGGCTACCTTGCTAGAGGCGGGTAAAGGTAGCCCACGTCCCTGAGTGTACCGTGTGGTGCTCACCCGTATGGCCGGTGACTCGGGGCCTTCTAGTAGCTTCCGCTCCACGACGGCGGTGCTGGTCCCACTCTTGTGACAGAGCCTTCGGGTTTCTGGGCCAGAGAACCTGAAATCCCCTGCCGGTCGGTTTCTGCTGCTGGGTAGGAGTTAGTCCCCACAGCCTCGGACTCCGGGTCCGGTAAGAAATCTTCAATCAGGGCGAGCTCTACAGCTTCCAGCCCTGACCTCCTCTTAGCACGACTCCCACAGAGCTCCTGATCTTTCTTTCCTATTACTGCTTCTCTTCTTCTCTCTACTCTTCAGACTAACCCTGCCTCAGCCCCAGGTTTATATAGGGGAAGTCCTTCCCCTCCCAGGACTGGGCAGGAGGTGTGGCATGCATAGGATTCCTGACCAAGAGACCTCCCACCTGCTCTCAGACATAACATTGCTGTTACTGTGGAAACCAGACCCCTGGGGTGCCACTTTCCCCCCTAGTGAAATTTAGTACTCCGGGACTAAACATATTTTTAGAAAAACATAACCAATACAAACAGAAACGGTACAATAATAAAAAAAAAAACATATTAGAATGGAAACGGCGTGTCCGCAACCGGGTGCAGTTTTTGAAGAAAAGCAAGGTGTCCATTTCACCAAAACAGGGAGACGTAACCAGGTAGGGGTCTGTCCTGCCCCGAGTCCTTAACAGTCTTTAGTCCATTCCTAAGTTACGCTCCAACCAATTGTACAAGGATTCCCGGTAATCCACCAAGGACTCCTAAAAATAACTAGAAACACATAATTATTTAGAAGTAACAGACAGGTGACCACAAATAAAACAATTTTTAAACACTTCAAATCCTCCAACGTGCGGGTAACTGGCCTCTAGTGGCCCTAGTGGACCTACGGAGCTGACTGTCTGGCCCTGAACTACAGGGTGTAGGAGCTGTCAAGGATAAACTGGGCAGCTGTCTACGGGCTCTTTGGCTCACTAGGGGTATGGCAGGCTCACTATAAGCAGAGGGTTGATCCTCCTGATCTGCTTGTGTGGAGTCTTCTGCCTCCTGGACCGGCTGTTCTTCCAGCTCTACCGGTTGCTCCGTAAGTACTTGGGATGCTGGTTGGAGGAACATGAGGACGGGTACCACAACTGCACCATTGACTTGAGTCCAGGACCGAGGGAAGTCTGCGAGCACAGTACTAACCACATCTTCCCTTTCCTCTACGGGTCGAGGGTCTTCTTGTTCCTCTTCAGGGTTCCGTAGCTGTTCGGGACACTTCTTCAGGTGATCCCGGGATACAATGGTTGTGGTTTCCCCTCCGTCTTTACTGATGGTACAGACCTTTGGGTTGTCGTGGCTTGAGGGCAGTACGATGTACGGGTCCTTCTCCCACTGGTCGTCCAACTTGTGGAGCCGTCTTTTCCTCTTCAAGACCTGCTCTCCGGGTACCAAGGGAACAGCGGGAGCATACTGGTTGTAAGTTTTCTCTTGTCTTTCCCTAGCTAGACAGAGACTTCGCTCCACGCTCTCCTGTACTTTCCGGTACTGCTGCTGCCTCTCTGTGTCCCAGTCTGCTTCCGGTGAAGTGTCCTCGGGTGTCAGGACTCCCATCTCCAGGTCAACAGGTAGCTTACCGGGTCTTGCCCTCATTAGGTAAGCCGGGGTACAGTTGGTGGAACCTACGGGGATGTAGTTGTATAGGTCCACCAGGTCGGGCAGCTTCTCAGGCCACAGACTGCGTTCTTCCAGGGGCAATGTTTTTAGAAGATCTATCACCAACTGGTTCATTTTCTCACAAAGTCCATTAGTTTGCGGATGATAGGGTGTCGTCCTGATCTTCCGGCAGCCATACAGAGTACAGAACTCTTGGAAGACCTCCGCTTCAAAGGCAGGTCCCTGGTCCGTCAGCACCTGCTCTGGGTAGCCGTGTGGACGGCAGAAGTGCTGCTGGAAGGCTCTAGCTGCTGTTTGAGCCGTTAAGTCCTTGACGGGGACGACAACCAAGAACCGGGAGTAGTGATCCACGATGGTTAATGCGTAGACGTAGCCACTTCTGCTTGGGGTCAGTTTTACATGATCCAAGGCGACCAGTTCCAACGGCTGCCGGGTGACGATGGACTGAAGGGGGGTCTTCTGGCTGGCACGGTCCTTCCTTCTTAGGTTGCATGGGCCACAGTCTCTGCACCACCTCTCGATGGTTCCTCTCATGCCTACCCAATGGAACCGCCCGCGCAGCAGGAACTCCAGCTTCTTCCATCCGAAGTGCCCAGCCCCGTCGTGGTATGCCTCCATCACCATAGCTGCGTCCCTTCTTGGCACCACTACTTGCCAGATCAGTTCATGCGTCCGGGAGTTAACCATTCTGCGGCACAACTTCCCCTTGTAAAGGAACAGTCGACTCTTCTCTGCCCACAGTTGCTTGGCCTCCTCCGGAGCGTCTGGGTCAAGGCGAGCCTCTGGCCGAGTCAGCATCTCCTTCACCAGCCGGACGGCAGGGTCACTGTCTTGCGTTTCCGCCCAGTTGTAGTGAGGTAAGGGGTTGAACGTAGCGGCTTGCTTACCCCTTACACGGTGGGAATACTGGATAGTCCCATGACGGTGGAACGCAGGGAGTTCGACCTCTTCCAAGTCTTCTGAATCCTCACCCTCGTCCGGTAGGTTTGGCATCCTGGACAGGGCGTCCGCGTTGGTATTGGAGCGTCCTGCCCGGTATTTGATTGTAAACTCATGGTTGGACAAGCGGGCCATCCATCTCTGCTCTAGGGCACCGAGTCTTGCAGTGTCCAGGTGTGTCAACGGGTTGTTATCCGTGTACACGGTGAACCGGGAAGAAGCGAGGTAGTGCTTAAAGCGTTCGGTGACTGCCCACACCACTGCCAGGAACTCTAGCTTAAATGAGCTGTAATTCTCAGGGTTTCTTTCGGTGGGTCGCAGTTTTCGGCTGGCGTAAGCAATTACCCGTTCTTTCCCCTGCTGGATCTGGGACAGTACGGCTCCTAGCCCGATGTTACTGGCGTCGGTGTAGAGGATAAAGGGCTGGCTATAATCAGGGTACGCCAGGATTTCATCCCCCGTGAGGGCCATCTTCAGCTGACGGAAGGACTCTTCTTCCAGCTTCTCCCATCTGAAGGGTGGCTTCTGGTTCTTGGCTTTCCTGGACTGGCCTATCAGGAGGTCCTGCATAGGGGCTGCCTTTTTGGTGAAACCGGGAATGAACCTTCGGTAGTAGCCTACCAACCCGAGGAACTGCCTCACTTCCTTTACGCTGGAGGGGCTTGGCCATTCCTTAATTGCGGTGATCTTATCAGGGTCGGGGGCCACTCCGTCCGCACTCACCACGTGTCCCAGGTACTGCACCTTTGGCTTCAGGAGGTGACACTTGGAGGGTTTCACCTTTTAGGCCGTAGCTTGCCAGAGCTTCGAGCACTTCCGCCAGGTGTTCCAGGTGGTCCTCATAAGTCTTGGAATATACGATGACATCGTCCAGGTACAACAAAACCGTCTCAAAGTTTCGGTGTCCCAGACAGCATTCCATCAATCGTTGGAAGTTTCCTGGTGCGTTACAGAGCCCGAACGGCATGCAGGTAAACTCACTAAGTCCCATCGGGGTGGTGAATGCAGTTTTCTCCCGGTCCGCCTCTGCTACAGGAACCTGCCAGTACCCGCTAGTGAGATCCAAGGTAGAGAAGAAGTTAGCAGATTTTAAAGCAGCCAAAGACTCCTCTATCCTTGGTAAGGGGTACGCATCCTTGTGTGTGATACGGTTGATTTTCCGGTAATCTACACACATTCTCATGGTGTTGTCTTTCTTTTTGACCAAGACTAGTGGAGCTGCCCAGGGGCTACAGCTATCTCTGATTACCCCAGCCTCCTTCATGTCTCTAAGCATCCCCTTGGCGTGTTGGTAGTGTGCAGGGGGTACGGGTCGATACCTCTCTTTTATGGGAGGATGGTCTCCCGTGGGGATGTGGTGTTCTACCCCCTTGACTCGCCCGAAGTCTAACGGGTGTTTACTAAACACTCTCTCGTACTCTTGAACCACCCGGTAGACTCCCTGTTTCTGGTGTGAGGGAGTGGAGTCAGTACCCAAATGTAGTTGCTGACACCAATCCTCCATTTGTTGTTTAGAGCCGTTACCTTCCTCCGGAGAAGATGGAGGCAAGGGTTCTACGGACTGTATGGAATTCTGATTGATAGTATACAATTTGGCTAGCGTGGCATACCGGGGCAGGTACACTTCCCTCTTCCCGATATTTATTATGCGAACGGGCACCCTCCCATGGCGTACATTGACCACCCCCCGTGCTGTCAAAATGGTGGGCCTACTGTCTGAGTAAACTGGTTCTACCATTGCCTGGTAATCTCTACCCCTCAGACCAATAGCCGCCCGGCACCAAATCATCATTTCACTTTTTGGGGGCATGGCAATAGGAAAAGGGTCACACATTCTCACGCTACCAATCTCACCGCCGGAGAGTTCCACCTGTTGCCGTCGCATCAGTGCCCGGATCTCTTTTTGGAGCACTCGCTGCTGGCCGGAGCTGGCGTTCTTGGCAACCTGCTGTAAAATAAAAATCACCTCTGCAAGACAATTTTCAATTACATTAGTTCCTAGAGTTATCTTAGGGTGACTCTCGCGCTTGTCAATGTCCACAATGATCAGTCCCTGGGCTGCCAGCTCGACTCTACCGATTTTAATGGTCACCTCTTTAAATCCGATCTGTGGCACGGGCTGACCATTGCTGGCGATGATACTCAAGTCGTCGTCAGGGTAGCGGGTTATATCCGAGTCATTCCAGTACTGCTTGAAGAGCACGTACGGGATGGTGGTGACCTGTGACCCAGTGTCCAGTAGGGCACTCATAGGAATGCCATCCAGTACCACAGGCAAGACTGGACGTCCTCCCACATATTTGTCACGCCAGTTTGATGGGCCTGATGATCTTTTTCCTAGGGGTTGGCCCTCTACCCTAGGTTGTGCCAGTTTAAAGGACAGTACCTTGCCATATGTCCGGGTTGATTGCAGCGGCGGCAGATAGGTTGTCCGTCCTCGTTGTATCGGTCGCTGGGTCTTCCTCTGGCCGGTGGGGTCCTCCTTGGTCGGCGCCACGGGATGTCCTCCGGTCCGGATGCCAGCTGGATCTTCCCTGGAGTAGAAACCTGTAAAGACTGCACAGTTCGGGTTAGCGCAGCAACGCTTTTAGCTAGCTCTTGGACCTGATGGTGCAGGTCGGGAGCCGGGTCATTGTTCAAAGCCTGCGCATCAGCTCCCACAGGCCCTGCCGACAAGGGCGCCGCCTCCTGGTGGTAAGTGGTAGTGGGGCGTCTGTGGGTCACAACGCCACCTGGTGCCGGTTCTCGGAGCACCCGGATGGCTCTGTCCTTGAACTGTGCAAATCCCAGATGAGGGTCCTGTAAGGCCATTGCCCGCAACTGGGTTCGGTGGGCATTGCAATATAAACCCTCTATAAATTGTTCAGTCAACAGCCGGTCCTCGTCTCCCACGCCGTCAGGGTCAATCTGCTTAATGGCTCTCAGGGCCTCTTGTAGGTTTAGTGCATAGTCCCTTATACTCTCTTGTGCTCGCTGCTTGCACCCGTAGAATCTAAGCTTGATCTCGGCTGAGGTGCGGGTATCAAAGGTGTCCTTCAGCCGGGTTAGTATCCCTGCGACAGTCCTCCCCCCAGGTGGCCAGGACTTTACCTCCCTTTGGGCTGCCCCAGTTAATTGGGCCACCAGGATGCTCACTTTTTGCTCTTCTGTGAGGGGGTACACCTGGAAGAGGCTATCCAGCTTTTCTCTAAAGTCATGCAGAGTATGTGACTCCCCTGAGTACTGGGGTAGCCAGGCCGCTCCCGGGATATAGGGCATGGTGAAAGGCATGACTGCAGCAGCGGTGGCGCTGGCGGGGGTTGAGGCAGTGAAGCTCTCCTCCGTATCCGACATCTTCCTCCCCCCTAGTGGACCGTGGCCTACCTTGCGATGATCCTCTTCCGTAGGCCGCGGCTCCGCAGTGGATCGTCAGGGTTGAGGACCTTCCGTCGCGCTCTTGTGACGTCAGCGTCTGCTGGGCTCCTTCCAGGACCTTACGCGACGTCTGGACGTGAGGCGGAGCTTCAGTTCTCGCGCGCTTTCGGAGTCCACGCCCCTCTTCTTCCCGCGCGGCGTCTTCAAGATGGCGTCCAACGGCGGGAAAACTCCACGGATGGCGGGAAGAAGGCAAAAGATGGCGCCGGATGGCGGGAATCTTCACGGATGGCGGGAAGAAGGCTGAAGATGGCGCCGGATGGCGGGAATCTTCACCACTGGTAAGTTTGAACAGTCTTTTTCAGGCACGCAGTACCCGGTGGTTGCGGGCACGAAATCCTGCCGACTACGCCAAAAGTTGACGCGCCCTGGGCCTATGTGATGTAGCGTTGCGCACGCAGGGACTACCCGGAGCCGGATCTGATAGGGGTAGTAGTCTCGTGGCGGTGACCCGGTCCGTGCCCAGGGAGTCAGACTGAGTGGCGGTATATTAGCAGTAGATGTAGGACGACTACGCCACCCGTTGAATGCAGCTATGGAGCTGCCGCTGCAGGGCAGGCCGCTGAGGCCGGTGGAAGGATGGTGCAGCGTGGATGGTATAACCCCCAACGGGAGGGGTATGGCCTCAGGGCAGCCGACGTGGATGATGGGGGTAGCAGGAATCACTCAGAGACGATGCGGTGTAGTTCAGGGTCTTTACTGGTGACAAAGATAGACCCTCCCGGAGTACTGGCTAGCGGTCGGGGCCTGGTCAGTCCTTGAGCTGATGGGATCCCCCTTGGCCAGGCGGAGTTGTAGGCCTCCCCAACTAATTGTACTCTTCTGGCTACCTTGCTAGAGGCGGGTAAAGGTAGCCCACGTCCCTGAGTGTACCGTGTGGTGCTCACCCGTATGGCCGGTGACTCGGGGCCTTCTAGTAGCTTCCGCTCCACGACGGCGGTGCTGGTCCCACTCTTGTGACCGAGCCTTCGGGTTTCTGGGCCAGAGAACCTGAAATCCCCTGCCGGTCGGTTTCTGCTGCTGGGTAGGAGTTAGTCCCCACAGCCTCGGACTCCGGGTCCGGTAAGAAATCTTCAATCAGGGCGAGCTCTACAGCTTCCAGCCCTGACCTCCTCTTAGCACGACTCCCACAGAGCTCCTGATCTTTCTTTCCTATTACTGCTTCTCTTCTTCTCTCTACTCTTCAGACTAACCCTGCCTCAGCCCCAGGTTTATATAGGGGAAGTCCTTCCCCTCCCAGGACTGGGCAGGAGGTGTGGCATGCATAGGATTCCTGACCAAGAGACCTCCCACCTGCTCTCAGACATAACATTGCTGTTGCTGTGGAAACCAGACCCCTGGGGTGCCACATACCCACAAGAGAAATTGACATATTGCGGATTTGAAACATGTACCACACGTCAGTTTACGCAACATCAATAAAACCTGTGGGCATGTGATTTCGATAAATCCCATCCACTTTGCTGGAATTGTAAGACGCTGTGTTTTTGACACACAGAAAAAAAGGAACGTCAAAAATTCATTGTGAGCACACAGCCTTATGCCACGTGCACTTGGTGAGTTTTTTTACCTCAGTATTTGTAAAAACCATGTGTGGAAAAATATAATAGAAACACGTCACCACTTCTGTATAGTTTACCCACTCCATATTTTGGCTTTTAAATACTGAGGTAAAAAACTCGCCAAATACTCAACGTGTGAACGTGGCCTTGGGGTAGGTTCACATGTGTGTATTTTCAATCCGAGTGTTGTCCGTGAATAAACAGACCAATGCTATTCAGTGGGGCAGTGCAGATGAGTGTGTTTTTTTAAAACAAATCATAGCATGCTCTAGTTTCCTCCATGTGTGACATGAGACGTGCCTAATCAAATCTATGGATGCACAACAAAAAAAAATCCGCTTCCATATGGAGCCACTGTATAGCATCCAATGTTTACGGCTCCATTGCAATTCTTTGACTTAGGAATCAACATTTAGTCCTTTTAATACCTGCTGCTGTAGAAAAATGGATTGGATACGGATTGCTAATGGATAAGAAATAAGAAAGTTTTCTGGATGAAGCTGGGACAATTTATTTATTTTTTTTAAGTTCTCATTTTTTAGTGATTGGTGGTTTATTAGCCTGTTTACACAGGCAGGCTGCGGTTATAGATCACTCAAGGCTCATAGGCTGCTATGCTTTTAGGCAGTGCGAGTCTTTTTTTACCCAGGGCAATACACCGCCGAGAACAATGATCTTTTGTGCTGCACAAAAAATAATTTCAATTGATTAATAAGGGTTTTACCTACTGTATGTGCATGATTTTCAAGAACACTTGTTCACGATTGTCATTGTAAATGCAGCTTTAGGCCTCATTCAGATGTCTGTTTTTCACACATATGTTTCTGTGGTTTTCACATATAGAACATATACCCATTGTGGTCTAAAGGGCTGCTCACTTGTTTGGGTTTTTTATTCATTCGGACCATGGTAAAAAAAAAAAAAAAAAAAAAAAAAAAAATCGTTGTTTAAATGATGTCCTAGGGTGATAGCTGTCACTAGTTCTATGGTGATTTAAGTTCAGTTCAGCAAATCTCTCAGGTGTATGGTCATATTGTTCACATTTTGGACCATTAAATATGACTGCATTATTGTATTTTAAAGATGCACTCTCCTCAAAATTTGTATCCTCTTAATATATTGCAATCACCATATTATATGGCACTGTGTACTTACAAGTGCTCATGTTGCCCTTCTACCCAGATATTAAAGGGGTTATCCACTACTAGGACAACCCCTTCTCATCCCCTATGTTTGGCCCCAATATATACTAAACTCCCGTTTGGCATCGTTCCAGCGATGTCTGCACTTGCGTTCCCTTGGTCACACATGTTATATGACACGTGTCTGGCGCTCAATTAGCGCTAGTGTCACTGTCACATCTTTTGGATGTATACATAATCAGGAGGACGAGAGCGGCAAGCTGCAGCTCCCGCTCCCTGTTTATTAATTATACGTACAAAAGAGTGACAGTGACACTAGCGCTAATTGAGCACCGGACACGTGTCATATAACCACACTTGAGATCCGGGAACGGGAGTGCTCACACTGCTTGAACGGCGCCGGCACGGGAGGTTGGTATAGTGAGAAGGGGTTGTCCTAGTAGTGAACAACTCCTTTTAAGCGGATAAAAACTTTGATGGGAGTGCTTCTTTAAGAAAAGAGATACTACTTATACATCGCATTAATTTTTAAGTAAGAACCCTACATACGCACTAATACTTTGAATCACTATATGTTATATAGATTTGCTCATGTGGAATTTGATGCACATAACCCTATATACAAATTCCTTGTCTGTTCTTTGCAACTACAGGTGCTTCTCACAAAATTAGAATATCATCAAAAAGTTAATTTATTTCAGTTCTTCAATACAAAAAGTGAAACTCATATACTATATAGAGTCATTACAAACAGAATGATCCATTTCAAGTGTTTATTTCTGTTAATGTTGATGATTATGGCTTACAGCCAATGAAAACACAAAAGTCATTATCTCAGTAAATTAGAATAATTAACAAAAAACACCTGCAAAGGCTTCCTAAGCATTTAAAAGGGTCCCTTAGTCTGTTTCAGTAGGCTGCACAATCATGAGGAAAACTGTTGACTTGACAGATGTCCAGAAGGCAGTCATTGACACTCCATAAGGAGTGTAAGCCACAAAAGGTCATTGCTAAAGAAACTGGCTATTCAGAGTGCTGTATCCAAGCATATTAATGGAAAATTGAGTGGAAGGAAAAAGTGTGGTAGCAAAAGGTACACAAGCAACCGGGATAACCCCAGCCTTGAAAGGTTTGTTAAGAAAAGGCCATTAAAAAATTTGGGGGAGATTCACAAGGAGTGGACTGCTGCTGGAGTCATTGCTTCAAGAGCCACCACACACAGACGGATCCAGGGCATGGGCTAAAAGTGTCGCATTCCTTGTGCAAAGCCACTCATGGCCAATAGACAACTCCCAGAAGCGTCTTACCTGGGCCAAGAAGAAAAAGACCTGGACTGTTGCTCAGTGGTCCAAGGTGTTGTTTTCAGATGAAAGTAAATTTTGCATTTCATTTGGAAATCAAGGTTCCAGAGTCTGGAGGAAGAGTGGAGAGGCCACAATCCAAGCTGCTTGAGGTCTAGTGTGAAGTTTCCACAATCAGTGATGGTTTGGGGAGCCATGTCATGTGCTGGTGTAGGTCCACTGTGTTTTATCAAAACCTAAAGTCAGAGCAGCCGTCTAGCAGGACATTTTAGAGCACTTCATGCTTCCCTCTTACGACAAGCTTTTTAGAGATGGAAATTTCATTCTCCAGCAGGACTTGGCACCTGTCCACACTGCCAAAAGTACCAATACCTGGTTTAAAAACAGCAGTATCACTGTGCTTGATTGGCCAACAAACTCACCTGACCTTAACCTCATAGAGAATCTACGGGGTATTGTCAAGAGGAAGATGAGACACCAGACCCAACAATGCAGACGAGCTGAAGGCTGCTATCAAAGCAACCTGGGCTTCCATAACACATTCAGCAGTGCCACAGGCTGATCGCCTCCATGCCACGCTGCATTGATGCAGTAATTGATGCAAAAGGAGCCCCGACCAAGTATTGAGTGCATTTACTGAACATACATTTCAGTAGGCCAACATTGTTTAAAAACATTTTTCAAGCAGTTGTTATAAAGTATTCTAATTTATTGAGATGATGACTTTTGTGTTTTCATTGGCTGTAAGCCATAATCCTCAACATTAACAGAAATAAACACTTGAAATAGATCACTCTGTTTGTAATGACGCTATATACACTGTGTTCCAAATTATTATGCAAAAAATGTGTAGGAGTGATAAGGTAAGAATTTTTTTGTTTGTCAGTTAAACTCATCGATGGTGATGTGTGTCAGGGCTCTTTATATCACTGTAAGCAATTGCAGACACCTGTGCTAATTAGTTTGGCAGGTGTGTCCAATGAAAGGCAAGACTTCTTAAGAAGGCTGTCCCACATTATTAAGCAGCCTACAATTTCTGGCAAAATGGGAAAGAAAAAGGATGTCGGCTGCTGAGAAGCAACAAATTGTGCAGTGTTTAGGTCAAGGCATGATTACAATCAACATTGCCAAGACACTTCATCCTGATCATCGCACAATCAAGAAGTATGTAGCTGATTCACAGTACACACGTGTGCGTGCTGATAAGGGCAAATTGAGGACTCTTTCCTACAGGCAATTACGTCAGGTTAAAAGAGCAGCGGCAAAAAAGCCTTGTCATAGCAGCAGACAAGTTTTTGAAGCTGCTGGTGCATCCAACGTCCCCCGAACAACAAGATGCAGGGTCCTTCAAAGGTTTGCAGCTGTGCGTAAGCCATCCTGTCGACCTCCTCTATCCACTGTACACCAGCAGAAACTGCTCCAGTGGGCCAAACAATACATGAAGACTGACTTCAAAACTGTTTTGTTCACTGATGAGTGCCGTGCAACGCTCGATGGTCCAGATGGATGGAGTGGAGGATGGCTGGTTGATGGACACCCCATGCAAACACGGCTACGGTGCCAACAAGGAGGAGGTGGAGTAATGTTTTGGGCTGGAATCATAGGGAGAGAGATCGGCCCCTTTAGGATCCCTGAAGGGGTAAAGATTAACTCCATAATGTATGTTGAGTTTCTCAAACAGCACTTCCTTCCATGGTTCAAGAAGAAGAACCGTGCATTCCGCAGCAAGATCATTTTTCTGCATGATAATGCCCCGTCTCATGCTGTACATTACACATCTGCATCTCTGGCTGCTATGGGCATAAAAGGGGACAAAGTTATGGTGTGGCCCCCATGCTCCCCTGACCTCAACCCCATTGAGAACCTCTGGAGCATCATCAAAAGGAGTGTCTATGATGGCGGGAGGCAGTTCACATCTAAGCAACAGCTCTGGGAGGGTATTCTGTCCTCATGCAAAACAATTAAAGCAGAAACCATCCAAAACCTGACAAATTCAATGGACGAGAGAGTTCAGAAGCTCCTTTCGAACAAGGGGTCCTATGTGCAAATGTAACCTCACCCAGAATAAAGTTTTGAGTTGAAAACTGTTTGATTTCAGTTTGTAATAACCTGCTAATGCTTATAATTTCAAAAATGACCATTTTTTTGTTCTTTATTAAAATGAAAAGGTTGAAAACTCTGCTGTGCATAATAATTTGGAACATGCATTTTGAGTGCAGTTTGAGTTTTTTTTTTAAAAAATATACTGTTATCATAGGCAGTTTGTACAAAAACCTTTCAATTGTACTCTAATAGTTATTTGACTGGAAAATTACAATGACTGCAATTCATATAGGTAATTTGGGAAAATCTGAGAAAATATTATTTGCATAATAATTTGGATCACAGTGTAATATGAGTTTCACTTTTCGTATTGAAGAACTGGAAATAAATTTAACTTTTCGATGATATTCTAATTTTGTGAGAAGCACCTGTGTGTGTGTGTGTGTGTGTGTGTGTGTGTGTGTGTGTGTGTGTGTGTATATATATAAATAAAAGGTACAGGCCTCCGGACCTTGAGTCTCTACATAGTACACAGTTACAAGGTGTTTGCATGGTTTGAGGAAACACAGCAACTTTGGGCACATAGGATGTAGTGACCTTTGGACGCATGATATTTCACAGGTGAACAGGGTTACTTTGACACCCACAAAGTATTACAACCATGACAAACAAGTCTTAAAATATTTGACTGGTTCCGGCCCTTTGCAAACTGTGTGTAGCTGTCCCCCGTGGATTGCAATGCTGCCCATTCGTCTGTGTTACACTGTGGAGTGGCAGAGAGTGATATTGTCCACATGACGGGTGTCCCAGCCAAAGCTGGCTAGCAGCCCCAACTTAAGTCACTGTAGCTCCGAAGAACTTGCTTTACCTGATTAGGAACCTACAGTACAACTGATTAGGTCACAGACACTTGTAGCGTACAATGTAATAAATTATATAATTCCTACAGTGTAATGAACTTGTGCACACTGGTGTAATTTAGGGTTAGAACCTTTCCGTTTGGTGTATATGAAGACAGCAACTCACTGAGGGCTCTTTATTTACCATACAAACATGTATAATAAGTGTGGTAAAACTGGTTTTCTAATGTGCAAAATCAGCTTTCCATGGTCATAGCATGAAACAAAGGAGGTAGGCAAAACTCCACTCCATGGATTATGGTGTTAGACTGGAGACATGTGTCCACGGATGAATACCTCTTTGAACAGCTGATTCAATTCGGTTCTGGGGTCTACTTATATATTTAGCTGATGCAAGGGTCACCAAAAGTCCACTATATATATATATATATATATATATATATATATATATATATATATATATATATATATATATAATCCCTTGCAACAGCTAAAATATAAGTAGACCCCAGAACCGGATTGATATACAGTGGTGTGAAAAAAGTGTTTGCCCCCTTCCTGATTTCTTATTCTTTTGCATGTTTGTGACACTTAAATGTTTCCGATCACAAAACATTTAAATATTAGACAAAGATAGCACAAGTGAACACAAAATGCAGTTTTTAAATGAAGGTCTTCATTATTAAGGGAAAAAGAAATCCAAACCTACAGGGCCCTGTGTGAAAAAGTGATTTCCCCCTTAAAACCTAAATTAACTGTGGTTTATCACATCTTTGGGAAGCTGAGTTAAATTACCCTAGCCGCACACAGGCTATTACTGCCACACCTGTTCTCAATGAAGAAATCACTCAAATAGGACCTGCCTGACATAGTGAAGTACACCAAAAGATCCTCAAAAGCTAGACATATCGCTGCGATCCAAAGAAATTCAGGAACAAATGAGAAAAAGTAATTGAGATCTATCAGTCTGGAAAAGGTTATAAAGCCATTTAGGACTTCAGAGACCCATAGTGGGAGCCATTATCCCCATATGGCAAAAACATGGCGCAGTGGTGAACCTTTCCAGGAGTGGCCGGCCGGCCAAAATTATCTCGAGCGCAGCGATGACTCATGTAAGAGGTCACAAAAGACCTCACAACAACATCCAAAGAACTGCAGGCCTCACTTGCCTCAGTTAAGGTCAGTGTTCATGACTCCACCATAAGAAAGAGACTTGGCAAAAATGGCATGCGTGGCAGAGTTTCAAGACGAAAACCACTGCTGAGCAAAAAAACCCATAAAGGCTCGTCTCAGTTTTGCCAGAAAAACATCTTGATGATTGCCAAGTCTTTTGGGAGAATACTCTGTGGACTGACAAGACAAAAGTCAAATTTTTTGGAAGGTGTATGTCCCATTACATCTGGCGTAGAAGTAACAGCATTTCAGAAAAGGAACATCATACCAACTGTAAAATATGGTGGTGGTAGTGTGATGGTCTGAGGCCGTTTTGCTGCTTCAGGATCTGGAAGACTTGCTTTGGTAAATGCAATCATGAATTCTGCTGTCTGCCAAAAAATCCTGAAGGAGAATGTCTGGCCATCTGTTCATCACCTCAAGTTGAAGTGCACTTGGGTTATGCAGCAGAACAATGATCCAAAACACACCAGCAAGACCACCTCTGAATGGCTTAAGGAAAACAAAATTAAGACTTTGGAGTGGCCTAGTCAAAGTATTGACCTTTAATCCAATTGAGATGCTGTGGCATGACTTTAAAAAGGCGGTTTATGCACAGAAACCCTCCAATGTGGCTGAATTGCAACAATTTTGCAAAGAGGAATGGGTCAGAATTCCTTCAGAACATTGTAAAAGACTCATTGCCATTTATTGCAAACGCTTGATTTCAGTTGTTGCTGCTAAGGGTGTCCCAAACAGTTATTAGATTTAGGGGGCAATCACTTTTTTCACACAGGGCCATGTAGGTTTGGATTTCTTTTTCCCTTAATAATAAAGACCTTCATTCAAAAACTGCATTTTTGTGTTTTACTTGTGTTATTTTTGTTTAATATTTAAATTTGTTTTGTGATCTGAAACATTTAAATGCGACAAACACGCAAAAGAATAAGAAATCAGGAAGGGGGCAAACACTTTCACACCACTGTATATTAGTAATGTATTCTACTTAATTTACATGTAGCATTGGGAATCTATTTATTTTTACACTTTTCTCATTTACTTTATTTATATACATTAATTCCTTAGCGCTTGGTGTCCCCGTTGGGGCTCACAATCTACATTCCCTATCAGTATGTCTTTGGAGTGTGGGTGGAAACTGAAGAACCTGGAGGAAACCCACGGAAACACGGGGAAAACATACAAACTCCTTATAGATGTTGTCCTTGGTGGGATTTGTAACCAGGACCCAACACTGCAAAGCAACCGTGCTAACCACTGAGCGAGCCAATTACATTGTATTCCTACTAATCATTAGCATAACCTGACAGCTTTATTGGTCCAAATCGCTTATCGCCCCAGTCCTTCCAGGTCATTGTGCTAATGCTGCACTTATAGTCATCCTGATGCTATGTTATCTATATTGGGAAGACATCAGAACAAATAGAAAGCGTCTCTGAGGTGTGTATGGAACCTTACAGTTAACACATAACTGAAAATGTGTATTTTCAATCTTAATTTGGATTTTAACTGATTTATAGATTTCATTTGACAAGTATAGAGGAGACTATACCACTAAAATATATATATATATATATATATATATATATATATATATAATCTCATAAATTGTTGTAGGATCTTTAGATTTAGTCTGAATAATGACCCTCCATGTGTGATCTAAAGACTGCTGAAGAAGTGGAAATTAGAATTTATTGGCACTGACATCTTGACGCCCGCCCCTTCGGCTAGTGCTTTTTTCTTGACCTAATGAAAGCCGGTTAATTATCATCAAAAGTTTCCTTGAGGCTATTGTATCTGGGTAAAAGAAAGCCATTGTTCTCACTAGTATCAAGAGTTCATTAAAGATCAGGCTATTTTCACAGTAAATCTAGGTTGCTTCCTAACTTTTTCTAAAAATAACTGGATATCTGATGACATATTGTCTCTAGTCAGCAACGTGATGTAACAGGTTTACTATTATGTGTGCTCCTTGCTGAACTACATTTATCTCTCCAGATCATCAGTTTTAGGCTATGTTCACACATCCATGTCTATTCTTACATTTTTGTAAAATTGACAAGCTTTCGTTTTCATCTGATTTACCTCTAATTCTTTTTTTTTTTTTTTTTTTTGCATCCGTTTTTTTCCGCTAAAGGATGTGAATTGTCTGCATTCTTTATCCATTGACTCTCAACAATGGATCAGTGAAAACCAAATGAATTACAGATGGAAAACTGAAGTAATAATGATGTCTTCCATTTTTCATCCTTGTTTAATGGATTCTCAAAGACTTTAATGGCTAATCTGCAAACTGGATGAGAATAGGACATGCTCTGTAGTCTCACGGGCCGGAGAATAAAATCTGTTTTTAAAATGGATATCTGTATGAATCAATGCAATGGGTCTGTCTACTGATCAAGGGGGTAAATATCCTTACAGCACTAGGACATGTCACACAGATGTGTGAATGTAGCCTTATAGGTGGGTGTTTTTTATGCTTATGACATTCTGAACGATAAATGTAAATTATCTGAAAATACTGTAATGATGTGAGAATCAACTGATATTCTACTGTTCTCTCACAGGCTTATTTGTTAATAAGATTATTTCCCTTTCTGCAAAGGACTTTACATGTCCAGGAAATGCCCACATAAATTTGAGAAGGTTTAGTCACTCTGGCATGAGTCAGTGTACAGATACTACCCAGGCGTCCCCCTAGATTATTTGCTAATGGGGTTTACTTCTATTGGCAGCGGAGGAGTGAATGAGTGTGCATGTGTGTATACATGGGTATACATGGGTGTGATTGCGTTTGACTTTCCTTGAGTGCTATTAGAAATGTTTATCTGGAATTGACACATCTGTGGTTACTGTGAATCCTCCATTTCTTCTGGATTGCTTAATTATCCTTCTCTGTAGATTGTCCTAGGTACTCTTCTTTTTTTTTTAGTTTGTCTATATATTGCTTGGAGGGTTTGATTCCTTATTTTGCTGTGTGCCCACGATGCATTTTTTTTTAAGCGTTTCCGCAGCGGCAAAAACGCTGCAGAAACGCTTAAAAAACGCATGGTAGAAGACCTGCCATGTTCCCCAATGATAATCCGCATGTGCTATGCACATGCTGCGGAAATTTCCACTGCGGATTATCATTGCGGAAAAAAACGCAGCACTACCAATTATTTTGCGGAAGCGCTGCGTTTTCGCCGCCATTGACTTGCATTGGAACGCATGGAATCCGCATCACTGGATCTGTACATGCGGAATCCATGTGTTTCAATGTGCGGATGGTACCCGGGTCTGGAGAAGAGGAGACTCTACTCCGGACCTGGGTACCATAGAACCTGTAAAAAAAGATTAAAATAAAAAATAAATATTATATTTACCTTCTGATGGCCCGCGGGGCACTTGTCTTCGCTTGCCGGCAGATCGCGGTGGACTGAAGGACCTGCGCTGATGTCATAGTCATGTGACGGCAGGTCCTTCAGTGTAGTGTACCGCGAGCTGCCCGCAGCCAGGACCGAGCGAATAAAGACTCGGGGGGCCATCAGAAGGTAAGTATAGATTTATTTTTTATTTCTAAACATTCTTTACGGTCACACTATATAAATCCATGCCGGCTGCATGGATTTATATAGTGTGACCAAGTTGTCAAGCACTTTCCAAGTGATGCTAAACCGTATTTTCACTATATGGGTATGTGCACCAGACGTCTTTTTCAGGAGTATTCCGTTCCGACAACTGACTGAAAATGCGGTAACTACACTGTGTGCAGAATTATTAGGCAAATGAGTATTTTGATCACATGATACTTTTTATACATGTTGTCCTACTCCAAGCTGCATAGGCTTGAGAGCCAACTCCCAATTAAGTAAATCTGGTGATGTTCATCTCTAATGAGGAGGGTTTTTGACTAATGACATCAACACCCTATATAAGGTGTGCTTAATTATTAGGCAACTTCCTTTCCTTTGGCAAAATGGGTCAGAAGAGAGATTTGACGGGCTCTGAAAAGTCCAAAATTCTGAGATGTCTTGCAGAGGGATGCAGCAATCTTGAAATTTCCAAACTTTTGAAGCGTGATCACCGAACAATCAAGCGTTTCATGACAAATAGCCAACAGGGTCGCAAGAAGCATGTTGACCAAAAAAAGGCGCAAAATAACTGCCCATGAATTGAGGAAAATCAAGCGTGAAGCTGCCAAGATGACATTCGCCACCAGTTTTACAATATTTCAGAGCTCCAACGTTACTGGAGTATCAAAAAGCACAAGGTGTGCGATACTCAGGGACATGGCCAAGGTAAGAAAGGCTGAAAAACGACCACCTTTGAACAAGAAACATAAGATAAAACGTCAAGAATGGGCAAAGAAATATCTTAAGACTGATTTTTCAAAGGTTTTATGGACTGATGAAATGAGAGTGACTCTTGATGGGCCAGATGGATGGGCCAGAGGCTGGATCAGTAAAGGGCAGAGAGCTCCACTCCGACTCAGACTCCAGCAAGGTGGAGGTGGGTTACGGGTATGGGCTGGTATCATCAAAGATGAACTTGTGGGACCTTTTCGGGTTGAGGATGGAGTGAAGCTCAACTCCCAGACCTACTGCCAGTTTCTGGAAGACAACTTCTTCAAGCAGTGGTACAGGAAAAAGTCGGTATCGTTCAAGAAAAACATGATTTTCATGCAGGACAATGCTCCTTCACATGCATCCAACTACTCCACAGCATGGCTGGCCAGTAAAGGTCTAAAAGAAGAAATAATAATGACATGGCCCCCTTGTTCACCTGATCTGAACCCCATAGAGAACCTGTGGTCCACCATAAAATGTGAGATCTACAGGGAGGGAAAACAGTACACCTCTCGGAACAGTGTCTGGGAGGCTGTGGTGGCTGCTGCACACAATGTTGATGGAAAACAGATCAAGCAACTGACAGAATCTATGGATGGAAGGCTGTTGAGTGTCATCATAAAGAAAGGTGGCTATATTGATCACTAATTTTTTTGGTTTTGGTTTTTGCATGTCAGAAATGATTATTTCTAAATCTTATGCACTGATATTGGTTTACCTGGTGAAAATAAACAAGTGAGATGGGATTATTTTTGTTTTTTATTAAGTTGCCTAATAATTCGGCACAGTAATAGTTACCTGCACAAACAGATATCCTTCTAAGATAGCCAAATCTAAAAAAAAAAAAAAAAAAAAAAAAAAAAACACTCCAACTTCCAAAAATATTAAGCTTGGATATTTGAGTCTTTTGGGTTGATTGAGAACATAGTTGTTCATCAATAATAAAAATAATCCTCTAAAATACAACTTGCCTAATAATTCTGCACACAGTGTAAATTCTCGAAAGAATTACCGTAACATATGAATTTCTATGCTAGGCTATGTGCCCACGACACAGAAATGCTGCGGATTTTTTCCTGAGCGTTTCTGCATCTCCCTGGCACAAAAAAACACATGCGGATTTTACATGCGTTTTTCCTGCCAGGGACATGCGGAAGTGAAGCGTTCTTCACTTGCATTTCCGCATGCGGGTTGACAAGCGCTTTCCAAGCGATTTTAGCATCACTTGGAAAGTGCTTGTTAACTTGGTCACACTATATAAATCCATGCAAACAGCATGGATTTATATAGTGTGACCGAGAGAATGTCAAAAAATAAATGTATACTTACCCTCCGATGGCCCGCGCTGCCTTGCTTCACCGTCCCGGCTGCCGGCAGCGGTGGATTGAAGGACCTGCCGATGTCAGCGTCGCGTGACCCGTCACATGACTCTGACGTCAGCGCAGGTCCTTCATTCCATCACGAAGTTCCGGGAAGCAAGGAGGGAGCGCACCTCGGGCCGCCAGAAGGTAAGTATACATTTATTTTCTTTTTTTTACAGCTTTTTTAATGGTACCTGGGTGTGGCTGAGGCTCTCCTCTCCTCCACACCCTCGTACCATCCGCACATTAGAAAGTGCCAATTACGCAAGTACAGATGCAGTCTTACGGAATTGGCGCATTCTAATGCAATCAATGGCGACGAAAACGCAGCACTTCCACAAAATAATTGGTAGTGCTGCATTTTTTCCCCGTAATGATAATCTGCCGCGGAAATTTCCGCAGCATGTGCACAGCACATGCGGATTATCATTGGGGGATATAGCAGACCTTCTACCATGCGTTTTTTAAGCGTTTCTGCAGCGTTTTTGCTGCTGCGGAAATGCTTAAACACATTGTGGGCACACAGCCTTACAAAGACTTGCTGTTCATATGTTTTGTCTTTTGAAAAACCTTTAAAGGGAAGTAGCATCAACCCTCCTAAGCAGTCTATATGGGCTTTTAGGTCATAGAAAGTTGAATAAAATTATACTTTGAGATCTTCAATCCAATGTCTTATTCCTGAGAAATCCACATTTTTCTTAATATATTAATGAACTGTTAAGATCTATGGACCGGACATAAATATCCTTGAGATTCTGCCTCCAGAGCTTATTTTAAATAAAAGGGGTCGTTACCAGTGTGTGACATGTAGATAAGGAGAGCAGACTGGCAGTCGTTACATGTCTCACACTGGTAACGCCCCCTTTTACACCCAGAGGTGTATCCAGGTCTTCTAGCACCCGGGGCAAGAATTCAGTTTGGTGCCCCCCATTCCCCAGCACATATGCAATTTGCACACTAAGGCCACGGCCCCACTATCTGTATTTGGTCAGTATTTTTTCTCAGGAGTGGGAGCCAAAACCAGGAGTGGGTGATAAATGCAAAATTGGTGACTTGTTTATATAATACCTTTTCTCTGATTGTTCCTCACCTGGTTTTGGCTCCCACTCCTGAGAAAAAATACTGATCAAATACTGATAGTGGGGCCGTGGCCTTAGTCACATGCCGACGAGCTGCAGAAAGAAAAGCTCGTTGTCACGTGACCGCAAGTATGAAAATCACATGAGTGAAGTGGCCATGTGATGACTGATGGAACCTACAAGCAGAGCTGAATCCTGACCGTGAGGATATTACACGCTGTCAGGATTGGTGCTACAGGACTTCATTTTATAATTAAAGGGCTTTTGCAGGTTTGAGATGAACGTCTGCAGTCACTGTGTGTGACTGCGGGCTTCTGAATTCTCAGCACATGCACTGCAGGCTTTTAGGATTCTCCCTTGCCGTGGCAAGAGTGGACAGTCATGTGAGCCCAAGTATGAGATTTGTATACTTCTGGACACACATTCCAACTAGACGTGTTCGGCCTTGCTCAATTCATTTTCATTGAGTGAGACCACACATGTCTAGTTGGCATGTGAACGCATATATGTAAATTGCCTGCACCAGAGAATCCTGACAGCATGCAGAGCGCACTGTGAGAATTCAGAAGACTGCAGTCTCCTAGTGACGGACTGCAGACTCATCACAAACATGGACATCTTTAATGCTCCTAACATAAATAAAAATATAAAAATGTCAGCATCACAAAAAACATTTACATCCAGGTACCTTATAGATGACGTTGTCTCTGGAGTCGTTCTCTTTCTTTTCTTCCTCTTGTCCAGACTCCATGATGACTTTTCTCATCCACAGCTCGTCTCTGCAGACTTCCATCTTCTTCTGTCTTCTGCAGCACATCCCCATACTATGCCCTAAACCCCTTCACGACATGCTCCGTACATGTACGGAGCATGCTGTGTCCCCCCTTTGGTGCAGGCTCCGGCGGTGAGCCCGCACTTTTCCGGGCACATGTCAGCTGATTCTTTCAGCTGACATGTGCCTGCAACAGCTGCAGGTGGAATCTCGATCCACCTGCGGCTGTTAACTAGTTCAAACTCTGACAGCGGCATTTAACTCGCGCTTCCGGGAAGCGCGTTGTTGGCTCCACCCATCGGCGACCCCGTCACGTTATCGCGGGTCACCAATGGGTTGGCATGGCAACCCGGGGTCTGGATGAGACCCCTGTTGTTGCCATAACCTATCTCCTATGAGCGCCACCCAGTGGTCGGCGTTCATAACAGATGAGCACTTTTGTTACACATAGCAGGGTGGAAGCCCTGCTATGTGTAACAGGCGATCGGCCAATCGCAGCTTCAAGTCTCCTAAGGAGATAATAAGTAGAAAAAAAAATGTTTTTTTTAAAAAATATAAAAGTTTTTAAATCGCCCCCTTTTTGCCCCATTAAAAAAAAAAACAATAAAAAAAATCAAATGTACACATTTGGTATCGCCGCATTCAGAATCGCCCGATCTATCAATGTAAAAAAAAATTAATCAGTTCGGTAAACTGTATAACGATAAAAAAAAAATCTAAACGGCAGAATTACGTTTTGTCGCTGCAACATTGCAATAAAATGCAATAACAGGCGATCAAAAAATCGTATCTGAACCAAAATGGTATCAATAAAAAAAACATCGACTCGGCGCGCAAAAAATAAGCCCTCACCCAGCCCCAGATCCCGAAAAATGGAGACGCTACTGGTCTTGGAAAATGGCACCCTTTTTTTTGCTTTTTCTTTAGGACCACAAACCCTATCAATGTGTTTTCTAATGTTTAGCCTTTATATACGGACACCTTTAGTAACCCTTTTAAGACCTTATGTACCCATATAAATTGTGAGTTATTTTTTTTTTTCTTTTTCAAACTTGAGGGAAATCTGAAAAACTAAAAATGCAACTTATAAAATAAATACATGATTGTGTAATTTCCTATAAAAGTAATTGTTTCCTTTGCAATTGTTGAGCCATTGGAGACTGTCCTCTAGCCCTAGGGCAGACATACTATGACGGGGTTGTTTCACAGTAGTATTCCATTATTACCATGCCCATATCCTTTCCTCAATAAGCTTAAACCCTCTTTGTTTTCCCCTAAAGGTTTATTTGTTAGTGGACACTTGTCTGTACTTATTATTCAGGGTGATAACAAAACGCTACTTTGTAATTTCTGAATATTAGGGACATTTAACCCCTTATGGACCAAACCACTTTTCGTTTTTGCGCATATGTTTTTTCTTGCCCCTCTTCTAAGAGTATAACTTTTTTTTGCGAGACAAATTGTAGTTTAATTATACCATTCTTTTTGCCATAAACCATACTGAAAAATGAAGGAAAAAATCAAAGTCAGATGAAATGATGAGATAAAAAAACAAATAATAAAAATATCACTGTTCAACAAAATTGTAAATTGAACAAAAGTAGCCAATTCGTATAGATTTGATGCTGCAAAAACGAAAATGACAGATAAAATCGATAATCTCTCTAGTTTTTATTTTACAAGTGTCGATCGTGGAGAATTGTAATGCAGTAAATGTATGGAAGCGAATACATTTTTTTTCATATTAGGTTGGCAAATGAAAGTTGAAAAAGGGTATCTTTCTTTGTTGCCCCACAGATTAGGGAGCTTTACAAGGACATTCAGTTCGATTACGTACTTCAGGTTGTCGAGAAGGCAGCATGGAATAGTTTTAAGTGTTTGTATGTTCAGGATTTTTGGGAAACAAATGTTAGTCCAACTACAAAGAGCTGGTGGATGAGATGCTCGTGCTACCACAAGCTGGGGGTACACATGTCTCTGAAGATTCACTTTCTCCATTCCCACCTCGACTTCCCAGAGAACTGTGGAGCCGTCAGTGATGAACACGGTGGGCAATTCCATCAGGACATTTGCTGCCTTTGTGAAAAGGTATGAAGGGAAATGGAGCCCAGCAATGTTAGGAGACTACTGCTGGCCAGTCAAGAGATGCTCCAGAGCTGCACTACAAACGGAAAGCCAAGAGAAAGTGCCTAACTGGAAATTGTAATAAATGTAGTTATTTATTATGTACTTTGGCCCATGTAATGATTATTTGTCATAAAAATTTCCTATAAATGTGTGGAAGATTTTGCAAATTTCACCTTGTAACCATGCAAATTGTCTCTTCAGAGAGGAAGAGAGCTAGAACTCCACCTATAGGAAGTAGCAATCCTAGAAGTCAGTATTGACTCTTCAAGGAGCCTTATCACATGACTTAGGATAATAGCCAAAATCTCAATTTGCAGACACTGTGTTTCGGGGCACTGCCCCTCATCAGTGCAAAGTATGAGATATGGTTTGGTTGGGTGAGAGGCGTCAGACTGGTATCCAAGGGGTAACGTTTCTCCTTGTGGACAGTGACATGTTTAGCATGTAAAGGTACTTAACATGTCATCCTCTTTGCTAGGAGAAACGTTACCCCTTGGATACCTTGTAACCATAAATTACGTATTTCATTAATTTGATTGCCCCACATCTCCTATTTTAAATACTAGAGCTAATGATTTAGCAATATGGTAATAGTCTGTTCCCCTGTGGTAATCGAAATGTTAATAACCTCATTTGAATGCATTTACAAAGAATTCATGAAAATTTGTACTGTGAAATTACTCCCGTTTTTTGGTTTTCATCTAAAAAAAAGCGCAGCATCTTACAGCTCCAGCAAAGTGGATGGGATTTATAGAAACATTATGCTCACTGTGCTTTTTTAAATTTTTATCTTTTTTTACTCTGTATAAACTGACCTGCGGTGCGTGTTTTAAGTTCTCAATATATCAATTACTCTTACGCAGAGTTTTTCCCATAGACTTCCATTAGATGTGGAAAATCTGCAGGTAAAAAATACAAATGCATTTTAGTGGGTGACTTTGACTTTGCATTTTGATGAATGACTGACCACATAGTCTTGTGCTTCCTGGAACAACCTTTATGATTCCCATTAACGAGCAATCTCAAAAATGAAGGTAAAGCAGTATGTTACCCTAAAGTACTTGATGAAACATATTCCTACATATCCTGTTTTGTACATTGTTGTGCAGAGAGCCTTTATTGTGAGTCACTTCAGATCTGCATAGTCTTGCCCTATAATATTGTTCTAGCTTGTATGTGCAGTGTTTCCATATTTCCCATTATATAAGGACATTGTATTTTATGTAGTCAGCATGACCTGAAACCACAGTTCTGTATATTTATTGTGTATTCTCTAATGTTTCTGTTTTATGATTGATTCTTCATCATAAAAAACTGGTCTGTGTCAGGTTTTTCAAATTGTGTTATAATGCCAGTAAAATGTCATATGTGTCATGATAGTGATCGCAGCATTTGGGAGGCTAAGAGACAGAGGGGGCTCCCTCTCCCTTCCGATCAGCGACTTCATGACGACATCCGGGTCACCCAGTTACGGCAAGCCTGTCAGAGCATGGTCTAAGAGTAGATATGAGCGAACCCGAAACGCCGAACACTTGACTTCTCTCGGAAGTCTGTTGTAATGTTTAGAGAGAGCGTTTTTCCCCAGATCCAAAGTTCGGGTCTTCATTGTTTTCAATGGGGTTCAAGTTGGGGTACAGTTCTGGTACCCGAACTTTGCCAGAACTCGAACTTCCATGGGTCCACTCATCCTTATCCAAGAGCCCTTCGTCAGTGTAAGGCTGCGTTCACACATTGCGTATTTTCGCGCGCTTTTTTGCTCGCGCTTTTTCAAAAATACGCAATGTGCCTTGTGTCTGCCAGCAAAGTGAATGGGAAATTCACTTTGCCGTTCAGAAACTGTGTGATTTTACGCAGCGCGTAAAGAATTGACATGTCAATTCTTTATGCAGCTGCGTCCTGCGCTTTCTCCCTATTGTGCCCATTATAAGCGATGGAATTACGCAGCTGTGTAATTCCACACCTGCGTAATTCCAGCGCTTTTTTACGGAGGTGCAGGAGAAACTATGGATACTCACCTATCTGATGGATGGGAGAGGCGTCCGGTCCAGTCCCGCGGCTTCCAGCATCTGCCGGAGAACAGTTCAGCTGACTGTAGCTTACCGGCTTCCGGTCAGCTGATTTACAAGGCGGTCACCTGACAGTCAGCTGATCGCTTCACGGCAGATACTGGAAGCCACGGGACCGGTCCGGTCCGGCGTCCGCGGCTTTCAGCATCTGCAGGTGAAGTGATCAGCTGTTAGCTAACCGGCTTGTAACAGCTGATCGCTTAACCGGCAGATGCTGGAAGCCGCGGGACCGGAGCGGATGCCTCTCCCATCCATCGGATAGGTGAGTATCCATAGGTTTTTTCTTTTTAAAAGCAATGTATGTACTGCAGCCAGAAGCTGTCTGTACATACACTGCTAGGGGGACACTCACACACGACACATAGACACAGACAGGACACACAGGCACATACATTACATTAAACATACAGACACATACATTACATTACATACAGGTGTCCATGCTCCTCACACTTCATTTCTCCTGCACCTCCGTAAAAAAAAACGCAGGAAAAAACGCAGTGCGTGAATGGAGGTGCTTTTTTTACCTGCGTAAAAAAACGCAGGAAAATACGCGCGTAAAAAAAACGCAGGAAAATACGCAATGTGTGAACGCAGCCTAATACTGACAGGTATAATGCATTGCAGTGCTGGTGCATTGCAATGCATTATACCAGCGATCAGAGTAATGAAAGGTAAAGTCCCATAGAGGGACTAAGTAAAAGGCTAAAAAAATGAAAATAATATTTAGACCAATAAATGTGTACTTTTTTTTGTTTTTTACATAAATATACCTATTTGGTATTGCCGCGTCCGGAACTACCCGACCAATAAAACTGTCACACTAGTTTACCGCTTCAGTGAACACCGTAAGAAAAAAAAAATGTGGCATAAACTATGCTTTTTCACCAAACTGCAGAACAAAGAGTGGAATAAAACGCGATCAAAAAATCTGAATGGGGGAAAAAAATGGTATAGCTGAAAACGTCATCTTGGCCCGTAAAAAATAAGACGCCATACAGCTCCATCTGCAGAGAAATAAAAAAAAACTATAGCTCTCAGAATAGAGCGATGCAGAAACAATTTTTTTCTATAACAGTTTTTGTGTATAATCGGCAAAATATAACATATTTAAATCTATTTTTTTTTTTTTTATCGCTGTAATCATACTGACCCGACGAATAAAGCGGTCTTATCACTTTTACCATACGGTGAAAAGCTTAAAAACAAAAAACAATTCCTGAATTGTTGGTTTTTGTTCATTCTGCCTTCCAAAAATCGGAATAGAAAGCGATCAAAAAATATGGCGATACAAAAACTTGTTTTTGCAAAGAAATAAAAAAAGAATTGTTTTTTTTTTTTTAATGTGTCATAGTTTTTTTGTATTTAATCATTTTTTATGTTTGGCTACTATCTAATTCTGGCATCGCTATAATTGCATCGACCCGAAAAGTAAAGTCGTTCAATTACTTATACCACATGAGAAACGGCGTAAAATATAAATACAACCAATTCTTGACCTGCTTTTGACTTGTTTCTTCTGCCTCCCTAAGATCGCAGTAAGGCTTTGCTCTCATTTATCCTGCTCTCTGTGCTAAGCGTTTACATCGGGGTTTCCGTGTAAATCTCTGAAATACGTGATTCAAATGGAATCCCCAGTAGAAGAGTCCATATAAAAAGGCAGGTGGAGACACTGTGGATGCAGTCTGACCTATGATCCATTAGTGTCCATCTTTTTAAGTGTGCATAAAAGTGCGGTTGGCTACAGTTTTGTACATCTCTGAAAAGGACACCGCTGAACAGAGGCCAGATGGAGTCCAGAGTAACTCTGCTGCCTTTTTATAGCGAATGGATCTCTCAGGGGTTTCATCTGAATCACGTCATTCGGAGATTCATATGGAAACCCCGATGTAAGTGCTCAGTATAGTGTACAAGGATCAATGTGATCCAAAATGTTATGTAAAATGTTTCCAACAAACGCTTCAACTCAATCCACAAAAAAGAAAGTCCCCACTCGGGTCCGTCATCTGTCAACGGAAATCTAGGGGGCTTCCATGTTACTGGTAGCACAAAGGCTCTGAAAAAGCGCCGTGGTTCCTCAACAACCAGAAGAAATCCAGTGAATTCTGCACTCCTAAATTAAAATGCCCCTCTCCCTTCTGAGCTCTAATGTGCCTAAACCACATTTATTTTTACGATTCAACGTTATAAAATTCTGTGAAGCACCTGTTGGTTCAATGTGCTCACCACACCTTTAGATAAATTCCTTGAGGTTTTCTTTCACTTTTTAGGCACATCATGGGATTGATCTACTATCTGTTCCAGACAATTTTGCACTCCAAAAGTCAAATGGTGCTCCTTCTCTTCCGAGCCCTACCGTGTGCCCAAAAAGTAGTTTTCCACCACACATGGGGTACCTGCGTACTGAGGAGAAATTGCACAACAAATTGTGTAGTCCAATTTCTCCTGTTACTCTTGTAAAAAATGTAAAATTTTGGGCTAAATCAACATTTTTGTGAGAAAAAGTAAAGTTTTCATTTTTTCCATCCACATTGCTTTAATTCTTGTGAAGCACCTGAAGGGTTAATAAGCTTATTTAATTTGGGTATTGAGTACTTTGTGGGGTGCAGTTTTTAAAATGGTGTCACTTTTGGGTATTTTCTACCATATAGGCCCCTCAGTCACTTCCAATGTGGTGTGGCCCCCCCCCCCCCCCCAAAAAAAAATTATTTTTTAAAATTTTGTTCGAAAAATTGAGAAATTGCAGATCAACTTTTAACCCGTCTAACTTACTAACAGAAAAATGTTTAAAAAATGATGCAGATGTACAGTAGACATGTGGTAAATGTTATTTATTAACTATTTTGTGTGATTATAACCCTCTGTTTTAAGGGGATAAAAATTAAAAGTTTGAAAATTGCAAAATTTGTCAAAATTCTGACTTTTCACAAACACAAAAAAATATCGGCTTAAATTTACCACTAACATGAAGTACAATATGTCATGAAAATAAAGTCTTAGAATCTGTTGCGAAAATAAAGTCTTAGAATCTGTTAAATCCGTTGGATCCGTTGAAGCATTCCAGAGTTAATACCTCATAAGGTGATACTGGTCAGAATTGTAAAATTTGGCCTTGTCGGGAAGGTGAAAATGGGCTCAGTGTGAAGGGGTTATCTCCAGTGAAGCCCTTTTAAGGGTTAATAAACTTATTGGATGGGTTTTTCGGCACTTTGAGGGGTGTAGTTTTTAAAATGGTGTCAGTTTTGGGTATTTTCTGTTACATAGGTCCTCAGTAATTTCAAAAGGGATGTGGTCCTTTAAAAGAAAAAAAAAAGAAATTGATTTTGTTGGAAAAAATGAGAAGTGGTATATATTACGTTAAAAAAAAGTTAGTGGACTTGCTACATTTTCTATTCCTGCAACCTCTTGCTCAGACAAAAAACATGTACTGAAGGTGAGCATTCAGTTCTGCAAAGGACATGTTTCCTTGTGGTTACATTAACCAAAAATTGTAAATGAAAGTTATGGATTTCAGAAAGTGGTGATACAGGAACTCATTTTTTTTTCGATAAAACTTCATTTATTTTTATTTTTTTGTGCAAATGCAGTAAAACATATAAAAACGTAAGATCTTGCTGCAATAAAAGTTTGGTGGCGCCCTTACCTAATAGTGCGATCACATCAGACCTTGGAATACAGAAAACCTTCTTAGTTCTGCTAATTACAGGCAACGGTTTTAATCTATTAATGTATACAGCCTCAGAAAATGAGGTGTAAGTTGTAACATTAGGAATGAATGAACTTTCTACCCAGCTCTATATATAACCTACTTAGAGCATGGAACACCCCCGCTGTTGAGTGCATGACCTTGACAGCTGAGCTACCATTTTATCTTTTGTGTCAAAGATTCTGGGCCAGTTTTCTATGCGCTAAAGTATAAGGGCCATACTGAAGGGGAATTGGAGGTTGAATGAGAAGAGGCTCAGATTGATGCATAGGACAATTGAGGGCAAATTTTTCCTTTTTATGTAAAGATTTTATGGTTTGTGCACTTAGGTTATGTTGTCTAGATTGGTTTATATACTTATTATTGTACAAGCAAAAAAGAAGCAAGACAAAAATATATCTCATACCCTACCATAATTATATATAAATGTAAAGCAAAGTTGCATAATAAATATAGGGTACTTAGTGAACTATTTTTGATCAAAAAAAGTATACAAGCCGTCCCACCAGCGGCAAGGTGACCCTAAATTGGGACGGTACCTATACTGCCTATATTAAAAACCTTACTGTATATCAAAGTTGAAGTAATGCATATAAAAGGGTAGACAAATAGGACCGGGTCCCAACTCCAGACCACCTAGGCCCGTGGTAAGCTACATATATACCAATCAGCTCAACAAAGGGCATGCCACACCCTTAAATTGCACAGAATGCAAACAAGTCAAAAAACCAGACAATGTGAACTGAGGTCTAAGATGGCAGACATACAAGAAACAGAGGCATGTTCACACTAGCAAAAAAGAAGCAAGACAAAAATATATCTCATACCCTACCATAATTATATATAAATGTAAAGCAAAATTGCATAATAAATATAGGGTACTTAGTGAACTATTTTTGATCAAAAAAAGTATACAAGCCGTCCCACCAGCGGCAAGGTGACCCTAAATTGGGACGGTACCTATACTGCCTATATTAAAAACCTTACTGTATATCAAAGTTGAAGTAATGCATATAAAAGGGTAGACAAATAGGACCGGGTCCCAACTCCAGACCACCTAGGCCCGTGGTAAGCTACATATATACCAATCAGCTCAACAAAGGGCATGCCATCTTAGACCTCAGTTCACATTGTCTGGTTTTTTGACTTGTTTGCATTCTGTGCAATTTAAGGGTGTGGCATGCCCTTTGTTGAGCTGATTGGTATATATGTAGCTTACCACGGGCCTAGGTGGTCTGGAGTTGGGACCCGGTCCTATTTGTCTACCCTTTTATATGCATTACTTCAACTTTGATATACAGTAAGGTTTTTAATATAGGCAGTATAGGTACCGTCCCAATTTAGGGTCACCTTGCCGCTGGTGGGACGGCTTGTATACTTTTTTTGATCAAAAATAGTTCACTAAGTACCCTATATTTATTATGCAATTTTGCTTTACATTTATATATAATTATGGTAGGGTATGAGATATATTTTTGTCTTGCTTCTTTTTTGCTAGTGTGAACATGCCTCTGTTTCTTGTATGTCTGCCATCTTAGACCTCAGTTCACATTGTCTGGTTTTATTATTGTACAAGAAGGAAATGATCGGTCTATGAGACTTGCGATCTGCTACATGCTTTATTTTTTGATTTATGGAAAATTCTGCCCACCCACTCATAACCACTAAGTGCTGCCTGCACAAATCATTACTGTCATAATATCACATCCTACATGTGTAGCTTGGTGCTGAAAACCTTCATCGCCTCATTTTATGTGGAGCAAGGTTGTTAATTACTTTCGCAGCTATAAGGTACTGTCTCCACCAGCCATTACACTGTAGTAAACTGGATGCTCTGAAATCTCATTCACAGTGTGGTTAAAAATGGTAATTTATAAGGCTTTCTGCAATTTGTGAATTCCAGCAGGCCCCATGGTTGGCAGATTGTGGATTTTGTTTTTCAAAACGACATGTGAAAAAAACAAACAAAACATGATGATTATGGTACTTTTCCATAAGACTGTTCCAAGAACATTATTTGTTTTTCTGCCAAAAACAGTGGCCCATGTAATATGGTCAGGATTCTAAGGTCTGTGCGCACGTTGCTTATTTTTTCCTTGCAGATTTAAATCTGCAGCATGTCCATTCCTGACGTATTTGGTACAGATTTCACCCATACGAAGAGTGGGGAAAAACATGGCAAAAAGTAATGTATTTTATAAGTAAAGATGATCTACATGTTGGGTAAACTTGTGGCAATCCCAAAACTCTCAGGGCATTTCAGAGCTCTTTTCTTGAGTGTGTGTGGTCTCTGGTGTGGGTGGGTTATCATGCAATGTTGGGAGTAACCTATTAACCACCACGTTTTTTATGTTGAACATGAATGTGTTTTTAGTAATCCATAATGATTATATAAATATGGGCATTAAAGAAGCATTCCTACCAAACATTTTATTACCTAAACCTGTGTGAATGTACAGTACAGACCAAAAGTTTGGACACACCTCATTTAAAGATTTTTCTGTATTTTCATGACTATGAAAATTGTACATTCACACTGAATGCATCAAAACTATGTATTAACACATGTGGAATTATATACTTAACAAAAAAGTGTGAAACAACTGAAAATATGTCTTATATTCTAGGTTCTTCAAAGTAGCCACCTTTTGCTTTGATGACTGCTTTGCACACTCTTGGCATTCTCTTGATGAGCTTCAAGAGGTAGTCACCGGAAATGGTTTTCACTTCACAGGTGTGCCCTGTCAGGTTTAATAAGTGGGATTTCTTGCCTTATAAATGGGGTTGGGACCATCAGTTGTGTTGTGCAGAAGTCAGGTGGATACACAGCTGATAGTCCTACTGAATAGACTGTTAGAATTTGTATTATGGCAAGAAAAAAGCAGCTAAGTAAAGAAAAGCGAGTGGCCATCATTACTTTAAGAAATGAAGGTCAGTCAGTCCGAAAAATTGGGAAAACTTTGAAAGTGTCCCCAAGTGCAGATGCAAAAACCATCAAGCGCTACAAAGAAACTGGCTCACATGAGGACTGCCCCAGGAAAGGAAGACCAAGAGTCACCTCTGCTTCTGAGGATAAGTTTATCCGAGTCACCAGCCTCAGAAATCGCAGGTTAACAGCAGCTCAGATTAGAGACCAGGTCAATGACACACAGAGTTCTAGCAGCAGACACATCTCTACAACAACTGTTAAGAGGAGACTTTGTGCAGCAGGCCTTCATGGTAAAATAGCTGCTAGGAAACCACTGCTAAGGACAGGCAACAAGCAGAAGAGACTTGTTTGGGCTAAAGAACACAAGGAATGGACATTAGACCAGTGGAAATCTGTGCTTTGGTCTGCTGAGTCCAAATTTGAGATCTTTGGTTCCAACCACTGTGTCTTTGTGCGATGCAGAAAAGGTGAACGGATGGACTCTACATGCCTGGTTCCCACCGTGAAGCATGGAGGAGGAGGTGTGATGGTGTGGGGGTGCTTTGCTGGTGACACTGTTGGGGATTTATTCAAAATTGAAGGCATACTGAACCAGCATGGCTACCACAGCATCTTGCAGCGGCATGCTATTCCATCTGGTTTGCGTTTAGTTGGACCATCATTTATTTTTCAACAGGACAATGTCCCCAAACACACCTCTAGGCTGTGTAAGGGCTATTTGACCAAGAAGGAGAGTGATGGGGTGCTACGCCAGATGACCTGGCCTCCACAGTCACCAGACCTGAACCCAATCGAGATGGTTTGGGGTGAGCTGGACCGCAGAGTTAAGGCAAAAGGGCCAACAAGTGCTAAGCGTCTCGGGGAACTCCTTCAAGATTGTTGGAAGACCATTTCCGGTGACTACCTCTTGCAGCTCATCAAGAGAATGCCAAGAGTGTGCAAAGCAGTCATCAAAGCAAAAGGTGGCTACTTTGAAGAACCTAGAATATAAGACATATTTTCAGTTGTTTCACACTTTTTTGTTAAGTATATAATTCCACATGTGTTAATTCATAGTTTTGATGCCTTCAGTGTGAATGTACAATTTTCATAGTCATGAAAATACAGAAAAATCTTTAAATGAGGTGTGTCCAAACTTTTGGTCTGTACTGTATGAGTGGGGTAAATTACTCACAGATCACAGTCTATTGCACCTACAGTACATATACATTCACACAGGTTTGGGCAATACAAAGTTTGATGGGAGTGCTTCTTTAAGAATCACTTAACGTCTATATGCTGCATATATGTATATTAGGAGACTTTAAGATTACATTTGAAAAATAACTTTAAGCTGGATTGCCTTATTTGTTGAAACCCCACACTAAGACTTTTTCCAAAACAAATCATTTTAGTAGGTTTCAGATACAGTGTGTGACTTAATGAAAGGGGTAACATCTCTCACACTTTTGGCCACACTGTATTCATTGTGAGAAACCGAATATGTCAAGCCATGTTTTTTTCTAAAAGTGTAATCGGGATAATTTCTGACTATGGATAATTGGCTGCATTTTCATACAAAGGCTGCACAGGAAGACCAGTTATCCGTGCCTTTTCACAACACACTAGTGCTATTTTTACTGCAGTCACTTGTGGGATACATTGACTCACATCCTTTCTACATATCCGTTTACCATTTAGTATCTGTAAAGCTGTTTCACAAAATGTATGAGAATATTCATTCCTATTGCAAAACATGGTTTGTGTTGTGTTTTTTTTTTTTTTTTTTTTTATAACCTTTTATTCCGCTTTTGTATAAAAACTCTTTAAACTTTTTTTTTCAATGCGACAACCATGTAATTGGTTTATGAACCCAGAGATATCACATTGGGAGTAGCTCCTTGTTAATGCACTCTTCCCTGGCTAATAAAGAAGCTCCTGAGTAAGGGGTCGTCTTCTATGGCCTTGTGCCTAATAAGGAAAATGAACAGACAATGTTAGATGGGGTCTCCTTCCTTTTTTTTTTTTTTTTTTTTTTAAGCGGTTTGTGCTCTTGCACATAAAGAGGTGACCAGGTCAGATGTGGTCACTTTTGCAGAACCAGGCAGGACTAGATCTACAGTTGTACGTTCCCAAAATGAGCCTTTGGTGCATTTTTTACTGTATTTTTTGCCGTGTGAAATAAACGCAGCGTTTTACAGTTCCAGTAGAGTGGATGGGATTTATAGAAATGTCATGCCCTCTGTGCTTTTTACTGAGTGTAAACTGACCTGCGGTGCATGTTTCAATTCTGCAACATGTCAATTTCTCTTTTACCCATTGACTTGCATTAGATGCGTAAAATCCGCAGGTAAATAAAGCTGATTTTTTAAATTTTTTTTAGTAGGTTTCCTCGGCGGAAATGCATCAAAAACGCAATGTAATCAGCATTTAAGTATTTCAATAGTTTTGTCAGTGCCAAATACCAGGAAGTATCAAAAACAAAGCGGCTTTATAAAATGCATGATACACAAAAACCGCAGCAGTATAAACACACACAAACCCAATGAAAATCCGCAAGTAACCTAATTTAATTAGGTGCAGAAATGATACAACATCAAAAATTCACCATAAACTCAACGTGGGAACGTAGCCTAATAATGAAAAGATTCATCTGATTCTAGTAGTATTGACATTTAATTTGACCTGTGCAACATTTTACTAAATAGTCATGGTTGTAAGTGTTGGCACCCTCGGAATTGTTCCAGAAAATGAAGTATTTCTCCCAGAAAATTTTTGCAATTACAGGGCAAATTGGACATAATTTCACACAGAACCCCAAAAATGTGGGTAAACAACTTTATTTTAAGCTTGTTCAAACTCACCTGTGGCAAGTAGCAGGTGTGGGCAATATGAAAATCACACCTGAAACAAGATAAAAAGGGGAGAAGTTGACTCAATCTTTGCATTGTGTGTTTGTGTGTGCCACACTAAGCATGAAGAACAGAAAGAGAAGAGAACTGTCTGAGGATTTGAGAACCAAAATTGTTGAAAAATATCAACAATCTCAATGGTACAATTCCATCTCCAGAGAACATCATGTTTCTTTGTCCACGGTGCGTAACATAATCAAGAAGTTTACAACCCATGGCACTGTAGCTAACCTGGATGTGGACAGCAGAGAAAATTTGATGAAAGGTTGCAACGCAGGATAGTCCGGATGGTGGATAAGAAGCCCCAATAAAGTTCCAAAGAAATTCAAGCTGTCCTGCAGGCTGCGAGTGCTCCAGTGTCAGCTCTAACTATCTGTCGACATTTGAATAAAATGAAACGCTATGGCAGGTGATTCAGGAGAATCCCACTGCTGACACAGAAATAAAAAGCTAGACTGCAAAATGTACACTGTATGTGAGTAAGCCAAAATCCTTCTGGGAAAGTGTCTTATGGACAGATGAGACCAAGATAGAGTTTTTGGTTAAAGCACATCATTCAACTGTTTACAGAAAACTGAATGAGGCTTACCAAGAAAAGAACACCGTACCTACAGTCAAATATGGTGGAGGTTCAAAGATGTTTTGTGGTTTTGCCGCCTCTGGCACTGGGTGCCTGGTCTGTGTGCAAGGAATCATGAAATCTGAAGATTACCAAAGGATTTTGGTTTGTAATATAGTGCCCAGTGTCGGAAAGCTGGGTTTGCATCCTATGTCATGCGTCTTCCAGCAGGACAAGACCCCAAACATACTTCAAGAAGTACCCAGAAATGAATAGAAACAAAGGGCTGGAGAGTTCTGCAGTGGCTAGCAATGAGTCCGGATCAAAATCCCAATGAACACCCGTGGAAAGATCTTAAAATTGCTGTTGGGAGAAGGCATGAAAGTTGGAGCAGTTTGCAAAAGAAGAGTGGTCCATAATTCCATAATTCCACTTGAGAGGTGTAAGAAGGTTGTTGATGGTTATAGGAAGCAATTGATTAGCTATTAATTCCAAAGGGTGTGCAACCAAATATTAAGTTGACAGTGTCAACAATTTTGTCCCGCCCATTTTTGGTGTATTGTCTGAAACTATATCCAATTTCCCCCCCTTTTTTTTGTTGTGTTCCAATACACAAAGGAAATAAACAAACATGTGTAATTGCAATAATTTTCTAAGAGAAATACTTAATTTTCTGGACCAATTTCAAGGGTGCAAACACTTTCAGCCATGACTGTATGTCTTAAGCATCATTAAAATGTAACTTTTTTTTTTTTTTTTTTTTTATATATTGCCAGTAATGCTACGGGTCTGCCCAACTGTGCCTTTTTGTTGTAGTCTGATGTATGTATCGTGTATTTAACAAAAATGTAGATGGAACAAAGAGTGAAAAATTTCATGGCAGCAAATCAGTTGACACCTTTTAAGTTTTGTATACATATGCTGTTGAAATTAAAATTATTCATCCCCGATTGCAAGTTGGTTTTTAATAGCAAAATTTACAAACTTTCTGCTGTTTGCAATAAATCAATCAAACGAGAACAATTTAACCCCTTTATGACCTGGGGCGTACTAGTACACCCCAAGTCATCACCTCCGGTTCAGCGCAGGCTCCAGTGATGAGCCCGCACTGAACCGGGCACATGGCAGCTGATTTATACAGCTGACATGTGCCCGCGGCTGTTAACCAGTTAAATGCCGCTGTCAATCTCTGACAGCGGCATTTAACTTCGCCGCGCTTGAAGCGCGCCATTAGCCCCGCCCATCAGTGACCCTGTCACATGATCGCGGGTCATCATGACAATCCGGGGTCTGCAGCCGATCAGACAAGTGCTGCTTCTAGTCTCCCGTGGAGACTATAGAAGCAAGCAAAAAAAAGTTTTTTTTTAAAAAAATAATAAAAATATATATATATATATATATATATATATATATATATATATATATATATATATATATATATATATATATATATATATATATATATATATATATATATATATATATATATATATATATATATATATATATATATATATGTTTAAATCACCCCCCCCATTCAAAATAAAATAATAATAATAAAAAAAAACACCCCACATACACATATTTGATATTGCCACGTTCAGAATCGCCCAATCTATAAATATAAAAAAAATTAATCCGATCGGTAAACGGCGTAACGAGAAAAAAATTCAAAACGCCAGAATTAAGTTTTTTTGGTCGTTGCAAGAACAGGCGATCAAAAAATCAGATCTACCCCAAAATGGTATCAATAAAAACTTCAGCTCGATGCGCAAAAAAGAAGCCATCACCCAGCTCCAGATCCCGAAAAATGGAGACGCTACGGGTCTCTGAAAATGGCACCATTTTGCTTTAAAAAAAAAAGACAAAAAAACCTTTTAGATTTTTTTATTTACCGTATGTTTGGTGTCTACGAACTCGTAATGGCAGGTCAGTTTTAGCATTCAGTGAACGTGGTAAAAAAAAAAAACTATGGAATTGCATTTTTTTTTTTTTTTTTTCCCATTTTCCAGTGCACGATATGGTGAAACCAGTGATGTCATTTAAAAGTACAACTTGTCCCGCAAAAAATAAGCCCTCACATGGCCATATTGACCAAAAAATAAAAACGCTATGGCTCTGGGAAGAAGGGCACAAAAAATGAAAACGGAAAATCGCAAGGTCATTAAGGGGTTAAATAGCCTGACACAACTAATATAACAAGTGGTTTATCCAAATTCAATACAAATGGTCCGTTTTAATGACTACTGCAGTCTCAGAATTATTCAACCCCTTGATGACAAACCTTTAGGCTATGTGCCCACGATGCAGAAATGCTCCGGATTTTTTCCTGAGCGTTTCTGCATCTCCCTGGCAGAAAAAAACCGCATGCGGATTGTACATGCGTTTTCCTGCCAGGGACAAGCGGAAGTGAAGCGCTCTTCACATGCATTTCCATGCAACTGGCATGGATTTATATAGTGTGACTGAAAGAATGGTAAAAAATAATATAATATACTTACCTTCTGATGGCCCCCGGTGTCCTTGTCTAGGCTTGCCGGAAGCTTGCGGTAGACTAAAGGACCTGCCGATGTCTGCGGTCGCGTGACCCGTCATATGACTAAATGACGTCACCGCATGTCCTTTTAGTCTACATCAAGCTGCCGGCAAGCTGAGACAAGGACACCGGGGACCATCAGAAGGTAAGTATAATATTTATTTTTTATTTTATTCTTTTTTTTACAGGTACTATTGTACCCGAGTTCGGAGGAGAGTCTCCTCTTCTCCAAACCCAGGTACCATCCGCACATTGAAACGCATGGAATCCGCATCTGCAGATGCAGTAATGCGTAATCCATGCGGTCCGATGCAAGTCAATGGTGGCGAAAACGCCGCGATTCCGCAAAATAATTGGTAGTGCTGCGGATTTTTCCGCAATGATAATCCGCAGCGGAAATTTCCGCAGCATGTGCACAGCACATGCGGATTATCATTGGGGAACATGGCAGACCTTCTACCAAGCGTTTCTGCAGCGGAATTGCCTCTGCGGAAACGCTTAAACGCATAGTGGGCACACAGCCTTATAGTACTTATTAGTAGGGATGGGCTGACCCGTGGATGTTCAGGTTCTGCCAAACTTTATATCATTTGGTTTGGTTTGGGTAGCAGAACGGTACCTGAACTTGATCCCGAACCTGGACCCCGTTCAAGTGAATGAGGGGCCTGAACATCTGGCGGTTCCCACGCTGACTTCCGTGGGTCCATACATGGACACTAGGTGTCTGGTTCGGACCCCGAACTTTACAGTTCGGGTTCTCCCATCTGTTTTTAGTAGATCATGCTTTTGGTTGTTATGATCTACTACAAACATGATGCACAGCATATACACTTCTGGCAATGTTCCTGAGGAATCTTAGTTCGTTCCTGAGGAATCTTAGTTCGTTCCTCAATTGCACCCAATTCACTAATATTCATGGGTTGTCAAGAAAGTGATCCAAAAGTTAAGAGATCACTGTCTTGCATATTCAAAGAAAAAAAAGAGGAAAAAAAAAATAGCAAAGCCATTGAATGTTTTTAATGAACTACAGTTAGAAGCATGGTCCACAAGTTCAGTGTTACAGGAACAGTGGCCACACTATCTAGACAAGGTAGGAGGAAGTATCACCAACTGCCACCAGATTTTCAAGCAGGCATGTGGTCAGAAGCTTTCCAGTTACTACAAAAGACCTACAGAAGATTTGGTGTCAGCAGGTACTGAGGTTTAAGTTTAAAGTTTAGTATGCAGCACCTTACTGAGTAAACGTCTCCATGCCTGAGCTCTTGAATACACTCCTCTACTGACCAAAAAGCACAAGGATAGTCTGCTTCAATACACTGAAAAACATAAATCAACCACGTATATGTTTTGGGATTCTATTCTAAAGAGCGATGCTACAAAACTAACTTTTTAGGCTAAAATGAAGCATCTTCTGAATAGAGCACCCTGCCTTCAGTGATGTTTGGTGGTGGCTCAATAATGCTCTGGAGTTGTTTTGCTTCCTCTGGCACTGGAAACCTGCAGCATATGGAGGGCAAGATGGATTCAATCAAGTATCTGGAAAGCTTAGAAAAATGTCATGCTTTCTGTGAGGAAGCTGAAGCTTGCAAGTTATTGAACCTTCTAACGGGACAATAGTCTCAAGAATACTTCAAAGTTCAACAAGATTTGTCTTCAGAAGAAGTCCTGGAAGATTTTGGAATGGCTGTCAGATGCCTGATTTGAACGCCATTGAAAATCTTTGATGGGATTTGTAGGCAGTTGTAACATGCAAACCCAAGAATATTACTGAACTGGAAGCCATTGCCCATGATATCAGAAGCTGGTTTCTTTTGTGTGCATCATGTTTGCAGCAGGTCATAACAGTCAAAGGATGCTCTACTAATTAAAGACTCTTACTATGAAGGGGTTGAATAATTCTGAGACTGGAGTAGTCAATAAAGTTACTTTTTTTGTGTTTTAATTTGGAGAAACCACGTTATATTCCTTGTATTGAGTTATTTAAATTGTTCTGGTTTGGTTTATTGAAAAAGAGTTAGTAAATTTTGCTTATAAACCTAATTTGCAATGGAAGATTGTTAGTCCACTTTTGTTATAACCATACAGTTACAATGTTCTTGGCCACAATGCCACATTTAATCTTCTAGTGTCATTATTATGCAAATAAATGGACATTAAACTAGGATTAGCTTAGTTTTGCTGCACTAAAAAGCATGTCAAACTTACACCCTAAATGCCTGAATTATAACTAATTTGGTAATTTGGCAAAAAAGTAGATTGTTTTGTTAGTTTCACCTACTCTAGTTTCCTATACACTGGTACCCAAAACTGATTCTAATAATACAAGCCTGACCTAATAAATTGGTTAGAGGCAAAGCGATAAGCTTACATATTTTGAAATGCTACTCTGAAAGCCAATTACACACACACATTCTCCAGTCTGACCAGTCTCGTGTTGTAATAGCTTTCCAAATGGCCTTGAAACGTCAAGGACGCTGCCAAATTAAAGTGTGTTGCTACCTTTACGTGTGATTTCACATTTACATCCTCAAAGTTTTTTTTTAGATTTGTAGGTGAATACCGATCTAGGAAATGTACAGCATATCATCTGGATATAGATATAATATTTATGTACTGTGTATGTATAATTTGTATGACTTGGGTTTCACCGGTATGTCATCGTCTTACTCTACTATACCGTTTGAGCTAAGGCTAGAGTGAAGCAGGGACTTTCTCATTAAGGATGAGGCGTTTGTTCCATACAGTAAAATGCAATGTTAATTGACGGTTTCCTGTTATTTGAGTGCATGAAAACAAACATTCAGTAGTTATGTTTTTGTTTTTTTTAAGTTAGCAATGCAATTTGAAAAGCACATCAAAGTTGTTTTGTTAAAATAAGGCTGTGTGCCCACGTAGCGTTTTTCAAGCATATATGCTGCGGAATTTCCGCAGCGTAAACGCTTGAAAAACGCATGTAGATCCGCACCCCATGGTCCCCAATGGCATTCCGCAATGTCAATGCCCATGCTGCGGATTTTTCCGCAGCATATATGCTGCAGTCAAAAATCCGCAGCATGTTCATTAATTTTGCGGAAGCGCAGCGGAATCAATGTGCGGATGGTACCCAAGTCTGGAGGAGAGGAGACTCTCATCCAGACCTGGGTACCAAAGAACCTGTAAAAAAAAGAAAAAATAAAGTTTATACTTATCTTATGATGTTTTCCCTCCGTCGCGCTGTTGTCTGAAGGACCTGCCACGTCATTGAGTCATGTGACCCACCACATGACTCAATGACGTCACCGCAGGTCCTGCACACAACAGCGTGAGCCGCTCAAGACTCCGGACGGGGCAGAGAATGCATCAGAAGGTGAGTATAAAATTTATTTTTTTATTTTTTACCATTCTGAACAAGTTGTCAAGCACTTTTCCAAGTGATGCTTGGAGAAGTGCTTGATAACCCGCATGCAGAAATGCATGCAAAGACGCCTCACAAACGCTTCTACCTGGCGGGAAAACCGCATGTAATATCCGCATGCGATTTTCCCGCCAGGGAGAAGCGTAAAAAATATGCTTCAGGTCCGCAACGTGGGCACATAGCCTTAGAAAGCATTATGCATAGTAGTAGTACTTATCATTTACTTAAAGAAGCACTCTCAACAAAGTTTTTATCCTCTTAATATATTGCAGTCATGATATTATACAGCACTGTGTACTTACAATTGCTCATTTTGCCTTTCTACACAGCTAATTCTTCTCTGCTCTATGTAGAAACAGGAAGTATCTTGTCCCTGCATTAGTCATCCCCTCTTCAACTCCTGACCAGCTCCTCCCTCCTCCCCCTCACAGTGACTTATGACTCATACAGGAAAAACTGACCTGCTGTTTCTACATAGAGCTTAGAAGGAGTCAGCTAGTCCGGTTTTTAATCCCTTGATGTCATAGAACTAATGGAAAAGAGAAGAATTAGCTGGGTAGAAAGGCAAAATGAGCAATTGTAAATACAAAGTGCTATATAATATGATGGCTGCAATATATTAAGGGGATAAAACATTTGATGGGAGTGCTTTTTTAAGGCTATGCTTTAGACTGTATAAAATGAAAAAAACATACGACTTTGTTATCAAGTTGTTAATTATTTATTTCTTTTTTTTTTCCACAGTGGATTTCAAGAAGCCTCCATTAGCCCCCAAACCTAAACTTGCAGTGGGTCAGAGACCTAGCCCACCACCTATTGCGCCCAAGCCTGATACTGTCCAGCCTAAAGTGGCACCAAAAAAATCAAAGCCTACAATTGCTCCCAAACCTAAGGTCATTAAAAGTTCATCTGCTGTGGAAGACAAGCAACATAACACCATCAAATCAAATAGTGAAGGCGAGGAGGAGCACACTGGCTCTGAAAACCTCATTTGTAAGCTCGAAACGCCAGCCAGTAATGAAAGTTCCACATATATCATTTCACCATGTTCCTGTAACAGTGACTGCAGTCACAAGCTTGATAATGGGGAGTACTTGAAGAAAAAGCCAAAGGCAATCGAACAGCTGGAAAACTTAGAAAATAGAAAGATGTGTGGGCCGCCTGTTCCATGTGCAAGAATGAGACGGAAACCTTGTAGTCAGCAGGTAAAACCGTCAAAAATGAATCAAGTTAATTTGAAGGCCAGTATTGTAGAAGATAAGTTTAAGGAAGTATTAACACGCGATGTCCTTGTCAATGGGTATACCTGCAAGCATGAAAGTGCTGAAGAGAACATGAGTATTGTCAGTTGCAATGTTACTGTAGGTTCTGATAGAAGCACAGAAAACTATAGCAAGTCACTTCAGCAACCGCCTTTATCTAATGGTGCTTCTCGGCTTCATGCAGCATCTGACCCCATAAATAATGTGAAACAATGCAATGGCTTATTTCCTAAAAAGGAGCCTTTAAATACAGAAGGCAATGCCAAGCCCAGCCTTCTTACACGCACTACTCCTCCTCCTCCACATAAAAAACTTCCAGTCCCAAAACCAAGAAAACCGCGCACGCCTTGTTTAGTGCGTCAAGATTGCGTGGATATAACTTCAGAAAGTAGTGAGAACTCTGTTCCAATGAATCTTGGACAGGTACAGAATGGAGTCGATGATACCACAGTTGACCATGATTGTTCTGATAAACCAATTGCAGATGGGGAGGACCATCCAAATTGCTCAAGTATGCAACATAACAGAAGTAAAGATCAAAATGGAGGTTTGCATCTGAGTTCGGGTACTGTATTGATTCCAAATGATACAGAAAGGGAAAATGCTGTGAATGATTTAGAAGAACAAACAAATCCTGAAGAAAACAGCAACTTTATAAGGTGTACTACTCTATCAATGAGTTTACCAAAGCAACTAAAACTTATTTATGAACAGCAATCACCTGTAAAGAATACTGCCACAGAGAGAAATGGTGAAAAAGATGCACCATGGGTAAGTTCACCAAGAGTTGCCCCTAAGAAGCCACAACGATATAGCTTACCGGCAGCCGGCCTGCTCAAAAAAGCTGCTTCGGAGGAGAAACTCCTGAGCTCCTGCATTGATGGTGCTTTACATGGAGCAACAGTACATGAAAGATTATGCTCAAAACAGTTATTAATGTCTGAGAAACCTGTATGGAAGTTGCAGCACCCAATTTTACCTTTCTCAGGCAGTCCAGAGTCTTTAAAGACTTCTTCAAGTAATGAAGCACCAAATCCTCCTACTAAGCCTAGAGCAAAATCTTTATCTGCTGCTGATATGGATAGAATAGATAAACCCTTACCTGAAAGTCCTAAAAAAAGCTCTTTAAAGAAGTTGCTGAACCTGAAGTTATCTGTATGCATCATAAAAAGTGACTTTCAGAAATTTCTTTCTCGAGGCAATCTTCTAGCAGACAATGTGACATCTGATATATTTTCCTGTACTGGGCAATCTACATCCCCCACTTTAGGAAAAAAGACGAAACCTGCAAAAGCACAGTCTGCTGATTCTTTCAGTCCTTTGTCAAGGAAAAGACAAAAACAAAAGAATGATTTAAACAACCCAGCTTCTGTGTCGCTAGATGAAAATCTGCTTTTAACACACAGTCCCCAGGTGGCATCTTCATTGGACAAATCTGACCCTGATATTCCTGAATATGAAAATGTTTGTCACTATGAAGAAATCCCAGAATATGAAAACTTGCCTTTCACACTAGTTACAGATGTAAATGAATGCGATGCAACTATTTATGAAGTGGAGGACCCAAATGAACCTAGCTGTGCAGCACCTACTCATGTCACCCAGAGGTAGGACTCTGCTTATCTGTTACTATGTTTTATCTTCTTTAGCTGCTGAAAACATGTCGGTTTAAAGAAGGCTTTAATAGTCATGGGTTACCTTAGGAAATAAAGTCCAAAGGATAAGACTGTAGGATACGAGTGCACTCTAGATAAGGCCCTCCCAGAGAAAATTATCATTTTGTTCAAGACTTTGATTATGATTTTTTTTAAGGGAGTCTGCCACATACTTTTTTGCCTATTAAATCAATAATAATGGACTAAAGTACATGTGGATCCATAACTTTGTGGCAGTTGAGATCTAATTGCCCAGAAAATAACCTTAGAACACATATGCTATTTAGGTTTGCACGTGCTCATTGGACAGTCCTAAATCTAGAAAGTACCCAGGGTTTCATCAGTACACTCTGCCCTGTGCCTCCCTCTTGGTCTTGATTGACTGCTAGAACCTTGTCCTCCTTTACTCTCCTCAGTGTTGAAATTTCATGTGTGCACTATGGGATCTTCGAATGGCACATGTGTGATACCATTCCTGTAGTGGGCAATGGCATCATGTAGAGCAGTGGTCCCCAACCTTTTTTGCACCAGGGACCGGCTTGAAGCAAGATCATTTTTCCATGGCCCAGCAAGGAGGGGGTGGGGTGGGCGGGGCTTTGGTCATATGGGGGCGGGGTAATGGAGGGATTTGGAGTTTAGTGCATACTTATCATATAGTGTAGACCAGGTCCCCGCCAGGAGCTATGCCAGGAGCCCCACATAATGTGCTGTGCCAGGAGCCGCATCACTGAGGCCCCATCACGCCCTGCAGCAGGACAGGGCAGCTGTCCTGACAGCTGCTGTTCAGCTGCATTTACTTCATCCCAGGGGCGGACACAGACTGTAGTGGGCCCCTGTGCAAGAAATTTTTGGGGGCCCCCCCCGCCCTTCATAAGGCAACAAAGTTATGTAAACATAACCCCCCCATGTGCATCTCTCACCCCCCCATGTGCAGCTCACCCCGTGCATCTCTCATCCCCCTCCGTGCATCTCTCATCCCCTCCGTGCATCTCTCATCCCCCCCCGTGCATCTCTCATCCCCCCCCCGTGCATCTCTCATCCCCCCCCGTGCATCTCTCACCCCCCCGTGCATCTCTCACCCCCCCGTGCATCTCTCACCCCCCCGTGCATCTCTCACCCACCCCCCGTGCATCTCTCATCCACCCCCCGTGCATCTCTCATCCACCCCCCGTGCATCTCTCATCATCCCCCCCGTGCATCTCTCACCCCCCCGTGCATCTCTCATCCCCCCCGTGCATCTCTCATCCCCCCCGTGCATCTCTCACCCCCCCCGTGCATCTCTCATCCCCCCCGTGCATCTCTCATCCCCCCCGTGCATCTCTCATCCCCCCCGTGCATCTCTCATCCCCCCCGTGCATCTCTCATCCCCCCCGTGCATCTCTCATCCCCCCCGTGCATCTCTCATCCCCCCCGTGCATCTCTCATCCCCCCCGTGCATCTCTCATCCCCCCGTGCATCTCTCACCCACCCCCCGTGCATCTCTCATCCACCCCCCGTGCATCTCTCATCCACCCCCCGTGCATCTCTCATCCACCCCCCGTGCATCTCTCATCCACCCCCCGTGCATCTCTCATCATCCCCCCCGTGCATCTCTCATCCCCCCCGTGCATCTCTCATCCCCCCCGTGCATCTCTCATCCCCCCCGTGCATCTCTCATCCCCCCCGTGCATCTCTCATCCCCCCCCGTGCATCTCTCACCCCCCCGTGCATCTCATCTCTCCCCTCCCTCCCATGTGCATCTCTCATCTCTCCCCTCCCCCCATGTGCATCTCTCATCTCTCCCCTCCCCCCATGTGCATCTCTCATCTCTCCCCTCCCCCCATGTGCATCTCTCATCTCTCCCCTCCCCCCCAATGTGGATCTCTCATCTCTCCCCTCCCCCATGTGCATCTCTCATCTCTCCCCTCCCCCCATGTGCATCTCCCATTCCCCCCACTCCTAGTTAATTGTATTTAAAAAAAAATAAAACTTGTTATACTTACCCCCATGCGATCCCTGCAGAATCCTGGCGCTCGTCCAAATCGCTGACACCAGGTTCTCCTGACTTCCGGCCATGTGACGGCGCCGTCACATGACCGGAAGTCAGGGGAATCATGAAGGTGCTGCCGCAGCAGCGCAGCGCTAAGATGTCCCGGACCCGGCGCTTAGCATGCGGCCGGGGGCCCCATGAGGAGAGAGACGCACAAGAGGGGGGCTCCGAGGGGGCTCCTACCGGCCGGGCCCCATACTGGAGTCAGGGCAGTCATGCCCTGATGGCGGCCCTGCTGGAGGCTGGAGGGGCCCCCTCTCCCTGCGGACCGGCTGAAAAACCCCAACGGCCCGGTCCTGGTCCGCGGACCGGCGGTTGGGGACCTCTGATGTAGAGTGCTTGCAACTTCCCTTGATATAATATCACACATTCATTTAATTTGGATTTTGTAGAAACACTATGGTGTATCAATGAGAGATTGCTGCAAATTTCAAAGGCACTGCAGTGGTGATGCTACAACTTTAAGAGACATGACTGCTGCAGTCATTATTGAATTTAGAGGTGATGTAGACAGAAGAAGCCGCTGAACCTGCCAAAAGACAGAAGCCGAGACATAGCGACAGCACTGGACCTGGTGAAGGTGAGCGTAGCTGAATGTATTCTCTACATCTGCAAGCCTATTACCCCTCTACCCTCCCCCCCAAAAAAAATTCAGATGACCCCTTTAATGGTGCTGTTTCATCACACGCAAACTATTTTGTTTTGGACTGAGAGAGTAACGATGAACTATGTTCATTTAACCCTAGAACGCATACCTGGGGCCTCGCAGGCCCGCCCTGTTAATTGTTTTCTATTTTCTGCAAGATTACTTTAGTTAGAATTTTGAAACTCTAGGTATTCCTCAGGTATATAGTTGTTTGTCATTTTTGTTTGAGTTATTCCATGTTTTTTGCACACGGGCCTAAAAGGCCCCAGGTATGTGAAAAAGTAGATTTTTATGGTCATGCGTTCTAGGTTAAGGAGATAACTGGAAATAAGGCGGGAGTATCAAAAATCAATCTACACCAAACGTGGAGATTTTGCAAGAATTTTTAAAAGGGTGATATTAAAATTTGTCATTTTAATGTTAAAATCTGTAATGAAACCTTTCCATAGCAAAAAAGGACCTGTTGGGAATTGTGAAAATTGATCTGGAGCCCTTAAAGGCAAGTTCATTCATTTCAGAAAAGTGTAAACAGGGATTTGAACACCCCCTACCACCACCATCATTTGCTTACATCGTAATTTGTTAAATGATTATCTTTAGTTTTTATTTATTTTTTTACTTGCCTTTGTTAGATGATTTGTGGTTATTTTTTTTCTTATTCATAGCGAAATAGAGTTGGTGTGATTCAATTCACAGTACCTATTCCAGCAACTACGTCCGTAATCGGTGGCCATCAGAGGGAAGCCATGAGAACTGCCTCCTAACTGATGGTGTCCTCAGCTCTGATTTTGATTAGCCGACCTGGCTCAACGTCACGTGCGTCATGCCACAGCGATAGAATAAAACTAGGGGAAAAAAGACAGCACAGTAGGGTTTTATCCAAGGCAGATAAAGGTGTTTAAGGTTATACTAACCTAATTTAGTTGTGTATACACAACATCTCAATCACTTATAAATCCAGCTGCTACAGGTCCAGCGGGTCATCAGACCAGGAAAACACAGATAAGGAGAATTTGTGGATACTCTGCGCTACTGATATCACATATAATAAATCCAAATCCAGACCGAAAGTACATGCGTTTTTTCTTTATTCAAGTCAACGAGTTTCGAAGTACTACAGACTTATTCATCAGAAAAAGAAAAGCATCTTTCTTGTCCTGATGAAGAAGTCTGTAGTACTTTGAAACGCGTTAACTGAAGAAAAACCGCATGCACTTTCGGTCTGGATTTGGATTAATTATATGGGATACCAGTAGCGCAGATTATCCGCAAACCCTTCTTATCTATGCCACCGTGATGGCATTGTGCCAGAAGAGCAGGAAGGTAGACGGCAGATCTCGTGGTTCCTATCTGGCAGTCATAGATTAGTCACATGGCTGGTGGACCGGGCCTTGTGAATCTCTTCACACTATCTCTGTAACAAAGGCTTGCTGGTTACAGTTCTGTAGTATTATATTGTGGCTTACATCCTGGCGATAAATTGCTTGCACTCAACTAACTTTCTGGCCTCCGCCCGTCTGGCCTGCTCCTCTTTCCTGTTCTTGACGTTGGACACTTACATTGTGAGTACACTAGGGTTTCTCACTCTGACAGTTCTGCTTCGTGTGCCATTCAGGAAACAGTCAGCTGACATTATTCTAAAGATAACTGTTTTCCACAGGGTATGGTGATTTTTATTTTTTTTTTCCCTGGTCATTTTTCTTTGACTGACTTAATAATCCAGCATAATTCCTTTTGGTGGTTAGTACTTTTATTTAATACTCTGTTAAAATATTTTATTATTGATGTGCGACAGATATTGTCTATTTTAAAAGATACAGAAACTCTTCCTGTTCACCAAATGGAGTGATTGATACTCTTGGTGATTCCCATATATATTTTGTGAGGTCTGTCAATATCTGATGCCTATTCACTCTCCCACCACATTAAACGGTCAGCCAAGGAAAATAAACTAATTGCCTATGCACCTCATCCCCTGATTAAATTATCAGCAGAGCCCACCAAGTTTGAGTTTAGCATGCTAAACCTGCAATTTAAAAATGGAATTACTGCAGAAAAAACTGTTAAAATGTTGCAGAGATGTGCCTATTTACAGGTGGTAATATACAGTAGGTAGTCAATGTAAATGTCTGGAAATATCACATGAGAGGTCTCTATGGAGAAACTACAAGAAAATAAACAAGTAAACCCCTGCTACCATCCCAGAGATCATTATGTGGAAAAGAATTTTACCACAATGTAAGTAAAGATGTTAGTTATTGCCCTGGACTGACATCAGATTGGCGGGTCTGACACCCAGCACCCCCACTGATCAGCTGCAGTCGGCTCCTCCAGGATTCCAGATCAGCGTGGTTTCAACTGAAGAGACACTGAGCTGCAGTATCTGGGAATGGCCACTACACTGTGTAGGGAGCCACCCTATTTACATCTGGTTGACTTGGACATGACAGGTCGGTTGGTAGGGCTGCTGGCAGTTAATGGGACTCTGTCAGCACAGTGACTGTTCAAACCAAGTACAGGGGCACGGTGGTCCATGTCAGGGTAAATAATTTATTTACACCTTCCCTCCTGCTTAGTTTCCATCTATCTACTCCCTTCTCTGGTTCTATGAAGCCACAACTGTCAATCAAAGAAGAGTGGGGGTGAAGGGAAAACAAGAAAGGTGGGAAGGTGTATATAAATGATTGGCCCCGTCTTGAAGCACCGAGTGGCGGAACTTGGTTTGAACAATCATTCTCTGCTGACATAGTCCGTTTAAAACCCCACCAATCTGATACTGATGATCTAGTCTATGCATTGATCTTCAATATGTCAGTCATGGACAACTCATTTAAAGCACAAATATCCTAGACCTTAAAAAATGAGCACCCCTAAAACTGTTACAGTTTGTTTCTTCATTCTAATTTTCATTTGTGTTGTCTATGGCTTTTTCTAATGTCACATCAATGATTCGACTATGAATTTCATCATAGGTTTGCATTCATGCTGGACTATGTTACATTATTAGGTTTATGGACAAAGTGTCCTATACCTCATGTGTTGAGCCACTATCTCTTATGGGTTCTCCTTCATGGCTTTTACATATTTGGTGTGTATGAGTGCCTTTTCTATACATTTGTCTTGGGGAAAGCTCAAATTTGGTAATTCTTTATTGACCCAAGTTCTTGATCCGTGAGTTGGTCTAGTGAAAGGAAACATCTGCTAAATTTTCAGCTGTGCTATGCATTTTACCCATGACCTTGTCCTGCTGATGGTGAGCTAATTATTTTTGGGACTGGTATTAGTTCCTTATTAGATGTACGTACAAAGAGTTTCCGCATTGTGACTTTGTTATATGCAGCAAATCTAATTAGAAAAATGTATTAGTGCTCAAAATTGTTGGGTTACAGAAGGTCTTTGTATCTCTTGGGGGGAGGGGAAGGGGGAGTAGGTTCTAATTTTATAATCTGATATAAAACCTAGTATTTGAAGATGGACAAAATTCAGATCATGGGAACTCTTCAGAATGACTGGAAAGGAACATTTCCAGATGTCTGTTTTTTAACGGATAGAACACGTACACATTATAGTTTAAAAGCATGCTCACATGTTTTGTGTTTTTTTTTTTTTTGTTTGGATTTTTTTGCGCACCACCTTTCTGAGGGGGAAAAAAGACACGTCACACTTCATAAATGTCTTCTAATGAGTGAAAACCGTACTAAAAGGCACATGCACACTGAAAAAAACCTCAATGCAGTCTAAGTATATGGGATTTTAAAAGCGCTATTTACTCATTGTGGAAACTATCTGAGCAGATGTTAGGGCTTGTTGCAGATTTTCAAACTACCACAATTCCCTTTTATCTCTTTCTTACCAAAAATGGTGAATTTCTTGAGCATGTTGTGGATTTTGGTACAGATTTCTAGTGGATTTCAACATGACAAATCTTCCCTCTGTGAAGATGTCAGCACTCTTTTTCTTAATCTCTCAATTAGACTTGAAGCATTAAAGGGATATTCTGATTTTATAAAAATGTAGCATAATCAATATAGAAATTAAGTCATTGATCTTTCATATATATTTTATTCATTTGGTAGTAGTAGCTAGGGATCTTGCAATGCCAATCTGCAACACTTCTTTTGGATCATTCCTAATCCAATTTAGATTGTAGATTGCATCACACAATAGTGTAACTAGAGTCCCTTAAGTCCCATGGCCAAATTTTGATCCTTGCATTCCACCACCCTCATGATGTTCCAATTCATGGACCCCCATTGCCATTGCCGGAGCGTTTAAAGACCTATATGTTTGACTTGCGTAAATTAAAAAAGTTTATACTTCCAAATGACAAATATTGTCATTATAGTGTTACTAAGTAACATTCACTATACCAAGATCAATATCGCTATACAAGGGCAACATAATGCCGTTACACATGACCATATATTACCATGCATAGTGTCTTATAATAGCCACTATCCTGTAACTAAACAAAACCAACTATACCAAGACCAATATACCAATTAGACCAGCTACAAGTGGCAAATATCACCACGCAACACCATGACTACATATTATCAGCATATTGTGGTGACGGAATAATACCACCATATTAATCAAAGAAAAACTACAGTACTAACACAAATATTACCACCAGTGACTGTTATACAGAGGAGCTCTGTAGATATTCTAAATGTATACAGTACAGATAAATCTTGGGACACACTGGTGGCGTCTCCAATTGATGTCAGTAATTTAAATTTCTTCTTCGTCTGGTTGGGTCTTCCAGCTTTGACTCTTTCTTGCAAAGTGTAACAGACAGACATCTACTGCTATTTGCTACTAGAGCACCCTCCCACCTTTTCCCCCCACTTCTACACTGCCCTGGATGAAGAGGAAAAGTGACAGTGCCACCCTGGTACTCTACACAGTAACAATACCTCTCCTTTTGTTCTCCCCAAAGTAGCAGTATTCTGAAAAATAAAACATATTACTACAGTAATGTCCCCCTTTGTGACCCTCTCATAGTAGAAATATCCTCTTCTGTGGCCCCCATACAGTTTTAATGCTTATATCCCCTTTCAGGACCCCAAAAAGTAGTAACAGTTCACTTTGTGCCCTCAGGAAGTAATGTCTATCTTGGTGTCTAAACACAGCAGTAGTGTCTCACTTCTCAGTGGCACCCCTACAGTAGTAACATAAACCAGTTTTGCCCCCATACATTAATATTAGTTTCCACCTTTTATGCCCTGTTATAGTTGTAGTGACTCCATTTTGTTGCCTTAGGGTATGTGCACACGATGCAGAAATGCTCAGGATTTCTTCCTGAGCGTTTCTGCATCTCTCTGGCAGGAAAAAACGCATGCGGATTGTACATGCGGTTTCCTGCCAGGGACATGCGGTCTTCACTTTCATTTCCGCATGGGGGTTGACAAGCGCTTCCCAAGCGATTTTAGCATCACTTGGAAAGTGCTTGTCAACTTCACACTATATAAATCCATGCAACCGGCATGGATTTATATAGTGTGTGAATGTCAAAAAATAAAAAATAAATCTATACGTTACCCTCTGATGGCCCCCGGTGTCCTGCTTCGCTCGGTCCCGGCTGCCGGCAGTGAAGACTTTAGGACCTTCCGACGTCAGCATCACGTGACCCGTCACATGACTCTTACGTCAGCGAAGGTCCTTCTTCATTCAACCGCGAAGTGCGGGGAATCAAGCAGGAGCGCTGCGCGGGCCGTCACAAGGTGAGAATATATATATTTTTTATTTTATTCTTTTTTTTTTTAATGGTACCTGGGTCTGGATGAGAGTCCTCTCATCCACACCCGGGTACCATCCGCACATTAGACCGCATGAAAAGCGCATCAACATATACAGTGATGCGGATTCCATGCGGTCTAATGCAAGTCAATGGCGGCAAAAGAGCAGCGTTTCCGCAAAATTAATTGACATGCTGCGGATTTTTGACCGCAGCGTTTACGCTGCGGAAAAATCCGCATCATGGGCACAGCACATGCGGATTTCAATTGGGGAACATTGCTGCCCTTCTACCATGCGTTTTTCATGCGTTTCCGCAACTGCAAAAACGCCGTGGAAACGCATGAAAAACGCATCGTGTGAACTCCGCCTTAAGATATGGGCCTACAAAGGCTAACATTATTAATGTATGGGGACACAATGGATAGCATTATTAATGTCGTCATTGTTGTCCCATACATTAATAATGTCCTCCATTGTGGCTCCATCCACCAATAATATCCTGCCTTTGGGACACATTAATAATGTCCTCCCATTCTGGCCCCCGTATGCATGTAATATACCCCATTCTGGCCTCATATACTTATATGTTATAAGTGAAATGTCCCCCATATACTTGTAATATCCACCATAGTGTTCCTCTTCACATAGAAAGTAAAAAAAATAACAACGAAAAAACAAACATGCTTATCTCCTGTCCTCGCTCCCATGATGAGTGGCTTCCTCTTCCTCCTGCTCCTTTATCATCCAACACAGGCAGCACAATGCAATGACGTCATTGCATCACCTGCGACGGCCGAACATCAACTGCTGGCATCTGTTAGGCCAGTGGATTTGATAGGTATTGCGGCGCTGAGAGTGAGTTCCTGGATGTGTGTCCGATGAAGCTCCAAGCCTGATTGCGATCATCCATTGGCATCACACTTAGCCACTTAGTGGCAGATAGTCTGTGAAATCTGTTTGTCAGGGTTCAAGGAGGAAGGAGGAATTTTGAAAACAAATTTTTCCTGCTTTCTTGTTCCCTACACTCCCCATAGTTAATCAACCTATAGTTATCCTACTATAAACAAAAGCCATTATGGTCCGTACTTATAGATATGTATTATTACACCAACTTGGTGAAAAGGATACGTCACTGAAGAAGACGACCACAAATGTCCAAAAAATATATAGTTTCTTTATTGAAATTGAAACAATTAGACATAAAATAGGTATAAAAAGGTGCCTCACAGAGGGTACATAGAGGGTATATATATGATGGTCCAATAGTAAAAAACATACATTCACTATAAGAATCCAGACAATACTTCCATAACAATATATAGGTTCCCATCCATAAATAGATATTGGACAATCCTGATACTCTAATAGTAGATGTATGCACAATTCAAAGCCCAGCATGTACTTTAGTAATGAAGGTATTACCTGTAAAAATAAGTTTAGCTGTAACCAGAGACCGAGACCATCACCATGTTCCTCCACCAAAACATGCGTCTTGCTCCTGTTTCTTTCGGGGACGTAAGAAAAAAAAAGGAACACGCGTTGGGGTGGTGGGACCAGGATAGTTCTGTACCTATTTATGGATGGGAACCTATATATTGTTATGGAAGTATGGTCTAGATTCCTATAGTGAATGTATGTTTTTTACTATTGGACAATCATACTTGTACTTTCTGTGAGGCACATTTTCTACCTATTTTACATCTAATTGAAATTTAAACAAAGGAAAACTGTGTGTGTGTATACCGTGGGTATGGAAAGTATTCAGGCCCCTTTAAATTTTTCATTCTTTGTTTCATTGCAGCCATTTGGTAAACTCTGAAAAATTAATTTTTATCTCATTAAAGTATACTGCACCCCATCTTGACTGAAAAACCCCCCAGAAATATAGAAATTTTTTCAAATTTATTAATAAAAACCCCTGAAATATCACATGGTCATAAGTATTCAGACCCTTTGCTCAGACACTCATATTTAAGTCACATGTTGTCCATTTCCTTGTGAACCTCCTTGAGATGGTTCTACTCCTTCATTGGAGTCCAGCTGTTTTTAATTAAACTGATAGGACTTGATTTGGAAAGGCACACACCTGTCTACATAAGACCTCACAGCTCAGTGCATGTCAGACCAAATGAGAATCATGATCTCAAAGGAAATGCCCAAGGAGCTCAGACAGAATTGTGGCATGGCACAGATCTGGCCAAGGTTACAAAAGAATTTCTGCATTACTCAAGGTTCCTAAGAGCACAGTGGCCTCCATAATCCTTAAATGGAAGAAGTTTGGGACCACCAGAAGTCTTCCTAGACCTGGCCTTCCAGCCAAACTGAGCAAATGTGGGAGAAGAGCCTTGGTGAGAGAGGTAAAGCAGGACCCCAAGATCACTGTGGCTGAGCACCAGAGGTGCAGTAGGGAGATGGGAGAAAGATCCACAAAGTCAACTAGCACTGCAGCCCTCCACCAGTCGGGACTTTATGGCAGAGTGGCCCGACGTAAGCCTCTCCTCAGTGCAAGACGTATAAAAACCTGCATAGAGTTTGCTCAAAAACACATGAAGGACTCCCAGACTATGAGAAATAAGATTCTCTGGTCTGATGAGATGAAGATAGGACTTTTTGGTGATAATTCTTAGCAGTATGTGTGGAGAAAACCAGGCACTGCTCATCACCTGCCCAATACAATCCCAACAGTGAAACATGATGGTGGCAGAATCATGCTATGGGGGTGTTCTTCAGCTGCAGGGACACAGGACGACTGGTTGCAATTGAAAGAAACATGAATGCGGCCAAGTACAGAGATATCCTGGATGAAAACCTCTTCCAGAGTGCTCTGGGCCTCAGACTTGGCCAAAGGTTCACCTTTCAACAAGACAATGACCCTAAGCACACAGCTAAAATAACAAAGGAGTGGCTTCAGAACAACTCTGTGACCATTCTTGACTGGCCCAGCCAGAGCCCTGACCTAAACCCAATTGAGCATCTCTGGAGAGACCTGAAAATGGCTGTCCACCAACGTTCACCATCCAACCTGATGGAACTGGAGAGGATCTGCAAGGAAGAATGGCAGAGGATCCCCAAATCCGGGTGTGAAAAAACTTGTTGCATCATTCCCAAGAACACTCATGGCTGTTCTAGCTCAAAAGGTGCTTCTACTCAATACTGAGCAAAGGGTCTGAACACTTATGTGATATTTCAGTTTTTCTTTTTTAATAAATTTGCAAAAATTCCTACATTTCTGGTTTTTTTTTTCAGTCAAGATGGGGTGCAGAGTGTACTTTAAAGAGCGGGAAAAAAATGAACTTTTTAGAATTTACCAAATGGCTGCAATGAAACAAAGAGAGAGATTTAAAGGGGTCTGAATACTTTCCATACCCACTGTGCGTATGTATGTGTGTGTGTGTGTGTATACAGAGATATATATATATATATATATATATATATATATATATATATATATATATATATATATATATATATATATATATATATATATATATATATATATATAATATAATATAATTATGAGAGAGTAATATAGGGATTTGTACTAACTCAGCCATGTTGGAGGTAAACACTGGCTCACTCAGTGATACAGTCCACAGGTTCAAACAGACTGGGTGTTTTAGTGTCCATAAACCCCTCAGGAAACAAAATATAACTGCCTCTTCCAGGCACCAAAAGGTAAAACAAAACTCAAAATAACCAGTCCATATAGCATGGCCTCAGCCATTTAAATGAAGTTCTTTGCTCTGCCTTGCAAGGTCTGAGCAGCACCTGCAAGCCTGCTCACCTTGCACAACATACAGACAGATTGAGACAGGTACAGCTGTCTTAAATCAAGCCTTCCAAGATCTGGACTGGAGGTAAGTGAGCAGCTGATTCCCCCCCCTTCCCAGCTCTTTCAGCTGCATAATCCGGGCCCATTAACTACCTCTCAGCACTATATGTGCTGGAGCCTGCTTCTCCGGGTCCTACATCACCGAAGCTTGGCACCTCGGGGACACATGCCTCCCGTCCACAACCTGTCCAGCTGCAATCTTACAACATACATACATACATATTATTTGGACTTTTGTGTTTTCTTCAGTGACTTTTCACGGAGTTGGTCTAACGATACTCCCCATAGTTAGTTTAGTCTGCACTAGGATCCTCCGTCAGGTACACCTTGAACAAACTTGACACACACAGTTGTAAGTTGCTGGTGTCAGTTTGGTGACAAATCACGGTGTTGGGAAAGATTTGAAGCTCTGTCATTGGATGATAGTTCAAGATGCCGGAAAAGTTTTTCATACTTAAAGGGAGTCTGTCAGGTCCTTTCTTTGTAGAATACTAATCACATCCTGAAATAGGGCTTGGGCATCCCTTTCAGGATATGTAATTTTTATTTCTCTACGTGGCCCCTTTGGGTTGCTGTAAGCCCCAGACAAATTTATTGTCTCGCTTCGGCAAGTCAAGCGTATGTACGTATGCTTGACTTGCTGGCACGCATGTAAATGTGAAGTTAATATTCACCCTTTCCGGCTGGCGTCCCTGATTCAATCAGAGTGCTGTGTTACTCGTCCGAGCATCGCATCGTAATCTTTGGACGGGCCGTCTGCTCTCCTGACAGGAGCGTGACAGCATGTATTTCTATGCAGCTGTCACTCTCCGGTCAGGAGAGCAGACGGCCAGTCCGAGGATTGCAATGTGATCCTCGAGCATACAGCAGTCTGACTTGGTGACGTCGGCACACAGGGTTTTGGCAGGATTATGGGTGGGGGAAGGGGTGTATATTCATTAGCCAAGCTTATATATGCTTAATCAGTGACACTGGCAGAGGGTTGGGTAGGATTATGGGCGGAGAAATGGGTGAATATTAATGTTATCTTTTACATGTGCTTGACTTGCCGGAGTGAGACAATAAATTTGTACGGTGCTTACAGCAAGACAAGGAGTTACGTAGAGAAATAAATATGACATATCCTGAAAGGGCTGCCCAAGCCCTATTTAAAGAGGTTGTCCACTAGTATACACAATGCCCCCATCGATTTAAACAGTGGAAAGAAGTGTTTTTGTAATTACCTTCTGTTGTCATTCTTGCCTGTGAGTGGTGCTATCGCTGACCACTCACTAGGCATCATGTAACCCGGCTGCAGCCTCGGCTGACATCCACTGATGTCACGTCAAGTACCGGCTGCTGCCGGGCGTGACCAAGTGAGGCTCTCCCCCCTGATTGATGGGCTGTGGGCGGAGTTTCACCGCACCTCACAGCCCCCACTATCCAGCGTGCACTTTCCCTCTCCTCTGCATTCGTTGGGATGTGTCTGGATGTCCGTTATGTCTAAAGGAGGGAACAGTGAAGTTGGCCGATAATGAGCCTCTGGACAGCCAATGCCAACACTGCTGGAACAACGCCAACACTATAGGTAAGTAAAGCTGTTATTATTTTACTTGGGGGTGGTGTGGGGAGGGGGTAAACATGGTGACTGAGAAGTAGTAGTGAATAACCATTTTTAAATGCATGTATTTTTGGTTAAAGGGAATCTATCAGTAGGATCAACCCTCTTAAGCCATCTATGCAAGTCAAAGAAACTTGAATAAAATGATACCTTGATATCTGTGATCCAATGTTTTATTCCAGAGAAATCCACATTTTTTCTTAGTTCTTAACAGCTCATTTAATTATTATTTGCAGGACATGGATCCTCCCTGAAAATCTGCCTCCAGAGATTATTTTAATTAAAAGGGGTCATTACCAATGTGATACATGTAATGACTGACAGTCTGCTCTCCTGATCTACATGTCTCACACTGGTAATGTCCCCTTTTGATTTAAAATAATCTCTGAAGCCGATTCTATGGGAGAGCGATGTCGCCCCTCCCTCCCCCCCCTTTACATGTTAAGAAAAATGCAGATTTCTCTGGAATAAGATCGCAGATTTCAAGGTATAATTTTATTCAACTTCCTATGACCTGCACGCCCCATATACACGGTTTAGGAGGGTCGATCCTACCGACCGATTCCCCTTAAAAATATTTTTTTGCAACTGGGATTCATAAAAGAATATGCACAGGTGTAAGCCGCGTACCGAGGGGGTCTCTCACAGAGCACAGCGGACCGAGGACAAAGGATACTAGAGTCAATTTGTTGGGGTAACGCCTTTTTACTAAAGACTGGAACTGGGTTGACCCGGCAATGCAAATAAGGAACAACAATAAATCTCACACACACACCTAGCTGTATATAGCTAGGACCCTTGCGCTACATAACCGGCAGGCCCAGGATGTACTAATAACAGAACTATAATTTGCCTACCCAGTGGTTCCGCCTAATGCAGTAACCGAGCGTTATCCAGAGGAATGATGTAAATGGATGGGTGCACAAGGCAGCCTGTAAAGTGGTGTAGCGCAAGAGTTAACAAACTTAACCAATCTCTATGTTGACAATACAGTTATACTAACTATACACCACCTCACCACTGGGGGGAGTCTCTAAGGTTTGCCCAAGACCTGCCTACAACCAATGTCTTTGAGAACTGGTGTTTGGCGCCAAACTATTCCTGCTCTTTGCATGTACCAACAGGATCCTGTGATGATATCTGAGCTCAGATCTTACTGGCCGATAACTGCTCTCCGATTAAGCTGGAGTCTGGGGAGAGGGTCATGCACTTGTCACAGGAGCGCAGTTTCAGCCTGTAAGGCTAGCAGAGGGTCTTTCTTGTCTCTCAAATCCCCGGGGGAGGAATCCAGCTCTGCATCCAATAACGGTTGTCCCTTCAAGGTAGCTCCTTCTCTCTGGCCAGAGTCACAGGAAAAGCTTCTCCTTCAGGCAAAGCTCTTTCCCGATCTCTGCATGCTGCACACACCAAGCTCTTGGAGTGCAGCTCCACCATCTCTCTCCTCTCTTCTCTAGCTCCTCTTTTTGCTGACTCACACCAACAAGTTCACCAAAAAGTTCTTTGCTTTTAGAGGCAACAGGGACCTCTGGTGGCCAGAGGCTGATTAAAGCAGCAATGTCCACACAAGTCACTCTTACACAGGTTGCCTTATATAACCTCTCTATTGTTGTGTCTATGGCTGGCTGCAGAATAAGGTCAACTAAGAATCCGTCAATCCCCCCATTCTGTTCCAGTTTGTAACTTTTTTTTTTTTTTTTATCATGCCCTTCTCAGCTGATTTATAACCTGAAAGTTTAGCTACAACTATGATGTGGTTTGTGGTCCTAAATCGGCTAATGGCGCAGTAAAAAAAAAAGTTACAAACTCTGTGGGACCAGCTCTCCTGATGGATTCTTTATTAACCGCTTCCCGACCGTCCACTGTAGATAAACGTCCGCGCTGCCTGGGCTCTGTGCAGCGCGGACGTTTAAAAACGGTGTGTGGTCCCGCAGCGCTCAGGACCCCCAGGGTCCTGCAAGCGCTGCAGGAGCGGTGCAGAGCGATAGCTCTGACAGGGAACATCATCGGGACCTGATTGGATCAGGTCCCAGTGATGTTAACCCTTGGCTGTCTTCTATATGCCGCGATCTATAGTGATCACGGCATATAGAAGACAGCAGGAGGAGAGGGGGGTCGTCAACTTACCTCTCCCCTGATAGCTTCCAGGACCTTGGGTTGCTATGGCAGCTGGAGGTCACATGACCGCCTCCAGCTCTGCCATATATGGTGTCCTGCCTGGCTCAGCCTGCAGCCTGCAGCTCAAGCCAGGCAGGAGACTGACTGTGAAAGTCAGTGAAGATCTCATGTAATGTAATATATGTCTATTACATTACATGAGATCAGGGATCAGAAAAATAAAAATTAATGTCCCATACAGGGACTAAGTAAAAATGTAAAAAAAAATGTTTTGAAACTGTCAAAAAAAAAAATACAAAATAAATTAAAATAAATAAATAAAATATTAAACCGATTAAATTCGTATATTTATGCAAAAATAAAAAAAGTACACATATTTGGTATGTATATTTATGCAAAAATAAAAAAAGTACACATATTTGGTATTGCCGCGTCCGAAACAACCCGAGCTATAAAACTGTCACACTAATTAACTCCTTCTGTGCACACTGTAATAAAAATAAATAAAAAACGGAGCAAAAAACTATGCTTTTTCCTCATATCGCCAAACAAAAAGTGGAAAAAAATGCGATCAAAAAGCAAAATGGAAATAAAAATGGTACCGCTGAAAACGTCATCTTGTTCCGCAAAAAAAAAGCCGCCATACAGCTCCATCAGCCAAAAAATAAAAAAGTTATAGCGCTCAGAATAAAGCAATGCAAAAAAAAGATTTTTTCTATAAAATTGTTTTATTGTGTAAAAGCGCCAAAACATAAAAAAATATACAGTAAGTGTAGTATCGCTGTAAACGTACTGACCCGAAGAATAACGCTGCCTGATCACTTTTACCACACGCAGAACGGCATAAAAAAAAAACCCTCAAAAAAACAATTCCTGAATTGTTGGTTTTTGTTAATTTTACCTCCCAAAAAACAGAATAGAAAGCGATCAAAAAATGTCCTGTACCCAAAAATGGTACCAATAAAAATGTCAACTCGTCCCGCAAAAAACAAGCCGTCACATGACTGTCGGCCGAAATATGGAAAAATTATAGCTCTCAAAATATGTCGATGCAAAAACTAGATTTTGCAAAAAAAAAGCGTCTTAGTGTGTGACAGCTGTCAGTCATAAAAACCCGATATAAATCTGGTATCTCTGTAATCGCACCGACCCGAAGAATAAAGTAATCTAATCAGTTATATCACACTAGGAACGGCGTAAAAAATAAATAAAACCAATTCTTCACCTGCTACTGATTTGTTTATTATGTCTTCCAAAGATCGCAGTATGGCTCGGCACACATTTATACTACGCTCTGCTCTAAGCGCTTACACCAGAGTTTCCGTGTAAATCTCTGAAATATGTGATTCAGCCGGAACCCATGACGGAAGATTCCCTGTAATGAGGCAGATATAGGCCACTGTGGATGCCGTCTGGCCTGTGATCCCAAGGTGTCATTTGTTTTAGGCGTGCATAAAAGTGCGGTTGGCCACAGTTTTGTGCACTTCTGAAAAAAAGGACACCACTAAACAGAGGCCAGACGGAGTCCAGAGTAACTCTGCTGCCTCATTACAGTAAATGGATCCGGCAGGGGTTTCATCTGAATTACATCACTTGGAAATTTAGATGGAAACCCCGATGTAAGTGCTCAGCCTAGAGCGCCGGATAAATGTTACGTAAAATGTTCCCAATAAAAGCTTCAACTCAGTCCTCAAAAAAAGCTAGTCCCCACTCAGGTCCATCAGCTGTTAAAAATATAAGGGACTTCCAAGTTACTGGTAGCAGAAAGGCTCTGGAAAAGCAAAATGGTCCTTGCCCCCCAAAAGAAATTCAGAAAATTGTGTGCTCCCAAATCCAACTGCCTATTCTACAATAATTTGTTCTCCAATTGTCAAATAGCTCTCCGTCCCCCCCAGATCTCGCCGTATGGCTGAGCGGTACGATACAGCCACATATGGGGTATTGCCACTTTTAGAAGAAATTGTGTGACACATTTCGGCACCATTTTTACCCATTGCCCTGTGTGAAAATGTAAAATCTGAGGGTAAAACATTTTTTTGTGGTAAAAATATAATTATGCTTTTTTCACTGCCCAATGGTATAAATTTAAAAATTAAAAAATACTCACTACTTCCTTGAGAGGTGTAGTTTACAAAATGGGGTCACTTGTGGGGGTTTCTGCTGTTTCGGCATGTCAGCGACTCTTCAAATGTGACATGGTGTCTGCTGCCTATCCCAGCCAACATAGCGCTCCTTTCTCTTCCGAACCCTGCCGTACACCAAAGCAGTGGTTTTCCCCCACATATGGGGTATCAGCGTACTCAGGAGAAATTGTACAACAAATTTCATGGTGCAATTTATCCTGTTACCCTTATGATAATGCAAAATTAGGGAATGAAAAACATTTTTTGTGGGAAAACTGTGAAAATTTTATTTTTATGGCTCAATATTATAAACTTCTGTGAAGCAGCTGGGGGTGCAAGGTGCTCACCACACATCTAGATAAGTTCCCTAAGGGGTCTAGTTTCCAAAATGGTGTCACTTGTGGGGGGTTTCCACTGTTCAGGCACATCAGGGGCTCTTCAAATGCAACATGGCGTCCGCTAATTATTCAAACAAATTTTACATTCAAAAAGTCAAATGGCTCTCCTTCCCTTCCAAACCCTGCCGTGCGCCCAAACAGTGGTTTGCCTCCACATATGGGGTATCTGCGTGTTCAGGAGAAATTGCACAACAAATTTCATGGTGCAATTTGTCCTATTACCCTTATGATAATGCAAAATTAAGGGATGAAAAACGTTTTTGTGGGAAAAATGTGAAAATTTTATTTTTACAGCTCAATATTATAAACTTCTGTGAAGCACCTTGGGGTTCAAGGTGCTCACCACACATCTAGATATGTTCCCTAAGGGGTCTAGTTTCCAAAATGGTGTTCCTAAACAGTGGAAACCCCCCACAAGTGACATCAGTGGCTCTCCAAACGCAACATGGCATCTGCTAATTATTCAGACAAATTTTACATTCAAAAAGTCTAATGGCGCTCCTTCCCTTCCGAGCCCTGCTGTGCGCCCAAACAGTGGTTTTCCCTCACATATGGGGTATCAGCGCGCTCAAGAGAAATTGCACAAAAATTTTGGGGTCCATTTTTTCCTGTTACCCCTGTGAAAATAAAAAAAATGGGTCTAAAGTAACATTTTTGTGAAAAAAGTTAAATGTTCATTTTTTCTTCCACATTCCAAAAATTCCTGTGAAGCACCTGAAGGGTTAATAAAGTTCTTGAATGTGGTTTTGAGCACCTTGAGGGGTGCAGTCTTTAGAATGGTGTCACTTTTGGGTATTTTCTGTCATAAAGAACCCTCAAAGTGACTTCAAATATGACGTGGTCCCTAAAAAAATGTTTTTGTAAATTTTGTTGGAAAAATGAGAAATCGCTGGTCAACTTTTAACCCTTATAGCTCCCTAACAAAAAAAAAAATTTTGGTTCCAAAATTGTGCTGATGTAAAGTAGACATGTGGGAAATGTTATTTATTAACTATTTTGTGTGATATATCTCTCTGATTTAAGGGCATGAAAATTCAAAGTTTGAAAATTGCAAAATTTTAAAAATTTTCGCCAAATTTCCGATTTTTTTCCACAAATAAACGCAAGTGATATTCGAAGAAATTTTACCACTATCATGAAGTACAATATGTCACGAAAAAACCATCTCAGAGTCAGGGGGATCCGTTGAAGCGTTCCAGAGTAATTACTTCATAAAGTGACAGTGGTCAGAATTGAAAAAATTGGCCCGGTCACGAAGGCAAAAACAGGCTCTGGTGCGAAGTGGTTAATTTCCTTTTGCAGCTAGTAATACACAGGGTAACAAACAGCCTTAAAATCCAAACTGTTGCACATTTTTAATGAAACCCAACTGCAAAATTTTTTTTAACCCAGAATACATGCATTAAAGTTAAAAAAAAAAAAAAAAAAAAGCCCCTAAAGTTGACTCTCTCTTTTTATATTGGTTGGATCGTGATGCCTAAGATGAATAGACACAGGGACGGGTTGCAGAGTAAAGCTAAGGTATTGGCTATGAGGGGGCTTATCCCTGATTCGTGGCCCTGTGGTTCGGGCAGTGTAAATCACCTGACAGGTTTCCTTTTAATGCTTAAATTCAAAGATTCGTGTTCTTATCACTTAGAAGGGATGTTCTTACCATGGCTGTTCCTGCACTCTCTTCTGTTCTTCAGAATGTTCTGTTTGTTATAAATTATTTAGCATGCTTCAACCTAATCTAATGTACTATACAGTCATTTAACCAGAAGCTATTGGCTTAATATCTTGGACAGTATCATCTTACCATGAATTGACTAAACACATTTATTAGATTGTCCCCAACTATTGCTGACTTTTATCCTGACATACAATGCCTTTAGTAAATCATTATTCAAAGACCAAATCAGTTTTGTATATTTTAAAGAAAAAAAAAAGTTTTCATTTGCAACCTTACTGAGTATATACAGCATAGTTTTACTATTAATCAAATATTAACTCTAGTTTAAATGTAAATAGTTTTTTTGTGAACATGTTTTAAAGTCATAAAATAGTGATGTGAAATGTTATAAAGTCTGATCTGTGATGGTCTAGGTCAGTGGTCCCCGATCTTCCTTGCCTCAGATCTGAGTGAGGGCCGTGAGCCACATTCAGAGACTCCTTGAATAATGAAATCCAGCTCCTGCCTCCCCACAGTAGTGACATTTAGAGCCCCCTTGCCAAGTACAGTGACAGCCAAAACTCCTCCACACCCCACTCTCCCTAAGACATCACACCAAGGCAGCATACCTAAATCCAGGGGTTCCCACTTTACCCTCATACGGTATTTTTGCATCAAGCTCTCCCGCCACACTATCGCATCCAGCTTCAAGTTCCCCCTCTATCTGGCAGTATCATTCTTTGTCCAGTTGAGAATTTACCTAATTCCCAAGGCCATTATATGCTCATCCAAATCTACTCTTTTGTGCAGGGATACTCTCAAGTCCCTATCTGTAGACCTGCTCTTCATAGCTGATTGCTAGATCTGGTGCTGTTGCACCAAGCTGGCAAACAGCCACAACGCACACATCATGGGTCCACGAGCCACATGTGGCTCCTGAGTCACAGGTTGAAGATCTTCACCAGTTGCTAGTATAAAGTAGCTGAATCTTTCAGATGGGCATTGTGTTTCTTTAACTATTGTCAGTTTCCACCTGTTGTTAGCGTTGGCTTCTCTGTGACTAGAGGTAATGGCTCTGTGACCAACAGTATAAAACAATCCAAAATGTTAGAAGTCAGAAGCTCATTTCTAGATGTGTTTCTTTCCCTGCTGTTGAGTTCTGTCTTTTTTTTTTTTTGCCATCCTCTTTTATTTCTGCTGGGTTTTAGTCATTTTTCTGTGATGACACTAGCGTTACATAGTTACGTAGGTTGAAGAAAGACTTGGGTCCATCAAGTTCAACCTTCCTCCCCCAATTGTGCATTTTGTCACTAATTTAACTGTAGCCCACAATGTTATGTGTATCGAGGAAATCATCCAGCCCTTTTTTGAAAGCTGTTATAGTATCTGCCATTACTACCTCTTGTGGTCGGGCATTCCACAGTCTGACTGCTCTGACTGTAAAGAACTCTTTCCTGTTTAGGTGCCGGAATCACATTTCTTCCACCTGTAATGAGTGCCCCCTGGTCCTTAGTTTGGTCTTTGGAAGGAATAAGTCATGTACTAGTCCTTTTTACTGAAAACACATATATTTGTACATATAAATGAGATCTCCACTGAGGCGTCGTTTTTCTAAGGTAAACAAGCTCAACTTTTCCAGCCTCTCAACATGAGAGGCCTTCCATCCCTTGTAATAATCTAGTTGCCCGCCTTTGAACTGACTCTGACTTCTGAATATCCCTTTTAAAATGTGGAGTCCAAAACTGGATCCCATAAACCATATGAGGCCTCACCAGTGATTTATAAAGGGGTAACAATACTTTGGGATCGCGGGATTTTATTTCTCTTTTTATACATCCGAAAATCTTGCTTGCCTTTGCAGCTGCTGCTTGACATTGAGTACTGCTCCTCAGCTTACTTGTAACCAGATTACCCAAATTTTTAATGCATTTTCTCATTTGCAGTGAGCCATCACAAGAAGATCCTGATGATGACTTGGGCCTTGTTCACTCTGATGAAGAGGAAATTATCAATAGCTCAGATGAAGATGATTTCAGCTCGGACTCTAGCAAAACTGATCTTGATAATCTGGAAGAAAAATTGGTGTGTAGCTTTGTGATTCATGTAAAACCTATAGTCTTTGAGTATGACTAAAGGTTTAAATATTTTTACAATTTCCTGTGACTGTATCCCAAATCTTCTATATTTATTAATAATTTTGCTTTGCTTATATAGCCCCATCATGCAACTTAGCAGTTTACAGACATTATCATCACTGTCCCCCCTGGGGCTCACAATCCAAACACCTAGTGATTGGGAATTTAGAGTTTCGAAGGAAATCTGAGTACCTGGAGGAAACCCCCGCAAACATGGGGAGAACATACAAACTCCTTGCAAATATTATCCTTGGTTGATGCTTTAGCATGGGTGGTTTTCCTGATACCAGCACCAATTACATCAATATGTGCTCTTTATCCAGACACTTAACCCCTTTCTGACCAGGTCAGTAATAGTACGCACCTGGTCGGAAAGGCCGGTTCAGCGGGGGCTCCGACGCTGAGCCCGCACTGAACCGGGCACATGTCAGCTGATTTGTACAGCTGACATGTGCCCGCAACAGCCGCGGGTGGAATCGCGATCCACCCGCGGCTGTTAACATGTTAAATGCCGCTGTCCATCTCTGACAGCGGCATTTAACTCGCGCTTCCGGCAAGTGTGTCCTAAGCCCCGCCCATCGGTGACCCCGTCACGTGATCGCGGGTCATCGATGGGTGGTCATGACAACCCAGGGTCTGCAGCAGACGCCTGTGGTTGTCATGTCTCAATTGCTATGAGCGCCACCTAGTGGTCGGCGCTCATAGCAAGTGAGCATTTCTGCTGCATACAAGCGATCTGCTCATCGCCTATATGCAGTGGAAGCAATCAGACAACTGCTGCTTCTAGTCTCCTATGGAGACTATTGAAGCATGCAGTAAGTGTAAAAAAAAATGTTTTTAAAAAATATATAAAAAAAAAAAAAAACATATAAAAGTTTAAATCACCCCCCCTTTCGCCCCATTCAAAATAAAATAATAAAAAAAAAACCCCACATACACATATTTGGTATCGCCGCTTTCAGAATCGCCCGATCTATCAATATAAAAGAAGAATTAATCCAATCGGTAAACGGCGTAACGAGAAAAAAATTATAAACGCCAGATTTATGGTTTTTTGGTCGCTGCAACATTGCAATAAAATGCAATAACGGGCGATCAAAACATCGGATCTACCCCAAAATAGTATCAATAAAAACGTCAGCCTGGCACGCACAAAATAAGCCCTCACACGGCCCCAGATCCTGAAAAATGGAGACGCTACGGGTCTTGGAAAATGGCGTCAATTTTTTTTATTTATTTATTTTTTTTTTAGCAAACTTTGGATTTTTTTTTCACCACTTAAATAAAAAAGAACCTGTACATGTTTGGTGTCTACGAACTCGTAATGACCTGGAGAATAATGATGGCAGGTCAGTTTTAGCATTAAGTGAACGTGGTAAAAAAAGGACCCAAAAAACAACACTGGAATTGGATTTTTTTTTGCAATTTCACCACACTTGGAATTTTTTTCCCGTTTTCCAGCACACGATATGGTAAAACCAGTGATGGCGTTTAAAAGTATAACTCGTCCCGCAAAAAAATAAGCCCTCACATGGCCATATTGAGCAAAAATTAAAAAAGTTCTGGCTCCGGGAAGAAGGGGGAGCAAAAAATGAAAACACAAAAACAGAAAGACCCATGGTCGTTAAGGGGTTAAACTCCAGTAAAATCACCTTAGATTAAATTTATTCTGATTGACCGGATCATATCAGATTAGAACTATATATGGAAGAGGCAATAGGGTTATTCGAATGTCTTGTTTTTCACGGAGCTTGACTTACAGTGAAATATGGACCATATTTTCTCTGACTCTAGTATGTATGGTTAGCATTATGAAAAAATTAAAGTAGTAACTGACTAGAATTTAAATAATTTCAGAGCCCTAAATTGAAAGAACTCTGCAACCAAGAATACTGGCTTTTCTTCGTTTTCTGGGAGCTTCATTGTAAAGAGGCATTTACATTGCAAGATAATCATGAACAAGCGTTGTTATCTTGCCGTGTAAACAGGCTGCCAATCACCTGATGAACAAGTAAAATTCATCAGGAGTCCCCAGCGCCTGTGCACAAGATCACTGCTGGAAACAGCCAGGAGAAAAAAGTGTGCTTTGCGTTAAAGGTGATGTGCGCATGCGCGGGACTTGAAAGACAAGACTGCACATCACAGGGCACTGTGACGTGCAGGAGAGGGGGGAAACATTATAATTCACAAAGTAGGCGGGGATTTCTTCCCATCCCCCGGCCTGCAAGCATCAGAAAACAGATTGAATAAAAAGACATTTCAAAGCAACCAGACCTCTAAAATGGGGCATACAGGTAAGTATAGATTTACATTTCTATCACCTGTATGCCCATATTAGAGGTCTGATAAGTCCCAGGGTGACAGATTCCCTTTAAAAGACTTTTGACCATTGCTTTCTGTGACCAGTTTGCATTTTCAAAGTAAAACCAGTTCCTAAGAACTCCCTATAGTTAAAATAAAATGAATATTAATAAAATTTAAATTTCATGCATATGCATCAAGTAGACTACATCCAAATGGATAAAAATGTTCTATGTAAATACATGAAGCTAACAAACGGCACAGCTGACAGCTGTGCTATCCATACCTTTGGCCCAGGCTCAAAAACGCTTGGTGATTACACCAAGATCTCTTCCCTTTTTTAACATTTAGTACAGGAATTACTACTTGAGGTTTTATATTCATTTTACAAGATATTGAGATACGAGCAAACCCAACAGAAACATTTCACTGATCTATGCATGTGTGCGTATATTTTATACGTGCACTATAATATATCTGTATATAGCTACATACAAATGATTGGTATTTCTTTTCAAATTACATATTCTGATGACTTTTAATGTAAAAATAGTCAGTTGACTCCTTTTCGCATTAGAACTTCAATTAACATCCTGGTAGGTGTCCGCATGTGTGGAGGGGGCTTAGGAGGTGAGCTTCCTCTGCTTAAGGCCGATGCTGATTATATTGCATGGTTGGCGTCTGACTCAGCCGTGGTCGGAGCGGGGTTCCAGCCATGCCTGTTAACAATTCAGATGCTGCTATTATGCTATCAAACAGCATGATTTTAATTGGATGTGTGCAAGGTGCTCTACCCCATATCTTCTCCCTTAGTACTTCTATTGCAGGAGACCAATAGGTTACCTGTTGAAGGCCTCCATCACTGCCGTTATATTGCATATAATACACACACGTGCACATACTGTGTATAATATATACCGTATATTCCGGCGTATAAGACGACTTTTGAAGACTGAAAAATCTTCTGTCTAGTCTGGGGTCGTCTTATACGCCGGTAATGCTTTTGAACTTTCAGAAATTGACATGCGGGGATACTCTGGGGGTGTTAATAAGCTGCCGTGGCCGTATCCCTGCCATGTCGGAGTTAATATAAGGTGGAGGGAGTTAAAATACGGCGGCGGTAGGTCCAGACAGTCAGCGCTTCTGTGCTGAAACTGACACATCGCTGCGTATTCCCAGCTCCGGACACAGCGCAGGGCTTCTGTGCCGACAGCTTTCACTTGTCACAGAAGCGCTGCGCTGTGTCCGGAGCTGGGAAGTTCGCATCGCTTCTGTGACAATGTATGAAAAGCCGGCAATTCAGCAGCGGCATAAGCCGGCACCCGACAATTTAGAATAGAAAGAATAGAGCTTCACACATAGATTAGATAGATAGAAACATGTCAGTCACATATATATGAAGTACAGTGACAGTATTGCTTACTGTACTTGTCATTTAGTGTAAAGGATTTATTAAAACAAATAATAGTGTTTTCATGCACCGTCTCTTTAAAAAAGCCGGCCGGCAATTCAGCATCTGTACCCAACAATTTATAACAGACAGAATAGAGCTTCACACATAGATTAGATAGATAGAAACATGTCAGTCACATATATATGAAGTACAGTGATAGTGTTGGTTACTGTACTTGTCATTTAGTGTTAAAATAAAGGATTTATTTAAAAAAAAATTGGCGTGGGGTTCCCCTTAATTTTAGGCTCTAGCGGAGGTTAAGCAGACAGCTGGGGCAGATGTTTGAAGCCTGGGAAGGGGGTAATACCCACGGAGCTTCCCAGGCTACTAATATCAGCCCCCAGCTGAATACCTAGCCTTTACTAGCTATTAAAATGGGGGACCCCCCAAAAAAAATGACGTGGGGTCCCCCCTAATTTAATAGCTAGCAAAGGCTAGGCAGACAGCTGGGGGCTGATATTAATAGCCCAGGAAGGGAGCCATGAATATTGGCCCCCTCCCAGGCTAGAAACACCAGCCGTCAGCCGCCCCAGAAATGGCGCATCCATAGGATGCGCCAATTCTGGCACTTAGCCTCGCTCTTCCACGCTGCCCTGGTGCGGTGGCAGGGGGTAATAGGGTTGGGGTTGATGTCAGCTTATAATGCCAGCTGACATCAAGCCCAGGTTAGTAATGGAGAGGCGTCTATAAGACACCCCCATTACTAACCCCATAGTCAAAGTTAAAAAAAACACAAACACCCAGAATAAAGTCCTTTAATTGAAATAAAGACACAATTCTTTATTGTTCTAAATTAAACCATACTTACCATCACGCCCATTCCAGCTGAAGCCAACGATCTCCTGCAATAAAAGAAAAATAATAAACCAACCTCATCCTTACCTCTCCATGGTTCCCAGGACAGCTTCAGCTCTGCTACATCGAGATGACAGGCTGGACCGCAGCAGAACGCCGCCATCCAGCCTGTCATCCCGCAGACACTGAGAAGCGCAGGCATGCTTGCGCTCCTCAGTGTCTCGCTGTGACGGCATCCAGATGAGCCGACAATGAACTCAGCTCACCTCCTGGACGTCCGTCACTGACAGCGTGGGAAACTTCTACTGCGCATGCGGGGAGCAGGAGAATTTTCCCACGCTGTCAGTGACGTGCATGAGGTGAGCCGAGTTCATTGGACATGATCTCGGCTCATCTGGATGCCGTCACAGTCAGACACTGAGGAGCACAAGCATGCCTGCGCTTCTCAGTGTCTGCCGCATGGCAAGCTGAACGGCAGCGTTCTGCTGCGGTCCAGCCTGTCATGTGAATGTAGCAGAGCTGGACCGGTCCTGGGAACCATGGAGAGGTAAGGATGAGGTTGCTTTATTATTTTACTTTTATTGCAGGAGATCGTTGGCTTCAGCTGGAATGGGCGTGATGATAAGTATGGTTTAATTTAGAACATTAAAAAATTGTGTCTTTATTTCAATTAAAGGACTTTATTCTGGGTGTTGTGTTTTTTTTAATTACTTTACTAGAAATTCATGGTGGTCATGTCTAATATTGGCGTGACCCCATGAATTTCGGGCTTAGGGCCAGCTGATAATGCCAAGCTGGCCCTAACCCCTTTATTACCCAGTGAGCCACCGCACCAGGGCCCTGGATGAGTTGGGTACAGCGCCAGAAGATGGCGCTTCTATGAACGCGCCATTTTCCGGGGTGGCTGCGGACTGCAATTTGCAGCGGGGGGGGCCCAGAAAGCTTGGGCCTCCCTGCGCTGCAGATTCCAGCCCCCAGCTGCCTAGTTGTACCTGGCTGGACACAAAAATAGGGCGAAGCCCCACGTCTTTTTTTTTTAATTATTTCATGAAATAATTTAAAAAAAAAGGGCTTCCCTATATTGTTGTGTCCGGCCAGGTACAAATAGGCAGCTGGTGGTTGGGGGCAGCCCGTTCCTGCCTGCTGTACCTGGCTGGACACAAAAATATGGCGAAGCCCACGTCAACATTTTTGGGAAAAATTAATTACAAAATTAATAATAATTTAGGGACTGCATCTTTATTAACCCCTCAATTGTCATTTAGTGTTAAAATAAAGGATTTTTTAAAAAGAAAATTGGCGTGGGATCCACCATCATTATAGTCTCTAGCGGAGGTTAAGCAGACGGCTGGGGCAGATGTTTGAAGTCTGGGAAGGGGGTAATACCCACGGAGCTTCCCAGGCTACTAATATCAGCCCCCAGCTGAATACCTAGCCTTTACTAGCTATTAGAATGGGGGACCCCCCCAAAAAATGACGTGGGGTCCCCCCTATTTTAATATGTTTATGAGTGACAGTTTTCCTGCTATATACCTGCATGTCATAAGAATTTAAATTAAAAAAGGACCATGTTAAATTCAAATCTGTTTTTTTTTAATTTTTACCGGTGTTTGGTATGCGTTGGAAAAGGGGTAGTCATATACGGTGAATATATCCTAAACTCTATATTTTAACAGGAAAGTAGGGGGGTCGTCTTATACACCAGGTCGTCTTATACGCCGGAATATACGGTACATATATAATGTGTGTGCTTAGTATTTCCACATCTGCAAAAATCTGATGTATAAAAATGTAGAGTTAATTAATCCATATGGTAAATACTAGTGATGAGCGAGCACTAAAATGCTCGGGTCGAGCACATTGGAATACTCGGGTGCTCGACCCGAGCAACGAGCCCAGTGTAAGTCTATGGGAAACTCGAACATTTTTCTGGCTGCCCCCCCTCCCCCCGGCGGTCTGCAGAAGGTCAAAAATTGCCCAAATCGATGGGAACAGTGCTCAATTAAACGTCGGGCAGGCAGAATATATAGGCAGGCAGGGTATATAGGAGGGTGCATGAAAAACATAGCAGGGCACTTGGAACACACTAGTGCCCTCCGATTTTCATGCACCAGTCTCTTTAAAAAAGCCGACCTGCAATTCGGCAACGGCATACACCGGTACCCGACAATTTAGAACAGAAATAATAGAGCATCACACATAGATTAGATAGAAACATGTCGGTCACATATATAATAAGTACAGTGACAGTGTTGGTTACTGTACTTGTCATTTAGTGTTTAAAGGATTTATTAAAAAAAATAATAATGTTTTCATGCACCGTCTCTTTAAAAAAGCCGGCCAGCAATTCATCATCGGTACCCGACAATTTAGAACAGAAAGAATAGAGCATCACACATAGATTAGATAGAAACATGTCAGTCACATATATACAAAGTACAGTGATAGTGTTGGTTACTGTACTTGTCATTTAGTGTTAAAATAAAGTATTTATTAAAAAAAAAATTGGCGTGGGGTTCCCCATAATTTTAGTCTCTCTAGGGGAGGTTAAGCAGACGGCAGGGGCAGATGTTTGAAGCCTGGGAAGGGGGTAATACCCACGGAGCTTCCCAGGCTACTAATAGCCCCAAGCTGAATACCTAGCCTTTACTAGCCATTAAAATGGGGGACCCAAAAAAAATGACGTGGGGTCCCCCCTATTTTAATAGCTAGCAAAGGCTAGTCAGACAGCTGGGGGCTGATATTAATAGCCCAGGAAGGGTGCCATGAATATTGGCCCCCTCCCAGGCTAGAAACACCAGCCGTCAACCGCCCCAGAAATGGCGCATCCATAGGATGCGCCAATTCTGGCACTTGGCCTCGCTCTTCCCACTGCCCTATAGCAGTGGCAGTGGGGTAATAGGGTTGGGGTTGATGTCAGCTTATAATGCCAGCTGACATCAAGCCCAGGTTAGTAATGGAGAGGCGTCTATAAGACACCCCTATTACTAACCCCATAGTCAAAGTTAAAAAAAAAAACACAAACACCCAGAATAAAGTCATTTAATTGAAATAAAGACACATTCCTTTAATGTTCTAAATTAAACCCTACTTACCGTATCACCCATTCCTGCTGAAGCCAATGTCTTCTGCAATAAAAGTAAAATAATAAGCCAACCTCATCCTTACCTTTCCATGGTTCCCAGGACAGCTTCAGCTCTGCTACATTGACATGACAGCCTGGATCGTAGCAGAACGCTGCCATCCAGCTTGCCATGCCGCAGACACTGAAAAGCTCCTCAGTGTCTCACTGTGACAGCATCCAGATGAGCCGAGTTCATGTCCAATGAACTCAACTCACCTCATGCACGTCACTGACAGCGTGGGAGAATTCTCCTGCGCTCAGAGCTTGAGCAGGAAAATTCTCCCACGCTGGGATGGCATTGAGATGACAGGCTGGATCGCAGCTGAGCGCTGCCATCCAGCATGCCATCCTTCATAGACACTGCAGAGCGCAGGCATGCTTGCGCTCTGCAGTGTCTCTGAAGGATGACAAGCTGGATGGCAGCGCTCAGCTGCGATCCAGCCTGTCATCTCAATGCAAGCAAGTAAAAAAAACAATTGCGAAATTGCACTGTTTTGCAATTTCACCATACTTTGAAGTTTTTCCCCATTTTCCAGTACACGGTATGATAAAACTAATGGTGTCGTTCAAGAGTACAACTCGTCCCTCAAAAACAAGCCCTTACACAGCCATATTGACCGAAAAATAAAAAAGTTATGGCTCTGGGAATACAGGGAGCAAAAAAACAAAAGTGCAAAAACTGAAAAACCCAAGGTGGTAAAGGTGTTAAAATTCAGGAAAAATCATCTCCTATAATGGAGGGCTAGACTTTGTGGTATGTGCCAAAGGCACTATATTAAAAGGGGAGCAACGACTATATTTGGTAAGCAATGAGGCAACTGGATTAGATGCCCAAGGATGGTATCTGAAGAGTTAGCGAGGGATGTAGTTTTCAATTTACTAATACTTTAATATTAACTGAATACGTGTTTTGTTGTGCACCAAAGAGGGAGGGGGAGTTCACTGGGATTGTGGGAGGGGTTAAACTTGTTTTTGGGAAAATGAAAATGCTTGTATGCATTAACTATGTACGAGATAGTAAGTACGTACTTACATACATACTGTATATATAATATGTATTTTTTTTTTCTATAAACTTGGTTTGAGGTTTATTTTGAAGTTTGTTGAACATATACTGTGGAATTAATGGCGCTATAAGCGAGTAAAATACACTGCATTTCTATAATGAATTGTTTGCGTCTATAGGTAAAGTTGTAATGGACTGTTACTTTATTCACATAACAGGAAAAGAAGCCAAGAAAGAAGACCAAAATTTATTACATTGCCAAGGAAATCATGAGCTCAGAGAAAGTGTAAGTATGGACTGAGCACATTATTTGCTCCTTTTTTCATGATTTTGTTTTTCCTAAGTTTAATTCTGCTTTCTATTTAACAGGTTTGTTGACGTCCTTAAGCTCCTGCATATAGTAAGTACAGCATAATACAAAGAATTATGGTCTTGTAGTTTTGTATTACACAAGCTCTGTGTTATTAGTTTTCTTTTGTTTCCCCGCTCCCTAAACTCCCTGCTAGGTGATGCATTCTTTACACTGTTAAATTTACAAAGATGGATTATTAAAAACTCTCAATAGTGAAATAAAGGTGTGCAAGTTGTGTGCTGGAGCCTTGAGGGAGCCAGTTATATACATACAGTCCCTAACGGTTCATTTCAAATCCATTTATATTATCTAGGTTTACCTTCTTTAGATCACTATTGTCAATACCTTCATGAACGCATTGGCCCCGATTCATCAAAGCAATTTTGCCAGTTGCAACATTTTAAAAGTCGCAAAACTCGTAGTTGTGCAAAAATTTTGCGACTTTTGATGTTTTCACCAGTTTTTCCCAGCTTTGCCAAAATAAGTGGAGATGGAGCGGGGTGGGGGTGAGGCAGGGGCTGTGATGCAACGGTTCCTTAAATTCCTGACGAGCTGTGTTTTTCTTTAAGTAAGAAATGTTACTCCAAGAACTGGAGTAAGATCTTTGGCATTGCTCACGGTGGTGTACGCCTCTTAATCAGGAGCATCTAACTCCTACACGCCCCCTTATCAGGGCCGTCGACAAAATGGCTGGTCTTGATGAATCGTGACCAACATATAGAAGGGCAATGCTGTGCTTTTGTTTTGGAAAAGGCTAAAAAGAACAAAACTATTGCACTGCTATCCTAAAATAAAATAGAAGTTCTGAAAATTATTAAAAGGGCTAGGAATGAAAATGTTTCCGCCAACCTTCTAGTCTGAGGACACAGCTGTTGTTGAGATTGCTGAGACTGCTGGCTTATCGCTAGAATTGGATCAGAAGGAAATCCAGAACTGCCAAGGAAGTTCAGTGCTTGCAAATATAATAAAGTTCATATAACACTTTCAATCCCTCACAACAGCTGCAGAAGGTGTAATATTGATGCCATTAATTAAATGTATGAAAATACAGACCAGCAACATCCTCTACATACAGGTTTGCAGTAAGTCTGTCCAGAACCCCCTTTTTTGTAAATTTTCAATGTGTTTTTATTACAAACAATTTATTTAGGGCATCTCAGTTATTTCAACTCTGGAACACTAGGACAACTTATAATATTGACATTGTTTCCTTTTATATACTTCATATCTCACACTAGATAACCTGTTAAATTTCCCTTTACGTTATTATGCTTGTACTGATGTCTGATATGAGTAGTTTTTATATAAATTATGTACAATAATTATTTCTAGGTAATCCGTTTTTCCATATTTTTTGGGTGGGGACTTCATTTTATTTTTGATATCTTTATTTCATATAAATTTTATTTGTTACATGTTGATCTAAATCCAAAGTCACTAAAAATTGTTGAGATTAGATACCCCAGATGTGGTGATATAGAATCAGTTATCTGTAATATCTCTGAACACCTTTTTTATTTTTATTTTTTAGCGTTTTTTTTTTTTTATATTCATTTCATTCCTCCACTTCGCTGATGATTCTAATGTAAAAAAAAAATGTAGTTCACATTACATTATTGTTTCTGTTTTTTAATTTAACGTTTTTTAGCAGATTTATTTTTTTTCCAGTTAAACTATTTTATTGCATTAACATAAAATAAACACAATAAAACACAGGTTTGAACCTAAATTAGCATTAGGCTTTACAGTTATGCTCAAAAGTTTACATACCCCGGCAGATTTTTTGCTTTCTTGGCCTTGTTTCAGAGAATATTAATAACAAAACAACTTTTTCTCCACTCCTGGTTATTGGTTGGGTGAAGCCATTTATTGTCATACTACTGTGTTTTCTCTTTTTAAATCTTAATAACAACCAAAAACATCCAAATGACCCTGATCAAAAGTTCACCTACTCCAGTTCCTAATACCGTGCATTACCCCCTCTAACATCAATGACAGCTTGAAGTCTTTTATGGTAGTTGTTGATGAGGTTCTTTATTTTCTCAGATGGTAAAGCTGCCCATTCTTCTTGGCAAAAAGCCTCCAGTTCCTGTAAATTCCTGGGTTGTTCTAGCATGAATTGCTCACTTGAGATCTCCCATGAGTGGCTCAATGATATTGAGGTCAGGAGACTGAGATGGCCACTCCAGAACCTTCACTTTATTCTGCTGTAGCCAATGACAGGTCGACTTTGCCTTGTGTTTTGGATCGTTGTCATGTTGGAAAGTCCAAGTACGTCCCATGCGCAGTTTCCGGGCTGATGAGTGCACATTTGCCTCTAGTATTTGCTGATAACGTGCTGCATTCATCTTTCCTTCAACTTTTATTAAGTTTCCTGTACCTTTTGTAGGTCGCACATCCCCAAAACATCAGCGATCCACCTCCGTGCTTTACCGTAGGAATGGTGTTTTTCATCATAGGCCTTGTTGACCTCTCTCCAAATGTAACGTTTATGGTTGTGGCCAAAAGGTTCAATTTTGGTCTCATCACTCCAAATTACCTTATTCCAGAAGTTTTGAGGCTGGTCTCTGTGCTGTTTGGCATATTGTAGGCAAGATACTTTGTGGCATTTGCGCAGTAATGGCTTTCTTCTGGCGACTCGACCATGCCGCCCATTTTTCTTCAAGTGCTTTCTTATTGTGCATCTTGAAACAGCCACACCGCTAGTTTTCAGAGTCCTGAATTTCAGCTGATGTTATTTGTGGGTTTTTCTTTGCATCCCGAACAATTTTTCTGGCAGTTGTGGCCTAAATTTTGTTTGTTGGTCTACCTGACCGTGGTTTGGTTTTTACAGAGCCCCTGATTTTCCATTTGTTAATCACAGTTTGAATGCTGCTGACTGGCATTATCAATTCCTTGGATATCTTTTTGTATCCCTTTCCTGTGTTATACAGTTCAACTACCTTTTCCTGTAGATCCATTGACAATTCTATTGCTTTCCCCATGACTCACAATCCAGAAACGTCAGTGGCCGGATGAAAGATGCAAGAGTGTGTCTGAATCCCAGAAACTCACTCAGCTTTTATGCACACACACTGATTACAAGCAAACAGGTCACAGGTGAGGATGTTACCTTTAGTAGCCATTCAAACCCATTTGTGTCAAATTCTGTGCATGTTATCAGGCCAAAATCACCAGGGTATGTGAACTTTTGATCAGGGTCATTTGAATGTTTTTGGTTGTCATTAAGATTTAAAAAGAGAAAACACAGTAGTTTGACAATAAATGGCTTCATCCAACCAATAACCATGAGTGGAGAAAAAGTTTTTTTGTTATCATTCATATTTTCTGAAACAAGGCCAAGAAAGCAAAAAATCTGCCGGGGTATGTAAACTTTTGAGCACAACTGTATAAATGGCTATTGACAGTTGTAGGGAGGAGAGTATGCAGTAGTGAGCATCAGAGCCAGGGGTCTCAAGGGGCAGTCTGGTCATCTGATAAAAGTCTGCAGTCATGATGTGACTGTAGACTTATGAATCCTGACTGTGTGCAGTGAGCATGCTTTCAGAATTCACAAGTATTGGCAGTGAGAGTGGGCGATCATTTGACAGCAAAATATGTAGCATGCATGTTGTCACATGCCGACTAAACGTGCTCGGCTTCTCTCAGTTCACTTGGATTAAGAGAAGCCAGGCATGTCTATTTTGAATGTGGCCGTAAATAAGTAAATCTCATACTTGCGGTCACGTTGACCTTCCACCACCCTCAAGCTCAGGATTCGGAAGTCTGCAGTCAGTGACTGCTGACTTTTATCAGAAGACTGGACAACCTTTTTAAAGAGGACCTGTCACCAGGTCAAAAGTGTCCAGTTTTCCAGTTTTTGCTCTTATTTTATGCCGTGTGTGTGTGTGTGTGTGTGTGTGTGTGTGTGTGTGTGTGTGTGTGTGTGTGTGTGTGTGTGTGTGCAAAATTCCCAAAATTAAAAAAAACGTAATCTTATCAAGTAGAAAATAAATGCCCAAAGAGGTAAAATTGTAGGAAAATCTAGAGCTATTATGTATTATTTAGCTGGACAACGTATGTATTTTGTACTGTAGCTTTGTAGTATAGATACTTCATGCTCGATTAGCAGCAATAAATTCTTGCAGGAAACAAGTACTAATGAGAGGTTAGCCATTCACCTTTCCTGTTTTTCAGGAAACTGGAGATTTTAATTTTTCTTCCCCCTGCTGAAATCACAGGCAGGACAATCTTTATTTTTAAGTCCCTCAAGTGACTTTATAAATGAAGGAAAACATAGAGGAAAAGATTTTTATGCATATTGTGAAATCTGAGCGATCTGTAGGACAAACATACAATAAAGGTCTCAGTGTTATGTAAGAAGTTTTCAGCTTCTGGAGAATAGATGGTGCACAGCAGAGTGTAGGCGAGTTGAGGCATGCAGATGACCTGCTTCAGTTGAAAATGTGTAATCCACATCTGTTAATGTTTTTATACAGGAAAAACTGCAAAAATCAACATGCACGATTCAGAGCCGAACAGATTTTAATATTGTTTTACCTGACCATTTCCTAAGTTTGAATGTGGATGAATTTATTTTCATGTGTTAGACTTCACTCAAAAGCTGAGCTAAGCTGTAACAGGCAGTCTATCAACCCCAAATTGCATTTTAAATGGGCTATATAGTGTTGTAGGGGACTTAGCCTCTATTACAACCGCTGGAAAGCTGTGCCTGTTATTGGGACAGTGACTGAGAAAATAACTTTTATTTCATAGGTAAATGAGGAGGCTTCTTCCTCGCTTCCCAGAGCGAACACTTTTAATGCTGCTGGTGTGTGTGTGTGTGTTTGTGTGTGTGTTTGTGTGTGTGTTTGTGTGTGTGTTTGTGTGTGTGTTTGTGTTTGTGTGTGTGTGTGTGTGTGTGTGGCCAACATGTGTGCGACCAAAATGTGTGTGACCATAGTATTCTTCTGACGCCGCTCGCTACACTAATACACCTGGAAGTGTAAGTCCAAAAGGTCGTTACCAGAGATTTTTCTCTGGTGGCTTGTGCTTCTTCCTCTCTCTAATGTTGACCAATCAAAAACGGGCAGCAACATACAAGAGGGGAAAAAAAGAACATTTTCCCACAGTAGCTTAGAGCAGGTTTTCTTCTGTATAAAACATGTAATGACAGTCTGATCTTTTCGGAGTAGCACAGAGTATGAACACCTTTCATCTCAAAACAGTCAGTGTGGGGGAGGGGAGTACAGCAGAGCTGAGCTTTGTCTCCTTACAAATATGTCTGCAGCTTCAGCTCCTCTTCCCCCCCTCATGGACTTCTGTGAAATGAAAGCTAAAAGGTATTTGCACTCTCCGCTCTACTTCTGGCTCTTAAAATGACTGCAGTGAGGACTGTCGTTACATGTCTCACACAGGAGAAAACCTGTTTGTTTTTCACTGTACGTTGTTACATGTTTATGATTTGGTTAGTGTCATACAATGGAAGTACACGCCACCAGTGAAAAATCTCTAGTAACATCCTTTGTACTTAATGGGTATCTGTCATGTAAAATAACGCTATTAAACTGCAGATATGGGGTTAATCTTCAGGTTAATAGCGTTCTGACACCATGCGGCGCTGGGATTGAGGGCTCCGCTGCCTGGAAGAGATTAACTTTATTCTCCTCCAACAGTGTTTGGCTTCCAGTCATAGGGGTGGTGCCAGCAGTCACCGCTCGTGTGTATGTGGTGGTGGCTGTAACCCTGCCCTCAGTACTGACTGACAGCCCGCCCTAATGTTGAACGAGCTGTCAGTCAGTGCCGGGGGCGCAGTTACAGCTGCTGCTTACTATGCACAGAGCAGTGACTGAAACCATGCCGGTGCCAGTCCAGAGCCTCTCAGCTAGCCAATTCAGTTCTCATACTTTGCACTGATGAGGGCCAACAGCCTGAAACACGGTGTCTGCAAATTGGGATACTGATTTGGCTATTATCCTAAGTCATATTGCACGACTCGTTAAAGGGTTGATTGTGACTTGTAGGATTGTTGCTTCCAATAGGTGGCGCTATAGAGTTCAAGTCCTCTTTTTCTTTGAAGAGCCAACTTGCATATTAAATTTCCCAGAGGAGCATTGCACGGCAAATAAGCCTCCTTACCTTGACATGCAAGAGCCGGGATGTCACTCTCCACAAGGAGAAACGTTACCCCTTAGACCTCAGTCCAGAGCCTCTCATCTACCCAAATCAGTTCTCATTCTTTGCACTGACGAGGGTCAACAGCCCGAAACACCGTGTCTGCAAATTAAGATTCTGATTTGGCTTTTATCCTAAGTCATATTTGCACGACTTGATTGTGACTTTTAGGACTGCTGCTTCCAATAGGTGGCGCTATAGAGTTCAAGTCCTCTTTTTCACTGAAAGGTCAATTTGCATACCCTTATGATTGGAAACCAAAGGCTGCCAGGTGGAATAAAGTTAATTTCCTTACTGCTGTGGGATTCTGTGTGCCGGCCCGCATGTCAGAACAATATTAATCTGCAGATTAACGCCCTATTTGCAGGTTAATAGCATTATTTTATATTTCAACTTCAGTTTAACAGAAAATTCTAACCTAATTTTACAAGCTAATATCGCTGCAGCGGAGAGGGGAAATTAAAAAAATAAATCTTACTATTCAGCTCTGCAGCCACTATCCCCTGATGTTGCCACTTTAACATTCTCAAATTGGTGAGAGGTCTTCCTTAATGTCCCATCTGGCTGCAGCATTTTTAAACCTAACAAAAACATGCAGTTGAAAAATACACAAAAAAGTGTCTAAACATTGTATGTTTATCCATCCTTAAAGTAGAGATGCAGCATGGACATTGATTTTGCAAATGGCATAGTTTACAATTTTCTTACAAAGGCATTACTGGAATTGCTCACTTTACAAGCCAGAACGGTTCATGAATACATCCCTGTAGGGCTGCTGGATATGTCACATTATCAACTGAGAAGAATATTGCCCACTTATGGGAATGATGTGGAATGTAAAAGCTTCCAAAGCATTTTAGAATTACTTTTGGATTGTTTCCACTTATGAGGGAGCAAATCCGATAATAATGTTATCCACTTTATAATGTTATTGATTTTTGATTCGCATCAATGTCCTCTATGACCACACTGCCTGGCGGGAGCTGAGTGTCGGTATGTTTATCACCAGGAACATGGTGCACAGCTGAGAAATTTCCAGTCTTTCTAGAGTTTAGCCGGAGACCTATAGAAAAGAACACATGGAGTCCCTTCAATCACTGGCATTTTATTTCCTGGAGTCAAGTTACATCAGTAATTACATAACATTGAAAGGCTACATAGTCTGATCTGTGGTTGGGTGTAATTGTGATTAATGAGATTGTAAGTTGTAGTTACTCTTTATATATGCAGTGTATAGGATACATGAAAGTAGGAATGTACACTTAACAAAATATTAAAGCAAAATGTAGCTAAAAAATAGGGCTACACAGAGCCTTTGGTTTGCTTAACATGAAGATTACATTTTTGCCCGCATGTTGCAAGTTACATGCAACTTTGCCATCATGAATAGTTTTCCAGGATATGTGCTGTATTTCCTTATTTGTAGATTATTACATTTAGTGTCTGCTACAGCGGGGTTCTTAAGATTGTGTACTTTAAATCCATATACTTCTGCCTCTAAAGACTGGGAGCCCATGCATAAAACACATTTCTCTGTCTCAAAGACAGATTTACTCCACTCAAAATTATAGTCCCTATAAGAGATGATCAATTCGATTCAAATCAGATTTGTGTTGAATTTGAGGGAATTTTTTATTTGGCTTTTTAAAGGGGATCAAAGTTGCCACATTACCAGCATAAATTGTATTCCCTGCTCGGCGAGCAGACGACTGCTAACGTTATATCGTTTTTTGGATCACTGCATATCCTAAAGTCATGGTTTCTTCTGTGTACACAGATTGTGTATAATTATTAGTGTGACAGTAGTCTGCCCCCAAATAGGGATCATTTTTCGGCCATTTTTAAATTTTAAAAAGAAAAAAAATAGTAGTGCGGTGTGTTATTAAACTGGCTGGAGGATACTAGCAGTTACCATTCATTTACGCATAGCCAGATATATTAAAGTTACTTTGACATTGCTAAGTGGATTTTTGTACTAAATAGAATTAGGCTATGTTCACACATATTGGGTTTTTCAGCATATTTTGCTGCAGATTTTTATGCAAATTATCAGCTTCGTTTTGCAGTACCTGCAAAGTGTATGAGAAACCAGAATTCTCTATTCACACTTCTTTATTATTATTTTTTTTTTGCTGCATATTTTGTGTCTTGGTTGGGTTTTTGGAAAATAGAGCATGTCACTTCTTTCAGCGTTTTTTCACCCATAGGAAGTAATGGGTGGTGAAAAAAACGCTCCAAAAAACAGTTAGATTTTTTTTATTTCAGCATTTTTGATGGCAAAATAGAATGGGGCTTTTTTTTTTTCACTGAACTTTATGTACATGCCTAAAAAGAGACAAAAGGACAGTGAAAAAACGCTAAAAAAATGCAGCAAAACCTGCGTTTTTGTCGCAGCTGATTTTCTGCCAGAGATCCGTTTTGCTGCAGTTTTCTGACGTAAAAAAAACACATGTGGGAACATAGCCTTAAAGTGGTTTAATACAGTCCTAAGAGACGTGAGGATGTTAGACACCTCAATTCAGGGCAAATGGAGGCTCTGCAATACTCACGGCAAATAAAATGAAAAATAAAAATAAATAATTAGAATTTCAAAACATTTGCTTATCTCTAGTTACAAGTGATGCAAAAGGAGCCCCGACCAAGTATTGTGTGCATTTACTGAACATACATTACAATAGGCCAACATTTCAGATTTTAAAAACATTTTTCAAGCTGTTGTTATAAAGTATTCTAATTTACTGAGATAATGACTTTTGTGTTTTCATTGGCTGTAAGCCATAATCATCAACATTAACAGAAATAAACACTTGAAATAGATCACTCTGTTTATAATGACTCTATATAATATACGAGTTTGACTTTTTGTATTGAAGAACTAAAATAAATTAACTTTGTGATGATATTCTAATTTAGTGAGATGCACCGGTGTATACACATACATACATACTTACATACATACATACTGTATACACCACTATTGACTCCAGACTCCACTTTTTCTATCTTGTTTTCTTATTCCTCACCCTGTAGAAGTGTCAGCGCTCGAGTTAATTCTATTTATGCTTAGTATGTACTGTGGAGGAAACGACTTTGCTCAGACCAGGGTTTGTTATCCTTACTTTGGCAGGATTTCCGCTATGCTGTGGCTCAAGCTTCTCTGCATCTCGGGAAGCCAGTGATTGAGGACAAGGTCCTAAATCAGATCCTGTACTACCTGCCACAGCTGTATGAGCTAAACCGCGATGTGCTGAGAGAGCTAAAGGAGAGGATGTCTCAATGGTACTTTTTTACTTCTGTTTTGTATAATCACACAGAAAATTTGGCAAACTTGTCATCTATACATTCAAGTCTTTTATATTTTTTCTACATTTTATTTTATTGTAACAGTTAAAGAGATATTCCCATCTCCAAGATCTTTTCCCAATATAATGTAGGTGTAATAACAATATTAGCAAATGCCTCAAATTAGGAATGTAGTATAATAATAAAAAATAATCTTTTTATTTATATAGTTCCAACATATCCAGCAGCGCTTTACAATTCAGACAATTTACAGACATTATGGGTACTGTCCCCATTGGGGACATTATCTATCTGCTTGTCTCTCCAGCTGGTTTTACTGGTGTTCTTCCTTTCCCTTTTTCTTTCCTTGTCTTTCCCATTCCTTTTCTTTCCCTCCTAGCTTTTCAATGTTTTATATAAAAGGTATCTTATATGTGTATCGTAACTCTTTTCCCTAGCCTATCCTTTACATACCAACCTTTTTTCATTTTCTTCTATCCCTTTAATTTTTTATTTTTCCTTTTTTCTCATTTTCCTTAATAAACCATATTTCCCCCCCCCCCTTCTCATCCTTAACCCTTTCCACTCTTCATTTTGCCTATATCTTTCATCTGTTCATTTGCTTTTATATTACTGTGATAATTCTAATACGTCTCCCCCCTCTTTCTTTACCCTATTTATGTAAAAAATCCTTAATAAAAACTACTTTAATAAAAAAGGCGCCCAAGGATGCTGCTATGTGGAACCTAAAAAACACATGTAAAAAAACTGCAGTTACTTTTTTAAGTGGAGAATCAAAGCTTTTCTGTACTATAAAAACACATTAAAAATACTGCTTCACATCTGCACCAGGAACGCATCAAATAAGGGGGAAGAGATTGTTATTGTGGAGTTTGGTGCGGACATCTGCTGAAAACAAAAAAGTCAGTATTTCTGCAACGTGTGAACACGGCCTTACAGACCCAAAAGCCAGATGTCGTGTAATGAAGCTACATAAAGATGAGAAAGTCCTGGTGGCTCAGACTGTTAATAAGGGAACAAAAAATTAAATCCACAGGTTCCAACTAGAGATGAGCAGGACGCACAGATGACGTCCCGCCAGCTCTGACTAATTAAAAGCCGCATCAGGAACGCCGAAAGGTTAGAGATTTCGTGGCCTCCCTTCAAACTGCCAGGTAACGCTGACCTGGACGCTGGACTCGAGAACCGGGAATCCACCGGCTCATCTCTAGTCCAAACTGTCCCGGATACAGTGGACAGTCCTGGATTTGGGTGTACACCCTGCAGTCTTGAGCGTGTGCTGAATGTCCCTCACTGCCAACTCCTCCTGCCAGGGGAGAAAGAAATGGTAAATGGGCATGGATTGGGGTGTGGCCAAAATTTGCCATGGCGCGCTACACATAATTTGTCCCTCTTTCTGTTCTTCAAAAGTTGGAAGGTATGCCTTAGGTATCCATGGTTACGACCAGGGCTGTGGAGTCGGTAAGCCAAACCTCTGACTCAGACTCCTCAATTTCCCTGACTCCAACTCCACAGCCCGGCCTCACTACTGAGCGTGTACATAAAGTGCAGCACAGATTCATCTCAACTAAAAGCCCAGATCCTTACATCAGTAACAGAACAGATCTTTATAGGACATTTCATAACTTTCCCAAATTCTAATGAAAACATTTACAGCACATTCTGCATTGTACTTGTTACACGCACGCCACTAGGTTCAGATAGGGCGAGACGGGTTTCATGAATTGTTTGGAATCCTGGGGGAACCGTTACTCAGGACGTCCATAGACTGCAACTTCTCTCAGGCACACGATAGATTCAGTTGCCGACCAGACACATTTGACAAGAGTCTTTTTCAATTGTTTAACAGTGGAATTTAATCTGAAGCATGGCCAGTGCAATTCAGTGATATTACAGCAACAATCTTCATTACAGTACAGTCTGAGTTTCTTGAGCAACCGGCTCCAGTAACAATGCAGTAGTTTCTTCACAAGGCACAGTATTACAGTCTCCTCAGTAGCATAATTCAGCATAGATTAGATCTCTTAGCAGCACACTTCTATGCATACACAACCATAAGCTTTTCCTTCACAATGACACAGTATTCTTTATCCTGCATACAGATTGAGGAGGGGGGGGGGTTGATGAGGGAGATGATCCCTGTGACACAATTCCTTCCAGTCTTTATCTTCCTGCCTGATACCCGAACTAACAGTGGAGAGTATTATCCGACTTGTGTTTAGTTTCTCTCCTGATCTGAATCCTGATCAGTTGCCTTCTGTCAGATGCAGATAACACACCATCTTTCTCTTTGGCTTCAGCCAGACTACAATAACAAGTTCCCCACAATCCCCCTGGGGCTCTGCTAAAACACTCCCTGTCTCCTGTGACTGTGTTAACCCCTCTAGTTGCTGGATGCTTGTGGAGCACAACACTTCTTGTCTCCTGTGCTTGTGTTGCTTCAAAAGCATCCAGCAACTATTAGAAGTAACAGTACTACTTCTGCGTGTTACATACTACTGTACCCCATTTATAATATATTGTCGAAGTCGGTCCATTTTATACCGACTCCAACTCCACGACTCTGACTCCATATCCCTGTAACCATGGTTACCTAAGGTCCTGCAATGCCTGCACATGAGGAAAGAGACCTAGATAGTCAGAAGAACTATACTATATTTCTAATTGGAGGTATTTACTAATATTTTTATTATTACTACATATTGGGATAGGATCTCGGCGATGGGAATACTTCTTTAATTTTTAAATCCTTTACCATTGACTTTAATGAGGAAAAAAATCCTCGTAATGTATTTTATTATTGACATTGAAGGAAAACTACAAGCAAAACTATATGTGTGGGTTATGCCCAGTGCACGGCCAGACACAGATGTAAAAAATGGGGGAGAAAATCCATGTGGATCTCCCCCTCAGGCTGTACACTAAGCATGACATGGTGGATCAGTTTTGCATAGAATGTCATAGAAAAATACCGTATTTGTTTTTGAGTTATAAGTTGAAAGACATAAAAAAGGAAATGTATATTTTGATTTTATGGTTAGATCGGTTTCTTGTGGCATATGACTGTTTTAACACAATTGGCCATATTTTTCCATGCTCTAAAAAGACTTTGCCTTGTAGGAGTGAACAACAGAAAATTGCAGATATTTTTCTGAAAAAAGGCCCATACCTTAAGATGTATTCCACGTACATTCGAGAATTTGATCGGAATGTGTCATTACTTGATGAACAATGCAAGAAAAATGCTGCTTTTGCTGGAGTAGTTAAAGATTTTGAGGTAATGAAATGCCAAATTCTTTATATTATGGCAATCATTTTGTGATTAAGAGCATGCAAAAGTGATGCTGCAGGTATATGTTTTATTGTGGTTCAATGACTTTTATTAAAGAAACACTCCCAACCAAACTTTTAGTCCCTAAACCTATCTAAATGGTATTTTAACGCACCTACACTATACTAAACACAATCAGTCTTCCCTGGTTTCCAGTGCCGCTCCAGTTCTCTTCTCACTAGCCTGACTTCAGTTGCTACTCATCCGATCACACGGGTTTGTGTGTGAACTGGAAGTCGCTTTTAGGCCACTATCAGTATTTTGTCAGTATTTTTTCTCAGGAGTGGGAGCCAAAACCAGGTGAGGAACAATCAGAGAAAAGGTATAATAGAAACAAGTCACCAATTCTGCATTTATCACCCACTCCTGGTTTTGGCTCCCACTCCTGAGAAAACATACTGACCAAATACTGATAGTGGGGCCGTGGCCTTACTATGCAAGTCTGTAGAGTCACGTTCTGAGACTCCATAGGCTAATTAATTTTATGGTATATCCACAAAGTACCAGATTACCCATAAACATTTAAAGCGAGTTACCATGGACAGTGGCGTACCACAAATGGTGGCAGACCACACAGCCACTATGGGGCCCGTGAGTCAGGCCCCCCCCCCCACTAACTCCCACAACATACTTTTAACTGTTTCGGCATCCAGAGGGTCAGAAGACTCTGAGATCGGAGCAGCATGGGAACAGGGAGAGGTGAGTATTTTGGTTTATTTTTTAAGTATGGATCACTATGTGGTGCTCATTTTACTGTATGGAGCAATATATGGGGCCCATTATACTGTATGGAGCAATATATGGGGCCCATTATACTGTATGGAGCAATATATGGGGCCCATTGTACTGTATGGAGCAATATATGGGGCCCATTGTACTGTATGGAGCAATATATGGGGCCCATTGTACTGTATGGAGCAATATATGGGGCCCATTGTACTGTATGGAGTAATATATGGGGCCCATTGTACTGTATGGAGCAATATATGGGGCCTATTATACTGTATGGAGAAATTTATGGAGCCCATTGTACTGTATGGAGCAATTTATGGGGCCCATAATATCGTATGGTGGACTATATAGGAGGAAAATTACTTTGTAAGGACTGCAAATTTGTGAGATGTGCTCTACTGAGACCTTGCCAAATATTAAGGTGTTTTTTTTTTGGGGGGGGGGGGGTGGATTTCTGCTGATTTATATGTACGCCTCTGACCCTGGAATAATGTTTTATTAATCTATAGGCTTGCAGATGATGAAAATAACACATTAATACTCACCCTTCCGCCTGTTCATGTCTTTGTTGACTGGCTGCAGCAGTGACATCATGACTACAGCACATATGGCCGCTGCAGCCAATCAATGGGCTTCACGGCCCATGCCACTGGTATGTTAGCAAAACATTATTTGTTGTAATAACTGATGTAATATTACAAGGAATATATAAATAATATATGTAGCATTGTGTATATGCTGTAATATCGTACAGTGGTCTGTATGTATTTGATGTACAGTACATTGCCAGGCAGCTGCTCCGATTCATTCCCGGGGGGGGGGGGGGTAGATTAGCCGATGTAATCATGATATTTCACATGGCAATATCCTGATTTCTTCTAAATAGAGAAACCAGAAACGAGCAGAATATATAAAGTAAAATTATTGCAAAGGTTTTGTTATTTTATGCCCATTTTGACTTGTCAGAACCCTGTTTATATAGAAAGTTCTGGAATCTGTCATGGGCAAAAAAATTTATTTATCTGCTGATATAGAGTTAATCTGCAGTGCAGGTAAATGGTATTAAAATGCTGCCTGGCCGCCTTTCTGAAAGCATGGCTACTGGACCCAATAGAAAATAAAACAACTCATGTCCAGCAGCAGCTCCGCTCTAGAAATGTTAGTGCCCCTATTCCTGATGGATCACGTGGTGTTGTGTCACGTGATGGCTGCAGCCAGTCAGCTGCCACTGGTCGACCTCAGCTTCTACTATTTTGTCACAACAATGTCACATGACCTGATGGGAATAGTACCGCCGTCATTGCAAGAACAGTACCACTGCAGGAGTTGAGTATAGATTGTGTTTTCTATTTTCTATGAGGCCGTGAAGCAGGGGTTATATAGTAGTGGACAACCCCTTTAACGTAATGCATTGTTTTGTTTTTTCAGATGAGCCCTCGTTGTGCTAACTTGGCTCTGAAGCATTATTTACTCAAACCGGTTCAAAGGATTCCTCAGTACAGATTACTTTTAACAGGTACACAAAGAAGTTTCTATAAGTCATACTAGTAGTAGATTTATAGATAAACACTGTAGAGAAAGAGTGCACCAGACCATAAGGTGATACCTTTCTAAAAAGATATCCTAGATCCAGGTAATGGAGTGGCGTAGGCACAACTCCTGTGAAAGCTCAATAAGAAAGGACTCCTCAAGGATGCTTGAAGGAAAAGACCATTCACGGTTTTGGACTGTGCTAACTCAAATGATGATCCTTGATCCAATATATAAAGAAGCGGTTTTTATTCCACAATGTATTTCCATGCCGGACTGTCGTCTGTACAGTTGGTTTTTACAATTGAGGAAGACGCCAGTCCGGCGTGGAAACTGTCTCAACTAGCAATATACAGCTGAAAATGATGTACAATAGGGCACACTGTGGCTCCCTCTGTATCATTAGTCAATGGCCCCGACAGAGCCACTGAACGTAAGGTTGAACACTGTGAACATAGTCTAACAGCTGGTGCACATTGTGTGTGCCAACCCTGCACCTACACACACTTGTGCGGATCCAATGCTGCACTCGCATGGAGATGGACTGCTGTCCTGCCTTCCTTTTTCCTCCCGTCCATTTCATCCCCTTCCCTCATTATTTTCCCTTCTTTTTTCCTTCTTTTCTCCTTTCCCTTCTTCCTTATCTCATTTGAGCAGTAGGAAATGTATGTGTACATGTTTGCAATGTTTCAATAAATGTTGGAAACGCTGCAGTTACTATTTTCTTGCGCCCTGTTCTAATAATGATGGTTGAGCAGCCTTTCTACCCCTTTTTTATACTCAGTTTGTCCCTTTTGTGACACCTAAGAGGTGTATGTATATTGCTGCTTGTAAAATAGGAGATTCGTTAGTTTAGGTTCCTTCTTTTGAAATCTTAAGCCCAGTACTCCACATCAAAGCAAAGGATTTCAGTGCTTGCTGGAGAGGAGGCCCCCAGGTTAGCTCTAAACTATGTGGCTTTGTGTATGAACTTTACGTGTTCATCTCTGCGCCACATCAAAGCAGGCGGGCTCCTGAAAATCATTCACTCTATACTAACTAACACCTCCTCTGCTTTGTATTTTATTTAAGTGATGATGGATTTATTGTCCTTCTACTGTATATTTTTTGCCATTTCTCTGCTGAGAAGTGATGGAGCAGGAACTGACAATTCTCCAAAGGGGTTTTGTACATTGTGCACATTTTATATAAAGATGTTGAAGTCCATCTTTTATGTGTATTTTACTCTTTATTTTTAGTTGTGATTTGGCGATTTACTAACTATATTAGCTGTCTAGCGATAAAGCGATATTTCCCCCTATTATTGGGTGATAAAATGCTTGCTAATAGCTCACTTCTTACGGAGTTATAAAGTAAGACCTGTTCTATGTAACTTTAAATTGCTTGTTTTATTTAGCTCAAGAAGCCACCTAGTGGTGATAAAGTATAATTATTCTTACACAAGTATCTTTTGTGGGCTTACATATGTGCAGTGTTTGCTTCTATTGCATTAAAAATATATGTGCATGACTATAATTAATATGTGATAATTGAACATTTGAATTTTGTCAAATATTATTCAATGTTAAAGCATGTTTGTCTTACAGGTCTCAGACATGTACTTATCTCATTATTTTTTATATATATATATATATAGATTACCTCCAGAACCTCTCACAGGAATCCTCAGACTACAGTGACACACAAGGTAGTGTATAAATACATAGATTTATTCCAATTCACACATTATTAAAGGAGTTGTATCATCCATTTTCTTATGCTCTCTTAGCGTGTTGCTGTAATAGAGGGACTTCCACTTTCTGAAAACTAAGCCATAATAACTGGCAAATTTGAGTTTTCCATGTTGTACATGGTCTGCCATTCATCTAATTGGCCATCATTTAGTATTACATTTCAACTGCTGCAGAACAACCCCTATTATATTAATTAAAAAAATCTTTATTACATGTATTTTTTATTGTCATTCAATCATCTACTTGGCAATAGTCTATTCTAAAGCTTATTGCCAGTGCATTCTGCAACATGCTTTAGTAGGAATCTTGCTTATATTTTTTTCTACATTAAAATTTCCAGTTTTCATTGTTTAAAGGGAATCTGTCAGCAAGTTTTTGCTATGTAGTCAGAGAGCACCATGATGTAGGGACAGAGAGCCTGATTCCAGTGTCGTCCCTTACTGTGTTTAACTTTTTTAATTCAATCAGTATTTTATCATCAGGAGATTATCATTACAGGACTTGCCACCCTCAAGCCTCATAGTCCAAACACGTCCCCACCACTGATTATCAGCTCTCCATCAGTCACTATAAAGTGTACATAGAAAGCTGTGGTGTGGACTGGGTGTTACAAATATAGTTGTAAAAATATCTCAAGGTCTCATATTAACATTAAAGCGTAGATTAAATGGAGCAAAAAGCTAATTATTAACCTTTATATGACCCTTGTCTTGGGCTGAGACCATCCAACTCCCCCCTCTCCTTCATGTTTAAGTGATAAATTTACTGTAGCACAGATTCATCTTGGCTAAAAGTCTAGACTCTTAGATCAGGAATAGGACAGACATTTACAGGACATTTCATAACTTTCCCAAATTCTTATGAAAAAAATATTTCCCACAAAATACTGTACCCAATTTATTATATATTTTAGGAGTCTGAGTCGGTCCATTTTATACTGACTCTGACTCCACCAAAATGGGCTACGACTCCACGACTCCGACACGGACTCCACAGCCCTGCTGGAAAGCCACAGAGAATGCACAGACTAGCGAATTGACGTTATAAAACCCTATGCACATGATGTAAAAACAGTCCATGCGACTGAGGAAACAGATTTTCATATCTGTAGAATGCTCTATTCTGCTGTGGAACTCTGCTCTTACTTTATATTTCACCTATTGTTCGTAAATAGGAGAAATTTTCATCATAAATTTAGATTTTTGAAACAGATATTTTTCAATGAGCAACTATGACCACATGTGAATGTGTCCTTACACTGCTCTGTATCTGCCACATTGTCACACGCTTACAAAGAGCGTCCACTCTCTTCTACATGCACAGGGTACTTTCATATTGTGAATAATAAATTGGCAATAAATGTGTTGTCAAGGGCACAATAATAATTTAGTCCTTAGTGCTTTGAAAAATCTCCGTTCCTACATGAGTTGGTCATGCCAGGTCACTACTAATTATATTTGATGTTCGTTCTATGTGCAGCCTTGAATAACTGCCTCCTTCTGCCTTATTATCTCCAATATTTAGTAGCATTTTTAAGTTGTTCATTGATTTTTATATGTTCTTCCTTTGTAGCTGCTTTGAGTGTTGTCATTGAAGTTGCTAATCATGCCAATGACATCTTGAAGCATGGGGTAAGTGCTAATTAGAATGGGTTATCTCTGGAATACATAAAGTATATTCAGTGGTAAATGCATTGAAATATGCTTCTGGATTATATCACTCATAAATAACACATTTTGCATTTTCTTCGAATTTCCATTCGTAAGGACAATTTTCAAAAGCTTATGCAGATTCAATACAGCCTGAATGGTCATCATGAGATTGTCCAGCCAGGAAGGGTATGTATAAAAAATCATTTGCACTTTTCATGTTTTATTACTTGTTTTCTTTTTATTACTTGTTGTTTTCTTGTGTTGTTTTTGTATTGATTGCTTGGTATAAACCAAATTAATACCATTCATATTAACGGTATATTGCAAATTGCAATGATATTGTATATTAGACGCACAATGTGCACTGTCATTTCTCTACCATTTAATGGCACATGCCTTGATCGTTAAGCTGATATTTGGCACTTTGTTACTGATGGCCAATGTTTACAGCATTATGCCAAATATAGCTTTTTGTTGGGAGGTTGGGAATGGCACAATATGTATACTGCCAAGTCGTTTTTCTGTTTCTTTGCTGTAAGTGATAACCCTGAGTTAAGACAGACTTGTTACTAGTGATATGCCACACCTCCAGCTACAGACACTGAATGAGACACTTGGTCTCCATTTTATACACAGGCCCTGGGGTGGGGATATGTAGGCAGCCAATCCCACCCAACATTTATGACTTCTTGTAAAAACCGGCCCTGACACACCCTACCCGTCAAGGACTTGTCCGGCGGCCATCTTACTGTATGTATGTATGTATACATACATACATATACACACACACAGATATATAGTGTGTGTGTGTGTGTGTGTGTGTGTGCGCGTGCAAAAACCGGCCCTGACACGCCCTACCCGTCAAGGACCTGTCCAGCGGCCATCTTATTGTATGTATGTATGTATACATACATACATACAGATATATATATATATTTATTTTATTAACCAGCTAATGTAGTTTAAAATGTGAAAAAAAGAGAGATATGACCACCCAATACCCAATATTTGGTTTAGAAATACAAATTCATAAGATACAATTTATCTTGCAAACAAAACAACAAGACCTCATACAGTCATATCAATGGAAAAAAGGCTACTGAAAATAAAGGCAAAAAGAAGCCCTTTCAGGTCTAGTCAGTAAGGGTTTAAACCAGGCCTTTTCTTTATCTCTAACTGCTGTATTGTGTTTGTAGAATAAACATGAGGAGGAGGAGAGCCTTTTGAGGGGATTTATGATAATTCTTCTGTATGACCCTTTTATTGAAGTGGGTAGACCTTTAGTGAGTCAGATTATAGCCAGTTTATAACGACAGGGCCCAGTGAGAGCTACGTTGCTATATAGTTTCAGCTGTAAAAGCAAATCTTTTATAAACACTCAGCAGTAATAACTGTGACAGGTTAAAGTGATCAGAGAATGTGTCTGCCTTCCATATGTAAGTGATTTCACTGGATATGCTTACATTCATAAGTCATTCCGCTGTAACAAGAGATAACTGCTCAGTGGTCACTAAAGCTTATCACTTGCCATCACTAAATTTAAGCTTACCAAAGGACCTCCTACACAATAGATAGTTATCAGATGACCAATGGTTCAGCCGGCAGTGGTCTCTCGTGACTCCACCATACACAGAATTGCTCACCTGTGTTCTCTACGAGAGAGCCTCTGCCAGACTCCTCTGGTGGCAGCTTATGTCACCGAGAACTAAAGGATCTACAGTCTAAAATCGGATATGCCAGAATCTTATCTTCTCCGACAGGGAGTAGCATTGGGAGGCGCACATACCCATTAGACCGTCGGCCAAGCCTGCTGATTGTTGTCGTGTTTGGTTGACGTTGGGTTAATGTATATGGAGGTATTAAGGATTGGTTCAATCATGGTACATTTTTCAGCTTCTAGAAAAACTTGCTACATGTGATTAGTAACATCATTCATGTATGATACCTTAGAAGGCTCAGTATTAGGGTAGGTTACCACAATTGTATAAAAAATCGTTAAGCGATTCATCCAGACATTTTTTTTCACTTTTCGTCTGTGTGCATTCCTATACCATCTGTTTTTTGCCGCAGTTATTAATCATTTACAAGATCATTTACAGTTTCCTGTGTTACACAATTGAAATGTATCCATAAAAATCCGATGCTATGCTGTGGCTCCATATAGCATCTGACTTTTTACACGCACCCATAGACTTGAATAGGTGGGTCTCATCCGATTTACAGAAGACACCACAAGTGCATGCTGCCACTTATTTATTTATTTTTCCATACGTGGATTCAGTCAGTGAAAATAATCGCATTTCTGTGTGGCCACATTGAATAACATTGGTCCGAGTGCTGTCCATTTTTTTTTTTTTTTTCAAGGATAGCGCTCAGACCAAAAATAAGGTTGTGTGAATGAGCCCTTAGGGTATGTGCACACGATGCAGAAATGAAGCAGAAAATTTCTGCATCATTTCTGCATCTCCCTGGCAGAAAAAACGCATGCAGATTGTGCATGCGTTTTTCCTGCAGAATACATGCGGATCCACATGCAGATTCACATGCGTTTCCGCATGCAGATTGACAAGCGCTTTCCAGGCGATTTTAGCATCACCTGGAAAGTGCTTGACAACTAGGTCACACTATATAAATCCATGCAAACAGCATGGATTTATATAGTGTGACCCGAGAGAGTGTATATACTTACCTCCGATGGCCCGCGCTGTCCTGCTCACTCCGTTCTCCCGGCTGCCGGCAACTTTGAATTGAAAGACCTGCCGACGTCAGCGTCACGTGACCCGTCACATGACTCTGACGTCACCGCAGGTCCTACAACTCACTGCAAGTGCCGGGAACCAAGCGGGAGCGCTGCGCGGGCCGACAGATGGTAAGTATATATATATTTTTTATTTTATTCTTTTTTTTACAGCTTTTTTAATGGTACCTGGGTGTGGATGAGACTCTCCTCTCCTCCACACCCGGGTACCATCCGCACATTAGAACGCGCCAATAACGCAAGTACAGATGCAGTCTTGCGGAATTGGCGCGTTCTAATGCAAGTCAATGGCGGCGAAATCGCCGCGTTTCCGCAAAATTAATTGACATGCTGCGGATTTTTGACCGCAGCGTTAACGCTGCGGAAAAATCCGCATCATGGGCACAGCACATGCGGATTTCCATTGGGGAACATTGCTTCCCTTCTACCATGCGTTTTTCATGCGTTTCCGCGGCGTTTACGCAACTGCAAAAATGCCGCGGAAACGCATGAAATACGCATCGTGTGAACTCAGCCTTAGGCTGTTTGCATGGATTTATATAGTGTGACCTAGTTGTCAAGCACTTTCCAGGTGATGCTAAAATCGCCTGGAAAGTGCTTGTCAATCTGCATGCGGAAACGCATGTGAATCTGCATGTGGATCCGCATGTATTCTGCAGGAAAAACGCATGCACAATCTGCATGCGTTTTTTCTGCCAGGGAGATGCAGAAATGATGCAGAAATTTTCTGCTTCATTTCTGCATCGTGTGCACATACCCTTAGAATGGTGTTTTCCAAACAGGACAGAATATTTCAAGATGTAGAAAGCAAATTATATTTAACAAGATGATCTTTTATTGTATTATTATGGTAGTTTCTCATCTTTTTTGCTCTTCGTTTTATTGTTTGCTTTTGCTGGCTCAGGTTTTTCTGAAAGAAGGGACTTTGATGAAGCTTTCCAGGAAGGTCATGCAGCCACGTATGTTTTTTTTGGTAAGTTGCCAGATTAGTGAAAACATGCTTGAGACTCCATTATTGACCATAGACAATAGTAACCCCCTGCATACAGCCCAACGGAAAAGGAAAAAAAACTTTTCTCCAGCTTATGTATTTTTGTGCTTATTCACTCCTTTATCACTTTATATGGGGTTACTGTACTCCCGCTGCCCGAATATGTTGAATAAAAGAAGCCTGAACCGTGCTGTTCTCATTCCTCAGTAATGTTCGCTTGGAGTATGTAACTAGTCTTAATATAATACGCCTTGAAATACAGTTGTTATAAACGTTAAAAGGTTAATCTCACAATATTAACCGTAGCTCGGTGGTTTAAAATTTTAAAATACACTTAAATTCAATCAAGTTTCAAAAGTGCTCGCTGCTCCAGACATCACCCCCTGAAAATCTGCATGTCAGAGTCCTTGGTCCCAATCTATGTAGTTCTTTCATCACAGGTTGCACATGCTCTGTGGATACCTGTTATTCTTATATTGTGGGTATCCTCCTCTTACTTTGCAGTGAGACCACCCAGAAGAAGCAGGTGGTTATGGAAAATGTAGTTTACAGTGGGCACTGTCTCTAAGAAACAAAGAAAGACTTAGGCTACGTCCCCACGATCAGGACGTAGCCGCGCTTTGGACGCAGCGTATATTTGCTGCATCCAAAGCGTTGCGTTGTAATCATGCAGGTAAATCCTCATGTGTTCACTGAACCATGCAGATTTTACGCATCCTATCCTTTCTATTGTGGAAATTTCTGTTGTGGAGACCAGCGTCTCTGCAACAGAAATTGACATGCTGCGGCTCGTAAAGCCTCGTCGCCGGTGAGTTTATGCAGCGTCAAATAGAAGCACAGTGGCCATGGGATTTCTATAATTCCCATCCATTGTCCCTGTACTGTAAAACGCAGCGGTTTGGACGCAGCGCAGGTGAGCTGCGTCCAAACCGCTGCTACTCAGGATCGTGGGCATGTACCCTTAGGTGTTGACATTAACAATGGACAAGTTCTGTTGTTATATGTAATGAAGACTAATGCATTATAACTGTTTCTTTCCATGCAGATGAACGATACTTTATTATACACTACCCCTGTTCAGTCAGGAATGTATAAACTTAACAACATGCTCTCTTTGGCTGGGATGAAGGTAGGCGTTTTGTACATAAACTATTGTCAGGCTATATATTTTTATAATTCACAGTGAAGCACAATATTTTATTACTGCACTTTGTACTTCAAGGTAAGAAAGCCAACACAAGAGGCCTATCAGAATGAGCTGAATATAGAAAGTGTGGAGAGATCCTTCATTTTGTCCGCCAGGTATTGTACAGTGTTAATTTATTCACCTACTGTCACCCCGTAAATCTAGCACCGGTCACTCTGGTTGTTTCTCTGACTCGGTATTCCAGTCACCTGTTAAAGAGGACATTTCACCAATTTGAGCAGGTTAAACTGGCCACATCATGGAATAGTGGCTGCAGAGTTGAATGAAGAGTTATTTTTTTAATTTCTTCTTTCCGTTGCGAAGATATTAGCTTGTGAAGTTAAGGTTATAATTTATATTAAAGAAGTAATCCACTACTAAGACAACTCCGTGTCATCCCCCATGCTTGGCCCCAATAGAATAAAAAAGCTTATACTCCCCTCCCGTGCCGGTGCCGTTCCCGCGGTGTCAGCACTCGCTCTCCCTGGGGCTCTCATGCTGTTGTGACACCGGCGCTCAATCAGCACGGGCGTCACTGTCCCCGTCTCCTGTTGAATCTGGCTGCAGCTGATCTGATTTCTTTTTCATGTTCAAGTCATACGAAGGTGGGGATAGTGACGCCAGTGCTGATTGGGTGCCGGCGTCACGTGTCACAACAACCGCACGGCAGCGCTGGGACTGCGAGTGCTTACACCTCTGGAACGGCGCCAGCACGGGAAGGGAGAATAGGCTTTTTCATTTTATCGGGGCCAAACATTTAGTTCAAGAAGGGGTTGTCCAAGTAGTGGACAACCTCTTTAAGCCCAACTGGGCGTTACCAGAGACTTTTCTCTGTGGGTGTGTACTTACTCCCCTGTATGATGTTGAACAATCATAAGGCGGGAGAAACATACAGGGGAGAGAAAAACAAGCCTCCACAAACATATAATGAAACAAACATAAAATGAAAAACTCTGCTCTTGCTGTAGAGCTGTGTGTGATTACAAAGTCTTGGGAGCAGAGCAGACATGAGTGTGATTATATACGCCTTTCAACTCTCAGCAGTCACTGTAAGAGGAGGGGGCAGTACAACAGAGCATTGTTTAATTAGAAACATTTCTAACAGCTCTCCGCTCACAGTGCTGTCTGCTCTGCTATTCTGCCCCTCCCCCCACACTGACTGCTCTGAGACGAAAGCTGAAAAATTGTTAATATCAAACTCCTCTCTGTTTCCAGCACTTTGTAATCACACACATCTCTGCTGTAAGACATTTGAGAGCAGGGATGTCTATTATGACATGTCTCACACAGGAGAAAGCCTGCTCTTGGTGGGAGAGGGCGGATGCTGACTGCTGACACTACTACTGATCCCAAGAAAGGGCGAGTCAAATTCCCCTATGTAAATAGAGCATTACCGCACACGTGGCCATTACTCATATAGACAGTGAACAGAACAGTTGTTGCACGTGCTCACCATTGCTCTATTTACACAGAAGACCTCGAGACCCTTGTTCTCGTGAACAGTTGACTGTCCCAACAGTCGGATTCCCAGCAATTATGCATTTGTTTTCCTATTAATAGGTTGTTTATAGGACACCTTTTAGTCAAAGTACAATTCATCTGGTGAAGCAATTCCACTACTGATAATAAGGCACAATAAATTCTTTAAAAAAATGTAAAACATAATTTATAAAGATATGACATATCTGATGCCTTTGTTATTTGAGATTCCATTTTTTTATTATTTTATTCTACTTTTTAATAGTTCTGCCACTGAGAGAGATGATTGGCTTGATGCAATTTCTTCAGCAATAGAGGCTTATGCCAAAAAGAAAATTACTTTCAATCCTGCTAAAAGTCAGGAAGAGGTATGTCTACAAAAAATAACCAGTTTGATTTGCAACAAAGAAATTGTTGAATAATCACAAACGAAGCATGATTCCTAGTAAACAGTGTATAAACTTCACACAATGGATTCAATGAGTCCTAATATATTCTGTTCTAAGGTGTGCTTTTATAAGGTAGTACACAAAGCTATTCTGTGTGTGTGTGTGTGTGTGTGTGTGTGTGTGTGTGTGTGTATATAATCTCTTTGTTAACCCAACAAAATATTTTGCTTTCTCTTTCAGACCGATCCTGAAGAAGAAGGAGATAATACTGTTGGGTCAAAGGCACCAATCTGGATCCCTGATGGCAGAGCCACAATGTGCATGATGTGCACTAGTGAATTTACACTGACTTGGAGAAGGCATCACTGCAGAGCCTGTGGAAAGGTGTGTTGTTAAGTTGGGCAAAGTCCTATTGTGCCGAATTGCTAAAAACTGAAGATTATTCTACCACTATTATTGTCCTTGCTCATACAGCACCATGATATTCTGCAGCACTTTATAGACATGATCCGCTCTGTTCCATTTGGGCTCTCAATCTAAATTCCCTATCAGTATGTCTTAGGAGTGTGGGAGGAAACCGGAGAACCCGGAGGAAACTCACTCAAACACTTAGAACAATTATGGAATTTTGGCAAATGGTATTCATCAGGATGGAAACTTACAGAAATCTTGATTCTATGGGTATGTGAGTACAATGTCTTTTTCAGATGGATTCTGCCTAAAATTTGCCTGAAGAAGTGCTCAGAAAACGCTCAAAAGAATAAACATATGCATTTCTATGTAAAAACGAATTTCTGTGCATGTATTCAGGCTTTTTAGCGTCTTATCCTCTATAAGGCTTCAGTAAATAAGAAAAATCAAGAGTCACCCCAAATAGAAGCCTGGGTGTCTTTTTGAGTGTTTTCCCAGCATTTCCACTTCAAAAACTGGTAGAGGTTTCTTTATTGTTCAATGGAAAAAAAAAAACTGTTGAAAAATGCCAGTCAAAAAGACAATTGGAAAACGTTCGAAAAACCTGCCTTTGGGAAAAAACGACAAAGCAAAGAAACAACAAAAAGACGCTTAAGGACATAAAAACACCAATGCGTCCTGAAGCATCTTCCTCTTTGAAAATTTAGTGGGTTTTCCCGAGTTTGAAAGATGACGTGTGCACATACTAAAAATGATGATGGGGCTCTGTAATTACACAGAATGGTTTTAGTAACTCGCATCTTTCTGCATCCTGCTACCCTGATCAAGATGCTATTTCTAAGTACAAACTCTATGTCAATGATGGTGCCTTTTGATTGCGGACATGACTAAAAAGAAGTCACATCAACAACAAAGGTGTATTTAGATGGACGGAGAATCAGTGACTCTTATTCCCAGTTATTGGCCAGCGTAAATATGACAGCAATCATCTGACAAATGAGAAAAACCACTAGTTCACTGGGTGATTCGATTGTTTATGCTGGCAAAAAAGAGAATTGCTATTCGGCAACACATTGCTCTTTGTAAACGGGGAATGTTCTGCCTACATTGGGGCCAGATGGGGACAACAGAATTTACAGGACCTATCACTGTTATTTTACGTGTTGAGGTAGAATTTTCCTTTAATTTATCCATGATTGCAATGGCTGACAGTGCTTCTCTTTTTGCACTATAACCTTGGAAAGCTTGTATAGCACAGATATATTTGCTGGCTTATACAGAGATTGTCTTCACTCACATCAGTCCCTATGACAATCTGATTTCCCTATTTTAAGGCCCATTTACACTGGCCTGGATAATCCGATTCTAATGGTAACGACCCATTATTCACAATTATTGTGTAATGTGAATGGGTTGAGCGACTGAACGATGTGTCCAAAAACTATCGTTCATTGTGCATGAAATCGTTTAGGCAAGCAAAAAAAAGTCTTGTTCAATATTGTAATTGTGTAATGTAAATGTAGATCGCTCGCTCGTACATGATTTGACCGACAAACAGTAGTAGTAGAAATCCAAGCAATAAATAGGGTTGACTGTGTTCCAAGGCAATATAGCTCAGTAGCAGTTGGAGCATTGGAAAAAGTACATATTCCAGATGGGCGGAGTACAGATTCGTAATTGGCAAAAAAACAATTGCTTTGTTAATTCAATTAAATATTCTTTTTACAGTATAATGGAAATATTTGTTCAATTCATGTACTCAAAATAATTAGTATCACTTATGGGATTTGAACATTGAGGACACCTACAGGTCAGATTATCTGTCTGTGTGTACATGGTGCACGATGTTCAATGTTGTGATGTAATGATCGCTATTCTATCACTTAATTCACGATTCTCGTCCTGTATAAACACTTGTCTGACATCGTTTGCTGGTTGTGAAGTACAAATGCATCGCTCATCTTTTAAACAATTATATGCATGAACCCTTAACACTCGATTAGGCTAGTTTTATGGAAAGAAAATATATCTATCATGTTATTATTATTTATTCCATGGCGCTTTTACATGTGAATGTTTTTGGAGTGTAGGAGATAACAGGAGTACCCTGAGGGAGCCTGTTGAAACACATTGCATAGAGTATAAAAAGAAGCACTTTGTAGTATATATTTATTACAAAAATGCCTTTTATTGGTATCCCAGGGTCCCATCCTTATGATTTTCAGTGGACTGGTGAACAATGATTGATGATGCCTGATCATGGAATTTACAATCACACAAATGTATATTGTACCCAATGTCTATAGATGGTGAAGTATAATGTTATATATTTGGCTTTTAGATAGTGTGTCAGGCCTGCTCAACAAACAAGTACAGCCTGGAATATCTGAAGAATCACTTAGCACGTGTGTGTGATCACTGTTTTCAAGAACTCCAGAAGCAAGGTAATGTACCCCAGCAGACATTACTGTTTGCATTCTTCTCATAGACAAGAGATCGGACAGTAGCTGCTGAGGTGCACCAATGATTTAATTGAGCGAGTATAAAAAAACCATTAATGAATATTAGTCTTATACCTTCCTCTGCATTTTTACTAACCATCTCTCCAGTAGCACATGGCCGACTTTTTCTACAAATGTTACATTATATGACTAGGGAATAGGACTGACATGTACTTTGCTATTGGGATTCCAACAGATCTTTGTAACTAAAAATTCAGGCCATGTTCAATGTTCACACCTTTCATTTAAATGCCTCTTTTCATGCTTAAAACATGTTCAATTAAAGGGAATCTGTCAGCAGGATTTCACCCCCAAGCTATTCATGTGTACATGTAGCTCTTTCAAAGACAAGTCGTGGAATACCTTTATTTGGCCAGTCTGTTCCTCCATTATTAAGAAATCGGCATTTAAATTAATATGCAAATGAGGCTGAAGGACTATGGTAGATCTGAAGCCTCTGTCACTCCAACTCTATTCTCCTCCTGTTTGACTGACCGCCTCAGTGCTGTGACTTTTGGCAAAGAAGTCGTCATTTCTTTAAGAGCTTCAATGCAATGGCCATGGATAACTGATACATGCTATGACCAAAAACTGCAAAAGCATGCAGTTTTATTATAAAGTCTGTGGAGTTTTTGCAGATAAAACTGCAACCCCCACAAATGCATGAATGCATGGTTACATAGATAGTACAGTTTAAAAAAAAGACCTATATTCACCAAGCACAACTGAGAGACACTTAGGGCTGGGGTTACACGATCGTATAACTTTCGATGTGAGTGCACTGGATGCGATATGGAAATGAAACTCTGCTCAAACTCTGTTGCGAGTGTGAGTCAAGTGTCCGTGCCCTGTGCTCCTATCCTCTCGCAGGGGAGAATCGCAGCACAGGTGCGGAGGAGACATAATTTCTCCATCTCCTCCATTGCTTGTCTCGGCGTATAGAACTGCACTAGGATGACATCCGAGTGCAGTCCGATGTTTCACGCGCACACATGGATTTGTATGCCGAATCGGCATGAGAAAATAATAGCTGATCAGTACTGCCCCATAGTATAACATTGGGTTGAGTGCTATCTGATAATACATCGACTAGCACTCGGCCGTGTTGTACGCTCGTCTGAGCGAGGCCTTATTGTGATTATGGTTCAACCCAGAATTTTAGCTTGTAGTCAGTCATGGTCCCCAGTGAAACAGTTTTCATTAGTTTTCTGTTTGTTTAAAACTGGATAGAAATGTTGACATTTTTTTGCGTAACATTGTTGGCCAAAAATTCAATGACTTTTTTGGTGTTTTTACTTCACTTGCTGCCAGCTCTGTTAAGTTGGGGCATGGCCAGGCGTGCCTGACAAATTCATCATAATTTACACCAAAAGAATGGCTTTAAATTATGACAGAAATTAACTCTACTCCCTGACTAGTGGTGCACGGCAGTTGACATATGTGCCAATTTCATTAAAGCACCAGTCCAGTGTTTTTTTTTTTTTTTTATTTGTGCGCTAGAGTGGTGCCACTAACATAAGGTCTCTGACCCTAGTATTATACGGACCAGACGCTGTCTTCAGCTGTATCTGATGACACTCTCGTCCCGCAGCCCCATCTTGTGACCACCATTTCTGACTGACCAGAAGCGCTCAATGTAAGTCTATGGCTATGTGCCCACGATGCAGAAATGCTCAGGATTTTTTCCTGAGCGTTTCTGCATCTCCCTGGCAGAAAAAAACGCATGCGGATTGTACATGTGGATTGTACATGCGGATTGTACATGCGTTTTCCTGCCAGGGACAAGCGGAAGTGAAGCGTTCTTCACATGCATTTCCGCATGCGGGTTGTCAAGCGCTTTCCAAGCGATTTTAGCATCACTTGGAAAGTGCTTGACAACTTGGTCACACTATATAAATCCATGCAACCGGCATGGATTTATATAGTGTGACTCGAGAGAATGGTTAAAAATAAAAAAATAAATCTATACTTGCCTTCCGATGGCCCCTGCAGTCTTGCTGCGCTCCTGTGCTGGCTGCCGGCAGATCGCGGTACGCTGTACTGAAAGACCTGCCGTCACATGACTGACGTCACCGCAGGTCCTTCAGTCCTGCGCGATCTGTCAGCAAGCAGAGAGAAGGAGTCCGGGGGCCGTCGGAAGGTGAATATAATCTTTATTTTTTATTTTATTCTTTTTTTTTACAGCTTTTAATGGTACCTGGGTGTGGAGGAGAGTCTCCTGTCCTCCACACCCGGGTACCATCCGCACATTAGAATGCGCCAATTACGCAAGTACAGATGCAGTCTTGCGGAATTGGCGCATTCTAATGCAAGTCAATGGCGGCGAAAACGCAGCGCTTCCGCAAAATAATTGGTAGTGCTGCGTTTTTTTCCTCAATGATAATCCGCAGCGGAAATTTCCGCAGCATGTGCACAGCACATGCTGATTATCATTAGGGAACATGGCAGGCCTTCTACCATGCGTTTTTTAAGCGTTTCTGCAGCGCTTTTGCCGCTGCGGAAACGCTTAAAAAACGCATCGTGGGCACACAGCCTATGGCATCCTCGTTCTTGCTCTCATAGACTTGCATTGAGAAGTGACCTCCGGCTTTCCCAACAAACACTAGAGCAGTCCAGCAGATAAAGACGGTGGCTGGGTAAGTATGATACTAGTTGCAGGTGCAGGGAACTTAGATTATTGGCACAACTCCAGTGGTAAAATAAAAAAGCTGGAGTGGTACTTTAAGAGGCACATGCTTCTTAATGAATATGGAGCATGTTACTCCTGCACACTTCCAGAATGCAAGCTAAATTTTAATTGGATTCATCACACTAGATCATTACCAACATTTACACATTTTTGCACAGATTCATCAAGATTGGGGTTTTGCACTCCAGTCTGGATGAATCAGGGCCGAAATGTGTAAATCTTGGCAATGATGAAATGTGTTGAAGCCATTTACAATCTAATCTGCATTCTGGTAAGGCCACATGTCACAGATGAAGTGTGTCTACAATGCAGTTTTACTGTAGATTGCTGTAGTGTTGCATTTTCTTGTGTTTGTTTTTTTTTACGAGTAAACCATGGTAAAAGCTATGCAGCCAAATAAACCCCACCATTTTGTGCCACATCAGCTGCTATATCTTACTTTACCCAGAAAGTTTCCTTAATTTGCACAAGGTTGATGATATAATGGTAGCATGCTAATGATGATTGAAAAGTGCTCCTCTTAGAAAAACAGGGGTCTATTTTGCTATGCTGGAGACAATTTTCCTGCCCCATTTTAGTAATGTGTTATTGCACATTAATGTGATATCTAGATGATTACATATCTGTACAAACATATGATTGAGAGAGGGAATGATCGGATTACATAAACCCAAAGGGTTGTGATGATTAAGTTTTTCAGATCCTCTTAGTTCATATGTTTTTATTGTTCCAGTAGATTAGGATTCATTTAATTACTCATTCCATTTTTCTCATTTAAACATTCTTAACACTATTTGTAGAAAAAAAGGCATTCTCCTTATTACATTTCCTGGTGTATGTATTTCTGGTAGAACACTAATCTAATTTCTGTTACTTGTTTCCATCTGAAGTTCAGAAGCTAGTAGCTTGCAATCTGGTCTTCGTTACCATCATCTGTTTCCCATAGGATTGCATGTCATGTAACTGGCAGTTGGTAGATTCTGGGTTCTCGCATAGTGCAGGCCTGAATGAGTTAAAAATGGCACGTCATGCGGTCAGCAGAGTTTTCAGCCTCATTGTTACCCATACATGAGTCCCACATCATGCTCTCATATTTTGGCTAGTATATTGTATTTGTAAGCAAAACATGGAGGAGCTAGAGTTCTTTCTATTAGACTTGATATCTACACAGAAAAAAGTATGACAATAAATGTTGCAGATTACATTGTTCTGCCTTTTCAAATCAAATAAGTAAGATCTGCAACAATGATCTGCTGCACAAGTTGGCTTTCTAGAGATTTCAAATCCACAAGCACTATAGTGTTAACATGTTCCATAGCATTGTGCAGTCATTAGTTATGGTCCAATGGTTCAGAATATATTTCCCATGGCACTCACCAGATATCCATTTAATTGCTTTTACTCATAAATTACAGGACACGGGAGTTAGTAGTATTCAAAGACTACCTTTGGTCATCTTGGAATACTACTACTCTTTTCATGTCCTGCAATTTATGAATAGACGCAATTAAAGGGAATCTGTCACCCCCTGGCACTTATCTGACCTCTAATATGGGTCATATACAGATGATAGAAATGTAAATCTATACCTACCAGTATGCCTCATATTAGAGGTCTTGTTGCTGTGAAATTTGTTTTTATTCAAATCAGGTTTCTGATGTGTTCCAGTCCCAGTCTGGTAATTATAACATTTCCCCCCTCCCCTGCATGTCACAGTCCCTGGATTTGGCTGCTGCAACTGCACCTAACATGGCACTATGACATGCAGGAGAGGGGGGAAACATTATAATTACCACAGGAGGCGGAGATTTCTTCAGGACCCTGGGACTGGAACACATCAGAAACCTGATTTGAATAAAAAAAAAATTTCACAGCAACAAGACCTCAAATATGAGGCATACAGGTAGGAATAGATTTACATTTCTATCACCTGTGTGCCCATATTATAGGTCAGATAAGTGCCATGGGTGACAGACTCCCTTTAAATGGATATGTGGTGAGTGCCATGGGAAATTTATTCTGAACCATTTGCACCCCTTTATAATACTAGTCCAAGTGAATCTATGATTGGAGGATTTGTTTGTAGATAGTGCCAGTGATGATTTCTGTCTCTTGATGCATATCATTAGTTATTGTCTATGTATAACTCCAATAGTTGGTGACTATTCTTGATGATTAAGCTTTGATCATGTAGGTAATTGGTATGTACTGTAGGTTATAGATCCTCAACCATACCAGATGGATATACTGTGTATTTTGCTATTCCTATTAACAATTTTATCTATTGCCAAACCCTATAGCAGTAGTGTCAGCTGCTCCTTTAGTAAGTCATTTTGTAACCTTGACTGATGTGCAGCATATACTAAAGGTTTGATCATATCCTGAACAAGCTTTGTTACAAAGGGTGGTTTTGGGGTGAGCGGAACAGCGTTCATAATAATCATAACTCTATAAACCATAAATTGTTATTTCATCTCCTGTATTCCATCTGTTGGTTGGTGTTCACACATCATGGTCATCTCTCAATTTTATTTATTTATTTATTGTAAGGATTTTTGCTAAACGAGAAACCCTACCTCCCACCAAAACGTTGGCCCCATGTTAATCAAGACTGGCATGAACAACACCTGTCTTCATGAGGGGGCATGGTGGAATCAGATGCTCCTGATTCATTTAGAGGCACATGCCTCTTGATGCCACTTTGCAAATGAACCAGATTCATTGCCATGAATTGGCCACAACTCACAACCCCATGGTGCCCCAGCTACGCCCATGTTGGCGGAGCTTGGCAAAGCTGGCATAAAAACGCCAAAAGTCATGGAGTTGCACAAAAACTTTACAACTTTTCAAAGCGATTTCCAACAGAATTCTGGCATATTCGTTTTGATGAATTGAGGCCATAGTGTTTCAAAAACAATTTAGTATACTTTTGGGAAGAAACCTCAACATATGACCCCTTTACAACTTGCAGCAATACATCTCTGAATTTTACCTTGTACATTTTTCTTCTACATAGATAGACAATACATGGCAAAGACAGGCTCACCTGCAAACCACAAGTCCCCTTCTAGCGCTCTGTCATCGGTGCTCCATAGTATTCCGTCTGGGAGAAAGCAGAAGAAAATCCCTGCAGCTCTTAAAGTAAGTTTATTACTTTACAAACTAAATCACATTATAAAAATTTTGTTTTCACTTTAAGTTTTTTTTCTGTTGATCCATGCGAATCTGATTTGTACAGCACTTAGGACATTGCAAAAACATTACAGCAAATTTCCTTTGCGCAAAATCATCAATTTACGGATGGGATGGTCTTGGGAGCTACCAGCCCTTGTAGCGATATGCAAGTACGCAGTGAAGATTCTCTATTGGCCTATGAGCAGGCTATTCTACAACAATCAACATATGGCCTCGAATACATCAGACTGGTTACATCAGCCATTATTGGGTTTTTTGGACCAATCATGCAGCCAGTGCTGAGTCAACCTGAAAAATTCAACACGTCCAACTGGTGTTTTAAATAAAGTAGAATGCTAGTCCCTCGTTTCACAGTAACATGACCTTTAACGCCTATCTCTCCCAACTTCCTGATACAAGTTTTCAGTGGGTAGAGTGGAGTAAGCTACTGCAAGACATCTGGGGAGGTGGCTTATTTCCCATGGGAACAAAAGGATTGGGCTGTCTAATACAACATGTCCGATTGTGGGAAAGTTGGAAGACAGATTAGATGGTTCAAGGGTTTGGCCGACATTAACCATATGCACATTGGAAACTTTAAAGTTTGTGACAGGATCTTAAGGAAATGTAAAAACAACCCGCAGCCACGGTACTGCTGGAAGGAATTAGTATATTAATACCAGTAGTAGGGAATGGATTTTATTTAATTCCTTCACGATTCATGCAAAGCACTTCAAAACCTGAAAGATTTCTGTTTAATGTCCTGCGGTCACTGACGTTTACACTCTAATCTCAGCCATCTTACGTAAATGGAGAAAGATTGTAGTGAATATCAGAAGTGTGTCTGCTCCTTAAGGTTCGCAGACAGTATAACTGGAATTTTAACTGGACAGGTTTCCAGTAACTACCGATTACATACAGAATTTAGGCTCCGTATATGAGGTAAAGTGCAAGCTCTGGTCTGTTCTAATTCTAGTATATATATATATCCTCAGGTGTCAGCCAGCACAGAAGATTCCACCATGAGTGGTTACTTACATAGATCAAAAGGCAGCAAAAAGCCTTGGAAACAACTGTGGTTTGTCATAAAGAACAAAGTCTTATACACATATGCTGCTAGCGAGGTAAGATGGAGTTTCTTTTCATGCATACTTTTCTGTCACCACTGACTTAAAAGAACCAGTATTTGCACATTATTTAGAAAGCATTGAAGTACTCAAAATATTTCTTTTAATTTAATATGCAGATATTTTTATAGCAAGTGACTGTATATAGGATCTAATTGTAGGATTTATTCCTGAAGAGACTTCTTTTACTTGTATCCATGTTTGTGTATTTTCTAAGGTGATCTTTTTTAACTGGCAAAAATGTTTTCTGCTTATTTTACTGGTAAATGTACAGTACTATGCAACAATGTTAGGCATTTGTCTGAAAAAATGCTGCAAAAAGTAAGAATGGTTTAAAAAACAGGATTGTTAATAGTTTATATTTAACAATTAACAAAATGCAAAATGAATGAACACAATAAAAATGTAAATTAAACCAGTATTTCGTCAAATAATTTTTATTAATTTTTAAGGGAAGGGTTACAATACACACATAAGGAAATATACATAGAAATAGTATATGTAACAAGAAGAATGGGATGAAAAGGGAAGGGATAAACAGAATGTAGAAAGGAGGGACATAGGAACATAAATAAAAACATATACATAAAAGGTCAACTGAACCAATTGCACCTTATACAATATTTTCAGAGAAAAGAACATTAGTCTTATTCAATCATAAAATGAACGGTATAGATTCTCGTTATACAAATTTTGATCAAATGTTTTGCTTTTAAGGACTCCTGTTTATGAGGATATATTGGTTCCATATGAACCATTTCAAGTCATATGTTGAATGTGTGTTATTTCTGATTGCATATGTATATTCAAACATATTATTGTTCGTAATTCTGTCTATAACTTCTGTAATTGAGGGAATACATGTTTGTTTCCATTAAACCAGTATTTCGTGAGACCAACCTTCCCCTTCAAAACATCATCAAAACATCAATTGTTCTCTGGAATTGCACATGGTTTTTGAGGGAACTTGGCAGGGAAGTTGTTCCAAATATATTGGAGAACTAACCACAGATCTTCTCTGGATGTAGGCTTGTGCAAATCCTTCTGTCTCTTCATCTAAACCCACACCGACTCAATGCTGTTGAGATCAGGGCTCTGTAGGGACCATATAATCACTTCCAAGACTCCTTGTTCATCTTTATGCTGAAGATGGTTTTCAATCACATTGGCTCTAAGTTTGTTCTGCCGCATTACAAGGACACGAAGCATACAGCCAATCGGACACCACTGTGATTGTATTTTGTATAATGGGTAAGTGTTGCCCATTGGTACCCTCAACATTTAGGGTACCAATGGGCAACATTGAAGACCATAGAATCAGTGGTCCGCCATGGAAATTTAGTACAACAGATGAAGGACAAAAAATGTTTACTTCCCTTTGCAATTGAATTGGAAGATGTTCAGCGGTGCCATCAGCTCAGAACTGAGACCCAGCTACTCTCATTTACTGTTCGGAGATGTCGGGCCATAAGTGGTCTTCGTGAAAGCATTTCGGCTAAAAACCTCACTTTCTATTTTGAAACAAGATCAAGTGACTCAACTATGCATGAAAACATAGGAACTAGGGTGCAGAAAAATGGCAGGAAGTGCTCTGGACTGACAAGTCAAAATGTGAAATTTTTGTCTGTAACAGAAGGCAGTTTGTAGCCAAAGGGCTGGAAAGCGGTGAAGCATGGTGGAGATTCTTTGTAAATTTGTTGCTCCATTTTAGCAAATGGAGTTGGGAATTTAGTCAGAATTATTGGTGTGCTCAATGCTGAGAAACACGCAGATACTTATCCATCATGCAGTACCATCAGGGAGATGTCCAGTTGGAAACAAACTTATTCTGCAGCAGGAAAACGACCTCAAACATAAAGCCAATGTCTCTAAGAACGATCTTCATTGTAAAGAAGAACAAGTAACCCTGGAAGTGATGATATGGTCCCCACACAGCCCTGATTTCAACATCATTCCGTCTATCTGTGATTACATGAAGAGACAGAAGTGTTAATAGTTTATTTTTATCAATTAACAAAATGCACATCCTTCTATTTTTGGAAGTATTCTTTCCATCCAAAACAGCCACACACTAGTAAATCAGAAGTGAGATTATTAGCTGATTTTCAATATTTTTTTTTCTTAGAGTATTGCCATTTTTGTAACCCATATTGGTTGTTTTTTCTCAGAACTTGATGACCAGCTGTCATTTTGATAGAATGTTTATTAAGGCTATCATTGAAGATAAATTTCGGATAGAGTTTAAATGGAGAGTCATGAACATAGAATCTTTGTAAGGCCACATTCACATGTTCAGTATTTGTTCCACTCCTGGTTTTATCTTACAAATACTGATCTAAAATACTGACCAAATACTGAACGTGTGAACATGGCCTAATAGCAAATGCCAGTAGCCAGAATTTCATTGTTTTAGAGGGGCATTTAAAAGGCACACGGCATATATTTATATAAAATACAATATTTAATATTATTGATCATACTCTTACTTTTAAAACACAGTGGTCAATCCCTATTATAATCTTCCACCATTATACATCTGGGTGCTCATGAAATAGAATCTACCTAAGTAAATACATGAATTAATTCATAGATATTGAGGGCAGCACGGTGGCTCAGTGGTTGCACTATAGCCTTGTAGCGCTGGGGTCCTGGGTTCAAATCCCACCAAGAAAACATCTGTAAGGAGTTTGTATGTTTTCCCCGTGTTTGCGTGAGTTTCCTCCAGGTTCTCTGGTTTCCTCCCACACTCCAAAGACATACTGATAGGGAATGTAGATTGTGAGCCCCAATGGGGACAGTGCCCATAATGTCTATAAATTGTCTGAATTGTAAAGCGCTGCAGAATATGTTGGCGCTATATAAATAAAAAGATACAGCTCTACAAATACATGCACATTAAACATTTAACAGCCATAACCTTTATTATCTTGTGACCTTCTTAGGCAGAAAGTGAATAGTCAAATCTTTAATGTTGATTTGTTGTAAGCAGGAAAATGAGCAATCATAAGGATCTAAATGACTCTTCCTGGGGCCAAATTGTGATGGCTAGACAAATGGTTAATAATTGTTGTGATAATGGTAATTGTGAAAGCTAGACAAGTCTCCAAAACTGCAGGTCTTGGTGGGAGGTTAATGGTGCAAGGAATGACACTAGTTACCTGGTGGAAGGCCAATGGGCGCACAAGGCTTGTTCAGTGAAATAGCCTGCCTGGTCTGATCCCACAGAAGAGATACAGTAGCACAAATTGTTGGAAAAGTGAATGCTGGCTATGATGGAAAGGTGCTAGAACGACGCACAGCGCCCATACTGCCAAAAGTACCTATATAGAGCATTAAACCATTCGAATTGGAGCAATGGAAGAATGTGACCTGGTCTAATGAACCATATGTATGTAGGCTACAATGCACAGTGTATGAACTGCATGCCATGTAGGGCAATTAATAAAGAAATGATTTAAGAGAAAAAAAAGGTTTTATAGGTCTGTAGATTTTACTAGGAATGTAGAACTGTAAGATGGTAATTTAAAATGTCTGTTGTGCATTTGGATGGGGTATGTGATTTTTATATATCTGTTTAGACCTATTTTACCCAGTTTACAGAAAATTGTTATTAACCCTCAACTGGTGAGGTGGGGTTTGCCACACCCCAGGGAATTTTTGTTCGGCTGCCATTCATTGAAAAATGCTGGTATGAGGATACTTGTCTCACTAGCTTCCATCCATTTGTGGGTGTCAAAAATTTGTTATACTCATGTGTAATCAATCGCCAATAAGAAAACGATTAAAACAAACACGATCTTTGCATTTTCTGTAAAAATGAGAGATTTCTAAACACTGGGGTATAGGAAACCCCACATCACCAGTTGCGTGACAAAAACCCCACCTAACTAGTTGAGGGTGAAAGCCATTGCAATTTTTTGTTAACATTTTGAAGGGATATTCTCAATATATTAAACTGGTAAAATTGCAAAGTGCTTTAAAAGAAAATAATTTTTCTCAAGAACAGAGGGATTTTTTTTTTTACTTTTCGTTGCCTAGTTTACCGACCAACTTTACAGTCTATCAGCAGTGGCCTGTCTCCTAGGAAAGAAGTGCAGTGATTACAAGCTCTTTTCTGTTCAGCATGTAATCATTACTCTGAAGCCGGCCAGACCACTGAATCCAGCCAGTTTCAGAGGCAAAGCTGCTTCTGCTTGGAGTGTCAGAGAACTCGCCGTTCAAACCAGTAGTGCAACTATGCCGCTGATCTGAATTGTCTATTGATCCAGAGCGCACCGCTCTCCAACAAGCAGGAAGCCGAGAGGCTAGGAGCAGTGTGCTCTTGAAGAATGAAAAGGATAGCCGTTTAGCTATTCTGTTGTCTAGGATACAATATGTTTAGGAATTTAGATCATGTAGGCTTGATGGACTTGCCTGCTTAATACATATGTTAGAGGCGTCTGTTATAATATACTTCTGTGTGCCAAGAAAAACTAAGCTTTTAATCATTATCAAAGACATTGTGGTCAAGAAACCACACAGAATCATCCACATTCTAAAATGGAAATGTTCTTGTATAATTCTAGGACATTGCAGCATTGGAGAGCCAACCTCTTTTAGGATTCACAGTTCAAGTAGTAAAAGAAGATGTCAATGAAAGTAAAGTAATTAATCTGCTGCATAAAAACATTTTATTTTATGCTTTCAGAGCTGACGATGTGCACACTACTGAGAGGTATGTTATCTTACTGCATTCATTTTATCCTTTAGACCCAATTGACACTTTGCATTTTGATGTCAACTTTTAATGTTTTTTTCAAAGAGGAAATGGGTTTAAAGAAAAATTAAATAAAAAGTTTAAATCTTCCAGTTATCTACTATTGATTGCCTTTTAGCTGACTTTTTATGCATTTTTGGTGCAGATTTGACAGTGCATCATAAACACATAGTTTATCAGCATCTTAATTTCACATTGGGAATACATTTTTCATTAAATTATATCCACTTTTCTTGTACTATTAAACACAGCAGATTTTCTGCACAAAAAAAATGCGGCTCAGCTTTTACGCTACTTGGGAAAGTGGCCGAAGAGCTCAATCTTGTAGAAGACTCTTTGGCGGTATGGGGTAATAATACTTTTGTTTCAGGAACCCTTAACATTTTATAAAGATGTACATGATTCTGTTTGTATAGGACATAAATATGAGCAAATGGAAAAATATATGAATAATTTAGACTCTAACTGTGCATTTATAAGATAATGAGCAGTTCCTAAGGAGTCTGAAGACCATTTAGAAGCACAGGGCTGTAGACATAACCATTTATACGTGTCTAGGCTTTTAGTAGCGGAAGGAAAGAAAGGAATAAGTAAATATTGCCTTATGTAGCACCAATCATCTCTAAAATTAGGTTTTACAAATATTAGGAAGTCAATGGAAAGTCACTTGTAATATATAGTACATTTGACTAACATTCCAGTGGCAATCACCAGCTTTGTGACTACTGCTGCATAGGAGATGTAGTAGTACTGGCTATAGACAAACTTGGATCTGTGGCTGAAGTTGCATTCTAGGATACTGAAAGTAAACAAAAAGGCAGTGCAAGGGTTAAAGAGATTGCCCAATTATCAGATCGGAGAGGGTTCAATACCTGGCACCCCCACTGATTATCTGTTATAAGCTCCAGTAGTGGCCCAATGTAAATGTATTGGAAGGGAGATATTTTGTGAAGCTTCATTCAATCTGTAGAAGCCGCTCCTGGGTACTGCAGAACAGCTCTGGTGTAAACAGCTATTTGGTGGGGGATGCTTAGCGTAGGACCCAGAACGATCTGATATTCATGACCAATGTGAAGCTCCACTCAATATGTATTCTTTTGAATATGAGCTGTTGTGCAGTACCTGACAGCGGCCACTAAAGATTAAATGAAGCTGCACATTGCATCTCCATTCGATGTGATTATATCTGGTTGACACCGGAGCTTATAGGATCGGTTATCAATATATGTAACCATATCGTTCACAAGTGTGCCAGGATGACTTGTTACTACATATATAATTGCACAGTTCATAAGGTTTTGTCTCCAGCCAGCTAATGCCAATGACCATATTACAGCATGGATCTGCTCTAATACATAATTTATGAATGGCGATACACCTCAAGTTCACTCTGTGAAATTTTTTGTTCAAAACAGAATACCCATATCTGTAGTAAAAACTGACCATCCCTATACTCTCCATTTATTTAAAGTGAACCTGACAGTTAATTCGTGTTGCCAGAACCATGGGCAGCATGAATCAGAGTCTGGCTCTGTAATTTCAATCAGGTATTATTATTTATTTATATAGCATCATTGATTACATACAAAAGTCTTTCTCTTAAACACTGCAGCATTTCAGATAAAAGATACTTTTCAGCGCTGACCAGGGGCCATGTGATTCAGGTGACTAGTCCAAGAGGCTGGTCTCCTTGAGTAACAGATCTCTTACATATTTGTAAATTGAGAGATCTGTCACTTAAGTGGCACCGGGCAGGGTGAAAACACAGCATATTTGCCTTGGACTAGTCACTCGAGCTACATTGTCCCTGGCTGGCTTTTAAATGTATGTGTCCTCTGAAACACCACAGCATGTCAGAATAAAACATGCCTGGCTGAAAAGACAGAGCTGGACTCTGATATATATTGCCTGTGGTTAGGGCAGCATAAATCAGCTGTCAGGTTCACTTTAAAGGGAACCTGTCACCTAAAAAAGATGCTATTAACCTGCAGATATGGGGTTAATCTGCAGGTTAATGGCATTCTTAACCTGCCCGGTATCGGCACTTAGGGTATGTGCACACGGTCCAGATTTGCTGCGGTTTTGATGCTGCGTTTTTATTCAGCATAAAAAACGCAGCGGCCAGATGTTACAGCCTAGTGGATGTGATTTGTAGAAATCTCTCGACCACTATGCGTTTTTGTGCACCTGCGGATCACCCGCGGAAACTGACATGAGGCGCGTTTTTCCAGAACGCAGCATGTCAATTCCTCTTGCAGAAACGCATGCGGATTTTCCCATAGACTTGCATTAGATGAGGAAAATCCACATGCGTAACAACCTCGTACGTGTTTCAATAGCATTTCCGCAGTGGAAACGCACACAAAAATGCTACATGATGATCTATAAAGTTTGTTTTAAAAAAAACTATTCTCGGAAACTCTGCAAATTTCAACATGAAGACATGAAAAACGCATGCATAAAAAACACATCAAAAAACGCATGCAGCAAAACAGCATGGAAAAACCCCACCAAAAACCACAAGTAACCTAATTTGCATATATGGTGCAGAAATGGTGCAGAAATTCTGCAGCGTCAAAACTGCAGCAAGTCCAGACAGTGTGCACATACCCTTTGACCCCTGCTGGCGGGGAGAAATGAACTTTATCACCCCCCCCCCCCCCCCCCAGCAGCGTACTGGTTTTAGTCACCGGGGCGGCGCGGGTTAAGTCACCGCTCTGTGTATAGAGAGTGACAGCTGTAACTGCGACCCTTCACTGACTGACAGCCGGCCCTAATGCTGAGCTGCTGTACTAAGTTATTGATGATCTGCATAAATATACATTGATGGCAGAATGAACCCATGAATACGCTTTACCTATGGGAACATTCCACATTATGACATGGAGAGTGACCTTTTCTTTTTGTTTCCTCTCCCCTAGGTGGATTGAAGCCTTTCAAGAGGCAACAGTATTGTAAAATCAACATCATCTTGTTGCCAGAACACTACAGCTATAATATTTAGCATTATTTTGTATGTTTTCACAATTCCTCAAATCCGGTTTTTACAGTCCTTTTACATGTTTGTATATTAGTTTTTTGAGCTTTGTGTACATATTATTTATTAATTCACGGATTTGATTGCATAGTACTTTTACCAGTAGATCAGATACTTGCGAGACTGACATTTTGTACATATTTAGAAATATTTTATTGGACTGTCCATGTTTTTATACATATTGTATTTTACATAAATGTTTGAAGAATTTAAGTGTATGTTTTATGTGTTTGTTACTGATGCCATCAAACACTGGGATAGTTTTAACATAATGAACTTCAAGTTAGGTATAAAAAAAGGCAGTGTGTTGGCCTTCCCCAGCAGACCGACTTCGTGCTTCCACATCTTTGGATTTCCTGGTACCAAAATGAATATCGGCATAAAGGCTCATGCACATGGCCATATTTTCAGTCCGAGTGCGATCCGTCAAAACATCAACTCTCACTCGGAACACTGTTCTATGGACCCGTGCATATGTCCGATTTTTTTTCTTTGGCCCAAACCAGTTCAAGGAAAAAATCGCAGCATGCCAGAGTTGTATTCGATTATCAGATCGCACTCAGCCATGCAACTCAATGAGTCCGTGGAAAACATTGGACTGCACTCGGATGACATCTGAGTGCTGTCCAATTTTCAGTGGGTGACAGAATAGAGAAGATGAATGAGCAGAAATTGGGGGGAAAAAAATTCTTTGAGAAAAGCTGATCAAACGCTGATCAGAGTGTGATTTGCATGATCGATCCAATTCTCTCGGATAAAAGAATATATGCTTGTGTGACCCTATACTAAAGCTGCCTGGTAAAATGATGCTCTGACAAGTCTGTTTATTACATTAGTGGGAGTGAAAGATAAATGGGTGGTGCGAAGTCCAAAGTAATTTTCATCCTAAATCCCTATCTATTTAGTGCCATAATCTAACTATTTTCTAATATATACTTAAATTAAAAATTGTCTATCCTTTACTAACTAAACTATCTGAATGCTTCCCCTCCCCCCACTTCCTCTTAGTTGACACTTCGTTTGAGAATCCCAGCGCATGCTGGGATACTCAAGTGAAGCATCATCAGGAGGTAGAGGCTGCAGTCACTGCCACAGTCTCTGCCCTCTCCCTAAATAAAGCATTATTAGAGATGCTTGTTTCAGGGGCTGGGCTAGTCCCAGCACGATGTGTACAAGGACAGTGCGCACTCTGCTGCCAGCTCAGATCAGCAGTAATGAGCCGGCACCAGAGCGTGTTGTCAGAATACCCAGTGTTCAGAGGCCCGTGGCATTCCTTGCAGGCGTGGCGCTGGTCTCTGCACATCGGGTATTCTGCCAACACGCACTGTTGCCGGCTCGTTCTTGCTGATCTGAGCTACCAACAATCACACACTGCACAAAGTGCTGTGACTAGCCCAGCCCCTGAAACGTTCATCACTGATGACTCTTTGTTTCTGGGAGGGATCAGAGGCTGTGACAGTGACTGCAGACTTTGTCCCCTGATGACATTTCATTTGAGTATCCTAGCATGAGCTGGGATTATCAAACAAAGCATCATCAAAAAGGAAGTGGGGGAAAAAAAGAAAAGCAGTTAGAGAAAGATACAAAATTTTTAATTCAACTATATTAGAAAATCATTTAGATTATGGCACGAAATAGATAGGGATTTAGGATGAAAATGACTTTGAACTACCTGTTTAAGCTCCCACCAGATACCAGATACATAACTTTACATATTTACTTCAATATGCTTGATTTTCATATTGGCAATCAGGTTGCATGGTCAAACCTACTTATGTGCATTCTAGTAGTAATCGTGGCTTCATGTCAACATTCTGTAGATGCCCTGTCTTTTACAAGGTGAGACTGCTTCCATCTTCATAAATGGGTGGTGCCCGAAAGTGCTTGTAAATATCAAAAGTTTTTCAATTTACTGTGTTACACGCATGCCACTAGGTTCAGATAGGGCGAGACGGGTTTCATGAATTCTTTGGAATCCTGGGGGAACCGTTACTCAGGACGACCATAGGCTGCAGCTTCTCTCAGGCTCACGATAGATTTAGTTGCTGACCAGACACATCTGACAAGAGTCTTTTTCAACAGTTTAACAGTGGGATTTATTCTGAAGCATGGCCAGTGCAATTCAGGGATTTTACAGTACAAGCTTCATTACAGTACAGTCTGAGTTTCTTGAGCAATCGTTTGATTGCAGTGATTGCCTCAAAAGATTGTTCAACAAAATATTAAGTTAAGAGTACCATCATTTCTGTCCAGGCCTATTTCATGAGTTTATTTTTTTTTTAAATTCTGTGGAAGCAGGGTTGAAAAGCAATGTCTGAGTTTTTCATTTGTTCATTTTCAAAGATTTTTAATTTATTATTACATTTGTCAGATTCAAGTTATTTCTGTGACCATTGTGGGTTTTTCTTACATTAAACTAGGGGTACCAACAATTTTGACCACGTGTGTAATAGTACAAACAATTACATTTGTGTGGACTCTGTATTCAGCACAATTGGTACTGGTAGCTTTTGTCCAAACTGAATGCAGTCAAAACACATAACTGCATCTGATCTGAGACCTTAATAGTATTTAACCCCTTTACAGCCTGAGGCTTAATAGTACGCACCAGGCTGTCACCCCCTGTTCAGCGTGGGCTCCGGCGCTGAGCCCACACTGAACCGGGCTCATGTCAGCTGATTTATTGCACTTTTTTTTCTCTCTCACCGCACTTGGAATTTTTTTCCCGTACACGATATGGTAAAACCAGTAATGTCGTTCAAAAGTACAACTCGTCCCGCAAAAAATAAGCCCTCACATGGCCATATTGACCAAAAAATAAAAACGCTATGGCTCTGGGAACAAGGCGAGCAAAAAACGAAAATGCAAAAACGGAAAATCCCAGGGTCCTTAAGGGGTTAATGTTGGAGACCCAAAGGGTAATTCAAGCAGAAAACTTAGGAGGAAAATTTTGGCAGTGTTTATCCTGAAGCGTCTTTGAACTTTTTTTTTTTGCAGTCCGTCAATACCGTTAGGTCCATATATATTTGGACAGAGACAACGTTTTTCTAATTTTGGTTCTAGACATTACCACAATAATTTTAAACAAAACAATTCCGATGTAGTTGAAGTTCAGACTTTCAGCTTTCATTTGAGGGTATCCACATTAAAATTGGATGAAGGGTTTAGGAGTTTCAGCTCCTTAACATGTGCCACCCTGTTTTTAAAGGGACCAAAAGTAATTGGACAATTGACTCCAAGGCTATTTCATGGACAGGTGTGGGCAATCCCTTCGTTATGTCATTCTCAATTAAGCAGATAAAAGACCTGGAGTTGATTTGAGGTGTGGTGCTTGCATTTGGAAGGTTTTGGTGTGAAGTAAACATGCTGTCAAAGGAACTCTCCATGCAGGTGAAACAAGCCATCCTTAAGCTGCAAAAACAGAAAAAACCCATCCGAGAAATTGCTACAATATGAGAAGTGGCAAAATCTACAGTTTGGTACATCCTGAGAAAGAAAGAAAGCACTGGTGAACTCATCAATGCAAAAAGACCTGGGCGCCCACGGACGACAACAGTGGTGGATGATCGCAGGATAATCTCCATGGTGAAGAGAAACCCCTTCACAACAGCCAACCAAGTGAACAACACTCTCCAGGAGGTAGGCGTATCAATATCCAAATCTACCATAAAGAGAAGACTGCATGAAAGTAAATACAGAGGGTTCACTGCACGGTGCTAGCCACTCATAAGCATCAAGAATAAAAAGGCTAGACTGGACTTTGCTAAAAAAACATCTAAAAAAGCCAGCACAGTTCTAGAAGAACATTCTTTGGACAGATGAAACCAAGATCAACCTCTACCAGAATGATGGAAAGAGAAAAGTATGGTGAAGGCGTGGAACAGCTCATGATCCAAAGCATACCACATCATCTGTAAAACACAGTGGAGGCAGTGTGATGGCTTGGGCATGCATGGCTGCCAGTGGCACTGGGTCACTAGTGTTTATTGATGATGTGACACAGGACAGAAGCAGCCGAATAAATTCTGATGTATTCAGAGCCATACTGTGTGCTCAGATCCAGCCAAATTCAGTCAAACTGATTGGTCGTCATATCATACTACAGATGGACAATGACCCAAAACATAAAGCCAAAGCAACCCAGGAGTTTATTAAAGCAAAGAAGTGGAATATTCTTAAATGGCCAAGTCAGTCACCTGATCTCAACCCAATTGAGCATGCATTTCACTTGTTAAAGACTAAACTTCAGACAGAAAGGCCCACAAACAAACAGCAAATGAAAACCACTGCAGTGAAGGCCTGGCAGAGCATCAAAAAGGAGGAAACACAGCGTCTGGTGATGTCCATGAGTTCAAGAGTTTAGGCAGTCATTGCCAACAAAGGGTTTTCAACCAAGTACTAGAAATGAACATTTTATTTACAATTATTTAATCTGTCCAATTACTTTTGGTCCCTTTAAAAACAGGGTGGCACATGTTAAGGAGCTGAAACTCCTAAACCCTTCATTCAATTTTAATGTGGATACCCTCAAATGAAAGCTGAAAGTCTGAACTTCAACTGCATCTGAATTGTTTTGTTTAAAATTCATTGTGGTAAAGTCTACAACCAAAATTAGAAAAATGTTGTCTCTGTCCAAATATATATGGACCTAACTGTATATACACTGCTCAAAAAAATAAAGGGAACATTTAAACAGAATTTGACTCCAAGTAAATCAAACTTCTGTGAAATGAAACTCTCCACTAAGGAAGCAACACTGATTGACAATCAATTTCACATGCTGTTGTGCAAATGGAATAGACAATAGATGGAAATTATTGGCAATTATCAAGTCACACTCAATAAAGGAGTGGTTCAGAAGGTGCGCACCACAGACCTCATCTCAGTACCAATGCTTTCTGGCTGATGTTTTGGTCCCTTTTGAATGTTGCTAACTAACTGTTGCTCAGTTAGTGCAGCTCATCCAGGATGGCACATCAATGCGAGCCGTGGCAAGAAAGTTTGCTGTGTCTGTCAGCGTCGTGTCCAGAGGCTGGAGGCGCTACCAGGAGACAGGCCAGTACACCAGGAGACTTGGAGGGGGCCGTAGGAGGGCAACAACCCAGCAGCAGGACCGCTACCTCCGCCTTTGTGCAAGGAGGAACAGGAGGAGCACTGCCAGAGCCCTGCAAAATGACCTCCAGCAGGCCACAAATGTGCATGTGTCTCCACAAACCGTTAGAAACCGACTCCATAAGGGTGTTATGAGGGCCTGACGTCCACAGATGAGGATTGTGCTCACAGCCCAACACCGTGCAGGATGCTTGACATTTGCCACAGAACACCTGGATTGGCAAAGTCGCCACTGGCGCCTTGTGCTCTTCACAGATGAAAGCAGGTTCACACTAAGCACATGTGACAGACGTGACAGAGTCTGGAGACGCCATGGAGAGCAATCTGCTGCCTGCAACATCCTTCAGCATGACCGGTTTGGCAGTGGGTCAGTAATGGTGTGGGGTGGCATTTCTTTGGAGGGCCGCACAGCCCTCCATGTGCTCACCAGAGGTAGCCTGACTGCCATTAGGTACCGAGATGAGATCCTCAGACCCCTTGTGAGACAATATGCTGGTGCGGTTGGCCTGGGTTCCTCCTAATGCAAGACAATGCCAGACGTCATGTGGTTGGAGTGTGTCAGCAGTTCCTGCAAGATGAAGGCATTGAAGCTATGGACTGGCCTTCCCGTTCCCCAAACTTGAATCCGATTGAGCACATTTGGGACATCCTGTCTCGCTCCATCCACCACAGACTGTCCAGGAGTTGGCGGATGCTTTAGTCCAGGTCTGGGAGGAGATCCCACAGGAGACCATCCGGAACCTCATCAGGAGCATGCCCAGGCGTTGTAGGGAGGTCATACAGGCACGTGGAGGCCACACACAATACTGAGCCTCATTTTGACTTGTTTTAAGGACATTACATCAAAGTTGGATAAGCCTGTAGTTTTTTTTTCCACTTTAATTTTGAGGGTGACTCTAAATCCAGGCCTCCATTGGTTAATAAACTTGATTTCCATTGATGATTTTTGTGTGATTTTGTTGTCAGCACATTCAGCTTTGTACAGAACAAAGTATTCAATGAGAATATTTCATTCATTCAGATCTAGGATGTGTTATTTGAGTGTTCCCTTTATTTTTTTGAGAAGTGTATATATTTTTACTTCTATGTATGAAAAAAGGAGTGGATTACAAGAGGAAGTTCCGTGAAGAATGGTCAGGTCACTTTTATTTTTAACAGTTTTGCATCTTAAACGTGAAGAGGTTAAAAGAAGCACTATGAGTTGAACATATGTACAGCAAGTCGTTTTTACATTGCTACTCCTAGTTTTTTTTTTAATGTTTGATAGCTTTTTCAAGTGGTTTATGGAATTTATCCTTACAGAAATCCAAGTGCTTCACACCAAAACAAGCTCTTTCCGAAAAATAAAATAGATTCTTCCTTTTTTACAAGTGTAAAAACCATGTGTTCAAAATTTACTGCAGGATATGCTGAAATCGTGTATGTTTTTAAGCCTTGTGCTACTCTGCAGGAACCCTTTGGGTGTGCATACATTATTTCTGCTATACGGTGGAAAACGTTATAATAGAAATGTGTGAATACAGCCTTTAACTATGTACAGGCTAGCTGTATTTTCCTAGCAGATGGATATATATGTTTAAAGGGGTTTTCGGGCCCCATTTCACTCCGCGAACTGCGTGCTGTAACGATTCTCCAAGTCTGCATATGTTTTGTATCCATGTGGTCACATGGTGACCAGATGGTCGCGTCCTCGCTCCAAGAGTATTCAGTGACGTTGGACACAGTCTAGTCGGAATGTGGCCGGAAGTATGCAAATTGCATACTTGCGGTCACATGACTGCCTTCTCCCGATGCTGGAGAATCCTCAGTGTGCGTGATGTGAGGATTCACAAGTCTTCAGTCACTCCAGGGCTCGACAACACCTTTAAAGATAACTAATAAGTGAAGCTTTTATTTTATAGGGGTATTTCATATGAATGGCAAAAACTAGTTAACAGTAATAACGTTAAGGCTTGGTTCACGGCAATAACTTTCTTTAAAGCGCCGATTGATTTTATATTTTCATCTCATTTGTCTTTAGTTTAGCTCATTTGTCAGAATTTTTTTTTTGCAAAAAAAAAAAAAAATGGCACAGCGGAGTTCACTATTTTTTCTAACACATAATGATAGAAATTTGATTGATAGAATCCTTCTGATTTGTTTTTTTTTTTTGTGTAAACGTTCTGCTTCTCTCCATAGTACCTAGAGAGAAGCAGGAAAAGTTGTTAGTTGGCACATAACGACCAGTATGCAAATTGCGCACTCCCTGTCAGGTCATTACCATTCAATTAGGCAACAGAGGGGAATCCGGACAGTGCGGCACACTGTATAGATTCAGCAGTCTGCAGTCAGATTGACTGTAGAAACTTAAGTTTAAAGGGGTTTAGTTTATCTAGATATTATATCCAGTGAGCTAATCCAGCAATTGTGTCAATGAGTGAGAAATCACTGCATGTGCATTTTTTGTGTGTGTAACACCTGTTTATGCAATGGTTTCCCTTGTTCTTATTGGAATGTGCACATTGTAGATGGAGACTAATAGCAGCAAAACCATGAAGGAACATGTGTTGGGAGAAAAAGGAGTAAAGCAACCGGTGTAAAATAAACCATAATTCATTATATACCTTAGATTCACCAAAGTATTTACTCTGATGACCGTTTTATACTTCCTTGGCATTCTCCCAAGTACCTTCACCAGGTTGTCACCTGGATTGGCTTTCTAACCGTAGTTCCCAGAGGTGCTGTGCACTTTTTGGCTGCTTTGCTATCACGCTGCAGTCCTACTCATCCCAAACCATCTTAATTGGGTGAGGTAGGGTGATTGTGGAGGCTGTATCATCTGACTCAGCACTCCATCTTTCTCTCTCTCGGTCACATAACCCTTACATAGCCTGGAGGTGTGTTTTGGGCCATTGTCCTGTTACAATACAAATGAAGGTTATACAAAGTGAAAACCAGATGAAATGGCATGTCCGTGCAGAATTCTGTGGTAGCCATGCTATGTAAGTGTTTTTTGAATATGGAAAAAAAAGTGTCCCCAGCAAAGCATCTCACCTTCTCTCATGCTTCATGGTGGGCACTACACATGTAGAAATTACCCACTCACCTTCTCTTCGTTTCACAAAAACATGGAGTTGATACCCAAAGCTTTAATTATTACTCATCAGAACACACTACAGATTACCACTGATCTATTGACCAATCCTTGTGTTGCTTGTCCCATACCAATCTCCTTTTCTTGTTTGCGGTCTTTAGTAATAGCCTCCTTGCAGCAATTTGAACAAGAAACACATAAGGCAGGTCAGGAATAAAGTTGTGGAGAAGAGCAAAAGTAGGGTTAGGTTAAAAAAAAAAAAAAATAGCCCCAATTCTGAACATCTCATGGAGCACTGCTAAATCCATCATCCAAAAATGGTAGGAGTATGGCGCAACTGCAAAAGACGAGAGTACTAACCTGAGCCGTGGATCGCTGCAGCTTCTCCAGAGTGACCATGGGCCTCATGCCTGCTTCTCTAATTATAATTAAAGAAGCAGCCACAAGGCCAATGGTCACTCTGGATGAGCTGCAGAGATCCACGGCTCACGTGGGAGAATCTCCACAGGACAACTATTAGGCCACGGCCCCACTATCAGTATTTGGTCAGTATTTTTTCTCTGGAGTGGGAGCCAAAACCAGGTAAGGAACAAGCAGAGAAAAGGTATAATAGAAACAAGTGCACCGATTATGCATTTATCACCCACTCCTGGTTTTGGCTCCCACTCCTGAGAAAAAATACTGACCGAATACAGACCAAATACTGATAGTGGGGCCATAGCCTCAGTTGTATACTACACAAATCTGTCCCCTATAGAAAAGTGGCAAGAAGAGAGCCATAAGAAATACCGTTTCCAGTTTGCAAAAAAACATGTAGGGGACACAGTTTGCATGTGAAAGAAGGTGCTCTGGTCAGATGAGACCAAAGTAGAACTTGTTGGGCTAAATGCAAAATGTTATGTGTGGCGAAAAACTAACTCTGCAGCTAACCCTAAAAACACCATCCCCACCATCAAACGTGGTGGCAGCATCATGCTGTGGGGATGCTTTTCTTCAACAGGACAGGAAAGCTAGACAGAGTTGATGGGAAGATGGATGGAGCCAAATATAGGGCAATCCTGGAGGAAAACCTGTTCGACGCTGCAAAAGACTTGACAGTGGGGCGTAGATTCACCTTCAAGCAGGACAATGACCCTAAACGCACTGCCAGAGCTACAATGTAATGATTTAGATCAAAGCATATTCATGTGTTTGAATTGGATGAAGAGTGCCTGAACAGCAATCTGATTGAGCTGGAGCTAGTTTGCAAAGAAGAATGGGCAAAAATGTCAGCCTCTAGATGTCCAAAGCTGGTAGAGACATACCATAAAAGACTTGTAGCAATAATTGCAGCGAAAGGTGGTCCTACAAAGTATTGACTCAGGTGGGGGGGGGGGGCTGAATACAAATGCACATCACAATTTTCAGATTTATATTTAGAAACCTATGTATCATTTCCTTCACACGTCACAAATACTTGCTACTTTGGGTTGGTATATCACACAAAATCCAAATAAAATACATTTACGTTTGTGGGTGTAACATAAAGAAAATATGGAAAAGTTCATGGGGTATGAATACTTTTCCAAGACATTACCTCTGATGAAAGACTGCTCACAGAGCTGTGTATGGACACATAGACTTACTATTGGAGCCTATACACTGTTCAGTGAGTGTAGCTCATACAGGAGCTCCGCACTTCAGAACAGTCTTTTGACTGATCAGTGAGGGACTCCATACACGAAACCCCACAGATCACCAACGTTATTCAGAGCAAAGCCGGCGTCAGCACCCAGGCTTGTGCCGGTGCCTGGACTATCAGGGGGCCACTCGCCGTCGGGGCCCGGGCCGTTCCTCCAGCATTGTGCAGAACTGCTGGCGCTGTTTGGTTGCTGTCACTTTATCAGACATGGCCATGCGCAGTGCGCCGTGCCTGCTAGTAATGACACGACAGTGTCGGCACTGCATCTTTAATTTTGCTTGTGTGACGCCCCATTACTAGCAGAAACAGCCGCACAGCGCGTGGCCATGTCTGGTAAAGTGACTGCAATCAAACAGCGTCAGCGGTCATGCACAGATGCTGGCGGAGTGGCCCAGGCCTCGACGGCGAGTGGGACCCCTAATGGTCCAGGGCCATAACTGCGATGGCCTTCAAACACACGCTGGCAGCCATGCACAGTCACATGCCTGAGGAGCTGGATGGTAGACAGGCCGGGGGCTGGTGAGCGAGACTTGTTACCAGCTTTCCAAATCCCCATATTAAAATTATTTCTAGTGTGTGTGTGCATGTATGGTGTGAATATATGTGTATGACTATATATACACTGCTCAAAAAAATAAAGGGAACACTCAAATAACACATCCTAGATCTGAATGAATGAAATATTCTCATTGAATACTTTGTTCTGTACAAAGTTGAATGTGCTGACAACAAAATCACACAAAAATCATCAATGGAAATCAAATTTATTAACCAATGGAGGCCTGGATTTGGAGTCACCCTCAAAATTAAAGTGGAAAAACACACTACAGGCTGATCCAACTTTGATGTAATGTCCTTAAAACAAGTCAAAATGAGGCTCAGTATTGTGTGTGGCCTCCACGTGCCTGTATGACTTCCCTACAACGCCTGGGCATGCTCCTGATGAGGTTGCGGATGGTCTCCTGTGGGATCTCCTCCCAGACCTGGACTAAAGCATCCGCCAACTCCTGGACAGTCTGTGGTGCAACGTGACGTTTGTGGATGGAGCGAGACATGATGTCCCAGATGTGCTCAATCGGATTCAGGTCTGGTGAACGGGCGGGCCAGTCCATAGCTTCAATGCCTTCATCTTGCAGGAACTGCTGACACACTCCAGCCAGAGTGTCTCCAGACTCTGTCACGTCTGTTACATGTGCTCAGTGTGAACCTGCTTTCATCTGTGAAGAGCACAGGGCGCCAGTGGCGACTTTGCCAATCCTGGTGTTCTGTGGCAAATGCCAAGCATCCTGCATGATGTTGGGCTGTGAGCACAACTCCCATCTGTGGACGTCGGGCCCTCATACCACTCTAGTGGAGTCGGTTTCTAACCGTTTGTGCAGACACATGCACATTTGTGGCATACTGGAGGTCATTTTGCAGGGCTCTGGCAGTGCTCCTCCTGTTCCTCCTTGCACAAAAGCGGAGGTAGCGGTCCTGCTGCTGGGTTGTTGCCCTCCTACAGCCCCCTCCACGTCTCCTGGTGTACTGGCCTGTCTCCTAGTAGCGCCTCCAGCCTCTGGACACTACGCTGACAGACACAGCAAACCTTCTTGACACAGCTCGCATTGATGTGCCATCCTGTATGAGCTGCAATACCTGAGCAACTTCTGTGGGTTGTATAGTCCGTCTCATGCTACCACAAGTGTGAAAGCACAACCAACATTCAAAAGTGACCAAAACATCAGCCAGAAAGCATTGGTACTGAGATGTGGTCTGTGGTCCCCACCTGCAGAACCACTCCTTTATTGAGTGGGTCTTGCTAATTGCCAATAATTTCCATCTATTGTCTATTCCATTTGCACAACAGCATGTGAAATTGATTGTCAATCAGTGTTGCTTCTAAGTGGACAGTTTGATTTCACAGAAGTTTGATTTACTTGGAGTTATATTCTGTTGTTTAAGTGTTCCCTTTATTTTTTTGAGCAGTGTATTTATGTCTGTTTTATATGTGTTAAGGATGTGTTCAAATATGTATGTATGTATGCCTGTATGTGCACGTATCTGTGTATGTGCTTGTCTGCGTGCATGTGTACCATGTGTGTGTATGTTTGCGTACTGTGTTTGTCTGTGTACTTTGTGTGTGCATGTCTGCGTACTCTGTGCATGTCTGCGTACTGTGTGTGCGTGCATGTCTGCGTACTCTGCGTGTGCATGGCTGCATACTGTGTGTGCAGGTCTGTGTATGCTGTGTGTGAGCATGTGCATACTATGCGTGTATGTCTGAGTACTGTGCGTGTGCTGTGCGTATGTCTGCATACTGTGTGTGTGCAGGTCTGCGTATGCTGTGTGTGAGCATGTGCATGTCTGCGTACTGTGCGAGTGTGCATACTATGCGTGTATGTCTCAGTACTGTGCGCATGTCTACGTACTGTGTGTGTGCATGTCTGCCTACTGTGTGTGCGTAGTGTGTATGTGTGCCTTTCGTCTGCGTACTGTGCGCGTGTGAATGTCTGCGTACCGTGCATGTCTGCCTACTGTGCGTGTGCATACTGTGCCTGCGTACTGTGCATGTGTGTGCATACCGTGCGTGTCTGTCTGCATACTGTGCATGTCTGTGTACCGTGTGTGTGCGTACTGCGCGCGCATGTCTGCATATGTAAAGGATGAGGTGGCAGGTGGGGCCCTATATTGTATGCTTCTACTTCTCTGCCATATCTGTGCATCATGAAATGTGTTAAAGGGGCCCACTAAGACCTGGAGCTGGCACTGATTCAGAGCCTATAATATCTAAAGTTTTATAAAGTAAGAGTTACACTTTAAAGCTGTGTGCACACGTTGCAGATTTGGTGCGTTTTTGCCATGCAGATTTGCTAGCAAAACCTGAAGCAATCCTGATGCCAGCAAAGTGAATGAGAAACCTAAAGTTTCATGCACATGTGGCTTATTTTTGCCTTGCAGATTTGGTGCAGAAAATAATCTGCAACGTCAATTCTCTGTGTTTTTCACCATTGACTTCCCTCAAAACCGCTCATTTGTGCAGCTACATTTTTCCTGCCAAGATATGCAGAAAAGGTGCAGAAATTTTACTCAACATGTCTGTCACCCCCTGGGACGTACAGTTGAAACCAGAAGTTTACATGCACTATATAAAAAGACACATATGCATGTTTTTCTCAATGTCTGGCATGAAGTCAGAATAAATCTTTCCCATTTTAGGTCAATTAGGATTACCATCATTTTTAATATTTGCCAAATGCCAGAATAATGAGAGAGAATATTTTAAGGCATTTTTATTACTTACTGCAAAGTCAAAAGTTTACATACACTAAGATTACTATGCCTTTAAACAATTCTGGACTGCCCATATGATGATGTCATGTGTCTGGAAGCTTCTGATAGTTTTTTTGGCAACATCTGAGTTAATTAGAGACACACCTGTGGATGTATTTTAATACACACCTGAAACACACTGCTTCTTTGTGTAGCATCATGCAAAAGGAAGCAAAATGGGGGTAAGAGCAGGATAATTGCCCTGCAAACAAATGCGCATGGGGAAATTACTTAAGATAGAATAAAAAAATAAGCTTGAACCAGGAGGCGGAGGTCCAAGTAGAGGAGTTCCCTGCGTGTGTAGTTTACTGTACTTGTTAATAAATAAAAAAAAATGATTTGGGGTCCCCCCTATTTTTAATAAGCAGCCAAGGAAAAGCAGACAGCTGTGAGCTGGTCTTATGCTGGGAAAGAGACAATATACATGGACCTTCCCAGCCCACAACTGTTTTGTCTTTGCTGGTTATTAAAAAAAAGGGGACCCCCCCCCCCCTTGCTGGTTATTAAAAAAAAGGGGACCCCCCCCCAGAAAAAATTACTTGGGTTCCCCACTATTTTATAAGACCAGCCCTCAGCCGCCCCAGAAATGGCGCATCCATTAGATATGCCAATTCTGGTGCTTAGCCTCGCTCTTCCTGATTGCCCTGGTGCGTTAGCAATCGTGGTAATGGGATTGATGTCAGCAGCTGGCTAACATCAAACCTGGGGGTTAGTAATGGAAAGGCGTCTATGAGACACCCCCATTAATAACTCCGTATTTAAAGATAAAAAGACACACACAGGGAAAAACTGTTTATTTGAACCCAGACTCCCCTGCACATTCCCTGGTTTACCCAGCAGCTCCGACAATTCATTGTGGTGCCCACACCGTCCAGCGATTCTCTCCTGCAGCGCATGGAGCGTCGTTCTGAGAATGGCGCTGCATAGGTTACTTGCGGTCATGTCTCATGAGCGATGACGTCAGTAAAAAAAAATATGACTCTTGGAAGAAAAGGGGAAAAAAACGCCTGGTGTGGAAAGGGTTAGAGTATGTTCACCTTACAGTTCACTGTCCCAGCAAAGTGACTGCGATCTCATGCAAGGTGCTTGTGCTTGGTGTCACATCGTCACCAGCCCAGCTCTTGCAGGGTTTATCACACAGATTTGGGAAAACCGCATAAAAGAAGCACACAAAACACTTGTATGCAGCAGTTTTCCTGCATTTCTGCAGCAACCTGAGGTGTGCAGGTAGCCTCAGGCTGGGAATGAGCGCAGGTGACAGCAGCAGCTCCTCAGCAGGTTCTTATCAGCTACAAAACAGGCGCACAAAGTGCTCACACCAAAATAACTGCGGGGCCCCAGGCCCGTCACGTGACTGGAGGGGCCACACACGGCTGCCGGCACTACACGGAGTAACAATCCCCTTGCGTCCTCTCCTCAGCTGGTCAGTGCGTCATGCCGTACAAAGCGCTAATGACGTCATCACGCTGCCAGCTACGAATCGGTCACGGGGAGGAGCTGTGCACTCGGTGGAGCTGAGAGAGGGTCACGAACTCTGACCCGCCGGGAACCGGGTGGAGCGCATAACGGACTTTACGGCACTTGACGAGAGCGGTGTGTTCTATTTTCGCGGACGCAGGTAAGACACTAGACACAAGGGAAATGCCGTGTGCAGCGCAGGAGGAGCTGTCCGGAGCCCTGGAGTGTTCCGCCTGTTCCGCTCCCGGACATGGCCGCGTCCGGAGTGGCGTAGCAGTGTGACGCTTCACCCCAACATTGTGACCTCTGACCTCCACCCGACAGGAACAGATTCCCGGAGACACTGCTTCCTCCCCCCTGCGGCATACACTGTGTACTGCCTCCCTCTGTGCGCGCACACTACTGGGGAGGCGGGAGAGCGGGAGGCCGGCATTGTGCGACCTGTCAGTGCGGGGACATGCACGTCACACCATACCGGGGACTGCACCTACATGCACGTCACACCGTACCGGGGACTGCACCTACATGCACGTCACACCATACCGGGGACTGCACCTACATGCACGTCACACCGTACAGGGACTGCATCTACATGCACGTCACACCGTACAGGGACTGCATCTACATGCACGTCACACCGTACCGGGGACTGCACCTACATGCACGTCACACCGTACGGGGGACTGCACCTACATGCACGTCACACCGTACCGGGGACTGCACCTACATGCACGTCACACCGTACCGGGGACTGCACCTACATGCACGTCACACCGTACCGGGGACTGCACCTACATGCACGTCACACCGTACCGGGGACTGCACCTACATGCACGTCACACCGTACCGGGGACTGCACCTACATGCACGTCACACCGTACCGGGGACTGCACCTACATGCACGTCACACCGTACCGGGGACTGCACCTACATGCACGTCACACCGTACCGGGGACTGCACCTACATGCACGTCACACCGTACCGGGGACTGCACCTACATGCACGTCACACCGTACCGGGGACTGCACCTACATGCACGTCACACCGTACCGGGGACTGCACCTACATGCACGTCACACCGTACCGGGGACTGCACCTACATGCACGTCACACCGTACCGGGGACTGCACCTACATGCACGTCACACCGTACCGGGGACTGCACCTACATGCACGTCACACCGTACCGGGGACTGCACCTACATGCACGTCACACCGTACCGGGGACTGCACCTACATGCACGTCACACCGTACCGGGGACTGCACCTACATGCACGTCACACCGTACCGGGGACTGCACCTACATGCACGTCACACCGTACCGGGGACTGCACCTACATGCACGTCACACCGTACCGGGGACTGCACCTACATGCACGTCACACCGTACCGGGGACTGCACCTACATGCACGTCACACCGTACCGGGGACTGCACCTACATGCACGTCACACCGTACCGGGGACTGCACCTACATGCACGTCACACCGTACCGGGGACTGCACCTACATGCACGTCACACCGTACCGGGGACTGCACCTACGCGCACGTCACACCGTACCGGGGACTGCACCTACGCGCACGTCACACCGTACCGGGGACTGCACCTACGCGCACGTCACACCGTACCGGGGACTGCACCTACGCGCACGTCACACCGTACCGGGGACTGCAGCGGCGCGCACGTCACACCGTACCGGGGACTGCAGCGGCGCGCACGTCACACCGTACCGGGGACTGCAGCGGCGCGCACGTCACACCGTACCGGGGACTGCAGCGGCGCGCACGTCACACCGTACCGGGGACTGCACCTACATGCACGTCACACCGTACCGGGGACTGCACCTACATGCACGTCACACCGTACCGGGGACTGCACCTACATGCACGTCACACCGTACAGGGGACTGCAGCGGCGCGCACGCAAGACATGCCATGCAGGTCATATTGCCCCTAATATATCAGTGAGGAGAAGAGGACCTGTTTTGTTTCTTTACTGCTTGATGCTGCCTGCTTATGATTGGTCATCCTCATGCAGGGGAAGAAGTACACGCCCCCAGAGACAAATCTCTGATAACGCCCAGTTGTACTATAACTTTACAAGCTAACCTTTAATAGCTAATATCTCTGCAACAGAGAGGAGAAATTAAAATAATAAAAAGAATGTTTTACTCAGCTCTGCAGCCACTGTTCCACGATGTGGCCAGTATAACATCCTCAGACTGGTGAAAGGTCATCTGTAAGTGATTTGCCTGTCAACATAACAACGACAGGTATTTAGTAGACCTGACCTCAGATTATGTCTAAAAGGAGGACTACAATGGCAACCAAGGTGACCATTGTTAGACCCTCCACTGCCATGAGAACATTGTGACAACAACCAATGGCCTGTAAGAGGCATGTGTCGCTATGGATAGTGGCATTTAAGGGGTTAAACTGGGGATTGTTACGATCCCGGCTGTGTATGTCAGTTGTGCTTCTGCAGCTGTTCGCACAGGTACACTGGCGGTATCCACCTGATCATCATGCAGCGTTAATTTACCAATGGTCATGACAGATATACAGGTGCATCTCACTAAATTAGAATATCATCAAAAAGTTACATTTATTTCAGTTCTTCAATACAAAAAGTGAAACTCATATATTATATAGAGTCATTACAGAGTGATCTATTTCAAGTGTTTATTTCTGTTAATGTTGATGATTATGGATTACAGCCAATGAAAACACATAAGTCATTATCTGAGCAAATTAGGATAATTAACAAAAAACACCTGCAAAGGCTTGCTACGCATACAGTATCACTGTGCTTGATTGGCCAGCAAACTCGCCTGACCTTAACCCCATAGAGAATCTATAGGGTATTATCAAGAGGAAGATGAGAGACACCAGACCCAACAATGCAGACGAGCTGAAGGCTGCTATCAAAGCAACCTGGGCTTCCATAACACCTCAGCAGTGCCACAGGCTGATCTCCTCCATGCCACGCCGTATTGATGCAGTAATTGATGCAAAAGGAGCCCCGACCAAGTATTGAGTGCATTTACTGAACATATATTACAATAGGCCAACATTTTGGATTTTAGAACACTTTTCAAGCTGTTGTTATAAAGTATTCTAATTTACTGAGATAATGACCTTTGTGTTTTCATTGGCTGTAAGTCATTATCATCAACATTAACAGAAATAAACACTTGAAATGGATCAGTCTGTTTGTAATGACTCTGATATTATATAGAGTTTCTCTTTTTGTATTGAAGAACTGAAATAAATTAACTTTTTGATGATCTAATTTAGTGAGATGCACCTGTATATATCATATAAGGTTAATGCAAATGTTAGGTTGCTAGGTCTAACTTTTCGTCACAGTTTCTGGCCCTGAAATGATAACAGGTCTACAAAGAAAACAATTTTTTTGTTCAGGTGCCAGGCTTTTTTAAATGGATTCATGTATTTTGATGATGCAGAATTAAAAAATCCCATTACTTTTGCTGAATTGATTCTAGTTTTTGAGATAATTCATCCATGAAAATTGTGCATTCCCCCAATGCTACTTGTTTGTGATAACAAATGCAATATCTTTTGGTCTTTTGATTCTTTTAACAGTGTCTTAGGTAATGAAATATCCCATAGTATTATTTTGTATTTCAATTTATAAGCTTACAATGTTATAAAAGCAACTGTTTGAAGTTAAAAAAGTTCCGAATTCATATTCTTAATCAGCACCATAAACTTAATATAAAACCGTTCAGACATCGTTGGCAGCAAAATCACTGTATAACAGTGTAATTTATGTAGGGCGAGGGATTAACATTTAATTTCTGATTTTAGGCTATACTTTGCACAAAACTGGATGTCCTACAGATCTTTCTTTCCAAGGACTTTTCAGTGAAGACAAATTATGGCTTCTATAGAAGAATTAGCTCACCAAATTATTGAACAACAAATGGGAGAGGTAACATTTTTCAAAATTTTATCAATAAGCTTTTAGACCATGGATTTTACACATTCAGTAAATGTTCTGGAATGTTCAATTAAAGAGGTTTTCCCAGGAACAAAGTACATTTTAATTTAATAGATGTTGGAATAACAATAAGTTCTACAATTGGACGTGTTTAAAAATATGTCCCTGTGCTGAGATAATCTTATAAATGTGCTCCTGCTGGGTACTGTGTAATGGCTGTGTCTGACAGTGCAGGAACACGGTCTAATCATACAGACAAGAGAATATACAGACATTACAGCATGGGATCGCAGCGGATTTAAACAGCCAGGGAAATGTTCTACTGCACAGAAATACTCAGCTGTGATCATGTGCTGTAATATCTGTATACCCCCCCCCCCCCCCCCCACTGCCCAGGAGCTGTGGTATGATAAGACCGCGTTCCTGTACGGTCAGACACAGCCATTACACCGTACACAGCAGGGACATATTTATAAGATTATCTCAGCACAGGAACATTTTTCTTTAACACATTCAATTGCGGATCTTATTTTTATTCCATGATCTATTGATTAAAGTGTACTTTGTTTGCGGGACAACCCCTTTTAAGGTATTTGCAAGCAACCCTAATACAGTACAATGTTAGTGAGTAGGATTAGTAATCTGTTGCAGAAATGCCAAGGACTTTTACTGCGGATTTTATTTAGTTCCGTTTCGTGATTGAAATCCATGGCTATATGTGCAATAAAATCCTGTGCAGATGTCATTGCAGATTTTGGTGCAACTTTTTGTCCAGATCACCAAGGTCACGTTTACATCTCTGACATTCATAGTCCGAGTATGAACCAAGATGTGTTGACTGGCAGTTCCCTGACTCAAACTCAACAGCATCATAGGCATATAGCAGGCTCTTGAGTTCAAATCAGGTGACCCCTGGCCAGTCTGAACATTGTGGTCTGTCTAAAGAATGTCAAATATATGAAACTGGCCTCGGAGAGATTATTACTGTGTATTACAGGTACACTGTCACATTGTAAATGTAGTTTGATCTGTGGACAGCACGGTATAGAAAAAGAAAAGCCCTACGTAATATTTAGGTTTGTTGGAAAAAAAATTAGTATAACTTGTTTTTTATTCATTAAATCCCTTGTGTTTGTATACATAAGGCCATTGGGAGTCCTACTCAGTGATTGACATCTACTGTATCTCCATATGCACAGTCATACTGAGAAGACTGTCAATCACCTATTGGGACCGCCCACTGGACTCAGGGATTTCAGTGAATAAAATGCAAGGTTTACTGAACTTTTCCCACAATAATTCACATCAATCTGATCAGCTCCTCCTGCTCTATAATATCCTGCTTGCGTGTCAGATATTATTTTGACCATAACAAATTCCCTTTAACACCTTACCGACATCCGCCGTAAATGTACTGTACAAGTCGGTAGCGGGTGTATGAAGCAGGCTCACTGGGTGAGCCCGACCTATACAGGTAATGGCTGTGACACACAGCCAGGATCTGCCTCTAACTGCGGCATTAACAGTGCACCAGCATGGGGGCATGTCATTCTATGCTCCCATTGGCGCCCTTGTGACGCAATTACGGGGCGTTGATGGGTTGTTATGACAGCCGGAGGTCTGCTGTAAACACAAAACTGGAAATTTTCATTGTTGGAAAGTGGCTAAGCAATCTGCGTACCTCTGAATGAATTTTTATTTTACATTGGTTGGCTTTTAACTATATCTTTTCTTTTTCTTTTTTTAATTTTTATAGTGCCAACATATTCCGCAGCGCTTTACAATTCAGACAATTTCCAGACATTAATGGCACTGTCCACATTGGGGCTCACAATCTATATTTCATATCAGTATGTCTTTGGAGTGTGGGAGGAAACCCTGCAAACACGGGGAGAACATACAAACTCCTTGCAGATGTTGTCCTTGGTGGGATTTGAGCCCAGGACCCCAGTGCTAACCACTGAGCCACCATGCTGCCCTGTATACAGCACTGTAACTTATTTCTGATTAAAAATCATCAAAATCTTGTAATAATCCCTGATGCCCCCAAACACCACACACAAACTGTCCCTCTTTTTGTAATAATATACCAAGGTATATGTTATATTTTCACAAAAAACAACAACATCATGTTATGATATTTTACATGACTGTGTTTCCCAGGCTTTACATGTTAAAAAATTACTTTCATTTGCTTATGGCATAATTTAGTGATCCCCTGTTGTTCCAGTACCACTAGTCTTTGTTTAGATTGGCTGCAGCTGTCATGTGCTGAACAGACGTGACCGTTGCAGTTAATCACTATCCACAAGTGCTGCATATGTCCACTGCATCTAGTGATTTGAACCCAGGACCCCAGCGCTGCAAGGCTGCAGTGCCAACCTCTGAGCCACCGTGCTGCCCATAGTATAATACCTTAGTGCCCAATGTGCGTTTCACCATGGCTTCTTCCAAGGGGCGATGCCATTTATCTTTGGTACCATTTTACATGTAATCATCCACTTTTTATGTATTTCTCATTATTAGTCGTCATTTTAGAAAAGACAGAGTTTATTGATACTTTTATATGGTGTTTGCATCAAATTTTGCTTATGACTGCATAAAGACCAATTGACTTGTGAAATGACCCACTTGCTTAGCCCACAAAATTATATACGTTTATCTGCAGGTAAAAGTCATTTTAAGAAGTATGCATAACTCACGTGCTGATAAAACTACTAGAATTGGTATAAAAAATAATTTTTATGGGAAATCAACATAAGCTCTTGAGCCTGTGTTTCTGGTCTTTTTGAATGCACTAGTTTTACTTTACGTTTTTATAATTATATACCGTTTCTTTCTGTTGTATTGAGTTCAGATAAAAACTATGACATTTATTGTATTGTTAGCTTTCTCGCACACAGTCAGAAGTTACACACACAGCTGTGGTGGATGGAAATACTCAGAGGATACAGCTTATTCCATCCGAGTCAAGTGTCTCCATACCTCACCGTATACAGGTAGTAGCATCTGTTTTGTTTCTTAACAGAATGTGGAGATGGGAGAACACAATGGTCTTTCCAGTTACAGTGGCCTCAGGTTATAATATTTTCAATATTCATTTGGCATACCTGGGTCTTGGTAAATTGTGAACACATTTATCATAGAGTGCTACAGACATTGGCAATCTGTGGCACATACTGTATGATTGGCTGGATGACTAATACTCATCCAACCAATCACATTACTCAACTTTAAACATACAACGCCAAGAAAAAGTCATGAAATTATGAAAATCACAGGATGAATAGGAATGTTAATGATATGTAAGTGGTGATAAAAAAGGAAACAAAATTCTCAAAATCTTTTGATTTATTCAGTATTGAGTATGAGGACCATGCACAGAAATACTTACTCTATATGTATGCTATCAATGAGGTTAATAATGGTTGCCTGGGGAAGTTTATGTCACACTGAATGCACCTGGGCGCACAAATCCTCAAGATCCGCTCCTGGCAGCTCCCTTTGCAGTTACTGACCGATGACATCCCAGATGTGCCCGATAGGAAACAAGTGCGGAGACCCTGTAGGACATGTTGGCATGTTTAAAGGAACTCTGTCAGGACAGAATGACTTCTCAAACTAGGTCCTGCTGCTCGGTGCTTAACGGTGGTGCCAGTCATTTATTTACACCTTCCCACTTGCTTGTTTTTCCTCTAGCTTCATAGGGCCTGAGAATGGTGGAGATAGATGGAGACTAAGCAGGTGGGAAGGTGTATTTAAAAGATTGGCCCCTCCGTGGAGCACTGAGCGCCTGTACTTTGTTTCAACAGTCATTTTGTGCTGACAGAGAATCTTTAAGTAAAGAGGAAAAATGCCAGCTCACCTGTTGCGGCAATTTGCTGAAGGAGCACGAACATTCGTCCTGACCAGATGTGAGGAAAATGCAAAAAGTAGTGGTATCCAGCTCCAGTTAAACTCAAAATCCTTTATTGTAGACGCTTAAAAATAGACTCCATGGTAGTGATGCGGCAAGGCATAGTTTAGACAGGCGTGTAAAAGCTACGCGTTTCAGATGCACTCCGGCATCCTTTGTCAAAGCTAATGAATTAGACAGACAAGGTCTATAAATTCCCACCTAATTAAACCCAGGTGAAGTAGAAAAATCACATGACATCCAGTCAAAATAGACAGGATATGAAGAAACATTGACAATGGAGAAGAGTAACATATACAATCTAAAAACAAGAAAATACAAGAAGAACACACAAAATCTATGACACTCAATATATCAAGCTGTCAGATATTAATAATAGAACAAAATTTCACCACGCACATTCAAGCCGTCTGGGACACGTGTACCCAAATTGTAAATCCAGAAGGCTTCTGTAATATGTTCCCAAATGCGTATTTTTAATTAGCTTCTTTTTGCATTACCCTTTAAGTAACACAGGCTGCTCACAGTAGTATGAGAACATGCAGCCTGGTGGTGTTGTATTGAAAAACCGCTCCTGAGACACTTTCACATTCCCTCGTAAAGGCCTCTTCATGGTGTTGCCCATGTGGTATATAGACTAATCTCCAGCTATAATTGCATCAAAGACAAAAGCGGGATCGTTGCTGAAGAGGATAGACCTCCATTTCAGCTTGCATTGCTGTCTTGCTGTGCACCATGATAGCCTTTGAGAGCAGTGGCATGAAGTTACTTGAATACATGGACTTGTAGCGCAGTGTTTTGCAAACACCTTCTGATGATTTCTGTAGAGTGACATCTTAGGTTTAAATATGTGATGTCTAATGTCACTTGCAGTACAGAAAAGATCACTACGCACCATTCTTCAATGCTCATGAGGCCATGTGGGAAACGCCATGAAGAGTTCTTCATGAGGGAATGTCATACTGGTCCTATTCCTGGGATTATGGTTGGGGTGGCATTATGTAGCCCTCTATTCTTCATTCCAGATACACTAACAGCTCAGTGTTACATTGCTTTGGTTGTAGAACCAGTGGTACGGTAATTTTCCATAGTGAAGCATGTGGCCGCATGTTACTGTGAGGCCTAAATGTGCTACCAAGTCTCTGGACTTGTTTCTCATCTCAACCCATCTGAGGCCTCATTGGTCGGCAATTACAAAGTAACCTCATTAATAGCATTCCAAGGTGTGTAAGTGTGTGTATTTCTGAGCATGGCGCTCATTCTGGAGACTGAATAAATCAAGATGTTTTGAAAACTTAGTTTCCATTTTTTCATCGTTTGCATATCATTGACATTTTCATCGATCTTGTGATTTCCATAATTCCATGCAATTTTTTTTATTTGCTTTGCAATTTCAATATTGAAGAATGTAGATAGTGATTTACAGGACTCAGACTTTTATGTCTACCAACTTTATTTGTATTCATTATGTTTTTCTTTTTTTAATTTTCCATGAAGCTTTGGACTTAAAACTTTTTTAACACAGTGCTCTGAACGCTTTACTTCCTCACACTTCAGGTGGTAACACATATTTCTACAGGGTACTAGGCTCTAGGATTATATCACCTTCTCATCAGATGTTGGCTGAAGCAGCACTTCAAAAACTTCCTCCTCTCTCCACCTTCTGTATAAACTCAACACATAATGATATTAATACTGTGATTTCTATTCTCTTTCAGCAGCTTCCCCATACTTTCTAGTCTAAATATAGTAAACAGCTAAAATGGAGAGGAGTTTAATATTTTGGTCTTTTACTCAATTTTTTTCTTTTTGCCATAGCTGCAGGTGTTACTGTCATGTTCTCCCTTTCCTTTAATGAACACGTTAATTATTCAGGACTGGTTATCTTTTTCTTGCATGGCTTGATTCCTTAGACATTTTGTTGTAGTGAGGTGTAAAATCAGCAGAAAGCTTTTTAACATTTCTACTGACCTCAAGATTGGTGTAAAGCTTTCTTAATATTTTTCTTATGTATATCTTTAGTTTGTCACAGATCAGCAGACAGGTCAGAAAATCCAAATTCTTACAGCAGTTGATCAAAGTGGGGCAAGCAAAAGGTTCATCTTGACTAATAATGATAACTCATCTCCAAACAAAGTGATCCTTGCAAGGCAAGACAGCAGTCAAGGCAAGGTTTACCTAACAACTCCTGACGCTGCTGGTGTCAATCAGCTGTTCATCTCAAGCCCTGATGTCTCTGCACAGCACATTCAGGTAAAAGCCTTTCTGTCCACCAAGAAAAATACTATAACATTTTACTTGTCCTTTTTCTAATTTACTACTATTTAAAGCAATTTTTTATAAAATATATATTTTGTGGTAAAACAAAATAAATCAATAAAAATCACATCTTCATTTATTTGTGAGCTATGAAAATATTTAGTTGAATCGACAATTGGGATGAGAAGGGAAAGAGCTCTTTTGTGGGCAGTCTGGATCATGCATTGTGGTTGTACATGTGCCCCTTGTCCGTTCGACCTTGATGGTCATTTATTCTTATTCTGATGTTTTGCTAATTGAATGCATGTTGTGTGTTTTATATATCCGTTCTAGATATTGTCAGATGCTCAGTGCATAGACCAGAATTTAAACAAACCAGTTGTGGATCTTTGTGTGGTCTGTGGGGATAAAGCCTCAGGTATGTATGTCCACTAGGTACAAATTCATCTTTTACAATCTGTTTTTTTTCAGTTTTCTTTACTTTATTAGGTGGGAAGCCATCTTGGCTGGGCTGAAGAGGCATCATCTCAGGGTTCAAGTGAAAAATCGCCATAGCAGTTTTCTATACCGTTTTTGAGCCACAGACAAAATTGGATTTGGCAGGAATGAGAAATACAAGTCCTTCATTTCGGTCTCCCCTTTTTTTTTTTTTTTTTTTTTAATTCACTTCTGACTATGACTCAAAAAAACAGCAGAAAACGCTGTCCCACAGGAAAATTCTTGCAGAAAACACTTTGAAATTTTGCAACGTTTGGTGTTTTTACGCCAGCCTTGGCCGGCTCCTCAACTGATGTGGCGTGGCGAAGTCTGCCGTGCAAATTCAGCATAATTTCCTCCAGAAATGTACTCCAGCTGAGGCTGGAGTAACATTTATAGCGAAGACTCGCTGCAGTTGCAAGATGCGCCCAATTCATTTAGGCTCTTAATGAATTTGGTGAATCTTATTCCAGTGCTACATTATTTAAGACTGGAATAGAAAACGACAGTCTTCAGCCTGTTTCACACCTCATTTTTCCGGTACTGGAAAAACCAATACCGGATATATCGGTGTCCATGTGCACCTGTGTGGCAACCGTGTGCCGCATCAGGATCACACGTATCTGTGCCTGGGAATCAGCGGTACAGTTAGCGCTGTTCTCAGGTGCCGGGTGCTGAAGGAATCTCTCATCATTGTCCCCTGCTGGCACTGCGATCAGCGCGAGCAAGGGGCAATGTTAAGAGTAGTATTCTGCCACAGCTGAGTGGTGTCCTGTCACTCAGTGAGCTCAGCACAGTTCAGGGACCCCCTTTCTGCAGCAATTCATTCTCCTCTGCTCCTCAGCATGTGCGGTCGCCTGAAGCCAGGTGAGTATAATGATTTTTTTTTAATTTTATTCTTATTTTTATGCTAGGAGGCAGAGGAATACTACTGTCAACATTGGTCCCTGCCGACGCTGATTGCAGCGCCAGCAGGGGACAATGATGAGAGATTCTGTCAGCACCCGGCATGTCATCTGTGTTTTATCAGTGTGCACGTGTTGGACTTTTTGCGGCCCGTGCGGCGTGCAAAAAATGGACATGTCAGCGTATTTTGCCCACAGACAAGCGGTCCGTGGAAACACACTGACATTTGAATGGGTCCTACGTGTGTGTGTGTCTCCAGTAGATGTGAACACTGTCACCACACATACCGGACACACTGACGTGTGAATGAGGCCTAAAAGGGACTCTTTCAGTACATGATGACTGTTCAGACCAAGTACAGGAGCTCGGCGCACCATGGTGGGTGTGGCCAGTCATTGCAATACACCTCCTCCCCCCGCTAGATAGTTTTCAATCTCCGGCCTCCTCTGGCTCTAAGAAGCCAGAGCTGTCAATCAAAGAAAGGGGAGGGTGTGGTGAAGATTGATGGAAAACAATCAGGTGGGAAGGTGTACTTATATTATTGGACCCGCCGTGATGCACCTTTTCACGTTAAACCATCCTCCTACAGGTGATGCATCTCATTGTAATGAGATGTCAATTGAAATATGATCTCTATAGAATTGGAGGTGTCAGACTATTACAAGGCTCAGTAGCAACAGCGAAAACTGCAAGATTTCAGAATGACAATAGATGATGGTCAAAGCTCACCTCTTCCCTCTCTGCGCAGTAACCTTCGCACAGGAGACAGAGCATGCCTACATGACTCTCCCATATAAATCAGTGAGTCAGTCTATTCTGTCTAGAGCCGTGTGACTGCTGTGAAGCATATTTTTAAATGCTATTAACAGCAACTTGGCAAGAATGCTGCACCCATTATTATTGTCAAAAAATTAAGATAAATCTACTTTCAGAAAGTAAATACAGACTAGCATAAATGTTTCATAATCCTGTTTCAATTAGTGAAAAAAATATCGTTTACACATTTGTATGCACTTATGTATGTCCTTAGAGAACAGATTGAAAGACAAGGCAAAACTGTAGTGTCATAAATGAACGCTTTGCTGCAATCGCATGTGCAGAGTTGAGAAAGAAGAAACTATTTTCAGTATTTCTGTATTTTTTTTTATTTCGAAAGAATAATTATGCTGTGATGGAAAAAAGTTGTAAGTCTCATAGATGTTGTTGTACGATGCAGTGTGTGAAAGGTGTGTCATTACAATGTGACATCTGGCTAAATCTTGTCTTCTCTCCCCATTGCTGTCCTAATTTGTATTGGAAATGATGCCCAAAATCTATGTAGTAATTACTCTAGTCGGTACAGTTATTCATACCTCTTTCCTAATTCCACCCAGGGCGTCATTATGGGGCGGTAACATGTGAGGGCTGCAAAGGATTCTTTAAAAGAAGTATTAGGAAAAATTTGGTTTATACATGTAGAGGAGCAAAAGATTGCGTGATTAACAAACACTACCGGAACAGATGCCAGTACTGCCGGCTACAAAGGTGTATCGCTCTCGGGATGAAGCAAGATTGTAAGTATCTGTTTATACCAATTTACCTTTTCTGACAGATCTATAATGGACCACTAAAGTTGTATTATGTCTTGCTCACTTTTTAGTTTCTACTGGTTACCCATTCATTTGAATCAGCACCCTGTAAAAATAAATAGCTGTACACCTAGGGAAGTGTGTGACACAGACGGTTTTCTCCAGCGAGAGACTGTCAGCACAGAATGAATATTCAACCAAGTACAGGCACTTGGTGTACCCTTGGTGTGGCCAAACATTTATATACTCCTTCCTACCTACTTGTTTTCCCTCTTTCTTCACCCGCACCTTATTTAATTGACAGCTCTAGTTTTATAGAGCCATCGAATGGTTGAAATGTTTGGCCACACAGTGATGCAGTGAGTGCTTGTACTTGGTTTGAACAGTCATTCTGCTGACAGATTCCCTTTTTAATGCCTTTCACCGGCGAAATTTGCTAATTTTTAACTTATTAAACTCCTAACAGTGTTTGTTTTCCGTTTTTTTTTTCCTCCAGTAGTTAAGCTGCACCTTTCTTCTACTTTCATTACATTCTAATGCCCTGATTCATCAAGGAGATTTTTGGCGTAAAACTGCTTTTAATGTAACAAAATTCCTGTGCAATTTGTAGTTGAGCAAAGAATTTGCAAGCTTTAGCTAGCTCCTCCAACTTTTTGAAAAGTCGGTGATCATTCGCCATGTGGGGGATGGCAGGCAAATTCATCATCATATACATCACAAAAGTGGAGTAAATTATGACTGAACTGTACTAGAGTCATTGACAGAGGTACGTTTTCTTATGGTGGTGCACCGTGCCCCAAATTCATTAAGGGACATCATACTCTTAATCGCTGTTCATCAAGACCGACGCCAGTCTTGGTGAATCGAGGCCGAAATACTAATGTGTAACGGAAAAAGAAAAATGGATCATGATAGGCTGAATCTTATGTACATATATTTGTATAAAAACTGACTCCTTCCGCTCTATACTGCCATTGCCTATAGAGTGTATGGATTATGGCTCTGCTCTGAGAAGCACAGTAGTTTCCAATGTTGCAAGGATTAGTGTGTGTATAATGACAACTTCTGAACAAAGCTGCAGAATATGATGGCTCTTATATAAGCAACATAACGGTGACTTTTTTTTTTTTTGTATCCCGCTTTATATAAAATATTTCTCTAAACATGGTGAACTGGCTTGTATCTGTCATTCCTCCCAAGATTTAGTTATTTTAATCCCTCAATGTCTGATAATTTGCAGCTGTGCAGTGTGAAAGAAAACCTATAGAAGTTGCTAGAGAAAAATCATCAAACTGCGCAGCATCCACAGAAAAAATCTACATTAGGAAAGATTTGCGAAGTCCTCTCGCTGCAACGACGACGTTTGTAACTGATAACAAACCGGTTAGGTGAGTTTTGTTTTGTGGTACAGTTTATCAGATGACCTGTATGGTTTTGGCTAAATATTTTCTGTGTGTGCTGGTTTTTGTAGCGTCTGAGATTTTGACTTATTCATTGTGCTTTCAGTTAGATCTTCGGAACTCAGCCTTACAATGCTTTATAGATTCCAAAGCCCATGTTGCTATCGTTCCTTCATCTCTTCTACCATCTTTCTTTCTTCTTTTTTTTTTTAAATTCCAGGTCAAACAATTTGTTGGATTCTGGAATGTTAGTGAATATACAGTCTTCTGGAATTAAAACCGAGCCCATGCTAATAACACATGAAAAGGTAAAAGGTTAAGGAATAAAAAAGATAAATGGATCTCAATGAATCCTACAAAAATTTGAACTGTGTGAGAAATTAAGTGGACCTTAAAATGAAGCTTTCATGCCCAAATGACCTATTAAGTCAACTTTTTGTGTTTAAATGTTGTTTGCATTCATTGGGAATTTTATATTATTTTTTTACACATTATGATCTGTATTTGAAATAAAAAAAATAAAGTATTGCAATTTTCACATTGGTCTCTGGGGTGTTTTTTAGACTCTAATTTCCTGTTGTTTCAAGAAACAACACATGTACATAGCCACAATGGTCAGGCCCTGACCCTGTCTTTTGTATTGAAGTGTCTAATGAGTCTGTGCAAAGATCATTGTGAAGGAAGGGGGAGCAGGGTCAGCTGTGAGTGACATCACTTATTGTTGTTGATGGATCCTGTGTTATTAGCTGTGTATAGAGATGCCACCTGTCATTATAATCTTGTTGCTACTGATAAGAAAACTCTGAACTCTCTCTGAAAGGACAGAAAGTATGAGTCTAAAAACAGACCGTGTGGCCAGTGTGAAAATTCCAAGATTCTTTAAAAAAATAAATAAATAAATAATGTGATATAAAAAATTAAAACAATATTACAATTATTATTATTATTTTAATTTAAATATATGTAACACAAAAACTTGACTCAAAGGGGTCATCCACTACTTAGACAACCCCTTTTCAATCCGTATGTTTCCCCTCAGTAAGATAAAACTTAAACTCCCCTCCGGTACCAGCACCATTCCAGCTTTATTGGTGCCCGCTCTTTCGGGGCTCGCATGACTTGTCACATGATGCTTGTGGCCAATCAGCGCTGGCTTCACTCTCCCCTCATTTGGGCAAATCAGACATCTGGAGCGACTGTTCTCTCACTTCCTCTGGATGTCAAATACGTCCGTAAGAGAGGAGAGTGAAGTGATTTGCCACAGGGATTGCGTAACATATCAACATCATGGGAGCTCTGGGAAAGCTGCCGCCTACAACGGCACGGGAGATGAGTTTAGGTGTTAGGCCACGGCCCCACTATCAGTATTTGGTCAGTATTTTTTCTCAGGAGTGGGAGCCAAAACCAGGTGAGGAACAATCAGAGAAAAGGTATAATAGAAACAAGTCACCAATTCTGCATTTATCACCCACTCCTGGTTTTGGCTCCCACTCCTGAGAAAAAATACTGACCAAATACTGATAGTGGGGCCATGGCCTTACTATTTTACTGGAGGGAAATATAGGGATTAAAAAGGGGTTGTCCAAGTAGTAGATAACCCCTTTAAACAATAGGTCAGTTTCTGATAGGTCGTTTGTATTTCACTAAAACTTGTTTAGGTCTGAATAGTCTTTGTATCCATTGTGTTCCTTTAACCCCTTGTATGACATGAGACCTTCATGTATATCACATGTGCTAAAGGAGTGCATGGAGTAGTTTCATTATGTTTTTTTTGTTTAACTTGTTTTATTGAGCTCTCAGCTCAAAAGTATACAACAAATCAAATATAGAAAGGTACATTATGGATTCATGGTGTACATTTTTGTAAAGTCAACATATACAGGACTCCTTGTATGTTTATGTCTGATAACCCTGTATTTTGTTTTATAGCAGGTTGAAGCCTGTCAGGGAGATTTAAGCACTTTGGCCAATGTTGTCACATCACTTGCAAATTTTAGCAAATCAAATGAATTATCTCAATCCAGCACAGAATTATCTATTGTTGAAAGTTTAAGTAATGGTGATACGTCACTCTCCGAACTTCCACAGGATAATCTATCCAACAATGAAGTAACCAGGTACAAACTATTTTAATTTATATTTTGTAAGTGTATTTGAAAACTGTCTATGGCTGAATGGGAATACAATTTTGGGGGCAGGATATAGGGGGTTAGCAGACATGCTTGCGTGATGACTCAGTGGTTAGCACTGCAGTCTTTCAGCGCTCGGGTCCTGGGTTCAAATCCCACCAAGGACAACACCTGCAAGGAGTTTGTATGTTTTCCCCGTGTTTGCGTGGGTTTCCTCCGGGTTCTCCGGTTTCCTTCCGCACTCCAAAGCCGTAGTGATAGGGAATGTAGATTGTGACAGTGATGATGATGTCTGTAAAGCGCTGTGAAAATTAATCATGTTATATAAGCAAGTAAAATAAAATGCCTGGTGCCTTTTTTTCTGTGGGAATTAAAGTTCAGGCATTAAACTGGTACAAAGGCCAACCTATTCAATCCTGTCGAAATGCATGGAACATCTGACAAAAGCAGAAAAAAAAATGCATTTCTATCTACTGCTAGTTTAAAGTGTCTCTCCAATCTGATGTAATGTTGAATGTGCAGATCTGCGACAGCATGCTGTACAGGACAATTGCCCTGGGCACCTTTATGGTGCAGGGTTGATATTTGTGCCATATGGTCCCCTTGGCAGCTTCCCGCTCAGTGTGCTGCGTTCTCCATATCCGATGGCAGAGCATGCCTGGGGGGACAGGTTAAGTCACTGCAGAGTACAGAGATTTCTTAGTGTCAGTACTTTTTTATTTCAGGGCATTTGACACACTGGCTAAAGCTCTAAACACATCTGAAAGCTCTTCCCAGGACTCAACAGAAAACATTGACTCAAGCTCTAGTCTCTTTCAAGAAATTGGAGTTGTTGAAATGGAAGGCCCACTCCTCAGTGACTCCCACATAACCTTCAAGGTATTTTCCTGCTCTTCTTTCTCTGAAAATCTCTCGCACCATGTTATAAACTTGTCATTTTTTTTCCTTTTAAAGAGAATGTTAATAGTTTATATTGTATTTTTGGTGAGTTAGTCTGTAGTGTTTTTAACATGTAGATGAAGTGAACGACCAGATTCCACAACTATTACACCTCATCTTGCTCCTTTACGTCACATGTCTGTTCTTCAGTTTTAAACTTGCAGGTGTCAGTCACTTCTATGATTTCTACTGTAAAGTGCCAGTTAGCAGATGAACTTCAACATGCTGCTTGAGGCATAGTAATAATGTCTTATTTTCTCTTTAGCCCCTGTGCTCTGGGGTCCACAAGGGTGGAGGAAGCTCAGGCGCCTAGCTCCATCCTCACGCTACATAATATAGTCGACATCTGGTGGTAAGAGCAGCGGTTGGATCTGAGTTTTGACCTCTGCTGTTAACCATATAGATGTCACTGTCAGTCTCTGACAGCGGTGTTTAAATAACATCATTGCTGGTGGACGTTCACACTGGCTCTCATCGCCACCCACTGCGACTGATGGGTTAACGTCAGCCGGTGGCTTGCTGAAGACCCTGTCACTGCCAACTCTTCCTGAGAAGTTTAGTTGAGCTTCCTAGAGAACTGTGATTTTTCTCTATATACTGCAGTACTGTAGTGTTGCAATATATAGTATAAATGATCAAATGATCGCAGGTTAAAGTCCATTCAGGGGGCGTAAAGAAAAAGGTTTTAAAAATTCAAATTGACACCCTTCTTCCTTTCAAAAAAATAAAATAAAAGGATGTTTGGTACCATAAAAAGTCCAGTTTATCAAAATATAGAATTATTCCTATCCCGTGCAGTAAATGGGGTAAAGGGGAAAAAAAAAACTTCAAAATGCCAAGATTGTTTTGTTTTTGTTTTTTTTTTGTCAGTTAACACACCTCCCCAAAAAAATACAATAAGAAGCGATCATAACATCCTGTGGGACTCCAAAATGGTATAGATGAAAACGTCAGCTCGCCATGCCCAAAACTAAGCCCTCACACAGCTCCATTGCTGGAAAAGTACAAACTTTACACGTCTCAAAAAAAAAAGAAAAATGGCGAACAGACCAATAATTTTTTAGTGTCTGAATTTTTCTAATACTTGAATAAAATAAAAATCTATGTGAGTTTGGTATTGCTATAATTGTACTGATCTGGAGAATCATACTTTCAGGTAATTTATACACTATTTAAACAAAAAAACAATAATACAATGGCATAATTGAATTTGTTTTACAATTTCACCAAACTTGGATATTGTTCCCACTTTTCTGTATCATTTTATGGTAAAATAAATGGTGTCATTCACAACTGCAACTTGTCCAACAAAAAATAAGTTTTCGTATGGCTATGTTGATGTACAAATAAAAAAAATGATGGCTCTTGGAAAAAAAAACAAAAGCGCAAAAATTTACCTACCCTGAAGCGGTTAAATATAGATATTTATGGAAGAAAGCTCAAAAATGATAGGGACCTTTTATCTTACATATCCAACATTTATTCATGTTTTCCATTCATTTCCCTTGTGTATCTTTTGTTATATAGAAATGCATTGCTTCCTAATGCTTAGGACCTCTTTCCATTCTTCCAGCTCACAATGCCTTCTCCAATGCCTGAATACTTGAACGTGCACTATATTTGTGAATCAGCATCGCGACTGTTATTTCTGTCCATACACTGGGCCCGCTCCATTCCCTCCTTTCATGCTCTTGGGTAAGTATGACATTTCAGTGAAAGCATAATAAATAGATTTGATTTGTTTTTTTTTCTCTACAAAGATGAATTTATAATCTCTAGAATGAGAATTCTTTATAAAGACATCCTTTACAAAAAGTCGCACAGCAATTAAATCCAGAACATACATTTTTAACTCCTTTTTTACCTTTCCCAGCTCCACATTCCTCTCTCCCCATCCCCACAATCCTCGGGTATTAATGGTTTATCATGGCAGCCTACGGAAGATCCTTATGTCTTCCATATTTGTACTTTTACAATGCCTCTCCGTAGGCAGGACATCATAAGAGAGTACTAAATTTACAATAAACTGCAATAGAGAAGTATTGCAGTGCACTTGTGACCAAAGGACTAAAAATAAAGAATAAAAAACATCAGTGTAAATCACCTCTTTTTCCGATTCTCTAAACTAAAAAATAAAACATTTGGCATTCATGCATTCATAGAAGTTTGAACTTTAAAAATCTAGAGCTATTACATTTTTTTGTTTGAATGATCAACTCTGATTAATGAAAACAGAAGATCTAGCTCATTTTCTGTCACTATATCACTGTCGCTACAAAAATGGAATAAATGCTGGTATCTTTCCCAAAATGATACGTAATACCAATAGAATCTACAGCTTCTCCGCTAAAACATACCTTACACATCTCCATTGACTTCTGAAAATCACGACACAAACCAAATCTTTTTAAATGATTTTTTTTAAAACCATAAATCATTAAAAAAGCTCTATAAATTTTCATTACAGTAACTGTAGCAGCTAGCTGAATGTAGTTAACATGATTTCTTTTTTGTCACCTAGTAGATGCCTAAAAAATGAAACCCAGACAACATAAGCGGAATTTAGTTTTTTTTTTTCAATACATTTATATGGTGGAAAATTATGTCCTGAAATGGCCATACTGGAAGAGAAATACAAAAAATGATGGTTCTTGGAAGTTTGGGACAAAAAAATGAACGCAAAAATGTTCCATGGCGGGAAAGGGATTAAAGCGCACCTTTCAGCAGGATTGTGCTTAATAAACCACATACACTGTCAGGTGGGCGCCATTACACTGATTTAATGTGATACCTTGGTTGATGAAATCTGTCCTGTGGTTCTTGTGTAATCTTTACTTTCAGTTTGGAGATAATGATATGCCCATGCTCCGGGGTGGCCTGTGAGGGGCGCTCTTTCTGGTGCTCTGCTTACGTATTCATCTGTATGCTCTCATGACAGCTCACTGTGCCTTCACTGACCTGCCTCCTATTTTACCTAGCCCCGCACTACTAGATGCATTATGTAAAATAGGAGGCAGGTCAGTGAACAATCAGTGACCTGTCATAAGAGCATATAGATAGAGCGCCCCCCAGCAGGCCGCCCCGGAGCACGAGCATATCATTATCTCCAAACTGAAAGTAAAGATTACACAAGAACCACAGGACGGATTTCATCAACCAAGTAACCAAGTTATCATTTTTATCGGTGTAATGTCGCCCACTTGACAGTGTATGTAGTTTACTGAGCACAATCCTGCTGACCAGGTGCGCTTTAAGTAAGTGTAATTTTATTTGTCTAGTAAAGCATTGCACACTGTACATGAAGAGCGGATTCTGTACAGCCGGATCACTAATCTTGTTTGTTTCTTATTAGGCAAGAGGTCAGCATCTCTCTAGTGAAAGCGTGCTGGAATGAGCTGTTTTCGCTTGGTCTTGCTCAGTGCTCACAAGTGATGAATGTGGCGACCATACTAACAGCGTTTGTTAATCACCTGCACGGCTTGCAGCATGGTAAGAGCTTCTGCTTACATCTCCACAATATCAGAGTCCTGTTATAATAAAATACAATTTTGTTTCTCCTCTGAAAACCTTTTGGCCTACAACTCTATATGAGTTGAATGTCACATCACATCTCTAATCTTCCATATTTTTTAATAGTCTATCTTTAAAAGCCGACATAACACATTTTTTTCTCTGCTTGTATGTTTTGGCAATATTTTGTACTTTAATAGCTTTTAAGGCGTTGTCTGCATTTAGAAAAAAAATTCCTCTTAATTTTCCTCTGTAGTAAAAAAACAAACAAATTCTGCTTTTCTTACTGAGAGTCCTAGTTTTCTGTTGTCTACAACACACATTGACAGTTCTGCAATCAATAAGTGAGCTTGGCGGCTCTGCCCGTGTAGACTGTACGAGTTCCTGAGCTCATTGATTGGCTGCCTTGACAGAGGGGCACCAGTCAGTGAGCTCAGCAGCTCGGGTTGTCTACACGGGCAGAGCCGCTGAGCTCAGTTGTGTGCAGCATGGTCCATGGGATGCCGGGTCTGCAGACAACAGACACCTGGAGCAGTCATTGAGCTGTAGAACTGAACTTGGCCTGGTAATTAAAGCACAATTATTATTATAACTTTTATTTTTTTTTACCACTAAGGATATTTAATAAAAACCATTCAGAAAGGGGACAACACCTTTTAATTGCTGAGTGCTAGACCTCATTCAGATGTCAGTGATTTTTCTCATATTCAAAAAAACTGATTGTCTCATCAGTGTTCTCAATCACATTTTTACCAGTTTTTCTTGTATGCAAAAAAAATAAAATAAAATGGAGGTTTCTCAAGCTTCTCCCATCAGTCAGTGAAAACTGGATTACATCAGAGTGCGCCAATTTTTTTTCCACAGACCCATAGACTTGCCAGTTATGACTGTTCTTGTTTCTACCTTGATGTGTAAGATCATAAAATGTTTTCTAGACACATTATAGCAGAGAAGGTTTTGTGAGGCACTTTTGTGCTGACCACAGGAGTTGCCTGCATGTTAAAATAGTGTTCATGCAATGGATTGGTGCCTGATAGTAGATCTTGTATGGCCGTGGATATAAGGAGGGCACCGAAATTAGTTCTTCGTCCGCTTACTGCTGCTGTTACCCCTCCATCTCTCTGCTCTAGACATTATATTTTCAATGCTCCATCTTTATTTGGTAATGGTTTGTAGTACATGTTGCCTCTGCATATAGAATAGATTTTGTGCACTGTTGGTAGCTTATAAAATGTGCAGTAATGTGTATGATGGCATGTCTAAGATGCCTTCCTCAAATAGTGATGCTCTTTTACAGGTTGTATCTGATATCGCAGCGCAGCTTTTCTAAATGAATAGTGCAGATCTGCAGTACCATGTGCAGCCTTGTTTCTCTAATTCTGGACAATCTCTTTAAGCTTGTTGCTACTGAACTTTCATGTTAATTGTCTTTTACTTTGCCAGCCCCCCAATTTTTAATCAAATGCTAACTTTTATTTAGGATGATTATGATAAAGTACCAAGCAGTGTACAATATTAAAATTACAGTAAAAAAAAATTAATACAATCAATAAAAAGGGTACCAGTAATGAGGGTCAGGCATTTTTGCCTTTCAGTCTACAAAACTTATACATTGGCTATTAGCAAAAATGAATAATAATAAAGGGTACAAAGAAACAAAAATATAGAACTCAGAAGAAAAAATTGAGTTCAGATTATAAAGTAGGTTAACATGGTATAACATCAAGGCCAAGAGTAGGTTAACTGTTATTTATGTATAAATGTAGAAAACCCACACAAATATATAAATGGGGTTTTGATATGACGATATATGCGAAGCTCCAGCGGACCATGATATTTTATTTGCTTTCCTTAGCATCAGTGCTACAAATATGGCCAGACAACTGATTGGAGGATTTGTAACCCTCTATCCCAGATTTTCTGAAATTTCTCTGGGTGGTTTCGATGCTGGTGCAACCACTTCTTATAGGGTAGCCTGGCATTAACTAGTGATATCCATTCAGATCTAGTCGAGATTGAGTCGACAACCACTTCCGTACTACTACTTTCTTTACATGCTAAAGAGATTCTGTCAAAAACATATGCTCATATCTAGAAGTGTCTTCCAAATCAATAGACAAAAGACATTTTTTTTTTTTCAGCACGGCTAGACCGGAGATCCCAGTAGATTGTTTAAAAATGTTATCACTTATTCCCAAAAGCCTAGGATCTAAGAACAATCTTAGATAAAAGAAGGTGTCGGAGGCTGTGCAGAACCTTGGGCTCTCGTCAACTAGTGTCCCTCTTTCAGCTTTTTTACCTGGGCATGAGCAGTGTATAAAGGTGGGCACACACGTGAAACCTTCTAATGTGGTTGCTGGTGTCCCTACTTTCCTAGAAGGCAGAGGTTTCATCTTTTTGTCCTCAAAAGTTCTGGCCTGTTGAAAGGGTTATTCCTCGCTCGTCCTTTCTTGGCTGAGGTGGGAATAATCTGTCCAGGATGTGACAAGTAGAAGTGAAGCTATGAAATCGGCTGAGGAAATGGTTAGTTTTTAATTAAGAATTTCTATTAAAGAGAAACACAAAGTACTATAACAAGCACCATAAAGTAAGGTGCGCCAAGTGAAACCATGTAAATTGGAAGGGACAATCCAGGTACAGGAAAACCATTTTGTCTTCGCATGTCTGCTGCTTTCTCGCTCCATAGCACTTGTTCAGTTGTTCTTAGTAGCAGGAGATTACAATGAACAGAATGGTGTGATCTCTTCTCACAGACAAGCTTACTGGGGATAAATTAAAGTTGGTGATGGACCACATCTTTAAACTTCAAGACTTCTGCAATAGTATGGTTAAACTTGGACTTGATGGTTACGAGTATGCCTACCTGAAGGCAATTGTCCTATTTAGTCCAGGTACGTGACTTTAAAAATATGTTAGAGTTTTGTTATCAGAAAATGACTTGATGCTTAAATCCGTTTTCGTATTAATGTTTTTTTTTCATTATTTTAAATACAATAATAAATCTTACTTTCATTCTGGCCACTAAGCGTAATACTAGACTCCTAATTCCAGTTGTGTACACTGTAGAAATGACTTTTCAGCAATCTTATCACACAGTAGCATAGAGAAAGGTAACACCTCTAAAAACAGAAGATAACACAGGACCTCCCTTTTCCATAGGTGATTGTCACAGCTCACCTCCTTTCCTCCTTCCCTTTACAATGATATCAACTAATTTTTTTATAAATTCATTTATCTTAAAAACCTAATAATGACACCTTGCCTTTTATGCGTGATAAAACTATCTTTGTACTGTTTAGGTGTTTATACAGTAAGAATTCATGTACAAGACTGTAGATCATCACGGACCTGTACTGTACCTCCGTGTTCCTTGTGAATTCATATGGAGATACATAAGCATTTCATCACAAATTCTATAGTTTCTGGGCTTGACAAAGGACTTTGATCACACATTGCATTTTTTCCATGTTTTTCTGCTCTGTTTTATTATGAAAAAAACACACCTTTACCTTTACCAGCAAAGTGAATTAGATTTCTGAAATCTCATCTGCAACACGTCAATTCTTTCAGCATTTTTGCAGCATTTTTCACCTGTTCAAATTAATGGAAAAAAACATTAAAATTGCGGCTAAAGCGTGCTGATTTTATGCAACATTTTTCCAGGCAAGAGACATTCTTTTGATGCCAAAAGGTCTTCTGCAAATACTTAACGTGTGCACATGCCCTACCTCAACTGAAATTATGAAAATATAGCTTTGAGTAGTATTTCTTTTTAATATCTACTTTGTTAGATGTCCTGTAGATCATTTATGATCTTGGCCCTGGGACCACCACCAATTGTTAAAAAAAATATTGTTCTGAAGCACAATGCTCAGCAGGCAGAAGTGCTTTGCTCCTACAGTGTACTTACAGAGTGTACCTTCTACTGATCCCTTACACCGCTCTGAGCTTCCTTTATAAGGACACTTATGGAGCAGAATACAGGCTCATAGCCTTTCTATTTAGCCTAAACACTGCTCTAACCTCCTGCATGAATGCAGTCGTAGAGCAGTGTACATACTCAGTCTTTTTATTAAGCCCAAATATCCCTCTGCTCTGCAAGTGCCCTTATGAAGGAGCTCCGAGTACAGGCTCATAGACTTTTTACTGAGCCCATACACCGCTCTGAGCTCCTTCATAAAGGCACTTACAAAGCAGGGATCAAGCTCATAGACTTTCTATGGAGTCCACACACCGCTCTGAGCTCCTTCATAATTGCCCTTACAGAGCATGGTGCGGGCTCATAGACTTTCTATAAAACCCATGCACCGCTCTGAGCTCATGCATGATTGCACTTACAGAGCAGGGTAGTTGCTCATAGACTTTCTATTGAGCCTATACACCGCTCTGAGCTCCTGCATAAGTACATTTGTACAGCAGTTTACTGGCTTATAGACTTTCTATTGAGCCCATACACCGCTCTGTGAGTTTGCTCAGGCATGAGCCCCACACTTTTACCTGCTGAACTGCACTCTTAAAATCAGTTTACTCTGTCGCCTCATTGGGGGACACAGGACCATCTGTGTTATGCTGCTGTCCACTAGGAGGCGACACTATGCATAATCTGAAAAAGATTAACCGTGGCTCCTCCTCTGCAGTATACACCCCTGGACGGCATCAGCCTTCTCCAGTTTTTGCTTAGTGTCACATAGGAGGCACACCTAAAACTTTTACTCTGTTTTCACCAACTGGATTACAGATGAAGAAAATTGGGTCTACTGCGAGACTCCCGGCATGGCTCCTTCCTCGGCCCTTTATTATGGGGTGCACGGTTGAAGTTGAGATGACTATTCCCCATGTCACACCTTACCCAGCCCCTCGGGTGCTGGTTCAAAGTCGAGACCCTCCTCCTTCCTCAATTTCTTTTTGGTTTCTGGGTTGAGGTCGAGGCGAGGATATAGCCCCCTGATGGTGATAACAGCACCTCCCCGGGGGTATTAGGTTGAAAAGCCTCAGGTAGGGCCTGTACAGGCAGCATCTCCCAGCAGCCAGCACACTACAGCTGAATCCAGGGACCCCAGCCCTGCTGCGGGCTCCTGTCGGGGCCGGGGGGAGTGCAGGCAGAACATAACAGAGGCACAGGCCTCCCTGCGCCCTGTTTCTGCGGCAGCACCAGCTCTACGGTGCCTCAGGGGACTCTTCACAGGGCCCCCACCCTTCCGCTTATACCCCACCGCTATCCTGCCTTTAAATCCGGGGTCGGGTCCGGTTCAGATCTGGCCCCCTCCTCTCCTTCCCCGGATGACAAATATGACACTCTACAGTGTCATGGAGGGGGCGGATCGAGACTGAAAGGGCGTGATTTCACACAGTTCTGCAGCCCTTTTCAGTTCTCCGCCCCCCTTCTTTCTTAACTTTACTCCAGCGGCCATTATCTGCTGCAGGATAAGAGAAGACCAGCCAGTCTCCGGGGGGCACAGGACCGTGGATCTTCGGCGCTGGACCTAGGGGCACACCGGTGGGATAAGATCACAGCTGGAGTTCTTCCTCGTTTGTGAGTCCAGGCTCCTCTGCATAGCCACCCCTGTAGGGCCCTCTGCATAGCCACCCCAGTGCACTATGCCAGGCTCAAGGTCCAAGAGAACCAGGCAGGACTGCTATTATGCACTCTGTACAGCCTGCAGCAATACTCTCCCAAGTGGCAGCACGTACCCGCACTGCCAGGATTGCATCCAGACTACTGTGCCAGAGCCCCAAGAAGCCCCTGCCAATGCTTCGGTGTCTAATGCCACGCCGGAATGGGTCACTCAGATGTCGCAATCTATGACGCAGTCTATAGATAACCTAACCTCCACATTGCTTCAGGCTCTGCAGCGTCATGCCTCGGCTATGAACGCTACCCAGCAAAGGGAAGGCTCGACTCAGGAACATGTCAACCCGGGCACATCCACGTCTAGGTCAGGACGCAAGCGGACCCACAGGTCACGTTCATCTGCGTCATCCCCTTCTAGGGAGAGACGCTGTAGTTCCAGGTCATCTAGACCGTCCCCTACCAGGGACAGACAATGCAGTTCTCCGCAGCGATCCCTGACCACAGAAGGCCTCCACCCTGGTTCACCCAGCAGGAGACACCTTAGCGATACACAGAATTCGGAAGGCATCTGTGATTCCGACTCAGACAAGGAAACTGAAGGGTCTCTGATCCCAATCCCCCCTAGCAATACAGCGCTAGTAGAGGACGTAATCTCATCCATCCATCGGGTGCTGGACATTTCTGATCTGCCCCCGGAGGCACCACAACACAAGATTTCCTTTGAAGGACTTCTGAAGCCGCCTAAGGTCTTCTTTGACCACCTAGAGTTTAAGTTGATCCTTAAAAAGCAGTTCTCACAGCCTGAGAAGAAGTTTACCAATTGCAAATATCTGGAGGCGCGGTACCCCTTCCCACAGGAGACCACCAAGGAATGGACAGATCCACCCGAAGTGGATCCCCCAGTCTCTAGGCTAGCAGCACAGTCACTCCTTTCACTGCCAGATAGCTCAACCCTCAGGGACACAGCAGACCGGCAGGTAGAACGCATGGCTCGTTCAATTTTCGAGTCTTCAGGGGCCTCCCTGGCTCCCGCGTTTGCTTCAGTTTGGGCTGCCAATGCCATCCTGGCTTGGGCCCAAAATTTACAAGCTGGCCTTCAAGTATCTGCTCCTGAGCTGTCGGACCAAGCGGTTCAAATAGCAGTTGTAGCAGATTACATGCTTCATGCAGCTCTGGATTCTGCAAGGGGTGCAGCGGGGATAGCATCAAACGCCATCACGATTCGGCGTATCCTCTGGCTGCGGGAATGGAAAGCAGACGCAGCCTTAAAGAAGTCCCTCACGCACCTCCCATCCCTCAGTGGTCGACTTTTTGGTGAACAGTTGGACACAATGATATCCAACGCCACCGGGGGTAAGAGTACCTCTCTTCCCCAACTGAAACCCAAACGCACTTACAAGAAACGTAACCAAACTCGATTCCGATCCTTTCGGAACTCTTCGGGCTGGTCCGTCTCGCGGCCAGCACAAAATAGCAACCGCTCCCTACGCAGGGACAACTCGCGGTCGACGCAAAAGTCGGACAAGACCTGGAAGTCAAAAGCAGGCCAGTCAAAGTTCTAAGGAGGAAAATCTTAGACTTCCTCCTCATCATGACTCACGGACTCCGGAAGACACCCCACCTGTAGGCGGCCGACTTTTGCTCTTTCATCAAGTCTGGCTGCCTATTACAGAAGACAGGTGGGTCAGGGAACTAGTGTCTTTGGGATACAAGATAGAGTTCACTTCCAACCCACCAAACAGACTCTTTCTTTCTGTTCCCCCAAAACCGCCAGCCAAGGCTTGTGCCTTCCGCCAAGCGGTCTTCTCGCTTCTTCAAGCAGGAGTCATAGTACCGGTCCCCGCGGCCTAGCGCTTCCGAGGGTTCTACTCCAATTTATTCGTAGTCCCCAAGAAAGGAGGCGGTGTACGGCCCATACTGGACCTAAAACACCTCAACAAATATGTACGGGTACGTCACTTCTGCATGGAGTCCCTTCGGTCCATCATTGCGTCCATGGAAAAGGGAAAATTTCTCGCCTCCATAGACATACAAGACGCATACCTGCATATACCAATTGCACCTGCCCATCAGAGATTTCTCCGGTTCGCAATCGACCAGGACCACTACCAGTTCGTGGCTCTCCCTTTTGGACTCGCCACAGCTCCCAGAGTGTTTACAAAAGTTATGGCAGCCACCTTGGACGTTCTGCACTTCAGAGGCATAGTAGTCATTCCATACCTGGATGATCTCCTTATCAAGGCTCCCACCTTCAAGGACTGCGAGCTCAGCATCTCAATCACAATCGACACTGAGTCGCCTGGGTTGGTTAGTCAACCTAAAAAAGTCATCACCAACCCCGAGTCAGTCTCTGACCTTCCTGGGAATGCTATTCAACACCTTCAGGGGTCTAGTGCTCCTTCCCAAGGACAAGGCACTGCCTCTCCGTCTAGGAGTTCGCACTCTCCTCAGCGAACCCCCTCGATCTCTCCGGTTTGCCATGAGAGTCCTCGGCAGGATGGTGGCAGCAATAGAAGCGGTCCCATTTGCCCAGCTTCACCTCAGGCCTCTCCAACTAGCCATCCTCAAGTCATGGGACAGGAACCCTTTTTCTCTCGACAGGGAGTTCCAGCTGACGTCGTCAACCAGGAGGTCCCTGCACTGGTGGCTCAAGCCAACCTCACTAACAAAGGGGAAATCCTTTCTCACGGATCAATGGAAGGTTCTGACCACCGACGCGAGCCTGACTGGTTGGGGTGCGGTGCACCTACACCACAAAGCACAGGGCAAGTGGTCCCCAGCGGAAGCGACCATGCCCATCAACATCTTGGAAATTCGTGCCATCCTCCTGGCATTGAGAGCCTTCCATCACTTACTAGCAGCCGCTCACATCAGAGTACAGTCGAACAATGCCACGGCTGTGGCATATGTGAATCACCAAAGGGGGACCCGCAGTGCCCAGGCGATGCGAGAAGTGACACACATTCTCCACTGGGCGGAAGACACAGGTTCGGTCCTGTCTGCGGTCCACATTCCGGGTGTGGACAACTGGGAAGCAGACTTCCTCAGCCGGCAAGGAATGGACTCGGGAGAGTGGTCTCTCCATCCCGAAGTTTTTCGACAGATCTGCCATCGCTGGGGGACTCTGGACGTGGACCTAATGGCATCCCACTTCAATGCCAAGGTCTCCAACTTCATGGCCAGAACTCACGACCCTTGGGCGCTAGGAGCGGACGCCCTTGTTCAGGACAGGACCCAGTTCCTGTACATTTTTCCACCTCTTCCCCTGATATCCAGAGTGGTGAGGAAGATCAAGGAAGAGGGAGTTCCAACCATCCTAATCGCACCGGACTGGCCCAGACATACATGGTACGCCGACATCGTACAGCTCACAGCAGACGTCCCCTGGCGTCTCCCCGACCGCCCGGATCTTCTGTCACAAGGCCCGTTCTACCACCAGAACTCAGGGGCCCTCAATTTGACGGCGTGGCCATTGAAACCTGGGTTCTAACCCAGTCAGGGTTCTCGCCGGACGTCATTGGAACCATGATCAGGGCACGGAAGCCAACCTCTGCTAAGATTTATTACCGTACCTGGAAAGCCTTCTTTACCTGGTGCGAATCTCGTGGCCAGTCCCCATTCCCTTATTCCCTCCACAGGGTACTTGGGTTTCTCCAATCGGGTCTGGAGGCCAGACTGTCCCTGGCCTCCCTTAAGAGCCAGGTGTCAGCTCTCTGTGCTCTTTCAGAGGTGCATTGCTAACCAGCCGCAAGTAAGGACATTTCTTCAGGGGGTTTCCCGATTTGGTTCCCCCCTACAGACGACCACTAGAAGCGTGGGACCTCAACCTTGTGCTGACAGCATTGCAAGAAACACCCTTTGAACCCCTTAGGGAAGTCCCACTCCGCCTTCTATCCCAGAAAGTGGTTTTCCTGGTGGCAATCACCTCGCTACGCAGAGTGTCTGAACTGACAGCACTCTCCTGCAGACGGCCCTTCCTGGCTTTTTACCAGGACAAGGTAGTTCTCTGTACGGTCCCATCCTTCCTTCCGAAGGTTGTGTCCAACTTCCACCTCAATGAGGAAATTTCACTGCCATTCCTCTGTCCGGTCCCAGTTCATAGAGTGGAGAAAACTCTGCATACGCTTAACCTTGTCAGGGCATTGCGTATCTATGGGTCTAGGACTACGCCCTTCCGTAAGTCTGATTCTCTTTTCCTTCTTCTGGAAGGCGGCCGCAAGGGTCTGCCAGCTTCCAAAGCTACCCTTGCCAGGTGGATCAAATCCACCATACAAGAGGCCTACCGCCTCAAAAATTCTCCTCTTCCAGCAGGTATTACGGCACACTCTACACGTGTGGTAGGGGCCTCCTTGGCCATTCGGCACCAGGCTTCGGCACAACAAGTGTGTAAGGCAGCCACCTGGACTAGCCTACACACGTTTACCAAACACTACAGGGTTCATACCCAGTCCTCAGCAGACGTGAGCCTGGGTAGATGTGTTCTGCAGGCAGCGGTACCCCAATTGTAGGGGCCCGTCTACACAATATTCGTCCATTGCTTCCTACCCAGGGACTGCTTTGGGATGTCCCATGGTCCTGTGTCCCCCAATGAGGCGACAGAGTAAAGGAGATTTTTGTGTACTCACCGTAAAATCTTTCTCTTAGCCTCTAATTGGGGGACACAGCTCCCACCCTGTCACCCGTTCCGGGCCGTTATTATGTTGAGTTCTCATATTGTTTTTTTGAGCTCATACATAGTTGCCTTCTTATAGGCATGGTTATGTTATCCATGTTACGTTCCTCCTAATGCTTTTGCACAAAACTGGAGAAGGCTGATGCCGTCCGGGGGTGTATACTGCAGAGGAGGAGCCACGCTTAATCTTTTTCAGATTATGCATAGTGTTGCCTCCTAGTGGACAGCAGCATAACACCCAAGGTCCTGTGTCCCCCAATTAGAGGCTAAGAGAAAGAGATTTTATGGTGAGTACACAAAAATCTCCTTTTTTGAGTGATCGTTGGGCATTGCAGAACCAGGACACTCATAGGTCTGTAGGACATGTCTATTTGCTAGTCACCAGCAGGTTTACAGTATGAGGACCTAAACCAGTCATTATATTCCAGCTTCCTGATCAGACTGAAACTAAATTTCATTTCTACAATTCATATAAAATTGTACATTAAATCTATTTACAGATCACCCTGGATTAGAAAATGCATCTAACATTGTAAAACTCCAAGAAAAAGCCTATATGGAATTCCAAGACTATGTGACGAAAACGTACCCTGATGATACTTACCGGTAAGCTCTTTTTCTGTGTATCTTCTGACCAGCCATAACATTAAAACTAATGACAAGTAACATGAATATCGTTGAGTAATGAAAATGTCAGTCCTTAAGGGGTGGGATATATTACTCAGTTAGTTCTTGAAGTTGATGTGTGGGAAGTAGGAATGACCAAGTGAAAGAATCCGAGTGACGTTAACCAGGACCAAATAATAATGACTAGATAACTGGGTCAGAGCATCTCCAGTCTTGTGCGATGTTCACAGTAAGCAGTGGTTAGTACCTACCAAATGTTATCCAAGAAAAGACAACTTGTAAACTGAAGGCAGGGTCGTGGGGCTCTTGGTTCATTGATTCATGTAGAGGAAAAAGCTAGGTCGCCTTGCCCAGTCCCACAGAGGTGCTATTGTAGCACAAATTGCTGAAAAAGTGGCTGCTGATTGTGATAAAGGTGTGAGAATACACAGGGCTCCTCTTGCTGCAGACTGGTAATAGTGCCCATGCTGAGCACTGATGTGCACCAAGGAGCAATGGAAGAAAGTGGGTTGGGCTAATGAATTACTTTTTTCTTTGAAACCCATATGGACTGCAAAGTGTACTTGCATCACATACCTGGGCAAGAGAGGGTGCCAGGATGCACTGTGGGAAGAAGGAAAGCTTTAGGAGGTGCAGTGGGCAAGTGTTCTGCTCTGAAGCCTTGGGTCCTGCTATTCATGTGTAGAAACATGCCAACGACTTGACCTCGAAATTTCACAGATCTCCATTTAATCAATCATGTGTGAGATGTGCTATAAAAACAAAACCGATCCATGAAGATCTTGCCCTGCAACTTTCAAGACTGCTGACAATGTCTTCATGCCTGATCTGACAGGCCAGAGGTCATATGAATTAAGAGTTGTTGTGGCGGTAAAAGGGGGACCTACTTTTAAGGAGTTGTCTCCTTTCTGCCAATGATCTGCCTCGGTATCAGTTTGTTTAAAAAAAAATAAAAATCACACTCCGTACTTTCCTCAGATGCATTCGTGATCCTCCGCTCTGGTGTCTGACATTGGCTGCGGCGCTGATGTTACGATGACAGTGTGGCAACCAGTGACGTAGACTCGCCAGTGGACACAGGGAAGTGGAGTACAGTACGGTTTGTTGTTTTTGTTTCTTTTAACAAACTACAGCCCGGGAAAACATTTACTAGAAGAGGACAACCCCTTTAATATGAATCATTTTAATGTTATGGCTGATCTGTGTATGTCGTGTATACAGTACAGACCAAAAGTTTGGACACACCATCGCATTTAAAGATTTTTCTGTATTTTCATGACTATGAAAATTGTACATTCACACTGAAGGCATCAAAACTATGAATTAACACATGTGGAATTATATACTTAACAAAAAAGTGTGAAACTACTGAAAATGTCTTATATTCTAGGTTCTTCAAAGTAGCCACCTTTTGCTTTGATGACTGCTTTGCACACTCTTGGCATTCTCTTGATGAGCTTCAAGAGGTAGTCACTGGAAATGGTCTTCCAACAATCTTGAAGGAGTTCCCAGAGATGCTTAGCACTTGTTGGCCCTTTTGCCTTCACTCTGCGGTCCAGCTCACCCCAAACCATCTCGATTGGGTTCAGGTCTGGTGACTATGGAGGCCAGGTCATCTGGCTTAGCACCCCATCACTCTCTCTCTTGGTCAAATAGCCCTTACACAGCCTAGAGGTGTGTTTGGGGTCATTGTCCTGTTGAAAAATAAATGATGGTCCAACTAAACGCAAACCGGATGGAATAGCATGCCGCTGCAAGATGCTGTGGTAGCCATGCTGGTTCAGTATGCCTTCAATTTTGAATAAATCCCCAACAGTGTCACCAGCAAAGCACCTCCTCCTCCATGCTTAACGGTTGGAACCAGGCATGTAGAATCCATCCGTTCACCTTTTCTGCATCGCACAAAGACAAGGTGGTTGGAACCAAAGATCTCAAATTTGGACTCCTCAGACCAAAGCACAGATTTCCACTGGTCTAATGTCCATTCCTTGTGTTCTTTAGCCCAAACAAGTCTTTTCTGCTTGTTGCCTGTCCTTAGCAGTGGTTTCCTAGCAGCTATTTCACCATGAAGACCTGCTGCACAAAGTCTCCTCTTAACAGTTGTTGAAGAGATGTGTCTGCTTCTAGAACTCTGTGTGGCATTGACCTGGTCTCTAATCTGAGCTGCTGTTAACCTGCGATTTCTGAGGCTGGTGACTCGGATAAACTTATCCTCAGAAGCAGAGGTGACTCTTGGTCTTCCTTTCCTGGGGCGGTCCTCATGTGAGCTGGTTTCTTTGTAGCGCTTGATGGTTTTTGCAACTGCACTTGGGGACACTTTCAAAGTTTGCCCAATTTTTCGCACTGACTGACCTTCATTTCTTAAAGTAATGATGGCCACTTGTTTTTCTTTACTTGGCTGCTTTTTTCTTGTCATAATACAAATTCTAACAGTCTATTCAGTAGGACTATCAGCTGTGTATCCACCTGACTTCTGCACAACTCAACTGATTCTCCCAACCCCATTTATAAAGCAAGAAATCCCACTTATTAAACCTGACAGGGCACACCTGTGAAGTGAAAACCGTTTCCGGTGACTACCTCTTGAAGCTCATCAAGAGAATGCCAAGAGTGTGCAAAGCAGTCATCAAAGCAAAAGGTGGCTACTTTGAAGAACCTAGAATATAAGACATATTTTCAGTTGTTTCACACTTTTTTGTTAAGTATATAATTCCACATGTGTTAATTCATAGTTTTGATGCCTTCAGTGTGAATGTACAATTTTCATAGTCATGAAAATACAGAAAAATCTTTAAATGAGAAGGTGTGTCCAAACTTTTGGTCTGTACTGTATATACAGATATCTTTTGTTGTTTTTGTTCTATCTTTGGACACACAGATAATTTCTTTTTCTATTCTTAGGCTTTCTCGGCTCTTACTGCGGTTGCCAGCCCTGAGACTAATGAGTGCAGCAGTTATGGAGGAGCTCTTTTTTGCAGGCCTAATTGGAAATGTGCAAATTGATAGTATTATTCCATACATTCTGCGTATGGAAAACACTGATTACAACAGCCAGATTGTTGGAGTCACAGTATAGCACATATTTGTGATATGAATCAGGACTTGGAAATCATTTTGCTATTGATTACCTTTGAGTAAGAAGATGCACATGATATTGAAGGATGTGTAAAACTTTGCTCTCCAAGTATCTTTTCTGTCAATAGGTTATTTGTGCCTTTTTGGCATTATGTAAATATTAACAAATATATGTGTATATAGATATAAATATATAGAAATGTTTATATTGTTGTGAATGGGCCTATGGCTACCTAGTCAGATATACTGAAAGCAGTGCTTTTACCCTCCCCCAGAGTATCATGTCTTGGTACACTGCAATGTAATTTGTTAAAATGAAATCCTGTTTTTATTGTGGTCTAGTGTTGCGTGCCTTGACTGGGTGCTTACTGAGCTGTCGCAGCAGGTTTGCAAGAGACATAAGCTTATTTTATACATTTAGACTGGATATTTTCAACTAGAAGCTTTTTAACTTAACTGAAAATCTTGTACATATTCTCTAAGAATCTGAGTACTAACTTAACAAAAATCATTTTCATTTCAAAGAATTTCTCCTTGTTCCTGCATGGAATAAAAATGCATTTCCTTATTGTCTATGTGACATTAGTTGCACACAAGGTAACTGCTCACACTAATATATTTCTGAATATTGGCAAATGAGATGAATTTTGAATGTAAGCAGCATGTTTCTGAAAAAGCTGCGTTCTATTCTATTACAACAGAATGTTTTTTATTATCTTGGGGGTTTTGTTACATTTCATAGACTCTGAGGTACAACAGTTGTCTGGTGGTCTTTGTTGCTGTGAGCGTAGCATAAAGTAAGGGTGGAGATGCTGAGCTCAACATCTGTATTTATTTTATGATTTCATACCATATTTCCATGTCATAAGCTATTAAAATGTTGACAGAATGTATAGAGAAAGTGAGTTTTGGATTCTCCCAACCTACTGATGATTGACAGCTCTCTAGAGTTTTTAGAATAGGTGAGCTGTGTGTGTTCAAGGAGGTGGTGGGGGAACAGGACTTAACAACTTTCCCTATTAGTCTTAACAGCATTTAAACAGCTTTTCACAAACTGAATAAATTGATTGCAACACCAAGAAGGAAAAGTCATGGAATTCTGAAAATCACTGGATCAACTTATGTTTATGATATGCAAATCATGGGTAAAAAAAAAAAAAGGAATCAAAATTTTCAAAATCTCTTGATTTAATAATTATAGAGTATGAACGCGATGCACAGAAATTCCTGCACTTATAAGCCTTGGCATATTATCAGTGAAGTTACTAATGGCTGTCTGAGGAATGTCCTGCCACGCTAAATGCACTTGGTCACACAAATCATCAATGTACTCTGCTGGCAGTTCCCTCTGCAATTGCCGACCAATAATGTCCCAGACGTGCTCAAAGAGAGATAAGTCTGGTGATATTGCTGGCCCTGGTAGAACGTTTAGGCCACACAGGCTGTCACAGTAACATGAGCAACACATTGTTGTGTTGATAAATGGCTCATGGGACACTTTGGAGAAATGGCCGAACCACTGGTTTCAAGACTAAATCAATGTAATGCCGGACTGTTATTATCCCTGGAATGGAGACTAGAGGGGTTCGGCTATTACACATTATGCCATTCCATGACATATTCATGAGAATAGGACTGGTGTGTTTCTTCTTGAAGGCCTCGTCATGGTATTGCCCATGTGATTTCCAGATTTAATCTCTAGCAGGGCTGTGGAGTCAGCAAGCCAAACCTCCGACTCCTCAATTTCCAGGACTCCAACTCCGACTCCCTCATACATGGCTTATGTTTTAAGTGATAAATTTACTGTAGCACAGAATCATCTAAGCTAAAAGTCTAGACCTTTAGATCAGGAATAGGACAGACATTTATAGGACACTTCATAACTTTCCAAAATTCTATGAAAAAATATTGCCCACAAACTGCATTGAACTACTGTACCCAATTTATTATATATTTTAGGAGTCGGAGTTGGTTCATTTTATACCGAGTCCACCGCCTTGATCTCTAGTGATCATTGCTTCTAAAACAGAAGTGAGACTTATTGCTGAAGAAGTTAGACCTTTATTCCAGCCTTCATTGCTGCCTTAATCTATGCCATTGCTGTCAAAGGTTATGATGGTGCAAGGTCAGTGGAACACCTGTAACTGGATGTCTGCCTTGTAGCACAATGTCGTGCAACTGACTTTTAATAGTTTGTGTAGACACCTTATGAGACAAGTGAAAGTGTCCCAAGAACCATTTTTCACCATGACAGTGCCAGACTACATGTTACTACTGGAAGCAGCCTGCACAGTTTCTGGATTTGTCTCCCATTGAGCACATTTGGGACGTGATTGGTTGGCAATTACAAATGGAGCTGCCAGCATCGGATCTTGATGATTTGTGTGCTCAAGTGCATTCAGCATGACAGAGTATTCCTCCAACCATTAATAACCTCATTGATAGTATGCCACGGTGTGTAAGCACGTGTATTTCTTCGCTTGGCGTTCATACAAATAGCTCTTCTGCCTAATATGCATGTCAATTCAAACACAGATTTCTCAGTAATGGAGGAACGGACTGGCAATGCACAGTTATTGGTGGACTTGTCTTTGAAAGAGCTACATGTACATAAAATAGTTTGAAGGATGAAATCCTCCCTTTAAGAAGATGGCTAGTATGATTAATATATTCAAATCTCAAAGTCATTCTGTGCTGACATAGTCCCTTTAACAAGCAGTAAGATATCAATACTTGATGATAAATGGACTTTGTCAGCACAGAATGACTGTTCAAACCAAGTACAGGCACTCGTTTCATCATGATGTGGCCAATCAATTAAGTACACCTTCTCCCTGCTTGTTTTCCACTTATTGCCGCCTTTCTCTGTCTCTATGAAGCAAGAGCTGTTAATCAGAGACGAGGGGGAGGGAGATGGATGAAAAGGTGTAGTTAAATTTTTGGCCGCGCCAAGGGTACACCGAGCACCTGTACTTTTGTGGGAACAGTCATTCTGTGCTGACAGTCCCTTTAAGACCTCTTTGTACAGCCGATTTCACATGTCCTTGAAACCGGACTGTGTTCAGACTACTGGGTGTTCTGACTTGAGCTAAGTGAGTTATAGATACAGATCAGGCAGTTCGTTCAGGTCAGTAGACCAGGCTTTCGTCCTGGGTCTTCCAGTCTGAGAGCGGCCCATTTTGTATGTACTATAGCATGCTCTTGATATTCCACAGCAGCCAACACTGAGTTTTGTTCTGGTACTGTTATATTGACACACTTTGTTCTCATTCGCTAGAGTCTATAGTTTCCTTTTTGCTGGCACAAACAACAAATGTAATTTTATAGCATTTATGAGAATCCTAACAAAATTTACGGTTTTCCTTTTTCAAATAGTATAGTGTTGCACTCCAAAAAAAAAAATCTTTCTGAAAAAAGCAAATGAATCGAATGATTAAATCAGTCTGAACATATTGCACAAGTAGACCAATTAAATTTTATTTTGTTATCTAAAAAATAAAAACGTATTCTTCAAAAGGATGTAAAGAAAGCTTAAGGCCATGTGTGCATTGTGGACATGGCCTGAAATATTTTAGCTGGTTTCACATATCCATAAAACATGTACTATGCACGGATCCACAATACTTGGCCTGACCCAACTAACTCCTCAGTATGTATGAGGCAGTTCGCTCAGGTCAGGACAGTCTTTAAACCGTATAGACATTCATTATTCTGCACTTCTGCCCTATACTTATTGCAAATCCTTTGGTGTGGACACTGCATCTTAATCCTGCAGCAATCTTCCATGTTTGCACATGGCCAAGCCATTGCTTATGCGATGACTGGAAAGTAGTAAAATATTAGGGTGTGCTAACCTTCTGCTGAAAATCATGTATTCTATTCACAAAAATGTAGGCTCTCTTCATGCGTATATGTGTGTGTGTATATATACTGCTCAAAAAAATAAAGGGAACACTTAAACAGAATATAACTCAAAGTAAATCAAACTTCTGTGAAATCAAACTGTCCACTTAGGAAGCAACACTGATTGACAATCAATTTCACATGCTGTTGTGTAAATGGAATAGACAATAGATGGAAATTATTGGCAATTATCAAGACACCCTCAATAAAGGAGTGGTTCTGCAGGTGGGGACCACAGACCACATCTCAGTACCAATGCTTTCTGGCTGATGTTTTGGTCAATTTTGAATGTTGGTTGTGCTTTCACACTCATGGTAGCATGAGACGGACTCTACAACCCACAGAAGTTGCTCAGGTAGTGCAGCTCATCCTGGATGGCGCAGCTCATCCTGGATGGCGCAGCTCATCCTGGATGGCGCAGCTCATCCTGGATGGCGCAGCTCATCCTGGATGGCGCAGCTCATCCTGGATGGCGCATCAATGCGAACTCTGGCAAGAAGGTTTGCTATGTGCTCTTCACAGATGAAAGCAGGTTCACACTGAGCACATGTGACAGAGTCTGGAGACGCCGTGGAGAGCGATCTGCTGCCTGCAACATCCTTCAGCATGACCGGTTTGGCAGTGGGTCAGTAATGGTGTGGGGTGGCATTTCTTTGGAGGGCCACACAGCCATGTGCTCGCCAGAGGTAGCCTGACTTCCATTAGGTACTGAGATGCGATACTCAGACCCCTTGTGAGACCATATGCTGGTGCAGTTGGCCCTGGGTTCCTCCTAATGGAGGACAATGCCAGACCTCATGTGGCTGGAGTGTGTCAGCAGTTCCTGCAAGATGAAGGCATTGAAGCTATGGACTGGCCCGCCCGTTCCCCAGACCTGAATCCGATTGAGCACATCTGGGATGTCATGTCTCGCTCCATCCACCAACGTCACGTTGCACCACAGACTGTCCAGGAGTTGGCGGATGCTTTAGTCCAGGTCTGGGAGGAGATCCCACAGGAGACAACCTCATCAGGAGCATGCCCAGGCATTGTAGGGAGGTCATACAGGCACGTGGAGGCCACACACAATACTAAGCCTCATTTTGACTTGTTTTAAGGACATTACATCAAAGTTGGATCAGCCTGTAGTGTGTTTTTCCACTTTAATTTTGGGGGTGACTCCAAATCCAGGCCTCCATTGGTTAATAAATTTGATTTCCATTGATGATTTTTGTGTGATTTTGTTGTCAGCACATTCAACTTTGTACAGAACAAAGTATTCAATGAGAATATTTCATTCATTCAGATCTAGGATGTGTTATTTGAGTGTTCCCCTCATTTTTTTTAGCAGTACTGTGGAAAAGTTTTGTGGTTGTGCTGCAAAGTAAGAATGCTTAAAAAAAATAGTGTTAATAGTTGTTCCAATTAAAATGTAAAGTGAATGAACAAAAGAGAAATTTATATTTGGTGTGATCACCCTTTGCCTTCAAAATAGCATCAAAGCATCAATTCTAGCTACACTTGCATACAGTTTTTGAAGGAACTCTGCAGGGAGGTGGTTTCAAACATCATAGAGAACTAAGCACAGATCTTCTGTGGATGTAGAATTATGCAAACGCTTCTGTCTCGTCATGTAATCTAACACAGACTGGGTGATGTTAAGATCAGGGCTCTGTGGGGACCATATCATAACTTCCAGGACTCCTTGTTCATCTTTACATTGAAGATAATTCTTAATGATATAGGCTGTATGTTTAGAGTCGTTCTGTTGTAGAATAAATTTGGAGTCAATCTGACGTCTCCCGGATGATATTGCATGGTGGTTAAGTGTCTGCCTGTGTTTATCAGCATTGAGGACCCCATTAATGGTGACAAAATCCTCAAATCCATTTGATGAAATACAGCTCCAAACTTGCAAGGAACTTCTACCATGCTTTACTGTTGCCTGCAGACAGTCATTATTGTACCACTCTCCAGTAAATTAACATCGTTCTAGTACAGCCAAATATTTCACATTGTGACTCATTAGGCCAGAGCCCCTTCTACCATTTTTCTGCCTTCCAGTTTCTATGTTTTCATGCATAGCTGAGTTACTTGTCCTTGTACATACACTTTCGACATGGAAACATCTTTTTTTTCTTTAAGCCAGGATTCTTTCATAAAGACCACATTTGGCTGACTTCTCTGCCGAAAAATAGATGCCTGTAGCTGGGTCCCACTGGTTGGGGCGTTCTGAACTAATGGCACTGCTGGACATCTTCCGATATCTAAAAAAAGAATGTGTCTTTCATCTGCTGCACTAAGTTTTTTTTGGGTGACCACTGTGTCGATGGAACTACATGTTGGCATTTCTTGATGTCTTTATTGCTGACAAATATAGGCAGGTACTTAGATACCATCAGAGAGATGTCAGATTAGATTAAAATTTATTCTGCAGCAGAACGACTCCAAACCTATAACAAATGTTATTAAGAACTAGCTTCAGCATAAAGAATGACAAGGAGTTCTGGAAGTGATGATATGGTCCGCACAGAGGAAAAACTTTGGCCAGTACTTTGTATATACAAAGATGAATCCAAAAATATCCTCAGGGTATGTGCCCACGATGCAGAAATGAATCAGAAAATTTCTGCAGCGTTTCTGCATGTTCTTGGCAGTCAAAAACGCTTGCGGATTTTACACCTCTCGATTGGGTTCAGGTCTGGTGACTGTGGAGGCCAGGTCATCCGGCGTAGCATCCTATCACTCTCCTTCTTGGTCAAATAGCCCTTACACAGCCTGGAGGTGTGTTTGGGGTCATTGTCCTGTTGAAAAATAAATGATGGTCCAACTAAACGCAAACCGGATGGAATAGCATGCCGCTGCAAGATGCTGTGGTAGCCATGCTGGTTCAGTATGCCTTCAATTTTGAATAAATCCCCAACAGTGTCACCAGCAAAGCACCCCCACACCATCACACCTCCTCCTCCATGCTTCACGGTGGGAACCAGGCATGTAGAGTCCATCCGTTCACCTTTTCTGCGTCACACAAAGACACGGTGGTTGGAACCAAAGATCTCAAATTTGGACTCATCAGACCAAAACACAGATTTTCACTGGTCTAATGTCCATTCCTTGTGTTCTTTAGCCCAAACAAGTCTCTTCTGCTTGTTGCCTGTCCTTAGCAGTGGTTTCCTAGCAGCTATTTTACCAAGAAGGCCTGCTGCACAAAGTCTCTTAACAGTTGTTGAAGAGATGTGTCTGCTGCTAGAACTCTGTGTGGCATTGACCTGGTCTCTAATCTGAGTTGCTGTTAACCTCCGATTTCTGAGGCTGGTGACTCGGATAAACTTAACCTCAGAAGCAGAGGTGACTCTTGGTCTTCCTTTCCTGGGGCGGTCCTCTTGTGAGCTAGTTTCTTTGTAGCGCTTGATGGTTTTTGCAACTGCACTTAGGGACACTTTCAAAGTTTGCCCAATTTTTCGGACTGACTGACCTTCATTTCTTAAAGTAATAATGGCCACTCGTTTTTCTTTACTTAGCTGCTTTTTTCTTGCCATAATACAAATTCTAACAGTATATTCAGTAGGACTATCAGCTGTGTATCCACCTGACTTCTGCACAACACAAAAGGTGGCTACTTTGAAGAACCTAGAATATAAGACATATTTTCAGTTGTTTCACACTTTTTTGTTAAGTATATAATTCCACATGTATTAATTCATAGTTTTGATGCCTTCAGTGTGAATGTACAATTTTCATAGTCATGAAAATACAGAAAAATCTTTAAATGAGAAGGTGTGTCCAAACTTTTGGTCTGTACTGTGTGTGTGTGTGTATAATGTGTGTGTGTGTATATGTATATATATATGTATATGTATGTGTATATATATATATATATATATATATATATATATATATATATATATATATATATATATATATATATATATATATATATATATATATATATATATATAGGTACCGGTCACACCATCAGACCACAAAAAAATGAATCACTGCATGCTGCTCTTGTTTCATGTAACTCACACGCTATTGTTTCTTGTGCTGCAGACACAAATGAACTGATGAAACATAATCAAACCTGCACAGCAGTGACTGGGGAGACTGTGACCTTGCGCGGAAAGTGCCGATAAGGCAGTGCTGCAACAGAAGATTAATATAACAAGAGTGTGGAACATTTTTGACACACCCTCGTATGTTGATATACAGTGCTCAGCATAAATGAGTACACCCCTTTGGAAAGTAAGATTTTAATCAATATCTCACTGAACACAAGAACAATTTCCAAAATTTTGACAAGACAGATTCATAGAAACATGTTTTAGCCCACAACATGAAAGTGAGTTTAGTAATATAACTTTCATTACAAAATCTTCAGTTTTACTTAAATTAGTTGATGCAAAAATTAATACACCTCACATCAAAAACTACTACATCTAGTATTTTATATGACCTCTGATTTTTTAGCACAGCATCAAGTCTTCTAGGCATGGAATGAACAAGTTGGCGACATATTGCAATATCTATCTTACTCTGTCGCCTCATTGGGGGACACAGGACCTTGGGTGTTATGCTGCTGTGCACTAGGAGGCGACACTATGCATAATCTGAAAAAGATTAACTGTGGCTCCTCCCCTGCAGTATACACCCCTAGACGGCGTCAGCCATCTTCAGTTTTTGCTTAGTGTCAGCAAGGAGGCACACCTCAGACCTTCACTTGTCCCTCGCTTCAGCACGGGATTACAGATGAAGAAAAGAGGGTCTCTTAAGAGACCCCCAGCAGGGCTCCTTCCTCTGCCCCCTACTATGGGGTGCACAGTTGAAGTTGAGATGGCATAGCCACCATGCTGCTCCTTCTCCGGCCCCTCGGGTCAGGCTCGAAGTTGGGAACCCCCCCTCTTAACCCAATTCCCTTGGTCTTGGTCCGAAGTTGAGGCGAGGACAAAGCCCCCTGACGGTGACAGCGGCACCCTCCCTAATCCCCCCTGGGGGTATTAGGTTGAGACACCATCAGGTAGGGCCTGGACGGCAGCATCTGCAGCTCTCACCAGCCAGCACACCGCAGCCGAGGACCAGCAGCAATACAGGAGCCCCAGTCTGTCTGTGGGATCCTGTAGGAGCCGGGGGGAGTGCAGGCAGCCATGGCACACACAGGCACAGGCTCTGCACCTGCGGCAGCTTTCTCCCTAAAAGCGCCTAAGGGGGACTCTCTTCTGAGCCCCCCTTCCATGTATGCCCCCACCGCCACTCTGCCTTTCAATCCGGGGGGGGGTCCGGTTCTGATATCCCCCCCCCCCGGACTACCGCGTCGGCCTGGAGCCCTTTTGGGCATCTACAATAAAGTTAGACCGCGGCTTCGGCCTAGCCGAAGCTGCCGCCCATTCTCCGCCCCCCCGGATGACGATTTTCAGCGCTGCTCACAGGGGCACATTGGTGGGGTAAGTTCACAGCTTGAGTTACCCCTCAGCTGTGAATTTTTTAATACTCTGTATCCTCCTCTGCACAGTTAGCCCCCTTGCATAGCCACTCCAGGTGCACTAGGCCAGGCTCAAAGTCTAAGAAAACCAGGCAGGACTGCTTTTCCAGAGTGGTGAGAAGCCTGCAGTAATGCTCTTCACAGCGGCATATCCGCATTGCAAGGATTGTACGCAGACTACTGTGCCAGAGTCCCAAGCAGCCCCTACTACCCTTCAGTGGAATGGGCCACTCAAATGTCACAATCTATGACACAGTTCATAGATAACATGACCGACAATTGATTCAGGCTCTGCAAAGTCATACCTCTGCTAGACTACCCAGCAAAGGGAAAGTCTGACTCAGCCACATACTGACCCAGGCACATCCAGGTCAGGGTCAGGACGCAAGCGCACCCATAGGTCACGCTCATCTGCGTCATCACACAGCACACGGTCATCCCTGTCTAGGGACAGATACCGTAGTCCCAGGTCATCTAGACAGTCCCCTACCAGGGACAGGGATTATATTTCTCCGCACCATTCCCCGTCCAGAGAAATACTCCATTCTGATTCACCTAGGAAACACCTTAGTGACACACAGGAGTCAGAAGATTCCGACTCAGACTAAGAAACTGATGGATCCCTAACTCTAAACCCACCTAGCAATACAGCGCTAGTTGAGGACATAATCTCGTCCATACATCGGGTGCTGGATATCTCTGATCCGACCCCGGACGCACCACAAGATAAGATTTAATTTGAAGGAGCCCTGAAGCCACCTAAGTTTTTCTTGAATCATTCAAAAAAAAAAAAATTTACAAACTGGCCTTCAAGCTTCTGCCCTTGAACTGTCGGAACAAGCAGTTCAAATACCAGTTGTGGCTGACTACTTGCTTCATGCAGCTCTGGATTCTGCAAGAGGTGCAGTGGGGGCAATATCACACACCATTACTATTCGGCGTATCCTTTGGCTGCATGAATGGAACGGACGCAGCCTCTAAGAAGTCCCTCATGCAGCTTCCATACCTCAGCGGTCGGCTTTTCGGTGAAAGGTTGGACACAATGATATCCAATGTCTCTGGGGGTAAGAGTACCTCTCTTCCCCAACTGAAACCCAAACGCAATTATAACAAGCGTAACCAAGCTAGATTCCGATCATTTTGGAACTCCTCCGGCTGGTCCGTCTCATGGCCTGCACAAAATAACAGCCGCTTCACACGCAGGGAAGACTCGAGATCGACACAAAAGTCGGACAAGACCTGGCAGTCAAATGCAGGCCAATCAAAATCAAAAAGAGCGAAATCCAAAAAATTTCTTCTCATCATGACTCAACGACTCAAAAAGACACTCCACCTGTAGGCGGCCGACTTTTACTCTTTCATCAAGTCTGGCTACCTATTACAGAAGACAGGTGGGTCAGGGAACTAGTATCTTCAGGATACAAAATAAAATTTACTTCCAACCCACCAAACAGATTCCTTATATCTGTTCCCCCAAAACCACCAGAAAAAGCTTTTCACCAAGCGGTCTCCTCGCTTCTTCAAGCACGTGTCATAATACGTGTCCCAACAGCCGAGCACTTCCAGGGATTCTACTCCAATCTATTCATAGACCCCAAGAAAGGACGTGAGGCACGGCCCATACTAGATCTAAAACAACTCAACAAATATGTACGAGTACGTCACTTCCATATGGAGTCTCTTCGTTCCATCATCGCATCCATGGAAAAAGGAGAATATAGACTTACAAGATGCATACCTGCATATACCGATTGCACCTGCCCATCAGAGATTTCTCAGGTTCGCAATCGACCAGGACCACTACCAGTTCGTGGCTCTCCAGTTCAGACTCGCCACGGCCCCCAGAGTGTTTACCAAAGTCATGGCAGCCACCATGCACGTCCTACACTCCAGAGGCATAGTGTTCATTCCATGCCTAGACGATCTCGATCGATCGACACTCTGAGTCGCCTGGGCTGGTTAGTCAACCTACAAAAGTCACCAGCCCCAAACCAGTCTCTGACATTCCTGGGAATGCTATTCAATACCTCCAGGGGTCTAATACTCCTTCCCAAGGACAAGGCACTGCCTCTCCGTTTAGGAGTTCGCACCCTACTCAGCAAACCCCCTCGATCTCTCCGGTTTGCCATGAGAGTCCTTGGCAGGATGGTGGCGGCAATAGAAGCGGTTCCATTTGCCCAACTTCACCTCAGACCTCTCCAATTAGACATTCTCAAGTCATGGGACAGGAACCCTTCTACTCTCGACAGGAAGTTCCAGCTGACGTTGTCAACCAGGAAGTCCCTTCACTAGTGGATCAACCGGACCTCTCTAACAAAAGGGAAATGTTTTCTCCCAGGTCAATGGAAGGTCCTGACCACCGACGCAAGCCTGACGGGTTGGGGTGCAGTACACCTACACCATAGAGCACAGGGCAAGTGGTCCCCAGCGGAAGCAACCTTGCCCATCAACATTCTGGAAATTCGTGCCATCCTCCTGGTGTTAAGAGCCTTCCATCACTTACTGGCAGCCTCCCACATCAGGGTACAGTCGGACAATGCGACGGCCGTGGCATATGTCAATCACCAAGGGGGGACCCGCAGTGTCCGGGCGATGCGAGAAGTGACACGCATTCTTCACTGGGCGGAGAAAACGGACTCCATTATCTCTGCGGTCCACATTCCGGGTGTAGACAACTGGGAAGCAGACTTTCTCAGCCGGCAAGGAATAGACTCGGGAGAGTGGGCTCTCCATCCTGAAATCTTTCAACAGATCTGCCATCGTTGGGGTACTCCGAGCATGGACCTAATGGCCTCTCACCTCAATGCCAAAGTCTCCAACTTCATGGCCAGATCACGCGACCCGCGAGCACTAGCGGCGGACGCCCTGGTTCAGGACTGGACCTAGTTCCAGCTCCTGTACATTTTCCACCTCTCCCCCTGATTTTCAGAGTGGTGAGAAAGATCAAACAGGAGGGAGTCCCAACCATCCTAATTGCACCAGACTGGCCCAGGCGTACATGGTATGCCGACATCGTACAACTCACAGCAGACGTTCCCTGGCGTCTTCCCGACCACCCGGATCGTCTATCACAAGGCCCGTTCTACCACCAGAACTTAGAGGCCCTCAATTTGACGGCGTGGCCATTGAGACCTGGATTCTAACCCAGGCAGGTTTTTCGCCAGATGTCTTTGGAACCATGATCAGAGCACGAAAACCAACCTCGGCCAAGATCTACTACCGTACCTGGAAAGCCTTTTTTACCTGGTGCCAATCTCGTAACCAAACCCCACTACCCTATTCCCTACCCTTTTACCTGGTGCCAATCTCGTAACCAAACCCCACTACCCTATTCCCTACCCAGGGTACTCGGTTTTCTCCAATCGGGCCTGGAAGCCAGACTATCCCTGGCCTCCCTTAAGAACCAGGTGTCAGCTCTTTCAGTGCTTTTTCAAAAGTGCATTACTCACAAACCACAAGTAAGAACATACTGCAGGGGGTTTCCCGATTGGTTCCCCCCTACAGACGACCACTGGAAACGTGGGACCTCAACCTGGTGCTGACTGCATTGCAGGAATCACCCTTTGCATCCTTTAGGGAAGTCCCACTCCTTCTTCTATCACAGAAGGTGGTTTTTCCTCGTGGCAATCACCTCGCTATGCAGGGTGTCTGAACTCACAGCACTCTCCTGCACACAGCCCTTCCTGATTTTTTTCCAGGACAAGGTAGTCCTCCGTACGGTTCCATCCTTCCTTCTGAAGGTTGTGTCCAGCTTCCATCTCAATGAAGAAATTTCGCTACCATCCCTCTGTCCGGTTCCGGTTCATAGAGTGGAAAAGGCTTTCCATACGCTTGACCTTGTCAGGGCATTGCGTATCTATGTGTCTAGCACTGCGCCCTTCCGGAAATCTGACTCTCTTTTCCTCCTTCTGGAAGGTGGCCGCAAGGGTCTGCCAGCTTCTAAAGCTACCCTTGCCAGGTGGATCAGATCCACCATACAAGAAGCCTACCACCTCAAAAATTCTCCTTTTCCAGTAGGTATTACGGCACATTTGACACGTGTGGTAAGGGCCTCCTGGGCCATTCGGCACCAGGCTTCGGCACAACAAGTGTGTAAGGCAGCCACCTGGACCAGCCTACACACGTCTACCAATCACTATAGCGTTCATACCCAGTCCTCAGTAGATGCGAGCCTGGGCAGACGTGTTCTGCAGGCGGCAGTACCCTAATTATAGGGACCCGTCTACACAATATTCGTCCATTGCTTCCCACCCAAGGACTGCTTTGGGATGTCCCAAGGTCCTGTGTCCCCCAATGAGGCGACAGAGTAAAGGAGATTTTTGTGTACTTACCGTAAAATCTCTTTCTCTTAGCCTCTAATTGGGGAACACAGCTCCCACCCTGTTGCCCTTCCGGGCCGTTGAGTTTTCATATTGGTTTTCCTTTCAGTTCTTATATAGTTGCCTTTTCATAGGCATGGTTATGTTATCTATGTTACGTTCCTCCTACTGCTTTTTGTAGCGCCGGCGTCCCTGCCCTCTGCTAGGCAGGGACGCTGTTCCCCTCACCTCTCTGCTCCTAGCCTGGCGTCCTCCTCCCGCTCTGCTGGCAGCGCGCGCTCCTTCCCGGCCACTGTGCTTAGGGCGCGCGCGCGCGCTCCCTCCCTCTTAAAGGGGCCGCGCGCGCCGTCCTAAGGAGTCCCCGGCCAATGGCCGGAGGACTTCACCATATATAAGGCACCTCCTCCAAAATGGAGGTGCCCGAGCAATGTTGTTGCACTGTTCACTACTCTGCTTCAGCCCTCAGGTCCCGTTGCCAGTTACCTGCCAGATTCCTGCCAGTTTGCTGTCTGATTCCTGCCTGATATTCTACTTACCTGCCTACTAGCCTGAGGTCCGACGGTCTGCCTACCGACTCCTGTCAGTCTGTCTAAGGACCAGCTTGCCCGCTCACCTGGGAGCGCTCCTCTGCTACCTGCCTGCTAGCCTGAGGTCCGACGGTCTGCCCTCCAACTCCTGTCAGTCTGTCTATGGACCAGCTTGCCCGCTCACCTGGGAGCGCGCATCAGCTACCTGCCTGCTTGCCTACCTGGAGGCTCCGCCGTCACGTGCTGTGACCACCTGCCATTCCAGAGACTCCTGCCCGCTCACCTGGGAGCGCACACCTGTTACCTGCCTGCTAGCCTACCTGGAGGCTCCGCCGTCACGTGCTGTGACCACCTGCCATTCCTGAGACTACTGCCCGCTCACCTGGGAGCGCACACCTGTTACCTGCCTGCTAGCCTACCTGGAGGCTCCGCCGTCACGTGCTGTGACCACCCGCCATTCCAGAGACTCCTGCCCGCTCACCTGGGAGCGCACACCTGTTACCTGCCTGCTAGCCTACCTGGAGGCTCCACCATCACGTGCTGTGACCACCTGCCATTCCTGAGACTCCTGCCCGCTCACCTGGGAGCGCACACCTGTTACCTGCCTGCTAGCCTACCTGGAGGCTCCGCCGTCACGTGCTGTGACCACCCGCCATTCCAGAGACTCTCGCTTGCTCACCTGGGAGCACACATCAACCATCTGCCTGCTAGCCTACCTGGAGGCTCTGCCATCACAGGTCGTACCTACCCTTTACCCAGAGACTGCCCCGGTCACTTGCCGTGACCTCCTGCCCGTTCATCCAGAGACTGCCCCGGTCACTTGCCGTGACCTCCTGCCCGTTCATCCAGTGACTGCCCCGGTTGCTTGCCGTGACCTCCTGCCCGTTCATCCAGAGACTGCCCCGGTCACTTGCCGTGACCTCCAGCCCGTTCACTCAGAGACTGTCCCGGTCACCTGCTGTGACTGCCTGCCCGTCTTCCCTGGTCGCCACCCGCTCCCTTACAAGGACCGCCCCCTTGTATAGTAGCTCAGAGGTTCCGCCTCCCAGACCCGTTACAGTTTGCTCGGGCCATGGAACCCGGTGGCACCCAAGCTCCCTCGCTCTCGGACCTGTGTCATGAACTGTCCCGTCAGAGGTCCCAACAGGAGTCCATCCTGGGTCACCTGCGGAATGTCAATTCTCGCCTGGACACTCTGACTGCTCCGCCAGCAACCTCCGCCAGTGCCATGACTCGCAATCCGGCAGCTCCGCTGCCCACCAATACTATGGTATCCTACCCCGGACCCCGGCTTTCTGCACCTCCTCGCTTCAGAGGCGACTCCGCCCAGGCTCGGGGCTTCATAAATCAGTGCACCCTGCACTTTGAACTCCTGTCCCACCAGTTTAACTCCGACCGGGCCAAAATTGCCTTAATCATGTCCCATCTCACCGGGGAGGCCCTGGCCTGGCTAAATCCTCTATGGGAGAGAGGAGACCCCCTGGTGTCCGACTTGCCTGCCTTTCTCACGGCCTTCCGGAAAGTCTTCGACGAACCCGGAGGGAAGACCTCATCCGCATCATCACTGCTACGCCTCCGTCAGGGAAGTCTCACCGTGGGCCAATATGCCATACGGTTCCGTACCCTTGCCTCGGAGCTGGCCTGGGATAACGACGCTCTGGTATCCGTCTTCTGGGAGGGTCTGTCCGGCCGTATTAAAGATGAACTTGCCGGTCGGGACATTCCTACCACCCTCGATGACCTAATAACTCTTGCCACCTGGATTGACCTACGGTTCCAGGAGCGTGCCAAAGAGGTCACCCGTGAGAGGAGGTTTCCACGTCTAGCTCCTACTTTTCAGAGACCCGTCACTCCCTCCGTCTCTTCCCAGGTACACTCTCCTGAGCCTATGCAGGTCGACCAGACCAAGATGGTCAAAACCCGTCAGGACTTACGCCGTGCCGAGGGGAGCTGCTTCTACTGTGGCAGTAAGGAGCACCGGATCCGTGCCTGCCCGGAGAGGTCGGGAAACGCCTGTGTCTAGGTTCGCTCAGAGAGGTCGACCTAGACAAGAATAAATCCTCTCCATCTCTGCTGTTGTCAGTCTCAATCGTCTGCGGGGAGAACCGTTATTTCGAACTAGCCCAACTTGACTCTGGAGCAGCCGGGAATCTTATTTCACAGTCCCTGGTAGAGAAATACCGCATCCCCACCAAACCTCTGGCTGTACCCTTGTCTGTTGCTGCCGTGGATGGGGGTCTCTTACCACGCCCCATCCAACTCATCACCGAATCCATTACTCTGCAGGTGGGAATGCTGCATTCTGAGAGTATCTCCTTTCATGTTCTTTCTGGACTCTCTCACGCCCTCTTGCTAGGCCTACCTTGGCTCCAGAGACATGCACCCGTGCTTGACTGGCAGACCGGAGAAGTTCTTCGCTGGGGACAGGACTGCCATAAGACCTGTCTGGTTCCCGTCCGTCCTTCTCCTACCCCAGCTAATCTACCTGGACTTCCGATTCCTTATTGGTCTTATGCTGATGTCTTTAATAAAAAGGAGGCAGAGACACTACCCCCTCATAGACCATACGACTGCCCTATCGACCTGTTACCCGGTACTACTCCTCCCCGTGGGCGTATTTATCCATTATCCGCTGCTGAGACCCGGTTGATGTCCGAATATATTGAGGAGAATCTGGCCAGGGGATTCATCCGGAAATCTACCTCCCCGGCGGGAGCAGGCTTCTTTTTCGTCAAAAAGAAGGACGGCTCTCTCCGTCCCTGTATAGACTATAGAGGCCTTAACCAGATCACGGTGAAGAATAAGTACCCCCTTCCGCTCATTCCGGAGTTATTTGATCGTCTGAGGGGGGCTAGAATCTTCACCAAACTGGACCTCCGTGGGGCGTACAACCTGGTTCGTATCCGTCAGGGGGATGAATGGAAGACGGCATTCAACACCCGGGACGGCCACTATGAATATCTGGTAATGCCCTTTGGTCTCTGTAACGCTCCTGCCGTCTTTCAAGAGTTGGTCAATGACATCTTCCGGGACCTTCTCTACTCCTGCGTAGTGGTGTACCTGGACGACATCTTGGTCTTCTCTCCGGATCTCCAGACTCACCGGAGGGACGTTTGTCAGGTCCTGCTCAGGCTCAGGCAGAATCACCTCTTCGCTAAATACGAGAAGTGCCTCTTTGAGCAGACCTCGCTTCCGTTTTTGGGCTACATTATTTCTCAGACCGGCCTACGAATGGATCCAGAGAAACTGTCTGCCATCGAGAAATGGCCTCGACCGGAGGGGTTGAAGGCCATTCAGCGATTCCTGGGCTTCGCCAACTACTACCGCCTCTTCATACCACACTTCTCTTCCCGGACTGCCCCAATTTCCGCGCTCACTCGTAAGGGTACTAATCCCAAAGAGTGGCCGCCCGAAGCAGAGGAGGCCTTTCTTTCCTTAAAACAGGCCTTCTCTTCCGCCCCGGTGCTGCATCGCCCGGACGGCAACAAGCAGTTCTTCCTGGAAGTTGACGCCTCCTCCTCTGGAGCCGGAGCGGTACTTACTCAAAAATCATCTTCCGGGAGGATGGTAACTTGCGGCTTCTTCTCTAAACTCTTCTCCTCCTCAGAGCGCAATTATTCCATAGGAGACCGAGAGTTATTGGCCATCAAACTGGCATTGGAGGAGTGGCGTTACCTGCTCGAGGGGGCTCTTCACCCGGTAATAATTTACACTGACCACAAGAACTTGGCTTACCTCCAGCATGCCCAGAGACTTAACCCGCGCCAAGCCCGGTGGTCCTTGTTTTTTGCTCGCTTTGATTTTGTTCTTCATTTTCGCCCGGCTGACAAAAACGTCAAGGCGGACGCCTTGTCTCGATCCTTTCTGGTGTCTGATCTCGAGGAAGATCCGAAACACATCATCGATCCCGCCAGAGTAATGCAGGTGGCTCCCGTGAGTCTAAATCGTCTCCCTCCCGGAAAGACGTTCGTATCTGTACCTGATCGGGAGAAGATCCTTCACTGGGGTCACTCGTCTAAACTGGCTGGCCACGCCGGTCAGAAAAAGACCCTCCAGCTTATTACCCGGCACTACTGGTGGCCTACCCTGCACAAGGACGTAATAGACTTTGTTTCTGCCTGTGTGTCCTGTGCCCGCAACAAGGTTCCGAGACATCTGCCAGCCGGTTGCCTCCTTCCGCTTTCTGTACCTGCTGCCCCCTGGCAGCATATAGCAATGGACTTTATAACTGACCTCCCAGTCTCTGCCGGTTGTACGGTCATTTGGGTGGTCGCTGACCGCTTCTCCAAGATGGCTCATTTCGTTCCCCTGCCAGGCCTCCCGTCTGCACCCGAGCTAGCTAAAGACTTTATTCGTCACATCTTTCGTCTTCATGGCCTGCCCCTCCACATCGTGTCGGATCGTGGGGTACAGTTCACCTCACGCTTCTGGAGAGCCACTTGTAAACTGCTAGACGTCAACCTGGACTTCTCTTCCGCTTACCACCCACAGTCCAATGGTCAAGTGGAGCAGATCAATCAGAACCTGACCAGTTACCTCCGGCACTTCGTTAATGCCCATCATTCAGACTGGGTGGATCTCCTACCATGGGCCGAGTTTTCTTACAACAATCACGAGAGCGAATCCTCCTCCAAATCCCCGTTTTTTGTAGTCTTCGGTCAGCATCCTCGGATTCCTTTTCCTGTCTCCACCTCTGTGGACAACCCGGCTGCGGAATCTCTCGTTAGCAAATTTTCCTCCATTTGGGAGAGTACCCGATCCGCACTCCTTCAGTCGTCCGAACGGATGAAAAGACACGCTGACAAAAAACGCCTGGATCCTCCACAATTTCGTCCTGGAGATAAAGTCTGGCTCTCATCTAAATATGTCCGACTCAAGATACCTTCTTACAAGTTAGGGCCTCGGTTCATCGGTCCTCTGGAGGTCATCAGTCAGATCAACCCGGTGGCCTATAAATTGAAACTCCCGGCCAACTTACGGATCCCTAACTCGTTCCATGTATCTCTCCTCAAACCTGTGGTACTTAACTCTTTTTCCAAGTCTACAGGTACGCCTCCTGCTCCGGTTTCTGCTGAGGACGAGTTTGAGGTAGAGAACATTCTTGCCACCAAAAGGGTAAGAGAAAAGACCTTTTTTCTAGTAGATTGGAAGGGGTTTGGTCCTGAGGAGAGAACGTGGGAGCCCCGGGAGAACATCCATGCCCCTCTCATCCTAGCTAAATTTCTGTCTGGCCTAAAAAAGGGGGGGCCTAAAGGGGGGGGGTACTGTAGCGCCGGCGTCCCTGCCCTCTGCTAGGCAGGGACGCTGTTCCCCTCACCTCTCTGCTCCTAGCCCGGCGTCCTCCTCCCGCTCTGCTGGCAGCGCGCGCTCCTTCCCGGTCACTGTGCTTAGGGCGCGCGCTCCCTCCCTCTTAAAGGGGCCGCGCGCGCCGTCCTAAGGAGTCCCCGGCCAATGGCCGGAGGACTTCACCATATATAAGGCACCTCCTCCAAAATGGAGGTGCCCGAGCAATGTTGCACTGTTCACTACTCTGCTTCAGCCCTCAGGTCCCGTTGCCAGTTACCTGCCAGATTCCTGCCAGTTTGCTGTCTGATTCCTGCCTGATATTCCACTTACCTGCCTGCTAGCCTGAGGTCCGACGGTCTGCCTACCGACTCCTGTCAGTCTGTCTAAGGACCAGCTTGCCCGCTCACCTGGGAGCGCTCCTCTGCTACCTGCCTGCTAGCCTGAGGTCCGACGGTCTGCCCTCCAACTCCTGTCAGTCTGTCTATGGACCAGCTTGCCCGCTCACCTGGGAGCGCGCATCAGCTACCTGCCTGCTTGCCTACCTGGAGGCTCCGCCGTCACGTGCTGTGACCACCTGCCATTCCAGAGACTCCTGCCCGCTCACCTGGGAGCGCACACCTGTTACCTGCCTGCTAGCCTACCTGGAGGCTCCACCGTCACGTGCTGTGACCACCTGCCATTCCTGAGACTCCTGCCCGCTCACCTGGGAGCGCACACCTGTTACCTGCCTGCTAGCCTACCTGGAGGCTCCGCCGTCACGTGCTGTGACCACCCGCCATTCCAGAGACTCTCGCTTGCTCACCTGGGAGCACACATCAACCATCTGCCTGCTAGCCTACCTGGAGGCTCTGCCATCACAGGTCGTACCTACCCTTTACCCAGAGACTGCCCCGGTCACTTGCCGTGCCCTCCTGCCCGTTCATCCAGAGACTGCCCCGGTCACTTGCCGTGACCTCCTGCCCGTTCATCCAATGACTGCCCCGGTCGCTTGCCGTGACCTCCTGCCCGTTCATCCAGAGACTGCCCCGGTCACTTGCCGTGACCTCCAGCCCGTTCACTCAGAGACTGTCCCGGTCACCTGCTGTGACTGCCTGCCCGTCTTCCCTGGTCGCCACCCGCTCCCTTACAAGGACCGCCCCCTTGTATAGTAGCTCAGAGGTTCCGCCTCCCAGACCCGTTACAGTTTTGCACAAAACTGAAGATGGCTGACGCCATCTAGGGGTGTGTACTGCAGGGGAGGAGCCACAGTTAATCTTTTTCAGATTATGCAAAGTGTTGCCTCCTAGTGGACAGCAGCATAATACCCAAGGTCCTGTGTCCCCCAATTAGAGGCTAAGAGAAAGAGATTTTACGGTGAGTACACAAAAATCTCCTTTTTTCCATTTTTCAAGAACAACCTCTTCTAAAGCCTGGATGCTGGATGGAGAATGATGCTCAACTCACCTCTTCAGAATTCCCCATAGGTGTTCAAATGGGTTCAGATCAGGAGACTTACTTGATCACTGAATCACTTTCATCCTGTTCTTCAGAAATGCAAAAGTGGTCTTAGATGTGTGTTTTGGATTGTCATCATGTTGGAAAAGTGACGTCTATGAGGGGCACAGAGTGATGGTAACATCTTCTCTTTCAATACAGATCAGTACAGCTGTGAATTCATGATACCATCAATGAAACGTACCTCCGTGACACCAGCAACACTCATGCAGCCCCACATAAGGGCACCAAACATATCCGTTCCAAAAAAACATTTATCTTATCCAAAAAAAAAACTCTCAAGTATAGATTCCCAGTAGTCTTTATGCTTTTCAGCATTGGCCCTGGCAAATTGTAGGTGGGCTTTTTAGTGCATGGGCTTTAGGAGAAACTTTGTTCACGGACGACACCCATGCATGTAATTCCTCTGTAGTGTGTATTGTGTTAGGGAAAGCTCTCACCCCGGTTTGGCTTTCTACTTCTTTAGCTATCTGCAGTTAACCTGCATATTGATTTTCTTCAACCCTCTTCATCTGAAGACACTTGTTTAGGTGTTAACTTCTGTGGTCGGCCTGGATGTTACTGTTAGATGGTTGCAGTTCCATCTTTGTTAAATGTTTGTATCCCTTTTGCTGCAGTATTCCGACTGATAAGTAAAGCTTCCTTGATATTCTGGTAGCCTTCACCTTTTTTGTGTAAACAAATTATTTGCTTTCTTAGGTGCTGTGCTATTTCTCTTCCATATGGTGCCATTGCTGACAGCATGAAATGGGAAGGAGTTTTCTTTAAGTAACACCACTTTCATAGTCATCTGTCTGCTTGGACACCTGTTTAATAAATACACTGCTCAAAAAAATAAAGGGAACACTCAAATAACACATCCTAGATCTGAATGAATGAAATATTCTCATTGAATACTTTGTTCTGTACAAAGTTGAATGTGCTGACAACAAAATCACACAAAAATCATCAATGGAAATCAAATTTATTAACCAATGGAGGCCTGGATTTGGAGTCACCCCCAAAATTAAAGTGGAAAAACACACTACAGGCTGATCCAATTTTGATGTAATGTCCTTAAAACAAATCAAATTGAGGCTCAGTATTGTGTGTGGCCTCCACGTGCCTGTATGACCTCCCTACAATGCCTGGGCATGCTCCTGATGAGGTTGCGGATGGTCTCCTGTGGGATCTCCTCCCAGACCTGGACTAAAGCATCCTCCAACTCCTGGACAGTCTGTGGTGCAACGTGACGTTGGTGGATGGAGCGAGACATGATGTCCCAGATGTGCTCAATCGGATTCAGGTCTGGGGAACGGGCGGGCCAGTCCATAGCTGCAATGCCTTCATCTTCCAGGAACTGCTGACACACTCCAGCCACATGAGGTCTGGCATTATCCTGAATTAGGAGGAACCCAGGGCCAACCACACCAGCATATGGTCTCACAAGGGGTCTGAGGATCTAATCTCGGTACCTAATGGCAGTCAGGCTATCTCTGGCGAGCACATGGAGGGCTGTGCGGCCCTCCAAAGAAATGCCACCCCACACCATTACTGACCCACTGCCAAACCGGTCATGCTGAAGGATGTTGCAGGCAGCAGATCGCTCTCCACGGTGTCTCCAGACTCTGTCACATGTGCTCAGTGTGAACCTGCTTTCATCTGTGAAGAACACAGGGCGCCAGTGGCGACTTTGCCAATCCTGGTGTTCTGTGGCAAATGCCAAGCGTCCTGCACAGTGTTGGGCTGTGAGCACAACCCCCATCTGTGGATGTCGAGCCCTCATACCACCCTCATGGAGTCGGTTTCTAACCGTTTGTGCAGATACATGCACATTTTTGGCCTGCTGGAGGTCATTTTGCAGGGCTCTGGCAGTGCTCCTCCTGTTCCCCCTTGCACAAAGGCAGAGGTAGCGATCCTGCTGCTGGGTTGTTGCCCTCCTATGGCCTCCTCCACGTCTCCTGGTGTACTGGCCTGTCTCCTGGTAGCGCCTCCAGCCTTTGGACACTACGCTGACAGACACAGGAAACCTTCTTGCCACAGCTCGCATTGATGTGCCATCCTGGATGAGCTGCACTACCTGAGCAACTTCTGTGGGTTGTAGAGTCCGTCTCATGCTACCACGAGTGTGAAAGCACAACCAACATTCAAAAGTGACCAAAACATCAGCCAGAAAGCATTGGTACTGAGATGTGGTCTGTGGTCCCCACCTGCAGAACCACTCCTTTATTGAGTGTGTCTTGATAATTGCCAATAATTTCCTTCTATTGTCTATTCCAGGGTTCCCCAACTCCAGTCCTCAAGGCCCACCAACAGGTCATGTTTTCAGGATTTCCTTAGTATTGCACAGGTGATAATTACATCACCTGCACAGGCAATAGTTACATCACCTGTGCAATACTAAGGAAATCCTGAAAACATGACCTGTTGGTGGGCCTTGAGGACTGGAGTTGGGGAACCCTGGTCTATTCCATTTGCACAACAGCATGTGAAGTTGATTGTCAATCAGTGTTGCTTCCTAAGTGGGCAGTTTGATTTCACAGAAATCTGATTTACTTGGAGTTATATTCTGTTGTTTAAGTGTTCCCTTTATTTTTTTGAGCAGTGTATATCCTTTGCCTCGTGGACCAGCCTTCTTAAAAGCAAGCATATCAGCATATACGGGACACGGGGATCATTATGGGTATGGAAGCTACAGGCTCATATGATCCTTTCTATTTACTTGCAGCTCTTATATAGAGCTTTTTTCATAGTTGCACGTCTCCTAGCATTCACCTAGCCCACCCCTCCTACCTATTTTAATAATATGGAGTCATGTGGGATTGAATTAATAGCCAGTGACTAAGGCCAATAGGGTATTGTGCAATATTCCTACCCTCTGTCCGTACACTAAGATAAGTCGCCTATGGTTTACATTTTCTATTTGGAACAGGGCAGGGTGCAATATCTCAGTCCGTTGTTCTGACTACTGACCAACATTCTTTTTTACCCCTATTCTTGCCCCGTGGTCCAATCAGATCTGATAACCAAGACTTTGTCAACACATATGCGCTTTAGAATCATGGGAATACATGTTTTCCTAGAACTGATTGAATTATGCTGATCCCAAGGCTGTATTTTACTCAGTTCCCTGTCGTGATGTTTAATAAATATATTGTTTATCCGTAGCATATAACTCTTCATTTACCTGGGCCAGTACGTAGACCTAGCATTGTGGTGGATTGACATAGAAGTGGTATGCAACTTCATATTTTATGGGTACTTGTGTTATGAATCATGTAGCACAGTAGCAGAGAAGTGAGTGATATTTGACAAAATCTCATGAGAACTCCTGAGCTAGCAGTGACATCAAGACAACAGAGACTGGGAGCAGCAGTGGAGAATGGGCACTAGGTAAGTGAAGCTCTGTGTGTTATTTTTAACCTGTTGAAGACTATGGGGTAGGAAAGATAAATGGTGGAAAATACCTTTAAGTGAGTGGAGATGAGCTGCTACACTTTACATTTCATGGAGAGGTAATCTACTTCTGCAAAATGAAAAAAGGAACTGTACCTTTCTTATTCTATTCCATTCTTTTAAAATGTTGGTACCATGTTTAGACGATATCCTCTGTCCATGAGCTAGGGAGTAACTTACTGATTGTTGGGACCCCCACTAATCCTGATATTAGGGCACTGAAGAGCCCCGTGTTGCTGGTGCGGGGGTCGATCATGCGCCCTGCCGCTCCGTTCATTCTCAATGGGACCACCGATAACTGAATGCAGTGTTTGGTTGGTCTTTGGTTCTCCCATTAAGATTAAATGGAGCGGCAGTGCGTGTGATCGACCCCTGCTCCTATCAGACAGGGCTCAGGTCTCATCATCGGTGGAGTGCCATTGGTCAGACTGGACCCCAGCGATCAGGACCTTCTCTGCTATCACATGGGCAGGGAGAGGCTTCCAGACTGGGTGAGGCCAATATTAACCATTGGGCTGCCAGTGTGCCTCTTCTAACTAAGCATTTTGATTTGCAGGGTTTTTTCCCCTCACCCAAACTGCAGTGAATTATAGCTTCTAGAAGAAAATGTATGTCCAAAATATTTCAAAATAAATACTTCTATTAAAAAAGTGTGTGATGACATTTGTAACAGCATTGAAAACAAAAATAAAATGAAGATTTTCCCTTGTACATACACTAGGGCAGAGAATGCTGGAGCATGTGAGAAGCCTTCAGTAAAGGAAGCCTGGATCTTTACCAAACACTGTTTCTTTGTAATGTTCCCAATGGGTTCTGGAGACCTGGTCTCATCCGGTAATGGAGAGCACACGTGACATCACCAGGCAGATGGCAGCTTCTGCCCAGCGGAACTGTTTGCCCGTAGCGTCAGTTTCCGGCCGGAGCACTTTCTGAGGCGCACCGCGCTTACACAGCCGGGAACAATATGGCCGAGTACATACAAGTAGTCCGGAGGGCACTGCAGCAAGTCCGGGGGCACGGCGGCCTTATCGGGTCCTTCTGGCAGATGCTCAGGTAGGATGTGCGGCTGGTGTAGCCCCCGGCTGGCTGCGCCCTGTACACGGGTGCAGCCGGCTTCTCCGTCCCCTCCACCTTGGCTGTCACCTTGCTCTGTCCGACCTCTGTGCGGCTGCAGCCTGCTCTGTGGGGCCCTGCTGCCACCTGACAGGACTGTTGGACGCCATGGGGCGCTGCACACTGCCTGCTTTACCTCATACATGAATGTATCCTGCCCTCTCCTGATGTAACAATGGAGACATTAGGGGCAGGACATTACTGTCATGGTCTCCGGCAATGACTGCAGAACATTTTGGATGCATTTGTTACAACATGTCCAGATAGAGCTTTGAACATCCCAAGGCCGTGTAACAGGAAAGCCTAGCACATGATACTGCGGAATACCTTGGCAGTGGGGAAGGGGGTCATTTATTTGGAAGCTCTAATCTGAACAGCGCCTGAGGCCGGTTTTAGATGTGCAGATTATGGCGGTGGTTGTGTGCTGCTTGTATTCTGCATGTAAGTCTGTGGAACTAATATAGACGATCTATGAAGCGGTCACTGCAGATCTGTAGACTGTCCATCAGGCTAGGACTTGTGTCCTTAACAAGAATCTGTCACCAGGTTTTTGATACCCCTATAATGTAGAATCAGAGACCCTGATTCCTGTCATGTTTCATTTACCAGGCTGCATCTTGCAGTTTTGATAAAATCACTGTTTTCTCTGCAGCAGATTTATAAGGTCTCTGACTGCAGAGCTCTATAACCCCGCCCACATCCCTAATTGGCAGTTTACTGTGCATAGGCAGAAAGTTGGCAACCAAAGTTGGGGTCGGGGTTATACAGAGCACATGAATATGGAGACCTACAAGACAGCTGGTTTACAAGTCCTCTAGTGATCATCTCCTGCTGATAAAATGATGATTTTTATGAAAACTACAGCAATTAGCCCAGTAAGTGACACATCGCTGGAATCAGGGTTTCTGTCCCTATATCATGCTATTATCAGATTAGGTGGCAAAAACCTGGTTGCAGATTCCCTTTAAAACACAAATGGTGCCTGTAATGTGATTGCCAAGAACTTGCCTAAAGGGGTTCACTCCATTGACATTTATGGCTGACCTGTTACTAGGTCAAGTAGACAGTTTTTTCTCTTATTCCTGTATATACTGTGTTCCAGAGATATGGGCACTTTTTATTTAGTGCTAAAATTTATAACCTAAAGGGTCGTGACTCCCAGGATTCTCTGGGGTGGTGTTTTTAGGCTGCTCTGCATAATTAGCTTGTGAGCAATGGATGCTTGGTAAAGATCCTGAAAATTAGCACTAAGTAAAAGTGGCCCATATCTCTGAAACTGTATTTCAGACGCTAAAAAAAATGAATAAAAATATCTCAGGAGCAGTGGAAATAAAATAAGAGCAAAAAGTGGCCGCCCTTGACCCAGTGGTGCTTAAAAATAACCCACTCCACCTACCAGAACCAGACCACTCCTCCGTAATGCTAACCGTGTCCAAGGGATACTTTTTTGGAACATTAGGTGATCACTGGAGCCAATGAGCAGCCTCGTTCTGTTGGAGCTGGAAGAAACAGTCTCTTATCGCTTTCTTCTGGCATGGATGGGAGTGTGTCTGCTGCTGCTTTGCTGCGAGGGTCAACTGATTCCCATCACCAGAAGAGAGAGCAGTACAGAGGAGCAGTAGAGATCTGAAAAATCATTATGTGCTTTGATTTTTATGTGTTTTTTTTTTTTTTTTTTTTTTTTTTTTTTGAGTGATTGCTCCTTTGTCTGAATTATCACAGCATAGAGGCTATTGGCTAGGTAGGAAATAGAGCTGGAGTGACAGGCTTCAGATTTACAGCCTCATTTGTTGATCAGTTCAAATGCTGAATTCTTAGTAATGGAGGAACGGACTGGCCATGTAAGGTATTGCTGGATTTCACTTTGAAAGAGCTACATGTGCATATAAATAGTCTTGGGGTTGACATCCTGCTAACAGATTTTCATTTGTGTAATTTTGCCTCCTTCCCTTGGGGTAATTGGAAGTTTGTACTTGATGTACAGTTTGTGTGTACTTGAATACAGTGGGGAAAATAAGTATTTGATACACTGCCAATTTTACAAGTTTTTCCTTCTACAAAGCATGGAGAGGTCTGTAAATTTTATCATAGGTACACTTCAACTGCGAGAGACAAAATCTAAAAAAAAAACCCAGGAAATCACATTGTATGATTTTTACATAATTCATTTGCATTTTATTGCATGAAATAAGTATTTGATACAATAAAAAAACAGAGCTTAATATTTGGTACAGAAACCCTGGTTTGCAATTACAGAGGTCAGATGTTTCCTGTAGTTCTTGACCAAGTTTGCACACACTGCAGCAGGGATTTTGGCCCACTCCTCTGGAGACTGGCTATATCACACCAGCACCTTGAAATGATTCTTATGGAGTCACTCCTTAGTTGCCCTGGCTGTGTGTTTCGGGTCATTGTCATGCTGAAAGACCCAGCCACGACTCATCTTCAGTGCTCTTACTGAGGGGTTGTTGGCCAAAATCTCGCTATACATGACACCATGCATCCACCCTTCAATACAGTGCAGTTGTCTTGTCCCCTTTGCAGAAAAGCACCCCCAAAGTATGATGTTTTCCCCACCATGCTTCACGGTTGGGATGGTGTTTTTGGGCTTGTACTCATCATTTTTCTTCCTCTAAACACGACGAGTGGAGTTGATACTAAAAAAGTTCTATTTTGGTCTCCTCTGACCACATGACCTTCTCCCATGCCTCCTCTGGATCAACCAGATGGTCATTGGCAAACTTCCATCGGGCTTGGATATTTCCTGGTGTGAGCAGTGGGACCTTGCATGTTCTACAGGATTTTAATCCATGACGGCGTAGTGTGTTACTAACGGTAATGTTTGAAACTGTGGTCACAGCTCTCTTCAGGTCATTCACCAGGTCATCCTGTGTAGTTCTGGGCTGATTCCTGATCTTTCTCAGAATCGGCCTTACCCCACGTGGCGAGATCTTGCATGGAGCCCCAGACCGAGGAAGATTGACAGTCCTCTTGCGTTTCTTCCATTTTCTAATAATTGTACCAACAGTTGTTGCCTCCTCACCAAGCTGCTTGCCTGTTGCTCTGTAGCCCATCCCAGCCCTGTGCAGTTCTACAATTTTGTCCCTGGTGTTCTTGGCTCTTTGGTCTTGCCCATGGTGGAGTGGTTGGAGAGTGATTGATTGTGTGAACAGTTGTTTTTTAAAACAGGTAATGAGTTCAAACAGGTGCAATTAATAAAGGTAATGAGTGCAGAGTAGGAGGGCTTCTTATCAAAAACTAACAGGACTGTGAGAGCCAGAATTCTTGCTGGTTGGTAGGTGATCAAATACTTATTTCATGCAATAAAATGCAATTTAATTATTTAAAAATCATTCAATGTTATTTTCTGTTTTTTTCTTTTTAGATTCTGTCTCTTATAGTTTAAGTGTATCTACGATAAAAATTATAGACCTCTCCATTCTTTGTACGTGGGAAAACTTGCAAAATCATCAGTGTATCAAATACTTATTTTCCCCACTGTATATGTGTCTCAACCTGGCTAATTTATAAGTTTACAGTGGTGTTTGTGACCCCCCTTTAGAATTTTTCATATTTCTGCATAAATAATCCTAAAAATAGATATAGAACCACATTTAACAAATGATTAAAAAATATTAGTGTCATTATTTTTATTTTTTTTTAATTGAGGAAAATGATCCAATATCAGATGTTTGAGAGTACCAAATGTATGTGAACCTTTACGATTAGCAGATCATTTCACGGTGAAAATTGTCATACCATTGATTGAAATCACCGGACTATCAGGTGTGAGTGGGTGACCTGTTTTATTTAAAGAACAAAGCTCTATCGCAGTCTGATCTTTACACCATGCTTGTGGAAGTGTATTATGGCAAGAAGATAGGAAATTTATGAGTACCTCAGAAGAACAAAATGATGCTTATCCAGCTGGAAAATAATTACAAAACCATAAAGACTTTGGAATTCGCCAATCCACCGTCAGACAGATCCTGTACAAATGGAGGAAATATAAGACCATTCTTACCCTTCCTAAGGATGCAGTCTGACAACCGTATAAATCAGACTGATATCGGAATGCAGAGCAGCCGGCCAGTCCGTGCACCTCCAACCTGAGCGTTACGGCTTCATTTATTTCCATGCAGCTGTGATGCTAGAGTCGGGAGAGCTGCCGGCCAGTCCGTGCACTGCATTCCTATCTCTGATTTATATGGCTGTCTGACTGCGACCTAAGAGTGGTTGACCAACGAAGATCTTTCCAAGAGCAAGGTGCATATTCGTCACAAAGCATTTAAGATAACCTCTAAGCAACTAAAGGCTCTTTTCACGTGAACTAATGTTCATTATTCTACCATTAGGAGAACAGATATAGCGTGCATGGCAGGATCACAAGGAGAAAGCAACTGCTATCCAAAAAGAACATTGCTGCCCATCTACAGCTTTACAGATCACCTGATCAAGCCAGAAGGCTATTGGAACAATGTTTTTAGGACTGATGAGACCAAAATAGAGCTTTTTGGTTTAAGTGAGAAGCAGTATGTTTGGAGAAAGAAAAACCCTGCATCATAACATCATAACATCATGGTTCTGTCCTGTTTTGTTGCATCTGCCAGGATGGCTTGCCATCACTGGTTGAATAATGAATTCGAAAGGAAAATGAATCTATGAATCTCCATAGAACATGAGTCATGCAGCTAGACAACGAGTCAAAGAACGTAAGTCGTTCTGCAAAAGAATGTTTAAAAAAGAATAAAGTTTAAAGTTTTGGAATGGCAAAGTCAATATCTTGTCCTTAATCCTATTGAGTTGATGTGGAAGGACCTGAAGCGAGTAGTTTTATGGGAGAAAACCCACCAAAATAAGAGTCAAAGCTGTTTTGCAGGGAAGAATGGGCTAAAATTCCTCCAAGTCAATGTGCAAGTCTAATCAACAATTAGATGCAGTCATTACTGCACAAAGGGGGTCACACCACATACTGAAAGCAAAGGTTCACATACTGTGATATTGACTAATTTTCCTCAGAAAAAAAAAAAAGTCTAATATTTGAGACTCATTTGTTGGATTTTTTTTTCTCTGTATCTACTTTTAGGACTTGTGAAAATCTGATGTAGTTTTAAGTCAAATTTATGCAGAAACTTGGACAATTCTGAAGTCTTCACACACTTTTAAGCACCACTGTATAGGTATGTAAAACATATTTTTCTTCTGACAGACTCCACTATAAACATGCACATGTGGCTGCTTTCTTCAGTGAAGAGAGAATGAGATTTCAATGAGGGGGACTATAAGGCCACGGCTCCACTATCAGTATTCGATCAGTATTTTTTCTCAGGAGTGGGAGCCCAAACCAGGTGAGGAACAATCAGAGACAAGGAATAATAAATGCATTATTGGGGCACTTGTTTCTATTATACCTTTTCTCTGATTTGTTCCTAATAATATTTCCCTATCACAAATTTTCACTACATTTGACATGGAGTATAGGCCCCTAAAAGGGTTTGTCCAGCCTCTAAATTTACAAGAGGCATGGATGGGTTTAAAATAATAAAATCGGTTTTGTTTGCTCTAACTCCTGGGTGTATCCAGCGCAGGTTCCTCTAGTAATCTGCGCTGAGGCAGGAAAGGATGACACCATGGTCTTTGGTTACCTGACCACTGAGCCCTGTGACTGTCTTCAGCAGTCAAGGAACCTAGAATGACACCTCATCAGAGACGCATCCCACAATTTGCCATGCCAGTCGCTTGACCACTGCATCTAATCACAGGTCACATTGGTCAGGTACCCGAAGAATGAGATGTCTTCTTGTCCAGGCGGAGACCCACATTGGTTAGAGCAGGTGAGTATGACTAATTTTGGCATTTTTAGGCCATCCATGGCTTTTGTAAATTTGTTATAGATGCTGGACAACCCCTTTAAGCTAACAATGTATTTAGTTGGCTGTACTCTTATGTACAGTGGTGGCCAAAAGTATTGGCACCCCTGCAATTCTGTCAGATAATACTCAGTTTCTTCCTGAAAATGATTGCAATCACAAATTCTTTGGTATTATCTTCATTTAATTTGCTTGCAAGGAAAAAACACAAAAGAGAATGAAGCAAAAATCAAATCATTGATCATTTCACACAAAACTCCAAAATGGGCCAGACAAAAGTATTGGCACCCTCAGCCTAATACTTGGTTGCACAACCTTTAGCCAAAATAACTGCGAACAACCACTTCCGGTAACCATCAATGAGTTTCTTACAATGCTCTGCTAGAATTGTAGACCATTCTTCTTTGGCAAACTGCTCCAGGTCCCTCATATTTGAAGGGTGCCTTCTCCAAACTGAGATCTCTCCACAGGTGTTTTATGGGATTCAGGTCTGGACTCATTGCTGGCCACCTTAGAAGTCTCCAGTGCGTTCTCTCAAACTATTTTATAGTGCTTTTGGAAGTGTGTTTTGGGTCATTGTCCTGCTGGAAGACCGATGACCTCTGAGGGAGACCCAGCTTTCTCACACTGGGCGCTACATTATGCTGCAAAATTTGTTGGTAGTCTTCAGACTTCATAATGCCATGCACACGGTCAAGCAGTCCAGTGCCAGAGGCAGCAAAGCAACCCCAAAACGTCAGGGAACCTCCGCCATGTTTGACTGTAGGGACCGTGTTCTTTTTTTTGAATGCCTCTTTTTTTTTCCTGTACACTCTATATTGATGCTTTTTCCCAAAAAGCTCTACTTTTGTCTCATCTGACCAGAGAACATTCTTCCAAAACGTTTTAGGCTTTCTCAGGCAAGTTTTGGCAAACTCCAGCCTGGCTTTTTTATGTCTCGGGGTAAGAAGTGGGGTCTTCCTGGGTATCCTACCATACAGTCCCTTTTCATTCAGACGCCGACGGATAGTACGGGTTGACACTGTTGTACCCTCGGACTGCAGGGCAGCTTGAACTTGTTTGGATGTTAGTCGAGGTTCTTTATCCACCATCTGCACAATCTTGCGTTGAAATCTCTCGTCAATTTTTCTTTTCCGTCCACATCTAGGGAGGTTAGCCACAGTGCCATGGGCTTTAAACTTCTTGATGACACTGCGCACGGAAGACACAGGAACATTCAGGTCTTTGGAGATGGACTTGTAGCCTTGAGATTGCTCATGCTTCCTCACAATTTGGTTTCTCAAGTCCTCAGACAGTTCTTTGGTCTTCTTTCTTTTCTCCATGCTCAATGTGGTACACACAAGGACACAGGACAGAGGTTGAGTCATCTTTAATCCATGTTAACTGGCTGCAAGTGTGATTTAGTTATTGCCAACACCTGTTAGGTGCCACAGGTAAGTTACAGGTGCTGTTAATTACACGAATTAGAGAAGCATCACATGATTTTTCAAACAGTGCCAATACTTTTGTCCACCCCCTTTATTAGGTTTGGTGTGGAATTATATCCAATTTGGCTTTAGGACAATTCTTTTTGTGTTTTTTCATTGAAGACAAATTAAATGAAGATAATAATACCAAAGAATTTGTGATTGCAATCATTTTCAGGAAGAAACGGAGTATTATCTGACAGAATTGTAGGGGTGCCAATACTTTTGGCTACCACTGTATATGGCAAGCTTACTTTCAGCTACCGCCTTTCAGCTGCACACTTTTTTCTTTTGTCCTGGTTAGCGATGGAAACTAAAATTAAGTGTAATTGTGCTTTTAAATTTTTCATAAATAGTGCAGTTTAAAAATTAAGACAAATTCATAACAAATCTTGAAAGAAAAATGTCCCTTTGTTACTCTTTTTTTTTGGTCTCCTTGCACTGATTGCTCACTGTGGACAGATCAGAGGGAACAATCAAATTACACCTTTCACCTATAAAAGTCTATAGCGAGAGGGGTGGGATGTAAGCTGGCTGTACACATTACATTGCTGTCGGCTGAACGATGCTTCAGCCAAATGTTCGTTTGACAGCCATCTAAGCCGACTTTCCCATAATCAGAAGTGTTCGCTCAGCCTGCGCATTCTTGTGCTTCTATGAGCAAACCACTGAGTGACATGTCGGCCGGATGCTTATCTCAGGGAGAACAATGTGATTGATATCGCCCCCCCGATCATCAGGCAGTCGGCACCCCCATACACAAACGCATGAAAAATGCATGACATACAGATGGTATCCCGTGTGTGATCCAATTTTTGCACACCCATTGATTTATAATGTAAGATCCGGAATACAGATTAGAGTATAGTGCATGCATTTTTTTTTAATACACCCTAACCATAGGTCCTTGTGTAAAAACACTGATGTGAACTACCGCATTGACTTGCATCGGTCCGTGTGCTGTTTGTATGTGGTCAGCTTTGCATACGGACAGCACACTGATACGCTCATCTGCCATGTATGTTTATCTATTCCCCCTCACAATAATTAAGTGTTTATTTTATAGAGTTATATGCATCCCAATAACAGCTGTAGCCCGTTGTAAAAAAAAATCATAATACAGCTCTGTAAACAAAAATAATGAAAAAAATTGCCTCTCAGAATATGGCGACAAAAAAAAAAGATCTGATTTTCTTATGCGAAAGCAGTGAAACATAAATTCTAAATTGGATAGCATTGTAATTGTAAGATAAAATCGTTCAAGGCTTTTTCTTTTTACATATTCTTAAAAAGTATAATGCACATGTTGGCAGTTCCAAAACATGTATTATATACTGTAATTTTATCAGCCAGTACTATCAAACTTATGTCATTATTTTTCCTGTATAATGGCGGGAAAAAAATTACTAAAACATTCAAACATTGTTTCATTTTCTGGTAGGAAGGATGTACAAAAAAATAGCAAAGGGTGATCAGCCTTATATACCTAAAAATTTTGCCAGTGAAAAGCGCAGCATGTCCTGCAAAAAAATAAACCATCGTGCAGCACTGTCTATAGAAAAATAAAAAAAATATGGCTCTTGGAATTTTCTTTTTTCTAACCATTAAATAGTTGTTTTTTTTTTTTTTAATAAAAATCCAAAATGTATTATTTTTTGTTTATATTGTTCACTCCACTTCCTAAATTGTGATGGTCATATGTATCCCAAAATGGGGCCAATGAAAACTGATTGGAAAAATTTTTAAACTTATTACTCTGAGTTTGGGGATACAAAAAAAATGTTTGTTTTTTTTCCAAACAGTGTATTTATTGTACAGTAATGTAATAAACCAATTTACATTTTGGTAAAGCCATTAATGTGTTGACCCACAGAATAAATGTGACACTTTATTTGTGCAGCTGTTGTGGGTTGTTGTGTTTTTTTTTTTTTTATTTATTTTTTTTCATTTCTTCCTACCAAAAAAAAAAAAAAAAAAAAAAAAAAAAAGGTAACTGGTTTGTTGCCTTTTAATTAAATTTCTCACCTAGCCGTTTGCAATAAAGAAATAAAATACACAGTACCCATTTTCCCCAGGTCCACTGATGAATGTTCCTGTGGATTGGTGTTGGCGGTGGCATTGACAGTTCAGTAGCCAGTGAAGTCGCGGCATTGAATGGGGTGTTCCACAAACAAGGGAACGCCCTGCTAAAATGTCATTTTTAAGGGAACAACTCATGCCCTCATATAGTAACGTTGACAAAGAAGCAAAAAATTATGGCTCCTCTAATGCGACTGTTAAAAAAAACAACAATAAAATGTGTGTGCTTTAAGGCTAAATTAGGTCTGGTCAATAAATGGTTTTCCAGCAATGTGGACAGAATTCCTCTCTATTTCCAGCACGAGTGGGAGATCATATGATAGCAAATATTACTGACTAGATTCTCATCCATTCCCTAAATAGAACATTGAAAGAAGAGAATGGAAATCTGGTCGGCACATTGTACACTGTCCCAATTCAGGAATTTGCAGTTATATTAACTGCAGAAATTTCTCTTGAGCCCAGAAAACCCTTTTTTAAGGTGGTGCATTTTTATTCTTCTTCTTCTCTCCTTGTAGGTCTGGTGACCTGAAAACTGGCACCCTTGTTGGAATTGACAAATATGGCAACAAATATTTTGAAGACAAGCGTTATTTCTTTGGTAAGACTGCTCGTTAATGTTTGTCCATCTATTCTATAATAATCAATGCTAAATTTAAATTGTGGACCTATGTAAAAGCAAGAGACCATGTTCACACTTTTGGTACAACTAAATCATACTTCTCTTCATCTTTTTTTTTTTTGTCCATATAGTTTTTTATTATTATTATTATTATTATTATTATTATTATTATTATTGCTACTATTAATAATGATATATTTGTGTATTTTTCAGCTTTAGTACTCTCCCCATACTAGTTTCTTTGGAGAATTGAAATGAAAAAAATATATAATGTAATCCTGTTTGTGTCTGACTCTGCCTGGCATGTTATTTTTGCAGGACGTCACCGGTGGGTAGAATATACAATTGAGATGAATGGGAAATATACCTACTGGAATTTGGATGGAAGTATGGTGCCCCCTGAATGGTGAGTGAAATGTCTTTTATAAATGCTATATTCATTAATATTTTTAGATTCATACATAGACCTATAGCTTATGACAATTAGGAGACTATAAGTTGATCAATGCTTATCTGAAAGCACAGGCTGGTTTATTTCTCTGCCCACAGCTTACAGGCGTCTGTCATCACCGGTCTGTGTTCTGACAGACTTGCCAGTCAATGCTAGGAAGTTTCAGTACTTGCACTTGTCAAGGCTAAAATCCCAGTCTATTTGTTTTGAATATCTACAGTACAGACCAAAAGTTTGGACACACCTTCTCATTTAAACATTTTTCTGTATTTTCATGACTATGAAAATTGTACATTCACACTGAAGGCATCAAAACTATGAATTAACAAATGTGGAATTATATGTAAAACAACTGAAAATGTCTTATATTCTAGGTTCTTCAAAGTAGCCACCATTTGCTTTGATGACTGCTCTGCACACCCTTGGCATTCTCTTGATGAGCTTCAAGAGGTAGTCACCGGAAACGGTTTTCACTTCACAGGTGTGTCCTGTCAGGTTTAATAAGTGTGATTTCTTGCCTTATAAATGGGGTTGGGACCATCAGTTGTGTTGTGCAGAAGTCAGGTGGATACACAGCTGATAGTCCTACTGAATAGACTGTTAGAATTTGTATTATGGCAAGAAAAAAGCAGCTAAGTAAAGAAAAACGAGTGGCCATCATTACTTTAAGAAATGAAGGTCAGTCAGTCCGAAAAATTGGGCAAACTTTGAAAGTGTCCCCAAGTGCAGTTGCAAGAACCATCAAGCGCTACAAAGAAACTGGCTCACATGAGGACCGCCCCAGGAAAGGAAGACAAAGAGTCACCTCTGCTTCTGAGGATAAGTTTATCCGAGTCACCAGCCTCAGAAATTGCAGGTTAACAGCAGCTCAGATTAGAGACCAGGTCAATGACACACAGAGTTCTAGCAGCAGACACATCTCTACAACAACTGTTAAGAGGAGACTTTGTGCAGCAGGCCTCCATGGTAAAATAGCTGCTAGGAAACCACTGCTAAGGACAGGCAACAAGCAGAAGAGACTTGTTTGCGCTAAAGAACACAAGGAATGGACATTAGACCAGTGGAAATCTGTGCTTTGGTCTGATGAGTCCAAATTTGAGATCTTTGGTTCCAACCACCGTGTCTTTGTGCGATGCAGAAAAGGTGAACGGATGGACTCTACATGCCTGGTTCCCACCGTGAAGCATGGAGGAGGAGGTGTGATGGCGTGGGGGAGCTTTGCTGGTGACACTGTTGGTGATTTATTCAAAATTGAAGGCATACTGAACCAGCATGGCTACCACAGCATCTTGCAGCTGCATGCTATTCCATCCGGTTTGCGTTTAGTTGGACCATCATTTATTTTTTAACAGGACAATGACCCCAAACACACCTCCAGGCTGTGTAAGGGCTATTTGACCAAGAAGGAAAGTGATGGGGTGCTACGCCAGATCACCTGGCCTCCACAGTCGCCAGACCTGAACCCAATCGAGATGGTTTGGGGTGAGCTGGACCGCAGAGTGAAGGCAAAAGGGCCAACAAGTGCTAAGCATCTCTGGGAACTCCTTCAAGATTGTTGGAAGACCATTTCCGGTGACTACCTCTTGAAGCTTATTAAGAGAATGCCAAGAGTGTGCAAAGCAGTCATCAAAGCAAAAGGTGGCTACTTTGAAGAACCTAGAATATAAGACATATTTTCAGTTGTTTCACACTTTTTTGTTAAGTATATAATTCCACATGTGTTAATTCATAGTTATATATATATATATATATATATATATATATATATATATATATATATATATATATATATATATATATATATATATATATATATATATATATATATATATATATATATATATATATATATATATATATATATAATGAGAGAGACTTTGTGCACATTCTGGAGAAATTCGGTCAAAACGCATAGGATTGCTGTCTAAGGGACAACAAAGATTCTTGGCGGATGAAGAGGTGAAGACAGCAGTGCATTCATAGCTCGCAGCTCAGCCTAAAACTTTTTTTTAACTAGGAAATACAAAAGCTTATTGCTATATGGACAAAGTGTATATCGAAAAATGTGTTTTTATAAAAGTTGATTAGAACAAATTGTATAGTTAGAGTGAGGCTGTGTGCCCACTATGTGTTTTTTAAGCGTTTTTGATGCGGATTTTCCGCAGCGTAAATACTTGCAAAACGCTTGCTAATCTATGCCCCATGATCCCCAATGTAAATCTGCATGTTCTGTGCCCATGCTGCGGAAAAATCTGCAGCATGTCCATTATTTGTGCGTTTCTGCATGCGGATTTGAGGTCCCAATGCATTTGAAAAACGCAAGTCAAAACGCTGCAAAAAATGCGTCAAAAACGTGTGTAAAATCCGCAAGCGTTTTTGACTGCCAAGAACATGCAGAAACGCTGCAGAAATTTTCTGCTTCATTTCTGCATCGTGGGCACATACCCTGAGGATATTTTTGGATTCATCTTTGTATATACAAAGTACTAGCCAAAGTTTTTCCTCTGTGCGGACCATATCATCACTTCCAGAACTCCACATGTGTTAATTCATATTTTTGATGCCTTCAGTGTGAATGTACAATTTTCATAGTCATGAAAATACAGAAAAATCTTTAAATGAGAAGGTGTGTCCAAACTTTTGGTCTGTACTGTACATGCAAACCTAGAAGGGCCAATTGGCCCATGATTTTTTGTGCTAATGAAGTCTCCAAAGCAGTGAAAAATGTGTGATTGAAATACTGTTAGATTACACTGCTTGCTTGCTCAGTCTGACAGCAAAGAAAATCTCATGAAAAGCAAATAAGTACTGTAATTCTATTAACCAGCATATATGGCACTGATGGTCTGCATTGGTTACGATTCATACTCCCCATTGTGTAATCAAATGACTAGCATTGTATGCTCCTCTCTCAGAGCAGTAAATATACACTAAAATATTTTGTGTCCAGCTTAAAACATTTTTTTTTAATTAGAATAGTCCACTATAGAAAATAAGAGGAATGTAAATAAACCCCCTTAACCGGCTCCCGACCGCCCACTGTAGATAAACGTCGGCTCTTGCCGGGCTCTGTGCAGCGCCGACGTTTAAAAACGGTGGGTGGTCTCGCAGCGCTCAGGACCCCCAGGGTCCTGCAAGCGCTGCGATTCCGGTGCAGAGCGTTAGCTCTGACAGGGAACATCATCGGGACCTGATTAGATCAGGTCCCAGTGATGTTAACCCTTAGCTGTCTTCTATATGCTGTGATCTATAGTGATCGCGGCATATAGGAGACAGCAGGAGGAGAGGGGGTCGTCAACTTACCTCTCCGAAGCCCTCCGAGTCCTTCCAGGACCTGGGGTTGCTATGGCAGCTGGAGGTCACATGACCGCCTCCAGCTCTGCCATATGTGGTGTCCTGTCTGGCTCAGCTGCAGCTGTAGCCAGACAGGAGACTCTGACTGAAACAGTCAGGGAAGATCTCATGTAATGTAATATATGTCTATTACATTACATGAGATCAGAGATCAGAAAAATAAAAATTAATGTCCCATACAGGGACTAAGAAAAAATGTGAAAAAAGTTTTTAAACTATTAATAAAAAAATCACAAAATAAATAAAAATAAATAAATAAAATATTAAACCAATAAATCCGTATATTTTTACAAAACCAAAAAAAGTACACATATTTGGTATCGCCGCGTCCGAAACAACCCGAGCTATAAAACTGTCACACTAATTAACTCCTTCTGTGCACACCGTAATAAAAATAAATAAAAAACGGAGCAAAAAAATATGCTTTTTCATCATATTGCCAAACAAAAAGTGGAAAAAAATGCGATCAAAAAACAAAATAGAAATAAAAATGGTACCACTGAAAACGTCATCTTGTTACGCAAAAAAAAAGCCGCCATACAGCTCCATCAGCCGAAAAATAAAAAAGTTATAGCGCTCAGAATAAAGCAATGCAAAAAAAATATTTTTTTCTATAAAATAGTTTTATTGTGTAAAAGCGCCAAAACATAAAAAAAATACAGTAAGTGTAGTATCGCTGTAAACGTACTGACCCGAAGAATAACGCTGCCTGATCACTTTTACCACACGCAGAACGGCATAAAAAAAAAACCTCAAAAAACAATTCCTGAATTGTTTGTTTTTGTTAATTTTACCTCCCAAAAAACGGAATAGAAAGCGATCAAAAAATGTCACGTCCCCAAAAATGGTACCAATAAAAATGTCAACTCGTCCCGCAAAAAACAAGCCGTCACATGACTCTGTCGGCCGAAATATGGAAAAATTATAGCTCTCAAAATATGGTGATGCAAAAACTAGATTTTGCAAAAAAAGCGTCTTAGTGTGTGACAGCTGTCAGTCATAAAAACCCGATATCAATCTGGTATCTCTGTAATCGCACCGACCCGAAGAATAAAGTAATCTCATCAGTTATATCACACTAGGAACGGCGTAAAAAATAAATAAAACCAATTCTTCACCTGCTACTGATTTGTTTATTATGTCCCCAAAGATCCCAGTAAGGCTCTGCCCACATTTATCCTGTGCTCTGCGCTGAGCACTTACACCAGAGTTTCCGTGTAAATCTCTGAAATATGTAATTCAGCCGGAACCCATGACGGAAGATTCCCTGTAATGAGACAGATATAGGCCACTGTGGACGCCGTCTAGCCTGTGATCCCACGGTGTCATTTGTTTTAGGCGTGCATAAAAGTGCGGTTGGCCACAGTTTTGTGCACTTCTGAAAAAAAGGACACCGCTACACAGAGGCCAGACGGTGTCCAGAGTAACTCTGCTGCCTCATTACAGTGAATGGATCCTGCAGGGGTTTCATCTGAATTACATCACTTGGAAATTTAGATGGAAACCCCGATGTAAGTGCTCAGCCTAGAGCGCCGGATAAATGTTACGTAAAATGTTCCCAATAAAAGCTTCAACTCAGTCCTCAAAAAAAGCTAGTCCCCACTCAGGTCCGTCATCTGTTAAAAATATAAGGGACTTCCAAGTTACTGGTAGCAGAAAGGCTCTGGAAAAGCAAAATGACCCTTGCACCCCAAAAGAAATTCAGAAAATTTTGTGCTCCCAAATCCAAATGCCTATTCTACAATAATTTGTTCTCCAATTGTCAAATAGCACTCCGTCCCCCCCAGATCTCACCATATGGCTAAGTGGTACGATACAGCCACATATGGGGTATTGACACTTTTAGAAGAAATTGTGTGACACATTTCGGCACCATTTTTACCCATTGCCCTGTGTGAAAATGTAAAATCTGAGGGTAAAACATTTTTTTGTGGTAAAAATATAATTATGCTTTTTTCACTGCCCAATGGTATAAATTTAAAAATTAAAAAATACTCACTACTTCCCTAGATGAATTCCTTGAGAGGTGTAGTTTACAAAATGGGGTCATTTGTGGAGGTTTCTGCTGTTTTGGCATGTCAGCGACTCTTCAAATGTGACATGGTGTCTGCTGCCTATCCCAGCCAACATAGCGCTCCTTTCTCTTCCGAACCCTGCCGTACACCAAAGCAGTGGTTTTCCCCCACATATGGGGTATCGGCGTACTCAGGAGAAATTGTACAACAAATTTCATGGTGCAATTTCTCCGGTTATCCTTATGATAATGCAAAATTAGGGGATGAAAAACATTTTTTATGGGAAAAATGTGAAAATTTTATTTTCACTGCTGAATATTATAAACTTCTGTGAAGCAGCTGGGGGTGCAAGGTGCTCACCACGCATCTATATAAGTTCCCTAAGGGGTCTAGTTTCCAAAATGGTGTCACTTGTGGGGGGTTTCCGCTGTTTAGACACATTAGGGGCTCCACAAATGTGACATGGCGTCCGCTAATTATTCAAACAAATTTTACATTCAAAAAGTCAAATGGCGCTCCTTCCCTTTCAAACCCTGCCGTGCGCCCAAGCAGTGGTTTTCCCCCACATATGGGGTATCGGCGTGTTCAGGAGAAATTGCACAACAAACTTCATGGTGCAATTTATCCTATTACCCTTATGATAATGCAAAATTAAGGGATGAAAAACGGTTTTGTGGGAAAAATGTGAAAATTTTATTTTTACAGCTCAATATTATAAACTTCTGTGAAGCACCTTGGGGTTCAAGGTGCTCACCACACATCTAGATAAGTTCCCTAAGGGGTCTAGTTTCCAAAATGGTGTCACTTGTGGGGGGTTTCCACTGTTTAGGCACATCAGGAGCTCTCCAAACGCAACATGGCGTCTGCTAATTATTCAGACAAATTTTACATTCAAAAAGTCTAATGGCGCTCCTTCCCTTCCGAACCCTGCAGTGCGCCCAAACAGTGGTTTTCCCTCACATATGGGGTATCAGCACGCTCAAGAGAAATTGCACAAAAAAATTTGGGGTCCATTTTTTCCTGTTACCCCTGTGAAAATAAAAAAAATTGGGTCTAAAGTAACATTTTTGTGAAAAAAGTTAAATGTTAATTTTTTTTTTCCACATTCCAAAAATTCCTGTGAAGCACCTGAAGGGTTAATAAAGTTCTTGAATGTGGTTTTGAGCACCTTGAGGGGTGCAGTTTTTAGAATGGTGTCACTTTTGGGTATTTTCTGTCATAAAGACCCCTCAAAGTGACTTCAAATATGATGTGGTCCTTAAAAAAATGTTTTTGTAAATTTTGTTGGAAAAATGAGAAATCGCTGGTCAACTTTTAACCCTTATAGCTCCCTAACAAAAAAAAATTTTGGTTTCAAAATTGTGCTGATGTAAAGTAGACATGTGGGAAATGTTATTTATTAACTATTTTGTGTGACATATCTCTCTGATTTAAGGGCATGAAAATTCAAAGTTTGAAAATTGCAAAATTTTCTAAATTTTCGCCAAATTTCCGATTTTTTCACAAATAAACGCAAGTTATATGGAAGAAATTTTACCACTATCATGAAGTACAATATGTCATGAAAAAACAGTCTCAGAATCAGGGGAATACGTTGAAGCGTTCCAGAGTAATTACTTCATAAAGTGACAGTGGTCAGAATTGAAAAAATTGTCCCGGTCACGAAGGCAAAAACAGGCTCTGGCGCGAAGTGGTTAAAGGATCAACCCTTTTAAGCCGTCTATATAGGCCCGTAAAACATATACATATGTTTTCATTGGCTGTAAGCCATAATCATCAACATTAACAGAAATAAATCATTCTGATTGTAATGACTCTATATAATATATGAGTTTCACTTTTTGTATTGAAGAACTGAAATAAACTTTTGGATATTCTAATTTTGTGAGATGCACCTGTATATATGGTCAGGGAACCACCAGAACCACTGTCAGTACATGAATACATCACTACAACCAAGTTTTGAGTTTTTAAGGGGGAGTTGGAGAGTTTCTTCTCAGATACTGCTGCAAAAAAACAGTATTACCACACCTTAACTTACACTTAGTTTTAGCAGCAGAAACTCTCCAAATCCCCCTCATAACCTCCAAGTTTTGAGGATTTCTGACTTTTAACATAGCCATGCAGCATGTAATTTGAACCTTTTATGGATAGCTACATGTGTAAAAGATTAGAACCACCGTCGGTGCATGGGCGCAGCACCAAGCTTGGTACAGCAATTAATTGCAATGTCTGGTCAACTCCATATACACTTATATAGCATGAACCTGAAACTCCCAGTATGTTCTTAACAATGGTAAGGAGATACTGGGAGTTGTTGTAAACAGCCATGATCAGACTGTGAACCATACAGGAATGACAGTGCTGATGATATGTAGTCAGTATCACAAATAAACATCTACAGCAGGTGAAATAAGTGTTGAACATGTCACCAATTTTCTAAGTAAATATGTAAATATATTTTTGATAGTCATCTTGACATGAAATTCTCACCAGATGATAGTAACAACTAGTGTTGAGCAAGTATGTTCTGGCCGAGCTCCGAGTATTTACAGCTGCTCGGTGATATGGTTAAATCGCTCCCGTGTGCATGATTTGCAACTGTTTGACAGCTTTATTACATGTGAGGAATGTGTAAGAAATAGACATTCCTCACATGTAATAAAACTGTCAAACAGTCGCAAATCATGCACACGGGAGCGATTCAACTAGATCACCGAGCAGCTGTAAATACTCGGAGCTCGGCCTGAGCATACTCGGGGAAAGGGTTAATAGAACATACTCGCTCAACTCTAATAACAACCCATCCAATCCACACAGGTAAAGAAATTAAACCATAGATGTTCATAAATTGTTATGTGTAGTAATGAGAAATGACACAGGGAAAAAGTATTGAACACATGAAGAAAGAGGGGCAAAAAGCCAAGGAAAGTCATGACACCAGCTGCAATCTATCAGTAATTAGAAAGCAATCCTGCCACTTAGCGAAAAATATCAGCTGGTTCAACTAATGGCCTATAACGGTGTTCCCCAACTCCAGTCCTCAAGAGCTACCAAGAGATCATGTTTTCAGGATTTCCCTAGTATTGCCCAGGTGATAATTCCATCACCTGGAAAACTTTTCCTTTTGGTCCTGGAGATGTAAATGATAATTGATAATGACTGATCTCTGCTCAAATATGTATTCAGACCTTTAAATATGTGGTAGGAAACCAGTCACTTATAGAGTAAATCAGCCTGGATATTCAGCTGATGAGGATATCTTGTCCCTTTAGGGATACAATTACCTATATGACACTAAATTCACTTTGATATCCCTTCACTGTAATATGTCCCTTCTGGAATACAGTTAAAGAGGTTGTGTCTAAGGCTATGTGCCCACGATGCAGAAATGCTCAGGATTTTTTCCTGAGCGTTTCTGCATCTCCCTGGCAGAAAAAAACGCATGTGGATTGTACATGCGGGTTGTACATGCGTTTTCCTGCCAGGGACAAGTGGATGTGAAGCGTTCTTCACATGCATTTCCGCATGCGGGTTGTCAAGCGCTTTCCAAGCGATTTTAGCATTACTTGGAAATTGCTTGACAACTTGGTCACACTATATAAATCCATGCAAACAGCATGGATTTATATAGTGTGACCTAGAGAATGTCAAAAAATAAAAAAATTAAAGTATACTTACCCTCCGATGGCCCCCGCAGTCTTGCTTCACCGTCCCGGCAGCGGTGGATTGAAGGATCTGCCAACGTCAGCGTCGCGTGACCCGTCACATGACTCTGATGTCAGCGCAGGTCCTTCATTCCATCGCGAAGTGCCGGGAAGCAAGGAGAGGCGCACCGCGGGCCGCCAGAAGGCAAGTATATATTTTTTTATTTTATTCTTTTTTTTTTTTTTTTTTTTACAGCTTTTTTTAATGGTACCTGGGTGTGGATGAGACTCTCTTGTCCTCCACACCCGGGTACCATCCGCACATTAGAACGCTCCAATAACGCAAGTACAGATGCAGAATTGGAGCGTTCTAATGCAAGTCAATGGCGGCGAAAACGCAGCACTTCCGCAAAATAATTGGTAGTGTTACGTTTTTTTCCGCAATGATAATCCGCAGCGGAAATTTCCGCAGCATGTGCACAGCACATGTGGATTATTATTGGGGAACATGGCAGACCTTCTACCATGCATTTTTTAAGCGTTTCTGCAGCGTTTTTGCCGCTGCGGAAACGCTTAAAAAACGCATCGTGGGCACACAGCCTAATTCCCCTAATATTTCTCCTGTCCCTTTCGGGATATAGTTGCCTAGGTAACACTAAATTCACTGTGATATCACCACTATAATAGTATGTCCCTCCTGGGATATAGTCACACTGTGTTTCACCTCGCTATCTATCAGTTGTCCCTAGTGGGATAACGACTCGCTCTACAGCTGTGTCCCTACTTGGATACATTTATAAGGCTAGTACTCTTGAGACAAAGATAACTGTAAATAAACATTTCAGGACCAGAAAATCATCTGTTACGCTGTGTGCCCACGATGCGTTTTCCAAGCGTTTATGCTGCGGAATTTCCGCAGCGTAAACATTTGGGAAACGCTTGGTAAACCTTCCCCCATTGTCTCCAATGCAATTCCACACTTTCAATGCCCATGCTGCTTATTTTTCCGTAGCGTTTATGCTGCGCTCAAAAATACGCAGTATGTTCATTAATTTTGCGGACACGCAGCGTAATCGCCGCCATTGACTTGCATTAGAATGCGCCAATTCCGCAAGACTGCTTCTGTACTTGCGTAATTGGCGCGTTCTAATGTGCGGATGGTACCCAAGTCTGGAGGAGAGGAGACTCTCATCCAGACCTGGGTACCATAGAATCTGAAAAAAAAAAAAAAAAAAAAAGTTTATACTTACCTTCCGATGTCCTCCCGGTGTTTTGTCCATGCCGTCCGGTCTCTTGCAATGCTCATGCTGTTGTGAAGGACCTGCCATGACGTCATTGAGTCATGTGACCCATCACATGACTCAATGACGTCACCGCAGGTCCTTCACACCACCGCGAGCATTGCAAGAGACCGGACGGCATGAACAAAACACCGGGAGGACATCGGAAGGTAAGTATAATCTTTTTTTTTTATTTTTTACCATTCTTATTCTTTTTTTTTTAACTATTACTTGGTCACACTATATAAATCCATGCCGGTTGCATGGATTTATATAGTGTGACCAACTTATCAAGCACTTTTCCAAGTGATGCTAAAATCGCTTGGAAAACTGCTTGAAAAAACGCATGTAAAAACGCTTCTCTCTGGCAGAAAAAACGCATGTAAATATGCATGCGTTTTATTCTGCCAGAGAGAGGCAAAAACTCTCTGCATCAAATCTGCTACGTGGGCACACAGCCTTAGAGCATAGTGTGGCTGCAGACCAACACTTTATTGCTTGGTAATGCAGTGAATACTTCAGCCTCATTACCCCTGAAGACCCCAGTAATGGTGAAACATGTTGGGGAGGCGGCTGGTTACTCATTTTAAAAGCATTAGTTTGGTTAGGTAATCATTCCCAAGCAATCAGCGCAGGGTATTACATTCTAAATAAACATCTCACGACCAGAAAATCATCTGTTAGAGCATAGTGTGGCCGCTATGCTCGAACAGATGATTTTCTGGTCGTGAGATGTTTATTTAGAAAGTAATACCCTGCGCTGAATCTTTAAAACAGTTTTGGTGGCTTCATTATTATGGTGCCACACAAGAAACATCTCATGATGGGTAAAACCAGTGAACTGTCTCAAGACCTTTGCAACTTTATTTATTGCAAAACATACTGATGGCATTGGTTACAGAAGAATTTCTAAACTACTGAAGGTTCCAGTGAGCACTGTTGGGGCCATAATCCGGAGGTGGAAAGAACATAATTTCACCATTTAAAAAAGCCACAAACAGTTGCTGCCTGCAAGATTTCAGACAGAAGAGGACAAATTTTCTGATAATTATTTTCACAAGAGCCAAGGACCACCCGTGGAGAGCTACAGAATGACCTGGAATTAGCAGGTACAATTGTTTCAAAGAAAACTATAAGTAATGCACTCAACCTCTATGGCCTGTATGCACGCTCACCATGCAAGACTCCTTTGCTGAATAAAAAGCATGTTCAAGTGTGTTTAAAGGTTGCTCAACAACATTTAGACAAGCCTCTGCAATACTGGGAGAATATAGTCTGGTCAGTTGAAACCAAAATGTAACTCTTTGGATGCCATAATACACACAATGTTTGGAGGCCAAAAGCCACTGCATATCACCTCAAAAACACCATACCAACAGTGAAGTTTGGAGGTGGGAATATCATGATGTGGGGCTGGTTTTCAGAACTGGGAAACTTCATAAAATTGAGAGAAGGATGACTGGACAAATGTACCAAGATATTCTTGATAAAAATTTGCTTCCATCTACCAGGATGATGAAGATGAAACAACGGTGGACATTTCAGAAAGACAATGATCCCAAACACACAGCCAAGGAAACTCTGTTGGTTTCAGAGAGGGAAAATAAAGCTGCTAGAATGGCCCAGCCAATCACCTGACCTAAATCCAATAGAAAGTTTATGGAAGGAACTAAAGCTCAGAGTTCATGGAAGGAGCTCACAGAACCTTCAGGATTTGAAGAGCGTTTTTGTGTAAGAATGGGACAAAATCACACCTGAGCAACGCATGCGACTAGTTTCTCCATACAGGAGGTATCTTGAAAATGTCATCACCAACAAAGGCTTTTGTACAAAGTATTAATTCAATTTCAGTAAGTGTTCAATGCTTTTCCCTGTCATTTCTCTATTATACATAAATTAAGTTATGGACATCCATTGTTTGATTTCTTTGCCGGTGTGGATTGAATGGGTTGTTACCGACATCTGGTGAGAATTTCATGTCAATAACACCTATAGAAATATATTTACTTAGAAAATTGGTGACGTGTTCAGTACTTATTTCACCCGCTGTACATCCAGGTACCTTATAGGTGACATCTTCTTTGATTTTATCCCCCCACCTTCCCTTTTGTCTCCATGTAGTACAGACGCCATGATGAATTTGGCAATCCAAAGCTAGTCTCCACAGACCTCCCTCCTCTCCGGTATTCTACAGCACATCTTGACAAAGTGCCATAAAAATAGCGGTGTGATTGAAATTCTCCTGAATAAAAATATCTGCCCTATGCTGTGCCCGTGAATAAATAATTTGCACACACTGCCCCTCTCCATAATGTCCCCCAAACTGCCCCTTTAAATAATGTTCCCCACATTGCTCCTCTCAATAATATCCCCAAACACACACACTGCTCCTGCTCTCACAATCCCCCCCACATCACCATAATGTGTGGAAACAATAACACCCCCCTCCCACCTGTAATAATAATCTGTACATTGAATCTTCGGCTCCTTCATGGAGCACTTCCCATCTCCTGCTATGTCTGCGGTGTCTTTGTCACCTCTGTAGTGACAGCAGCAGTGTGACGAGGTCTGCAGCAGGATGACCTCATCACGTTGGGGCAGGGGCTGACTAGTTCTGCTCTGCTCCAGGATGGAATACATGAAAAAGGGAGCCCATGTCTCCCAGTTCTCCAAGGGCCGTGTGAAATCCTTCAGCGGGCAGCATGTTTTGGAGGCCTACATTAGAAGAATGGAAGGAGCAGTAGATGATGCATACAAATGTAAGGATAGATTGGTGTCTGGTGCTGGGACTGCCATGCACTTTAGACTAAATAGTAGTTACTGTAGTCTAGGTTATAAATGATTTTACTAGTATTCTGATAGTTTTCTGTGTAAGTAGGGGACAGATAAATGTATTTGGATGAGATCAAATGTAGTTAGCGTATGAATGTGAGGGCTTTCTCAAACGTTACTGCTAGCCAATGTGCTTGTGAAGGGGGGTGTATTGTGATATTTCAGAATCATTTTTTGGTGTGGGAGCAGATTGTGATGTGGAAATAATGACCATTTAAGTTTTGTTCAATTTTGATAAGTAAGCGGACATGACTGATTGAATGGCTGATAGACTAGATTAGAGCTTAAAATGGTGTTATAATTTACACTAGTTCTCATCTATCCACTGGTTAGGTGCTTGCTATTGCTATGTAGATCATTAGGACAGGAGACTCCAGGAGGAGTTAAATGGAGCAGCAGGCTGTGCCTGTGCTCTGCTACATAGATGTCTGTTGTCCTGAAGATATAAAGATAGTGAAGTGCTGCATTTGGCAGCTTCGTAAGTGCCATAGACCTGAAGGGCACATGTGACCTACTGCTCCATTCAACTTCTCATGGCTGTATTCTTGTCACCAAAAAAAGCATGAACATCTGGGGTCACGTCGGTGAGACCCACACCAATCTAACAATATCACCTAACCATTGGTTATAACTTGCTTAGACCAGAATACCCTTTTTAACCAGATGTTTAGCAACATTGTGTTTGAGGAAACTGAATCTACTAATGAGAATTGTCTGTCATTGTCCTCTGAGGGTTTGTGCCATGACATCTTTTAGACGCTGTGTTTTTTGAAGCAGAAGACACATCAGGAACACGCCAGCAGTGTTCTACGTTAAGCATCATTGTTTTTGCAGCCATCCGGCATGTTTTTTTTTTTTTTTTTTTTTTGTATATATTATCTGTATAGGTAAATTGGTGACCACCTGGTCAGGTCACTTCTTTTAACCGCTTCATGACTTTTGAAGCAGTTAAAAGAAGGTCAGAAAGACTAATTTGTTTTGACTTTGCAGTGCACATGTTAATGCTTTTTCCCATTATTATTTATTTTTTTTTTTCTTTCAGCACTATTTTCAGGCAGAATCTGTCTGAAAAAGATAACTGAAGGATGAAGCTAATTTACTTTTCTTTTATTTCCCTTTTCCTTGGAAAAAACAGTGGAGATGTTTTTGCAGTGCCAAATGTGTTTTCTCACAATGTCACACGATCTTGGCTTGTTCTACTTTCTTTAGAACAATAACAAGTCACTAAGTACAAGGCTGAGCAATTCTTGGTGCTTTTCCACACAGGAACCATATGGCAGTATTCTAGCAAACATTAATGAACAAAAGGTTTGCCATTTCCTATAAATTATTCCATGGTACTAACTGGCATGATAAAGCAGTGAGACAAAATCTATTTGTTGTCCATTCATTCATTCATCCTGCATCATTACTTTTGATGTAAATGAGTAAAATGAATTAAAAAAAACCAAAAATCTATAACTTGTCAAGAATATTCCTGTACCACTTCTCCAACATACACCTAGGTTATAATAAGCCTTTTTAATACTTTTGTACTATTCTGTGCCAAGATCTACAGTTATATAGAGAATAAGGGTTAAATATAATTTTCAAATTTCTTCAGTTTCCCATGAAGGGTAAGGCCAGAATTGCTGTGGATTTTAATTGCACTAATCTGCAGCTAAAATCCACCACTATTTCTTCATAGGATAGCAGTCAAGCGGATGCTGCTGCAATTTTCCAATGATCTAAGTAGATTGTATAAATGTCTTTATTTAAAAATGGCTTATGTGGTGACTAATATGATTTAGAGACTTTACCCATCAGTAAGTTATGGCATACTCCTAGGGTATTCATAAATGTTTGATAGAGGTCTGACCTTTGCGAGATCACCCATCCTGTGCTTCCCTTTGGTAAGGTTGGTACCAGGACTGGTGAACAAAGGGCCCTCGTGTGGACACTCTTCAATACTGCTTGTAAGGGTTCCTTCACACGTCAGTTATTTTTCTCGAAAGTATACAATACAAAAAGTGAAATTCATATATTATATAGAGTCATTATAAACAGAGTGATCTATTTCAAGTGTTTATTTCTGTTAATGTTGATGATTATGGCTTACAGCCAATGAGAACACAAAAGTCATTATCTCAGTAAATTAGAATACTTTATAACAACAGCTTGAAAAATGTTTTTAATATCTGAAATGTTGGCCTACTGAAATGTATGTTCAGTAAATGCACACAATACTTGGTCTGGGCTCCTTTTGCATCAATAACTGCATCAATGTGGCGTGGCATGGAGGCGATCAGCCTGTGGCACTGCTGAGGTGTTATGGAAGCCCAGGTTGCTTTGTTGGCAGCCTTCAGCTCGTCTGCATTGTTGGGTCTGGCGTCTCTCATCTTCCTCTTGACAATATCCCATAGATTATCTATGGGGTTAAGGTCAGGCGAGTTTTCTGGCCAATCAAGCACAGTGATACTGTTGTTTGTAAACCAGGTATTGGTACTTTTGGCAGTGTGGACAGGTGCCAAGTCCTGCTGGAGAATGAAATTTCCATCTCCAAAAAGCTTGTCGGCAGAGGGAAGCATGAAATGCTCTAAAATTTCCTGGTAGACGGCTGCGCTGACTTTGATCTTGATAAAACACAGTGGACCTACACCAGCAGATGACATGGCTTCCCAAACCATCACTGATTGTGGAAACTTCACACTAGACCTCAAGCAGCTTGGATTGTGTGCCTCTCCACTCTTCCTCCAGACTCTGGGATCTTGATTTCCAAATGAAATGCAAAATTTACTTTCATCTGAAAACAACACCTTGGACCACTGAGCAACAGTCCAGGTCTTTTTATCCTTGGCCCAGGTAAGACGCTTCTGGCGTTGTCTATTGGCCATGAGTGGCTTGACACAAGGAATGCGACACTTGTAGCCCATGTCCTGGATACATCTGTGTGTGGTGGCTCTTGAAGCAATGACTCCAGCAGCAGTCCACTCCTTGTGAATCTCCCCCGAGTTTTTGAATGGCCTTTTATTAATAATCCTTTCAAGGCTGCGGTTATCCCGGTTGCTTGTGCACCTTTTTCTACCACACTTTTTCCTTCCACTCACCTTTCCATTAATATGCTTGGATACCGCACTCTGTGAACAGCCAGCTTCTTTAGCAATGACCTTTTGTGGCTTACCCTCCTTGTGGAGTGTCAATGACTGCCTTCTGGACATCTGTCAAGTCAGCTGTCTTCCCCATGTTTGTGGAACCTACTGAAACAGACTAAGGGACCTTTTAAAATGCCTAGAAAGCCTTTGCAGGTGTTTTTTGTTAATTATTCTAATTTACTGAGATAATGACTTTTGTGTTTTCATTGGCTGTAAGCCATAATCATCAACATTAACAGAAATAAACGCGTGAAATAGATCACTCTGTAATGACTTTATATAATATGAGTTTCACTTTTTGTATTGAAGAACTGAAATTAACTTTTTGATGATATTCTAATTTAGTGAGAAGTACCTTTTAAGTGTTGTCCAATAATCTTTTACGGTTCCATAGACTTGCATTGATGAGTTTGAACAGACACTCGGGTCAATATCGGACAAGTTGTCTTGATTTTGTGTTTACTACTTCCGTTCTAAAAACTGCCACCTAACAGATCCCAGATGGACTCCATAATAATCAGTGGGGCCCCTCTGCGTCTGTTTGCATCATTAATTCAGCAGATTAATCCAATTTGTCCATTCCTAAAAATAGAACAGACAAACGGAAAGAAAAAAAAAGGTGTGATCATATTACTCTCCCAGGTGAGGATTTTTTTTGTTGTTGATACATTGTCAATTTATTATAAAAAAAATACATGTTTATCAGTACAGTAATTTTTGATATTTTTCTTTTGTTCGTTGATGTCCATCCAAGACTGCTTTTACTCAAAGCATTGGTTTGGAAAGCCATGGCAATGACCTTTAAGTAGAACAGTATCTCCGATTCAGTCATGCTCTGATTATTTTCACATTAGACTGTAACGTGCCTGCAGATCCCAGAGTAATACTGTTGGTGTCCTCATAGTCCTCGGAATGTCTAATATGCAAACCTACTAGTTTTAAATGACTCTTGTCCCTTTGTGTAGCCTTGGAAAGGCTTTGTATTCGAGACTGGCAGGTTTATAGGAAAGCCACAAAGAACTTTCTTACAACTTCATGCTGCTTCATTTCCACAGCAATTAAACTGCTATAGAAAACACAGCCTTTTGAGACATGATGAGTCAATCCAAAATTCACCTTACATGTATAAAATTATTTTTTCTTCTTGAAGTATTTTTCAGCCTTATGTCAAAAATTATGCACTTTAAATGTACATCAATGACAACGACATACTAGAAAGGTCCACTGTTGACTGACATTATATTACTTTGTGCTTAATCACTGTCATTATAGTCCGTCTGCCATGAAAGGGAATCTGTCACCGTTAAGATGCAGTCTGGTCTGCAGATAGATGACATGCTGTAGAGCAAAATAAGCTGAGCAGATTGATACATCTTTTGTGAGATAAGATTCAGTATATCTTATAATTTATTAATTGTAATCTCTGCTGATTTTGAGCTTAAGGCTATGTGCCCACGATGCAGAAATGCTCTGGATTTTTCCTGAGCGTTTCTGCATCTCCCTGGCAGAAAAAACGCATGCGGATTGTACATGTGGATTGTACATGTGGATTGTACATGTGGATTGTACATGCGGATTGTACATGCGTTTTTCCTGCCAGGGACATGCGGATGTGAAGCGTTCTTCACATGCATTTCCGCATTCCTCTTTCCAAGCGATTTTAGCATCACTTGGAAAGTGCTTGTCAACTTGGTCACACTATATAAATCCATGCAAACGGCATGGATTTATATAGTGTGACCCCAAAGAATGGTTAAAAATAAAAAAATAAATCTATACTTACCTTCTGATGGCCCCCGGTGTCTTGCTACACTCCGTCCTCCTTTGCCGGCGGATCACGGTACACTGAAGGACCTGCCGTCACATGACTATGACGTCAGCGCAGGTCCTTTTAGTCCACCGCGATCTGCTGGCATGGGAGGACGAGCGCAGTGGGGGCCATCAGAAGGTAAATATAACATTTATTTTATTCTTTTTTTTACAGGTTCTATGGTACCCGGGGCCGGATGAGAGTCTCCTGTCCTCCACACCTGGGTACCATCCGCACATTGAAACGCATGGATTCCGCATGTACAGATGCAGTGATGCAGAATCCGCAAGCATTCCAATGCAAGTCAATGGCGGCGAAAACGCAGCGCTTCCACAAAATAATAGGTAGTGCTGTGTTTTTTTTCCGCAATGATAATCCGCAGCGGAAATTTCCGCAGCATGTGCACAGCACATGCGGATTATCATTGGGGAACATGGCAGGCCTTCTACCATGCGTTTTTTAAGCGTTTCTGCAGCGTTTTTGCCGCTGCGGAAATGCTTAAAAAACGCATTGTGGGCACACAGCCTAAAGGGAATCTGTCATCAGGTTTTTGTTATGTCATCTGAAGACACCATGTGGTAGGGGTTAAAACACCGATTTCAGTGATGCCTCTTATCAGGCTCCATGGTTTTGTTTGCTTACAGTATTTGTTTTAGCACCAGTAGCTTATCATTGCTGTGACTAGCTGGTCATGAGAGCCTTGGTCCATCATGCCCCCTCCTGTGATAAGCAGCTCACTGTCTATGGACATTGTACATACAGAGCCTGGTGTGGGCGGGGTTAGCTTTCTCAAATCTGCTTCTTTGCTAAATCTAAAAGCACTTACTTCTGTGAGAGTGGCAGCACCCAATAAACTTAAGTGATACATCGATGGATTCAGCATCTCTTTGCCTACATCAGTTTGCTTTCAGATGAAGTAGTGAAACCTGCTGACAGATTCCCTTTAAGAGTCCAGTGTGAGGTCCTATTGACAGATACTATGCAGGCATATGTACAGAGATGGCTGTTAATCACTGATAGACCATCCACTTGACCTCTAAGCCAATAATGAGCTAAGATTTTTTTTCCCCAAAAACTATCACCCTGCTCAGCCCCTGCAGTGTTGTACCATGATGGTGGCACATCAGACTGCTTGTTCAATATGAGAGGTTCCCTTTTAGCCAGCTATATAAATTTACATGGCATTGTGAAGACTGATTGTCAGTGTAAGTTTGCTGTCAACGCAAAGGAGTTTTTAGTGAACCAGCATTCCCAGTTGGCTCCTATAAATGACTGATTAGCTCTTGACTTGCATAACTCTCTCCCATCATAAATCTAAATAATAAATTAATCCTTCTTAACCCATTGCTGACATCCACTGTACTTGTACAGCTGTTGTTAGGTACTTGTATATAAGAGTGGACTCAGGAGCTGAGCATACTTTACAACTGGCGGATGCCAGGCATGTTATACAGCCGGCACCTGCCTCTAACTGTAGCATCTGAAGCTAGCTCTGCTTGCTCCTGTTAAATCATTTAGGTGCTTCTGTCAATCTCTAACAGCAGCATTTATAAGGTTGCAATCAATGTCTGTTTGGGTGCCCATCGCCCCCCATCCCCTTGCACTGTGATCACGAGGTGCAGATTATAATAGCAGCCAGAAGCATACTGAAGGTCCTTTTAGCACCATCTTTGTACTTCTAGGTAGACCAGCCTGTAGCTGGGCTTCTTAAGAGATCGTTAAAGGGAACCTGTCATGTCCTGTCTACTATGTAAACTGCCCCCATTGCATTGTTAGTGATGCAATGTGCAGCACTAACACGCTTTTTTCATTAAAATTGGTGCTGAAACAATGAGTATAAAGCATTTTATAAACTTATATCATACCTGCTTGTTTAATCATAGGGGTGTGATCCTCAGATTCAGTCAGGGATGGCGCCCCCCACACATTAGCATTCTGCTCCTGGCTCACGCTTTGTATGGGGGGCTTGCGCAGTATGATATGGCCAGTCAGCAAAGCTTGCAGCGAGGGGAGCTGCGCATGCGCTGTGATGAGCCGCTCCCCGCACGTGCGCAGTGAGGCTGTGTAGTTCCCAGCTTCAATGCGCATGCGCCGTGGCTCCCCGCGCATGTGCAGTGAAGCTGTGTTGAGGGCACAGCTTTACTGACTGTGCGCACTCGCGGTGAGCCGCACATAACAGTTCATGCGCGGCTTCCCTCGCTGCAAGCTTTGCTGACTGGCCATGTCATACTGCGCTAGCCCCCCATGCAAAGCGTGAGCCAGGAGCAGAATGCTAATGTGTGGGGGGGCTCCAGCCCTGACTGAATCTGAGGATCACACCCCTATGACTAAACAAGCAGGTATGATATAAGTTTATAAAATGCTTTGTACTCATGGTTTCAGCACCGATTTTAATGAAAAAAGCGTGTTAGTGCTGCACATTGCATCACTAACAATGCAATGGGGGCAGTGTACATAGTAGACAGGACATGACAGATTCCCTTTAACTTCCCTATATATTGCAATACTTTAGTGTTATGATATGTAGTACAAGTGATTATAGATTCAAGTCCTCTATGGGAGCTAAAAAAAAAGTAGAAAAACAATGTTAGAATTTTACCCAATTTGGAGGGGGTTTTTTTCCCTCATTTTTCAGTACATTACATGGCTAAGTGAATGGTGTAATTCAAAACTACATCTCCTCCTGACGAAACAAATCCTCGTATTGGTGTTGACAGTAAAAGAAAAACATTATGGCTGTTGGAAAGAGGGAAGGAAAAAAAGCACAAAAAAACATAATTTGCCACATCTGGAATGGAATGAAGGGAATCTATAACCTGGTATCAATCACATATGGAGTTACATTTTTTCTGTTTTTAATCTCACACTAGGCATCGCTGGATGCATTGCATGACAGAGGAACCTCCATCAACTCATCCACCTACCGTTCAGAAATATGCCTGGGAGAATCACCAATTCAATCTGAGTGCCACTCCAGGACAGTATGTACCATATTCTACCACTCGCAAGAAGATCGAGGAATGGGTTCCTCCTGCGCCGTCCAAGAATTAACAATGCATTGTGACATACAGTATTTAATAAAAAATCACTTTCAACATTGAAGTAATTCTTTTCAGTTATGAGAATGTGTGTTTGTATCAGATGGTCTACATAATACCTCAATATCTTGCCTTCTAATTAGATTGGACTGTTACATTATCAATGCTTAATTTTGACGTAAACAGCAAGATCACATAGAACTAATAACAAAATAACTGCACTTTCACACCTTTCCTAGGCATGTTGCATGTTTGACATCCTGATCAGTGATTGTTCGGGTGCTGAGACCACCACCAATCACAAAAACAGTTGGCGGAAGCACTCAGACAAGCACTGCTGTCCTCGGAGACTGAAATCAAGTCCTAGACTTCGTTGAGCCCATCTTTAGTTTAGGGGGAGTGCAGCATTCGACTGAGAGCTTCAGTCCCTTTGTTTTATACATTTTGTATTGGAGGTGACTTGGTTTTCTGAAATAGAGGGAAAACACTTTTTTTTGCTTTGATTTAGCTCTATAAAACTGTAGCAAATACTGTTGCCTGGCCACATTGCGGCCTCAATTAGTTACCTCTACCTTACATAATTGCTTTAATGCAGATACATTAGTAATTTATGACCACGCTATAGGTGTCAGAAAACTGACCACTTACAAATGATGTAGGGCCAAGTAAAATGCTGCATGAAACTAATGCACAAAAACATTCATTATACTCATTCAAAAAGGCAATGCTGAATATTATAGGATTTTTTGGTTTTTGTTAACACATGCCCTTTACAGCCAATTTTCGTTTTTGCTCTTTTATCTTTTCCCCTTTCAAGAGCCATAACTTTATTTTTCTGTCGACATAGCCTTACGATGGCTTATTTGCAGGCTCAGTTGTAGTTGTTAAAGGACACCATTCGTTTTATCTTAGCATTTTTCAGTACATTCAAAGTATGGTGAAGTTGGGGTAAAAAAAATGCAATTCCACCATGGTATTTTGGGTTCTGTTTTTACGGCGTACATTCTGGGTAACAGTTACTCTGAATCATGATTCTCCAGGTCAGCACGATTACAGCGATTCCAAACTTATGTTTTGGGGGTTTTTTTGTGTTTTTTTTTTTTTTTTTTTTTTTCCCATTTACGTGGAGAGGAAAAAATCAGAAATTTGGAAAAAGGGTATTAAAGAGGGAGCCCCATTCCTCTTTTAAATATCAAGATGTTGCAATTGCTATATACATCTAGGGGATTAAACTTCCCAATAAATACTAACATCAATCGTGACGGATGCAGCAGGGTGTGGGCTATAATATACGACTGACAACTACTACATTTTTGCCTCTTGGGGGAGCTATACATTAAGTCATTGGTTCCGTAAATGGGAGGCGATGAGGAATAAGGTCTCTAATGACAGCTGCAAATGGTGCATCTGTGATTAAGGGGTTAAATAAATGATAGTGCAAGTACAATACATTCCATAATATACTACATAGAATCATAGAATGGTAGAGTTGGAGGTGACCTCCTGGGTCATCTGGTCCAACCCCCTGCTCAAAGCAGGATTCACTAAATCATCTCAGACAGATGTCTGTCCAGCCTCTGTTTGAAGACGTCCATTGAAGGGGAACTCACCACCTCTCGTGGCAGCCTGTTCCACTCATTGATCACCCTAACTGTCAAAAAGTTTTTTCTAATATCTAATGTGTCTCCTCCCATTCAGTTTCATCCCATTGCTTCTAGTCTTTCCTTGTGCAAATGAGAATAAAGATGATCCTTCTACAATGTGACAGCCCTTGAGATATTTGTAGACCGCTATTAAGTCTCCTCTGTCTTCTTTTTTGCAAGCTAAACATTCCCAAATCATGTAACCGTTCCTCATAGGACATGGTTTGCAGACCGGTCACCATTCTGGTCGCTCTTCTCTGAACTTGCTCGAGTTTGTCGATGTCTTTTTTAAAATGTGGTGCCCAAAACTGGACGCAGTATTCCAAATGAGGTCTGACTAAAGAGGAGTAAAGTCCGATAATGACTTCACGTGATCTAGACTGTATGCTTCTGTTAATACATCCCAGAATTGTATTTGCCTTTTTTGCTGCTGCATCACACTGTTGACTCATGTTCAGTCTATGATCTGTTAGTATACCTAAGTCTTTTTCACATGTACTGTTGCTTAGCTCTATTCCTCCCATTTTGTATATGCTTTTTTCATTTTTATTGCCCAGATGTAGTACTTTGCAATTTTCCCTGTTAAAAACCATTCTGTTAGTTGCTGCCCACTGCTCCAGTTTATTTCGGTCTTTTTGAATCCTCTCTCTCTCTTCTCTAGTGTTAGCTATCCCTCCTTGCTTTGTGTCATCAGCAAATTTAATCAGTTTACCCTCAATTCCTTCATCTAAATCATTGATAAAGATGTTGAACAATACATGTCCCAGGACAGAGCCCTGTGGTACCCCACTTGAGACATTCATCCAACTGGATGTGAAGCCATTTACGACCACTCTTTGAGTCCGATCACTAAGCCAGTTATGAATCCACCTAACAGTTGCCTTGTCTTGTCCATTCCATACTTGGTAATTTTTTCAATAAGGATGGTGTGAGATACTTTGTCAAATGCTTTGCTGAAGTCAAGATATACTATATCTACAGCATTTCTCTGATCCACCCAGTCAGTGATTCTGTCATAGAAGGAAATTAAGTTAGTCTGACATGACTTGTTAGTTACAAACCCATGCTGACTCTGGTTAATCACTTCATTCTTATCCAGGTACTTACATACATGTTGTTTAATAATTTGTTCAGAAGTCAGACTCACCGGCCTATAGTTCCCTGGGTCCACCTTCTTCCCCTTTTTGAAGATAGGAACAACATTTGCTCTTCTCCAGTCTTCTGGGACTTCTCCTGTTCTCCAAGAATTTTCAAAGATTATGGAGAGTGGTTCTAAAATTTCTTCTACAATCTCCTTCAGTACTTTGGGGTGTAATTCATCTGGACATGGAGACTTGAACTCATTTATGTTAGCTAAATATTCCTTCACAATCTCTCTGTTTACAGATAACTTGGATTCTTCTATTCCTTTTAATAGGACAGTGAAAATCAGTTGATGTTACATTTTCTTTCTGAGAGAAAACAGATTCAAAATAGGAATTCAAAAGTTCGGCCTTCTCAACATCCTTTCTTACCATTTCACCATTTTCATCCTGTAAATATCCTATAGCATCTTTGACTTTTCTTTTACTTTTGACATACCCCAAAAATCCTTTTTTATTGCTTTTGACATCTCTTGCAAGCCTTAATTAATTGTCAGCTTTAGCTAACCTGATACGTGTCCTTCAGGGTCTGCAGACTGTATTATAATCTTCTTTAGATATGCCTCCCTCTTTCCATTTGATAAACATTTCTTTCTTTTTAGCATGTGTTTAAGTTCTGTGTTCATCCATCCTGGTTTCCTTAAATGCTTCCCATTCTTCCTACTTTTCGGGATTGTTAACGATTGTGCTTTGAGAATCTCATTTTTAAAAATTTCCCATCCTTCCTGGACATTTTTGTCCTTAAGGACATCTAGCCATTGGATCCCTCCTATTTTCTTTCTGAGTCACTTAAAATCTGCCTTTCTGAAATCTAACCTTGAAGTTTGAGTCTTCACATGTCTTCCTCCTCTAGTTATCCAAAGTTCTATAATAGCATGATCGCTGCCTCCTAGGGTCCCAGCCACTTTTACCTCCTCAACCATTTCCTCCCTGTTTATAAGGATTAGATCCAAAGTAGCAGATCCCCTTGTTTTCTCCCCTACCTTTTGGAAGATAAAGTTGTCAGCAAGAGACGATAAGAATTTGCTTGACCTGTTAGCTTTACTTGAGAGAGATTCCCAACAAATGTCTGGATAGTTGAAAACTCCCATGACCACCACGTCATATTTTTTGGAGAACTTGGTCATTTGATACATAAAGAGTTCATCCATATCTTCAGTTTGCCCAGGTGGCCTGTAGTAAATGCCTACAATGGTGTCCTTTCCGTTGTTCTCTCCTTGTATTCTTACCCAAACAGTTTCCCCAGAACTCCCAGTCTCTGAAGCTTCAATCTCTGTGTAGATATACGCTTTTCTAACATACAAAGTGACACCTTGTTTATCAAGTCTGTTTCTTGCAAATAAGTTGTATCCTTTTAGCCTTTTATTCCAATCATGTGTATCGTCCCACCAAGTTTCAGTGATTCCAATGACATCATATTCCTTTTCCTGCGTTAGTAGTTCCAATTCTCCTTGTTTGTTGCCCATGCTCTGTGCATTTGTATAAAAACATTTTACTTTGTGATTGGTTTCTCTTCCTCGCATATTTTTATTACTTAGATTTTTTTGTCTTTGTTCTTTCTTTCCACTTCCAGTAGCAGAGATCTCAATAGTATTTGTCAGCTGTATGTCTTTTTCTGGCCTTTTGCTTCCCTTCCCACATTGTTCTAGTTTAAAGCTCTCCTGATGAGTGTAGCAAGGCCACTTCCAAATACACGTTTTCCAGTCTTCATAAGGTGCACCCCATCTCTAGCAAGTAGTCCATCATATAAGTAATTCATTCTGTGATCCAGAAATCAAAATCCTTGTTGACGGCACCATCGACGTAGCCAGTTGTTCTCCTGTAGAATCTTATTCCACCTCATTGTTCCATGGCCATCCACTGGGAGGATGGATGAGAAGACCACCTGCGCTCCCAATTCTTTCACTTTCTTGCCTAAGTCTTCAAAGTCACTGCAGATGGTTTCCAGGTCCTTTCTTGCGGTGTTATTTGTCCCCACATGTATTAGCAGGAATGGGTAGTGATCTGTATGTCTGAAGAGTCTTGATATCCTGTCAGACACATCTTTAATTTTTGCTCCTGGAAGACGGCACATTTCTCTTGAGGTTATGTCTGGTCTGCAGATAGCGGCATCTGTTCCTCTCACCAGGGAATCCCCCATGACCACCACTCTCCGTTTTTTCTTCACAACATTTTTCTTTCTCCATCCAGGAGGATTCTGAGGGCTTACAAGGTTATTCATTGTGGGCAAAGTCTTATCTTGCTGTATTTCTTCATGGTTCTCCTGCGTGACAGCCTGGTACTGGTTCCTGAGCAGTATGGGTGCTGACTGCCTCTCGATCCTCCTGCTTCTCTGGGTCACATGCTTCCATTCCTCTGTTTTGTCAGGTGCAGTTCGAATTTCTTCTCTTCTTCTCTTTTTGTATCAAGTTATCAAAATATCTTATAAAATTATCGCCTCTAACCTGCATAAAAGTAACTTGAAAAGAATACAGTAAAGTGTGCAGACTTGTTAATGGCAATGAAATATAGCTGGTAATCTCAGATTTAACAATTCTATGTAAGTAATATTACTACATAGAGGCAGCATGTATCCATACACACACACACTATGACTGATCACACTTGGTGGCTGCAACATTAAATAAATGCAGCCTATGGACTAAAGTTTTGTGACACAACTAGGGCTACAAAACGTGATGCTGAAATCACCATGACATATTGCAACATTGGATGTAATGATTTGCTATGGTTTCACATTGCGGCCTGTAACATACTGCCTTACAGAGTTGCAAATATTCCCAAATGTGTTGTATTTTTTTGCCATTGGTCACAATTTGCACATGACACAACCATGGACTTCAGTGCTAGACACACGCAATGTCTGCAACTTAACTTGTTTACAGCAAAATCATAGTTTTAATGTAGTTGCACAACAGCAAGTCACCGACAAACTACACCAATGTTTTCGGTTACATGACTTGTCAGAGCCTTATCCTTAATCGGTTGAATTCAGAGTGTTCATTCAGCCCCTTGGATGCAAGTGTAGAACATCCAGTCCTAAGCCATGTTGTTTGGTTTTATAAACATTTGTGAAAGATAAACTTGTTCTGAAGAACTCACTGAATTCAAGCTTTGTACTGTAGTATGTCACCATTTAAACCAGTCAGTTTGTGGAATATTTGGAAATGAAGAAATTTGACTCAACTGTCGCATTATAGAAAACTGGAAGCGTTTAGAAACCACCAAGTAAAGTTACACCTATTGCATAAACGCTCTGCTCACTCAATAACTGCAGAATTCAAAACCTCCATCATTAACAGCATTACAAAACTGTGGAGGGAGCTTTATGGTTTGGGTTTCCATGGCAGAGCAAATGCATGTAAGCATTATATCATCAAGCACAAAGCCAATCGTAGGGTGGAGTGGTATAAAGCACACTGTCATTGGACTCTGGAGCAGTAGAAGCATTCTGTAGAGTGACAAATCGCGCGTCCCTGGTAGTTTCATCGACAAATCTGGATTTGGTGGAAACCAAGAAAACGTTAACTGTCTGACCACATTGCGCCAACTGTAAAGTTTACTAGAGCAGGGACGTGGTTATTAAGGGCGCAGATCAGGTCGGCAACATTGTTATTTGGCCTATCCATAAGTATGAGCGGGAGGCATTCCGCCAATTGAGGGACCCCAATACTTATGTTAGATTGCCCTCGTGCCCCTTGACCCACTTTTCTGCCAGGCTGCAGGATATCCTGACCCAGGCTCTTGAGTGTGCAATAATTTCTAAAAAGGTTTATGAGAGTCCGACGGTGGCCTTCCCCAGGACCCCCACCTTTTATCTCCTACCCAAAATCCACAAAGATCCCGTCGACCCTCCTGGGCGCCCAATTGTGTCTGGCATTGGGGGACTATGTGAACCCATATGTAGATTTATTGATCATTATTTAAAACCTTTAGTGACCAATTTACCATCATACATCAAAGACACAACGGACGTCCTCACTAGAGATGAGCGTTGTTCTACTCGAACTGTTCGCCAATCTCAAATTCGAGCTGTTTTGGGCGGTGTTCGAGCCGTTCGGCGAACACGAACAATTTGAGAAAAATTCGGCTGTTTGAGGTTATGTTCGATAACTGTTCGTGCACCAAAATCATAACTGGATTTTTTCTCAGTAATGATGAAAATTAATGTTAATACGCAGTTTGAGTGTACAGCGGGGTGGGGGGAGGGGCAGGGGATGGATCTCTGCAGGAACAATGAAGATCTCCATTTTTTTTTCTCTTTCCCGCATTTGCAGTGGGGAGGTGCAATCTGTCAGCCTATCAGCAGCGCACACACGGAGCGAAGTGCTTTTTTTCACACAAGCAAGGGCATGTGTCATTGGCAGTGTATGTCACATGTCCTTGCCCTATAAGACCAAGCCATTTTCCCCGTCGCCACCATTTTCTCACTGCTGCAGCTGCGTGTTAGACGGCACCGCTGTTGCTGTGTGCGCTATACCTTGTTAATTTCAAGCCAATTTTCGCACAAATATACAGATAGCTTGGGAGTAGGGAATAGTTGTGATTGCAGTCCTTTTAAGGACTAGGTTACAGCATTTCCTACGACTTTTATCAGGGAGGTCTGTGCTCTTAAATAGATAGGTTGTGGGAGTAAAGACTAATTGTAATTGGAGTCCTTTTCAGGTCTAGGTTACATGAGTTCCTATCAGTTTTTGCCAGGCAGGTCTGTGCCAGTGCTGTGCAAGTTTTTTTCACAGCATTTGGCTGAATCTAGCAAAGCTAATCCTTTTTGGCCTATTGCAGAGTGTGTTAGTCAGTGGAGTAGCCTATCTGTGTTGCAAGATATAACACCTGTGTATAGAATACCAATTTTTTTACTGCACCTAGTGAAGTAAAATCTTTTGGGCATAGCATCATTCTATTAGTCCATCTATACTGACCTCCATCAGGTTGCAAACTGAATATAATTTTTTTCTGCATCTAGCTCTGAAAAAATATTTGGGCTTCTAGCAGTGTGTGGGACTTGGTCTATTAGTCCATCTATACTGACCTCCATCAGGTTGCAAATTAAAAATAATTTTTTTCTTCATTTAGCTCTGAAAAAATATTTGGGCTTCTAGCAGTGTGTGGGACTTGTTCTATTAGTCCTTCTATACTGACCTCCAGCAGGTTGCAAATTGAATATAATTTTTTTCTGCATCTAGCTCTGAAAAAATAGTTGGGCTTCTAGCGGTGTGTGGGACTTGGTCTATTAGTCCATCTATACTGACCTCCATCAGGTTGCAAATTAAAAATAATTTTTTTCTGCATCTAGCTCTGAAAAAATATTTGGGCTTCTAGCAGTGTGTGGGACTTGGTCTATTAGTCCATCTATACTGACCTCCATCAGGTTGCAAATTAAAAATAATTTTTTTCTGCATCTAGCTCTGAAAAAATATTTGGGCTTCTAGCAGTGTGTGGGACTTGGTCTATTAGTCCATCTATACTGACCTCCATCAGGTTGCAAATTAAAAATAATTTTTTTCTGCATCTAGCTCTGAAAAAATATTTGGGCTTCTAGCAGTGTGTGGGACTTGGTCTATTAGTCCATCTATACTGACCTCCATCAGGTTGCAAATTAAAAATAATTTTTTTCTTCATTTAGCTCTGAAAAAATATTTGGGTTTCTAGCAGTGTGTGGGACTTGTTCTATTAGTCCTTCTATACTGACCTCCAGCAGGTTGCAAATTGAATATAATTTTTTTCTGCATCTAGCTCTGAAAAAATAGTTGGGCTTCTAGCGGTGTGTGGGACTTGGTCTATTAGTCCATCTATACTGACCTCCATCAGGTTGCAAATTAAAAATAATTTTTTTCTGCATCTAGCTCTGAAAAAATATTTGGGCTTCTAGCAGTGTGTGGGACTTGGTCTATTAGTCCATCTATACTGACCTCCATCAGGTTGCAAATTAAAAATAATTTTTTTCTGCATCTAGCTCTGAAAAAATATTTGGGCTTCTAGCGGTGTGTGGGACTTGGTCTATTAGTCCATCTATACTGACCTCCATCAGGTTGCAAATTAAAAATAATTTTTTTCTGCATCTAGCTCTGAAAAAATATTTGGGCTTCTAGCAGTGTGTGGGACTTGGTCTATTAGTCCATCTATACTGACCTCCATCAGGTTGCAAATTAAAAATATTTTTTTTCTGCATCTAGCTCTGAAAAAATATTTGGGCTTCTAGCGGTGTGTGGGACTTGGTCTATTAGTCCATCTATACTGACCTCCATCAGGTTGCAAATTAAAAATAATTTTTTTCTGCATCTAGCTCTGAAAAAATATTTGGGCTTCTAGCGGTGTGTGGGACTTGGTCTATTAGTCCATCTATACTGACCTCCATCAGGTTGCAAATTAAAAATAATTTTTTTCTGCATCTAGCTCTGAAAAAATATTTGGGCTTCTAGCAGTGTGTGGGACTTGTTCTATTAGTCCTTCTATACTGACCTCCAGCAGGTTGCAAATTAAAAATAATTTTTATCTGCATCTACAGTACCTCTGAAAAAATATTTGGGCTTCTAGCTGTGTGTGGGACTATTTGTATTAGTCCATCTATACTGACCTCCATCAGGTTGCAAACTGAATATATTTTTTTCTGCATCTACCTCTGAAAAAATATTTGGCCTTCTAGTAGTGTGTCGGACTTTCTCTATTAGTCCATCTATACTGACCTCCATCAGGTTGCAAATTGAAACTAATTTTTATCTGCATCTACAGTACCTCTGAAAAAATATTTGGGCTTCTAGCTGTGTGTGGGACTATTTGTATTAGTCCATCTATACTGACCTCCATCAGGTTGCAAATTCAAAATAATTTTTTTCTGCATCTAACCCAGCCAATAGTTTTGGCCTAATACCACAGTTTGGCCACTCAGCTCTGCTCGGTTACCATCCATTGTTTTTTTGTGCAAACAACTCCAGAGTTGTGAATTAGTTAACCACCAAAATGAGTGGAAAAAGGCCTGCTGCTGGTGGAAAGGGGAATAGGCGTGTTGGGAAGGGGAAAAAAGGTTGTGTCCGTGGGGTAGGTGTTAAAGCAACAGTAACATCTGCAGAAGAAAGACCATCTTCCAGCCAAACTAAAATGTCTACTTCTTTTAGCGGACAATGTGATAAGATCCCTTTCTTACGGCCACGCCAATCGCTACAAATTCCAGATGAGGCACAAAAACAGCAGGTGCTTCAACGGATATCAAGTGCTCCTTTAAGTGGGCTCTCCTCCACATCAACTTCAACATCACAAATACTCCAGTCCTCAAAGGTGTCACCCAAATCGCACTTGCTTCCTCACAGCTCCCAAATCTCCAGCTGCCCGTCTGAGTATGAGGTAGAACAGATGGTTGAGTCTGCAGAGCTGTTTACTCATACTATAGCCTGGGAATCAGAGGTCGACTCCAGTGCTTCTGTGAATCCAGACGAGGAAATGATCTGCACTGATGCCCAGAATCTTTATGAGTCGGATCCAGGACCAGACGCAGAAGGTTCTGACCATAATGTAGACCCTCATTCCCAAACTGTAACTCCTGTTGGTGGAGACAATGAGGAAGACGATGATAAGACTCAAATACCTGATTGGAGCGACAACTTTAGTTTTTTGTCAGGGCAGGAACAGGTTGGCTCTGAGGACGACGGGTGTGATAACGCACAGGGTGATGATGATGAGGTCGGAGATCCCACTTACTGTCAACCCACAGTCAGCCAAGAGATGAGGTCAGCAGAGGAGGTGGAGGAAGATGCTAGTGACGACGAGGTCAGGTTGCGCCTTCCTGGACAGAGACGTAGTACTGGAAGCATGTCAACAACTGCATCCTCAAACACAACTCTGCCTCTCACCACAAGTCGTGGTGGCTCTTCAGGTCGCATGGGTGCTAAGCCTTGCATAGCCTGGGCATTTTTTCAGATCGATAAAGATGACCCAACTCGTGTTATCTGTAACATTTGTCAGCAAAAGCTAAGTAGAGGCCAAAAAATACATAATTTGAGTACTTCATGCATGAACCGGCACATGGACATGAAGCATAAGTTGCAGTGGGAAGCTCAGTGTGCTACAATGTGGCCTAGCCGGCCGGGCCAATCACCGTCTGCCATATCTTGTGCATCCGCGGCCTCTTCATCCTCTGTGACTGGGGGGACAGCAGTCACACCTGTTTTGGGGCGCAGACCTGCCACCTCTTTACCCGCAACAGCCAGCGTGATTGGCAGGTCATCATTTTCTTTGGAGGTGGTAACACCAGCTGGTGTTGAGCGCTGTCCGACATCGATAGCACCACCTTTGGATCAAGGCAACCTAACATGTCCGCCTGCATCTTCCTCACAGACCGGCAGTTTGCCGGGGACACCCTTATCAACCCCGTCTAAGCACAATAGCCAGCCCTCGGTCCCTCAGATGTGGACAAGTAAAAGACCATTTCCTCCTAGCCATGAGAAAGTTAAGAGGTTGAATTTCACCATCTGCAAGCTCTTGGCTACAGAAATGCTGCCTTTCCGCCTGGTGGACACAGAGGATTTTCGAGACCTTATGTCCGTCGCAGTGCCCCAGTACCAGATGCCCAGTCGGCACTACTTCTCAAAGAAAGGTGTGCCTGCGCTCCACCAGCATGTCGCACACAACATCACCGCTTCTTTGAGAAACTCTGTGTGTGACAGGGTGCATTTCACCACAGACACTTGGACGAGTAGGCATGGACAGGGGCGTTACATGTCGCTGACTGGGCACTGGGTAACTATGGTGACAGCAGGACAAGGGGCTGCTGTCCAAGTCTTGCCGTCCCCACGAGTTGTGCGTCAATCCTCTTTATGTCAAAGTTCCTCCACTGCTTCTGCCTCCTCAACCTCCTCTCGGTCTTCCACCTGCACCCAAAGCCTGTCTGGTCATGCCACAAGCTTTCTAACTGCGCAGAAGGGATCCTGCACACCGCCTTACTATGCTGGCAGTAGGGCTCAACGTCATCAGGCGGTTTTTACATTGAAATGTCTGGGAAATGTGAGTCACACAGCTGAGGAGTTGTGGTCAGCTCTGGAGAACCAATTTCATGAATGGTTGTCTCCACTGGACCTGAAACCAGGGAAGGCCGTGTGCGACAATGCTGCAAACCTGGGTGCGGCCCTTCGCCGGGGGAAATGTCACACACGTGCCTTGTATGGCTCACGTGTTGAACCTGGTTGTCCAGCAATTTTTAGCCCACTATCCCAGACTAGATGGCCTTCTGCAGAGGGCACGGTCGCTGTGTGCTCACTTCCGCCGTTCGCATCCCGCAGCTCAGCGACTTACATCTCTACAGAAGTCGTTGGGCCTGCCACTTCACCGGCTAAAATGCGATGTGCCTACCCGGTGGAATTCAACTCTGCACATGTTGCAGCGACTGTGGCAGCACCGACAAGCCCTGGTGCAATACGTTCTGACGTATAGCCTGGGCCAACGAGATTCAGAGGTGGGGCAAATCACGCTGGAGGAGTGGTCTCAGATCAGGGACCTATGCACCCTTCTGCACAGTTTTGAAATGGCGACGAAGATGTTTAGTGCTGACGATGCCATTATCAGCATGACTATTCCGGTGATTTACATGCTGGAGCACATGTTAAACAGAATTCGGAGTCAGGTGGTGGCACAAGAGGAGGTGGAGGAAGTAGAGGAGGAGGAGTTGTATGCGGAAGGGCTAACATCTGCAAGGTCCAGACGGTCGGCAGCACCAAGGCGGCAGGCATGTGAGGGTGGGGGAGATGGTTTTACCAGGGCGCATGGTAGCAGCCAAACTAGTGAGGAAGGTGCAGGAGCCCAGGAAGAAGTGGAGGACGAACTGATGGAAGACTCATCAGATGAGGGAGACCTTGATCACATTTCTGTTGTGCGAGGTTGGGGGGAGAGGACAGAGGAAGGAAGCATGATTGTTACCTCGCCACCAACACAACAGGGACTTGGTGCTCCTGGATGCGCAACACACATGAGTGCCTTCTTGCTGCACTACCTGCAACATGACCCTCGAATTGTGAGAATTAGAAATAATCCTGACTACTGGGTTGCCACACTGTTAGATCCCCGGTACAAAAGTAAATTTGCAGAAATTATTCCTGCCATAGAAAGGGATGCACGCATGCAGGAGTATCAGCAGAATCTTACATGTGCTTTTCCACAAAATACCAGTGGTGCACGTAGTGAATCTCACAGTTCCAACTTGCCAACCGTGGGACCGTCAAGTGTTCAGCACTCAAACCGTAACAGAACCACAGTATCTGCTGGTAACATCAATTTTGCGGAATCATTTCACCACTTTTTTAGCCCATCCTTTACAAGGCCACAGGAGACAAGAAGTCTGACACATAGTCAACGCCTAGAGACGATGGTACAGGAGTATCTCCAAGTAAACATTGAAGCCACGACTGTGTCACTGGACCCTTGCTCTTTTTGGGCTTCCAATCTGGATAAATGGCCGGAGCTAGCCACTTACGCCTTGGAGATCTTGTCATGCCCCGCAGCCAGCGTTCTGTCTGAACGTGTGTTCAGCGCTGCTGGTGGTGTGCTGACAGATAAGCGCACGCGGCTCTCCACTGATAATGTAGACAGACTCACGTTCATAAAGATGAACAAATCATGGATCTGAAACGACTTTTCTACCCCTGTGTCATCCTGGGGAGAGTAAAAGCTTGATGATTGGTTAAAATCACCCTACCAACCGTTTTAAGCTTTCAAATTACTAATCATGTTTATCTGTATCTTGACTGGAAAATAATTTGGGCTTTGTAGCAGTGTGCAGCACTGATCCTATTAGGCCATCTATACTAAGCTCCACCAGATTTAAAATTTAAAATAATTTTTAGCTGCATCTAGCCCGGAAAATAATTTTGGGGCTCCGAGATGCGCAAGACACATAAGTGCCTTCTTGCTGCACTACCTGCAGCATGACCCTCATATTGTCAGAATTCGAAGTAATCATGACTACTGGGTTGCCACACTCTTAGATCCCCCAAACTTTTCGATCAACCTTTTCATTTTAATAAAGACCAAAAAAATGGTCATTTTTGAAATTATAAGCATTAGCAGGTTGTTAGAAACTGAAATCAAACAGTTTTCAACTCAAAACTTTATTCTAGGTGATGTTACATTTTCACATAGGACCCCTTGTTCGAAAGGAGCTTCTGAACTCTCTCGTCCATTGAATTTGTCAGGTTTTGGATGGTTTCTGCTTCAATTGTTTTGCATGAGGACAGAATACCCTCCCAGAGCTGTTGCTTAGATGTGAACTGCCTCCCGCCATCATAGACACTCCTTTTAATGATGCTCCAAAGGTTCTGAATGGGGTAGAGGTCAGGGGAGCATGGGGGTCACACCATAAGTTTGTCCCCTTTTATGCCCATATCAGCCAGAGATGCAGATGTTTTATGTGCAGCATGAGATGGTGCATTATCATGCAGAAAAATGATCTTGCTGTGAAATACACGGTTCTTCTTCTTGAACCATGGCAGGAAGTGCTGTTTGAGAAAATCCACATACATTATGGAGTTCATCTTTAGCGCCTTCAGGGATCCTAAAGGGGCCGACAATCTCTCTCCCCATGATTCCACCCCAAAACATTACTCCACCTCCTCCTTGTTGGCGCTGTAGCCGTGTTTGCGTGGGGTGTCCATCAACCAGCCATCCTCCACTCCATCCATCTGGACCATCGAGCGCTGCACGGCACTCATCCGTGAACAAAACTGTTTTGAAGTCAGTCTTCATGTAATGTTTGGCCCACTGGAGCCGTTTCTGCTTGTGTGAAGTGGATAGAGGAGGTCGACAGGATGGCGTATGCACAGCTGCAAACCTCTGAAGGACCCTGCATCTTGTTGTTCGGGGGACGTTGGAGGCACAAGCAGCTTCAAAAACTTGTCTGCTGCTATGACAAGGCTTTTTGGCCGCTGCTCTTTCAACCTGACGTAATTGCCTGTAGGAAAGAGTCCTCAATTTGCCCTTATCAGCACGCACACGTGTGTACTGTGAATCAGCTACATACTTCTTGATTGCCAAGACACTTCATCCTGATCATCGCACAATGTTGATTGTAGTCATGCCTTGACCTAAACACTCCACAATTTGTTGCTTCTCAGCAGCCGACACATCCTTTTTCTTTCCCATTTTGGCAGAAAATGTAGGCTGCTTAATAATGTGAGAGAGCCTTCTTAAGTAGTCTTGCCTTTCATTGGACACACCTGCCAAACTAATTAGCACAGGTGTCTGCAATTGCTTACAGTGATATAAAGAGCCCTGACACACATCACCATCAATGAGTTTAACTGACAAACAAACAAATTCTTCCCTTATCACTCCTAAACACTTTTTGCATAATAATTTGGAACGCAGTGTACATGTGCTTTTCCACAAAACACCAGCGGTTCACGTAGTGAATCTTACAGTTCTAACTTGCCAACCGTGGTCTGTATGGAGTTGTTCAATAAAGGGCCCAAAATTAAGATAACATAGATGGGAGAGGTCTCTATGAATAGGAATTCCTAAGTATTTGATACCCTGTGAGGGACAGGCAAAGGGAAAGTTGGACTGGATGGAATCCTATATGGATTTGGGGAGGGAGACATCGATGGTCTCAGACTTCGCTGCATTGATTTTAAAATTTGACCATGTAACAAAGTGATCTATTTCAGCCATAACAGCAGGGATGGATATATGTGATTGAGTGATATATACTAGGACATCATCAGCAAATAGAGAGCACTTGTACTCGGTGCCTCCCACCTCAATCCACCTAATATTGGGGTTATGGCGAATTGATGAGAGCAGGTGCTCCGTCACTAGGATGTATAAGAGAGGGGACAGAGAACATCCCTGCCTTGTCCCATTGGTGATTGTGAAAGGTAATGAAAATGTTCTGACGCGCCCCCTGGGCCTTGGGACACCCGGAGCCGGACCCTTTTTGGTGGATGCTGGTGGTTGTAGTCTCCGTGGCGGCAACCCGGTTCCGTGGCCCAGGGCGGTCAAACCAGTGGCGGAACTATTTATGTGGTTTTGATGTTTAAATGTCCGACTACGCCACCCGTGGATTGCGGTCAGAGTGAACCGCCGCTCCAGGGCAGACCGCTGAGGCTGGTGTTGTGGGTGCAGCAGAGCGTAGCATAACTCCCCACGGGAGGAGTATAGCCTCAGGGCAGTGTATGCGGAGGATGGGGGTGATGGTGCAGGGCAGCAGCAGTAACGACACGGAGTCAGTGATGCAGTCCAGGGCCTTTACTCACAGTTCTTATTATCCAGACCACGTCTGCAGGTAACGGCTGCCCACGTCGTACTGTGCTCACCAGGTGAGGGGCTCAGACAACTCCCAGATAACTTTGGAGCACTTCACAGGACCCCCTTTGTGTGTCCTTTGTCTGGCCTTTCTTACCAACACTTCTGTCCAGCTGCCTCGGGCCTCCTCTTGGTAAACTTGGCGCCAGTTTCCCTGACCCTATGTGGTGCCTTCCTAGCGGGTGTAGCGAGGGGCTGCGCCACATAAAATGTCAGAGCCTCCGGTTTCTAGCTGAGGGTCGTTTCCTGCCTCCACTAGTTCGGGGACCGGTCTCCCCCTTTGGCCTGACCCCTCCACGCAGGTGGATTCGGGCGTGCGGTGGCGACTCGCCCGTCCGCACCCCTGGGATCCCTTCATTCCTCGTTCCTGGAGCCTTCTCCGCTCCTCTTCCTTCCTTCTCCCTCTTCCAGGCCTGGGCCTCTGTTACTAGGCCCGCCTCCGGAGCAGAGCTCATGCAGAGCCCCTGCTCCCTGCCACTTCTGCTCAGACTTCTCTGCACTGAACTAAGATGGTGCCCACCTTTTATACTCCCTTCTCAATGCACCCAGGAACTGCTTCCTCCCTGCTCCTGCACTACAGGGTTCCCCTTCCTCAGTGTTCCCTCCCCCCACTCCAGCCAGGGACAGGGACTGTCGTGCCCATCTCAGGGGCATATTGGTCGCCCTGCCCCACGGCAATGTGGTGTAATGCATGCAGGTGTCGGGTCCTGATCCACACTCCATCCTTACCTGAGAGTGAGATATCACACCTCTGGGTGAGGTGCAATACGTCTGTAGCAACCGAGCCCTCAGGGTGCTACAGTTCCATTTATCTTCAGCCTAGGTGACGTATTGCGATACAGGGCCGTGATTTTGGCTATAAAAGGGTCCCCTAGACCCCTACCCCAAGCTTTTTAAGAGAATCATATATGGCGTGCCAGGAGACTCTATGGAATGCTTTCTCAGCATCCAACGAGAGTATCTAATTACAAATTTTTAACTGCATCTAGCCCAGGAAATACTTTGTGCCTAGTAGCAGTGTCTGCTAGTCAGCGGATTATCCCGGCTGTTAAGCAAGCTACACCACCTGTAGTTTAGACACTTAATTTTTTCAAAGGAAATGATTCGGGACCATGGGATACTTAGTGAAGAGCATCAGGAGGCACCCCAAGGCATAGGGGCTGGGACTGGCATTAGGATGCCTTGCGGTGGACAGCCGAGCTCGATCCTTATAAAAGCTTTTTAACTGCAGCAGCTTTAGTGGACGCTACTGGAGCTGGAATTACGCGGCTGCTGGCATGAGACTTGCCCTCCAATAGATCCTTGTAAATGGATTTAAAGTGTATTCATTCAAATTAGAGAGACAATTTAAATTAAAAAGCTTAGAGCTGCCTCCACCACAGGGGGGCTCGCTCGACCCATCAGCGGACAGGCACCAGTATTGGGAGAGGGGTGCTGGCCGTCAGGGTTCACCGCGGCTCTGGCACAAACCCGGCGACACGGAGGTGGCACGGGCAGGAGCGGACTGGCCGTGTCGGCTTCTCACTTTTTGGATTTTAGAAGGGCATGACATGCCTATATCTGTGTCTCCCCCTCCTTTTACTCCTCCACCTCTTTTCTTTTCGCATGACTATATGTACTTGTCACTTTTCCATGTGTTAGTTATGTCTTCTGAGCAGTTTGTCAGCTTTTGGACACCTTTGAAGGTGTTTTCTATGTGTTTCTATGTGTTTTTGTTTGCCTGCCATTGGTTTTAACGGTGTTCGAAGGTGTTCGACGAACAGTTCGACGAACAGTTCGGCGAACACACGGGTGTTCGACGAACCGAACCGAACTCGAACACTACGGGGGTGGCTCAACACTAGTCCTCACCAGGGTCGACGGTATCACGGTGGATGAGGGGACTCTCTTGGTCACTGCCGACGTTGAAAGCCTTTATACCAGCATCAACCACATTGATGGTTTGAATGCGGTGCATCTCTTTCTTGGGGCCTCCGACCTGGACAGCCCCTTGTGTGAACTCATACTTGAGCTGCTGGAATTTGCCCTGACCCATAATTTTTTTGTCTTTAAAGATCAATTTTATCTCCAGAAGCGTGGCACAGCCATGGGGGCGGCTTGTACCCCCTCCTACGCTAACCTCTTCCTAGGCCAGTGGGAAAGAGAAATTTTTGATGGGGAGACAATACCTGCCGCCCACCACGTGCTGTGCTGGCTGAGATATATTGATGACATTTTATTTTTGTGGCGGGGCTCTGCACAGCTGCTCGGAGAGTTCAATGGAATCAATACAATATCAAGTTGACCTACACATTTAACACTGCGAGGGTGGACTTCCTGGACATATCCCTGTGTGTTGATGCCCACGGGGGCTTACAGACGGATGTATTCAGAAAGCCCACCTCGGTCAACGCTTTGATTCATGCTGGATCTGCCCACAGTCCAGCCACAATTGGGACTGTCCCGGTCGGACAGTTCCTGAGGATGAGGCGCATCTGCTCTACAGAACAGGGCTTTCAACGTCCGGCACAAGACCTTAAACAGCGCTTCCTGCAACGTGGTTATAGTCGGAGCTGTATTAAGAGGGGATATGATAGAGCATGTAAGACCCCCCCGTGCCGCCCTCCTTCACCCCAAAATACAATCACTTGGGAGGGATGAAACTATACGCTTCAACTCCACCTATAACCACGAATGGGACAGCATGAGAGTTATCCTCCAAAAACATTGGGACATTCTGATGGTGGAGCCCTCCCTGAGGGGATATCTGGGGTCTTATCCATCCATGACACCAAGGAGGTGTCGCAATCTTGGTGACATATTGACCAAGAGTCACTATACAGCACCGGTAGTGCGTCCCTTTGGCTCTCTGGGCCCCATAAATGGCAATTTTAAATGTGGACACTGTGGCCTGCCCGAATATTGTACGGTGCGCCAGTTTTTGTTCAGCTGATGGCCATAAAACATTCGACATCAGACACCACATCTCCTGCGGTACGTCCAATATTATTTACTATGCCACGTGTAGCTGCCCTATGATCTATGTTGGTCTAACCACAAGGGAACTATGGGTTCACACACGTGAGCATATTCGTGACATTTCTGCAGCCGCCTCGGCAAGTGACTTAGCTCAGCTAAAGACAATACCACGTCACTTTAAAATGAAACATAATTGTAATCCCCGCTCCTTCATGGTACTTGGTATTGACGTAATACATATGGGGATACGGGGTGGCAACGCCAAAAAGTTATTGGCTCAGAAAGAGTCACAATGGATTGTACGATTGAATACTTTGACACCTTATGGCTTGAACGAGTCCCTGAGTTTCTCTTCATTTTTATAACCACAACTTCTGCATTTTCTATTCGGAGATGCACACTTTCCTTGTATATGTGTATCTTAGGGTGGTTTTTTATATTTGATTTTAGCAATTTTTAACTGTGTCTCTTTCATTTGTGTTTCTTTTCTTTTGTTATTGGTTTCAGCAGTGTATAGGTGTGGCTGTTCCCCAGAACCCAACATGATTTGGAGAACCATGGGATTACATCTACTATGGGATCTATTTCTTGATGGGAGCAGTAATGGACCAGAGCATATATCATGCTGGGATGATGTTTTTGAATGCGGCTAACCTTTATTAATTTGTAATAGTATCTGTACTGTCACTGTTCCATCCCTGTATTGCCATATTGTCACACTCTGTTCCATTTGCTCCCTGTCTCTGCCCCCCTTCTTTTGTAATATCTACATTTAGCAGCACTAGTTATCCACGTGGTGTGCACATGCGGGTGCGGGGGGGAGATCGCGTCGTGCGTTTGCCTGGCCGTCTCCATGCTTCTCTGCGCCTGCGCGGACCTTTACGGGTCCGCGCGTGCGCGGTAGCGGCTTGACGGCTGGGTCGCGCGCGGTGCACTCCTCTCACCCGCGCGCATGCGCCGTTACAGCCCTCCCTCCACGTCATGTGACTTGCGGGACACCCCCCCGGTTTAGCTGGCCACTTTCGGGTGCATGCCCCGCGTCACAGCTGCCTGCACTTTTGCGGTTGTCAGAGGACATGTATATATATATACACTTTGGGGCATCACACACCTATCACCCGCCCTTGAGAAATCGGTTTTACCGCGAAACGCGCGTCGGGCTTCCTTCTACCACCATCCTTTCTCTCCCCCCTTTCTCCACTCTGACTGTGATAGCTTCTACAGGTAATCTATTTATGATTATACATTCTGTTTTGGCACCAGGTATATGTTGGTGTGCCCCCTTGCCACATGGCAGTGTTCCCCCTTGTTATATTAATGGTACCTGTTTACCCCATATAGGTGGAATGTCTCTATTATATTTATGACTCACCATGGGCAATTGTGCAATTCTATCTATACCAAAGGGCTAAAATCGTTATCTTATTATTATATGTACCTGATTTTCCAGTATTTTTCTATCCAGTCACCTCATTCCCATTTTTGTCTGGTTAAATACTCACTCTTAATGTTTAAATAAATGCGCCTTTTTGCAAAGATACGCTGAGTTCTCCTCTGTTTTTAGAGCAGGGAAAATGCTGTGTGGTTGACTTTGTGGAGTTAGCCAATGGTCCTTAATTTCAGTGAAGGGAAATTTTACAGCTTCAGCATACCAAGACAATTGTATGTTTCCAACTTTGTAGGAATGGTTTGAAGACAGCCCCTTTTCTCCTGCATGACTATGTCCCAGTGTACAAAGCAAGTCCATAAAGGCACGATGGGAGAACTTAACTGTATCCATAAAAGAAATAAACCAACTCACCTGGACGGCTAATGGCATGTGGAAGCACGGAAACGTGTGGTCACAGGTAAAGATATCCAAAGAAAGGGTGAATTCAGCTTCTCAAATCAAAAACTTCTTAAAAAATGTAAAAACATGATAGCAAGGATATCATGGTGATCTGCAAGCTACGCATTTCAAACACTGTTTCTGTAGCTTTGAAAAAGGACACAACAGTGTGTGAAATGCATAGCGTGGTTCCTGAGTCCTGACATTTGATCACTGTGATAGATTCTAACCCCACATAGTTATGAAGCACAACAGCACTGTCCTGTGAGGCTGTGCCTCTCTCTTCTCCCCTTGTAATTGTTCTGGGAAAGAAGAAAGATAAAACTTCATCCAAAGTGCTGTCCTGTCAGTGAAGAAAAAAAATCTAATTTCTTTATCAATTCCAATAAATTCTTCCCCAACCTGCTAATCATCCACCTTCCTCCTCGTGTCATCCCCCTAGTCAGATTATTATTTTTTTTATCTGATAATTTTTATTTCTGTCATTTTATTCCACTAGGGTTAGGGTTTTTTCAAAAGTTACAAAAAAATATTTTAAAAAATACTAGTATTAGATTAGATTTAGGTTTTTTTAGTTAGGCAGGCATCAGATAAAATAATAGCTTGGCGCAATGTTTACCGTGGAGCTAGCGTACACCCTGCTTTGTTCCGGCAGTTACGGTATTGATACAGAATCTGCTTCTGAAGCATAACAGTTTTCAGCCAGTGATGACTCCTCTTCCTCCATGGGATCCCACACTGCGGTATTCTGACAATTCCTTTTCCCCACAAATTCTCCCTTTTTTAGCATAAAAGTTGATATAACTAATTTTACCCACTTTGACTTTTTCCAAATTTTTATTACCCCAGATGTCTTACAATGAATTGCCCACCAAACAAGTTTATATGCCCTACAATACAGTGAAGAAAATAATTATTTGATTCCTTGCTGTTTTTGTAAGTATGCCCACTGATAAAGACATGAACAGTCTATAATTTTAAGGATAGGTTAATTTTAACATTGAGAGATAGAATATCCCAAAAAAATCAAGATAATCACATTGTATAAATTAGAGAAATAAATAAAGTGAGAAATAAATATTTGATCCCCTACAAACCATTATGAGTTCTGGCTCCTACAGACCAGTTAGACGCTCCTAATCAACTCGTTACCGGCATTAAAGACAGATGTCTTACATAGTCACCTGTATAAAAGACTCCTGTCCACAGACTCAATCAGTCAGACTCTAACCTCTACAACATGGGCAAGACCAAAGAGCTTTCTCAGGGACAAGATCATAGACCTGCACAAAGCTGGAATGGGCTACAAAACCATAAGTAAGACGCTGGGTGAGAAGGAGACAACTGTTGGTGTAATAGTAAGAAAATGGAAGAAATAGAAAATGACTGTCAGTCGACATCGATCTGGGACACCATCTCACCTCGTGGGGTATCCTTGATCTTGAGGAAGGTGAGAGATCAGCCTAAAACTACACGGGGGAAACTTGTTAATGATCTGAAGGCAGCTGGGACCACAGTCACCAAGAAAACCATTGGTAACACATTACGCCTTAAAGATTTAAAATCCTGCAGTACCTGCAAGGTCCCCCTGCTCAAGAAGGCACATGTGCAGGCCCGTCTGAAGTTTTCCAATGAACACCTGGATGATTCTGTGAGTTATTGTGAGAAGGTGCTGTGGTCAGATGAGACAAAAATTGAGCTCTTTGGCATTAACTCAACTTGCTGTGTTTGGAGGAAGAGAAATGCTGCCTGGAACACCGTCCCCACTGTCAAGCATGGAGGTGGGAACATTATGTTTTGGGAGTGTTTCTCTACTAAGGGCACAGGACTACTTCTCATCAATGGGAGAATGGATGGAGCCATGTACCGTAAAATCCTGAGTGACAACCTCCATCCTTCCGCCAGGACATTAAAAATGGGTCGTGGCTGGGTCTTCCAGCAAGACAATGACCAAAATCATACAGCCAAGACAACAAAGGAGTGGCTCAAAAAGAAGCATAGTAAGGTCATGAAGTGGCCTAGCCAGTCTCCAGACCTTAATCACATAGAAAACTAATGAAAGGAGTTGAAGCTCCGAGTTGCCAAGAGACGGCCTCAAAATCTTAATGAATTACAGATGATCTGCAAAGGGGAGTGGAGCAAAATTCCTCCTGACATGTGCGCAAACCTCATCATCAACTACATAAAACGTCTGACTGCTGTGCTTGCCAACAAGGGTTTTGCCACCATATATTAAGTGTTGTTTGCCAGAGGGATCAAATACTTATTTCTCACCGCAAAATGCAAATAAATGTATCTAATTTATGCAATGTGATTTTTTTGATTCTTTTTGGATATTCTATCTCTCAATGTTAAAATTAACCTACCTATAGACTGTTCATGTCTTTGTCAGTGGGCAAATTTACAAAAACAGCACGGGATCAAATGTTTATTTCCTTCACTGTACCTTTGCCAGAAACCCACTGCCTTTCATTCTCGTTCATGGATCCCCACAAATGTCCCTGAAATAAAAAAAATGTAGGTAGTACCTTGAACATGGGTTTAGTAAAAAAAAAAAAAACACATTTCACTCCTACTGGGCAACAGAATCTGTCCACAGTACCCCTGTATTTGCAGCTGTCATGTCCCGAGCCCATTATGAAGTCCTAATAAAATTCTTTCAGTTTAGTGATAATTCCTGGGCCCTACAAGAAATGACCACAACTATGATCACCTTAACAAATTGAGACCCCTAATTTCCCTCCTAAAAGAATAATTTCTAAATTCCTATAAACCGGAGCAAAATGTTGCAGTTGACAAGTCATTGATATGTTTCAAGGGCCACCTGTCATTCTGCAAATTCATCCTCTCCAAGCAAGCCAAATACAGTGTCAGGCTGAGTTCACACGATGCGTTTCCGCGGCGTTTTTGCAGTTGCGTAAACGCCGCGGAAACGCATGAAAAACGCATGGTAGAAGGGCAGCAATGTTCCCCAATGGAAATCCGCATGTGCTGTGCCCATGATGCGGATTTTTCCGCAGCGTAAACGCTGCGGTCAAAAATCCGCAGCATGTCAATTAATTTTGCGGAAACGCTGCTCTTTTGCCGCCATTGACTTGCATTAGACCGCATGGAATCCGCATCACTGTATATGTTGATGCGCTTTTCATGCGGTCTAATGTGCGGATGGTACCCGGGTGTGGATGAGAGGACTCTCATCCAGACCCAGGTACCATTAAAAAAAAAAGAATAAAATAAAAAATATATATATTCTCACCTTCTGACGGCCCGCGCTGCGTCCTGCCGGCTTCCCGCGCACTTCGCAGTTGAATGAAGGACCTTCGCCGACGTCAGAGTCATGTGACGGGTCACGTGACGCTGACGTCGGAAGGTCCTACAGTCTTCACTGCCGGCAGCCGGGACCGATGAAGCAGGACACCGGGGGCCATCAGATGGTAACGTATAGATTTATTTTTTATTTTTTGACATCACACACTATATAAATCCATGCCGGTTGCATGGATTTATATAGTGTGAAGTTGACAAGCACTTTCCAAGTGATGCTAAAATCGCTTGGGAAGCGCTTGTCAACCCGCATGCGGAAATGAAAGTGAAGACCGCTTCATTTCCGCATGTCCCTGGCAGGAAACCGCATGTACAATCCGCATGTGTTTTTTCCTGCCAGAGAGATGCAGAAACGCTCAGGAAAAAATCCTGAGCATTTCTGCATCGTGTGCACATACCCTCAAAGTATACAAAATGTGCGAGAGCACAATAGGGTACACGTGCACCTTTCTGATATATGAAGGTAGGGGCTGCCAAATAAACCCACCAAACTGCCTCCAGGCAATTGGCACCCTGGGTAAAATTGTCTGGGACCTAATGATGCCATTTTTGCATCAAGAGTACCACGTGTACACCGATAATTATTACACCAGTATCCCCCTATATGAATCCCTCCACACTGTAAATGCAGGGGCCTGTGGGACAGTCAGAAAAAACAAGTAGGTTTTTACATCGCAGTTGGTGTTCAGACATTTGAAGTAGGGGGCGTCATTCTCACTTGCAAGTGACCAACTTCTTGCAGTGAAGTGGAATTCCTCAGAATTGAGTGATTCCATATTTTTTTTCCCTCTGCTTGGTCTGAAAAAAATTACCCTTACTGAGTACCACATTTTTAATCTTGATTTCTTTTAGTGTTTCTTAAAGCCCTAAAGTTGCCATTTGAAATGACTTTAGTTTTGTGCCATGTCTATGATCTGCTTTTTTTCAACAACATTAAACAACTGAATGAACATCCTCCGAGCCCAGTGATTCCATAATTTTTGCCAGGGGTTGTATATAGGTTCCTCAATGTCCATTTAAATATGAATAGGTTCCTAAAGAAATAACTGGGATATGTTAAAGCATTCCAGAGTTATTACCTCATTGCAGCGCCTGCGTCTCTTCACGTTCCCTCCCTCCCCCCAGCAGAGACGCCGACTTATTCATCGCCGCGGCCTCCGTCCCACTCCTCTTCCTGCTTCTGTTGCCCGTGGTCTGCTCATGGCTCGCAGATTCCTAGGCACTGTGCTCAGGGCGCGCGTGCTCTTTCCCTCTTAAAGGGACAGCGCGCTGGGAGACACTTATTATTTAAGGCACCTCCACCTGTTGGGAGGTGCCTGAGCAGTGTTGTTGGTCTGCTCTCTCCACGCTTGCTGGTTGTCATGTCCCCAGTTCGTTAGTACCTGCTAGTTCTTGTCTCGTTCCTGCCCTTGCTTGTGCCTTCCAGCTGTACCTGCCTGCACCTGCTTGTGCCCACTTGTATACCAGCCGTTCCTGCCTGTACCTGCCTGTGCCCACCTGTATACCAGCCGTACTTGCCTGTGTCAACCTGTATACCAGCCGGACCCGCCTGTTCATGCTTGTGCCAACCTGTATACCAGCCGCCCTTGCCTGTGCCAACCTGTATGCCGGCTGGATCTGCCTGCACCTGCCTGTGCCCACCTGTATACCAGCCGCACCTGCCTGCATCAGACAGTGCCTGCCTGTCTACCTGCCGTGTCTGCCACCACCTGCCGTTCCTGGGTTCCTGCCTTTGCCTGTACCCGCTGAACTTTCCCTTCTTGGCTGTTCCAACCTCCTGTCCTTTGGGGGGTCAGCTGCCGTGCATCTGTGCATCGAGGTCAGTCTTGGTGTAGCACCTAGTCACGCCCCTCCAGGCTCTTGGATCATGTTACACTCTTAAAGTGACACTGGTCAGATTTCTAAACTTTGGCCTGGTCATTAAGGTCAAAATTGTCTCCGTCACTAAGGAGTTAAATGCCTGTTTTACACAGGCAGACCAAAGTAAACGATGCGCACTGAGTGATATATACTAAATCACGCAGTGCACATGAGTTGCCATAGTTCTTGGCAGTGGGAGTCCTTTTAACACAGGACGGTCTCCCCCCGAGAACGATGATCTTTTGTGCTGCTCAAAAGATCATTTTACCCAATGAATAAGCTTTTTGCTGGTTCATCGGGTGATCGGCAGAGCGTTTACAGGATCATTTATAACAAGTAATTCACAATTTTCTTGCATTGTAAATGCCGAATTTGGGTACTGAGCTTGTAGAATTATTATAAAGTTAACTCAAAACATACAACACTTTTAGTGAATAGTGCTTATAAGGTTAGCTGCTTAATGAAAAAATGTAATTTACTATTCATGCGTATGGCTTCATGGCCACTTATTGGCCTCCCTGCATGTACGTTTGTGTTTCTTCTTGTACTTTCAAAAATCTGATAACCATGGACATAGAGATCTTTGCCAAAGAACAACTTGATAAAAGTACATATTGATAGATTTATGAAAGTTTTCTATCAAACTAATTAGTGAAAATACTTAACATTACCCACATGCACACTGTGTGATCTCAATCACTTAATATAGTATGGTATATATACCCATGTATACGTAATAATCTTCAAAGCATTAAATGTCACACTAAGGCGAATTGGTCTCCAACGGATGTTGTATGATTGACTACCAGAATCTCAGAACAAACACCCTTGTCAGAAGGGTCTGGATATAATGTCTACTTATTCCTGTGAAGTTGCCTTGCCCAAAGCAAGAATTCCATAGATAAAGAGGATGAATGTATTTCCAAAATAACCCCTTGTTTGGTTATTGTACCCCATAATAGAGTAAAGGACTGCAGTCACATGACAGCCTGGTCATGCCGCTGGCACCGGAGAATCCTGCTTGTGTGCAGTGTGCACGCTGTGAAGATTCACAAGTCTGCAGTCACACAGAGTGACTGCAGGCTTTTGCACCAAACCTGGAAACCCCTTTAAGAATGAAATTGAAGGGACAAGCTGTGTATGGGCAGTACAGTGGCTCAGTGGTTAGCACTGTTGCCTTGCAATGGTGGGGTCTGGGGATAAATCCCACCAAAGACAACATCTGCAAGGAGATTGTATGTTCTCCCTGTGTTTATGTGGTTTACCCTACACACTCTAAAGACATAGTAAGGGAACTTAGATTATGAACGCCAATGGGGACAGTGATGATTTCTGTAAATATTTCCGGAATATGACGGCGTTGTATAAGTGAGAAAAATAAATAAAAAACATGTAAAATCTGAGAGACCCATAACTCCCTGCTTGTGTCTCATTATAAGAGCTGACTGCCCCCTTATATAGGGTCTGAACAGTTTCCTGAGCCTGAAGTGAAATAGTTAATGTGTGGAAGTAATATTGATAAGTCTTATACTATAAGACACTTTTTATTTCTTAAGCTAGATTCTGTCTTGCTTTACAACCAATATTCAAAGAGAAACCAGCACTCAGCGATGAAATTCAATAACGCCTTTATTTCACCACTGTCTCTCTTTCTCTCTCTCACTCTTTCTTTATATTGTGTCTGTAGTTTACTTTGCTTGAACATGGTAAAAAGCACTTTCAAAGACCAGAAGATAGTGCTAGGAGCTGTTTTAGCTGCTGTCCTGAGCTGCTGAACATTTACCAGGAAATAATTTAAAGGTATAGTTTGTGTTGATTCACATTTGCAACCGAATATGCTAAATATATTAACACTGGGATATGTAGCTCACCAGTATTTTAGAACAACATATGCCTATACTGTGCTACAGTCCAAGCCCATCAGGACTTTATAGACTGCTCAAATTACATGGCAGATCCAGATCATGTGTACTATAGACTCTACTTGCTATGTTAGTGTTCCCCAACCAGGGTTCCTTGGTAGAGTTTTCCCAGCCGAAAGACCTGACACATTTACATTAGTGAAGGCAAACTAAGCTCAAAGGTCCTTGGCAACGTGATCAACAAATTTCAGACACATTGTAGTGTTGGTTAAAAAATTATTGAATGCTCAACCTGCCCCTACTATGCCAAGCATCTTTAAAAGGAAGCTATCATCAGAAAATTACCTATTGTTTCAATCATGTTTTGGTGTTACAAAAAATGGCAATGTTTTTTTCCATATCTTCAACTTTCCTGAAACAGCTGAAACTCTGAGTGTAAAAAACGCCCCAGTGATCAGTGTGAAAATTGCAAGATTTCTATTTTTCATTTTTAATACAGATTGTAAAATGAAAAAAGCAAAACATAGCTTTAAAGCAAAAGCATGATTTACAGTGCCTTGAAAAAGTATTCATTTCCTGTGAATTTCTCCACATTTTTTCATGTTACACCCACAAACTTAAATGTATTTCATTTGGGTTTTTACGAGATATACCAACACAAAATAGCAAGTATTTGTGAAGTGTAATGGAAATAACACATGGTTTTCTAATTAATTTAAACATATAAATCTGAAAATTGTGATGTGCATTTGTATTCAGCCCTATGTAGTCAGATATCCCTTAATAAAACCCTGAGTAACCAATTGCCTCCAGAAGTCTCATAATTAGTAAATTGAGTTCACCTGTGTGTAATTTATTCTCAATATAACTACAGCTGTTCTGTGAAGACCTCAGAGGTTTGTTTGAGAACATCAGGGATCAAATAGCATCATGAAAACCAAGGAATAAGACAAACAGGTTAGGGATAAAGTTGTAGAGAAGAGTAAAGCAGGGTTAAGTTCTAAAAAAAAATACACCAAGCTCTGAACATCTCACCAAGCGCTTTTCAATCCATCATCCAGAAATGGAAGGAGTATGGCACAACTGCAAATCTACCAAGTCCACCTAAACTGACATCCCAAAGAAGGAGAGCACTAATTAGAGAAGCAGCCAAGAAGCCCATGATCCCTCTGGAGGAGCTGCAGAGATCCACAGATCGGGAGGGTGAATCTGCCCACAGGATAACTATTGGTCGTACACTCCACAAATCTGGCCTTTATGGAAGAGTGGCAACAAGAAAGCCATTTTTGAAATCAAGCTATAAGAAGACTCATTTGCAGTTTTCAAAAAGCCTTGTAAGGGAAACAGCTAGCATGTGGAGGAAGTGTTATGAACTGCTACAAACACTAAGGAAAGATAGGAAAACTGTCCCTACAATAGGACTAAGCTGATTCCCTACGATGCAGCGGGGGACCTGTTCCTTGTGAACAGACCCGCCTAAGTCCTCGGCTAGTCTGAACGCAGACCTATAGATATAAGGGAGGGGTCCCTACAAGAACTAAGGACTGGGATATAGTTGGACACCTCCTAGCAGAAATTGTAGCAGAGCAAAGACAAACAAACAAACGGAAGTACTAGTGGTCAAAAGACCAAGCAAACTACAGAGTAAGGTACAAAGCACCTGGCTAGCTTAAGAGTAAAAGTAACACTGAAGTCCAGCAAGGCCAGGAGGGCGGAGCTGGATTAAATAGGCAAAAAGTCATGTGACCAGCAAAATAGAAAAAACTAACAGGAGGGTTCTAACAGTACCCCCTCTTCTATGAGGATCCTCCGGATCCTCCAGGCCCAGGTTTATCAGGAAACCTCCTGTGAAACGCTCCGACAAGTCTAGGAGCAGAGACATCATCCGCCCTTACCCAGGAGTTATCCTCGGGACTGAAACCTTTCCAAGCGACGAGATACTGCAATCTCCCTCTATGCCATCTAGAATTAAGAATGTGAGAAATTTCATATTCACCGTCTTCCTCCACTGGAGGAACAGAGACAGTGGCGTCCCTATCAGAAACATCAGCTTTTTTCAATAAGGAAACATGAAACACCGGATTAATCTTCCAGGAGGTAGGAACCTCCAACCTAACAGCAGATTGGTTAACTACCTGAAGCACCTTAAACGGACCCACAAACTTCGGGCCCAATTTCTTAGAAGGAATCCTCAACCGCAGATTCCTAGAGGACAACCAAACCATGTCACCAACAGTAAACAAAACCTCTTGATGTTTCCTGTCAAAGTACCTCTTGGATTTTTTGTTAGCCTCTTGAAGGTTACGACGTACATCAGTCCAAACTCTCTCTAAATCACCGGAAAAATTCTCCTCCGGCACAGCCGATACCAATTTGGAGAATGACCCAAACGACGGATGTCTCCCAGTACAACAAAAAAAAGGAGAACACCCAGCAGAAGAGGATGTATGGTTGTTAAGAGAAAATTCAGCCAGTGGCAGAAACTCAGACCACCCCTCTTGATTGTCAGCCACAAAACAACGCAAAAACTGTTCATCATCCTGGTTCTTTCTTTCTGTCTGTCCATTAGACTCAGGATGATAACCAGACGAAAATGACAAATGGACTCCCAACCTGTCACAAAAGGCACGCCAAAAACGAGCCACGAACTGAGGTCCCCTATCGGAAACAATGTCGGTAGGAACGCCATGGAGCCTGACAATTTCTTTAACAAAAGCCTTAGCGAGTGTCTTGGCGCAGGGCAGTTTGATGAAGGGAACCAAATGACACATCTTGCTAAAACGGTCCACGACCACCCAGATAACTGTGAAACCCTCAGAGGCAGGAAGGTCAGTAATAAAATCCATAGCAAGATGCGTCCAAGGAGCACTAGGAACCTCCAGAGGGCAAAGCAACCCCGCAGTAGGGGTATGGGAAGACTTAGATCTAGCACACACAGTACATTGACGCACCCACTTAATGACTTCCTTCTGCCACCCAGGCCACCAAAAACTGCGACCTACAAGTCTCTTAGACTCCGAAATTCCTGGATGACCTGCCAACCGAGACTCTTGACACTCCACAAACAAATCTCTCCTAAAGTTCCTAGGTACAAACAACCTCCCATGGGGAGTGTTAGATGGGGCATCCTCCTGGGCTTTCAGAATCCCATCTTCCAAAACGGAGTCCAATGCTGCTATCACAACACCTTACTGTAAAATGCTCTCCTCCTCCTTGGTACCAACCATGGGAGAAAAACTGTGAGATAAAGCATCAGCTTTTACATTCTTGGTACCCGGGATGTAAGTAACAGAAAAATTAAACCGCGAAAAAAAAAGTGCCCACCTAGCTTGACGGGCATTCAAGCGCTTGGCAGCATTAAGATAGATCAGATTCTTATGATCAGTAAAAACCTGAATGGGAAATTTAGCACCTTCCAAGAGATGACGCCAATGTTCAAATGCGAGTTTAATCGCCAGCAATTCCCGATTACCGACATCGTAATTAAGTTCGGTCTCAGAAATTTTTTTGAAAAAAAAGCACAGGGATGTACTCCATCCTTGTTTTCCTGAGACAAAACAGCACCGACCCCGACCGAAGAAGCATCAACCTCGACCAAAAAGGCTTAGTCTCATCAGGCTGCATAAGGATGGGGGCAGAACTGAACCTCTCCTTGAGATAGACAAAAGCTTCAATGGCCTCAGTAGTCCACTGAACCGTATTCGCACCTTTCCTGGTGAGATCGGTCAGCGGCTTAACAATTATAGAAAAATTCTTAATGAATTTTCTGTAATAATTGGCGAAACCCAAAAATCTCTGTATTGGTTTCAAACCAATAGGTCTAGGCCATTCCTGCACCGCCTGAACCTTCACCGGGTCCATCTCAAAGCCCTCGCTGGAGATAATGTAGCCCAAAAAACTAATTCTCTGCACAGCGAACTCACATTTCTCCAGCTTAGCAAAAAGTGAATTGTCGCTTAACAACTGCAAAACCTCATGTACGCTCTGCCAATGAGACTCCAGATCCGGCGCAAAAATCAAAATGTCATCCAAATACACCACCACATTCTTACCGATCAACGGTCTTAGGATGTCATTAATAAGGTTTTGAAAAAACGCTGGTGCGTTGGTAAGACCAAAGGGCATAACCAGATTCTCAAGATGACCCACTGGAGTGTTAAAAGCAGTTTTCCACTCATCACCTTCCTTCATACGTAACAAATTGTATGCCCCCCGGAGATCAATCTTAGAGAACCACTTGGCCCCCACTAACTGGTTGAACAAGTCAGGAATTAATGGCAGTGGGTAGGAATTGCGTACTGTAATTTTATTAATTTCGCGAAAGTCCAGACATGGACGTAAACCGCCGTCCTTTTTTTTTACAAAAAAAAATCCAACAGCCACAGGTGACTTAGAAGGTCTAATGTGACCGGCTGCCAAGCTTGTCTGTATGTATTCCTCCAAGGCCTTTCTCTCAGGGATAGTAAGATTAAATAAGCGACTCTTGGGAAGAGTTGCTCCAGGGACAAACTCAATAGTACAATCATAGTCCCTATGAGGAGGAAAAACTTGTGACTCCTCCTCAGAAAAAACCTTCCAAAAATCCTGAATAAGTACAGGTAATTCCCCTCTTTCCACAGCAGCAATGCTACCGTTACAACATCTAACATAACATTTAGGACTCCAAGACTTAATTTCATTGGTAGACCAGTCCAGTACAGGATTGTGCAATTTTAACCAAGGTAACCCCAAAACCACTGGAGCAGGCAAATTATTTAATACCGCCAAATCCAAATTCTCTTGGTGAATACCATTAATGGTGAGGGGAAATTCAAAAACCTTGTGAGTAATACCTTTCAAGGGAGAGCCATCAACAGCAACCACAGAAATAGGAGATGACAAAAGTTTGGATTCTAATTAAATTTTTCCAAAAAACCCTCATCAATCACATTGAGTGTAGAACCACAATCCACAAATACCCGAAATTCAATCAACTCCTCCTGGAATGAGGTGCTTCCAGAAAGAAATACTCCTTTTGAGTTTAAACACGCCATGCGGGCGTAACTAACCTCTTTTTTTTTTCTTTGTTCAAACGAAGCACACAGTTCTTAATAAAGTGGTCAGATTTACCGCAATAAAAACACAATCCTTTAGCAAACCTGCGGTCCTTTTCCTGAGAGTGGGGTGACATCGCCCCAATTTCCATCGGTTCTCCACCCTCCGAACAGACCCTCTGAAAACTAGGAGCTGCCATAGCAGTCGAGTTCTCTTCATTACTCCTAGCACGCAGTCTCCTGTCCACACATATGGCTAATTGCATTGCCTCCTGCAAGGTTCCAGGTTTTGGGAAGGCAATCAGCAGATCCTTAACCCTTTCACATAGACCATCAAGAAGCAAACATTTCAATGCTTAGTCATTCCATTCCACTTCAGCCGACCATCTTCTGAAGTATGTACAATAATTTTCCACATCACCTGATCCCTGCTTCAAACGTCTTAATTCAGTTTCAGCAGATGAGACTCGATCAGGATCATCATACAACAACCCCATAGCAGAAAAAAAATCTTCCACAGATCTAAAACACGGATCATTAGGTTGTAGAGAAAAGGCCCATCCCTGTGGTTCTTTGCGCAAAAGTGACATTATAAACCCAATGCGCTGTGATTCAGTCCCCGAGGATCTGGGTCTTAAACGAAAATATAATAAGCGTTTTTAAAGGAAAAAAATCTTGCCGTTTACCTTAAAAAAAAATCTGGAAGTCCTACCTTCGGTTCGACAAAATGCGCTCCAGGACAGCTACTCACGTGTTGCTGGAGCTTGGCCACCTCCAAAGACAGTCCCTGCAGGCGTTGAGCCAACTCCTGAACCGACACCATGCTGAAATCAGGATTTCTTTCCTTAGAGTGTTTTATGTTTGGGCTGGACTTACTGTTATGAACTGCTACAAACACTAAGGAAAGATAAGAAAACTGTCCCTACAATAGGACTAAGCTGATTCCCTACGATGTAGCGGGGGACCTGTTCCTTGTGAACAGACCCGCCTAAGTCCTCGGCTAGTCTGAACGCAGACCTATAGATATAAGGGAGGGGTCCCTACAAATACTAAGGACTGGGATGTAGTTGACACCTCCTAGCAGAAATTGTAGCAGAGCAAAGACAAACAAACAAACAGAAGTACTAGTGGTCAAAAGACCAAGCAAACTACAGAGTAAGGTACAAAGCACCTGGCTAGCTTAAGAGTAAAAGTAACACTAAAGTCCAGCAAGGCCAGGAGGGCGGAGCTGGATTAAATAGGCAAAAAGTCATGTGACCAGCAAAATAGAAAAAACTAACAGGAGGGTTCTAACAGGAAGGTGCTCTGGTCAGATGAGACCAAAGTAGAACTTTGTGGGTTAAATGCAAAATGCTATGTGTGGCGGAAAACTAAAACTGAACATTACCCTGAAAACACCATCCCCATTGTCAGACATAGTGGTGGCAGCATCATGCTGTGGGGATGGTTTTCTTCAGCAGGTACAGGGAAGCTGGTCAGAGTTGATGTGAAGATCAATAGAGCTAAATACAGAGCAACCTTGGAGGAAAACCTGTTTGAAGCTGCGAAAGCCTTGAGACTGAGGTGTAGGTTCACCTTCCAGCAGGACAAAGACCATAAACATAGTGCTATGAAATGGTTTAGATCAAAACATATTAATGTGTTTGAATGGCCTAGTCAAAGTCCAGACCTAAATCCCATTGAGAATCGGTGGCAATACTTGAAAATTGCTGTTCACAGACGCTCCCCATCCAATCTCACTGATCGAGAAATGCTACTGTGCAAGCGCGGGCGGTGAGGGCCATATTGCTGCGGTCAAACTTCTTTTTCCTCCAGCAACATGGTGCCGCTAGCGGCACTTGCGCAGTAGCATTTATCGGCAAGCGATAGATTCTACTGCGCACTCGCGGGCGCCATTTTGCTACAGGTAAAAGAAATTTGCCTGCAGCAATATGACCCCCGCTGCCCGTGCTTGTGCAGTAGCATTCCTCGGTTGCTGAGAGATGCTACTGCGCATGCGTGGCGCCACATTGCTGCAAGCAAATTATTTTTCCTCCAGCAAAATGGCGCCCGTGCATGCGCAGTAGCATCTCTCGCCAACTGACAGATGCTACTGCGCATGCGGGGGGGGGGGGCATTTTGGGGCATGCAAATTTCACGTTTGGCACAGAAATTGCACAGGCAGTATTTAAAATAGTAGGCAGGTCACTGACAGCACAGAAGGCAGAGATATGAAAAATGTGAATACATAAGCAGAGCACCAGTTACAGACCCTCCCCAAAGGCCCGCCTCGAAGTACAAGCATATCACTATGGCAGAAATGAAAATAAAGATTATAAAACCACAGGATGGATTTCAGGTATAATTTTACTCAGTGTAGCGGCGCCCACCTTCCAGTGTATGTGGTTTACTAAGCACAGTTCTGTTGATAGGTGCGCTTTAAAATATTTTGAAAACTATGTATCATTTCCTTTACACTTCACAAATACTTGGTACTTTGTGTTGGTATATCACATAAAATCCAAATTAAAAACATTTAAGTTTGTGGGTGTAACGTGAAAATATGGGAAAAAGTTCACAGGGGTATGAATACTTTGTCAAGGCACTGTATGTAGTATTATTTTCTGATGATAACTTCCCTTTAAAGAGATTGCATACACAAACTAATGTCAGTGCCTGGGGCATCGCATGCTAGGATCGATACACCTGCAAGGACCTTACTGTGACGGTCTCAATTGGGAAAGCAAGTCACAAAGACAATAGTGACCTATCAGTCATAGACAGAAGGTGGGAAATAGGGAGAGAAGAAGGAGAACTGTAAGTTCAGAGCCCATCCCTATACACTTACAACTCATTAGCATCCAATTTCAACTATGGATTTCCCTAAAACAAAAAAACGGATTTCTACAAAAAAGGTAAGGATTTAATCAGCATTATAGCGTATTATATACAGTACATGACATTAGTGTGTAGTATGTGTGTTGATTAGGTTTATTCACACATTAAATTTGGCTAAACATGCCCATAGCATGGCCATAAATATAACAGTGTTACTGTTTATTTAAAAAGAAAAAAGACAAAAAGTCGCAAAAAAAATATGATGATTGAATGAAAAACCTTACTTTATTGAATCTTCATATAAAATGACAAAAAAAGGGCAGTTGCAAGTTTTTTTAACGCGTTTCGACAGCTCAGCGGTCTTAATCGTAACATGCATGTACTAAAAAACCAAAGGAATAATATAAGTAACAAATATTAAGGAATATACAGTGGGGTGAAAAAGTGTTTGCCCCCTTCCTGATTTCTTATTCTTTTGCATGTTTGTCACACTAAATGTTTCAGATCACAAAACAAATTTAAATATTATATAAAGATAACACAAGTAAACAAAAAATGCAGTTTTTAAATTAAGCTCTTTATTATTAAGGGAAAAAGAAATCCAAACCTACAGGGCTCTGTGCGAAAAAGTGATACCCCCCTACCCCTTAAAACATAAATTAACTGTGGATTATCACATCTTTGGGAAGCTGAGTTCAATTTCCATAGCCACACACAGGCCTGATTACTGCCACACCTGTTGTCAATCAAGAAATCACTTAAATAGGACCTGCGTGACAAAGTGAAGTACACCAAAAGATGCTCAAAAGCGTTTACTTGCATTATCTTTGTCTGATTTTTAAATTCGTTTTGTTATCTGAAACCTGCAAGTGTGACAAACATGCAAAAGAATAAAAAATCAGGAAGGTGACAAGCACTTTTTCACACCACTGTATGTTAGTATGATTCCTTATACTTTGTTTGTCTAGACCTGTTGACTCTTGCATATATTGTTGGCTTTTTGTTTTTCATTTTATTCACTCTTCAATAAATTGGTTATTTTATTTTAGCCTACATTATACAGAGCCAGTAATATTTATCATATATGACTCAATGTATAATATTATCATCCCACTTGTAGTACCACCGTATAATCCGTGAGTGCGGTAATGGCTTGCTCAAGTCTCTGGTCTGTGTTTAGTGTCACACAGACAGGCCTGCACAGAGCTCCTGCTCTGTTGCATGCAAAACTCAATACTGACCCACCCAAACCTTAACTGAACGTTTAAATGGGATATGTGGACATGGTCCATTCCCAAGACACGGAGTAGAGGGAGAGATCCGTCCTACTACCATCCTACTGATCTCTCCAAAAAATAAAAGCCCATATCAGGTTTTCTTAAATCTGACTTGGTCAAATAATTTGACCAAATCCACACTCTCTTTTATTTTGCATTGTAATCACAGCTATGGCTGCAATTACAATGCTATATAGTAAAAGGAGGTGAAGCAGCTCCCCAGCCAGTAGTATAAATCTGTCCCGTTAGATACTCACTCGCACGGGCACCGTCCTGTTACCAGTAATCAACATAGAAGAAAAAGTTTTCCAGCGAAGTGGTATCCAATTTCCAAAATTTATTGTGCAAAAAATTGGCTTAAGCACTGTGTAACTCCCTGTTTGGATTGAAGATTTTATTTTTTGCACAATAAATTTTGGAAATTGGATGCCACTTTGCTGGAAAACTTTTTCTTCTATGTTAATTACAATGCTCTCCAGCTGGTTTAGTATGCTTCTATGCGCATCCTGGGGGACACATAGCGACCCTCGTATATGATTCCCCTCACTGCCTCACCACAGTCATGGCCGAAAGTGTTGGCACCCTTGAAATTGTTCCAGAAAATGAAGTATTTCTTCCAGAAAATTATTGCAATTACACATTTTGTTATACACATTTTTAATTCCTTTCTGTGTATTGGAACAACACAAAAAACTGAGAAAAAAAGGCAAATTGGACATCATTTCACATAAAACCCCAAAAGTGGACCAGGCAAAATGTTGGTGCCCTCAACTTAATATTTGGTTGCACACCCTTTGGAATAAATAACTGAAATCAATCACTTCCTATAACCATCAGCAAGCTTCTTACACCTCTCAACTGGAATTTTGGACCACTGTTCTTTTGCAAACTGCTCCAGGTCTCTCATATTTGATGTCTGCCTTCACCCAAAAGCAAATTTAAGATCTCCCCACAGGTGTTCAATGGGATTTAGATCCAGATTCATTGCTGGCCACTTCAAAACTCTCCAGTGCCTTGTTTCCATCCATTTCTGGGTGCTTCTTGAAGTATGTTTGGGGTCATTGTCCTGTTGGAAGACTCTTCACCTAGGACGCAAACCCAGCTTTCAGACACTGGGCACTACCTTGCGACCCAAAAGCCTTTAGTAATCTTCAGTCAAGGCACCCAGTGCCAGAGGCAGCAAAACAACCCCAAAACATCTTTAAACCTCCATCATATTTGACTGTAGGTACTGTGTTCTTTTCTTTGTAGTCCTCATTCCGTTTTCGGTAAATAGTAGAATGATGTACTTTACCAAAAAGCTCTATCTTGGTCTCATCTGTCTACAAGAAGCTTTCCCAGAAGGATTTTTGCTTACTCACATCCATTTTGGCAAACGTCAGTCTAGCTTTTTTATGTCTCTGTGGCAGCAGTGGGGTCCTCCTGGGTCTCCTGCCATAGCTTTTCATTTCATTCAAATGTCGATGGATAGACACTGATGCACCCTGAGCCTGCAGGACATCTTGAAATTCTTTGGAACTTGATTGGGTCTGCTTATCCAACATCCAGACTATCCTGCATTGCAAGAACCACAAACAATATATCCAAAATTAGGCAAAAAACATGTATATTTAAAATATAAATCTTTTATTAATTCATTAAAAAAAGACCACAGAAAACATGATAAATGACATAATAAAAGAAAAATGGGGGTAGGGATAAAGGGGAAAAGAAAGGATAAAATGATAAGAGGGGGATGGGTGTGCACTGGTAATCAATACAAACTATATCAATTAAAGTTAGTACATGACAGTATAACATAGTACCTATACATGAGAATGCTCAGAGCTATATATGTAAAGAAATATAATAAAGTGCTTGTGCAATAAATACATCAGATTTCATTCATCATATATCATCTGCAAAATAAATTGCTCCCATAGGATTGCTATTTGCCCAAAAGGTGCATAATATGCATAAAACACACCAAAGTAAGATGCATGTGCATAATTTAATGAAGTGATCACCACATGATCAGAAATAAAAGATGAAGCAGAAATCTATAAGACCATATATAACCAGCATATACAAAAGTTCATATTATAAAGGTTCGTGATGAAGCAGGCAGCGAAACGTATGTTGGAGCAGGTGGAGGGGGTTGCCATGTGCCTCTTGTCGGTATATCTTCAATAGATACCTTTATAATATGAACTTTTGTACATGCTAGTTACATGCTTTAAACAAAGTTGTTTACCCACATTTGTTGGAAAGATAACAACAATTTTGCCCGGCTCATATTTGAGGTTTTGTGTGAAATTATGTCCAATTTGCCTTTTTTTCTCTGTTTTGCACACAAAGGAAATAAACGTGTATAACAAAACATGTGTAATTGCAATAATAATTTTCTGGGAGAAATACTTCATTTTCTGGAATAATTTCAAGGGTGCCAACACTTTCGGCCATGACTGTATTATATATCAATCAGGATCAGTGTCTACACCAATTATTCCTGAAGAGAAGTAATTTAATTTTCTTTATGTTATAAGAAGCCTATCTGCATCATTTTTTAAAATGTATAGCTTATCTTTTGCAACTTGATATAAATTTCCCAATGTGCTGTCCTGGGTGCTGAAACATTACAGTAAATTACCCATAGAATGATAAACAGGCAGAATATGTGTGTGGAAAGGGGTTGTCTCTATGTGCTATCGTTGCCGTACATTGCTGTAACTTGTAGTTGTGTGTCACTTTTTTTGTGAAATATAGAAAGCACCACACTTCCACTACTTTTTTTCCTTTACACATTAGATGGCTGTGGGCTAAATGATGCTTTGGCCAATTGTTTGACTGACAGCAATCTTAGACGTCTATTCTATACACAGGAGTGCTCGCTTGGCCGAGCACTGCTGTGTGCTCTACGAGAAAGCCACTGACAGACATGTCTACTGGCAGCTTATCATCGAGAGAACAGTGTGTTCTGCAGTCTGAAATCAGATATGCCTGATCTATATCTCCCCTGACAATCAGCTGTCCAGTGCTCCCATAGATAATAGAGTATCGGCAAAAAATGTTGATATCAGCGGGTGTGGCCAACATTAATCTAATGGATATGGGAGGCTTAAGGTTGAGGCTACACACAGAATTTTTTCAGACTGCAAATAATTATATATATACTGTATATATACACAGTCATGGCTGAAAGTGTTGGCACCCTTGAAATTGTCCCAGAACATTATTGCAATTACACATATTTTGTTATACACATGTTTATTTCTTTGGACATAAATTGGACATCATTTCACACAAAACCCCAAAAATGGGCCAGACAAAATTGTTGGCACCCTCAAGTTAATATTTGGTTGCACATCCTTTGGAATAGATAACTGCAATCAATCGCTTACTATAACTATCAACAAGCTTCTTACACCTCTCAACTGGAATTTTGGGCTACTGTTCTTTTGCAAACTGCTCCAGGTCTCTCACATTTGAAGGGTGCCTTCTCCAAACAGCAATTTTAAGATTTCTTCATAGGTGTTCAATGGGATTTAGATCCAGACACATTGCTCGCCATTTCACAACTCTCCAGCGCTTTGTTTCCATCCATTTCTGGGTGCTTCTTGAACTATGTTTGGGGTCATTGTACTGCTGGAAGACCCATGAGCTAGGATGCAAACCCAGCATTCTGACACTGGGCACTACATTGCGACCCCTAATCCTTTAGTAATCTTCAGATTTCATGATGCCTTGCAGACAGTCAAGGCACCCAGTGCCAGAGGCAGCAAAACAACCTCAAAACATCATTGAACCTCTATCATATTTGACTGTAGGTACTGTGTTCTTTTCTTTGAAGGCCTCATTTTATTTTCAGTAAACAGTATAATCGTGTGCTTTACCAAAAAGCTCTATCTTGGTCTCATTTGTCCACAAAACGCTTTCCCAGAAGGGTTTTGGCTTACTCACGTACATTTTGGCAAACTGCAGTCTAGCTTTTTTTTGTCTCTGAGTCAGCAGTGAGGTCCTCCTGGGTCTCCTGCCCTACATTTTAATTTCATTGAAATGTTGATGAATAGTTTGCACTGACACGTATGTACCCTGAGCATGCAGGACAGCTTGAATTTCTTTGGAACTTGATTGGTTCTGCTTATCCACCATCTGTACTATCCTGCATTTCAACTTTTCATCACTTTTTCTCTGCTGTCCATGGATCTCTGGAGATGGACTTCTAATATTGAGATTGTTGATATTTTTCAACAATTTTGGTTCTCAAGTCCTCAGATAGTTTTCTTCTCCCCGTTCTGTTCTGTATGCTTAGTGTGGATCACACAGACACACAATGGAAAGATTGAGTCAGGCTATGTGCACACTTTCAGGATTTGAAGCTGAAATTTCCTGAGCGTTTCTGCATCTCCTTGGCAGGAAAAACGCTGTGGAAAAACGCGCGGTTTTGCCTTGTTTTTGATGCATTTTTTGATGCGGTTTTTGAAGCATTTTTGAAGCGTTTTTGTACATCAATGAATGCTTTTTGGAGCTAAATAAAGTTATTTGGTGGGACATTGCTTAAACCCTTGGATTACCGTCAGAATTGGGGTGGGTATATTGGTTAATTTAAATGACTAAAGAATGTGTCTGTTGTATTTCAAATAAAGTGTTTGCTCTGTGTCCGTGTGTTTATTTAACTCTTTACTTTACTTTAATTAGGTTTGGTAATGAAAGGGTCTGATTGACACCTTATCACCAAACAAAAGGGCTAGGTGTCAGCTAATCCCATTCACCCCCCAATGTCATTAGCATTTCCATTCATGTAATTCCTGGGGCAGCTATGAGCTGCTATTTTTAGCCTAGGAAGGTGCCAGTAGGCAAATATGGTCGCTGGCCATTATTAACAGCTCATAGCTGTTTCATTAGCAGCTATGTCCCCACGAACAGCAACAAGCAGCGCTTTGGATGCAGCGTATTTTTGCTGCGTCCAAAACGCGGTGTTCTAATGCCGCACTTCTGTTGTCGGTACATGTGAATCCACCGCATATAATGACACTTCAATCGGTCAAAATCTGCAGCGTGTCCGCTACAGAAATTGACATGCTGCGGGTGAGTTTGGGTATGTGGTCACGGTCAGGAGACGCTGCATGTTTGACGCTGCGTGTTTATACAGCGTCAAACCCGCAGCGTCCAGATGTTACAGCATAGTGGATGGGATCTCTAGAAATCCCATATCCACTATACATGCATCAGAGGCTGTGGATCACCCGTGGACACTGACATGCTGCACGTCTTTCAGGACCGCAGCATGTCAAATTCTCTTGCGGAGTTGCTAGTCTCCGCAACAGAAATTTTACCACTAGAATGTATTGAATGCGGTAAATGCGCATGGTTCAGTGAACACATATGGTTTTACCTGTGTTCTATAGAATGCAACGTTTTGGACGCAGCAAAAAATATGCGTCCAAAGCGCTGCTACGTCCGGATTGTGGGCACAGAGCCTAAAATTAAAAAAAAAATGGCGTGGGCTCCCGCATCATTTTTATAACCAGCAGAGGGAAAGCCGACTGCTGGGGGCTGATATTAGTAGCCGGGGAAGGGGCCATTAGCCAACAATGTTCCCTGGCTATTAATATCAGCCCACAGCTGTTTGATAAAGCCTTTACTGGCTAGATTACAAGGGGACCCCAGAAAAATTATTTACGTGGGGTTCCCCTATAAAATCTAACCATAAAAGGCTAAACAGACAGCTGCTGGCTGATATTAATAGCCAGGGAAGGGGCCATGGATACTAGCCCCCTCTGCGGTTATTAATATACCCATCAGCAGTCCCAGAAATGGCGCATCCTAAGATGCGCCAAATCTGGCGCTTAGCCTCCGCTCTTTCCACTGCCCTGTAGCGGTGGCGAGTGGGGTAATGGGGTTGGGGTTCACGTCAGTCTTGTATTGTCGGCTGACGTGATGCCCAGGTTAGTAATGGAGAGCGTCTATAAGACGCCCCCATTACTAACTGCGTAGTAAAGTTATCACCGCCTTTTCAATAAAAGACAGGGCGAGAATAAAGAATTTTAATGAAATAAAAATGACACGGTTTTAAATTTTTTTTTTATTGCGCTGTCAGTCCCCGAAGCCTTCGATCTTCTGAAAAAAACATAAAATAACAAACAACCATATCCCTCACCTGTCCACCGTCACGACGCAGTCCACAATTACGGCCAAGGATTGTCCCTCGGTTATCCGGGTCACTTCTACAGCAGTGACATCAGCAATCACTGATGTCACTGCTGTAGAAGACAGCAATGTATACATTGCTGCTGCAGGAGTGAGGTCACTGGGGTTCATCAGCTGAAGATCAGCTTATCTGCCCCGGTGAGCTCACCACCAGTACTGGTGGGAACATTCTTGAGAATGTTCCCATGGTGAGGTCACATGAGCGTTCAGCTGATCGCTCACGTGACCGCAGGTCCTGGCAGCGCAGTACACTGCTGGGAACGAGCGCGCTCCCAGGAGTGTACCGCCGGCCGCCGGGCTGAAGACATCGCTGGGGACCCAAACACCAGGAGGACACCGGGGGACGCCGGACAGGTGAATATAGTGTTTTTTTTTATTTTTACTTTTTTTAACCACATGGTACAGGGCTCAGCTGAGGAGACTACTGCTCCCCCCATCCGCGCCGCTCTCGCTGTTATCAGCGGGAGCGACGGTCGGATGAGAGGAGTAGTAGTCCTCCTCTGCCAACCTGGGTACCACCCACAGCACGTTTCTGCCGCGAATTTGCGCCCATTGGCTTTAATTGAAATGCAGCAAATTTGCAGGTATAGATATTATACCTGTGGATTTGCTGCGGTTCAATTTAAGTCAATGGGCGCAAATTCGCAGTGGAAACGCGTGCACAATGGACATGCTGCGGATTGAAGTCAGTGGGTGACACAAAGAATTGACATGCTGCAGATTTAAACGCAATGCAAATCCTGACAGGAAAATTTCCGCATCATGTGCACAGCACATCAGGATTACGTGAAAATGGGACTTTGATATGGAAAAGGGTCAATACTCTAGGGAATCCTTATGCCAGATAATGCAATGACAATCTTGAAGTGCTGTGCACATGATCAGAAATTTTCCTGTCAGGATTTGCATTGCGTTTAAGCATGTCAATTCTTTGTGTCACCCACTGACTTCAATTGAGTCAGTCAAATCTGCAGCAAAAGCGCAGGTATAAAAATATTTACGGATTTGCTGTAGATTATTGCTGACTCAATTGAAGTCAATGGGTCAAAAGCGTGGCAAAAACGCACAAAGAATTGACCGCGGGTGACAAGTATCGGCTGATGAGAGACTACTCCTCCCATCAGCCTACGGCTGCTGCCGCTGATGATAGAGAGAGCAGGCCCCACTGATGAGAGCTGTCATCAGTCGGCATCTGTGCTCGCAGTGAAAAAATAAAAAAAAGTTAAAATAAATTAATATTAAAATAAAAAACACATTATACTCACCTATCCGCCGTAATCGCCAGTGTCCCGCGGCGATCCGATCACCCGGCAGCAGGATATACACTGACAGGAGCGTGATCGAAAATTGTCATGCAGCGGTGCAGTAGGTTAGGTCACCGGAGCTCATCAGCGGATCATCAGAAAATTGAATTTCGATGACCTCTCTTCCGGCAGCTCAGCACTGTACATCGACACAGAAGTGATTACACTCCGATGTGTGAGTGTATAGCTGGCTGTTCTCTAGAACAGTCACATCAGTGATTGCTGATGTGACTGTTCTAGAAGTGTCCCAGGTCTTTGTAGGACACTCTGGATTATGTCATCACATTGGACAGGTGAGGGATATGGTTGTTTTTTATTTTTGTTATTTTACAGGTGACAATGGCTTCAGCGGATTAGGCGTTAGGTGAGTATTTTTGTTCATTATTTTCTGTTTTTTTTTTACAAGGGACATTGGCTTCAGCGGATTAGGCATTAGGTGAGTGTACTGTGTTTTTTTATTATTAAATAAATGATTAAAAGTGTTTTTACTGCCAAGATATGCAGAAACCTTGCAGAAATTTCTGCAAGCAAATACTCAATGTGCGCACATAGCCTTAAACATCTTAACTGATAAATCGCAAAAAATAGACATTCCTAAGGAGAAAAAAAAATCTTCATTTTAGATAATAAGTATTAATGTATATTTTCCTGTTGTTTCTTCATGTCTTGGAGGGACAGTCACTGTATATGTATTAGAGTGGTACTACACGATTTGGCCAAGCTGTGGCAGTCACATGCTGTTTAACAGTATTTGCCATGCTTTTACGGCATAGACAGGTGAATCCCATGAGTTTTATGTTCTTCACACACACTTGCTGGAGAATTGCAGCAATTACGGTAGTTGTAAACAGCCTGGCAATGATACACCATATCAAATACACTCTTAGGACAGCAGAGGGCACTGCTTTGCTGCTTACACACCTCAACATTGAAACTGGAATTATGAAAATATCAGGATCTATAGACTGCTAAAGATATGCAAATGTTGAAGAATTGAAAACAAAATTTTCAAAACATCTTGATTTATTCAGTATTAAGAAGCCCATTTAGGCCATGCAGGCTGCTCACAGTACATCTAATTGGACGATCTTGTATTAATTATTCCTGTCTTCTGTGGTACACATGAATAATGTCCTGGTCACTTGTATACACAAATGCTGCTATACACTGAACACACATATCAGGTCCTTGTATACTATATCCAAAAGTTACGTTGTATCATTTCTACACCGATAATTCTGCTGTATGCTGTGAACATGTGAACAATGCAGAATATGGCAAAAAAACAACAACAAAGCAATAAAGCATATGCTGTAGGAATTGGAAAGGGAAGTTGAAAATGGAAAACAGTCTGTGAATATTCCCACTGTATATAACAACTCATGTGATTTTCTAGTCTTATGTGTAATTCTACTGTGTGTTCCTTATATGTTTCTTGCTTATCACAAAAGCATCTCCACCAAATTTTCAATTTGTGGTTCTGGGCTTGATAGAGAGGATCTTAAAGGGCCAATATACAGACTGTTGTGTTGCAGTAAAGTCCGTGTACAGACAGAAAGGATATCAGAATTTGATACATAACAACTCTTTTTTATCCCCCATTCAGGCGTTCGTTTTTTTCACGACCGATTATTTTCATCAGGCTTCGATCAGAGTGTTGTCAGAGTGTTATCATCTTGGTACATTATATATTGTTATTACACATTGTACATTATATTATATATTTGTACATTTTGCACATCTCTGCAGGCAACAGTGGAACAAAATTACGGGCAAGTTGTGTGTTATAACCAAATTTCTGAACAATGTCAGCGCTGTCCATGGAAAGCATATCCAGATCCAAATGCCACTAGGACTGGCTCAGAATTCTTCAATTATAAGATACAGGAAAAAGACATATCTTTGTACCGTGTTAGCCAGTAGATAGAAAAATATTTAGATTTGAGCGTCCTCAGTGGTTGATGCCTTTTAATGGCTAACTGAAAAGATGGTAACAAATTGCAAGCTTTCGAGACTACTCAGGTCTCTTCATCAGGCCTGATGCTTTAGGATTTTCTATTTTTCCCTCCCATTGTTTTTTTGTTTGAAATTATTGTTTATCATTTGCTCTTTTGTATTTAACACGAGTGCTCTACACAAAAAAAAACTGTTTCACTTGATTCATTTTTTTAGGAGATATTCTACATTATGTACTTAAATGTAGTTCAGCGCATTATCAATATGATCAAAGGATTGCACATTCAAGTCCCCTTATTGGATGTAAACAAAAAGAGTAATTAAATGAAGAAATGTCTTTAAGTGTAAAGAAAAAAAAATATCAAAATTTATATACAGGGTGGTCCAAAAGTAGGTGGACAGAAAGTGTAATAAGGTTATAAAGGGGGAGATTTATCAAACATGGTGTAAAGTGATTATGTGGAGTGATGAAGCATCTTTCAAATTATCCGGCCATATTAACAGACATAATTGTATTTACTGGTATAATGAGAACATGCATTTAACATTAGAGCAACAACTAAATGAGCCTGGTGTCAATGTTTGGGGTGGCATTTCAAGTTTTGGTGTTTTAGGACCAATATTTTTTGATGGAACAGTCACAGGAGATAAGTATCTCGAAATTCTAATGAATCAAGTTGTTCCCCAGTTACAGCAACAGCCGAATTCAAATGACCTTTATTTCCAACAAGATGGGGCCCCGCCACATTATTCAAGAGTAGTCCGCGAGTATCTTGATGAAACATTTCCTAATAAATGGATTGGCCGAAGAGGCCCACTTGATTGGCTGGCACGTTCACCAGACTTGATCCCAATGGATTTTTTCTTTTGGGGAGTACTCAAGGACAAAGTTTATAGTCGAAAACCAAAAAGTGTCAGTGATTTGAAAAATTACATAAGAGATGCATTTCAAGAAATTAATACCCAAAGAGACTTGTGCAAAAAAGTTTGTCGAAGTGTATGAGGCAGACTTCAAAGCTGTGCAAATTGTAATTGAAAACAGTTTGAGCCCCTGCGTTTATAAAATTTAAGGGCTTTGGTATTATTGTTCAGAATAAAATTTAATTGTCAATGTTTTGCTTGTGCTAGTAAATATAATTTTATATATAAATCAAAATAAATGTTATTATTTTCTGTCCACCTACTTTTGGACCACCCTGTATATAAAACAAGCTCTCTGGGGTTTCAGCTACCGGTGACAGCTGAAACCTTGGAGAACATGATCAGGGCCGTTTTTTCCGGTCCCTGATCACGTGATCACTGTTATTCATTGAATAATGGTGATCTCTTAAAAAAACCTGTGTTCCGATTAAAAAATTATTTCTCTCTCCTCTGACATGATATAACATCAGAGGAGAGAAAAGAGAGAAAAATGATGTCCCTGAGCCCCCCATGGTACCTTTGTACTGGATCCGCTATCTCCCTGGCCTCCCTCCTTCTGCTGAAAGAAACTGGCGGGCGCATGCGCAGTGCGCCCGCCAAGAGCAAGGATTTTTTTTCATTGGTTGATTGCTTTTGATTACTGTGATAGACCCTATCACAGTGATTAAAAGCCCAATATTTAGTAAATAGGACAGCACTTGGGCTATGCCTTTCTCTTCTCTCCTTGTAGTTGTTCTGGGAGAGAAGAGAGATACATTACGTCCAAGTGTTGTAGAGGAAAAAAAAAAGTAATTTCTAGCTCTGTTTCTGTAAACCTTTCTGCAATCTCCTAATCACCCCCTTGATCGGGCCCCCCCGTGTCATCCCTCTTGTCAGATTACATTTATTTTTTATTATTTTTTCATTCTTTGCAGTTAGGGATAGGCTTATTAGGGTTAGGGTTAGGCTTACAATTTTTTCAAAAGTGAAAAAAAATATTAAAAAAAAGATCAGAGTGACATTTTATTTGCCTTGTCTCTGCCACTCCCACCCAAAACCGTCCCCAAAAAAGATGCCAGGTTTTTAGGAAGCATGGTAGAAGGAGTGATTCCCGATATTATTGTCCCATGTGCCCATCCCAACCAGGCCTTTGTGTCACCCCCTGTTTTGAAATCTACCACACAACTTCCCATTATTAATTTGACATCAATAAGGCCAAATTGTGTGGTAGCGTCTTATTTTTTTCAAATAATTTAAATAATTTATATTTTATGTTTAGTAGGCCCCAGTAGAGAGGATTTTTTATTGGACAAGTAATAAAAAGAATATTTTTTATCAATAAAACACATTTTACCCCATTTCACAATTAATTCCAGGACTTGATCAGCACATACCAAACTATTAGGCTATGTGCCCACGATGCAGAAATGCTCCAGATTTTTCCTGAGCGTTTCTGCATCTCCCTGGCAGAAAAAACGCATGTGGATTGTACATGCGGATTGTACATGCGTTTTCCTGCCAGGGACAAGCGGAAATGAAGAGTTCTTCACATGCATTTCCGCATGCGGGTTGTCAAGCGCTTTCCAAGCGATTTTAGCATCACTTGGAAAGTGCTTGACAGCTTGGTCACACTATATAAATCCATGCAAACTGCATGGCTTTATATAGTGTGACCCGAGAGAATGTCAAAAAATAAAAAATAAATCTATACTTACCGTCCGATGGCCCCCGCAGTCTTGCTTCCCTCCGTCCTGGCTGCCGGCAGATCGCGGTGTACTACACTGAAGGACCTGCCGTCACATGACTATGACTTCAGCGCAGGTCCTTCAGTCCACCGCGATCTGCCGGCATGGGAGGACAAGTGCAGCGGGGGCCATCAGAAGGTAAGTATAATATTTATTTTTTATTTTATTCTTTTTTTCACAGGTTCTATGGTACCCGGGTCCAGAGGAGAATCTCCTGTCCTCCACACATTGAAACGCATGGATTCCGCATGTACAGATGCAGTGATGCGTAATCCATGTGTTTCAATGCAAGTCAATGGCGGCGAAAACGCAGCACTTCCGCGAAATAATTGGTAATGCTGCGTTTTTTTCCGCAATGATAATCCGCAGCGGAAATTTCTGCATCATGTGCACAGCACATGCGGATTATCATTGGGGAACATGGCAGGCCTTCTACTATGCGTTTTTTAAGCGTTTCTACAGCATTTTTGCCGCTGCGGAAATGCTTAAAAAACACATTGTGGGCACACAGCCTTATTCAGAAAAATTCTCGTCCACATGCCCACGTCTGTATACTCCAGAAAGTGGACTTCACAAATGTTCTTGAAAAAAGTCAGATTATCTGACAAATAATTCTAGGACTTGATTACTCACATACAAAACTATTATTCAGACAAATTCTCGTCCACATGCCCACGTCTGTACACTGTGATCCAAATTATTATGCAAATAATATTTTCTCAGATTTTCCCAAATTACCTATATGAATTGCAGTCATTGTAATTTTCCAGTCAAATAACTATTAGAGTACAATTGAAAGGTTTTTGTACAAACTGCCTATGATAACAGTATATTTTTTTTTTTAAAAAAAAACTCAAACTGCACTCAAAATGCATGTTCCAAATTATTATGCACAGCAGAGTTTTCAACCTTTTCATTTTAATAAAGAACAAAAAAATGGTCATTTTTGAAATTATAAGCATTAGCAGGTTATTACAAACTGAAATCAAACAGTTTTCAACTCAAAACTTTATTCTAGGTGATGTTACATTTGCACATAGGACCCCTTGTTCGAAAGGAGCTTCTGAACTCTCTCGTCCATTGAATTTGTCAGGTTTTGGATGGTTTCTGCTTTAATTGTTTTGCATGAGGACAGAATACCCTCCCAGAGCTGTTGCTTAGATGTGAACTGCCTCCTTGAGTTGAAAACTGTTTGATTTCAGTTTGTAATAATGCTTATAATTTCAAAAATGACCATTTTTTTGTTCTTTATTAAAATGAAAAGGTTGAAAACTCAGCTGTGCATAATAATTTGGAACATGCATTTTGAGTGCAGTTTGAGTTTTTTTTTTTTTTTTTAAATATACTGTTATCATAGGCAGTTTGTACAAAAACCTTTCAATTGTACTCTAATAGTTATTTGACTGGAAAATTACAATGGCTGCAATTCATATAGGTAATTTGGGAAAATCTGAGAAAATATTATTTGCATAATAATTTGGAACACAGTGTATACTCTAGAATGTGGACCCCACAAATGTTCTTGAAAAGTCAGGTTATCTGACAATTACCGTATTTTTCGGACTATAAGACGCACCGGACCATAAGACACATCCCAAATTTTGGGGTGGAAAATAGGAAAAAAAATATTTTTATAAGATGGGGTCCGTCTTATAGTCTGAATAGGTACGGTATCTTACCTGGGGGGTGGTGGAGCGGGGGTCACAGGAGGCAGGGTCCTTCAGGGATCCAGCCCAGCGGAAGTGGAGGAATGCTGCGGACCCTGGATACATGAATCCGGTGCTCCAGCAGCTGTGAGTTGTGGTGGTGGTGGAGCAGGATCGCAGGTCCCTCCGTTCCCTGCCTCAGGAACCCGGTGGCGGCAGCAGAAGAGGTGAGATACTGCGGGACCGGTGTCTGAATGGGGTTGGTGTCTGATTGGGGCCTGTGGCCTGACTGGGTCCTGTGGCCTGGCTGGTGTCGAGCCCAGACCTGTGCCTAGCTGTGGCCTGTCTGGGGCCTGTCTGAAGTCTGGGGCTCGGGACCTGTGCTAGCCGTGGCTGGTGTCTGGCGGTGAAACAGAGAGGCCTGCTGGGGCCTGGTCCTGCTGGGGCCTGGACCTGTACCGGTGCTGGCCATGGCTGGTATTGGGCGGTGAAGCAGAGGAGCCGGGGCCTGTGCCGGGCTGTGGCGGCGTTCAGCGGTGAAGCAGAGGAGTCAGGGCCTGTGCCGGGCTGTGAGTGGTGTCTGGCGGTGAAGCAGAGGAGCCGGGGCCTGTGGCAACCTGTGAGCGGCGTCCAGCGGTGCGGCAGAGCAGTGTGTGTGTGGCTTCCGGTGGCCGCGGCCATCTTCCTGAGGCCGTGATCTACAGGAAAATGAGCCATATCCCTTATTAGCAATGATAATACAGGTGGTGTATAGTATACCCAAGTATATGGACAAAAAGATGCTAGAAATATACTAAATGTCAGAAAAAACTCACAGCCTATGAGAACTGGAATGCCCAGCAGACGCCATAACAGAGATAAATTTGCATACTCAGCTCAATGTGGACCCATCAGACAAGCGCCCCAACGTAAATTTCGTCTATCTTCATTAGGAAGCGTTGTGATACTGGTAAGGGAGCTTTATATAATAAGTGAGGGCATGTGTGGAGACAAACGAATTTTCTTGTGTAACAGTGGTAAACAATAATAATAATAATAATAAAAAATAAAATGATATATATATACAGTACAGACCAAAAGTTTGGACACACCTCATTTTAAGATTTTTCTGTATTTTCATGACTATGAAAATTGTACATTCACACTGAAGGCATCAAAACTATGAATTAACACATGTGGAATTATATACTTAGCAAAAAAGTGTCAAACAACTGAAAATGTCTTATATTCTAGGTTCTTCAAAGTAGAATTGTCAACGGATCTACGGGAAAAGGTAGTTGAACTGTATAACACAGGAAAGGGATACAAAAAATTATCCAAGGAATTGATAATGCCAGTCAGCAGCGTTCAAACTGTGATTAACAAATGGAAAATCAGGGGCTTTGTAAAAAACAAACCACGGTCAGGTAGACCAACAAAAATTTCGGCCACAACTGCCAAGAAAATTGTTTGGGATGCAAAGAAAAACCCACAAATAACATCAGCTGAAATTCAGGACTCTCTGAAATCTAGCGGTGTGGCTGTTTCAAGATGCACAATAAGGAGGCACTTGAAGAAAAATGGGCTGCATGGTCGAGTCGCCAGAAGAAAGCCATTACTGCACAAATGCCACAAAGTATCTCGCCTACAATACGCCAAACAGCACAGAGACAAGCCTCAAAACTTCTGGAACAAGGTAATTTGCAGTGATGAGACCAAAATTGAACCTTTTGGCCACAACCATAAACGTTACATTTGGAGAGAGGTCAACAAGGCCTATGATGAAAGGAACACCATTCCTACTGTAAAGCACGGAAGTGGATCGCTGATGTTTTGGGGATGTGTGAGCTACAAAGGTACAGGAAACTTGGTAAAAATTGAAGGAAAGATGAATACAGTATGTTATAAGCAAATACTGGAGGCAAATTTGCACTCATCAGCCCGGAAGCTGCGCATGGGACGTACTTGGACTTTCCAACATGACAACGATCCAAAACACAAGGCCAAGTCAACCTGTCATTGGCTACAGCAGAACAAAGTGAAGGTTCTGGAGTGGCCATCTCCGTCTCCTGACCTCAATATCATTGAGCCACTCTGGGGAGATCTCAACTGCGCAGTTCATGCTAGACAGACCAGGAATTTACAGGAACTGGAGGCTTTTTGGCAAGAAGAATGGGCAGCTTTACCATCTGAGAAAATAAAGAACTTCATCCACAACTGCCACAAAAGACGTCAAGCTGTCATTGATGTTAGAGGTGGCAATACACGGTATGAAGAACTGGGGTATGTGAATTTTTGATCAGGGTCATTTGGATGTTTTGGTTGTCATTAAGATTTAAAAAGAAAAAGAGAAAACACAGTAGTTTGACAATAAATGGCTTCACCCAACCAATAACCATAAGTGGAGAAAAAGTTTTTTTGTTATCATTCATATTCTCTGAAACAAGGCCAAGAAAGGCAAAACAAAGAAAAACAGTCCTTTAGACAAAGTCTCTGGTTAGCCGGTCCTGGTCACACAGGCTGGTTAGCATCCAGTACCCTGGCTTAGTCTGGATAAAACCACAGAGGAGCCTTCTTCCTCCATACACTGCCCATGTGTCAAACAATGGACTCCATTTTAACCTCACAGCCACACCCAGAGTTGAGGTATGTGGGCAGCCAGACCTGCCCATCTCTCAGGCTGCCCATAAAACCTGGCCCAGATGCACCAAACAATCTTCTAAGTGCTTTGTGCACTAGAGAAATACTCCAGGATTACATCACAGATGACAATGATCTCCTATCAACTATATGTCCGGTAGCTGCCTTACTATATATAAATAAATAAATATATATATATATATATATATATATACAGTACAGACCAAAAGTTTGGACACACCTTCTCATTTAAAGATTTTTCTGTATTTTCATGACTTTGAAAATTGTACATTCACACTGAAGGCATCAAAACTATGAATTAACACATGTGGAATTATATACTTAACAAAAAAGTGTGAAACAACTGAAAATATGTCTTATATTCTAGGTTCTTCAAAGTAGCCACCTTTTGCTTTGATGACTGCTTTGCACACTCTTGGCATTCTCTTGATGAGCTTCAAGAGGTAGTCACAGGAAATGGTTTTCACTTCACAGGTGTGCCCTGTCAGGTTTAATAAGTGGGATTTCTTGCCTTATAAATGGGGTTGGGACCATCAGTTGTGTTGTGCAGAAGTCTGGTGGATACACAGCTGATAGTCCTACTGAATAGACTGTTAGAATTTGTATTATGGCAAGAAAAAAGAAGCTAAGTAAAGAAAAACGAGTGGCCATCTTTACTTTAAGAAATGAAGATCAGTCAGTGCAAAAAATTGGGAAAACTTTGAAAGTGTCCCCAAGTGCAGTTGCAAAAACCATCAAGCGCTACAAAGAAACTGGCTCACATGAGGACCGCCCCAGGAAAGGAAGACCAAGAGTCACCTCTGCTTCTGAGGATAAGTTTATCCCTGTCACCAGCCTCAGAAATCGCAGGTTAACAGCAGCTCAGATTAGAGACCAGGTCAATGCAACACAGAGTTCTAGCAGCAGATACATCTCTTCAACAACTGTTAAGAGGAGACTTTGTGCAGCAGGCCTTCATGGTAAAATAGCTGCTAGGAAACCACTGCTAAGGACAGACAACAAGCAGAAGAGACTTGTTTGGGCTAAAGAACACAAGGAATGGACAATAGACCAGTGGAAATCTGTGCTTTGGTCTGATGAGTCCAAATTTGAGATCTTTGGTTCCAACCACCGTGTCTTTGTGCGACGCAGAAAAGGTGAACGGATGGACTCTACATTCCTGGTTCCCACCGTGAAGCATGGAGGAGGAGGTGTGATGGTGTGGGGGTGCTTTGCTGGTGACACTGTTGGGGATTTATTCAAAAATGAAGGCATACTGAACCAGCATGGCTACCCCAGCATCTTGCAGCGGCATGCTATTCCATCCGGTTTGCGTTTAGTTGGACCATCATTTATTTTTCAACAGGACAATGACCCCAAACACACCTCAAGGCTGTGTAAGGGCTATATGACCAAGAAGGAGAGTGATGGGGTGCTACGCCAGATGACCTGGCCTCCACAGTCACCAGACCTGAACCCAATCGAGATGGTTTGGGGTGAGCTGGAAAACAGAGTGAAGGCAAAAGGGCCCACAAGTGCTAAGCATCTCTGGGAACTCCTTCAAGATTGTTGGAAGACCATTTCCGTTGTGCATCTTGAAACAGCCACACCGCTAGTTTTCAGAGAGTCCTGAATTTCAGCTGATGTTATTTGTGGGTTTTTCTTTGCATCCCAAACAATTTTCTTGGCAGTTGTGGCCGAAATTTTTGTTGGTCTACCTGACAGTGGTTTGTTTTTTACAAAGCCCCTGATTTTCCATTTGTTAATCACAGTTTGAACGCTGCTGACTGGCATTATCAATTCCTTGGATATTTTTTTGTATCCCTATCTTGTGTTATACAGTTCAACTTCCTTTTCCCGTAGATCCGTTGACAATTCTTTCGCTTTCCCCATGACTCACAATCCAGAAACGTCAGTGGCTGGATGAAAGATGCAAGAGTCTGTCTGGATCCCAGAAACTCACTCAGCTTTTATGCACACACACTGATTACAAGCAAACAGGTCACAGGTGAGGATGTTACCTTTAGTAGCCATTCAAACCCATTTGTGTCAAATTCTGTGCATGTTATCAGGCCAAAATCACCAGGGTATGTGAACTTTTGATCAGGGTCATTTGGATGTTTTTGTTTGTCATTAAGATTTAAAAAGAGAAAACACAGTAGTTTGACAATAAATGGCTTCACCCAACCAATAACCATGAGTGGATAAAAAGTTTTTTGGTTATCATTCATATTCTCTGAAATAAGGCCAAGAAAGGAAAAATTCTGCCGGGGTATGTAAACTTTTGAGCACAATTGTATATACTACAAAATGGTACCAATGAAAATCATTCCAAAATATAAGTCCTCATTCAGCACTGCTGATGAAAAATAGTAAAACTTATGGCTCTCAGAATATGGCAACGCAAAAGCAAGTGATGTTATTTCAAAGTGTATTTATTTTACAAAAGAATGCAACATAAATGAAACTATAGAAATTTAGTATCATCATATTGGTACTGATATATACAGAATAAGGTTAACATTTTGTATTTTATTTGTACAGCATGGTGAAAAGTGGAAAATTTGAAATGCAGAAAACGGTGACAGATTTGCTGTCTTGTTTATATGCCACCCAATAAAGAATGAGGGCTCATGCAGACAGACGTCAGTTTTTTTCATGCACCACAAAAATGGACCAAATTCATAAATTATTTTCATCTGATTTTCGTTAGTGATTTTCATGAGAGTTCATAAGATTTTTATCAAAGTTTGGTCAGAATTTTATCAGTTTTTTTTACTGATGAGAAAATGAGAGAATTTTTCTCCACCTTCTCCTATCTACCAGTCAATGAAAAATAGACATCACCGGGTGACATTCAGATTCTTTCAGATTTTTTCACTGACCCATAGATTTGCGTTGCCGATTTTGATTCGGCACGCAGATCAATATTGGACATGACTCTGTGATTTTGCACCAACCACTCGGTCCTAGGAAAAAATCAGACATGTGAACAGCCCCATAGATTATCATAGGTGCTAATTAGGGTTGAGCGAGTATGTTCTGACCGAGTACGCTCGGGCCGAGCTCCGAGTATTCATAGCTGCTTGGTGATATGGTTGAATCGCTCCTGTGTGCATGATTTGCAACTGTTTGACAGCTTTATTACATGTGAGGAATGTGTAAGAAATAGACATTCCTCACAAGTAATAAAGCTGTCAAACAGTCGCAAATCATGCACATGCGAGTGATTCAACCATATCACCGAGCACGCTATAAATACTCGGTGTTCGGCCCAAGCATACTCGGCGAAAGGGTTAATAGAACATACTCGCTCAACACTAGTGTTAATGCATTCATATGTGAAAAAGTGACTTGTGTGTGAGCCCTGAATACTAATTTGTTAATAATTTATATGTACACTACAATGATGCCACTGACAAATACAACTCATCCAGAAAGGCACAAGCCCTCATATGTGTATGTTGCTGAAAAAATAAAAATGTTATGGCTCCTGGAACGTAACGATAAAAAAGTGAAAAATAATGGTCTGACATCACCATGTCTCCATAATGATCCCATGTCTCCATAAAGCCCCCATGTCTCTCCATAAGGCCCCGATATCTCTCCATAAGGTCCCCCATGTCTCTCCATAAGGCCCCCATATCTCTCCATAAGGCCCCCATGTCTCTCCATTCTGCCCCCATGTTTCCATCCTGCCCCCTTGGTGTGGCTTTAAAAAAAAAAGTAAAAAAAAAAGTTTCTCCTTACCTTGTAGGGCTCCAGCGGCACCGGGCTCTCTCATCACCGGAAGCACGATCGCTGGCGCATGACAGTGACGTCATACGCCAGCGACTTGCGCACTGACGTCGGCTGCCAGCCTGTGATTGGCTGGTGGCTGTTAACTATTGCCGTGCGGGAAGTTTCCTGCACGGCAAAAGATTTAAAGTGAACCTGCGTCAGAAGACGCAGGTTCACAGTAAGTGAAGCAGCAGAATCCTGCTGCTGGGGCCCGGTGACCAGAAGAACGGGGGCCCGACCGGCACTGTGAAATACAGGGGAGATGGGAATCATTATAATTAACACAGGAGACAAGGATTTTGTCCGGGCCTGTAAGCATCAGAAATTTGAATGAATAAAAATAAATTTCACGCAACGAGACCTCTAATATGAGGCATACAGGTGGGAATACATTAACATTTCTATCACCTGTATGCCCATATTAGTAGGTCAGATAAGTCCCAGGGGGTGACAGATTCCCTTTAATAGATTTTATAAGTACTGTTCTGAAACAGTTTGGATCAATGGAGAGTACTGTTAGCTACTGATCTGGCCAGCCTACAATCCACCGATACTGAAAAGACAAAGCTGCCTCATATAGCAGCATCGGAGCATACACAGTTCAGGCCAGCCTCACGTTGCAGCTGGTCTGAACAGTCAATCAAGCAGGAGTACTGCCCCCCAGCAATAAGGAAGCCAGGAACTTGGTGGAGCAGTGTGCTTTTGCAGAAGATGAGACTATCTCTGTAACCCCTTCCTGATATGACAGGTTCAGGAGCTGAGCCCGCATTATACCCGGCAGAGGCCAGCTGTGTTATACAGCTTCCATCTGCATGTAACAGCATCGATTGGAGATAAGCTGTTAACTGCTTAAAAGCAAACTTAAATCTCTGACAACGTCATTTAAGGCACTCGGTCCATTGCCATTTCAGGCATAAATAGGCCTCCACTACTCTCTCCCCGTAATGCTGGGCTTTATTGGAGACTGTGATTTTACCTACAGTGACTTGCGAAAGTATTCACCACCTTGGCTTTTTACCTATTTTGTTACATTACAACCTGTGTTTAAATATTTTTATAGTTCGATTTGTGTGTAATGCATTAGCACTAAATAGTCTAAGTTGGTGAAGTGAAGTGAGAAAAATATAGGAATAAATTAAATTTATGGGATGAAATAACTAAAAATTGGCATGTGCATATGTATTCACCCCATTTGCTATGAAGCCCCTAAAACTTTTTGGTGCAAGCAATTACTTTCATAAGTCACATGCTTAGGGAAAGGAAGTCCACCTGTGTGCAATCTAAGTGTCACATGGTCTGTCAGTATATACACAACTTTTCTGAAAGGCCACATAGGCTGCAACATCATTAAGCAAGAGGCACCATTAACCAAACAACACAATGAAGACCAAGGAGATCTCCAAACAAGTCAGGGACAAAGTTGCTGTAAAGTACAAGTCAGGGTTGGGTTAAAAAAAATATCCCATTCTCTCATGATCCCCGGAGCACCATCAAATCTATTATCATCAAATAGAAAGAACATGGTACCTAACAAACCTGTCAAGAGAGAGCAGCCCACCAAAACTCTCAGCCCTGGCAAGGAGGGCATTAATCAGACCACAGTAAGACATACACTCCATAGAGGTGGCCTTAATGGAAGAGTGGACAAAAAAAGCATTTACTTACACACAAAAATTGTAAGACTTGTTTTGAGTTTGCCAAAAGACATGTGGGAGACTTCCCAAATGTATGGGGGAAGGTGCTGTGGTTAGATGAGACCAAAATTGAACTTTTTGGCCACCAAGGTAAACTCTATGTCTGGCGCCAAACCCAAGAACACCATCCCCACAGTGAAACATGATGGTTGAAGTATCATGCTGTAGGGATGCTTTTCGACAGCAGGGACAGGGAAAATGATCCGAGATGAGCGGAAGATGGATGGAGTGAAATACAGGGATATTCTTAAGCAAAACCGGTTTCAGTCTGTGATTTGAGACTGGGACGGAGGTTCACCTTCCAACAAGGCAATGACCCAAAGCATACTGCTAAAGAAACACTCGAGTGGTTTATGAGGAAACATGTAAATGTTTTGGAAAGGCCTAGTCAAAGCCCAGACCTTAATCCAATTGAGAATCTGTGGTCAGACTTGAAGATTGCTGTTCACCAGAAGAAACCATCTAACTTGAAGTAGCTGGAGCAGTTTTGCCTTGAAGAATGGGCAAAAATCCCAGTTGATTTGGAAAGCTCATAGACATTTATCCAAAGTGACTTGCAGCTGTAATTACCACAAAAGGAGGCTCTACAAAGTACTGAAATTAGAGGGTGAATAGTTATACACACTGAAGTTTTCAGTTATATTGTCCTATTTACTGTTTGCTTCACAATAAAGAGAAAACCAAATATTCACAGTTGTAGGCATGTTCTTTACAAGAACTGATGGAAACCCTTAAAAATACTGTGAAATTTCAGGATGTGAGGTAGCAAAATACGAAAAATGCTAAGGGGAGGGGAGAACTGTATGTGCTGTAATGCAATCGAATTACAGTATATAGACCATAGGATATAGATCACAGGCTCAAGTCCCTCTGGGGACTAACAAAAATTAATAGAGAAAAAAAGTTTTTAAAAATTTGAAAAAAAAATCAAGTTATATCACCCACTTTTGCCTCATTAAAAAGTGACGGCATCATCAGGGGATGGGACAATAGCATTAATGTTACTTACTTTCTTGCGGTGAAACATGTTGGGGGGACGTGTGTGCTAAATATATGTCCTGTTCTGTTTGATAGAGGTGACAATCCGGGTTGTCATCATCCATTAATAAAGGCAGTGGTCCTTCCATTTTAAAATCTACTAAAAGCAGATTAAGGACATAATATCTTTTTTATACTATCACTCCATTCATTTTAAAATTAATTATAAAGATTAAGTTTTATGGCTTGTTAGAGAGGGATTAATTTGGCGTTCTCCTCTCTTTATCACTAAATGTAAATGTATCCCTTCCAAGTCATTATTTACCTTTTCTGTGTTTCATGATTTTGAGACAAGTAACAATTTCAATTTTCAGTCTGTGGAGCAGTGTGAGGGCTTGTTTTTGCGGGCTGATGTTTTTATTGATATAATTTTGGGGTAGATGGATGTTTTGATCTCTTCTTATTGCATTTTTTTGTGGTGTCGCGGCCAAATAAATGCAATTCTGGCGTTTAATTTTTTTTCTCAAAATGCCGTTTACTGATTGGGTTAATTACATTTATATTTTGTTTGATTGGACTTTTAGGGAAATGGAGATACTGCATATGTGTATTTTTTTATTATTTTTTTATTATTTTTAATGGAGGAAAAAGGATGGGGGATCATTGTAACTTATTTTTTATCATGATTTTTGCTTAATACAGCAATACTGTAAGCAAAAATCATGGTCTTCTTTGAACGCCTGCCTTGGAAATCCATCGACATCCCCCATTTGCATCACAGGGATGTGAATGGGCATTTGGAACCACGTGCCCTCTGGGACATGCTGTAAATGCCCTTGTCACAGATTAACAACAGCATCTAATACGTTAACAGCCATGGGAGGAGCTCAGCTCTACTTGCATCTGTTAAGAATAATACATCTATCGTCTGCTGGCAACGATGCGGATTAGTTCCCACTAAGTTTGACAATCCGGAAAGAAAAGAGTTTAAAATGCCTAATAATGAGATTCATAAGCTCGCTTAGATATATACCTCACTGTACAGTCTAGTATTCTTTTAAACTATAATTTTCCAGAGTGCACAGCATAGAGGGTGGTGTCCATGATAAAGAGAATGAAACCTTTGAGAGAGAGAAGAATGCAATAAAATAAGCCTTTCCTACCTGTATAAAGACTCATTGTAACATTGAAGCTGGTCCTTGTATACATGGGTGCAGCGATGACTTCTCGTTGGCACATGTGACTGTTACAGCCAATCTCTGGCCTCAGTGATCACAAATGAAGGATGCAGCCAATCTCTGGCCTCAGTGATCACAAATGAAGGATGCAGCCAATATCTGGCCTCAGTGATCACAAATGAATGCTACAGCCAATCTCTGGCCTCAGTGATCACAAATGAATGCTACAGCCAATCTCTGGCCTCAGTGATCGCAAATGAAGGATGCAGCCAATTTTTGGCCTCAGTGATCACAAATGAATGCTGCAGCCAATCTCTGGCCTCAGTGATCACAAATGAATGCTACAGCCAATCTCTGGCCTCAGTGATCACAAATGAAGGATGCAGCCAATTTTTGGCCTCAGTGATCACAAATGAATGCTGCAACCAATCTCTGGCCTCAGTGATCACAAATGAATGCTACAGCCAATCTCTGGCCTCAGTGATCACAAATGAAGGATGCAGCCAATTTTTGGCCTCAGTGATCACAAATGAATGCTGCAGCCAATCTCTGGCCTCAGTGATCACAAATGAATGCTACAGCCAATCTCTGGCCTCATTGATCAAAAATGAAGGATGCAGCCAATCTCTGGCCTCATTGATCACAAATGAAGGATGCAGCCAATCTCTGGCCTCAGTGATCACAAATGAAGGATGCAGCCAATATCTGGCCTCAGTGATCACAAATGAAGGATGCAGCCAATCTCTGGCCTCAGTGATCACAAATGAAGGATGCAGCCAATCTCTGGCCTCAGTGATCACAAATGAAGGATGCAGCCAATCTCTGGCCTCAGTGATCACAAATGAATGCTACAGCTAATCTCTGGTCTCAGTGATCACAAATGAATGCTACAACCAAACTCTGGTCTCAGTGACCACAAATGAATGCTGCAGCCAATCTCTCTGTCCTCAATGATCACAAATAATTGCTGCAGCCACTCAGCAGCCACACTGTTGAGACCAGTAATTAGCTTTTGCATTTTCGGGTATTGACGGGATGTCATTGCTGTAACCAAGTGAATAAAGTACTTTAGCTAGCTCCAGAGGAACAGTGCAGGAGCAGTGGTGATTTTAACAAGTAACTAATACTTTTTCTTTTATAGCATTCCTTCCTATTAGTCCATTTTGTCTTGATCATACACAACCCCATTAATTTGTTGGAACAGTGTAATGCAGAGTCATTAACACATCTCAGCAACGTATTATGGTTGGCCAGGTCACACTATATTTGCAAAATGACATGTAATTAAAGATTAGAAGTTAATTATTAACACAAGATTGTTTCTTACACTTCATTTATATTCATAAGTCAGGATGTCACTGGTTTAACTACAGCTTGGCAGCATGGTGTCATGAGAGATGGCTAGCATGGAAGTAAACAAGTGCTGAACCATTTGTTGTCTGAAGGTTATTGCAGCTTACTTTATTTAATATAAATATTGGCGGACTCAGATAGAAAAGGGCCCATGTGCAAGCAGGGCCGGTTTTAGACAAAATGGGGCTCCATATGCTAACATATTGCACCATCACACAGAAATAGTTTGGCTGTATTTACATGAGTTTAGTTCAGGCCATTAAACAATCGACAATTTTCAAGTTGTTCAGCGCTTGTTTACCGTCCTCTTTACACAGGCTGTCGAAGAATGATGGGCACAGAACGATCACTGATAGATAAATCTGTCCCCATACAGTTTCATGTTATTAGTAGTGTTGAGCGAATTTGTTTGGCATTTCAAATTCATGTTCGTGTTCGGGGTTCCGACTTGCTCGCGCCAAAAAAAGGCTCCGCCCATGAACATCCCTGATTTGCAGATAACATCTGCGTGACAGCGTGGCAAATCAGGGATGTTCATGGGCGGAGCCGATTTTTTGGCACGGACAAGTCGGAACCACGAACACGAATTTGAAATGCCGAACAAATTCGCTCAACACTAGTTATTAGCAGCACATCTGCGTTCCACCATAAACAATCCAATCATCTGATGAGTAAGCAGCAATAGTTGGGTGATTTCCGACATGTTTACACCTATGAACTCTCGTCTGCGCTGCTGGCGTTTATAAACGTGGATGCTACATACACACACCATATGTGACACAAACACACATATATACACAATCTGCATGTTACACACATATGCATATACATATAGCACATAAACACACATCTATGTACACACATAAAGATTTATACAGAGGGCACATAATTACACACATGTATACACCGAACAGATATGTCATAGATGTAACTGTAAAATTTATAAAGCCATCTCTTAAGAGGGATTGTGTCACCCTCATATTGTGGATTGAAGCGTAGCTTCATCATCAATTGTAGGAAAAAACAGCTAGCACACTAAAACATTCCACATGATCCCTATTCAGCTAGGACCCCCGTGCTGTGAACAGGTAATTAAAGTGGGTTATCTGATGGATAGCAGACAGGAAGTCTAGGCACAGTTTGTAGAAGAGCCCTAGAGGTGACAAATTTATGGCCTGTGGAGATAAGGCTTACTATGTTCAAAAGAACCACAAGTTTGGAATCGGATTCCAGTTATGAATATTGGGGTTTTTGTGACAGGTGTAGGTCCTATGTAGTTATGGGAGACATTTTCAGCATCGTGACAAATTGGCGAATGTAACACATGTAAAGCTAAAATCATGATAGGAAATGTGGAATTAATATTTCCTGCCTGGGAAATCCAGGTGGACAGATATCCTGAAAATTGGGGATCTCATAATTTTTGGGAACCTAGCCACATCACATTGACCAGCACCATTAACTTCTCCAGCTCCTCTTCTACTCACGTCACCTGTCCAGTCCTCGCTGCATCTTCGGATTCTCGCTGTTTGCACCGGGCCTCTCATGCTGGGTTAAGACTTCCCAGTTTCACTGCTCATGCTGTTGCAAAGGTCACAATGCCTTCACAGCATCATGACATCACAGCGTGCACAATGACCTTTGCGATCACATGTGCAGCAGAACCTCCCATGGCCTAGTCCAGTGATGGCGAACTGTTTAGAGACCGAGTGCCCAAACTGCAATCCAAAACCCACCTATTTATCGCCAAGTGCCAACACTGCAATTTAACCTAAATATTGAGGTTTTAGTTTAGAAAAAACAACTGATACAATGAGCAGGCGAGCGCAGTATAGAGCAGCCACAAAAAGGAGCAGGGGTATGAGACTGCAGAAATAAAGAAAACAGTGGGTACGGAAAGTATTCAGACCCCTTTAAATTTTTCACTCTTTGTTTCATTGCAGCCATTTGGTAAATTCTAAAAAGTTCATTTTTTCTCATTAAAGTACACTCTGCACCCCATCTTGACTGAAAAAAAACAGAAATGTAGAAATTTTGGCAAATATATTAAAAAAGAAAAACTGAAATATCACATGGTCATAAGTATTCAGACCCTTTGCTCAGACAATCATATTTAAGTCACATGCTGTCCATTTTCTTGTGATCCTCCTTGAGATGGTTCTACTCCTTCACTGGAGTCCAGCTGTGTTTAATTAAACTGATAGGACTTGATTTGAAACGGCACACACCTGTCTATATAAGACCTCACAGCTCACAGTGCATGTCAGACCAAATGAGAATCATGAGCTCAAAGGAACTTCTCAAGGAGCTCAGAGACAGAATTGTGGCAAGACACAGATCTGGCCAAGGTTACAAAAGCTGTGTAAGGGCGATTTGACCAAGAAGGAGAGAGATGGGGTGCTACGCCAAATGACCTGGCCTCCACAGTCACCAGACCTGAACCCAATCGAGATGGTTTGGGGTGAGCTGGACCGCAGAGTGAAGGCAAAAGGGCCAACAAGTGCTAAGCATCTCTGGGAACTCCTTCAAGATTGTTTTTCAAAGTCATGAAAATACATAAAAATCTTTAAATGAGAAGGTGTGTCCAAACTTTTGGTCTGTACTGTACATACAGACATATATGTATAAACAGAGCAGATACATACAGGCAAATATGTATAGACAGGGCAAATTCATGCAGACATATATGTATACACATATCACATACATAATAGCCTAAGAAGGTCTATGGAAGTATGAAAACCTATCAAGCCAAAAAGAAAACCTTCAATGAATAATAATAGCACTAACAACTAGTAAAATGAAATGTTTTATTGAACATATATTCAAATGACATACAAACTAAAAGCAAATTAAAAAAGGGGAATCTACTGCAAATAAACAAGTCACAGGTAAATGATGGTTAAATATTCAATAAATACAATCAGAAGTGTAAAAATAGCTAAGCCCATATGGAGCAATATATGCTAGATAATAGTAGATGTTTACAACAGGAAAGTACAATGAGCATCAACAATCCATTACACAATATCCCCATCCAGTAGAGCCAAATGGAGCGGCAGTCAGATTAAATAAAGTGCAAAAAATAGTATAAAAATAGTTGCAGCTGCAGACCTGTATGTTATATGAAAAAGACACAGGGTGTATACTGGTCGTATAAGATTTCTCTGTTTAAAAGGGTAAGTATAAAAATATATATAAGGTGCAAAGTGCATTTAAATATACCCTATAGTAATAATTATACAAATAAATAAAGAGCTTGCCAAAACACTTCCAATAATTAAGCATTAGTGTTGAGCATTCCGATACTGAAATATCGGGTATCGACCGATATTCGCGGTATCGGAGTTCCGATACTGAGTTCCGATACTTTTAGAATATCGAATACCGGAATCGGAAGTTCCCATAATGCCTGCGCTCTGCAGTGTCTCTGAAGGATGACAAGCTGGATGGCAGCGCTCAGCTTACTGTACTTGTCATTTAGTGTTAAAGGATTTATTTAAAAAAATAATAGTGTTTTCATGCACCGTCTCTTTAAAAAAGCCAGCCAGCAATTCAGCAGCGGCATACACCGGTACCCGACAATTTACAACAGAAAGAATAGAGCATCACACATAGATTAGATAGATAGAAACATGTCAGTCACATATATATGAAGTACAGTGACAGTGTTGGTTACTGTACTTGTCATTTAGTGTAAAGGATTTATTAAAAAAAAAAAATAATGTTTTCATGCACCGTCTCTTTAAAAAAGCCGGCCGGCAATTCAGTAGCGGTACCCGACAATTTAGAATAGAAAGAATAGAGCATCACACATAGATTAGATAGATAGAAACATGTCAGTCACATATATAAGAAGTACAGTGATAGTGTTGATTACTGTACTTGTCATTTAGTGTTAAAATAAAGGATTTATTTAAAAAAAAATTGGCGTGGGGTTCCCCGTAATTTTAGGCTCTAGCGGAGGTTAAGCAGATGGCTGGGGCAGATGTTTGAAGCCTGGGAAGGGGGTAATACCCACGGAGCTTCCCAGGCTACTAATATCAGCCCCCAGCTGAATACCTAGCCTTTACTAGCAATTAACACGGGGGACCCCCCCAAAAAAATGACGTGGGGTCCCCCCTATTTTAATAGCTAGCAAAGGCTAGGCAGACAGCTGGGGGCTGATATTAATAGCCCAGGAAGGGTGCCATGAATATTGGCCCCCTCCCAGGCTAGAAACACCAGCCGTCAGCCGCCCCAGAAATGGCGCATCTATAGGATGCGCCAATTCTGGCACTTAGCCTCGCTCTTCCCACTGCCCTGTAGCGGTGGCAGTGGGGTAATAGGGCTGGGGTTGATGTCCGCTTATAATGCCAGCTGACATCAAGCCCAGGTTAGTAATGGAGAGGCGTCTATAAGACACCCCCATTACTAACCCCATAGTCAAAGTTAAAAAACCCCACAAACACCCAGAATAAAGTCCTTTAATTGAAATAAACACACAATTTTTTAATGTTCTAAATTAAACCATACTTACCATCACGCCCATTCCAGCTGAAGCCAATGTCTTCTGCAATAAAAGTAAAATAATAAAGCAACATAATCCTTACCTTTCCATAGTTCCCACGACAGCTTCAGCTCTGCTACATTGACATGACAGGCTGGATCGCAACAGAACGCTGCCATCCAGCTTGCCATGCCGCAGAGACTGAGAAGCGCAGGCATGCTTGCGCTCCTCAGTGTCTCGCTGTGACGGCATAAAGATGAGCCGAGTTCATGTCCAATGAACTCAGCTCACGTCATGCACGTCACTGACAGCGTGGGAAAATTCTCCTGCGCTCAGCGCTTGAGCAGGAGAATTTTCCCACGCTGTCAGTGACGTGTATGAGGTGAGCTCATGTCCAATGAACTCAGCTCACCTCATGCACGTCACTGAAAGCGTGGGAGAATTGCCTGTGCTCTGCAGTGTCTATGAAGGATGGCATGCTGGATGGCAGCGCTCAGCTGCCATCCAGCCTGTCATCTCAATGCCATCCCAGCGTGGGAAAATTCTCCTGCTCAAGCGCTGAGCGCAGGAGAATTTTCCCACTCTGTCAGTGATGTGCATGAGGTGAGCTGAGTTCATTGGAGATGAGCTCACCTCATGCACGTCACTGACAGCGTGGGAAAATTCTCCTGCTCAAGCACTGAGCGCAGGAGAATTTTCCCACGCTGTCAGTGACGTGCATGAGGTGAGCTGAGTTCATTGGACATGAGCTCACCTCATGCACTTCACTGACAGCGTGGGAAAATTCTCCTGCTCAAGCGCTGAGCGCAGGAGAATTTTCCCACGCTGTCAGTGACGTGCATGAGGTGAGCTGAGTTCATTGGACATGAACTCGGCTCATCAGGATGATGACACAGCCAGACACTGAGGAGCGCAAGCATGCCTGTGCTTCTTAGTCTCTGCGGCATCGCAAGCTGGATGGCTGCGTTCGGCTGCGATCCAGCCTTTCATGTGAATGTAGCAGAGCTGGAGCCGTCGTGGGAACCATGGAAAGGTAAGGATGAGGTTGATTTATTATTTTACTTTTATTGCAGGAGATCGTTGGCTTCAGCTGGAATGGGCGTGATGGTAAGTATGGTTTAATTTAGAACAATAAAGAATTGTGTCTTTATTTCAATTAAAGGACTTTATTCTGGGTGTTTGTGTTTTTTTTTTAACATGGACTATGGGGTTAGTAATGGGGGTGTCTTATAGACGCCTCTCCATTACTAACCTGGGCTTGATGTCAGCTGGCATTATAATCTGACATCAACCCCAGCCCTATTACCCCACTGCCACCACTACAGGGCAGTGGGAAGAGCGAGGCTAAATGCCAGAATTGGCACATCCTATGGATGCGCCATTTCTGGGGCGGCTGACGGCTGGTGTTTCTAGCCTGGGAGGGGGCCAATATTCATGGCACCCTTCCTGGGCTATTAATATCAGCCCCCAGCTGTCTACCTAGCCTTTGCTAGCTATTAAAATAGGGGGGACCCCACGTCATTTTTTTTGGGGTCCCCCATTTTAATAGCTAGTAAAGGCTAGGTATTCAGCTGGGGGCTGATATTAGTAGCCTGGGAAGCTCCGTGGGTATTACCCCCTTCCCAGGCTTCAAACATTTGCCCCAGCCGTCTGCTTAACCTCCGCTAGAGCCTAAAATTACTGGGAACCCCACGCCAATTTTTTTTTAAATAAATCCTTTATTTTAACACTAAATGACAAGTACAGTAATCAACACTATCACTGTACTTCTTATATATGTGACTGACATGTTTCTATCTATCTAATCTATGTGTGATTCTCTATTCTTTCTATTCTAAATTGTCGGGTACCGCTGTTGAATTGCCGGCTGGCTTTTTTAAAGAGACCGTGCATGAAAACACTGTTATTTTTTTTTAATAAATCCTTTACACTAAATGGCAAGTACAGTAAGCAACACTGTCACTATACTTCATATATATGTGACTGACATGTTTCTATCTATCTAATCTATGTGTGATGTTCTATTCTTTCTGTTCTAAATTGTCGGGTACCGGTGTATGCTGCTGCTGAATTGCCAGCTTTTCATGTAATACATTCTACATTATTCTTAGTTGTTTTCCTTCATGTAGAATTAACCTACACGAAAAGAAAGAGTTTATTTTTATTCCGATATTTGTGTCCCATTGACTTGCATTGGTATCGGTCCGATTCAATCCGATCCGATATTTCCCAATATCAGAAGGTATCGCTCAACACTATTAAGCATATATATTTACCAGGACTTTAACCCCCCTAGTGCGCGTTTTGCGTAGTTGCTTCTTCTTCAGAGAAGCAACCTTTTTTAGGTTATTAAATACAACTATATAGACTAACCAATTGTAGGCACTCCCATACCAGAACAACAACCTATATAGAGATTAAAGCAATAACGCCAAGGTAGTAAAAAATATAAATTTTAATAATTATTGTAGCTAAAATGTGAAAACATAATATAAAAATTTAAAAGGAGAATTACAGACATAGGACAGCCCTACAAGTATTGCTCACCAGTTGTTCCAATCATCAATCAATCATCAGTATGGAAGAGAAAGCATATACTCTATGTATACAGTGGGTACAAAAAGTATTCAGACCCCTTTAAATTTATCACTCTTTGTTTCATTGCAGCCATTCGGTAAATTCTAAAAAGTTCATTTTTTCTCATTAAAGTACACTCTGCACCCCATTTTGACTGAAAAAAAACAGAAATGTAGAAATTTTTGCAAATTTATGAGAATAAAGATGATCCTTCTACAATGTGACAGCCCTTGACATATTTGTAGACAGCTATTAAGTCTCCTCTCAGTCTTCTTTTTTGCAAGCTAAACATTCCCAAATCCTGCAACCGTTCCTCATAGGACATGGTTTGCAGACCAGTCACCATTCTGGTCGCTCTTCTCTGAACTTGCTCCAGTTTGTCTATGTCTTTTTTAAAATGTGGTGCCCAAAACTGTACACAGTATTCCAGATGAGGTCTGACCAAAGAGGAGTAAAGACCGATAATGACTTCACGTGATCTAGACTGTATGCTTCTGTTAATACATCCCAGAATTGTATTTGCCTTTTTTGCTGCTGCATCACACTGTTGACTCATGTTCAGTCTATGATCTATTAGTATACCTAAGTCTTTTTCACATGTACTGTTGCTTAGCTCTATTCCTCCCATTTTGTATATGCTTTTTTCATTTTTATTGCCCAGATGTAGTACTTTGCATTTTTCCCTGTTAAAAACCATTCTGTTGGTTGCTGCCCACTGCTCCAGTTTATTTAGGTCTTTTTGAATCCTCTCTCTCTCTTCTCTAGTATTAGCTATCCCTCCTAGCTTTGTGTCATCAGCAAATTTAATCAGTTTACCCTCAATTCCTTCATCTAAATCATTGATAAAGATGTTGAACAATACAGGTCCCAGGACGGAGCCCTGTGGTACCCCACTTGAGACATTCATCCAGCTGGATGTGAAGCCATTTACAACCACCCTTTGAGTCCGATCACTAAGCCAGTTATGAATCCACCTAACAGTTGCCTGGTCCATTGCATACTTGGTCATTTTTTCAATAAGGATGGTGTGAGATACTTTGTCAAATGCTTTGCTGAAGTCAAGATATACTATATCTACAGCATTTCCCTGATCCACCCAGTCAGTGATTCTGTCATAGAAGGAAATTAAGTTAGTCTGACATGACTTGTTAGTTACAAACCCATGCTGACTCTGGTTAATCACTTCATTCTTATCCATGTACTTACATACATGTTGTTTAATAATTTGTTCAAAGATCTTTCCTGGTATAGAAGTCAGACTCACCGGCCTATAGTTCCCTGGGTCCACCTTCTTCCCCTTTTTGAAGATAGGAACAACATTTGCTCTTCTCCAGTCTTCTGGGACTTCTCCTGTTCTCCAAGAATTTTCAAAGATTATGGAGAGTGGTTCTAAAATTTCTTCTACGATCTCCTTCAGTACTCTGGGGTGTAATTCATCTGGACCTGGAGACTTGAACTCATTTATGTTAGCTAAATATTCCCTCACAATCTTTCTGTTTACAGATAACTTGGATTCCTCTATTCCTTTAAAAGGACAGTGAAGATCAGTTGATGTTACATTTTCTTTCTGAGAGAAAACAGATGCAAAATAGGAATTAAAAAGTTCGGCCTTCTCAACATCCTCTCTTACCATTTCTCCATTTTCATCCTGTAAAAATCCTATAGCATCTTTGACTTTTCTTTTACTTTTGACATACCCCCAAAATCCTTTTTTATTGCTTTTGACATCTCTTGCAAGCCTTAATTCATTGTCAGCTTTAGCTAATCTGATACATGCCCTGCAGGATCTGCAGACTGCATTATAATCTTCTTTAGATATGCCTCCCTCTTTCCATTTAATAAACATTTCTTTCTTTCTTTTTAGCATGTGTTTAAGTTCTGTGTTCATCCATCCTGGTTTCCTTAAATGCTTCCCATTCTTCCTACTTTTTGGGATTGTTAACAATTGTGCTTTGAGAATCTCATTTTTAAAAATTTCCCATCCTTCCTGGACATTTTTGTCCTTAAGGACATCCAGCCATTGGATCCCTCCTATTCTCTTTCTGAGTCTCTTAAAATCTGCCTTTCTAAAATCTAACCTTGAAGTTTGAGTCTTCACATGTCTTCCTCCTCTAGTTATCCAAAATTCTATAATAGCATGATCGCTGCCTCCTAGGGTCCCAGCCACCTTTACCTCCTCAACCATTTCCTCCCTGTTTATAAGGATTAGATCCAAAGTAGCAGATCCCCTTGTTTTCTCCCCTACCTTTTGGAAGATAAAGTTGTCAGCAAGAGAGGATAAGAATTTGCTTGACCTGTTAGTTTTACTTGAGAGAGATTCCCAACAAATGTCTGGATAGTTGAAATCTCCCATGACCACTACGTCATATTTTTTGGAGAACTTGGCCATTTGATACATAAAGAGTTCATCCATATCTTCAGCTTGCCCAGGTGGCCTGTAGTAAATGCCTACAATGGTGTCCTTTCCGTTGTTCTCTCCTTGTATTCTTACCCAAACAGTTTCCACAGAACTCCCAGTCTCTGAAGCTTCAATCTCTGTGCAGATATACGCTTTTCTAACATACAATGCAACACCTCCTCCTCGTTTATCAAGTCTGTTTCTTGCAAATAAGTTGTATCCTTTTAGCCTTTTATTCCAATCATGTGTATCGTCCCACCAAGTTTCAGTGATTCCAATGACATCATATTCCTTTTCCTGCGTTAGTAGTTCCAATTCTCCTTGTTTGTTGCCCATGCTTTGTGCATTTGTATAAAAACATTTTAGTTTGTGATTGGTTTCTCTTCCTCCCATATTTTTATTATTTAGATTTTTTTGTCTTTGTTCTTCCTTTCCACTTCCAGTAGCAGAGATCTCAATAGTATTTGTCAGCTGTATGGCTTTTTCTGGCCTTTTGCTTCCCTTCCCACATTGTTCTAGTTTAAAGTTCTCCTGATGAGTGTAGCAAGGCCACTTCCAAATACATGTTTTCCAGTCTTCGTAAGGTGCACCCCATCTCTAGCAAGTAGTCCATCGTATAGGTAATTCATTCCGTGATCCAGAAATCCAAATCCTTGTTGACGGCACCATCGACGTAGCCAGTTGTTCACCTGTAGAATCTTATTCCACCTCATTGTTCCATGGCCATCCACTGGGAGGATGGATGAGAAGACCACCTGCGCTCCCAATTCTTTCACTTTCTTTCCTAAGTCTTCAAAGTCACTGCAGATGGTTTCCAGGTCCTTTCTTGCGGTGTCATTTGTCCCCACATGTATTAGCAGGAATGGGTAGTGATCTGTAGGTCTGAAGAGTCTTGATATCCTGTCAGACACATCTTTAATTTTTGCTCCTGGAAGACAGCACATTTCTCTTGAGGTTATGTCTGGTCTGCAGATAGCGGCCTCTGTTCCTCTTAACAGGGAATCCCCCATGACCACCACTCTCCGTTTTTTCTTCACAACATTCTTCTTTTTCCATCCAGGAGGATTCTGAGGGCTTACAAGGTTATTCATTGCTGGCAAAGTCTTATTTTGCTGTATTTCTTCATGGTTCTCCTGCGTGAGAGCCTGGTACTGGTTCCTGAGCAGTATGGGTGCTGACTGCCTCTCGATCCTCCTGCTTCTCTGGGTCACATGCTTCCATTCCTCGGTTTCCTCAGGTGCAGTTCGAATTTCTTCTCTTTCTGAATCATGAAGAGATAATTCTGCTCTGTCTAAGAACTCTTCACCTTCCTTAATGATTTTCAAGGTAGTTAACCTCTCTTCTAGATTTCGCAACTTTTCCTCCAACAGGGACACAAGCTTGCATTTCTGGCATGTGAAGTTTGGCTTTTCCACTGGCAAGTCTGTGAACATGTAGCAGGATATGCAGCTCACCAAATGGCTCCTGGACTCTTCCATGTTGTTATTGTTAATGTTCTGAAAACAGTGAAAAAAGGTTCAAAAAAAGCTTAAAAATGCAGTGGGAATATGCAAATTATCTCCTCAGGACTCCACCCCTGGTTTACCGATGTCCTCTTTTCAGCTCCAACAGCCAAAATCCAGTGTTCTTTGAGCTCGCGGAGATTCTTCACTTACCCCAAAATGCAGTGGGAATATGCAAATTATCTCCTCAGGACTCCACCCCTGGTTTACCGATGTCCTCTTTTCAGCTCCAACAGCCAAAATCCAGTGTTCTTTGAGCTCGCGGAGATTCTTCACTTACCCCAAAATGCAGTGGGAATATGCAAATTATCTCCTCAGGACTCCTCCCCTGGTTTACCGATGTCCTCTTTTCAGCTCCAACAGCCAAAATCCAGTGTTCTTTGAGCTCGCGGAGACTCTTTACTTACCCCAAAATGCAGTGGGAATATGCAAATTATCTCCTCAGGACTCCTCCCCTGGTTTACCGATGTCCTCTTTTCAGCTCCAACAGCCAAAATCCAGTGTTCTTTGAGCTCGCGGAGATTCTTCACTTACCCCAAAATGCAGTGGGAATATGCAAATTATCTCCTCAGGACTCCACCCCTGGTTTACCGATGTCCTCTTTTCAGCTCCAACAGCCAAAATCCAGTGTTCTTTGAGCTCGCGGAGATTCTTCACTTACCCCAAAATGCAGTGGGAATATGCAAATTATCTCCTCAGGACTCCTCCCCTGGTTTACCGATGTCCTCTTTTCAGCTCCAACAGCCAAAATCCAGTGTTCTTTGAGCTCGCGGAGACTCTTCACTTACCCCAAAATGCAGTGGGAATATGCAAATTATCTCCTCAGGACTCCTCCCCTGGTTTACCGATGTCCTCTTTTCAGCTCCAACAGCCAAAATCCAGTGTTCTTTGAGCTCGCGGAGATTCTTCACTTACCCCAAAATGCAGTGGGAATATGCAAATTATCTCCTCAGGACTCCTCCCCTGGTTTACCGATGTCCTCTTTTCAGCTCCAACAGCCAAAATCCAGTGTTCTTTGAGCTCGCGGAGATTCTTCATTTACCCCAAAATGCAGTGGGAATATGCAAATTATCTCCTCAGGACTCCTCCCCTGGTTTACCGATGTCCTCTTTTCAGCTCCAACAGCCAAAATCCAGTGTTCTTTGAGCTCGCGGAGATTCTTCACTTACCCCAAAATGCAGTGGGAATATGCAAATTATCTCCTCAGGACTCCTCCCCTGGTTTACCGATGTCCTCTTTTCAGCTCCAACAGCCAAAATCCAGTGTTCTTTGAGCTCGCGGAGACTCTTCACTTACCCCAAAATGCAGTGGGAATATGCAAATTATCTCCTCAGGACTCCTCCCCTGGTTTACCGATGTCTTCTTTTCAGCTCCAACAGCCAAAATCCAGTGTTCTTTGAGCTCGCGGAGACTCTTCACTTACCCCAAAATGCAGTGGGAATATGCAAATTATCTCCTCAGGACTCCTCCCCTGGTTTACCGATGTCCTCTTTTCAGCTCCAACAGCCAAAATCCAGTGTTCTTTGAGCTCGCGGAGACTCTTCACTTACCCCAAAATGCAGTGGGAATATGCAAATTATCTCCTCAGGACTCCTCCCCTGTTTTCAGTTCGGATTATATTAATTATAGCCCTACTAATAATGTATTGTTCTTCTGTACACAAAGTAAAAGTTCCTCTAATTATGAACAAAGGAAATAATGAATTTGAGGTTCAGAAAATTCTAGAATGTTATTTTCTTAGGTGTTCTTGTAAGGGAGTGAGTGATTCACCCATCAGGAATGCACAATAGAACTTGTGTGGTGACTCATCTATCAGGAATGTACAGTGGAACTTGTACGGATGAATATTGCCATCTACTGCCCAAAGGTAAAAGAGATAGGAACTAAAGGAACAATGCCGGAACTAAAATAAGGTGCTCGGCTGCCTGGGGGGAGAAGAAAGACCAGATGCACAGGGATATGTGACCCATTGTGACACAGTTAGAAAATATAAAATACTTCTGAGGCCAAGGCATAGCATGAATCAATGACCAAACTTGTGTCAAGTCAGACGTGCAGTATTAACTGAACTGGCTTATAGCTACATGATACAGAAAGTGAGAGCAGCAGGACAAGGTCCTTAGCCCAAGCGAGAAAGCGTGATTAACAGAACGGAGAACCGTTCACGTGAGGAGGTAGGACTAGGTCCTCGATTGAAGATCAGCAGGCCTACTTAAAGGGACAGTTGACTGAGTGAGTGGAAGGGGCAGGAAGCCTACTTAAAGAAATGGTTGATTGAGTGAGCAGAAGGGACAGTAAGCCAACTTAAAGAGACGATTGGGAGAGCTGATACCAGGAGGTCTAAACAATGGTACAGAAGGGACCCGAGTGCGCTGTAGGAGAGGAAGGCAGCCGGAATAGCTCATTGATGCACGAAGTCACCAGTGTACTAAAGCACAAGACTTGTGACTTAACTGGAAAACAGAGTCGAATCCCGTCAGGGCCTGTTGCAGTGACTGTAATGATTAGGTGATGACTGTATTCATAGGCGGATTATAATGAGGGAAATCTGGGCTGCCGCCCGTGGCCCGGAGCTCCGTGGGGGTCCATGGCCAGACTGCCCTCATTATAATGTTCGGTGCGCCGCCGGACAATACAGCAGATGCGAACACGCAGCGCACTCTGCGTGCCCACGTCTGCTGTACTCAGGCGCGGAGCCCCTGGGATTCCCGGCTGTCAGCTCCTGCACTGCAACTCCTGTGGTGCTCGGTGCTGGCTCCGCCCCTGATCATCTTGTGCTCAGTGCTGCCTCTCTTCCTGTTTCCTCCTGCTGGCAGCTCCTGGTGACTGTAAGAAGCAAATAACTGCTTCCTGTTCTGTGAGAGAGTGACTTGGGCATGTCACACTGTGGACTGCAAGGTATATGACCATGGGGGGGCACAAGGCATATGACCATGGGGGGGCTACAGGGTGTGTGACCATGGGGGGAGGCGCAAGGTGTGTGACCATGGGGGCAGCAGGGTATAGGACCATGGGGGAAGGCTGCAGGGTATGGGACCATGGGGGGCAGCAGGGTATGTGACCATGGGGGGGGGACACAGGGTATGTGACCATGGGGGGGCCGCCGGATATGTGACCGTAGGGGCTGCTAGTGGCTGTATAGTATATTATCTTGGGGGCTACAGATTAATGTTATCATGTGGGTTTGGGGGCTGCAAGGAGCTTTGTGGGGGCTCATACCATATATTGGGAGCTATGTGAGGACTCATACTGTATGTGTATGGCTGTGTGGGGGTTCATGTTGTATGTAGAGGGCTCATACTGTATGTTGGGGGCCCATACTGTATATTGGGGGACTGTGTGGTGTCATTATATGTAGGGGACTTTGTGTGGATTCATACTGTATAAAGGGAGATATGTGGGCGCTCATACTGTATCTATGGGGCTGTGTGAGGGTTCTTACTATGGCTATGTAGGGGCTCATACTGCATATTGCTGGCTATGTGAGGGCTCATACTGTATATTGGGTGCTATATGTGGACTCATACTGTATGTGGAAGCTCATACTGTATATAGGAGGCTATGTGGAGGCTCATACTGTATATTGGGGGACTGTGTAGTGTCATAGTGTATGTAAGGAACTCATACTGTATGTAGGGGGCTATGTTGGGGGCTCATACTGTATATTGAGGGACTGTGGTGTCATTGTATGTAGGGGACTTTGTGTGGATTTATACTGTATAAAGGGAGTTATGTGGGAGCTCATACTGTATCTATGGGGCTGTGTGAGAGCTCTTACCGTATCTAGGTAGCTATGTAGGGGCTCATACTATATGTAGGGGGCTGTGTGTGGGTTCATACTGTATATGGAGGGCTGTGTGGGGGCTCATATTGTATGTAGGGGGCTGTGCGTGGACTCATACTCTATGTAGGGGCTGTGTGTGGACTCATACTGTATGTAAAGCGCTATGGGGGGCTCATACTGTATGTAGCGGGCTGTGTGTGGGCGCCTACTGTATGTACAGGGCTATGGGGGGCTCATACTGTATGTAGGGGACTGTGTGTGGGCTCCTACTGTATGTACAGGGCTACTGGGGGCTCATACTGTATGTAGGGGGCTGTGTGTGGGCTCCTACTGTATATGGGGGGCTCATATTGTATGTAAGGGGCTGTGTGTTGGTCCATACTGTATGTAGGGGCTGTGTGTGGGTTCATACTGTATATGGAGGGCTGTGTGGGGGCTCATATTGTATGTAGGGGGCTATGTGGGGCATATTGCCTGGACCTATGAGCTGTTATCCTCATTGCAGTTCGGCTTATGGTCTCCTTTTCTTGTCCTGATTGAAGGAATTCCCTGACGAATCCCTAAATGACCAAAGGAGGAGAAAAGGCATCGGAAGAAGATGGCATTAAGCTAAGTGCACAACTGTTCAGGCCCTATAGGGTCTATACATATAGTGTTGTATCTGCTGTTAGACAGATACAATACATGCGGGGATTGCCTGTTTGTTAAGTGTTGTGGTTGTCTAAACAGACAAAAACAAAACATGCAGCCGCAGGGACTTGAATATATTATCCGAGCACTACAAGATACTCGGATAACACCCGAGCGTGCAGGGATAACAAGTTATCTGAGCACGTTCACCCATCACTATTGTCTTTATGAATTGAGTTTTTAAAATAAAGAGATTTTTTTAGTTTTTTTTTTGTTTTGTTATGGTTTATATGTATGAAGGCCCCATAGGTTGATTGCTTTGGTTGTTGATTGAGGGGACTATGTGGGGGCTCGTACTGTATATAGATTATGTCAGCATATTAATTCTGCTCAATATTAAGTGATACAAATAAAATTAAAAATAATTATAATTAATGTGTTAATATTGAGCAGAATTAATTTCAGCCTATTGTTCGGTCTCCACAACAGTCACGGTCTCTCATGTGGCCCCTTCTGAAAATTAATCTCCCACCCCTGCCCTATTATGTATGGCGCTATGTTATATATTTTTCCCTTATGCTGTACATAAAGGAAAAATGTGCGCGCCGCGATACACTCACTGCTATTTCTGTCAGCGGGGGGGCCCACGCCTTCTAAGCTGCCGGGGCCCTGCCTACTCTTAATCCACCCCTGGTTCTATGAGTATATATTTGGGCTCTGATACCATCTTATGACATATAGCCACAGTGAGAAACACACAAAGGGACTGACGTCACCCAGCAGACCCACCATGCTTGATGTTAAGGGCAGCAACAATACATCAATTAGCCTTAAAGTGAACCTGACAGTTGATTCATGCTGCCCCAAACCACAGGCAATATGAATCAGTCTATTTTACTCACTTATATGGCGCCATTAATTCCACAGCACTTTACAGACATCCCCATCACTGTTCCCATTGAGGCTCACAATCTACATTCCCTATCAGTATGTCTTTGGAGTGTGGAAAGAAACCGGAGAACCCGGAGGAAACCCACGCAAACACGGGGAGAACATACAAACTCCTTTGCAGATGTTGTTGGTTTCATCATTTTAGCCAGGTATGTTTTCATCTAAAACGCTGCAGTTTTTTAGAGGAAATATACAGTAAATCTAAAAGCCATCCAGGGACCATGCTGCTCAGGTAACTAGTCCAGAAGACCGGTTCTCAGCAAATGCTGGTGAATAGGTTACAGGCTCTGCTAGCTAAAAATATACACTTGGATCAGGTGTGGTTACTCCCTGGAAGGAAGGTTCACGACAAAACTTTAAAGACTATCAACATTATTCCTTACGCCCAGACTGGTTTTCCCCGGACCTTCAGGAGGTGAATACATGGAATTATCTGGTGCCTTGTATTCCTCTGGTACTGAAGGGGTTAAATGGAAGGAAGATGTTTTCCCGCTATTTTTCTTAGGTCACGTCAACAAGGTGATAGGGTGAAGTGATTGGTGAGTGGGTCCGGCCACTCAGGGGTCAGTAGTAGGGCAGACAGTATTTTTTGCCCTGGTGACTGCCCCTGATTGGTCTGGACTTTGGTTACTGGGGAAGTGCAGGGTGATATAAGTGGGCAGCACCGGAGGTGTGTGTCTGTTCTCCGGCGCTGTCATACCTGGGAGCTGCCCCACCCTCCCTCCCCTATTTTTTATGCGTTTAGTCATGGCCGGGGTTAGTTGTCCAGGGATCTGGATGGACAGGTAATTTTGGTTAACGGGTTTGAACTTGTTTTTAATAAAGTTGAAATATTTATTGGTCTATACTTAAAGTTATGAGTTTTTAATATTTTAAATATTTAAATAAAGGCTGTGGCCAATTGTTTTCCATCTAATCAATGTGTCGAGTATGTTGTTTTTTGTGCTGTTTAGATAAAGGTTGGAGTAATGTATAATGCCATCGGAACACTCCCTTATTAATACTTTCACTAGACACTGAAAAAGCGTTTGGCAGGGTATCCTGGCATGCCATATATTACTCTCTTTAAAAAACTTAACATTGGAGATCTTATTATAGCTAAGATAATGGCCCTCTACTGTAACCAATCTGCCAGATTAAAAATAAATGGAACTATATCGTCGCCACCCGTAATGACTAATGGAACAAGACAGGGATGCTCCCTTTTCCCCCCTCTTATACATTTTTGTGATGGAGCATCTATTATCATCAATCCATGAAAGCCCTGATATTAAAGGAATCACCATAGGGCAGACAGAATACAAATGCACGGCGTTCGCGGACCTTGTTCTGCTATATATTACCAAACCGCACACATCCATTCCCTAACTTTGGCACCTGGTCGAATTTTATGGTCAATACATCCAAATCTGAAGCGTAAACGTTTCCTTTTCCAATGATGCACAGGCGTTTATCCAATCTATTTTTCCTTTGCCTGGCCAACTCAGGGAATAAAATATCTGGGAATTCGAATTCATAGAGATCTCTCCCAATAATTCAAGCTCAACTTTAACCCCTTTACCCCCGAGGGTGGTTTGCACGTTAATGACCAGGCCAATTTTTACAATTCTGACCACTGTCACTTTATGAGGTAATTACTCTGGAACGCTTCAACGGATCCCACTGATTCTGAGACTGTTTTTTCGTGACATATTGTACTTCATGATAGTGGTAAAATTTCTTCGATATCACTTGCATTTATTTGTGAAAAAAACAGAAATTTGGCAAAAAGTTAGAAAATTTCACAATTTTCAACATTTTAATTTTTATGCCCTTAAATCAGAGAGATATGTCACACAAAATAGTTAATAAATAACATTTCCCACATGTCTACTTTACATCAGCACAATTTTGGAACCAAAATTTTTTTGTTAGGGAGCTATAAGGGTTAAAAGTTGACCAGCGATTTCTCATTTTTACAACAAAATTTACAAAACCATTTTTTTTAGGGACCACATCACACTTGAAGTCACTTTGAGGGGCGTTTATGACAGAAAATACCCAAAAGTGACACTATTATAAAAACTGCACCCCTCAAGGTACTCAAAACCACATTCAAGAAATATATTAACCCTTCACGTGCTTCACATCAATTAATTGAACGCGAAGGAAAAAAATGAGCATTTAACTTTTTTTCACAAAAATTTTATTTTAGACCCCTTTTTTTTATCTTCACAAGGGTACCAGGAGAAATTGGACTGCAAAAGTTGTTGTGCAATTTCTCCTGAGTATGCTGATACCTTATATGTGGGGGAAAGCCATTGTTTGGGCGCACGACAGGGCCCGGAAGGGCAGGAGCGCCATTTGACGTTTTCAATGCAAAACTCGCTGGAATTCACAGCGGACTCCATGTCGCGTTTGGAGAGCCCCTGATGTGCCTAAACAGTGGAACCCCCCCACAAGTGACCCCATTTTGGAAACTAGACCCCTCAGTGAACTTATTTAGATGTGTAGTGAGCACTTTGAACCCCCAAGTATTTTGCAAAGGTTTATGACGTAGAGCCGTGAAAAAAAAAATCATTTTTTTCCCACAAAAACAATCTTTTAGCCGCAATATTTTTATTTTCACGAGGATACTAGGAGAAATTGTACCCCAAAAGTTGTTGTGCTATTTCTCCTGAGTATGCTGATACCTCATATGTGGGGGAAAGCCATTGTTTGGGCGCACGGCAGGGCTCGGAAGGGAAGGAGCGCCAGTTGACGTTTTCAATGCAAAACTCGCTGGAATTCACAGCGGACCTCATGTCGCGTTTGGAGAGCCCCTGATGGGCCTAAACAGTGGAAACCCCCCACAAGTGACCCCATTTTGGAAATTAGACCCCACAAGGAACTTATTTAGATGTGTGGTGAACACTTTGAACCCCCAAGTGTTTTGCAAAGGTTTATGACGTAGTTAATACAGATGAGGATAGGGCACAGCTACAGGAGGATTTAGATAAATTGGGGAGTTGGGCCAAAAAATGGCAAATGGGGTTCAATGCCGATAAATGCAAGGTCATGCACATGGGAAAGAAAAACAGCAGTCACCCATACATATTAAATGGGAAACCGTTGGGGAAATCTGACATGGAGAAGGACCTGGGCGTCTTGGTTAATAGCAAATTAAATTGGAGTGCCCAGTGTCAGGCAGCAGCTGCGAAGGCATATAGAGTCATGGCATGCATCAGAAGAGGAATAGGAGCATGTGATGAGAACATTGTTCTTCCTCTGTATAAAGCGCTGGTAAGGCCGCACTTAGAATATTGTGCACAGTTCTGGGCTCCGGTGCTCAGGAAAGACATATTGGAGCTAGAGAGGGTACAAAGGAGGGCGACTAAGGTAATAAAGGGAATGGAGGGACTAGAATACCCAGAGAGGTTGTCAAAATTAGGCCTATTTACGTTGGAAAAGAGAAGGCTTAGGGGAGACCTCATAAACATGTATAAGTACATCAGGGGGCAGTACAGAGATCTCTCCCATGACCTGTTTATACCAAGGATGGTGACAAAGACGAGAGGGCACACTATGCGTCTGGAGGAAAGGAGGTTCCTGCACCAGCATAGAAGGGGATTCTTTACGGTCAGAGCCGTGAGACTCTGGAACTCTCTGGGAGAGGAAGTGGTGATGTCCAACTCACTTAACGAGTTCAAGAGAGGCCTGGACGCCTTTCTTGAGAACAATAAAATTACATCTTATGCTTAGTTAATTAATCCAGGGATTTAATCTGACTGCCAGATTGGTGTCGGGAAGTGAATTTTTCCTCAATGATGTAAATTGGCCTATACCGCATGTTTTTTTGTTGCCTTCCCCTGGATCAACGCTGCGGAATAGCTGCAGTGCACAAGAAATAGGCTGAACTGGATGGACGATTGTCTTTTTTCGGCCTTATAAACTATGAAACTATGAGCCATGAAAAAAAATAAATCATTTTTTTTCCCACAAAAAAAGATCTTTTAGCCACAATAGTTCTATTTTCACGAGGGTACTAGGAGAAATTGGACCCCAAAATTTGTTGTGCAATTTCTCCTGAGTACGCTAATACCTCATATGTGGGGAAAAGCCATTGTTTGGGCGCACGGCAGGGCTCGGAAGGGAAGGAGCGCCATTTGACATTTTCAATGCAAAACTCGCTGGAATTCACAGCGGACCCCATGTCGCGTTTGGAGAGCCCCTGATGTGCCTAAACAGTGGAAACCCCCCACAAGTGACCCCATTTTGGAAACTAGACCCCTCAGTGAACTTATTTAGATGTGTGGTGAGCACTTTGAACCCCCAAGTGTTTTGCAAAGGTTTATGACGTAGAGCCGTGAAAAAAAAAATCATTGTTTTTCCACAAAAACGATCTTTTAGCCGCAATATTTTTATTTTCACGAGGGTACTAGGAGAAATTGGACCGCATAAGTTGTTGTGCAATTTCTCCTGAGTACGCTGATACCCCATGTGTTGGAGAAAACTACTGTTTGGGCACATGTCAGGGCTCGGAAGGGAAGGAGTGACGCTTTGGAATGCAGACTTTGATGGAATGATCTGCGGTCGTCATGTCACGTTCTCAGAGCCCTTGATGTACCTAAACATTGGAAATGCCCAACAAGTGCCCCCTTTTTGGAACTGATACCTGATTTGTGAATTTCATAATGTAGTGTTATACGTCAGTTGTGTAGGACAACCTGACAAACACTACACAACCGACGTATGACAGCCTGACTTACACTACGTCAGTTGTGTAGTGTTCATCAGGCTGTCATATGTCAGAAATTAATTTAGTAGTCCATGGAAGTATGGTACCCTTTGAAACAGTCTTTCATGCACAGGCCAGGTTTGTCGGGGCAGGTGTCACATTGATAAATGGTGTCCTTGCGTATTCCCCTTTTATAACACACTCGGCACTTCTTTTGTGACTTGCCTTTTTTTCCCGCTGTGAGGGATCTGCCCCGGGAAATGCTGGCCCGGTACAATTTGAGGTCCTTCAGTTCCAGAAGTACTGGGGCCCGCTCCATCACCACTGCCAAATATCAGGGCCTTGATAACTGTCTCCTGAAAGTGAAGGTACGACGTAGAAGTCTGACCTGCACACTGTGACAGAAGGAAAGCGCTGTGCATTGCCATCTGTACGATGTGCATGGCCAGCTTCTTATACCATACCTTGGCCTTTCTCAAAGCACTGTAGGCTGGAGGACTTGGTCAGAGAGATAAACTCCCCCCATGTACTTGTTGTACCCCACTACACAGTCTGGTTTGGCGACCTGTGTAGTGGAACCTTGTACAGTGCTGAGGGTGCTGCCATCACCATGTATGGTGGTCAAGAGAAGGACATCCCTCTTGTCCTTGTACTTGACCACCAACAGGTGGTCGCTACATTGGGCTCTGCTCTCACCCCTTCTGAGCAGCTGCCCATTTAGCGTCTTTGGGAGGCCTCTCTGATTTTTGCGGACAGTACCGCAAGCTGCAGTACGTCGCGCAGAGAGGGACTTGAAGAGAAGGACACTGGTATAAAAGTTATCCACGTACAAGTGATAACCTTTATCCAGCAGTGGGTGCACCAAGTCCCACACAATTTTCAGCATTCAGGGGGTTCAATCCGGGAGTCCTTCCATTCATAAACTCTAAACTTGTGAGTGTACCCTGAGGTACTCTCACAAAGTTTATACAGCTTGATCCCGTACCTGGCCCTCTTACTGGGCAGGTACTGCCGGAATCCAAGCCGCCCCTTAAAATGAACTAGGGACTCATCCACGCAGATGTCCCTTTGGGGCACATACACTTCAGCAAACTTGTTGTTGAAGTGCTCAATGACAGGCCGAACTTTGAAAAGACGATCAAAGTTCGGGTCATCACATGCAGGACACCTTGCATTATCTTGGTAATGCAAGAACTTGTGGATGGCCTCAAAGCGTCTCCGGATCATGACCATTCGGAACACTAGAGAGTTATACAAAACGTCAACACTCCAGTATTGCCGAACCTCTGGCTTTTTCAGGATCCCCATATGAAAGACCAGACCCCAAAACCTCATCATTTCTTCTGCGTCTATAGGAGACCAGTTAGAAAATGATGAAGAGGGGTTTTGTTCCAAAAATTGATGAGCGTATAAATTAGTTTGGCCCACCATGAGATTTATAAAATCATCAGAGAAAAAGACTTTGAAAAAGTCTATCTCTGTGAGGCTGGTGGTGTCAAACTTGATTCCAGATTCCGCCACGAAATCAGGAATCAGTGGCTCATAATTTTCGGGGGGGCGAGGTCATATGGGATCAGTAGTGGGGGGTGCTGGATCATCTTCTCTCCTGCGACGACTGCGGGGCGGTCCAGCAGCACCTGAATAGGAGGAGGAAGAGGAGGACGATGAAGTGTCGGAAAAGTAAAGAAATGTGGGATCCTCGCCCTCACTGTTAGTGTCGGAGGCAAGAATAGCGTATGCCTCCTCTGCTGAATAGCGAGTTTGGGATGAGCCAGACATTTTTTTTTCTTATGTATGTGGTGCGTGTGTCAGTACTTTATTTAGAGTGTGTGTGTGTCAGTGTGCTTGGTGTGAACTTTTTTTTTCTGAAAAAAAAAAAGAGAAAAAAAGGAGCTACTGTAGGTGGTGCAAACAGAGAGCACGAGTGCGGATCGGTGAATTATGTCACCAATCAACTCTCGGCAGCTGCTGGGTGTGTGCGCGGATGTGGTGCAAAGGTGGGGGGAGTGTAAAACAGCGAGCACGAGCTTGGATCAGTGATCTGTGGTCACTAATCAGTGCTCAGCCACTGCAGAAAGCACGGAAAAAAAAATGGATAAAAGTCAAGCGATTAAGTACTGATCAAGTACTGATCAGCACTTGGTGGGAGAAAGGAGGATGGGAAGGGGGGAAGGAGGAGAGGGGAGAGAGGGGGATTGGGGTGAATGAGGATGGATCAAAAAATCCTACTTATAGTTGTCGTCTTTCAGATGTCTTCTGTAAGATGCCCAGCACGATGCACAATCGGACAACGCGACCGCCCTCTAGAAAAGAAAAAAGATTAGTTGAAAAAAAAGGGTAAAGTAGCGAGCACGAGTGCTGATCAGTGATTTGTGTCACCGATCAACTCTTGGCAGCTGCTGGATGCACGCACAGAGGTGGTGCAAAGTGTGTGGGGGGGGGGATTGACAGGGACAAAAAAGAGTCCTGAAAAGCAGCGAGTACGGACGTTGATCAGTGACGTAGTCACTGGTCAGCGCTCGGCCGCTGCAGGACGCACAAAAAAAAAACTGGGGAGAGGAGGATTGGGGGTAAAAGGAGGCGGGGGGAGGGGTAGATGAGGGGAGAACAGAGCTGGACTTACCAAAGTCTTCTCTGTTCTTCTTTTAGCAGCAGGATCAGCAGCAGATTCGGGAAGAGGCTCTGGAGCAGGATCCGCAGCAGCAAGATAAGGAGCTGGAGACCCAGGACGCTTGAGCAGGAGACCCAGGACCCCGGAGACCGCAGCAGGACGCCGGAGCAGGAGATCCAGGACCCTCGAGACCGGAGCAGGATACCGGAGCAGCAGCAGCGACTGGAGCAGGTAGGAGAAAGGTCTTGTAGTGTCACAGAAGATTCTGTGGCACTACAAGGCCCAGCACAGTGCAGATCAGTGTGACCGCTCTGTAGAAATCCTCACCAAGTGTGAGGATCTGCAGGGTGGTCACAGGGGGGTGATAGGGTGGTGACAGGCATGTCACAGGCCGGTCACCACCTGGTCACCTCCCAGTCAGGTACTCTGATTGGTGCGATCGATGACGACATCCATCGCACCAATCAGAGATGGCTGGGGCCTGGGCACGTGTGGCACCCCAGGGGTCCGGTTGCCACAGTGACACTGCCTCCCTCAAAAGAGGTAATGCCATGCCTGGAAGCAAGCTGGGGTCCCCTAGTCAGGTATACTAAACATGCAACACTTTCCCGGCTCCAGACCAGCAAGGGGAGTCCCTCCCCTTGGCAACTGGTATCTGGGGGCGGGGTTAGTGAGACAGTGTGAGGAGTTGAAGCGAGGACGTCGAGGAAAGAGGAGCTGGGGACTGGAGCTGCACGGCAGCTCACCCCAGAAGAAGTACCGTACAGAAGAACTGGACACCGGAGTCCGAGGCTGTGGGGCACTGAAGGCCCAGCCGCAGAAACTGGAGGGCAGGAGACTGCAGGTCTCCTGGCCCCATCAGACGCCCAGAGGCTCAGCAGCACCTCAGGGTCCAGCACCGCCACGAGGGAGCGACGCACCAGCAAGGCCCGAGCTGTCTGCCATACGGGTGAGCACAGAAACGTTGCACTCAGGGACGAGGGCCACTGCACAGCTACAAGTAGCAGGGCCAAAGAGTTTAGTGGAAAGGGAAGGCCTTCAACTTTACCTGGCAAGGAGGATTCTTTACTTGCTTCCAGGCTGCCCGGACTTCCACTTCTAGCCAGTACCCTAGTCCCGGTTTGTCTAATCAGCACCAGTAAAAACCCTGGGACTGCACTTCCTTGTCTCTGTGTTTCTTGCTGCGCCATCAACCCCTGCACTACAACGCCCAGCACAACCTGCAACATCTTCTACACTGCACTGCCCTGGAGCTAGCTCTTCCTGTGGAGAGCCACACCATCCCTGCTGCAGTAACATCAGCTTCAGGGGACTGCTCCGCAGCGGCGGCTCCCTTTAGCCGCATTCCACAGGTGGCGTCACAAACTTTATAAACACTATAAATCCCCTATCCATAACTCCTTTTATTGACCGCCCTGGTCCCCAGACCGGGTCACCGCCACTGTGACATTCCCCAGCATCCACCGGCCCAGCACTGGGTACCCCACGGCCCAGGGGGCGCGTCACACGCACCACAGGGGGTCACAGGAGGTGACAGGCAGTTCACAAGCCGGTCACCGCCCCGTGACCGCCCTGTTACCGCGCGGTCCCGCTATGATCAGTGCGATCAATGTGATCGGCGATCGCACCGATCATAGCAGTTTGGGGAGAAGGCTGGGGTTACTAGGCAACAGCCTAGGATTGGTGCTCCTTAGGGTTCCTTCTGCCTTCTTGTCTCTGGGCCTCTCTTGGTGTTCTGTTCCTTCTCACTTTCCTTTCTGTTCCTTTCTGTTTCCGTTCCTCTCCTCTGGCTCTGGCCTTCACTCTAGGCCTGCCTCATGGAGCTGGGCCCAGACTGAGCCACAGCTCCCTGTCAGCCCTCTCTGGCTGAGCTCCTTCTCTCACTCCTCTGACTTCTTCTCTGAACTGACTGAACTGAACTCTGTTCTAAGATGGTGCCCACCTTATATACCTCCCTCTAGTGTATGAGCCCAGGTGACTTGCAACCAATGGGCTCCTGCCTATGCCCAGAGACCGTCCCCTCCTGCTCCTACATCACTGGGTTTTCCTCCCCCCTCCCCACTCCAGCCAGGGACAGATTCTGTCGTGCCTGCATTACTGTCTAATGGGAGCACCGTTGAGCTGTCCCCCGGAAATGGGGTGTGTGTGATGCATGCAGCCTACCGAGCCCTGGTCCACACACCATCCTTACCCGGGAGTGGAATATCACACCTCTGGCAGAGGTGCAATACCCCTGTAGCGGCCGAACCCTCGGGGCGCTACACATTCATTACTCGGGCTTTTGCCACCTTCCAGTCCCAGGTAAGAAGGTCATAATCCAACAGCTCTGAGTCTTCTATGTGTTTTATGTCAGTCTATGTGCCAATCTGTGTGTAATGTTCTAGGTCACTACCATAGTATTACATGTATTGTAAGATTACAACCAGTGCCGCATATCTAGAATATGGCAATAACCCCTATTATCGCCTCTGTTTTATCACAGGACTACGTCTTCTATGTCATGGAATATCTCAGTGGAGGAGACCTTAGAGACTTCATAACAACAAATGCCCCATTTCCCATTCCAGTCACCAGGTAAGACAGAATATGGATGTATTACATGAAGATGATGGTTGTCAGGAACATCTGACTTTAAGTCATTAGTCTCTTAGTTTAGTGGATGAAATGTTGGTTGTTGATGATTTTCTATTTTTTTCCCAACAGATTTATTGCAGCTGAGATAATCTGTGGGCTGCAGTTTCTCCACTCTAGAGACATCATACACAGGTAAGTGCAGTATGTCTTATTCTGTATAGACCTGATATAAATACTCCCATACCCCCATCCTCATGCTCCCTGTAGACACTTAGTATCTCAGGCCATCATGGGGTACTCATCCCGGCTAATCTAATAATTAGGATATTTTATAAACTCTTTCCTCTATCAGAGACATAAAACCAGAGAACATCTTACTAGACAGCAACTGTCATTTGAAGATTGCTGATTTCGGTCTGGCTGTGATGAACATCTTTGGCGATGCGAAGACTTCAGATCAGGTCGGGAGTCTTTTATACATGGCTCCTGAGGTGAGGAAGCATCTACACATCCCTGACTTATCATTGAGTACAAGGCTGGACATCTCCATGTCTTATTCTGTCTGGACAAAGTTCTTATTGTTTTCATGTCTTCACAGATTCTTCTAGAGAAGCCCTACAACACGGCAGTGGACTGGTTCTCTGCTGGTGTGGTGATATATGAGATGGCTACTGGCAGATATCCATTTTATATAGGTGTAGTGCATGACACCACCATAAAGTCACTGATCAATGATGATCCTGCCTTTCCAAAAGGACTAGACCCCCAAGCCAAAGCCATCATAGAGGGGGTGAGTATAAATGCACATCTAAGTAATAAAAGGGCTAAATATAACGAAAAACACAACAATGGAAATGGAAATCAACTGGAGACTGAATTCTTCATTATTAGTTTTCAGCTCTTGGATAAGTCACCAGAGAGTCGGCAGCTAGCTGTGGACAACATCAGGGATCTTCCCTTCTTCATGGAGATCAACTGGACAGATATAGAGGGGGCTAGAGCGTGTCCACCATTCCAACTACCACCTGTACGTATATCACCCAGAGAAGATGGTGGCAGCTGTACATCTCTATTGTGTGTCTTCTTTATGACCACTGGTCCTTATATTTTCTTTCCGCAGCCACCAGTGATGACATCAGATATAATGAAAGATGTCCTGTCCTTCACTGAAGCCATTAAACCACCAATGGCCGAAACAGATAAAAAACTCTTCTGTGGATTCACATTTGCCAGTAACGGATGGAAGGTCATAAAACAGATACCAAAACCTGTGATACCCCATCGCAGGTGAGTCAGTGTAAATGGGACATGAATTAGGAAGCTTTTTAAGGCTACTCTCTTATCCTTTGAATCTGTCAGCAGAGTGTAGTGTGGAAACCTCTTACTGACTGCTGCTTACAGTCTGCTGATGGGCCCACAGGACAAACCTGGAGGCGCTTTCCTATTAGGATAACCCCATTTTATGTGTCTTATTGGGATATAAGAATTGTTTCTAACCTATTATCTCTCCTGGCAGAACACTTGGCAGTATTGTGAAGAACGCTTACCACAATCTCTGGAGGAGAATAAAACGCTGGAAGTGAACAGCTCTGAAAACCACTGTTCACTGGTTGATATTCCACCATCACCGCTAGGAGTATCCTGAGGGCCGTGACTTGCAGTGTAATGTGCAGCCATACGCATTCCTCCTCCCTGCTGTAATCTGGGCTGGGGGTTTTGCTGGATTATGGCGATCTGCAGTGTCCAAATACAAGAAGAAGCTGGAGACCAAGAAAATCCTACCAGGAGTCAATAAAATGACCGTGGACCAGCGCTTCTAGACGTCATGTTGCCTTGTGCTCCCAGGGAAGGGCACTTATCCTTAGGCCATGGTTCCCTAGAGGTTTTCCCCACAGGGGTTTTTTCCTCTCCTGAGTGCCAACGGATAAACACAACAAGAGAATGGCAGCTTGTCGTACTCTGCCCTCGGTGGAGCTCACACCAACCACTAGTGGCCGAGAGGAACCTAAGAGGGCATTTACCAGCAATAAACAGGACCATTCACCATCATGTGCTAGTAGTAGATTTATATTATATCTGAATGGATAAGTATTTTACCATTAACTCCTTAAGAGCACAGGGTACATGTAATGTGTTGATACATTTTATGTAGTTTTCATTGGTACCATTTTGGGACACAACAGACTTTTTTGTTCATTTTTAATCTGTATAAGTTTGTTAACTCTGTTTTTGAAGGACGGGATGAAGAAAGAAATGCATCTTTGGTACACTTTTTGAGTTTTTTGAAGAATTATTTGTGCAGGAGAAATAATGTGTAAATTTGATAGTTCAGGTTGTTATTCTGTAGGTGCAGCAATACAATTTCTTGTAGACAAAGGTGTAAAGTGCAGGTACTCGTCAGGGCTGATTCCTGATTACTATGGATCACTGCTTCACCCTTACTTTCACCAGTTTTAATAAATGTCCCCCTTTATTGTGTTTTATTAATAAAAGCTCAGCCAGGGAGTAACACCTCAGTATATATCTACCTTCAGTCCCCAGATTTCCACAGGACACAACCGTCCGTTCCTAAGGTGACAACAGTTCCAGTGGCTACAAGGTGTACGGCCTTAGCCACTGCTCTCAGTTTAGCTTCTTCCATTTGCGTGCATGCAGGGACCTGTGGATCGGCTACCACTGTCTGCTGCAGGATGATCGGTCCAGGGCAGCTGCCATCCTATACAACAGAGCACAGATGGGTTTGCTTAGTATAACAAGGCATTAGGTCTTGACAGTGAAAAGCTAAGAGGCAATCTAGTGGCTCTGACTTTGGCCCGGCCTAAGAGGCACTTAGCCATAGCAACCGGGGGCCTTTGTGACTCATTAGAGTTCTGCAATTGCATCAGGCCCACTGTCTAACCACCTAGATGCCACTGTCGCTATTCACTGCAGCATCTAGGGGTTAATAACATGGCACTATCTTGGTATGTCGTTTCTGTACCCGCTACTGTACAGCAGAGATCACAGGGCTCTGCAGCGCCACTATCAGGACAGGTAAAACAGCTGCAGTTTATAGATAGCGACTAACACTTATGGCATAAATCATTGCTCAGCAATAGGCAAATGGGTAAAAAACAACTGAATATATTGTGATGGGTCCTGTAACTGCAGTGGAAAGTACAGCACGTCCTACCCTCACTAGTCCTATATAGTGGCCAGCATGGACACGGCCATATTCACTAACTCTGCTCCACCTCTGCTTTCTAATTTTCAAATAGTCAGATTGGATTATTTTCATCCCCTCCCAAGCTGTGATGTACACGCTACAATCGCTGCTGTTTAACCCCTTAAATGCAGCTTTTATTCTATGGCAGCTGCATTTAAGAGTCGTGATTCCAGGTGCATATTTGATATTGATATGTCCATAAAACTCCAAAGCAGCAAAATATTAAATTATTTATTCTGTATGATGAAAGCAGTAAAGCGAAAAAAATCAAAACACCACAATTGCCATTTTTCAGTCTGCACACCTTCAGTAAAAGATGCATTAAAAAACACAATTAAAATGTAAAATTTACCGCAAAGTTGCATCAATAAAATGTCAGCTCTCTTCAGAAAAAAAAGCCCTCATATTCGTTCATTGACTACAAAGCAAAAAAGTTATAGATTTCAGAAATACAAAGTTCTTTAAGCCACTGAAGCATAAAAATATATATGAGTTTAGCCTCAATGTAATTGTACTGATCAGAAGAATTATGTTATCAAGTCATTTTACTTGCACAATGAATGCTGTAAAAATGAAACCCAAAAAGTAATGGCTAACTTGTGTTTTTTTCTCATTATTTCATCTCACTTGAATTTGTATCCCACTGATCAGTTTGTTATATGGTAAAATTAATGATGTTATTCAAAGCTACAACTTGTCCTGCAAATATCAAGCCTATATACGGCTATGTAGATGGAAAAAAAAGTTGTGGTTCTTGGAAGAAGGGGGAGGGGAAATGAAAGTGCAAAAACAAAAAATCACCTGGTCATGACCCCAGAAAATGTATGTGACTCATAATAGAGCTTATACCGTATCCTGCAGCTCACAGAAACAGCCGCAGTGCCCACCACCCACATTACTGCCAGGGGGCTCATATGTGTGGCCCCCTACTTCTGCTCCCCTGCTTTACTGCACTTGTATGTAATGATGTGAGTAAATCCATTCTCCATACAGCGCTATGTCTAGTCCATAAAGTCAGCGAATACATATAACACACTGACCAGCTTGAAGAACTCTGTGCAGTCGTGGACTCTCCATCGCGTCACTGGTGATTTCTCCATTTTCATTGATGAAAATAATGAGGAAAACAGTTTCACAATCTTCTAGGGCAGTATGGTGGCTCAGTGGTTAGCTCTGCAGCCTTGTAGCACTGGGGTCCTGGGTTCAAATCCCACCAAGGGCAACATCTGCAAGGAGATTGTATGTTCTCTGTGGGTTTCCTCCAGGTTCTCCAGTTTCCTCCCACGCTGCAAAGACATACTGATAGGGAATTTAGATTGTGAGCCCCAATGGGGACAGTGATGTTAATGTATGTAAAGTGCTGTGGAATATGTTGGCACTATATAAAATAAAGATTTTTATTATTCCTTAAAGATAAAATATTACAAGATGTAAACCTGGACAGCTAGAAAAGTGGGCTGAAGAGGAATATATAGACCGGACCTGGGAGTTTTAGTTAAAGCACTACTATGGAGAATAGCCCAATGTATTTAAACAGTACAAATAAGTTTATTTGTAAATACCTTCTGCTGTGCATCTTGCCTGTGAGTGGCGCTATTGCTGACTGCTCACCAGGCATCACGTGACTCGGCTGCAGCTGGCTATGGCATCCGCTGATGTCACGTCTAGTTCCGGTTGCAGCCGGGCGTGACTCAGTGACGCGCTCCCCACTGATTTATGGACTGTGGGCAGGGTTTCACATTACATCACATCCCAGCATCCACCGCGCGCTTTCTCTCTCCTCTGCATTCATTGGGAAAGGGAGCGGTGGATACTGGGCTGTACGGGACCCCCTGGACAATGCGCAAAGGCGGCTTAAACCTGCACATTATGCAAGTGCGGATGCCACACACACACTGCGCAAGCTGGCTAATACTGAAAACTGTGCAAGCGTGGAATTTGAACGCCACTAGTCAGATGACGTTGCCGCAAACACTCGGACAGAATGCAAATTTGAGTAGGTGGCAACCACCATGACTGAATACAGGAAAGAACACCCCTATGACTGAATGAGCAAGTAAGTTATAAGTATATAAAGTGGTTTTGGCAAATGAGTACAGCAACGATTTTCATGGAAAAAGTATGTTAGTGATGCACATTGCATCACTAATTGTGTCCTGGGGACAGTTTAAATTATACAAATGACAAGACAAGTTCCCTTTAAGGAAGGATGCCTTGCAAGCTTATTGACATAACTTGTGTTATGGAGACCATCTTTGTTATTAAGGAGAACTTTGGAATAGACAGCAAAGGGTCTTCACATTGCCAGTGAGATTCAAATTAAAATACTTCATCGATGAAGGGAGAGAGACAAAATACATGTGACATGCATTGTCAGCAGGTAGAGTCTTCTGTGTGGCAACTAAGACTCACCACATTTGTTAGCTAAACGAAAAAGGAACTACAATTCTTGCATACAACTGAACAGGTAACCGAAATACACAAACATTGATAACACACTTCCATTGGCCCAACGTAAAACCTTCTTGTCAGGGAATTCACAGGAAACCAGTATCTTAGTCAGACATTCCGTGATGCAAGTCTTAAGCAGAGACTACATAGAATAGATTGTTTTCCTAAATAAATAATGAATCTAGATATAAAAAATTAACCATAACAACTCCTCCCTTTTTATTATTTTACAAAACAATTTATTCATCAGCTACTTCCCCATGCTATAAAAGCCTGGAGGGGACGAATCCCGTTCACCGACAAATATATTGCTTGTAAATCTAATCAGATATGTTTATAGGAGAAGTGGCATTATATTTTGCAGGCCTGTGATGCTTAATCTTGCGTGTTTTCTTGCATAGTCTCTTAATAGCAAATATACTAATCCTTGAAACTATATACACTAGTAATATCAAAATTCCTATTTGTAGAATACCTTGTAGGATGCCCGTTAGCCATCCACCTATACCCTAGAACCAATTGACAGGATTAAGAAATGAGAAAGTGTCGCTCCACCAGGAATCTTTGTTGACATGATGTTCTTGGAGCCACGCATCCCTCATTTCTCTAACTATCTCTATCTTGGTCTTTACCTGGAAATTTCCTGCAGGGTCTATGTAGTGGCAACATTAGGGCCCATTATCTGACACATTCCGCCCTCTCTAGCAGTCAAGTAATCTAGCACTATGGTGTGTTGGTTAGTAACTGCAATTAGTTGTTTCTGTCCAATATTAGATGTATTGAGAAAGTCAAGAATCTGGAAGATCTGGTCATCTAGATAATCAGTCGTCTCTACCAACTTATCCTACATTTTCATTATGAATGGGTAAATGAATAACACACTAAAAAAATTGTTAGCCACCCCCATTTCTACAAGATGTGGTTTATCATTTGGTCTGGGCTTGTCGTCTGCAGCTCGTCAGTACAGTGTGTGTAGAGGGATTGCTTTAATGTCTACTCTTGTGTGTGGTACTATAAAAGTAGAAGGTGTCAGAAAGGTCAGTGTGCAAACTCCTGTGAAATTGTTGGGTAACCACTTGTAAGCCTGATGTCCACATACAATATATAAACTCTCTGGTGCTCCAACAACAGTGTTGTTGAACAGACTAGCAATCCATTTAGATAACAAGGTGGTGCTTAATTTTTCCATAATTTTTTCCTGATACTGAGTGTCATTTGAGGTAAAACTTGATATTAGATTTTGCAAGGTGACATTTACACAATGAAGCTTAGGATTGAGAGTGGCATCAACCGCTATACACTGCGTAGTAGTGGTAGCAGATCCATTACACTTTGAATAGTCAGCTGAAAAGAAAGGAAACCCTCTGGATTTCATCTGAATACAGAATAGAGGTCAAAATGACTGGTCGCCCAAGGCATTTCAGTCTGACTTAGAGGCGGACCACTTCTGTTAAACAACAACCATGGCTTAGTCACCCAAGTAGCTACAGTTAGACCTACAGCCTTCTTTTTTGTTGTTCTTAGTCTAATAGGAAAAGTGTAGTTACTTAAGTAAAACATTTCTTTCAAAGTCACTGGAATAGCTAAATAAGGCATAGTATTGGAAGATATTGGACTATGGGTGCATATCCAACAGTTCTTAGGACGGTTATTAGAGTTCATGTCTTTGAGTAAGACTTGGTGATGCTTTATCATTTTGTTATCCCAGTTGTCTTTAAGTACTTCATGGAGAGTTTGGTTCAAGGGGATACGGTTGCTATCACTATAGTGCAAACAAACAGGGTCATCATCTTTGCTGCTGCTGGGGTTCAAGACCTTTTTACAATGGCTGGCGTAGATCCAAGTGTCCTTGCCTTGAAGCTTGACAGAAGTGGCAGTGGTTAACAGCACTTGGAATGGTTCACTGTATCTGGGCTCCAGTGGTCTCCTCATATGTCTCTTTTCCACGACCCAGTCTCCTGGTACCAAAGTGTGAGTGCCGCTGAGGAAATTGTGGTCTGGGATAGAGGAAAGAACACGATTATGAGTAACAGTCAAATGTTTATGCAACTCCAGAACATATTCAGTGAGAGATCTATAGGAGGCCTGCAGCTGCTGTGGGAAATACAACCCTGTCTTAGGGACACTACCAAACAGTATTTCATATGGGAAAGCTTATCCCTCCCCCTTGGGGCGGTCCTCAGTGAATACAATGCTATGGGCAAACAATCTACCCAGGACAAGTGTGTTTCTTCCATGCACTTTTGGACTTTTAGTTTCAAGGTACCATTGAGGCGTTCCACCTTTCCACTACTTTGTGGATGATAGGGAACATGGAAAGCCTGTTCTATCCCAAGAGTGACCATGATTTGTTTCATTAGTTCCCCAGTAAAGTGGGTTCCTCTGTCACTTTCTATAGTTTCGGGCACCCCATATCTACAAACCATCTCACTGATCAATTTTTTAGCAGTAGTTTTTGTGTTTGATTTAGTCACCGCTCGAGCTTCTGGCCATCCAGAGAAAAGGTCAATGCATACCAGGGCGTATTCATAATTACCCACCTTAGGTAGCTGTATTTAGTCCAACTGAAGTCTCTAAAATGGGTAATCTAGTTTTGGTGTGCATTTCCGTGGACTCGAATAGGCCTACCAGGGTTATGTTTTGCACAAACTAGACATTCTTGAACATACTTTGCAGCCGTATTCGGGAACCCTGGGGCACACCAGTTTTGTAGCACCACTGCACACATAACACCCTTTGAGTTATGCACAAGAGAATGTGCAAGGGCAGCCAATGTGGGGAACAGGCAGCGTGGAAGGAAAATACGTTTGTTTACCTGCCATACCCCTGACACTGACTGTACGGTGCCCGCTTTGACCCATGCATTCTGCTCGTGGGGGGGAGCCTGGGTCTGGAAGACCTGCAGTAGTTCGAGGTCCACGGCCACTGGGGCCGGTGCAGGGAATGTCTCCTTATTTGAAAGGGGGCTTCCTGCACTCCCTGACTCTGAGTCTCCTGGGGTTCCTGCAACTGCTACAGCCAGTATTTTTGTCAGAGGTAGTCGTGCTGCTTCTTTAGCCGCCTGGTCGGCCAAAGCATTCCCTACTGCAAGGGGAGTTTGTTCCCGAGTGTGTGCTGACACTTTGACTATGGCTGCCCTTCGGGGAATGGTGAGTGCTGTGAGTAGCTGCTCTACCGCTTGTGCATTCCTTATAGGTTTGCCAGCAGAGGTCAAGAAATTACGGCTTCGCCAAATGGTGCCAAAGTCATGTGCAACACCATAAGCATATTGCGAATCAGAAAATACATTAATTTCTTTACCTTTTCCCAGATTACACACTGCAGCGAGTGCTTTAAGCTCCGCCTCTTGCGCAGAGCAGCTGGAGGGGAGTGGTTCTTGTATCACAGCCTTACCATTGTGGACTACTACATACCCGGTGATGAATCGTCCTTGTTTACTATCCCAAGCTCTGGAACCATCTACAAAATACTAAGCAGAGGGGTTAGTGAGTGGCACATCAGTAATATTTGCCAAGCCCTTTATTTCCGCTTCCATCAATGCCTGACAATCTTGCCATTTCAAACTGAGCTTCCTCATCTGCTAATTTGAAAAACAGGGGCATGTCTTGGCTCATGGTCCTCCCTCTTCCCCATCCTGACACTTTCCTACCTTTTCTAAATGCACTGGTAGTAGTGTAGCTGGATTTAGAACATTGCAGGTTTGATAGTTATATGGGGGGGTGTAAGGAGTGAGACTTCATATTTTGTCAACCGTGATGCTGAGAGGTGGCGAGTCTGAGCCTGTTGAAGTATTTCAGATACAGCATGAGGAATTTGAAGTGTGAGGGGGCTTCCTAACACTATGTCCTCTGTCTTTTTAACAAGTTCTGAAGCAGCTGCCACAGCTATAACACAAGTAGGAGACTCCATAATGACTTGATCTAGGGTTACAGAGTAATACCCTAGAGGGCGCTGCCTACCACCATGTTCTTGGGTAAGGACACCAGACGCATGTGGAGCCTGTTCGTGGAAGTACAAAGAAAAAAACTTGTCATACGTAAGGGGTCACTGTCTTTATGCAGAATGACAGAAACTAGGTCATCCCATGTGGCCCGATATGACTCCTGAACACCCTGGAGGCGCATTCTAAATGTTAAGGGGGGTTTTCAGGGATCTGGGAGCTGTGTAGCGAGGGCAATAAGTTCACTGGGGGACCAAGGCCGATATGTTTCTATTGGCCATACTTGGGGGGCATCTCGTACCTGAACATTATCAAACATCCTAGGAGGTTGAAACTGTACATGACTAGTAGACCTCATAGGGAACAGAGGCAACCTGGGTGTTGTCCCTGTGTGTGAAGACCCACAGGACCTGCAACAATTAACCCCAGGGGGATGCGGATGACCACAATGCCTGCAAGTCCATCCAATTGCAGAATTTACATCAGGTACAGAGACTTCAGGGGTCTGAGAGTTTTTCAAACTATCATAGATTACATAGACAGTTCCATGTCTGGTTTCCTCTGATTTATGTTCACTCATTGAGAGAGGTTTTGCTACTTCTAACCACATCCTAGCCTGCTCTAGTTTGTTTTTATCTTTCAACCATTCTTCCCAATTGCAGATATATTTTTCCCATTTCTTCTCTTCCAGATTTCCCCACTTTCCCATACCAAATTTTCTCAATATTATTTCACATCCCTCTACTGCTTCTTTCCCTTTCAGTCTCTCCACTATCTCACATGCTGGAACTGGGGCCACGCCCTTTAGGTCAGTCAATTCCTTACTGTTGCCAGTCCCCATGACTGCAATCACTGTGCCAGAGTTACTGTAGAACTCTCTTCAGCACACCTAGAGCCTCTCAGACTCTAAACTTGATCCCAGTCTCCTCTGATCCTCGAAAGACGGATCTGATCCTGTCCCAGTCTCCTCTGAGCCTCGGAAGACAGATCTTTAAGGAAGTACTAACACCGATAGCCCTGTGAGCTAGGGAGATTCTTACACACAACCAAACAAATAACAATACCAAGCCTACTGCTCCACCTACTATTGCAATTATTTCTGCATGATCATATAACATTTCCTGAGGTAATATGCAATTATTAAATAGCTGCAGTTTCTCTATCAACTGGGTTAGTTCCAGTGTTGGGGGGTCCTCCAGGGGGTCCTCAAGGTCATCAAGGTGGTTTCCAGATATGTAGGCTCGAGCAGACAATAAGGAACCAGACAGAGACGGGTCTCAGTTTGGGAGGATCTCCGTGGAAATTGGAAATTCCTAACCCTTTTATTGCATAAGCAGGTTATATAGGTTTACAGACATTCCTTCCTAGTTCCCATCACCCAATCACAACCCAGAGTTCAGTTCTTTGCCCATATTAGGAACAACAATGAAGCAGTTCATCTGGCTATGGTGTTGTCTTGTCGTCATCCTGCGTAGACACATTCCTTTACGAGGTAGATTTTGTATATGTTAAACCGGTTTAGGCTGAAATATACAGTGCTTATGGGGGGGGGGTCCTTCATGGATAAAAATATCGTTATCACCATGGAGAGCCAGTCCATACTTCACTGTCCCCCCTTGATAATATATTTTTATCAATTATATTGATTACGTGGGCTCAACATTCCTGGTCAAGGGTTCTGTGGGTACTATCCCATGTTCTAGAGGCACAGGGGAGGTTGGTCTTCATTCAGACTGACTCTATGTTATCAGTCTGGAGCTTTCTGTGGCACCTCCATCCCCCTACATGCCTTGACCAGACATAAGTATGGGCCTGTTTTCCTATCTGTACTAACTATATCAGCTTTCTCAATTTGAATCTCCCTTTATTTGAAGGAGACTCTACCATAAGGGTGGGTATTGATTTTCCTTCTGTTTTCACTGGGCCGTATAGGACTGTTGGAAATGTGGCCATGGCTACAGTCTCATTGGTGCCCTTGTTAAAAATCTTTCTGCAACAAGGGATAAAGCAGAACACAACAACCGCAGTCAAAACGAGCACGGTCAGAATAACTATACCAAGCTGAATCAGAATACCTTTCAGCTAACCTATCCAAGTGAACCAGTCTCCCCAGGGGTCTTGTACTCCAGAATTTGCCTTCAACTCCCTAGATAGTGAATTGAGCTTTTGCAATGCCTGAGTCACTTTACCAGTTGGACCGGTCTCATCAGGGACATATGTGCAGCAAGCTTCTCCAATCATAGCACATACACCTCCTTTTTCTGCTAATAACATGTTTAGGGCCATTCTATTTTCATTCAGCTGAGTTGCTAAACCGGTTAATGCATCTCGGGAATAGTTAACAAACCTCTGTTGGTTGTAATACAAATAGTTAATCCAAGCTACATTCTTATTAGCTGTTATAATGGGAAGCAGGGATTCAAAACCAGCTTTCACCTCATCCCGGGCCTTGAATTCATCAGGCACCCCCCTTGGGACTCCTATGGCATCTATGTAAACGTGGGGGTCATCAAACAGTTCTGGTTTTATGGCTGCACGTCTGTACCTGTTCCTAACTGAACTGACTATATCAGTGAGTTCTACTTCATGGATTACTCGGGCTATCAAAATCAGCATAATTACTTTCATGAGGGCACATTGTCCTTCCCAATTTCCTTCTAATCTGCTCCTTACTCTGAGATCACCACAAACCCAGTATATATCTGCTAAAGAACTAGTATTGTTTTTCCCTACCGGGTTATATTCTCATCATTGGTGATATTCTCTGCACAGTAGCCTGGAGGGAACATACCATAATTTCTAAATGTACCAGTAGAATTTTGTATTGTAATACAAAAATACTTTCCAGGGTAAACAGTTATTCCTTGACCAGGTTAGGGTGTCTCGGTTATTATAAGATATTATTCTTTCCATTTCTGACATTCCGTACTGATATTATTATTTCCGGATTATAAACTCAAAAAACATTCCAACACTTCATCTCTCACGTGTAAGGGTACTGATCCTAAAGGGGGCCTTGCAGAAGCACATACCAAACAGTCTGATTATTGGTTTTAGCAGTTCATTGAGTCCTTTAAACCCAGAGATTGGTGTCTGTATACCCTGTCTCTACCAAGAAGGTTTCTGCAGTTGACAAAAGTTAAGAAGTTGACCGATTGGCCTGGTGGTTTTGGTTTACCCAGGGTTTTACTTGGGAGTAGGGGATTTGAGGGCGTACCGGAGCTAATGTGGGGCTTCTGAGCAACATCTTTTAGTATTAAATGTGTTATGATCTGCTACAAGCACTAAGGAAAGAAAGGAGATCTGTCCCTACAATAGAACTAAGCTAGATCCCTACGATGTAACGGGGAACCTGATCCTGCGATCAGACCCGCTAAAGTCCTCGGCTAGTCTGTACGAAGACCTATAGATGCAAGGGAGGGATCCCTACAAGAACTAGGGACTGGGATAAAGTTGGGCACCTCCTAGCAGAAATTGTAGCAGTAAAAGACAAACACACAACATAGAACATAAAGGTCCGAAGACCAAGCTAAACAGACTGAGAAAGGTAACTAAGCACCAGGCTAACTTAAGAGTAGAAATTACAATGAAGTCCAGCAAGGCCAGGAGGGCGGAGCAGGATTAAATAGGCAAACAAGGTCATGTGACCAGCAAGATAGAAAAAACCTTACAGGAAAGTTCTAACAGTACCCCCTCTTCTATGAGGATCCTCCGGATCCCCTAGGCCCAGGCTTATCAGGAAACCTCTTGTGAAACGCTCTGACAAGTCTGGAAGCAGAAACATCATCCGCCCTCACCCATGAGTTATCCTCGGGTCCGAAACCTTTCCAAGCGACGAGATACTGCAAACTCCCTCTATACCGTCTAGAATTTAGGATGCGGGAAATTTCGTATTCCCCGTCCTCCACCACCGGAATACGTCCGTTACAACACTTGTCATAACACTTAGGACTCCAGGACTTAATTTCATTGGTAGACCAATCCAGTACAGGATTGTGCAATTTTAACCAGGGTAACCCCAAAATTACTGGAGAAGGCAAATTATTTAATACCACCAAATCCAAATTTTCTTGACGAACACCATTAATAGTGAGGGGAAATTCACAGACCTTGTGAGTAACACTCTTCAAGGGGGAGCCATCGACAGAAACCACAGCAATAGGGGATGACAAAGGTTTGGGTTTTAATTTAAGTTTTTCCAAGAATCCCCCATCAATCACATTCAGAGTAGAACCACAATCCACAAATATCCGAAATTCAATTAATTCTTCCTGAGCAGTTGTAGTAGCAGAAAGAAATACCCCCTTAGAATTTAAACAGGCAATACGGGCGTAACTGACCTTTTTTTTTTCTTTGTTCATACGAAGTACACAGTTCTTAATAAAATGATCAGATTTTCCGCAATAAAAGCACAAACCTTCAGAAGATCTGCGGTCTTTTTCCTGAGAGCGGGGTGCCATCGCCCCGATCTCCATTGGCTCTCCAATGTCAGTACAGACCCTCTCAAGACTCGGAGCTGACATGGCAGAGGATTTACTTTCATTAACCCTTGCACGCAGTCTCCTGTTCACCCGTATAGCTAATTGCATAGCCTCCTGCAAGTTTCCAGGTGTGGGATAAGCAATCAGCAAATCCTTAACCCTTTCACCTAGCCCCGCAAGAAACAAACTTTTCAAAGCTGAATCGTTCCACCCCACCTGGGCAGACCACCGACGGAAGTGAGAACAATATTTTTCCACATTACCTGATCCCTGCCTCAAATGTCTTAATTCAGTCTCAGCTGATGAGACACGATCAGGATCATCATACAACAAACCCAAAGCAGAAAAAAAACTATCCACTGATCTATAGCATGGATCACTAGGTTGGAGAGAAAAGGCCCATCCCTGAGATTCTTTGCGCAAAAGTGACATTATGAACCCTATGCGCTGTGATTCATCACCAGAGGATCTGGGTCTCAAACGAAAATACAATAAACAAGCATTTTTAAATGCTGTTGATCACCAAAGAATAAATCAGGGAAACGTACCTTTGGATCCACAAAATGTGCTCCAGAACAGCTACTCACGTGTTGTTGGAGCTCGGCCACCTCCAGAGAGAGTCCCTGCAGGCGTTGAGCCAAATCCTGAACCGACACCATGATGGAAACTGGATGTCTTTCCTTAGAGATATTTTTGGGCTGGACTTACTGTTATGATCTGCTACAAGCACTAAGGAAAGAAAGGAGATCTGTCCCTACAATAGAACTAAGCTAGATCCCTACGATGTAACGGGGAACCTGATCCTGCGATCAGACCCGCTAAAGTCCTCGGCTAGTCTGTATGAAGGCCTATAGATGCAAGGGAGGGATCCCTACAAGAACTAGGGACTGGGATAAAGTTGGGCACCTCCTAGCAGAAATTGTAGCAGTAAAAGCCAAACACACAACATAGAACATAAAGGTCCGAAGACCAAGCTAAACAGACTGAGAAAGGTAACTAAGCACCAGGCTAACTTAAGAGTAGAAATTACAATGAAGTCCAGCAAGGCCAGGAGGGCGGAGGAGGATTAAATAGGCAAACAAGGTCATGTGACCAGCAAGATAGAAAAAACCTAACAGGAGAGTTCTAACAAAATGTCCTAGATACAAATTCCCTGTATTTTCAGACTGCCATAGACCCAGAACACAGGTCCCTAGATCACATTGGGTTGGATTTTCAAGGTTCAGTACTAGCGATGAGCATTTAGATTGGTAACACTTATTATTGGTCCTGGCCAATACTGGATTAGTGAGGGTAAGCCGAACACGCAAACTCTGATTTTTGTTATTTTTACACTTTATACTTTCTGATGGGCGGTATCCCCAATCTTCTCCAGTGTTCCACCACACATCACTCCACGAATAACAGTTCTGATTACCTTTCCAAGTTACACAGAGATAGTATCTAAACTCCGCCCCCCTCCTGGACCAGGCTGTCCTTGCACAATTAACCACATTACAGTAGTCAAAGAAGAATGTTTGGGTTGGAGCGGTAGTATTCACCCATAGTATATAAGGGCTGGTGCCAGAATTTTTAACGGGCATCCCCAATCCAGAAATTAATATACATAAGGAAAGGATATGGGAAATCATTTCTTTTCGGGAACCAGTTTGCAGTGTGAAGCGTGTATCCATGTTGACTGGCCTGTCAAAGGATGGTTCTAGGCAGCTCTTCTTTACGTGTCTTTTGACCAATACCAGATCTCCAGGTTTTATACGGTGGCAGGCACTGCTGGCTTCAGGATCTGGAATGGAAGAAGAAACTATAGCATGGGTGTTAGTTAATTCATTTGTGAGATTGATTACAAACTGAACAACTCTATCATTGGACTGAGACACTTCTTGTGGACAGTAGAAAGCAATTGGGGGTATAGCTCCAAACAATATCTCATACGGTGACAACCCATGTCTGGACAACGGGGTTGTTCTGACATGGTAAAGAGCAATAGGGAGCAAGTCAGGCCATCCCTCAGTCGACTCCTGCATCATTTTTGTCAGTTTTCTCTTCATGGTACCGTTCATTCTCTCTACCTTGGCGTTGGCTTGTGGATGATATGGAGTATGCAGGGCCACGCTTGATCCTATCATTATCAACAGTTCCTGGTAGACTGAGGCTACGAAGGCGGGGCCATGATCACTTTCCACTTATTCTGGGACTCCATACCGGCACACAACTTCTGAGATCAACTATTTGGCTGTAGCCTTCGTCGTCATGTTGGGCACAGGGAATGCTTCGGGCCAATTAGAGAAAACATCTACCACTACCAGACAGTATTCATATATTCCTGCTTTGGGCAACTGTATATGATCAACTTGGAGTCTCTGGAAGTTGTAGTCTGGTTTGGCAAGGTGTTTTGATGGCACGACTTCTGTTCTTCCGGGGTTGCAGGTCTGGCAGATGAGACAACTTTTGTTATAGTTGGACAACGTTGTTGATATCCCAGGTGCCCAGTAAAATTTCTAAAGTAAAAGTAGCAGAGCCTGATTCTTGCCTCTGTGTGTAGGACCGTGGGCCCAGGCTGCAATGGCTGCATGCATTCTTTTGGGCAAACAGACTAGTCCATTCACTTGCCATATATCGTTTTCTTTCTTTGCACCCTCTCTCTTCCATGTTCCTAAATCTTCTTTGGATTCCAATCTTTGCTCGGCTATAAGCTTGTCAGTAGGTGTCCGACCAGAGATTACAGCGTCTGGTGGCCCCCCTGGTTCAACCAGTGCCAGATCACGCAGGGCCTGTCTCCTTTGAGCTCCAGTGGTTACCATGACATAGGTATACTCAGCTTCTTTCACTTCCATCATAGTAGCTTCTTTGGCTTTCTGGTCTGCAAAAACATTACCTCGAGCAATGTCCGTATTTTGGAGTCCATGAGCTTGGACCTTGAGGATAGCTACTTGTCTTGGGAGGGTTAAGGCAAACATCAGTTTTCGGACACACTCAGCATTTTTTACTGGGGTACCCGCTGTTATTATAAACTCTCTATTCGCCCAAATTGTTCCAAAATCGTGGGCTATCCCGAATGCGTATTCTGAATCTGTGTATATGTTAACCGTGCTGTTTTCAGCATAATGGCAGGCTTCTGTCAGGGCCACAAGCTCAGCTTCTTGTGCAGACATGTATGGTGGAAGTGCCGCAGATTTGACCCCTACTACTTGGGTGGTGACTGCGTATCCAGTGTGAAATTTTCCCGTATCATCTGCATATTGCGACCCATCCGTGAATAACGTATAGTCTGCCTCTGGTAGGGGGTGCTCATGAATATTCTGTGGAGTGACAATCTTAAGTTCCATTTCTTGCACGCAGTCATGTCCAGGTGTCTCTTCACAGTATGGATCCCCCCTTGGAAGAGGAAGAAGCGGTGCGGGATTGATGGTGGTGCATCGATGGAGAGTGACATTATCTGGAAGGAGGAGGGAGCACTGGAGCCAGAGATTTCATTGGGCAGACAAATGTTTGGGTTGAGTCAAGGTCAAGATGGCAGAGATATCATGAGAGGTGAAGATTTTGGTTGGGTGCCCAAGGATGATGTCAGCCGTCTTGTCGAGCAGTAGGTGTGTGGCATGAACAGCTCTCATGCAGGTGGGGGAAGCTCAGGCCACCGATTCAAGACATGCAGAATAATAGCCAACTGGCCGTGGTCATGTGCCATGACGTTGGGTGAGTACTCTGGCAGCATGTACTGAATTTTCTGAAACATACAGGTGGAACGGTTTTTGATAGTCTGGAATTCCTAGTGCCGGGGCTGAGGCAATCTGAGACTTGAGTAAATTGAAGGCTTGACGGATGGCTGTTGTTGTTTGAGGGTTATCCTCGGTATATCAGGAGAATCTAGTTTTGAGAGCATCATACAAAGGCTGTATGGTTCTGGAGGCATCTGGAATCCATTGCCGACAGTAGGTACATAGTCCGAGAAATCTTTGAGGTTCAGTTGGGTTGCTTGGAGACTTGAGTGCGATGATGGCTGTCTTCCTTTCTTCTTTGAGATGTTTGGCACCCCGAGAGATGCAGTGTCCAAGGAAGACAACTTGACTTTGGCAGAGCAGAACTTTAGAGCGCGAGACTCTACAGTTAAGATCTGCGAGATGCTTGAGGAGGGACATAGTGTGGGACAAACAGAAATGCTCATCCTCCGCACAAAGGAGGAGGTCATCAACATAATGCAAGAGAACTGCATCGGTATGTTGCATTATCCAGGGCAACAAGCAACTGGTCATGTTACAGGTGAATTGGTTTGGGCTGTTCTGGGTTCCTTGGGGCATAACAGTCCACGTTAATTGGGAACCTTTGAACGTAAAAGCAAAAAGATACTGGCAGTCTGGATGTAAGGGGATACTGAAGAAGGCATTTGTCAAGTCAATGACAGTGAAACAACCAGCTTCCTTCGGTACGTTAGACAACAAGGTGTGGGGATTGAGGACTACAGGGGTTTTGAAGAAAGTGGCAGCATTGACAGCTCTCAAGTCTTGGACTAAGCGATAAGCTGGAGCTTGTCCTAGTACAGCCTTTTTCTTTACAGGAAACAGGGGTGAATTACATGGAGAAACACAATGTCTGAGGGCTCCTTTTCTAAGAAGGGTATTGACTTGTTGCTGTAGGCCCTGCACCTGGGCAGGTTTTAGGGGGTATTGGGTGACTCTGGGTAGTGGGACACCAGGTTTCAAATGAACCATGACAGGGTCGACTTGGAGACATCTGATATCATCGGGACCCTTGGACCATAAATGGTCTGGTAGCTGATCCAGGAGGGCTTGATATTGGGGTTTGTTAGCAGGTGATGACAGAGCCATCATCATTGTGGGCAGTGCTTTGAGCAGACAGATTTCCTCATGCTTCTGTTGAATATGAGGATTGACGAGGACAACATGCATATTACCATCATCACTGTAGGTAATTCTGGTTTTAAACTGTGACAGGAGATAACACCCCATCAAGTTAACAGGGCAGGTTTCAGAGATCACAAACTGGGATACCACATCGAGAAAGGGGCCAACAGGAATTGGGACAGTCAAAGTATGGGTGGTTGGCTGTCCATTCACCCCAATGAGAGTCAATGCATCACCAGAAAATTGGAGAGGGAGATAGCTTGGGAACTCAGAGGATTTGATTATGGAATTGGCCGCCTCAGTATCCACCATAAATCTAATTGGGCTGCCTGCCAGGGGTAGGATGATGGATGAACAGTGTCCCTCGGCAGAGCTGACCATTATGGTAGACTCTGGTTGGCCAGAACTTCATTGCGGTCCTCAAGGGAAATTCTGGGGATGATACCCTCGAGGAGGACATTGGGACTGTGGTGTATGACAATCTCTCTGGAAATGGCCTTGGACTCCACATCGCCAGCAGACCAATGAAGTATTATTGGAGCGCCTGTTTGTTTTCTGTGGTGGGTCTTGATGGGGCGAGGGAGCGGGATACCACATCTGGAGCTGAGCCTGCTGGTTAGTAGGCATCAGGGATGGGTATGGCTGCTGCTGCTGTTATGATCTGCAACATAAACTAAGGAAAGATAAGGAAAAGCTGTCCCTACAATAAGACTAAGCTGAATCCCTATGATGTAGCGGGCTGCCTGTTCCTTGTGAACAGACCCGCCTTCGTCCTCGGCTAGTCTGAACGGAGACCTATAGAATTAAGGGAGGGGTCCCAAAAAGAACTAAGGACTGGGACAAAAAGGGACACCTCCTAAACAGAAGTTGTTGCAGAGCAAAAAGGACAAACTGACAAAAAGTACTAAAGATCCCAGAGGATCAAGAACTGACAAAGATAGGCACCGAAGCACCAGGCTAGAGAGACAGTCCAAACAACACTGAAGTCCAGCAAAGCCAGAAGGGCGGAGCTGGAATATATAGGCAGCTGGTCACGTGACCGCAAAACACAAGATAGCAAAAACTAACAGGAGGGTTCTAACAGCTGCATATGTTGGTTACAGGGAGCCATTAATGGTGGCTGTACTTAAGCTAAAGCAGGCACTGGTTTAGTCTTGGCCTTGGCGGTCGGCTGTTTGGCCATCATTTTTTGGAGACTTTTAGCAACAGTCAATATATGTTTCATGGGGATGGTGGCAATTTCAGGTCGGGTGAGCAATATAGTTTCCCTGAGCTCCAGATGCAGCCCTTCTACGAAGTCCCCACTCAAAAGCAGTTGCTGGGTGCGGTTATGGGTAGAAAACCCAAGGTCTTTAAAAATCTGCATCAGTCGGGCGTAGAATTTTTCAACAGATTCTCCCTCTTCTTGTGTTACATCCCTAAGCATTGTGGATTGTTCAGCAAGTTGGTCTTGCGCCTAAAACTTAAGGGCGGAGCAGAAATCAGCTCCGCTCTCATAAGTGGTGTCATCTAGACTGTCATTATTGGAGAGGGATGAATCCATCAGGGGCCAGTAACTATCTCCTGCTTTAAACCGGATAAAGTGAACGAGATCTCTGCGGGGCACTGAGTAAATTTCATGATTTTGCTTAACTTTACAGTAAAAGGGCATGGGATGTTGTTCTGAGTCTGGGAGCTGATTGGCAAGTGTTAACCTGCGTGGGGGTGAAGGGGACATATCTGGGTGTGGACACAGGCGCTCCCGGCAGTTCTTCATCTTCTGACTCGAAATCATCCACAGCAGGCGCGATATGCGTAGCAGCTGGCGCTGGAGGGTTGGCAGGAGGTGAGGGCTGGTGCCGGGCAGCTTCTCGTCTGGCATGATATACTGTGAGCTCTCCATCTAACACTAAACTTATTTCTTCCAGCCTGAGGTTACTTGTCTGAATTTGATTTAGAATTGCAGCCGTGATACTTTTGGCAGCCTCTTCCTTTGGGTATCCAAATATTCCACCAGAAATTAAGGGTATAGCCATAGATCTCTGGTGGAGGATCATGGGAGTCATATCAGATGTATATTGTATGGCATTACGTACAGCTGTCTCAAGGATTTCTCGTGACTCACCGGGATTCTGGGCATTATACCGGGGACCCACTGCATATACAGCAGGGAGGGTACCTGCTCTTGTCACTCCGATCTGTCCTGGAACAATAGGGCCGTGTCGCTGTACGTATTCATTGGATTCATGCTGAATGCTCAGGCCTTCTTGCGCTGATATGGTACGAGCTAAGCTGCTATGGTGATGCAAAGTGGAGTTAGCGGAATTTACTATGACTCCTACATGCTGGGTGGGATGGTCACCAATCCCAATCCTGAACAATATTCGAGTTCCATTAGGGCTTCTGAATATCTCCGAATACCGTGATGAGAAATATTCATGGTGCCCTGGGATTGTATCCTTGCTACCAGCGGGATCATGGTATGGAAGGGTGGTGGCAGCACCAGATTCTCGATCTAGAGGGAGGCTAGGCTTAGCTGGCACCAGGGGAAGTAGTGGTGGTGGGGGTAATTGAATTTCTCCACTCCCAGGGGTCGGGACACATAATATCCTCCATCAGGGGCTAACAAGGGAAAGGCAGGGGTTTTTAAGGCTCGGGGTGGGTGTGGACGGTGAGCTCCACAGTTATAGCAAGTGTCCCGCCAGTCGGCATTCTGGCACCCACACCTATCGCATGTCCAGCCAGCAGGATCGTACGGTGGGGAATTAGGGGCTGGGACTGACGGAACAGCTGGTATGCTGGGGTACCTGGCGGCGGGCGGAGATGGTGTGGTTGTTGGCTCTAGGGGCGGGTGCACTTTAGGGGCAGGATTTGGGCCGTCAACGTCCACTAAGAGATCAGTGGGCGGACCAGGAGTAGGTGCGGGCTGGGCAGCAAAGCAACCTGCCTGGGGGTCTTTTTGTTCCTTCCTCGTTTCCTGCTGCACGTAGTAGTACATGAATATGTGGTGCCCCTGCGGGTTCAGTCGCCACAGAGGTACTGCATCTCACCCAGAGTTGTGGTATCTCACTCTCAGGTAAGGATGGAGTACTGCCCGGGACCCTAACACCAGCATCCAACACTACACTACTCCAGACCAGCAGGAGGGGCAAGATGCGCTGCTCCTCTGCTGAGCCCTGTCCCTGTCTAGAGTGGGGGGAACCAAAGTAGGGGGAACCATGTAGTGGGTGTGGGTGGAGGAAGAAGTTCAGGGGAGCACTTGAAAAGGAGGATATAAAAAGGGAAACCATCTTGGGAGTTCAGGCAGTTCATAGAGTTTCAGTCAGAGGAGGACAGTGATTGGGAGCAGGAGCTCTGCAGGAGCTCTGCTCAGGCAGAGCGGGCCTAGTGAGAGGCCCAGGAGGTGAGACTAACTGAGGAGAGGAACAGAAAGGAAGGCTCCAGGAGTGAAGAAGGGATCCCAGGGGTACGGGCAGTGCTGGAGGCCACCCGTACGCCCGAATCTACCAGGACGTGCAGGGATCAGGCCGCAGAGAGGGGACCGCTCCCTAACTAGTGAAAATTACAAAGTTCAGCTAGAAACCGGAGGCTTCTGTACTTTCAGGGTGCAGTTGCCACATCCGCACTCAAGTCGCCAAAAAGGTAACCACTGTTAGAACCCTCCTGTTTGTTTTTTCCATCTTGTGTTTTGCGGTCATGTGACCATCTGCCTTTATATTCCAGCTCCGCCCTCCTCGCTGTGCTGGACTTCAGTGTTTGACTGTCTCTCTAGCCAGGTGCTTCGGTGCCTTTCTCTGTTAGTTCGCTTGGTCCTTCTGGGACCTCTAGTACCTTTTGTCAGTTTGTCTTTTTGTGTTCTGCAACAAATTCTCTGTTTAGGAGGTGTCCCATTTTTGTCCCAGTCCCTAGTTCTTTTAGGGACCCCTCCCTTAATGCTATAGGTCTCCGTTCAGACTAGCCGAGGACTAAGGCGGGTCTGTTTGCTAGGAACAGGCAGCCCGCTACATCGTAGGGATTCAGCTTAGTCGTACTGTAGGGACAGCTTTCCCTTATCTTTCCTTAGTACATGTTGCAGATCATAACAACCACATAGGATCCAGGAACTCTAGGTTGCCCAGAAAATTCGAGGATACCGGCTTGGGACACTGCTTGTGAGGCGCAGGGCAAGAAGGGTGAGAGCCAGTGCAGGAAGACGGCTGAGAATGGGTCCTGTCAGGCACTCTTGAAATACCTGAGGGATTGCTGAACCCCTGCCCAGTGAACGAAGCACGATGTGGGAAGTTATGATCTGCAGATGTAACCAGGAGCAAAGTGAGAACTGTGAGTAAATCCGGAAGACTGCACCCCACTGTCTCTGTGAATTATCACTGCTGCGCCATCGCCCCCTGAACTACACTGCACCACAACTGCTACCTCAACATCTACAACATCTACACTGCCCTGGAGCTAAGCTCTACCTGTGGAGAGCTAAACCAACTCTGCTGCATTAACAACAGCTCCAGAGTAGAGATGAGCGGTGTTCGACTAGAACTGTTCGCCAATCTCAAATTCGAGCTGTTTTGGGCGGTGTTCGAGTTGTTCGACGAACCCGAACGATTTGCAAAAAATTCGGCTGTTCGAGGTTATGTTCGATAACTGTTCGTGCACCAAAAGCGTGTCCTGCATGTCTGGCGCTATTTAGAGCACCAATCATGCAGGGATTGTCTGCCACTCACTGTAATGCCACAGCCATGGTGGTTGTGGCATTAGAGTGATTGCCCAAATCGATGGGAACAGTGCTCACAGTGAAACATGAAAAGCCGGCAATTCAGCAGCGGCGTACACCGGTACCCGACAATTTAGAACCGAAAGAATAGAGCTTCACACATAGATTAGATAGATAGAAACATGTCAGTCACATATATAAGAAGTACAGTGACAGTGTTGCTTACTGTACTTGTCATTTAGTGTAAAGGATTTATTAAAAAAAATATTAGTGTTTTCATGCACCGTCTCTTTAAAAAAGCCGGCCGGCAATTCAGCAGCGGTACCCGACAATTTAGAATGGAAGGAATAGAGCATCACACATAGATTAGATAGATAGAAACATGTCAGTCAGATATATAATAAGTACAGTGATAGTGTTGGTTACTGTACTTGTCATTTAGTGTTAAAATAAAGGATTTATTTAAAAAAAAATTGGCGTGGGGTTCCCCGTAATTTTAGGCTCTAGCGGAGGTTAAGCAGACAGCTGGGGCAGATGTTTGAAGCCTGGGAAGGGGGTAATACCCACGGAGCTTCCCAGGCTACTAATATCAGCCCCCAGCTGAATACCTAGCCTTTACTAGCTATTAAAATGGGGGACCCCCCAAAAAATTGACGTGGGGTCCCCACTATTTTAATAGCTATCAAAGGCTAGGCAGACAGCTGGGGGCTGATATTAATAGCCCAGGAAGGGTGCCATGAATATTGGCCCCCTCCCAGGCTAGAAACACCAGCCGTCAGCCGCCCCAGAAATGGCACATCCATAGGATGCGCCAATTCTGGCACTTAGCCTCGCTCTTCCCACTGCCCTGTAGCGGTGGCAGTGGGGTAATAGGGCTGGGGTTGATGTCAGCTTATAATGCCAGCTGACATCAAGCCCAGGTTAGTAATGGAGAGTCGTCTATAAGACACCCCCATTACTAACCCCGTAGTCAAAGTTAAAAAAAAACACAAACACCCAGAATAAAGTCCTTTAATTGAAATAAAGACACAATTCTTTATTGTTCTAAATTAAACCATACTTACAATCACGCCCATTCCAGCTGAAGCCAACGATCCCCTGCAATAAAAGAAAAATAATAAAGCAACATAATCCTTACCTTTCCATGGTTCCCACGACAGCTTCAGCTCTGCTACATCGAGATGACAGGCTGGACCGCAGCAGAAAGCTGCCATCCAGCCTGTCATCCCGCAGACACTGAGAAGCGCAGGCTTGCTTGCGCTCCTCAGCGTCTCTCTGTGACGGCATCCAGATGAGCCGAGTTCATGTCCAATGAACTCGGCACACCTCATGCACGTCACTGACAGCGTGGGAAAATTCTCACGCTGAAGCGCTGAGTGCAGGAGAATTCTCCCACGCTGTCAGTGACGTGCATGAGGTGAGCTCATGTCCAATGAACTCAGTTCACCTCATGCACGTCACTGACAGCGTGGGAAAATTCTCCTGCACTCAGCGCTTCAGCGTGAGAATTCTCCCACGCTGAAGCGCTGAGTGCAGGAGAATTTTCCCACGCTGTCAGTGACGTGCATGAGGTGAGCCGAGTTCATTGGACATGACCTCGGCTCATCTGGATGCCCTCACAGAGAGACACTGTGGAGCGCAAGCAAGCCTGCGCTTCTCAGTGTCTTCGGGATGACAGGCTGGATGGCAGCGTTCTGCTGCGGTCCAGCCAGTCATCTCGATGTAGCAGAGCTGAAGCTGTCATGGGAACCATGGAAAGGTAAGGATGATGTTGCTTTATTATTTTTCTTTTATTTCAGGAGATCGTTGGCTTCAGCTGGAATGGGCGTGACGGTAAGTATGGTTTAATTTAGAACAATAAAGAATTGTGTGTTTATTTCAATTAAAGTACTTTTTTCTTGGTGTTGTGTTTTTTTTAAATACTTTACTAGAAATTCATGGTGGTCATGTCTAATATTGGCGTGACCCCATGAATTTCGGGCTTAGGGCCAGCTGATAATGCCAAGCTGGCCCTAACCCCTTTATTACCCAGTGAGCCACCGCACCGGGGCCCTGGATGAGTTGGATACAGCGCCAGAAGATGGCGCTTCTATGAACGCGCCATTTTCCGGGGTGGCTGCGGACTGCAATTTGCAGCGGGTGGGGCCCAGAAAGCTTGGTCCTCCCTGCGCTGCGGTTTCCAGCCCCCAGCTGCCTAGTTATACCTGGCTGGACACAAAAATAGGGCGAAGCTCCACGTCAATTTTCTTTAAATTATTTCATGAAATAATTAAGAAAAAAAGGGCTTCCCTACATTGTTGTGTCCGGCCAGGTACAAATAGGCAGATGTTGGTTGGGGGCAGCCCGTTCCTGCCTGCTGTACCTGGCTGGACACAAATATAGTGCGAAGCCCCACGTCAATTTTTTTTTAATTATTTCATGAAATAATTAAAAAAAAAAGGTCTTCCCTATATTGTTGTGTCCGGCCAGGTACAAATAGGCAGCCGGTGGTTGGGGGCAGCCCGTTCCTGCCTGCTGCACCTGACTGGACACAAGTATAGTGCGAAGCCCCACGTCAATTTTTTTTTAATTATTTCTTGAATTTCCTGAAATAATTTTAAAAAATTTACGTGGGGCTTCGCACTATATTTGTGTCCAGCCAGGTACAGCAGGCAGGAACGGGCTGCCCCCAACCACCAGCTGCCTATTTGTACCTGGCCGGACACAACAATATAGAGAAGGCCTTTTTTTCTTAATTATTTCATGAATTTCATGAAATAATTAAAAAAAAAATACGTGGGGCTTCGCCCTATTTTTGTGTCCAGCCAGGTACAACTAGGCAGCTGGGGGCTGGAATCTGCAGTGCAGGGAGGCCCAAGCTTTCTGGGCCCCCCCCCCCCCGCTGCAAATTGCAGTCCGCAGCCACCCCGGAAAATGGCGCGTTCATAGAAGCGCCATCTTCTGGCGCTGTACCCAACTCATCCAGGGCCCTGGTGCGGTGGCTCACTGGGTAATAAAGGGGTTAGGGCCAGCTTGGTATTATCAGCTGGCCCTAAGCCCAAAATTCATGGGGTCACGCCAGTATTAGACATGACCGCCATGAATTTCTAGTAAAGTATTTAAAAAAAACACAACACCCAGAATAAAGTCCTTTAATTGAAATAAACACACAATTCTTTATTGTTCTAAATTAAACCATACTTACCATCACGCCCATTCCAGCTGAAGCCAACGATCTCCTGAAATAAAAGAAAAATAATAAAGCAACATCATCCTTACCTTTCCATGGTTCCCATGACAGCTTCAGCTCTGCTACATCGAGATGACTGGCTGGACCGCAGCAGAACGCTGCCATCCAGCCTGTCATCCTGCAGACACTGAGAAGAGCAGGCATGCTTGCGCTCCTCAGTGTCTCTCTGTGACGGCATCCAGATGAGCCGAGGTCATGTCCAATGAACTCGGCTCACCTCATGCACGTCACTGACAGTGTGGGAAAATTCTCACGCTGAAGCGCTGAGTGCAGGAGAATTCTCCCACGCTGTCAGTGACGTGCATGAGGTGTGCTCATGTCCAATGAACTCAGCTCACCTCATGCACGTCACTGACAGCGTGGGAAAATTCTCCTGCACTCAGCGCTTCAGCGTGAGAATTCTCCCACACTGTAAGTGACGTGCATGAGGTGAGCTGAGATCATTGGACATGAACTCACCTCATGCACGTCACTGACAGCGTGGGAGAATTCTCCCACGCTGAAGCGCTGAGTGCAGGAGAATTTTCCCACGCTGTCAGTGACGTGCATGAGGTGAGCCGAGTTCATTGGACATGACCTCGGCTCATCTGGATGCCGTCACAGCGAGACACTGAGGAGCGAAGCAAGCCTGCTCTTCTCAGTGTCTGCGGGTTGACAGGCTGGTGCGGTCCAGCCTGTCATCTCGATGTAGCAGAGCTGGAGCTGTCCTGGGAACCATCGAAAGGTAAGGATGATGTTGGTTTATTATTTTATTTTTATTGCAGGAGATCGCTGGCTTCAGCTGGAATGGGCGTGACGGTAAGTATGGTTTAATTTAGAACAATAAAGAATTGTGTGTTTATTTCAATTAAAGGACTTTATTCTGGGTGTTTGTGTTTTTTTTAACTTTCACTATGGGGTTAGTAATGGGGGTGTCTTATAGACGCCTCTCCATTACTAACCTGGGCTTGATGTCAGCTGGCATTATAAGCGGACATCAACCCCAGCCCTATTACCCCACTGCCACCGCTACAGGGCAGTGGGAAGAGCGAGGCTAAGTGCCAGAATTGGCGCATCCTATGGATGCGCCATTTCTGGGGCGGCTGACGGCTGGTGTTTCTAGCCTGGGAGGGGGCCAATATTCATGGCACCCTTCCTGAGCTATTAATATCAGCCCCCAGCTGTCTGCCTAGTCTTTGCTAGCTATTAAAATAGGGGGGACCCCACGTCATTTTTTTGGGGGGTCCCCCATTTTAATAGCTAGTAAAGGCTAGGTATTCAGCTGGGGGCTGATATTAGTAGCCTGGGAAGCTCCGTGGGTATTACCCCTTTCCCAGGCTTCAAACATCTGCCCCAGCTGTCTGCTTAACCTCCGCTAGAGACTAAAATTACGGGGAACCCCACGCCAATTTTTTTTTTAATAAATCCTTTATTTTAACACTAAATGACAAGTACAGTAACCAACACTATCACTGTACTTATTATATATCTGACTGACATGTTTCTATCTATCTAATCTATGTGTGATGCTCTATCTTTCTGTTATAAATTGTCGAGTACAGATGCTGAATTGCCGGCCGGCTTTTTTAAAGAGACAGTGCATGAAAACACTATTATTTTTTTTAAATAAATCCTTTACACTAAATGACAAGTACAGTAAGCAACACTGTCACTGTACTTATTATATATGTGACTGACATGTTTCTATCTATCTAATCTATGTGTGAAGCTCTATTCTTTCTGTTCTAAATTGTCGGGTACCGCTGCTGAATTGCCGGCCGGCTTTTTTAAAGAGACGGTGCATGAAAACACTAATATTTTTTTTAATAAATCCTTTACACTAAATGACAAGTGCAGTAAGCAACACTGTCACTGTGCTTCTTATATGTGTGACTGACATGTTTCTATCTATCTAATCTATGTGTGATGCTCTATTCCTTCTTGTCTAAATTGTCGGGTACCGGTGTATGCCGCTGCTGAATTTGCCGGCCGGCTTTTTTAAAGAGAGTGTCTTCTGAGCAGTTTGTCAGCTTTTGGACACCTTTGAAGGTGTTTCTATGTGTTTTTGTTTGCCTGCCATTGGTTTTAACGGTGTTCGACGGTGTTCTAAGGTGTTCGACGAACAGTTCGACGAACAGTTCCTCGAACATCCCGGTGTTCGACGAACCGAACCAAACCCGAACACTATGGGGTGGCTCAACACTACTCCATAGGACCTGCTCCGCAGCGGCTGCTCCCTTTAGCCGCATACCACAGGTGGCGTCACGAACATTAAAAGAACTTTGAATCCCCTTTATTAAATCATTCCCCTTTTCATTGACTGCCCTGGGTCACAGAGCGGGTCACTGCCACTGTGACATCCCCAGCCCCAACGACTGGCCCGGCTACCGAGTACCCCACGGCCAAGGGGGCGCGTCAAATACGCCATCTTTGCCTTCTACCTCAATCTCTACATATCCTTCTTGTTTAAATGCGCGTGCTACAGCAAAGAAAGTCTTCGCAACATCCAACAAACCCTCATCACTTAACTCTCCCTTCTTCTCATTAATGCCATTTTCCCACTCGATAGGTTGTAAGCTGCCACTCTTCGGCATGCCTAATAGTTTGAACAATTTAGCACTGTTCTTCACCGCTTTCTTACGCTCTCTATTGGCAACTAGAGTAATTACATCCTGTGGATCCTCTCGCTCGCTATCCCGCTATAATGGGCGTTCCACCCCTACTCTAACTCCCTTCGCTAGGTAGGCAACCATGGTGGTCTGTGAAAGGAGGAGGAGTTCCTATACAGACATCTCCTCCAGGTGCGGCTAGCTATGCCTTTTACAGCCCTTCCCAATCTTCGATCACAGACACCGCCTTGTCTCAAATACAGACAAGGAGAAACAAAATCTCAATGTTGTCAAACCGTCAGCTTTAACCTATTACATTCAGAAGCAACAAGCACCTTGTGATCCTCTGTGACACTGTTTTACGTACACCTCGGGGACTGTGTTCGTGCTACCGGGCCCCCAGCGGGCACCACCTACTGGGTCACTTCCAGTCACCCCGACTCGGCGAGATATGGTGGGCAGCTGCGTTTCACCACCTCTCTCTAAACCCAACAAACAGTAGTGAATACACAGTATGTAACACTTACCGTAGTTCGGGGGGTTGATTAGTCCCGCTTTGGAGAAAGGAGGCTTCCGCCGCTCAACCGCGAGTCTCGCCGAGCTCCCGGATTTTTTGGGTGCTCCTTTTGGGGGCCCCACGTTGGGCGCCAGGCTGTTGGGGGGACCTCCAGGGGGTCCTCAAGGTCATCAAGGTGGTTTCCAGATATTTAGGCTCGAGCAAACAATAAGGAACCAGACAGAAACGGGTCTCAGTTTGGGAGGATCTCCGTGGAAATTCCTAACCCTTGTATTGCATAGGCAGGTTATATAGGTTTACAGACATTCCTTCCTAGTTCCCATCACCCAATAACAACCCAGAGTTCAGTCCTTTGCCCATATCAGGAACAACAACGAAGTAGTTCATCTGGCTATGGTGTTGTCTTGTCGTCATCCTGCGTGGACACATTCCTTTATGAGGTAGATTCTGTATCTGTTAAACTGGTTTAGGCATAAATATACAGTGCTTATGGGGGGGGGGTCTTTCATAGATAAAAATATCGTTATCACCATGGAGAGCCAGTCCATACTTCACACCGGGACAAAAAAAGGAAGTCGCCCAGGTGGGGGTGTAGTGGTGTGTTTTTACTACCCAGTTCAAAGGTTTTCCTTCTACACCTTGTAAAGGCACTGCGTCACAATTACATCTGCAATAAGTGTTACTTTTTATACTATATGTTTCCCGGTCTGGGTATACAGGCTGAGCAAGAAATTCAACTACTATGGTTTTCCCTCTCTTGAGCTTACACAAAACAGAACACAGACACTGAGGACAATGATTCTGATTTATCAAAAATGACTTAGCAATACGTCAGTCACTCAATGCACACTGCACAATCGCTGATATTAATCCCCCTGCTGTATTCGGGCAAAAAACTGCAGTTAATTACCCATTTCTTGAGGGAGCCCTTATCAATTTACAGGGGAATTCAATACCCTCAGAGTACTACCTTACCATGAAGGATTCCTCTGTTATAGGCAATAACACTTCCCTGATCCTCTTACGGACCGATTTTCCTCTCCACCACATGTGAAGGAACACACCTAATGGGATCCCTTATCAAGCAGAGACCGTAGTCCCTTATTGGTCAAACAAAAATCATTCAGTCCCACATTCAAGGATCCTCATAGTTTACAATATCATACCAGACATTTATGACTTAAACAAAACAAACAACATAAAACCATGCTCCAACTCCTGAAATATACAGGAGAACTGCGGAGGTGCCTAATCCGGACACGCTGGGCAAGGTTGGTTACTCGTCACTTCATTCAATTATCATTCAACCGTCATTCAATCATCAATTATACATCTAAAAGCCACATTGAAACATATAAGACAACAAATTCAATCACTGACAAGGGTTCAAAAAATGATTGTCTTGTTAGGACCACAAATTACCCGTCCTGGAGCCCTATAGGTAGCAATGAATTATTAGTAATACAAGGGATTACTTACCGTGGATTTTATTCAGTGATTCCAAGAGATATCCTTGTTGACGGGTCCAGAGGAGGTCCGGTTGTGACAATCCCTGGTTTCAGGCACCATGTACTGTTATGGAGACCCTCTTTGTTATTAAGGAGAACTTTGGAATAGACAGCAAAGAGTCTTCACATTGCCAGTGAGATTCAAATTAAAATACTTCATCGATGAAGGGAGAGAGACAAAATACATGCGACATGCATTGTCAGCAGGTAGAGTCTTTTGTGTGGCAACTAAGACTCACCACATTTATTAGCTAGACAAAAACAGAACTACAATTCTTGCATACAACTGAACAGGAAACCAAAATAGACAATCAGTGATAACACACTTCCCTTGGCCCAACGTAAAACCTTCTTGTCAGGGAATTCACAGGAAGCCAGTATCTTCGTCAGACATTCCATGATGCAAGTCTTAAGCAGAGACTACATAGAATAGATTGTTTTCCTAAATAAATAATGAATCTAGATATAAAAAAATTAACCATAACACTTGTAATCATAAAGCCTCTGCCTCTGCAAAATGTAGATGTGAATGATGCATTGTGTACCTGCTATCTACTGTACATATGTTTGAATAAATACAACACTAAAGTTCACCTCATGCTCATAAAATGGACTGAAATGTTCTATGCATAGGCAGATTATAATGAGGGCAATCTGGGCTACTGCCCGGGGCCCAGAGCTCCGAGGTGGCCCATGTCCAGACTGCCCTCATTATAATGTTAGGTGCGCTGCCCGCAGGACAATGCAGCAGAAGCGAACACGCAGCGCACTCTGCGTGCCCACGTCTGTTGTACTCACGCTCGGAGCCCCTGGGATTCCCTGTTGTCGGCTCCTGCACTGCAACTCCTGTGGTGCTCGGTGCTGGTTCCACCCCTGATCGTCTTGTGCTCAGTGCTGCCTTTCTTCCTATTTCCTCCTGATGGTTGCTCCTGGGGACGGTAAGAAGCAAATAACTGCTTCCTGTTCTGTGAGAGAGTGTCTTGGGCATGTCACTCTGTGGGCTGCAGGGTATGTGACCATGGAGGGCCACAAGGCATATGACCATGGGGGGCTACAGGGTATGTGACCATGGGGGAAGTGCAAGGTATGTGACCATGGGGAGCAGCAGGGTATATGACCATGGGGGACTGCAGGGTATGTGACCATGGGGGGGTGCAGGGTATGTGACTCTGTGGGGGGGACACAAGGTATGTGACTATGGGGGCAGTAGGGTATGTGACCATGGGGGGGCTGCAGGGTATGGGACCATGGGGGGGCTGCAGGGTATGTGACCAAGGGAGGACTGCAGGGTATGGGATCATGGGGGCAGCAGGGTATGTGACCATGGGGGGGCAGCAGGGTATGTCACCGTGGGGGGATGCAGGGTATATGACCATGGGGGGCAGCAGGGTATATGACCATGGAAGGGCTTCAGGGTATGTGACCATGTGGGGCAGCAGGGTATGGGACCATGGGGGGAGGGCTTCAGGGTATGGGACCTTGGGGAGCAGCAGGGTATGTGAACATGGGGGGGTGCAGGGTATGTGACCATGGGGGCTGCTAGTGGCTGCATAGTATATTATCTTGGGGGCTACAGATTAATGTTATCCTGTGGGTTTGGGGGCTGCAAGGAGCTATGTGGGGGCTCATACCATATATTGGGAGCTACAGTTATATGAAAAAGGTTGGGCACCCCTATTAATCTTAAGCTTAATGTTTTATAAAAATTGGTGTTTTTGCAACAGCTATTTCAGTTTGATATATGTAATAACTGTTGGACACAGTAATGTTTCTGCCTTGAAATGAGGTTTATTGTACTAACAGAAAATGTGCAATCTGCATTCAAACAAAATTTGACAGGTGCATAAGTATCGGCACCCTTATCATTTTCTTGTTTTAAATACTCCTACCTACTTTTTACTGACTTACTAAAGCACTTTTTTTGGTTTTGTAACCTCATTGAGCTTTGAACTTTATAGCCAGGTGTATGCAATCATGAGAAAAGCTACTTAAAGTGGCCACTTGCAAGTTGTTCTCCTGTTTGAATCTCCTCTGAAGAGTGGCATCATGGGCTCCTCAAAACAACTGTCAAATGATCTGAAAACAAACATTATTCAACATAGTTGTTCAGGGGAAGGATACAAAAAGCTGTCTCAGAGATTTAACCTGTCAGTTTCCACTGTGAGGAACATAGTAAGGAAATGTAAGAACACAGGGACAGTTCTTGTTAAGGCCAGAAGTGGCAGGCCAAGAAAAACATCAGAAAGGCAGAGAAGAAGAATGGTGAGATCAGTCAAGGACACTCCTCAGACCACCTCCAGAGAGCTGCAGCATAAACTTACTGCAGATGGTGTCACTGTGCATCGGTCAACTATACAACGCACTTTGCACAAGGAGAAGCTGTATGGGAGAGTGATGCGAAAGAAGCCGTTTCTGCAAGCATGCCACAAACAGAGTCGGCTGAGGTATGCAAAAGCACATTTGGAGAAGCCAATTTCTTTTTGGAAGAAGGTCCTGTGGACTGATGAAACCAAGATTGAGTTGTTTGGTCATACAAAAAGGCGTTATGCATGGCGGCAAAAGAACACAGCATTCCAAGAAAAACACTTGCTACCCACAGTAAAATTTGGTGGAGGTTCCATCATGCTTTGGGGCTGTGTGGCCATTGCCGGCACCGGGAATCTTGTTAAAGTTGAGGGACGCATGGATTCCACTCAGTATCAGCAGATTCTTGACAATAATGTTCAAGAATCAGTGACAAAGTTGAAGTTACGCAGGGGGTGGATCTTTCAGCAAGACAATGATCCAAAACACCGCTCCAAATCTACTCAGTGTAACGGGTCTGGGAGGCGGAACCTCTGGGCTTCTATACAAGGGGGCGGTCCTTGTAAGGGAGCGGGTGGCGACCAGGCAGGCAGTCACAGCAGTTGACCGGGACAGTCTCTAGAAGAACGGGTAGGAGGTCACGGCAAGTGACCGGGGCAGTCTCTGGATGAACGGGCAGATGGTCACGGCAAGTGACCGGGGCAGTCTCTGAGTGAACGGGCAGATGGTCACGGCAAGTGACTGGGGCAGTCTCTGGGTGAACGGGCACATGGTCACGGCAAGTGACCAGGGCAGTCTCTGGGTGAACGGGCAGATGGTCACGGCAAGTGACCGGGGCAGTCTCTGGGTAAAGGGTTGGTACGACCTGTGGCGGCTGATGATAGACGTGAGCTCCCAGGTGAGCAGGCGAGAGTCTCTGGATAAACGGGTGGTCACAGCATGTGACGGCGGAGCCTCCAGGAAGACCAACAGACAGGCGGCAGATGAGCGCTCCCAGGTGAGCGGGCAGAAGTCTCTGGACAGGCGGGTGGTCACAGCACGTGAAGGCAGAGCCTCAGGTAGGCTAGCAGACAGGCAGCAGATGAGCGCTCCCAGGTGAGCGGGCAGGAGTCACTGGACAGGCAGGTGGTCACAGCACGTGACGGCAGAGCCTCCAGGTAGGCTAGCAGACAGGCAGCAGATGAGCGCTCCCAGGTGAGCGGGCAGGAGTCACTGGACAGGCAGGTGGTCACAGCACGTGACGGCAGAGCCTCCAGGTAGGCTAGCAGGCAGGTAGCAGATGTGCGCTCCCAGGTGAGTGGGCAAGCTGGTCCATAGACAGACTGACAAGAGTTGGAAGGCAGACCGTCGGACCTCAGGCAATCAGGCAGGTAGTTGATGTGCGCTCCCAGGTGAGCGGGCAAGCTGGTCCTTAGACAGACTGACAGGAGTAGTAAGGCAGACCGTCGGACCTCAGGCTAGCAGGCAGGTAGCAGAATATCAGGCAGGAATAAGACAGCAGGCTGGCAGGAATCTGGCAGGTATCTGGCAGGTAACTGGCAACGGGACCTGAGGGCTGAAGCAGAGTAGTGAACAGTGCAACAACATTGCTCGGGCACCTCCATTTTGGAGGAGGTGCCTTATATATGGTGAAGTCCTCCGGCCATTGGCCGGGGACTCCTTAGGACGGACCGCGCGGCCCCTTTAAGAGGGAGGGAGCGCGCGCGCCCTAAGCACAGTGGCCGGGAAGGGGCGTGCGCTGCCAGCAGAGCGGGAGGAGGACGCCGGGCTCGGAGCAGAGAGGTGAGGGGAACAGCGTCCCTGCCTAGCAGAGGGCAGGGACGCCGACGCTACAGTACCCCCCCCTTTAGGCCCCCCCTTTTTTAGGCCAGACAGAAATTTAGCAAGGATGAGAGGGGCATGGATGTTCTCCCGGGGCTCCCACGTTCTCTCTTCAGGACCAAACCCCTTCCAATCTACTAGAAAAAAGGTCTTCCCTCTTACCCTTTTGGTGGCCAGAATGTTCTCTACCTCAAATTCGTTTTCAGCGGAAACCGGAGCAGGAGGCGTGCCTGTAGACTTGGAAAAAGAGTTAAGTACCACAGGTTTGAGGAGAGATACATGGAAGGAGTTAGGGATCCGCAAGTTGGCTGGGAGTTTCAATTTATAGGCCACCGGGTTGATCTGACTGATGACCTCCAGAGGACCGATGAACCGAGGCCCTAACTTATAGGAAGGAATCTTGAGCCGGACATACTTGGACGAGAGCCAGACCTTATCCCCTGGACGGAATTGAGGAGGATCCAGACGTTTTTTGTCAGCATGTTTTTTCATACGCTCGGATGACAGAAGGAGTGCGGACCGGGTACTCTCCCATGTGGAGGAAAATTTGTTAACAAGAGATTCCGCAGCCGGGTTGTCCACCGAGGTGGAGACGGGAAACGGGATCCGAGGATGCTGACCGAAGACTACAAAAAACGGGGATTTGGAGGAAGATTCGCTCTCGTGATTGTTGTACGAGAATTCGGCCCATGGCAGGAGATCCACCCAGTCAGAATGGTGGGCATTAACGAAGTGCCGGAGGTAACTGGTCAGGATCTGATTGATCCGCTCCACTTGACCATTAGACTGTGGGTGGTAAGCGGAGGAGAAGTCCAGGGTGACGTCTAGCAATTTACAAGTGGCTCTCCAGAAACGAGAAGTGAACTGTACCCCACGATCCGACACGATGTGACGGGGCAGGCCATGAAGACGGAAGATGTGGCGGATAAAGTCTTTAGCCAGCTCGGGTGCAGACGGGAGGCCTGGCAGGGGAATGAAGTGAGCCATCTTGGAAAAGCGGTCAGCGACCACCCAAATGACCGTACAACCGGCAGAGACGGGAAGATCAGTTATGAAGTCCATCGCTATATGCTGCCAGGGGGCAGCAGGTACTGGCAGAGGAAGAAGGTGACCGGCTGGCAGGTGTCTCGGAACTTTGTTGCGGGCACAGGACACACAGGCAGAAACAAAGTCTATTACATCCTTGCGCAGGTTAGGCCACCAGTAGTGCCGGGAAATAAGCTGGAGGGTCTTTTTCTGACCGGCGTGGCCAGCTAGTTTAGACGAATGACCCCAGTGTAGGATCTTCTCCCGATCAGGTACCGATACGAACGTCTTTCCGGGAGGGAGATGATTTAGACTCACGGGAGCCACCTGCATTACTCTGGCGGGATCGATGATATGTTTAGGTTCTTCCTCGAGATCAGATACCAGAAAGGATCGGGACAGGGCGTCTGCTTTAATGTTCTTGTCAGCCGGGCGAAAATGTAGAACAAAATCAAAGCGAGCAAAAAACAAGGACCACTGGGCTTGGCGTGGATTAAGTCTCTGGGCATGCTGGAGATAAGCCAAGTTCTTGTGGTCAGTGTAAATTATTACCGGATGAAGAGCCCCCTCGAGTAGGTAACGCCACTCCTCCAATGCCAGCTTGATGGCCAATAACTCTCGGTCTCCTATGGAATAATTGCGCTCTGAGGAGGAGAAGAGTTTAGAGAAGAAGCCGCAAGTTACCATCCTCCCGGAAGAAGATTTTTGAGTAAGTACAGCTCCGGCTCCAGAGGAGGAGGCGTCAACCTCCAGAAAGAACTGTTTGTTGCCGTCCGGACGATGCAGCACCGGGGCAGAAGAGAAGGCCTGTTTTAAGGAAAGAAAGGCCTCCTCTGCTTCGGGCGGCCACTCTTTGGGATTAGTACCCTTACGGGTGAGCGCGGAAATTGGGGCAGTCCGGGAAGAGAAGTGTGGTATGAAGAGGCGGTAGTAGTTGGCGAAGCCCAGGAACCGCTGAATGGCCTTCAACCCCTCCGGTCGGGGCCATTTCTCGATGGCAGACAGTTTCTCTGGATCCATTCGTAGGCCGGTCTGAGAAATAATGTAGCCCAAAAACGGAAGCGAGGTCTGCTCAAAGAGGCACTTCTCATATTTAGCGAAGAGGTGGTTCTGCCTGAGCCTGAGCAGGACCTGACGAACGTCCCTCCGGTGAGTCTGGAGATCCGGAGAGAAGACCAAGATGTCGTCCAGGTACACCACAACGCAGGAGTAGAGAAGGTCCCGGAAGATGTCATTGACCAACTCTTGAAAGACGGCAGGAGCGTTACAGAGACCAAAGGGCATTACCAGATATTCATAGTGGCCGTCCCGGGTGTTGAATGCAGTCTTCCATTCATCCCCTTGACGGATACGGACCAGGTTGTACGCCCCACGGAGGTCCAGTTTAGTGAAGACTCTAGCCCCCCTCAGGCGATCAAATAATTCTGGAATGAGCGGAAGGGGGTACTTATTCTTCACCGTGATCTGGTTAAGGCCTCTATAGTCTATACAGGGACGGAGAGAGCCGTCCTTCTTTTTTACGAAGAAGAAGCCTGCTCCCGACGGGGAGGTAGATTTCCGGATGAATCCCCTGGCCAAATTCTCCTCAATATATTCGGACATCGACCGGGTCTCAGCAGCGGACAATGGGTAAATACGCCCACGAGGAGGAGTAGTACCGGGTAACAGGTCGATAGGACAGTCGTATGGTCTATGAGGGGGTAATGTCTCTGCCTCCTTTTTATTAAAGACATCAGCAAATGACCAATAGGGAATCGGAAGTCCAGGTAGATTAGTTGGGGTAGGAGAAGGACGGACGGGATGAACAGGAACCAAACAAGTCTTATGACAGTCCTGTCCCCAGCGAAGGACTTCTCCGGTCTGCCAGTCAAGCACGGGTGCATGTCTCTGGAGCCAAGGTAGACCTAGTAAGAGGGCGTGAGAGAGTCCAGGCAGAACATGAAAAGAGATGCTCTCAGAATGCAGCATTCCCACCTGCAGAGTTACGGATTCGGTGATGAGTTGGATGGGACGTGGTAAGAGGCCCCCATCCACAGCAGCGACAGATATTGGTACAGCCAGAGGTTTGGTGGGAATGCGGTATTTTTCTACCAGGGACTGTGAGATAAGATTCCCGGCCGCTCCAGAGTCAAGTTGGGCTAGTTCGAAATAACGATTCTCCCCGCAGATAATTGAGACTGACAGTAGCAGAGATGGAGAGGATTTATTCTTGTCTAGGTTGACCTCTCTGAGCGAACCTAGACACAGGCGTTTCCCGACCTCTCCGGGCAGGTACGGATCCGGTGCTCCTTACTGCCACAGTAGAAGCAGCTCCCCTCGGCACGGCGTAAGTCCTGACGGGTTTTGACCATCTTGGTCTGGTCGACCTGCATAGGCTCAGGAGAGTGTACCTGGGGAGAGACGGATTTCTGAAAAGTAGGAGCTAGACGTGGAAACCTCCTCTCACGGGTGACCTCTTTGGCACGCTCCTGGAACCGTAGGTCAATCCGGGTGGCAAGAGTTATTAGGTCATCGAGAGTGGTAGGAATGTCCCGATCGGCAAGTTCATCTTTAATACGGCCGGACAGACCCTCCCAGAAGACGGATACCAGAGCGTCGTTATCCCAGGCCAGCTCCGAGGCAAGGGTACGGAACCGTATGGCATATTGGCCCACGGTGAGACTTCCCTGACGGAGGCGTAGCAGAGATGATGCGGAAGAGGTCTTCCGTCCGGGTTCGTCGAAGACTTTCCGGAAAGCCATGAGAAAGGCAGGCAAGTCGGACACCAGGGGGTCTCCTCTCTCCCATAGAGGATTTAGCCAGGCCAGGGCCTCCCCGGTGAGATGGGACATGATGAAGGCAATTTTGGCCCGGTCGGAGTTAAACTGGTGGGACAGGAGTTCAAAGTGCAGGGTGCACTGATTTATGAAGCCCCGAGCCTGGGCGGAGTCGCCTCCGAAGCGAGGAGGTGCGGAAAGCCGGGGTCCGGGGTAGGATACCATGGTATTGGTGGGCAGCGGAGCTGCCGGGTTGCGAGTCATGGCACTGGCGGTGGTTGCTGGTGGAGCAGTCAGAGTGTCCAGACGAGAATTGACATTCCGCAGGTGACCCAGGATGGACTCCTGTTGGGACCTCTGACGGGACAGTTCATGACAGAGATCCGAGAGCGAGGGAGCTTGGGTGCCACCGGGTTCCATGGCCCGAGCAAACTGTAACGGGTCTGGGAGGCGGAACCTCTGGGCTTCTATACAAGGGGGCGGTCCTTGTAAGGGAGCGGGTGGCGACCAGGCAGGCAGTCACAGCAGGTGACCGGGACAGTCTCTAGAAGAACGGGTAGGAGGTCACGGCAAGTGACCGGGGCAGTCTCTGGATGAAGGGCAGATGGTCATGGCAAGTGACCGGGGCAGTCTCTGAGTGAACGGGCAGATGGTCACGGCAAGTGACCGGGGCAGTCTCTGGGTGAACGGGCAGATGGTCACGGCAAGTGACCGGGGCAGTCTCTGGGTGAACGGGCAGATGGTCACGGCAAGTGACAGGGGCAGTCTCTGGGTAAAGGGTTGGTACGACCTGTGGCGGTTGATGGTAGACGTGAGCTCCCAGGTGAGCAGGCGAGAGTCTCTGGATAAACGGGTGGTCACAGCATGTGACGGCGGAGCCTCCAGGAAGACCAACAGACAGGCGGCAGATGAGAGCTCCCAGGTGAGCGGGCAGAAGTCTCTGGACAGGCGGGTGGTCACAGCACGTGACGGCAGAGCCTCAGGTAGGCTAGCAGACAGGCAGCAGATGAGCGCTCCCAGGTGAGCGGGCAGGAGTCACTGGACAGGCAGGTGGTCACAGCACGTGACGGCAGAGCCTCCAGGTAGGCTAGCAGACAGGCAGCAGATGAGCGCTCCCAGGTGAGCGGGCAGGAGTCACTGGACAGGCAGGTGGTCACAGCACGTGACGGCAGAGCCTCCAGGTAGGCTAGCAGGCAGGTAGCAGATGTGCGCTCCCAGGTGAGCGGGCAAGCTGGTCCATAGACAGACTGACAAGAGTTGGAAGGCAGACCATCGGACCTCAGGCAATCAGGCAGGTAGTTGATGTGCGCTCCCAGGTGAGCGGGCAAGCTGGTCCTTAGACAGACTGACAGGAGTAGTAAGGCAGACCGTCGGACCTCAGGCTAGCAGGCAGGTAGCAGAATATCAGGCAGGAATAAGACAGCAGGCTGGCAGGAATCTGGCAGGTATCTGGCAGGTAACTGGCAACGGGACCTGAGGGCTGAAGCAGAGTAGTGAACAGTGCAACAACATTGCTCGGGCACCTCCATTTTGGAGGAGGTGCCTTATATATGGTGAAGTCCTCTGGCCATTGGCTGGGGACTCCTTAGGACGGCGCGCGTGGCCCCTTTAAGAGGGAGGGAGCGCGCGCGCGCCCTAAGCACAGTGGCCGGGAAGGGGCGCGCGCTGCTAGCAGAACAGGAGGAGGACGCCGGGCTCGGAGCAGAGAGGTGAGGGGAACAGCGTCCCTGCCTAGCAGAGGGCAGGGACGCCGACGCTACACTCAGGCATTCATGCAGAGGAACAATTACAATGTTCTGGAATGCCCATCCCAGTCCCCAGACCTGAATATCATTGAATATCTGTGGGATCATTTGAAGAGGGCTGTCCATGCTCGGCGACCATCAAACTTAACTGAACTGGAATTGTTTTGTAAAGAGGAATGGTCAAAAATACCTTCATCCAGGATCCAGGAAATCATTAAAAGCTACAGGAAGCGACTAGAGGCTGTTATTTTTGCAAAAGGAGGATCTACTAAATATTAATGTCACTTTTCTGGTGAGGTGCCCATACTTATGCACCTGTCAAATTTTGTTTGAATGCAGATTGCACATTTTCTGTTAGTACAATAAACCTCATTTCAAGGCAGAAACATTACTGTGTCCAACAGTTATTACATATATCAAACTGAAATAGCTGTTGCAAAAATAGGGGTGCCCAAACTTTTTCATATAACTGTATGTGAGGACTCATACTGTATGTGTATGGCTGTGTGAGGGTTCATGTTGCATGTAGGGGGCTCATACTGTATGCTGGGGGCTAATACTGTATATTGGGGGACTGTGTGGTGTCATTGTATGTAGGGGACTTTGTGTGGATTCATACTGTATAAAGGAAGATATGTGGGCACTCATACTGTATCTATGGGGCTGTGTGAGGGTTCTTACTGTGGCTATGTTAGGGCTCATACTGTATATTGTGTGCTGTGTGTGGACTCATACTGTATGTGGAAGCGCATACTGTATATAGGAGGCTATGTGGAGTCTCATACTGTATATTGGTGGACTGTGTGGTGTCATAGTGTATGTAAGGAGCTCATACTGTATGTAGGGGGCTATGTAGGGGCTCATACTGTATGTAGGGGGCTGTGTGTTGGTTCATACTGTATATGGAGGGCTGTGTGGGGGCTCATATTGTATGTAGGGGGCTGTGTGTGGACTCATACTGTATGTAAGTGCTGTGTGTGGACTTATACTGTATGTAAAGCGCTATGGGGGGCTCATACTGTATGTAGCGGTCTGTGTGTGGGCTCCTACTGTATGTACAGGGCTATGGGGGGCTCATACTGTATGTAGGGGGCTGTGTGTGGGCTCCTACTGTATTTACAGGGCTATGGGGGGCTCATACTACATGTAGGGGGCTGTGTGTGGGCTCCTATGGTATATGGGGGGCTGTGTGGGGGCTCATATTGTATGTAAGGGGCTGTGTGGGGGCTCATACTGTATGTAGGGGGCTGTGTATGGGTTCATACTGTATATGGAGGACTGTGTGGGGGCTCATATTGTATGCAGGGGGCAGTGTGTGGGTTCATACTGTATATGGAGGGCTGTGTGGGGGCTTATATTGTATGTAGGGGGCTATATGGGGCATATTGTCTGGACCTGTGAGCTGTTATCCTTATTGCAGTTAGGCTTATGGTCTCCTTTTCTTGTCCTGATTGAAGGAATTCCCTGACGAATCCCTAAATGACCAAAGGAGGAGAAAAATCATCGGAAGAAGATGGCATTAAGCTAAGTGCACAACTGTTCAGGCCCTATAGGGTCTATACATATAGTGTTGTATCTGCTGTTAGACAGATACAATACATGCAGTGATTGCATGTTTGTTAAGTGTTGTGGTTGTCTAAAGGCCCCGTCACACTAAGCGAGATCGCTAGCGAGATCGCTGCTGAGTCACAAGTTTTGTGACGCAACAGCGACCTCAGTAGCAATCTCGCTACGTTTGACACTTAGCAGCGACCAGGCCCCTGCTGTGAGATCGCTGGTCGTGTCTAGTGTTGAGCCACCCCCATAGTGTTCGGGTTCGGTTCGTCGAACACCGGGATGTTCGAGGAACTGTTCGTCGAACTGTTCGTCGAACACCTTAGAACACCGTCGAACACCGTTAAAACCAATGGCAGGCAAACAAAAACACATAGAAAACACCTTCAAAGGTGTCCAAACGCTGACAAACTGCTCAGAAGACACTCTCTTTAAAAAAGCCGGCCGGCAAATTCAGCAGCGGCATACACCGGTACCCGACAATTTAGACAAGAAGGAATAGAGCATCACACATAGATTAGATAGATAGAAACATGTCAGTCACACATATAAGAAGCACAGTGACAGTGTTGCTTACTGCACTTGTCATTTAGTGTAAAGGATTTATTAAAAAAAATATTAGTGTTTTCATGCACCGTCTCTTTAAAAAAGCCGGCCGGCAATTCAGCAGCGGTACCTGACAATTTAGAACAGAAAGAATAGAGCTTCACACATAGATTAGATAGATAGAAACATGTCAGTCACATATATAATAAGTACAGTGACAGTGTTGCTTACTGTACTTGTCATTTAGTGTAAAGGATTTATTTAAAAAAAATAATAGTGTTTTCATGCACTGTCTCTTTAAAAAAGCCGGCCGGCAATTCAGCATCTGTACTCGACAATTTATAACAGAAAGATAGAGCATCACACATAGATTAGATAGATAGAAACATGTCAGTCAGATATATAATAAGTACAGTGATAGTGTTGGTTACTGTACTTGTCATTTAGTGTTAAAATAAAGGATTTATTAAAAAAAAAATTGGCGTGGGGTTCCCCGTAATTTTAGTCTCTAGCGGAGGTTAAGCAGACAGCTGGGGCAGATGTTTGAAGCCTGGGAAAGGGGTAATACCCACGGAGCTTCCCAGGCTACTAATATCAGCCCCCAGCTGAATACCTAGCCTTTACTAGCTATTAAAATGGGGGACCCCCCAAAAAAATGACGTGGGGTCCCCCCTATTTTAATAGCTAGCAAAGACTAGGCAGACAGCTGGGGGCTGATATTAATAGCTCAGGAAGGGTGCCATGAATATTGGCCCCCTCCCAGGCTAGAAACACCAGCCGTCAGCCGCCCCAGAAATGGCGCATCCATAGGATGCGCCAATTCTGGCACTTAGCCTCGCTCTTCCCACTGCCCTGTAGCGGTGGCAGTGGGGTAATAGGGCTGGGGTTGATGTCCGCTTATAATGCCAGCTGACATCAAGCCCAGGTTAGTAATGGAGAGGCGTCTATAAGACACCCCCATTACTAACCCCATAGTGAAAGTTAAAAAAAACACAAACACCCAGAATAAAGTCCTTTAATTGAAATAAACACACAATTCTTTATTGTTCTAAATTAAACCATACTTACCGTCACGCCCATTCCAGCTGAAGCCAGCGATCTCCTGCAATAAAAATAAAATAATAAACCAACATCATCCTTACCTTTCGATGGTTCCCAGGACAGCTCCAGCTCTGCTACATCGAGATGACAGGCTGGACCGCAGCAGAACGCTGCCATCCAGCCTGTCAACCCGCAGACACTGAGAAGAGCAGGCTTGCTTCGCTCCTCAGTGTCTCGCTGTGACGGCATCCAGATGAGCCGAGGTCATGTCCAATGAACTCGGCTCACCTCATGCACGTCACTGACAGCGTGGGAAAATTCTCCTGCACTCAGTGCTTCAGCGTGGGAGAATTCTCCCACGCTGTCAGTGACGTGCATGAGGTGAGTTCCTGTCCAATGATCTCAGCTCACCTCATGCACGTCACTTACAGCGTGGGAGAATTCTTACGCTGAAGCGCTGAGTGCAGGAGAATTTTCCCACGCTGTCAGTGACGTGCATGAGGTGAGCTGAGTTCATTGGACATGAGCTCACCTCATGCACGTCACTGACAGCGTGGGAGAATTCTCCTGCACTCAGCGCTTCAGCGTGAGAATTTTCCCACGCTGTTAGTGACGTGCATGAGGTGAGCCGAGTTCATTGGACATGACCTCGGCTTATCTGGATGCCGTCACAGAAAGACACTGAGGAGCGCAAGCATGCCTGCTCTTCTCAGTGTCTGCGGGATGACAGGCTGGATGGCAGCGTTCTGCTGCGGTCCAGCCAGTCATCTCGATGTAGCAGAGCTGAAGCTGTCATGGGAACCATGGAAAGGTAAGGATGATGTTGGTTTATTATTTTTCTTTTATTTCAGGAGATCGTTGGCTTCAGCTGGAATGGGCGTGATGGTAAGTATGGTTTAATTTAGAACAATAAAGAATTGTGTGTTTATTTCAATTAAAGGACTTTATTCTGGGTGTTGTGTTTTTTTTAAATACTTTACTAGAAATTCATGGCGGTCATGTCTAATACTGGCGTGACCCCATGAATTTTGGGCTTAGGGCCAGCTGATAATACCAACCCCTTTATTACCCAGTGAGCCACCGCACCAGGGCCCTGGATGAGTTGGGTACAGCGCCAGAAGATGGCGCTTCTATGAACGCGCCATTTTCCGGGGTGGCTGCAGACTGCAATTTGCAGCGGGGGGGGGGGGGGTCCCAGAAAGCTTGGGCCTCCCTGTGCTGCAGATTCCAGCCCCCAGCTGCCTAGTTGTACCTGGCTGGACACAAAAAAAGGGCGAAGCCCCACGTATTTTTTTTTAAATTATTTCATGAAATTCATGAAATAATTAAGAAAAAAAGGCCTTCTCTATATTGTTGTGTCCGGCCAGGTACAAATAGGCAGCTGGTGGTTGGGGGCAGCCCGTTCCAGGAAATTCATGAAATAATTAAAAAAAAATTGACATGGGGCTTCGCACTATACTTGTGTCCAGTCAGGTGCAGCAGGCAGGAACGGGCTGCCCCCAACCACCGGCTGCCTATTTGTACCTGGCCGGACACAACAATATAGGGAAGCCCTTTTTTTTTTAATTATTTCATGAAATAATTAAAAAAAAATTGACGTGGGGCTTCGCACTATATTTGTGTCCAGCCAGGTACAGCAGGCAGGAACGGGCTGCCCCCAACCAACAGCTGCCTATTTGTACCTGGCCGGACACAACAATGTAGGGAAGCCCTTTTTTTCTTAATTATTTCATGAAATAATTTAAAGAAAATTGACGTGGGGCTTCGCCCTGTTTTTGTGTCCAGCCAGGTATAACTAGGCAGCTGGGGGCTGGAATCCGCAGCGCAGGGAGGACCAAGCTTTCTGGGCCCCACCCGCTGCAAATTGCAGTCCGCAGCCACCCCGGAAAATGGCGCGTTCATAGAAGCGCCATCTTCTGGCGCTGTACCCAACTCATCCAGGGCCCTGGTGCGGTGGCTCACTGGGTAATAAAGGGGTTAGGGCCAGCTTGGCATTATCAGCTGGCCCTAAGCCCGAAATTCATGGGGTCACGCCAATATTAGACATGACCACCATGAATTTCTAGTAAAGTATTTAAAAAAAACACACCAAGAAAAAAGTCCTTTAATTGAAATAAACACACAATTCTTTATTGTTCTAAATTAAACCATACTTACCGTCACGCCCATTCCAGCTGAAGCCAACGATCTCCTGAAATAAAAGAAAAATAATAAAGCAACATCATCCTTACCTTTCCATGGTTCCCATGACAGCTTCAGCTCTGCTACATCGAGATGACTGGCTGGACCGCAGCAGAACGCTGCCATCCAGCCTGTCATCCCGAAGACACTGAGAAGCGCAGGCTTGCTTGCGCTCCACAGTGTCTCTCTGTGAGGGCATCCAGATGAGCCGAGGTCATGTCCAATGAACTCGGCTCACCTCATGCACGTCACTGACAGCGTGGGAAAATTCTCCTGCACTCAGCGCTTCAGCGTGGGAGAATTCTCACGCTGAAGCGCTGAGTGCAGGAGAATTTTCCCACGCTGTCAGTGACGTGCATGAGGTGAACTGAGTTCATTGGACATGAGCTCACCTCATGCACGTCACTGACAGCGTGGGAGAATTCTCCTGCACTCAGCGCTTCAGCGTGAGAATTTTCCCACGCTGTCAGTGATGTGCATGAGGTGTGCCGAGTTCATTGGACATGAACTCGGCTCATTTGGATGCCGTCACAGAGAGACGCTGAGGAGCGCAAGCAAGCCTGTGACGCGCCCCCTGGGCCATGTTGTGCTGCGTTGCGCATGCGGGGGATACCCGGAGCCGGATCCAACGGGGGTTGTAGTCTCCGAGTGGCGGGGACCCGGTCCGTGCCCAGGGTGGTCAAACCGACGGCAATCTATTTGTAATGTTGTTATAGAGTTCGACTACGCCACTCGTTGATTTGCGGTCACAAGGCCGCCGCTGCAAAACAGTCCGCTGAGGCCGGTGGTATATATGTGCAGCTATGGTGGTATAACCCCCAACGGGAGAGGTATAGCCTCAGGGCAGCTGGGGCGGGAGAAGGGAGTGATAGTGAAAGCGTCCCGGTACCTATGGTGCTGGTGGTGCGATGGAACACAGAGACTGATTGCGGTTTTCAATGCTTTACTCACAGTTGTTATTAACGTCAGTCCTGCAGGTGATGACGACCCGAGTCGCGCTGCATCCACCAGGTGCGGGACTCGGCCAACTCCCAGGCAGTTCCAGAGCGTGGTCCTGAGCTCACCTCTCCTCCTTCCTACTGGCCGTCCCCACCAGGGATCCACCTTTGTCCGGCTCCCTCGGGCCTTCTGGTGGTGAAACCTTTCCCGGCTTCCCTGACCCTATACGTGGTTTGCCTTCCTGGTGGATATGGCGAGGGGTCGCGCCAAAACTTGTCCACGACCTCCGGTTCCTGGCTGAGGATATTTGGCCTCCACCAGTTTGGGATCCGGTATCCTGTTCTGCCAACCCTTCACCCGTTAGCTCGTGGGATCTTAGTGTTCCCTCTTCTCTTGCGTCTCTGGGCCTCTCCTGGCATTTCTGTTCTTTCTCCTTCCTCTGTCTCTCTGCTTCAGGCCTCCACTCCAGGCCTGACTCTGGAGCTGGGCCCGGACTGAGCCACAGCTCCCTGTCAGCCCTCTCTGGCTGAGCTCCTCTCTTAACAGACCCGGACTGGACTCTCTGACTTAAGATGGTGCCCACCTTTTATACTCCCTTCTGACACCCGAGCCCAGGTGACCAGCACCCAATGGGCTCCTACCTATGCCCAGAGTCCCTCCCCTCTCTGCTCCTACACCACTGGGATGTTCCTCACCCCCCCCACTCCAGCCGGGGACAGAAGCTGTCGTACCTGCACATCTATCTGGTGGGAGTACCGTTGGTCTGTCCCCCGGAAATGGGGTGAGTGTAGTGCATGCAGCTAACTGAGCTCAGTTCCACACTCCATCCTTACCCGGGAGTGGAATACCACACCTCTGGTTCGAGGTGCAATACCCCTGTAGCAGCCGAGTCCTCGGGGTGCTACATTCCCCCCTGGTAAATCACAGCACGTCCTCGGGCTGGAAAAGAGCAAAACAATACAAAACATACAATAATTTTAAAGTGTACACTTGCATGTAAGACATATTAACTGAAAACTCATCCCTTTATGGGAGGTACTCTGTTCTTCTTAACGTTACAGGTATAAAACATTACGAAAACATTATCAGACTTTCTGCACACACTTATAAAATACCATTAACTCTTTTAGCATCATATAAAACTTTTTCATATAAAACATTCTTGACCAACACGTTCTTGATCTCTGGCCACCATGCAACTTGTGACCAGGTAAAGTGCAACAGTCACTAATTTCGTGATAGAAAAACAGTTCCTTATAAAACCAGTAGGGGGCGCTTTAAGAAGCGCAACTATTTACAGGGTGTGGCCGCTCTCAGTCCTCGGCCAGTGGGGATAAGGGAGTGGCTGCTCACAGTCCTCAGCCTGATTAGGGAATAGGGCACACAGGTAACAGTCCCTTTAATAACTCGACTCTAGTCCCAACGGGGACCACACTCCAATTAGCAGCAATCCTTGTACCCCGACGGGTAACTATATACAGTTCTTTGTTCATGCTACTTCCCTTCAGTAGCTATGTCCTCTCCGTGCTCTCTCCTGAGGGTAGTCTTCAGACCCGTCCGGGTCCTCTTGGTCTTCCTCATACTGCAACTCCTCCTCAGTCAGCCGGTGTACGTGGAGGGCGTACGGTCCTTTAGCACACTGATGCCGGGTGAAGGTGACCACATCACCCGGGTAGAGGTCACGTCCACGGTGTCCCTCCGGCAGGTGGCTCTCCACATCCCTGCGGGTGACAAAGACGTCGCCGGGGGTTCGGTGGTCTCGGATAAAGCCCCAGCCGTGTTCCAGTTGAAACTTTATTACGGTCCCGTTGGCGCGGGGACCGTGGGCCGTACGGGGGTTTCGTCGGGCCCGGCGTTTCTGCTCCGCGCTTTGGACCTGCAGCTGTTCCTCGCGGATCCGCCTCTCTCGCCGTTTTCTCCCAAAGACCTCTAGCTGTTGACGGCAGCACTCCTCACGCCGGGCTGAGGCCGCCCGGGTCTCCTTGGTGAACCCCATGAGGTCCTCACCGGTCGGGTCCCATGCGAATTGGGCGTACTCCAACGGGAGCGGGACAATTTTGGCGGGCGCCGGTGCCGGGATCAGAGGCTCACACAGGGGTCGTTCCCTCCGGAGTCGGGGGTTGATGTACTCCAGTGGCCACACAAAGGGCAGCCCGTCCGGGCTAGTATGCTGCGCGAAGAGATCTTCGCCCAGAGGCAGCACTGTGGAAGTTGAGGGCGCTGGGGCAGCGGTGCCCGGAGGTACCCGGCCTTGCGTCCAGGCCGGAGGCATCCTCTTTGGGTCCAGGTATGGCACCTTTGGAGAGGAGGGCGCCATGGGGGCAGCGGCGCCCGGATGCACCAGGCCTTGCGACCAGGCCGGCGGCACAGTGGAGGTAGAGGGCGCTGTGGAAACCGCGGCGCCCGGGGGTACTCGGCCTTGCGCCCAGGCCGGTGGCACTTCCTGTTTTGCCGCGCTCAGGGTCAAGGGGCGTGGCGTAACAGAGGGCGTGACCGCGGCTCCTGCCGCTTGAGGCCTAGTTGGGAGCAGTGGCGGTGCGGCAACGGGCTCGGTGAGTATGACTTCTGGCTCTGCGACGGGGAGCTGGGGCAGGTCTACGGCTACTGGGCACGGGGTGATGACGTCCCCATTACCTGCTTCCATCCTTGCAGCTCCCTCCGCGGCGTCGTCTCCGGCCTTCGTCCCTCCTGCACCATCCTCAGGGGCAGACATGCCCCACGTTGCGGGTGGCGTCCTCTTCTGGCGGGTTCCAGCCTGCTGGGCCATCTCCCTTCTCCATTCGGCCAGTGCTTCTTGCTGTACTCGGGCCATCTTCCGGGCCAAGGCCTCCAGCGCGGTCTGTGCACGCTCCCGATCTCTGGGGAGTTGTGCCAGGATCTCCACCAGGCCTTCTGGGGTGGCGGCCTGCAACAGGCTCCGGACCACGGGGTCGGTGCTGCTCGACTCTCCCTCCATCTCCGGGTGCGATCTGTCCAGACTCCTCCAGGCCGCACCCATCTTCTCAGCTTTGTTCTCTCTCCGCCCCCATTGGGAGTGGTCCCGGGGCAACTTGGTGACTGTCAGTTACAGGGGCAGCCCCCCCACTCTGATGGACATCTCCATTATTGTAGCCTCGGCTGGTGGGGGCGGTCTCTTCCTTTGGCGCCACTCTGGGGCCATGCCCACGATGGGAGGTGGTCTCTTGCCACCCTCTGGCACGCCCATAATGGCGTCCGCTCTGCCAGGGCGGGAAACCTTCTCAGATGGCGGGAATCGTCTCCTGATGGCGGGAAACTCCGCGGATGGCGGGTAAAGGCTGCAAATGGCGGGCAAACGGCGGGAAACGACTCCGGACGGCGTCCGATGGCGGGAACCCTCCGGAATTGGCGGGAGACTTCTTTTTGAGGTACATGTTAACTTTTCTTCAGGCACGCAGTACCCGGTGGTTGCGGGCACGTTATCCTGCCGACTACGCCAAAGTAGACTCACCCCCTGGGCCATGTTGTGCTGCGTTGCGCATGCGGGGGATACCCGGAGCCGGATCCAACGGGGGTTGTAGTCTCCGAGTGGCGGGGACCCGGTCCGTGCCCAGGGTGGTCAAACCGACGGCAATCTGTTTGTAATGTTGTTATAGAGTTCGACTACGCCACCCGTTGATTTGCGGTCACAAGGCCGCCGCTGCAAAACAGTCCGCTGAGGCCGGTGGTATATATGTGCAGCTATGGTGGTATAACCCCCAACGGGAGAGGTATAGCCTCAGGGCAGCTGGGGCGGGAGAAGGGAGTGATAGTGAAAGCGTCCCGGTACCTATGGTGCTGGTGGTGCGATGGAACACAGAGACTGATTGCGGTTTTCAATGCTTTACTCACAGTTGTTATTAACGTCAGTCCTGCAGGTGATGACGACCCGAGTCGTGCTGCATCCACCAGGTGCGGGACTCGGCCAACTCCCAGGCAGTTCCAGAGTGTGGTCCTGAGCTCCCCTCTCCTCCTTCCTACTGGCCGTCCCCACCAGGGATCCACCTTTGTCCGGCTCCCTCGGGCCTTCTGGTGGTGAAACCTTTCCCGGCTTCCCTGACCCTATACGTGGTTTGCCTTCCTGGTGGATATGGCGAGGGGTCGCGCCAAAACTTGTCCACGACCTCCGGTTCCTGGCTGAGGATATTTGGCCTCCACCAGTTTGGGATCCGGTACCCTGTTCTGCCAACCCTTCACCCGTTAGCTCGTGGGATCTCAGGGTTCCCTCTTCTCTTGCGTCTCTGGGCCTCTCCTGGCGTTTCTGTTCTTTCTCCTTCCTCTGTCTCTCTGCTTCAGGCCTCCACTCCAGGCCTGACTCTGGAGCTGGGCCCGGACTGAGCCACAGCTCCCTGTCAGCCCTCTCTGGCTGAGCTCCTCTCTTAACAGACCCGGACTGGACTCTCTGACTTAAGATGGTGCCCACCTTTTATACTCCCTTCTGACACCCGAGCCCAGGTGACCAGCACCCAATGGGCTCCTACCTATGCCCAGAGTCCCTCCCCTCTCTGCTCCTACACCACTGGGATGTTCCTCACCCCCCCCCACTCCAGCCGGGGACAGAAGCTGTCGTACCTGCACATCTATCTGGTGGGAGTACCGTTGGTTAGAGATGAGCGGTGTTCGACTAGAACTGTTCGCCAATCTGAAATTCGAGCTGTTTTGGGCGGTGTTCGAGTTGTTCGACGAACCCGAACGATTTGCAAAAAATTCGGCTGTTCGAGGTTATGTTCGATAACTGTTCGTGCACCAAAAGCGTGTCCAGGATGTCTGGCGCTATTTAGAGCACCAATCATGCAGGGATTGTCTGCCACTCACTGTAATGCCACAGCCATGGTGGTTGTGGCATTACAGTGATTGCCCAAATCGATGGGAACAGTGCCAACAGTGAAACATGAAAAGCCGGCAATTCAGCAGCGGCATACACCTGTACCCGACAATTTAGAACCGAAAGAATAGAGCTTCACACATAGATTAGATAGATATAAACATGTCAGCCACATATATACGAAGTACAGTGAAAGTGCTGCTTACTGTACTTGTCATTTAGCGTAAAGGATTTATCAAAAAAAATAATAGTGTTTTCATGCACCGTCTCTTTAAAAAAGCCGGCCGGCAATTCAGCATCTGTACCCGACAATTTATAATAGAAAGAATAGAGAATCACACATAGATTAGATAGATAGAAACATGTCAGCCACATATATACGAAGTACAGTGACAGTGTTGCTTACTGTACTTGTCATTTAGCGTAAAGGATTTATCAAAAAAAATAATAGTGTTTTCATGCACCATCTCTTTAAAAAAGCCGGCCGGCAATTCAGCAGCGGTACCCGACAATTTATAACAGACAGAATAGAGCTTCACACATAGATTAGATAGATAGAAACATGTCAGTCACATATATATGAAGTACAGTGATAGTGTTGGTTACTGTACTTGTCATTTAGTATTAAAATAAAGGATTTATTATTAAAAAAATTGGCGTGGGGTTCCCCTTAATTTTAGTCTCTAGCGGAGGTTAAGCAGACGGCTGGGGCAGATGTTTGAAGCCTGGGAAGGGGGTAATACCCACGGAGCTTCCCAGGCTACTAATATCAGCCCCCAGCTGAATACATAGCCTTTACTAGCTATTAAAATGGGGGACCCCCCCAAAAAAATGATGTGGGGTCCCCCCTAATTTAATAGCTAGCAAAGGCTAGGCAGACAGCTGGGGGCTGATATTAATAGCCCAGCAAGGGAGCCATGAATATTGGCCCCCTCCCAGGCTAGAAACACCAGCCGTCAGCCGCCCCAGAAATGGCGCATTCATAGGATGCGCCAATTCTGGCACTTAGCCTCGCTCTTCCACGCTGCCCTGGTGCGGTGGCAGGGGGTAATAGGGTTGGGGTTGATGTCAGCTTATAATGCCAGCTGACATCAAGCCCAGGTTAGTAATGGAGAGGCGTCTATAAGACACCCCCATTACTAACCCCATAGTCAAAGTTAAAAAAAACACAAACACCCAGAATAAAGTCCTTTAATTGAAATAAAGACACAATCCTTTATTGTTCTAAATTAAACCATACTTACCGTCACGCCCATTCCAGCTGAAGCCAACGATCTCCTGCAATAAAAGAAAAATAATAAAGCAACCTCATCCTTACCTTTCCATGGTTCCCACGACAGCTTCAGCTCTGCTACATCGAGATGACAGGCTGGACCGCAGCAGAACGCTGCCATCCAGCCTCTCATCCCGCAGACACTGAGAAGCGCAGGCTTACTTGCGCTGCTCAGCGTCTCTCTGTGACGACATCCAGATGAGCCGAGTTCATGTCCAATGAACTCGGCTCACCTCATGCACGTCACTGACAGCGTGGGAAAATTCTCACGCTGAAGCGGTGAGTGCAGGAGAATTCTCCCACGCTGTCAGTGACGTGCATAAGGTGAGCTCATGTCCAATGAACTCAGCTCACCTCCTGCACGTCACTGACAGCGTGGGAGAATTCTCCTGCACTCAGCGCTTCAGCGTGAGAATTCTCCCGCTGAAGCGCTGAGTGCAGGAGAATTTTCCCACGCTGTCAGTGACGTGCATAACGTGAGCTCATGTCCAATGAACTCAGCTCACCTCCTGCACGTCACTGACAGCGTGGGAGAATTCTCCTGCACTCAGCGCTTCAGTGTGAGAATTCTCCCACGCTGAAGCGCTGAGTGCAGGAGAATTTTCCCACGCTGTCAGTGACGTGCATGAGGTGAGCCGAGTTCATTGGACATTAACTCGGCTCATCTGGATGCCCTCACAGAGAGACACTGTGGAGCGCAAGCAAGCCTGCGCTTCTCAGTGTCTGCGGGATGACAGGCAGGATGGCAGCGTTCTGCTGCGGTCCAGCCTGTCATCTCGATGTAGCAGAGCTGAAGCTGTCATGGGAACCATGGAAAGGTAAGGATGATGTTGCTTTATTATTTTTCTTTTATTTCAGGAGATCGTTGGCTTCAGCTGGAATGGGCGTGATGGTAAGTATGGTTTAATTTAGAACAATAAAGAATTGTGTGTTTATTTCAATTAAAGGACTTTTTTCTGGGTGTTGTGTTTTTTTTAAATACTTTACTAGAAATTCATGGTGGTCATGTCTAATATTGGCGTGACCCCATGAATTTCGGGCTTAGGGCCAGCTGATAATGCCAAGCTGGCCCTAACCCCTTTATTACCCAGTGAGCCACCGCATCAGGGCCCTGGATGAGTTGGGTACAGCGCCAGAAGATGGCGCTTCTATGAACGCGCCATTTTCCGGGGTGGCTGCGGACTGCAATTTGCAGCGGGGGTGGCCCAGAAAGCTTGGGCCTCCCTGCGCTGCGGATTCCAGCCCCCAGCTGCCTAGTTGTACCTGGCTGGACACAAAAACAGGGCGAAGCCCCACGTCAATTTTCTTTAAATTATTTCATGAAATAATTAAGAAAAAAAGGGCTTCCCTATATTGTTGTGTCCGGCCAGGTACAAATAGGCAGCTGGTGGTTGGGGGCAGCCCGTTCCTGCCTGCTGTACCTGGCTGGACACAAATATAGTGCGAAGCCCCACGTCAATTTTTTTAAAATTATTTCATGAATTTCCTGAAATAATTTAAAAAAATTGAAGTGGGGCTTCGCACTATATTTGTGTCCAGCCAGGTACAACTAGGCAGCTGGGGGCTGGAATCTGCAGCGCAGGGAGGCCCAAGCTTTCTGGGCCCCCCCCCCGCTACAAATTGCAGTCCGCAGCCACCCCAGAAAATGGCGCGTTCATAGAAGCGCCATCTTCTGGCGCTGTACCCAACTCATCCAGGGCCCTGGTGCGGTGGCTCACTGGGTAATAAAGGGGTTAGGGCCAGCTTGGTATTATCAGCTGGCCCCAAGCCCAAAATTCATGGGGTCACGCCAGTATTAGACATGACCGCCATGAATTTCTAGTAAAGTATTTAAAAAAAACACAACACCCAGAATAAAGTCCTTTAATTGAAATAAAGACACAATTCTTTATTGTTCTAAATTAAACCATACTTACCATCACACCCATTCCAGCTGAAGCCAACGATCTCCTGCAATAAAAGAAAAATAATAAACCAACCTCATCCTTACCTTTCCATGGTTCCCACGACAGCTTCAGCTCTGCTACATCGAGATGACTGGCTGGACCGCAGCAGAACGCTGCCATCCAGTCTGTCATCCCGCAGACACTGAGAAGCGCAGGCATGCTTGCGCTCCTCACTGTCTCGCTGTGACGGCATCCAGATGAGCCGAGGTCATGTCCAATGAACTCGGCTCACCTCATGCACGTCACTGACAGCGTGGGAAAATTCTCACGCTGAAGTGCTGAGTGCAGGAGAATACTCCCACGCTGTCAGTGATGTGCATGAGGTGAGCTCATGTCCAATGAACTCAGCTCACCTCCTGCACGTCACTGACAGCGTGGGAAAATTCTCCTGCAATCAGCGCTTCAGCGTGAGAATTTTCCCACGCTGTCAGTGACGTGCATGAGGTGAGCCGAGTTCATTGGACATGAACTCGGCTCATCTGGATGTCGTCACAGAGAGACGCTGAGCAGCGCAAGCAAGCCTGCGCTTCTCAGTGTCTGCGGGATGACAGGCTGGATGGCAGCGTTCTGCTGCGGTCCAGCCTGTCATCTCGATGTAGCAGAGCTGAAGCTGTCGTGGGAACCATGGAAAGGTAAGGATGAGGTTGCTTTATTATTTTTCTTTTATTGCAGGAGATCGTTGGCTTCAGCTGGAATGGGCGTGATGGTAAGTATGGTTTAATTTAGAACAATAAAGGATTGTGTCTTTATTTCAATTAAAGGACTTTATTCTGGGTGTTTGTGTTTTTTTTAACTTTGACTATGGGGTTAGTAATGGGGGTGTCTTATAGACGCCTCTCCATTACTAACCTGGGCTTGATGTCAGCTGGCATTATAAGCTGACATCAACCCCAACCCTATTACCCCCTGCCACCGCACCAGGGCAGCGTGGAAGAGCGAGGCTAAGTGCCAGAATTGGCGCATCCTATGAATGCGCCATTTCTGGGGCGGCTGACGGCTGGTGTTTCTAGCCTGGGAGGGGGCCAATATTCATGGCTCCCTTCCTGGGCTATTAATATCAGCCCCCAGCTGTCTGCCTAGCCTTTGCTAGCTATTAAATTAGGGGGGACCCCACGTCATTTTTTTTGGGGGGTCCCCCATTTTAATAGCTAGTAAAGGCTATGTATTCAGCTGGGGGCTGATATTAGTAGCCTGGGAAGCTCCGTGGGTATTACCCCCTTCCCAGGCTTCAAACATCTGCCCCAGCCGTCTGCTTAACCTCCGCTAGAGACTAAAATTAAGGGGAACCCCACGCCAATTTTTTTAATAATAAATCCTTTATTTTAATACTAAATGACAAGTACAGTAACCAACACTATCACTGTACTTCATATATATGTGACTGACATGTTTCTATCTATCTAATCTATGTGTGATGCTCTATCTTTCTGTTCTAAATTGTCGGGTACCGCTGCTGAATTGCCGGCCGGCTTTTTTAAAGAGACAGTGCATGAAAACACTATTATTTTTTTAAATAAATCCTTTACACTAAATGACAAGTACAGTAAGCAACACTGTCACTGTACTTCATATATATGTGACTGACATGTTTCTATCTATCTAATCTATGTGTGAAGCTCTATTCTTTCTGTTCTAAATTGTCGGGTACAGATGCTGAATTGCCGGCCGGCTTTTTTAAAGAGACGGTGCATGAAAACACTAATATTTTTTTTAATAAATCCTTTACACTAAATGACAAGTGCAGTAACCAACACTGTCACTGTGCTTCTTATATGTGTGATTGACATGTTTCTATCTATCTAATCTATGTGTGATGCTCTATTCCTTCTTGTCTAAATTGTCGGGTACCGGTGTATGCCGCTGCTGAATTTGCCGGCCGGCTTTTTTAAAGAGAGTGTCTTCTGAGCAGTTTGTCAGCTTTTGGACACCTTTGCAGGTGTTTTCTATGTGTTTCTATGTGTTTTTGTTTGCCTGCCATTGGTTTTAACGGTGTTCGACGGTGTTCTAAGGTGTTCGACAAACAGTTCGACGAACAGTTCCTCGAACATCCCGGTGTTCGACGAACCGAACCGAACCCGAACACTACGGGGGTGGCTCAACACTACCGTTGGTCTGTCCCCCGGAAATGGGGTGAGTGTAGTGCATGCAGCTAACTGAGCTCAGTTCCACACTCCATCCTTACCCGGGAGTGGAATACCACACCTCTGGTTCGAGGTGCAATACCCCTGTAGCAGCCGAGTCCTCGGGGTGCTACACCTGCGCTTCTCAGTGTCTGCGGGATGACAGGCTGGATGGCAGCTTTCTGCTGCGGTCCAGCCTGTCATCTCGATGTAGCAGAGCTGAAGCTGTCGTGGGAACCATGGAAAGGTAAGGATTATGTTGCTTTATTATTTTTCTTTTATTGCAGGGGATCGTTGGCTTCAGCTGGAATGGGCGTGATTGTAAGTATGGTTTAATTTAGAACAATAAAGAATTGTGTCTTTATTTCAATTAAAGGACTTTATTCTGGGTGTTTGTGTTTTTTTTTAACTTTGACTACGGGGTTAGTAATGGGGGTGTCTTATAGACGACTCTCCATTACTAACCTGGGCTTGATGTCAGCTGGCATTATAAGCTGACATCAACCCCAGCCCTATTACCCCACTGCCACCGCTACAGGGCAGTGGGAAGAGCGAGGCTAAGTGCCAGAATTGGCGCATCCTATGGATGTGCCATTTCTGGGGCGGCTGACGGCTGGTGTTTCTAGCCTGGGAGGGGGCCAATATTCATGGCACCCTTCCTGGGCTATTAATATCAGCTCCCAGCTGTCTTCCTAGCCTTTGATAGCTATTAAAATAGTGGGGACCCCACGTCAATTTTTTTGGGGGTCCCCCATTTTAATAGCTAGTAAAGGCTAGGTATTCAGCTGGGGGCTGATATTAGTAGCCTGGGAAGCTCCGTGGGTATTACCCCCTTCCCAGGCTTCAAACATCTGCCCCAGCTGTCTGCTTAACTTCCGCTAGAGCCTAAAATTACGGGGAACCCCACGCCAATTTTTTTTTAAATAAATCCTTTATTTTAACACTAAATGACAAGTACAGTAACCAACACTATCACTGTACTTATTATATATCTGACTGACATGTTTCTATCTCTCTAATCTATGTGTGATGCTCTATTCCTTCCATTCTAAATTGTCGGGTACCGCTGCTGAATTGCCGGCCGGCTTTTTTAAAGAGACGGTGCATGAAAACACTAATATTTTTTTTAATAAATCCTTTACACTAAATGACAAGTACAGTAATCAACACTGTCACTGTACTTCTTATATGTGTGACTGACATGTTTCTATCTATCTAATCTATGTGTGATTCTCTATTCCTTCCATTCTAAATTGTCGGGTACAGATGCTGAATTGCCGGCCGGCTTTTTTAAAGAGACGGTGCATGAAAACACTAATATAAATTTTTAATAAATCCTTTACACTAAATGACAAGTACAGTTACCAACACTATCACTGTACTTCTTATATATGTGACTGACATGTTTCTATCTATCTAATCTATGTGTGAAGCTCTATTCTTTCGGTTCTAAATTGTCGGGTACCGGTGTACGCCGCTGCTGAATTGCCGGCTTTTCATGTTTCACTGTGAGCACTGTTCCCATCGATTTGGGCAATCACTCTAATGCCACTACCACCATGGCTGTGGCATTACAGTGAGTGGCAGACAATCCCTGCATGATTGGTGCTCTAAATAGCGCCAGACATGCAGGACACGCTTTTGGTGCACGAACAGTTATCGAACATAACCTCGAACAGCCGAATTTTTTGCAAATCGTTCGGGTTCGTCGAACAACTCGAACACCGCCCAAAACAGCTCGAATTTGAGATTGGCGAACAGTTCTAGTCGAACACCGCTCATCTCTAGTCGTGTCGGAACGGTCTGGACCTTTTTTTGATCGTTGAGGTCCCGCTGGGTAGCATGCATCGGTGTGTTTGACACCTTACCAACGACCTTGTTGACGACTCGGACACAGAAACTCATAGGCGTGCATCGTTATACAGATCGTTATGGGTCGCTGCATCGCTGTTGGGAAGATCTGACTGTTTGACATCTCACCACCGACCACATAGCGACGCAGCAGCAATCCCTGACAGGTCGTATCGTTGTCGGGATCGCTGTAGCGTCTCTTAATGTGACGGGGCCTTTACAGACAAAAACAAAACATGCAGCCGCAGGGACTCGAATATATTATCCGAGCACTACAAGATACTCGGATAACACCCGAGCGTGCAGGGATAACAAGTTATCTGAGCATGTTCGCCCATCACTATTGTCTTTATGAATTGAGTTTTTAAAATAAAGAGAATTTTTTAGGGTTCTTTTTGTTTTGTTATGGTTTACATGTATGAAGGCCCCATAGGTTAATTGCTTTGGTTGTTGATTGAGGGGGCTATGTGGGGGCTCGTACTGTATATAGATTATGTCAGCATATTAATTCTGCTCAATATTAAGTGATACAAATAAAATTAAAAATAATTTTAATTAATATGTTAATATTGAGCAGAATTAATTTCAGCCTATTGTTCGCCTCCACAACAGTCACGGTCTCTCGTGTGGCCCCTTATGAAAATTAATCTCCCACCCCTGCCCTATTATGTATGGCGCTATGTTATATATTTTTCCCTTATGCTGTACATAAAGGAAAAATGTGCGCGCCGCGATACACTCACTGCTATTTCTGTCAGCGGGAGGGGGGGGGGGGCCCGCGCCTTCTAAACTGCCGGGGTCCTGCCTACTCTTAATCCACCCCTGACTGTACTAGTTACGATACACACTTTGAAGGATTACAGACCAGTGCATTGTTTTATAAATATTGTTTGCTATATTGTCTAGCTAACGTTGCGATTTAGATTGTATTGTATACAGCAGTGCTTATATATACTGTATATTCAAAACAATAATTCATAGCATTGTATAGCAGTTTAACTTTTTTGTGATTTGCAAATTGTCAAATGGCCAGACATCGCACTTTTGATTAATTTAATTGTTAATAGCCAATAAATAACCAATTTGTTTATGTTGTTATTGAGTCTGCATATTCTGTGCCATTGCATCCGCGTACCTGTTTACACTCTTTGCAATAATTGGAACATTGACATGGCTATGACTCAAAGGAAACATCCTGGATTTATTTTCAGTCTCCCTGTAAATCTGGTCCTAAAGGTTTGCTCCATAGAAATGATCTTTTGTGCAGTTCAAAAGATCATTGTTCTTGGTGGTATATCGTTCTAAGTAAACAGGACTTCTACTGCCAAATACAATGGTAGGCTACGTGAATTGAGCAGTCTATTATGGATCGCTCAGTGCGCATCATTTACTCGGTCCGAGGAAAAAGACTGGACATGTGCATAGCCCCATAGATTATCATAGGTACAAGTGTTATCCATGAAAACCACAGATCACACTCGTATGAGAAAATTGTATGTGTGAACGAGCCCGAATGGTGAACATCAGAGAGTCAATGAGAAGCAGAGTGGCTTGCACAAAGTCTGTCCATGAGTGACATTTAAGTAGACTAATTTTTAACAGCTTACATAGCAAAATATTGCTGAGGGATTGTGGAAGAAGAGGGCACATGACGGTCACTCTGATCACATAGGCAGTTAGTGGAACATGTCTAAGCCAGAGCAGACAGGGCACTGCTGGGAAACAGGACATCCTGGACATCTACTTAATGCAAGTTAACCATGGAATTTTGAACTAAAGGCTTCTTAAATTGTTTTACAGCTCATTTAAGATTTAAAGGGGTTGTCCACTTTCAGGGATTATTGCTCTAAAGGCTCAGGGAAGTGACTCGCCCCCTGGGCCGTGGGGCACCCGGAACCGGGCTTTAGTGCGATGATGGGGTTAGTAGTGGTAACCCGATCCCGTGGCTCAGGGTGGACAGACCAAATGCTGTGGCAGTCTATTTGTAGAGTTATGAATGTCCGACTACGCCACCCGTGGATTGCGGTCAGGGATGACCGCCGCTGCTAGGCAGACCTCTGGGGCTGATGTTGGTGTGCAGCACAGGGGTAGGATAACTCCCCACGGGAAGAGTGTAGCCTCAGGGCAGCGTATGTGAATGCTGGGGGTGATAGTGCAGGCCGCAGTAATAAGAGTGCAGAGTCCTCTTCAAACAGTCCAGGGTCTTTATTGTTGGTATTACTAATGACCCAACAGGAGTACCGGCAGGAATGGGCCTGGGTGTCTGAGGGCATTCGGGCGAGCCGCACTGGTCAGGGTGAGTGTGAAGGCCTACCGTTCTCTCTCTGCCCTTGCTGACTATCCCCCTTTTCGTGGTGTAATAGCCCACGTCCCTGAGCTGGCCGTGTACTTTGCCTGTATGGCTTGCGACTCGGGCCTTAGGTACCTTTCGCTTTTCCGTGCTGTACCGGTCCCCCTGTGTGGCGGAGCCTCCAGGCTTCTTAGGCCAAGGGACCTGAAATCCCTCGCGGGTTGGTTCTCTGCTGCTGGGCTTGCAACCCTGACAGCCTCGGACCCCAATGTCCGGTGGTGATTCTCTCAGCCAGGACCGGCTCTCGTCGCCTTTGTCCCTGGCTCGCAGTCTCTCCTCTGCCTCACGGACTCCTCAGCTGCTGCTGACCTGTCCCTTCCTCTAAGGAACCCTTCTGGTCACTTCAGAAGTGGGTTCTGGTCTCTCTAACCCTGCCCCAGTTCCAGCTTTTATAGGGGCAGCCTGCTCCCCCTACTGGCCTGGGACAGGAGGTGCTGCATGCTAATGGTCCCTGACCAGGGAACCTCCCTCCTGCTCTCAGACACAGCCTTTAATATTTGTGGCATCCAGGCCTGGGGTGACACAGAAGAAAAAAAACAAAGCTAGCATTTACTCACTCACTCGGGGTCTAGTGCTGCCTCTCGTTGCTGCTCTGGTATTTGTTGATCAGCTGCAATGCCGATGTCACTTCTCTCATGTCACTCAGTTCACTAGCTTGTGCTTTCTATGTGGCTTCTGTGTTTAGTGATTGTCTGTAGCATTGCCATCACTGCCACAGCTGATCAATAAAAATGGAAGCAGTAGCAGGAGGATGTGCTGGACCCCATGCGGGTGAGTAAAAGTTTGGTTCGTTGAGCCATTTAGAGCAATGATCTTTGAAAGAGGATAACCCTTTAAGTTGATAATACTACTGATAACGCATTGCAATATCAATACATATGAGAAAGTGGCTACCGTTACTCATAGAAACAATTGAATTATCATGTTGAAAGCCAAAATCTAAATTAATAGCTTATCTCTGGTCGCTGTGGGACAAAAATTCATTTTCACAAGGTTTTATTCAAGATCTTTGCTGTATCTTACACAGACCATAGAACTCTTTCTAAGTTTATTACAAGGAGATAAATGTCACCTTTTTCATGTATGTCAAGTACTTGAAGTATAATATGACAAGTAAGGCTTTTCATATAGGGGTTACGCTTAACAGATGCAGAGTAGAGTTGTGCTCCATACGCCAGCATGAATCTCAACGACCCACTGTATGTGAGGGAGCTAATTACCCCTTTGAGCGCAGAACTGAAATGAACCACATACAGTTTCCGTTTATTCAACAAAACAAACAGTACGAATGCTTTTGTATTCAGCAATGGCTTTCTGACTCAGCCTATAATGGAAATTGCCAAAGTACTCATTCATTGGAATATTTTATAAATCATGCCTGCTGATACATAATCTTCATTTTACAGGAAGAGAATTACAGAGTGTTTCAATAATGCAATACTTGTTAATGTATATTCTGGATTTACATCTACAATATTTAATTGCGGATAAGTAAATGCTAATTTAAGGCTATGAGCCCACGATGCAGAAATACTCTGGATTTTTCCTGAGCGTTTCTGCATCTCCCTGGCAGAAAAAAACGCATGCGGATTGTACATGTGTTTTCCTGCCAGGGACATGCGGAAATGGAGCGTTATCACTGACATTTCCGAATGCGGATTGACAAGCACTTTCCAAGCGATTAGCATCACTTGGAAAGTGCTTGTGACAACTAGGTCACACTATATAAATCCATGCAAACAGCATGGATTTATATAGTGTGACCCGAGAGAGTGGTAAAAATAAAAAGATAAATGTATACTTACCCTCTGATGGCCCCCGGTGTCCTGCTTTACACTCCGTTCTCCCTTGCCGACAGTGGTGGATTGAAAGACCTGCCGACGTCAGCGTCGCGTGACCCGTCACATGACTCTGACGTCAGCACAGTTCCTTCAATCCACCGCGAAGTGCCGGGAAGCAAGTAGGAGCGCAGCGCAGGCCGCCGGAAGGTAAGTATACATTTATTTTTTATTTTATTCTTCTTTTACAGATTTTTTGATAATGGTACCTGGGTGTGGAGGAGACTCTCCTCTTCTCTAGACCTGGGTACCATCCGCACATTAGAACGCTTGGATTACGCATCTACATATACAGTGATGCGTAATCCATGCGTTCTAATGCAAGTCAATGGCGGCGAAGACGCAGCACTTCCGCAAAATAATTGGTAATGCTGCGTTTTTTTCCGCAATGATAATCCGCAGTGGAAATTTCTGCAGCATGTGCACAGCACATGCGGATTATCATTGGGGAACATTGCTGCCCTTCTACCATGCGTTTTTAATGCGTGTCCGCAGCTGCAAAAACGCTGCAGAAACGCATTAAAAACGCATCGTGGGCACACAGCCTAATACAATTTAAATTGATAGGATTTGAACAGGTTAACCAGTTCAGGACGGGTCATTTTCCTCTTTCCTCATCAGTCACATTTTTGGACATGGGCTTTTAATGCCTCTCCTTCAGATCTGGGGCTTAATTTATATATTCTTCCTTTTTTTTTCCTGATATCAGAGAAAGCGTAAAGAAAAAAAAGGAAATATACATCATTTTTTTTATGACCCCATGGGGTTAAAAATAGCAATTCACACTGTCGGTGTCTTTTTTTTTTTTCTTGTGAGCTTTATTTATTTCATACACTGTGCCATCATAAGGTCTTAAAAGATCTTTGGGAGGCATTTTAACATATTAATATATTCTTTTTATTGCTGATTTCCCTTGCAGCTGAAACTGTATATTGGCCCCAGTTACATGAAAGATTCAGCCTCCGGCTTACATATCAAAGCTGACTGGATCTCCCTACACCCAGCAGTCACATGATCATTGGGTCCGATAAGCGCTGGCAGCGCTTGCTATACTACATGCATAAATTCTGGCTTAGCGCTGTACATACAGCAATCAAGAAGGCAAAGATGATGATAAATCCTTTTTTCCTTCTCTATGGGGAGTTGTGTCTGACAGCCAGCTCCCCGCAGCAGCAGCAGAAGCATTATCTTGTGCAAGCTGCTTACTCTGCATTGTTTAGAATGTCAGTGCAGAGTAGAGTGCAGACTTTCTGCACTCTTAGGCCATGTGCACTGCACCCCTCAGCAATGTCCACGATCGGTGCTAGCACTGATTGCTGGTTTTTAATCTCTGTGATGCCGCTGTGAATAGTGACAGCGACATCGAGGGGCATTGCATAGGGAGTGAGCTCACTCTGTGCTTCCATCAGCACGATGAGATGCGATCGCGTTGTGCTGATGGTCTCCATGGTGAATCCGGGTCCCAAGATCGCCGCGGGGTCACCCAGGGACGATGGCCTGTCAGCTCATGCTCAGAACACGAGCTGACACACCTCCTCCGGCATGTCAGATGCTGATCTGATGCTCTGCAGTGCAAAAGCATTGCAGAGTATCAGATCAGCAATCTGACAGTGTAAAGATGATGTACTATCCTGGGACAATGTGAAAAAGTTAATAAAAATTCTAAAGATATAAAAAAAAATCCCAAAATAAAGAACAAAAAAAAGAAAAATATGATTCCAATAAATACATTTATTTATGTAAAGAAATAAACAAAAAAATACACATACAGGTATTTGGTATTGCCGGGTCCAGAACGACCCAACCTATAAAACTGTCCCACTAGTTAACCCCTTCAGTGAACACCTTAAAAAAATAAAAAGCAAGGCAAAAAACTATGCTTTATCGTCATACCGCCGAGCAAAAAGTGCAACAAAATGAGATAAAGACTCGCTTTATATAAAATGGTACCGCTGAAAATGTCATCTTGTCCCACAAAAAACAAGCTGCCATATAGCTCTGTCAGCGGAAAAATAAAAAAGTTATAGCTCTCAGAATAAAGCAATGTAAAAATAATTATTTTTTCTATAAAATAGTTTTTATTGTGTAAAAGCGACAAAACGTAAAAAACTAGAATAATGTGGTATCGCTGTAATTGTACTGACCCAAAGAATAAAGCTGCCTTATCAATTTTACCATATGTAGAACGGCATAAAAAAAAATTCTTGAATTGCTGTTGATTTGTTCATTCTGCCTTCCAAAGATTACAGCAAGGCTCGGCTCACCTTTATCCTGCACTCTGCGCTGAGCCGGGGTTTCCTTGTAAATCTCTGAAATACGTGATTCAGACGGAACCCTATAATGAGGCAAATGGAGGCACCGCGGATGCCGTCTGCCCTGTGATCCGGCATTGTTCATCTTTTTAGGTGTGCATAAAAGCGCCATCGGCCATAGTTCTGTGCACTTCTGAAAAGAAGGATAATACTGAACAGAGGCCAGACGGAGTCCAATGTAACTCGGCTGCCTCATTATTGTGAATGGATCCATCGGTGGTTTCATCTGTCACGTCACTCGGAGATTTAGATGGAAACCGCAAAGTAAGTGCTCAGCGTAAGAGTGCTGGATAAATGTGATCCAAAATATTATGTAAAATTTTCCCAATAAATGCCTCAACTCAATTCACAAAAAAAGCCTCAGGTCCTTCATCTATTATTGGAAATATAGGGGGCTTTCACGTTACTGGTAGTATAAAGACTCTGAAAAAGCGCTAAGGCTCCTCGCCCCCCAAAAGAAATGCAGCAAATTCTGCGTATCCAAAACCAAATGCCCCCTTCCTTTCTGACCCCCAGTGTGTCTAAACCACATTTAGGCTATGTGCGCAGGAATTGCTTGCAGAAATTTCTGCAGCGTTTCCGCACCTTTTGGCAGCAAAAACGCTGTGGAAAATCCGCAGCGTTTTCATGCATTTTTTATGGATTTTTTGTGGGTTTTTGCCTGCGGATTTGCAATGCGTTTTTTCCAATGCATTGTATAGGCAAAAATGCAGGCAAAAATGCACAAAGAATGGACATGCTGCGTTTTTTTCCGCACATGAAATCCTGTCAGGAAAATTCCTGATCATGTGCACAGAACTTGCAAAATGTCATAGGAAGTTATGGGATAAGGTATGCAATTCATTTTTGGTGCAATTCTGCACAGAAAAAAGGCACCAAAAACGCACTGTGTGCACATAGTCTTAGCGTCCATATGTTTGGCATTTCTGTAGCGATGAGAGCCCGCCTAATTTACGGGTGCGTATCTCCAGAAGCACAAGCTGGGCATGAAATACTGGGCACTACAACGTACTGGTCACTACAACGTACTGGTTACTACAACGGGGGGGGGGGGGGATTCTGCTCTTTTAGCACTTATGGGCTCTGTATATGGAGTCTGCAAACCATTCTAGGAAAATCTGTGCTTCGGAGGCAAATAGAGCTCATTTCCTCCTGAGTCTCGCTGTGTGGCTAAGTAGTACTGTTCAGCTACATATGGGGTATTTCTACATTCAGCAGAAATTGGGAGACAAATTTTGGTGCAGTTTTTACCCATTTCCCAGTGTGAAAATGTAAAATCTGGGGCTAAAACAAAACTTTGGTGGTAAAAATGTATTTATTCTTTCACTGCCCAATGGTATAAAATGCTGTGATGTCAATATGATCACTGTGTGGTGTCAATATGATCAATGCACCCCTAGATGAATTCATTGAGAGGGGTAGTTTGTAAAATGGGGTCACTTATGGGGGGGTTTGGCTGTTCTTGCACCTCAGGGGCTCTACTAATGTGACATGGTACTCTCAAACCAGTCCAGCAAAAGCTGAACTCCAATATGGAGGGTCTTCTCTTCTGAGCTTTGTACTGTGCCTCAAAAGTAGTTTTCGACCACATATGGGGTATCGGCGTACTCAGGAGAAATTGCACCACAAATTTTGAGGTCCATTTTCTAGTGCTATCCTTGAGAAAATAAAAAGATATGGGGTTAAAACAACATTTTGTTGAAAATATTTTTTTTCATTTTCACAGATCAATGTTGTAAAATTCTGTGAAGCACCTGTGGGTTCAAGGTACTCACCCACAGCTAGATAAGTTCCCTGAGGGGTATAGTTTCCAGAATGGTGTCACTTGGGGTGGGTTTCTACTTTTTAGGCACATCAGGGGCTCTTCAAACACGACATGGTGCCCACTAATTATTCCAGCAAATTTTGCATTCAAAAAGTCAAATGGCACTCCTTCCCTTCCAAGCCCTGCCGTGCACCCAAACAGTAGTTTTCCTCCATATATTGGGTATGTTCGTACTGAGGAGAAACTGCACAGCAAATTGGATAGTGCAATTCCTTCTATTACTCTAGTAAAAATTCAAAATTTTGGGCTAAAAAAACATTTTTGTGGAAAAAATGTTTTTTTTTTTTATTTTCATGGCTCAAAATTATAAAACTTCTGTGAAGCAGTTCAAGGTTCTCACCACACATCTATTCAAGTTCCCTGAGGGGTCTAGTTTCCAGAATGGTGTCAATTGTGGGGGGTTTCCACTGTTTAGGCATAACAGTGGTTTTCCCCCACATATGGAGTATCGGTGTGCTCAGGAGAAATTGCACAACAAACTTACGGGGCCATCTTTATCTGTCATATAGACCCCTCAAAGTCACTTCAAATGTCATGTGGTCCCTAAAAAATGATTTTTTAAATTTTGTTGTAAAAATGAGAAATCGCTGGTCAACTTTTAACCCTTCTAACTTCCTAACCAAAAAATTATGTTTCATAAATTGTGCTGATGTAAAGTAGACTTGTGGGAAATGTTATTTATTAACTATTCTGTGTGATATATCTCTCTGATTTAAGGGCATAAAAATTAAAAGTTTGAAAATTGCAAAATTTTCAACATTTTTGCCAAATTTCAGATTTTTTCACAAATAAACGCAAGTCATATAGAAGAAATTTTATCACTATAATGAAGAGCAATATGTCACAATAAAATAGTCTCAGAATCACTGAGATCCGTTGAAGTGTTCCAAAATTATTACCTCATAAAGTGACACTGGTCAAAATTAAAAAAAATGGCCTGGTCAGGAAGATGAAAACAGGTTTTGTGTTGAAAGGGTTAAAATCTATGGGTTGTCAATTCGAAATGGTTAGGCCACGGCCCCACTCTCAGTATTTGGTCGGTATTCGGTCAAATTTTTTTCTCAGTAGTAGGAGCCAAAACCAGGAGTGGGTGATAAATGCAGAATTGGTGACTTGTTTCTATTATACCTTTTCTCTGATTGTTCCTCACCTGGTTTTGGCTCCCATTCCTGAGAAAAAATACTGACCAAATACTGACCAAATATTGATAGTGGGGCCGTGGCCTTACTCTGATCCCTGACTATGCACAAAAATCAGTATAGTTATCACATTTCCAGACTGAAGACAGACATGCTAACTAAAATGCACCAGAATTCTGTCTGAAATTGAGCCAGAACTCTGAAGCACATATCATATGACACTTTATGTGCTTCACTAGGCATTTTTAGAAAGTATCTAAAAATGGGTTTTGGCTAAGTGTATTTATAAAATAAGCCAATTTTACTAAAGCTGTTCTCTAGCTTTTTGGCCTAAAAAGTGATTTTAGGCTATATTCCCATGATGAGCTTTTGGTAAGTGTCAACTGTGGCAGAATTTATGCACCATTTCTGCATCTATTAGGTAAATTAGATTACTTGAGTTGTTTCATTGCATTTTTGATGTTGCCTTTTTTGTCTCTTTTTGGTTTGTTATGTATTAAAGGAATTATAAAAACACAAGTCCAGAATTAAATATAGCTATAATCTAGCACTTCAGAAGACTACGAAACAGCACAAAACCCAGGAAAAAGGTGAACTCAAGACAGCCAAGTACCTTGATACAACCAGTAGGTTACAACCAAATTGTGCGACTGGTACTTTGTCCCTCCATCCCGATGTGCGTTTCACCCAGCTTCGTCCCCGGAAGAAGCTGGGCGAGATACTTGACTGTCTTTGCCAATTTGCCTGTTTTTACTGCATATCTCTATATTATACTTTATGCATGTATCTCAGATTTTCTATTGAAGGGATTTTCTTTCCCTGGTGGAAACACATGTATATCCAAATGTGGACAAATGTTTTAGTTTCCCTTGGATCTTGAGTTATCCCCTATCTGTTTGGTCACCAGTACCTGTTACAGATTTATATTCTGGCTGGAGACACCTTTGTACATGTTTTTTTCACATGTTCAATAAAGTGTAAGAGGGTCACTGGTAAAATACTGGAGGGGAGATATGTTTCACTAAGGTTGTTAGCTTCAGTGATATGAACCTGCTATATGCTGAGAGGGGTTAATCGGCCATGACAGGGTCGGATTTTTGTAAACAGCTAAAGAGTTGGGTGGGATGGCTGTTCACCATATCTCCAACCCAACCAGGAGGTAAAGGTAGAGCCTCTGGACTCATTCAGTATTCTGTGTGCCTGAAGGTGAGCATACTTCCAGAGCTGTGCTCCTGTTAAACAGAGCAGAACCATGTTTCTGAGCGGGTGGACCCTGTAAGTATATGAACTGTAGTGAGTGCTGTTTTTGTTTCGTTATTCCAGCAAGACTGAGTATGTTTACTTTATTTTGGACTGGTTTATAAAACATGTTTTGATTTTAATAAGCCAGTTGAAGAGTTGAGTGATCTGATCTACCACAAAAGATTTAAATTAAAATTATTCAATTGTATAGCTCACTTCATCCTTAAAGGGGTATTCCCATCTCCAAGATCCTATCCCAATATGTAGTAGGTGTAATAATAATAATATTAGCAAATACCTCCAATTAGAAATGTAGTATAGTATTTTTGATTCGCTATCTCTCTTACCTCATGGGCAGGGCATTGCAGGACCTTAGGTATCCATGGTTACGACCACTGGCAACTTGCTAACTAACTGTGACTTTATCAGTGGACGTAACCATGGATACCTAAGGTCCTGTGATGCCTGCATATGATGAAAGAGACATAGTGAATCATAAAAACTATACTACATTTCTAATTGGAGGTATTTGTTAATATTATTATTATTACACCCACTACATATTGGGATAGGATCTTGGAGATGGGAATACCCCTTTAACTTGGGTTCACCTTTTTACCAGGTTTCTGTGTTGTTTGGATATTTTAAACAAAGCTGCTTTGTTTTTGATACTTCCTGGTATTTGGCGTTGACAAAACTTTATTGATACAATCATGTGCAGATTACATGCGTTTTTGATGTGTTTCCTCTGCGGAGACTTACTAAAAATGCATAAGCATTTTTACCTGCAGATTTTCCGCATCTAACGCAAGTCTATAGGGAAAATCTACACATAAAATTCAGCGTAACAGCAACAGAAATTGACTTGTTGCGGAATCGAAACACGCACCGCAGGTCAGTTTACGCTGACTAAAAAAATAAGCACAGAGGGCATGACATTTCTATAAATCTCATCCACTTTGCTGGAACTAGTATGATATTTATAATACTGAAGTTTTACACTATTTCCGGCCCCTAACACTAGGGGCGCCCTAGCTGGCCCTGTCCCACAGATTACTTCTGAAGGTGAATACGCCGGGGCCACGTACCTTGTCTGTGCTCTTCAATCCGTCCTCAGTCTGTTCCCTTCCCCCACCCAGGGAAGAGGGGAGTAGTAGTGTATGACAGTACACCAACCAGACTAACAAGGTAATACAAACAGTGCTAAAGGAAAATACCAATCATACAAATGTATGCACAAAAACAACAGAGGTTAACACCAGGAAGTGTAGGATGGGGAACAAACCAAAATAGTAGAAGAATCGGATTAACACACAACCTAAACCACACAACAGTCTTAGCTTAAATCCACCAAATGCCTTCTCAAACAACAACTCTCCACCAAACTTCTACAACCATGCAGCATGAAGCTAGCTCTGGCAGTGACTGCAAGCCAGAGCCCAGAATATATAGGAGTGAGGAGTGGCTAAAAGTGAACAGCTGAGAACCTAAATGAAGGTAAGCTTCCAGGAGCTCACAACTCAGCAGATTAACCCCTGCACTACTAAAAGAAACCTGTACAGTTTAATATGAAGGTGAAAGGCTTCTAATGAGTGCTGGAGTGGGGGGAATTCTGTCTTCTCTCTGTCGCTGTAAACCCTGGCCTTGACAGCTCCATACAGAATAATGGACCCCATATAGTCCTCCATACAGTATTATGGGCACCACATAGTCCTCCATACAGTATTATGGACACATCATAGTCCTCCATACAGAATAATGAGCCCCATATAATACTCCATACAAATAATGGACCCCATATAATGCTCCTTACAGAATAATAGATCCCACATAATGCTCCATACAGAATAATGAGCCCCATATAATACTCCATACAGAATAATGAGCACCATATAATGCTCCATATAGAATAATGGACCCCATATTTTGCTCCATACAGAATAATGGGCCCCATATAATGTTCCATACAGAATAATGTACCCCATATAATGCTTCATACAGAATAATGGACCCCATATATTGCTCCATACAGAATAATGGACCCCATATAATGTTCCATACAGAATGGGCCCATATATTGCTCCATACAGAATGGGCCCCATATATTGCTCCATACAGAATGGGCCCCATATAATGGTCCATACATAATGTGCCCTATATATTGCTCCATACATAATGGGCCCCATATAATACTCCATACATAATGGGCCCCACATATTGCTCCATGCATAATGAGCCCCATATAATGCTCTATACATAATGGGCCCCATATATTTCTCCATACATAATGGGCCCCATATAATACATATAATACTCCATATATAATGGGTCTCATATAATACTCCATACATAATGAGCCCTATATAATGCTCCACACATAATAGGCCCCATGTATGGCTCCACACATAATGGACCCCATATATTGCTGCATACGTAATGGATCACATATAATTCTCCATACATAATGGACCCCCGTATAATGCTCCATACATAATGGGCCCCATATAATGCTCCATACAAAATGGGGCCCATATATTGCTCCATACTGTAAGGGCCCCATATTATACTCTATACATAAAAAAAATCAAATACTCACCTCTCCTCGCTGGCCGCAGGTCTTGTCTCTTCAGCATCTTCTGGCTCTTTGCACTGTGACGGCTCAGCACAGAGGGCACACTGTAGTGACATCATCGCGCCCTCTGCCCTGAGACATCATCCTGAGTCAGAAAACGTGGAAGACACTGAAGCTGCGGAGAAACAGGGAGAGGCAAGTTGTGTGAACAGCTTAAAGCACGGGGGCGGGGGGGCCCAGTGCCAGCGCCTGTGCTGGCACCAGGCCCTCCCTACTCATGGACCCCATAACGCGCCGGTGTCCTCGATGGTGAGTGGGCTTCCCTGCTTGCTCAGGGCACTGACATTTGCCCTAATGCCCCGGGTGCTGACTCCGGGCCTGGCTCATGGCCAGGGGAGGAAGAAAAAGAGTATACAGACATTACAGCAGGGGATCGCAGCTGATTCTTTTTGTGAGGTAAAACATTTCCCTGCCTGTTCTTAAACAATGTTTTACTTCAAAGAAAGAATCAGCTGTGATCCCCTGCTATATAATGTCTGTATACTTTTTTGTCTCTTCCCCTGGCCAGGTGCTGTGGTGTGATCAGACCATGTTCCTGCAGGGTCAAGACACAGCCATTACACAGTACATGGCAGGGACACTTTTATCTCAGCACAGGAACATTTTATTTAAATACATTCAATTGTGGAACTTATTGTCATTCCAAGATCTATTGATTAAAATTAACTTTTGTTAGTGGGAAAGCCCCTTTATGTTTGTGAACTGCTATGCTGCACCACTGCTGGGTCGGCCCCTTGCACTCATCTAATTTCATTGTTTTCCTTGGTTAACTCCTCGGCTACCGCATTAGGTGGAAGCCTAGATCAGGCAAATTATAGTGTATTTTATAGAACATTCTGGGCATATAGGTTGTACAGCACCATGGTCCTAGTCGACTCTGACTAGGTATGTGTGAAACTTTACAGTGTTTTCCTTTGCATTGTTGGAGGAACTTAGACTCCGTTTTCAGTAATAGTTCATTGACGAGTTGTCTGGTCGCGTTCTTTGTCTCCGGCCTACTGTATACTGGGGAGACCACCCCGGTACACTGTCTACACAGCCATGTGTATAAGATTTACTTTCCCCATTCCAGCAGGTCATATAGAGCAGACTAATGAGTTTATCGTGTGGGACAGCTTACAGACTTCTACAACTGGAATTGGAGGAATGCCCTAGTCCCTTATAGTACACCGCCTAAAGATATGTATGGCATTCGTGAAAAAAACATATACCACACATTTAGAAACATGGACATGGGAGGAAGACCTTACAGTAAGCCAGCTAATCAATGGTGTCTAGACTAGTCAGTCTAAAAATGCATTAGATTTTTCATTCAGCAAGAGCCACCTTTATAAATTTTGTTACAGTTTAAGACTTTCTAGTATAAATTTATGCAACCTTACTTTACAATAGAGGCAATAAGCCACAAAAGATTAAAAGACAGGAGAACCAATACTGGAGTGCAACAATTTTGTGTGCTTGATTGCTTTAATCACTACCAAGTTCCTAAATGCCTCTCAAAGAAATATGAGAACTATTCTGCACAGTCATGGGGTTAAACGGCCGTTGATTCTCTCATGTGAGAGAATCGGGCCGATTATGCTAATGTCATTTGGATCAATCTCAGCGCTTGAGCCGAGTGTCATCTTACTGTGATCCGATTCTGTTGGATAAAAGAATCGTATCGCAGCTAAGGTGAAGATGGAGAACATAATTTCTCTATCTTCTCCATTGTCTCTGCAAGCGTACATCGGACTACACTCGGATGACATCCGATGACATTGCACCTATAGATTTGTATGGGTTTGCATGATCCGATTATCGGATTCACCGGCAGCATGCTGTGATCACAGATCTGCACAACCCCATAGAATCTCACTGGGCTATCTGATAAAACATTGGGTAGCGCTCAGCCATGTTTTGCGCTCATGGGAGCAAGCTCTAACAATTGCAATCTGAACGACAAATTGGAGCTTGAACTAAAATCAGTTTCCTGCGCTAACCTAAAGTGGAGCCTAGTGTGACATGCAGAAGTGGTGTTGTTGCAGTGTGACATGCAGAAGTAGTGATGTTGCTTTAAAAGCATTCAGCAACTATTAGAAGTAACACAAGCACAGGAGACAGGAAGTGTTGTGCTCCAGAAGCATCCAGCAACTAGAGGGGTTTACACAGTCAAGGGAGAAGAGGAATGTTTTAGCAGAGCCCCAGGGGGATTGTGGGGAAGTTGTTTACTGTGTGGCCGGAGCTGAAGAGAAAGGTGGCTTATGATCTGTATCTCACAGAAGTCAAGGGAACAGTATTCAGGTCAGGAGGGAAGCTAAACAAAGGTCAGTTAGACTCCCTGAGCTAACAGTGTGGAGTATTATCAGCCAGGAAGATAAAGACTGGAAGGAAGCCTGTCATAGAGATCATCTCCCTCATCACACCCTTCCCCCCCTCCATCTCCATGCAGGATAAAGAATGCTGTGTACTACTGAGTCCTTGTGAAGGAAAAGCCTGTGGTTGTGTATGCATTAAAACTGTGCTGTACTGTGTGACCGGATAATAGACTGTGTACTGCTGTGGTGCAAAGGAGACGGTACTGTTATTACTGGAGCCTGTTACTCAAAGAGACATTTGCATTGCACTGGCCGTGCCTCATTAAATGTTACTGTTCTACCGTTTATGAAGACTCTTGTCAGATGTGTCTGGTCAGCAACTGAATCTATTGTGTGCCTGAGAGAAGCTGCAGCCTATGGTCACCCTGAGTAATGGCTCTCCCCAGGATTCCAACGAATTCATGTAACCGGCCTCGCCCCTATCTGAACTTAGGTGGTATGCGTGTAACATTGGTGGCCCATACGGGGAATCCTGTGCGGGAACTAGCGTGTAGAGGGAGAAGAGGAAAAGTGTCTGGAAAAACACAGCAGCACAGCACCTCAATTCAACTCTTCTACCCCAGTTAAAGAGGACCAGCCCTAAAGAAAACTCACTAGCAGCAATGAATCTGGAAATACAAATGGACAGAATTAGTGAGCTGCTTCTTCAGTTAACCTGTGAAGAATTGAGAACAGAAGCAGAACATATAAAGATGTCAGAAGAACAGATTTCTAAAGCACACAACTGCCGGCAACTGTTAGCTGCCATTAATTCAAAAATGGATGAGCTGGGGGAGAAAGAAGCTGAAGACGTCATGGGGTCGTTCCTCCAGGAGCTAGCACAGTTTCTATCCAGGTTGAAGTTGGAGGATGGAGGGGCGGCACCAATTAGCAAAAACGTGAATCTCCGTCCGCAGACAGAACTACAGGAATTGAAAGAACAATTCAAAGCCCTAACAACAGCCCTGCAGGAATCGACCAAAACCTCTGAGTGACAGACTCAGACAGAACATTTAATCTGCTCGGGTTAGATAAATCAGGGAGACAGTCCTCTCTAACACCACAAATCACCATAAGGAAAGAATTCAGATCCTGGGACAGATTGGAGAGTGTGAACAGAAAGCTGAACTGTCTTAAATGAACTTGTTGCACCAGATCGATGCAGGCTTACAGAAAGGCTACCAGCCAGATGAGATCGTCGAGGGGGTGGTGAAAGTGATCAGCCCAGGACTGAACCTCCGTAGTATGCTAGAAATGAAGAGTCAATTGACCTTGCAACAGCTGAAGATGATTTTAAAAGGGCACTATAAAGAAGAGAGTACTTCAGAATTGTTCCACCGACTCATTAACCTCTCACAGAAAAATAATGAATCACCCCAAAGTTTCTTGCTTAGAGCAATTGAACTGAATGATAGATTGTTGTTTTCATCCAGAGATGTAGAAGCGGAGGAGAAGTTTAATGCTGGACTAGTCCAGAAGAAGTTCTTGAGATCATTGGGAACGGGATTAATCAGCAAAGACATCAAGTTGCAGCTGAAACAGTACCTAGAAGGTCTTGGCATTCTGGACGAAGTCCTTATTGAAAAAATGAATGAGGCAGCTAGTTTAGAGTCTGAGAGCGAACAGAAGTTAAAGAAAGGATCTGCTCCTAAAATTACTAAAATGAGTCAGCTGAAGTTGGAGAACCCCGGTGGCCAGTCCGAAGATCATCATGGAGACCCTCCAGTGCCACCTCCGAGAGTGAACCTTAAATCACCAACAAAAGAGAGGACCGCCAGCGCTGATTGGGAGGAAGTAATAGGAGAATTGTGAGCCGAGTTGATTGAGGTGAAAAAGTTGATTCTCTCCAGGCCAGAACCTGTATCCCTCAGACCCAGGAGTGGGTTCCAAAACAGAAGATACCCGGCTTGTGAAACGTGCCGTTCATCAAATCTGAGTACGGTGTGTGTCCACTGTCTAACATGTGGTGAGGAAGAACATTATGCCAAGGAATGCCAATGGTCATGGTCGTTTGGGTTAAAAGACAGGAGGTTGCCACTGTGGGGCGACTGGTAACTGCAACACGGAGGAGGCTCCAGAAGCAAATACAAATCTCACCAAACCCCAGAACGGCGCATGAGGTAAAACGGCTGCATCAGTACTATCCCCAAGTGTGTTCCTGTCTACAACAGCTGCAACAGAGACTGGGGCATCAATTACTTAATGCCCAGTGTGGAGGTCAAACGATTCCTCGGTCAGTAAAGAAAGGTGCTTTATACAGTGCCAGCTAGATGGACTCCTGGTAAAAGCACTGTGGGACACAGGAGCTCAAGCAAGCCTTTTAAATGAAGAATGGAGAAGGCGCTACCTGCCACATACCTGCCTTCGGTCGCAAAAAAGAACTCTTAGGACCAGTAGAACTCCACGGCAAAGCTGTCAACCAGACCGAAATCCCTTTCATAGGCTGGGTGGAAGTGACTTTCCAACTGAGGGCCGCGAAGAACAGCAACACCATTGAGCTTTTGGTACCTTTTCTTGTGACCAGTGATCAGAACGTGGCAGAGGATCCTATCCTGTGTTATAATGTAATCAGTGAGGTCATCACGAAACACAAGTCAGGGACGCAATTGCCACATCACTTGCCATACCCAACGCCGTGGCGGAAAATGTGATTCATAGAGTAAAGAAAGCACAGAATACAATGGACCTAAAAGAAGTTAAGGTCCATTGTGCGCCCAACCATCATCTCTGCAAACCAAATGGTGGGGGTGAGGTGTGGAGTCCGGGTAGAACCGGGAAGAAAAGACTGTGCCAAAAGACTCCTCAGAACTTCTGGAAGGCCTTGTTCAAGGTGAGACTGTGCGTACGATTCCTACTGGTGGGTTTGCTTGAGTGACAGTATTGGTGATGAATACTATGAAACACGAAATTAGACTGGATCCAAAGACTGTGTTAGGTCACATTGAAACCGTTAAAATGGTTTATCCAGCCAGTGTGAGACCCGCCCAGGGGTCTACCGTGAATTCAGTCTCCCTACCAAGGAACAGGAGTTGCCCAGGGGAGGAAATTGCACGACCCACCTCAGGGTCCTGGGATTCCCCTGTATCCCTGGAACACTTGTGTGCTGAAGATATAGAGATAGCAAAACAGATGCTGAGAGAAGAGTGTAATGCATTCTCTAAAGATGACTCTGATATAAGCTGTGTCCCATCGTTGCAATTGAAAATCAATTTGAAAGACACGACCCCAGTAACCAGAAGTTACATGTCTGTGCCGAAACCATTACACCGTGAAGTGAAAGAGTATTTACAAGATCTAATCAACTAAGGTTGGGTCCAAAAGTCGAAGTATTCTTATTCCTCTCCTATTGTTTGTGTTAGGAAGAAGGATGGTACGTTGAGACTCTGCTGTGATTACCGGGAACTAAACCGAAAGTCAGTACCTGATCGGCACCCAATACCAAAGATTCAAGATATGCTGAATAGCCTATCAGTAAGTACCTTGTTCTCTGTCCTCGATCAGGGTAAAGCATACCATCAAGGGTTTGTTGAAGAGTCCAGTAGACCCTTGACAGCATTCATCACACCGTGTGGGTTATATAAGTGGATCCACATACCGTTTGGGCTCAGTTCAGCTCCAGCAGAATTTCAGAGGAGCATGGAGACCTGTTTGGAAGGACTGAGGGATGATATCTGCCAGCCGTACTTGGATGACAATGTGGTACACAGCAAAACCTTCCATGAGTATGTTGAACACGTGAGGACCGTATTACAGTGGTATCAACAACACGGAGTTAAGTTCACCCAAAGAAGTGTGAACTGTTCAAAAGGCAAATCCAGTTTCTAGGGAAAATTGTGTCCAGAGAACGATATACCATGGACCCAGCAGAAATCGCTCCGGTACTGGCCTTAAAAGACAAGCGACCCTCTACTGTCGGGGAATTGAGGCAGATCTTAGGATTCCTCTCTTACTATCGTACTTACGTTCGGAACTTCTCCAGGATTGCCGCCCCGCTATACCTCCTCTTGGGGGGGCGACAGAGTCAACAACACCCACGGAGAAAAAGAAGAACGCGGGTAGGACCGGACTTAAAAGAAACAACGCAGTTTCATCCCAACAGCCCATTCTCTGGACAGCAGACCACCAGGAGGTATTGGAAGAACTAGTAGACTACCTGGTAAAACCACCCATTTTAGGATATCCTGATTTCAACTTACCATTTGTTCTTCATTGTGATGCTTCTCAAGTTGGACTGGGAGCTGCCCTTTATCAACATCAAGATGGAAAATTGAGAGTCATCGGTTACGGTTCTAGAACGTTGACAGACGCCGAGAAGAATTACCATCTACATTCCGGAAAATTGGAGTTCCTGGCATGGAAATGGTCTATCTGTGAATGACTTAGAGATTATTTCTACTACAGCAAAGAGTTTGAGGTATACACTGACAACAACCCTTTGACCTATGTCCTCACTACAGCCAAACTGAATGCAACAGGTCAGAAATGGGTCGTTGAACTAGCGGACTTCAATTTCAGCATCAAGTACAGGCCAGGAAAATGCAATGCGGATGCTGACGGATTGTCGAGAATGCCACTAGAGCCTGAGGAGTTCCTGCAAGAATGCTCAGAGGAAGTCAGTGTGGAAGCAAATGAGAGCACTACCCAAGCAGTGCAAGCTTATAAAGAGGAAGACACACCATTGTGGTGTCCGTTGACGGTGGAAACCCCCATAAAAGCGAGAGAAAAAGATCACCCGCTGTCCATTCAACAACTACCAAAAGGAAAAATCCGTAGAGCACTTCGGGAAGATCAGATAATTGGTGGAATACTACTTTATGTGGACCAAAACCGGTTTCCAAGTAAACGGGTGAGAGATAATGAGTCACCAGCAGTATCTGTTTTAGTTAAAGAATGGACGACGCTCTACCTCAGTGAAGACGGTATCCTGTATAGTAAAGGAGGACAAAACCGGCAGTTAGTACTACCCAGAGTATTCTGTAGGTTGGTCTTCAAAGAACTCCATGAAAACATGGGACACCTGGAAGTGGAAAGGACAACCAACTTGATCCGTGAATGTTTCTTCTGGCCGTACATGCAGAGAGATATTGAGAGGTACGTGACCAGGGAGTGTGGGTGTCTGAAAGATAAACGTCCCAACACATCAACACTAGTGTTGAGCGAGCATGCTCGACACTGCTCGGTTCTCGCCCGAGCATCTCGCTACTCGGGATGTTCGGCGAGCACCGAGCATTTCCAGGTTACTCCGGCGGGAGCTCGGGTCTCCGCCCTGCATGTTTGGCGCCCTTTACAGAGCCAATGAACATGCAGGGATTGCCAGCCAGTCACTGTAATGCCGCAGCCATGTTGTTTGTGGGCATTACAGTGATTGGCTGGCCGCACAGCGTCACCTCGAGTATTTAAAACCGGGCGCCGCCATCTTGGACACAGTCGCTCCGGATCAGACAGTGAAGGGAGAGTGCTGCTGAGTTAGGGAGAGATATATAGTGAGAAATAGGTAGTGTGGGGTCTCTAAAGCCTGCCAAATCAAACAAAAATTCCTTCTCAGGACTAATATCCATCCCAGATATCAGGCAGGAAGGCTGTATAGGAGACGCAGTGGTTATACCAACAAACAGTGCATTACAGTCCTGTGTGCTCCTGCTGGTCAAATTGCTAGACTTATCCCCCGGTCTCAGGGGCCAGGAAAAATCCTTTTTTTTCATCTAAATCCTGTATTTTTTTTTCCTCAGTCAGACTGTACAAATACGTGTCTTATTAACCTTTTGGTATCCCACCCCCCCCCCCCCCCCCAAAAAAAAAAAATTGAGTGTGTCTGTGACTGTTCAGACACCAATATATCTGTTTAAAAGATTCTGGTGTAGGCCACATAACTATAACTGTGGTTTTGCAGTTCCACGGTTCAAATCTCAGTATTATCCAGCTTTTGGCCTTTTTTCCATAAAAAAAAACCCAGTAATAGTGTCTCGCTGACTGTTCAGACACAAATATATCTGTTTAAAAGATTATGGTGTAGGCCAGATAACTAGAAATTTGGTTTTGCAGTTCCACGGTTCAAATCTCAGTATTATCCAGCTTTTGGCCTTTTTTCCATAAAAAAAAAAAATAGTGTCTCCCTGACTGTTCAGACACAAATATATCTGTTTAAAAGATTCTGGTGTAGGCCAGATAACTAGAACTGTGGTTTTGCAGTTCCACGGTTCAAGTCTCTGTATTATCCAGCTTTTGTCCTTTTTTCCGTTAAATAAAACAGTAATAGTGTCTTGCTGACTGTTCAGGCACAAATATACAAGTATATCTGTTTAAAAGATTCTGGTGTAGGCCAGATAACTAGAACTTTGGTTTTGCAGTTCCACGGTTTAAATCTCAGTATTATCCAGCTTTTGGCCTTTTTTCCGTAAAAAAAACAGTAATAGTGTCCCCCTGACTGTTCAGACACAAATATATCTGTTTAAAAGATTCTGGTGTAGGCCAGATAACTAGAAATTTGGTTTTGCAGTTCCACGGTTCAAATTTCAGTAATATCCTGCTTTTGGCTCTTTTTTCCGTAATAAAAAACATTAACCGTGTCTCGCTGACTGTTGAGACACAAATATATCTGTTTAAAAGATTCTGGTGTAGGCCAGATAAGTAGAACTGTGGTTTTGCAGTTCCACAGTTCAAATCTCTGTATTATCGAGCTTTTGGCCTTTTTTCCGTAAAAATAAACAGTAATAGTGTCTCCCTGACTGTTCAGACACAAATATATCTGTTTAAAAGATTCTGGTGTAGGCCAGATAACTAGAAATTTGGTTTTGCAGTTCCACGGTTCAAATTTCAGTAATATCCTGCTTTTGGCCCTTTTTTCCATAATAAAAAACATTAACCGTGTCTCGCTGACTGTTGAGACACAAATATATCTGTTTAAAAGATTCTGGTGTAGGCCAGATAAGTAGAACTGTGGTTTTGCAGTTCCACAGTTCAAATCTCTGTATTATCGAGCTTTTGGCCTTTTTTCCGTAAAAATAAACAGTAATAGTGTCTCGCTGAATGTTCAGACACAAATATATCTGTTTAAAAGATTCTGGTATAGGCCAGATAACTAGAACTGTGGTTTTGCAGTTCCACGGTTCAAATCTCTGTATTATCCAGCTTTTGGCATTTTTTCCGTAAAAAAACCCAGTAATAGTGTCTCGCTGACTGTTCAGACACAAATATATCTGTTTAAAAGATTCTGGTGTAGGCCAGATAACTAGAACTTTGGTTTTGCAGTTCCACGGTTCAAATCTCAGTATTATCCAGCTTTTGGCCTTTTTTCCATAAAAAAAACCCAGTAATAGTGTCTCGCTGACTGTTCAGACACAAATATATCTGTTAAAGATTATGGTGTAGGCCAGATAACTAGAAATTTGGTTTTGCAGTTCCACGGTTCAAATCTCAGTATTATCCAGCTTTTGGCCTTTTTTCCGTAAAAAAAAAAATAGTGTCTCCCTGACTGTTCAGACACAAATATATCTGTTTAAAAGATTCTGGTGTAGGCCAGATAACTAGAACTGTGGTTTTGCAGTTCCACGGTTCAAGTCTCTGTATTATCCAGCTTTTGGCCTTTTTTCCGTAAAAAAAAACAGTAATAGTGTCTTGCTGACTGTTCAGGCACAAATATACAAATACATCTGTTTAAAAGATTCTGGTGTAGGCCAGATAACTAGAACTTTGGTTTTGCAGTTCCACGGTTCAAATCTCAGTATTATCCAGCTTTTGGCCTTTTTTTCCGTAAATAAAACAATAATAGTGTCTCCCTGACTGCTCAGACACAAATATATCTGTTTAAAAGATTCTGGTGTAGGCCAGATAACTAGAAATTTGGTTTTGCAGTTCCACGGTTCAAATTTCAGTAATATCCTGCTTTTGGCCCTTTTTTCCGTAATAAAAAACATTAACCGTGTCTCGCTGACTGTTGAGACACAAATATATCTGTTTAAAAGATTCTGGTGTAGGCCAGATAACTAGAACTGTGGTTTTGCAGTTCCACGGTTCAAGTCTCTGTATTATCCAGCTTTTGGCCTTTTTTCCGTAAAAAAAAACAGTAATAGTGTCTTGCTGACTGTTCAGGCACAAATATACAAATACATCTGTTTAAAAGATTCTGGTGTAGGCCAGATAACTAGAACTTTGGTTTTGCAGTTCCACGGTTCAAATCTCAGTATTATCCAGCTTTTGGCCTTTTTTTCCGTAAATAAAACAATAATAGTGTCTCCCTGACTGCTCAGACACAAATATATCTGTTTAAAAGATTCTGGTGTAGGCCAGATAACTAGAAATTTGGTTTTGCAGTTCCACAGTTCAAATTTCAGTAATATCCTGCTTTTGGCCCTTTTTTCCGTAATAAAAAACATTAACCGTGTCTCGCTGACTGTTGAGACACAAATATATCTGTTTAAAAGATTCTGGTGTAGGCCAGATAAGTAGAACTGTGGTTTTGCAGTTCCACAGTTCAAATCTCTGTATTATCGAGCTTTTGGCCTTTTTTCCGTAAAAATAAACAGTAATAGTGTCTCGCTGAATGTTCAGACATAAATATATCTGTTTAAAAGATTCTGGTGTAGGCCAGAGAAATAGAACTGTGGTTTTCCTCTTCCACTGTTCGAATCTCCTTTTTATTACCCTTTTTCCATTGATAGTGCGAGTGTAAGCTATTTTACTTCCTTTACAATGGGCAAGGCGCGTGGCAAGGGACGTGGAACTGGACGTTCTGGTAATGATGCGTGCAGAGGATGGGGCCGTGGCCAAGGTGAAAATGTGCCACAACCAACAGCCACATCTTCTCGCTCCCACTTCTTGACCGAATTACTAGGGAAGCACACTACAACACCAGTATTGCGAACTGATCAGTGTGAACAGGTTATTAATTGGATAGCAGATAATACTTCCAGTCACCTGGGCACCACCACCTCCGGTCTGTCTTCCACACGGTCAAGTTTTAGTAGCCGTGAGTCTCGACCGCATACTCCTCCTCACCCTGATGCTCCTTCCTCCCACCATGCCGAGTGTCGTCAGACAGCAACTGATCCCACACTTGGACACTCTGAAGAGCTGTTCACTGGTCCATTTCCAGATTTGTGCCCCTCGCCTGCTCCGCTTGAAGTGGCAGAAGAGGAGATCCCATGTAGCGATGCCCAAATATTTGAACAGCCACGGCCAGAGGAAGTTGACGCTGGCAATATGTCACAAGAGGTGGATGATGACAAGACACAATTGCCACCAAGTGAGGAAGAGGATCGTGGTGCGCAAGTGGAATAGGAGGAGGTGGTGGATGATCTAGTAACTGACCCAACGTGGCAGGAGGACACGCAGAGCGAGGCCAGCAGCACACAGGGGGAGGGAGGCAGAGTACCCCAACAGGCAGGAAGAAGCAGTGTGGTGGCCGCACACAGAAGGCGGGCAACAGTTCCCCATAACACCAACATTAGGGACGTTGCCAGTACAACCGGTAGGTCTTCCAGAGTGTGGAATTGTTTTAAAGACTCTGCTGATAACCCCAAAAAGGCCATTTGTACCACCTGCCGTGCCAGCATCAGCAGGGGTGACAAAACTACCAGCCTGACCACCACCAGCATGATCAGGCACATGTCAGCAAAGCACCCGACTTTGTGCTGCGAACCCCAGGGTCCACGACCAGTGTCAACGGGTGTCACCACTGCTTCTTCTGCTGTTATGCGTGTAAGAGAACCCCCTGTTGTGCGTGCAAGGCAATCCCCTGTCCATACTGCATGCAAAGATGCCCCCTCCTCTCAGTCTTCACTTGTTATGGCAGTTTCTCAAGAAACAGCATCAACGTCCACGTCCCACTGCAGCGTTCAATTGTCCATATCCCAGACCTTTGAACGAAATTGCAAATCCGCAGCCAAAGCCCCACAGGGCACAGTCCTAAATTCGCACATTTCACGACTGCTTGCATTGGAAATGCTGCCTTTTAGGCTGGTGGAGACGGAATCATTCCGCAACTTTATGGCTTCGGCCGTCCCTCGGTACTCGGTCCCCAGCCGACACTATTTTGCCCGGTGTGCCATCCCCGCCCTACACAAGCACGTGTCCCAAAACATCTGCCGTGCCCTCAACAACGCAGTTACTGGGAGAGTCCACCTGACAACGGACACGTGGACAAGTGCTTGTGGCCAGGGACGGTACATCTCCCTGATGGCACACTGGGTAAACATAGTGGAAGCCGGGACCCAGTCAGACCTTGGGACGGAACACATCCTCCCCACACCGAGGATTGCGGGCCCTATGTCAGTCAAAGTTGCCCCCACAGTGTACAGCTCCTGCGCATCATCCTCCTCCTCCTCCTTATGTTCAGCCTCCATCTCAGATATCACATCAGTTTCAAGCTGGAAGCACTGCAGTACTGCCTCAGCCAAGCGGCAACAGGCTGTGCTGAAACTCATAAGCTTAGGTGATAAACCTCACACTGCTTGTGAGTTCTGGACAGCTGTGAAAGAGCAGGCAGATCTGTGGCTGAGACCGCTGAACCTACATCCAGGCATGGTCGTGTGTGACAATGGCCGTAACCTGGTGGCGGCTCTGAGGCAAGATCGCACATGTACCATGCCTGGCTCATGTGCTTAACCTCGTGGTTCAGCGGTTTCTTAAATTGTACCCCGAGTTGCCAGATCTGCTCGTCAAAGTACGCCACCTGTCAGCTCCTTTTTTGGAAGTCGGCTACAGCTTCCGCCGCCCTTGCTGTGTTGCAGCAGCGTTTGCAGCTTCCGGCACACCGACTGGTGTGTGATGTCCCCACACGTTGGAACTCTACCCTCCACATGTTGCAAAGTATTTGTGAGCAGAAGAGAGCAGTTGTGGATTACCAACTGCAACAAGGCCGTCGATATTCAGGTCAGACTCCACACATAAGACCTCAGGAGTGGACCTGGATGTCTGACATATGTACCATCCTGACAAACTTTGAGGAGTCCACCAAGATGGTGAGTGGCGATGATGCCATCATTAGCATCAGCATCCCACTTGCCTGTCTTTTGCAACGCTCTCTGCAGAGAATTAAAGAGGAGGCATTGCAGCCAGAGTATGATGAGATGGATCAAGAAGCCATAGCGGGCGATTACACACAGCCCAGCCTCATCTCATCCCAACGTGCATTGGGGGACAATGAGGGAGAGGAGGAGGAGGAGGAAGAAAAGAAGCTGGTATCATGCCCTGTAGACGGTAGTACCAGTACAACTGTCATACCGTCGGTTCAGCGTGGGTGGCCTGAGGACAGGGGGGAGGAGGAGGAGGAGGAGGAGGAGGAGAAGGAGAGCATGGTCAGTCGTCATCTTGGTGAGGACACGGAAGTCTTGCCCGTTACCAGTCTGGCATGCATGGCTGACTTTATGTTACGCTGCCTTAACCGTGACCCTCGCGTTGTCAAAATGTTGGGTGACAGTCATTACTGGTTGGTGACACTTTTAGACCCCCGCTACAAGAAGAACTTTCACTCTCTTATTCCTGAGGTGGAGAGGTCTACAAAAATGGGGCAGTACCAGAAGGCCCTTGCTGCAGGACTGTTAAAAAAGTTCCCATCTGAACAATCTAGCGGCAGAGGTCACAGTTTGTTGCCCAACCAAGGCGTACAGGCGAGACAGACGCAACTCCAATCCAGCAGAGGCAGGGGAACACTGTCAACGTTCTGGGACAGTTTTCTGAGACCCGCCCAGCTTACAGGCCCTGAGGCGCGGGGTACTCTCACAAGGAGTGGAAAGTTTCAAAAGATGGTGAGGGAGTACCTTGCCGACCATACCAGTGTCCTTCGTGATTCCTCTGTGCCTTTTAACCATTGGGTATCCAAGCTGGACACTTGGAATGAACTCGCTCTGTACGCCTTGGAGGTCATGGCCTGCCCTGCCGCTAGAGTGTTATTGGAGCGTGTTTTTAGTGCCGCTGGGGGAATTATAACTGATAAGCGCACTCGCCTGTCAACTGACAATGCTGACAAGCTGACCCTTATCAAAATGAACAAGGGCTGGATTGGGCCAGACTTCTCATCTCCACCAAATGACAGCAGAGTAACATAAAGTCAAATCCACTGTGTTATTTCGGGAGGTGTATTCCCATGCACCGCTTCACACCCATACATGGGTATATGCTTCCTCATTTCGACTGTATTTTGCTCTTCTCCTTATCCTCAGCCTCCACCACCACTATACCACCAGGGTGACCGTGGTCCGTGTTGCCAGCATTGCAACTTCCTCCCTCCTAATTTTTGGCAGCATTTTCTTGGAAGGCATAGGCAAAGACTATGGGAGACCCACTCCCCAATAATGGGAACAATGTTTTTAATATGCTGTACTGCATGGCTCTTGTAAGGGGCATTAAAACCGTCTTGTTAAACCACTCTGAACTCCACAGCTCTTCCAAGGGGCATTAAAACCGTCTTGTTAAGCTACTGTGACCTCCACGTCTCTTCCAAGGGGCATTAAAACCATCTTGTTAAGCTGCTGTGACCTCCACGTCTCTTCCAAGGGTCATTGATATTGTCTTTTTATTCCACTGTGACCTCCACCACTCTTCCAAGGGGCATTAAAACCGTCTTGTTAAGCTACTGTGACCTCCACGTCTCTTCCAAGGTGCATTAAAACCGTCTTGTTAAGCTACTGTGACCTCCACGTCTCTTTCAAGGGGCATTGATATTGTCTTTTTATTCCACTGCGACCTCCACCACTCTTCCAAGGGGCTTTAAAACCGTCTTTTTAAGCAACTGTTACCTCCACCACTCTTCCAAGGGGTAATGATATTGTCTTTTTATTCCACGTCGACCTCCACCACTCTTCCAAGGGGCATTAAAACCATCTTGTTAAACCACTCTGAACTCCACAGCTCTTCCAAGGGGCATTAAAACCGTCTTGCTAAGCTACTGTGACCTCCACGTCTCTTCCAAGGGGCATTAAAACCGTCTTGTTAAGCTACTGTGACCTCCACGTCTCTTCCGAGGGGCATTAAAACCGTCTTGTTAAGCTACTGTGACCTCCACGTCTCTTCCAAGGGGCATTAAAACCGTCTTGTTAAGCTACTGTGACCTCCACGTCTCTTCCAAGGGGCATTGATATTGTCTTTTAATTCCACTGCGCCCTCCACCACTCTTCCAAGGGGCATTAAAACCGTCTTGTTAAGCTACTGTGACCTCCACGTCTCTTCCAAGGGGCATTGATATTGTCTTTTTATTCCACTGCGACCTCCACCACTCTTCCAAGTGGCATTAAAACCGTCTTGTTAAGCTACTGTGACCTCCACGTCTCTTACAAGGGGCATTAAAACCGTCTTGTTAAGCTATTGTGACCTCCACGTCTCTTCCAAGGGACATTGATATTGTCTTTTTATTCCACTGCGACCTCCACCACTCTTCCAAGGGGCATTAAAGCCATCTTTTTAAGCTACTGTGACCTCCACCACTCTTCCAAGGGGCATTGATATTGTCTTTTTATTCCACTGCGACCTCCACCACTCTTCCAAGGGGCATTAAAACCATCTTGTTAAACCACTCTGAACTCCACAGCTCTTCCAAGGGGCATTAAAACCATCTTGCAAAGCTACTGTGACCTCCACGTCTCTTCCAAGGGGCATTAAATCCATCTTGTTAAGCTACTGTGACCTCCCCGTCTCTTCCAAGGTGCATTAAAACCGTCTTGTTAAGCTACTGTCACCTCCACGTCTCTTCCAAGGGGCATTAAAACCATCTTGTTAAACCACTCTGAACTCCACAGCTCTTCCAAGGGCCATTGAAATGTTGTTTTTAATTACCTCTAACCTCCACGACTCTTCCAACGGGCATTGCATTTCCTGCTAATTTTAGTCAGCTTTTGCTTTTCAATGCATAGGCAAAAACTAAGGGAGACCCACTCCCCAATAATGGGTAGAAGGTTTTTAGTATGCTGTAATCCACATCTGTTTCAAGGGGCATTGCAGTTCCTCATAATTTTTGGAAAGCCTTCCATTCACTGCTTAGGCCAACAGTGTACAGGAGACCCAGTTGCTATAAATGGAAAAAACGGTTTAGTTAAGGCCCTCTGACCTCCATGTCACTTCCAAGGGGCATTGGAGTGCCTCGAAATTTTTGGTAGGCATTGAACTCACTGTATGCCCTATAACTGTGTAGCCGAACCGCTCCTTTTGGTACAGAAACATATCCTACAAGACATGGGTGGTTGACTGGCCTGATATTGATGTGAATGGTCCCTGTTCCTCCTGCTCTTTCTTCTTTGCCACCACCTCATCCATCATTCATCACCTAAAGCTTTGTTTTAACGGGAGTCATAAAACTGGGATAGTAGCAGGAAAACATCCAGCAATCCTCGGAGGAGGTAGGATATGCGCCAAAACGCTGACCACCTCAGGCCTAGCCGCTACTACATACATGCGCTTGCATTCCAAGGAACAGAAAGCTAAGGAGATGGATGGCCTCATGATCATGAATAATTTACTCGTTGCGTAGGAGGCCGACCACTGCTGCTATCTACCTTCTGAACTATGTGCTGAAGCCTGATTGACCCGGACCCATAGGTGGCTGGGGACCGTGTGTGGACACCCGACCGCGGGGCGGCTGGGGACCAAGTATGGACACCCGGCCGCCCCTGGCGGCTGGGGACCGAGCGTGGACACCCGGCCACCGGGCGGCTGGGGACTGAGTATGGATACCAGGCCGCTGACGCAGCAAGCAGTATGGTATTGCAGCCTGGGGGTGGGTGGGTGGCAGGCTGCATACTTGCGCTTCCATTGCAAGGAATGGGGGAGGTACAATTGAACACTGCCCTGGGACAACGACTTGCACGGGGATAGTTGCAAGTGTGCATCTTCTGATGCGGCAAGGATCACTTCTGATGGGCACACTTTTAGGCAGTGACCTGGGTGTTAGAGATGCTTCCAGGGGTCTTCCCCATGCTGTTCCCATGTCTTTTCAGCACTGTATGCATGTGTCACACAGCACATGGCGAGATAAGGTTGTAAAATGTTAAAATGACATTTCCCGGTGAATTCATTTGTCACGGTTGAAAGCAATACAGAAGTGCAAAAATGCATAAAAAATGCTACTTGTGAACATAGCCCAAGGTGTGGAGGAGTATTTTTGTTTTTGGTTATTTATTTTACCTTATACACAAGTCTTTACCCTGGAAAGGATGTTCCTTAACATATTTCACAGGAAAGCAGTTTCAGTTTCGTTTTTGAACGTTTTATTGTGAGCCCCTAAAAGTGGCTTAATACCTCTGACCACGTTGTTGACAGCAGTGACCTGGGGGTCAGAAATGCTTCCTGCAGCGATCCCCATGCTGTCCCCATGTCATTTGAGCACTGTCACTATCGTTTTGGGCACTTTTTAGGCTTTCTACAGACTGCCGGGGGTGCCGCCGAAAAAATGCTCGGGTCTCCCATAGACTAACATTGGGCTCGTTGCTCGGGTCGAGCACCTGAGTATCACGGTGAGCTCAGCCCGATCTTCGAGCACCCAAGCATTTTAGTGCTCGCTCTACACTAATCAACACCTATGGGCAACATCCAAACTACATATCCGTTTGAGATAGTCTCAATACAATGTGTGCCGAATTATTAGGCAAATGAGTATTTTGATCACATGATATTTTTTATACATGTTGTCCTACTCCAAGCTGCATAGGCTTGAGAGCCAACTACCAATTAAGTAAATCTGGTGATGTGCATCTCTGTAATGAGGAGGGGTGTTGAGTAATGACATCAACACCATATATGAGGTGTGCTTAATTATTAGGCAACTTCCTCTCCTTTGGCAAAATGGGTCAGAAGAGAGATTTGACGGGCTCTGAAAAGTCCAAAATTGTGAGATGTCTTGCAGAGGGATGCAGCAGTCTTGAAATTTCCAAACTTTTGAAGCGTGATCACAGAACAATCAAGCGTTTCATGCCAAATAGCCAACAGGGTCGCAAGAAGCGTGTTGGCCAAAAAAGATGCAAAATAACTGCCCATGAATTGAGGAAAATCAAGAGTGAAGCGGCCAAGATGCCATTCGCCACCAGTTTTGCCATATTTCAGAGCTGCAACGTTACTGGAGTATCAAAAAGCACAAGGTGTGCGATACTCAGGGACATGGCCACGGTAAGGAAGGCTGAAAAACGACCACTTTTGAACAAGAAACATAAGATAAAATGTCAAGAATGGGCCAAGAAATATCTTAAGACTGATCTTTCAAAGGTTTTATGGACTGATGAAATGAGAGTGACTGTTGATGGGCCAGATGGATGGGCCAGAAGCTGGATCAGTAAAGGGCAGAGAGCTCCACTCCGACTTAGACGCCAGCAAGGTGTAGGTGGGGTACTGGTATGGGCTGGTATCATCAAAGATGAACTTGTGGGACCTTTTCGGGCTGAGGATGGAGTGAAGCTCAACTCCCAGACCTACTGCCAGTTTCTGGAAGACAACTTCTTCAAGTAGTGGTACAGGAAGAAGTCGGTATCGTTCAAGAAAAACATGATTTTCATGTAGGACAATGCTCCATCACATGCATCCAACTACTACACGGCGTGGCTGGCCAGTAAAGGTCTAACAGAAGAAAAAATAATGACATGGCCCCCTTGTTCACCTGATCTGAACCCCATAGGGAACCTGTGGTCCATCATAAAATGTGATATCTACAGGGAGGGAAAACAGTACACCTCTCGGAACAGTGTCTGGGAGGCTGTGGTGGCTGCTGCACGCAATGTTGATCGAAAACAGATCAAGCAACTGACAGAATCTATGGATGGAAGGCTGTTGAGTGTCATCATAAAGAAAGGTGGCTATATTGATCACTAATTTTTTTGATTTTTGTTTTTGCATGTCAGAAATGTTTATTTCTAAATTTTGTGCACTGATATTGGTTTTCCTGGTGAAAATAAACAAGTGAGGTGGGATTATATTTGGTTTTTAGTAAGTTGCCTAATAATTCTGCACAGTAATAGTTACCTGCACAAACAGATATCCTCCTAAGATAGCCAAATCTAAAAAAAAACCAGACTCCAACTTACAAAAATATTAAGCTTGGATATTTATGAGTCTTTTGGGTTGATTGAGAACATAGTTGTTGATCAATAATAAAAATAATCCTCTAAAATACAACTTGCCTAATAATTCGGCACACAGTGTAGACTTTCTACATCTCGCGATGTGAAAGGGTGGTTACGAATACATCTTGGTGGTGATGGACCATTTCAGTCAATTTGTTCAAGCATATGCCACCAACAATAAATTGGGTCGAACAGCGGCTGAGAAGATCTTCAATGAATTTTCTTTGAGGTTTGGGTTCCCTACGAGGTTACACCACGACCATGGAAGAGAATTTGAGAACCAGCTCTATGCCAAGCTAGGAAAGTACTGTAGAATTCAGAAATCCCACACAATGCCCTATCAACCAGAGTGTAATGGAAAAGTGCAACGTTTTAACCGGACATTATTGTCGATGTTGCGCACTTTAACAGCTGACAAGAAAAAAGACTGGAAGAGTTCTCTGTCAAAAGTGGTACATGCCTACAACTGTTCAAAGAGCGATGCAATGGGTTACTCACCCTTCTTCCTACTGTATGGACGATCGCCAAGACTGGCAATCGACATCATGTTCGATACTCCGGTGTCAGAGACTTACAGAATGTATCCGGAGTACATTCGTAAATGGAAGGAACGGATGGCAGAGGCATACAACATAGCTTCCAAAGTGGTTACGCAAGGACAGAGCAAGAGTAAGGAATACTATAATCGAAAATGTTATGGAGCAGAATTGGTACTGGGAAGCCTGGTGCTAGTCAAGTACGTACGTGAGAAAGGCGGTCCAGGAAAACTTTGTTCGCACTAGGAAGACAAGGTGTATGTGGTCGTAAGGAGGAAAGCTGATGTCAGCCCAGTGTATGAAATCCGATTGGAAACGGGAGACAAGAAAATCAGAATAGTCCATCTGAATTTACTACTACCCTGTGATTATCTCCCACCACAACAAGACTTCCCAGAAGTAGACCACCACAGACTGAAGCTCCAGAGGTGGATAGTGAACTTGAAAGTTCAGATGGAGAAGAACACAACGTTGTATTTCTCGGACTGGCAAGGAGAGGGATGTACCATTCTCAGGAGAGTGAACTACGTCCTGAGGCTCCAGAGTTCGTACCAAGGAGTACAGATGAAGTTAAAATCAGATCTGATGAGCGAACACCGGCCCCTGAAGAAACCGATCGACACTCAGGAGGAGCGGAATTACCAGACCGTGCAGAAACAAGCGACTCAAGAGAAGTACAGGAACTTACAGAGGCAGCGACAAGATTATCTAAGGAAGCACGGGAAATTAGTTCAGCAGAAGAAACTTCTTTGACCGAAGAACCCGTGGTCTCTGAGGAACAACCCACCAGGAGGATGTCGACTCGAGAAGTGAGGAGGCCCGTGATGCTGATGTATGAGACACTTGGTGTACCGAGTCACGTGCCATGGACTATCGACTGGAAACAGGTATCTCTGCCTGCGGACCAGGTAAGCACACTTGAGTGGTATTTGATTTTCCTTAAAAGACTTTGTAGAAGCAAAGAACTGTTAAAGGATAGAGAGAGAGAGAGCTGGTTGAAGACGTACGAAAAGCTCCAGCTGAAGATATGCTGATTGTTTTAATTGTGTTAATTGTTTATTTCTTACAGGCATCCTTCAAGAAAAAGGTTGTAAGATTAGGTTGTTATCAATGTTTATGAACGTTATACCTATTTCACAATGCCAATTTGTATATAAAGTTATCCAACTTTCACCACTGTCTCAGAATTGGTCAGATTCACCAATTAAGGCGAATGTCGAGGACGCCGTTCAAAAAGTAGGGAAGAGTGTGACATGCAAAAGTAGTGCTGTTGCAGAGTGTGACATGCAGAAGTAGTGCTGTTGCTTTAAAAGTATTCAGCAACTATTAGAAGTAACACAAGCACAGGAGACAGGAAGTGTTGTGCTCCAGAAACATCCAGCAACTAGAGGGGTTAACACAGTCACGGGAGAAGGGTAGTGTTTTAGCAGAGCCCCAGGGGAATTGTGGGGAAGTTCTTTACTGTGTGGCTGGAGCTGAAGAGAAAGGTGGCTTATGATCTGTATCTCACAGAAATCATGGGAACAGAATTCAGGTCAGGAGGGAAGCTAAACAAAGGTCAGTTAGACTCCCTGAGCTAAAACTGTGGAGTATTATCGGCCAGGAAGATAAGGACTGGAAGGAAACCTGTCATAGAGATCATCTCCCTCATACACCCTTCCCCCCATTCATCTCCATGCAGGATAAAGAATGCTGTGTTCTATTGAGTCCTTGTGAAGGAAAAGCCTGTGGTTGTGTATGCATTAAAACTGTGCTGTACTGTGTTACCGGATAATAGACTGTGTACTGCTGTGCTGCAAAGGAGACTGTAATGTTATTACTGGAGCCTGTTGCTCAAAGAAACACTGGCCGTGCCTCATTAAATGTTACTGTTCTACCATTTATGAAGACTCTTGTCAGATGTGTCTGGTCAGCAACTGAATCTATCGTGTGCCTGAGAGAAGCTGCAGACTATGGTCGTCCTGAGTAACAGTTCCCCCAGGATTCCAACGAATTCATGTAACCGGTCTCCCCCCTATCTGAACTTAGGCAGCGTGCGTGTAACACTAGTCATGGTTTGGGGTTTATAGAAATGTATTCTTCTAAACTTGGGGCAACAGTTTTTTTCACCCTGACAATGTGAGATTTATTTAAACAGGTAGTATTTCTTACCATTGTGTCCATATAGTGTTTAGTTAAAGAAGTTGTCCCATATCTAAACATGTGTGTCCCTGGCTGTAGTTTGTTGTAACAAACAAGCTGCGCTTTAAAGTACCTTGGTCCAGTGCTAAGTCTCTGCTGCTGCTCCCGGTGTCTGGTTTTGACTGCGGCGCTGATGTCACGTTGACAGCGCAATAGCCAATTAGTGAGCTTAGCAGATGAGAGCCGGGCATTTCGGCTACATAGGCAGAGACGCTGAGCTCACTGATTGACTGCTGCACTGTGAATGTGTCATGTGCGCCGCAGCCAATACTAGACACTGAGAGCAATAGCAGAGACTAAGCGCTAAACCTGGGGATGGCGAGCAAAACTTTTTTTCTTTATAACAAACTGTGTCCAGGTACCAAGATATTTTGAAATGTGACATCAATGTCAGACACAGACAAAAGAGGGTCCCTGTGGAAGAACAGTATATGAGCTCTTTGCAGTCCAATAACTTATCATAATGCACGGTTATACCTGCTTTGGAGGTGGTTGTGGGCCCCCTTACCTCTTTGGCCCCTGTGCAGCTGCACAGGTTGCACCAATGGTATGTCCACCCGTGTCCCCTTTAGGGCCCTTGCATTTTATCCATCCATCCATTCCTCTAATCTTTAGAAATCTAATTTTCCTTCACATCTTTGCACAGGATATGAAAGTCTTTCTTGGCGACACGTGATTTATTATTTTTATGCAGCAATATATATGGTGTTAACCACTATATTGACACCTCCTGTGATTTTTAGGGGAGAAATGCATTCATATGCGTTGACATTTCTGCAGTAGTTTGCGGAGTGTGACATGAAAAGCTAGGCTTACTAAGCAAAGCAAACGACTCCATCCGTTCACATTCAGCATGAATGGTTCCAGCAGAGCTGTTCAGTTGCATATTTCTACGTGTAATATATAACCACAGCCTCTTGCACATTCTCTGGTGATAAAACCCTCTTGACATCTGAGTCAGAGCTTCTTTTACATCCTATGAGCACTCTTTCATCACTTAGCAAGTGTTGAACACTAATTACTGCCTGCCATGCTCATTTTAGTATTCAGCAACAACCAGGCAGAAACATTGAGGACCAAACAAGTTTTTGGAGTTTCATTGTCTCATTCCAAAACCCATACCTTTTTTTCTGTGATGTAGTCATATAATGGCTTGTTCTTTGCTGGATAATTTGTAATTCTCAAATTAAGGTGCATGTAAGTGATTTATTCAATGGTATATTCCCATCTCAGGCATATATGGCATACTTTTAGGATATGCCTCTGGTATTCCTCCTGCCTGAATATTCATGAATAAATTGACAAGTGGGTGTGATTATTCCCTTTGTCAGAGTGGTGTCTTACTACATAGTCTAGCACTGTCAGCATTAACTAGACATTCTCAGACCATGGAGGGACAAAATCCCAAGGGGTAACAACTAGTTAATAATTTATTTATTAATTTCTATGAGGAATAACAGAGAAATGACACGGCTTAGGGTAATAAGTAAAGATACTACAGAATTGTCATTTTATGAGAATACAAGTACTTACTACAACAGACATATCAGGAGAAACAACATTCTCTCCAGAATCACAACATTTCATTGTTTTTTTTCTTCGAATTGTACTTCTTAGCTAATGCTTATTATACTAGTAAAGAGTTTTACATAATTTTTCTGTTACTTTGATATTTCCAGTGATATTGCATCTAATTTATTGTAACATACTTCATTACCTTATTTTGCTTCCTTCTCTTCCAAATACCATGGTGCATTATTTTTTCAATGCCCAGTTCATGCTCTTTTAGAAGCTCCTTTTTATTGTTGCTTCGCAAGATCGATATACTCAAACAGTCTACCTACAGGACATTCTCAGTCTGAGCCTCTCTTCTCCCAGTCCCCACCCCAGTTCTCAGACAGGGAAATTCCTGTACTCTGATTGTTTGAATATAGTGTGCAGATCTTGCCAAGCAGCAGTTGAAAGGATTTTCTAAAGGTGCATAAACTGGGTACACTTACACAGCCCTGCAGCATAATGTTGGGGAGAGAAGGAAGTAAAATAAGGTAATGAAATATATTACAAAAACTACTTTAGACAGGTTGCAAACATAATAGCCTTATTTTAGTTACATAAGAATCTGCTCTTAGCATGTATACTATAATCATAGTATTTATTTAGTTAAAGTCAGTACTTTACAGTAGAAAATATTTTATCCCAGCAAACTAGGGGTGAATATCAATATTAGTATAAATTTTTATTATTTTTCTCACCTCCCCAGCCTCTCTTTACTCACCTCCATCGGCCCATCCAGACTCATACTGGTCCACAGAGGAACAGGTGCATTCCACGGTGTGTACCTGCTCTCTAACATGACCAGTAATAGTAAGGATACACTTGCTTTCCTATGTACAGACAAAGGCAGCATCTATCATTCATTTAACAAACTGTCCAGTTTATTGTTATATAAAAGCATAGGTGCATTTGTGAATGAGGGTAATTAAATATTTGCATCTAGTTGAACAGTGAGCCCCAAGTGTCATTGTTACTGGTGGGTCCTTAGAACCCGAGACTAACACTGGGCCCATTAATAAAAGGTTGCCCAGTAGTGGTCAATCTCTTTAAGAAATCACGAAGAATAGTGTCTATATAATACATGAAAGAATGAGGGTGTACTGCTAATGTTTGTTGTCTTGTCTTGTCTGAAGACCAGAGGCTCTTAGTTATAGCTCTGTTCCAGTGGCGTACCGCCAATGGCTGCAGACCACGCGACTGCTATGGGGCCTGTGAGCTGGGGGGGCCCATAGCAGTCCAGGGGCAGACATACCGCTGCTGGTGCAGCTGCGCCGGGGGGCCCACCTGGGCAGAGCAACGGTGGGGCTGATGGGGCTGGGGAGAGCGCTGATGGGTCTGGGGAGAGCAATGGTGGGGTTGGGAAGAGCAGTGATGCTGCAGCTTGCGGGGGAACGGGCAGAGAGGTAAGTGTTTTTTTGTTTTTTTTTACTGAAATGCTGGGGAGAGCAATAATGGGGCTGATTGGGCTGGAGAGAGCAATAGTGGGGCTGATGGGGCTGGGGAAAGCAATGGTAGGGCTGATGGGGCTGGGGAGAGCAATCGTGGGGCTCATGGGTCTGGGGAGAATAATGGTGGAGCTGGAAAGAGCAGTGATGGGGCTGATGGGGCGGGGAGAGCAATGATGGGGATTAGTAGACTAATGACGGGGATGGGGAGAGTTATGACAGGTTGCTGGGAGAGAGCAATGATGGAGGTGCTGGGAGAGTAATGACGGGGGTTGCTGGGAGAGAACAATGATGGGGGTGCTCGGAGAGAGCAATGATGGGGGTGCAGGGAGAGAGCAATGACGGGGGTGCTGGGAGAGAGCAATGACGGAGGTGCTGGGAGAGAGCAATGATGGGGGTGCTGGGAGAGAGCAATGATAGTGGTGCTGGGACAGAGCAATGATGGGGGTGCTCAGAGAGCGCAATGACGGGGGTGCTGGGAGACAACAATGACGGGGTGCAGGGAGAGAGCAATGACGGGGGTGCCGGGAGAGAGCAATGACGGTGGTGCTGGGAGAGAGGAATGACGGGGGTGCTGGGAGAGAGCAGTTACGAGGGTGCTGGGAGAGAAATGACAGGGGTGCTGGGACAGAGCAATGTTGGAGGTGCTGGTAGAGAGCAATGACGGGAAGTGCTGGGACATAGCAATGACGGGGGTGTTGGGAGAGAGCAATGATGGAGGTGCTGGGACAGAGCAATGATGGGGATGCTTGTATATTTTCCGTGTGCACATAGCCTTACAGTTAATTGGGGAGAGTCACAGAGACTGAATAATTTATATTATTGGCAGGTGGAGATTATAGTTAATGGGGAGCGCAGTGCTGCTTATATTTTGATTACTAAGTGGCTAATAGTATATTAATGGGGGGTTACAGACCTGAATTCAGGGGCGCAGTGCGGGGGAGACACATGTATATATACAATATATGTGACCTTGTTATTATCTAGGCTGGAGATCATCATGACAAGACGAATCGTGACTGGGAGATGTCGACATAAAGGTCTGACCAGATGGAGAAGAAGCAGCAGAAACCGACTCTGATCAGACGAGGTGTCAGCGGTAAGTGCCTGGATGTAAATATTATTCTGTATCTGCGCTGTGTAAGGAGCCCCGGCAAGGTAGTTGTGGGCGGGCTGTAGCCCCCTCTCGCTCTGGCAACCTACAGACAATTCGTGTCCTCCCTCTGATGTGTGGCTGTGTATGTGTGACTCTCCACTTACTTCAAACCATCCGATCGCGGCTGTCTCCAGGCACTTCTCTTCTGGGACCAGGGCAGCAATAAATTCAGAGGACACGAGGTTCTTAACCATAACTTGGACTTTACTTGGGGAAGAGGAATATGTACAATATTTACAGGCAGATATAATGGATAAGGCCTGACAGGTTATTATCTCCCTCACAGGCACTGGCAACATCTTCAGCTCTGGTTCCCTCTTTAGGTGAAGCACCTCTGTGACTCTAATCTCTAGCCCAAGAGACTCTTCTGCAATACCAGCAGTGTTCCGGATCCAATATCTCCCCCACGTCTTAGCCTGGAGTCCTATTTATCTTCTTCTGCTACTTGCAGACTAGAAGTGCCCCGGGTTCTCAATACCTCCATTGAGCTTCTCCGGCCGGCTAACAGGACTTGTGCAGGGAGGTCTTTACACTGATGATCCCACTATCTGAGGGTATGGAGCTCCCGTCTACCCTAGCAGCCACCATATACTCAGGCTGCCCATCTGGTTCACTGTCCTAACCCTTACTGACTCCTCACTTCCTGTTGCTGGAAGCTAAGCAGAGATTCCTAATCTGCCCACCCTCTGTGGGCTGTCATCACACACCATTAACCCCATCACTATCTGTAACACTGCTGGCAGACTCAACCTGGCATCTGCACCCGGGAACATTCCTCTTTTTTTTTAACTACATCAGTGCCAAAGGAAGGCTAGGTCCTTCCCCATTATTACACTCCCCCACACTTTAACGTTGGTCGTCCCCGACCACACTAGGCAACCAATACAGATTAACATTTATAACATCATATCACATTACTTAAAACATTTTAGTATAAGACTGGTCCTGAAGTCTTCTTCTTGGGTGGAAGACCGGCCCTTCTTGGTTAAGGGCCCTGGAACAGCCATTCAGGACAGTTCATTGTCAACTTTCAAAACTTCTCAGAAGTACCGATCCTTGGTAAGGACCCTGGAAACACAGTATCCATGTCCATTTTTTTTTTTTTTTAGACAGGTCAACACACCAATAGTCCTCAATCCCCTTCAAGGGCTGCATTCTGAGGCACACGGTCACAGGGAACACCCCGTAAGTCTCTTTCTTCTTGGCCCTAGCCGGGGTCACCGGTTCTTCCCGCTAAGGCGCAAGTCTCTTAGGTTTAGAGGACAGTCCTCCTCACAGTGTGTCTCAGTATTACAAATTCCAGCAGAAAAAGGCGCAACAAGCGCAACAAAAATAAAAATAAAAGTAGAAACAAAAAGAGCAGCTCACTTGGGCACACAACTTAGTGCTGCTTAAGGCCTTCTTTGGCCTGGGAGGTAGGTGAAACAGTCCTCCGATTCTTTTCTCCAACTCCAGATCAATATGGGGCACTCCGCCCCCATTGGGAAACAGTCCCAGAAACAGAACCACCGCTGGTGGATCCTCCTGCAGGAAGAAATGATAAGGTCTATGGACCTCTTAAGAGACGAGCTCACTTCTTCCAGGCCTCCCTCCTCTCCTTCATGAAGGCAGCCCATGTTGCGACTTCTTCCACCTCCAAGGCTGGTCAGGGTACCTGGTGGGCCCATAATCCTCATCTGAGGATGTGGCACTGCCGCAGCCAACCTGAGTAGGGCCATAGTTGGTGACCCTAAAATTATGGACCACATTGCTGGCACCAGCTTGTACTTCCCCGACAGCTCCCGGACCAGCTCCCTCAGCCCCTCCTGGGTGTTTTAGCGACGATTCTTCAACATGCGCCTCACTGGGGAAGTCAGCTCCCCTGCAGCTTGTGAAGCCTTCCTCCTCTTCACTCTCAATCTCTCCCCACTGCCGTTTCTTGGACTCCTCTTTTTGCAGGACACCGGCCTTAGGAGGGGGTAGGAATCCTTTGGGGGGCTTCCCTAGCCCAGCGCTGCAGAGCCTCTCTTCTGGCCCTCTGCCGGAAGACCTCTTCATCCTTCTCAAGGACATCCTTCCACTCATAAGGTTGGGTGAGCACAGCCGCGTACCACCCTCTGGGACACTCGCACTTCACGAAGTGCACTATGTCTCCCACACTCAAATTATGGAAACGATCGGGCAGATAGTCTCGCTTAATCACCTCGCGAGTAACAAACACCTCGTGCCCAGTCCACTCTTCTTCCAGGAACACGTACCCCTCTCGGATGTGGAATTCTATGACCCGTCCCCGGGTCTGGGAAGCCTCCACCGACTCCCTCCGCGCCGCGTTGGACCCTTCCAGCCAGCCTCTTAAGAACGTATCGGTCCACCGCCGCTGCTCCCGTGGCGCCATTGGGGGGTTGCGTGTAGTTAGCCTCAGGCTACCAAGCTCGGAGTAGTGCTTCGCCGAGGGGGTGTTTAGGGCCTCCAGCGCCATCTGCCACCAATTTATTTGTGTGGCCTTTCTCCTTGGAGGCCTCGCCTCCGTGACAACCTCTTCAGGCCTAGCGGCCTCCGCCGCCGCCCCGGGAGTTATTACTGCGGGCGCCGCGAGCGGAACCAGCCACCAGGGTATAGGCCGCTCACCTTCATCGGGCCATGCTGTAGCTGCCGCTTCAGCCCCACCGGGATGTTCTTCGCCCTCCACCGAGGAGGAAGCATCTTCCGGCATCCAGCTCCAGCACCACACGCGCAGCTCATGAACGAGCAGACCCACCTCCGGTTCAGGCCTAGTGGACCACTGGACGGCCACTGGTGGTAAGGACGAGGACTCGTGGGCCGTGCCCACAGGCGAGTGGCTTCCAGCTGCAGCCCCTGGGGTGATAAGCTTCAAGATCTCCTCCTCACCGCTCATTTCTGTCATGTCGTCGGACCCTCCGGCTGCCATTTTCCTGGAGCATCCGCTGCAGCACCTCCTTCCCCTCGTGCGCTGGACAGAAAATGGCGCTGGTCGCTTACCGATGACGCGCGTACTCCTTCTCTTTCTGGGCCGGTCTTCACTCTCACTCATCACTCTCGGCAGCTCCGCCTTCAGCCGCGCCCCTTCTCTGGTCGCGCTGGTACTCACTGGGCCGGACTTTGCTTTGCGCCGCACCCTTTTCTTCACTGCTGAGCCCATCCTCCTTTGGGCCGGAACTCGTAGGGGCTGGACATCTGTTCGCGCTCTCCGGCGCCGTCCACTCCCACGATAGGTGGTTCTTCCCCTGTACTTTACCGCCACTGTCACCATCTTGGAATCCATGCTTCGGGCCGCCATCTTGGGCCGCCTGCCTTCCAACACTTTCTCTTCAGTGTTCTGCGTCAGCTCTTCCCCGTTTTCTTCATGTGAGGAGCTCGCATCCTGCCGACTACGCCAAATGTAAGGAGCCCCGGCGAGGTAGTCGTGGGCGGGCTGTAGCCCCCTCTCACTCTGGCACCCTACAGACAATTTGTGTCCTCCCTCTGATGTGTGGCTGTGTATGTGGGACTCTCCACTTACTTCAAACCATCCGATCGCGGCTGTCTCCAGGCACTTCTCTTCTGGGACCAGGGCAGCAATAAATTCAGAGGACACGAGGTTCTTAACCATAACTTGGACTTTACTTGGGGAAGAGGAATATGTACAATATTTACAGGCAGATATAATGGATAAGGCCTGACAGGTTATAATCTCCCTCACAGGCGCTGGCAACATCTTCAGCCCTGGTTCCCTCTTTAGGTGAAGCATCTCTGTGACTCTAATCTCTAGCCCAAGACACTCTTCTGCAATACCAGTGTAACACTGCTGGCAGACTCAACCTGGCATCTGCACCCGGGAACATTCCTCTTTTTTTTAACTACATCAGTGCCAAAGGAAGGCTAGGTCCTTCCCCATTATTACAACTGTATGACTTGGAGTGATAATGTTACATGTAAAATCCCTTAGGCTGCATTCTCACATTTGTGTGAAATGTCAGATTTTTTTATCGGATGGTCCACGGACATGTAGAGTTTTATAGATCCATTCACACATCCATGAAAATCATGGATCTGAGAATGAGATCTGTGAGGGTCAGAGAATGTCCTGTTCTGATCCGATTTTGAGGATTAGAATAGGACATGCTCAATGCGTCTGTAAAACAGGGCAGCACACTGACACTGCACACAGATGCAGGAATGTAGCCTTATTATGTATAGTACAGTCCCTTAGTACATAGTGTACTCACTTATTATGTATAGCATACGCCCTTAGTATATAGTGTACTCGCTTATTATGTACAGCGCCGTCCTTAGTTATATAGTTTCATCTTTTTTAAAGTGTATAACGCCCTTCCTTATTACCTACCATCCTCTCTAGCTCTAGGGCTCACAATTGGGGGATCATACTGTGTTGGGGTCAGCATACTTCGCCCTGGGAGTTGAGGTGAGGTACAGTAGGGTCATTATACTGCGCATGTGGAGGAATTCACCATGGGGGTATCATACTGTGTTTGGGGGACACTTTTGTTGGTATTACACTTTATGGGACAATGAAAGAGGGGCCTAGGACGTCAGCAGGAGGAAAATTACTATGTAAAAGCTGGAAGGTTGTGTGATCTGCTCTTCTGTGACCCTGACAAATATTTACATTTTTTTTTGGGGTGGGGCCCAATTTGAACTTCTGCTATTGGGCCCCATGAATCCTATGTACGCCCCTGCTCTGTTCCTTGATGCAGGTTTTTTAGATGTTAATCTTGATGATGCACAAGATTTATAATGTTCTAGAGTATATAAATCAATAATATTGTTATTAAGAATGGAAATTAATTTTATGACTCAGTTCCTAATTGAGGCATATTTCTGTTCCTGGAAGTGTTGGTGGTTTTTGTCCTCCTACAATATGACCTGATAACGACAATGCTTAGTAGATTTTATACTTCTAAATTTTATGCCAAACCATCTGCTCTTTCTACTGCATTACTTTCACATGCCAACAGTCATGATGTTACTCATGTGTCATCAACTTAAAAATATGTGCAGCACAGATGTAGGTGGAGCTTTTTAAATCACTTTATATGACAAGCTGGGATTGCAGAAAAATATGAATAAGCAATAAAAAATTGGGTTTCTATTTTTTTTTTTTTTTTTTTTTTACATTTGTCCTATAGATAATCTGAATGCGGATGGACACCAGCATGGGGAACTTTGTATGCAGCTTCTGATCTTTTTTTATAGTTAATGCTTTAAACTCAGCTTAATGATTGGTACGTCTCCACTCACACTTTGAATTCATTTGTCATTCTAGAACAGTGTTTCCCAAACTCCAGTCCTCATGGCCCCAACAGGTCATGTTTTCAGGATTTCCTTAGTATTGCACAGGTGATGGAATTATTCAGATGCATATATAGGGTGGGGGACTGGCAGGGCATATGCCCCAGGCACAGCCGGCAGGGGGGCGCCTTTGGGCTGCCTGATGTGGCAGTCCAAGGTGTCTCCCCGGTGGCTGCATTTTACTGCCCCCTGGACTGACAGCCGGCTCCCAGTGACCAGTTGTACTCGTGGGTACAATTGCAGCTCTGAGTGCCGGTTCAGGGAGACGTCAGCAGCGTGATCAGGTCATGTGATCATGCTAATGACGTCACTGGCTGGTGTTGCAGAGGCGCAAACAGCACTGGTCTTAAGTGCTCCAGTGGAGCTGAAGACACCTACGATTTAGTGTAATGGGGTGGGAAAGATTTGGGGAGCTAGGAAGGGACATGTGCAGACACAATATGGGGAGTGGGAGAAATTTGAAGGCACAGTATGAGGAGCAAGCGGTGAGATGGGGGCATGTATGAGGAAGCAGTATGGGGTTGGGTGCAGTTACAGTATTGTGAGTGGGGGAATGGGTGCAAACACAGTTTGAAGAGCGAGGGGGGATGTATACGGAAACAGTATGAAGGATGGGTACTGACATAGTATCGTCAGTGGGGGGCTTTGTGCAGATATAGAATGTGCAGAAGGGGCGCAGGTGCGGATGCAGTATGGGGAGCAAAGGGGGGAACATATGCGGACTCAGTATAGTGGAGTGATTGAGGGGATGGGTATAGACACAGTATGATGAGTGGGTGGATGGGTGTGGACACAAGATGAGTAGTGCGGGGGGAATGTATGCTGACACAGTATGAGGAGCGAGGGGAAGAATGTATGCGGAAACAGAATGGGGAGTGAGCGTGATGGGTGTGGACACAGTATGGGGAGTTGGGGGATGTGTGAGGAGACAGTATGGAGAGCATGAGGGTACATATATGAGGAGACAGTATGGTTAAGAGGGGGGATGTGAGAGGAGACTATTGAGGGGAATAATATGAGGAGACAATATTGGGGAGAAAAGTATGAGCGGGCACAGAATAGAGACTGAGCAGTGTGTAGGGGGTAGCATGGGGGGACAGTGTAAGGGCAGCCATGAGGGGACAGTAAGCCAAGAAGGGGGAGTGTGATGAGGGGGCAGACTATAGAGACTGAGCCCTATAGCTTGGATACAGTGTGAGAGGACAGTGTGAAGAGGGGGCCCAATATGGAATGTAGAGTGCAGTGTGGAGGGCACGTACCATTAGAGGGACTGTGTGGGGGTCGTATTTTGTGTAGGGAGTATAGTGAGGGGCAGTTATTTATTCAGGGGCTCAGTGTAGGGCAGATATTTTTAATCAGGAGCATTATTATGACACTGCTGTTTTTAAGGGCATCGTGTGGGGATGTGTTGCAGAAGACCGGAGAAGATGGAAGTTTGAAGAGATAAGCTGTGACTGTGAAAAGTCATCATAGTATCTGGACAAGATGAAGAAAAAAAAGAGAATGACTCCAATCAGAAACAAAGTGATCTGTAAGATACATGGATGTAAATGTTTTTTTTTGTGATACTGACTAATTCTCATATTTTTAGAACATATAATAGTCCTCTATATAAATACAATCCCCTCTTTAAACAGAACATATAGAACCTATCAACGCGCATTTTACCGCCTATAAACGCGGCTTTGCAACCTCCTGACAAAGCCGCGTTTATAGGCGGTGAAACGCGCGTCGAGGCGTTTGCACATTCTTCCCCTCCTCTCTTTGGTCCAGCAGCATGAATGCAGGTATTTAACCATTTCATTGCAACTTCGCACTATAGGGTTTTCTTAATGATTATCATAGGTGTATGCTAGAACCACATAGGCTGCAGTAACTGTGATGGCTAGTTCTAGGTATAGGTATTTCCCATGGACACTATTATATTACCCCATCCATATACCTCCTTTTACTGTTATCAGCATCATATGTTGAGCTGCAATTTATATACTTACTAAAAACTGAAATATTTATACAGATGTGCTGTTCAATATATGTTTTTTCATGATATATATCTTTTTGATGTGATTGTGTATATGCTGCATAGAGCCGACGGCAATATAGAAGACGGTAATAGAATATTGGGGCATAGTGTGTTTAACTTGTTTAGGTCCACAATTTGTATACAATATATGGTTACTGGGATAGGTATACCTTTAATTGTAAAATTAATCATTTGCTAATAAACTTTGATACTATTTTTTATATATATCTTTATCCCATATCTCTTGCTTGTACTCAATAGGTTCTATAATGCTCATATTTTTATTTATGCTAAGAGCATGAAAAGGGTTGTGATAAGTCTGCAGTCATTCTATGTGTCACAGTGCGCACTGCACACTGTCAGCATTTTCTGATACCGGCAATTTGCATACATGTGGTCACATGTTGACTAGACACTTAAATGAAAATGAACTAAGCGAGGCCGTAAACATCTAGTTGGAATGTCGCCAGAAGTATACAAATCGCGTACTTTTGCTAACATAACCACCGGCAAGGGAGAATCCTAAAATTGCGCAGTGCATGCGCTGTGAGAAATCAGAAACCTTCAGTTGGCTAGAGTGTCTGCGGACTTTAATCTCAAACCTAGACAAGACCTTTAATTATAAAATGAAGCCCTGTACCATGCCAATCCTAACAGCATGTAATATACTCACTGTCAGGATTCAGCTTTGCTTCCAGGTTCCATCATTCATCATATGGCCACTTCACTCACATGCGATTTTTATACTTACGGTCATGTGACAGCGAGCTTTTCTTCCTGCCTCTCTCAGTTTTTAACTGAACATTGAGAGAATTAGGGAGAGCAGCTCGTCGTCATGTGACTAAGTGTGCAAATCGCATCTGTGCTTGTGATGGGTGGGGTGGGAGAGGGAGCGCCAATCTGAATTCTTGCCCCGAGTGCTGGAAAAACCGAGATACACCTCTGGAATTTTTTAAACACTTTTCTAGAAGGTGTGAAAAATAAGATTTACTATCTAATAGATTATAGGGTGCCAATTAACCCATGTATGGGAGGTAACCAGAGTACCGAGTTGAAAAATTTGCAAATGTGTGGAGAACATGCAAAGTCGCTGCGGGTGTTGCCTTAGGGCTCGCTCACACCTCCGTATATATTTTGGATGAGTGCTATGACCAATTTTTTTCGTTGACAGAGTCTATCTGTAAAAAAAATTACAGCATGCTGTGATTTCACTCATAAATCGGATGGGTGCGAGAAAAAAATATAAGGATTTCATACGGAACCACAGTATAGCATCCATTTTTTACGGATACATTACAATTCTGTGGCATAGGAAACTGTAAATGGTCTTGTAAATAATTAATAGCTGCTGAGTAAAAAACGGAATGTATACGGATTACACATGAGAGTGAGAAAAAAATTATCCCACTATTCTGGATGAAAACTCCACTGATACTTTTTTTATATGCTCATGTAACATTAGCCTTAGTCAAATTGGAACCCAGAACTACACAGGAGAGAATAACAGTACTGCTACCATGTATGGGTGCATGCCTCATAAGATCCTCCTATTGCTCATTAGCTAATATTTAAAAGTAGAGATGGCACGCATAGAGTTCTTTTGGAATAAAAGTTAAATACACCTTCAAAGTGAGAGTGACACCTTGACTAACCATGTGTACATATTGCCTATAGAAGGGTGAATTGGCACACAAAACAATGCTTTATATCTCACTTTGGCAGTGTACTTAACCCCTTACCGACATGACGAATTGGTATGTCATATGCCAGCTCTCTGATTTTGATGTGGGCTCACACACCTAGCCCTTATCTTTCCCGACACATGACAGTTGATTCAATCAGCAATCATGTTAAATCCTGCTGTCAATCTCTGACAGCATTTAACACATGCCAGCAGGGGGCGCGTCATTCCACGGGTCTATCGGCATGCTCGTGACGTGATCGCGAGGCGCTGATGGGTTGCCATGACAGTCACCGGTTGGCTGAAGACATCTGTGCTTGTCATGACAATTCTCCTGTGAAAGCTAGCCTGTAGCTGGCAATCATAGGAGATTGTGATTTTCTCTATACAGTGGTGGCCAAAAGTATTGGCACCCCTGCCATTCTGACAGATAATATTCAGTTTCTTCCTGAAAATGATTGCAATCACAAATTCTTTGGTATTATTATCTTCATTTAATTTGTCTTCAATGAAAAAACACAAAAAGAATTGTCCTAAAGCCAAATTGGATATAATTCCACACCAAACCTAATAAAGGGGGTGGACAAAAGTATTGGTACTGTTTGAAAAATCATGTGATGCTTCTCTAATTCGTGTAATTAACAGCACCTGTAACTTACCTGTGGCACCTAACAGGTGTTGGCAATAACTATATCACACTTGCAGCCAGTTAACATGGATTAAAGTTGACTCAACCTTTGTCCTGTGTCCTTGTGTGTACCACATTGAGCATGGAGAAAAGAAAGAAGACCAAAGAACTGTCTGAGGACTTGAGAAACCAAATTGTGAGGCAGCATGAGCAATCTCAAGGCTACAAGTCCATCTCCAAAGACCTGAATGTTCCTGTGTCTTCCGTGCGCAGTGTCATCAAGAAGTTTAAAGCCCATGGCACTGTGGCTAACCTCCCTAGATGTGGGCGGAAAAGAAAAATTGACGAGAGATTTCAACGCAAGATTGTGCGGATGGTGGATAAAGAACCTCGACTAACATCCAAACAAGTTCAAGCTGCCCTGCAGTCCGAGGGTACAACAGTGGCAACCCGTACTATCCGTCGGCGTCTGAATGAAAAGGGACTGTATGGTAGGATACCCAGGAAGACCCCACTTCTTACCCCGAGACATAAAAAAGCCAGGCTGGAGTTTGCCAAAACTTACCTGAGAAAGCCTAAAACGTTTTGGAAGAATGTTCTCTGGTCAGATGAGACAAAAGTAGAGCTTTTTGGGAAAAAGCATCAACATAGAGTGTACAGGAGAAAAAAAGAGGCATTCAAAGAAAAGAACACGGTCCCTACAGTCAAACATAGCGGAGGTTCCCTGATGTTTTGGGGTTGCTTTGCTGCCTCTGGCACTGGACTGCTTGACCGTGTGCATGGCATTATGAAGTCTGAAGACTACCAACAAATTTTGCAGCATAATGTAGGGCCCAGTGTGAGAAAGCTGGGTCTCCCTCAGAGGTCATGGGTCTTCCAGCAGGACAATGACCCAAAGCACACTTCCAAAAGCACTATAAAATGGTTTGAGAGAAAGCACTGGAGACTTCTAAGGTGGCCAGCAATGAGTCCAGACCGGAATCCCATAGAACACCTGTGGAGAGATCTCAAAATGGCAGTTTGGAGAAGGCACCCTTCAAATATCAGGGACCTGGAGCAGTTTGCCAAAGAAGAATGGTCTACAATTCCAGCAGAGCATTGTAAGAAACTCATTGATGGTTACCGCCGGAAGCTGTTGTTCGCAGTTATTTTGGCTAAAGGTTGTGCAGCCAAGTATTAGGCTGAGGGTGCCAATACCTTTGTCTGGCCCATTTTTGGAGTTTTGTGTGAAATGATCAATGATTTAATTTTTGCTTCATTCTCTTTTGTGTTTTTTCCTTGCAAGCAAATTAAATGAAGATAATAAGACCAAAGAATTTGTGATTGCAATCATTTTCAGGAAGAAACTGAGTATTATCTGACAGAATGGCAGGGGTGCCAATACTTTTGGCCACCACTGTACATAGCACTGATATATATATCACAAGTGATCAGATGATTGCAGCTTTAAGTCCCCTAAGGGGACTAAAAAATACAGTAAAAATCCCAACATTTTTTTAAAAAAAAAATATGATTTTTTTAAAAAAAAAAAACACAATAATTAAAATCACCTTTCTTTTGCACCATTAAAAATAAAACAAAAAAAATAAAATACACATATTTTGTAGCATTGCGTTCGTAAAAGTTTGATCTAATATTACATAAAATAATCCGATTGGTAAACAGCGTAACGAGAAAAATACTGAAACGCCAAAATTACTTTTTTTGCTTGCCACTAGTGTTGAGCGAGCACTAAAATGCTCGGGTGCTCGAAGCTCAGCCCGAGCTTGCCATGATACTCGGGTGCTCGACACGAGCAACGAGCCCAGTGTTAGTCTATGGGAGACCCGAGCATTTTTGCGGCGGCACCCCCGGCAGTCTTTTAAAAGCCTAACAAGTGGCCAAAACGATAGTGACAGTGCTCAAATGACATGGGGACAGCATGGGGATCGCCCCAGGAAGCATTTCTGACCCCCAGGTCACTTCTGTCAACAATGTGGTCAGAGGTATTTAGCCACTTTTAAGGGCTCACAATAAAACGTTCAAAAACGAAACTGAAACTGCTTTCCTGTGAAATATGTTAAGGAAGTCCCTTTCCAGGGTAAAGACTTGTGTATAAGGTAAAATAAACAACCCCCCCAAAAAAATACTCCTCCACACCTTGGGCTATGTTCACAAGTAGCATTTTTTATGCATTTTTGCACTTTGTATTGCTTTCAACCGTGACAAATGCATTCACCGGGAAATGTAATTTTAACATTTTACAACCTTATCTCGCCATGTGCTGTGTGACACATGCACACAGTGCTGAAAAGACATGGGAACAGCATGGGGAAGACACCTGGAAGCATCTCTGACACCCAGGTCACTGCCTAAAAGTGTGCCCATCAGAAGTGATCCTTGCCGTATCAGAAGATGCAGACTTGCAACTATCCCCGTGCAAGTCCTTGTCCCAGGGCAGTGTTCAATTGTACCTCCCCCATTCCTTGCAATGCAAGCGCAAATATGCAGCCAACCACCCACCCACCAGCAGGCTGCAATACTATACTGCTAGCTTGCACTTGAAATGGGGCCTTTTAGTTTCGAGGAAGCCGAAGCTGGCCACTACCTCATGGCTGCTTCGGCAGCGAAGTATCCATACTCAGTCCCCAGCCTCTCGGCGGCCGGGTGTCCACGCTCGGTCCCCAGCCGCCAGGGGGCGGCCGGTGTCCATACTCGTTCCTCAGTCGCCCCGCGGCCGGGTGTCCACACAGGGTCCCCAGCCACCTGGGGGTGGCCGGGTGTCCATAAACGGTCCCCAGCCGCCCCTATTTCTCCTGTCACCTTCCCACACACTTTTCTTAGCCTGGCCATGCAGTACAGCATATTACAAACATTATTTCCATTATTGGGGAGGGGTCTCCCATAGTCTTTGCTTAAGCCTTCCAAGCAAAAGCTGCCAAAAATTAGGACGGAGGAACTTGCAATGCCCCTTAAAAGAGCCATGCAGTACAGCATATTACAAACATTATTCCCATTATTGGGGAGTGGGTATCCCATAGTCTTTGCTTATGCCTTCCAAGCAAAAGCTGCCAAAAATTAGGAGGAAATGCAATGCCCGTTCGAAGAGTCGTGGAGGTTAGAGTTAATTAAAAACAACATTTCAATGCCCCTTGGAAGAGCTGTGGAGTTCAGAGTGGTTTAACAAAATGCTTTTAATGCCCCTCGGAAGACACGTGGAGGTCACAGTAGCTTAACAAGACGGTTTTAATGCCCCTCGGAAGAGACGTGGAGGTCACAGTAGCTTAACAAGACGGTTTTAATGCCCCTCGGAAGAGACGTGGAGGTCACAGTAGCTTAAAAAGATGGTTTTAATGCCCCTCGGAAGAGACGTGGAGGTCACAGTAGCTTAACAAGACGGTTTTAATGCCCCTCGGAAGAGACGTGGAGGTCACAGTAGCTTAACAAGATGGTTTGAATGCCCCTTGGAAGAGACATGGAGGTCACAGTAGCTTAGCAAGACGGTTTTAATGCCCCTCGGAAGAGACGTGGAGGTTCCAGTAGCTTAACAAGACGGTTTTAATGCCCCTTGGAAAAGTGGTGGAGGTCACAGTAGCTTAACAAGACGGTTTTAATGCCCCTTGAAAGAGACGTGGAGGTCACAGTAGCTTAACAAGACAGTTTGAATGCCCCTTGGAAGAGACGTGGAGGTCACAGTAGCTTAACAAGACGGTTTGAATGCCCCTTGGAAAAGTGGTGGAGGCCGCAGTAGCTTAACAAGACAGTTTTAATGCCCCTTACAAGAGCCATACAGTACAGCATCTTAAAAATATTATTCTCATTATTGGGGAGTGGGTCTCCCACAGTCTTTGCTTATGCCTTCCAAGCAAAAGCTGCCAAAAATAAGGAAGGAGGAACTTTCAATAATGGCAACACAGACCACGGTCACCCTGGTGGTATAATGGTGGTAGAGGCTGAGGATAAGGAGAAGAACATAAAACAGCCGAAATGAGGAAGCGTATACCCATGTGTGGGTGTGAAGCGGTGCATGTGAATACACCTCCCGAAATAACACAGTGGATTTGACTTTATGTTGCTTTGCTGTCATTTGGTGGTGATGAGAAGTCTGGCCCAATCCAGCCCTTGTTCATTTTGATAAGGGTCAGCTTGTCAGCATTGTCAGTTGACAGGCGAGTGCGCTTATCAGTTATAATTCCCCCAACGGCACTAAAAACACGCTCCGATAACACGCTAGTGGCAGGGCAGGCCAGGACCTCCAAGGCGTACAGAGCGAGTTCTTTCAAGTGTCCGGCTTGGATACCCAATAATTAAAAGTCACAGAGGAATCACGGAGGACGCTGATACGGTCGGCAAGGTACTCCCTCACCATCTTTTGAAACTTTCCAATCCTTGTGAGAGTACCCCGCGCCTCAGGGTCTGTCCGAAGGGATGGTCTGAGAAAACTGTCCCAGAACGTTGACAGTGTTCCCCTGCCTCTGCTGGATTGGAGTTGCGTTTCTCTCGCATGTACGCCTTGGTTAGGCAACGAACTGTGACCTCTGCCGCTATCGTGTTCAGATGGGAATTTTTTTACCAGTTCTGCAGCAAGGGCCTTCTGGTACTGCCCCATTTTTGTAGACCTCTCCACCTCAGGAATAAGAGAGTGAAAGTTATCCTTGTAGCGGGGGTCTAAAGGTGTCACCAACCAGTAATGACTGTCACCCAACATTTTGACAACGCGAGGGTCACGGTTAAGGCAGCGTAACATAAAGTCAGCCATGCGTGCCAGACTGGTAACGGGCAAGACTTCCATGTCCTCACCAAGATGACGACTGACCATGCTCTCCTCCTCCTCCTCCTACCCCCTGTCCTCAGGCCACCCATGCTGAACCTACGGTATGACAGTTGTACAGGTACTACCGTCTACAGCGCATGACACAAGCTCCTGTTCTTCCTCCTCCTCCTCCTCCTCTCCCTCATTGTCCCCCAATACACGTTGGGATGAGATGAGGCTGGGCTGTGTGTAATCGACCGCTACGGCTTATTGATCCATCTCATCATACTCTGGCTGCAATGCCTCCTCTTTAATTCTCTGCAGAGAGCGTTGCAAAAGACATACAAGTGGAATGCTGACGCTAATGATGGCGTCATCGCCACTTACCATCTTGGTGCACTCCTCAAAGTTTGTCAGGATGGTACATATGTCAGACATCCAGGTCCACTCCTGAGGTCTTATGTGTGGAGTCTGACCTGAATATCGACGGCCTTGTTGCAGCTGGTACTCCACAACTGCTCTCTTCTGCTCACAAATCCTTAGCAACATGTGGAGGGTAGAGTTCCAACGTGTGGGGACATCACACACCAGTCGGTGTGACGGAAGCTGCAAATGCTGCTGCAACTCAGCAAGGGCGGCGGAAGCTGTAGCCGACTTGCGAAAATGAGCTGACAGGCGGCGTACTTTGACGAGCAGATCTGGCAACTCGGGGTACGATTTAAGAAACCGCTGAACCACGAGGTTAAGCACATGAGCCAGGCATGGTACGTGTGTGATCTCGCCTCGCCTCAGAGCCGCCACCAGGTTACGGCCATTGTCACACACGACCATGCCTGGGTGTAGGTTCAGCGGTCTCAGCCACAGATCTGCCTGCTCTTTCGCAGCTGTCCACAACTCACAAGCAGTGTGAGGTTTCTCACCTAAGCTTATGAGTTTCAGCACAGCCTGTTGCCGCTTGGCTGAGGCAGTACTGCAGTGCTTCTAGCTTGCAACTGATGTGGTGATATCTGAGATGGAGGCTGAACATGAGGAGAAGGAGGAGGATGATGCGCAGGAGCTGTACACTGTGGGGGCAACTCTGACTGACATAGGGCCCACAATCCTCGGTGTGGGGAGGATGTGTTCCATCCCAAGGTCCGACTGGATCCCGGCTTCCACTATGTTTACCCAGTGTGCCCTCAGGGAGATGTACCGTCCCTGGCCACAAGCACTTGTCCACGTGTCCGTTGTCAGGTGGACTCTCCCAGTAACTGCGTTGTTGAGGGCACGGCAGATGTTTTGGGACACGTGCTTGTGTAGTGCGGGGATGGCACACCGGGCAAAATAGTGTCGGCTGGGGACCGAGTACCGAGGGACGGCCACCGCCATAAGGTTGCGGAAGGATTCCGTCTCCACCAGCCTAAAAGGCAGCATTTCCAACGCAAGCAGTCGTGAAATGTGCGAATTTAGGACTGTGTTCTGTGGGGCGTTAGCTGCGAATTTCCACTTTCGGTCAAAGGTCTGGGATATGGACAATTGAACGCTGCGGTGGGACGTGGACGTTGATGCTGTTTCTTGAGAAACTGCCATAACAAGTGAAGACTGAGAGGAGGGGGCATCTTTGCATGCAGTATGGACAGGGGATTGCCTTGCACACACAACAGGGTGTTTTATTGCACGCCCAACAGCGGAAGAAGCAGTGGTGGCACCCGCTGACACTGGTCGAGGACCCTGGGGTTTGCCCCACAAAGTCGGGTGCTTTGCTGCCATGTGCCTGATCTTGCTGATGGTGGTCAGGCTGGTAGTTTTATCACCCCTGCTGATGCTGGCATGGCAGGTGGTACAAATGGCCTTTTTGGGGTTATCAGCAGAGTCTTTAAAAAAATTCCAGACTCTGGAAGACCTACCGGTTGTACTGGCAACGTCCCTCGTGTTGGTGTTACGGGGAACTGTTGCCTGCCTTCTGTGTGCGGCCACCACACTGCTGCTTCCTGCCTGTTGGGGTACTCTGCCTCCCTCACCCTGTGTGCTGCTGGCCTCGCTCTGCATGTCCTCCTGCCACGTTGGGTCAGTTACTAGATCATACACCACCTCCTCCTCTTCCACTTGCGCACCACGATCCTCCTCCTCACTTCCTGGCAATTGAGTCTCGTCATCGTCCAACTCTTGTGACAAATTGCCAGCGTCGACTTCCTCTGGCCGTGGCTGTTCAAATATTTGCGCATCGCTACATGGGGTCTCCTCTTCCACCACTTCAAGCGGAGCATGCGAGGGGCACAAATCTGGAAATGGACCAGTGAACAGCTCTTCAGAGTGTCCAAGTGTGGGATCAGTTGCTGTCTGACGACACTCGGCATGGTGGGAGGAAGGAGCATCAGGATGAGGAGGAGTATGCGGTCGAGACTCACGGCTACTAAAACTTGACCATGTGGAAGACAGACCGGAGGTGGTGGTGCCCAGGTAACTGGAAGTATTATCTGCTATCCAATTAATAACCTGTTCACACTGATCAGTTCGCAATACTGGTGTTGTTCTGTTCTTCCCTAGTAATTCGGTCAAGAAGTGGGAGCGAGAAGATGTGGCTGTTGGTTGTGGCACATTTTCACCTTGGCCACGGCCTCGTCCTCTGCACGCACCATCACCAGAACGTCCAGTTCCACATCCCTTGCCACGCCCCTTGCCCATTGGAAAGGAAGTAAAATAGCTTACACTCGCACTATCAATGGAAAAAGGGTAATAAAAAGTAGATTAGAACCATGGAAGAGGAAAACCACAGTTCTATTTCTCTGGCCTACACCCGACTCTTTTAAACAATCTGAACAATCAGGTAGAAACTATTACTGTTTTCTTTACGGAAAAAATAACAAAAGCTGGATAATAGAGATTTTTTACCGTGGAACAGCAAAACCACAGTTATAATTTACTGGTGTATACCAGACTTTTTAAAATATATTTATTTGCGGCTGAACAGTGAGTGACACACTCAAACTGTTTTTTTTAGATACAAATGGCCCAAAAGTGGATAATACAGAGGTTTGAACCATGGAACTGCAAAACCACACTTCTGTTTCTCTGGCCTACACCAGACTATTTTCAACAGTTATATTTGTGTCTGAAAAATCAGGGAGACACTATTAGTTTTTTTTTTACGGCAATAAATGCCAAAAGCAGGATAATAGAGATTTTTTACCGTGGAACAGCAAAACCACAGTTATAATTTACTGGTGTATACCAGACTTTTTTAAATATATTTATTTGCGGCTGAACAGTGAGCGACACACTCAAACTGTTATTTTTTAGATACAAATGGCCCAAAAGTGGATAATACAGAGGTTTGAACCATGGAACTGCAAAACCACACTTCTGTTTCTCTGGCCTACACCAGACTATTTTCAACAGATATATTTGTGTCTGAAAAATCAGGGAGACACTATTAGTTGTTTTTTTTACGGCAAAAAATGCCAAAAGCAGGATAATAGAGATTTTTTACCGTGGAACAGCAAAACCACAGTTATAATTTACTGGTGTATACCAGACTTTTTTAAATATATATATTTGCGGCTGAACAGTTAGTGACAGACTCAAACTGTTTTTTTTTAGATACAAATGGCCCAAAAGTGGATAATACAGAGGTTTGAACCGTGGAACTGCAAAACCACACTTCTGTTTCTCTGGCCTACACCAGACTATTTTCAACAGATATATTTGTGTCTGAAAAATCAGGGAGACACTATTAGTTTTTTTTTACGGCAAAAAATGGCAAAAGCGGGATAATAGAGATTTTTTACCGTGGAACAGCAAAACCACAGTTATAATTTACTGGTGTATACCAGACTTTTTTAAATATATATATTTGCGGCTGAACAGTGAGTGACACACTCAAACTGTTTTTTTTTAGATACAAATGGCCCAAAAGTGGATAATACAGAGGTTTGAACCGTGGAACTGCAAAACCACACTTCTGTTTCTCTGGCCTACACCAGACTATTTTCAACGGATATATTTGTGTCTGAAAAATCAGGGAGACACTATTAGTTTTTTTTTTATGGCAAAAAATGCCAAAAGCAGGATAATAGAGATTATTTTACCGTGGAACAGCAAAACCACAGTTATAATTTACTGGTGTATACGAGACTTTTCTAAATATATATATTTGCGGCTGAACAGAGAGTGACACACTCAAACTGTTTTTTTTTAGATACAAATGGCCCAAACGTGGATAATACAGAGGTTTGAACCATGGAACTGCAAAACCACACTTCTGTTTCTCTGGCCTACACCAGACTATTTTCAACAGATATATTTGTGAACTGTTACAGACACACTTTTTCTTTTTTTTTCTGGGTGGGGGGACACCAAAAGGTTAATAAGACGGGTATTTGTACAGTGTGAAGGAGGGAAAAAAAAAGAGGATTTAGATGAAAAAAAAAGGGATTTTTACTGGCCCCCCGAGACCTGGAGCTAAGTCCAGCAATTTCAGCAACAGGAGCATACAGGACTGTAATGCAGCGTTTGCTGGTATAACCACTGCGTCTCCTATGCAGCCTGCCTGCCTGATATCTGGGATGGATATTAGTCCTGAGAAGGACTGTTTGTTTGATCTGGCAGTCTTTACAGACCCTACACTAACTATTTCGCAGTATATATCTCTCCCTAAATCAGCAGTGCTGTCCCTACACTGTCTGATCCCAGCCGTCTGTGTCCAAGATGGCGGCGCCTGGTTTTAAATACTCGAGGTGACGCTGTGCGGCCAGCCAATCACTGTAATGCCCACAAACAACATGGCTGCGGCATTCCAGTGACAGGCTGGCAATCCCTGCATGTTCATTGGCTCTTTAAAGAGCGACAAACATGTAGGGCGGAGACCCGAGCTCCCGCCCGAGTAACCCGGAAATGCTCGGTGCTCGCCGAACATCCCGAGTAGCGTGATGCTCGGGCGAGTACCGAGCAGTGTCGAGCATGTTCGCTCAACACTACTTGCCACAACATTGAAATAAAATGCAATAAGAGGTGATCAAAATATTGTATCTACCCCAAAATGGTATCAGTAAAAAAGTCAGCCCTATATACTGAAAAATGAAAACAATACGGGTCTCGGAAAATGGCGACACAAGCTAATTTTTTTCTTTTTTTAAAAATTCATGAATTTTTTTTCACCACATAAATAAAAAAAAGTATACACTTTTGACACTATATATAGTGATGGCTCCCTCTTTCATTTAAAATAAGCTTTGGGGGCAGATTCTCTGGGAGATCTATGTCCAACCTATATATCTTAACTAGTGATGAGCGAGCTCTACACTGTGTGCAGAATTATTAGGCAAGATGTACAGTACAGACCAAAAGTTTGGACACACCTTCTCATTTAAAGATTTTTCTGTATTTTCATGACTAGGAAAATTGTACATTCACACTGAAGGCATCAAAACTATGAATTAACACATGTGGAATTATATACTTAAAAAAAAAGTGTGAAAAAACTGAAAATATGTCTTATATTCTAGGTTCTTCAAAGTAGTCACCTTTTGCTTTGATGACTGCTTTGCACACTCTTGGCATTCTCTTGATGAGCTTCAAGAGGTAGTCACTGAAAATGGTCTTCCAACAATCTTGAAGGAGTTCCCAGAGATGCTTAGCACTTGTTGGCCCTTTTGCCTTCACTCTGCGGTCCAGCTCATCCCAAACCATCTCCATTGGGTTCATGTCTGGTGACTGTGGAGGCCAGGTCATCTGGCATAGCACCCCATCACTCTCCCTCTTGGTCAAATAGCCCTTACACAGCCTGGAGGTGTGTTTGGTATCATTGTCCTGTTGAAAAATAAATGATGGTCCAACTAAACACAAACGGATGGAATATCATGCTGCTGCAAGATGCTGTGGTAGCCATGCTGATTCAGTATGCCTTCAATTTTGAATAAATCCCCAACAGTGTCACCAGCAAAGCACCCCCACACCATCACACCTCCTCCTCCATGCTTCACGGTGGGAACCAGGCATGTAGAGTCCATCCGTTCACCTTTTCTGCATCGCACAAAGACATGGTGGTTGGAACCAAAGATCTCAAATTTGGACTCATCAGACCAAAGCACAGATTTCCACTGGTCTAATGTCCATTCCTTGTGTTCTTTAGCCCAAACAAGTCTCTTCCGCTTGTTGCTTGTCCTTAGCAGTGGTTTCCTAGCAGCTATTTTACCATGAAGGCCTGCTGCACAAAGTCTCCTCTTAACAGTTGTTGTAGAGATGTGTCTGCTGCTAGAACTCTGTGTGGTATTGACCTGGTCTCTAATCTGAGCTGCTGTTAACCTGCGATTTCTGAGGCTGATGACTCGGATAAACTTATCCTCAGAAGCAGAGGTGACTCTTGGTCTTCCTTTCCTGGGGCGGTCCTCATGTGAGCCAGTTTCTTTGTAGCGCTTGATGGTTTTTGCAACTGCACTTGGGGACACTTTCAAAGTTTGCCCAATTTTTTGGACTCACTGACCTTCATTTCTTAAAGTAATGATGGCCACTCATTTTTCTTTACTTAGCTGCTTTTTTCTTTCCATAATACAAATACAGTCTATTCAGTAGGACTATCAGCTGTGTATCCACCTGACTTCTGCACAACACAACTGATGGTCCCAGCCCCATTTATAAGGCAAGAAATCCCACTTATTAAACCTGACAGAGCACACCTGTGAAGTGAAAACCATTTCCGGTGACTACCTCTTGAAGCTCATCAAGAGAATGCCAAGAGTGTGCAAAGCAGTTGACTCGCCCCCTGGGCCGTGGGGCACTCGAGACCGGACTTCAGGGCAATGCTGGGAGTAGTAGAGTAGTAGTGGCGACCCGGTCCCGTGGCTCAGGGTGGTCAGACCAGTGGTAGTCTATGATGTGCTGTAGGTAATGTCCGACTACGCCACCCGTGGATTGCGGTCAGGGAGGACCGCCGCTGCAAGGCAGACCGCTGAGGCTTGCGTTGGGGATGCAGCAGGGAATAGTACGACTCCCCACGGGAGGAGTGAAGCCTCAGGGCAGGTAATAGGATGCTGGGGGTGATGGTGCAGGCACAGCAGTAACCACACAGAGTCCAATAATGCAGTCCAGGGTCTTTTACTGATCTTATCATAGACCCAACAGGAGTACAGGGTAGGAATGGACCTGGGTGTCTGAGGGCATTTGGGCGAGCTCCGCTGGTCAGGGTGAGTGGGTAGGCCTACCGTTCTCTTTCTGCTCTTGCTGACTATTTCCCCCGTTAGTGGTATGATAGCCCACGTCCCTGAGCTTGCCGTGTACTACGCCTGTATGGCTTGCGACTCGGGCCTTAGGTACCTGTAGCTTCTCCGTGCTGTACCGGTCCCTCTGTGTAGCGGAACCTCCAGGCTTCTTGGCCAAGGGACCTGCAATCCCTTGCGGGTTGGTTTTCTGCTGCAGGGCTTGCAACCCTGACAGCCCCGGACGCCAGTGTCCGGTATGTAGTTTCTCTCTGTCAGGACCGGCTCTCGTCGCCTCTGTCCCTGACTTTATGTTCCTCCTATGCCTCCTGGACTCCTCAGCTGCGGCTGACCTGTCCCTCTGCTTCTGGGAACCCTTCTGGATACTTCAGAAGCGGGTCCTGGTCTCCCTAACCCTGCCCTCAGTACCAGTTTTTATAGGGGCAGCCTGCTCCCCCTACTGGCCTGGGATAGGAGGTGCGGCATGCAAATGGTCCATGACCAGAGAACCTCCCTCCTGCTCTCAGACACAGCCTTACAAGTTTGTGGCATCCAGGCCTGGGGTGACACACAGTCATCAAAGCAAAAGGTGGCTACTTTGAAGAACCTAGAATATAAGACATATTTTCAGTTGTTTCACACTTTTTTTGTTAAGTATATAATTCCACATGTGTTAATTCATAGTTTGATGCCTTCAGTGTGAATGTACAATTTTCATAGTCATGAAAATACAGAAAAATCTTTAAATGAGAAGGTGTATCCAAACTTTTGGTCAGTACTGTATGTGATACGTCTGACAGAGAATGACGGTTTTAAATAGCAGGCCTGTAATTTACTAATATTATTCTACACAGAGACCTATTTTGAATAGATTGAGCGACACACTGCAACGAAATGAAAATGGAAGAAATGGCTGATTTTGGAACACTGTTATAGGTGATATGTCTGACAGAGAAGCACAGTTTTAAATAGCAGGCCTGTAATTTACTAGTATTATTCTACACAGAGACATAGTGTAGATAGCTTGACCAACACACTGCAATGAAATTGAAGGCAGTAATGGATGATTTTGGAACACTATTATAGGTGATATGTCTGACAGAGAGCCATGGTTTTAAATAACAGGCCTGTAATTTACTAATATTATTCTACACAGAGACCTAGTGTGAATAGCTTGACTGACACACTGCAACGAAATGAAAATGGAAGAAATGGCTGATTTTGGAACACTGTTATAGGTGATATGTCCGACAGAGAGCCACGGTTTTAAACAGCATGCCTGTAATTTACTAAGATTATTCTACACAGAGACCTAGTGTGAATAGCTTGACCAGCACACTGCAACAGAATGGAAAAGGAGGCCAATATTTTTCACGTTCAGCTTTAAATTTCTGGATTTTTATCGCTGAAATATGGAACATATCTGGCTGTATTCTGCAGTGCTAACAAGCAAATGGAGCAGAAAAATGGTGTACTCTGGATTGCTTTTTAAGCAAATAACTAGGATTAAGATAAAAAAATTGCCCTGGCCCCTGATATCTGGGGCTATATCTACAAATATCTGTAATTATTACAGGACGTTCAATGGACCCTCTTGCGCTATATGCACTGCAGTCTGCCACATACACTGCCTGCCTGCCTAACTACTGCCTATCACTGATTATATGCAGCTGGTTTAGTTCTCAGAAGGACTATTAGTTCAGATGGATATATATATATATATATATATATGTTGTGGAATACCTATACTAACAAGACGTTCAATGGACTCTCTTGCACTATATGCATTGCAGTCTGCCACATACCCTGCCTGCCTGCCTAACTCCTGCTATCACCACTGAATATATGCAGCTGGATTAGTCCTCATTAGGACTGTTAGTTCAGATGAATATATATATCTGTTGTGGAATACCTATACTAACTATAAACAAGTAAATCTCTCCCTGACTCAGCAGCACCTCTCCCTACGCTGCCTGATTCCGGGGTAGACTGTGACAAGCATAGCGGCACCAGGTCTTATATAGACCTGATGATGCTGTGCGGCCAGCCCATCACTGAAATGCCACAAAAATCATGGCTACGGCATTACAGTGCGTGGCAGGCAATCCCAGAATGTTTATTGTCTCTCTAAAGAGCGCCAAACATGCAGGTAGGGGACCCGAGTTCCCGCCCGAGCAACCTGGAAATACTCGCTGAGTGCCGACCTTGTTGAGCACCATGATGCTTGGGTGAGTACTGAGCAGTGGCAAGCACGTTCGCTCATCACTAATTTTAACAGCTTATTTGCAAGTAAGAAAAATGTGGATTTCTCTAGAATAAGATATCAGATCACAGATATCAAGATATCATTTTATTCAACTTTCTATGACCTGTGTGCCCATATAGATGACTTAGGAGGGATGGTCCTACTGACAGATGCCCTTTAATAAATTTTATTTCAAATGAACTCTTTGAGTGCTGACCTGGGACTGGAGTGCTGCATGGCAACAGCGCTATAAATACTTAGCCATTGTGCTACTGACAGGTTAACCATTCTCTCTTCTTGTATAGGTTACTTCTATAGTCATAGCCCCATTCCTCTTGTGCCTACTTAGAAGAGTACTCAAGGGAGAGCACACTGTTAAGCTATGTGCCCTTAATCAAGAATTACAAGCACAGTAGATGGGATTTATAGAAATCCCATGCCCATTGTATTTCTATTTAATGCACCAGCGGTGCGGGTTTACGAGCCGCAGCATGTTAATTTCTGCAGCAGAGATGCTAGCATAGTTTCACCCATATCCACTCATTAGATGCAGTAAATCCGCATGGTTCAATGAACACATGCGGATTTAACTGCGTGATTAGAACGCAGAGTTTTGGACGCAGCGAAAATATGCTGCGTCCAAAACGCTATTATTCCTCATTGTGGGCACATAACCTAATAGGAACAGATATATGCCAGCCAGCATATAATATGCCCTTCAAGCTTTTAGTGCAATGCAGTCAAGTACAAAATAGCCATATAATTATGCTGCACGATGCATTTTCCAAAACGAAAACATAATTTTTATTAGTGTACCCTGAGAAATAGAGTGGCATGAAAATTACTCTAGTCCTTAGTACTAAAAAATCTTCCTAGGTTTCCAAAGATGTTGAGGGTGGATGATGCAGATGGTTCTGCATTGTCAGATTTGCCATGTAGGAAAATATTTAATATTTACTTTCCTGACCAGGCCAAATTTTACAATTCTAACCAGTTTCACTTTATGTGGTAATAACTCTGGAACGCTTCAATGGATCCCAGTAATTCTGAGATTGTTTTTCGCGACACATTGTACATCATGTCAGTGATAAATTTAGGCTGCTACTTTTTGCATTTATTTGTGAAAATATCAGAATTTTTGAAAAGATTTTTAAAATTTTGCAATCTTCAAACTTTTAATTTTTATGCCCTTAAACCAGAAAGTTATATCATAGTTATATCAAATAGTTAATAAATAACATTTAAAACATGTCTACTTTTCATCAGCATCATTGTTGAAACATAGTTTTTTTGTTAGGAAGTTAGAGGGGTTAAAAGTTGATCAGCAATTTCTCAATTCTCCAACAAAATTTACAAAACCATTTTTTATCGAAGGGACTTTGACGGGCCTATGTGACATAAAACACCCAAAAGTGACAATTTTAAAAACTGCACCCTTCATAGTGCTCAAAACCACATTCGATAAGTTTATTAACCCTTCAGGTGCTTCACAGGAATTAAAGCATAAAAAGCGTTTAAAGAATTAAAGCAATGTGGAAAGAAAAAATAAGCATTTTACTTTTTTGCACAAAAATCTTGATTTAGCCCCAAAATTAGCATTTTAACAAGGGTAACAGGAGTAAACGGACCATAAATTTTGTTGTGCAATTTCTCCTGACCCACTGGAAGAGGCACTGAGATGCCAGAACATCAGCACCCCCCATAAGTGACTCCATTTTACAAACTACAACTCTCAATGAATTCATCTCTAGGTGCAGTGATCATATTGACACCAAGAGAGTGTCACACAATTTTATACCATTATGCAGTGAAGAAAAATTAATTAATTTGCCACACAATTTGTACTGAACGTGGCAATACCCCATATATGGCTGTTCAATACTGCTTAGCCACACGGCGAGATTTGGGAGGGAAGGAGAGCTATTTGAATTGTAGAATAGTTTGAGGACTCCATATACAGAGCCCTTAAGAGGTGATTCTACTCTTCTGGCACTTAGGTGACCCCATTTTGGAAATTACACCCCTCTAGGAATTTATCTACGGGTGTAGTGACAATTTTGACTTCATGGGTGTTTTCCAGAAACAAGTGTCGCGCCCCCAGGGCAATGGGGTACTAGGAGTCCGGGCCGATAGATGCTGGGGGAAAGGGATATGTCACAGTGGCCGGCCCGGTCCATGGCCCAGGGCGGTCAACTAAAAGGGGGGATAAAGTTTATATGGGGTTTATAGTTCGATCGTGACTAGAGATGAGCAGTGTTCGACTCGAACTGTTCGCCAATCTCAAATTCGAGCTGTTTTGGGCGGTGTTCGAGCCATTCGGCGAACATGAACGATTTGAAAAAAATCCGGCTGTTCGAGGTTATGTTCGATAACTGTTCGTGCACCAAAATCATAACTGGATTTTTTCTCAGTAATGCTGAAAATTAATGTTAATACGCAGTTTGAGTGTACAGCGGGGAAGGGGGAGGGGCAGGGGATGGATCTCTGCATAAATAAGGAAGATCTCCATTTTTTTTTCTCTTTCCCGCATTTACAGTGGGGAGGTGCAATCTGTCAGCCTATCAGCAGCGCACACACGGAGCGAACTGCTTTTTTTCACACAAGCAAGGGCATGTGTCATTGGCAGTGTATGTCACATGTCCTTGCCCTATACGACCCAGCCATTTTCCACGTAGCCACTATTTTCCCACTGCTGCAGCTGCGTGTTAGACGGCACCGCTGTTGCTGTGTGCGCTATACTTTGAGTGTTCATTTCAAGCCAATTTTCGCACAAATCTACAGATAGCTTGGGAGTAGGGAATAGTTGTGATTGCAGTCCTTTTGAGGACTAGGTTACATCATTTCCTACGACTTTTATCAGGCAGGTCTGTGCTCTTAAATAGATAGGTTGGGAGTAGGGACTAATTGTAATTGCAGTCCTTTTCAGGACTAGGTTACAGCATTTCCTAGGACTTTTTGCCAGGCAGGTCTGTGCCAGTGCTGTGCAAGTTTTTTTCACAGCATTTGGCTAAATCTAGCTAAGCAAATCCTTTTTGGCCTCTTGCAGTGTGTGTTAGTCAGTGGAGTAGCCTATCTGTGTTGCAAGCTACACCACCTGTGTATAGAATACAAATTTTTTTACTGCACCTAGTCAAGTAAAACCTTTTGGGCATAGCATCATTCAATTAGTCCATCTATACTAACCTCCACCAGGTTGCAAATTAAAAATAATTTTTATCTGTATCTAGCTCTGAAAAAAAATGTGGGCTTGTAGCAGTTTGTGGGACTTGTTCTATTAGTCCATCTATACTAACCTCCAGCAGGTTGCAAATTAAAAATAATTTTTATCTGCATCTAGCTCTGAAAAAAAATTTGGGCTTGTAGCAGTGTGTGGGACTTGTTCTATTAGTCCATCTATACTAACCTCCACCACCTGTGTATGTAATAAAATTGTTTTACTGCATCTAACCCAGCCAATACTTTTGGGGTAATACCACAGTTTGGCCACTCAGCTCTGCTCGGTTCCCATCCATTGTTTTTTGTGCAAACAACTCCAGAGTAGAGATGAGCGTTGTTCTACTCGAACTGTTCGCCAATCTCAAATTCGAGCTGTTTTGGGCGGTGTTCGAGCCGTTCGGCGAACACGAACAATTTGAGAAAAATTCGGCTGTTCGAGGTTATGTTCGATAACTGTTCGTGCACCAAAATCATAACTGGATTTTTTCTCAGTAATGATGAAAATTAATGTTAATACGCAGTTTGAGTGTACAGCGGGGTGGGGGGAGGGGCAGGGGATGGATCTCTGCAGGAACAATGAAGATCTCCATTTTTTTTTCTCTTTCCCGCATTTGCAGTGGGGAGGTGCAATCTGTCAGCCTATCAGCAGCGCACACACGGAACGAAGTGCTTTTTTTCACACAAGCAAGGGCATGTGTCATTGGCAGTGTATGTCACATGTCCTTGCCCTATAAGACCAAGCCATTTTCCCCGTCGCCACCATTTTCTCACTGCTGCAGCTGCGTGTTAGACGGCACCGCTGTTGCTGTGTGCGCTATACCTTGTTAATTTCAAGCCAATTTTCGCACAAATATACAGATAGCTTGGGAGTAGGGAATAGTTGTGATTGCAGTCCTTTTAAGGACTAGGTTACAGCATTTCCTACGACTTTTATCAGGGAGGTCTGTGCTCTTAAATAGATAGGTTGTGGGAGTAAAGACTAATTGTAATTGGAGTCCTTTTCAGGACTAGGTTACATCAGTTCCTATCAGTTTTTGCCAGGCAGGTCTGTGCCAGTGCTGTGCAAGTTTTTTTCACAGCATTTGGCTGAATCTAGCAAAGCTAATCCTTTTTGGCCTATTGCAGAGTGTGTTAGTCAGTGGAGTAGCCTATCTGTGTTGCAAGATATACCACCTGTGTATAGAATACCAATTTTTTTACTGCACCTAGTGAAGTAAAATCTTTTGGGCATAGCATCATTCTATTAGTCCATCTATACTGACCTCCATCAGGTTGCAAATTAAAACTAATTTTTATCTGCATCTACAGTACCTCTGAAAAAATATTTGGGATTCTACCTGTGTGTGGGACTTGTTGTATTAGTCCATCTATACTGACCTCCATCAGGTTGCAAACTGAATATATTTTTTTCCTGCATCTACCTCTGAAAAAATATTGGGCTTCTAGCTGTGTGTGGGTCTTGTTCTATTAATCCATCTATACTGACCTCCATCAGGTTGCAAACTGAATATAATTTTTGTCTGCATCTAGCTCTGAAAAAATATTTGGCCTTCTAGTAGTGTGTCGGACTTTCTCTATTAGTCCATCTATACTGACCTCCATCAGGTTGCAAATTAAAACTAATTTTTATCTGCATCTACAGTACCTCTGAAAAAATATTTGGGCTTCTAGCTGTGTGTGGGACTTGTTGTATTAGTCCATCTATACTGACCTCCATCAGGTTGCAAACTGAATATATTTTTTTCTGCATCTACCTCTGAAAAAATATTGGGCTTCTAGCTGTGTGTGGGACTTGTTGTATTAGTCCATCTATACTGACCTCCATCAGGTTGCAAACTGAATATATTTTTTTCTGCATCTACCTCTGAAAAAATATTGGGCTTCTAGCTGTGTGTGGGTCTTGTTCTATTAATCCATCTATACTGACCTCCATCAGGTTGCAAACTGAATATAATTTTTTTCTGCATCTAGCTCTGAAAAAATATTTGGCCTTCTAGTAGTGTGTCGGACTTTCTCTATTAGTCCATCTATACTGACCTCCATCAGGTTGCAAATTAAAACTAATTTTTATCTGCATCTACAGTACCTCTGAAAAAATATTTGGGCTTCTAGCTGTGTGTGGGACTTGTTGTATTAGTCCATCTATACTGACCTCCATCAGGTTGCAAACTGAATATATTTTTTTCTGCATCTACCTCTGAAAAAATATTGGGCTTCTAGCTGTGTGTGGGACTTGTTGTATTAGTCCATCTATACTGACCTCCATCAGGTTGCAAACTGAATATATTTTTTTCTGCATCTACCTCTGAAAAAATATTGGGCTTCTAGCTGTGTGTGGGTCTTGTTCTATTAATCCATCTATACTGACCTCCATCAGGTTGCAAACTGAATATAATTTTTTTCTGCATCTAGCTCTGAAAAAATATTTGGCCTTCTAGTAGTGTGTCGGACTTTCTCTATTAGTTCATCTATACTGACCTCCATCAGGTTGCAAACTGAATATATTTTTTTCTGCATCTACCTCTGAAAAAATATTTGGCCTTCTAGTAGTGTGTCGGACTTTCTCTATTAGTCATTAGTCCATCTATACTGACCTCCATCAGGTTGCAAATTAAAACTAATTTTTATCTGCATCTACAGTACCTCTGAAAAAATATTGGGCTTCTAGCTGTGTGTGGGTCTTGTTCTATTAATCCATCTATACTGACCTCCATCAGGTTGCAAATTCAAAATAATTTTTTTCTGCATCTAACCCAGCCAATAGTTTTGGCCTAATACCACAGTTTGGCCACTCAGCTCTGCTCGGTTACCATCCATTGTTTTTTTGTGCAAACAACTCCAGAGTTGTGAATTAGTTAACCACCAAAATGAGTGGAAAAAGACCTGCTGCTGGTGGAAAGGGGAATAGGCGTGTTGGGAAGGGGAAAAAAGGTTGTGTCCGTGGGGTAGGTGTTAAAGCAACAGTAACATCTGCAGAAGAAAGACCATCTTCCAGCCAAACTAAAATGTCTACTTCTTTTAGCGGACAATGTGATAAGATCCCTTTCTTATGGCCACGCCAATCGCTACAAATTCCAGATGAGGCACAAAAACAGCAGGTGCTTCAACGGATATCAAGTGCTCCTTTAAGTGGGCTCTCCTCCACATCAACTTCAACATCACAAATACTCCAGTCCTCAAAGGTGTCACCCAAATCGCACTTGCTTCCTCACAGCTCCCAAATCTCCAGCTGCCCGTCTGAGTATGAGGTAGAACAGATGGTTGAGTCTGCAGAGCTGTTTACTCATACTATAGTCTGGGAATCAGAGGTCGACTCCAGCGCTTCTGTGAATCCAGACGAGGAAATGATCTGCACTGATGCCCAGAATCTTTATGAGTCGGATCCAGGACCAGACGCAGAAGGTTCTGACCATAATGTAGACCCTCATTCCCAAACTGTAACTCCTGTTGGTGGAGACAATGAGGAAGACGATGATAAGACTCAAATACCTGATTGGAGCGACAACTTTAGTTTTTTGTCAGGGCAGGAACAGGTTGGCTCTGAGGACGACGGGTGTGATAACGCACAGGGTGATGATGATGAGGTCGGAGATCCCACTTACTGTCAACCCACAGTCAGCCAAGAGATGAGGTCAGCAGAGGAGGTGGAGGAAGATGCTAGTGACGACGAGGTCAGGTTGCGCCTTCCTGGACAGAGACGTAGTACTGGAAGCACGTCAACAACTGCATCCTCAAACACAACTCTGCCTCTCACAAGTCGTGGTGGCTCTTCAGGTCGCATGGGTGCTAAGCCTTGCATAGCCTGGGCATTTTTTCAGATCGATAAAGATGACCCAACTCGTGTTATCTGGAACATTTGTCAGCAAAAGCTAAGTAGAGGCCAAAAAATACATAGTTTGAGTACTTCATGCATGAACCGGCACATGGACATGAAGCATAAGTTGCAGTGGGAAGCTCAGTGTGCTACAATGCGGCCTAGCCGGCCGGGCCAACCACCGTCTGCCATATCTTGTGCATCCGCGGCCTCTTCATCCTCTGTGACTGGGGGGACAGCAGTCACACCTGTTTTGGGGCGCAGACCTGCCACCTCTTTACCCGCAACAGCCAGCGTGATTGGCAGGTCATCATTTTCTTTGGAGGTGGTAACACCAGCTGGTGTTGAGCGCTGTCCGACATCGATAGCACCACCTTTGGATCAAGGCAACCTAACATGTCCGCCTGCATCTTCCTCACAGACTGGCAGTTTGCCGGGGACACCCTTATCAACCCCGTCTAAGCACAATAGCCAGCCCTCGGTCCCTCAGATGTGGACAAGTAAAAGACCATTTCCTCCTAGCCATGAGAAAGCTAAGAGGTTGAATTTCACCATCTGCAAGCTCTTGGCTACAGAAATGCTGCCTTTCCGCCTGGTGGACACAGAGGATTTTCGAGACCTTATGTCCGTCGCAGTGCCCCAGTACCAGATGCCCAGTCGGCACTACTTCTCAAAGAAAGGTGTGCCTGCGCTCCACCAGCATGTCGCACATAACATCACCGCTTATTTGAGAAACTCTGTGTGTGACAGGGTGCATTTCACCACAGACACTTGGACGAGTAGGCATGGACAGGGGCGTTACATGTTGCTGACTGGGCACTGGGTAACTATGGTGACAGCAGGACAAGGGGCTGCTGTCCAAGTCTTGCCGTCCCCACGAGTTGTGCGTCAATCCTCTTTATATCAAAGTTCCTCCACTGCTTCTGCCTCCTCAACCTCCTCTCGGTCTTCCACCTGCACCCAAAGCCTGTCTGGTCATGCCACAAGCTTTCTAACTGCGCAGAAGGGATCCTGCACACCTCCTTACTATGCTGGCAGTAGGGCTCAACGTCATCAGGCGGTTTTTACATTGAAATGTCTGGGAAATGTGAGTCACACAGCTGAGGAGTTGTGGTCAGCTCTGGAGAACCAATTTCATGAATGGTTGTCTCCACTGGACCTGAAACCAGGGAAGGCCGTGTGCGACAATGCTGAAAACCTGGGTGCGGCCCTTCGCCGGGGCAATGTCACACACGTGCCTTGTATGGCTCACGTGTTGAACCTGGTTGTCCAGCAATTTTTAGCCCACTATCCCAGACTAGATGGCCTTCTGCAGAGGGCACGGTCGCTGTGTGCTCACTTCCGCCGTTCGCATCCCGCAGCTCAGCGACTTACATCTCTACAGAAGTCGTTGGGCCTGCCACTTCACCGGCTAAAATGCGATGTGCCTACCCGGTGGAATTCAACTCTGCACATGTTGCAGCGACTGTGGCAGCACCGACAAGCCCTGGTGCAATACGTTCTGACGTATAGCCTGGGCCAACGAGATTCAGAGGTGGGGCAAATCACGCTGGAGGAGTGGTCTCAGATCAGGGACCTATGCACCCTTCTGCACAGTTTTGAAATGGCGACGAAGATGTTTAGTGCTGACGATGCCATTATCAGCATGACTATTCCGGTGATTTACATGCTGGAGCACATGTTAAACAGAATTCGGAGTCAGGTGGTGGCACAAGAGGAGGTGGAGGAAGTAGAGGAGGAGGAGTTGTATGCGGAAAGGCTAACATCTGCAAGGTCCAGACGGTCGGCAGCACCAAGGCGGCAGGCATGTGAGGGTGGGGGAGATGGTTTTACCAGGGCGCATGGTAGCAGCCAAACTAGTGAGGAAGGTGCAGGAGCCCAGGAAGAAGTGGAGGACGAACTGATGGAAGACTCATCAGATGAGGGAGACCTTGATCACATTTCTGTTGTGCGAGGTTGGGGGGAGAGGACAGAGGAAGGAAGCATGATTGTTACCTCGCCACCAACACAACAGGGACTTGGTGCTCCTGGATGCGCAACACACATGAGTGCCTTCTTGCTGCACTACCTGCAACATGACCCTCGAATTGTGAGAATTAGAAATAATCCTGACTACTGGGTTGCCACACTGTTAGATCCCCGGTACAAAAGTAAATTTGCAGAAATTATTCCTGCCATAGAAAGGGATGCACGCATGCAGGAGTATCAGCAGAGACTGTTGCAGAATCTTACATGTGCTTTTCCACAAAATACCAGTGGTGCACGTAGTGAATCTCACAGTTCCAACTTGCCAACCGTGGGACCGTCAAGTGTTCAGCACTCAAACCGTAACAGAACCACAGTATCTGCTGGTAACATCAATTTTGCGGAATCATTTCACCACTATTTTAGCCCATCCTTTGCAAGGCCACAGGAGACAAGAAGTCTGACATATAGTCAACGCCTAGAGACGATGGTACAGGAGTATCTCCAAGTAAACATTGAAGCCACGACTGTGTCACTGGACCCTTGCTCTTTTTGGGCTTCCAATCTGGATAAATGGCCGGAGCTAGCCACTTACGCCTTGGAGATCTTGTCATGCCCCGCAGCCAGCGTTCTGTCTGAACGTGTGTTCAGCGCTGCTGGTGGTGTGCTGACAGATAAGCGCACGCGGCTCTCCACTGATAATGTAGACAGACTCACGTTCATAAAGATGAACAAATCATGGATCCGAAACGACTTTTCTACCCGTGTCATCCTGGGGAGAGTAAAAGCTTGATGATTGGTTAAAATCACCCTACCAACCGTTTTAAGCTTTCAAATTACTAATCATGTTTATCTGTATCTTGACTGGAAAATAATTTGGGCTTTGTAGCAGTGTGCAGCACTGATCCTATTAGGCCATCTATACTAAAGCTTCACCAGATTTAAAATTAAAAATTATTTTTAGCTGCATCTAGCCCGGAAAATAATTTTGGGGCTCCGAGATGCGCAAGGCACATAAGTGCCTTCTTGCTGCACTACCTGCAGCATGACCCTCATATTGTCAGAATTCGAAGTAATCATGACTACTGGGTTGCCACATTCTTAGATCCCCCAAACTTTTCGATCAATTTTTTCATTTTAATAAAGACCAAAAAAATGGTCATTTTTGAAATTATAAGCATTAGCAGGTTGTTAGAAACTGAAATCAAACAGTTTTCAACTCAAAACTTTATTCTAGGTGATGTTACATTTTCACATAGGACCCCTTGTTCGAAAGGAGCTTCTGAACTCTCTCGTCCATTGAATTTGTCAGGTTTTGGATGGTTTCTGCTTCAATTGTTTTGCATGAGGACAGAATACCCTCCCAGAGCTGTTGCTTAGATGTGAACTGCCTCCCGCCATCATAGACACTCCTTTTAATGATGCTCCAAAGGTTCTGAATGGGGTAGAGGTCAGGGGAGCATGGGGGTCACACCATAAGTTTGTCCCCTTTTATGCCCATATCAGCCAGAGATGCAGATGTTTTATGTGCAGCATGAGATGGTGCATTATCATGCAGAAAAATGATCTTGCTGTGAAATACACGGTTCTTCTTCTTGAACCATGGCAGGAAGTGCTGTTTGAGAAAATCCACATACATTATGGAGTTCATCTTTAGCGCCTTCAGGGATCCTAAAGGGGCCGACAATCTCTCTCCCCATGATTCCAGCCCAAAACATTACTCCACCTCCTCCTTGTTGGCGCTGTAGCCGTGTTTGCGTGGGGTGTCCATCAACCAGCCATCCTCCACTCCATCCATCTGGACCATCGAGCGCTGCACGGCACTCATCCGTGAACAAAACAGTTTTGAAATCAGTCTTCATGTAATGTTTGGCCCACTGGAGCCGTTTCTGCTTGTGTGAAGTGGATAGAGGAGGTCGACAGGATGGCGCATGCACAGCTGCAAACCTCTGAAGGACCCTGCATCTTGTTGTTCGGGGGACGTTGGAGGCACACGCAGCTTCAAAAACTTGTCTGCTGCTATGACAAGGCTTTTTTGCCGCTGCTCTTTCAACCTGACGTAATTGCCTGTAGGAAAGAGTCCTCAATTTGCCCTTATCAGCACGCACACGGGTGTACTGTGAATCAGCTACATACTTCTTGATTGCCAAGTCACTTCATCCTGATCATCGCACAATGTTGATTGTAGTCATGCCTTGACCTAAACACTCCACAATTTGTTGCTTCTCAGCAGCCGACACATCCTTTTTCTTTCCCATTTTGGCAGAAAATGTAGGCTGCTTAATAATGTGAGAGAGCCTTCTTAAGTAGTCTTGCCTTTCATTGGACACACCTGCCAAACTAATTAGCACAGGTGTCTGCAATTGCTTACAGTGATATAAAGAGCCCTGACACACATCACCATCAATGAGTTTAACTGACAAACAAACAAATTCTTCCCTTATCACTCCTAAACACTTTTTGCATAATAATTTGGAACGCAGTGTACATGTGCTTTTCCACAAAACACCAGTGGTTCACGTAGTGAATCTTACAGTTCTAACTTGACAACTGTGGTCTGTATGGAGTTGTTCAATAAAGGGCCCAAAATTAAGATAACATAGATGGGAGAGGTCTCTATGAATAGGAATTCCTAAGTATTTGATACCCTGTGAGGGCCAGGCAAAGGGAAAGTTGGACTGGATGGAATCCTATATGGATTTGGGGAGGGAGACATCGAGGGCCTCAGACTTTGCTGCATTGATTTTAAAATTTTACCATGTAACAAAGTGATCTATTTCAGCCATAACAGCATGGATGGATATATGTGATTGAGTGATATATACTAGGACATCATCAGCAAATAGAGAGCACTTGTACTTGGTGCCTCCCACCTCAATCCACCTAATATTGGGGTTATGGCGAATTGATGAGAGCAGGTGCTCCGTCACTAGGATGTATAAGAGAGGGGACAGAGGACATCACTGCCTTGTCCCATTGGTGATTGTGAAAGGTGATGAAAATGTTCTGACGCACCCCCTGGGCCTTGGGACACCCGGAGCCGGACCCTTTTTGGTGGATGCTGGTGGTTGTAGTCTTCGTGGCGGCGACCCGGTTCCGTGGCTCAGGGCGGTCAAACCAGTGGCGGAACTATTTATGTGGTTTTGATGTTTAAATGTCCGACTACGCCACCCGTGGATTGCGGTCAGAGTGAACCGCCGCTACAGGGCAGACCGCTGAGGCTGGTGTTGTGGGTGCAGCAGAGCGTAGCATAACTCCCCACGGGAGGAGTATAGCCTCAGGGCAGTGTATGCGGAGGATGGGGGTGATGGTGCAGGGCAGCAGCAGTAACGACACGGAGTCAGTGATGCAGTTCAGGGCCTTTACTCACAGTTCTTATTATCCAGACCACGTCTGCAGGTAACGGCTGCCCACGTCGTACTGTGCTCACCAGGTGAGGGGCTCAGACAACTCCCAGATAACTTTGGAGCACTTCACAGGACCCCCTTTGTGTGTCCTTTGTCTGGCCTTTCTTACCAACACTTCTGTCCGGCTGCCTCGGGCCTCCTCTTGGTAAACTTGGCGCCAGTTTCCCTGACCCTATGTGGTGCCTTCCTAGCGGGTGTAGCGAGGGGCTGCGCCACATAAAATGTCAGAGCCTCCGGTTTCTAGCTGAGGGTCGTTTCCTGCCTCCACTAGTTCGGGGACCGGTCTCCCCCTTTGGCCTGACCCCTCCACGCAGGTGGATTCGGGCGTGCGGTGGCGACTCGCCCGTCCGCACCCCTGGGATCCCTTCATTCCTCGTTCCTGGAGCCTTCTCCGCTCCTCTTCCTTCCTTCTCCCTCTTCCAGGCCTGGGCCTCTGTTACTAGGCCCGCCTCCGGAGCAGAGCTCATGCAGAGCCCCTGCTCCCTGCCACTTCTGCTCAGACTTCTCTGCACTGAACTAAGATGGTGCCCACCTTTTATACTCCCTTCTCAATGCACCCAGGAACTGCTTCCTCCCTGCTCCTGCACTACAGGGTTCCCCTTCCTCAGTGTTCCCTCCCCCCACTCCAGCCAGGGACAGGGACTGTCGTGCCCATCTCAGGGGCATATTGGTCGCCCTGCCCCACGGCAATGTGGTGTAATGCATGCAGGTGTCGGGTCCTGATCCACACTCCATCCTTACCTGAGAGTGAGATATCACACCTCTGGGTGAGGTGCAATACGTCTGTAGCAACCGAGCCCTCAGGGTGCTACAGTTCCATTTATCTTCAGCCTAGGTGACGTATTGCGATACAGGGCCGTGATTTTGGCTATAAAAGGGTCCCCTAGACCCCTACCCCAAGCTTTTTAAGAGAATCATATATGGCGTGCCAGGAGACTCTATGGAATGCTTTCTCAGCATCCAACGAGAGTATCTAATTACAAATTTTTAACTGCATCTAGCCCAGGAAATACTTTGTGCCTAGTAGCAGTGTCTGCTAGTCAGCGGATTATCCCGGCTGTTAAGCAAGCTGCACCACCTGTAGTTTAGACACTTAATTTTTTCAAAGGAAATGCTTCGGGACCATGGGATACTTAGTGAAGAGCATCAGGAGGCACCCCAAGGCATAGGGGCTGGGACTGGCAGTAGGATGCCTTGCGGTGGACAGCCGAGCTCGATCCTTATAAAAGCTTTTTAACTGCAGCAGCTTTAGGGGACGCTACTGGAGCTGGAATTACCGTGGCTGCTGGCATGAGACTTGCCCTCCAATAGATCCTTGTAAATGGATTTAAAGTGTATTCATTCAAATTAGAGAGACAATTTAAATTAAAAAGCTTAGAGCTGCCTCCACCACAGGGGGGCTCGCTCGACCCACCAGCGGACAGGCACCAGTATTGGGAGAGGGGGGCTGGCCGTCAGGGTTCACCGCGGCTCTGGCACAAACCCGGCGACACGGAGGTGGCACGGGCAGGAGCGGACTGGCCGTGTCAGCTTCTCACTTTTTGGATTTTAGAAGGGCATGACATGCCTATATCTGTGTCTCCCCCTCCTTTTACTCCTCCACCTCTTTTATTTTCGCATGACTATATGTACTTGTCACTTTTCCATGTGTTAGTTATGTCTTCTGAGCAGTTTGTCAGCTTTTGGACACCTTTGAAGGTGTGTTCTATGTGTTTCTATGTGTTTTTGTTTGCCTGCCATTGGTTTTAACGGTGTTCGAAGGTGTTCGACGAACAGTTCGACGAACAGTTCGGCGAACACACGGGTGTTCGACGAACCGAACCGAACTCGAACACTACGGGGGTGGCTCAACACTACTCCAGAGTTGTCAATTAGTTAACCACCAAAATGAGTGGAAAAAGGCCTGCTGATGGTGGAAAGGGGAATAGGCGTGTTGGGAAGGGAAAAAAAGGTTGTGTCCGTGGGGTAGGTGTTAAAGCAACAGTAACATCTGCAGAAGAAAGACCATCTGCCAGCCAAACTAAGATGTCTACTTCTTTTAGCGGACAATGTGATAAGATCCCTTTCTTACGGCCACGCCAATCGCTACAAATTCCAGATGAGGCACAAAAACAGCAGGTGCTTCAACGGATATCAAGTGCGCCTTTAAGTGGGCTCTCCTCCACCTCAACTTCAACATCACAAATACTCCAGTCCTCAGAGGTGTCACCCCAATCGCACTTGCTTCCTCACAGCTCCCAAGACTCCAGCTGCCCGTCTGAGTATGGGGTAGAACAGATGGTTGAGTCTGCAGAGCTGTTTACTCATACTATAGCCTGGGAATCAGAGGTCGGCTCCAGAACTTCTGTGAATCCAGATGAGGAAATGATCTACACTGATGCCCAGAATCTTTATGAGTCGGATCCAGGAACAGACGCAGAAGGTTCTGACCATAATGTAGACCCTCGTTCCCAAACTGTAACTCCTGTTGGTGGAGACAATGAGGAAGACGATGATGAGACTCAAATACCTGATTGGAGCGACAACTTTAGTTTTTTGTCAGGGCAGGAAGAGGTTGGCTCTGAGGACGACGGGTGTGATAACACACAGGGTGATGATGACGAGGTTGGAGATCCCACTTACTGTCAACCCACAGTCAGCCAGTCGATGAGGTCAGCAGAGGAGGTGGAGGAGGATGCTAGTGACGACGAGGTCAGGTTGCGCCTTCCTGGACAGAGATGTAGTACTGGAAGCACGTCAACAACTGCATCCTCAAACACAACTCTGCCTCTGACCACAAGTCGTGGTGGCTCTTCAGGTCGCATGGGTGCTAAGCCTTGCATAGCCTGGGTGTTTTTTCAGATTGATAAGGAGGACCCAACTCGTGTTATCTGTAACATTTGTCAGCAAAAGCTAAGTAGAGGCCAAAAAATACATAGTTTGAGTACTTCATGCATGAACCGGCACATGGATATGAAGCATAAGTTGCAGTGGGAAGCTCACTGTGCTACAATGCGGCCTAGCCGGCCGGGCCAACCACCGTCTGCCACATCTTGTGCATCCGCGGCCTCTTCATCCTCTGTGACTGGGGGGACAGCAGTCACACATGTTTTGGGACGCAGACCTGCCACCTCTTTACCCGCAACAGCCAGCGTGATTGCCAGGTCATCATTTTATTTGGAGGTGGAAACACCAGCTGGTGTTGAGCGCTCTCCGACATCGATAGCACCACCTTTGGATCAAGGCAACCTAACATGTCCGCCTGCATCTTCCTCACAGACCGGCAGTTTGCCGGGGACACCCTTCTCAACCCCGTCCAAGCACAACAGCCAGCCCTCAGTCCCTGAGATGAGGACAAGTAAAACACCATTTCCTCCTAGCCATGAGAAAGCTAAGAGGTTGAATTTCACCATCTGCAAGCTCTTGGCTACAGAAATGCTGCCTTTCCGCCTGGTGGACACAGAGGATTTTTGAGACCTTATGTCCGTCGCAGTGCCCCAGTACCAGATGCCCAGTCGGCACTACTTCTCAAAGAAAGGTGTGCCTGCGCTCCACCATCATGTCGCACACAACATCACCGCTTCTTTGAGAAACTCTGTGTGTGACAGGGTTCATTTCACCACAGACACTTGTACGAGTAGGCATGGACAGGGGCGTTACATGTCGCTGACTGGGCACTGGGTAACTATGGTGACAGCAGGACAAGGGGCTGCTGTCCAAGTCTTGCCGTCCCCACGAGTTGTGCGTCAATCCTCTTTATCTTGAAGTTCCTCCACTGCTTCTGCCTCCTCAACCTCCTCTCGGTCCTCCACTTGCACCCAAAGCCTGTCTGGTCATGCCACAAGCTTTCTAACTGTGCAGAAGGGATCCTGCACACCTCCTTACTATGCTGCCAGCAGGGCTCAACGTCATCAGGCGGTTTTTTCTTTGAAATGTCTGGGAAATGTGAGTCACACAACAGAGGAGTTGTGGTCAGCTCTGGAGAACCAGTTTCATGAATGGTTGTCTCCACTGGACCTGAAACCAGGGAAGGCCGTGTGCGACAATGCTGCAAACCTCGGTGCGGCCCTTCGCCGGGGCAATGTCACTCACACTATCCCGGACTAGATGGCCTTCTGCAGAGGACACGGTCGCTGTGTGCTCACTTCCGCCGTTCGCATCCCGCAGCTCAGCGACTTACATCTCTACAGAAGTCGTTGGGCCTGCCACTTCACTGGCTAAAATGCGATGTGCCTACCCGGTGGAATTCATCTCTGCACATGTTGCAGCGACTGTGGCAGCACCGACAAGCCCTGGTGCAATATCTTCTGATGTATAGCCTGGGCCAACGAGATCCAGAGGTGGGGCAAATCACGCTGGAGGAGTGGTCTCAGATCAGGGACCTATGCACCCTTCTGCACAGTTTTGAAATGGCGACGAAGATGTTTAGTGCTGACGATGCCATGATCAGCATGACTATTCTGGTGATTTACATGCTGGAGCACATGTTAAACAGAATTCGGAGTCAGGTGGTGGCACAAGAGGAGGTGGAGAAAGTAGAGGAGGAGGAGTTGTATGCGGAAGGGCTAACATCAGCAAGGTCCAGACGGTCGGCAGCACCAAGGCGGCAGGCATGTGAGGGTGGGGGAGATGGTTTTACCAGGGTGCATGGTAGCAGCCAAACTAGTGAGGAAGGTGCAGGAGCCCAGGAAGAAGTGGAGGACGAACTGATGGAAGACTCATCAGATGAGGGAGACCTTGATCACATTTCTGTTGTGCGAGGTTGGGGGGAGAGGGCAGAGGAAGGAAGCATGATTGTTACCTCGCCACCAACACAACAGGGACTTGGTGCTCCTGGATGCGCAAGACACATGAGTGCCTTCTTGCTGCACTACCTGCAACATGACCCTCGATTTGTGAGAATTAGAAATAATCCTGACTACTGGGTTGCCACACTGTTAGATCCCCGGTACAAAAGTACATTTACAGAAATTATTCCTGCCATAGAAAGGGATGCACGCATGCAGGAGTATCAGCAGAGACTGTTGCAGAATCTTACATGTGCCTTTCCACAAAACACCAGTGGTGCACGTAGTGAATCTCACAGTTCCAACTTGCCAACCGTGGGACCGTCGAGTGTTCAGCACTCAAAACGTAACAGAACCACAGTATCTGCTGGTAACATCAATTTTGCGGAATCATTTCACCACTTTTTTAGCCCATCCTTTGCAAGGCCACAGGAGACAAGAAGTCTGACACATAGTCAACGCCTAGAGACGATGGTACAGGAATATCTCCAAGTAAACATTGAAGCCATGACTGTGTCACTGGACCCTTGCTCTTTTTGGGCTTCCAATCTGGATAAATGGCCGGAGCTCGCCACTTACTGCTGGTGGTGTGCTGACAGATAAGCACACGCGGCTCTCCACTGATAATGTAGACAGACTCATGTTCATAAAGATGAACAAATCATGGATCCGAAAGGACTTTTCTACCCTTGTGTTATCCTGGGGAGAGTAAAAGCTTGATGATTTGTTAAAATCACCTCACCAACCGTTTTAAGCTTTCAAATTACTAATCATGTTTATCTGTATCTTGGCTGGAAAATAATTTGGGCCTTGTAGCAGTGTGCAGTACTGATTCTATTAGGCCATCTATACTAAACTCCACCAGATTTAAAATTACTAATCATGTTTATCTGTATCTTGGCTGGAAAATAATTTGGGCCTTGTAGCAGTTTGCAGTACTGATTCTATTAGGCCATCTATACTAAACTCCACCAGATTTCAAATTATTACTAATCATGTTTATCTCTATCTTGCCTGTAAAATAATTTTGGCCTTGTAGCAGTTTGCAGTACTGATTCTATTAGGCCATCTATACTAAGCTCCACCAGCTTTCAAATTAATAATAATTTTTAGCTGCATCAAGCCCGGAAAATAATTTTGGGGCTCCTAGATGCGCAAGACACATGAGTGCCTTCTTGCTGCACTACCTGCAACATGACCCTCAGATTGTCAGAATTCGAAATAATCCTGACTACTGGGTTGCCACACTCTTAGATCCCCCACACTCTTCGATCAACCTTTTCATTTTAATAAAGAACAAAAAAATGGTCATTTTTTAAATTATAAGCATTAGCAGGTTATTAGAAACTGAAATCAAACAGTTTTCAACTCAAAACTTTATTCTAGGTGATGTTACATTTGCAGATAGGACCCCTTGTTCGTAAGGAGCTTCTGAACTCTCTCGTCCATTGAATTTGTCAGGTTTTGGATGGTTGCTTAGATGTGAACTGCCTCCCGCCATCATAGACACTCCTTTTGATGATGATCCAGAGGTTCTCAATGGGGTTGAGGTCAGGGGAGCATGGGGGTCACACCATAAGTTTGTCCCCTTTTATGGCCATATCAGCCAGAGATGCAGATGTGTTATGTGCAGCATGAGACGGTGCATTATCATGCATGAAAATGATCTTGCTGCGGAATACACGGTTCTTCTTCTTGAACCATGGCAGGAAGTGCTGTTTGAGAAACTCCACATACATTATGGAGTTCATCTTTACCCCTTCAGGGATTCTAAAGGGGTCAAAAATCTCTCTCCCAATGATTCCAGCCCAAAACATTACTCCACCTCCTCCTTGTTGGCGCCGTAGCCGTGTTTGCATGGGGTGTCCATCAACCAGCCATCCTCCACTCCATCCATCTGGACCATCGAGCGTTGTACGGCACTCATCGGTGAACAAAACAATTTTGAAGTCAGTCTTCATGTATTGTTTGGCCCACTGGAGCCGTTTCTGCTTGTGTACAGTGGATAGAGGAGGTCGACAGGATGGCTTACGCACAGCTGCAAACCTCTGAAGGACCCTGCATCTTGTTGTTTGGGGGACGTTGGAAGCACTAGCAGCTTCAAAAACTTGTCTGCTGCTATGACAAGTCTTTTTTGCCGCTGCTCTTTTAACCTGACGTAATTGCCTGTAGGAAAGAGTCCTAAATTTTCCCTTATCAGCACGCACACGTGTGTACTGTGAATCAGCAACATACTTCTTGATTGTGCGATGATCAGGATGAAGTGTCTTGGCAATGTTGATTGTAGTCATGCCTTGACCTAAACACTCCACAATTTGTTGCTTGTCAGCAGCCGACACATCCTTTTTCTTTCCCATTTTGGCAGAAAATGTAGGCTGCTTAATAATGTGGGACAGCCTTCTTAAGTAGTCTTGCCTTTCATTGGACACACCTGCCAAATTAATTAGCACAGGTGTCTGCAATTGCTTACAGTGATATAAAGAGCCCTGACACACATCACCATCAATGAGTTTAACTGACAAACAAAAAAATTCTTACCTTATCACTCCTAAACACTTTTTGCATAATAATTTGGAACACTGTGTACATGTGCTTTTCCACAAAACACCAGTGGTTCATGTAGTGAATCTTACAGTTCTAACTTACCAACCGTGGTCTGTATGGAGTTGTTCAATAAAGGGCCCAAAATTAAGATAACATAGACGGGAGAGGTCTCTATGAGTACGAATTCCTAAGTATTTGATACCCTGTGAGGGCCAGGCAAAGGGAAAGTTGGACTGGATGGAATCCTGTATGGATTTGGGGAGGGAGACATCGAGGGCCTCAGACTTCGCTGCATTGATTTTAAAATTTGACCATGTAACAAAGTGATCTATTTCAGACATAACAGCAGGGATGGATATATGTGATTGAGTGATATATACTAGGACATCATCAGCAAATAGAGAGCACTTGTACTCGGTGCCTCCCACCTCAATCCACCTAATATTGGGGTTATGGCGAATTGATGAGAGCAGGTGCTCCGTCACTAGGATGTATAAGAGAGGGGACAGAGGACATCCCTGCCTTGTCCCATTGGTGATTATGAAAGGTGATGAAAATGTTCCATTTATCTTCAGCCTAGGTGACGTATTGCGATACAGGGCCGTGATTTTGGCTATAAAAGGGTCCCCTAGACCCCTACCCCAAGCTTTTTAAGAGAATAATATATGGCGTGCCAGGAGACTCTATGGAATGCTTTCTCAGCATCCAACGAGAGTATCTAATTACAAATTTTTAACTGCATCTAGCCCAGGAAATACTTTGTGCCTAGTAGCAGTGTCTGCTAGTCAGCGGATTATCCCAGCTGTTAAGCAAGCTACACCACCTGTAGTTTGGACACTTAATTTTTTCAAAGGAAATGCTTCGGGCCCCCGGGACACTCAGTGAAGAGCATCGGGAGGCACCCCAAGCCACAGGGGCTGGGACTGGCGGTAGGACGCCTTGAAGTGGACCGCCAAGCTTGATCCTTATAAAAGCTTTTTAACTGCAGCAGCTTTAGTGGACGCTACTGGAGCTGTAATTCCCGCGGCTGCTGGCATCAGACTTGCCCTCCAATAGATCCTTGTAAAAGGATTTAAAATGTACTCATTCAAATTAGAGAGACAATTTAAATTAAAAAGCTTAGACCTGCCTCCACCGCAGGGGGGCTCGCTCGACCCACCAGTGGACAGGCACCAGTATTGGGAGAGAGGGGCTGGCCGTCAGGGTCCACCGCAGCTCTGGCACAAACCCGGCGACACGGAGGTCGCACGGGCAGGAACGGACTGGCCGTGTCAGCTTCGCACTTTTTTTGTTTTAGAAGGTCATGACATGCCTATAGCTGTGTCTCCCCCTCCTTTTACTCCACAACCTCTTTTCGTTTTGCATGACTATATGTACTTGTCACTTTTCCATGTGTTAGTTGTGTCTTCTGAGCAGTTTGTCAGCTTTTGGACACCTTTGAAGTGTTTTCTATGTGTTTCTATGTGTTTTTGTTTGCCTGCCATTGGTTTTAACGGTGTTCGAAGGTGTTCGACGAACAGTTCGACGAACAGTTCGGCGAACATATGGGTGTTCGACAAACCGAACCGAACTCGAACACTACGGGGGTGGCTCAACTCTAATCATGACGCCACCTGTGGTTTCTGGTAATTTGTACCAGCGCTGCTGCAGACCTCTGAGGCAGTTGATAAGGCAGCTGGGATGGAACAGCTCACCACAGGTGGAGCGGGCCTCAGGGCAGGGTAGAGTTTGATGGTGGGTGGTGATGCTGGGACTTGTAGTGCAGAGGGAGAGATGGCGCAGCTGAAATAATTGACGGAGGCAGTGCAGTGCAGTCATCCGAGTTTTTACTCACAGTTCTTATGTAAGTTCCACAGGTACACTGTACGGGTGTCAGCTTCCCACGTCGAGCTGCGTTCACCAGACCGGGGGTTCAGCTCTTCCTCAGATTGATCAGGAGCGCTTCACGGAACCCCGCTTTCCTTATGTTCCTTACTAGACCAACTTCTCACGCTGGGTGTTCTCCCTCCAGCCCTGCGCTTCCCCACACACAGTCCCGCTCAGGTACTCTGAAGTCCCTCTGGGCAACCTGGAGTTCCCGGACCTACTTGACCCTCACGGTGACTATGATTAGGCTGTGGCAACTGCACCATAAAAGTCAGAAGCCTCCGGTTTTTCCAGCCGAGACCTGGAGTAACACGGCTGGTCCAGGGGCCGGTCCCCTTCTTGCGGCCTGATCCCTCTGACACCTGGCAGATTCGGGGCGTACGGGTGCCATCTTGCACTCGCCGTACCCCCTGGGATCCCTTCTATAGAACGGAGCCTTTCTCCTCTGCTCCCCTCCTGGGCCTCTATCACTAGGCCCCCCTTGTGGAGCAGAGCTCCTGAAGAGACTCTGCTCCTCAGACTGCTCCCTGACTGTTCTCCACTGACTGACCTGCCACCCTAAGATGACTTCCCTTTTTATATACCTCCTACTATGGTGCTCCCCTACTCTACTTCCTCCACCCAACCCACTAATGGTTCCCCCTACCTTTGGTTCCCCCCACTCCAGCCAGGGACAGGGCTCAGCAGGAAAACACAATGCATCTTGCCCTTCCAGCCGGCCTGGAGCAGTGTAGTGTTGAATGCGGGTGTTGGGGTTCCGGGCAGCACTCCCTCCTTACCTGAGAGAAGGAGATACCACACCTCTGGGTGAGGTGCAGTACCTCTGTGGCGACTGAACCCTCAGGGGCACCACACAAGCAGCAGTAGATGTTGCTGAGTGAAAATTGCAAATCTGCCAGTGTATTGTCAAGTACATTGTAGTGCCCAGTATATTATGCTCAGCTCGTGCTTTTGGAGACATGCACCTGTAAATTAAACAGGTTCTCATTGCTACAGAAATGCCAAACATGTGGACGCTAAATGTAGTTTAGGCACACTGTGGGGCTCAGAAGGGGGGAGGGAGCATTTGGATTTGGAAGCACATAATTTGCTGAATTTCTTTTGATGGATGAATAGTCATAACGCTTTTCTAGAGCTTTATTGCTACCAGTAACGTGAATGGCACCAAATTTTCCGTTGACAGATGACAGCCCTGAGTGGGGACTTGATTTTTTTGTAGATTGAGTTGAAGCTTTTATTGGGTACATTTTACATAACATTTGGGATCACATTTATCCTGTACTCTATGCTGAGTACTTACATCGGGGTTTTCCATATAAATCTCCGAGTGACGTGATTCATATGAAACCCCGAGGGATCCATTCACTATAATGAGGCAGCAGAGTTACTCTGGATTCCATCTGGCCTCTGTTCAGCGTTGTCCTTCTTTTCAGAAGTGCACAAAACTGTGGCTGACCGTGCTTTTAAACACGCTTTAAAACACGAACACCACTGGATTATAGGCCAGATGGCTTCCACAGTGTCTCCATTTGCCTCGTTATAAGGCATCTTCCTCTTGGAGTTCCATCTGAATCAAGTATTTCAGAGATTTACACGGAAATCCCAGTGTAAGCACTCAGCGTAAAGCGCAGGATAAATGTGAACAGAGCAATACTGTGATCTTTGGGAGGCAAAATAAACAAATCAACAGAAGGTGAAGAATTGTTTTTATTTATTTTTTATGCTGTTCCTCGTGCGGCATAAGCGATTAGACATCTTTATTCTTTAGGTCGGTGTGATTACAGGGATACCAAATTTATATATTTTTTTATGTTAGGCTGCTATCACACACTAAAAGACGCTTTTTTTTGCAAAATAAAGTTTTTGCATCACTATATTTTGAGAACTATAATTATGCTATATTTCTGTTGATAGAGTCATGGGAGGGCTTATTTTTTGCAGGAAGAGTTGAAGTTTTTATTGGTACCATTTTCAGGCACATAACATTTTTGATCGCTTTTTATTCTGATTTTTGGGAGGCAGAATGAACAAAAACTAGTAATTCAGGAATTGCTTTTTTATTGCTGTTCACCATATGGCAAAAATAATAAGACAGCTTTATTCTTCGGATGAGAACAATTACATCGAACCACATTTATATAATTTTTTAATTCTTTGCCACATTTACACAATAAAAACAATTTTATAGAAAAAAGAATTGTTTTTGCATTAATATATTCTGAGAGCTATTACTTTTTTATTTCTCCGCTGACAGAGCTGTATGGTGGCTTGGTTATTGCAGGACAAGATGACATTTTCAGCAATACCATTTTTATTGATATTTGTCTGTTTGATTGCATTTTATTCCAATTTTTTTGAGCCTTATGATGAAAAAACATATTTTTTTGTCTTTGTTTGTGTCTTGATTTTTTATGGAGTTCATTGAAAGGGTTAAATATTGTGACAGTTTTAAAGGTCGGGTTGTTCCGGATGCGGCCATACCAAATATGTGTATTTTTTTGTTTATTTTTTTTACATGAATATACCCATTTATTGGTTTAATATTTTTTTTTTCATTTTTTTTGTTTATTTTATGAATTGTTTAAATATTTTACTTTTTTTTAACTTTTTTACTTAGTCCACTTATGGGACTTTTACATTTATTAGTCTGATCGCTGGTATAATGCATTGCAATGCACCAGCACTGCAATGCATTATACCTGTCAGTGCTGCACTGACAGAAGCCTTTTAGACCATGCTCTGAGCATGGTCTAACAGGCTAGCCATACCTGTCTGACCTGGAGGTCATGATGATGGCCTCGGGTTGCCATGGCAATGATCGGGCCCTTGTGATGACTTTGCGGGGGCGCCAAACTGAAGGGAGAGGGAGCCCCCTCCTTTCCAACACTCTCACACCTTCCAACACTCTCGCACCCCTCTAATCTATCCTAAACTCTGCTGCCCTACTAATCCACCTGCCCCCCCAACATATCAGACTCTCGCCTTGTTGCATCCTTTAAAAGGAAGCTGAAGACCCACCTCTAACGACAAGCCTACAACCTGCAGTAACCCTCGCTCCACCATGCCACTGCACAACTTTCTGTACCCTCAAGTACTGTATCTTCACCCATCCCTTATAGACTGTTTGTGCGCCCTCACGGGCAGGGTACTCTCTCTTCTTGTACCAGTCGGTGACCTCTTTTCACATGTAAAGCGCCATGGAATAAATGGTGCCATAATAATAGAAGCTACGCTCACAAGATGGTGTGGTGGAACCAGAGCAGTTCCGAAAACAGTGAAGATGCTGGAGGGTGAGTATATGACTGGGAGCAGGGAACTTACATTTAAAGCACCACTCCAGCACTGAAAAAAATGAACCACTTGAGGGGTGCTTTAACAGCTATTTATATGGTAAGCAACTAATCATCAATGTGGATTGCTTTAGAAAAAGGGCTATCTAGTCAGGACACATCCTTTAAAGGTGTTATCCACTACTGGACAACGCCTTATGAATGACCCCAAGGTGCTTGATAAATTTGATAAAATAAAAAAAATGTATACCAGAACAGTGCTGCTCCTCTGCTATGAGCGCTGTGTCACTCGCTGGTCATGTGACATACAATAATATCACATGACTGCTGCAACCAATAAAGAGCCTCTTCAAAATTCCATCATTCCCTTGTGTAGGACTTTGGACAATTCTCCCTGCTTTACACATACATACAAACAGAATGGTAATCATTTCTTTTTTTCTTCATGCTGATTTGTCATTGGTAGCAACAAACTCTTTGATTAGACTCCACCTTTTCCTTTTGCTATTTGAACCTTTACTTTATATCTCTCACATATCTCTCTATAACAGCTTTGATTAAAGGTGGCTAATAGTGATGAGTGAGCACTAAAATGCTTGGGTACTCGTTGCTCGAGTCAAGCAAATTGGAATGCTCGAGTGCGCGACTCGAGCAACGAGCCCAATGTAAGTCTATGGGAAACTTGAGCATTTTTCTGACTGCTCCCCCCGGAGGTCTGCCGGGGCCTTGAAAATTACCTAAATCGATGGGAACAGTGCTCAAATGACATGGGAACAGCATGGGGAAGACCACTGGAAGCATTTCTGACTCCCAGGTCACTGCTGTGAACAAGGTTGTCAGAGTATTACACCACTTTTACGGACTCACAATAAAACATACAAAAACGAAACCAAAATGGATTTTCCTGGGAAAAATGTTAAGGAACATCCTTTCCAGGGTAATGACTTGTATATAAGGCAAAATGAATAAACAAAAACAAAAATGATCCTCCACACCTTGGGCTATGTTCATGTAGCGTTTTTGATGCGTTTTTGTACTTTTTCATTGCTTTCAACGGTGAAAAATACATTCACAGGTAAATGTAATATTAACAATTTACTACCTTATCTGGCAATGTGGTGTGTGAGACATGATCAGACACATCCATACAGTGCTGAAAAGACATGGGAACAGAATAGGGAAGACCCCTGGAAGCATCTCTGACTCCCAGGTCACTGCCTAAAACTGTGGTCATCAAACGTGATCCTATATTACTGCAGTAATAATACAGACTGTCACAATTTCTAGAGGGCCGCGGAACACCACTATTGAAGCCAGAGTAGCGTGAAAAGGTTGTTGGTTGGATAGCAGATAATGCTTCCAGTCAGTTTGCTGCCACCACCACCCTGTCTTCCACATGGTCCAGTCTCAGTAGCCGTCAGTCTGGACCACATTATTATTATTACTTTAGTGCCATTTATTCCATGGCACTATACATGTGAAAAAGGGGTATACATCGCAAAAACAATTACAATAATCTTGAACAAAAATGTGACAGCGACTGGTACAGGAGAGGAGAGGACCCTGCCCGCGAGGGCTCACAGTCTGCAAGGGATGGGTGAGGATACAGTAGGTGAGGATAGAGCTGGTCGTGCAGCGGTATGGTGGAGTGAGGGTTGCTGCAGGTTGTACGCTTGTCGGAAGAGGTAGATCTTCAGGTGCCTTTTGAAGGTTTCAACAGTAGGCGAGAGTCAGAAATGTTGGGGTAGAGAGTTCCAGAGTAGGGGGATGCACGGGAGAAATCTTGTATGTGATTGTGGGAAGAAGAGATAAGAGGGGAGTGGAGAAGGAGATCTTGTGAGGATCGGAGGTTGCGTGCAGGTATGTATCGGGAGACTAAGTCACAGATGTATGGAGGAGACAGGTTGTGCATGACTTTGCATGCCAAGGTTAGAGTTTTGAACTGCAGTCTCTAGGCAATGGGGTGCCAGTGAAGGAATTGACAGAGAGGAAAGGCCAGGAAATAGCGAGGGGACAGGTGGATTAGTCAGGCAACAGAGCTTAGGATAGATTGGAGGGGTGCGAGAGTGTTAGAAGGGAGGCCACAGAGCAGGAGGTTGCAGTAGTCGAGGCAGGAGATGATGAAGGTATGCACTAGTGTTTTTGTAGATTTGTGGTTGAGGAATATGCGGATCCGGGAGATTTTTTTTACTTGGAGTTGACATATTCCTCACCCAGATCCTCCTTCCGCCCACCATTCCAAGTGCCCTGAGACACTCCAAAGAGCTGTTTTGTTCATCTTTCCATTTATAGATTCTGGCCTCTCGCTCAGTCCTCTCGGAAGTGGAAATAGCTTGGATATGTGTTTTGAAGAAAAGATTAGAGTCCAGGGTTACCCCAAGAGCTGCTCACTTTTCTATTTATAGATTCGGGCCTGTCGTCCGGCCTGCTTCAAGGAGGGCAACAGAAGATCGCATGTAGCGATGCCCAAATATTTCAGCCGCCATGGTCACCTGAAGGTGATGGTGGGAAAGTGCAATTACTGTCGCAAAAGGTGGATAATAATGAGACACAATAGACAGAAAGTCAGGAGGAGACCCAGGGTGCAGAAGTGGAAGACAAGGTGGTGGACAATGAAGTTGATGGGCCGAACGCCAGGGTCCAGAAACAGTGTCTTCGGGTGACACCACTGCCTCTTCCCCTGTTATACATGCACGCCAAGCCTCTGTCCATGATGGAGGCAAAATTGCCTCCAACCCTGCACCTGTCGATGCACTCTTGCAACTATCACCATCAGCAACCACGTCCACATCCTTGTCTCAGCGCAGCGATCAGTTGTCCCTACCTCAGTCCTTGGAATGCAAGCACAAATAAGTAGACAACCACCCACAGGCCACACTACTAAACTGGCACATTTCTTGACTGCTTGCACTAGAAATTTAGCCTTTTGGGCTTGTGGAGGCGGTAGCTTTACGCAACCTCATGGCAGCGGCTGGCCCTCGGTCCCGAGCCGCCACTATTTCTCCCGGTGTCGTCCCCGCCTTATACAAACACGGGTCCCAGAACAATACCTGTACCCTCACCAGCGCAGTTAGTGGGAAAGACCGCCTAACCACAGACACGTGGACAAGTGAATGTGGCCAAGGAAGGTACATCTCACTGACGCATCACTGGGTTAATATTGTGGAAGCCCGGATCCAATGTGACCCTGGGACGGAACACATCTTCCCGACACATAGGATTGCGGGCCCTGGGTCAATCAAGCTTCAACACAATATTCACAAGGTAGATAGCACCAGTAGTCAGTGTTCTAGTCAACGAGCAAATTATTCATGATGATAGAGGCCACAATCTCCTTAGCTTGCTGCTGGTATTTTTCTGTGGGAATCAGATTGGCTCCAACAAGCCTGAAATATTTCCAGTGAACTTTGGCACGACACCATGGTATTAACAGTGCCCCCAGTACCAGTAGTGAAGCCATCCACAATTTCCTTCTCATGAATTGTATTTGGTAGACTGAGTGGCTGGCCAAATACATTAGTTTCTCACAAAGGAGCTGAAGATACTGAGTGGCAGTAGGTACAAGTTTCTCCAGCATGTTAGACCGGAGATTACGTAAGGGAATATATCGGGAGAGATTAGTTCAGAGATGCTCGGAGGAGAAAGGTTATGGATGGCTTTGTAGGTCAGTGTTAGTAGTTTGAACTGGATCCGCTCGGCAATTGGGAGCCAGTGAAGGGATCTTATAGATTTCAATCTTATAGATTACTTGAGCCAGTCCACAGTAGATAAACAGCCAGAGAGTGTCTGGGACTTTCTCACGGACTTTTCTTAGCCAGGGCTGCTTCTCGGCAGAGTTGGACGGCCCACAAGAGAACCAGAGAATCCTCCTATGGGTCCTGGCTTTTCAATGAGCGGGGGAGAAAGGTGGGCCCTCAGAATAAAATCCTCTGGTGGGCCCAATGTTCTTCAGTCTGACACTGCTTCTCGGTAACAGTTGTATTTCACCACAGTCATATTCTTTAGCTTGGTGAAAAGACTAGAAATAGAGGGAAACCATATCTACTCCAGCTGTCATTTCTCCACCACCAGGTTCCGGACATTGATACACATAACCATGCCTGGCTGTATGTTCAGCGGTGAGAGCCATAGATCTGCCTGCTGTGTTATAGCTTTCAACAACTCTGCAGCTTTGTGCAGTTTGTCACCTAAGCATATTATCTTCAGCACAGCCTGTTGCTGGTTGGCCGAGGCAATGCTGCAGTGCTTCCAGCTTGTGACTGATGTGGTCATTTTGGAAATGGATGCTGAAGAGGAGGAGGAGGTGCAGGAGCTATAGAATGTGGGGGCAGCTGGGTCCCGGCTTCCACTATGTTAACTCAGTGTGCCGTCAGCAAGATGTACCATCCCTGCCCACAAGCACTTGTCCACGTGTCCATAATTAGGTGGACAGAAGGAGGAGGACGAGGTGCAGGAGCTGAACAATGTGATAACATTGAAGTTACATTGGCGAGTCTGCTTTTATACTAAAGATCCTACTGTGGTTTCTTTTAAATTTTTTTATGTCTCTTCAAATGTGTATTGGAGTGCGTCCTATTTTTTGTCAGCCCTTGAAATTGCTGCATATGCAATAACAGTATAGGAGGCCCACTCCTTAATAATGGGAATGACAATTCAAATAGATTCTATATATTAAAATCTTCTTCAATTTCAGGTTCATACCATCCATGCACTTAATAGCCTCAGTCAGGACTGTACACATACTGGCTGGCGAACAGTCCATGTATTATCATTTATCCTATTTAGTATATCAAGGCTGCATTATACAATATATGTACATTTTACCTTTTGTGTCTCCCCCATTTCCTCATAAACTGTAAGCTTGCGAGCAGGGCCCTCACTCCTTTCGATATGAGATATGCTTATTCTGTATTGTCTGTATAAGTCCCCCCTAAAATTTTAAAGTTCTGCGGAATATGTTGGTGCTATAAAAATAAAAAATATTATTATTATTATTATAGTCTAGAATATTAACTGTCTTATCTAAAATTCGTTTATGGGTGAGGTATTGCAGTATGGATAGCGTATTACACCGATCCAGCTAGGTATTATTGCCTTATACTGCATGCTGCTGGTGCTGCCCCAAAAAATTAAAAATCTATTCTATTCCCTATCGATAACGCTGTTAGATGCATTTACAATAGGGACAGGTGCTAGGTGGTATCATCAGCTCCAGATGAGTGTTCATTCTGGTCGCATAAATGTCTTCCACAGTCCATAACTTTTTTTTTATTATTTCTTTGGCCTTATATACAACTCATTACTCTGGAAAGAATGTTTCTTAACATTTTTTTCCATTTTAGCTTGTTTTTTGTATGTTTTTTTATTGTCAGTCCGTAAAAGTAGCGTGATACTGTGACAACATTGTTCACAGATATGCTATTTGTCAGCAAACAACTGTGAATAGGTTTGAACCCACAACTGCAATACTTTAAATGAAGTGTAATATTTGACACGCTCACAAAAATTGCTGGATTATTAAGGCAGTCATATGGGATCAAGTCTGATGACCACGGTTTCAGGCAGTTGCCTAATAGTATCTTATTTGTCAGACACCAACTGATAGGTTAATAGGTTTGAACACACAACTGACATACTTTAAATGTAGTGTGATATCTTACACGTTCCCAAAAATTTCTGTATTATTACGGCAGTCATATGGGATCACGTCTGATGGCCACGGTTTCAGGCAGTCGCCTAATAGTATGGTATTTGTCAGTGACCAAGTGTCAGTTGGTTCAACAAAACACAGCTGGCTGACTTTAAATGGAGTGGAATATTTAGCACACTCCACAAAATTTCTGTATTATTACGGCAGTCATATGGGATAACGTCTGATGGCCACAGTTTCAGGCAGTCGCCTAATAGTATGGGATTTGTCAGCGACCAAGTGTCAATAGGTTCAACAAAACACAACTGGCTGACTTTAAATGGAGTGGAATATTTGGCACACTCCAAAAAATTTCTGTATTATTACGGCAGTCATATGGGATAACATCTGATGGCCACAGTTTCAGGCAGTCGCCAAATAGTATGGTATTTGTCAGCGACGAAGTGTCAATTGGTTCAATAAAACACAGCTGGCTGACTTTAAATGGAGTGGAATATATGGTATCTGTTAGCGACCAAGTGTCAATTGGTTCAATAAAACACAGCTGGCTGACTTTAAGTGGAGTGGAAGATTTGGCACGCGCCACAAAATTTCTGTATTATTACGGCAGTCATATGGGATCATGTCTGGTCATGGAAAAAAGTTTCCCTGCTTCCACAATATAGTAATGCGAATAAAATCAAAAAAATCTGGCTGTATTCTGCTAATAAGCAAATGGAGCAGTAAAATGGTGTACTCTGAATTGCTTTTTAAGCAAATAATCAGGATTAGGATAAAAAGAAATTAGCCGTGGCCCCTGATATCTGGGGCTATGTCTATGGATATCTGTAACAGCAGGAGCAGACAGGATGTGCAATGGACCCTCTTGTGCTGAATACACTGCCACAAACCCTAGAACCGAAAAAAAGGGGAATTATATGGGAAAAATGTCAATAAAATTAATAATAAGCACCGAATTCCAAAAAAGATAGCCAGAGAAAAAAGCTATTGAACAATTTATACTTTTTATTGTACTTTAAATAGAGGACATATCAAAAAACAGTATAAAATTACCATAAGTATAAGCTGAGGTGAGAAGCACGACTAGATAAGGCAGATAAAAGGGAGCAAAAGGAAGAAGACCAATGCCCTGTAGGCAGGCCCTAGCAGCAACCGCAAAAGTATGTAACAAACGTATACAAGAAAGGAGATTGCACTGAGACCAAGTTTGATCAAATAGTACAATATCATTTAATTGAGATCAATTTGATAATCCGTGCTGCAGTGATCAGATCAGATTGTATCCTAGCAGGGCTGAGGTTAGACTATAATACAATCAATGATACCATCAATAAGTCACCGGGCATATATGTCCAGCTGATCAGTGATGTATGACAAAAGTCCTAAGTGTAGCTAGGCAGCCAAAAATAATCACACATAATGTAGCGCAGTATACGCTTGTAAATGTCAAAAAAGGCTATGAGAGATTCAGAATAACGACAATGACAATGTTACCTTGAGACATATTAGATATGCGGTGTGCAGGCACAGCCAGCGGGGAACTGATAACGCGCCTCAACGCGCGTTTCGCCTGCGTGGCTTCGTCAGGAGGCGTGGCTAAGTAGTGTGCAGGTGGATGTATATATACGACTCAGCGTGAGGACCGACCAATAGATGCGGAGTAAATCTCAATGCCGCGCCCCCTCCGGTGGCTGGGCGGGTCCCGAGAACTCCGTGCAGTGCAGGGCAGAAGTAACAACAACCAGCCCACTGTCACGACAACCCAGGCCCGCCCCAGACGCCAGAGACACGGGGAGTCAGATGCATCCAGAGAAGAGATTAATACCGACCGCAGTGGCGGCCCGGGGCATACAACCAGACGACAGGTGGGTGGCCAGTCCAAGAGCGCCTGGGATGCCCCTAAGTCACCCATGGTCAGCATCAAAGGGAGGGTAGTGATATGTAATAGAGCCTGCAGGTGAACGCTGGCATACCCATGTGGTAATGTAAGATATACCGAACTACTACCTCATACAAGATAGGATCGTATGACAGTTGGTCACTAACACTGCTTACAAGTATAAGACATCCAAAAATGAATGGCATGTGGGGTCCACAGTGATAAAAACAAAAAAAGGTTAATTAGATAACCGTATACAGACATCATACATCAATTATAAAAGTGGACGCAAAACCACTGATCACTGGGTACCTACAGATATAAGGGTTATGGCCATCGAATCTCAAATATACATACGTATAACCCATAAAGACAGTGTATACATGACATATGCAATAATCGTACGGACCATTTATGTGCCAGATATATCGCATAAGCTACATACATATGTCGCACCCCAGGGGTCTGGTTACCACAGTAATAGAAATATTACGTCTGAGAGCAAGTGGGAGGTTTCTCTGGTCAGGAGCCCTAAGCATGCAACACCGCCCGCCCAGACCTGGGAGGGGAGGAATCTGCCCTTATAAACTGGGTCTGGGGAGGGATTAGGGGAGTCAGAGCCTGGAGAGGGAAAGCAAGAACTAGGAGCTCTGTAGGAGCAGGAGCGAGTGCCAGGGGCTGGAAGCCAGATAGCTCGCCCTGGCAGAAGAATCTAAGACCGGACACGGAGTCCGAGGCTGTGGGGACATCCAGGTCCAGCAGCAGAATCCAGCCGGCAGGGGATTCCAGGTCCTCTGGCCATAGAAGCCCGGAGGCACGGTCACAAGCAAGGGACCAGCACCGCCATCGTGGAGCGGAGGCTAACCTAAGGCCCCGAGTCACCGGCCATACGGGTGAGCACCACACGGTATACTCAGGGACGTGGGCTACTTCTACCCGCATACAGCAAGGTAGCCAGGAAGAGTGCAGATAGATGGGGGGGCCTACAACTCCACCTGGCCAGGGGAGATCCTGCTTGCTCACAGACTGACCAGGCCTCTACTACTAACCAGTACTCCCGGGAGGGTCTGCTTTATAACACCAGTAAAGACCCTGAACTGCACTGCACAGACTCTGAGTTGTTCCTGCTGCGCTCGTGCACCATCACTCCCATCATCCATACCAACTGCCCTGAGGCTATACTTCTCCCGTGGGGAGTCATCCCATTCCTAGCTGCACACACAACACCGGCCTCAGCGGTCCGCCACCAACGGGTATTGCGTGCCTGAAAAAGACTTTTGCACTTACCTGAGAGAAGCTTCCCGCCATCCGGAGCCGTTTCCCGCCATCTTCAGTTGGTTCCCGCCATCCGGAGTCGGTTCCCGCCATCGGACGCCATCTTCAGGATGCCGCGCGGGAAGAAGAGGGGCGTGGACGCCGAAAGCGTGCGAGATCCGAAGCTCCGCCCCACGCTCTGACGCTGCGCAAGGTCCTGGAAGGGAGAGAGAGCGACGCTGACATCACAGGAGCGCGACACAAGGTCCTCAACCCCGACGATCGACTGCGGAGCGGCGGCCTACGGAAGAGGATCATCGCAAGGTAGGCCATGGTCCACTAGGGGGGAAGGAGGATGTCGAATACAGAGGGAAGCTCCACCGCCACAGCTGCCGCCAGCGCAACCGCTGCTGCGGTCATGCCATTCACCATGCCCTATATCCCGGGGGCAACCTGGCTACCCCAGTACTCAGGGGAGTCACATACCCTAAGTGACTTTAGGGAAAGACTGGATAGCCTCTTCCAGGTATACCCTCTCACGGAAGAGCAAAAAGTGAGCATCCAGGTGGCCCAGTTAATCGGGGCAGCCCAAAGGGAGGTAAAGTCCTGGCCACCTAGGAAGAAGAGGACTGTCAGAGAAATACTAGCCCGGCTGAAAGACACATTTGATACCCGAACCTCAGCCGAAATAAAACTCAGATTTTACGGGTGCAAACAACGGGCACACGAAAGTATAAGAGACTATGCTCTAAACCTACAAGAGGCCCTGAGAGCCATTAAGCAGGCAGACCCTGACAGCGTGGGGAATGAAGACAAGCTGTTGACCGAACAATTTATTGAGGGTCTACTGTGCAATACCCACTGAACCCAGTTGCGGGCAATGTCCTTACAGGACCCTGACCTGGACTTTGCACAGTTCAAGGACAGAGCCATCCGGGTGCTCCGAGAACCGGCACCAGGTGGCGCTGTGACCCATAGGCGCCCTGCTATCACTTATCACCAGGACGCGGCGCCCTTGTCTGCAGGGCCTGTGGGAGCTGATGCGCAGGCTTTGAACAATAACCCGGCTACAGACCTGCACCACCAGGTCCAAGAGCTGACTAAGAGCGTTGCCGCGCTAACCAGAACTGTGCAGTCTTTACAGGTCTCTTCTCCAGGAAAGATCCAGCTGGCATCTGGACCGGAGGACGTCCCGTGGCGCCGACTGAGGAGGACCCCACCGGCCAGAGGAAGACCCAGCGACTGATACAACGAGGACGGACAACCCATCTGCCGCTGCTGCAATCAACCCGGACATATGGCAAGGTACTGTCATTTAAACGGGCACAACCTGGGGTAGAGGGCCAACCCCCAGGCATAAGATCATCAGGCCCATCGAACTGGCGTGACAAATACGTAGGGGGACGTCCGGTCTTGCCTGTGGTACTGGATGGCATTCCTATGAGTGCCCTACTAGACACTGGGTCACAGGTGACTACCATCCCGTACGTGCTCTTCAAGCGGTACTGGAATGACTCGGACATAACCCGCTACCCAGATTACGACCTGAGCATTATCGCCAGCAATGGTCAGCCCGTGCCACAGATAGGATTTAAAGAGGTGACCATCAAGGTCGGTAAAGTTGAACTGCCGGCACAAGGACTGATCATTGTGGACATTGACCGTCGCGAGAGTCACCCAAAAATAACCCTAGGTACTAACGTAATTGAAAACTGTCTTGCAGAGGTGATTCTTATTTTGCAACAGGTTGCCAAGAACGCCAGTTCCAGCCAGCAGTGTGTGCTCCAAAAGGAGATCCGGGCACTGATGAAGCGGCAACAAGTGGAATTACCTGGTGGTGAGAATGTGTGACCCGTTCCCTATTGCCATGCCCCCGAAGAGTGAGATGATGGTTTGGTCTGAGATGTAGAGACTACCAAGCAATGGTGGAACCCATCTACTCAGACTGTAGGCCCACCATTTTGACAGCGCGGGGGGTGGTCGATGTACGCCATGGGAGGGTACCAGTCCGCATCATAAACATCGGGGAGAGAGAAGTACACCTGCCCCGGTATGCCACGCTAGCCAAATTGTTCACCATAAACCAGAACTCCGTACAGGCCGTGGAACCCTTGCCTCCATCTCAACCAGAGGAAGGTAACGGCTCTAAGAAACAAATGGGGGACTGGTGCCAGCAACTGCATTTGGGTACTGACTCCACTCCCTCACACCAAAAACAGGGAGTCTACCGGGTGGTTCAGGAGTACGAGAGAGTGTTTAGAAAACACCCGCTAGACTTTGGGCGAGTAAAGGGGGTAGAACATCACATCCCCACGGGAGACCATCCTCCCATAAAGGAGAGATACCGACCCGTACCCCCTGCACACTATCAGCACGCCAAGGGGATGTTAAAAGACATGAAGGAGGCTGGGGTAATTAGGGACAGCTGTAGCCCCTGGGCAGCTCCACTAGTCCTAGTGAAAAAGAAAGACAACACCATGAGAATGTGTGTAGACTACAGGAAGGTCAACCGTATCACACACAAAGATGCGTACCCGTTACCAAGGATAGAAGAGTCCTTAGCTGCATTAAAATCTGCTAACTTCTTCTCTACTTTGGATCTCACTAGCGGGTACTGGCAGGTTCCTGTAGCAGAGGCGGACCGGGAGAAGACCGCATTCACCACCCCGATGGGACTCAGCGAATTTAACTGTATGCCATTCGGGCTTTGCAACGCACCAGGAACCTTCCAACGGTTGATGGAATGCTGTCTGGGACACCGGAACTTCGAGACGGTCCTATTATACCTGGACGATGTCATCGTCTATTCCAAGACCTATGAGGACCATCTGGAACACCTGGCAGAAGTGTTTGAAGCCCTGGCAAACTATGGCCTAAAGGTAAAACCCTCAAAGTGTCATCTACTGAAGCCAAAGGTACAGTACCTGGGACACGTGGTGAGTGCTGACGGAGTGGCTCCCGACCCTGACAAGATCACCGTGATTAAGGACTGGCCAAGACGATCCAGCATAAAGGAAGTGCGGCAGTTCCTCGGGTTGGTAGGCTACTACCGAAGATTCATTCCCTGTTTTACCAAGAAGGCTGCTCCTATGCAGGACCTCCTGATAGGCCAGTCCAGGAAGGCCAAAAACCAGAAGCCACCCTTCAGATGGGAAGAGCTGGAAAAGGAGTCATTCTGCCAGCTGAAGACGGCCCTCACGGGGGAGGAAATCCTGGCGTACCCTGATTACAGCCAGCCCTTTATCCTCCACACGGACGCAAGCAACATCGGGTTAGGAGCCGTACTGTCCCAGATCCAGCAGGGGAGAGAACGGGTAATTGCTTACGCCAGCCAAAAACTGCGACCCACGGAAAGAAACCCTGAGAATTACAGCTCGTTCAAGCTAGAGTTCCTGGCAGTGGTGTGGGCGGTAACCGAACGTTTTAAGCATTACCTTGCCTCTTCCAGGTTCACCGTGTACACGGACAACAACCCGTTGACACACCTGGACACTGCAAGACTGGGTGCCCTGGAGCAGAGATGGATGGCCCGCCTGCCCAATTATGAGTTCAAGATCAAATACCGGGCAGGACGCTCCATTACCAACGCGGACGCCCTGTCCAGGATGCCAAACCTACTGGACGGAGGGGAAGATCCAGAAGAACTGGAAGAGGTCGAACTCCCTGCGTTCCACCGTCATGGGATTACCCAGTATTCCCACCGTGTGAGGGGCCAGCGATCCGCTACGTTCAACCCCTTACCCCACTACAACTGGGCGGAGACGCAAGACAGTGACCCCGCAGTCCGTCTGGTGAAGGAGATGCTGACCCAGGCTGACGCCCGCCTGGACCCAGACGCTCCGGAAGAGACCAAGCAACTGTGGACGGATAAAAGCAGACTGTTTCTCTACAAGGAGAAGTTGTGCCGCAGAATGGTCAATTCCCGGACACATGAACTGATCTGGCAGGTTGTGGTACCAAGACGGGACGCAGCTATGGTGCTGGAGGCCTACCACAATGGGGCAGGGCACTTCGGATGGAAGAAGCTGGAGTTCCTGCTGCGTGAACGGTTCTACTGGATAGGCATGAGAGGAGCCATTGAGAGATGGTGTAGAGACTGTGGCCCGTGCAATCTAAGAAGAAGGGACCGTGCCAGCCAGAGGACTCCCCTGCAACCCATCATCACCAGGCAGCCGCTGGAACTGGTCGCTCTGGACCATGTTAAACTGGCTCCAAGCAGAAGCGGGTATGTCTACGCCCTAACCATCATGGATCACTACTCCAGGTTCCTAGTGGTGGTCCCCGTCAAAGACTTAACAGCTCAAACAGCAGCTAGGGCCTTCCAGCAGCATTTCTGCCACCCACATGGGTATCCGGAACAGGTGTTGACAGACCAAGGACCAACCTTCGAAGCGGAGGTCTTCCAGTAGTTCTGCAACCTGTACGGCTGCCGGAAGATAAGAACAACGTCCTATCACCCCCAAACCAATGGACTCTGCGAGAAGATGAACCAGGTGGTGATAGATCTGCTAAAAACATTGCCCCTGGAAGAACGCAGCCTGTGGCCTGAGAAACTGCCTGATCTGGTGGACCTGTATAACCACATCCCGGTAGGTTCCACCAACTGTACCCCGGCTTACCTAATGCGAGCAAGACCTGGTAAGCTGCCTGTTGACCTGGATATGGGAGTCCTGACACCCGAGGACACCTCGCCAGAGGCAGACTGGGATACAGAACGGCAGCAGCGGTACCGGAAAGTACAGGAGAGCGTCGAGCGAAGTCTCTGTCAATCAAGAGAAAGGCAGGAGAGGACTTATAACCAACATACTCCCGCTGTTCCCCTGATACCTGGAGAGCTGGTCTTGAAAAGAAAAAGGCGGCTCCATAAGTTGGATTACCAGTGGGAAAAGGACCCATACACCGTACTGCCCTCAAGCCACAATAATCCAAAGGTGTACGTCATCAGCAGGGATGGAGGAGAGACCACAGCCACTGTCTCCAGAGACCACCTGAAAAAGTGCCCCGAAAAGTTGCAAAGCACGGATGAAGATCAGGAAAACCCTCAACCCGTAGAGGAAAAGGAGGAAATGATCAGCACCGTACTCGGAGACTTTCCCCGGTCCTGGACACAAGTAAACAACGCTATCGTGGTGCCCGTCCTCACCTTTCTCCAGCCAGCCCCTCAAGTGCCTACAGAAGACCAGGTAGAGCTGGAAAAGCAGCCGGCCCAGGAGGCAGAAGAGTCCACACCAGCAGCGCAGGAGGATCAACCCTCTGCTAGTAGTGAGCCTGCCGTGCCCCTAGTGAGCCAAAGAGTACGCAGACAGCTGCCCAGCTTACCCATAACACCTCCTACACCCTGTAGTGCAGGACCAGTTAGTGAGCTCCGTAGGTCCACTAGAGTCACTAGAGGTCAGATGCCCGCTCGCTGGAGAATATAAAGTAATGCACTGTAAATGTACCTGTTTCTTGAAAATGTTTATGGTTTTTGTTGTTGTCTGTTATTAATTATGTTTCTCAGTTACCCTGCAGATTTCTATGGACTAACAGGTTATGGACGCTGGATAACCGGAACAATTCTTGTAGATAGTTGCACATTGTGCCTCTTGCGAAGATGGCCGCAGAAAAGAAAACCAGTCTGGCGTGGCCTCCTTGTGGCCCAAAGTAGCTAGCTTCAGCCTTGCAGCCACGCCCAAGGCCAACGCAAGGGGTTTTCTTTGGACAGGTCCCCTACCTCGCTTAAAACTTCACCTTGGGTGATATGGACACCCGGTTACGGACACGCCGTGACCACAAAATGTACTTTTTCATGTTGTCTTGTTATTGTTATACCCTGCATTTATGTTTCTTTAAAAATATGTTTAGTCCCTGTGGTTACCACAGTAATAGAAATATTACGTCTGAGAGCAAGTGGGAGGTTTCTCTGGTCAGGAGCCCTAAGCATGCAACACCGCCCGCCCAGACCTGGGAGGGGAGGAATCTGCCCTTATAAACTGGGTCTGGGGCGGGATTAGGGGAGTCAGAGCCTGGAGAGGGAAAGCAAGAACTAGGAGCTCTGTAGGAGCAGGAGCGAGTGCCAGGGGCTGGAAGCCAGATAGCTCGCCCTGGCAGAAGAATCTAAGACCGGACACGGAGTCCGAGGCTGTGGGGACATCCAGGTCCAGCAGCAGAATCCAGCCGGCAGGGGATTCCAGGTCCTCTGGCCATAGAAGCCCGGAGGCACGGTCACAAGCAAGGGACCAGCACCACCATCGTGGAGCGGAGGCTAACCGAAGGCCCCGAGTCACCGGCCATACGGGTGAGCACCACACGGTATACTCAGGGACGTGGGCTACTTCTACCCGCATACAGCAAGGTAGACAGGAACAGTGCAGATAGACGGGGAGGCCTACAACTCCACCTGGCCAGGGGAGATCCTGCTTGCTCACAGACTGACCAGGCCTCTACTGCTAACCAGTACTTCCGGGAGGGTCTGCTTTATAACACCAGTAAAGACCCTGAACTGCACTGCACAGACTCTGAGTTGTTCCTGCTGCGCTCGTGCACCATCACTCCCATCATCCATACCAACTGCCCTGAGGCTATACTTCTCCCGTGGGGAGTCATCCCATTCCTAGCTGCACACACAACACCGGCCTCAGCGGTCTGCCTTGCAGCGGCGGTCCCCACTGACCGCAATCCACGGGTGGCGTAGTCGGACCATCATCATACTAATAAGACTGCCACTGATTTGACCACCCTGGGCACGGACCGGGTCATCGCCACGGAGACTACAACCCCCAGCGATCCGGCTCCGGGTATTCCCCGCACACACGTGCACGCACAACGCAGGCCCAGGGGGCGAGTCACATATATCAAATATACATATAGACATAATACGGGTACTCGGTACATCATATAATAACAATGTTGCAATACTTTATAGGGGACATTCTTTTCCAGAATATATCCTTGGAGCCCAAAGGGGTAAAGTCCATATTGGTTGATATAGAAATTAAGGACAGCATCCCTCCGTCAGTCGGAAAACATCATATGAGTCATATACCTAAAACAAGGCTAACAGAACAGTTAAAAAGTGAACAACTATACAATGCTAAGTCGAAACCTACTGTTAAAATATAAGCACTCAGCCTATCTAAGCCAAAAAGGGCTTTAAGCTAACATTTTCGTTAAGACCCTTGGAGGCAAGTGTATCCAACGTGTTTCTCTTTGCAGTAGTTTCTGTTTCACATTGCCACCTCTGATACCGAGCGAGACGTGGTCAATACCACAGACTACCGTGCCCTTGGGATTGCATTGGTGGTCTTCGTAATAGTGTTTTGGGATGGTTTTAAGTAACCCGGGTTCTAGGCATGTAATTGTATTTTTAATGTCACGAATGTGTTCTTGGATACGGGTTTTAAGTAATCTTGTGGTCATTCCCACATAAATCAATCCGCAAGAGCAAGTAAGATGGTAAACTACTGCTTCAGTGTCACATGATATATGATGTACGATTTTAAAAATCCTGTCATGACTTGAGTTCTCAAATTCTAGAGCTCTTGGGATATATTTGCAAATGGAACATCTACTACAAGAAAAGCTGCCCCGTGGTGGACCTCTGCTGCCAAAGATAAAGCATTTGCCTGGAGGTATGTAATGGCTCTTAGAGAGTAAGTCTCCCAGTGTTTGTGATCTGCGCCAAGTAATAAGTGGCTGAGGTGTCAGGTTATTGCGTAGATCCCTATCTGTCAAGAGAATTGGCCAGTGTCTAGATAAGACATCCTTGACTCCTCTCCAGTTGGCATTAAACGTGGAGATGAATCTCGGAGTCTCATCAGACTGGTCAAATCTCCATTTGTTATGGGGCCTTGAGGATGTGCTTAGAAGAGTTTGCCTAGTAGTGTTCATTGCTCTAGTCAGTCCCCTATTAATGTCATGCTGTCTATAGCCTCTATTGCGAAATCTCCTGGTCAATTCATTAGTTTGATTTATAAACCCTTCTTCACTCGAGCAAATTCTGCCTGCCCTTAAGAATTGACCTATAGGTATAGAGCTCTTAAGTTTAGGAGGGTGGGATGAGGAGAAGTGAAGTAACGAGTTAGTTGATGTAGCCTTGCGGAAAATGTCTGTGCCTAGCGTGCTGTCTGAATTTTTAAAGATAAGTAAATCCAGAAAGTCAACTTGTTGTTGACTATATTTCCAAGTCAATTTGATATTAGATTCATTATTATTTAGGCTATTCAGAAACATCTTCAGCCGCGACGTGGAGCCCTGCCAGATAAACAGCACATCGCCTATATAGCGTGACCAGAGAACTACTGCATCATGTCCTGGAGTGTTCAGGACAGTGTCCCTCTCCCACAGTCCCAGGAACAAATTTGCATATGAGGGCGCGCAAGCGGCCCCCATTGCAGTGCCCTGGAGCTGTAGGAAGGGGCGGTCCTTGAACACAAAGTAGTTGTGTGTGAGAATAAATCTCAACAGCATTAATATGAATTCAATGAGGTTAGTCATGTTAAGAAAAAATTCTGCAGCTTGTATTCCCTGGTCATGCCGTATAGATGTGTAAAGGGACTCCACGTCGCAGGTGACCAGCCACATGTCATCCTCAAGTATAACACCGTCAAGCCTTCTGAGAATATCGGTGGTATCCCTAATAAATGAGGGAAGGGTCTCAACACACTGTTGTAGGTAGAAATCAATGAAGCTACAGACAGGTCCACAAAGACCCCCCACTCCCGATACGATGGGTCTACCGGGGGGACAGAGGGGGTCCTTGTGGACCTTAGGCAGCAGATAGAGAGTAGGGTTTACTGGGAAGTCTGGAATTAATGCCTCCGGCATTTTTGATGTACTCACGTTGGATTCCATCCCATCGTCAATCAGATCTATCAACTCTCTACGAAATGCACTTAATGGGATGTTTTCAAGCCTTCTGTATTTATCAGCGCAGTAAAGTTGTTTAAATGCCTCCGCCTCGTACATCTCCACCGGCCAAATAACCACTTTCCCGCCCTTGTCGGCTCTTTTGATAACTATGTTTTTCATACCTTGTAGTTCCTTAATCGCATGACGTAAAGGTAGCGAGAGATTATCGGAATAGATCTTGGTGTCCATTTTGGAAAGATCTTCCCGTACTAATTTAATGAAAATTTCGATTTGTGGGCAGGAGGACAGGGGTGGGAAGGCCCTGGAGCCACGGTGGAGGTGCACAGGGACAATCGGGAGGGTCTGTGCTGTTTGTTCCGCCTCCAGTGATTCCTAGTCCTGAAGGGCTAATGCCTCTACTGTCGATGAAGGAATCACTGGACCGGAAAAGTATTTTGCGGTTGCTGCTAGGGCCTGCCTACAGGGGATTGGTCTTCTTCCTTTTGCTCCCTTTCATCTGCCTTATCTAGTCATGCTTCTCACCTCAGCCACTTTATACTTATGGTAATTTTATACTGTTTTTTGATATGTCCTCTATTTAAGGTTCAATAAAACGTATAAATTGTTCAATAGCTTTTTTCTCTGGCTATCTTTTTTGGAATTCGGTGCTTATTATTAATTTTATTGACATTTTTCCCATATAATTCCCCTTTTTTTTGGTTCTATGTTGTTATTAAGAGAAAAATCTAATAGGTGTTGTACTTCCACAAACCCTGCCTGCCTGCCTAACTCCTGCGTAACTACTGCTATCAGAACTGAATATAGGATTAGTCCTCAGATGAGGATTAATCCTCAGAAGGACTGATAGTTCAGATGGATATATATATATACTCCTGGAGTACCACTACCTATATATAACTATTACACCGCCAGTTCTGTCCCTCACACAGCCGCACCTCTCCCTACTCTGCCTGTTTCTGGGATACACTGTGACGAGCTTAGCATCACCAGGTCTAATATAGACCCGATGACGCTATGTGGCCAGCCAATCACAGTAATGCCACAACAAACAAGGCTATGACATTACTGTGCGTGGCAAGCAACCCGGCATTTTCATTAGCTCTCTAAAGAGCACCAAACATGCAGGGTGGGGACCCGAGCTCCCACCCGAGCAATCCGGAAATACTCGCCGAGCATGCTGAGCAGTGTGATGCTTGCGCGAGTACTGAGCAGTGGCGAGCACGCTCGCTCATCACTAGTTGCTAACCCAAAATGCATAAGCTTATGGATCCTTAATCTTTTTTGCTTTTCCTTTTAATTGCACAGTAAAAGTTATGTTTTAACGTTTTATTATTGGTGCTAGAGCCTAGTCCTCATGGACCCTTCTTCCATTTCTGAACTGGACACTAGCCTGATGTGTTTCTAAACTCCTTGCACCACACCCTGACCAAACAAGGTCTTCCAGGGTTCCTATGTGAATACAAGTGTTTTTCACACCGAATTGTCCTCCCTGGAACGTGAGCTGATTACCATTTTTACCCTACAGATTGGAGGTAGTCAACAGAAAAACAGTTTAAAAAGTCCAAATGCATTGTCCAAGTGTGAGAGGGAAATGTTTGGACATTGTTGCAGTATCGGACTCCGATCCCAAGATGTCACTGTTGCCTCTGGAAGAGACTCTATGGCTGACCTGATCTTTATGGCTGGGAGGATGGTGTTTTAGTCAGAAAGGAAGAATTGCTTAGGGGGGACAACTATGGTTGGATGCAGAGTTAGAATCTCCCCAGGGCATTTGCTGTGACGTGAATGTCCTTCTGCTAGCCTGTCAGACTGAAACTGCATCCCTGTGACAAGCCATACCCTCTCCTCGGTCTCCCAGGACCCTCTCTTCGGACGATCAGACAGCCTCTCCAGAGATCAGTTAATGGCCGGTAAGTCCTGAGCTCAGGCCCCACCACAGGGATCCCGGTGGGAGCATGCATGAAGACTATAGAGAGAGTTTGGCACCAATCATAGGTTCTCAGTTAGAGACATTGTTTGCTAACAGGGCTGGGTGAACCTTAGCTAGATACTCCGCTCAGTGGGTGAGCTTGTGTATAGATAGTATAACAGTATTGTAATCGTAGAGAGTTGTTAAGTTTGTGAACTTTTGCGCTGCACCACTGCAGGGGCCGCCTCTTGCACCCATCTGATTATATCCTTGCTCTGGGTAACACTCGGTTACCGCATTAGGCGGAATCACTGGTTAGGCAAATTATAGTTCATCTTTTAGTACATCCTGGTCCCGTCAGTTGTGCAGCCCATGGTCCTATCTGTCCTGAGCTATGTGTGCGTGAAGTCAATCTGTGTTCCTTTCTTGCGTTGCCGGGGCAACCCAGTTTCTGTTCTTAGTATAAAGGTGGTTCCCTAACAAATTGTCTGCTAGTAACCTTTGTCCTCGGCCTGCTGTATTCTGAGAGAGACCTCCCCGATACATGGTCTACAACTTGGCGTAGTCGGCAGGATACAGTGATTGCCTTGAACGGGGACACGGAGGGAGACAACCCCTTATCAGCAGTGGCCCTGGCCAATGTACTGAACCCACTTCCCATTGCTTCAATTTAAGCAGGATACCTTCCGGCTGGGGCACTATTACAGCATTTGCCAAAATATGACGGTAAAATCATGTTGTTGCATGATTGGACAGAAAGGGTGCGGAGTGTGATTAAAATGTGCAATTTGATCCCGGAGTTGCGAGCAGAGATAGCATTGAATACACTAGAGGGTGACGCCAGGCAGACAGTAATGGTATGGCCTGAGTCTGAATGAGACACCTTAGATAATATACTTACACTGCTGGAGGGAACCCACGGGGGTGTGCAAAGTGACACAACTGCGAAGTTTCTTTTTTAATCGACCACAGCGAGAAGGAGAGACACTAATGCAATACTCCAATGCCTTGCAAGAAACCTTGAAGGAACTACAGCGGCGGACCCTGAAGCCATGGGAGCTCTCTGGGAAGTGGATAGGCTGTTGTGGGACCAGTTCATTTCCGGATTAGCCAACAAATTCCTAAGGGACAATTTGCAGTAGATGACCCGGATGAAGGTCAACGTGACATTCTACTAGATCTACTTTGCCGTAATAGAAAGAGAAGAAGAGTCCACGCCCGTGACCGAGAAAGTAGTGAATAGCGCCATGTGACGGGAAGCCAGACAGAGACTCGGATACTTTGAAAGACGTGGTGCAGGCTCTGTGCGCATAACTGAAGGATCTTTGACTGGATGTGTCCCAGATGCAGCTGAGACCCGTTCGGCCTCAAGATACGACACCACCCCCCTCCCTCCCCTCCGAGCTCCTCCATCGGTCCCGACTTGGCAGCGGAGGTGGAACAAAGGAAGCGCCCCTGGTGCTCTGCTGGAATTTTCGACAATTTGGCCACCTTGCCCGGGACTGCGATTCGGCGACTGACTCGAATGGTGGCACCAGCGTTAAACTACCAATCACTGCAGTAACTGGGCGTCCTGCAGCGGCTTTCAATCAGCCAAGCCCTTCACGTCGAGAACACGATTTGTATTCCTGCCGTCCGGTGTTAGAGGCTGATTTTGAAGTGTTTGTTGGACACCATGTCCGAATGCACCATCATGCCCTTAGAGGTCTTCGAGAGTCATTTCGGCCATATAATGGAGCCTGAAGACGGCAGCGTTATTTGACTTACAGCAGCCAATAATGGACAGTTAATCGTGAAAGGAATTGTGTCGATGAGAGTGATGCTATGCGGTCAAGACATCGGTACAAAAGGAGTGGTCCTGGTGGATCATCCCCCTAGGAGAGGAATGGATGTAACCTTGGGGTGAACATAATACAAGATCTGAATCACCATCTGTTCTCTAAAGAAGGACCGCGATACTGGAAATGCACTACAACCCACCGGCGAACCCAGAGGGTCCTTCATCGGATGGTTAGAAGTTGTAGCTTTCAAAAAAGTGCCATGTCTGGCCAACCCATAGGTCTAATCAAGGTTTCCTCCCGTACATCAGTTGTGACCGCACCGAACAGAGAACAACTTCTGATGTTGCCTGTAGGAACCTCGCGGAGGCTGAATGGTCTGGAAGTGCTGATTGAACCAATGTTCGAGGAATCCCCGATGAAACCTTTGGTGGCCCGTGCACTAGCAATGATGAAAGATGGTGTGATGAAAGCCGGCCGGTGGGTGCAGCTCTCTGGCGCCCCCTTACCTCTCAGGTCAGTCAAGGTACTGCACCTAGAGAAAGTAGTGCCAGGAAGCTGCAACCAGCGCAGGGAACACGGTAGTGTGTTATCCCTTCAACGTCACTAAACCGTAACGTCACTACACAGCACAACTCGCTAGCGCCCTCTTAGCCTCAGGTCAGTCAAGGAACTGCACCTAGGATAAGCGGTCGCCAGGGAGACTGTCCTGTAACCTACTGGGTATCGGGGCCCTCTGTAGTGAGGGCGGTATATATATCTTCCTTGGCCGCGCCAGGAATATATATATCTGAACCTCCGACCGTCACTACCAGCCTTCCCCAATCCCCAGTTGGTATGCTGCCACCAGTCCCTATTTTAGATATACGCCCAGTCCGTGAATGGGCCTATATCGGGTCAGGAACCAACCCTGGGTAGCGTTTTTGGCTTGAGCCGAGCTCACACGGACGTGCGTTCGTTATGCAGAATAAAAGGCAGGCCCACAATTACTTGAGGTAATTGATTATAATAATACACTAGATACACGATATACAACTAAATATACACAGGTATAAGGTCAGGCTAAACTATACAACAATGGAATACAACACACAGAATCACCACAGCATATCAGTTACCGGTTTCTTGATTTTCTTGTGACGCAGGGAGAGGATTCTGCGGTCGCAGGCACGGTTCTTTGTTACAGGCTGAGGCCTACCACCGCATGGTCAAACTGCTCCTCCCCTTGGTGGCCTCAGCTGGTGCTCAGATGTTCAGCACACCACTCTTGGGTCAAAAACTGACTTGTCTCTTGTCTGTCCTGCTATCTTACCTGCCCCGTCCCGCCCACTGCTGGTGAGGTCAGCTGGCTCAGTCTCCACCCTCAGGTCTAACTTCGATCAGAAGCCCAAATTCTATGGAACCCAATAACTTCTTCTGGGATGGTCTCATGATACCCCCAGGGGTTCCCATGGATTCGGGCCGCCGTAACCGACCTTTTGATATCAATTATGATACCATACGGTCCTCAGGAATGGCTCCGCGCTATATCTTGGCTTCCAGAGCACGTACAAACGTCTACCGCGGAGGCTTGTGTGCGCAATGGCTCCGGGACGCCGTGATATTTTTTTATTGGCCCATCCCACGCAACATGCGTGTACTATTCATGTTTCTATATCTTATGCCTCCATGCTTGTGACAGACAAAGAAACTAGTCCTATGGGACAAATGGTCAGGTACAGATAGACGAAGCACCCCCCCCTGCTGGCTGTGTTTCCTCTCGAAGTCTTTGAAGCTCCTAGCATTCAAGTGTTAAGTAGGCTTCTTATCTTACAGGAGCCTGGATGGGGGGAAACTATCTAGTTGACGTTTTAACAGAAGGTCCCAAGGGTGGGGGCTGCTGAAGTGTGGCCATCCCTGGATATGATTTATCATTACCAAGATGGCGGCTACAGGTTCATCACAGATGGCTGCATGCCCATCTGTTTCATTAACGTGCTGGATAGCAAAGTTACCATACCCGGGGGTACGTTGCTGGCAGAAGTCTATGTGCCTGATGGAGAGATACTCCGAAGAACAGGGTTTAACCTCTGGCCCGATAGGAGGTCAGCCTGGATTTATGCTGTTGAACTGACCAGGAAGGAAGACCCGACTACTAAGTGGAACGGCCGATTCTGGCTTACGCCCGGTTTGATACGCAGTTCCTGCTCTACACAGATGGGAGCCTGCATGGTTTGAGAGCAGATGGCAGGGAGAGAGTGATCGCATATGGAAGCCGTTCCCTAAGAGAGACAGAATGTAACCCCGCAAATTATAGTTCTTTCAGGCTAGAGCTGCTGGCCTTGGTTTGGTCGATGACAGAACGATTTGTGAAGTACTTAACAGGGGCTGAAGTGGTAGTCATGATGGATAACAATCCACTGGCCCACCTGGAGAACACCAAACTGGAAGCACTGGAGCAGTGGTGAATGGCACGGCTGACTAAGTTTAACTACTATATCAAGTTCCGATCAGGAAGGGAGAATGGAAACATTGACGCATTATCTTGGGTTCCGATAGGGCCACCGGTGGGGAGTATCGATGATGAACTGGAGGACACTGAGAGGCCTGACCTGGGCTGACTGCCTGTCTTCCGGCACGTGGTACATTCAAGTGGGGTAGCCTCTGGAATGTCTACAGTGCTCGGGAAAACTACTGCAGATTGGAAGCGGGCCCAGGATGAGAACAGAAATGTAAGATGCGTGATAAGCTGGGTCAAGGCTAATATATGGGCCCACTAGAGAGGGGCTCATTTCGGGAGTGAGAAGACATATAATTAGCTACAGAGAATGGTATATTGCCCAGACCTAGAAAATATGGTAGGTGAAGTGACGCACCCCCTGGGCCATATTCTTTAGGGGAATACCCGGAGCCGGATCAGATGGGGGTTGTAGTCTCCGAGTGGCTGTGACCCGGTCCGTGCCCAGGGTGTCAAGCTCAGAGTATGTGGCAGTCCTACAGATGTTACAAAGTTCGTTATGTCGATTACGCCACCCGTTGGATTGCGGTCACTACGGCCGCCGCTGCAGCAGGGTCCGCTGAGGCTGATGGTGTTGGTGCAGCTTTAGATAGTATAACCCCCAACGGGAGGGGTATGGCCTCAGGGGGTCAGGTGCAGAGGATGGGGGTTGTGATGGTGCAGCGTCGATGATAATTAAAGACAGAGTCGGGTTGTGCAGTTCAGGGTGTTTACTTACTGCAGATATTCCGGTCACTCCAGCCTTGAGTGACCACCCGAGCCGTGCTGCGTCCACCAGGTCCTGGATTCAGCCAACCCCCAAGCAAGTCCGGAGCGTGTCCCTGAGCCCTCCTTCTTGTCCTTTCTTCTGGCCGTCCCCACCAGGGATCCACCTAGGTCCAGCTCCCTCGGGCCTTCTGTTGGGAGACCCTTGGCCTTGGGTTCCCTGACCCTACACGTGGTTTGCCTTCAGGGTGGATGTGGTGGGTGGCCGTGGCAGATCCTGCCCACGGCCTCCGGTCTCTGGCTGAGGTATGCTTTAGCCCCCACCAGTTTGGGATCCGGTACCCTGTTGCCAACTCTTCACCCTAGGGTTGTACTTGGGTTCTCAGAGTTCCTTCTGTCTCCCCCTCTGGGTCTTTCTTGCTCTCCTCTCTCACTCTCTCTGGGCCTGGGGCTGCTCTGCTCTTCTGCTCTCTTCCTCTGCTCTGCAAAAGACTGATGTCTCACTGACTTCTCACAGACTGACCCTGATCTTAGATGGTGCCCACCTTAAATACTCCCTCTATGTTGTGAGCTCAGGTGACCAGCACCCAATGAGCTCCTAACTTTACCCAGGCTGCTCCCCCTATCTGCCCCTACACTACTGGGATGTACCACCCCCCTCCCACTCCAGCCAGGAACAGACTCGGTCGTACCTGCACATTTCTAAGTGGGAGTACCGTTGGTCTGCTCCTCGGAAATGGGATGTGTGTAGTGCATGCAGCTTTCTGAGCTCAGTTCCACACTCCATCCTTACCCGGGAGTGGAATATCACACCTCTGGGTTGAGGTGCAATACCCCTGTAGCAGCCGAATCCTCAGGGTGCTACATTCCCCCCTGGTAAATCACAGCACGTCCTCGGGCTGTAAGATATAAAAACACCAAAACATACAATTTTTGCATAAACAACATAATAAAAACATATAAAACATATATATCAGCAATAAAACTTTTTTTTTTAAATAACATTCTCGTAGTCTTCTCTTGCTTCTAGCTCCTCCTCCGGACACTGTGCAACGTGTGCCCGGGAAAAGTGCAACAGTTTCTCTAGAAAAATGGTTTTCCTATAAAACCGGTAGGGGGCGCTTTAGGAAGCGCAACTATATACAAAGGAATATGGCCGCTCTCAGTCCTCGGCCAGGCATTTAGGAAAGGGATGACCGCTCTCAGTCCTCGGTCAGAGGGATTAAGGGAAATACGGGTAACAGTTCAATTCTCTGGTCCCAACGGGGACTATATTAGCAGCAACGGTTCACTGTGCCCCGACGGGCAACTATATACAGCTTGTACTCTGCTGTACTCAACGACGACGTCCTCCTGCTCTTTCTTTGTGATTCACTTTAGCTTCAGACCCGTTCGGGCACGTATGCTGGGCAAATAGATTTTCTCCCAGATGCGGCACTCTTGGTTTTATGGGCGCGGTGGTGGTAGCGGCGCCCGGGTTGCCCAGGCCTTGCGGCCAGGCCTGGGGCACCTGGAAAGTGAAGGGCACCGTAAGGACGGCGGCGCCCTGGGCTACTTGGCCCTGCGACCAGGCCGGTGGCTCCGCGGAGGTAGGGGGCGCTGTTGGTATTGCGGCGCCCGGGGGTACTAGGCCTTGCGACCAGGCCGATGGTACTTCCTGCTTGGTCACGCTCGGGGTCGAGGCGTATGACGTCACAGGGGTCGCGGCTCCCGTTTGAGGCCTAGTCTGCGGCGGTGACGTTGCAGCGACGGGCACGGCAGGGGATACTTCGGGCTCTGCGACGGGGAGCTGGGGCAGGTACGCGGTTTCCCGGTTTGGGGTAGAGACGTCCCCTTTACCTGCCTCCTTTCGTTCGGCTCCCTTCTCGGCGCCGTCTCCGGCCTTCAGTCCTCCTGCGCCATCCTCAGAGGCGGTCTGTCTCCTCGTCTCGGGTGGCGTGCTCCGCTGACGAGTTCTTGTCTGCTGGGCCATCTCACGGCTCCATTCTGCTAACGTCTCTCGCTGCACCCGGGCCATCCTCCGTGCGAGGCCCTCCAGCGCAGTCTGCGCACACTCCCGATCTCGGGGGAGCTGTGCCAGGACCTCCACTAAGCCTAGTGGGGTCGTTGCTTCTAGCAGGCTCCTGACCAACGGGTCGGTGCTGCTCTGCTCTCCTTCCGTTGTCTCCAGCAGGCTCCTGGCCAGCGGGCCGGTGCTGCTCTGCTCTTCTTCCATCTCTGGGTAAGCTTCTTCTGGACTCAGCTCTAGGCTTCTTGTCTCCGGGTGCGCTCTCTCCAGACTGCTCCAGGCGACACCCATCTTTGCTCTCTTCTTCTCAGTCCTCCCACTTCGAGGGCGGTCCCGGGGCCACTTGGTGATTGTCAGCTCCAGGGGCAGTTCTTTCACGCTGACAGACACCTCTAGCATCACAGTCTCTGTTGGTGGGGGCGGTTTCCACTTTTGGCGCCATTTTCGGTCCTGGCCCACGATGGGAGGCGGCCTCTTGCCATCCTCTGGTACGCCCATAATGGCGTCCGCTCTGACAAGGCGGGAAACCTTTGGAAATGGCGGGAATCGTCTCCCAGTGGCGGGAAACTCTGCAGATGGCGGGAAAAAGCTGTTAATGGCGGACAACCGGCGGGAATCGATCTGTGATGGAGTCCGATGGCGGGGACCCTCCGGAACCGGCAGGAGACTTCTTTTTGAGGTAAACTTGTTCTTTTCTTCAGGCACGCAGTACCCGGGTGTTGCGGGCACGTGATCCTGCCGACTACGCCAAAGTTGACGCACCCCCTGGGCCATATTCTTTAGGGGAATACCCGGAGCCGGATCAGATGGGGGTTGTAGTCTCCGAGTGGCTGTGACCCGGTCCGTGCCCAGGGTGTCAAGCTCAGAGTATGTGGCAGTCCTACAGATGTTACAAAGTTCGTTATGTCGACTACGCCACCCGTTGGATTGCGGTCACTACGGCCGCCGCTGCAGCAGGGTCCGCTGAGGCTGATGGTGTTGGTGCAGCTTTAGATAGTATAACCCCCAACGGGAGGGGTATGGCCTCAGGGGGTCAGGTGCAGAGGATGGGGGTTGTGGTGGTGCAGCGTCGATGATAATTAAAGACAGAGTCGGGTTGTGCAGTTCAGGGTGTTTACTTACTGCAGATATTCCGGTCACTCCAGCCTTGAGTGACCACCCGAGCCGTGCTGCGTCCACCAGGTCCTGGATTCAGCCAACCCCCAAGCAAGTCCGGAGCGTGTCCCTGAGCCCTCCTTCTTGTCCTTTCTTCTGGCCGTCCCCACCAGGGATCCACCTAGGTCCAGCTCCCTCGGGCCTTCTGTTGGGAGACCCTTGGCCTTGGGTTCCCTGACCCTACACGTGGTTTGCCTTCAGGGTGGATGTGGTGGGTGGCCGTGGCAGATCCTGCCCACGGCCTCCGGTCTCTGGCTGAGGTATGCTTTAGCCCCCACCAGTTTGGGATCCGGTACCCTGTTGCCAACTCTTCACCCTAGGGTTGTACTTGGGTTCTCAGAGTTCCTTCTGTATCCCCCTCTGGGTCTTTCTTGCTCTCCTCTCTCACTCTCTCTGGGCCTGGGGCTGCTCTGCTCTTCTGCTCTCTTCCTCTGCTCTGCAAAAGACTGATGTCTCACTGACTTCTCACAGACTGACCCTGATCTTAGATGGTGCCCACCTTAAATACTCCCTCTATGTGTGAGCTCAGGTGACCAGCACCCAATGAGCTCCTAACTTTACCCAGGCTGCTCCCCCTATCTGCCCCTACACTACTGGGATGTACCACCCCCCTCCCACTCCAGCCAGGAACAGACTCGGTCGTACCTGCACATTTCTAAGTGGGAGTACCGTTGGTCTGCTCCTCGGAAATGGGATGTGTGTAGTGCATGCAGCTTTCTGAGCTCAGTTCCACACTCCATCCTTACCCGGGAGTGGAATATCACACCTCTGGGTTGAGGTGCAATACCCCTGTAGCAGCCGAATCCTCAGGGTGCTACAGAAGCATCTCGAAAATGCAGAGCATGTGGGCTGAGCAAGAGTCTGGAAGAGCGAGCACCCGTTCAGACCATCTGTACGTCCGCTCTGTTGGAGATACTCATGATAGACTATGTGCAAATAGCGTACTCCAGTTTGGGACACTCATTTTGTTTGCTGATGACTGATCATTTCACTACACAGTGGCAGTACCTACCAGAGACCAGACCGCAGAATCAGCTGCTGAGGCAGTATGTCGTCACTTCATTCAAGTGTTCGGGTGTCGACGGCGAATTCATTCTGATCAGGGAGTGTGCTTCCAGGACGCCTTAACGAAGGAGCTTTATCGCCTTTATGGTATTGAACAGTCTAAGATGACGCCCTATCAGCAGCAAGGCAACGGTGCATGTGAACATTTCAACTGTACCTTCCTGCAAATGCTGCGGGCCCAGGAGAATGATCAAAAAGTGCGCTGACCTGAGTACTTACCGGAACTGATGTGGGTCTATAACAATCGGGTCCACAACACAACAGGGTACTCGCCCCACATGCTGATGTTCAGGAGGACAGGCAGGGAGATTGAAGATCTACACATGCTGATCCCATGGCGGACCCTCCTCGGTCCACTACCACCTGGGCCCAAGAGCATCGTCGGGGCCTGAGAATGCTATAGGGTGGTGGGTGATCGGTTGAGACAGGTGACACATCACGATCAGAGTCCGGTGCTGCAGGAAGTGTTTGCCCCAGGGGAAAGAGTGCTGGTCCGAGTGAAAAAACAGTCTGGAAAGTTAGATGATCGGTGGGAGGTAGTGCCGTATGTGATAAAAAGGAGAGTAGGTGCCCATATCCCGATGAAATCTCTATTGCAACATGTTGCGACTGTGTCAGTTTAGAGAACCAACTATCGCGAATGCGACTCCCGAACCTGAGCCAAGGGAAGTGGTCCCGCCCATGGATCATAGAATCATAGAATCATAGAATGGTAGAGTTGGAGGGGACCTCCTGGGTCATCTGGTCCAACCCCCTGCTCAAAGCAGGATTCACTAAATCATCTCAGACAGATATCTGTCCAGCCTCTGTTTGAAGACATCCATTGAAGGGGAACTCACCACCTCTCGTGGCAGCCTGTTTCACTCATTGATCACCCTCACTGTCAAAAAGTTTTTTCTAATATCTAATCTGTGTCTCCTCCCATTCAGTTTCATCCCATTGCTTCTAGTCTTTCCTTGTGCAAATGAGAATAAAGATGATCCTTCTACAATGTGACAGCCCTTGAGATATTTGTAGACAGCTATTAAGGGTATGTACACACGATGCAGAAATGAAGCAGAAAATTTCTGCATCATTTCTGCATCTCCCTGGCAGAAAAAACGCATGCAGATTGTGCATGCGTTTTTCCAGCAGAATACATGCGGATCCACATGCAGATTCACATGCGTTTCCGCATGCAGATTGACAAGCGCTTTCCAGGCGATTTTAGCATCACCTGGAAAGTGCTTGACAACTAGGTCACACTATATAAATCCATGCAAACAGCATGGATTTATATAGCGTGACCCGAGAGAGTGTATATACTTACCTCCGATGGCCCGCGCTGTCCTGCTTTACAAAGTTCCCGGCTGCCGGCAACTTTGAATTGAAAGACCTGCCGACGTCAGCGTCACGTGACCCGTCACATGACTCTGACGTCAGCGCAGGTCCTACAACTCACTGCAAGTGCCGGGAACCAAGCGGGAGCGCTGCGCGGGCCGACAGAAGGTAAGAATACATTTATTTTTTATTTTATTCTTTTTTTACAGCTTTTTTAATGGTACCTGGGTGTGGATGAGACTCTCCTCTCCTCCACACCCGGGTACCATCCGCATATTAGAACGCGCCAATAGCGCAAGTACAGATGCTGTCTTGCGGAATTGGCGCGTTCTAATGCAAGTCAATGGCGGCGAAATCGCCACGTTTCCGCAAAATTAATTGACATGCTGCGGATTTTTGACCGCAGCGTTCACGCTGCGGAAAAATCCGCATCATGGGCACAGCACATGCGGATTTCCATTGGGGAACATTGCTTCCCTTCTACCATGCGTTTTTCATGCGTTTCCGCGGCGTTTACGCAACTGCAAAAACGCCGCGGAAACGCATGAAATGCGCATCGTGTGAACTCAGCCTAAGTCTCCTCTCAATCTTCTTTTTTGCAAGCTAAACAATCCCAAATCCTGTAACCGTTCCTCATAGGACATGGTTTGCAGACCGGTCACCATTCTGGTCGCTCTTCTCTGAACTTGCTCCAGTTTGTCGATGTCTTTTTTAAAATGTGGTGCCCAAAACTGGATGCAGTATTCCACATGAGGTCTGACCAAAGAGGAGCAAAGTCCGATAATGAATTCACGTGATCTAGACTGCATGCTTCTTTTAATACATCCCAGAATTGTATTTGCCTTTTTTGCTGCTGCATCACACTGTTGACTCATGTTTAGTCTATGATCTATTAGTATACCTAAGTCTTTTTCACATGTACTGTTGCTTAGCTCTATTCCTCCCATTTTGTATATGCTTTTTTCATTTTTATTGCCCAGATGTAGTACTTTGCATTTTTCCCTGTTAAAAACCATTCTGTTAGTTACTGCCCACTGCTCCAGTTTATTTAGGTCTTTTTGAATCCTCTCTCTCTCTTCTCTAGTATTAGCTATCCCTCCTAGCTTTGTGTCATCAGCAAATTTAATGAGTTTACCCTCAATTCCTTCATCTAAATCATTGATAAAGATGTTGAACAATACAGGTCTCAGGACAGAGCCCTGTGGTACCCCACTTGAGACATGGATGCTGATGGGTGGGCAGTGCCCGCTCCCTTTCAAACGGAGGCCCTGCAGAGAGACTGTTTCACAACCTGTGGTTTCCCCCAGAGACAACATGCAGGAAGAAATAACTTCCACAGCTCAACCTGTGGCTGTCCCAAGCATTAATGCACCAGAGGAGTCGACAGCTCCAATCCTGCGAAGGACCACTCGGACTACCGCAGGCATACAACACTATGCACAAGAAGACTTCACCTGGGAAGGTTTGTCGAGGACGCCAACCTGTAGTGGGATGGCATGTGATAGGAAAATGTTTGGACATAGTTGCAGTATCGGACTCCGGCCACAAGAGGTCACTGTTACCTCTAGAACAGACTCTATGGTTGACCTGATCTATATGGCTGTCAGTGAAAAGCAGGAAGTAGAGAGAGGAGGGAAATCGTGGTGCTGCATCCAAAAGCTCTGTGTGTGCAATGTGCTGGGTGCTGAGCAAAACTTTGAGGAAAGGTGTAACTTTGTCTGTGACTCCTTCCAGAGAGGAAGAATTGCTTTGGGGGGATGACTACGGTTTGATGCAGAGTTGGATTCTCCCCAGGGCATCTGCTGTTATATGAATGGCCTTCTGCTAGCCTGTCAGACTAAAACTGCATTCCTGTGACAAGCCTCTCCTCGGTCTCCCAGCTAAGTGGCCAATCAGATGATCAGACAGCCTCTCCAGAGATCAGTTAACGGCCGGTAAGTCCTGAGCTCAGGCCCCACCACAGGGATCCCGGTGGGAGCGTGCACGCAGACTATAGAGAGAGTTTGGTGCCAAACATAGGTTCTCTGTTAGAGACATTGTTTGCTAACAGGGCTGGGTGAACCTTAGCTAGATACTCCCCTCAGTGGGTGAGCTTGTGTATTACAGTATTGTAATCATAGAGAGTTGTTAAGTTTGTGACCTTTTGCGCTGCATCACTGCAGGGGCCGCCTCTTGCACCCATCTGATTATATCCTTGCTCTGGGTAACACTCGGTTACCGCATTAGGCGGAACCACTGGTTAGGCAAATTATATTACATCTTTTAGTACATCCTGGTCCTGTCAGTCATGCAGTGCAGGGGTCCTATCTGTCCTGAGCTAGGTGTGTGTGAAGTCAATCTGTGTTCCTTTCTTGCATTGCCGGGGCAACCCAGTTTCTGTTCTTAGTTAAAAGGTGGTTCCCTAACAAATTGTCTGCTAGTATCCTTTGTCCTCGGCCTGCTGTATTCTGAGAGAGACCTCACCGGTACATTGTCTACACAAGGGTAAGACATGAGATTAGGTAGGAGTTTCCAGAGGTCGGAGCCATAAGAAAGACTGCGTATCTCAGAGAAATATCCAAAGAGCAAAGCAGATGCAGTACATAGCCTGGGTCAGCATTTGTGTGTACAACTATAAGTCTCAGGTAGGGCAAGGTAAAAACTGGGTTAGAAACAATCTAGGTCAAATTTCAGGATGGAGTATAAAAGTCTCAGGATAAGTGTACTGCAGTAACTGGCACAACGGCTGTAGTGCAGGTGATTTAAAAAGGTTATTCATCTTAAATAGCAAAAATTGCAAAGTATTTGTAAAAATAAGCAAACAACTTTGTCATTTACTTGTTATTAAAAATCTTCTCCCAAGATCAGAGAGATTTTTAATTATATTATTTACGACTCGTTGTCTAGGTCACTGGCCACCACTGTAGTCTATCAGCAGTGGTCAAACATGTACAGTATTTAGAAGCGTATTCCAATAGAACTTATAAGCAATGTTCTGAAGCTTGCTTGATGACTGGAGCTCACTGTTGGCTCCTGGTCCAGCCAGCTTCAGTGTGAAGGTGCTCCTCCGATGCTGCAGAGACTAAGTAGCCTATGCTAGCAACATCGGAGAATGCAAAGTTCAGGACAGCAGCACAACGATGCCACTGGTTTGGACTGTCAATCAAGCAGGAGCTTACCACTCCCAGCAAGCATGAGGTCATGAAGCAGGGAAACAGTGAACAATGTGAAGAATGCTATGAATAAAGTGCCCAGCACTCTGATTGGCTGGTCATGTCCATTGCATTATGAAGGTATTGGGACGTGTACAAAAATAAAAATGTAATAACAATTAAAGGACATCATGCATATATTCCCAAAATACTCTATGATACAGACATTTTACGCATCCACAGATGCCTTAGGTGTAGTAAAGAATTTAGAACACTTTATGTCATTTTACATTAAGTTTTAGTTTTTGAGCAAATATGGAGCATTTAATTGGACAGACTTTCTACTTTCATAACTAAGACAGAAATGTTGATGTGTCCTATTAGTGGGTAGACATCTGGCATAGATTCTATTTCTTGAAACAGTCAAAGCATTGTGAAAAGTTCATATGCTGGTGACAGAAATTAATTTGTTTTCCCTTTGCCTTCAGCATCAATATAGTGTTATTAGCAGCAATGAAGGTCAGCAGTGATGGTTTCACTGTGACATTTGCTGTCAAAAAGTAAAATTTAATTTCCTATCCACTATCATTTACACCAGTTATAAAGATGAAATACAACTTTGCACAATGTCTAAAACGTGTCTCAATCAGATTACACATATTTTCAGGTATTGATTTCTTAATTTAGAAAGTCAGAAAAATGTAAGTTACCTCTACTAGTTATGATTGATATAATGTGCTCATGTTTACACAGCTGTAGCACATTAGCGTCTAAAAGAATGTACATCAATTTCTAAAACCGAGGTCTCTTTTTTGTGCTCAACTTGAAACTGCAGAAACATCTCTATGGCCGAGAAATCTCAAAGTCTACTATTAAGAGACAGAAGTCAAACCACAATAAGATTGACCTCAGGCTGTGGCGTTCATATACAGTGAGTTGTGGTGAAGAAATAAATACTGTAGCATAGCTGGGAAGGACAGGCTTAAATCCCAGCTCTGCAGTGTTTGATTAGAAGCACCTGCAGGGTTTCTCTAAGAAGCAGGAAGTAGATTCATATGCTGGGTGTCCAGCTAAAATGTAAGCTGTAGCTGGGAGAACAGAATGCCAGGGACTCTCTCTGAATGGAGTGATTGGGGAGTCAGTCAGTCTGCTGGACACAATAGAGGCAAGAATTCCTCTCTGAAAAGAGTCTGCTCAGGCCATGTTCAGAGAACCGCAGTATCAGTGGTTGCTATGGACAATAGCTGTTTTGTTTGACCTAGCTGGGGTTAGCTCAGCCGTGTATGAGTAGCCAGGGTCTGTTATGTTTAGTTAGCGCCTGGACAAGGCTAGGAATTTATGTTTATGATTTTGTTTTGGTGCTGTGCAACCTATGGAAAGCAATAAAAGCTGCATGTGTTTGGACCAAAACTGTATTGCCAGTGTGAACGCTACCTAAGGCCTAATGCCTACTAGAGAGAGTGAAACCCCTACAATGCCCATTTACACAAGTTACAAGACTGAGCTATGGCATGTGTGATGACACAAGGTAGAGTAATTTCTGTATACTATTGATCTTTCCATGACTAAACAATGAAGTCAATATATACATATCCCTTTCTTCATCACTATACCTCTTGTTCTATTTTCATATTCCACCATCACATTCACTGGGCCTCTTCCACTTAGACATCTATATACAGTCAATAAAAAAGTCTACATGCCCCTGCTAAAATGAGTTCTTTTTCATGCTTCTTTTTATTGTAGATTTTTTTACACCCTTAATGTCACCTATAATCTGTACACTTCAATTGAAAAACAAAGTGAAAAGTTTTTGGGTGGAAAAATAAAAATAAAACCAAAATAATATGGCTGCCTAAATATTCACACCCTTAAGATGCAGTCAGACGGCCGTATAAAACGGACAACGATTGCATCACAGTGCATGGACTGGCCTGTGGTTCTTCTGACCCGAGTGTGACAGCAGCATAGAAATACATGCTGTCATGTTCGGTTCAGAAGAGATGCCAGCCAGTCCGAGCATTGCGATGAGATCATCATTCGTATTATACGGCTGTCTGACTGTGCACTAAAACTATTACTTTGTTAAATTGCCCTTTGAATTTATGATAGCATCTAGTGTTTTTTTTAGTAGGAATCTTTCATAATGGTATATCTTGAATTGGCAAGCTTTGCCCAATTTTCCTTGCAGCAGCGCTCCAAATTTGTCAGATTGCAAGGATATCTCCTGTGTCAAGTGCCCTCTGCAGGTCACCCCACAGATTTTCAATGGGATCCAGGTCTGAAATATGGCTGGACAATTCCAAAACTTTGAACTTCTTCTGGTGAAACAATTTTTTTGTTGATTTGGCAGTATGCTTAGGGTTGTTGTTGTGCTGAAAGGTGAAATTCCTTTTCATCTTTACCAGATGCCTGAAAATTTTTCGCAAAATTGACTGATATTTGGAAATGTTCATAATTCCCTCCATCTTTTCTAAAGCCCCAGTTCCAGCTGATGAAAAACAGCAACAATGCATAATGCTGCCTCCTCCATGATTCACTGTGGGTATGGTGTTCTTTTGCTGATGCATAGTGCTGGCTTTGCACCAAACATACCTTTTGGAATTATGGACAAAATGTTCAACCTTAGTTTCATCACACCATAACTCATTTTCCTACATGCTTTTTGCGGACTTGATGTAGGTTTTGACAAAACATAGCCAGGCTTGGATGTTTTTCTTTGTAAGAAAAGACTTCCATCTTGCAATTTCACCCCATAGACCAGACATCTGAAGAATACTGGAGATTGTAGTCACATTCAGTACACAACCAGTACTTGCCAGAAATTCCTGCAGTACCTTTAATGCTATTGTAAGTTTCTTGGCAGCCTCCCTAACCAAATTTCTTGTCTTTTCATAAATTTTTGAGGGACGTTCAGTTCTAGGTAATGTCACTTTTACGACAAATTTAAGCCACTTCTTGATGACCATCTTTACAGTGTTCCATGGTAGAGCTGATGCCTTGGAAATTTTTTTGCACCCTTCTTCTTACTGATGGCTTTCAACATTGAGACCCTTTTGCTGTGTTGTAAACTGTTTATGGACCATGGTTTTTTTTGTAAAATGCAACACAATGTCAGGAAAATAGTATTAGAACAGCTAAATTGTATATGGGGTTATTCAAAATCACTTTAAATGATGGCAGCTGTTTTGAATACTATCTAACATGATGTTAAATGTGATTGGCTAATTCTAAACACCCAATTATAAAAGAGTGTTCACTAGAGATGAGCGAGCACGAAAATGCTTTGATGCTCGTTACTTGAACCAAGCAATTCCTAATGCTCGGATGCTCATTTCGAGTAACGAGTTTAATGGGAGCCAATGGGAAATCCGAGCATTTTTCTGGCACACCCTACACGGGGGTCAGAGGGGCAGTGAAAATGTTGAAATGGATGGAAAAAGTGCTGAATGGAAGGAGAACAGTATGGAGAAGACACCTGGAAGCATCTCTGACTCCCAGATCGCTGCTGAGAACAATAGTTCACACTTTTATTCTACTTTAATGACTGACAATAAAACATTCAAAATCGACAAGAAATTGGAGTTTGCAGGAATAAAATGTTAAGAAAGACTCTTTCCTGTAAAATGACTTGTATATAAGGCAAAATTTAAAAAGGATATAAAAAAATAATAATTTAAGTAAACCAAAATGTATTTTTTTTTATTAATTTAAAAAAAATGTATTAATTTTTTTATTACAAAATTGGAAATTTCAGTGTAATTTATGAAGGAAGCAAGAACTGCCAAAGATTAGATGGAAGAGGAACTCAGATACTCCCTGTATTAGACATAAAGGAGGACCTCATACACATTCCATTCAAATTGTCATTGTGGTACTCCTAGACTCATAAAGCCTGCCAAAAACTACAAGCAGGGTCATCCATACACCCTGGACGGCACCAATTGTAGAGCCTCATTCAAATATTGTAAACAAAGTGTAGTTCTAGTATTCCTACACTCATAAAAGCTCTGCACTCAGTGCAAAGCCTGCCAAAAATTACAAGCAGGGTCATCCATACACCTTTGAAAGCACCAACTGTAGTACCTTATTTAAATATTGTGAACAAAGTGTAGTTATGGTACTCCTACACTCGTAAAAGCTCTGTACACAGTGCAAAGCCTGCCATAAATTAGAAGCAAGGTCATGCATACACCCTTCAAGGCACCAACTGTAGTGCCTCATTGAAATATTAAGAAAGTGTAGTTGTGGTACTCCTACACTCATAAAGGCTCTGCCAACAGTACAAAGCCAGAAAAAAAAATTTAAGGAGGGTCATCCATGCACCCTTGAAGGCACCTAGTGGAGTAGCCCATAAAAAATGAACAAAATGCAGTTGTGGTCCTTCTACACTCATAAAAGCTATGCACACAGTACAAAGCCATAAAAAAAAATTTAAGGAGCGTCATCCATACACCCTTGAAGGCACCAAGTGGAGTGCCTCATAAAAAAATTAACAAAGTGTAGTTGTGGTACTCCCACACTCATAAAGGCTTTGCACACTGTGCAAAGCCAGAAAAATATTATAAGGAGGTTCAATCATACACTCTTGAAGGCACCAAATGGAGTGCCTCATAAAAAATTAACAAAGTGCAGTTGTGGGACTTCTACACTCAAAAATGTTACAAAGTGTAGCTGATGTACTCCTACACTCATAAAGGCTTTGCACAAAGGGCAAAGCCAGGAAAAAATTATAAGTAGGGTCATCATAGACCCTTGAAGGCAACAGCTGTCATCTGGTGGTATAGAAAAATCGGGGCTTTGTTCATTTTTATCAGAGTAAGCCTGTCAGTATTTTGTGTTGACAGAGAAAGAGCCTGTCTGTTATGACCCCCCCAGTGGCACTAAAAACACACTCAGACAAGATTCTAGCAGCAGGGCAGCACAACACATCCAAGGCATAGAGGGACAGCTCATGGCAGGTGTCCAGCTTTGAGACCCAATAGTTGAAGGTCGCAGAGGAATTAGGGAGTATGCTTGTTTTGTTGGCCAGGTATTGTTTGACCATCTTTAAAAACTTTTCCCTCCTTGTCAAAAATACCCAGTCATCAGGGCATGGATGCTGGGGGGGGGGGGGTGTCATGAAATTGGCCCAGGCCTTTGATAGTGTACCCCTGCCTCTGCTGTACCTGGTGTGTGTCTCCCTTTCCTCTCTTTCTTGGTTGGGCAAGGAAGCTTACCCCCTGCCGCTAGAGTTGTCTGATGGGAATTTTTTCAACATATTTTCCATAATGGCCTTCTGTTATATCACCATTTTCATAGACTTCTGCCTAAGGAAGGAGAGCTGCAACGTTATCCTTGTAGCGTGGGTCTATCACGGTGAACAACCAGTACTCCCTTTTGGCTAAGATGAATCTAACACAAGGGTCACTGGAAAGACAGGGGTACATAAAGTCGGCCATATGTGTCAAGCTCCCTACAGACAACACTTCCCTGTCTCCATCATGATAACTACTCTCCATCTCTTCCTCCTCATTCCCCTCCTCAGCCCATCCACACATGAGAGACGGGACGAAGCTTGTGTGGGTACTAGCTTCTGTTGCACTGGCAACCAGATCCTATATCTCCTCCTCCTCAGCCTCAGCCTCCTCATTATTACCCAATCTGCGCTGAGCAGATGAGATGAGGCTGGATAGTGTCTCCCTGTCTCATATCTTCCTCCATCTCCACCTGTTACGCATGCAAAGCTTCAACTTTAATTGTGAGCAGCAATAGTTTAAGTAGGCACAGAAGCGGGATTGTTGTGCTGATTATGGCATCATCGCCGCTCACAATATTTGTGGAGTCCTCAAAGTCTTGGAGAACCGCACAAATGTCAGACATCCATGCCAACTCTTCAGTTGTTATATGCGGAGGCTGCCCAGAATACAGAGTTGGAGCTTGTATTCGACAACTGGCCTCTGGGGTTTGTAGGTCGCCTTGCTCGCACCTGCCTTTTCAGCTTTGCCCATAAATTTTCAATAGGTTTGAGATCAGGGCTTTGTGATGGAGAGAGCTCCTTGCAGTGCCCTAGTGTGGGATCACTGGTTTCCTGGGACTCAACAAGGTGGGGGGGGGGGATCCATCAGGGTGAGTATTAATTGATCCAGACTTTAGGCTGGTGAGACTGGACCGTGTGGAAGAATGCGCGGTGCTGGCAAGCATGCTGGAAGCATTATTTTCTATCCAACCGACCACCTGTTCGCACTGGTGTGGTTTCAGAAGTGTGGTTTCAGAAGTGGTGTACTGTGCCTCCCTGCAAAGTGGGACAGGAAGCTATGTCGTGGATGGGCGTGTTTCTTGTACTCGAGCAGCAGGCGTAGTCACAGCTGCGCCACGTCCTTGGTGTCTGCGTGCACCATCATCAGCATTTCCATTTCCCCGTCCCTTACCACACGCCTTACACATTTTCTAATTGCTAGGTCTCTGGAAACCAAGTATATTTTTAATAAAAAAAAAAAATGGTCACCTGCTGCAGGCAAAGTGGTTTTTGGGAGTTTAATATACTACTGTAATGTAACACAAAGCACGTTATGCTGTATGGATGACTAATTGAATCAAGAAAGATTTTTTGAATGTTTTTTTGGAGGTTAATACCACTGTAATGTAACACTAAGCACGTTACACTGTATGGATTACTAATTCAATCCAGAAAGATTTTTTGAACTATTTTTTGGAGTTTTATAAACCACCGTAATGTAACACTATAGTTAATTTTTTCACCCCCCCCCAAAAAAAAATGTGGTCACTTGCAGCAGATATATATTTAGCAACGGACTGCAAAGCACTAAGCCCTGCCTAGAGACTGTATTCAGCCACTCTCCCTGCTCCTGCAACTGTCTCTCCCTAGGCTAAATGCAGAATGTATCTGATACAAACAGCAAAGCACATGATTAGCCCTTAGAAGGACTGTTAGTATGATGGTTCAGCATCAGCACCAGTATCAACACTAGAGGCCTCTGATTTGTTAAACTGTTCACCCACAGGCCTGGAAAACCACTCTCTCCCTCCAATAAGAACTGTCCCTGAGTTGTGTAATGGCGTCTGTTTTCCAAGCGTGGTGGCGCCTGTTCTTTTAGGCAGCACGGTGGCTCAGTGGTTAGCAATGCAGCCTTGCAGCGCTGGGGTCCTGGATTCAATCCCACCAAGGACAACATCTGCAAGGAGTTTGTAGGTTCTCCCTGTGTTTGCGTGGGTTTCCTCCAGGTTCTCTGGATTCCTCCCACACTCCAAAGACATACTGATAGGGAATGTAGATTGTGAGCCCCAATGAGGACAGTGCCGATAATATCTGTAAAGCGCTGTGGAATTAATGTCGCTATATAAGTGAGTAAAATAAATAAAAAATAAATAAACCCCTGATGATGTAATGCGGCCAGCCAATCACATTAATGCCACTACCAAGATGGCTATGGCATTACAGTGGCTAGCAGGCCATCCCCACATGTTTACTGACTATTTAACAGGCGCCAAACATACGAGGCAGGGATTTATACTTGAAATCTGAGCACCAGCCAATGCTCGCCAAGTGCCGAGCACCTGGATACTCGAGTGATATTAAATCAGGTGATATCATATCAGATATCACCTAGCACATTCGCTCATCCCTAGTGTTCACACTTATGCAACCACATTATTTTAGGTTTTGGTATTTTTATTTCCCTTCTCCAAATTTCAGATTGTTCCTCACATGAAAGGTGGAAAAAGTTCTGAAATAATTCTTTTTAGTATAATTTTTTTTTACTTATGAAAAACCTGGCATTTTAGGGGAGTGTGTAGAATGTTTTATATCCACTGTATGTCCCATGCCATATCAGGTCATACATATCAAATCATTGGAGATCTGTACACCACTACCTTCAGAGACCAGAAGTTTCAGTTCACATAGTGGCCATAAGCATATAGCATATGAAAACTGGGCATTACAGCTCCATATACTGTTTATTTACGGCCATTGCGTCGACCACAAGGAGTTCTTGGCGTTAGACATTAGTAATAATATTGTATAATAATGTCATTGATACTTTTTTGAGTTCTATGTGGTCTGATATCAGGCACCCCTAGAGATCAGCTAATTCAGGATCCATACTATCCAGAAGCTAAAAGTGTACTGAGCAGTGGTGCCTTATTTTTATATGCTGTTCAGTTCTGGCTATCACAGGATGTGCAAACCAGGAGTTAGATGTGTAGAGGAACGGGGTTTCAGAAAATACAAAAAATAACTGTTTTATATTTTCATTTAAAATACATTTTATTACATACATGTAACAAAAAAGCTACACAAATTAGCTAACCACACGATTGTAATAACCCGGAGAATTCATTCAGTAGGTGGTTCAGTGTGAACCATGAGCAATAAAAAAGCTAAACTAAAAATCGCTAAAAATGTTGTATAAATTGCACAGTAATCTATATGTACCATAAAGCAGTGGTAAAAATAATACAGTCTGTCGTGCATATGATAAAGTCTAGAATATACTAGAGGTTAGGACCGTCCCGAGTAGGGTCACCTTGACGTGGTAGGATAGTTTTTACATTCTTTTGATCAAAATAATGTTTACTAAATACTCTATTTTATTTCCATGCACTATTGCTATTTATTTACTCATTTATTTATTAATTTTGTTTTTATCTTAGGTTTTGTCTGTTTAGTGGCCAGCCTATACGTTGCATGCATACCAACTTATATTCCAGTTCATCTCTTTAGATTTTTAGTAGTCTATATGTACCCCAAAGCAGTGGTAAAAATAATACTGTCTGTTGTGCACATGACAAAGCCACATGGAGCCACAGCAGTAAAGCAATGTAAAAAAGTTATTTCTGATGAAGAGCGAAGAGACAAAAATGAAAAAACTTGCCGATCATTAAGGTCCATTCAGACCTGGTCAGTGAGGAGTTAACATGCTGAAATGTAGAAATAATGTTAATATTTCCACACTTTTATATTAGAAGCCTGAAATTTTCCTTGGTATCAAATATTTTCATTCTAATTAGTTTACAATTGTACCCAAACACATAAATACACAAAATGAAGTACTATACTAGTAAACTAAATCTATTATGTTCTGGATAATGGATAAACAGAGCCAATAATAATTCCAGAGCTGTCTTATGCTGTTGCCAGATACATTTTATCTGCTTTATACTGTATTTCAATCTCCAATTTAAAATATGAGGGCCTTTTTATTATTCTTCTCAAGCACTTATGCATAATTCAGCCTCTTTATACAAGGAAAATGACCCTTTTACATCAAATTGCATGCATAATATAGTCAGGCTTATAGAGTAAAATGAATATACAAAACATTTCATTCTGTACACAGCAAATTGCAGGATGTAATCATTTATCAAAGAAAGGCACCGAGGTGCAATGATGTAAGATTATCAATACACGTTAATATTATTATTCTTTTTAAAAGCACCATTAATTCCAGGGAGCTGTGCATATGATAAAGGTTACACACATATAATAAATTATAAATAATATATAAAATAAACAAACTGACAGACTGGTACATAGGGAGATAATATATTATAATAGAGAAGGATACAATAGATCGGGGGCTTTTCTAAAAAGATGAGTTTTCAGGACAATTGGACGTCAGCTCACCCCAAAAACAGCACTCCAACACTCCGCAACAGGGAAACGTGCTGTTCAGAAGTCGTGGATAGCAAACAAGGAGAAATGCCAGCTCTACTGTGTGCAAAATAATTTATTTAATAGAAATCCAAGGGTAAAATTCAGTCATCAAACGCCTCTTGATAAAGCGTATCGTACCGGAGGGAGGTGGGGGGGGAGAGGCGAAATACGCGTCGGGGCACTTTCCTATCCAATACCTCACTTTCGTGACTTTCCACGCTACCCTCTATTCTATCCATTGTTAAGCATCCATTAATAGTTATGCCTGACTGTTCCTAGGGAGGGCATGATCTGCTTCCCCTTGGGGTCTGCTACATTATTTATATATAAAGCCTTTAGATTATTGTATGTTTTTTACCTTGATGCTGCTAGTGGGTAATCCTGACATGGTCATATTTATGGGGCGGGAAGGTCACGGTTCTCAGCACACTGCAGTTTTTGTCTGATATAAATTTGTGTGACTCTAATATGTATCTTATATTTGATGTATTATATATTTACTCAGTAGCTCTCCTGTCATTTCTAGTATTTTTGAGTAGGCATTTTTATTGCAGGCTCAGAATTGACTGTTTGCCTGACAATTAATTTTCTAATATGCAGATGAGTTTTCAGGTTACGTCAAATGTGGGAGACAATTGGACGTGTTGTAACTGTGATATGTACAAAAAAGTCCAGCTCACCCTCAAAACAGCACTCCCAACACTCCGCAACAAGGAAACTGGCTGTTCAGAAGTCGTGGATAGCAAACAAGGAGAAATGCCAGCTCTATGGTGTGCAGAAAAAATTATTTCATAGAAATCCAAGGGTAAAATTCAGACATTAAATGTCATGTACAAAATCCATTAAAACAATGTAGATCTACGCTTTTCAGATGAGAACCATCCGTAATCATGATAACATTGCAAGTGCTATATACTGTACATATAAATAGACTTCGATCCCACTCACACACACGTGTGGCTTATTTGATTCCAACATGTGATTTCACTATGTGCCAATGTGGGAATGGTTAACACATTGTTCCAATGTTGTTCACATTATGGCACTTATATACCAGGATAAATGAAGAGATAGTTGTTCCTTTAAATTGTATCACTGCATGGTAGAATTGAACATACATAGAAAATGAATTGAACATACATAGAAAATCCTTAATTAGTAAATCTGTTTTAGAAAATGCAGTACTTGCCAACATATTATAACGTTGTTCACATTATAGCACCATAAAAAAAATCAGTGAGGAAAGGGCTTTTATTAATATGGGAATAATATGCAAATGTTATGCTAATATGGCTATCAGAAAAAAGTCACCGAAATTTTCTGACCTACCTAACGGTTCTACGTCATTCAATGGCATAGAATTGACATCTCTGTTCTGAGCAGCGTGTTCACTGTGGTGGAGTGAGTGCACGCTGCTCCCGGGGACATACTGCTGCTTTACTAGAAGACTTTTCCCTGCCTGTCTGCAGCTTCATTATCATTGTCACACTGGTCAGTGCTCTGATCGGACCAGTGAGATAGCAATAGACAGAGAAGCTGTTGACAGGCAGGGACAAGTGTAAAATACTCATCGCTGGTGGAGCGGCAAAGTTCGGTCTTCTCAGAAGCTGCAGAGGTGTCACCGGGAGCCACGCATTCACCCTAACACTGAGTCCACCTGTACACGTTTACTGGTTTGTATTGCATTACATAATGTAGCTTTATTTGTGAGGAAAGAAACTATAGTAGAGTATAGTTTATGAAAAATGTAGAAACTACAGTCCTGGAGTTCAGGTTTGAAGTACACCTCCTATTACCTCAAATTATTTGGAATATGAACAGAAAAACAGAAAACACTGACCGGCACTTCCAAAACAAGAATATGTATAAGCTTTGACTGAGCACTTCGCCTCTAGGCCACAGGCGGTTTTAATTGTAGAAGGTTCTTGCCTTACCATACACAAGCAGACTTTTGTCTCAGAGAGGAGTTCACACAGGCAGTTTCCTGGTATGGTGAGAAACGCCTTAACGTGGCTACCAGGTACACATGAATTGGTCAATTTATGCGCTAAGATTTCTCATTTATTTCTATTTTCTAGAGCAGTATTGCTATTGAAATTTCATATATTTCATGTTCGCATACTTAGCGTTGCAGTGTGCTACTTTGTTTGTTAGTTATATATGGATGTAGCTGCTCCTAGTAAGCACCTGTACACACTTATTTCTTGTTTTGGAAGTGGCGGTCAGTTTTTTCTGTTTCTATGTATAAGCTTTGACTGAGCACTCCGCCTTTAGTCCACAGGCGGTTTTAATTGCAGCAGGTTCTTGCCTTCCCATACGCAAGCAGACTTTTGTCTCTTAGGCGTTCACACAGACAGGTTCCTGGTATGACGAGAAATGCCTTAACGTGGCTACAGGGTACACATGAATTGGCCAATTTATGCACTAAGATTTCTCATTTATTTCTATTTTCTAGAGCAGTATTGCTATTCAAATTTCATATATTTCATGTTCGCATACTTAGCGTTGCAGTGTGGTACTTTGTTTGTTAGCTATTTGAAATATAAATCATTCTTGAATGAGAAAGTATTGAATGAAAAACTATATTCTATCTAAACCAATACACTTTAGCACGCTATGCATGAGGGCTCTTTCACATGGCAGTGTTTCCAGTATGTGAGGTGACAGTTTTCACACGTACTGGAGACACTGATACACATAGACCCATTCAAATGAATGGGTCTGCCCACATGTCAATGTGTTTCCACGGACTGTGTGTCCTTGAGCAAAACATGCTGACATGTTCGTTTTTTACACGCTGCACGGGTCGCAAAACGTCCCACATCAGACACATACCGGCGCCTGGTAAAGTTCACTCTGTTCCCAAGGGCTGGGTGCTGAAGGAATCACTTGTCATTGTCCCCTGCTTGCACTGCGATCAGGGCTAGCAAGCGACAATGTTGAGAGTAGTATTCACCTTCCGATGTCTCCAAAACCTGTAGAAATAAGAATAAAATAAAAAAAATCATGATACTCACTTGGCTTGAGGCGACCACACATGCTGAGGAGCAGAGGAGAATGACTCACTGCAGCGACCAGGCCCCTGACCTGAGCTGAGCTCAGTGAGTGAGTACACCACTCAGTGAGCTCAGCGCAGGTCAGGTGCCCGCTTGCTGCACCGAGTTATTCTCCTCTGCTCCTTAGCATGTGCGGTCACCTCAAGCCAGGTGAGTATAATAATATTTTTCTATTTTTACAAGTTTTGGAGACATTGGGAGCAGAATACTACTCTCAACATAGTACCTTGCTAGCGCTGATCGCAGCGCAAGCAGGGGACAATGATGAGAGATTCCTTCAGCACCCGGCACATGGGAACAGCGCTAACTGTACCGCTGATTCCCAGGCGCCGGTAGGTGTGATCTTGATGCGGCACTCGAGCGGCACACGGTTTCCACAGGTCTGCCACACAGGTGCACACGGACACGGATATCTCCGATACTGGTTTTTCCAGTACCAGATGTGTGAAAGAGCCCTGACAGAGCTAAATGATTTAGAACAGTACAAATATAATACAAATGTGATTATTCCCATATTTAAATTATCTTTTTAAAGGAGCATTCACTAGTTGTCTCTTGAGCAGCACACAGCTCTGCAGTCTCCTTGCAGTTATCTTACTTCCTGATTTCTGGTAGGGAGAATTCTCCTCCTTGATTGACAGCTCTGGTGAATAGTAGAACTGTAGCATTAGGCTATGTGCCCACGATGCAGAAATGCTCAGGATTTTTTCCTGAGCGTTTCTGCATCTCCCTGGCAGAAAAAAACGCATGCGGATTGTACATGCGTTTTCCTGCCAGGGACAAGCGGATGTGAAGCGTTCTTCACTTGCATTTCCACATGCAGGTTGACAAGCTCTTTCCAAGCGATTTTATCATCACTTGGAAAGTGCTTGTCAACTTGGTCACACTATATAAATCCATGCAAACGGCATGGATTTATATACTGTGACCCGAGAGAATGTCAAAAAATAAAAAAATAAATGTATACTTACCCTCCGATGGCCCCCAGTCTTGATTTCCTCCGTCCCGGCTGCCGGCAGCGGTAGAGTGAAGGACCTGCCGATGTCAGCGTCGTGTGACCCGTCACATGACTCTGACGTCAGCGCAGGTCCTTCATTCCATCGCGAACTGCTGCCAAGCAAGGAGGAGCGCACCGCGGGCCGCCAGAAGGTAAGTTTATATTTATTTTTTATTTTATTCTTTTTTTTACAGTTTTCAATGGTACCCAGGTCCGGAGGAGAGTCTCCTCTTCTCTAGACCTGGGTACCATCCGCACATTAGAACGCATGGAATGCGCATCTACTTATGCAGTGATGCGTAATCCATGCGGTCTAATGCAAGTCAATGGCGGTAAAAACGCAGTACTTCCGCAAAATAATTGGTAGTGCTGGGTTTTTTTCCGCAATGATAATCCGCAGCGGAAATTTCCGCAGCATGTGCATAGCACATGCGGATTATAATTGGGGGAACATGGCAGACCTTCTACCATGCGTTTTTTAAGCGTTTCTGCAGTGTTTTTGCCACTGCGGAAACGCTTAAAAAACGCATCGTGGGCACACAGCCTAAGTAGAACTATAACGCTCAGCACAATTTCTGCTTTAACACATTCAGCTATTAGTGGTTTGTTCTGGAGTCTACACTGTAATCACAGCATTAACACATAGAGATAACAAGGCATTTGAACAAGCACACAGGTCAAAACAGAAGAGAGTGTGAACCGTGATTCGCAGACCTGTTCTGAAATCTGCGGGCTGGTGATTTATAACTGCATCAATTCAGAATATGGAGGGAAAGGAGGGGGGCTGAGCAGCTAACAGTGTTTTTATCTTTGTGGTTTGTCCTGAGGAAGAATCAGGTGTGCTTCAAAACGCATTGATATATAAAAAACATATTTAAATCTCTATGGTTTCCTTCTGCATTCAATACCATAGGCAGAGCGGATTAACCTCCACTTTTCTCCAGTTTTTATATAATCAGCTTGACATTGGCAGTTACACCCCATTGACAGAGCAGCTTCGAAGAAAAAGAGCTGCTCTGTTGATGTGGAGCAGCTGAATCACCGGCAGAGGCAGTTAGTGACCGCTCTGATCCCACACTGAGTAGAACAGGAAGGTAGTTGCTTCTGTTAGCAACTACTTGCCTATTAGTTTTTAGGCTCATAGTATTTTTTCACATGGACACTGCGGGAGCAGAATACTACTCCCAACATTGTCCCTTGGTCATGCTGATCACAGCACGAGCAAGGGACAATGATGAGGGTAGCATTTAGCACCCGGTTCTTGGGAACACCGCTAGCTGTACCTCTGAATCCCTGTCGCCGGCATGTGTCACACTGATGACACACGGATGATATCTGTGTGTGTTCAGCATGAGACATTTTGCGGACCGTGCAGCATGTAAAAAAACAGACACATCAGCGTGATTTGTCCACGCACACACGTGTGTCAGTGTCTCCAGTATGTGTGGAAACTGTCACCACACGTACCGGACAAACTGACATGTGAAAGAGGCCTAAGGCTTGCGGCTGTGCAATTGCCCCATGCATTGTAAAATTAGAAGTAGATATAGAGAAATAAAACCCCTACACTAATTTCTTACCAACCTAGAATAACCTTTACAATATAGTTCTTTTGAAAAAATAGCAGAAGAATTTTGCAAAAAATAAAGAGTCATGTAATTACATAGAATATAATAACAATGCATCACTTGGTCAGCCTGCTGAGAAGAACATTTTACTCCTTCGTAATGTCTTGTACAGAAAGCGAGAACTGAGACATTTCACCTACTGCCTGTGAATAATACATTTAGCTTTTCAAATTTGTCTGCTCTGTATTTTCTCCTTTAGATAATTATGGAGTCTCGTGTTGCCCATGAGATTAGCAGTAAAATAATTTTAAGCGGAAAGAACATGTTATTGATAAAACTGGCATGTAACAAATGTATAATGAGCCTAAACTTGAAACTATGAGCAGCTTAATTTCACACATTGATCCTTTTCAAATCAATCGCATTTAATACTGTACCTAACTATAGTGTAAACCACAGACTTCACAGTCATGAGTGGTCTATCATCCAGAAACCCGAACTACAATTATAAGCAGGGGCGGATTATAAGAGGAGCCAGGGCCCCAGGCAGTTTAGAAGGCATAGGTCCCAGCACCTGATGTATCACATGATATGCCACATGATTCTCTTTGATAGGTCATGTGATAGGTCATATGATTAACACACAGGCACTCTGGTGCACATCTGTAGCTGGAAAAACAACAGAGATAGTGGCGCCAGTAGCGTGCCATGCAAATGTTTTCCCTTTTGTACAGTGTTATACATAACATAGCACTATACATAATAGAGCAGGGATGGGGAATATTTTTTCCCAGGGGCCACCTGAGAGACCGTGACTGTTGTGCAGGGCTGAACCAATAGGCTGAAATTAATTCTGCTCAATATTAATAGCTCTCTATATGCAAGATGAGCCCTGAGATAGCCCCTATATACAGCATAAGGCCCCATGCAGCCCCCTATACACAGCATGAGCCCCCACATAGTCTCTATATACAGTATGAGGCCTCACATAGCCCCTATATACAGTATGAGCCCTTACATAGCTCCCTATATACAGTATGAGGTCTCACATAGCCCCTATATAAAGTATGAGCCCCTACATAGCTCACTATATATAGTATGAGGTCTCATATAGTCCCTAGATTCAGGTTGAGCCCTCACATAGCCCTCTATATAGATACACACATCCCATACATATATTAAAAAAAGGATACTATCCTCATTCCCATTCATCGGTGCTCTGCTCTGGTCTCCAGGGTTCCACTTCTTCTTATGCCAGCGCGTACATACTGGCTGGATGACATCACTGTGCCAGCACATCACAGGAAAGGTGACAAGAGCTCCCCTGGAGCTGCGCTGCCATTATGTATTGCCGACAGCAGAGCTCTACTAAAGCTCCCTGCGTCGCTACATTATAATGAGGGCAATCTGGCCATGGGCCCCCTTGGAGTCCCAGGCCCCAGACAGTGGCCCTGATTGCCCTCATTATAATCCGCCTGTGATTTTTAATATTTAGATATGTCTGTATTCAGTACCAGATTGTCAACTGTAGAGTCCATAGGCAATGAGCGTCTATCACCTTGAGACCCAAAAGATCTTCATTGTATTGGGAAAACGTAATACCACAGAATGCAGTTGTCTGATGTAATACCTTAGTTACTGATAATTATATTTTATTGACATTGAATGGATATACTGCATCAGCCAGGTCACTGGAGTTTATGGATGAAGTCTATTGCCAGAGCAGAAAAGAGGTGTACACTCACTCACATAAATAGCTATAGTCCTAAACACCTGCTGGTTAGCCTATCAAGAACATTGATTAAAGGCCAAATAGTAGTGATGAGCGAAAGTGCTGGTTACTTGAGTTTGCCTAGGGTGCTCGGGTATGCTCCAAGTTTTGCGGGTGTTCGAGTGACAAATTCAAGTCAGCGTGACCGTATGTTTTGCGGCTGTTAGACAGCTACAAAACATGGGATTGCCTTACAAACATGAGCAATCCCTGAATGTTTTGTGCCTTACTAACAGCCGCGAAACATGCAGCCGTGGAGTCTCAAACATGTCACTCGAGCACCCGCGATACTCGGTGCATACCCGAGCACCCTAGGAAAACTCGAGTAACCAGCACTTGCGCTCATCACTAATTGTTAGAGTTGGATTCAGGAGGTCAAAATCATTAATCAATGGCTCATTTCATAACCGAACCTGACAACTATTTGAAATTTAAAATTTGTAGAACAGTGTAATTAAAGGTGAATTTCAAATGGAACTATATTATCCAGAACCAATGACTTTAATATTAAAAATGTAATGGACATTGTTTTTGAACAATGGACCTCTTCTTTTCTCTAACTTTCTGGAAACCATTTACTATTTATCTTTTGAAAGTAAGTTGAAAGCTTTGATACTTTCAATAGAAGGATCATAAATGACCACATGAGCCTATAAGTACAGTAGAGCAAAAACATTTGCAGGACCCTGGTCCAGTGTCCAAAGAATGCTGACATGGCTGCTGGATGTCATTATGTTGCATTACAATGCTCGCATGACATTGTGCTGGGTGTACTAGAAAAGGTGGTGATGAGGATGCTAGCAGTTAGTAGGATGTTTGCAGGCCTCTGGTCCGGCAGCGATGGCCTAATGACAGGCTCTTTTTGCTCAACACTATCTATAGAGCTTTGTAAGAGTATGTTCACACAATGTGAATGTTCGCACAATGCCTGAAAAAGTGATCAGAAAAAGCTCAAAAGGATAAACATATACAGTTTTATGAAAAAATGACTTGCTGTTCATGTGTTCAGGCTTTTGACCATCTTTTATCCACTTTAAGTTTCCAGAAATGCCAAGCCATTAAAACTGAGCAAACCATTCTTCAGGCATTTACTGCTTGAACAAGGTTCCATATTTACAATACAAGTCAATGGGAAAGCTAAAAATTCACCAGGACATCTTTTGAGTGTTTTGTGAATGTTTTCACCTAAAAAATCTTATTGCTTAATGGACTTTAAAAAGTCTGTAAAGTGCCCCAAAAAGATGCTACAAAAACTGCTCAAAAGACACCCCTCCCCAAAAATGCTTATGAAAACACCAAGAAAAGACATTCACAAAACGCTTCCGGAAACACTAGAAAAATGCGCAAAAAGATGCATCAAGAAAACAACAACGGTATTGGCTGATCTGATTTCTGCTTGAAAACTTGGTTGGTCTTGCCAGCCCAGAAAAACTGTTGTCTGCATATATCCTGACACGCCCAGGTAGCGTAGAGAAACAAACCCTTAACTTTAAAGGTGTTTGATGCTTTAGTTATTTTAACTTTCTGCTACTATCTTCTTATAAAAATCTTAAGATATTAAGATATAGAGCCTGCTCATCGTTATTGGCACCCATGAAGTTTAAGTACATAATGTGGAATATGTCCTGAAAAAAATGAATCAAATGAAACAGTTTTTTTGTATAGAGCACTTGTGTTAAATACAAAAGAGCAAATGATAAACAATAATTTAAAACAAAAAACAATGGAAGGGACAAATAGAAAAACCTAAAGCTTATTGTGTCACTGGTATTGGCACCCTTTACATTAATTTAGTATGGAAACACATTTTGACACGCCTGTGGTAAATAACAAAAGAGATTCACCTGTGATTAATTGTTGGTGCCCATGTGATATGAATTAGCCAATTAACGCTGACTTCAATGTTTTAAAAAGCCACATGGTAGACCCTGTTCCTTTGTCACAATGGTGAAGACAAAGGAGCTGTCTGAGAACGTCAGACCTGCTATTATTAGCAAACACAAGACTTCCAAAGGGTATAAGGCCATCTCCAAAGACTTTGGTATTCCAGTTTCAACAGTCCGGAATGTTATTAAGAAATTTGCCAAGCATGGGTCCATCAAGAACCTCCCTGGACATGGGGGAAAGAGGAAAATTGACAAGAGATGTCTTCGAAGGTTGGTGTGAATGGTGGATAAAAAACCACGTCAAATATCCAAAGACTTTGAGGCCAACCTTTAACAGTCTGGTGTCATGGTTTCAACATGAACCACTAAACCAAGCAGAGCTTTATGGGCGAAGGCCAAGGAAAAAAACATTGCTGAAGAAAAGACATGAAAAGGAACGACTGATCTTTGCCAAAGAGTACCTTGACAATCCTTCTGGGAAAATGTTCTGTGGACAGATGAAACAAAAATAGAGCTCCAAAAGTATAAAAGAATGGTTGAAAAAGAAAAAAATGGTCTGTTTAAAAATGGCCACCAATGAGTCCTGACCTCAATCCCATTGAAAATCTTTGGGGTGAGCTGAAATCTGCCATTGGGAAAAAGACCCTGCAAACATTCAAGAGCATGACATGTCATAAGTTTTCTAAAAGTGCAAATATTCTTTATGGCCCCCTAGACTTGGTTACTAGGGTTTAAATAATTCTAACTGAAAAATTGTTTCGCGTAATCTAACAGAGACATTTAATTTTAAAACATAGAACAATCCCTTTAATTATTTCTATTATAAAAGAACCAATTTCCATCTTTATAGGAAAATGCGGTCTATAGCTGCTTGACTGTAAATATGAAGCTGTGCAGCCAACTGGTTGCCAACAATTCCAAGGACAGTTAATTGCAGCCTAAACACTATCAGCTAGATACAGAGGAAGAACTGTTAGCTTAATGGTGTGTTAAGTCGGTTTCATGTGTATTTACGTCCTGCAGAGAGAAGTGTTATTTTGCTACAGCTTAGAATATTAGTGTCCTAAATATTAGTCTGCAAAACATTATAAGAGTGAAGTAAGATGTGAAGTTCTTGGCATCAGCGTCAGCTGCTTATAACTCATGTGCCTGTGTTATGCAGAGTAAGCTGACAAAGTAGATCAGTCTATTTTTAGGCAGTACTCCTTTTTTTGCTAGTTGTATTACATTATTTCTCAGCAATATTCTGAAGATAAAATGCTCCCCTACTACGTTCAGATTTTGTGTCCTTTTGTGACCTTGTTTTATTATGTAAGAATGGTAACATTACTTTTTTATTGCTAGTAAAAAGAGATATATTGTATATTGTTAGTTGCTTCCTATATGCAGCACTGGTTCAACCATAAAAGCTACATTTTATATGACTTTAAATTATAGTGTGCAGGCTTAGAAATTATTCTTATTTCTGGGAATCAGACATGGAAAAAAATGTGCTCTTCCTTTATCTACATTGAGGACGGCAGGCACAGGGCAAGGTTTTCATACTATAGACAGGATAGGACCTTCCTGATTGGGTACAACTTGTCACGGTTGGATGGTTTTTATTTTTTATGCTTTTTTGATCAAAATAGTGTTAACTATGTTCCCTATGTTATATACATGTGCTATTACTATTTACTTTTTTACTACAGGGTATGCTCATTTTGTTTTTTTTCTTGGGTTTTGTATGTGAAATGGCGACAGTATGAAAGTGCTCTTATGCATTGCATGTATACCAACTTATGCTCTGCCTCATTAGTTTGATTTTACAGAAAAAAATATGCATGATAGGCAGCTGTCTAAGGGCATCACAGTGCTCCCAAACCTAATGAAAAGTAGTGTTCAAGAAGAGATTCTATGTAGGAAGAACATAAGAATGCGGCTGCCAGAAGACATAGTGGAAGTCCCTCACTAAGGAACTTCCTTTATGAGCTAGAGAGAATACTGCCTAACAAGATTTCACTCTGGCAGACATGATGTACAGTATCTATGTATTACATGACAGGTAAATAATTTATATGGCAGCATTGAATACTACCTATACCTTATAATGACCACTTCAAATAAAATAGCGAATGACAACCTAAGCCACAAAGTCAGTTGTTTGCTGGGAGTCTCAGGACCTGAGGTTGCTTTCATATTAAGGGGTATTATGCCTGTGATGAGACCACACCTTAAACTCATCACAAACACACATCACTGAGGGTCAAACATTTTGGTTGACTGGACTCTCAGAATAAAGGCAGATAAACATCAGATTAGTGATCTCAATCTTATGGAGCATTTTTATGAGCCAAGAAAAAGGCAACAAAATGTATTCCACTGTCTTATTACCAAGTAAATACAATTTTCAACCAATTTTCACTGAATTTTAGCACTGCCAGAAAATGACCACCTTTTATCATTTCAGTGATCTTCATATTAGGTCAAAAGAAAATGTTAATGAGGACAAGTCAGCTGATATCACTGTCATGCTGATTGAATTCTAAGAGCAGACTGGTTGCTAGAAAAAGAGGGCTGGTGCTTGAAATCATTGTCTTCTTCTGTTACCCATGGTTACTTTGAAGGAAACATACAGCCAGGGGTGGATTAAGAGTAGCAAGGGCCCCGAGCAGTTTAGAAGGCGTGGGCTCCCCCCCCCCCACACACACACACCTGATTTATCACGTGACATGTCACATGATCCCATGTGATAGATCATGTGATAGTTCACGTGAAATTAATTTGGCACAATATTAATTATAATATTTTTTTTTAGGCTGTGTGCCCACTATGCGTTTTTTAAGCGTTTCTGCAGCGGCAATTCCGCTGCAGAAACGCTTAAAAAATGCTTGGTAGAAGGTCTGCCATGTTCCCCAATGATAATCCGCATGTGCTGTGTACATTTCCGCTGCGGATTATCATTGCGGAAAAATCCGCAGCATTACCAATTATTTTGCGGAAGCGCTGTGTTTTCGCCGCCATTGACTTGCATTAGAACGCATGGAATCCGCATGGAGACTCTCCTCCGGACCCGGGTACCATAGAACCTGTAAAAAAAGAATAAAATAAAAAATAAATATTAAACTTACCTTCTGATGGCCCCCGGTGTCTTTATCCGATGCGTCCTGGCTTGCCAGCAGCTCGCGATGGTCTGAAAAGGACCTGCCGTGACGTCATTTAGTCATGTGACGGGTCACGCGACCGCTGATGTCGGCAGGCCATCAGAAGGTAAGTATATATTTTTTATTTTTTACCATTCTTTTACGCTCACACTATATAAATCCATGCTGGTTGCATGGATTTATATAGTGTAACCAAGTTGTCAAGCACTTTCCAAGTGATGCTAAAATCGCTTGGAAAGCGCTTGTCAACCCGCATGCGGAAATGCAAGTGAGGAACGCTTCACATCCGCATGTCCCTGGCAGGAAAACGCATGTACAATCCGCATGTACAATCCGCATGTACAATCCGCATGTAAAATCCGCATGCGTTTTTTCTGCCCGGAGATGCAGAAACGCTCAAAAAAAATCTGGAACATTTCTGTATCGTGGGCACATAGCCTTACATTAATTGTATGACTCAATATTGAGCACACGTAGCCATCTATACTCAGCGGGAGGCTGCACGGTGCCATCTATACACAGCGGGAGGCCGCACGTAGCCATCTATACACAGCAGGAGGCCGCACGTAGCCATCTATACACAGCGGGAGGCTGCACGGCGCCATTTACACACAGCGGGAGGCCGCACGGCGCCATCTATACACAGCGGGAGGCCGCACGGTGCCCACCCCAGAGACAGCAGGAGGCCGCACGGCGCCATCTATACACAGCAGGAGGCCACACGTAGCCATCTATGCACAGCAGGAGGCCGCACGGCACCATCTATACACAGCGGGAAGCCGCACAGCGCCCCCCCAGAGACAGCAGGAGGCCGCACGGCGCCATCTATACTCAGCAGGAGGCCGCATGTAGCCATCTATACACAGCAGGAGGCCGCACGGCGCCATCTATACACAGCAGGGGGCCGCACGGCGCCATCTATACACAGCGGGAGGCCGCACAGAGCCCCCCCAGAGACAGCAGGAGGCCGCACGGCGCCATCTATACTCAGCAGGAGGCCGCATGTAGCCATCTATACACAGCAGGAGGCCGCACGGCGCCATCTATACACAGCGGGAGGCCGCACGGTGCCCCCCCCAGAGACAGCAGGAGGCCGCACGTCGCCATCTATACTCAGCAGGAGGCCGCACGTAGCCATCTATACACAGCAGGAGGCCGCACGGCGCCATCTATACACAGCAGGAGGCCGCACGGTGCCATCTATACACAGCAGGAGGCCGCACGGCGCCATCTATAGACAGCAGGGGGCCGCACGGCGCCATCTATGCACAGCAGGGGGCCGCACGGCGCCATCTATACACAGCAGGGGGCCGCACGGCGCCATCTACACACAGCAGGGGGCCGCACGGCGCCATCTATACACAGCAGGGGGCCACACGGCGCCATCTATACACAGCAGGGGGCCGCACGGCGCCATCTATACACAGCAGGGGGCCGCACGGCGCCATCTGTACACAGCGGGGGGCCGCACGGCGCCACCTATACACAGCGGGGGACTGCACGGCGCCATTTATACACAGCGGGGGGCCGCATGGCACCATCTATACACAGCGGGGGGCCGCACGGCGCCATCTATACACAGTGGGAGGCCGCACGGCGCCCCCCCCAGAGACAGCAGGAGGCTGCACAGCGCCAACTATACTCAGCAGGAGGCCGCACGCAGTCACGCTGGAGTCACGCACACACACAGACATATACAGACATATACATACACGCATAAACACATTTGAAACACAATAATACATATAAACAGACATCACACAATAATATCTGCCTGCACACACACACACATACACACACATATACACACACATACATACACATACACACATATACACATAAACACACATGCACACACACACACATACACACACAGACTCACCATCCCCCGGCTCCATTCTTCCTGCCTGCTCTGACTTCTCCGTTGCAGCAGTGCAGGCCGGGCGCGCACTGCGTGACGTCACAGCTAGGAGACACGGCCGCGCACAGGGCCGTGTCTCCTAGCAGTGACGCGGCCGGGCCAGCACAGGGAAGTTAACTGCTGCAGTGCTGGCCTGGCCGATGAAGAAGTAGCGGCGGCCGATGAAGAAGCAGCGACGGCCGCTGCTGGGGGAGCGGTCCGGGGCCCCCCCTCCTGCCACTGCTACCAGTATGTGCCACGGCGGCCCGCACATATAATGAGGGCAATCTGGCATTAGACACCATGCCCGGAGCCGCGGGCCCCCTGCAGGCTCGGGGCCCCGGGTGATAGCCCGGATTGCCCTCATTATAATCTGCCTATGCATACAGCCCTCATTGCTTTGCATCAAAAGGGCTTTACTGGTAAGGACATTGCTACTTGTAATATTGTCCTTAAATCAACCATTTATTTGAACTTTAAAGAGAGATTAAATTGCGGGGAAGAAGGCTTCAGAAAGCCCAAGAATGTCTAGCAAGTGCTAGGTACATCAGAACCTAAAGAGGAGGCAGTTACGGAATTAGTTCAACACCAGTGCAGAGTTGCCCAGGTAATGCAAAAGGCAGTTGTCAATGCATCTGCACGTGCAGTGAGGTAAAACTATTTGGAGGCTGGCCTGGTGTCTGTAAAGGCAGCAAAGAAGCCACTTCCTTCCTAGAAAAATATAAAGGACAGACTGCGATTCTGCAGGAAGTACAGGTACAGTGCTATCATGAATCTTTTGCCAGGCCAACAGTAAAAAATCCTGAGACCATTCATGTGTCGGGTCGCTTTTTATCCAAGTAAGTGGGCTTACTTCTAATTTTGCCTAAGAAAACTGCAATGAATAAAGAATGGTACCTTATCATACTACAAGAGCAATTTCTCCCAATAACCTTGGAGTAATTGGGTCATGACTCATGAACAATTCTTTTTCAAGCATGATGGAGCACCGTGTCACAAAGCAAAAGTGGTAACTAAGTTGATCGGTGAATAAATCATTGAAATTTTAGGTCCAAGGCCAGGAAACGCCCCAGATCTCAATGTTCTTGAGAAACTATGGTATATCTTCAAAAAGTAGGTGGACAAACAAAAACACAGAAATTATGATAAACTACAAGCACTGATTAGGCAAGAATGGCTTGTCATCAGTCAGGATTTGGCCCAGAAGCTGATATCCAGCATGCCAGGGCGAATTGCAGACGTCTTGAAAAATAAGAGTTGACACTGTAATTATTGAGTCTTTGAATAAACTTATTATATTTGTTAGTAAAAGTATAAAAACCTATGAAATTCTTATAATTGTACTCCAGTAACCATAGAAACATCTGTTTAAAGAGCTAAAAACACAGAAGCAGCACATTTTGTGAAAATCAAAATTTGTGTCAGTCTCAAAACTTTTGGCCACGACTGTACTCAGTTCTACTATCACTTCTTTATACATCTATAAAGAGGTCAGAGATCCTTCTTTCTGATGCAAAGCCTCAAATCAGCTACATACACCTTAAACTAAAGGGGAAGTTCAGGATTAGAAAAACACGGTGGCTAGCATCGTTTAAGCACACCTTTCAGCAGGATTGTGCTTAGAAAACCACATACACTGTCAGGTGGGGGCTGTTACACTGATTAATATGATACCTTTGTTGATGAAATCTGTCCAGTGATTCTTATATAATCTTTATTTTCAGTTCTGCCATCATGATATGCATGTGCTCTGGGGCGGAACTTTAGGGAGGGGCTGTAGCTGGTGCTCTCATTATGTATTCCTATCTCTGGCCTCTGACAGGTCACTGTGCTTTCAGTCACCTACCTACTATTTTAAATACTACATTTGTAATTTCTCTGCCAAAGTAAAATTTACATCCCCCAAAATGGCTGCTGACGCCCGCACATGCGCAGTAGCATCTTTTGGTTGCCGAGAGATGCTACTGCGCACACTATTTTTCTTTTGAAAAAAGGATTTGGGTGCACCAATATGGCACCGTGCATGCGCAGTAGCATTTCTTGGCGATCGAGAAATGCTACTGCACAAGCGCGGGTGGGGGGGGGGCATATTGCTGTAGGCAAATTTCTTCTTCCTCTAGCAAAATGGCACCCGTGCGGGCCCAGTAGCATGTCAGCAAACAAAAGATGCTACTGCGCATGCGTGGGCCGCGGCGGCCATATTGGAGGATGTAAATTTTCACTTTTCAGCAGAAATTACAAAGGCAATATTTAAAACAGTAGGCAGGTCACTGAAAGCACAGTGACCTGTCAGAGGCCAGAGATAGGCATACCTAATAAGAGCACCAGTTACAGCCCCTTCCTAAAGTCCTGCTCCAGAGCACGAGCATCTCATTATGGCAGAACTGAAAATAAAGATTATATAAGAATCACTGCACGGATTTTATCAACAAAGGTATCATATTAATCAGTGTAACGGTGCCCACCTGACAGTGTATGTGGTTTACTAAGCACAATCCTGCTGACAGGTGCGCTTTAAACAAGGCCACCCCTGTCTACAAGTTGTGATTGATGTTGCTGCTAAATCCCCTTTATTTTTTATTTTAATGTGAAATGTGAGCCACAAAACCATAGCTCAACTTATAGACATGTGTGTTGCTGTTCCAAGAAGATAGCAGCCATATTTTTCTAATCTTGGTCAGCCTGTTTAAATGGAATCTGTCAGCAGGTTTTTGTTATGAAATTTGAGGACAGCATGAGGTAGGGGTTAAAACACAGATTTTAATGATCTGTCATATGTTAGGCTGTAGTTTATTTACACCTAAGCTTTTATCATCTGGTGATTTTCATTGTCTGGACTACAGCAGCACATGTATGCTGGTTCTACTCCGACCCTCTTGTGATAAGCAGCTCACTGTCTACAGACAATGTACATGGAGAGCCTGGTGTGGACGAGGTTAGCTTTCTCAGCTCTGCTGCATTGCTAAATCTAAAATCTGTGATTGTGTGAAAACGGCTGCACCCAGTACCACAGGAACAAGCGGTGGACACCGCGCACCCACATACCTGTATTCCACCTGCTCTAACATAAGCCATACTGTGGTTACAGCCCACTCCAGGCTATCTTACCTCTGAATACTGTACACTGACGAAGGTCCTAAGCGACCGAAACGTTTGTATTCTGTATTATTTACTTTATTAAAAAACAAGAAAATTCATTAAGTCTCCGAGTGCCGGGTTTTACTTCCCAGTAAACTAAGTGATACATTGTTGGTTTCAGTGTCTCTTTGCCTACATCATGCTGCTCTCAGATGACTTTGCAAAAATCTGCTGACAGATTCCCTTTAAACGATAAAATTCTGGCTGCCTTCAACCACCACTAGAGGAAGCATGCAATTTCTCTGCACACTGTTTATAAATGAATCTCTATAAAGGAAACAAGAAATTATACATTTATAACTTCATTTACGCAAACAAATGTAAAATAAACAGTAGCATATATCTGTACCATAACCCGGGATATCAAATTAAACGGTATTCTGTTACTTCCACTGGAAACTGCCTTAATATTAGTGTTTTCCCATCTGTAATTGGATGCTTTGGTACTTATTTCTGAAAATGGTAGAAGGAAGATTGGCATTGAGACACAATTAAACAAATGTGCAGCCTGTTTGAGGTCTGCAGCAGTTCAGCTTTTGTGTTACTTCACACACTATTGTATTTGCTCATATCCAGCTTTATAGTGAAAATTATTCAAGCTGACGTGGGAAGAAAAAAATATTTATCATATCTGCGTCACAACATGAATATTGGCACATTTTGTCGCTCTTGGCTTTGAGAACAATATACAAGTTTGGCTAATGTTGCCGTAAAGATCTTGTAAATAGTATTATCCTTATGTTTATGCTCGATATTTGGAATTGCATTGTGTCTTAATATTCTTTACAACCATTTCAAAGGAAGTGTATTATCAAAAAATGATACTTCACCTAAATCAGATTGTAAAGATCTGAGGTTGTGGGTTGTAAGTAATCACCTAGGCAGGTTAACGATGCAACAATATTTTATTGATCCCAGCCATGGTAATAAAGCTATTCCAGGTAAATGGCCAAAATACAGTTCTCTCAGTCCTCAAGTTCCCAATCTTGGTTCAGTAGTTCCACTGGCTTTGTATAAGGCCATACTCACTGTCTCCCAACATTTGGTTGGCCCACAGATTTCGTATATCCAGCCAGTATAGTCTGTAGTCATCATCCACAATCCTCTAGACGGCAGATAAAACGATGAAAGCACAATTATCCAGTAGCAACAGTCCTTTTAAGAAAGTTTAAATCCAACCGACATAATACATAATGGTAACATGTTTATCCGTCCATCCTTCCAAGTCCACAGTCTCCATAATCTTCCTTCAATCCTTCCACACAATTTATACTAAAACATGTCTTTCCTTTCTTTCACTGGGATCAGTACCCTCCCAAGTCAGAAGTGATCACACCCTCCCCCTTAAACATTTACTGTTAGCTAAAACAATGAAGAATATTCTAGAAGCCTTCATCTGAGACTGCATGTAAGACCCCCTGCGGTGACGGCTTCACTGTGTCTACAATCTACACACATATAATGAGATTATTGGCTGTTGGAACAATGGTTAGATGCTCCTGAGATACAGATTAGTGGAATGCTGGACATTTTACAAGTGAATCTAGTTCACATACTGACAAGTTAGCAGAACTATATAAAACATAACAAGTAAATCACTAATAAAACACAATAATAATATTGACAAAAATGGTGATCCATTGCTGGAAAAGTATCATAGTCTTTAGTAAGTGGGCAGCTTCTCACACAGATCTTTATTATAAACACATGTTTTTAAATATTTGCTGGTGTAATTTTTTCTCTCTATGTGACTATGCATGTTAAAAAATTCTAAATCTAGGTATAAAAAGAAGAAAATAAGAAAGAGGAAGATATTAAACTTAGGATTAAGATGGAATAAATGATATTGTTTTCTTACCTTTAACGAAACTAACATATTTGGCCTTGGAATTGCTGTAAGAATTGTGCCATACCACAAACATTATTTTCTACTTCACATTACCATTGAGGTTAGACCGCAATCGGCTTTTCTCCTGTTGCTATATTTATCTCTTAGCTTCTAAATGAGCCTTCACTTCAAATACTAAGTCTTCAGATTTACAATTTGGCCAAAAGCAAAAAAAAAATAGAAAAAACAAGGAAAATGAATATGTATTTTTTTGTAAAAGAAAAATGTATGAAATGATTGCACAGACTTTCGCAGAAATTTTCTTGTCACCCACATTTGGTATTAATAAAACACTGTACACAGTGGCAAATGCAGCGGTTTTAAATGATTTACAAATGTTTTGGTGGTCATGAAAGAGTCTGCAAAATTTCCCTCTTTTACTACAAGATGGTTGCAGGAAAAATACACCTGTAATTTAGAGGAGTTCTCTGGAACTTTAACACTGATGGCCCTTCCTTAGGGCGCAGTGAAATTGCCGTATGAATCAGACTGAGATCGTCGGAATGCAATGCTTGGACTGACTGCGGCACTCCCAACCTGAGAGTGACTGCTTCATGGAAATATATGAAGCTGTCATACTTGGATCGGAAGAGTCACCGGCCAGTCCGTGCATTGCAATCGATTCTCGGTCCAATTTATACAGCCATCTGACTGCGCCCTTAGGATGAGCTATCATTGTTTGGTCAGAGATGAGCTAACCAACTTGCTAACCATAGAAAGGATGAGGCAGCAAACTGCTGTTGAAGGCATGGCCACTTGTACAGATGAGCTGGGCTTGCATGCATGGTAGCTAATTAAGTCCTGAATTCCCTTCACACAACAATTTAATTAAATGATACCATTTTATTTTTTAATCAAAGTGTAGGGGAGTGAGCGGTGACTGTAAAAGTCCTCTGCTTTGCCCTGATGACTGGAACTGGAAGCAAGCAGCTGCAGGGAGAATAAAACTTTAGTTTCTCCCTGTAGCTCCTGCTCCAGTAAGCCAGCTAAAGGTGATTTAAATGCTATTAACCTGCAACTTACCCCTATATTTGCATATAAATATTTTTTCTGGACATAACGGGTTCCCTTAAACTAATGTCATAATGATTGTTTAGTGTTTTCATATTTAAAAAAAGGATAGAACAAGGGGAGTCAAAAGGCCTGGAACATTAGTTCCTCTGGAAAAATAGCTCTACATGCTCTCTGTGTATTTATTATTGATTTTTTCTATTATGGCTTGACAAAGGCCATTTGTGGCCAAAACATGTATGCTGGTCAAGAGAACTGTCAAATGATCTTCAAGTAAATATAATTTAACTTTTTAAATGAAAAAAAAAATGTTATAAAAAGAAATATCCAGAGATCTGAAAATGGCCATCAGTTCTGTTTAAACTATGATCAAGAACTGGAAACTTGTGTATTCTTTTAATACCAAGCCATTGTCAAGTAGGTCGAGAAAGACTTCAACACATTTACTAGAAAAATGTGTCAAGATTAGTGTTGAGCGAGTATGTTCTATTAACCCTTTCGCCGAGTATGCTCGGGCCGAGCTTCGATTATTTATAGCTGCTCGGTGTTAAGGTTAAATCGCTCCCGTGTGCATGATTTGCAACTGTTTGACAGTTTTATTACATGTGAGGATTGTCTATTTCTTACACATTCCTCACATGTAATCAAACTGTCAAACAGTTGCAAATCATGCACACGGGCGCGATTCAACCATATCACCGAGCAGCTATAAATACTCGGAGCTCGACCCGAGCGTACTCGGACATAACATACTCGCTCAACCCTACTCACAAGCCATTTCTACATAAATCCAGCCTTATCTGAAACAAAGTTGTGTGGATGTTTTAATTTGTATGAGAAAATACTGGAATAATAGTGGGATGCATGGCAGAGCTAGACAAATAAGATCAATACCGAGTTTTATGGTGTAAACTAAAGTTGGGTGAATTTATGTAGGTGGAATTGAATTCTACTCGAATTTTACCAAAATCTGGAGATATTTCGTAATTTGCTCTTTGGAAATTCAGAAAAATGTCACCCAGTTGTAACTGCCAGTTTACTGAACAGTAGAGGGCCGGCAAAAGGTTAAAGAGAAGAAAAAACATCTTTCTCTGCGCACCTCTTTGGTTGTCCCCGCTGCGCTATGCCCGCTGACTGGTCCTCTGTGCTTCCATCGCATTGAATCTTTGGACCAGTGTTCATGACTCGCCCCCTGGGCCGTGGGGCACTCGGAACCGGGCAATAGGGAGACGATGGGGGTAGTAGTGGCGACCCGGTCCCCTGGCTCAGGGTGGTCAGACCAGTGGCAGTTTTTTAGATGTTTCAAATAATGTCCGACTACGCCACCTGTGGATTGCGGTTATTAGGAACCGCCGCTGCAGGGCAGACCGCTGGGGCTGATGATGTATGCAGCTGGGATGGTGTGACTCCCCACGGGAAGAGTGCGGCCCCAGGGCAGTGTAGTGGATGGTGGGAGTGATGGTGGTGAGAGTCCCAGTACCGTTAGTGCTGGAGGAGCGAAAGAGCACACAGACAACGTACTGCAGTCCAATGTCTTTTACTCACAGTTCAGGTACTCCGGGTCACTTCTGTACAGGTAGTGACCGCCCGAGCCGTGCTGCATCCACCAGGTGAGGGGCTCGGTCAACTCTCAGGCAGCTCAGGAATATGGCACAGGACCCCCTTCTTTCCTTTCTCTGGCCTGCCTCACCAGTGACCCACTTTTGTCCAGCTGCCGCAGACTTGTGCGGGTAAATGTGGGCCCCGTTCTCCGCTGTCCTATATGGTGCCTTCCTAGCAGGTTTGATGAGGTGTCGCACCAATAAATGATCACGACGTCCGGTCTTTGGCTGAGGGTAGTTTCTCCTCCACCAACTTGGGATCCGGCACCCTTAATCTGCCTGACCCTTCACCCTGTATTCTCGTGGGTTCTTAGGGTCCCTTCCACTTTCTTGTTCCTGAGCCCTTCTGTTTCTCTGTCTCTTCTTCTCCTTTTCTGTTCCTTCATGTTCCTTTCTGTTCCTTTCTTGTGGAGCTGGGATGAGACGTAATCACAGCTCCCTTTCACCTCCTCTCTCTCTCTCTTCCACTCTCTCTTCCTCGGCCTCTCTCTAGGCCCGCTCCTGAGTGGAGCTCCTACAGAGCCTCCACTCCCGGTCTTCTCCTCTCACTGACTGAACAGACTGAACTGAACTGACTGACTGTCCTAAGATGGTGCCCACCTTTTATACCTCCCTCTGACCATGAGCCCAGGTGACCAGCAACCAATGGGCTCCTTCCTACGCTCAGGAACCACCCCCTATCTGCCCCTACAGCACTGGGTATTCCACCCCCCTCCCCACTCCAGCCAGGGACATAGTCGGTCGTGCCTGCACTTCTGTCTAGTGGGAGCACCGTTGAGCTGTCCCTCGGAAATGGGGTGTGTGTGCTGTATGCAGCTAACTGAGCCCTGGTTCATACTCCATCCTTACCTGGGAGTGGAATACCACACCTCTGGCAGAGGTGCAATATCCCTGTAGCGGCCGAACCCTCGGGGCGCCACATTCACTTTAGGCCAGGGCCTCCAGCCGTCAGCAGGCCCCGGAGGTCACTGCGCATGCATAGTTTTTGGTTGACACTAGAGATGGGCGAAGTTGTCAGATATGCTCATCTCTAGTATCAGACAAACATACTCAGAAAGGAGTCAACAAAGAATATAAAGAGATACCAACTATGCCTAACGTGAAGGTAAAGGGCGAGTTGGAGGGTGAGCTTTAGCGGCACAGGGAATTTTGTCAAAATTGATTGCTGGGTAAAAGCAGCATCTTATCGGAAAGTTCCCTTAAACTTTTCAACATGACAATGATATGAAGCATATTGCAAAGTTAACCCTTCAGCAGCAGTGATCAGCAAAGCCATTTTTCTGCCTATTTGTTACATTCTTCCATTCTTACATTGTTTGCATTCTTCCTTACTATTGTAATTGTATTTGTTTTTTTCCAGTTTATTATTATTATTATTAAAAAGTGTCCCTTGCCGACAAATTGGCATTGAAAAGATCACTTGTAAATGTTAAAATCAATATTAATATTATTTTATATTGTTGTATTGTGTACAGTGATCCACAAGGGGCCACATAAATCTATTGATTCATGCTTGTATATATCATAATGGGATTTGTGAATTCATTGTTGTTCATCTTGTTAGAGAGACAGAAATAGATTTTGATGTCTCCTCTTCCTTGAAAGCTATAAGTAGCTTTTACTCTATGGCACTACACGAGAAAGAAAAGGAAATCAGTTCTAACTGAAAAGAATGGTTGGTGTAGAGAAACATTGCATTTACAACACCAAACCCTTCAAATAAATCATTCTACTGTACTTATATTAAACAATGATTATATCTACTTTATCAATAATAGCTATAAAAGGTTTTCAATAAAAATTAGGCATGATGCAGTAAGGGTGCAACTGCCAAAGCTGGACTATATTAGGATCCATGATTCAGTAATATTATATTAATAATTAGTAGAGGTGAGCGAATTAATTAGAGTGGAATTGATTTCTACTGGAATTTTACAAAAATCCAAGTTCGCCAAAATATGATTTTTTTTTTGCAATTCGCTTCTGTGCGGATTCAGCAAAATGGTAACCGCTGGTGTCATTTTTCTGAATCATAAGTCATAAAAAGGTTAAAAAAAAAATGTTACACTCACTTCATGGCTACAACTCCGCTACTCACTGCCATCCGCCCAGTGCCTGCAGCATCTTCTGTTCCCCCGCCACTCGCGATGGAATCGTCGGGCCTCTCGCACTGTGCCTGACTTCCTGGTGTCATGACGCTCGGGAAGGTTCTGCGCATGGAAGGTCACAGTGCACGTTGTGACATGATGATGCCATTGACCTCCCATGCACTTGCGCGGTAACCGCAAAATTCTCAGAAGAAAACATGCAAACAGTCAAATTCAAATTTTGCCTGATCTACTCATCTCTAATAATGAGGACTGTGTGCACTATATGTTGGTACTATGCATACAGTGTTTGGTAATGCTACTTTAGAAAAATGTGGAAGCATTTGACCACAATCAGATTATAAAATTATCAGAATACAATAAAAAAGAGGTGCAAAAATTATTACAAAAGTGGAATAAAAATTCCCAATAAAAGTCCAAAATATTGATCACATAAGGGCTCAATTCATCAAAGCTTTCACGCCAGAATTCTGGCATAAAAGCTTTGAAAAGTCGCAAAATTTAGGTGTAACTCATTCTTGTGCCTAAAATCTGCAACTATTTCCATCTTAACCTCAGTTTCTCCCAGCACTGCTGAAATGGGCAAAGCTTTGATAGGACGAGGGTGTGGCAACTGCCACTCTTCAAATTCATGACGAGCGGCCGTGTTTGCAATGCCACAAATCTTACTCCAGCATGGGCTGGAGTAGGGTTTGTGGTGAGGCGCACACTAAGTGTACACCTCTTCATGAATTAGGAGCATCTGACTCCAACATGCCCCCTCATCAAGACTGGCATGAACAACAGTGCTCTTGATCATTCGGGCCTAAAGTCATCAAGTCAATTTTCTGTGGAGCTGGTCGTATGTTGGAGCAAAAAGTTCACAAAGAACTCTGTACAAGGCAAAATGAAAGAGCAAACTTTGGCTCATTCAACACTGTAACAGTGTGAATGGTATCATAAAATAAACTCACCGACCACCAGTTATTATATTGATACTTTGATCAAGCAATGCTAATCAAGTAGCAGCTAAGAAGATAGATGTTTGATTGCAACTTTATATTTGGCAGGTTTTTTTGGGTTTTTTTGCTTCTTCCCGAACATGAACAGGTGAAGGTCACTGAGCTTCTGTTTTTGTTTTCTGTAATTGAATTATATTGAGGCGCTGACTAGAGTTGGTGCAAATCAATTCTTATGTTCCATTACATCGTCCACAACAGTGGTCTATTGCTTCTGGAATCGGGGAAGGAGAACTGCCTCTTACCTTACGGCGTCACAGGCTCATCTTTTGTATAGCATGCCTGGAATGACATCACACTGCAAAGATGATGTCACACCAGGCTAACTAACCAAAAGAAAAGCCTTGGTAAGAGGTGGTACTGTCCCTCCCATTCCATTGATCACAGTTCACGATCGTAGCTGACGGAATGGAACGTGCAAATAAATTTGCACCAAAAGTTTGTGAATTTGGAGGCTCAGTGGTTAGCACTGCAGCCTTGCAATGCTGGGGTCCTGGGTTCAAATCCCACCAAGGACAACATCTGTATGTTCCAACATCTATGCTAAGGCCACGTGCACATATTGAGTATTTGGTGAGTTTTTTACCTCAGTATTTGTAAGCCAAAATAGGGGTGGAACAATCAGAGAATAAGCATAAGGGCACACTCAGATGGCCGTATAACACAAATGATGATCGTATCGCAATGCTCGGACTGGCCGTCGGCTCTCCTGACCCAAATGTAACAGCTGCATAGAAATACATGCTGTCACACTCGGATCAGGAGAGCCAATGGCCAGTCCAAGCATTGCGATACGATCATCGTCCGTGTTATATGTCCGTCTGACTGCATCCTAATAGAAACTTGTGCATCACTTCTTTTTTAACCCATTTCTGGTTTTGGCTTACAAATACTGAGGTAAAAAACTCACCAAATACTCAGAGTGTGCACATGGCCTTAGAAGAAGTGCCTGGTCAAAAAATCGACACAAAAGCTGGTGGTCTGAATTTTTTCCCATTATACCCATCAGACTGTGGCTGAGTGGCCCTAATTTTGCTTTAGTATTTGTGCTCTGTATGGTACATTAATGATGAAAAATAGCAGTCATGACTTGCATGTATAATGTAGAGAAAGATGAAAGTGAATTAAAATGGCCGATTTCAGGTGATTGCAATGCAGACACATTTGTCTGTTTTTGTTAGAAGGGCACTGTTCCTGGTAGCCGACAGCTCCATATAGGGCTTTCATGGACAGTCTTAGGGCTGTCCACTCCTTCTACCAGATCCCATGGATTGCTTTGGCCTTCACCTTTTAACACCTGTACAGGGATCTGGACTTATACAAGAGCTCCTGGGTTGATGCCACAAAGTAGGCAGCTGGCCACTGTAGCAAGCTAGAGGCAAGAAGTATCTTTTCATGATTTTGGTACAAGGAGATCAAAGTCAGAGGCAGAATCATTAGGCAGGAGAATTGTCAGAAAATGAGTCAAGGTCAGAACAAGTTAAATGCAGACATAATAGGAGCAAACTGACAGGCGATAACCAGATTAGAATTCACAATAACTTGCACTGGAAACTGATGTTCAGGAGTTTAAATTGAGACCCCTGCCCAGGAGTAAAACAGGGCTACCTTATTGTCTCCCTCTGTCACACACCAACTGAAGGGGACACAGAGGGGACAGCCAAAGGCATGGGTTTTGTGACGCCCTCCCTGAGCAGATGGGGGATACTCGGAGCCGGGCCTTGCAGATGTTGGGGGGGGGATGCAGTCGTGGCCTTGACCTGGTCCGTGCCCAGGGCTGTCACATGAAAAATGGGCTTTTGGATGAGTGGTTGTTCGACTACGCCACCTGTGGTTTCTGGTGAGGGCCACCAGCGCTGCCACAGTCCTCTGAGGCTGTTGTTCTGGCAGCTCGGTTGGTACTACTCCCCACAGGCAGAGTAGGCCTCAGGGCAGTGTTAGAAGAGCTGTGTGGAGGGATGGTGGGTGCAGTGCCGCGCGGGAATAACCAAGCGGAGGTGGTAAATGAAGTCATCCAGGGTTTTACTCACTTTAGATGAACTTTAGCCGCAAAGCTTCCCTCTGCTACACACGGCATACTGCGGCCACCAGGAAGAGGCTTCAGCACTTCCCAGGTAGATCAGGAGCACCTGTCAAGACCCCGTTGGTGTGTTCCTCTCCTTCTCCTTCTCCTCCCGCTTGTGTTCCCCCTGGGATCCACTAAGCCGCCGGGCTTTTCCAACAGTAACGTGAGGTACACAGTCAGATATCGGGGGCCGGTCACCCCTCTTGCAGCAGGAATCCCTCTGGCTAGGCCAGAGTGAAGAATACAGGTGGCGACTCCGCTCCGTCCGTATCCCCCTGGGATCCTTTTGCCTGTGGAGCCTATCTCATCTGCTCCCCTCCAAGGCCTTCTTAGAACGGGACCCTGACCGGGCAGAGACACTGGTTAACTCTGACCTGCTCCTCGTCTCGAGGCCTGAGAACAAGGACCGTGAATCTTCAGCCAGCTACAGACTCTTGCTGGACCCTGACAGAAGACCACAATCAAAGGACCTTGAACTTAAGATGGCCATAGATTTTATATGTTGCTATAAGTGCTTCCTGTAAGTGTTTCCTCCACCCTCACCCACTACTTGGTTCCCCCTATCTTTGGTTCCCCCCCCATCTCCTCTATCCCGAAACGGGGCAGCACCCTGGTGCATTTAGGCCCCCTGCAGGACAGGAGTGGTGTAGTGTTGAGTGTGAATTGGGGTCCTCGGTGATGCTCCATCCTTACCTGGAAGAGAAGATACCACACCTCTATCTGAGGTGCAGTACCCCTGTGGCGACTGAACCCTCAGGGGCGCCACAATATCACAGTTTACTGATGCATATTCTCTAGATTTACATATTTTGCAATTGAAAGTGATTTAATAACAAAAAAGGTTTTTCTGTGAAAATCTCAGAGTTCAAAGAAAAATTACTATTTCACTATATTTCACTATAGGAACAATTAACTGGAACCATTGGCTTGAAAACCAAATATATTGTTAATATAAATGTTACGAAGAGTGACAGATCTTTATCTAGGCCAGGGTGGGGAACCTCAGGTCTGTGGGCTATTTACGGCCTCGATGACCTTTTATCCAGCCCCCTGGCAGATTACTTTGGACCGCAGAACAAGGGCTGGCAGCTGTGTTTTGATGTCCGCCAGCCCATTTCTTCTTGCTCTGGGAACATGCACACACAGTGTTCACTACTGAACATTGGGGCGCGTGCACACCAATGTCAGCGTCAGGACGTACTTCGTGGGTGGAGTTAGTGCGCAATTTGTACAGCCCCCAAAGGATGGTATAAATATCCAAATGGCCCTTAGCAGAAAAAAGATTCCCCACCTCTGATCTAGACAGAATCAATGATATCTATAATATAACGGTAGATGCGTGTCTATGTCTGAAGCCTTTATAGACTGCGCAAGCGCGACACGCCTGCGCAGTCTGGCTCCAGACAGAAGCACTCATGGAGCCATTACAGGTAAGAGGAGTGTGTATGGCGCTGGAGGTCACGGTATGTGTAGACACTGAATGCATACCGCGATCTTCAGCGCCATACTTACATACTTGACCAGGAGGAGCGCTGCCGCGGCGCCTCTCTTTGTCGGAGACCAGGGCAGAAGTGAGGCGTCGGAATCGGCGCATGTGCATAGCGCTATCCGTCGCCATTTTACTGGACACATTTGCAGTTTGTCTTCAGCAAAATGGCCCCAGCACGCGCGTACTTCTGCGCCACACTCCTCCCCCAGCCTCCGGCAGAACAGGACACAGCAGCGCTGGAGCACAGGGAAGAAAGGTGAGTATAAGTGTTTATTTTTTTCTATGTGTGCAACGTGAAAGGGATGAGGGGTGCCATACATACCAGGATTAGGGGGTGAGGGGGCCACACATACCAGGATTGGTGGATGAGGGGTACCATACATACCAGGATTGGGGGATGAGGGGTACCAAGCATACCAAGATTGGGGGGGATGAGGGGACCATGCATACCAAGATGAGGAATGGGGTGCCATGCATACCAGGATGAGGATTACCACACATGACAGGATTGGGGGTTGAGGGGACCATGCATACCAGGATTGGGGGGTCAGTGGACCATGCATACCAGGATTGGTGGGTGAGGGGACCATGCATACCAGGATTTGGGGGGTGAGGTGACCATGCATATGATGATTGTGGGGTGAGGGGACCATGCATACCAGGATTGGGGGATGAGGGGTGCCATGCATACCAGGATGAGGGGTACCACACATACCAGGATTGGGGGGTGAGGGGACCATGCATACCAGGATTGGGGGTTGAGGGGACCATGCATACCAGGATTGGGGGGTGAGGGGACCATGCATACCAGGATTGGGGGGTGAGGGGTACCATACATACCAAGATAGGAATGTGGGGTACCATGCATACCAGGATGAGGGATGGGGTGCCATGCATACCAGGATGAGGGGTACAATGCATACCAGAATAGGGATGAGGGGTACCATGCATACCAGGATAGGGATGAGGGAGCCATACATACCAGCATTGGGGATGAGGGGTACCATGCATACCAGGATGAGGGATTGGGTGCCATGCATACCAGGATGAGGGGGACCACACCTACCAGGATTGGGTTGTGAGGGGACCATGCATACCAGGATTGGGGGGTGAGTGGGACTATGCATACCTGGATTGGGGGGTGAGGGAACCATGCATACGATGATTGGGGGGTGAGGGGACCATGCATACCAGGATTGGGGGATGAGGGGTGCCATGCATACCAGGATGAGGGGTACCACACATACCAGGATTGGGGGGTGAGGGGACCATGCTTACCAGGATTGGGGGTTGAGGGGACCATGCATACCAGGATTGGGGGGTGAGGGAACCATGCATACCAGGATTGGGGGGTGAGGGGTGCCATGCATACCAGAATAGGGATGAGGGGTACCATACATACCAGGATAGGAATGCGGGGTACCATGCATACCAGGATGAGGGATGGGGTGCCATGCATACCAGGGTGAGGGGTACCATGCATATCAGAATAGGGATGAGGGGTACCATGCATACCAGAATAGGGATGAGGGGTGCCATGCATGCCAGGATAAGGGATGGGGTTTTCCTCAGGTGAAGATTGACCAAATCATTTGGGGTTTTGCCCTCCTCTGGATCAACTTTAGCAATTACAGAACTAACAGGTCGAACTTGATGGACGCAAGTCTTTATTCGGCTTTACAAACTATGTTACTATGTATACCAGATTTGAAATGAGAGGGCCATGCATACCAGGATGAAAGATGGGGTGCCATGAATACCAGGATTGGGATGAGGGGTGCAATGTATTCCAGATTTGGAATGAGGGGTGCCATGCATACCAGGATTGGGTATGAGGGGTGCCATGCATACCAGGATTGGGGATAAGGGGTGCCATGTATACCAGGATTTGGGATGAGGGGTGCCATGCATACCAGGATTGGGAATAAGGGGTGCCATGCATACCAGGATTGGGATAAGGGGTGCAATGTATTCCAGATTTGGAATGAGGGGTGCTATGCATACCAGGATTGGGGATAAGGGGTGCCATGCATACCAGGATTGGGGATGAGGGGTGCCATGCATACAAGGAATGGGGATGAGGGGTGCCATGCATACCAGGATTGGTGATGAGGGGTGCCATACATACCAGGATTGGGGATGAGGGGTGCAATGTGTACCAGGATTGGGGATGAGGGGTGCCATATATACCAGATTTGGAATGAGGGGGCCATGCATACCAGGATGAGAGATGGGGTGCCATGCATACCAGGATTGGGATGAGGGGTGCAATGTATACCATATTTGGAATGAGGGGTGCCATGCATACAAGGATTGGGGATGAGGGGTGCCATGCATACCATGATTGGGGATGAGGGGTGCCATGCATACCAGGATTGGGGATGAGGGGTGCCATGCATACAAGGATTGGGGATGAGGGGTGCCATACATACCAGGCTTGGGGATGAGGGGTGCCATGCATACCAGGATTGGGGATGAGGGGGTCATGCATACCAGAATAGGGATGAGGGGTGCCATGCATACCAGGATAGGAATGAGGGGTACATTGCATACCAGGATAGGGATGTGGGGGGGGCCATGCATACCAGGATTCGGATGAGGGGCCATGCATACCAGGATAGGGATGAGGGGTACCATGTATACCAGGATAGGGATGAGGGGTACCATGCATACTAGGATGAAGGATAGGGTGCCATGCATACCAGGATAGGGATGAGGGGTACCATCCATACCAGGATGAGGGGTACCATACATACAAGGATATGGATGAGGGATGGGGTACCATGTATACCAAGATAGAGATGAGGAGTGCCATGCATACCAGGATGGGGTTGATGGGCCCATGCATACCAGGATTGGGTATGAGGGAGCCATGCATACCAGGATGAGGGATGAGGGGGCCATGCATACCAGGATTGGGGGTGAGGGGTGCCATGCATACCAGGATTGGGGGTGAGGGGTGCCATGCATACCAGGTTTGGGGGTGAGGGGTGCCATGAATATCAGGATTGGGGGTGAGGGGTGCCATGCATACCAGGATTGTGGGTGAAGGGTGCCATGCATACGAGGATTGAGGATGAGGGGTGCCATGCATTCCAGGATGGGGATGAGGGGTGCCATGCATTCCAGGATAGGGATGAGGGGTGCCATGCATACCAAGATAGGGATGAGGGGTGCCATGCATACCAGGATAGGGATGAGGGGTGCCATGCATACCAGGATAGGATGGTGGGGACAGGAGGGGGGCAGCACATACCAGCATGGGAGACAATATACCAATAAAAATGCTCGCCACCCGGGCGTAGAACGGGTTTAATAGCTAGTTTTATATATTTACACTGGGTAAATGTTTACATGATAATTTAGAAATAAAAAAAATAGTAATAGTAGTTCCCCAACATAAGGCTAGGTTCAGAGCACATTTTTTTTCTTCCTGTTGAAACATCCTGTTTCTTTTTTATCATGTAAAAAAACATGTCAAACAGGATGCTGGAACAGGAGCATCTTGTTGCCAAAAACTAGCATTCTACAAAATAGAGGATCTATCAGGTTTGTAACAGGACAGAAAAATGGGTAACTTTTCATTTTTTTGTCCTGTTAAAATAATATGATCTTGACGCCACTAGGCTTCATGAGAGATTGCTAATTTTACAAATAATGGCAATACTACAGTACTGCAGTGTATTGTACAAGCAATCATACAATCACAGGAGGTCTAATAAAAACAGTTAAAAATTCTAAAAAAATAAAACATTTGGTGTTGCTACATCTGTAACTAATGACATATTATAAGATTTCTTTTGAATATAGGGAATAAGGATAAGAAAAAAATGGAAATGGCTGAATCACTGTTATCACTTTTCCTTTCCAAAAATGGAATACAAATAGGTTAGAAAGTCATATGTATTGCAAAAATGGTACAAATAAAACTTCACCTTGCACCAGAAAAAAACCCATACAACTCTAATTTCTTTTTAAAGTACTATAACCTAAAAGACTATAAAAATTTGCTATCACCATAAGCAGACTGACACATTTACCACAAAATGAATGTCACCAAAACAAAATTTAAAATGGCAAAATTGCTGTTTTTTTTCCAAATCCTTTAACATAGAATTTTTTCCATTTTTCAAAATTATATAGTAAAGTGAATGGTGTCTTTCAAAACTACAACTTGTTAAAGAAAAAACAAGCTCTTCTAATAAGGCCGTGTCGAAAAAATAAAAAAGTTCTCCAAGATGTTTGGCACAACCTCCCTGCTAGGTTCCTTCAGAAACGGTGTACCAGTGTATATTGAAGAATTGATGCTGTTTTGCAGTCAAAGAGCGGTCACACTAAATATTGATTTGATTCAGATTTCTTATTTGTTCATTCACTTTGAAGTTTGTTAATTGCTAAAATTAAACTATTAACACTCCTATTTTTGAAAGCATTTTTACTTTGCAGCATTTTTTCCGCACCTGCCTAATACTTTGGCACAGTACTGTGTGCATTATTATCCATGTATAATTTAAGGTTTTCTAAGCCTCCCAGTATTTTATTAGAGATTGCGGTTGCTATGTAAACAGGCATTTGTTTCTGCCTACAAAGCAATCAGTGCATGAGACACATAGAACAGCAGACACATTATCTCGATTAAACTAAATGCATTTGGGAAAATTACATTAATAACCCAGGGAAATTTCTAGTTGCTTTGTTTACAGTCTTGTTATTCAAAGACTGTGTATTAACATTGCTAATTGAGAAAGACTAAGGGCTCACACTCACTTGCGATTAAATCGGAAGAATGCAATCCGATAAAAAATCGGATTGCATTTGGACTAATTTAATCCTATGAGTGTGTGCTCAATGGCGTTTTTTTTTCCAGCTCCGATCGGATTGCGATTGCAAGCTGGATTCGGTTCGAACAAACCCATATAAACCTATGGGTGCATGTGAAACATCTCACTGCACTCGGATATCACCCGAGTGCAGTGCGATACCCGCCGATTGCAGCAGCAGAGGAGATGGAGAAATTGATTTCTCCATCCCCTCCGCAGCTGTGCTGCGAACCTCTCTGTGCGAGAGAATCGAAGCACAGAGCACTGACACTCGGGTCACGCTCGCAGCAGAGCAGGAGCCAAGTGTTATTAGCTTATCGCATCAGATGCCATACGCTAGTGGGACCCCAGCCTAACTGGAAATTTCTCCAAAGAGTGGATATTTTAGATTTTAAACCCACAAACATCATAGTCTTTTATTATATGTGTAAAATATTTGTTTTCAAGAATTTGAGACACTAAAGGCCCCAAATACATTTTATTGACATCAGCTGAATAAGTTATTATCGGAGCAATCAGCCAACAGTCTAACGTGTAAGGGAGCCTCCTGAATCTCCCCTGACAGATAATTTCGGAGGAGAGAAGGATCCAGCATGTCTGATTTCAGGCTGTTAATCTTTTTGTTCTCTAGGGCCATGTTCACACATTCAGTATTTGGTCAGTATTTTACATCAGTATTTATAAGCCAAAACCTGGAGTGGGTGATAAATACAGAAGTGGTGACGTATTCCTATTATGCTTTTCCTCTGATTGCTCCTCTCCTGGTTTTCTAAGGCTGTGTTCCTACAATTAATTTTTTGATGAGTTTTTTATTCTGTGAATTTTCGCTGCGTTTTTGACACAGGATCTTATAGTTACAGCAAAGTTTTTGAGATATATAGAAATCTCATGCCCACTGTGATTTTTTTTTTACACATTTGAAATCCACAACATGTTAATTCCTATTGAAAGTATGGGGATTTCCCCATAGGATTACATTAAATGCAGAAAATCTGGATCTGCATTTTTAGTGCGTTTCCGCTGCGACACTTTTGTCTACACAAAATACAAGGAGGTATCAAAAACAAAGAAGTTTTATTTAAAACATGACATGCCAAAAAGAAACAGAAACCACAGAGTCAAAAACACAATAAAAACACATGAATAAAAGCGTACTAAAAAATGAAAAAGATGGAAGTAACCTAATTTACTTAATAGGTGCAAAATGCTGCAGAAAATCTGCGTCATCAAAAACTCATCAAATACTCATCATGGGAACGTAGCCCGAGAGGTAAACCACCGCAGGAGATGACTGGCAATAAAGAATGTTCATAAAGAACACAGGAGCCGAGCATTTCTGAGTATGGGGAGTTTGGAGAGATAATTCTTTTGTGCACACACCGTGAAGCATGGTGGAGGAGGTGTGATGGTGCTTTGCTGGTGACACTGTTGGGGATTTATTCAAAATTGAAGGCATTACTGAACCAGCATGGCTACCACAGCATCTTGCAGCGGCATGCTATTCCATCCGGTTTGCGTTTAGTTGGACCATCATTTATTTTTCAACAGGACAATGACCCCAAACACACCTCCAGGCTGTGTAAGGGCTATTTGACCAAGAAGGAGAGTGATGGGGTGCTACGCCAGATGAACTGGCCTCCACAGTCACCAGACCTCAACCCAATCGAGGTGGTTTGGGGTGAGCTGGACCGCAGAGTTAAGGCAAAAGGGCCAACAAGTGCTAAGCATCTCTGGGAACTCCTTCAAGATTGTTGGAAGACCATTTCCGGTGACTACCTCTTGAAGCTCATCAAGAGAATGCCAAGAGTGTGCAAAGCAGTCATCAAAGCTAAAGGTGGCTACTTTGAAGAACCTAGAATATAAGACATATTTTCAGTTGTTTCACACTTTTTTGTTAAGTATATAATTCCACATGTGTTAATTCATAGTTTTGATGCCTTCAGTGTGAATGTACAATTTTCATAGTCATGAAAATACAGAAAAATCTTTAAATGAGAAGGTGCGTCCAAACTTTTGGTCTGTACTGTATTTTGATAGAAACATGTCTGTAGATTACCAAAGAAAAGGGTTTTAATCAGTAACACGCTATCTGAGAAGACTTCACGGGCACCCTTCCCTGATAGCAGATGGTGGCATGTTCACAAATATTGGGTTAATTCTTCTAATTTGGTTGGAAATCAGAGTCAGCTGTCTACCAGAGCTCTTGTCACACAGAATAATCCAGCTTCATCTTGAATATTAGAGATCATTACAGGAAGATGAAGAAACTTGAGCGAGACTTACAGCTGGCTGCTGGAGATGAATGAAAATTTTTACTTTTAGGGCTATTCAATATAGATAGCATTAAAGGCTCATTCAAATGTGTAAGGCTCAGCTTCCATACATTGGTGAAGAAAAGTTGTGCTTTGCATCTGTAAGGGTGTGGACCGTCTTGCCCTGTTCCTGTCCCTAAAGACAACAATCACGTAATGTGAATAGTGTTATGCGTTTTATGTATATATATGGTGTCATGTGAAATGTGAATTGTGTACTGTGGTTTTTAGTGTATGGTGTAACTAGACTGTAATATGGAATAGTATAAGTACTGTTAATATAGTTATATGACTTAGCAGCAATATAGGACATGTGAATAGTGCAAAGTTTAAGGATATGACATAGGATAAGGACAACAGGTTTATTATATTGTAATAAGAAAAACTTGCCTAGGGACAGGTGCGGAGCTCCGGCGCCAGAACTGCCAGGGTCCTGCCCAGTGTTGCCAGGGGACGGGATTAAGAGTGCACGGGGGACTTCCTGGACAGTGCTGGGGGACAAAGGAGAGGGACGAAAGAGAGGAAGTCAGGTGTATGGGCTCGCGCGAAAGAGATAGTTGGTTGTGGAGAGCAGACCGGCAGTTGGGGAGAAACGGTCTGACCTGCCGACAACGAGAGAGAGACGTGCTGCCCTATCCTCGGTGAAATGGAGACGTGCTGACCTGTCTGCGGTGACGGACGAATGGGTGACACAGCTTGCCACAAAACAAGGAGCGTGCGGTCTGTACCGGGCCTACAGAAAGTGATCGTTCAGTTACCTGCATCACCACAGTTTTCCAGACATCTGACGGTGACCTACGGGTGAGGGCGCACCCGGGATTAGTGATCCTAACGCAGTTTGTTGTACGCCGGAGGAGCTTGCTACGACTCTTAAAGGAGTCGTGACCGCTGTCGTGTGGTCAAAAAGACTGGGGGCCCAGTGGGTGAGACCCGAGACCGCCCACTGCCGCCAGAAGACGGACACCCTCCGGAGTGAGTGTCTGAAGACGGACGTAGTTATCGCTAAAGGACAGATAAGTGCAAGCCTCCAGTAATCTACCTTCTCTTATTTGGCCTGAACTTTTGGAACTGCGCCGTACAGCTCATCCTTTCCGTGTTATAGTTAAACCACAATTGTTTATTGTCCGATTTTACTGTTTTATTGTTGTGTTACTTAAATTTACACTCCCTGCATGGAGAAACCAAATCTTGAATTAAACCTCTGCCATACTCTTTGCGTGCTGTGTGCGGCATCCGAGCCTTTTAACATTATACTGATATGGGATAACATATAGTTAATATGTGGGGCTAGCCCACAGTGGGAGGGGGATAGTGAGGTTAGAAAAGGAACTCCCTTCCTGGTAGTTGTCAGATAGGAAAGTACAGTAACCAGGACAAGTTCTAGTGCAGTGGGCTGCTAGGGCCAGCATGTATCAATCGTTCAAGGCAGTGGGAGGCTGTACTGATATCCCATACGGACACTCCGGCAACGTCAGGAGCCCAAGGCCTGGTGTGGGGACTGATGGGCACATTGTGTCCTCTGACGGACAGGGGAACATGGATGCGGAACCGTGTGAAGGGCAGGTGGCCAATCCCGGGTGCACTATGAAATTGGACAGGGAATTCCTGGGGCTGATGGAGTCAGTGGCCTTAGGGATAGTGTAGGAGTAATGAGTGGTAGGGCTGAAGATGTGTTGTGCTAAGGAAGTAAGGAATGCGAAGTGTTGTGCCCTATCCCATATGTTACAAGCTGAATTTACTGAATTTACCAATGAACGTTGGCTTGCTGCAATGAGTTGGTGTCCCATGAGTTGTGTGCGGTGGCTCCTGAGGATGGAGGCCTGTAGTCCGGAGACCTGTGGCCTACAAGTGAGTGTGATGCACCTCACACCTGACAGCACACTGGGACTGGGACACGGTTTTCCTGTAAAGTGCCAGAGTGTAACCGGACAGCAGTTCTGTCATGACTACCACTCTTGGCCACTAAACATATCCAACATCCAACATTCAAAGCCAGATCAGAAAGTGCTGTATGCAATGCTTTCTGATATGGCTTCAAGACCAATCGGGAACAGCAACTGATGTGTACAAGATGTCTGGGAATGATCCTACAGAAATCTATGTAATCAGTTCCACCAAGACTACCCTCTTTAGAGATACAAGAGAGTAAGGAATTACAAGGAAGGGCAATAAAAAGGGGGTTGTAGGGGAATTAAAATGCCAAGCCCTTCTATTTAGTTGGTATAACCCATCACCATAATGCAGGGCCAATGTGAATCTGTCCTATACGGATCACCTCCTTGATGTGCAATACTGACTGCAGGAATCATTTTACATAAACTATTTTCATGTAATGGGTTGGTAACCTCTGTATGCTTTCTTACTGTCTTTTCATAAAGAGGCCAAAGGCAAGAGGTTAAGTACTTTAATATTAGCATCAAGACCTTAAAAATACACTACTTGGTGAAAGTTGATTACATGCTGCTCAAGAGGATTAGATCACCCTCTCTAAAGCTGCTCCAATTCTATTACTTAAACTTCCATCTGTTTAAGGAAACTACTTTTGGTTTGATTCTTGATGATTTGTAAACCAAGTATTGCCATATTTCAGATTGATGGTAAATATGTACATTGCAAAATACTTTTGCTTTTTTCTTAGTAGTGTATAATGGAATTGCTATGTCAAAATCAACAAGATACAGATACAGCAAGACAATAAATACAGGACAAGCCACGTGAGAATCATAGGATTCAACAGAACAGAGGAAATATCAAAAGGCAAGCAGGACTGATCATTATAAGAGAGGTTAAAGGCTGCAGGGCAACACAGTATTAGCAATGTGCAGGGTTACTTGGGCTCATCAGAGAAAACTATCATGGCGACTAAACCTCTATACAAAATGCACATCTACATTATAACTTTTGTTCTTATCATTTCCCGTTTAGGACATATAATGATTGACTAATAGCTTATATGTAAATCAACAAATAAAAAATAGACCAAGTGGCAAGATATTGGCTGCAAATTGGTTTGTCATCTGCTGGGCCATTGTAGCCATGTTGGTTTTGTGGTTGTATTATTTCTCCATAGCCTGAGTCTTACACTAAAATTAAAAGCAAAGCCTCAGTAAGAGGAATTAGAATTCCCCCCAAAATTCAAATATTAACACGGTAAAAAAGGGCAGCATAGTTTACCTGCCCAGATCTGAGAACTAGTGCACTACCAGGATTCAACAAATCCATATAATAAAGATGGCGGCAAAACAGGTGCAAAATACTGACGAGACAACCACTCACAACCTACCAGTTCATGGAGGGGGTGATTGCTTAGTATTAAAATTGCACACAAAAAAGCTTGTATAGGGAGCTGGTCACACACAGGTAGTGCATAGTGTCTGTCTTACAGCCTACTAGTGACACCCATACTATTAGATTAGACGGGCTGCCCAGTACTATATAGGTGCAACCCATGAAGACAGACACCCTAGTTTGCAAGATCAACAATTATGGGCCTGACTGCACCCTGAATATAAATAACGTGCAAAAAAAATATATAATACATATGAGGTATTGGTCGATATTTTGGCCAAAATACCCAAGCTAACAACCCGCGTCAAGGGTCCTCATACTTGCGAGTTCCTACACTAAAATTAAAAGCAAAACCACAGTAAGAGGAATAAGAATTATCACAAAAATTCAAATTTTAACACAGCAAAAAAGGGGCAACAGTATTTACCTGCCCAGGTCTCAGAACTAGTGCACTATCAGGATGCAGCAGACCCATATAATAAAGATGGTGGAAAAACAGGTGCAACAGGTGGTTTTACTTTTAATTTTAGTATAGGGACTCGCAAGTATTAGGACCCTTGATGCGGGCAGCCCACCTAATCTAATAGTATGGGCATCACTAATAGGCTGTAAGACAGACACTATGCACTACCTGTGTGTGACCAGCGCCCTATACAAGCTTTTTTGTGTGCATTTCTAATACTAAGCAATCATCCCCTCCATGAACTGGTAGGTCGTAAGTTATTGTCTCATCAGTATTTTGCACCTGTTTTGTGGCCATCTTTATTATATGGGTTTCCTGCATCCTGATTGTGCATTAATTCTCAGACGTGGGCAGGTAAATACTGCTGCCCTTTTCTGCTGTCATAATAGCCTGACCCTTCCTGAAGAGCTTCTAATACTTTTGTACCAAATCTATCTAGTAATATGGCACAAGGAAGGCAAGACCAAGCATATACTGTAGCACGGATTACACTTGTAGCTTGGACTCTGTGTCTCCATTGCTATATGTTGGAATATGGATCACAAGCACATTTGATTGCCCATGTGAGACTCTGCTATACATGGTGGCACTAGTGCAAGTTCCGGCTTTTCCCATAAATCAAAGCCATTTTTCTGGATTGAGTAGCAGTAGCAGGTAAGCTAGTTTCTTCAATGAACAGAAAGAAATAGACAAATATCTGTTAACATTGCCATTACTGCTGTAAATTTAATTGTTTCTAGCAATAACATGTCTAGAAATGCATTGCGTTATACAGTAAAACATTGAGAATTGGATAGTCCTAAAACATTATATTAAAGGATAATCATATGGACATTTACTTAAAAGAGTTTCATATAAAAAGTTGAACTGTTTAGCTTATGTAGCCTTTATGTATCACAGTATATAGCTTGCTGCAGAATGAGTTAACAGTAAATCCGTCAGTGAGCTTGCTCTGACATCAGGGTTTGTAACCCTTATCTCTGGTCCCTTAAGCTTTCTTTTAAGCTGATTTATGATCACATTAAAATTCAACTTTGATTTAATCATGAATCAGCTTAAAATAAAGTTCAGAAGAAGAAAGATAGGGGTTACATCACTTACTATTAGAACAAGCTCAATGACAACTTCACTGTTAACCCATTCTACAGTCAGCTACACACCGTGAAACATATATGTTTAAAAAAAACAAATGGCACTGGCAATTTTTTTTTTATCCAAAACTGAGTGTGCCATGAAGGTGTCTAAATCTGCTGGCATAAAATAGTATATAATATTATATAGTTACATAGTTAATACTGTTGAAAAAAGGCAAATGTCCATGAAGTTCAACTGAGGAAAGGGAAAATAGAAAGGGAAGGGGCACATGCACAATCACAATGAATGGTCCAGCCCGCTCCAAAAGAGCTCATCTTTCCCTCCTGATCCCAATTTTTGATCCACTGGACTAAACACTCAAACATTTTTTTTATTATTTTTATAAATAATAATAATGCAGTGGTACAATTTTATCTCCACTAAAGTCTCTAATTATTCTCCTTTGGTTACAGATCTGCCAACATTTTAAATGTACAGGATGAAATAAAAGCTGAAGATAAAATTAGCAATGTGTTGTCTTCCTAACGTTTAGTCTCTCAGCAATGTCTTTAGTGACATAGCTGAGGGCAGTATTCTCTATCCAGGCACAAGAGGAAACCTCTGAAGTCTATTATCTTGGAAACAGGGTGTTTCCTACTGTTGCTAAATATATCTACTGGAAAGAGAGTTAGCATGCAGCATTTCATAGGAGGGATCAAGAGAAGCAGATAACGCCGACATCACCCAGTTCATATTGTGGGATTACAAATGGGCAAAAAATGAACAAAAAGCTTAATTCTAAAACATTTGTTATTCAAACAAACATTAATTATATTTTTATGGCCGAACAATTGGTTTATCTGTAGCTCCACTCTGGTTTCATTTTGTTCTGCGCAGCAGTAATCATATTTTTAGACATTACCATCTAAACATTAACAAGGGAGTACATGAGTGCAAACTGTTCCCAATTCCCAGAAACAATTTATATTTGCCACCTGTGTGTATTCAGGTTTCTCTTCTGTCTATATACTTAGCTCATGATAAAGTATTAGATAGAAATTAATTCTATATTTATCAAGTGGAAAGTGAAGGTTCCTGCTCTCTTAAGGTCTTGCCACATCATTTCTATTGGTAAACTGATTCACAAACAGATAGGTATGTACCCACAAAATACTCATACATAGATATCTCAAAAAGAGGGGTCACCACTGTTGTTGACAGTTAAAACATACTTTTTATTCAATACATATAAGAACATTAATTCATCATTAGAAAAAATGCATGCACCAGGGAAATATACACATAAGTGGACATTCAATAGTGATAAAGGGGGAATATAATCTCCAAAAATCAATTTTTTTTTACAAGCATATTGTAGATCAAAAGCAGATGAATATTTAGTAGATAATACAGTAGATATAGATACAGATATTAAAGTGCATGTGTATATAGAAGCATCTAGACCAAGTATATGAGTAAATAAATAAATACCAGATATGCCTATACGTGGATACGCAATTGTGACCAAATGGTAATTACCCTGAAGATTCACATGAGATGTCCATTTACTCAGAAACTTGGTCTAGATGCAGCAATATACACATGCACTTTTACATCAATATCTATGTCTATTATATTATTTTATATGCACCACTAACCCTACTGTGGTTGTAATCATGCATGTAATATTTTTTGGATTTTGGAGACTATTTGCATTTATTTACTTTTTTGGTCTAGATGCTGCTACATGCACATGCCATTTGATATCAGTATCAATATCTACTGTGTTATCTACTTTATATTAGTCTGCTTTTGGTTTACATTATGCATTTAAAATTTTCTTGATTTTGGAAACTATAACCCCTTGTTTATCACTATTGAATGTCCGCTTATGTGTATGTATCTCTGGTACATTCATTTTATCTAACAATGAATTAATGTTTTTATATGTATTGAATAAAAAGTATGTTTTAACTTTCAACAAGTGTGGACCCCTACTTGTTGAAAGTGTGGGCACCCTTAAAATTGTTCCAGAAAATGAAGTATTTCTCCCAGAAAATTATTGCAATTAGACATGTTTTGTTATACACGTTTATTTCCTTTGTATATTGGAACAACACAAAAAATGTTGAAAAAAAGGCAAATTGAACATCAATTTACACATTACTCCAAAATGGGCCTGACAAAATTTTTGGCACCTTTCAAAAATTGTGGGTAAACAACTTTGTTTCAAGCATGTTATGTTTGTTCAAACTCACTTGTAGCAAGTAACAGGTGTGGGCAATATGAAAATCACACCTTAAACCAGATAAAAAGGGGAGAAGTTGGCTCAATCTTTTGCATTGTGTGTCTTTGTGTGCCACACTAAGCATGACTAGACCAGAAACAGGAGAAGAGAACTGTCTGAGGACTTGAGAACCAAAATTGTTAAAAAATATCAAAAATCTCAAAGTTACAAGATCATCTCCAGAGATCTTGATGTTCTTTTGTCCATGGTGCGCAACACAATCAAGATGTTTATAATCTCCCTGGATGTGGACAGCAGAGAAAAATTGATGAAAGGTTGCAATGCAGGATAGTCCAGATGATGAATAAGCAGCTTAAATCAAGTTCCGAAGAAATTCAAGCTGTCCTGCAGGCTCAGGGTGCTGGGTGTCAGCGCGAACTATCTGGCTGTGTGCCCACGATGCGTTTTTGGTGCATATTTTGGTGCGTATTTGCAGCGCGTAAACGCTCCAGAAACGCATTGCATACCTTATCCCATGACTTCCTATGACATTCTGCAAGTTCTGTGCACATGGTCCGTATTTTTTCTGCGCAGATTTTACTCGCAGAAAAAATACGGACATGACCAATTCTTGTGCGTTTCTGCATGCGTATTTGCCTATACAATGCATTGGAAAAACGCATGGCAAATACGCATGCAAATACGCATCAAATACGCGTCAAAAACGCAATTGTAAATACCGCATGTGTTTTTCTGCCAAGGAGATGCAGAAATGCTCAGGAAAATTTCTGCTTCATTTCTGCATCGTGGGCACTAAGCCAGAGTCTGTCGACATTTGAATTAGATTAAATGCTATGGCAGGAGACCCAGGAGGATCCCACTGCTGATGCAGAGACATAAAAAAGCTGGACTGCAGTTTGCCAAAATGTACGTGAGTAAGCCAAAATCCTTGTAGGAAAGCGTCTTGTGGACAGATGAGACCAAGATAGAGCTGTTTGGTAAAACACATCATTCTACTGTTTCCCGAAAACTGAATGAGGCCTAAAAGAAAAGAACCCAGTAACTACAGTCAAATATGGTGGAGGTTCAAAGACCTTTTGGGGTTCTTTTGCTGCTTCTGGCACTGGGTGCCTTGACTGTGTGCAAGGCATCATGTAATCTGAAGGTCATCAACGGATTTTGGGTTGCAATGTAGTGCCCAGTGTCAGAAAGCTGGGTTTGTGTCGTAGGTCATGGGTCTTCCAGCAGGACAATAACCCCAAAAATACTTCAAGATGCACCCCGAAATAGATGGAAACAAAGAACTGGAGAGTTCTTAAGTAGCCAGCAAGGAGTCTAGATCTAAATACGATTGAACACCTGTGGAGAGATCTTAAAATTGCTGTTGGGAGAAGGCATCCTTCAAATATGAGAGACCTGGAGCAGTTTGCAAAAGAAGAGAGGTCGAAAATTCCACTTAAGAGTTGTAAGAAGCTTGCTGATGGTTATAGGAAGTGACTGATTGCAGTTATTTATTCCATAGGATGTGCAACTAAATATTAAGTTGACTGTGCCAAAAATTGCATCTGGCTTATTTTTGGGGCTTTGTGTGAAATGATGTCCAATTTGCCTAATTTTCTCAGTTTTTTGTGTTGTTCCAATACACATGTATAACAACATGTGTAATTGCAATAATTTTCTGGGAGAAATACTTAATTTTCTGGAACAATTTCAAGGGTGACAACACTCTCGGCTATGACTGTATATAAGCATTTCTATTGGGTTGTGGTCTGGACTTTGACTGCAACAGCTTGATTCTTTTATTATTCAGCCGTTCTGATGTAGATTTGCTGGTGTGATTGAGATCATTGTCCTGTTACATTTTTAGACAAGCTTTAGATTTTGGGTAGATGGACTCATATTTGACTCTAGAATATTTTTATATATTTTTGTCAAATCAATCACTACAATATACACAGGTGCTGTGCCTGCAAAACAAGCCCAAACTATCATCAACACCATGCTTGACAATTGGTATGAGCTGTTTGTGCTGAAATGCTGTATTTGGCCTTATGGCCAAAACATCTTCGCTTTGGTCTCCTTTGTCTAGGCCTCATGCAGACGTCCATGTGGCACGTACATGTATCCGGGTTTTTTTACGGCTGCAACACATAACCATTTTAATCTATGGTGCTGTTCACATTTCAGTGTTTTTTATAGCCTTGCAAAACACACAGAGACATGTTCGTTTTTTTTCTGGCAGCACAGATGACAAGCGCTAATTTAAATCTATGGGTCCATGAAAAACACATTCAGCACACGGATAGCAACAATGTGCCATCCGTGTGCTGTCTGTGTTTAACATTGAAAAGTATAGAAGATTTGTAATTTATTTTTATCTTTATCCATCCATTAAAAACACTGATGGCACTGATGGTAAAAACAGACACACGGATGACACACTGTTGGTAAAAACAGACACACTGATGCACAACACTGATGACACTGTACTAGTGATGAGCGAGCATACTCGCAAGTACTCGCCCGAGCATCTCAGTACTCGAGATGCTCGGATCTCGCCGAGTACTTCTGAGATACTCGGGCGGATGCTCGGGTCCCCTCCCTGCATGTTTGGTTCTCTTTAGAGAGCCAATCAATATGCAGGGATTTTCTGCCACATACTGTAATGCCGCAGCCATGTTGGCTATGGCATTACAGTGATTGGCTGGCCGCACAGCGTCATCAGGTCTATATCAGACCTGGTGCCGCCATGCTCGTCAGTCTACTCCGCAATAAGGCAGTGTAGGGAGAGGTGCTGCTGAGCTAGGGAGAGATTTGGTTGTTTATTAGTTAGTGTAGGTATTCCACAAGATTCTCTACATATCCATCTGAACTAACAGTCCTTCTGAGGACAAATCCAGCTGCAGAGATATCAGTGCTAGGCAGGCAGGCAGGGTATATAGCAGACTGCAGTGCATATAGCAAGAGGGTCCATTCCAATTCTGTCTGCTGGTGCTTTTACAGATATTATATTTGTAGAAATAGCCCCAGGTATCAGGGGCCAAGAATAATTGTTTTTTTTATCTTAATCCTGATTATTTGCTTAAAAAGCAATCCAGAGAACACCGTTTTTCTGCGCCATTTGCTTTTTGGCACTGCAGAATACAGCCAAGTCCTTTCCATATTACAGCGCTAAAAATCCAGCTATTTAAAACTGTGGTTTGTCCGTCACACGGATCACATATAATTGCACTGAATATTCTGCCATTTCTGGCCTTCATTGAAATTTTGTTGCAGTGTGTCAGCGAACTTATTGACACGAGGTCGCTGTTAAAAATAGTTACCTACAGGCCAGCTATTTAAAACTGTGGTTTGTCCATCACATGGATCACATAATTGCGCTGAAAATTCTGCCATTTCTGGCCTCCATTGAAATTTTGTTGCAGTGTGTCAGCGAAGTTATTGACACCAGTTTACTGTTAAAAATAGTTACCTACAGGCCAGCTATTTAAAACTGTGGTTTGTCCGTCACACGGATCACATTTAAGTTCGCTCAAAATTCTGCCATTTCTGGCCTCCATTAAAATTTAGTTTCAGTGTGTCAGTGAAGTTATTGACACCAGTTTGCTGTTAAAAATAGTTACCTACAGGCCAACTATTTAAAACTGTGCCACAGTGAAAAAGCTGAAATTGTGCCACAACACCCACATCTTCTTGCCCAACCTTCCTGTCCCAATTACTAGGGGACCGCAGCACACCACTATTGAACCCAGAGCAGTGTCAAAAGGTTGTTGGTTGGATAGCGGATAATGCTTCCAGTCACTTTGCCACCACCACCACCACCCTGTTTTCCACACGGTCAAGTCTCAGTAGCCGTGAGTCTGGACCGCATATTCCTAATCCTGATCCTCCTTCCTCTCACCATGCCGAGTGCCCGGAGAAAACTGATCCCACACTTGGACACTCCGAAGAACTGTTCACTTTTCCATTTATAGACTCAGGCCTCTCGCACGGTCCACTTGAAGCAGAGCAAGAGGAGATCGCATGCAGCGATGCCCAAATATTTGAGCAACCACGGTCATACGAAGGCGACGGTGAGAAAGTGTAACAAGAGGTGGATGATGATGCGACGCAATTGCCAGAAAGTCAGGAGGAGGACCAGGGTGCGGAAGTGGAAGACGAGGTGGTGGATGATATAGTAACTGACCCAACCTGGCAGGAGGACATGCAGTGTGAGGACAGCAGCACACAGGGGGAGGGAGGCAGAGCACCCCAACGGGCAGTAAGAAGCAGTGTGGTGGCTGCAGACAGAAGGCGGGCAACCGTTCCCCATAACACCAACACAAAGGAAGTTGCCAGTACAACTGTTAGGTCTTCCCAAGTCTGGTTGTCTTTTAAAGACTCTAACGATAACTCCAAAAAGGCCATTTGTACCACCTGCCAGGCCAGCATCAGCAGGGGTAGCAAAACTACCAGCCTGACCACCACCAGCATGATCAGGCACATGGCAGCAAAGCACCCGACTTTGTGGGCCGAACCCCAGGGTCCAGGAACAGTGTCTGCGGGTAACACCACTGCTTCTTCCGCTGTTGTGCATGCAAGCCAATCCTCTGTCCATAGTGCATGCGAAGATGCCTCCTGCCCTGCACCTGTCGTTGCACACTCTGAACTAGCACCATCAGCAAGCACGTCCTTGTCCCAGCAGTTGTCCGTACCCCAGTCCTTGGAGTGAAAGCGCAAATACGCAGCCAACGCCCCACAGGCCACACTATTAAATTCCCACATTAGGCGGCTGCTTGCGCTCTAAATATTGCCTTTAAGGCTCGTGGAGACGGAAGCTTTCCGCAACCTGATGGCGGAGGCCGTCCCTCGCTACTCGGTCCCCAGCAGCCACTATTTCTCCCGGTATGCCGTCCCCGCATTACACATGCATGTGTCCCACAGCATTAGCTCTGCCCTCAACAATGCAGTTACTGGGAAAGTCCACCTAACCACAGACACATGGACAAGTGCTTGTGGGCAGGAACGGTACATCTCGCTGATGGCACACTGGGTTAACATAGTGGAAGCCGGGACCCAGTCGGACCTTGGGACGGAACACATCCCCCTCACGCCGAGGATTGTGGGCCCTAGGTCAATCAGGGTTGCCCCCACAGTCTACAGCTCCTGCACCTCATCCTCCTCAGCCTCCTCCTCCTCTTCAGCCTTCATCTCTGAAATGACCACATCAGTCACAAGCTGGAAGCACTGCAGCACTGCCTCGGCCAAGCGGCAACAGGCTGTTATGAAGCTAATATGCTTAGGTGACAAACCGCACAATTCTGAAGAGTTGTGGACAGCTCTGAAAGAGCAGGCAGATCTGTAGCTGACACCGCTGAACCTACAGCCAGGCATGGTTGTGTGTGACAATTGCCAGAACCTGGTGGCGGCTCTGATGCGAGGCGAGCTCACACATGTACCGTGCCTGGCCCATGTGCTTAACCTCGTGGTTCAGCGGTTTCTCAAAACCTACCCAGAGATGCCGGATCTGCTTGTCAAAGTATGCCCCCTGTGTGCCCATTTTAGAAAGTCAGCTACAGCTCCCACCACCCTTGTCGTGTTTCAGCAGCGTTTGCAGCTTCCGGCTCACTGACTGGTGTGTGATGTCCCCATGCGTTGGAACTCTACACTGCAGATGTTTGGAAGGATTTGTGAGCAGAAGAGGGCAGTTGTTTACTGCCAGCATCAACAAGGCCGTCGGTATTCAGTTCAGACTCCACACATAAGACCTCAGGAGTGGGCATGGATGTCAGACATATGTACCATCCTCCAAAACTTTGAAGACTCCACCAAGATGGTGAGCGGCGATGACGCTATAATTAGCGTCACCATCCCGCTTCTCTGTCTTCTGAAACGCTCTCTGCTCACAATCAAAGAGAATGCATTGCAGGCGGAGCACGATGAGATGGAACAAGGAACCATACAGGGTGATTACACATGGAGCGCATTTTGTCGAACCGAAGGTAGGACTGCCTCATGTTTTTTATGGTAAACAGCAAGATTTTTTTTCCTTTAAAAATGCTTGTTTGTTATATTTTCGTTTGAGACCAAGATCCTCTGGGAATGAATCACAGCGCATTGGTTTTATTATGTCACTTTTGCGCAAAGAACCACAGGGTTGGGCCTTTTCTCTCCAGCCTAATGATCCGTGTTTAAGTTCTGTTGAAGAATTTTTTTCTGCTATGGGGCTATTATATGACGATCCTGATCGAATCTCATCTGCTGAATCAGAACTTAGACGTTTGAATCAGGGGTCAGATGATATTGAAAATTATTGCACACACTTCAGAAGATGGGCCTCAGAAGTTAAATGGAATGATTCGGTTCTGAGATGTTTATTTCTTGCTGGTCTGAGTGAAAGGGTTAAGGATTTGCTAATTGCATTCCCTGCACCTGAGACTCTGCAGGAAGCTATGCAGTTAGCTGTTCGTGTGGACAGGAGCCTGAGGTCCAGGGTGAATGATGTAAAAACTCCTGTAACGTCAGGTCCTAGTTCCCAGAAATTCTGCTCTGACAGCAGAGAACCAATGGAGGTGGGGCAATGTCAATCCGCTCTCAGGAAAGAGACCGGAGATTCGCCGAGGGTTTATGTCTTTATTGTGGTAAAGCTGATCATTTGATTAAGTATTGTGAGCGTTGTTTAAGTAAAGAAAAAGAAAAGGTCAGTTACGCCCGTATAGCTTGTTTACGCTCTGCAGGAGTATTTCTTTCTGGGAGTACTACTCTGCAGGGAGATTTGATTGAATTTCAGGTATTTGTGGATTGTGGTTCAACTCTTAATGTGATTGATAAAGGTTTTTGGAAAACCTTAAATTGAAATCCAAACCTTTGTCATCACCTATTTCTGTGGTTGCAATTGATAACACTCCTTTGAAATGTATTACTCACAAGACTGCTGCATTTTTCCTCACTATCAATGGAGTTCACCAAGAAATTTTGGACTTGGTTGTTTTGGATAATTTGCCCTCTCCAGTTGTTCTAGGATTGCCTTGGATAAAACTGCACAATCCTTTATTGCACTGGTCTTCTAATGTGATTAAGTCTTGGAGTCCGAAGTGCTATGATAAATGTTGTAATGGTCGCATTGTGGCTGTGGAAAAAGGGGAATTACCTGTACCTATTCAGGATTTTTGGAGGGTTTTTTCGGAGGAGGAGTCGCAAGTTTTACCTCCTCATAGGGATTGTGATTGCGCCATTGAGTTTGTTCCGGGTGCTACTCTTCCCAAAAGTCGCTTGTTTAATCTGACTATCCCTGAAAGAAAGGCTTTGGAGGAGTACATAGAGACTAGCCTGGCTGCTGGTCACATTAGACCTTCTAAGTCGCCTGTGGCAGTTGGATTCTTCTTTGTTAAAAAAAAGGACGGCGGTTTACGTCCATGTCTGGATTTTCGTGAAATTAATAAGATTACCATTCGCAATTCCTACCCATTGCCGTTAATTCCTGACTTGTTTAACCAGTTAGTGGGAGCCAAGTGGTTCTCCAAAATTGATCTCCGGGGGGCATACAATTTGTTACGAGTGAAGGAGGGTGATGAATGGAAAACTGCTTTTAACACTCCGGTAGGTCGTTTTGAGAATCTGGTGATGACTTTTGGTCTTACCAATGCACCTGCATTTTTTCAGAACCTTATTAATGACATCCTGAGACCTTTGATTTGTAAGAATGTGGTTGTGTATTTGGATGACATTTTGATTTATTCGCCAGATCTGGAGTCCCATTGGCAGAGTGTACGTGAAGTTTTGCAGTTATTGAGTGATAATTCACTCTTTGCTAAACTGGAGAAATGTGAGTTCGCTGTGCAGAAAATTAGTCTTTTGGGCTACATTGTCTCCAGCGAGGGCTTTGAGATGGACCCTGTGAAGGTTCAGGCTGTGCAGGAATGGCCTAGGCCTATTGGTTTGGAATCTATATAGAGATTTTTGGGTTTTGCCAATTATTACAGGAAATTCATTAAGAATTTTTCTGTAATTGTTAAACCTCTTACCGATCTCACCAAGAAAGGTGCGAATACGGCCCAGTGAACTACTGAGGCCATTGAAGCGTTTGAGTATTTCAAAGAGAGGTTCAGTTCTGCCCCTATCCTTATGCAGCCTGATGAGACCAAGCCTTTTTTTGGTCGAGGTCGATGCTTCATCGGTGGGGGTCGGAGCAGTTTTGTCTCAGGAGAACAAGTGTGGAGTACATCCTCGTGCCTTATTTTCGAGGAAATTTTCGGAAACCGAACTGAATTATGATGTTGGAAATCGGAAGTTGCTGGCTATTAAACTTGCGTTTGAACATTGGCGTCATTTTTTGGAAGGCGCTAGATTTCCTATTCAGGTTTTCACAGATCATAAGAATTTGATCTATCTGGATGCTGCCAAGCGCTTGAATGCCCGTCAAGCTAGGTGGGCACTTTTTTTTTCTCGGTTTCATTTTTCTGTTACCTATATCCCTGGTACTAAGAATGTTAAAGCCGATGCTTTATCTCTCAGCTTCTCTCCTACGGTCGGTGCCGAGGAGGAGGAGAGCATTTTACAGAAAGGAGTTGTGGTGGCGGCTTTGGATTCCCTTTTGGAGAATGGGATTCTGAAAGCTCAAGATGATGCTCCATCTAACACTCCCCATGGGAGGTTGTTCGTGCCTAGCGCCTTTAGGAGAGATTTGTTTGTGGAGTGTCATGAGTCTCAGTTGGCAGGTCATCCAGGAATTTCGGAAACTAAGAGACTTATCAGTCACAGTTTTTGGTGGCCTGGATGGCAGAAGGAAGTCATCAAGTGGGTGCGTCAATGTACTGTGTGTGCTAGGTCAAAGGCTTCACATACTCCTGCTGTGGGGTTGCTTTGCCCTCTGGAAGTTCCTAGTGCGCCTTGGACGCATCTCACAATGGATTTTATTACTGATCTTCCTTTGTCCGAGGATTTTACTGTCATCTGGGTGGTCATGGACCGTTTTAGTAAGATGTGTCACTTGGTTCCGTTCATTAAGTTGCCCTGCGCCAAGATACTCGCTAAGGCGTTTGTTAAGGAGATTGTCAAACTCCATGGCGTTCCCACAGATATTGTTTCTGATAGAGGACCTCAGTTTGTGGCTCGCTTTTGGCGTGATTTTTGTGACAGGTTGGGAGTCCATTTGTCATTTTCGTCTGGTTATCATCCTGAGTCTAATGGACAGACTGAAAGAAAGAACCAGGATGTTTAACAGTTTTTGCGTTGTTTTGTGGCAGACAATCAAAAGGTGTGATCTCAGTTTCTGCCTCTCGCAGAATTTGCTCTTAACAATCATACATCCTCCTCTGCTGGGTGTTCTCTTTTTTTTGTTGTACTGGGAGACATCCGTCTTTTGGTTCGTTCTCCAAATTAGGGTCGGCGGTGCCGGAGGAGGAGAATTTTTCCGGTGATTTTGGAGAGAGTTTGGACTAATGTACGTTGCAACCTTCAAGAGGCTAACAAGAAGTCCAAGAAGTATTTTGACAGGAAACGTAAAGAGGTTTTGTTTACTGTGGGTGACATGGTTTGGTTGTCCTCGAAGAACCTGCGATTGAGGATTCCCTCTAAAAAACGGGGTCATAAGTTTGTGGGTCCATTTAAAGTGCTTCAGGTTGTTAACCCGTTTGCTGTTAGGTTGGATGTCCCTACTTCCTGGAAGATTAATCCTGTGTTTCATGTTTCCTTGTTGAAAAAGGCTGACGTATCTGATAGGGACGCCACTGTCACAGTTCCCCCTGTGGTGGAAGACGGCGAATTTGAAATTTCGCGTATCTTGAATTGTAGATGGCATAGAGGGAGATTACAGTATCTTGTCTCCTGGAAGATTTTCGGTCCCGAAGACAACTCCTGGGTAAGGACGGATGATGTCTCTGCTCCTAGGCTTGTTAAAGCTTTCCACAGGAGGTTTCCGGATAGGCCTGGGCCTGGAGGATCCGGAGGATCCTCATAAAAGAGAGGGTACTGTTAGAACCTTCCTGTTAGTTTTTTCCATCTTGTGTTTTGCGGTCACGTGACCATCTGCCTATATATTCCAGCTCCGCCCTTCTGGCTTACTGGACTTCAGTGTTGTTTGACTGTCTCTCTAGCCAGGTGCTTCGGTGCCTATCTTTGTCTAGTTCGCTTGGTCCTCTTGGACCTCTAGTACTTTTTCTGTTTGTCTTTTGTGTTCTGCAGCAACTTCTGTTAGAAGGTGTCCCTTTTTTGTCCCAGTCCTTAGTACTTTTAGGGACCCCTCCCTTATTTCTATAGGTCTCCGTTCAAACTAGCCGAGGACTAAGGCGGGTCTGTTCACAAGGAACAGGCAGCCCGCTACATCGTAGGGATTCAGCTTAGTCTTACTGTAGGGACAGCTTTCCCCTATCTTTCCTTAGCTCTTGTTGCAGATCATAACAATTACTGGTTGGAGACACTTCTAGACCCACTCTACAAGTGTCAAGGTAAAATATATATATTATAGAAAATCAATTAGTTTCTTTTAATAGATTACCTAATCAGTGTGAACCAATATAGAGATGATGGAATAATCTATGTGTATGTATGTATGCAAATGTATATATGCACATGGATTTTGTTAAAAGTTAATGAATATATAACTAATAGCTTCTATTCTTATTGTAGAAATGATTTCCTGGGAATGACATATGCATATGCATGGTTGATAACAGAGAGATTCATGTCGAGTTGGCAAAGATGGCGCTGAGAGACAAACTCACCCCCTCCCGTAAGAATTCCTAAGGCGTTACTCAGACCAAGAGATACATAGATGAGCAAATTACAGTGTGCCGAGTTATCAGAAAAAAGCAATAAATTTTACTAATCCCACCTAGAAGGAGAATACTATTTAACCCCATGTCTACGTAATAAAGTATGCCATTTGCGTGGTTCAGTCTCTGAGTGAAGTTTTTCAACCAGATTAGCAGATTTGGTTAATTAGCTTCTCTTCATGCACTCGGACATCTTTAATTTGGAGGAGAGCAGTTACCTAGTGTATCTTAAATTGGTGAAACCTCCGCACAAGGAGATCTTTCTATCTCTTATTCCTGAGGCAGACAGGTCTACAAAAATGGGGCAGTACCAGAAGGCCCTTGTTGCGGAACTATTAAAAAAATTCCCATCTGAAAACGCTGGTGGCAGAGGTCACAGTTCGTTGGACAACCAAGGAGTACAGGCGAGAGAGACACAACTCCGATACATCAGAGGCAGGGGAACACTGTTAAAGTTCTGGGAGAGTTTTCTCAGCCCCTCCCATCGCACAGGCCCTGAGGCACGGGGAACTCTCACAAGGAGTGCAAAGTTTGGGAAGATGTTGAGGGAGTACCTTGCCGACCGTACCAACATCCTCCGTGATTCCTCTGTGCCTTATAATTATTGAGTATCCAACTGGACACGTGGAATGAACTGGCTCTCTACGCTTTGGAGGTCCTGGCCTGCCCTGCCCCTCTTGTTTTATCAGAGCAGGTTTTTAGTGCCGCTGGTGGAATTATAACTGATAAGCGGATCTGTCTGTCAACTGAAAATGCTGACAGGCTGACTTATAAAAATGAACAAGGGCTGGATTGGGACAGACTTCTCAACACAACCGAATGATAGCAGCGTAACATAAACTCAAATCCAGTGTCTTTTTTTGGGAGGTGTATTCCCATGCACCTTTTCACACCCACACATGGGTATATGCTTCCTGATTTTGTCTATTTGCTCTTGTCCTCCTCCTTCTCCTCATCCTCCACCACTATATCACCAGGGTTACCGTGGTCCATGATGCAACACCCACATAATTTTCTTAAAGCTTGTTTATGATGCCCGTAAAAAAATTTTCTTTACAGTATGTTCATGTATAACCCTCAGGGGTAAATGTTTGTCAGCCCATACACTTAGTGTATGGGCATTGCAAGTATAGGAGATCCGCTCCTTTCTAATGAGAACTTTTTTATGAGGCCCTCCTCCACGTCTTTTCCAAGGGGCATTGGAGTGCCTCAATTTTTGTCAGCCCTTGCATTCACTGCATAGGCCAACATTATGGGAGACCCACTTCCTAATAATGGGAACATTTTTTCATGAGGCCCTCTATGTCTCTTCCAAGGGGCATTGGAGTGCCTCCCAATTTTTGGCAGCCCTTGAATTCACTGCATAGGCCAACACTATGGGAGACCCACTTCCTAATAATGGGAACATTTTTTCATGAGGCCCTCTATGTCTCTTCCAAGGAGCATTGTAGTGCCTCCCAATTTTTGGCAGCCCTTGCATTCACTGCATAGGCCAACACTATGGGAGACCCACTTCCTAATAATGGGAAATTGTTTTCAGGAGGCCCTCTGACCTCCATGTCTCTTCCAAGGGGCATTGTAGTGCCTCCCAAATTTTGGCAGCCCTTGCATTCACTGCATAGGCCAACACTATGGGAGACCCACTTCCTAATAATGGGAACATTTTTTTCATGAGGCCGTCTACGTCTCTTCTAAGGGGCATTGGAGTGACTCCCAATTTTTGGCAGCCGTTGCATTCACTGCATAGGCCAACACTATGGGAGACCCACTTCCTAATAATGGGAAAATTGTTTTCAGGAGGCCCTCTGACCTCCACGTCTCTTCCAAGGGGCATTGGAGTGCCTCCAAATTTTTCGCAACCCTTGCATTCACTGCATAGGCAAACACTATGGGAGACCCACTTCCTAATAATGGGAACATTCTTTTCAGGAGGCTCTCTGACCTCCACGTCTCTTCCAGGGGGCATTGGAGTGCCTCCAAATTTTTGGCAACCCTTGCATTCACTGCATAGGCAAACACAATGGGAGACCCACTTCCTAATAATGGGAAAATTGTTTCATGAGGCCCTCTACGTCTCTTCCAAGGTGCATTGGAGTGCCTCCCAATTTTTGGCAGCTCTTGCATTCACTGCATAGGCTAACCCTATGGGAGACCCACTTCCTAATAATGGGAACATTTTTTCATAAGGCCCTCTACGTCTCTTCTAAGGGGCATTGGAGTGCCTCCCTATTTTTGGCAGCCCTTGCATTCACTGCATAGGCCAACACTATGGGAGATCCACTTCCTAATAATGGAAACATTGTTTTCAGGAGGCCCTCTGACCTCCACGTATCTTCCAAGGGGCATTGGAGTGCCTCCAAATTTTTGGCAACCACATGGCCAGATAAGGTTGTAAAATGTTAAAATGACATTTCCCGGTGAATGCATTTGTCATGGTTGAAAGCAATGCAAAAGTGTAAAAACGCATCAAAAACGTGTTAACATAGCCCAAGGTGTGGAGGAGTACTTTTGTTTTTGGTTATTTATTTTGCCTTATATACAAGTCATTACCCTGGAAAGGATCTTCCTTAACATATTTCCCAGGAAAATCCATTTTGGTTTTGTTTTTGTATGCTTTATTGTGAGTCTGTAAAAGTGGCGTAATATCTCTGACAACATTGTTCACAGCAGTGACCTGGGAGTCAGAAATGCTTCCAGGGTGTTCCCATCGATTTTGGCAATTTTTAGGCTCTCTGCAGACCGCCGTGGGGAGCCGCCTGAAAAATGCTCGAGTTTCCCATAGACTTACATTGGGCTCGTTGCTCGGGTCGAGCACCCAAGTATTCCAATGTGCTCAACACGAGCATCGAGCACCCGAGCATTTTAGTGCTCGCCCATCATTACACTGTACCATTTTTTCTCACACGTTTAAACACGGACGTGTGAATGAGGGCTAAAGGACATTGTTTCAGAAGTCATGTGGTGTGTTCAGATTCAGCTTTGCACGTTTTAGACATGTTGCCATGTTCTTTTTAGAAAGAAGAGGCTTTCTTCTTGCTTGAAAAAAGCCTTATTTGTCTGTACTGAAGTGCTGCATACTACACTTATTTTTTTGGAATGCTGCTCATTTTGGATAGCACATTTTGGATCACTGACCAGGGTCCTGAGGCCTGCACCCACACCAGTAAGTTCTCTCTGTATTGTCTGTAAATATTATTATTATTATTTTAATCACTTATATAGCGCCATTAATTCCACAGCACTTTATAGACATTATCATCATTGTCTCCAGTGGGGCTCACAATCTAAATTCCCTATTAGTATGTCTTTGGCTACAGTATATATCTATAGATAGAGAAGAGAAGATGCTACCGTCACAACGTGCTCCCTCGTTAGATGTGCACTTTTCCAACATGACAATGATCCAAAAACACATCTAAGGCCACTGTTGCATTTCTGAAGAAGAACAGGGTGAAAGTGATTCAGTGGCCAAGTTTGTCTCCTGATCTAAACCCAACCAAACACCTATGGGGTATTCTGAAGAGACAAGTTGATCATCACTCTCCATCCAGCATCCAGGCTCTAGAAGAGATCGTTTTTGAAGAGAGGAAAAAGATAGATGTTCATCATGGAGGTCATACAAAATACTAGATATTAGTAGTTTTTGATGTCGGGTGTATTCATTTTTCCATCAATTAATTTGAATAAAACTGAAGATTTTGCATTACTATTTGTTATATTATTAACGTTACTTTCAAGTTATAGGTTAAAAAAATGTTCTTTGAAACTCAGTCTTGCCAAAATGTTGGAAATTGTTCTTGTCTACACTGAGATATTGAATCTCACTTTTCAAAGGGGGTGTACTCTTTAATTCTGAGAGCACACTTATAGGGTAAACAAGCAGAGAGTGTTAGAACTCTCCTGTTAGGTTTTTTCTAGTATGCTGGTCACATGACCGTTTTTGCCTATTTAATTCTGCTCTGCCCTTCTGGCCTTGCTAGACTTCATTGTAATTTCTACTCTTAAGCTAGCCAGGTGCTTTGTTACCTTTCTCAGTCAGTTTAGCTAGGTCTTTTGACCTCTATGTTCTATGTTGTTTGTTTGTCTTTTTACTGCTACAATTTCTGCTAGGTGTCCATCTTTCTCCCAGTCCCTAGTTCTTGTAGGGATCCCTCCCTCACATCTATAGGTCTTCGTTCAGACTAGCTGAGGACTTTAGCGGGTCTGATCGCAGGATCAGGTTCCCCGTTACATCGTAGGGATCTAGCTTAGTTCTATTGCAGGGACAGATCTCCTGTCTTTCCTTAGTGCTTATAGCAGATCATAACAGTAAGTCCATCCCAAAAAATTTCTCTAAGGAAAGACCTCCAGTTTCCATCATGGTGTCGGTTCAGGATTTGGCTCAACGCCTGCAGGGACTGTCTCTGGAGGTGGCCGAGCTCCAACAACACATGAGTAGCTGTTCTGGAGCGCATTTTGTGGAGCCAAAGGTACGATTGCCTGATTTATTTTTTGGTGAACAAGATTTTTTTTCCTTTAAAAATGCTTGTTTATAGTATTTTCGTTTGAGACCCAGATCCTCTGGTGATGAATCACAGCGCATAGGGTTCATAATGTCACTTTTGTGCAAAGAACCTCAGGGATGGGCCTTTTCACTCCAACCTAGTGATCCATGCTTTAGATCAGTGGATAGTTTTTTTTCTGCTTTGGGGTTGTTGTATGATGATCCTGATCATGTCTCATCAGCTGAGACAGAATTGAGACATTTGAGGCAGGGATCAGGTAATGTGGAAAATTATTGTACTCACTTCCGTCGGTGGTCTGCTCAGGTGGGGTGGAACGATTCAGCTCTGAAAAGTTTGTTTCTTGCTGGGCTAGGTGAAAGGGTTAAGGATCTGCTGATTGCTTATCCTACACCTGGAAACTTGCAGGAGGCAATGCAATTAGCTATACAGGTGGACAGGAGACTGCGTGCAAGGGTTAATGAGAGTAAATCCCCTGCCATGTCAGCTTTGAGTCTTGAGAGGGTCTGTACTGACACTGGAGAGCCGATGGAGATTGGGGCGATGTCACCCCGCTCTCAGGCAAAAGACCGCAGGTTTTCTGAAGGTTTGTGCTTTTATTGCGGCAAATCTGACCATTTCATTAAGAACTGTGTGCTTCGTATGAACAAAGAAAAAAAAAAGGTCAGTTATGCCCGTATAGCCTGTATAAACACTAAGGGTGTATTTCTTTCTGCTGCTACCGCAGCTCAGGAAGAATTAATTGAATTTCGGGTATTTGTGGATTGTGGTTCAACTCTGAATGTGATTGATGGGGATTCTTGGAAAAACTTAATTTAAAACCCAAACCTTTGTCATCCCCTATTGCCGTGGTTTCTGTCGATGGCTCTCCCTTGAAATGTGTTACTCACAAGGTTTATGAATTTCCCCTCACTATTAATGGTATTCACCAAGAAAATTTGGATTTGGTGGTATTAAATAATTTGCCTTCTCCAGTAGTTTTGGGGTTGCCCTTGATAAAATTGCACAATCCTGTACTGGATTGGTCTACCAATGAAATTAAGTCCTGGAGCCCTAAGTGTTATGACAAGTGTTGTAACGGGCGCATTGCTGCTGTGGATAAAGGGGAATTACCTGTACCTATTCAGGATTTTTGGAAAGTTTTTTCTGAAGAGGAGTCGCAAATTTTGCCTCCCCATAGAGACTACGATTGTACCATTGAATTTGTCCCTGGAGAGACTCTTCCTAAAAGTCGTTTATTTAATCTGACTATTCCTGAGAGGAATACATACAGACGAGCTTGGCCGCTGGTCATATCAGACCTTCTAAGTCACCTGTGGCTGTTGGATTTTTTTTTCTTAAAAAAAAGGACGGTGGTTTACGTCCTTGTTTGGACTTTCGCGAGATTAATAAAATTACTGTACGCAATCCCTACCCACTGCCATTGATTCCTGATTTGTTTAACCAGTTAGTGGGGGCCAAGTGGTTCTCTAAAATTGATCTCCGGGGGGCATACAATTTGTTGCGCATGAAAGAGGGTGACGAATGGAAGACTGCTTTTAACACTCCTGTGGGTCATTTTGAGAATTTGGTTATGCCTTTTGGTCTTACCAATGCACCAGCATTTTTTCAGAATCTTATTAATGACATCCTTAGACCTTTGATCGGCAAAAATGTGGTTGTGTATTTGGATGACTTTTTGATTTATTCACCTGACCTGGAGTCTCATTGGCGGAGCGTACGTGAGGTATTGCAGTTATTGATTGACAATTCGCTTTTTGCTAAGCTGGAGAAATGTTCGCTGTACAGAGAATTAGTTTTTTGGGCTACATTATCTCCAGCGAGGGCTTTGAGATGGACCCGGTGAAAGTTCAAGCTGTGCAGGAATGGCCTAGGCCTATTGGTTTGCAATCGATACAGAGGTTTTTGGGTTTCGCCAATTATTACAGAAAATTCATTAAAAAATTTTCTATTATTGTTAAACCACTGACCAATCTCATCAGGAAAGGTTCTAATATTGTTCAGTGGACTACTGAGGCCATTGAAGCTTTTGTGTTTCTAAAGGAGAGGTTCAGCTCTGCCCCCATCCTTATGCAGCCTGATGTGACTAAGCCGTTTTTGGTTGAGGTTGATGCTTCTTCTGTGGGGGTCGGTGCGGTGTTGTCTCAGGAAAACAAGGATGGAGTACATCCCTGTGCCTTTTTTTTCAAAAAAATTTTCTGAGACTGAACTTAATTACGATATTGGTAATCGGGAATTGCTGGCTATTAAACTCGCATTTGAACACTGGCGTCATCTCTTGGAAGGTGCTGATTTTCCCATTCAGGTTTTCACTGATCATAAAAATCTGATCTATCTTGATGCTGCCAAGCGCTTGAATGCCCGTCAGGCTAGGTGGGCACTTTTTTTCTCGCGATTTAATTTTTCCGTTACTTACATCCCGGGTACCAAGAATGTTAAAGCTGATGCTTTGTCTCGCAGCTTTTCTCCCATGGTCGGTGCTGAGGAGGAGGAGAGCATTTTACAAGAAGGTGTTGTGATTGCTGCATTGGACTCCGTTTTGGAAGATGAGATTCTTAAAGCACAGGAGAATGCCCCATCTAACACCCCCCATGGGAGGTTGTTTGTGCCTAGGACCTTTAAGAGAGATTTGTTTGTTGAGTGTCATGAGTCTCGGTTGGCAGGTCATCCTGGAATTTCTGAGACCAAGAGACTTGTGGGTCGCAGTTTTTGGTGGCCTGGATGGCAGAAGGAGGTCATTAAGTGGGTGCGTCAATGTACTGTGTGTGCTAGATCTAAGACTTCACATACTCCTGCTGCGGGGTTGCTTTGCCCTCTGGAGGTTCCTAGTGCACCTTGGACACATCTGGCTATGGACTTTATTACTGACCTTCCCCCCCTCTGAGGGTTTCACGGTCATCTGGGTGGTCGTGGACCGTTTTAGCAAGATGTGTCACTTGGTTCCCTTCATCAAACTGCCCTGCGCTAAGACACTCGCTAAGGCCTTTGTCAAGGAGATTGTCAGACTCCATGGTGTTCCTACTGACATTGTTTCTGATAGGGGACCTCAGTTCGTGGCTCGTTTTTGGCGTGCCTTTTGTGACAGGTTGGGAGTTCATTTGTCATTTTCATCTGGATATCATCCTGAGTCTAATGGCCAGACAGAAAGGAAGAACCAGGATGTTGAGCAGTTCTTGCGTTGTTTTGTAGCAGACAATCAAGAGGGGTGGTCTGAGTTTCTGCCGCTTGCTGAATTTGCTCTTAACAACCATACATCCTCTTCTGCTGGGTGTTCGCCTTTTTTTTGTTGTTCTGGGAGACATCCGTCTTTTGGGTCATTCTCCAAATTGGTATCGGCTGTGCCTGAGGAGGAGAGTTTTTCCGGTGATTTGGAAAGAGTTTGGACGAATGTGCGTGGTAATCTTCAGGAGGCTAACAAAAAATCTAAGAGGTACTTTGACAGGAAACGTCAAGAGGTTTTGTTTACGGTTGGTGACATGGTTTGGTTGTCCTCTAAGAATCTGCGGTTGAGGATTCCTTCTAAAAAATTGGGTCCCAAGTTTGTAGGGCCCTTTAAGGTGCTTCAGGTAGTTAACCAATCTGCTTGAAGATTAATCCGGTGTTTCATGTTTCTCTATTGAAAAAGCTTATGTATCAGAGACGCCACTGCCACTGTTCCTCCGGCGGTGGAGGACGGGGAATATGAAATTTCCCGCATCCTTAATTCTAGACGGTATAGAGGGAGTTTGCAGTATCTCGTCGCTTGGAAGGGTTTCGGTCCCGAGGATAACTCATGGGTGAGGGCAGATGATGTTTCTGCTTCCAGACTTGTCAGAGCGTTTCACAAGAGGTTTCCAGATAAGCCTGGGCCTAGGGGATCCGGAGGATCCTCATAGAAGAGGGGGTACTGTTAGAACTCTCCTGTTAGATTTTTTCTAGTATGCTGGTCACATGACCGTTTTTGCCTATTTAATCCTGCTCCGCCCTTCTGGCCTTGCTGGACTTCATTGTAATTTCTACTCTTAAGCTAGTCAGGTGCTTTGTTACCTTTCTCAGTCAGTTTAGCTAGGTCTTTTGACCTCTATGTTCTATGTTGTTTGTTTGTCTTTTTACTGCTACAATTTCTGCTAGGAGGTGTCGATCTTTCTCCCAGTCCCTAGTTCTTGTAGAGATCCCTCCCTCACATCTATAGGTCTTCGTTCAGACTAGCTGAGGACTTTAGCGGGTCTGATCGCAGGATCAGGTTCCCCGTTACATCGTAGGGATCTAGCTTAGTTCTATTGTAGGGACAGATCTCCTGTCTTTCCTTAGTGCTTGTAGCAGATCATAACAGAGAGAAGACCAGAACAAGAATGACTCTCACTTTCCTCGAATTGTCTGGTTATGTTTTCAAAGGCACTTGAATTAGCCAAGAAATTAGTTTTCTATAGTCTAAAAATATGCCAGTACAGTAACATGTACACAGGCGTAAAGGCATGTGTCTACAAAGTTACATTTAATGTTAAGTGTACTGACACTCTGTGTCCTTTCATATGCTTGTGGTTACTGTGACAATTTTCAAAGCCTTTATAGGTGAGTGAGAAAAGAGCAACATATAATTTTATAAAGAATTTGTTTTTCCAAATGTGAAAGCTCATTGTTGAGATGGAAACAATTGAGTAAGCAGTCAGAATAGAAAGTATTATTATATAGATGAAAGCTTGTTATGTACAGAGCACTTAACGAGGTGTTTGTTAATTGGCTGTATTAATGGATTGTGCTTCTTATAAGTGATTAGTTCAAACCTATGAGGAAAGAGCTTTCACCTTAACCCTGGTCCTCACAGCCACAGCCTCACAGTTTGGGCTTTTTTTTTTTTTCATTTTTTTATTGTGGCTTTCCAGGAGCCATAACTTTTTTTTTATTTTTAAGTGACATAATCATATGAGGGCTGTTGTTTTTGGGATGAATTTTGTTTATCAGTGGCATAATTTTGGAATACTTATAACTTATTTACAAGCTTTTTATTAACTGTTATGGGAAGAAATGTACACAAAACATCTCTTCTGCCAATTTTTTTGCATTTTCAATTTTACGCTTTTTAACACGCTGCACAAATTGTTGTGTGGATCAACACCATTATAGCAGTACAACATTTCTATAAATTGTTTTATTTATTTTTTATTACTTTTGTGCAAAACATTACACTCTGAAAAAAAAATATTTGGCTGTCTCTCTTCATATTCACAGAACCATATGTCTCACAACTTTCCATCTGCGGAGCTATATGAGGGCTTCTGTTTTTGTGTGACAAGGTATATTTTACATTGGTGCCATTTTGTGATACATGTAAGTTTTCGATCACTTTTTATTACTCTTTAGGAGGCAAAATAAACAAAACAGCAATTTTACATTTTGTGTATTGTTTTCTAAACACGGTTTAACATTAAGTATAATTGTGATGTAATCGTCATTCTGCAACAATATTTCATTTCTGAAGTTTTTATGTTTTGCTATTTTTGTGCAAAAAATACTTAAAATAATCTTTTTGATACCCAAAAATTACTTACTTTTCCATAGATGGATCTGTGTAACAGTTTGTTTCTTCGCATGTCAAGCTGTAATGTGTTTACCAATATCGTCTATGAATACAGACAACTTTTCGATTCTTTTTTTAAGTAATAGTCACGAACAAACAACATTTAAATGTGGAATTGTTTTTTTAAATTTAATTACAAAGTTCACCATGCAGTATAAATAACACGTTAACGTTAGTGTGTGGGTCAATACGATTACAGTGATACCAAATTTATGCCTTTATTTTACTACTTTTTACACAAGAAAAATAACTTTTTTGATCGTCATATTATAACAGCCCTACATTTTTCAATTATCTGTTTACGGAATTTTTTTAAGGGCTTTTTTTATAATGATGTTTTTTTTTGCATAATGAGCTGTTATTTTTATTGGTATAATTTTAGGATACATACAACCTTTTGGTCACTTTTTTTATATGGAGATTAACAAAAATAGCAATTAAGGCATTTTTTTTTCATACTTTTATAAATTGCGTTCAACTTGTATAGTTGAGAAATTATATCATTTTTGTAATACTGGTGACTACAAACACAGCAATACCAAATTTGTAATTTCACAAGGGAATTTGACCATATGATTCTCTGACTGCATTGACAATACAAGGTAGTACATGTGTAGTACAGTGTATTATCTGGCCGGTCAGTGTGTGAATGACAGTTGCCTTTAGTGGGATCTGAGAGGCTGAGGGCTATGGCTGACACGGAAGCCAATGTTGTACTTCTTCTTGCACAGCAACCCATAGCACCCATACTGATGTCACTATTGACACCGAGGGGTTAAAATGCTGGTATCAGAGCTCCCAACATCCCAGCACACGCAGCAGGGGCTTTGCATTACAGCTTGCTGCGGATGGCACAGGCACAACTCCTGTTTCTGTGTCATCCCTGTGATGTGACAATACAGTGAATTGCAGGATATCACTTGCAATCTGGATATACAGTTACATCCATTTGTGGGAAAGGGTTAAAGGAAGGCTACCATCTCTGAAATATTTATCAAAGTATGCAAAGGTCCCTTTAGGGTACCTTTATACTAGAAGAATCATTAATTTCTTTTAAAAATTTGCTTGATAGATTTTGAGAAACTTTCATTGTCTATATGCAAACAAGGTCCTCGGAGCAATGTGGACAGAGCTGTTTTGTCTACAGCACTCTTCCTTTAAGGGTTTGCTCACACTAGCGTATAAACAATCGGTCCCATTGTCATCCACGAGAGTGGGAAGATTTTTTTTTATCACTTGTCATCCATGTGCTGCTAGTGGGCAGCCTGTATTTTTACTCAGCAGTTATTAAACTTTTACAGGATCAATTACAGTTTCCTATCTAAAGGGTATGTTCACACTAGGCATTTTTGAGAGTTTTTTTTTTTTTGCAGCAAAACCTGATCTATTGGCAGGAAAGAAGCAGCATCAAAAACACACGTCTTGGTGCAGTTTTTGATGCCACACTGATTTTTGATATGGCATCTGATTTTTTTCTTGCACTTAGCCGAATACAGAGTGAAATCGCAACATGCTGAGATTTTTTTCCCCAGATTCTGTCAGTGAAAAAAAATCAGTGAAGAGAGGAGCACATGTTCTTTTCTCACTTGCATGATGCTGCCTGCTTATGATTGGTCAACCTCATGTAGGGGAAGAAGTACACGCCCCCAGAAACAATTTTCTGGTAATGTCCAGTTGTACTATAATATAAATTATAACTTAAACTTTACAAGATAACAACTCTTCAATGGAGAGGAGAAATTTAAAAATAAAAACTATGTTTTACTTAACTTTGTAGTCACTGTTCCATGATGTGCCAGTTTAAGATGAACAAACTGAAAAGTCTCTTTAAATGTACTAGGGAAGATTAGCATACAACTAAACTTCATTTTAATTAAAACACCCACACAAAAACTGCACAATGTAGAAAATGTAAATTATTTATCACTATTTATAGTATAAAGTGATTATGCAGGTGTAAGTACAAATATAAACACAAAATTAAATGTTACAGCACTCTGAACTTTGCAATCATGGAATACATGAATCACGCTTTTGTCAAATATATAAAAGCATGAGGTTCCTAGCACAAATTTTAGGCCACGGCCCCACTATCAGTATTTGATCAGTATTCGGGCAGTATTTTTTCTCAGGCGTGGGAGCCAAAACCAGGTGAGCAACAATCAGAGAAAAGGTATAATAGAAACAAGTCACCAATTCTGCATTTATCACCCACTCCTGGATTTGGCTCCTACTCCTGAGAAAAAATACTGAACAAATACTGACCAAATACTGATAGTGGGGCTGTGGCCTAAATCAAAATGTTTGAACTCTGCCAGCAACAATGTGACTTCTTTTGTATTGGAGGTGCTTCACTGACACTGTCACAATTAGAATAATCTGCAATCTTGTATAAAAATGCAATTCCTTCATACATTAGATTATATTTTCTAAAGTATTTGGCTCATTTTCACCAAGGACATAGGTTTTTAATGTTCTTGAATGGCAGTGTCTTGTCTTTATGGAATATTTTAGTATGCTAGATAAGTGTATATAAGGAAGTACTCTGTTTAGTTGTATGGTGTTTTTAATAGAAATTTTACTAACAGGATATTTAATTTTCCACTGCTTACACTGGATGTCTATTTGTAGCCTTAGCTGTATTTGAAACATGTTACTTTTACCTCTGTAGAGATAAGTATGTACATTGGATAAAAGAATAAATCTTAGTCATCTTAGTTAAAGGAAACCTGTCATCAGGATTTTGCTAAGTAAACTACAGGCAGTGTCAGGTTGGCGTTTTTACACTGATTAAAATGATACCTGGGTTGAATAAATCCATCTTGTGGTTGTTGTTTAATCTGTGTTTGCAGTTTTGAGTCAATAAGATGCATGTGCTCCGGGGCGGGCCTGTGGGCAGAGTCTTTTTTGTGTGCACTGGTCTCATGGTCATCATTCTGGCTTAAATGACTGGTCACTGAACATTCAGCGACCAGCCTCTTATTTTAAATACTGCACTTGCGCAGTTAATATTGTGGTCTTTTAAAAAAAAAAAAAAGTTGGCTCCAGCAAAATGGTGCCTGTGATGATGCATGCGCAGTAGCATCTATCGCTTGCCTATAGATGCTACTGCGCATGTGCCGGTGCCATTTTGCTGAAGCCAATTTTTTTTTGCTCCAACAAAATGGCGACGGTGTATGCACAGTAGCATCTATCTGCAAGCGATGCTCTTAATCTGCGCAAGCCCCGCCCACTGGTGGGTGGTGCTTGCGCAGATTGAAAGCATTGCTTGTCGATATATGCTACTGCAGATGCGCTGCCACAGGCGCCATTTTGTTGGAGCAAAGAAATGTTTGGCTCCAGGCACATGTTCAGTAGCATCTATCAGTAATGTAAAAGCAGATCTAGCACCCATCTGCAATCTGAATAAGCATAGAGAGACAGTCTCATCTGCAATTTTTGGAGATGTCTGGCCATAGGGCTGCCTGAATCCAACCTTATAGAGGGCTGGTCACCACTTCTGACCTAAATACTTGCATTTCTCATAAATGTACAATTGTGAGTCATTTTTTCCAAAACCTTTGTGTTGTTTTATTATTCATCCTAGAAAAGTAGGAATAAATTGACAGCTGGATGTGACCATTTTTAATGAAAACGATGGGTCACGGTAGTCCTACAATGCCAGCAGTGATTTTACACTGTCAGGGGAATGTACTATGACTTGGTTCCCTTTTGAAATGGGGAATGGTAACAGCCAGTTCTCAATTTTTTGGGACATTTTTAGGCCTCATTCCCATGTCCGTGTTTCATTATGTACATGAAAAAATGGTACCGATGTCATCAGTGCTTTGGATCAGTGTGCCATCCGAGTATGATCCGTGTGTCCATTTTTACCATCAGTGTGTCATGAGAGTTTTTCACGGATGAATAAATATATCAATTACAATGATTCTCCTATACTTTGCAATGTTAAATTCGAACAGCACAAGGATTATACACGGAAGCCATTTGTGTGCTGTACGTGTTTTTCACCGACTCATAGACTTGTATTGGCCCTTGTCATCTGCGCTGACGGAGAAAAAGATGGACACATCTCCGTGTGGTTTGCATGGACACAGTCTGTGAAAAAACATGGTCATGTGCACAGCATCGCCATGAAGAAAATGGATACAACTCATATGTGCAACACGAACGTGTGAATGAGGTCTTAGCAGGAATAATGGAGGAACAGGACAATAAAAAGTTGTAAAAATGATGCTTCATAATTATTATATTGCAGGGAATACAAACTTTGCACTAAAATAGGTGGACTGATAGGTCTAATTTCATGGACTACAGTAAGTTTTTGATTTTTTGGGGAAAACGAGTGGGGAGGGGGCTGCAATGTTCAATTGTGCAGCAGACCGTGCTGTTCAATACCTTCAAGAAAACAGTGCTCACATATGAAACTGTAAAATGTTTACCACAAAGTCATTTAAGAGAACATTACAGATGTGTATTAAACACAAAACAGAACACAAATAAATAAAAAGCATTTTTTTTGCGGATGGAAAACAGAAATGTGAACCATATTTAAGCGTTGTTGATAATGCAGTTCCCTACTCTGCAAGACAAGGTTTCCCAACAGTGATTTATCTTACCTATTTCACATCAAACCAGCTGATCTAATCAAATTAACTACTATGCATTCTATTAATACATTGCTGTATACACCATTTTTAGAGCAATGCCCTTTGTGTTAACATAACTGTAAGACAAATCTGAAAAGGGATGAATATTTAATGATACATGTGTTCCACTCTTTAATTGGATTATTTTTCCAAATTATTCGCAGTGATGGGTTTTCAAGAAACTGTCATCTCATTAATTCTATTTTTGTTTTTATTCCATGCATAAACCATGAAATAATGAGAAATCTAGGTCAAAAAGGATTTTATCCTCATGAAATGTGGCATAAGCTGCCAGATGTTGTTTTTCCCTAGTCGGCTAACGGTGTAAATGATAAGGTTAAAAAGCAATTTAGATGTCTGTCATATTTTGATAGAAAATAAAAGATTGTATCACATATAATCTGTGCAGACATCATAGTATAGTTACTGTTCAACTGAATTCATGTGAATTCTCTTTGTCTAAATACGATGCAAAACATTTTTTGGGGAGAGACAGTACACCATATACATGTTGTAATTGTAACAGTCTTTCTACCAGTGCAACATGCACCAAATTTATCAACAGGGTATCTGTACTGTTAATGAATCTAGTGCAACCCATATTCCTTACAGCAATGCAAATGTACATGCTGCAAAAGTGACTAAAAGCATCTGTGACATGACATTATAATACTGTGCTATTTACAGGCCACTGGTCTGTGTACTTAACATATATTTGCATAACACTTGGAAATTGTCAGTTCATAGCATGTCTAACCTTTTGCCACTCATTAAAAAAAATATATTATTTCTAGATAGATCTGTACCATGCTCTCATTACAGAACAAGATAATAGACTTGGATTTCTTTGAGGTTAGAATTGTTCAAATTTCATCTACTCTTTTCTTTATCAAAGAGCTTATGGCTCCAATTACAGGAAATCAGTGAAAATTACGTTCTAGAACCACGGGGAGCAATCATACACGCATTCAAGCGCTTCCTGTATGTAAATATTGTGACAATGTATAAGTATCCTTTTCACAAATGTATTTTTATGTACTTATGCTGCCTTCTTTAAATTACAGCACACTTTGAAGATGCAAGATGTTTTCATAACAGTTAAATTGGTGTTCTGCTATCTCACACATATATTCAATTCTTAATTGAACACAATGTAATTTTGTTTCTGCAATATTTAACAATTTATTCATTTAGACAGATTATATTTAATGTACAAATTTTGTGTTAAATTCTTTGCAAATTTAGAAAATAGCATTTGACATCGTAAATTTTTCGAATGCATGGATCTCAACACAAAGTATCTTACAAACTGATATATACGAAGGTGTTTGTTTGTAAGACCATACAATTAATCTATTGGAATACTCTGTACTAAGGGAATGCATAGAGGCCATAGGTCCACCCACTCTCTCCTCCAGGAAAATGGGCCGATGCAAAAGTTTGGGCACCCTTGGAGATTTGTGTGCTCAGATAACATTGACCAAGGTTTCAGACCTTAATTAGCCTTTCCTAACAATGATCGTAAACAAGCCATAATCCTAATAAAAGAGATAAACCCTAGCTGGAGTTTCACCAACTGGCTTTAAACTGCAGCAGTATGGCTGAACATACAAATGAGACTATCATCCGCAGGAAATACCAGCAGAGGGAAAGTATAAAAAGCTGCACCCAAAAGGTGATTGGGCAGACACATGAGAAAGTGAAAATATCTGTTAGGAATGCAGTCAGGAAAACAGTAAATAAAAACCAAGAGAAAAGGTGTAAATGCTGTGGCTTAGTGGATAGAGAGGCTGACCACCAAGCACAGGCTCAAGGGTTCGAACCCAGAAGCATGACACAGTGTGATGGCATGGGCACGCATTTGTCATGTGTGTACTGTTTGTAGTCACCTGGCAGCTCCAAAATGGCTACCACAAACTGGCTTGGATCAAGCTACTCCATTTCCCAGAACCCAGGTGTTGCCCTGGCCTTCACCCTTTACAGGGATCTGAATTTATAGAAGGGTTCCCTGGCTATGGCCACAGAGTCAGCTGTTGTTCTATGTGCAAGCTGGCAAGAAGGATAGTCAGGTAGTAGGGTCAAATCAAGGAGATATGGGAGATACAAAATTGTCGGGTAGGAGAAGCATCAATAAACTAGGTGAGGTCAGGGAACAGGGAACTGTATACAGGTAAAGCCAGGGAACACAAACATTGACTGGCAGGGGGAACTGCCTCTCAGAGGTTTATATGGCAACAGCCCCACCCAGTGCTGATACCAGATAGAAACCTAAACTAACAGGATTAACCTCATAATTAGGCGCCGATGAAACATAAACTAGTTCAGATGTTACAGCACGGCTTCCAATAGCACTTGGTCACTAGTCTTTATTGAAGATGTGTATGAAGACAGAAGCAGCAGGGTGAAATCTGAAGTGTATAGGGCTATACATTCTGCTCTGATTCAATCAATTGCAGCAAGATTGATTGGACGGCACTTCATAGTACAGATAAGACAATGATACAAAACATACTGCAAAAGCAACCCAGGATCCTTTTAAAGGAAATCTGTCACCCCCCTGGGACCTATCAGACCACTAATATGGGCATACAGGGAAGAAGAAGAAGAAGAAGAAGAAGAAGAAGAAGAAGAAGAAGAAGAAGAAGAAGAAGAAGAAGAAGAAGAAGAAGAAGAAGAAGAAGAAGAAGAAGAAGAAGAAGAAGAAGAAGAAGAAGAAGAAGAAGAAGAAGAAGAAGAACTTTTTATTACTTGTGGGTTACGAAATCCCGCCTACTTGTTTAAATAAAATATTTCTCCCCTCCCCTGCAGTTCCCATGGCCGGATCCCACGCCACTCTGACTTCCCGGTGCCTGCGCACTAGATCCCTGCTCTACACTTGTACACAGACGGCAGGTAAATAACAGGTGAAGTGTGCAGGCGCGGGATCCGGCCATTGGAACTACACGTCACAGGGCACAAAAAAATTGTTGCTTTAGCCCCATTTTTTTCAACTCACAAGGGTAACAGGAGAAAGTGGACCATATAGTTTGTTGCTCAATTTCTCCTGAGTACACCGATACCCCATATGTGGTGGAAAACTATTGTATGTGCACACAGCAGGGCTCAGAAGGGAAGTAGCACCATTTGTCTTTTGGAGTGCAAATTTGATTGGAATAAATAGTGGATGCCATGTCTTGTTTGCAGAACCCCTGATGTGCCTAAACAGCAGAAAGCCCCCACAAGTGACCCCATTTTGGATACTACACCCCTCAAGGAATTTATTTAGAAGTGTGGTGAGCACCATGAACCCGCTGGTACTTTACAGAATTTTATAATATTGAACCGTGAAAATGAAAAAATAATTTTTTTCCCACAAAAATATTGCTATAGACCCAAATTTTTAATTTTCACAAGGAGATTTTAACAGGAGAAAATGAACTGTACAATGTGTTGTGCAATTTCTCCTGAGTACACCGATACCCTATATGTGGTGGAGAACTACTGTTTGGATGCATGGCAGGGCTTGGAGGGGAAGTACCACCATTATAGAGCACAAAATTGGTTGGAATAAATAGGGGACGCCATGTCACGTTTGCAGAGCCCTTGATGTGCCGAAACAGTGGAAACCCCCACAAGTGACCCCATTTTGGAAACAAGACCAGGAACCTATCTAGAGGTGTGGTGAGCACCTTGAACCCACAGGTTCTTCAAAGAATTTTATAACGTTGAACTGTGAAAGTGAAAAAAAAAAATTCTGCAAAAGTGTTTCTGTGGCCCCAAATTTTTCACCTCATCTCTAATTGCCAGGTGCTGTAGTTGAAAAGATGTGTTCATACCATTTGACAGATCTTCATCCTATGAGTTTCCAGTACTGGCCAAATAAATAAATTGTTCTTTTAACTTATAACACAGTCATCCTAAAGATATCTTTAACAGAATCACAAGTTATTTAAAAAAAATCTCCATTTTACTCCATGCCTATTCTAAAGTCAAATTAAGGATTCCGTAAAGCATGCATTTCCTTTCAGGTAAATTTTCAGAATAAGCTACCATGTGTGTGTACATGAAGAATAATACTACCATACAGTAGTGCTAAGCAGTGTAGCTTTAAATTCTGCACTAAAGTGAGATAAAACACTTACTAGGAAGCAGAAACTGATGTCTGTGTGTCTGTGCCTCTTTCACTTTGCTTTTCACCTTGCTTCAATACGGATCTGTAATTGGACATTTCAGTGAACTGGCAGTCCATCTCATTTTAACCAAGATGGACTATTGCTTTTTATCAGAGTGCGTGATGAGTTCAGGAGGCAGGGTGGATGGAGTAGTATTTGCTCATAAGTGGAAAAAGAAGACTGTTCCTTTGATAAAATATGTTGCACAGTTTCTTATTTGCTAATACTACTGTGCTTTGCAGAGTATGTTGAAAGGACAGTGACCAACTTAATTTAAATTCCTAGCATTCCCTCTTACTGTAGAATATTGTTACTTTCTATGTCATGATGTGACTGCCACCATTAAAAAGGTTAGATCCCACATTAGACTTTAGAAGATTAATGGCAGAAAAAATCCACGTGGTATGCAGCCTTTTATTATTCCATTTTTATAACAAATTAACTAAAACTGAAAGGTAATAGAAAATATTTGAACAATCAGAAATATGGCTATATACATAGAAAATAATGATTAGACAGCTAAACATTTTCTACAGCACAAACTAGTTTATTATTAAAATTTGCAAATTGTATTTAATCATAAAATTATATAATTTGTTCTCTCTTTTTAAAAATACATTGAAAGGTTTTATAACTCAAAGATGTCATTAAGATTTTCTTTCAAGCATAACTTGCAGTGTCATGCCTGTATGTGGTTACTGTAATTAGTTGCAACTGGAAATGATTATCAGACTTTGCTCTATTCAGAATAAAGTGAATTATGATTGCTATAGATGGCTGATTAATTGTAATGAGACCAGTTAGAAAATATAAGGCTTTACGTATGATTACGCATCATGACAACATATTTATATATAAAATTACAGTTTGATGTGGGAAAAGAATATCTCACTTTCTCCTCGAATATACAGGGTGGGCCATTTTTATGGATACACCTAAATTAAATGGACATGGTTGCTGATATCAACTTCCTGTTTGTGGCACATTAGTATATGGGAGGGGGAATACTTTTCCAGATGGGTGGTGACCATGGCGGCCATTTTGAAGTTGGCCATTTTGGATCCAACTTTTTTCAATGGGAAGAGGGTCTTGTGACACATCAAACTTATTGAGAATTTCATAAGAAAAACAATGGTGTGCTTGGTTTTAATGTAACTTTATTCTTTCATGAGTTTTTTTACAAGTTTATGACCACTTATAAAATGTGTTCAAAGTGCTGCTCATTGTGTTGGATTGTCAATGCGACCCTCTTCTCCCACTCTTGACACACTGATAGCAACACCGCAGAAGAAATGCTAGCATAGGCTTCCAGTATCCGTTGTTTCAGATGCTGCACATCTTGTATCTTCTTGTCAGGTGGTGTCTGACATTTAGGTGACGCGGGCCTCTGGCTGAGGCCTATCACGCTAGGCTCTGTGGCACCTCTAGAGCACGTCTACTCTGCTCTATAGCTTGGCACCAAATCTGCCTCCGGTTTGGCGTGCAGGGCTTTATAGCGAGGAAATCCCTCCTGTGGGTCACCTGATCAGGTCCGGCATCTGAATTTACTCCCCATTCAAATCTTCTAGCACAGCTTGGTTCCACTTGATTTTGCATGGCCAGCAGATAGCAGTCTTTCCTCACTAATGGCACATCCTGCAAGAGTTCTTCTGAGATTTTACTGTTTACTATTACAGCCACACCTCCAGTGGGTATACCTGCATGGACAGAGAAGTGTCTCAAACCGAGCAGACAAACCCACAGCTAAATAGACTTATTATATCGTGTGTTTTGTACCTTTATGCCGGGAAAGGGCTGCATTTAAGTTTTCCTGTGGTGTGGTTTATGTGGAGTGAAATGAACCAGCCGGACTTGTAAATAGAAATGATTCCTGTGATACCTCATCCCACAACCAAGTGAGTAGCATGGACAAACTATGTATATGCACCCAAAAGCTGTCTCTTTCTCAGTTATGATACCTGAGGCCAGATCTAGAGTACCATGTACACAACAGAGAGAGTTGCCCCTAAAAGAGTACTTATCATGAGTCTGTGCCTGCCCTTTTTATGTAAGAAAACAATGGATAGACACAGATTGATGATTCTATTAAGGCTATGTGCCCACGATGCAGAAATGAAGCAGAAAATTTCTGCAGCATTTCTGCTTCTCCCTGGCAGAAAAAACGCATGCAGATTGTGCATGCGTTTTTCCTGCAGAATACATGCGGATTCACATGCGTTTCCGCATGCAGATTGAAAAGCGCTTTCCAGGCGATAGCATCACTTGGAAAGTGCTTGACAACTAGGTCACACTATATAAATCCATGCAAACGGCATGGATTTATACAGTGTGAACCGTAAAAATTAAAACAAATAAAGCTATACTCACCCCCGAGGCCCAGGTGTGTGCAGCAGCGCTCGTTCCTGTCTGGTTCCCGGCTGCCGTCATATCGCGAGACAGAGCGGTGAAGGGCCTGCGGTCACATGACTGTGACATCACCGCAGGTCCTCAAGCGATGCCGGCATTCAGAGAAAAGCCTTCGGAAAGGTGAGTATAAACTTTATTTGTTATTTTATTCTTTTTTTACAGGTACAATGGTACCCAGGTCTGGATGAGAGTCTCCTCTCCTCCAGAACTGGGTACCATCCACACATAGAGACGCATAGAAGCCGCTTGTACAAATGTACAGTCGCGATTTCTATGCGTTTCAATGCAAGTCAATGGCGGGAGTTCTGCTGCGCTTCCGCAAAATTAAATGACATGCTGCGGATTTTTGTACGCAGCATAAACGCTGCGGAAAAATCCGCAGCATGTGCATAGAACATGCGGAATCCCCTTGGGGACCATGGGGTGCGGATTACCTAGCGTTTCACAAGCGTTTCCGCTGCGGAAATTCCGCAGCATAAACGCTTGAAAAACGCTACGTGGGCACGCAGCCTAAATATAACATCAACAAATGCACAAAAGTGTCACTAATGGTGTAAGCAGGTTGTTTGGATGCAACAGACAATGAGGAGACAGTAGTTTTTAACCAACACTATTTATTTAACTAACACAAAAAGGAAATTCTATATATACAGTCATGGCCAAAAGTATTGAGAATGAGACAAATAGTATTTTTCCAAAGTTTAGTGCTTCATTTTTTGTAATGGCAATTTGCATATACTCCTGAATGTCAAAGAGTGATCAGCTTAACAGCAATTACTGTACTTGCAAAGTCAATATTTGCCCAGAAAATGAACTTTAACCCTCAAAACACATTTCAACATCATTGCAGTCCTGCCTTAAAAGGAGCAGCTAACATTGTTTTAGTGATTGATCCATTAACACAGGTGTGGGTGTTGATGAGGACAGGGCTGGCGATCAATCAGTCATGATTAAGTAAGAATGACATCACTGGACATTTTAAAAGGAGGCTGGTTCTTGGTATCATTGTTTCTCTTCAGTTAACCATGGTTATCTCTAAAGAAACACGTGCAGCCATCATTGCACTGCACAAAAATGGCCTAACAGGGAAGAGTATCGCAGCTACAAAGATTGCACTTCAGTCAACAATCTATCGCATCATCAAGAACTTCAAGGAGAGAGCTTCCATTGTTGTCAAAAAGGCTCCAGGGCGCCCAGGAAAGACCAGCAAGCGCCAGGACCATATCTTAAAACTGTTTCAGCTGCGGGATCGGACTACCAGCAGTGCCGAGCTTGCTCAGGAATGGCAGCAGGCTGGTGTGAGTGCTTCTGCACGCACTGTGAGGCGGAGACTCTTTGAGCAAGGGCTGGTTTCAAGGAGGGCGGCAAAGAAGCCACTTCTCTCCAGAAAAAACATCAGGGACTGACCGATATTCTGCAAAAGGTACAGGGAGTGGACTGCTGAGGACTGGGGCAAAGCCATTTTCTCTGATGAATCCCCTTTTCGATTGTTTGGGACATCTGGAAAACAGCTTATTCGCAGAAGAAGAGGTGAGCGCTACCACCAGTCTTGTCTCATGCCAACTGTAAAGCATCCTGAAACCATTCATGTGTGGTGTTGCTTCTCAGCCAAGGGAATCGGCTCACTCACAGTCTTGCCTAAAAACACAGCCATGAATAAAGAATGGTACCAGAATGTCCTCTAAGAGCAACTTCTCCCAACCGTCCAAGAGCAGTTTGGTGCCCAACAATGCCTTTTCCAGCATGATAGAGCACCTTGCCATAAAGCAAATGTGATAACTAAATGGCTCATGGAACAAAACATAGAGATTTTGGGTTCATGGCCTGGAAACTCCCCAGATCTTAATCCCATTGAGAACTTGTGGTCAATCATCAAGAGAAGGGTGTACAAACAAAAACCAACAAATTCTGGCAAAATGCAAGCATTGATTATGCAAGAATGGACTGCTATCAGTCAGGATTTGGTCCAAAAGTTGATTGAGAGCATGCCAGGGAGAATTACAGAGGTCTTGAAGAAGAAGGGGCAACACTGCAAATATTGACTTGCTGCATTAACTCATTCTAACTGTCAATATAACCTATTGGTACTCATAATATGATTGCAATTATATTTCTGTATGTGATATAAACATCAGACAAACACTAATAAAAACCAGAGGCCAGCAGATCATGTGAAAATATAATTTTGGTGTCATTCTCAAAATTTTTGGCCATGACTGTATATAAGACACTGGGGATGGTATAAATGCATTACATAGAAAACACTGAGGCTGGTATATATATAGTAAAGTCCAGAAATATTTGACCAGTGACCTAATCTTCGTGTCTTGGGCTCTGCATGCCGCTATTTTTGATTTAAAATGAAACAACTGAGATGCAATTGAAGTGTAGACTTTCAGGTTTAATTAAAAGGGTTAAACAAATATATCCTATGAAACATTTAGGAATTGCAACCATTTTTTCTACAAAGCCTCCTCATTTCAGGGGCTCAAAAGTAATTGGACAAACTAACTTTTACCATAAATAAAATGTTATTTTTTTTAACACTTTGTAGAGAATCCTTTGCCGACAACTGCCTGAAGTCTGGAAGCCATGGACTTCAAAAGTTGTGTTTGATCCTTTGTGATGCTCTGCCAGGCCTTTACTGCAGCTGACTTCAGCTGTTGCTTGTTTGTGGGTATTTCTGCCTTAAAGTTTGGCTTAAGTGTATGAAATGCTGCTCGATGGAGTTGAGATCTGGTGATTGACTCGGCCATTGCAGAATATCCCACTTCTTTGCCTTAAAAAACTTCTGGGTTGCTTTCGCATTATGTTTGGGGTCCAATCAACCTTGCTGCATTTGTTTGAATCTGAGCAGAAATTAGAATGTGAATACTCTCAAATTAAAGCTGAGAGTCTGCACTTTAAGCCCATATTGATTATATACAGTAACTGTATCTTGAATGTTTTGGTAAACAGCTAAAATGCAAAAACTTGTGTCACTGTCTAAATATTTCTAACTGTATAAATACAGCACATAGGAGACACTGGGGCTGGTATAGATATATCACATAGCAGTGACCAAAGCACTACGGCCAATCAGAAAGGTGCCCGAGAGCTGGAACAAATGATGCCGTGGGCCATAAGCAGCAGCCAGGCCAGAGCTTTTCCCCCTTTGCTCTAGATCATCATGTTAAGATTATAGGTCTGACAATATGGAAACGTACTATGGAAATGTACATTTTTATTAATCTTATCAACTGCAAGACGAAGTTCCTGTGGCATGCGCTGTGGAGACATTAAGTGAAGCCACATATCTCACTTGAGCACGATACCTTCGGATTGGTTAATGGGCATATTTATACATCGTATGACCCCCCCCCTGGTGTGACACCCCCCGGAAGAAGCGATCAGCAAAACGGCGTCCGTTGGCTGTGGGGAGATACACAGCCTGCTTAACGTTCTCTGATTGATTGCATTACCAGGTAATACCTCTTGAGAAATAGGATAGATAGCGATACCTATACATGGCAATCATAAATTAGAACTTAGGATTAGCTCTAATACATCCTAAAGGGTAGGTTGCATTTACACTAATGCACTTGCATGTTACTTGGATTGCTGCCTTTCCACTTTGTCTTATTCTTGCGTATTGGTACACAGAATACATTGGTCAATAGACCTTTTACTTTTGTTATCCTTGCCTTCATATTAGGAGTATTTATGTTCTTAAACCAATCTTTATCTGTGTACCTTTACTAATGGGGCTATTTGCTGCTGTGTCTCATTTCCCCAGTTTGTTGAGGTGTTTGCCCTGTCTTTTAATATTTTCCATTTTTTTTATTGTATTTAATAAACTTTATGTTTTAATATCCCTTTGGTCAGAGTCTCTTTTTATCTGGTAGTCAGAAACGAAATTTAGGTAGCGTGAGTAAGCTTGTCAATACTAGGTCAATTCGATCAAAGGATTTATGTCTATCAGAAAAATGTGTGTATTCCACTGAGGATGAGTTCAGACACCTGAATACATCGAAAATGTCTTCCTTAGCTAGCCATGGATCAAGCGTCTGGCAAAGTTGCCTTGATTTAGTCGAAGAATCAAGAATGCCACTGAGCACAATGTCAAAGTCGCCAAATATCACCAAGTCACCTTTTTGATGTTCATGAATTATCTTTAATACCTTATTCAAAAAGGTGATCTTACCTTAATTTGGAGCTTATACATTTACTAATGTGCAAATATTGTTGCTTATCTTGCATACAAGAATAATAAACCTTCCATCCTTATCATTAATTTCTGATAAGCATTCAAAGGAAACTGAGTTTTTATAAGGATATAACTCCTACTTTCTTTTTAGTATGTGAGGATGTAAAAGAGTATGGAAATTTTTTATTAGCAAATTTAGGGGGATTAATTGAGGAGAATTTGGTTTCTTGTAGCCCAATGATATCCGATTTAGAATTATTTATTACCTTCCATGTCACAAATCTTTTGGTGGGCTATTGAGCCCATTGACATTAAAGGAAAGAAAGTTAAGACTCATTTATAATTAACATAACATCGATTATAACTTTCAGCTTTGACCTTACATCTGAAAAAAAACAAAAAAACATTGAAACAGTAAGTAAACATACAATAAAGAACAAGTAAACCGCCTCTCCACATTTCTGGAGGATCCTGTTGAAATAAAAGTCTGGTTCAACTCCATTGGGGACGAGAGTCCTGGTAAACCAACATCAGAGCCTTGTGTTGGAGTTGGAAAATTTTTTAATCAACACTCCTAAAGGAGATTTGTAATCCACAACGAGATCGGTTGAGATAGTTCGAGTTAGATCATATAATACCTATATTCAAATTATTAAGTATTTTTAGTCCTTCTTCTGGACTCATAATCAGAGTAATTTTCCCTTGATGCATGAGCAAGATTTTGGTGGGGAATCCCCAGCGGTAGGATATGTTCTTTTGTCTAAGAATTTGTGTAATTTTCCCGAAGGATTTCCTTTTGTTTAGTTTCTCTTTTGAGAGATCTGTGTATACTTTGAGAGCTCAATATGGAGCAGGAAGAGTTTGGTTTCTTTTCAAAAAATTCATTAGTAGATCTTTTGTTTGAAAGAAATAGATCTTTAGTATCACGTCCCTTGGTATATCAGCAGGCAGAGACTTCGGTTTTGGCAAGCGATGTGCCTGATCAATGGTAAGGTCCAGTTCAGTAAGCAATGGAATTGCTTTTTTAAATATATTCTTTATGTGAGATTGTAGATCCTCATTCTGGACTGTTTCTGATATGCCTCGGATCTTCAAGTTGTTGCGCCGGTTATGGTCTTCTAAGTCGGCTATCTTTGCTTTCAGAGTTTGGATATCGTCTTTCATGTACTTTTGGTTCTTTGAGATTATTTTAGTGGTCTTAGCAAGGTCTGAAACTTCCGCTTCAGTACATTCTACCCTATAAACTAAAGATTCAAATGAAGATTTCATTTAGTCGAATTGTTGTTTAATATCCGCATTAATTGAGCCCCTAAACACAGTTAATATGTCTCTGAAGAAGTCTTGAGTTATAGGTTGGTTAGTAGTGTGAAAACTTAATAATGGGTCAGGTGTTGGTTCCGATCCTTTATTATCTCGCCCAGGTCTCTGTTTATCCGGAGTCAAAGGTTAAAGCTGCGGTTCCTATGCCTTGTTGTTTGCTAGACTCAGGTTCCTTTCTTTTTTGTTTAGGAATAACAACAGGAGTAGACCCAAAAGAATCCTCACACATCTCTGATTGTTGTGACTTATCTATTTGGCTAATCTGTGTCACCATTTTTGTTTCACTATTTCCACGTAATGTCGCATTTTTCTTATAACCTAAAGGAATTTTACTAGGGGTAGTTAAGCCTGCCTGGAGCAGTTCCTTGTTGGCCAATTTATCTCTTTGCTTTTGAGAAGCTGTCCTGAGGTAGACTCACAGATATTAGTGTTCACTTGTATCTACAGTATATCAGACTAGAAAATTAAGGATGTGACTATATTTGACCCAATTTAAAAGACTGTTGGTATTTCCTCTTAACACGCTGCAGATTTCCTGTCGCCAACAGAAATTCTGTGCTTTGTGTAAGTTCTGACCAAAGTTTAGTAAATAATGCAGCTAAGACCAGTATACTCCAATGATATCCTTAAGGCTATGTGCCCACGATGCAGAAATGCTCTGGATTTTCCTGAGTGTTTCTGCATCTCCCCTGGCAGAAAAAACGCATGTGGATTGTAAATGCGTTTTTCCTGCCAGGGACATGCGGATGTGAAGCGTTATTCACATGCATTTCCACATGCGGGTTGTCAAGCGCTTTCCAAGCGATTTTAGCATCACTTGGAAAGTACTTGACAACTTGGTCACACAATATAAATCCATGCAACCGGCATGGATTTATATATTGTGACCGAAAGAATGGTAAAAAATAAAAAATAAATATATACTTATCTTCTGATGGCCCACGGTGTCCTTGTCTTGGCTTGCCGGCAGCTCGATGTAGCTTAAAGGACATGCCGACGTCAGCGATCGCGTGGCCCATCACATGACCAAATGACGTCACCGCAGGTCCTTTTAGTCTACCGTGAGCTGCCGGCAAGCCGAAAGAAGGACACCGGGTGCCATCAGAAGGTAAGTATAATATTTATTTTTTATTTTATTCTTTTTTTTACAGGTTCTATGGTACCAGGGTCCGGAGGAGAGTCTCCTCTTCTCCAAACCCGGGTACCATCCGCACATTGAAACGCATGGAATCCGCATCTGCAAATGAGTGATGCAGATTCCATGCAGTCCAATGCAAGTCAATGGTGGCGAAAACACCGCAATTCCGCCAAATAATTGGTAGTGCTGCGGATTTTACCGCAATGATAATCCGCAGCGGAAATTTCCGCTGCATGTGTACAGCACATGCGGATTATCATTGGGGAACATGGCAGACCTTCTACCAAGCGTTTTTTAAGCATTTCTGCAGCGGAATTGCCGCTGCGGAAACACTTAAAAAACGCTTAGTGGGCACACAGACTTAGGATGATTATATACGTGCTTAATGCTATATCCGTAAAGTAAAGATGGTATAAATCCAATAGAACTTAGTTGATGGTATTAAATAGCCTCACTTACTAAGGTTTATAAACTGGTAAACCAGTAAAATCCTTTACAACTTTGTGGGACCAATTAAGAGTAAGTATCCTCTTTTAGTAGAGAACTTCAATCTGTGCTGCTTTGCTCAAGATGACAATGTCCCACTTCTCAACATAATAGGTTCCATACCTCAGCAGACTTCAAAGTGATATCAGTAGAAGTTTGAAATGAGTAGGAATCAAGTTCAATGAATAATATCCCTTGTTAATGCACACTCACTTGTTAATGCACCACAGTCTATTAGTAATTGTGTCAGTTTTACCTTTTATACTCTTCACCAAGCTTACTGTAGCACTATTGATGATGCTGCTGATAAGTACAGTAGTCCTAAAATGGACACTGTAGATAAGAGTTCCTTCAGTGTTCCAGTAATCCAGTCAGGGGTGAATCCCCGCAATACCCAGACGATCACTCCAGAGACAGTGATCTGTCAAACCAGCATGGAGATGTCCACACTGTGTCTGACAGGAGTTCCTGCACTGCTCTGAGAGTCAGATGAGAGGGAATTCTCACAGGGCTCACATTTAAAAATTACTCACTATTCTGTAGTGATGTGTACTGGCAATATCCAGCCGTTGATACACTTAATCCACCACTGCAGTCTCCAGCAAGGCAGGCAGAAGTCTCAGTGACACTGGGAAGCCACACAGCAGGAAAGGAAAAAGAAAAAAAATCCTCTCCCGGCATAGATCCTGTGCTGAAAAAGACACTTAAGTTCAGGGATCCTGGTAATCCACAATCTTGCTTGGGAGATCTTACTGTTCAAAGGGATCTTTGGTTGGGAAAATGCCACTCACTCTTCACAGTGCAGGAGACCTTCCTTCATGCTGTAGTCCAGAGAGCTGGGAAATCCCCTTCCGCCACACTTGCTTCTGTCTTGTTGCGCTTGTTGTTTTTCAGTCCTAGGAAAGTGGACCAGGAAGATCCCCAACTGCCAGATACAAGTAGGGTTTATTACTGGTAGGCATACCACAGATGCTACAAGGAAGACATTAAATCTTTTGTCTTTCATGGAGAAGAAACAGACACCTTCATTTATTTCTAGCCCTCGACGCTGAGAAAGCATTCAATAGGGTCCATTGGGGTTTCCTATTTACAGTTCTTAGAAAATTTGGTTTTAAGGGTGTGACGATACAGCTTAAAATCTTAATAAGCCAGACAATTAGATTAGTTAAGCCAAGAGAAGTACACTATTGTGTTTAAATTGACTTGTAAATATATATGTATCTCTGTGGCTGTGGACAGACTAGTATTTGTATATTTGTATAACCCTGAATGCTGAATTATATTCGTTTGGAAACAATCATGTTTACTATGCTAATGACAAATTGTACTAAAGGTCAGCTACATGCTTATTTACAATAGCCCCTGTGATACCAACTATGTAAATTGATTAGCTGAAACACTGATAGCTGAGCCATGTGAGGCTGACCTCCAAAAACACCTTGACAGGTGGATGTATACTTAAAAAGGAGATATGCTTCTCTAGGAGTCAGACTTGAGCCCAGAGAATCAGAAAGGACATGTGCTTCTGTAGCAGAGAGACTTGAAGCAGATAATGGAGAAAGACTATACAAGGAGAATGAGAGACATCCTTCAGGACAGTAGATGAATTAAATGGCATTACCCAAAGAGACACAGATTTGTATTCTACATGATTCCAGCCTAAGGGTATTGGCCCTGACTGGAAAGATATGGATTTGCTCTACTTAACCATCAGAGAGACCATGGATACTTTTGGGGAGACTAGGAGAGGACAAAGAAGTCACCTGGTCCCTTGGATATTGTTTTGGGGTTGCAAGTAGAGACCCACTGGTTGCCTAGAACCCACGGAGACATTTGGAGTTGCCAGGAGGGACCCACCGGTCACCTGGCCCCATGGAAACTCTCGGAGAGGCCAGGGTGGGACCCTCGGGTCTCCTGGTCTTGTACCTTGATGGACTGCTAGCTTCCTAAGCTTGCCGCTACCTCTTCTCTATGGGGGCCCACCAGAAGCGGGGGTCCACTGGTTGAGGTAGTCGGCCCTGGAAGTCTCCAAAGTCACAGCTGTTCGATACCAGGCCGGCGGAGAAGGAAGGGTGAGACTGTGTACTGTTGTACCATCTTGGGTATTTGCTGGGACTGTTCTGTGTGTTTATTGTCCGCTTTGTGGTTCAATAATGTATTGCCACACTGTTTTACCCTCACTCTGTGTTGTCTGAGTAGTGTTACACCCATGGAAGACCCCGGGTATTCACAAAGGGCCATATATTTAATTTAATTACTGGATTATACTCCTCATCATCTGAAAGAATTCTTGATAATAACATCTTGTCTAACAACTTTAGTTTGACTAATGGAACCAGGCAAGGCTGCCCATTATCACCAACCTCATTTGCAATGTTTATTGAACCGTTAGCGGAGAGTATAAGGATGAATGAAAAAATTAAAGGTGTGTTTAAACTCAAAACAATATGAAATAACACTTTTTGCCGATGATATCTTACTCTCTTTAACAGACCCTCTAAATTCAGTTAGATATCTATTAGATACTTTAGATTCCTTTTCAAAGATCTCCCTATATAAGATTAATGAAACTAAGTCTCAAATACTTAAAGTCAAAATAGATGAAGACTTACAAAATTTGAAGAGAGAATTTTCCTTTAAATGGGAACAAGGGAAAATTTCTTATCTTGGAATCTAACTGACCTCCCCCTTTTCAAATTTGATCGAAGAAAATCTCTCCAATATCCAGAAAACTATTCAATCAGATTTATTGAATATTTCTAAGGTTGAACTTTCCTGGATAGGCAAAATAATTTTCTACAAAGCAATAGTACTATCAAAACTATTGTATGTGCTGAGAGCCATTGCAATATTTATTCCTAAAATTTGGTTTCAGAGATTACAAACTCAACTAGTAAGATTCACCTGGAACAATAAGAAACCTAGAGTAGCAACGTTTGTATTAGTTAAGGGAAAAAAAGAGGCGGTTTCAGTCTGCCAAACTTACACGGCTATTACCGTACTTAGCAAGTGTTGTTAAAGTCAAAAACAAGTTATCACTAATTTAAAGGACATTGTCATGGGTGACTCAATAATTCCCTTCCAAAATTTACAACAAGAATTTGAGATCTCGGATAAGAAACTTAGAAACTAGCAAGTCATTAACTCTTTTCTTAAAAAAAAGAAAGGTATCTCATTTAAATTCCCTCTAACAATTACTAATCGACTAAATAATCCTTCAACTGCACTTTTCTGGGAAACAAAAAAAATCGACCAACAATTCAATGAAAATTCCTCTTTAGTTAAAGGATCAAATATACTAGCTTGGGAGAAGGAGTTAGATTTTAAGTTTGATAATGACCATCTTTTAAAAGCTCTAGACATCACATATGCTAACACATCTTGTGCAACACTACAAAAAACGCATTATAAAGTCTTTTCAAGGTGGTATTATACTCCGCAAAAGCTCAGTTTAATATATCCTGCTCATTCCCCCCTCTACTGGAGGAACTGTGGAGAGATTGGGAACATATCTCATATGTTTTGGAATTGTCCTGTTTGGAGGAAGATGTGGATAGATATACAAGATCTCTTCTTTAAGTTAACTCATGTTAATATCTCACTTATTCCTCAATTAGCTTTATTTTCAATAGGTATAGAGGATCTACCAAGCAAACTTCGACACATAGTTTGTCGTATACTCCTAACAATTAAATATCTGATTGCAATTAAATGTAAAGATCCTAACCCTCCCAATATAACATAAATAATAGATATAATTTCGATACACAACATGTTTGAATACAATTTTGCAATAAGGGATAAACAAAACTAAGATATTTGTTAAGATGGAACTTATGGATTAATAAGTTTACTCCAAAACTAAGAATAAATGAGTCCATGTATTATCTCCCCATATACTCATTCCCCCCTAACTTCCCAATTTTTTTCTCCTATGTTACCCCATTCTTACCTTATCTTTCATTATTATAATATAACTCAATAAAAATATTTGAAAACATCCATCTGACATTTAAATACAGCAGAGAAATAGTTTTTTGGACATTAAGATCTACACATCTGCTACAGGGGAAATTTATACTGATATGTATAGGAAACAAATGGCCACCAATGCCTTACTTCACGTAAAGTCCTCCCACCCACCATCCACCATCAAGGGGATACAAATTTGTTCAACAGAGGAGACTTTCAAGGTTCAAGCCAGGAATCTAGCTGGTAGATTCTACGATAAGGGATACAGTCGTAGGATGATTAACAGAGGAAATAAGAAGGCCATAAAGACCTCAAGAAACTCGCTTCTTTACCCTAACCAGACTATTAAAATACAGAAAGCTTCAGAGGAAGTGAGATTGATTGCAACATTAGTGATGAGCAAGTATGTTCTGTTAACCCTTCTGGCGAGCATGCTCGAATGTTCGCCAAGTATCTTCAGCATGTTTGGGTGTTATGTTCTAGTCACGCCGTGTACATAATTTGCGACTGTTTGACAGCTTTAATACATGTGAGGAATGCCTAAGAAACAGGAATTCCTCACATGTATTAAAGCTGTCAAACAGTCGCAAAACGTGTGCACGGTGTGACTCAAGCATAACACCCGAGCACGCTGAAGATACTCGGAAAACACCCGAGCATGCTCATAAATCTCGAGTAATGAGCATGCTCGCTCATCACTATACAACATACAATAGTCAGTGGAATGGACTGTTGGAAATCCTTAAGAAATATTGGAAGGTCTTACATGTAGACCCAATCCTCTGAAAGATTTTCCCTGAACGCCCCTTGATAACAGCTCGACGTTCAAGAAATTTGAGCGATATCTTCGTCCATAGCAACTATGTGGGCACTAAAAGCATGAGCATTACCGACCAGAACGTGGGGTTTCACCCATGTGGTATTTGTAAAGCCTGCTTGAATATGGTCAAGGCAAAGTCATTTAGAGGTACAAAAGGGCCCAGAGAATACCTCATACGAACTCACCTAACATGTTCCTCTAAATCTGTAATATATCAGGCGGAATGCCCATGTGGAAAGTATTATGCGGGCTTAACCACTCAGGAACTAAAAATTAGGGTTAGGGAACATGTGAGGAATCTTGAAAAAAGCTAAAACGGCCATCAGGGATGAACCTTTTAAGACAATACCGAGACACTTTAGAAAATTTCATAACTCCAACTCTCGTCTGTTGAAAGTGAAGGCCATTGACCAAATCCAGGTAAGTCCACGTTGTGCCGACACAGGTAAGACTTTAGCCCAACTTGAGAGCAAATGGATTTTCAGGCTAGGCACTGTGGCACCTGCAGGACTGAATGAGCACTGGTTTTGGGGCTTTTCTCTAATCTCTAATGGGTTTTTAATTCAATCTACACAGTATGGATTTTAAATCTTTTGGAATTTTAATATATTTATTTGACCTCTTTTCCTTCATGAGCTAGTAGTGGTTATAATTTATGCTGTTTGGAAAGAGTGTTACTCACAGCTTCTGTGGTTTTTTGAATCATTGTATTAAAACAATCTCCTTTCTTTTCCCCTAGTGACCAAGACATATGGGATTTTGGTAACTGCCAAACCCATGTCCAACAAGATTCAGGCCCTCTCACACAATGGTCAACGTCAGGATATCTTGAGTGAACACAACTAAAGGGAGACTATATGGGATCCATGGACACGTTCACCAATGAAAAAAATGGATGAGAACTAAGAAGACGACAATATTCCTTCAACTAGTTTATGTTTTATGGACACTTCGACCTAATTCAAGTATTTGGAAATACATTGGTTATACGAATGTGGACACCGATAATGGACAATATAGAAACCAAGTGATATCGTATTTTTCAGACAAGTACGACCGCCTTTATTCATTTTTTTATTTCTTTTTTTTTACTTTTCATTTTTCAATTTTTATTATTTTTTATTCTTTTCTTTGAATTGGTTCTTGGGTAGTCCATTTAGGATCTGTAGCGAAGTGCCTATCAATGTGACAATAGATACTTTTATAACAAGTATGTAATACTCATGGACTAGAATATTGATTATATTATCAACTTCTTGTACAAAGGGCCGACTCGTCGGTCCTCTTTCTGCTTTACTATGCTTCATCCTTTGGGGATAATCATGACCGTGGGGGTCTTCATTACCTGTAAGGAGGAAAATAATTAAATTTACCCGAAAGGGTGGGGCATGTTATGTATGGTACACTATACTCCATATAAATAACCTTAAACAAATATACAGTTTCATTCACTGGTGTTCAACGCAGCAATTGGAGTGATATGGATGGGACATCTTAGATATGGGTGGTTCACATTTTAAATTCATTTTTATTCAATCTAACATTAGAAGAGCACAATTCCCCCCCCATCTTGTAAAGTATTTGCAGCCCCTCCTTGCACTATCTATTCCAATAAGGTCATCATACACACAGCATTAAATGATCACGGCATGATCCCTTTAGTCACAGTCCCAACTGGACATTAAATAATACTGCGCACTAAACAACCCTTGTGTAATCAAATTTAACATATTATCAATGATTATGCTATGACTTTAGAAAGGTACTGTTAGGAATTGTGGTTCTGTGCTCCCATCTGGGAATGGATCAGGTTTGGTACTATGCTACTCCGGTCACAGAAGTCGCCATTTTCCTGACCCTGAAGGCAGAGTTACTACACATGCAGGGAAACTGTCTCAATCTTATGGAGCATCACGTTCTGGTGTTGTAGGATATATGAGGATGTGGGACGCCGTGTCTCTCCTGATTTCCCGGGTTGCCAAGCAATGCAGGACACTAGGCACTAGGCAGTGGTCAGGCACTAGGCAGTGGTGGGATGTTGCCCATTCTGCTGTGCAAGCTAACAGGGAGTGGTTGTCTGGGGATGATTGGGAGGTATTCAACACCTGATCATTAGGCGGACTATTTAATCCTGTTCCCAGCTCAGTACTTTGCTGTTTATTGCAGCTCCTATGTGCTGTGGTGGTGAGTGGTGCTAGCAGTAGTGTTGTTATTTTTTCAGGGGTTTTCTCATTTTCTCTTCAGTTTACACATCCTGGGGATCTCAGAGGTACTCACGGGGCCTTAACTAGGCACTGACCGCGTCACCAGATGCCAGCTATTCGGCAACAGTGAGCCTGCGAAAGGCTCTGCCAAAGTCCCACTTCCATTTACTGGGAGCTGGGGGAAGAGTATTCCCGGCCCTCAATGGCTCACCTAGCTGGGCAGTTTGCGCCGAGTGCGTCTGTGGCTGCGCGTTTGCTGGTTTGGTGCCAGTCTTGCTGGGTCTCTCTGCATTGCGCAAAACCAGTACATACTTAAAAAAAATAACCCTTTTAACCTATTGATATGCACTTCTGTCACCCTGATAAGGTCATAGTACGTACCACTTTCATTGACTTGAATTGTAAGCACTTAGTCCCGTTAGTCACCATTCTATTTGGACACTAAGCAATCTTTGAGTAGCCAAACCAATACACTATTAATATTTTTACTATTTTGTTAGTAAAGGTACACCTAAAAAATTATATGTTCCTAAATTTACATATTTCCCTCTTCAAATCACCATGCAAACCAGTACTTATGTGAGCAATGAAATTATGTCTGTCTGGGATTCTCTCTCAGATTTGATATAAATGACACAGCCAAGTTTTAACAATAGGATTTTGTTTCTTTACACTTTTCCCAGAGAGCAGCACATAAATAATGATGTCACACCCATTTTACACCCATGTCTACATTCCCCATTCAAATATTTGTGGTTAAACCTTAGTCACATCTCTGTTACCCATAGAAATGCTATATCCCCCCCAATTCAAAGACCACTCCTACCGATCCTACCATCTCCTATCTACTCCTCACCATGATGTCCTAGTGCACATGCACGGCTGCAACTTCTGGGCTCTTCCACCTGCAGTTCAGCACAGCAGGGCACTGGCGCAGGCACAGATGCACTGGCACATGTTGGCATGGTGTCTGCTCCTGGCTTGCGTTCCGTGGCCCAGAAACAGGAAGTGGACATTTCATATGTCTGGGAGTCGGCGTGTGATGCACCGCACATGGAACCTAAATGATGATAAATAACTGTGAGTAATAATCCACTATTGTCACCACATATTATTTTAACCCCTAGCTCCCTACCCAACATATACGCCCTCTGAGGAAGCAGGGTGAAACACACGTTGGGGCTTTTGGAGAACACCGGTAAGTATGTAATTTCTCCTCTCTTGTTGTATATGAAGTTCTTAGACACGTATGTATATATGTATGCACATACAAACTATTGGTCTGGATGCTAGACTGTGATTGTGACAGTTACTCCAGTCATACTGAATACTAAGGGAATATATACTGCTCTAATTGTGACATTTAAGTCATTGGGGATATCTACTATATACCCTCAGGGCATGTAATCCTCTATATACATTGGGACTGAGAACGTATACTAGGCGGTAGAGACCAATATCTGAGATATCACATTACTAGATATTATTTTATTAATGATTCTTGTGATACTATTATGTAAATGGTCCCCAATATATGCCACTGCAATTGTGTTCTATTGGTAGTAAAAACACTGTATTGTAATCAAATTGTAAGTGTTGTAAAGAGAATTATTCCCTCAAATTATAGCTCGCATGGTACCATAAGTGATGTATTTTAGAACTCTGTGAATTTGTTCACCTCCCGGTGTGCCTCCTTAAGGTACTCATGCTCTTTTAAATTTGTATATGTATGTTTATTTTGTTTTTAGAAAAAGTCTAAATAAAAAGTGATTTTAATTACTGAGCGGCATAGTATTTGCATCAAATTTCTATCCCTACGAACTACATCATTGGGGTTAGCATGTATAGTAATTTAATGGGGTGCACCCCTTGTTGTATATACATAGGTTGATTTAAGGAATATGTATAATCTAACAATTAGGAAAGACAATCACATTACACAAATGATCATGTATCCCTAATCCCTTTCTATCTATATGACAATAATTAATACGTTCATTAGTATGATTTTACCTATGATTTCACACTCGACATGACACTTCTATTTGAAGCTCTCAAAGTTGCCTGTGAGTAATGAACATTTTCATGAGAACAATACATCTGAATGCTAATTAGTATCTAAATTCATCTTGACTTCTGTTGAAGCTTTATAACACAGTGAGCACAAAATTACAGATTGTGTATCCTACATTGTGGCATGTGCTTCTCGTATATGAAAATACCCTTTATGATCTATTTCCATCTGTCTTACATTATTTAGCCCACAATGTCTTTCTTGTTTTTCTCAGTTCCTAGCATATTTGACCCAAATGAAATCCTATTACGATCTTTTAATAAATATGCCAATTTCCTTTTATCCTATCCTCATACCTTTCCATCACTTTTCTTACATATATATATATTTATATATACAGTATATATACAGTATATATTTATATATTGTAATGCAGTGGCTTGCTGCATTCCCAAAATGTCTGAGGGGGTGTGTTCTGGCTAACCACGTACCTCCCCTTGAGGTGACTGATCACATGACTGTGACATCATCACAGCTCCTGTGCGCACGGGGGATATATATATCCTGGTGGTTTTGAAACAGGGAGAGGCAAGATACCTGATCCCTGTGTCTGGGACACCATTAGCCCTGGAAGGCACGTGGCCTGGAGACCATGTCTGGTGAGCCTTAAACCACAGCTTTGGCAGAACAGAGCTGATAGAAGCAGCTAAGACCCAGCAAAGGTAAAAATGGTGCTTTATATGGATATTGATGTTGTTACCTTGCTGAAGTCTGTATCTGAAGCCAAGCCGAGCATAGCTGCCACTGAAAAGACTCTAGGATATTACATGCGTAACATTCCTGCGAGCCACAGAGATGGACTATGTTATAAGCAGTTTATGACGTGTAATAAACTGCTGGACTTCATATTACCGGAAAACGTTGCATGTGTGCTTTAATTGACCCGGTGAAGTGAGTGCCCCTCAACATGATCATTAACTCTACCTCACAATATATATACATATATTATATATTATATATATTCTTATACATATAATAAAACATAATCTTTAAAAATTATTATTTACTTTCTTACCATATAAGCTGCTTTTAGATAATGGTGAAGCTAATGGTAGGGAGCACTTGTTTATTGTAATTCTCCTTAATAATAAAGGCAAGTGCATAGAGAAATATGAATCACTAGATTTAGAACTAGTTACAGACCTCAAGAGTAATGGAGTTTCTACATTAGTGACGCGCCCCCAGGGCCATGGGGTACTCGGCGGCCGGACCTCCGGTTGCTGGGCCTATGAATGCCGGTATAGGGGATATCACGGTGACTGGCCCAGTCCGTGACCCAGGGCGGTCAGTGCAAAAGGGGATATTTTATAGGGGATTTGGAAAGTTTGTGACGCCACCTGTGGAATGCGGCTAAGGGGTGCTGCCGCTGCGGAGCAGTCCTCTGGAGCTGGTGTTACGGCAGCAGGGATGGCGTGGCTCTCCACATGTAGAACTTAGCTCCAGGGCAATGTAAGGTAGATGGTGGTTGCGCTGAGCATTGTAGTGCAGTGAGGGAATGTTGGCGCAGATGAAATAATTGGACAGAGGCGGTGCGGTGCAGTCATCCGTGTCTTTACTCACAGTTCTTTAGTTCCTCAGGGTGCTTACAGCCTCCCGCGTTACGTTGCGTTCACCAGGCAGGGGTTTAGTTCTACCTCAGGTGATTTGGGAATGCCTGGCAGAACCCTACTTTCCTGTGTTCCTCTCTAGACTGACTTCACACTGGGTCTTTCTCCCTCCTGCTCTGCGCTGCCCACTCTCAATCCGGCTTGGGTGCTCTGAAGTCCCTCCTCTACCCTGTACGTCGGAGTTCACAGACCTGCTTGACCCTCACGGGGATTAGAATGCGGCTTATGATCCCTCTGTCTTCTGACTGATTCGGGGCGTACGGGTGCCGTCCTGCACTCACCGTACCCCCTAGGATCACTTCTTAGAACGGAGCCTACTCCCTGCTCCCCTCCTGGGCCTCCAGACTTGGCCCTACTTGTGGAGCAGAGCTCCTAATGAGACTCTGCTCCCGGACTGTTCTTCTGAACTGTCCCAAGCTGTTCTTCTGAACTGCTCTCCTCTACTCATCCTGAACCCTATCCGCCACCCTAAGATGGCTTCCCTATTTATACTCCTACCAAAGTGCTCCCCCTAACTAATTCCTCCTCCCACACCCACTACTTGTTCCCCCTACCTTTGGGTTCCCCCCACTCCAGCCAAGGTCAGGGCTCAGCAGGAACATACATTGCGTCTTGCCCTTCCAGCCGGCCTGGAGCAGTGTAGTGTTGGATGCAGGTGTTTGGGGTTCCAAGCAGCACTCCCTTCTTACCTGAGAGAAGGAGACACCACACCTCTGGGTGAGGTGCAGTACCTCTGTGGCGACTGAACCCTCAGGGGCGCCACATTAGTATAAGTAAAGATGGAACTTGAAGATTCCAAGCAAAGAAGGAAAGAAATAATAACCAAAGTAGAGGTTATCATTCTTGCTGGAGCTGGAACATAGTTTAAGTTTTGTTGTTGCTGTCTACTGCTATCTTCTGCTCTAGGCACATGTGTTTTTTTTACTATTTAAAAAGAGGACCTTTCAGCAGTTTTAACATGTTAAGCTGGCAGCAGCATGGAATAATGGCTACAAGATGAATTTAACATATTTTTACTTTTTAATTTCTTATATTTGTTTGCGGAGGTATTAGCTTGGAAAGTTTAGGCACAATTCATGGTAAGCCAAATGAGTGTTATCAGAGATTTGTCTCTGGTGGTGTGTACCTTTTCTACTGCATATAAGCATGGGTCGTCAAGCAGGGGAAAAATGATCAGATCACCAGAAGGTCAGAAGAGCAGGATTTCTCCTGTGAGACATGTAATGGCAGACAGCTCTGCTCTCAGCCTCATCTCTGTAACTACTTTGCAGTATAGAGCAGAAGTGTGTGTGATTACAAACACCTCCAACTTTCATCTCACATTCATCTCATTCATTGTCAGTGTGGAGGGAGCTATGTCACATTGCAAACACCTTTCCAGTTACAACTCTCTTCTTTCAGCCCTGTCAGCTCTGCCCCTTCCCTCACACTGAGTGGAGATATGGAGGAGTTTGTAATCAAACTCAGCTCTGCTGTATTCTCCATCTCTCTACAATGACTGTCCTAAGATGAAAGCTGGAGGTGTTGTTAATCACGCTCAGCTCTGCTTTATACTACACTGTAGGTGCAAAGATTAGGGCTGAGAGCAGGGCTGTCTGTTATTATACTCTCATAAGAGAAAGCTCATTCTTCTAACCACCTGAGGGGGTGTTCTTTTTCCCCCACCTGCTTATGATTGGCCAACATCACGCATAAGAAAGATTATATGCCCCCAGAAAGGAATCTCTGCTAGACCCCAGTTGGGCCTATGATAAATTATTTCAAGCTAATTTCTCCGCAACGGAAATGAAGAAATTAAAAAATAAAAACAACATTTTATTCAGCTCCGCAACAACTATGCAATGATGTTGCCAACTTAACATGCTAAAACTGGTGAAAAGTCCTCTTTAATGGGACAAAGCACAAAACCTTATGAGCTGGTCAATTGATTTCAAAAACTTCCACAATGTATATGTGACATGCAGAAGTAGTGCTGTTGCTTCAAAAGCATCCAGCAACTATAAGAGTCAACACAGTCACTGGAGACAGGGAGTGGTTAGCAGAGCCCCAGGGGGGTTGTGGGGAACTTGTTGATTAGTCTGGCTGGAGCTGAAGGGAAAGGTGGTGTGTGTGATCTGTGTCTCACAGAGGCACCCGGCAAGTGAACAGGATTCAGGTCAGGAGTGAAGCGAAGCACAGGTCAGATTGACTTCCTTAACTAACAGTGCTGAGTATTATTGGGCAGAAAGATAAGGACCAGAAGGAATTGTGTCACAGGGATCATTTCCCTCATCAAACCCTCTCCCCCTCCATCTTAATGCAGGATAAAGAATGCTGTGTACTACTGTGCCTTTGTGAAGGAAAAGCCTGTGGTTGTGGATGCATAGATGGCGTCCTGTTCCGGGTAGAGTCTCCTCACGGATCTTCGGTGTTTGACCGATGGCAGGTGTTTCCCGGGTTTGGGGAGAAGAGGGCCGGTTTCCTCCCACATTCCAAAGGCATACTGATAGGGAACTTAGATTGTGAGCCCCAAAGTGGACAGTGCCGATAATGTCTGTAAAGCGCTGTGGAATTAATGGCATTATATAAGTGAATAAAATAAAAATAAATAAACATTGGTTACATGCGGCCTGCACGGGCGAAGTGCCCTCACAGCACAAGTCCACACACACAGCCAGGACCCCCACTTTCATGTAACGTGCCGGGGCATAAGAGACGAGTACCTCGTCAATGGCTACTGGAATTTTTTTTTAAATCTATGAAAATTTGGTATCGCTGTAATTACACAGACCTGAAGAATCATGTTCACAAATCACTTTTATCATCCAATGAATACCCTAAAAGCAAAAATCAAAAGACGTAATTACTTACCGGTAATGGGATTTTTCAGAACTCATAACTGCACCACAGAGAGAGGGGATCCACCCTTCAAAGACAGAAAATCTACAGGATAAAAGGGTGGTACCTTTCCCTGGCATCATTTGGATTAAAGAGCATGAGTGGACCTGCAATGGTTAGTACAATAATTCAAAATCAACAACATAACACCTTTAACCCCATATCGCTCAATGACGGACACTGCACGGCATGAGCGGGTGTAAGTTACCGCTCCTTGCCGTGCAGTGTCTGTCATATGTGTGAATACGCTGTGCCAGTTCAGTGCCGACAGCTGTCTGTGACAGCTGAGTGGCACGAGAAGGGGTGCAGGGACCCATGACGTTGGTCCCTGCACCCAGATCGCTGCGATCGGTTAGTCAATCTGACTGACCGATCACAGCATGATGGAGCAAGAGACGCTGGAATTTCAGCATCTGCTGCTCTATCAGTGCCGGAGCTCAGCGCTGCCAGTGGTTGAGCTCCGGCACTAAACAGCCAGGAGCGGTGTCAGCGCCTACCCTGGCTGTTAACCCCCTGAATGCTGCTATCGAGTGCAATCGCAGTGTTCAGGAGGCAGGTAGAGGGCTGGGAGCTCCCTCTGCCTTCAGGTCGTCGCCCCTGTGACGTCATCGCGGGGGCCCGACCATTGCCATGGTGACGACCCCCAGGTCACCAGGCTACGGAAAGCTCCTGAGACCAATGCACAGTATAGTCTCAGGAGCTTTCAATATAGGTATAATGTATTGCAATGCAAAGTGAAAGTCCCATAGTGGGACTAAGTAAAAAAGTTTAAATAAATAAATAAATAAATTTGTAAAAATGTAAAAAAAAAAATGTAAAAAAAAAATAAAAATATTACACTAATAAATACAAATTTTTAGGTAAAAAAATAAATAAAAAATAACCAAAAAGTACACATATTTGGTATCGCCGCGTCTGGAACGACCCAATCTATAAACATGTCACACTAGTTACCCCTTTCAGTGAACAGCGTAAAAAAAAAAAAAAAAACGCATGAGAAACTATGACTTTTCATCATACCACTGAAAATAAAAATGGTACCGCTGAAAACGTCATCTTGTCTGCCTCCCAACAATCCAGAAAGAGTATTTTTACAGTTGATTTTATTGACTCCATCTTGAAAAAGACTGAACTTTTAGGAAATTTTTTAAAGCTCTCAAGTTGATTATAGTCCTGAAAGTTCCATCTGGCTTTCCTACCAAAAAAGAGGGGAATAAAATCCTTTGTCACTTTCTCATATGGGGACTTCTAGAAGAACCTCTTTTTCCACAAAATCCAGAACTTCGAATTCTAAGGCCAGCTACTGTGCTGGAGAGGACCATGGGAGAGTCAGGGTAAACCTTATTTGAGGAACTGGCTGGAATTCTAGCTTTAAGCCTATTTTTACCAGGCTGAGAATCCAGTTGCTTCTGGAATTTTTTTCCCAGGCAGTGAAAAAGGGGGAGAATGACACAAGTCACTGGGAATATTTTTTGCCGTCATGGGAGGGAGCTCCAAACAGAAAGCATCTACTTTTTGTTCTTCTTTGATCCGCCTATCTACTTTGATCTCTGCGGAGTCTTCTCCAGTTAAATCTTTTCCTCCAAAAGGACTTTAAATAGGATAGAATGGACAACTTAGGAAATTCTTTTTTGCTGTCACCTGCCTTCTCTAGAATATTGTCGAGGACAGGACCAAACTAATATTCACCCTCACACAGAATCAAGCAGAGCTTTGATTTTGCCTGAATGTCTCCTGGCCAGCACTTCAGCCACAGAGCCCTATGGGCTGTATTGGAAAGAGCCACCGATCTAGCTGCCAGTCTAACAGAATTGCATTAATGGAACCGTAGCTAAAACATTGTCTCTGGCCACCTTATTTTTAAGCTGATCTTCTAAACAGTCCAACCAAACCATCAAAGACCTTGCTGTGCATGTCGCCACCACAGTTGGTTTCAATGCCCCTCCTGAAGGAACCCTTGAGAAAGCTATCTGCCTTTCTGTTCAGAGGATCTCTTAGTATTCCCATGTCTTCAATGAGCAGGGCAAACTTCTTAGATGCTTTTGCTACATCTAGCTTTGGGACTTTATCCCAGGAAGATGATGAGGTTCATCAAAGGATATTTCCTTTTGAAAGATGGGAGAAAGGAACCCCTCTTTTCTATTTTTTTCCACTTTTTCGTGGGAAAGGATCAGTGCTTCCTCTGCTCTAGACTGCCAAACATTATATCCTGAACAGATTTTGCTGGTTTTGGATTCACCATACCCACTAACCGCTTTAATTAGCTCATCTGCCTCCTCTATAGGAAGACAGTGATGGCTTCCCATGTCCTCATCTGATGACGAAATCGAGAAGGAAGATTCTAAAACCCCATCTTCATCCTCTGATTTGTCAGGTGTATCTGACTCAGGAAACAACCTCCTAGATCTCTTGCCTCTCCTATCCTTCCCTTCGTCTCCTTGGGATAGGGATTTTAGGGAATTTTTAACCTCCGTCTTAATAATAGATCTCAACTTGGAGGCAACATTAGAGGTCTCTTCACATAATGCCTGCTCGATACAAGACTGACAAAGTCTCCCAGGTAACTGGCAACCCTTCTTTACAGAGCACACAATCCCTGTGCTTGGACTTCACTATCTACTTTCTTCCTGGATTTGGAGGAGGGACCATATCAGCTGATATATCTCCTCTGGAGGCTGAAGATTCATCCACCTTGCTTGAGCCCCGGCTCTGCTGTGTGGCTCTGCTGCTTCTTTCATATGAGTGGGCACTACTGTCGCTGCCACGGCCACGATGTCACTGGACTACATGGGGACTCCCTTGCTGCTGCACCTTCTATCACTGCTCCATCTTCTGGCTCCTGTGACTACATACTGCTTGGAGAGACTGCCGGAGCAAAGGGAACCACTCTTTTGGCAGTCTAACCACATTTTAAAGCGGGACCAGCAAGACTGTGCATCCCTCCAGGCACCTCCTCTGGTCCCATGCCTGAAAGTCACTTCCGGTCACATGTCTCCAGCGCACCCGTCATCAGGGCACGCCTCCCGGCTCATGAACCGTGTATGTGCTGCTGGACATTTGAGGAAGGCGGCAATCCACCAAGCGTGGTGGTGCTGCTTGTGCCTGCTCACTTAGTGAAGGCCCCTCCGGACCCACTGTGGCGCTTCAGGACCCCTGCACTGGCCAAGGAAGGGAATAGATCTCTGCCTGAGCCGACTGGCCAAGCCTGAAAACAACTACTGCGTCTTCTTTTCTATATGTATGGCCCGATGAAAGGTTCCCCTGTAAAGGAGAGGAAACCAACTGATGTGAGGGAGAGATACCGCCCTTTTATCCTGTAGGTTTTTCATATCACTAACAATATTGAAATATTAAAAAGCTTGCTATTTGCCCACTGGCCACAGAGGCTCTTTTATGCTCATACTTTCTGTTCTATCAGGAAGACTTTTCAGCAGTATCATCACAATGACAGTTAACACCTCAATACAAAGCTGATAACAGAGGATACAACATTCACAAGTGCTGTCACTCACATGTCATCTTTTCCCCTCCTTCACAATTGACCTTTGCAAATGCTCGTTAGATGCTTCAATAAAAATAGGGTCTTAGTCAGTCTGTTGCTGCTAATGTACATGTGGATTTTTTGAAGAAAAAAAGAGTAAGATTTCTATTTTTTTAAATACAGATGATTATATAAATAAAAATTCCCAAGCATAAAAAAAGTAAAAAAATAAAAACCTGATATAAACAGTAGGTCATTTTCTAAATGTTCATACCTTTAATAAAAGTCACAAATGGTCTCCAGCCAACTAAATGCGACATGAGCTACTCTAGCAGCATTTCATAATGTGGATTACCAATATGCTACCCTCTACTAACCTTTAAAAGTGAATCTGTCTGTCACCAGATTTCACAATAAAAACTCTACACATTATTATATTATTAAATAGATATTTTAGCCCTGAGGAAGTTAGTGTTGTTACTTTGAAAATTCACGCTAGAATGGCTGTATGGTTGTGATATTTAAATGAACATTTTGTGAGTTCATCCAAATAGCGAGAGAGCTCATGAGTAGTGTTGAGCATTCTGATACTGAAGTATCGGGTATCGGCTGATATTCGCGGTATCGGAAGTCCGATACTTAATTCCGATACTTTTGCAATATCGTATACCGGAATCGGAAGTTCCCATAATGCAATGAGCCATTTTCATTTTATTCAGCCAATGAGGATCCTAAGAAGTGTGGGCACATCCTGTTAGGCATGTAGGCATCTTAACTAATGGCATGGCTGTGATTGGCTGCTGAAATGATGTCATGATGCACTATAAAAGCCGCCGCCGCCATTTTGAGCTCACTCTGCTGTGAATTCAGTTAGGGATAGGATGCTGTTGTTCTCAGGGACAGTTTTAGCTACCTATTTGGTCTATTCTGCTTTACCCAAGCTACTTTATAAATCGCTGTGCCTTGCAGCGCTAGTGCACAGTTCTCTGTGCTGTTCACCGCTGTCTGCAAGGTCTGAGTGTGTGAGTGCAGCTCACCCTATAGTGTGTGCTTCAGCCACGTCTGGTTGTAGTGCACTCAGTGTGTGTCACTGCCTCATACATTGTCCTTTTTTGCCAATTCATAATTTTTCCTGATATCTCCTATTAGTGTGGTGGTTCCATCCGTATTCAGCTAAATTGGTTCCAAACACACTATATAGGAGTAGATAGAGAAATTTTTTTTGTCTTGCAGCGCTAGTGCACAGTGCTCTGCATCTGCACTGTTCACCGCTGTCTGCAAGGTCTGTGTGTGTGAGTACAGCTCACCCTGTAGTGTGTGCTTCAGCCACGTCTGGTTGTAGTGCACTCAGTGTGTGTCACTGCCTCATACATTGTCCTTTTTTGCCAATTCATAATTTTTCCTGATTTCTCCTATTAGTGTGGTGGTTCCATCCGTATTCAGCTAAATTGGTTCCAAACACACTATATAGGAGTAGTTAGAGGAGCCTTTCTGCAGCATTGTGCCCTGCAGCCCCAGCCAGATTAGTATTAGCCTATTTTTTGTAGCCTCATCTATTGCATTGTAGGTTACCTTCCTACATTGTAATAGCTACAAAAAGTTTGTGATACTATCGATATTACATCTTTGGGCACATTCAGTGTCTTTTTGTGACAAAAAAAAACTAAATAAAGTTCACCAAACACTCCACTTTACAGTTGTGTAGGCCACATTAGCTCATATTAAAGTCTAGTCCACACTTTATAAAATTAGTGTTTCTTATACCTGTTAGCAGCTGTTCAGGAATAAGCACACTAAGCCCTTAGTACTTTTCTGCCTATCTTTATCAGTCTACCAAGATGAAGAAGGCAAGGAGTAAGGCATGTGGTCGTGGTCGTGGTCATGGGTATGGAGTTTCTGCAGGGAGAGGACGTGAGGATTCTGTGCCTGCAGGGAGAGGACGTGGGGATTCTGTGCCTGCTGCGGGCACCAGTGACTCAGCATCCCCCAGTTTTACCAGGGAACAGTCCTTTATGCGCAGCTTTGTAGGAGCTAGCCATACCCCACTGCTGTGGGAGGACCAAATTGAAGCCATTGTCGGATGGATGGCAGCTAACGCATTGACTTCAATTAGTTCCAGATCCTCTTAGGTCCTGAGCACTGAAGAGCACCCATCTGTCTCTTCACCACCTGCCAAATTGCCCAGGCAGTCAGAGAGCCCTGGACAGGAGCCATCTCTACTTCTGTTCTCTGAATCTCTTGGCTTGGAAAGAGGGGGCCAGCCAAGCAGAATTCGAGAATTTGAAGAAGAGGTAGTATGCAGTGATGCGCAACTGTTTTGTCTCTCTGAATCTGAAGAGGCGGGTGGGCAAGTGCCTATGGTCAGCAGCACACCTCAGTACGCATCTGATGATGAGACTCAGGTGCCACTTTCTGGTGCGTACTGTGCTGTCGAGACTACCCAGGAGAAGCAGTTGTTTGAAGAGGGTGGTGTAGATGATGAGGTCCTTGACCCATCATGGCGTGAGGGACAGGAAGGTGGTGGGAGCAGCTCTGAGGAAGAGATTCCCCGAACAGCCCAAAAAGGAGGGAGAGGGAGGGGGCAGACTTGGTTGCCTGTAGCCTCCACTTCGGCACCCATTAGGAGCATGGCTCTTCCAAAATCCAAAGCGGGCGCTCCCAAGACTTGCAGTGCCTGGTCCTTTTTTGACACAGTTGCAGATGACATTTGCTTTGTCAAATGCAAGCTGTGTAATCAGAAGGTGAAAAGAGGGAAAAGTGTCAGCAGCCTCAATACCACAAATATGTGGAAACATGTGCGGACCCAGCACGTGGTGGAGTTACAAAAACACACTGAAGACCTAGGCCAACCTACAGCGCCACCTACCACCTCTTCAGCTCGTGTTGTAGCCTCTTCCTCCAGCTCACACACAGCTGGTTCGGCTTCCTCACAGGATCGCCATGGAAGAATCTCTGGCACTGTTGTACAGAGACACAGTGTAATTCCACCAACAGCACCACTTTCCCAGTCATCCTCACACTCCCAGGCCAGTCAACAGCCATCGTTAGCACAGGCATGGGAGAAAAGGCGCCCATACTCGGCAAACCACCAGTGAGCACAGGCTCTGAATGCTGGCATTGCTAAACTACTGGCCCTTGAAATGCTATCATTCAGGCTGGTGGAGACTGACACCTTCTGTAACTTTATGGCATTGGCAGTTCCACAATACAACGTGCCCAGCCACTTTTATTTCAGCAGGCAAGCAGTCCCTGCCCTGCAACATCATGTGGAGGGAAAAATTAAACATGCGCTACAAAACGCCGTCAGTAGCAAGGTCGACCTGACCACCGATGCGTGGACCAGTAAGCATGGACAGGGACGATACCTTTCCCTCACTGCCCATTGGGTAAATGTTGTGGAGCCGGGTACAGATCTTGAGAGTGGCGCTGTACGTGTTCTGCCAACTCCAAGGATTGCAGGAATCCAGTCTGTACACATTGACTCCTCCTCATACTCCAGTTCCTCTGAATCGGCGCTGCAGGAGCCGTCACGGTCTACCTCCACATCGACCCGTGAACGGTTACCTGTTATGATGACCGATATGAGCACAGCCGTGGCCAAACGTCAACAGGCCGTATTAAAATTAATTTCTTTGGGGAATCGAAGCCACACAGCGCAGGAGCTCTGGAATGCCATCAAGCAGCAGAGCGACGTGTGGTTTGTGCCAGCGAATCTCCAGCCAGGCATGGTAGTGTGTGACAATGGCCGAAATCTGGTGGCAGCTCTGGGCCTAGGCAACCTCACTCACATCCCATGTCTGGCACATGTGCTCAACTTGGTCGTGCAGAGTTTTTTTAGGGACTATCCGGATCTTGATGCACTGCTTCACAAGGTCCGCATAGAGTGCGCTCACTTGCGGCGTTCCAGCAACGCAAGATCACACATTGCAGCTTTGCAGCGCCGATTACGTCTTCCGGAACATCGCATCATATGTGACCTACCCACCAGGTGGAATTCAGCGTTACATATGATGGAGCGGTTGTGTGAGCAGCAGGCAGCAGTAATGGAGTACCAGCTGCAGCAGGCGCAAACAAGTCGCAGTGCGCGCCGTTCACACTTCACCACCACTGAGTGGGCCTCTATGAAGGACATTTGCCACGTTTTGCGTGCCTTCGATTATTCCACACGGATGGCGAGTGCAGATGATGCACTAGTCAGCATGACTATCCCCCTTATCTGCCTGCTTGAAAAAACACTGCAAGCACTAAGGGACGAGGTTTTGGAAGAGGTGGAGGATGAGGAGTCACAAATGCCATCTGCTTCTCTACAGTCTGCGCAACGTGGTTCCTCACAAAAGCCTAGGCAGGGGACACTTTGTGAGGAGGATGAGGAGGAGTCAATGGATGAGGAAGACATCTGTCCAGAGGAGGGAGGTACACAATGCTCTAGTAGTCAGTATCTAGAGCGAGGGTGGGGTGATGCAGAGCAGGCAGAGATCACGCCTCAAGCAGGGGACAGCGTTTCTTGGCCAGTTGGCAGTCTGCAGCATATGGTTGATTTCATGCTGCAGTGCCTGAGAAACGACCGCCGCATCGCCCACATTCTCCACACGGCTGATTATTGGGTGTCCACCCTCCTAGATCCTCGCTACCGGGACAACTTACAAAGCCTCATAACACCGTTGAACCGGGAGCGTAAAATGCGGGAGTACCAAGACGCACTGGTGCATTCCATCATGTTCTCCATTCCAACCGAGAGCAGTGCTGCTAGTGCTTTACAAAGCAGCTCAGTGCGTCGAGGCAGTGGAGGAAGCTCTGCACAAAAAGGGAGCAGAAGCAGCGCCTCAGCACAAGGCAAGACCAGTATGGCCGAAATGTGGCAAAATTTTGTGTCCCCGCCGCCACAAATGTCTACACCATCACAGACGGCTCCAGTCAGCAGGAGGCAACGTTTCCGTCAGATGGTGACAGACTACATGTCTTGCCCTCTTAGTGTACTCCCAAACGGCTCTTCTCCCTTCAAGTTTTGGGTCTGTAAGCTGGATACATGGCCAGAGCTTAGTCAGTATGCATTGGAGGTGCTAGCTTGCCCTGCTGCTAGTGTATTATCGGAACGCGTCTTTAGTGCCGCAGGTGGTGTACTAACAGACCGTCGCATGCGACTGTCCTCCGATAACGTTGACCGGCTTACTTTTCTCAAAATGAACAAGGCCTGGATCTCTCATGAATTTGCCAGTCCTCTTCCAGAATAAATAATTGGTTGGCAACAGTATCCAGGTCTCCTGTTGTGTTCATGTTTCTACCACCTGAACTGTAATCCCTGAGCTCCAACACCGCCAGTTGGCGCTCGGAAGTGCCGTCTGCACAGTCAACACTTGCTGCCGTGTTATTGGGGTTCAGTAACGTCAGCTGTTCCCCTGCTGTGCGGACGGCAATTTCTCCTGCTCTGTCCACATTCTCACTACTACAGATTTTAAAGTTGTTCCAATTACACCTCTGGCTCCTCTGTTTTCATTATTATCCCTGAGCTCCAACACCGCCAGTTGGCGCTCGGAAGTGCCGTCTGCACAGTCAACACTTGCTGCCGTGTTATTGGGGTTCAGTAACGTCAGCTGTTCCCCTGCTGTGCGGACGGCAATTTCTCCTGCTCTGTCCACATTCTCACTACTACAGATTTTAAAGTTGCTCCAATTACACCTCTGGCTCCTCTGTTTTCAGTATTATCCCTGAGCTCCAACACCGCCAGTTGGCGTTCGGAAGTGCCGTCTGCACAGTCAACACTTGCTGCCGTGTTATTGGGGTTCAGTAACGTCAGCTGTTCCCCTGCTGTGCGGACGGCAATTTCTCCTGCTCTGTCCACATTCTCACTACTACAGATTTTAAAGTTGCTCCAATTACACCTCTGGCTCCTCTGTTTTCAGTATTATCCCTGAGCTCCAACACCGCCAGTTGGCGCTCGAAAGTGCCGTCTGCACAGTCAACACTTCCTGCCGTGTTATTGGGGTTCAGTAACGTCAGCTGTTCCCCTGCTGTGCGGACGGCAATTTCTCCTGCTCTGTCCACATTCTCACTACTACAGATTTTAAAGTTGCTCCAATTACACCTCTGGCTCCTCTGTTTTCAGTATTATCCCTGAGCTCCAACACCGCCAGTTGGCGCTCGAAAGTGCCGTCTGCACAGTCAACACTTGCTGCCGTGTTATTGGGGTTCAGTAACGTCAGCTGTTCCCCTGCTGTGCGGACGGCAATTTCTCCTGCTCTGTCCACATTCTCACTACTACAGATTTTAAAGTTGCTCCAATTACACCTCTGGCTCCTCTGTTTTCAGTATTATCCCTGAGCTCCAACACCGCCAGTTGGCGTTCGGAAGTGCCGTCTGCACAGTCAACACTTGCTGCCGTGTTATTGGGGTTCAGTAACGTCAGCTGTTCCCCTGCTGTGCGGACGGCAATTTCTCCTGCTCTGTCCACATTCTCACTACTACAGATTTTAAAGTTGCTCCAATTACACCTCTGGCTCCTCTGTTTTCAGTATTATCCCTGAGCTCCAACACCGCCAGTTGGCGCTCGAAAGTGCCGTCTGCACAGTCAACACTTGCTGCCGTGTTATTGGGGTTCAGTAACGTCAGCTGTTCCCCTGCTGTGCGGACGGCAATTTCTCCTGCTCTGTCCACATTCTCACTACTACAGATTTTAAAGTTGCTCCAATTACACCTCTGGCTCCTCTGTTTTCAGTATTATCCCTGAGCTCCAACACCGCCAGTTGGCGCTCGAAAGTGCCGTCTGCACAGTCAACACTTCCTGCCGTGTTATTGGGGTTCAGTAACGTCAGCTGTTCCCCTGCTGTGCGGACGGCAATTCCTCCTGCTCTGTCCACATTCTCACTACTACAGATTTTAAAGTTGCTCCAATTACACCTCTGGCTCCTCTGTTTTCAGCATTATCCCTGAGCTTCAACACCGCCAGTTGGCGCTCGGAAGTGCCGTCTGCACAGTCAACACTTGCTGCCGTGTTATTGGGGTTCAGTAACGTCAGCTGTTCCCCTGCTGTGCGGACGGCAATTTCTCCTGCTCTGTCCACATTCTCACTACTACAGATTTTAAAGTTGCTCCAATTACACCTCTGGCTCCTCTGTTTTCAGTATTATCCCTGAGCTCCAACACCGCCAGTTGGCGCTTGGAAGTGCCGTCTGCACAGTCAACACTTGCTGCCGTGTTATTGGGGTTCAGTAACGTCAGCTGTTCCCCTGCTGTGCGGACGGCAATTTCTCCTGCTCTGTCCACATTCTCACTACTACAGATTTTAAAGTTGCTCCAATTACACCTCTGGCTCCTCTGTTTTCAGTATTATCCCTGAGCCCCAACACCGCCAGTTGGCGCTCGGAAGTGCCGTCTGCACAGTCAACACTTGCTGCCGTGTTATTGGGGTTCAGTAACGTCAGCTGTTCCCCTGCTGTGCGGACGGCAATTTCTCCTGCTCTGTCCACATTCTCACTACTACAGATTTTAAAGTTGCTCCAATTACACCTCTGGCTCCTCTGTTTTCAGTATTATCCCTGAGCTCCAACACCGCCAGTTGGCGCTCGGAAGTGCCATCTGCACAGTCAACACTTGCTGCCGTGTTATTGGGGTTCAGTAACGTCAGCTCCCCTGCTTTGCGGACGGCAATTTCTCCTGCTCTGTCCACATTCTCACTACTACAGATTTTAAAGTTGCTCCAATTACACCTCTGGCTCCTCTGTTTTCAGTATTATCCCTGAGCTCCAACACCGCCAGTTGGCGCTTGGAAGTGCCGTCTGCACAGTCAACACTTGCTGCCGTGTTATTGGGGTTCAGTAACGTCAGCTGTTCCCCTGCTGTGCGGATGGCAATTTCTCCTGCTCTGTCCACATTCTCACTACTACAGATTTTAAAGTTGCTCCAATTACACCTCTGGCTCCTCTGTTTTCAGTATTATCCCTGAGCTCCAACACCGCCAGTTGGCACTCGGAAGTGCCGTCTGCACAGTCAACGCTTGCTCCAGTGTTATTGGGGTTCAGTAACGTCAGCTGTTCCCCAACTGTGTGTCCGGCAAATTCTCCTCCTTTGTCCACATCCACTGTACTACTGATTTAAAACTTGCTCCAATTACACCTCTGGCTCCTCTGTTTTTAGTATTTACCCTGGGCTCCAATACCGCTAGTTGCTGCTCAGAAGTGCCATCTGCACCGTCAACACTTGCTCCAGTGTTATTGGGGTTCAGTAACGTCAGCTGTTCCCCAGCTGTGTGTCCGGCAAATTCTCCTGCTTTGTCCACATCCACTGTACTACTGATTTAAAACTTGCTCCAATTACACCTCTGGCTCCTCTGTTTTTAGTATTTAACCTGGGCTCCAATACCGCTAGTTGCTGATCAGAAGTGCCGTCTGCACAGTCAACGCTTGCTCCAGTGTTATTGGGGTTCAGTAACGTCAGCTGTTCCCCAGCTGTGTGTCCGGCAAATTCTCCTGCTTTGTCCACATTCACACTACTACAGATTTTAAAGTTGCTCCAATTACGCCTCTGGCTCCACTCTGTTTTTAGTATTTACTCTGGGTTCCAGCACCGCCAGCTGTTTCCCAGCAGTGTCTTTGGCACGAGTACTCCCTCCTGCCCAGCCTGGTTCCAGCACGCCAGCTGTTTCCAGGTAGTGTCAACGTCACTTTGCCTCCAATGCGTTGTCCTGTCGTGTTGCGGTCGGGTTAGCCGACTCTATGGTGCCTGCAGTTTAGGTGACTCCTATGTGGGCTGCGGGATCTGGCAATGAAGGCTGGTTCCATAGTGCCAATAGGACAAGCACCCCCTGTAGGACTGTGGGTTTTGGTAACTGCGACCGGCTCGCGGCCTTGAAACTTTTTTTTACATGGGTACCTTCTGCTACCCATCCGGGTTCCAGTACCGTCAGCTGGTTCTCAGCAGTGCCTTTGGATTAGGTGCCTCCTTCTCGGTATCCAAGTTCCACCAACGTCTGCTGGTCCTTGGTAGTGCTTTCTGGCACAGGTACCTCCTGCTTAGTAACCGAGTTCCAGTACCGTCAGCTGGTCTTTGGTAGTTCCATTGGCTCTTGTACCTTCTGCTACCCATCCGGGTTTCAGTACCGTCAGCTGGTCCTCGGTAGTTACATTTGCTCTTGTACCTTCTACTACCCATCTGGGTTCCAGTACCGTCAGCTGGTTCTCGGCAGTGTCTTTGGCACGGGTACTCCCTCCTGCCCAGCCTGGTTCCAGCACGCCAGCTGTTTCCAGGTAGTGTCAACGTCACTTTGCCTCCAATGCGTTGTCCTGTCGTGTTGCGGTCGGGTTAGCCGACTCTATGGTGCCTGCAGTTTATGTGACTCCTATGTGGACAGTGGGATCTGGCTATGAAGGCTGGTTCCATAGTGCCAATAGGACAAGCACCCCCTGTAGGACTGTGGGCTTTGGTAACTGCGGCCGGCTCACGGCCTTGAAACTTTTTTTTACATGGGTACCTTCTGCTACCCATCCGGGTTCCAGTACCGTCAGCTGGTTCTCGGCAGTGCCTTTGGATTAGGTGCCTCCTTCTCGGTATCCAAGTTCCACCATTGTCTGCTGGTCCTTGGTAGTGCTTTCTGGCACAGGTACCTCCTGCTTAGTAACCGAGTTCCAGTACCGTCAGCTGGTCTTTGGTAGTTCCATTGGCTCTTGTACCTTCTTCTACCCATCCGGGCTCCAGTACCGTCAGCTGGTCCTCGGTAGTTCCATTTGCTTTTGTACCTTCTACTACCCATCCGGGTTCCAGTACCGTCAGCTGGTTCTCGGCAGTGTCTTTGGCACAGGTACTCCCTCCTACCCAGCCTGGTTCCAGCATGCCAGCTGTTTCCAGGTAGTGTCAACGTCACTTTGCCTCCAATGCGTTGTCCTGTTGTGTTGCGGTCGGGTTAGCCGACTCTATGGTGCCTGCAGTTTAGGTGACTCCTATGTGGGCTGCGGGATCTGGCAATGAAGGCTGGTTCCATAGTGCCAATAGGACAAGCACCCCCTGTAGGACTGTGGGTTTTGGTAACTGCGGCCAGCTCGCGGCCTTGAAACTTTTTTTTACATGGGTACCTTCTGCTACCCTTCCGGGTTCCAGTACCATCAGCTGGTTCTCGGCAGTGCCTTTGGATTAGGTGCCTCCTTCTCGGTATCCAAGTTCCACCAACGTCTGCTGGTCCTTGGTAGTGCTTTCTGGCACAGGTACCTCCTGCTTAGTAACCGAGTTCCAGTACCGTCAGCTAGTCTTCGGTAGATCCATTGGCTCTTGTACCTTCTGCTACCCATCCAGGTTCCAGTACCGTCAGCTGGTCCTCGGTAGTTCCATTTGCTCTTGTACCTTCTACTACCCATCCGGGTTCCAGTACCGTCAGCTGGTTCTCGGCGTGTCTTTGGCACGGGTACTCCCTCCTGCCAAGCCTGGTTCCAGCACGCCAGCTGTTTCCAGGTAGTGTCAACATCACTTTGCCTCCAATGCGTTGTACTGTCGTGTTGCGGTCGGGTTAGCCGACTCTATGGTGCCTGCAGTTTAGGTGACTCCTATGTGGGCTGCGGGATCTGGCAATGAAGGCTGGTTCCATAGTGCCAATAGGACAAGCACCCCCTGTAGTACTGTGGGTTTTGGTAAGTGTGGCCGGCTCGCGGCCTTGAAACTTTTTTTACATGGGTACCTTCTGCTACCCATCCGGGTTCCAGTACCGTCAGCTGGTTCTCGGCAGTGCCTTTGGATTAGGTGCCTCCTTCTTGGTATCCAAGTTCCACCAACGTCTGCTGGTCCTTGGTAGTGCTTTCTGGCACAGGTACCTCCTGCTTAGTAACCGAGTTCCAGTACCGTCAGCTGGTCTTCGGTAGTTCCATTGGCTCTTGTACCTTCTGCTACCCATCCGGGTTCCAGTACCGTCAGCTGGTCCTCGGTAGTTCCATTTGCTCTTGTACCTTCTACTACCCATCCGGGTTCCAGTACCGTCAGCTGGTTCTCGGCAGTGTCTTTGGCACGGGTACTCCGTCCTGCCCAGCCTGGTTCCAGCACGCCAGCTGTTTCCAGGTAGTGTCAACGTCACTTTGCCTCCAATGCGTTGTCCTGTTGTGTTGCGTTCGGGTTAGCCGACTCTATGGTGCCTGCAGTTTAGGTGACTCCTATGTGGGCTGCGGGATCTGGCAATGAAGGCTGGTTCCATAGTGCCAATAGGACAAGCACCCCCTGTAGGACTGTGGGTTTTGGTAACTGCGGCCAGCTCGCGGCCTTGAAACTTTTTTTTACATGGGTACCTTCTGCTACCCTTCCGGGTTCCAGTACCATCAGCTGGTTCTCGGCAGTGCCTTTGGATTAGGTGCCTCCTTCTCGGTATCCAAGTTCCACCAACGTCTGCTGGTCCTTGGTAGTGCTTTCTGGCACAGGTACCTCCTGCTTAGTAACCGAGTTCCAGTACCGTCAGCTAGTCTTCGGTAGATCCATTGGCTCTTGTACCTTCTGCTACCCATCCAGGTTCCAGTACCGTCAGCTGGTCCTCGGTAGTTCCATTTGCTCTTGTACCTCCTACTACCCATCCGGGTTCCAGTACCGTCAGCTGGTTCTCGGCGTGTCTTTGGCACGGGTACTCCCTCCTGCCAAGCCTGGTTCCAGCACGCCAGCTGTTTCCAGGTAGTGTCAACGTCACTTTGCCTCCAATGCGTTGTACTGTCGTGTTGCGGTCGGGTTAGCCGACTCTATGGTGCCTGCAGTTTAGGTGACTCCTATGTGGGCTGCGGGATCTGGCAATGAAGGCTGGTTCCATAGTGCCAATAGGACAAGCACCCCCTGTAGGACTGTGGGTTTTGGTAAGTGCGGCCGGCTCGCGGCCTTGAAACTTTTTTTTACATGGGTACCTTCTGCTACCCATCCGGGTTCCAGTACCGTCAGCTGGTTCTCGGCAGTGCCTTTGGATTAGGTGCCTCCTTCTCGGTATCCAAGTTCCACCAACGTCTGCTGGTCCTTGGTAGTGCTTTCTGGCACAGGTACCTCCTGCTTAGTAACCGAGTTCCAGTACCGTCAGCTGGTCTTCGGTAGTTCCATTGGCTCTTGTACCTTCTGCTACCCATCCGGGTTCCAGCACCGTCAGCTGGTCCTCGGTAGTTCCATTTGCTCTTGTACCTTCTACTACCCATCCGGGTTACAGTACCGTCAGCTGGTTCTCGGCAGTGTCTTTGGCACGGGTACTCCCTCCTGCCCAGCCTGGTTCCAGCACGCCAGCTGTTTCCAGGTAGTGTCAACGTCACTTTGCCTCCAATGCGTTGTACTGTCTTGTTGCGGTCGGGTTAGCCGACTCTATGGTGCCTGCAGTTTAGGTGACTCCTATGTGGGCTGCGGGATCTGGCAATGAAGGCTGGTTCCATAGTGCCAATAGGACAAGCACCCCCTGTAGGACTGTGGATTTTGGTAACTGCGGCCGGCTCGCGGCCTTGAAACTTTTTTTTACATGGGTACCTTCTGCTACCCATCCGGGTTCCAGTACCATCAGCTGGTTCTCGGCAGTGCCTTTGGATTAGGTGCCTCCTTCTCGGTATCCAAATTCCACCAACATCTGCTGGTCCTTGGTAGTGCTTTCTGGCACAGGTACCTCCTGCTTAGTAACCGAGTTCCAGTACCGTCAGCTGGTCTTCGGTAGTTCCATTGGCTCTTGTACCTTCTGCTACCCATCCGGGTTCCAGTACCGTCAGCTGGTCCTCGGTAGTTCCTCAGCCTTCTTTTACCTTCTGCTACATTTCCAAGTTCAAGCTTTTTGAAATGGTTCTTGTTAATCACTCTGGATCTCCCTGACGAGGACCCTGAAGACGAGGACCCTGAAGACCAACCCGAAGAAGACGAGGACCCCGAAGACGACGACCCTGAAGACGAGTACCCTGAAGACCACCCCGAAGAAGACAAGGACCCTGAAGACCACCCCGAAGAAGACGAGGACCCCGAAGACGAGGACCCCGAAGACGACGACCCTGAAGACGAGGACCCCGAAGACGAGTACCCCGAAGACCACCCCGAAGAAGACCAAGAAGATGACCCTGAAGAAGTTGACCAAGAGGACAAAGAAGAGAAGACAACCACCAAGATACAGAAGAACAAGAGACAGAAAACCAAGAAGCAGAAGTACAAGAAGCTGCAGAACAAAAATCGGAAGAACATTAAGCATAAGACTAAAAATCAGAGCAAAAGATAATATCTAAATTATAAGCAGAAGATGACTAAGCAGTGTATGGGAGTGAGTCCGTTCCTCCTCGTGGTGCCCCTGGGAAAGACCTGCTGCTGCAGGCCAAACTGAACCAGGACAAATCCTGTTGTAAATCTTTTGTGACGGGCCGAACGAAAGGTGTAATGTTCAAACTTTTATAGATAGCAACTACAGGAATGCCTGTCACAATTAAGAATATGATGAAGAAGAAGAATATGAAGAAGATGAAGAAGTAGAATATGAAGAAGAATAATAGTTGAATAAGAAGAATATGAAGAATGTAAAAAAAAAGAATAATACGAAGAAGGTGAAGAAGTTGAAGAAAAAGATGCTGATGCTGAGGATGATGAAGGAGAAAGTATGGGAGAAGTAAAAAAGAAGGTGAAGAGCATGGAAGTAGTGAAACATAAATATCTGACAAAATATAAAAATACTTAACATAGTCAATATTTCCGTAACTCAGAACGTCTTAAAAAAATATTCATTCCTGCTATTCCATTTGATTGGACTAAACCTCTATGCCTTTATTGTCTCCCCCACCTCCCCCAATACATTCTACATTATTCTTAGTTGTTTTCCTTCATGTAGAATTAACCTACAAGGAAAGAAAGGGTTTATTTTCATTCCGATATTTGTGTCCCATTGACTTGCATTGGTTTCCGGTATCGGAATCGGCGATATCCGATACTTTTTGGGTATCGGTCCGATCCAATCCGATCCGATATTTCCCGATATCGGAAGGTATCGCTCAACACTACTCATGAGTCCTAGTATATTAAATCAACACCTTCTTGGCCTGACTGAAAGCTGCAGTTTCTTCTGAGCAGTGTGAGATTTCAGTAGCATTATATACAGGTACTTCTCACAAAATTAGAACATACTGAAAAATTTAATTTATTTCAGTTCTTCAATACAAAAAGTGAAACTCATATTATATAGAGTCATTACAAACAGAGTGACCTATTTCAAGTGTTTATTTCTGTTAATGTTGATGATTATGGCTTACAGCCAAAGAAAACACAAAAGTCATTATCTCAGTTAATTAGAATACCAGCTTGAAAAATGTTTTTAAAACCCAAAATGTTGGCCTACTGAAATTTATGTTCAGTAAATGCACTCAATACTTGGTCGGGGCTCCTTTTGCATCAATTACTGCATTAATGCAGCATGGCATGGAGGCGATCAGCCTGTGGCACTGCTGAGGTGTTATGGAAGCCCAGGTTGCTTTGATAGCTGCCTTCAGCTCGTCTGCATTGTTGGGTCTGGTGTCTCTCATCTTCCACTTGACACTACTCCATAGATTCTCTATGAGGTTAAGGTCAGGCGAGTTTGCTGGCCAATCAAGCACATTGATACTGTTGTTTTTAAACCGGGTATTGGTACTTTTGGCAGTGTGGACAGGTGCCAAGTCCTGCTGGAGAATGAAATTTCCATCTCCAAAAAGCTTGTCGGCATAGGGAAGCATGAAGTGCTCTAAAATTTCCTGGTAGACGGTTGCTCTGACTTTGGTCTTCATAAAACACAGTGGACCTACACCAGCAGATGAAATGGCTCCCCAAACCATCACTGATTGTGGAAACTTCACATTAGACCTCAAGCAGCTTGGATTGTGTGCCTCTCCACTATTCCTCCAGACTCCGGGACCTTGATTTCCAAAAGAAATGCAAAATTTACTTTCATCTGAAAACAACACCTTGGACCACTGAGCAACAGTTCAGGTCTTTTTCTCCTTGGCCCAGGTAAGACGCTTCTGGCGTTGTCTATTGGTCATGAGTGACTTGACACAAGGAATGCGATGCTTGTAGCCCATGTCCTGGATACGTCTGTGTGTGGTGACACCAGCAGCAGTCCACTCCTTGTGAATCTCTCACAAATTTTTGAATGGCCTTTTCTTAACAATCCTTTCAAGGCTGCGGTTATCCAGGTTGCTTGTGCACCTTTTTCTACCACACTTTTTCCTTCCACTAAACTTTCCATTAATACAGTGGGGGAAATAAGTACTTGATCCTTGGTGTTTTTGTAAGTTTGCCCACTAACAAAGACATAAACAGTCTATAATTTTAAGGGTAGATTCATTTTAACATTGAAAGATAGAATATCCCCCCAAAAAATCAAGAAAATCAGATTGCATAAATTTGATAATTTTTTTTGCATTTTGCAATGAGAAATAAGTTTTTGATCCCTCTGGCAAACAACACTTAATACTTTGTGGCAAAACCCTTGTTGGCAAGCACAGCAGTCAGACGTTGTTTGTAGTTGATGAGGGTTGCGCACATGTCAGGAGGAATTTTGGTCCACTCCTCTTTACAGGTCTTCTCTAAATCATTAAGATTTTGAGGCTGTCACTTGGCAACTCAGAGCTTCAACTCCCTCCATAAGTTTTCTATGGGATTAAGGTCTGGAGACTGGCTAGTCCACTATATGACCTTACTGTGCTTCTTTCTGAGCCACTCCTTTGTTGCCTTGGCTGTATGCTTTGGGTCATTGTCTTGCTGGAAGACCCAGCCACGACCCATCTTCAATGCTCTTACTGAGGGAAGGAGGTTGTTGGCCAAAATCTCGCGATACATGACCCCATCCATCTTCCCTTCAGTATGGTGCACTCGTCTTGACCCTTTGAAGAAAAACACCCCCAAAGTATAATGTTTCCCCCACCATGCTTCACGGTTGTGACGATGTTTTTAGGGTTGTACTCATCCTTCCTCTTCCTCCAAACACGGCGAGTTGAGTTAATGCCAAAGAGCTCAATTTCTGTCTCATCTGACCACAGCACCTTCTCCCAATAGCTCACAGAATTATCCAGGTGTTCATTGGCAAACTTCAGATGGGCCTGCACATGTGCCTTTTTGAGCAGGAGGACCTTGCGGGCACTGCAGGATTTTAACCCTTTAAGGCGTAATGTGTTACCAATGGTTTTCTTGGTGACTGTGGTCCTAGCTGCCTTGAGATCATTAACAAGTTCCCCCCCCCGTGTAGTTTTAGGCTGATCTCTCACCTTCCTCATGATCAAGGATTCCCCACAAGGGTATCAAGATTTTGCATGGTGCCCCAGATCAATGTCGATTGACAGTCATTTTGTATTTCTTCCATTTTCTTACTATTGCACCAACAGTTGTCTACTTCTCGCCCAGCGTCTTACTTATGGTTTTGTAGGCCATTCCAGCTTTGTGCAGGTCTATGATCTTGTCCCTGACATCCTTAGAAAGCTCTTTGGTCTCGCCCATGTTGTAGAGGTTAGATTCTGACTGATTGAGTCTGTGGGCAGGAGTCTTATACAGGTGACTATGTAAGACAGCTGTCTTTAATGCAGGTAACAAGTTGATTAGGAGGGTCTAACTGGTCTGTAGAAGCCAGAACTCATAATGGTTTATAGGGGATCAAATACTTATTTCTCACTGCAAAATGCAAAAAAAAATATCTAATTTATACAATGTGATTTTCTTGATTTTTTTGGGGGATATTCTATCTCTCAAATATTTTACTATTACTGGACTATAGACAGACTTCTGCACTCTAAGTGCATTTTATTACAAGCCCTTTAAAAAGTCTGATTATACTGTATGTAATGTATTACAAGAATCAGGTGTTTATTACATTTAGCTTATTTTTAGTATTTTAATAATTATATATATATAAATATATATGTTTATATAATAATATAAATATCAAACTACAGTGAATCTAAGAAGCTACAGTAGCCACTTATAATAACATATGCTGAACAAATGACAAATTGTTGAAACAAAATGATCATCAATACAACAGTCATTCAGTGACCTAGATTAATAATTAGAGTAAGTTATTTTACTTTGCTGCAGTGTATAACTTATTTTGTGTGATGCTACAGAAGCCCTGTTCTATTAATCATTTAGCAGTCTTTTTGGGGTCTGTACAAAGCTGCCACTTCTGTGAAACACAAAACAGTAATTAATAATTCACCACAAACATTTTAGAACATTCCGCTAATTATTTTTTTTCCAATCTTCAATCCAATTTAAAGGGATTTTCCCACTAACAAAGTACATTTTAGTAAATAGATATTGGAATAAAAATAAGTTACACAATTGAATGAGTTAAAAAAAATTGTTTCTGTGCTGAGATAATTTTATAAATGTTTTATTGCTATATACTGTGTAATGGCCGTGTCTGACCATGCAGGAACATGGTCTGTACAAGCCACATTTCCTGGCCAGGGGAGGAAGCAAAAGAGAGTATACAGACAGGAAAGCATGGGATCGCAGCTGGTTCTTTTTGTGAGGTGAAACATTTCACTGTTTGTTTTTAAGCAATGTTTTACTTCACAGAAAGAATCAGCTGCGATCTTGTGCTGTAATGTCTGTATACTCTTTTGTATCCTCCCTGCCTAAACCTTTAAGGCGTAATGTGTTACCAATGGTTTTCTTGGTGACTGTCGTCCCAGCTGCCTTGAGATCATTAACAAGTTAACAGTTTTAGGCTGATCTCTCACCTTCCTCATGATCAAGGATACCCCATGAGGTGAGATTTTGCATGGTGCCCCAGATCGATGTTGATTGACAGTCATTTTGTATTTCTTCCATTTTCTTACTATTTCACCAACAGTTGTCTCCTTCTCACCCAGCATCTTACTTATGGTTAATGCAGGTAACGAGTTGATTAGGAGCGTCTTATTGGTCTGTAGGAGCTGAGAACACATAATGGTTTGTAGGGGATCAAACACTTATTTCTCACTGCAAAATGCAAAAATGTATCTAATTTATACAATGTGATTTTCTTGATTTTTTTTTAGATATTCTCTCAATGTTAAAGTTAACCTACCCTTAAAATTATAGACTGCTCATGTCTTTGTCAGTGGGCAAACTTACAAAAACAGCAAGGGATCAAATACTTACAAAAACAGCAAGGGATCACATAATTATTTCTTTCACTGTATATATCACTTGAATCTTGACCTTGGCTTGAACCTATCTTTTATAATTGCTGTGATATTCCCCTGATTAGCTAGGCTAGACCATGAGAACTGATTGCTGCAGGGCATTATAGGGAACATAGCGCTTGACGCCATTAGAGCGCTCACTGAGTCTTCAGCAGTATGTGAAATGCTGCCAGGCATATATATACATTTATTAAATATATATATTTTTTATATATTTTTCATGCCAATACTCGCGAATCGAATCAGAGAGTGTACAAAATCACGTGGAACCACAGATTTCAGGAAATTCGACTCAAACTCGATTCTCCAAAGATCCACTCTCACGAGTGTGTTAGATGTGACAGACAGTCAACCTGCATCTGGCTGTAGAAGGTCACTGCATTTGACATTGCAGATGTCTTCCTAAATCATTCTCACTTTTGGACTCAGCGGCTACCTCCCTCCTGCTCTGATTGACACACCTGGCCTGGGTGAAGACTTGGAGCTAGAGCAGTCGGCTAGCTTCCTCTCTTGTGCCTTTGGAGGATATTTGTTGTTATCACTCTGGTGTCTGCTCAAGCTAAGGTTTCCCACTTTGTTTGTCTCCCTTGTTGTCTTTAGTTTATAGTGGGGACTGACCAGTGCTCACCCCCTCCCTATCACTGTTCACATTTTCTCTTGTGAAGGCTTGGAGCTTCGGCAGTCGGCTAGCTTCCTCTCTGGTGCCCTTGGAGGACATTTGGGGTTATCTCTCTGGTGTCTGCTCAAGCTAAGTTTTCCCCCTTTGTTTGTCTCCTTGTTGTCTTTAGTTTATAGTGGGGACTGACCAGTGCTCACCCCCTCCCTATCTAGGGCCTAGCTCTAGGGATATACAGGGCTTAGGTTTCCTGCTCGTTGATTGGTGTGGAGTCAATATAGGGATGGTAGGGTAGGCAAGGTGTCATTAGATTTGCCTATGGGTCTCCACTCTCCTTTTCCCTAGAGTCTGGTCTTCCTTCCCCTCATCCCTTTGTGTTACACTTAGTATTTCCCACACTGAAAGTGACATTATCACCGGCCGTGCATATATAAAAAAAATAGTCGGCTAGCTTCCTCTCTGGTGCCCTTGGAGGATGTTTGGTGTTATCTCTCTGGCGTCTGCTCAAGCTAAGTTTTTCCCCTTTGTTTGTCTCCCTTGTTGTCTTTAGTTTATAGTGATGACTGACCAGTGCTCACCCCCCTGCCTATCTAGGGCCTAGCTCTAGGGATGTACAGGACTTAGGTTTCCTGATCAGCGATTGGTGTGGAACCAATATAAGGACAGTAGGGTAGGCAGGGTGTCATTAGATCTGCATAGGGGTCTCCACTTCCCCTTTCCCTAGTGTCTGGGCTTCTTTCCCCTCATCCCTTCGTGTTGCACTTAGTCTTTCCCACACTGTGGGTGACATCCACATGCTCATCTCTAAATGTCACTGTTTTATCAGCAGATTATTACTAGAGGACTTGTAAACCTCTTGCAATGTAGTCCTCCATATTCATGAGCTCTGTATAACTCCTCCCCATCCCTAATTGGCAGTTTTTTGCCTATGCACAATGTACACAGGAAGCTGTCAATCAGTCATGTCGGGATTATAAAGAGCTCAGCCTTCAGAGAACTAGTAGATGTGCAGAAGTCAAAACTGTGATTTTACTAAAACTACAGCAAGCAACCCAGTAAGTGATACATTGCTGGAATCATGTGATCCCCTTCAGAGGAGAACTTATAATACCCAGGGGCTGACTTAAAGATTACATGTCCTAATGAAAAGAAGTATACCATTATTTTTCAGACATAAAGGATTGACTACATAAGGTAGTACTAGTCAAATAATATATAATGTATATTAACCCAGAGGCCTATCCGGGGGAGCAGGTGGGTCATCTGCCTTGGGTGCAGCCGACATGGCGGTGCAATCGGACCACCTGATGTGGTGATCCGAGGTGTCTCACCGGTGGCTGCATTTTGTTGCCCCACACACTGGGATTCGGCCATTCTTTGAGCCAGTTGTCAAACTGACAGCCATCTCAGAGAACGTACAGCGTTCCGGCTCCCAGTGATCAATGGTTCTCGTGTCTTTCAGAAATTTGAGGACAGTATAAGGAGCGAGGAAGTGGGATGGGTGCTGAAACATTATGAGGAGCAAGGGGGGAATGTATGTGGACACAGTATGAGGAGCGAGGCGAAGAATGTATGCGGACACAGTAGGGGGAGCGAAGGTGATGGGATGGGTGCGGACACAGTATGGGGGGTCCAGGAAATGAGTGAGGAGGCAGTATGGAGTGAGAAGATAAATATATGAAGAGACATTATGGTTAGCAGGAGTGATGTGAGAGGATACAATATGACGCAGGAGGGGGAAACGTGTGAGGAGGCAGTATTGGGGGAGAAAAGTGTGAGCGGTCACAGAATAGAGATTGAGTAGTGTGGGGGATAGCACGGGGGGACAGTGTAAGGACACAGCCAGGAGGGGACAGTATGCCAAGGAGGGGGAGTGTGATGAGGGGACACAGTATAGAGACTAGGCTGTATATTAAGGGCACAGTGTGAAGAGGGGGTCCAGTATGGAAAGGAGAGGGCAGTGTGGAGGACATGTATCATAAGAGGGACAGTGTGTGGGTCATATTTTGTGCAGGGAATATAGTGATGGGCAATTATTTATTCAAAGGCTCAGCATAGGACAGATATTTTTATTTCTGAGCATTATAATGATACTGCTATTTTTAAGGGTATTGTGTGGGGTTGTGCTGCAGAAGATCCGAGAAGATGGGAGTCTGCAGAGACGAGCTGTGGATGTGAAAAGTCATCATAGCGTATGGACAAGATGAAGAAAAGAAACCAAATGACTTCAATCAGAGACAACGTCAACTCTTAGGTGCCTGGAAAAAATTTTTTGTGATACTGACTAATTCTTATCAGTACTGTGGTTCCTGGATGGTCCACAGTCTTATGACTCATAGCAACAACTCCCGGTATCTCCTTACCATTGTTAAGGACGTACTGGAAGTTGTAGGTTCATGCGATACAAATGTATATGGGTCTGACCTAACATTGATATACTATGTACTGATGGTGGTTGCGTGATATATGGCTATGTTAATAAAGTGTTGTGCTATCTGACAAGTTAAGGGTTACTATGTTTTTATTTATGCTAGGAGCATTAAAGGTGCTGCCCAAGTTTGTGATGAGTTTGCAGTCATTCTATGTGAATTCTCACAGTGCGCACTCCACGCTGTCAGGATTCTCTGGTGCTGGCTGTGAGAGTGGGAAGTCACAAACCTGCAAGTGTACGATTTGTATACATGTGGTCACGTGCTGACTAGACATGGTGAAAATGAATTGAGGCCGGACACGTCTACTCGGAATGTGGCTAGAAGTATACAAATCACATATTTGTGCTCACATGACCGTCCACTCTTGCCAACAGAAAGGGAGAATCCTAAAGGTGTGCAGCGCATGCAGAATTCAGAAGCCTGCAGTCACCTAGAGTGACTGCAGACTTTCATCTCAAACCTGGACAAGCTCGTTAATTATAAAATAAAGCACTGTAGCATGCCCAATCCTAACAGCTTGTAATATACTCACTGTCAGGATTCAGCTCTGCTTGCAGGTTCCAGCAGTCATCACATTGCCTCTTCACTCATATGTGAGTTTCACACTTATGGTCACGTGAGAACTAGCTTTTCTTCCTACTTCTCTCAGTTTTTCACTGAACATTGAGAGAATTAGGGAGAGCAGCTCGTCAGCACGTGACTCAGTGTACAAATCGCATATGTGTTTGGGATGGGGGTAGTTCAGACTGAATTCTTGCCATCGGTGCAGAAAAACCTAGATGTACTTCTGTATTAACCCCTTCACGATCTTTGACATATATTTACGTCAAAGGTCACGTCCCTTCCTTTGATGGGGGCTTGCATACCAAGCCCACATCTTTCCCTGCACATGATGACTGATTTTGCTTCCCCAAAACACAGTATAATGACCCCCAGAGAAGGCCTCACACTGTTTTATGGTCACCACAGTAAAACTCTCACTGCATAATGGCCTCTACAGTAGTCCCCACACTAGCCCTCAGACTATATAATGGCCCCGCATTAGCTCACACACTGTATAATGGCCCCCACAGTAAGCCTCAAACTGTATAATGGCCCTCACATTAGCCCCCAAAATGTATAATTGCCCCCACATTAGCATCACATTGTATAATGGCACCTATATTAGCTTCCACGCTGTATAATGGCCCCCGCGTTAGCCTCCAAACTGTATAATTGCTCTCGCATTAGCCCCCAAACTGTATAATGGCCACTGCATTAGTCCATCACATTGTATAATGATCCCCACATTACCTCAAACTGAATAATAGGCCCCCTCGTAAGCCCCAAACTGTATAATGGTCCCCGTATTAGCTCCCATATTGTATATTGGGCCCCACATTAACTCCCATGTTGTATAATAGGCCCCACATTTGCTCATACACTTAAAATGGTCCCAACATTAGCTTTTTTACTGTATAATTGTTAGAATCTATGTTGTTTTACTTTTCGGCCATCTTTTTGTGGTTTGCTGGCTTCTAGTCTTTTCCTCTGGTGCTGGGTGTCTTGGTCACGTGATTTCCTCACTCTTTATTACTCAGCACCTGTCTCCCATTCCTTGCTGGACATCAGTGTTGTTACGCTTGTGCTCTGGCTAAGTTGCCTTGTTAGTTCTTTGTGCTTAGGACAATTGATATCCTGGAACTTCTTGTTCCACCAGTTTTGTTTCCTTTAATCTTCGTTTCTGCACTAACTTTTCTGTTAGGAGGTCTCCTGTTTTTGGTCCCAGTCCTTAGATCTTTTAGGGACACCCTTTACCCTTACTTCAGGTCTTTGTTTTAGTTCAGTGCAGGATCGTCGGTGGGGCTATTCACAAGGAATAGGGCACCCACCCCAGCGTAGGGTTTAAGCAGAGTCTCAGTGCAGGGACAGCTTTTCCTTTCTATTCCTTAGTTCTTAGTTGCAGAACCTAACAATAATAAACCCCACATAAGTTCCTAAAAAATAAAATGGGCCCCACATTAGCTCCTACACTGTATAATGGCCCCCACAGTAAGCCCCAAACTGTATAGTGGCCCCCACATTAGCTCTTACACTGTATAATGGCTCCCACAATAAGCCACAAACTGTATATTGGCCACCACATTCACTGCCACACAGTATAATGCCCTCACAGTAAGCCCTAAACTGTATAAAGGCCCCCGCATTAGCTACCACACTGTATAATGGCCTTCACAGTAAGGCTTAAACTGTATAATGGCCCCGCATTAACTCCCACACTGTATAATGGGCCCCACATTAGCTCCTATACTGTATAATGGGCCCCATATTAGCCCCCAAACTGAATAATTGAAGCATGAACGAGGGACGGCCGCAGGACGAGAGGTACAGTAGCAATCAGCAGACACGTGCAAAGATTAGACAATATAATATGAACATTTACTAACCAGATTATAGAACAAAGAAAAGGATGGTAGGTAAACAGAGTATATATAACAAATACAATGACAGCAGTTACTCTAAATAACACTGACTAAGAGTATACACAGGTACAGCTAACCGAATTAACAGTTATATGCAAGCAAAAATACATGCGATTAACACTTTCTGTGCATATGTAAGGTGCCCCAGCGAGGTAGTCGTGGGCGAGCTGTAGCCCCCTCTTGCTATGGCACCCTACAGACAATACGTGTCCTCCCTCTGAAGTGTGGCTGTGTATGTAGTGCTCTTCACTTACTTCAAGCCATCCGATCGCGGCTGTCTCCAGGCAATTTTCTTCTGGGACCAGGGCAGCAATAATTTCAGAGGACACGAAGTTCTTAACCAGAACTTGGACTTTACTTGGGGAAGAGGAATATATACAATATTTACAGTCAGATATAATGGATAAGGCCCGACAGGCAATCATCTCTCTCACAGGCGCTGTTAACTGCTTCAGCCCTGGTTCCCTCTTTAAGCGGAGCATCTCTGTGGCTATAATCCCTGGCCCAAGAGACTCCCCTGTATTGACAGTGACCTGGATCCGATATCTCTCCCCCACGTCTTAGCCTGGAGTCCTATTTAGCTTCCTCTGCTTCCTGCAGACTAGAAGTGCCCCGTGTCCTCACTACGCTTTGATGAGTTTCTCCGGCGGGCTGACAGGACTCATGCTCTTGTGTGTGGAGACTTGCACACTGGGATCCCACTGTCTGAGGGTACGGAGCTCCCGTCTACCCTAGCAGCCACTATAATCAGGCTGTCTGAACAACTTGCGGTCTCAACTCGTACTGCAGAATCACTTCCTGATTCTGGAAACTAAACAGAGACTTTCCTAATATGCCCAACCCTCAGTGAGCTGTCATCACAGAACTTTAACCCATCACTGTCTATAACTTTGCTGGCAGACTCAACCTGACATCTGCACCCAGAACAGTGGCATCTTGTGGCTGTTTTCAGGTACTACAGCCCAGAAGGAATTATACCAGGAACAAGCTTTATATCTCTCTAGGCTTGATAAGGGCACTAAGTTCCCCCTCTACTCTACTAACTGGACCACTACAGCTAACCCCCTTAGCTTGGTCTACCACAGAGAGGGAGGTCTGACCTCAGGGACACTTCCTTTAACTATCTCAGTACCAACGGAAGGCTGCGCCCTTCCCCACTATTACATTCCCCGACACTTTAATGTTGGTCGTCCCTGACCACACTAAGCAATAAACATCAATCAACAGCTATAAAATTATGTTGCATTACTAAATTTTACTAAAACATTTTTAGTAAATGACTGGTCCTGAGGTCATCTTCTTGGATGGAAGACCGGCCCTTCTCGGTTAAGGGCCCTGGAACAGCAATTCAGGACAGTCCATTATCAACTTTTTTTAGAGGCACCGGTCCTTCTGGGTAAGGACCCTGGAAACGAAGTGTCCACAGTTTTAAGTCAGGTCAACACCTCAATAGCCCCCAATCCCCTCCTGGGGCTATATTACGAGGCACACAGTCACAGGTAATACCCTGTGAGTCTCTTTCTCCTTGGCCCTAGCGGGGGTCACCGGTTCTTCCCGCCAGGCTGCAAGTCTTTTAGATTTGGAGGATATCCATCCTCAAGGTGTGCCTCAGCATTTTAAATTCCAGCAGAAAAAGGCGCAACAAGCGCAACAAAAAGAAAACAAAAGTAAAAACAAAAAGAGCAGCTCTCCCTGGCACGCAACTTTTGGGTGCTGCTTAAGGCCTTCCTGGCCTAGGAGGTAGGGGAACAGTCCTCCATTTTTTATTCATTTTTTCCTTTTAACTTAAGTCAACATGGGGCACTCCGCCTCCACTGGGTAACAGTCCCAAACTACAGACAGGACCACCACCGATGGGTCCTAGTAGGAGAAGAAGTGAAAGTTCAACGGACCTTTTAGCCTACTCACTTCTTCCGGGCCTCCCGTCGCTCCTTCATGAAGGCGGCCCATGCTGCAGACGAAGGTGGCTTCCTCCATTTCCACGGCTGATCAGGGTATCTGCTAGGCCCGGGGTCCTCGTCCGAGGACGTAGCACTGCCACAGCCGACCTGGGTAGGGCCGTAGCTGGTAACAGAAAAATGATGGACCTCCTGACTGGCACCAGCCTGAGTCTCTCTGGCAGTCCCTTGCTCAACTGCCTCAGCCCCTCCTGGGTGTTGTGGTGCCGACCCCTCCTCTGGCACCTCACTAAGGAAATCAGCTTCCTTGTCGCTTGCGACATCCTCCTCCTCATCGCTCACAATATCTCCCCACTGCCGCCTCCTAGGCTCCTCTGTTGGCGGAGTACTGGCCTTAGGTGGGGACAAAAAGCCTTTAGGGGCTTCCCTAGCCCAGCGCTGCTTAGCCTCCCTTTTGGCCCTCCTCTTGAAGACCTCCTCGTCCTTTTCCAGGACATCTTCCCACTTGTACGATCGGGTGAGCGCAGCCGCGTACCACCCCCTGGAGCATTCACACTTGACGAAGTGGACAATGTCCCCCACACGTAGGTTGTGGAGACGGTCGGGCAGGTAGTCACGCTTGATGACCTCACAGGTGACAAATACCTCGTCCCCGGTCCACTCTTCTTCCAGGAACCCATACCCCTCACGGATGTGGAACTCGAGGACTTGCCCCCGAGTCTGGGACGCCTCCACCGACTCTCTCCGCGCCGCGTTGGACCCTTCCAGCCAGCCTCTAAGGAAAGTGTCGGTCCATCGCCGCTGCTCTCGTGGCGTCATCGGGGGGTCGCGGGTAGTCAACTTCAGACTCCCGAGCTCGGCGTAACGCTTCGCCGAGGGGGTGTTGATGGCCTCCACTTCCAGCTGCCAAAAACTCTCTTGTGGGGCCCTCTTCCTGGGAGGCCTCGCCTCTGCCTCCGCACCACTCCCTGTCGCCGTGGAAGCTGTCGCGGCAGCCGCAGCAGGCGAAACCGGCCGCTGGGGTATAGGCTGCTCACCTCCATCAGGCTCCGCTGCAGCTGGTGCTCCGGCCCCACCAGAATGTTCTCCACCCTCGGCCGAGGGGGACGGGTCTCCCGGCATCCGGCTCCAGCACCACACGCGGAACTCATGGATAAGCAGGCCCAGCTCCGGTTCAGGCCTAGTGGACCACTGGACAGCCACTGGGGGTAGAAACTCACGGGCGGCATCCGCGAGTGAGCGACTCTCGCCTGCAGCCCCTGGGGTACTCAGCTCCAGCATCTCTTCCTCAGCGCGCACTCCGGACAGGTCGTCCGATCCTCCGTTTGCCATTCTCTCGGAGCGTCCACCGCAGCACCTCCTTCCTCTCACGTGCCGGACAGAAAATGGCGCAGGTCGCTTACTGGTGACACGCGTCCTGCGCGTCCAACTCCGCCTCTTCCTAGGCCGGACCTCTGACGCGACCGCCGCGTCACTGGTCACTCTCGGCCGCTCCGCCTTCAGCCGTGCCCCCTCTCTGCGCGCGCCGATACTCACGGGGCCGGGCTTCACTCTGCGCCGCGCCCTCTTTTTCTCTGGACGTCCCATCCTGGGACGCATCTTCACCGCTGGGCCCCTCCCTCTTCGGGCGGGAACTCGTAGGGGCTAGACATCTTTGCGCGCTCTCCAGCGCCGTCCACTCCCACGATAGGCAGTTCTTCTCCCAGACTTTACCGCCATCGTCACCATCTTGGAATCCATGCTTCGGCCCGCCATCTTGGGCCGCATGCCTTCCAACACTTTCTCCTCAGTGTTCTCCGTCGGCTCTTCCCCGCTTTCTTCATGCGAGGAACTCGCATCCTGCCGACTACGCCATATGTAAGGTGCCCCAGCGAGGTAGTCGTGGGCAAGCTGTAGCCCCCTCTCACTATGGCACCCTACAGACAATACGTGTCCTCCCTCTGAAGTGTGGCTGTATATGTAGTGCTCTTCACTTACTTCAAGCCATCCGATCGCAGCTGTCTCCAGGCAATTTTCTTCTGGGACCAGGGCAGCAATAATTTCAGAGGACACGAGGTTCTTAACCAGAACTTGGACTTTACTTGGGGAAGAGGAATATATACAATATTTACAGTCAGATATAATGGATAAGGCCCGACAGGCAATCATCTCTCTCACAGGCGCTGTTAACTGCTTCAGCCCTGGTTCCCTCTTTAAGCGGAGCATCTCTGTGGCTATAATCCCTGGCCCAAGAGACTCCTTGTAACGGGTCTGGGAGGCGGAACCTCTGGGCTACTATACAAGGGAGCGGTCCTTGTAAGGGAGCGGGTGGCGACCAGGCAGGCAGTCACAGCAGGTGACCGGGACAGTCTCTGGGTGTACGGGCAGGAGGTCACGGCAAGTGATCAGGGCAGTCTCTGGAAGAACGGGCTGGAGGTCACGGCAAGTGACCGGGGCAGTCTCTGGAAGAACGGGCTGGAGGTCACGGCAAGTGACCGGGGCAGTCTCTAGGTAAAGGGTAGGTACGACCTGTGATGGCTGAACCTCCAGGTAGGCTAGCAAGGCAGATGGAGGATGTGTGCTCCCAGGTGAGCAAGCGAGAGTCTCTGGAATAGCAGGTGGTCACAGCACGTGACGGCGGAGCCTCCAGGTAGGCAAGCAGGCAGGTAGCGGAGAAGCGCTCCCAGGTGAGCGGGCAAGAGTCTCTGGAATAGCTGGTGGTCCCAGCACGTGACAGCGGAGCCTCCGGGCAGGCAAGCAGGCAGGTAGCGGAGAAGCGCTCCCAGGTGAGCGGGCAAGCTGGTCCATAGACAGACTGACCGGAGTTGTAAGGCAGACCGTCGGACCTCAGGCAAGCAGGCAGGTAGCTGATGTGCGCTCCCAGGTGAGCGGGCAAGTTGGTCCTTAGACAGACTGACCGGAGTTGTAAGGCAGACCGTCGGACCTCAGGCAGGCAGGCAGGCAGGAAACAGGAAATCAGGCAGGATTAGGACAGCAAGCTGGCAGGAATCTGGCAGGTAACTGGCAGGTAACTGGCAACGGGACCTGAGGGCTGAAGCAGAGTAGAACGGTGCAACAACATTGCTCGGGCACCTCCATTTTGGAGGAGGTGCCTTATATATGGTAAAGTCCTCCGGCCATTGGCCGGGGACTCCTTAGGACGGCGCGCGCGGCCCCTTTAAGAGGGAGGGAGGGCGCGCGCGCGCGCCCTAAGCACAGTGGCCGGGAAGGAGCGCGCGCTGCCAGCAGAGCGGGAGAGGGACGCCGGGCACGGAGCAGAGCGGTGAGGGGAACAGCGTCCCTGCCTAGCAGAGGGCAGGGACGCTGGCACTACACTCCTCTGTATTGACAGTGACCTGGATCCGATATCTCTCCCCCATGTCTTAGCCTGGAGTCCTATTTAGCTTCCTCTGCTTCCTGCAGACTAGAAGTGCCCCGTGTCCTCACTACGCTTTGATGAGTTTCTCCGGCGGGCTGACAGGACTCATGCTCTTGTGTGGGGAGACTTGCACACTGGGATCCCACTGTCTGAGGGTACGGAGCTCCCGTCTACCCTAGCAGCCACTATAATCAGTCTGTCTGAACAACTTGCGGTCTCAACTCGTACTGCAGAATCACTTCCTGATTCTGGAAACTAAACAGAGACTTTCCTAATATGCCCACCCTCAGTGAGCTGTCATCACAGAACTTTAACCCATCACTGTCTATAACTTTGCTGGCAGACTCAACCTGACATCTGCACCCAGAACAGTGGCATCTTGTGGCTGTTTTCAGGTACTACAGCCCAGAAGGAATTATACCAGGAACAAGCTTTATATCTCTCTAGGCTTGATAAGGGCACTAAGTTCCCCCTCTACTCTACTAACTGGACCACTACAGCTAACCCCCTTAGCTTGGTCTACCACAGAGAGGGAGGTCTGACCTCAGGGACACTTCCTTTAACTATCTCAGTACCAAGGGAAGGCTGCGCCCTTCCCCACTATTACACATATATCCATAAACAACATTGTTGTGCCAGTACTTTAGTAATCGCATAGTCGGAGCAGTGTTTTTGAAGCGTCTCTTACAGAAGAGGCCTTTTCTCTTAACTAACTAGACCTTCATAAAGTTATTTATATATACGCATATATATTCAGTTGTAAATGGTACCAGTACGTCCTGAGACTGAAGTGTCCTTCCTGGGCTGAATCCCAAATAATTAGAAACGCTGACTTTAATCTCTTAGAGAATGCCGATCTCAAATGCAAGGCTTCTCTAAGTCCTTATAAATAACGGCTCACGTGGCCTAGCCCAAGATGCTGTGTCCTTGGTTGTCCTTGCTAAGTCAGCTCATGTTAAGCTGAACAGTGTGTCCCAGAGTCACCTAAACAGATCAGAGTCGCACCGCTCTATCTAGACCTTTTTCCATTGATGCGTAGCTTCCTCTCTCCTTGAACTCCCCTAGCAACAGTCACCAACTTCCAAATCTCTGCACTGCCACTCTGGCTTTTCCACTGCCTTCTATATTACATCACAAATCTCCAACAATACTGTAAACTGTGAGTAACCCTTACATAATGGCCCCCACTTTGGCGCCTGCACTGTACAATGGGCACCACATTAGCCTCCAAATTTTATAATGGGCCCCACACTTTATACAGGACCACACAGTAGTCCTTATAATGTATAAGGGCCCCCCACAGTTTCATGGTCCCCCACTATTTATGATGCCCCTACAAGTTTTAAGGTCGGACTTTGACGTCCTAGGCATGCGTCAGAGCCTCGGCCGTTCTGTAGACTGAAGGCTTAAAGCGACCTAAGCAGAGAGCGGCAGTGCAGGGAGACTGTATATGTGCATGTCAATACAACTAAGGGTAGCATAACTCCGAGTGGACCCCTCTGAGCGTGGGGCTTGGGGCATCCGCATCATCTGCTTCCCCCAGTGGCTACGCTACTGCACTACGAGTGTTGTAGAATGGCGACCTAAGCAAAAAAAAATTTTCATTCAAGTTTCTGAATTTTTTTTACCACTTAAACAAACAAAAACCTATATATGTTTTGTATCTGCGAATTTTTACTGACCTGGAGAATCATATTGCCAGGTCAGTTTTACCATATAGTGAACATGGTAAATAAAAAACAATATGTTGCTTTTCAGTGTATCACATGATAAAATCAATGGTATCACTGAAAAGTACAACTCGTCCCGCAAAAAACCTTCATTTAAAAACTGCATTTTGTGGTTACTTGTGTTATCTTTGTCTAATATTTAACTTTGTTTTGTGATCTGAAACATTTAAGTGTGACAAACATGCAAAAGAATAAGAAATCAGGAAGGAGCAAACACTTTTTCACACCACTGTATATGTATATTCAGCTTCTGACCTTCACAGCAGGCTGGCGATGATACAATTCAATTCATACGATTTAGTATTCAATTTCACGTCTCTATTTATAACAAATGTGATGCCCAGTCTCAGGAAAATGGCTACAAGTGTAAAATACATAAAATTACAAACTTACCGGGTACCCACTCTCCTTGGGTCGAATGCCGGTTCACCATCGTTGCTCTAGTGCCAGTGTTTTGACTATTGTGGTGTCACTGGACTGGCTGGCTAGAGCGGTGACGTCACATTAACAGCACACATCACTGCTCTTGCTAGTCATTAGTGCACAAGCACTGAGCTCAGTGACTAGCTAGAGCAGTGTGCTGAGATTTTCATTTCATGTATTTTACACAGTTTGGGGTTCACTTTCCTGAAAGTTGACAAACCTTTCAAATTTACTACGGAGGCATCAAGAAAGTATATACAGTACTGTGAAAAAGATTTAGAAACATATGGAAAATTTCTGCAATATCAGAAAGCTTTAAAAAATAGAAGTGTTTGTAGTTTAATCTGATCAAATAAAAAAATAAAAAGCGGATGAACAAAAGAGAAATCTAAATTAAATCAATATTTGGTGTGACCTGCCCATCTTTTGCCTTCAAAATAGCATCAATTGGAGATGCCCTATCATTGAATTTGAAAAATTCAAATAAATCTTGTTGTAGAGGCTGATTTATGAATTTAAGCCAGAAGGGGTTTAAATGCCAAGGACACGGCTCTACCTTTCTTACCTGCAGTGTCACCTTCATAGGAAAATGATCTGAAATGCTACAAGGCAAATATTCAGTATTAATAATGAAAGCATTGATTCAGTACCTATCCTCATCAATCCTTAATAAGGAGTGAGGGGAGGCAGAATAACAAGAGTACTGTCTGGTACAGGAATTCCTCTGGTGCCAAATATCCACATACCACATCTCAGACAAGGACCTGGTGAGAGTTGTAGGGGATACCAATTCAGGAATCATACCTGCATGAAACCTGTCACAGTACAGGTGTAGATAGTTATTAAAATCTCAAATAATATAACTGGTGAGGTATTGAATAAAATCTTACTTTTCAAAGGGGTGTACTAATTTATACTGATATACAGTGTGTATGCTTACTTGGTGCCTCAGTAGTGAGTTTCATTCTTTAGAAATAAGTGTTAAATTTAATAGCAAACTATTCAAATCAGATTGGAACATTGCCAGCCTATTATGAAGGTCTGAAACTGACATTTTAGAGCATGCAAAAGTAGTTTTCCTGTCATACGTAAGAGTTTAAAGTCTAGTTCCTATGGATCACATTGCTAGCCTGCTGGACCAGAGAAGACTTTGATACCATTCAAAATACACACTTTCTATATTTCATGAAGATATCTTCCTTACAGTGAGAATTTTAAACTAAGCATAAAAAGGTTTATATCATTACTTATGTATTAGAAATAATCAGTATTTGCAAGTATTTGCACTGGTTGGAGATGCTTTTGATATGAAATTTAGATATACAGTACTTATTATTTACAATAATTCAGAAGATATGCACCTTTGAATATGATCTGAACTCCGATGTTAACCTAAATGGAACAATTTTGAATGGCATATTGGTTATGCTACAATTATGCTAATAATAATTAATAGTCTGTACATTTCCAAGTTATTTTTTTTAATGCATTGCATTTTGTATAACCTTTACTGACCCTGAGTTACAGCTTGTGTTATACTACTGGTTTTCATTTGAAAACAGATGAGATTTTTTAAGACAGCTCAACATCTTAAACGATAGGTCAAATATATCAGATCAGTGGGGTTCAACACCCGCACTCCCACCAATCATCTGTTCCCAGTGAAGCCAGATATTAGCAGTTGCTTGAACAAAACAGCTCTATCAACTATGTAGTGGCCGCTGCTGCATACTGAGCACAGCTGTGTGGTGGGGGTGGATCTACAGTACCCGGCACTGCATAGTTTACGGAGCTGTCCTGTTAAATTTTGGTCGTTGTAGGCACTGAGGACAGCTGAACAGAGAGGGCTACTGGACCCCTACTGATCTTATATTTATAGCCTATATCAATCATAAGTCATCAATATAAAAGTAGTTAAACAACCCTTTAGTTCAACTCACCTGATATTGCGAAAAGTTCCTTAGAATTGAAATTACCAGGTCTGAACAGGTTTTATTTCAGGTTTTAATTTAGTAGTACCATGAATACAGCTTTAGTTCACAATTTCAATATTTGATCAGTATTTTACATGAGTATTTGTGAAACGTGGATGAGGAACGGCCACAGGACGAGTGGTACAGCAACAATCAGCAGACACGCACAAAGATTAAATAATATAATATGAATATTTACTAACCAGTTTATAAAACCAAGGAAAGGATGGTAGGTAAACAGTGTATAAGTAATAAATACAAAGACAGCAGTTACTCTCAATAATATCGACTAAGTATACGCAGGTACACTTAAGCAGAATTAACAGTTATTTGCGAGCAAAATACAACGCGATTAAACCCTTTCCATGCATAAATCAAGAAATCGACAGTGTTGTGCCAGCACTTTAGTAATCGCCTACTAGGAGCAGTTTTTGAAGTGTCTCTTACAGTAGAGGCCTTTTCTCCTAACTAACTAGACCTCTATATGGCTATTTATATATGCGCATGTATATTCAGATGTAAGATGGTACCGCTACGTCCTGAGACTAAAGTCGAAAATTCCTTTTTGGGCTCAGTCCCGAATAATCAAAAATGCCATCTTGAAGCTCTTAGGAATTGCTGATCTCTCCAACGCAGGGCCTCCCTAAGTCTTTAGTGATAGGGCATCACTTGGCCTAGCCAAGATGCTGTGTACTTGGTTGTCCTCACCGAGTCGGCTCATGTCAAGCCCAAAGCATTCCAGAGTCATCAACAGCAGATCCAGAGTCGCACCGCTCTAACCAGACTTTCTCCAATGACCTGCAGCTTCACTTCCACCCGGACTCTCCTTCAACTCCTCCCAACCGCCCACTAACCACCAAACCCCCGTGCTCCAACTATGGCCTTTTGCCGCTGCCCTCTACTGGCCAGATGATATATTACATCACAAATCTCAAACAATATAGTAAACTGTGATTAACTCTTCCCAAAATCAAGAGTGGGTGAAAAACAAAGAAGTGGTGCACCACGTGTTTCTAATCTAATTTTCCACTGATTGTTCCACTCCTGATTTTGGCTTATAAATACTGAGGTAAAATACTGACTAAATACTGAACGTATGAACGTGGCCTTAGAGACTTTGCCTGACTGAGTACAGGCAAGATGCGCAGAGAGGTATAGTTGGGAAAAGTCACTCAAAGTCCCATTGAAAGTATGTTACAAAAAAAATCATATCTGTTGTACTGTACATTGTATTCCTTAAGCAAAAAATTTCAACAAATCTTTACTTCTGAACATGGTCTGGTAGTATTGTTAGTACTGTAATAGCATCCATAGCTCCTGAAGTTACCAAACAAGAAGTCTAAAAACATGGTATATTCTGGTTCTGTAGGCTTGCATGGTCTATAACAAGATCTCTCTGGATTAGCCTTCAGCTCTGAAAAAAACCATTGAACCTATACACCTTACATAGCTGTTGGCCACGCGCTCATTCAGCAGCCAGTTATCTCAATTTTCAGTTTGGCCTAGTAATTATGTGTTCTCTATAGAGAGAGAGGAGCATGCAGTGACCAGATATTTCTGGCAGTGACTTTTCTAGTTCTAAGTGCTTTTTCTGTTTACTGCTTATGACTTTGGGGGATGCTAGGAGGGTGGAATTTGGGGGATGCTAGGAGTGTGTACCTCACTTTGTTAGGGCATGATTTTAATGTCATTATCTTAATAGCTATCATAAAAGACCATATTACTTACACAAGCTATACATCCACATGAATGTTATTGTCACAATACTGTTGTCTGATAACCCAGGACCAGGGGCTCCTTCCCTATCCCTTATCTCTAATGCTAGGGACGACATAGCTATCCCTGCTCCCCAGTTTACTTCTGATGGTGAAGATGCCGGGGCCATGTACCTTGCTGTTCTCCTGAATCAGCCCTTATCTGTCCCTTCCCCCACCCAAGGAAGTGGAGAGGAATAGTGTATGTAAATACACTAACCAGACAAAAAAGGAAATGACAAACAGAGATAAGTTAAAATACCAAACATACAAAATATGCACTCACAGACAACATGGGGAAAATACCAAAGGGATTAGGAAGGTAAACAAAAATAGAAGAGGAAGGGACTATGCACACAGCCAACCACCAAGCAACAGTCACAGAACAACTCTCCTTAAAAGCCTCTACCAACACAGAATCCTCCACTCCTCACCAGGCAATAAAAGACTTAACACTGGCAATCCAGATTGCCAGAGCAAAGACTATATAGGAGAGGGAAGTGCCTGATACTGCACAGCTGAGAACTTCCAAGAAGGAAGCTACAGAGACTCCAAGCTGGGCAGTTTAATTCCTGCACTGCTGAAAAAAACAAGCACCATTTAAGAGGGAGAAGTGCTTCTAATCAATGCAGGAGTATGTGAACTCAGACACTGCAGTCTTCTGCCTCCTCTCTATCTCGGTAATCACGTGACAGTTATTAGCTTTGAATTTTTATTATAACAGGTAGAAGAATTATATAGATCAGGGGTCCCCAACCTGTATAGGGTCCTTCTAGCTTGAGGGACAGGGTAGGAGCCCATTGCCAATCCTCCTATAGTATCGTTACATTATCACCAGCCCATACCGTTTTGGATCACCTATGGATCCTGTGGCACCTCTGGCAGGGCAGTTACAAACGCTTAGCGTAGAGGTGGCAGACTTACGCGCAGTTGCCTTGCAGAATCCATCGACTCCAGGCTTAGGGTCTGCTGCCTCCAGACCCTGTTGGAACCCAAGATAGCTTTACCGAATAGGTTCACTGGTGGTAGGGATAAGTTTGTGGTCTTTAGGGAGGCCTGAAAACTATATTTTAGGTTACATCCCTATTTCTCAGGTACCAAGTAACAGCAAATGGGGATTGTAATCTCTCTTCTTCTGGATGACCAAGCCTCGGCATTTTCTCTCCCGCCTCATTCCCAGTCATTCAGACTTTGAGGAATTGTTTAATGCTCTGGGTCTAATTTATGATGACCCCGACCTTGTCTCTATGGCTAAATTAAACTACTTTGGCTTCAGTAGGGAGACCGGCAAGCAGAGAAGTATTGCTGCGAGTTCCATAGATGTATACGGATACTAGGTGGAATGATCCCGCTCTTCAAAGCCAGTTTTGTCTGGGGCTCTCAGAGGAATTAAGCGCTGAGTCTATCGAGAAATCTATGCAGTTCGGTGGGACAACCAGTTGCATAGGTCCTCCTGCAGTTCGGCGCAAAGAGAGAGTGTGTTTTTTTTGTGGCAAGAAGGGGCATTTGGTGGGCACCTATCCATCCTTACATAGTTGCAAGTAAACCATCGGAAAACTAAGAAACCCAGGTTGTGAGGAGGTTACCAACCTGGGTGTACATATTTTCTCCTGTGGATAGGTCGCAATTCTTTTTATCCGCCAAGATCCATTTAGCCAAATGTAAGATGGTTATTTTGGCCTTTTTGGACAGTGGTGTGGGGTTTGATCTGGTTGATGCCAGGTTCGTCCAGGACCAGGTTCTCAGTCCTCATAAATTGTAGTGTATTATAACTATAATAATGTCACGCAAGGTATAGGAAAGACTGAGTGCAACACAAAGGGCAGGGGGAAAGGGAGCCAAGACTCTAGGGAAAGGGGGGAGTGGAGACCTCCTAGGCTGATTTGATATCACCCTGTCTCCACTAAAGTCCCTATATTGGTTCCTCACCAATCGCCGCATGTGAACCTAAACCCTGTATTTCCCTAGTGCTTGGCCCTGTATAGGGAAGGGGTGGATGAGCGCTAGTCAGTCCCCACTAAACACTAATGACAGCAAGGGGAGACAGACACGGGGAAAGTAGCTTAGCATGAGTCGACTTCAAAGAGATTTCAACACGTCCTCTCAACTCCAGGAGGAAGTAAGCAGACTGCAACAGCTCCAAACCTTCACAAGGGGTCAAATGAATATCACCGGTACCTCTGTGTAGCAACCAGTAAGTATTTAAACACCCAGGTCTGACTGTCAATTAGAGCAGGAGGGAGGTAGCCGCTGGGTCCTAAAGTGAGACAGCTAAGAAGGTGTCTGTAATGCCAAACAAAGGGATCTCCTGTAACCAACTGCTGTGTGACTGTCTGTCACATCTGACACACCCGTGACAAATAGCCATCGATTCTGCACCCTTAAACCAGGGGTATTTTATTCAGGTCGCTTGAGAAATACGTCTGCAGGTCAGGTCCATGCACTCGGAATCTATTCATTGTTATATGTTAGAGGACTTGCCCTATCCGGTGGTTCTTGGACTACTTTGACTGATATTATACAATCCCATGGTGGACTGGCAGATTTGGGAAGTAGTAAGAGTGAGCGATTATGGTCAAAAACACTGCATGTGCACCCGTATAGCCAGAGTTACCACTCTGGTCTCTGCCAGAATACCTTTCTGATTTTGAGAATGTGTTCTCGGAACAGGGGTGTCAAGAACTTCCGCCTCATCGGCCATATAATTGCTCCATTAATTTAATTACTGCGGTCAAGTTGCTTAAGAGCAGGTTATATAACGTTTCAGGTCCGCAGAGGCAGGCCCTGAAAGACTATATCACTGAAAGTCTAGCTAAGGGTCATATCAGACCCTCATCTCTCATTGCTGCAGGGTTTTTCTTTGTTAAGAAAAAGGATAGGGGGTTACATCCTTGCTTAGATTTCCAAGCACTAAGTTGGATCAAGGTTCAGGATCCGTACCCTATCTCTCTCATTCCGGATCTCTTTAATCAGATTGTCGGGGCTGAGTGGTTTTCCAAACTGGACCTAAGAGGTGCATATAATCTCATCTGTATGAAGGATGGGGATGAGTGGAAGTCTGCTTTTAATACACCAAAGGGACACTACGAAAACTTTGTTTTGCCATTTGATTGACTAATGCTCCTGTCGTTTTTCAGCACTTTGTAAACAACATTTTCCATCATCTGGCAGGTAAATTTGTGGCAGTCTATCTATATGACATATTGATTTATTTGTGTCACATCAGGTACATGTCAGGCAGGTCTTACAATTTATTTTCCATTTATTTTATTATTGTCCACAGGTTTTTGCATGGATCCGGTGAAGGTTCAGCCGTTACTGGATTGGGATCGTCCTGAAAACTTAAAAGCTTTACAAAGGTTTTTAAGTTTTGCTATTTATTACCGTAAGTTCATCGAGATCTTTTTGGCAGTGGCTAAATGACTGATGGATATGACCAGGAAAGGGACGGACTTTTCTAAATGGTCCAGTCTGGACTGTGAGGCATTTGCTACTCTGAAGAAATGTTTTGCATCTGCGACGATTCTTATGCAGCCTGACATTGCTCAGACGTTAATTGTAGAGGTTGACGCATCAGAGGTGGGGGTTGGGGCTATATTGTCGCAGGGTTCATCTCCAAGTAAATGGCGTCCGTGTGCATATTTCTCCAAGAAATTGTTGTCCGCCAAGAAGAACTATGACATTTATAATAGGGAACTCTTGGCAATAAAGTTGACTTTTTGGGGGGGGGCAGTTTATCCGGTCATGGTAATCACCTATCATAAAAATCTTTTGCATCTGGAATCAGCCAAATGTCTGACTCCAAGAAAGGCAAGATGGTCATTGTTTTTTACCAGATTAAACTTTTTTTATGACTTATAGGCCTGGGGATAAGAACATTAAGGCGGATGCATTGTCTCGTTGTTTTCCCGGGGGAGGAAGTAATTGCGAGACGGTTCCTATATTACAGAAAGGAGTAGTTATTTCTACTATATGTTCTGATCTGGAGAAGGAGGTCCTATTGGCTCAGAGGGACACCTCTGCTGCCTGTCCATCAGGAAAACTGTTTGTCTCTGTGAACAAACTCAGAATTTAGTCTCAGAATTTTGAGTGAACATCACGATTCGGTCCTGGCAGGACATCCTGGTAGTAAAGCCACCACCATCATTTTTGGTGGTCTGAGGTGCATCCGGATCTTCGGGATTAAGTAGCAACTGGCAGTACTTGTGCGCGTTCTAAGACCTTACATACTTGTCCGTCTTCAACCTTTGGCAATTCCCTGTAGACCATGGACTCATTTGTCTATAGATTTCATTACTGATCTACCTGTGTCAGCAGGTAACACAGTAATATTGGTGGTGGTGGATAGATTCAGCAAGATGGCTCATTTCATTATGCTACCTGCTTTACCAAATGCCAAGACTCAGGTACAAATTTTCATTAAAACAATTGTGAAATTACATGGGATTCCATCTGATATTCTTTCCAACTGGGGGGTTCAATTAATTTCTAAATTTTGGAAAGCATTTTGTGCTTGCTTAAGGATTCATCTTTCATTTTCTTCTGCCTTTCAGCCATAGTCTAATGGGCAAACTGTGCTTTGTCTCCGAAAATCTCTTCTCAAAAAATATATTGTTTCCTTTTAACTATCTTCACCACTACCTTCCCCAGTCATTGTTAATGGGAATCTGGAATTCCAGATAGCTAAGATTATCAATTCTCTCTTGGTACGCCAGTCTGTTCAATATTTGGTACATTGGAAAGGTTACGTTACTGAGAAGAGAAAGTGGGTTCCAGAGTCTGATGTTCATGCGATCAGGTTGATCAGGTCTTTTCACACCTCACATCCAGATATACCTGATTTTGAGGGTCCGGAGGTCCCTCTTAGGAGAGGGGGTACTGTTACAGGGATACTGCAACAGAGAGGGTCCAGAAGGTCGCGGCATTTGGTCACACAAACCTCTGCGTGGATATCTGTGTGAATTTGGTTTGTGTGTTAATCCTTATTCTCTTCCATTTGGCTTACCTCTCCTACTGTTCCCGTGATTTCCACTTGTTTTTTTTGTGAGTGTATTTGTATGATTGTAGTTTTATTTTATCCCTGTCTGTTTCCCCTGTCTATCAGGTTTTTATTATCCTATAACGAGAAAACAGATCAGCGTGCTTATAGGAGCATAGCAAGGTATGAGACCCCAGCACCTCCACCTTCAGGGGTAATCTGAGGTACAGGGATAGCCTAATGTCCTCCTAGTTTGAGGGACAGAGAAGGAGCCATTTGCCTCTGGAAATCCTGCTACAGTATAGTCACAGAGTGCTTCTTTAAAAAAAGCTCAAAGACTAAAAAAAATAGCACAAAGTAATCAAATTAGGCAGGACTTCATTATCCATACAGCACTGTTGTTGCAAAGTTAAACAATGATAGGCATAGAATAGTTTGCAAGGTATTCAATACTAATCACTTCAAGTGTACACCAAAAAATCATAATAATCAAATATAGGGAATAGGAGAGCAAAGTGATGTGAACTCTTGAAAAAATAACTTTTATTATCTATTATATTTTGTTTTATTATATTCTGTTTTAAAAAGAAATCACCATAACCAGGCAAATAGATTGCAGTATAATAAGCTAGCGTGATTATTCTTATTCATTAGCTATTACTGCTATAACGTGAAATATTCTTACAATCCTGAAGATTATCCTATTTAGACCAAAGAGAAAATACAAAGGCTACAAAAGATTGTTTTATAGATGTACTATTAGTGAATGATGCAGAGCCTTAGTCTTTCTATTTCTATACATCCTATAGTCCCATCTTACAGCTATGCATTGATATATAATTATAATTAAATACACATATTTACTTCTCATACTACTAAGTTTATATTAGACCTTTACTTCTATTATTATATTATACTATCCACAAGTATATAGAATATATAGAAATACAAGAACTAAGGCTATGCATCAGTCCCTTATTGTGTTAATGATAAATAGTGTATAATAGAACAATCTTTTGGGGTCTTTTACATTTGTTCTTTGGCCTAAATAGGAGAATATATCCTTGACAGTATGGAAATACGATGTTTACTGAAATAGTTCATGTCAGCCATATGAGATAAACATCTTTAGAACCAATGTTTGGGAATATGCTATAGATGATCATATATTTTTTGAAGTTGGAAATTGCCAGATTTTTCCCAAAAATAAATTTGTTATTGATCACAGGTACTGTCATGTCCCATGATTTGTGAATCATACAGACAGCATTGTATTATCGTTGTGTTGTTATATTGTGATGTTTCGTTGCTATGCAATAAGGTTTGCCCTCTTTAAAAGTTTGTCCTTCCTCTCTTCCTGTCTCTCTCTGATGTAGCTCTGATGTCAGTAAATCCTCCCTTCTTCCCCATTCACTGTCTATCAGCCATCTTAGAAGCTCATATGTTTGCAGCCCTGGTCCTAAAAAGTCTTGTTTATCTACTATATGTGTGCATAACTACAAGAATTGAGCTGGAAAATAAACCTTCTTCTGGAATCTTCATACATGCTTCCTGCAATTGAGATCAAGCTATCTGAAGACATCACTCTGTGTGAGTAACGGTTGATAGAGGCAGCCTAGAAATGGTGTCTCAAGCATCCTATGCCTACAGCTTAGTTATGGAGTCAGAATAAGCACCACAATTGGCCTAAAAAGCTGTGTATAACACTCTGAGGTCTCCAAGGACAGTATGCAACCCTTTTTAATGTCGTCAATGCAAACACAATCTTAGTAATGTCAACATGACTTAACCATAGAAATGGATAGTAACCTGGTAGTAACAGTGCACTGACAGACTTTTCACGTTTAAAAAAATTTTTTTTCACTCTTAGTCATTTGTCATGAGATAAATCTTTCTGTCCTGAACACTAACTTAATCTGAGGGTACCACTCACCTCACTCATCTCAAACACAGCTGGGTGATGTAGCCTCTGACATCAACATCATCAACTGGAGTCAGTGTTCTGCTCAGTTCTCCTCCTTTGCCACAACACTTAATGTTGTACGTAGCGGAATTTCTATTTCATCAATGACACCTGTTTCTGTTCTGTCCCATAGTCCTCTAACCCACAGAACCCTCAAAACCAAATCTCAAGGGAATAATAAAGGGGTTGGTAAGAACTCAGGCAATTTCCCACACAGAGGTAACTGCCAACCAAATCAGGGATGTCGATGATGATGATTCTGAGGTGGACTAGACCTGGAAACCAGGGGACAAGGAGGGGATGTTATCAAAGAAGGAGGTTTTTGACTTCACGATATAAAGCGCAGGCGATGTGTTGTTAAAATATTGTCTGAGAAAAATCTACTTGTTCTTTGGTCATCTCTGGAGCAGTGGATGTTATTAACTGATAATGATGTAGGAGGCTCAATAGTGCCTGTTGGTTTGTGGTGGTAATGAGTCCACAGTATGGGCACCTTGTGTGGTAATTCTGTCTCACGTTGCCATAAAACTAATCTGTTGCAGTATGCAGGCTTTGTCATTTCAAAATAAGCTGGGTACATCCTGGCACACATCGACTAGGGACTACATCACCCTGTCATAACACCTGCTCATGTAGGGAAAGCAAACTGACCAGCAAGATAAGCAAGGCTCAAGCTCACCTACTTGTGATAGTTTTTCTGGTAGCCAGTCTACACCCTAAAGTAGGCTCAGTGGAAAATTCCTAACCTCTATTATTTATTGAACTAAAAAGTTCTGGATCCAAAATGCTAATTTTTTTCCAAAACAAAATGTATCATGTTATGTGCAACATTTTTTCAATACAATGAACTCAACTCTTTTCTAATTTTGAGTGAAATTCAATTTCATTGCGACTGCACCTGGGAAGATTTTTCCCAGTAGCACCCTGATCAGGATTGTGAGGAACTGCAAAACTGTTAAAAACTATCATACCAAAATTGTTTGAACAGCATAAGTTAAATTTTCTTTATAAAAATATAATGTTCCAAAATTGTTAAGAATCTTTTCTTTGGGAGAAATAAGTATATGACTAGGAAAATCTGTGTTCCTAAATCAGTGAAGCTTTTGCACAGCAAACTGTTGCTGACCTAGTGCCTGACAAGGATAACCCTGTCCACTCCCTGTCCGCTTCATGTTCACTCCCTGCAAAGTTAGCAAACTTCTCTGCATATATTGCCCCAGGTCAGAAAGGGCAAAATTGTCAGAAAGGGCAAAACTGGTTAAAATGATCAAACCACAATTATTTCACTTGCATGACTGCAATTTTATTTAATTAAAATTTTAATTTTGTCCAACATTGTTAAGAAAATAGGGCAAAGTTTTGGAAAAGCTTTGTGACAAACCATTGTTTCTTGTTTGAAAATAGTTAGCCTTGTCCTACTCCCTAATTAAAGCGATAAGTTTTGGATGGTTTGATAAAAAGCTGTTGTAATTGCTTAATCATCATTACAGAATAGCAAACCTCCTAAGAAAGGGATAATTTTTTTCTCTTCTAATTTAGAGGCCATTAGTTTTTCTCTTAAAAACAGCACACCTCTTCAGTCTCCTTAAATAAAGGTATTATTTTTGGACGGCTTGTGAAAAGCTACTTCATTTAGCAAAGGACAAAGCACATGATAATTAATCAGCAAACAGGGATAATTTTTGCACTTCTGTGTTAAAAAAAACACCAGCAAGGCAAACATCTGCCTCCAAAAAGGTATAATTTTTAAACCTTTAATACAATTTAAGTAGCCTACAAAGTCTGATACTGCAGCGTGTAGTTAAATAGGCTTCTGGTTTCTGCTGATTACCCTCTGTTTTCCCCAAGCCAGATAGGTTGAGGTAACTTGGGCATTAATAAGGCTGTGTTTGCATTACAGAGCTCAAAACAGTTTAATACACACCTAAGAGATCTCTGAATGTTAAACATATATTTTCTGGTAAACTAGAGGCTTTTCAATTGTGCTATTTGAGGCAAATTTATTCACTGTAAGGCTATGTGCACACGATGCAGAAATGCTCAGGATTTTTTCCTGAGCGCTTCTCCATGTCCCTGGCAGAAAAAAACGCATGCGGATTGTACATGCGTTTTCCTGCCAGGGACATGCGGAAATGAAGCTGTGCCACTGACATTTCCGCATGCAGATTGACAAGCGCTTCCCAAGCGATTAGCATCACTTGGAAAGTGCTTGTGACAACTAGGTCACACTATATAAATCCATGCAAACAGCATGGATTTATATAGTGTGACCCGAGAGAGTGGTAAAAATAAAAAATAATGTATACTTACCCTCCGATGGCCCCCGGTGTCCCGGTCACTCTGTTCTCCCGGCTGCCAGCAACAGTGAATTGAAAGACCTGCCGACGTCAGCGTCACGTGACCCGTCACATGACTCTGACGTCAGCGCAGGTCCTTCAACTCACTGCAAAGTGCGGGGACCAAGCAGGAGCGGTGAGCGGGCCGACAGAAGGTAAGTATACATTTATTTTTTATTTTATTCTTGTTTTTACAGCTTTTTAATGGTACCTGGGTGTGGAGGAGAGTCTCATCTTCTCCACACTCGGGTACCATCCGCACATTAGAACGCGCCAATAACGCAAGTGCAAATGCAGTCTTGCGGTATTGGCGCGTTCTAATGCAAGTCAATGGCTGCGAAAATGCCACGTTTCCGCAAGATTAATGGACATGCTGCGGATTTTTGAGCGCAGCATAAACGCTGCGGAAAAATACGCAGCATGGGCACAGCACATGCGGATTTCCATTGGGGAACATTGCTTCCCTTCTACCATGCGTTTTTAATGCGTTTACACGGCGTTTCCGCAGCTGCAAAAACGCCACGGAAACGCATTAGAAACGCATCGTGTGCACACAGCCTAAATCATATATTAGGGGAAAATTTGGCAAAGCCAGCAAATTCAAATTTGAAAGGATCAACTCACCTCTAAAACCACAAAGCATACTATAGCTTAAGCTGACAAATGAAAGACTGTCATCATCTTTAAAGAAGTCAACCATGTTAAAAAATTTCATCTGGCACTAGTCCATGAAATACTGTATGAGAGACCTATTAAACCCATTGAAGTGCATTGCAGTCACAGACACACCTGGCGGTTGCTATGCAGGAATGAAGGTGAGCATTTACCTGGTCAGGCTATCTGGCTAAGGCAAATTAGTAAAACCCGTCAGGGCCTTCATTTCTTGGAGGAGGCTACAGGAAGGCAGTGGGGTGGCCTCCTCCCTCCAACCCGGGTTTTCCCGTGGCTCTTACCACAGGTCCTTTAAAAACCCTGCATTAAGGATTAGTGTTGTTCCGTGTTGGGACCTGCTAGGAGTATAGCAGGAAAGCTCGGCAGGCCTGTGTGTAGCTGAACCCACGCCTGGGAAGGCTTTGCACCCATCAGGCTCTAAGCGGCCCGGCGCGGCCGTTGCCCACGGCAACCGTTATTTATGGACTTATGTTAACCCGCTGCGAACCGGAGGACTTTCTGTTTACCCATAAGTTGCTGAATAAAAGCTGTGTATGTTGGACTTGCTTGGGTCACTGCCTCAGTTACTGCACAGTGTGAACACCGCCGCCTTACAGCTTGGTGGAGAATGAGGGCATTGTGACTGAGGCATACCCTACCGGCAGCTGCATGACCACAATCCGGCCTGCCACCTTTCAGCCCCATCCCGTGGACAAAATGGAGGAGCTGTTAAAGCAGCTGGTACTCACCTAGCAGCAGCAGCAGTCTCAGTGGCAACAGCAGGAGCAGCACCAGAGTCTCCAACGGAAACAACAGGAGCGGGAGCAGCAGCACAATCAGCAGCAGCAAAAAACAAATGAACTGTTGCTGCAACAGATTGCTGCCCTGCGGGAAATGGCCACAACACCGATTCCGGAATGTGGAGAGGCCCGGGACAAGGTTCGCTCAGCGTTGAGGAAGATGGGACCAGAGGACGACGTGGAAGCCTTCCTGACCGTCTACAAACGCACAGCAGAGCGGGAAAACCTACCAGCCGGCCAGTGGGCGGAAGTGATGGCTCCGTTTTTGTTCGGCGATGCCCAGAAGGCCTACTTCGACCTCAGTCGGGAGGACGCCCAGGACTACCAAAGGCTCAGAGGTGAGATCCTTGCCCGCCTGGGGGTCAATATATACATGAGGGCTCAGCGTGTGTTTTCATGGGCATTTGTGGCGACCCGACCCACCCGGTCTCAGGCTTATGATCTTTTGCAGTTGGTCAAAAGGTGGCTACAGCCTGAGTCTTTGACTCCAGCCCAGATGGTGGAGAGTCCCAAATGGTCATAAGAACTAACAGTACCCCCACCATTAGGTGCTGGCGGTGTCAGGGGCCGGGACATGTGGTTGCTAACTGCCCTCTGACTACGGAGGCCATGGACTGCGGGTATAACCGCCGGGTCTCAATGTACGCCCAGACCATCTGCACTGCGAGTGCCGACCCTCGGACAGTGAACCCCAACTGTGCCAGGTACTGGATAATGGGTACCCACGGAGGCCCTCCTAGACTCGGGGAGCCTAGTGACTTTGGTGCATGGGTCGCTGGTGGCAGGAGACAACCCCAGTGGACGGACAGTCGGGGTTGTGTGTATCCATGGGGACCTCCGAGAGTACCCAAAAGTGGAGGTAGTTTTGTCCACGTCATGTGGCGACATAAAACATGTGGTGGGGGTGGCAAAAACTTTTCCCTATGGGACTGTTTTGGGAAGAGACTTGCCCCTGTTCTGGACTCTGTGGAAAAACAAAATCCACTCTCCCCCGGTAAAATTTATTACAGGCGCTGTACCAGACGAATCCAAGTCAGGGGTACCTCCCGTAGGGGTGTCCAACCTAGGGACAGAGTGTGACCCTGATAGGTCTCCCCTAGAGTTGCTGGCAGGAGAGGTCGAGGAGACCCCATCGATCCCGAAGCTGGAAGTGTCCCGGGACACGTTTGGGACAGCTTAGGTACAGGATCCCACCCTGACTCAGGTGCGGGAAAGGGTGTTAGAGGTAAATGGCGTAGCTCAACAACCCGGTGCAGATACTGTATTTCCACACATGGTAGTCAACAGTGAGTTGCTCTATAGGGTAGACAAAGTCAGGGACGAAGTCGTGGAACAGTTAGTGGTGCCTCAGTCGTACCGTCGGGCGGTTCTGGAGATGGCACACACACACCTGCTGGATGGACACTTAGGAGTTAAAAAGACGCAAGAACGTATCTTGCAGTGGTTCTTTTGGCCTGGGATTTACTCGGAGGTCCAAAAGTACTGTGAATCCTGCCCCGAATGTCAACTGACCACACCCACAGCCAGTTTCCGTAGCCCATTGGTACCTCTGCCAGTGATAGAGGTACCTTTTGAGCGGATTGCAATAGACTTGGTATGGCCGATTGTAAAATCTGCTCTTGGCCACCAACATATACTTGTGGTCGTTGACTATGTTACCCAGTACCCGGAGGCTGTACCGCTACGCCATCAGCATGCACTACTTTGATCTGTATTCTGGATCAGACTTGCCCATTATAAGTTAGGATACCATTAGTATGTCATGCGGTATTCACAACTACATTACAATTATAAATATTGTAAACTGTATTTGATCTATATTATTTATTACATATGGATGTACAGTATGGGCATACAGATTGTATATAGATGTCAAATATGGACACACAAATGGCATATGGATTGCACCCGGATGACAATAACGATAAAAAACATCAGTTTTTTTAGAATGGAAAACGTTCAATTGTGTATACTCTCGGGTAAACCCAGCTTAAGCGCTACAGAAATGAATCAGACTTCTCAGAAGAATTTTTCAAATGTATGGAGTCTTTACGCATAAGCATATGCCATCCGAGTGGTATCATTGTTTTATGTCCGTCTGACATCCATATGGCATTCGTATACGATCAAATACAGTTTCCTGTGTCAATAATGGTAATGTATCTGTAAAAATTGGATGCTATACTGTTGATCCATATTGAATCTGAATTTTTGTTTTTGTGTGTTCATAGATTTGAGTGGCGTTATTAAACTACATTGGTCAGTGTGCATCTAGCTAGCACTTATTTGAAAACTAAAAAAAAGAACCTATTCACACAAGATATATAGCCATAGGGGTGAGCGTAGTGTTAATTATAACAACAGGTCTCATAGAAGGTTAAAAAAAAGCAAAGTGAGTACACAGAGGAAGGTGACATTGAATAGCAAGAGAAGATGAAATGAATATAATAATATATACTGTCCACTTAATATAAGTTTGCAAAAGACATATTTTCACATGTAAAGCGCCATGGAATAAATGGCGCTATAATAATAATAATAATAATCTTTTATCAGCAAAGTATGTCAGTGTTATAATGGAATATACCATAGCAGAGTGGATAGAGGCAGGGATGGGACAAGGTACTTTCGTGCCCTCGGCAGATGAAGCAGATGGCACCACATGAACCCTCAACCCCCATTTAAAAGAATGGGTCAGAGACTAAAGTAACGGGACCTCTACCGCACCCTACTCACCCTCCGATGGGTCAGATAACAAACACTGACGACCACTCCCACTAGAATTATTACCTGTTTAACCAAAAAATACCACCAAAAGTAAAAAAAGTGATGTACTTTATAAGTGAGGCTCAACAGTGAGTGTGTTTTCATGGTTAAATATGAATCTGTAAAAGGGATCCCCGCATGCCTCTGCTCATTCCTCCCGGCAGGGATGCCGAGTTGCTCACCATCCAGGTCGCCTTGTCGTGTTCCCTGCTCTGGCTTACGCATCCCAGTGTTGATGTGCGATGCACAATCCTATGTGTTCCCAGCCAATAGCTGGGAAGCACTTACTACTTAAGGCATCTTCACCTGTAGGAAGGTGCCTGACCAACAATTGAATTTTGCAATCTGAACCTGAAACTGCACCTCCACTACCTGAGCCTGAAACCGCTCTGGCAGTATGTGATCCAGAAACCACTCCAGCGGTACCTGAACCTGACACCACTTCAGCAGTATGTAAGCTTGACATATCTCCAGCAGTACGTGGAGCAGTACTTGTGCTTACTACCCTGTCCCATCTGTACTAGCACTGCTATCCGTTCCCCCAGTGTCCCACCTTGAACTCCGAATCTGTGTTTACTGTCCTGACCCTTGAGGTCAGCTGCCATGGTACAGGGATCTGTCCTGGAGTAGCAGCTGGCATCCACCTGTGGCCCAAGTCTAATCACAACATCAGGGGCTCTAGTGAAAACCCAGGAGGTTAGTTACACCCCTCCAGGCTCTCCTCGGTCTGTGGCACAGTGGGTCCACAATCCACATGTGAAACAGAATCACTCATTGCTTGCAGGCCATTTACATGATACCAGGGAAAAATAGCGATATTCATACCTGACATCCTATATTTTAAATGTCAGACACAAGGACAGTCATGGATACTAATATTACTTAACTATAATGGGGGAATGTTAGGTTTCAGTTAAGATGTGCAGCATTTGGCAGATACCCCAATGAAAGCTAATTAGACCCCATTATAAATGGATACATATGATGGTTTTTATATCCGTCATGCAATAAATACAGTTTGCAGTAAAACTGATGGTGGCTCTGGTGCCATATTCCTATTTGGATAGTGGTTCTGGTGACGTATTCCTGTACTGATGGTGGTTTTGGTCTCGTATTCCTATACTGATGGTGGTTGTGGTGACATCTTCATGTAGTGATGATTGTCTGGTGCTGTATTCATGTACTATTGATAGCTCTGGTGATGTATTCTCATTATAATGATGGTTCTAGTGCTGTATTCATCACCCAAACCATTAACAGTTCATGAATACAAAAAAAAATTATCATCAGTACATGAGCACATCACCAGAGCCATCAACAGTTATTTGTGATACTGACTATGTCTGTGCGGGCTCCAACTAATGGAATTCATACAGTTGAAACAATAAAATTCCTCATTCTGATGGTTAATGGTGAAGAAAAATTGCATTCATTAAAGTCTATGAATTTTTTCTGTAAAGAAATTTTTGCTCTTTTGTTCCCAGGCCTGTGTAAAGTCCTACTATGGAAATTCACATCTATCGAAACACAGAAAATTTTAATTTATGTAAAAAGTGAGGGTGATTGTGAAGAAAAATTGTAGTCATGGAAATCTATGAATTTTTGTTTGAAATGTATTTTTGCCTTGTGCATGATGAAATTGATGATGTGTGACATGCAGCTGTTGCCCAGTTATAGCTGACGAGGCCATCCAGTGTGACATTGTGGATGGGGAGATTTCCATTGAGGAGACTGTGGAGAAGGTCCACAAGGGTTGTCTGATGTGGAGGTGTCACTAGTAAACACCTAGCTCACTTGTCCTAGTGCATCACCACCATTACAAACATTAACTCAATGGTGTTATGCGCAATCGCAGAGAGACCCAGCAAGAGTGGCACCAAACCAGCAAAGGCACAGCCACAGATGCACTTGGTGCAAGCTGCCCTAACTAAGGAAGTCTTAAAGGGCTGGGATAACTGAGCTAACAGTAAATGGGAGGGGGATGTTAGCAGAGCCCATTCCAGGTCCGCTGTCGTCAGGCAGTTGGCATCTGATGACACGGCCGAAGCCTAGTCGAAAACAGGTAGATACCTCTATGAGATACCCTGGGAGTGCAGCATGAAGAGAAAGGGAAGTGAATCCTAAGACCAACCCTGAAAGAGAGCAACCAATACTGCAAGCACCACTCACCAGCACAACACATAGGAACTGCATTAAACAGCAAAGACCTGAGCTGGGAACAGAGTTAAATAGATCGCCTGATGCTAAAAGAAATGATCAGATATTGAATACCTCCTAATCATCCCCAGAAAACCACTCCCTGCTAACTTGCATAGCAGAATGGACATAATTGCACCACTGCCTAGTACCAGACATAGTAGCGTACTATGTTGCCTAGCAACCGGGGAACACAGCGTTCCATGTTTTCCAGGCAGTGAAATATTTTGTGGGAGATACGGCGTCCCGCATCCCCAATCCATTCCCAAGTGGGAGCACAGAACCACAATTTCTAACAAACGGGCCATGAAAATAATGTAAAGTCCCTGGCTGTATTTGCTGCTGTCATTTCCAAGGAGTGGCCCACTCTGCCACGTGAGTACAAAGCAGGAATGACTTCAGTAAATTATTGCAGCTAGGTATTTTACACTGAGACTGAGGGCATGCTATCATTTCACAACAGGCAATACAATCACGTGTTATGGCAGTGATTGTGGTGAACTTTGACATGTGAAAGTTGAGTTTTCACAGAAATGGACCTCTGAACAAATGTTTCCTGGGCATACACATGGCTAATTGACTACACATCTGAGGAAAAGAAAGAAGAGTACAGCAATCAGTAGATGATGATGTGATGATGACAACGAACAGACATTACTTAAGAATGCGACCTGGCTACCAGAAAGATGAGCGTGAGGAGAAGGGGAGATCAGCTTGAGCTTTGATCAGATTGCTGGCCAGATTGCTTTTCACAAATGAGTAGGTAATGTTGATTCATTTGCCGATAGAGTCATTGTTCCATATCTTTATTTAAAGGGAACCTGTCAGGTCCCCCGTGCCCTCAGGACCACCAGCAGTTGTGTCTACATAAGTAAATACCCTGCCTAACAGTCCCTGTATTACATTACACACATGGACAGATCTTTTGAAAAAGTATTTCTAAAGTCTGTTTATGATATGTAAATGAGGGCATAGACTAGTCGAGGGGACTTTAGTGCCCCTAGACTAGTCGGCCCACTTGACATGTTATCACTCCCATGTGGGCGTGATAATATAACTTACAAGCGCTGGCGTCATTGCTAGAGCCAAACTTACCACGCTCTTCCCCTCTCATCATTGATCCTCTGAAACTGGGTGTACGGGTGCCGGCTTCAGAGAGGTGCACTGCGTATGATCAGAAGTCTCAGAAAGATTTGTTAACCGGCAATGTGGAAAATAATTCCCACACCTGACATGCCAGCATGCAAGACTCACCACCTCCACCACAACAAGAGGTTTCAGGTGATGTTGAGCCTGAAAGAAAATGTGTAATTCAAATGCAGTAGGACAAGCTTGTCAATCACACTGACACTGCTGTTGGCGCCTATTCTGTCTCTCTCTTCTCCTATCAATTGAATCTCTGAATTAAGGCTCATTCAGACATTAGATTTTTCTCAGACAAGAGCAACCCATGTTTTTACAGATGCCATCTGTGTGTTTTCCATTTCTTCTGAACAGTTTAATAGGAGAAGCTTGAGAAACCTCCATCAGTGTTTTCCTTCATCTGTGAAAACTGAACTCTGACCGAATTCTGATGGTAAAAAGTGACACACTGTCCAAACTCTGGTGACACTCTAATTAAAAACACTGATTAAACTCGGACCATTTTATGTGTATAAGAAAAATTACTAACGCCTGAATAAGCCCTTACTCACAGACTACTACACTCAACTTCTTCACTGCTGCAGTTGAACAACACACATTGTCTGATATAGTTACTCAATGTTTTAGGACTTTCTCCCTGTCTCTAATGCTAAGCTTTGTGCGTTGATACCCATCGAATCTCAAATTGTGTAAATTGGGCAGGACAAATATTCCTAATATTCTACACTAATTCGATTCACATTAAATCGATGCGTTCATCTCTAGTGTTAGATGATATCTACTCTTCATATAATTTAACATCAATAGCTGCAGGCAATCTACTAAATTTATATTAGCCAACATAACAGAGTCAACTGCTTGGAAAGTCACCAAATAAAGAACTGGCATCAAGCTGTTAAATTTCTCTATGTGTAGAAAGCTGTTTTATATTTCACTGTGGCATTTAGGATTTATTTAGCTCTGTAGAATTCTCGGTTTAGGAGATCTTCATTGTGTGCTGAAAAACTTCTGTATAGTACCACTATATAATTTTACCTTGCAGCTCTGTTCTCCCTTGAGGGATTCCTATATTTTTTCTTATACTTCACAACTAATAAACCATTAAAGCACTACACAAAAGAGCAATAATGCACTCTGAAGATCATAACCAGAATAATTGTAATGTTTCTTCATTTCTTAGAAGCTCTATACAATTGACATTAGAGTAAAAGTAAAGTAAGCTTTTTATGCATCTAAGCATTATATAATTATTTAAAGTGATAATATAAATTTATGCTAAATCTGTTAGTAAAAATAATAATTTCTAACAAAAATTACACTTACAAAATATATTCAGTATAATAATCTACACTATTTGATGGGAGAAGAATGGTAATGCTCACCAACTGAGGTCTAAAAGTTGTCGATAGAAATCTTTTAAAATGCAAATTCATCAATTTCGCAGAATTTTTCCCCAAAATTTGATTTGCAGCGAATAATTGTATGGCAATCCTAATACTGGAAAGCTTGTAATTGGTTAGAAAATACATGTGGGAAAGAGGAGAGAGAGAAATCCTGTTGACCATAAGGGCTTACACTCTACAGCAGAAATAGGACCCTACTGACCATGAGAGCTTACAATTTACATGAGAGAGACAGTACCCAATTGACCATAGATTTTACACTCTATAGGAGAGAGAGAGGACCCTGCTGATCATAAGAGCTTACACTTTACAGGTGAGAGAGAAGAAGCCAGTGCAGCAAGACAAAATGATGTTACCCTACTCTTGATGCTTCAGCAGGATGAGAAATGGTGACTGACAAGTTTTTTCTTCAGTGAATCAAATTTCAAAATGTTTGAATTTGCGTGAAACCATAAATTTCAGAAAATTTGACTCGAACTCAATCTATTCATCTCTCTTTGTCATTGATGAAATTTCTAAACCCTAGGGAGACAACTGGAAACTGTGATCTGCCATCCCTATATCAAAGTTGATTAGCTCAAAAAAGTCACTTTAGTAAAAAACCTTAACCTCAAAAGTCGTCACAGTGCACTAGAGACTAAAGTATAAAAGGTGGCAATAGACATTAGATAGATGTAGGTTGACGGTTGAATCACTGCTGAAAGGGCAATCTTTTGATAAGTGATTGTGGTGCTAATGATGCATTACACATTTTAGTTTTTTAGTTCATATTGGCTGTTCAAATTAGCCAGACATTTAAATTTACACTGAGAAGAGAACAAGCTGTCTGGGAACTGTAAGGCGACGGTGTTCACACAGTGCAGTAACTGAGGCAGTGACCTAAGCAAGTCCAACATAAACAGCTTTTATTCAGCAACTTACGGGTAAACAGAAAGTCCTCCGGTTCATAGCCGGGTTAACATAAGTTCATAAATAACGGTTGCCGTGGGCAACGGCCGCGCCGGGCCGCTGAGAGCCTGACGGATGCAGAGCCTTCCCAGGCGTGGGATTAGCTACACACAGGCCCACCGAGCTTTCCTACTCCTAGCAGGTCGCAACACTGAACAACACTAATCCTTAATGCAGGGTTTTTAAAGGACCTGTGGCAAGAGCCACTGGAAAACCCGGGTTGGAGGGAGGAGGCCGCCCCACTGCCTTCCTGTAGCCTCCTCCAAGAAATGAAGGCCCTGACGGGTTTTACTAATCAGCCTTAGCCAGATAGCCTGACCAGGTCAATGCTCACCTTCATTCCTGCAAAAAAAGGAGCATGGACTGCACCTCCAAAAATCATACATTTGATCTAATGCCTCTCGGCAAAAATATATGACTCCAGGCCACGCCGCCCCACAAACAGAAAACCACAGCAGCAATGGCCGACACACTGCACCAACACCACAAGAAAGGAGCATTGTGACTCACCTTCCTCAAGCTCTCAAATGAGAGCAAAAATAGGCTAGACCCTCTTTGCAGTCTCCTGCTAATTAAAATCACCTGTGCCAAATGGGGGGAATGCTGGTCTAAGAAAGGGGAAAGAATATGCAATGCAAAAAAAGGAGCATGGACCGCACCTCCAAAAATCATACATTTGATCTAATGCCTCTCGGCAAAATTCTATATAACTGAACATGAGGTTCTTAGTTTAACATTCTGATCAGACTGTATGAAGCCCACTGCCACATCATGGCAAACCTCGTAGTGGGTCCTAACATTACCTACCTAAACGGGAGCAGAACCGTGCGCCAACCACCTCCACAGCGACAATGCACCAGCAGGGCGGGCGGCCTGGTGCCTCACAGCACCCATGCTGCAAGACCGAGTCCCCATGACTCCAGGCCACGCCGCCCAACAAGCACAAAACCACAACAACAATGGCCGACACACTGCACCAACACCACAAGAAAGGAGTATTGTGACTCACCTTCCTCAAGCTCTCAAATGAGAGCAAAAATAGGCTAGACCCTCGCGCATTCCTCTCCTTGGCGTTCCTCATCCATACCAAGGGAGAGTTGTCCGTCACCAAGTGGAACTGATGCCGGAATAAATAATAATGTAGCGAATCCAAGGCCCACTTAATAGCCAAACACTCTTTCTCTACCACGCTATAGTTTTTCTCTGCCGGGATAGTTTTCTACAGCACCAGAACAATCATCACTACATGAAGATGTCACCACAACCACCATCAGTACCGGAATCTGAGACCAAAACCACCATCAGTACAGGAATATTTCACCGGAACCACTATCCAAATAGGAATATGGCACTAGAGCCACCATCAGTTTTGCTGCAAACTGTATTTATTGCATGACAGATATAAAAACCATCACATGTATCCATTTATAATGGGGTCTAATTAGCTTTTCATTGGGGTATCTGCCAAATGCTGCACATCTTAACTGAAACCTAACATTCCTCCATTATAGTTAAATAATATTAGTATCCATGACTGTCCTTGTGTCTGACATTTAAAATATAGGATGTCAGGTATGAATATCGCTATTTTTCCCTGGTATCCTGTAAATGGCCTGCAAGCAATGAGTGATTCTGTTTCACATGTGAATTATGGACCCACTGTGCCACAGACCGAGGAGAGCCTGGAGGGGTGTAACTAACCACCTTGGTTTTCACTAGAGCCCATGATGTTGTGGTTAGACTTGGGCCACAGGTGGATGCCAGCTGCTACTCCAGGACAGATCCCTGTACCATGGTAGCTGACCTCAAGGGTCAGCACAGTAAACAGAGACTTAGAGTTCAAGGTGGGACACTGGCAGAACGGATAGCAGTGCTAGTACAGATGGGACAGGGTAGTAAGCACAGGTACTGTTCCACGTACTGCCGGAGATGTGTTAAGCTTACATACCGCTGAAGCAGTGTCAGTTACAGGTACCGCTGGAGCGGTTTCTGGATCACATACTGCCAGAGCGGTTTCAGGCTCAGGTAGTGCAGGTGCAGTTTCAGGTTCAGATTGCAAAATTCAATTGTTGGTCAGGCACCTTCCTACAGGTGAAGATGCCTTAAGTATTAAGTGCTTCCCAGCTATTGGCTGGGGACACATAGGATTGTGCATAGCGCATCAGCACTGGGATGCGTAAGCCAGAGCAGGGAACACGACAAGGCGGCCTGGGCGGTGAGCAACTCGGCATCCCTGCCGGGAGGAAGGAGCAGAGGCATGCGGGGATGCCTTTTACAGATTCATATTTAACCATGAAAACACACTCACCATTGAGCCTCACCTATAAAGTACACCACTTTTTTTTACTTTTGGTTCTATTTTTTTTTTTTTGGTTAAACAGGTAATAATTCTAGTTCTAGTGGGAGTGGTCGTCAGTGTTTGTTATCTGACCCATCAGAGAGTGAGTAGGGTGCGTTAGAGGTCCCGTCAGGGCCGGCTCCAGGTTTTTCTGGGCCCTGGGCGAAAGAGTCTCAGTGGGCCCCTTTAACACATACCACGATTCATGATGCAGAGATACGGCGGAGAAATATATATATATATATATATATATATATATATATATAGTACAATGCAAAGATTTCACTTCTTACATTACATGAGTGATATCTATTGTAAATTCCACAATAGCTCAGAAACCGGTGAATCGCTCCATACGGAATACTGGCCCCCATATAACGCTTCATACGGAATACTGGCCCCCATATAACGCTTCATACGGAATACTGGCCCCCATATAAGGCCCCATACGGAATACTGGCCCCCATATAAGGCCCCATACGGAATACTGGCCCCCATATAAGGCCCCATACGGAATACTGGCCCCCATTTAAGGCCCCATAAGGAATACTGGCCCCCATATAAGGCCCCATATGGAATACTGGCCCCCATATAAGGCCCCATACGGAATACTGGCCCCCATATAAGGCTCCATGCGGAATACTGACCCCCATATAAGGCTCCATGCGGAATACTGGCCCCCATATAAGGCTCCATACGGAATACTGGCCCCCATATAAGGCTCCATACGGAATACTGGCCCCCATATAAGGCTCCATACGGAATACTGGCCCCCATATAAGGCTCCATACGGAATACTGGCCCCCATATAAGGCTCCATACGGAATACTGGCCCCCATATAAGGCTCCATACGGAATACTGGCCCCCATATAAGGCCCCATACGAAATACTGGCCCCCATATAAGGCTCCATACGGAATACTGGCCCCCATATAAGGCTCCATACGGAATACTGGCCCCCATATAAGGCCCCATACGGAATACTGGCCCCCATATAAGGCTCCATACGGAATACTGGCCTCCATATAAGGCTCCATACAGAATACTGGCCCCCATATAACGCTCCATACAGGATACTGGCCCCCATATAAAGCTCCATACAGGATACTGGTCCCCTTATAAAACTCCATACAGGATACTGGCCCCCATATAACGCTCCATACAGGATACCGGTCCCCTTATAACGCTCCATACAGGATACCGGTCCCCTTATAACGCTCCATACAGGATACCGGTCCCCTTATAACGCTCCATACAGGATACCGGTCCCCTTATAACGCTCCATACAGGATACTGGCCCCCATATAATGCTGCATGCAGGCTGTTACCCCCCCACATAATGCCCCATACAGGCTGTCCCCCCCTTATAATGCTCCATGCAGGCTGTTACCCCCCACATAATGCCCCATACAGGCCCCCTCCCTTTTAATGCTCCATGCAGGCTGTTACCCCCCACATAATGCACTATGCAGGCTGCCCCCCCCTTTATAATGCCCCATGCAGGCTGTTCCCCACCTTATAATGCCCCATGCAGGATGCCCCCCCTCTCTTTATAATGCTCCATGAAGATGCCACCCCCCCTTCTCTTTATACTGCCCCATGCCTCCATACATTAAAAAAAAAAATCAAATACTCACCTCCCTTCTCCTCACCTGCTACCTGCTACCCGCTGCCCGCTGCTCGGGTCCGAACTCCAGCGTTGTCGGCGTCTTCCCGCTCAGCGCTCCCTGTGACGGCTCAGGGGAGGGCGCGGTGTAAAGACGTCACCGCGCCCTCTGACCTGAGACATCACAGGGAGCGCAGAGCAGGAAGACAGCTGATCTGCGGAGGCACGGGGAGAGGTAAGTATCCAGCTGCCGGGGCCCTGAGCAAGCGGCGGAGAAGGGCGGGTGCTGACACACCGCTCTCCTCCGCCCATAGCCCAGCGGGGTGCGCGACCGCCAGTGGGCCCCTCTGCCTGCTCAGGGCCCCGGCATTTGCCCGGGTGCGCCGGGTGCTGACGCCGGCCCTGGGTCCCGTTACTTTAGTCTCTGACCCATTCTTTTAAATGGGGGTTGAGGGTTCATCTGGTGCCATCTGCTTCATCTGCCGAGGGCACCAAAGTACCTTGTCCCATCCCTGCATCTATCCACTCTGCTATGGTATATTCCATTATAACACTGACATACTTTGCTGATAAAAGATTATTATTATTATTATAGCCCGATTTATTCCATGGCGCTTTACATGTGAAAATATGTCTTTTGCAAACTTATATCAAGTGGACAGTATATATTATTTATTTTAACCTTCTATGAGACCTGTTGTTATAATTAACACTGATAAAATTTCATTATGCGCTCACCCCTATGGCTATATATCTTGTGTGAATAGGTTCATTTTTTTTTAGTTTTCAAATAAGTGCTAGCTAGATGCTAGTGACGCGCCCCTGGGCCTGTGTCGCGCTGCGTTGCGCACGCGGGAGCTTACCCGGAGCCGGATCTCTTGAGGGTTGTAGTCCCGTGGCGGTGACCCGGTCCGTGCCCAGGGAGTCAAACTGAGCGGCGATGTAACAGCGGTAGATGCAAGACGACTACGCCACCCGTTGAATGCAGCTGTGGAGCTGCCGCTGCAGGACAGTCCGCTGAGGCCGGTGGATGGATGGTGCAGCGTAGATGATATAACCCCCAACGGGAGGGGTATGACCTCAGGGCAGCAGATGTGGATGATGGGGGTAGCAGGAACCACTCAGAGACGGTGCGGTGTAATTCAGGGTCTTTACTGGTAACAACGATAGACCCTCCCGGAGTACTTGCTAGTGAACGGGGCCTGGTCAGTCCTTGAGCAGATGGGATCTCCCCTGGCCAGGCGGAGTTGTAGGCCTCCCAAACTGACTGTACTCTTCTGGCTACCTTGCTAGAAGCGGATATAAGTAGCCCACGTCCCTGAGTGTACCGTGTGGTGCTCACCCGTATGGCCGGTGACTCGGGGCCTTCTAATGGCTTCCGCTCCACGATGGCGGTGCTGGTCCCACGCGTGTGACCGTGCCTTCGGGTTTCTGGGCCTGAGGACCTGAAATCCCCTGCCGGTCGGCTTCTGCTGCTGGGTAAGAGTTAGTCCCCACAGCCTCGGACGCCGGGTCCGGTAAGAAAGCTTCTCAGTCAGGGCGAGCTCTGCAGCTGCCAGCCCCTGACTCGTAGTAGTATTGCTTCTGCTGTTTCTTGTCTCTACTCTCCTTGACTGCTAACTAGAGATGAGCGTTGTTCTACTCGAACTGTTCGCCAATCTCAAATTCGAGCTGTTTTGGGCGGTGTTCGAGCACGAACACGAACAATTTGAGAAAAATTCGGCTGTTCGAGGTTATGTTCGATAACTGTTCGTGCACCAAAATCATAACTGGATTTTTTCTCAGTAATGATGAAAATTAATGTTAATACGCAGTTTGAGTGTACAGCGGGGTGGGGGGAGGGGCAGGGGATGGATCTCTGCAGGAACAATGAAGATCTCCATTTTTTTTTCTCTTTCCCGCATTTGCAGTGGGGAGGTGCAATCTGTCAGCCTATCAGCAGCGCACACACGGAGCGAAGTGCTTTTTTTCACACAAGCAAGGGCATGTGTCATTGGCAGTGTATGTCACATGTCCTTGCCCTATAAGACCAAGCCATTTTCCCCGTCGCCACCATTTTCTCACTGCTGCTGCGTGTTAGACGGCACCGCTGTTGCTGTGTGCGCTATACCTTGTTAATTTCAAGCCAATTTTCGCACAAATATACAGATAGCTTGGGAGTAGGGAATAGTTGTGATTGCAGTCCTTTTAAGGACTAGGTTACAGCATTTCCTACGACTTTTATCAGGGAGGTCTGTGCTCTTAAATAGATAGGTTGTGGGAGTAAAGACTAATTGTAATTGGAGTCCTTTTCAGGACTAGGTTACATGAGTTCCTATCAGTTTTTGCCAGGCAGGTCTGTGCCAGTGCTGTGCAAGTTTTTTTCACAGCATTTGGCTGAATCTAGCAAAGCTAATCCTTTTTGGCCTATTGCAGAGTGTGTTAGTCAGTGGAGTAGCCTATCTGTGTTGCAAGATATAACACCTGTGTATAGAATACCAATTTTTTTACTGCACCTAGTGAAGTAAAATCTTTTGGGCATAGCATCATTCTATTAGTCCATCTATACTGACCTCCATCAGGTTGCAAACTGAATATAATTTTTTTCTGCATCTAGCTCTGAAAAAATATTTGGGCTTCTAGCAGTGTGTGGGACTTGGTCTATTAGTCCATCTATACTGACCTCCATCAGGTTGCAAATTAAAAATAATTTTTTTCTTCATTTAGCTCTGAAAAAATATTTGGGCTTCTAGCAGTGTGTGGGACTTGTTCTATTAGTCCTTCTATACTGACCTCCAGCAGGTTGCAAATTGAATATAATTTTTTTCTGCATCTAGCTCTGAAAAAATAGTTGGGCTTCTAGCGGTGTGTGGGACTTGGTCTATTAGTCCATCTATACTGACCTCCATCAGGTTGCAAATTAAAAATATTTTTTTTCTGCATCTAGCTCTGAAAAAATATTTGGGCTTCTAGCAGTGTGTGGGACTTGGTCTATTAGTCCATCTATACTGACCTCCATCAGGTTGCAAATTAAAAATATTTTTTTTCTGCATCTAGCTCTGAAAAAATATTTGGGCTTCTAGCAGTGTGTGGGACTTGGTCTATTAGTCCATCTATACTGACCTCCATCAGGTTGCAAATTAAAAATAATTTTTTTCTGCATCTAGCTCTGAAAAAATATTTGGGCTTCTAGCAGTGTGTGGGACTTGGTCTATTAGTCCATCTATACTGACCTCCATCAGGTTGCAAATTAAAAATAATTTTTTTCTTCATTTAGCTCTGAAAAAATATTTGGGCTTCTAGCAGTGTGTGGGACTTGTTCTATTAGTCCTTCTATACTGACCTCCAGCAGGTTGCAAATTGAATATAATTTTTTTCTGCATCTAGCTCTGAAAAAATAGTTGGGCTTCTAGCGGTGTGTGGGACTTGGTCTATTAGTCCATCTATACTGACCTCCATCAGGTTGCAAATTAAAAATAATTTTTTTTCTGCATCTAGCTCTGAAAAAATATTTGGGCTTCTAGCAGTGTGTGGGACTTGGTCTATTAGTCCATCTATACTGACCTCCATCAGGTTGCAAATTAAAAATAATTTTTTTCTGCATCTAGCTCTGAAAAAATATTTGGGCTTCTAGCGGTGTGTGGGACTTGGTCTATTAGTCCATCTATACTGACCTCCATCAGGTTGCAAATTAAAAATAATTTTTTTCTGCATCTAGCTCTGAAAAAATATTTGGGCTTCTAGCAGTGTGTGGGACTTGGTCTATTAGTCCATCTATACTGACCTCCATCAGGTTGCAAATTAAAAATAATTTTTTTCTGCATCTAGCTCTGAAAAAATATTTGGGCTTCTAGCGGTGTGTGGGACTTGGTCTATTAGTCCATCTATACTGACCTCCATCAGGTTGCAAATTAAAAATAATTTTTTTCTGCATCTAGCTCTGAAAAAATATTTGGGCTTCTAGCAGTGTGTGGGACTTGGTCTATTAGTCCATCTATACTGACCTCCATCAGGTTGCAAATTAAAAATAATTTTTTTCTTCATTTAGCTCTGAAAAAATATTTGGGCTTCTAGCAGTGTGTGGGACTTGTTCTATTAGTCCTTCTATACTGACCTCCAGCAGGTTGCAAATTGAATATAATTTTTTTCTGCATCTAGCTCTGAAAAAATAGTTGGGCTTCTAGCGGTGTGTGGGACTTGGTCTATTAGTCCATCTATACTGACCTCCATCAGGTTGCAAATTAAAAATAATTTTTTTCTGCATCTAGCTCTGAAAAAATATTTGAGCTTCTAGCAGTGTGTGGGACTTGGTCTATTAGTCCATCTATACTGACCTCCATCAGGTTGCAAATTAAAAATAATTTTTATCTGCATCTACAGTACCTCTGAAAAAATATTTGGGCTTCTAGCAGTGTGTGGGACTATTTGTATTAGTCCATCTATACTGACCTCCATCAGGTTGCAAATTCAAAATAATTTTTTTCTGCATCTAACCCAGCCAATAGTTTTGGCCTAATACCACAGTTTGGCCACTCAGCTCTGCTCGGTTACCATCCATTGTTTTTTTGTGCAAACAACTCCAGAGTTGTGAATTAGTTAACCACCAAAATGAGTGGAAAAAGGCCTGCTGCTGGTGGAAAGGGGAATAGGCGTGTTGGGAAGGGGAAAAAAGGTTGTGTCCGTGGGGTAGGTGTTAAAGCAACAGTAACATCTGCAGAAGAAAGACCATCTTCCAGCCAAACTAAAATGTCTACTTCTTTTAGCGGACAATGTGATAAGATCCCTTTCTTACGGCCACGCCAATCGCTACAAATTCCAGATGAGGCACAAAAACAGCAGGTGCTTCAATGGATATCAAGTGCTCCTTTAAGTGGGCTCTCCTCCACATCAACTTCAACATCACAAATACTCCAGTCCTCAAAGGTGTCAACCAAATCGCACTTGCTTCCTCACAGCTCCCAAATCTCCAGCTGCCCGTCTGAGTATGAGGTAGAACAGATGGTTGAGTCTGCAGAGCTGTTTACTCATACTATAGCCTGGGAATCAGAGGTCGACTCCAGCGCTTCTGTGAATCCAGACGAGGAAATGATCTGCACTGATGCCCAGAATCTTTATGAGTCGGATCCAGGACCAGACGCAGAAGGTTCTGACCATAATGTAGACCCTCATTCCCAAACTGTAACTCCTGTTGGTGGAGACAATGAGGAAGACGATGATAAGACTCAAATACCTGATTGGAGCGACAACTTTAATTTTTTGTCAGGGCAGGAACAGGTTGGCTCTGAGGACGACGGGTGTGATAACGCACAGGGTGATGATGATGAGGTCGGAGATCCCACTTACTGTCAACCCACAGTCAGCCAAGAGATGAGGTCAGCAGAGGAGGTGGAGGAAGATGCTAGTGACGACGAGGTCAGGTTGCGCCTTCCTGGACAGAGACGTAGTACTGGAAGCACGTCAACAACTGCATCCTCAAACACAACTCTGCCTCTCACCACAAGTCGTGGTGGCTCTTCAGGTCGCATGGGTGCTAAGCCTTGCATAGCCTGGGCATTTTTTCAGATCGATAAAGATGACCCAACTCGTGTTATCTGTAACATTTGTCAGCAAAAGCTAAGTAGAGGCCAAAAAATACATAGTTTGAGTACTTCATGCATGAACCGGCACATGGACATGAAGCATAAGTTGCAGTGGGAAGCTCAGTGTGCTACAATGCGGCCTAGCCGGCCGGGCCAATCACCGTCTGCCATATCTTGTGCATCCGCGGCCTCTTCATCCTCTGTGACTGGGGGGACAGCAGTCACACCTGTTTTGGGGCGCAGACCTGCCACCTCTTTACCCGCAACAGCCAGCGTGATTGGCAGGTCATCATTTTCTTTGGAGGTGGTAACACCAGCTGGTGTTGAGCGCTGTCCGACATCGATAGCACCACCTTTGGATCAAGGCAACCTAACATGTCCGCCTGCATCTTCCTCACAGACCGGCAGTTTGCCGGGGACACCCTTATCAACCCCGTCTAAGCACAATAGCCAGCCCTCGGTCCCTCAGATGTGGACAAGTAAAAGACCATTTCCTCCTAGCCATGAGAAAGCTAAGAGGTTGAATTTCACCATCTGCAAGCTCTTGGCTACAGAAATGCTGCCTTTCCGCCTGGTGGACACAGAGGATTTTCGAGACCTTATGTCCGTCGCAGTGCCCCAGTACCAGATGCCCAGTCGGCACTACTTCTCAAAGAAAGGTGTGCCTGCGCTCCACCAGCATGTCGCACACAACATCACCGCTTCTTTGAGAAACTCTGTGTGTGACAGGGTGCATTTCACCACAGACACTTGGACGAGTAGGCATGGACAGGGGCGTTACATGTCGCTGACTGGGCACTGGGTAACTATGGTGACAGCAGGACAAGGGGCTGCTGTCCAAGTCTTGCCGTCCCCACGAGTTGTGCGTCAATCCTCTTTATGTCAAAGTTCCTCCACTGCTTCTGCCTCCTCAACCTCCTCTCGGTCTTCCACCTGCACCCAAAGCCTGTCTGGTCATGCCACAAGCTTTCTAACTGCGCAGAAGGGATCCTGCACACCTCCTTACTATGCTGGCAGTAGGGCTCAACGTCATCAGGCGGTTTTTACATTGAAATGTCTGGGAAATGTGAGTCACACAGCTGAGGAGTTGTGGTCAGCTCTGGAGAACCAATTTCATGAATGGTTGTCTCCACTGGACCTGAAACCAGGGAAGGCCGTGTGCGACAATGCTGCAAACCTGGGTGCGGCCCTTCGCCGGGGCAATGTCACACACGTGCCTTGTATGGCTCACGTGTTGAACCTGTTGTCCAGCAATTTTTAGCCCACTATCCCAGACTAGATGGCCTTCTGCAGAGGGCACGGTCGCTGTGTGCTCACTTCCGCCGTTCGCATCCCGCAGCTCAGCGACTTACATCTCTACAGAAGTCGTTGGGCCTGCCACTTCACCGGCTAAAATGCGATGTGCCTACCCGGTGGAATTCAACTCTGCACATGTTGCAGCGACTGTGGCAGCACCGACAAGCCCTGGTGCAATACGTTCTGACGTATAGCCTGGGCCAACGAGATTCAGAGGTGGGGCAAATCACGCTGGAGGAGTGGTCTCAGATCAGGGACCTATGCACCCTTCTGCACAGTTTTGAAATGGCGACGAAGATGTTTAGTGCTGACGATGCCATTATCAGCATGACTATTCCGGTGATTTACATGCTGGAGCACATGTTAAACAGAATTCGGAGTCAGGTGGTGGCACAAGAGGAGGTGGAGGAAGTAGAGGAGGAGGAGTTGTATGCGGAAGGGCTAACATCTGCAAGGTCCAGACGGTCGGCAGCACCAAGGCGGCAGGCATGTGAGGGTGGGGGAGATGGTTTTACCAGGGCGCATGGTAGCAGCCAAACTAGTGAGGAAGGTGCAGGAGCCCAGGAAGAAGTGGAGGACGAACTGATGGAAGACTCATCAGATGAGGGAGACCTTGATCACATTTCTGTTGTGCGAGGTTGGGGGGAGAGGACAGAGGAAGGAAGCATGATTGTTACCTCGCCACCAACACAACAGGGACTTGGTGCTCCTGGATGCGCAACACACATGAGTGCCTTCTTGCTGCACTACCTGCAACATGACCCTCGAATTGTGAGAATTAGAAATAATCCTGACTACTGGGTTGCCACACTGTTAGATCCCCGGTACAAAAGTAAATTTGCAGAAATTATTCCTGCCATAGAAAGGGATGCACGCATGCAGGAGTATCAGCAGAGACTGTTGCAGAATCTTACATGTGCTTTTCCACAAAATACCAGTGGTGCACGTAGTGAATCTCACAGTTCCAACTTGCCAACCGTGGGACCGTCAAGTGTTCAGCACTCAAACCGTAACAGAACCACAGTATCTGCTGGTAACATCAATTTTGCGGAATAATTTCACCACTTTTTTAGCCCATCCTTTGCAAGGCCACAGGAGACAAGAAGTCTGACACATAGTCAACGCCTAGAGACGATGGTACAGGAGTATCTCCAAGTAAACATTGAAGCCACGACTGTGTCACTGGACCCTTGCTCTTTTTGGGCTTCCAATCTGGATAAATGGCCGGAGCTAGCCACTTACGCCTTGGAGATCTTGTCATGCCCCGCAGCCAGCGTTCTGTCTGAACGTGTGTTCAGCGCTGCTGGTGGTGTGCTGACAGATAAGCGCACGCGGCTCTCCACTGATAATGTAGACAGACTCACGTTCATAAAGATGAACAAATCATGGATCCGAAACGACTTTTCTACCCCTGTGTCATCCTGGGGAGAGTAAAAGCTTGATGATTGGTTAAAATCACCCTACCAACCGTTTTAAGCTTTCAAATTACTAATCATGTTTATCTGTATCTTGACTGGAAAATAATTTGGGCTTTGTAGCAGTGTGCAGCACTGATCCTATTAGGCCATCTATACTAAAGCTTCACCAGATTTAAAATTAAAAATAATTTTTAGCTGCATCTAGCCCGGAAAATAATTTTGGGGCTCCGAGATGCGCAAGGCACATAAGTGCCTTCTTGCTGCACTACCTGCAGCATGACCCTCATATTGTCAGAATTCGAAGTAATCATGACTACTGGGTTGCCACACTCTTAGATCCCCCAAACTTTTCGATCAACCTTTTCATTTTAATAAAGACCAAAAAAATGGTCATTTTTGAAATTATAAGCATTAGCAGGTTGTTAGAAACTGAAATCAAACAGTTTTCAACTCAAAACTTTATTCTAGGTGATGTTACATTTTCACAAAGGACCCCTTGTTCGAAAGGAGCTTCTGAACTCTCTCGTCCATTGAATTTGTCAGGTTTTGGATGGTTTCTGCTTCAATTGTTTTGCATGAGGACAGAATACCCTCCCAGAGCTGTTGCTTAGATGTGAACTGCCTCCCGCCATCATAGACACTCCTTTTAATGATGCTCCAAAGGTTCTGAATGGGGTAGAGGTCAGGGGAGCATGGGGGTCACACCATAAGTTTGTCCCCTTTTATGCCCATATCAGCCAGAGATGCAGATGTTTTATGTGCAGCATGAGATGGTGCATTATCATGCAGAAAAATGATCTTGCTGTGAAATACACGGTTCTTCTTCTTGAACCATGGCAGGAAGTGCTGTTTGAGAAAATCCACATACATTATGGAGTTCATCTTTAGCACCTTCAGGGATCCTAAAGGGGCCGACAATCTCTCTCCCCATGATTCCAGCCCAAAACATTACTCCACCTCCTCCTTGTTGGCGCTGTAGCCGTATTTGCGTGGGGTGTCCATCAACCAGCCATCCTCCACTCCATCCATCTGGACCATCGAGCGCTGCACGGCACTCATCCGTGAACAAAACAGTTTTGAAATCAGTCTTCATGTAATGTTTGGCCCACTGGAGCCGTTTCTGCTTGTGTGAAGTGGATAGAGGAGGTCGACAGGATGGCGCATGCACAGCTGCAAACCTCTGAAGGACCCTGCATCTTGTTGTTCGGGGGACGTTGGAGGCACAAGCAGCTTCAAAAACTTGTCTGCTGCTATGACAAGGCTTTTTTGCCGCTGCTCTTTCAACCTGACGTAATTGCCTGTAGGAAAGAGTCCTCAATTTGCCCTTATCAGCACGCACACGTGTGTACTGTGAATCAGCTACATACTTCTTGATTGCCAAGACACTTCATCCTGATCATCGCACAATGTTGATTGTAGTCATGCCTTGACCTAAACACTCCACAATTTGTTGCTTCTCAGCAGCCGACACATCCTTTTTCTTTCCCATTTTGGCAGAAAATGTAGGCTGCTTAATAATGTGAGAGAGCCTTCTTAAGTAGTCTTGCCTTTCATTGGACACACCTGCCAAACTAATTAGCACAGGTGTCTGCAATTGCTTACAGTGATATAAAGAGCCCTGACACACATCACCATCAATGAGTTTAACTGACAAACAAACAAATTCTTCCCTTATCACTCCTAAACACTTTTTGTATAATAATTTGGAACGCAGTGTACATGTGCTTTTCCACAAAACACCAGTGGTTCACGTAGTGAATCTTACAGTTCTAACTTGCCAACCGTGGTCTGTATGGAGTTGTTCAATAAAGGGAATAGGAATTCCTAAGTATTTGATACCCTGTGAGGGCCAGGCAAAGGGAAAGTTGGACTGGATGGAATCCTATATGGATTTGGGGAGGGAGACATCGAGGGCCTCAGACTTCGCTGCATTGATTTTAAAATTTTACCATGTAACAAAGTGATCTATTTCAGCCATAACAGCATGGATGGATATATGTGATTGAGTGATATATACTAGGACATCATCAGCAAATAGAGAGCACTTGTACTCGGTGCCTCCCACCTCAATCCACCTAATATTGGGGTTATGGCGAATTGATGAGAGCAGGTGCTCCGTCACTAGGATGTATAAGAGAGGGGACAGAGGACATCACTGCCTTGTCCCATTGGTGATTGTGAAAGGTGATGAAAATGTTCTGACGCACCCCCTGGGCCTTGGGACACCCGGAGCCGGACCCTTTTTGGTGGATGCTGGTGGTTGTAGTCTTCGTGGCGGCGACCCAGTTCCGTGGCTCAGGGCGGTCAAACCAGTGGCGGAACTATTTATGTGGTTTTCATGTTTAAATGTCCGACTACGCCACCCGTGGATTGCGGTCAGAGTGAACCGCCGCTACAGGGCAGACCACTGAGGCTGGTGTTGTGGGTGCAGCAGAGCGTAGCATAACTCCCCACGGGAGGAGTATAGCCTCAGGGCAGTGTATGCGGAGGATGGGGGTGATGGTGCAGGGCAGCAGCAGTAACGACACGGAGTCAGTGATGCAGTTCAGGGCCTTTACTCACAGTTCTTATTATCCAGACCACGTCTGCAGGTAACGGCTGCCCACGTCGTACTGTGCTCACCAGGTGAGGGGCTCAGACAACTCCCAGATAACTTTGGAGCACTTCACAGGACCCCCTTTGTGTGTCCTTTGTCTGGCCTTTCTTACCAACACTTCTGTCCGGCTGCCTCGGGCCTCCTCTTGGTAAACTTGGCGCCAGTTTCCCTGACCCTATGTGGTGCCTTCCTAGCGGGTGTAGCGAGGGGCTGCGCCACATAAAATGTCAGAGCCTCCGGTTTCTAGCTGAGGGTCGTTTCCTGCCTCCATTAGTTCGGGGACCGGTCTCCCCCTTTGGCCTGACCCCTCCACGCAGGTGGATTCGGGCGTGCGGTGGCGACTCGCCCGTCCGCACCCCTGGGATCCCTTCATTCCTCGTTCCTGGAGCCTTCTCCGCTCCTCTTCCTTCCTTCTCCCTCTTCCAGGCCTGGGCCTCTGGTACTAGGCCCGCCTCCGGAGCAGAGCTCATGCAGAGCCCCTGCTCCCTGCCACTTCTGCTCAGACTTCTCTGCACTGAACTAAGATGGTGCCCACCTTTTAAACTCCCTTCTCAATGCACCCAGGAACTGCTTCCTCCCTGCTCCTGCACTACAGGGTTCCCCTTCCTCAGTGTTCCCTCCCCCCACTCCAGCCAGGGACAGGGACTGTCGTGCCCATCTCAGGGGCATATTGGTCGCCCTGCCCCACGGCAATGTGGTGTAATGCATGCAGGTGTCGGGTCCTGATCCACACTCCATCCTTACCTGAGAGTGAGATATCACACCTCTGGGTGAGGTGCAATACGTCTGTAGCAACCGAGCCCTCAGGGTGCTACAGTTCCATTTATCTTCAGCCTAGGTGACGTATTGCGATACAGGGCCGTGATTTTGGCTATAAAAGGGTCCCCTAGACCCCTACCCCAAGCTTTTTAAGAGAATCATATATGGCGTGCCAGGAGACTCTATGGAATGCTTTCTCAGCATCCAACGAGAGTATCTAATTACAAATTTTTAACTGCATCTAGCCCAGGAAATACTTTGTGCCTAGTAGCAGTGTCTGCTAGTGAGCGGATTATCCCGGCTGTTAAGCAAGCTGCACCACCTGTAGTTTAGACACTTAATTTTTTCAAAGGAAATGCTTCAGGACCATGGGATACTTAGTGAAGAGCATCAGGAGGCACCCCAAGGCATAGGGGCTGGGACTGGCAGTAGGATGCCTTGCGGTGGACAGCCGAGCTCGATCCTTATAAAAGCTTTTTAACTGCAGCAGCTTTAGTGGACGCTACTGGAGCTGGAATTACCGCGGCTGCTGGCATGAGACTTGCCCTCCAATAGATCCTTGTAAATGGATTTAAAGTGTATTCATTCAAATTAGAGAGACAATTTAAATTAAAAAGCTTAGAGCTGCCTCCACCACAGGGGGGCTCGCTCGACCCACCAGCGGACAGGCACCAGTATTGGGAGAGGGGGGCTGGCCGTCAGGGTTCACCGCGGCTCTGGCACAAACCCGGCGACACGGAGGTGGCACGGGCAGGAGCGGACTGGCCGTGTCGGCTTCTCACTTTTTGGATTTTAGAAGGGCATGACATGCCTATATCTGTGTCTCCCCCTCCTTTTACTCCTCCACCTCTTTTATTTTCGCATGACTATATGTACTTGTCACTTTTCCATGTGTTAGTTATGTCTTCTGAGCAGTTTGTCAGCTTTTGGACACCTTTGAAGGTGTTTTCTATGTGTTTCTATGTGTTTTTGTTTGCCTGCCATTGGTTTTAACGGTGTTCGAAGGTGTTCGACGAACAGTTCGACGAACAGTTCGGCGAACACACGGGTGTTCGACGAACCGAACCGAACTCGAACACTACGGGGGTGGCTCAACACTACTGCTAACCCTGCTTCAGCCCCGGGTTTATATAGGGGAAGTTCTTCCCCTCCCAAGACTGGGCAGGAGGTGTGGCATGCACAGGATCCCTGACCAAAGGACCTCCCACCTGCTCTCAGACATAACATTACATTACTGTGGAAACCAGACCCCTGGGGTGCCACATTCCCCCCTAGTAAAATTTAGTACTCCGGGACTAAACACATTTTAGAAAAACATAACAAGATATAACAATAACAATACAATAAGAAACACATAAAGGTGGTCACGGCATGTCCGTAACCGGGTGCAGTCTTTGAAGAAAGCAAGGTGTCCATTTCACCAAAACAGGGAGACGTAACCAGGTAGGGGTCTGTCCTACCCCGAGTCCTTAACAGTCTCTAGTCCATCCTGGGTTACGCTCCAACTAATTGTACAAGGATTCCCGGTAGATCCACCAAGGATTCCTAAAAATAACTGGAAACACAAAATTATACACAAGCAACAATACACAGATAAACATAAATAAAACAATTTATACACTTCAAATCCTCCAGCGTGCGGGTAACTGGCCTCTAGTGGCCCTAGTGGACCTACGGAGCTGACTGTCTGGCCCTGAACTACAGGGTGTAGGAGCTGTCAAGGGTAAACTGGGCAGCTGTCTACCGGCTCTTTGTCTCACTAGGGGTACGGCAGGCTCACTATAAGCAGAGGGTTGATCCTCCTGTTCTGCTTGTGTGGAGTCTTCTGCCTCCTGGACCGGCTGTTCTTCCAGCTCTACCTGTTGCTCCGTAGGTGCTTGGGATGCTGGTTGGAGGAAGGTGAGTACGGGTACCACAACTGCACCATTGACTTGAGTCCAAGACCGAGGGAAGTCCCCGAGCACAGTACTAACCATATCTTCCCTTTCCTCTACGGGTCGATGGTCTTCTTGTTCCTCTTCAGGGTTCCTCAGTTGTTCGGGACACTTCTTCAGGTGGTCCCGGGATACAATGGCTGTGGTTTCCCCTCCGTCTTTACTGATGGTACAAACCTTCGGGTTCTCGTGGCTTGAGGGCAGTACGGTGTACGGGTCCTTCTCCCACTGGTCGTCCAACTTGTGGAGCCGTCTCTTCCTCTTCAAGACCTGCTCTCCGGGTACCAGGGGAACAGCGGGAGCATACTGGTTGTAAGTTTTCTCTTGTCTTTCCCTAGCCTGACAGAGACTTCGCTCCACGCTCTCCTGTACTCTCCGGTACTGCTGCTGCCTCTCTGTGTCCCAGTCTGTTTCTGGTGAAGTGTCCTCGGGTGTCAGGACTCCCATTTCCAGGTCAACAGGTAACTTACCAGGTCTTGCCCTCATTAGGTAAGCCGGGGTACAGTTGGTGGAACCTACCGGGATGTGGTTGTATAGGTCCACCAGATCGGGCAACTTCTCAAGCCACAGACTGCGTTCTTCCAGGGGCAACGTTTTTAGAAGATCCATTACCACCTGGTTCATTTTCTCACAAAGTCCATTAGTTTGCGGATGGTAGGGTGTCGTCCTTATCTTCCGGCAGCCATACAGATTGCAGAATTCCTGGAAGACCTCCGCTTCAAAGGCAGGTCCCTGGTCCGTCAGCACTTGGTCCGGGTACCCGTGTGGACGGCAAAAGTGCTGCTGGAAGGCTCTAGCTGCTGTTTGAGCCGTTAAGTCCTTGACGGGGACGACAACCAGAAACCGGGAGTAATGATCCACGATGGTTAACGCGTAGACGTAGCCACTTCTGCTTGGGGTCAGTTTTACATGATCCAAGGCTACCAGTTCCAACGGTTGCCGGGTGACGATGGACTGCAGGGGAGTCTTCTGGCTGGCACGGTCCTTCCTTCTCAGGTTGCACGGGCCACAGTCTCTGCACCACTTCTCGATGGTTCCCCTCATGCATACCCAGTGGAACCGCTCGCGCAGCAGGAACTCCAGCTTCTTCCACCCGAAGTGTCCAGCTCCGTCGTGGTATGCCTCCATCACCATGGCTGCGTCTCTTCGTGGCACCACTACTTGCCAGAGTAATTCATGCGTCCGGGAGTTAACCATTCTGCGGCACAACTTCCCTTTGTAAAGGAACAGTCGACTCTTCTCTGCCCATAGTTGTTTGGCTTCCTCCGGAGCGTCTGGTTCAAGGCGAGCCTCCGGCCGAGTCAGCATCTCCTTCACCAGTCGGACGGCAGGGTCGCTGTCTTGCGTTTCCGCCCAGTTGTAGTGGGGTAAGGGGTTCAACGTAGCAGCCTGCTTACTCCTTACCCGGTGGGAATACTGGATAGTCCCATGACGGTGGAACGCAGGGAGTTCAACTTCTTCCAGTCCCTCCGGATCTTCTCCTCCGTCCGGCAGGTTGGGCATCCTGGACAGGGCGTCCGCGTTGGTATTGGAGCGTCCTGCCCGGTATTTGATTGTGTACTCGTAGTTGGACAGACGGGCCATCCACCTCTGCTCCAGGGCACCGAGTCTTGCCGTGTCCAGGTGTGTCAACGGGTTGTTATCCGTGTACACGGTGAACCGGGAAGAAGCAAGGTAATGCTTAAAGCGCTCGGTGACTGCCCATACTACGGCCAGGAACTCTAGCTTAAATGAGCTGTAATTCTCGGGGTTCCTTTCGGTGGGTCGCAGTTTTCGGCTGGCGTAGGCGATTACTCGTTCCTTCCCCTGCTGGATCTGGGACAGTACAGCTCCTAGCCCGATGTTACTGGCGTCGGTGTAGAGGATAAAGGGCTGGCTATAATCCGGGTACGCCAGGATTTCGTCCCCCGTGAGGGCCATCTTCAGCTGGCGGAAGGACTCTTCTTCCAGCTCCTCCCGTTTGAAGGGCGGCTTCTGGTTCTTGGCCTTCCGGGACTGGCCTATCAAGAGGTCCTGCATAGGTGCTGCCTTTTTGGTGAAACCGGGAATAAACCTTCGGTAGTAGCCTACCAACCCGAGGAACTGCCGCACTTCTTTTACGCTGGAGGGGCTTGGCCATTCCTTAATTGCGGTGATCTTATCAGGGTCGGGAGCCACTCCGTCAGCGCTCACCACGTGTCCCAGGTACTGCACCTTTGGTTTCAGGAGGTGACACTTGAAGGGTTTCACCTTTAGGCCGTAACTTGCCAGAGCTTCGAACACTTCCGCCAGGTGTTTCAGGTGGTCCTCATACGTCTTGGAATATACGATGACATCGTCCAGGTACAACAGGACCATCTCGAAGTTTCTGTGGCCCAGACAACACTCCATTAGTCGTTGGAAGGTTCCCGGTGCGTTGCAGAGTCCGAACGGCATGCAGGTGAACTCGCTAAGTCCCATCGGGGTGGTGAATGCGGTCTTCTCCCGGTCCGCCTCTGCTACAGGAACCTGCCAGTAACCGCTAGTGAGATCCAAGGTAGAGAAGAAGTTAGCAGATCTTAAAGCAGCCAATGACTCCTCTATCCTTGGTAAGGGGTACGCATCCTTGTGTGTGATACGATTGATTTTCCGGTAATCTACACACATCCTCATGGTGTTGTCTTTCTTTCGGACTAAGACTAGTGGAGCTGCCCAGGGGCTACAGCTATCCCTGATCACCCCAGCCTCCTTCATGTCTCTAAGCATCCCCTTGGCGTGTTGGTAGTGGGCAGGGGGTACGGGTCGATACCTCTCTTTTATAGGAGGATGGTCTCCCGTGGGGATGTGGTGTTCTACCCCCTTGACTCGCCCGAAGTCTAACGGGTGTTTACTGAACACTCTCTCGTACTCCTGAACCACCCGATAGACTCCTTGTTTCTGGTGTGCGGGAGTGGAGTCAGTACCCAGATGTAGTTGCTGACACCAGTCCTCCATGTTTTTCTTAGAGCCGTTACCTTCCTCCGGGTGAGATGGAGGCAAGGGTTCCACAGATTGTATAGAATTTTGGTTAATGGTATATAATTTGGCTAGCATGGCATACCGGGGCAGGTACACTTCCCTCTCCCCGATATTTATTATGCGAACGGGCACCCTCCCATGGCGTACATCAACCACCCCCCGTGCTGTCAAAATGGTGGGCCTACTGTCCGAGTAAACTGGTTCTACCATTGCCTGGTAATCTCTACCTCTCAGACCAATAGCTGCCCGGCACCAAATCATCATTTCACTTTTTGGGGGCATGGCAATAGGAAAAGGGTCACACATTCTTACGCTACCAATCTCACTGCCGGAGAGTTCCACCTGTTGCCGTCGCATCAGTGCCCGGATCTCTTTCTGGAGCACCCGCTGCTCGCCGGAGCTGGCGTTCTTGGCAACCTGCTGTAAAAGGAAAATCACCTCTGCAAGACAATTTTCAATTACATTAGTTCCTAGAGTTATTTTTGGGTGACTCTCATGTTTGTCAATATCTACAATGATCAGCCCCTGTGCTGCCAGTTCGACTCTATCAATTTTGATGGTCACCTCTTTAAATCCGATCTGTGGCACGGGCTGGCCATTGCTGGCGATGATACTCAAGTCGTCGTCAGGGTAGCGGGTAATATCCGAGTCATTCCAGTACTGCTTAAAGAGCACGTACGGGATGGTGGTGACCTGTGACCCGGTGTCCAGTAGGGCACTCATGGGAATGCCATCCAGTACCACAGGCAAGACTGGACGTCCTCCCACATATCTGTCGCGCCAGTTCGATGGGCCGGGTGATCTTTTTCCTGGGGGTTGGCCCTCTACCCCAGGTTGTGCCCGTTTAAAGAACAGTACCTTGCCATATGTCCAGGTTGATTGCAGCGGCGGCAGATGGGTCGTCCGTCCTCGCTGTATCGGTCACTGGGTCTTCCTCTGGCCGGTGGGGTCCTCCTTGGTCGACGCCACGGGATGTCCTCCGGTCCGGATGCCAGCTGGATCTTCCCTGGGGTGGAAGCCTGTAAAGACTGCACAGTTCGGGTTAGCGCAGCAACGCTCTTAGCTAGCTCTTGAACCTGATGGTGTAGGTCTGGAGCCGGGTCATTGTCCAAAGCCTGCGCATCAGCTCCCACAGGCCCTGCCGACAAGGGCGCCGCCTCCTGGTGGTAAGTGATAGCAGGGCGCTTGTGGGTCACAACGCCACCCGGTGCCGGTTCTCGGAGCACCCGGATGGCTCTGTCCTTGAACTGTGCAAAGCCCAGATGGGGATCCTGTAAGGCCATCGCCCGCAACTGGGTTCGGTGGGCATTACAATATAGTCCCTCTATAAATTGTTCGGTCAACAGCCTGTCCTCGTTTCCCACTCCATCAGGGTCGGTCTGCTTAATGGCCCTCAGGGCCTCTTGTAGGTTTAGTGCATAGTCCCTTATACTCTCATGCGCTCGCTGCTTGCACCCGTAGAATCTAAGCTTAATCTCGGCTGAGGTGCGGGTATCAAAGGTATCCTTCAGCCGGGTTAGTATCCCTGCGACAGTCTTCCTCCCAGGTGGCCAGGATTTTACTTCCCTTTTGGCTGCCCCAGTTAGTTGGGCCACCAGGATGCTCACTTTTTGCTCTTCTGTGAGTGGGTACACCTGGAAGAGGCTATCCAGCTTTTCTCTAAAGTCATGCAGGGTATGTGACTCCCCTGAGTACTGGGGTAGCCAAGCTGCTCCCGGGATATAGGGCATGGTGAAGGGCATAACTGCAGCAGCGGTAGCGCTGGCGGGGGTTGAGGCAGTGAAGCTCTCCTCCGTATCCGACATCTTCCTCCCCCCTAGTGGACCGTGGCCTACCTTGCGATGATCCTCTTCCGTAGGCCGCGGCTCCGCAGTGGATCGTCAGGGTTGAGGACCTTCCGTCGCGCTCCTGTGACGTCGGCGTCTGCTGGGCTCCTTCCAGGACCTTACGCAACGTCCGGACGTGAGGCGGGGCTTCAGTTCTCGCGGGCTTTTCGGAGTCCACGCCCCTCTTCTTCCCGCGCGGCGTCCTCAAGATGGCGTCCAACGGCGGGAAAACTCCACGGATGGCGGGAAGAAGGCTGAAGATGGCGCCGGATGGCGGGAATCTTCACAGATGGCGGGAAGAAGGCTGAAAATGGCGCCGGATGGCGGGAATCTTCACCGATGGCGGGAAAACTTCACGGATGGTAAGTTTTAAAAGCCTCTTTTTCAGGCACGCAGTACCCGGTGGTTGCGGGCACGAAATCCTGCCGACTACGCCAAAGTCGACGCGCCCCTGGGCCTGTGTCGCGCTGCGTTGCGCACGCGGGAGCTTACCCGGAGCCGGATCTCTTGAGGGTTGTAGTCCCGTGGCGGTGACCCGGTCCGTGCCCAGGGAGTCAAACTGAGCGGCGATGTAACAGCGGTAGATGCAGGACGACTACGCCACCCGTTGAATGCAGCTATGGAGCTGCCGCTGCAGGACAGTCCGCTGAGGCCGGTGGATGGATGGTGCAGCGTAGATGGTATAACCCCCAACGGGAGGGGTATGACCTCAGGGCAGCAGATGTGGATGATGGGGGTAGCAGGAACCACTCAGAGACGGTGCGGTGTAATTCAGGGTCTTTACTGGTAACAACGATAGACCCTCCCAGAGTACTTGCTAGTGAACGGGGCCTGGTCAGTCCTTGAGCAGATGGGATCTCCCCTGGCCAGGCGGAGTTGTAGGCCTCCCAAACTGACTGTACTCTTCTGGCTACCTTGCTAGAAGCGGATATAAGTAGCCCACGTCCCTGAGTGTACCGTGTGGTGCTCACCCGTATGGCCGGTGACTCGGGGCCTTCTAATGGCTTCCGCTCCACGATGGCGGTGCTGGTCCCACGCGTGTGACCGTGCCTTCGGGTTTCTGGGCCTGAGGACCTGAAATCCCCTGCCAGTCGGCTTCTGCTGCTGGGTAAGAGTTAGTCCCCACAGCCTCGGACGCCGGGTCCGGTAAGAAAGCTTCTCAGTCAGGGCGAGCTCTGCAGCTGCCAGCCCCTGACTCGTAGTAGTATTGCTTCTGCTGTTTCTTGTCTCTACTCTCCTTGACTGCTAACCCTGCTTCAGCCCCGGGTTTATATAGGGGAAGTTCTTCCCCTCCCAAGACTGGGCAGGAGGTGTGGCATGCACAGGATCCCTGACCAAAGGACCTCCCACCTGCTCTCAGACATAACATTACATTACTGTGGAAACCAGACCCCTGGGGTGCCACACTAGCATTTAGATCTCAAAAAATTCAAGAATTACATGATCAATTAATTTAATAATCGGTTATTTTCATGGTGGAAGTGTAATATTTTTACTTTAGGAAACAAGTTTGTTCTACTCAAAACCTAAGCCATACTCATAGTGATCCAGGAAGCTGAGCTTTAGGGCTCGTTCAGATGAGCGTATTATACCATTATGTGCTCTCTGAATGAAAATCAGACAGCACACTGACCAATGTAATGTAATAACACCACTCAAAACTATGAGCGCACAAAAAAAAATTCAGATTCTATATGGATCAACAGTATAGCATCCAATTTTTACAGATACATTGCCATTATTGACACAGGAAACTGTATTTGATCGTATACGAATGCCATATGGATGTCAGACAGACATAAAACAATGATACCACTCGGATGGCATATGCTTATGCTGAAAGACTCCATACATTTGAAAAATACTCCTGAGAAGTCTAATTCATTTCTGTAGCGCTTAAGCTGGGTTTATCCGAGAGTATACACAATTGTCCGTTTTCAATTCTAAAAAAAATGATTTTTTTTTTATCCTTATTGTCATCTGGGTGCAATCCATATGCCATTTGTGTGTCCATATTTTACATCTATATACAATCTGTATGCCCATACTGTACATCCATATGTAATAAATAATATAGATCAAATACAGTTTACTATCTTTATAATTGTAATGTATTTGTGAATACCGCATGACATACCAATGGTATCCCATTGACTTATAATGGGCAAGTCTGATCCAGAATACAGATCAAAGTAGTGCATGCTGTGATTTTTTTAACATGCAAACCATTGATGCATGTGTAAAAACGTTCATGTGAACTATTGTGGCACCCTGCTGTTCACAGGTACCACAGGACCCAGGGTGCATGGACGGACTTCTCCACAAGAGGCCCTCATTACATACAAACACCTCCACCCTTCCACCTCATACCACCAGAGGGAGCCCGTTAGGGATATATATATGGAGGGTGGAGCCAGGAAGTTCAGGCAGTCAGACAGAGTCAGAGAGTCTGAGAGCGTGCTGACGCTGAGAGCAGTGAAGACGCAGCACGTCTGCTGCTGTGTTCTAAGGGCCCCGAGTGTGGCCGACGGCAAGGAGGAGAGGAGAGAGGAGTTGAGGGGGGCAGAGGAGCATCATAGGCTCACCCCGAATATATAAACCGGACACCGGGTCCGCGCCTACAGGCTCCTTTATACCCAATAGGAATCACCGGCATACCAGGAGGACTACAAGTCCCTGGCCGACCTGAAGCTAAACCCTTAACAGGACCAGGAACCACGAAGGCCCCAGCGTTACCAGGGATAGTGGTTGCCAGCAGAAGGTCCTACTACCAAGCGACAGGTGAAGGAACAGCATGACACATAAGCTAGGCCCAGTTGCAGGCTGGCCAGGAGCATACAGAGAGGTAGACACGGACCAGGAGGCCTTATACCTGCTCACTGGGGAGAAATCCTGATGTGCACCCACCCTACTGAGTACCCTGGACCGTACCTGACATCCGCACCAGTAAAGGTATTGAAGCGAATCCCCTGTCTCTGTCAGTTACTCCTGCTGCGCCATCCCGCCTGCACTACAACGCCCAGCACCACCCACCATCTGCACCTACACTGCCCCGCGGGCCCGCTCCGCCTGTGGGGAGCAGAAACATCCCAGCTGCCATCCCATCACCCCCAGAGGTCTGCAGCAGTGCTGGTAATCCTTACCAGGTACCACAGGTGGCGTCACAAACTATTTATTTTATTTTTATTTTTATCCAAGTTTCAATCCCCCTTTTTCAAGAGTAACCCCAGGGTACGGGCCTGGGAGCCGACCACCGCAACATCCCCAAACCAGGTAAAGGCCCGGGTACAGAGTCGTCCCCATCCCCTGGGCGCGTCACTATCACATAGACTTGCACTGGTCACTGTGCTGTCTGTATTCTATCTTTTTTTTTCATACAGACAGCACATGGTGGTTTAATATATTCGTCTGAAAGAGCCCTAAGCACATTGATTTACATTGTCCTTGTCCTGTCTGTTAGCTACCCATTTTGCATACAGACAACACACAGACATTTATAGGGTGATCCAATACCTATAAAGGTCTTTAATAATACCTATCTTTAAGCCCTAACAATTTTTGTTATTAGCTTTATTATTAAAGGGAATCTGTCACCCCCTGGGACGTAACTAACCAATTAATATGGGCATATAGGTGATAGAAATATAAATCTATTCATACCTTTATGCCTCATATTAATAGTTTTGATACCTTATATATTATACATTTATGGTAATGATTGCTGCAGGCCCCGGGCCCGTAAGGAATCCCCACCTCCTCCCTTTATTATCATAGTACCCCTCCCCTGCACGTCACTGTGTCCTGTGACGTGCAGTTTCAGCGCTGTAAACTTGAGCCTGTACTTTGAACTACCTCCACGATCCTCCCTCCCACGAGTTTCCATGACTCACCGGCACGTGCACAGAAGATCGTAGACTAATGTACAGTTTCCCTTTAAATTAACTACATTTTTCCCTATCCTGCTATTTCCTGTATGTGTTTTTTTTACTTCACTTCCTTTGATGTTTTGTTGAGAGGAGTCTCAAATGGGACATCACAATAGGCTGAGGCAGCACTCACTTATCTGCAGCATCTATTACCTCTCCTAAAACAGGACATCATCAGGGCTTTGTGATAGAAGCAGGGTGACAGCACTGTCTCACCCTGATGGTGAATCGCTTGAGGGTGCTGATAGAAGCAGGGCAAGCGAGCTGATAATGATTTACTTTAGGGAAAAAGACTGCGGTGTTAGAAACAATGTCAAATGTCAATTTATTAAGCCGTGCATCTGCTTTCCTTTTTTTTTTCCTTTCCCTTTTTTTCTTTTTTTTCCTTTCTTTGTGTGCATATATTTGTGTTTCTTCATATATCTTGCCATATCATGCATGAGGAAGGGACCTAAGTTGTCCCGAAAGCTTGCCTTGTAACATCATTTATTTTGTTTGTTAGCCATTAAAAGGTATCATAACTACAAGATTATCTTGTTTTTCCCACTGAGAGCAATTTTTTTTCAACTGGCTAACACGGTACCAAACCCGCTTTTTTCCTTTAAACAGTGACTGTGATGGCGGCAGTGACGACTAACGATGTGGTCACTTCTCACTCACCTCAAATGAATGAGGATGTCGCTGTTGTAAGTGACCGCTGCGGTGCCCCATGACGATGTCCTGTTTTAGGAGAGGTGATAGACGCTACAGGAAGTGAATGCAGCCCTAGACTCCTCTCCAACGAAACGTTACAGGGAGTAAAGTAAAAAAAACATATAGGAAATACAGGATATGTACAACTGTAGGGAATTTAATAAAAAAGCTAATAACTAAAGTAGTTAGGGTTTAAAGATATGGAGTAGAAGGCAATGAACCATCAGGAGAACTCTTGCAGGATGTGCCAGAGATGAGGAGAGATTGCCATCTCCTGGCCGGGCGAAATCAAGTGGAACCAAGTTGTGCTAAAAGAGTTGAAGGGGAGCAAATTCAGATGCCGGACCTGATCAGGTGACCTTTAGGAAGGATTTCCTGGATATAAAAGTCCAGCGCGCCAAGACACAGGGAGATTTGGCGCTAGGCTGCAGAATGGAGCAGACGTGCTCCAGAGGTACCGCAGAGCCCAGCGTGACAGGCCTCAGCCGGAGGACCTGCGTTCTGCACTAAGTAAGTTTACGGAACCTGACGCCACCTGTCTGGATCCCATTACCCCAAACCTGGGAGACTACCATCGACGGTCAAGCCAAGAAGAGCTGAGAGAAGACTGCAACAGGAGAGACGCACCAGCAGTAGTAGAGAAACCGCGCTGGTGAACAGGGCCATCACTTCCAACGGGAACAGATTTCAGGTTGGGTGGGGGTTAGTCTGTGCTGGGGAAGCTAAACAGGATCTGATAGACTTTATCCGGAAGAGACTTGCGGCCTAGCGGGAAGAACCGGTGACCCCCGCTAAAGCCATAGAAGGAGAACGCACATGGTGTCTCTACAACTGGGTGCATCACTTCGTTTTTGCAAAGAACGTGACTGTTATTTACTGAAAAACACTTCTTATTGTTATTTCAAGCTACTGTTTGTTACCATTGTTACTAAGCCCCTTTCTGAATAATTGTTATACATATAAAGTCGTTATATCAACCCCTGACTGTTTTTGCCTTGTGTCTCTGTGCGTTGCTTCCAGGAACCTGTGTTACAGCTATTTTTTAAAGGGCTTTATAGCTATCAGACTACCCCTTTAATACATTCACTGAATGAGCCCTAAAGGACACATTTGAAAACAGTTTTTTTTCAGTCAGTGAAAGTTCACTAAGTGTCACAATATTTCTTCAATGTCAGTAAGGCTGCACAGATCTAAGCTTATGTACCTTTTAAGGCTTGAAATTACACTAACACCTAAATTGCACTTTCTTAAAAATATATCATCATGATAATCTAGAAAGATTGAAAATCCATATTCTACGTAATGTCAGATTACCAGGATTGTAGTGATTTTTGAACATTATGGCCTTTTTTGTACTCCATACTGTATGCACTGTAATCCCACCATATAATATAATTGTTTGTTTTTGTTCTGAAAAGAATAAAGATTTGTGCATGATCTCTTCCTGCTGCATATTCTTTCCAGTGGAGCAATTTATGTTCCACAAACCATGACTCTGGTACGTCTCTGCATTGTTCAGATGACAGCTTGAATCAAAACATCATGCCAGGTCTTGCACATGTCAACTGACAGAAAGCTATTTTAAGGAGAATTTGTCACTAGATTTTTGCTGACCTATCTGAGAGTATGTGCACACAGTGGATTTTTTGTAGGAGTTTTTGGAGCAGAAACTGAACGGAAGCTCCCCAAATCCTCTACAAAAGCTGAAAACTCATAAAAAAATTTGGAGGTTCTGCTTAGTTTCTGCTCTGAAAATTCTGCAAAAAGACTCGGTATGCACATATGACGCGCCCCTGGGCCTGTGTCGCGCTGCGTTGCGCACGCGGGAGCTTACCCGGAGCCGGATCTCTTGAGGGTTGTAGTCTCGTGGCGGCGACCCGGTCCGTGCCCAGGGAGTCAAACTGAGCGGCGATGTACTAGCAGTAGATGGTTGGTGACTACGCCACCCGTTGAATGCAGCTATGGAGCTGCCGCTGCGGGGCAGACCGCTGAGGCCGGTGGAAGGATGGTGCAGCGTGGATGGTATAACCCCCAACGGGAGGGGTATGGCCTCAGGGCAGCCGACGTGGATGATGGGGGTAGCAGGAACCACTCAGAGACGGTGCGGTGTAGTTCAGGGTCTTTACTGGTGACAAAGATAGACCCTCCCGGAGTACTTGCTAGTGATAGGGGCCTGGTCAGTCCTTGAGCAGATGGGATTTCCCCTGGCCAGGCGGAGTTGTAGGCCTTCCCAACTAACTGTACTCTTCTGGCTACCTTGCTAGAGGCGGGAATAAGTAGCCCACGTCCCTGAGTGTACCGTGTGGTGCTCACCCGTATGGCCGGTGACTCGGGGCCTTCTAATGGCTTCCGCTCCACGATGGCGGTGCTGGTCCCACGCGTGTGACCGTGCCTTCGGGCTTCTGGGCCAGAGGACCTGAAATCCTCTGCCGGACGGTTTCTGCTGCTGGGTAGGAGTTAGTCCCCACAGCCTCGGACTCCGGGTCCGGTTAGAAATCTTCTCAGTCAGGGCGAGCTCTGTAGCTGCCAGCCCCTGACTCGTTGTAACACTGCTCCCCACAGAGCTCCTGATGTTTCTTGCTATGCTGCTTCTCTTCTCTACTCTTGTTCTGTCTTCTTTCTCACTCACTCTGCCTCAGCCCCGGGTTTATATAGGGGAAGTCCTTCCCCTCCCAAGACTGGGCAGGAGGTGTGGCATGCACAGGATCCCTGACCAAAGGACCTCCCACCTGCTCTCAGACGTAATATCTCTATCACTGTGGCAACCAGACCCCTGGGGTGTCACATTCCCCCCTAGTGAAATTTAGTACTCCGGGACTAAACATATTTTTTAGAAAAACATAACAAGGTATAGCAATAACAATACAACAAGAAAAACACATAAGATGGTTACGGCGTGTCCGCAACCGGGTGCAGTTTTGAAAAGCAAGGTGTCCATTTCACCAAAACAGGGAGACGTAACCAGGTAGGGGCCTGTCCTGCCCCGAGTCCTTAACAGTCTTTAGTCCATCCTGGGTTACGCTCCAACTATGTACAAGGATTCCCGGTAAATCCACCAAGGACTCCTAAAAAGAACTAGAAACACAAAATTATACACAAGCAACTATAAACAAGTAAACATTATAAGATAGCTTAAACATTTAGATCCTCCAACGTGCGGGTAGCTGGCCTCTAGTGGCCCTAGTGGACCTACGGAGCTGACTGTCTGGCCCTGAACTACAGGGTGTAGGAGCTGTCAAGGGTAAACTGGGCAGCTGTCTATGGGCCCTCTGGCTCACTAGGGGTATGGCAGGCTCACTATAAGCAGAGGGTTGACTTTCCGGGTCTGCTTGTGTAGAGTCTTCTGCCTCCTGGACCGGCTGTTCTTCCAGCTCTACCGGTTGCTCCGTAGGTTCTTGGGATGATGGTTGGAGGAAGGTGAGTACGGGTACCACAACTGCACCATTGACTTGAGTCCAAGACCGAGGGAAGTCCCCGAGCACGGTACTAACCATATCTTCCCTTTCCTCTACGGGTCGATGGTCTTCTTGTTCCTCTTCAGGGTTCCTCAGTTGTTCGGGACACTTCTTCAGGTGGTCCCGGGATACAATGGCTGTGGTTTCCCCTCCGTCTTTACTGATGGTACAGACCTTCGGGTTTTCGTGGCTTGAGGGCAGTACGGTGTACGGGTCCTTCTCCCACTGGTCGTCCAACTTGTGGAGCCGTCTCTTCCTCTTCAAGACCTGCTCTCCGGGTACCAGGGGAACAGCGGGAGCATACTGGTTATAAGTTTTCTCTTGTCTTTCCCTAGCCTGACAGAGACTTCGCTCCACGCTCTCCTGTACTCTCCGGTACTGCTGCTGCCTCTCTGTGTCCCAGTCTGTTTCTGGTGAAGTGTCCTCGGGTGTCAGGACTCCCATTTCCAGGTCAACAGGTAACTTACCAGGTCTTGCCCTCATTAGGTAAGCCGGGGTACAGTTGGTGGAACCTACCGGGATGTGGTTGTATAGGTCCACCAGATCGGGCAACTTTTCAGGCCACAGACTGCGTTCTTCCAGGGGCAACGTTTTTAGAAGATCCATTACCACCTGGTTCATTTTTTCACAAAGTCCATTAGTCTGCGGATGGTAGGGTGTCGTCCTTATCTTCCGGCAGCCATACAGATTGCAGAATTCCTGGAAGACCTCCGCTTCAAAGGCAGGTCCCTGGTCCGTCAGCACTTGGTCCGGGTACCCGTGTGGACGGCAAAAGTGCTGCTGGAAGGCTCTAGCTGCTGTTTGAGCCGTTAAGTCCTTGACGGGGACGACAACCAGAAACCGGGAGTAATGATCCACGATGGTTAACGCGTAGACGTAGCCACTTCTGCTTGGGGTCAGTTTTACATGATCCAAGGCTACCAGTTCCAACGGTTGCCGGGTGACGATGGACTGCAGGGGAGTCTTCTGGCTGGCGCGGTCCTTCCTTCTCAGGTTGCACGGGCCACAGTCTCTGCACCACTTCTCAATGGTTCCCCTCATGCCTACCCAGTGGAATCGCTCGCGCAGCAGGAACTCCAGCTTCTTCCACCCGAAGTGTCCAGCTCCGTCGTGGTATGCCTCCATCACCATGGCTGCGTCTCTTCGTGGCACCACTACTTGCCAGAGTAATTCATGCGTCCGGGAGTTAACCATTCTGCGGCACAACTTCCCTTTGTAAAGGAACAGTCGACTCTTCTCTGCCCATAGTTGTTTGGCTTCCTCCGGAGCGTCTGGTTCAAGGCGAGCCTCCGGCCGAGTCAGCATCTCCTTCACCAGTCGGACGGCAGGGTCGCTGTCTTGCGTTTCCGCCCAGTTGTAGTGAGGTAAGGGGTTCAACGTAGCAGCCTGCTTACTCCTTACCCGGTGGGAATACTGGATAGTCCCATGACGGTGGAACGCAGGGAGTTCAATCTCTTCCAGTCCCTCCGGATCTTCTCCTTCGTCCGGCAGGTTGGGCATCCTGGACAGGGCGTCCGCGTTAGTATTGGAGCGCCCTGCCCGGTATTTGATTATGAACTCGTAGTTGGACAGACGGGCCATCCACCTCTGCTCCAGGGCACCGAGTCTTGCCGTGTCCAGGTGTGTCAACGGGTTGTTATCCGTGTACACGGTGAACCGGGAAGAAGCAAGGTAATGCTTAAAGCGCTCAGTGACTGCCCATACCACGGCCAGGAACTCTAGCTTGAATGAGCTATAATTCTCGGGGTTCCTTTCAGTGGGTCGCAGTTTTCGGCTGGCGTAGGCGATTACTCGTTCTTTCCCCTGCTGGATCTGGGACAGTACGGCTCCTAGCCCGATGTTACTGGCGTCGGTGTAGAGGATGAAGGGCTGGCTATAATCCGGGTACGCCAAGATTTCATCCCCCGTGAGGGCCATCTTCAGCTGGCGGAAGGACTCTTCTTCTAGCTCTTCCCATTTGAAGGGCGGCTTCTGGTTCTTGGCCTTCCGGGACTGGCCTATCAGGAGGTCCTGCATAGGCGCTGCCTTTTTGGTGAAACCGGGAATAAACCTTCGGTAGTAGCCTACCAACCCGAGGAACTGCCGCACTTCTTTTACGCTGGAGGGGCTTGGCCATCCCTTAATTGCGGTGATCTTATCGGGGTCGGGAGCCACTCCGTCAGCGCTCACCACGTGTCCCAGGTACTGCACCTTTGGTTTCAGGAGGTGACACTTGGAGGGTTTCACCTTTAGGCCGTAACTCGCCAGAGCTTCGAACACCTCCGCCAGGTGTTTCAGGTGGTCCTCATAAGTTTTGGAGTATACAATGACATCGTCCAGGTACAACAGGACCGTCTCGAAGTTTCTGTGGCCCAGACAGCACTCCATTAATCGTTGGAAGGTTCCTGGGGCGTTGCAGAGTCCGAACGGCATGCAGGTGAACTCGCTAAGTCCCATCGGGGTGGTGAATGCGGTCTTCTCCCGGTCCGCCTCTGCTACAGGAACCTGCCAGTACCCGCTAGTGAGATCCAAGGTAGAGAAGAAGTTAGCAGACCTTAAAGCAGCCAATGACTCCTCTATCCTTGGTAAGGGGTACGCATCCTTGTGTGTGATACGGTTGATTTTCCGGTAATCTACACACATCCTCATGGTGTTGTCTTTCTTTTTGACTAAAACTAGCGGGGCTGCCCAGGGGCTACAGCTATCCCGGATTACCCCAGCCTCCTTCATGTCTCTAAGCATCCCCTTGGCGTGTTGGTAATGTGCAGGGGGTACGGGTCGATACCTCTCTTTTATGGGAGGATGATCTCCCGTGGGGATGCGGTGTTCTACCCCCTTGACTCGCCCGAAGTCTAACGGGTGTTTACTAAACACTCTCTCATACTCTTGAACCACCCGGTAGACTCCCTGTTTCTGGTGGGAGGGAGTGGAGTCAGTTCCCAAGTGTAGTTGCTGACACCAATCCTCCATTACTTTCTTAGAGCCGTTACCTTCCTCCGGGTGAGATGGAGGCAAGGGTTCCACAGACTGTATAGAGTTTTGGTTGATGGTATATAATTTTGCTAGCGTGGCATACCGGGGCAGGTACACTTCCCTCTCCCCGATATTGATTATGCGAACGGGCACCCTCCCATGGCGTACATTGACCACCCCCCGTGCTGTCAAAATGGTGGGCCTACTGTCTGAGTAAACTGGTTCTACCATTGCCTGGTAATCTCTACCTCTCAGACCAATAGCTGCCCGGCACCAAATCATCATTTCACTTTTTGGGGGCATGGCAATAGGGAAAGGGTCACACATTCTTACGCTACCAATCTCACCGCCGGAGAGTTCCACCTGTTGCCGTCGCATCAGTGCCTGGATCTCTTTCTGGAGCACTCGCTGCTCGCCGGAGCTGGCGTTCTTGGCAACCTGCTGTAGAAGGAAAATCACTTCTGCAAGACAATTCTCAATTACATTAGTTCCTAGAGTTATTTTTGGGTGGCTCTCATGTTTGTCAATGTCTACAATGATCAGTCCCTGTGCTGCCAGTTCGACTCTACCGATTTTGATGGTCACCTCTTTAAATCCGATTTGTGGCACGGGCTGGCCATTGCTGGCGATGATACTCAAGTCGTCGTCAGGGTAGCGGGTAATATCCGAGTCATTCCAGTACTGCTTAAAGAGCACGTACGGGATGGTGGTGACCTGTGACCCGGTGTCCAGTAGGGCACTCATGGGAATGCCATCCAGTACCACAGGCAAGACTGGACGTCCTCCCACATATCTGTCGCGCCAGTTCGATGGGCCTGGTGATCTTTTTCCTGGGGGTTGGCCCTCTACCCCAGGTTGTGCCCGTTTAAAGAACAGTACCTTTCCATATGTCCGGGTTGATTGCAGCGGCGGCAGATGGGTCGTCCGTCCTCGCTGTATCGGTCACTGGGTCTTCCTCTGGCCGGTGGGGTCCTCCTTGGTCGACGCCACGGGATGTCCTCCGGTCCGGATGCCAGCTGGATCTTCCCTGGGGTGGAAACCTGTAAAGACTGCACAGTTCGGGTTAGCGCAGCAACGCTCTTAGCTAGCTCTTGGACCTGATGGCGTAGGTCTGGAGCCGGGTCATTGTCCAAAGCCTGCGCATCAGCTCCCACAGGCCCTGCCGACAAGGGCGCCGCCTCCTGGTGGTAAGTGATAGCTGGGCGCCTGTGGGTCACAACGCCACCCGGTGCCGGTTCTCGGAGCACCCGGATGGCTCTGTCCTTGAACTGTGCAAAGTCCAGATGGGGATCTTGTAAGGCCATTGCCCGCAACTGGGTTCGGTGGGCATTGCAATATAAACCCTCTATAAATTGTTCAGTCAACAGCCTGTCCTCGTTTCCCACCCCATCAGGGTCGGTCTGCTTTATGGCCCTCAGGGCCTCTTGTAGGTTTAGTGCATAGTCCCTTATACTCTCATGCGCTCGCTGCTTGCACCCGTAGAATCTAAGCTTAATCTCGGCTGAGGTGCGGGTATCAAAGGTGTCCTTCAGCCGGGTTAGTATCCCTGCGACAGTCTTCCTCCCAGGTGGCCAGGATTTTACTTCCCTTTTGGCTGCCCCGGTTAGTTGGGCCACCAGGATGCTCACTTTTTGCTCTTCTGTGAGGGGGTACACCTGGAAGAGGCTATCCAGCTTTTCTCTAAAGTCATGCAGGGTATGTGACTCCCCTGAGTACTGGGGTAGCCAAGCTGCTCCCGGGATATAGGGCATGGTGAAGGGCATAACTGCAGCAGCGGTGGCGCTGGCGGGGGTTGAGGCAGTGAAGCTCTCCTCCGTATCCGACATCTTCCTCCCCCCTAGTGGACCGTGGCCTACCTTGCGATGATCCTGTTCCGTAGGCCGCGGCTCCGCAGTGGATCGTCAGGGTTGAGGACCTTCCGTCGCGCTCCGGTGACGTCGGCGTCTGCTGGGCTCCTTCCAGGACCTTACGCAACGTCCGGACGTGAGGCGGGGCTTCAGTTCTCGCGCGCTTTCGGAGTCCACGCCCCTCTTCTTCCCGTGCGGCGTCCTCAAGATGGCGTCCAATGGCGGGAAAACTCCACGGATGGCGGGAAGAAGGTCGAAGATGGCGCCGGATGGCGGGAAAACTTCGCGGATGGCGGGAAGAAGGTAGAAGATGGCGCCGGATGGCGGGAAACCTCCACGGATAGCGGGAATCTTCACCACTGGTAAGTTTGAACAGTCTTTGCTTTTTCAGGCACGCAGTACCCGGTGGTTGCGGGCACGAAATCCTGCCGACTACGCCAAAGTTGACGCGCCCCTGGGCCTGTGTCGCGCTGCGTTGCGCACGCGGGAGCTTACCCGGAGCCGGATCTCTTGAGGGTTGTAGTCTCGTGGCGGCGACCCGGTCCGTGCCCAGGGAGTCAAACTGAGCGGCGATGTACTAGCAGTAGATGGTTGGTGACTACGCCACCCGTTGAATGCAGCTATGGAGCTGCCGCTGCGGGGCAGACCGCTGAGGCCGGTGGAAGGATGGTGCAGCGTGGATGGTATAACCCCCAACGGGAGGGGTATGGCCTCAGGGCAGCCGACGTGGATGATGGGGGTAGCAGGAACCACTCAGAGATGGTGCGGTGTAGTTCAGGGTCTTTACTGGTGACAAAGATAGACCCTCCCGGAGTACTTGCTAGTGATAGGGGCCTGGTCAGTCCTTGAGCAGATGGGATTTCCCCTGGCCAGGCGGAGTTGTAGGCCTTCCCAACTAACTGTACTCTTCTGGCTACCTTGCTAGAGACGGGAATAAGTAGCCCACGTCCCTGAGTGTACCGTGTGGTGCTCACCCGTATGGCCGGTGACTCGGGGCCTTCTAATGGCTTCCGCTCCACGATGGCGGTGCTGGTCCCACGCGTGTGACCGTGCCTTCGGGCTTCTGGGCCAGAGGACCTGAAATCCTCTGCCGGACGGTTTCTGCTGCTGGGTAGGAGTTAGTCCCCACAGCCTCGGACTCCGGGTCCGGTTAGAAATCTTCTCAGTCAGGGCGAGCTCTGTAGCTGCCAGCCCCTGACTCGTTGTAACACTGCTCCCCACAGAGCTCCTGATGTTTCTTGCTATGCTGCTTCTCTTCTCTACTCTTGTTCTGTCTTCTTTCTCACTCACTCTGCCTCAGCCCCGGGTTTATATAGGGGAAGTCCTTCCCCTCCCAAGACTGGGCAGGAGGTGTGGCATGCACAGGATCCCTGACCAAAGGACCTCCCACCTGCTCTCAGACGTAATATCTCTATCACTGTGGCAACCAGACCCCTGGTGTGTCACACATACACTGAGAGCCGCCTATTGCGAAAGCATAAACCCTGATCCCAGGTCTGTGTCACTTACTTGACTTATTGCTGTGGTTTAGACTGTTTTATATTTTGCAGCTTTGCTAGTTCTTTCCACAAGGAGCTTGAAATATGCAATTCCTGATATTTATGAGTTTCAACTATCCCCACCACCACCGATTGCAGACTGAAAAGCTGTCAATCATTGGAACAGGGTTAGACAGAACTCATCATTAAGAGGTCTAGCAGATAAAGTAGTGATATTATCAAAACTGCAGTAAGCAGCATATCACTGGAATCAAGGGCTCTGTCTCTATTTTATTCTGCCTTCAGATTGGGAAGCATAAACCTGGTAAGAGATTCCATTCAAACGCTAAAATTTAATTAAAAAGAAAAGAAAAAATCCTGACTGCCCTCCTGGCAAAAAATCGAAACTTGAAAGGCTGAGATAATCTTCAACTCAATAAGTTGAATCATGTTGGTTTACTAAATGCAAAAGTTGGGCAATGTTCATACTCAAATGTATGTAACTGATATGGCAGAATGAACACAAACACAACATACTCTAATGTGTTTTTAAGGCATGTTCATCCTCTAAAGGTCTCCACATATTCAATAGTTTGTTTTAGTCTTTGTTATTTATTAAACACTTAAAAGTATTTCTTTTCACTGATTATTGCCCGAATCAAAGAGTAGCCCTTAAGGGTATGTGCACGCTGAGTCCTTCTGCTGAGTTTTTGGAGCAGAAGCATGAAGTTTTTGATGAGTTTTGAGGTCCTTTAGGGTATGTACACATGATCGAGATACGCTGCAGGTTTGACGCTGTGTGATTATGTAGCATCAAACCCGCAGCGCCAGATGTTACAGCATAGTGGATGGGATTTGAAGAAATCTCATGTCCACTATGTGTCTCTGGTCACTTTCGGATCACCCACGGAAACTGACATGCGGTGCGTCTTTCCTGATCGCAGCATGTCCTTTTCTCTTGCGGTTACACATGCGGGCTTTCCCCATAGACCTAACCTCTATGAGGAAAATCCGCATGTGAAAAATAAATAAATGGCGCCGCTCATTTGCATAATGAGCGGAAGCTGCCGCGGCTATTCCGGGGCATTGGGGCCACAGGCTAATGCTCATAGTGCGCATACAGCCTTAGGAGGATTTGGAGAGTTTCCGCTCGCCTTCTACTCCAAAAAACATTTTTAAAAAACCACGTGTGAACACTCCCCTAAAGAGGTTGTCTGGGACTAAGATTATGATGTCTACATAACTGATCTAAAAATAATTAGCTCACACAAACAAAAATATCCCCTTTTCCATCAATTCTGCTATTTATTTCATAAAATAAAAAGCAAGTTTTATGTAAAGGGTGATATTCTTGTTTGTGTGAGCTAATTATCCTTTGGATACGTCATCAGTATCGGATCGGTGGAGGTCCAATATCCAGCACAAACAACCTTCAGGTAGTACCTGTAGCCACAGCCTGCTAGAATTCACAGTGTACATAGCCCCAAAAAATACAATGTGGCTGTCATCTTGCTTTCTCTGCTCAACTGGACTTGAGGTGTCGTAATATGCAGAACCTGCACTTGTATTAAATGTAGATGACAAAAGTAGATTTTCACAAGAACATATCCCAGCTGCATTATACTGTATGTGCAATCAAATTGTTGTTAGCTTATGTCCATGTGAAAACAATATACAATTTTTCAACGTGCACAATTTTCCAACGTAAAAATGGCACTGTAATACTCATTACATTGATACCTCCGGTGAAGAAATCCACTTTGTTGTTCTTCTTTAATAACTATTTGAAATTTTCTGCTAATTAGGTTTTGGTGCACAGGGGTGGGACAGTTGGTCTTTTCTCCCTGTTTGTGATTCTCTGTTCCCTCCAATGTCTCTGGTCTTTGAATGACAGGTCAATTTGGAGATTTCACACAGAGGAGACAGATCATTTATAGACTGCAGACAGCAGAAGGGCCGGAGAATCAAAAAAAGGGAAACCCAGTGCACAGTCCAGCCCCTGTACACCAAAATCTAATTTCCAGAAAACTTCAAATGCTGATTAAAAGAGAGTAACAAAGTGGACTTCTTCACCAAATGTATCAATGTAATCTGTATTACAGCGCCATTACAGCCATGTATTTACTGCACATTACAAAATTGTGCTGACAGGTTTTCATAAAGAGCATCTGATGTTTTGTTGGACATAAAGACAACACGAATAAGGATTGGTTTACTGACATCTACTACATATCCAACATAGCAGAAAACATCATAAATTCCACTTGGCTTAAGAAGCCTGGTATCCACATCAGAATAAACTGTTTTGTTTTCTAATAGAAATTCCGAGTAAGCTATTGAAAAGGGAGGGAATACATCACTATTAGAGCAGAGCTGTAAATTCATGACAACGGTTGGCAGAACACATCCTGTCTGCCTGTCTGAACAGATTACAGTAAGTAATCCTGACACGGATGAATCTAACTGTGGATGATGCTGCAGCTGTGAAACACTCATTATAAGTCATGTAGTTGATGAGGAAGTTCACATGACAGTCATAGCAGTTCAGTCATTCTCAGAGTGAACCATTCATGGATGGATTCCTTTTTACCATCGTATTCAGTTGCTAAAATGCCAGTCTGATTTGCATGCCATAATACCCTCTAATGGCCAATACAAAGCCACGTACTAGTAATCTGATCTGCACTCACAAGTTATATCTCCAGAATAAATTACTCAGATTTATATGCCGTAGTATATGTGTGGGGCAGTTGACTGCTACAGTATATTCCTTTTTATGTTTTTCTGTTAGTGGTTTATAGTTATGTGTAATCTGTTAGACTTGCTGGGAGTTTGTCCTGCTATAATATTGGCAATGCGAGCAATCGAAGCTTTGTGGACAGAAGCAGCCCAAAATTTTAAATGCGATGTTTAGGACTAGAAATCTTGGTATATTTTTTTTTATTTTATTTTTTGCCGATACAGCCCATTGGTTGTTCAACCTCTGCAATACCGTATGCAGCCAATGATTACACATGGTGAGGTTACTGGAAATATATATTTTTTCTAATTGTGGACAACCTCTTTATTAAGAAAGGATGTAGATATTAGACTACGTTATATTTTTCATTAGGCAATGGAGTAGAGCTGCAGTTAATATTCATTGTGCCCTAATGATCAAGTGATTGCCAGACAATGTTAGGCTATGTGCCCACGATGCAGAAATGAAGCAGAAAATTTCTGCAGCGTTTCTGCATCTCCCTGGCAGAAAAAATTCATGCAGATTGTGCATGCGTTTTTCCTGCAGAATACATGCGGAATACATGCGGATTCACATGCGTTTCCGCATGCAGATTGACAAGCGCTTTCCAGGCGATTAGCATCACTTGGAAAGTGCTTGACAACTAGCATGGATTTATATAGTGTGACCTTAAAACAATTCTTAAAATAAAGCTATACTCACCCCCGATGCCCCGGCGTGTGCTGCAGCGCTCGTTCCTGGCTGGTTCCTGGCTGCCGGCATATCGCGAGACACAGCGGTGAAGGGCCTGCGGTCACATGACTGTGACGTCACCGAAGGTCCTTCAGCGCTGCCGGCATGCCGAGAGAAGCCGTTGGACAGGTGAGTATAAACTTTATTTTTTATTTTATTCTTTTTTTTACAGGTACAATGGTACCCAGGTCTGGATGAGAGTCTTCTCTCCTCCAGAACTGGGTACCATCCGCACATAGAGACGCATAGAAGCCGCTTGTACAAATGTACAGACGCGCATTCTATGCGTCTCAATGCAAGTCAATGGCGGCGCTTCCGCAAAATTAATGAACATGCTGCGGATTTATGAGCGCTGCAGAAACGCTGCGGAAAAATCCGCAGCATGTGCATTAACATTGCGGAATGCCATTGGGGACCATGGGGTGCGGATTACCATGCGTTTTTGATGCGTTTCCGCTGCGGAAATTCCGCAGCATAAACGCATGAAAAACGCATCGTGTGCACGCAGCCTAAATGATGGTTTTGCAATATGGACCCCGGCCGCCCAATGAAGCCGTCTTAAACTTTGAGACATATTGTAAGGCATCATTCACAGGTCAGCGTTTAAACGCGCATGTGAAAAATTGGTATCGGTGTCATCAGTATTTTGGATCAGTGTGTCATCAGTGTTTTGTCCATATGTCCATTTTTACCATCAGTGTGTCATCAGTGTTTTGTCCATATGTCCGTTTTTACCATCAGTGTGTCATCAGTGTTTGGTCCATATGTCCTTTTTTACCATCAGTGTGTCATCAGTGTTTGGTCCATGTGTCCGTTTTTACCATCAGTGTATCACCAGTGTTTGGTTCGTGTGTCTGTTTTTACCATCAGTGTGTCTTCAGTGTGTCCATTTTTTTTACCATCAGTGTGTCATCAGTGTGTCCGTTTTTACCACCAGTGTGGCCATTAATGTTTTTCAGGGATGGATAAAAAAAATTAATTACAAAACTTCTCCTATACTTTGCTATCTTAAATATGTACAGCACACAGACTATACACGGATGCCATCAGTGTGTTGTACATGTTTTTTACAGACCCATAGACTTGTATTGGCATTTTTTATCTGTGATAAAACAGACATGTTTCTGATTTTGCCTGGCCACACGGTTCATGCAAAAACATTTACATGTCAGTAACAGCGTAGATTATAATGGGTATGCATTATGTCCGTGATAAAAAAATGTGTTGAACACGTACAGTGGGTACGGAAAGTATTCAGACCCCTTTAAATTTTTCACTCTTTGTTTCATTGCAGGCATTTGGTAAATTCTAAAAAGTTCATTTTTTTCTCATTAAAGTACACTCTGCACCCCATCTTGACTGAAAGAAAACAGAAATGTAGACATTTTTGCAAATTTATTAAAAAAGAAAAACTGAGATATCACATAGTCATAAGTATTCAGACTCTTTGCTCAGTATTGAGTAGAAGCAACCTTTTGAGCTAGTACAGCCATGAGTCTTCTTGGGAATGATGCAACAAGTTTTTCACACCTGGATTTGGGGATCCTCTGCCATTCTTCCTTGCAGATCCTCTCCAGTTCCATCAGGTTGGATGGTGAACGTTGGTGGACAGCCATTTTCAGGTCTCTCCAGAGATGCTCAATTGGGTTTAGGTTAGGGCTCTGGCTGGGCCAGGCAAGAATGGTCACAGAGTTGTTCTGAAGCCACTCCTTTGTTATTTTAGCTGTGTGCTTAGGGTCATTGTCTTGTTGGAAGGTGACCCTTTGGCCAAGTCTGAGGTCCAGAGCACTCTGGAAGAGGTTTTCATCTGGAATATCTCTGTACTTGGCAGCATTCATGTTTCCTTCAATTGCAACCAGTCGTCCTGTCCCTGCAGCTGAAAAACACCCTCATAGCATGATGCTGCCACCACCATGCTTCACTGTTGCGATTGTATTGAGCAGGTGATGAGCAGTGCCTGGTTTTCTCCACACATACTGCTTAAAATTATCACCAAAATGTTCTAGCTTTGTCTCATCAGACCAGAGAATCTTATTTCTCATAGTCTGGGAATCCATGTGTTTTTGAGCAAACTCTATGCGGGCTTTCATATGTCTTGCATTGAGGAGAGGCTTCCGTAGGGCCACTCTGCCATAAAGACCTGACTGGTGGAGGGCTGCAGTGATAGTTGACTTTGTGGAACTTTCTCCCATCTCCCTACTGCATCTCTGGAGCTCAGCCACAGTGATCTTAGGGTTCTTCTTTAAGTCTCACACCAAGGTTCTTCTCCCACGATTGCTCAGCTTGGCTGGATGGCCAGGTCTAGGAAGACTTCTAGTGGTCCCAAACTTCTTCCATTTAAGGATTATGGAGGCCACTGTGCTCTTAGGAACCTTGAGTAATGCAGAAATTCTCTTGTAACCTTGGCCAGATCTGTGCCTTGCCACAATTCTGTCTCTGAGCTCCTTGGGCAGTTCCTTTGAGCTCATTTGGTCTGACATGCACTGTGAGCTGTGAGGTCTTATATAGACAGGTGTGTGCCTTTCCAAATCAAGTCCTATCAGTTTAATTAAACGCAGCTGGACTCCAATGAAGGAGTAGAACCATCTCAAGGAGGATCACAAGGAAATGGACAGCATGTGACTTAAATATGAGTGTCTGAGCAAAGGGTCTGAATACTTATGACCATGTGATATTTCAGTTTTTCTTTTTTAATAAATTTGCAAAAATTTCTACATTTCTGTTTTTTTTCAGTCAAGATAGAGTGCAGAGTGTACTTTAATGAGAAAAAATGAACTTTTTGGAATTTACCAAATGGCTGCAATGAAACAAAGAGTGAGAAATTTAAAGGGGTCTGAATACTTTCCGTACACACTGTACATGCAACTTGGACATCTGAATGAGACCTAAGACATAGTACCAAAATAATAAGGTTTGAAGAATTTTAATAAATAATTGACCTGGGAAGTGAGCACAGAAAATGAAAATTTAGCAGGGCTTTTCAAAAAGAAGAACATTATTCATTTTTACTCATATTATAACAGTGAATAAGTGATTTGAAGGAGTTTACCATCTTAAACAGGACAGAGATCAATTTATTGATTTTATTGTATTGTTTGTTAGGTGTAAGTGACGCACCCCTGGGCCTTTGTCGCGCGGCATCGCGCGCACGGGAGCTTACCCGGAGCCGGATCTGTTGAGGGTTGTAGTCTCGTGGCGGTGACCCGGTCCGTGCCCAGGGAGTCAAACTGAGCGGCGATGTATTAGCGGTAGATGTTGGACGACTACGCCACCCGTTGAGTACAGCTAAGGAGCTGCTGCTGCAGGGCAGACCGCTGAGGCCGGTGGTAGGATTGTGCAGCGTGATAGTATAACCCCCAACGGGAGGGGTATGGCCTCAGGGCAGCCGACGTGGATGATGGGGGTAGCAGGAACCACTCGGAGACGGTACGGTGTAGTTCAGGGTCTTTACTGGTGACAAAGATAGACCCTCCCGGAGTACTGGCTAGCGATTGGGGCCTGGTCAGTCCTTGAGCAGATGGGATCTCCCCTGGCCAGGCGGAGTTGTAGGCCTCCCAAACTAACGATACTCTTCCGGCTACCTTGCTAGAGGCGGGTATAAGTAGCCCACGTCCCTGAGTGTACCGTGTGGTGCTCACCCGTATGGCCGGTGACTCGGGGCCTTCTAGTAGCTTCCGCTCCTCGACGGCGGTGCTGGTCCCACGCGTGTGACCGTGCCTTCGGGTTTCTGGGCCAGAGGACCTGCAATCCCCTGCCAGTCGGTTTCTGCTGCTGGATAGGAGTTAGTCCCCACAGCCTCGGACTCCGGGTCCGGTGATAACTTCTCAGTCAGGGCGAGCTCTGCAGCTGCCAGCCCCTGACTCCTTGTAGCACTGCTCCCACAGAGCTCCTGATGTTCTTTTCCTATATCTGCTTCTCTGTCTCTACTTCTTCTCTACTCACTAACCCTGCCTCAGCCCTAGGTTTATATAGGGGAAGTTCTTCCCCTCCCAGGATTGGGCAGGAGGTGTGGCATGCATAGGATCCCTGACCAAGAGACCTCCCACCTGCTCTCAGACGTAATATCTCTATCACTGTGGCAACCAGACCCCTGGGGTGTCACATTCCCCCCTAGTGAAATTTAGTACTCCGGGACTAAACATATTTTTTTTTTTTTTTTTTTAGAAAAACATAACAAGGTATAAACAATAATAATACAATAAGAAAAACACATAAAGATGGTTACGGCGTGTCCGCAACCGGGTGCAGTTTTGAAGAAAAGCAAGGTGTCCATTTCACCAAAACAGGGAGACGTAACCAGGTAGGGGTCTGTCCTGCCCCGAGTCCTTAACAGTCTTTAGTCCATTCCTTGGTTACGCTCCAACCAATTGTACAAGGATTCCTGGTAAATCCACCAAGGACTCCTAAAAATAACTAGAAACACATAATTATTTACAAGTAACAGACAGGTGACCACAAATAAAACAATTTAAACACTTCAAATCCTCCAACGTACGGGTAACTGGCCTCTAGTGGCCCTAGTGGACCTACGGAGCTGACTGTCTGGCCCTGAACTACAGGGTGTAGGAGCTGTCAAGGGTAAACTGGGCAGCTGTCTACGGGCTCTTTGGCTCACTAGGGGTACGGCAGGCTCACTATGAGCAGAGGGTTGATCCTCCTGTTCTGCTTGTGTGGAGTCTGCTGCCTCCTGGACCGGCTGCTCTTCCAGCTCTACCTGTTGCTCCGTAGGCACTTGGGATGCTGGTTGCAGGAACGTGAGGACGGGTACCACAACTGCACCATTGACTTGAGTCCAGGACCGAGGGAAGTCTCCGAGCACAGTACTAACCATATCTTCCCTTTCCTCTACGGGTCGATGGTCTTCTTGTTCCTCTTCAGGGTTCCTCAGTTGTTCGGGACACTTCTTCAGGTGGTCCCGGGATACAATGGCTGTGGTTTCCCCTCCGTCTTTACTGATGGTACAAACCTTCGGGTTCTCGTGGCTTGAGGGCAGTACGGCGTACGGGTCCTTCTCCCACTGGTTGTCCAACTTGTGGAGCCGTCTCTTCCTCTTCAAGACCTGCTCTCCGGGTTCCAGGGGAACAGCGGGAGCATACTGGTTGTAAGTTTTCTCTTGTCTTTCCCTAGCGAGACAGAGACTTCGCTCCACGCTCTCCTGTACTTTCCGGTACTGCTGCTGCCTCTCTGTGTCCCAGTCTGCTTCCGGTGAAGTGTCCTCGGGTGTCAGGACTCCCATCTCCAGGTCAACAGGTAGCTTACCAGGCCTTGCCCTCATTAGGTAAGCCGGGGTACAGTTGGTGGAACCTACAGGGATGTAGTTGTACAGGTCCACCAGGTCGGGCAGCTTCTCAGGCCACAGACTGCGTTCTTATAGGGGCAACGTTTTCAGAAGATCCATTACCACCTGGTTCATTTTCTCACAGAGTCCATTAGTTTGCGGATGATAGGGTGTCGTCCTTATCTTCCGGCAGCCATACAGATTGCAGAATTCCTGGAAGACCTCCGCTTCAAAGGCAGGTCCCTGGTCCGTCAGCACTTGGTCCGGGTACCCGTGTGGACGGCAGAAGTGCTGCTGGAAGGCTCTAGCTGCTGTTTGAGCTGTTAAGTCCTTAACGGGGACGACAACCAAGAACCGGGAGTAATGATCCACAATGGTTTACGCGTAGACGTAGCCACTTCTGCTTGGGGTCAGTTTTACATGATCCAAGGCTACCAGTTCCAATGGCTGCTTGGTGACGATGGACTGAAGGGGGGTCTTCTGGCTGGCACGGTCCTTCCTTCTTAGGTTGCACGGGCCACAGTCTCTGCACCACCTCTCGATGGTTCCCCTCATGCCTACCCAGTGGAACCGCCCGCGCAGCAGGAACTCCAGCTTCTTCCATCCGAAGTGTCCAGCCCCGTCATGGTATGCCTCCATCACCATGGCTGCGTCTCTTCATGGCACCACTACTTGCCAGATTAGTTCATGCGTCCGGGAGTTAACCATTCTGCGGCACAACTTCCCCTTGTAAAGGAACAGTCGACTCTTCTCAGCCCACAGTTGTTTGGCTTCCTCCGGAGCGTCTGGGTCAAGGCGAGCCTCTGGCCGAGTCAGCATCTCCTTCACCAGTCGGACGGCAGGGTCACTGTCTTGCGTTTCCTCCCAGTTGTAGTGAGGCAAGGGGTTAAACGTAGCGGCTTGCTTACTCCTTACCCGATGGGAATACTGGATAGTCCCATGACGGTGGAACGCGGGGAGTTCGACTTCTTCCAGTCCTTCTGGATCTTCTCCTACGTCCGGTAGGTTTGGCATCCTGGACAGGGCGTCCGCGTTGGTATTGGAGCGTCCTGCCCGGTATTTGATTGTGAACTCGTAGTTGGACAGACGGGCCATCCATCTCTGCTCTAGGGCACCGAGTCTTGCCGTGTCCAGGTGTGTCAACGGGTTGTTATCCGTGTACACGGTGAACCGGGAAGAAGCGAGGTAGTGCTTAAAGCGTTCGGTGACTGCCCACACCACTGCCAGGAACTCTAGCTTAAATGAGCTGTAATTCTCAGGGTTTCTCTCGGTGGGTCGCAGTTTTCGGCTGGCGTAAGCGATTACTCGTTCTTTCCCCTGCTGGATCTGGGACAGCACGGCTCCTAGCCCGATATTACTTGCGTCGGTGTAGAGGATAAAGGGCTGGCTGTAATCAGGGTACGCTAGGATTTCATCCCCCGTGAGGGCCATCTTCAGCTGGCGGAAGGACTCTTCTTCTAACTTCTCCCATCTGAAGGGTGGCTTCTGGTTCTTGGCCTTCCGGGACTGGCCTATCAGGAGGTCCTGCATAGGAGCTGCCTTTTTGATGAAACCGGGGATGAATCTGCGGTAATAGCCTACCAACCCGAGGAACTGCCGCACTTCCTTTACACTGGAGGGACTTGGCCATTCCTTAATTGCGGTGATCTTATCAGGGTCGGGAGCCACTCCATCAGCGCTCACCACGTGTCCCAGGTACTGCACCTTTGGTTTCAGAACCTACAAAAGACAAAAGACAAAAATATATCTCATACCCTACCATCATTATATATAAATGTAAAGCAAAGTTGCATAATAAATATAGGGTACTTAGTGAACTATTTTTGATCAAAAAAGTATACAAGCCGTCCCACCAGCGGCAAGGTGACCCTAAATTGGGACGGTACCTATACTGCCTATATTAAAAACCTTACTGTATATCAAAGTTGAAGTAATGCATATAAAAGGGTAGACAAATAGGACCGGGTCCCAACTCCAGACCACCCAGGCCCGTGGTAAGCTACATATATACCAGTCAGCTCAACAAAGGGGATGCCACACCCTTAAATTGCACAGAATGCAAACAAGACAAAAAACCAGGCAATGTGAACTGAGGTCTAAGATGGTAGACATGCAAGAAATAGAAGCATGTTCACACTAGCAAAAAAGAAACAAAACCTACAAAAGACAAAAGACAAAAATATATCTCATACCCTACCATCATTATATATAAATGTAAAGCAAAGTTGCATAATAAATATAGGGTACTTAGTGAACTATTTTTGATCAAAAAAAGTATACAAGCCGTCCTACCAGCGGCAAGGTGACCCTAAATTGGGACGGTACCTATACTGCCTATATTAAAAACCTTACTGTATATCAAAGTTGAAGTAATGCATATAAAAGGGTAGACAAATAGGACCGGGTCCCAACTCCAGACCACCCAGGCCCGTGGTAAGCTACATATATACCAGTCAGCTCAACAAAGGGGATGCCACACCCTTAAATTGCACAGAATGCAAACAAGACAAAAAACCAGGCAATGTGAACTGAGGTCTAAGATGGTAGACATGCAAGAAATAGAAGCATGTTCACACTAGCAAAAAAGAAACAAAACCTACAAAAGACAAAAGACAAAAATATATCTCATACCCTACCATCATTATATATAAATGTAAAGCAAAGTTGCATAATAAATATAGGGTACTTAGTGAACTATTTTTGATCAAAAAAAGTATACAAGCCGTCCCACCAGCGGCAAGGTGACCCTAAATTGGGACGGTACCTATACTGCCTATATTAAAAACCTTACTGTATATCAAAGTTGAAGTAATGCATATAAAAGGGTAGACAAATAGGACCGGGTCCCAACTCCAGACCACCCAGGCCCGTGGTAAGCTACATATATACCAGTCAGCTCAACAAAGGGGATGCCACACCCTTAAATTGCACAGAATGCAAACAAGACAAACAACCAGGCAATGTGAACTGAGGTCTAAGATGGTAGACATGCAAGAAATAGAAGCATGTTCACACTAGCAAAAAAGAAACAAAACCTACAAAAGACAAAAATATATCTCATACCCTACCATCATTATATATAAATGTAAAGCAAAGTTGCATAATAAATATAGGGTACTTAGTGAACTATTTTTGATCAAAAAAAGTATACAAGCCGTCCCTTGAACTGAGGTCTAAGGGTGTGGCATCCCCTTTGTTGAGCTGACTGGTATATATGTAGCTTACCACGGGCCTGGGTGGTCTGGAGTTGGGACCCGGTCCTATTTGTCTACCCTTTTATATGCATTACTTCAACTTTGATATACAGTAAGGTTTTTAATATAGGCAGTATAGGTATCGTCCCAATTTAGGGTCACCTTGCCGCTGGTGGGACGGCTTGTATACTTTTTTTGATCAAAAATAGTTCACTAAGTACCCTATATTTATTATGCAACTTTGCTTTACATTTATATATAATAATGGTAGGGTATGAGATATATTTTTGTCTTTTGTCTTTTGTAGGTTTTGTTTCTTTTTTGCTAGTGTGAACATGCTTCTATTTCTTGCATGTCTACCATCTTAGACCTCAGTTCACATTGCCTGGACCTTTGGTTTCAGGAGGTGACACTTGGAGGGTTTCACCTTTAGGCCGTAGCTTGCTAGAGCTTCGAACACTTCCGCCAGGTGTTTCAGGTGGTCCTCATACGTCTTGGAATATACGATGACATCGTCCAGGTACAGCAGGACCGTCTCGAAGTTTCTGTGGCCCAGACAGCACTCCATTAATCGTTGGAAGGTTCCTGGTGCGTTGCAGAGTCCGAACGGCATGCAGGTAAACTCGCTAAGTCCCATCGGGGTGGTGAATGCGGTCTTCTCCCGGTCCGCCTCTGCTACAGGAACCTGCCAGTACCCACTAGTGAGATCCAAGGTAGAGAAGAAGTTAGGAGATCTTAAAGCAGCCAAAGACTCCTCTATCCTTGGTAAGGGGTACGCATCCTTGTGTGTGATACGGTTGATTTTCCGGTAATCTACACACATCCTCATGGTGTTGTCTTTCTTTTTGACTAAGACTAGTGGAGCTGCCCAGGGGCTACAGCTATCCCTGATCACCCCAGCCTCCTTCATGTCTCTAAGCATCCCCTTGGCGTGTTGGTAGTGTGCAGGGGGTACGGGTCGATACCTCTCTTTTATGGGAGGATGGTCTCCCGTGGGGATGTGGTGTTCTACCCCCTTGACTCGCCCGAAGTCTAACGGGTGTTTACTAAACACTCTCTCGTACTCTTGAACCACCCGATAGACTCCCTGTTTCTGGTGTGAGGGAGTGGAGTCAGTACCCAAATGTAGTTGCTGACACCAGTCCTCCATTGTTTTCTGAGAGCCGTTACCTTCCTCCGGGGAAGATGGAGGCAAGGGTTCTACGGACTGTATGGAATCTTGATTGATGGTATACAATTTGGCTAGCGTGGCATACCGGGGCAGGTACACTTCCCTCTTCCCGATATTTATTATGCGAATGGGCACCCTCCCATGGCGTACATTGACCACCCCCCGTGCTGTCAAAATGGTGGGCCTACTGTCTGAGTAAACTGGTTCTACCATTGCCTGGTAATCTCTACCTCTCAGACCAATAGCTGCCCGGCACCAAATCATCATTTCACTTTTTGGGGGCATGGCAATAGGAAAAGGGTCACACATTCTTACGCTACCAATCTCACCACCGGAGAGTTCTATCTGTTGCCGTCGCATCAGTGCCCGGATCTCTTTCTGGAGCACTCGCTGCTGGCCGGAGCTGGCGTTCTTGGCAACCTGCTGTAAAAGGAAAATCACCTCTGCAAGACAATTTTCAATTACATTAGTTCCTAGAGTTATCTTTGGGTGACTCTCGTGCTTGTCAATGTCTACAATGATCAGTCCCTGTGCCGCCAGTTCAACTCTACCGATTTTAATGGTCACCTCTTTAAATCCAATCTGTGGCACGGGCTGACCATTGCTGGCGATGATACTCAAATCGTCGTCAGGGTAGCGGGTGATATCCGAGTCATTCCAGTACTGCTTGAAGAGCACGTACGGGATAGTGGTAACCTGTGACCCGGTGTCCAGTAGGGCACTCATAGGGATGCCATCCAGTACCACAGGCAAGACTGGACGTCCTCCCACATATTTGTCGCGCCAGTTCGATGGGCCTGATGATCTTTTTCCTGGGGTTTGGCCCTCTACCCCAGGTTGTGCCAGTTTAAAGGACAGTACCTTGCCATATGTCCGGGTTGATTGCAGCGGCGGCAGATGGGTTGTCCGTCCTCGTTGTATCGGTCGCTGGGTCTTCCTCTGGCCGGTGGGGTCCTCCTTGGTCGACGCCACGGGATGTCCTCCGGTCCGGATGCCAGCTGGATCTTCCCTGGAGTGGAAACCTGTAAAGACTGCACAGTTCGGGTTAGCGCGGCAACGCTTTTAGCTAGCTCTTGGACCTGATGGTGCAGGTCTGGAGCCGGGTCATTGTTCAAAGCCTGAGCATCAGCTCCCACAGGCCCTGCCGACAAGGGTGCCGCCTCCTGGTGGTAAGTGGTAGTGGGGCGTCTGTGGGTCACAACGCCACCTGGTGCCGGTTCTCGGAGCACCCGGATGGCTCTGTCCTTGAACTGTGCAAATCCCAGATGAGGGTCCTGTAAGGCCATTGCCCGCAACTGGGTTTGGTGGGCATTGCAATATAAACCCTCTATAAATTGTTCAGTCAACAGCCTGTCCTCGTCTCCCACGCCGTCAGGGTCGGTCTGCTTAATGGCTCTCAGGGCCTCTTGTAGGTTCAGGGCATAGTCCCTTATACTCTCGTGTGCTCGCTGCTTGCACCCGTAGAATCTAAGCTTGATCTCGGCTGAGGTGCGGGTATCAAAGGTGTCCCTCAGCCGGGTTAGTATCCCTGCAACAGTCCTCCCCCCAGGTGGCCAGGACTTTACCTCCCTTTGGGCTGCCCCGGTTAATTGGGCCACCAGGATGCTCACTTTTTGCTCTTCTGTGAGGGGATACACCTGGAAGAGGCTATCCAGCTTTTCTCTAAAGTCATGCAGGGTATGTGACTCCCCTGAGTACTGGGGTAGCCAGGCCGCTCCCGGGATATAGGGCATGGTGAAAGGCATGACTGCAGCAGCGGTGGCGCTGGCGGGGGTTGAGGCAGTGAAGCTCTCCTCCGTATCCGACATCTTCCTCCCCCCTAGTGGACCGTGGCCTACCTTGCGATGATCCTCTTCCGTAGGCCGCGGCTCCGCAGTGGATCGTCAGGGTTGAGGACCTTCCGTCGCGCTCCTGTGACGTCGGCGTCTGCTGGGCTCCTTCCAGGACCTTACGCAACGTCCGGACGCGAGGCGGGGCTTCAGTTCTCGCGCGCTTTCGGAGTCCACGCCCCTCTTCTTCCCACGCGGCGTCCTCAAGATGGCGTCCAACGGCGGGAAAACTCCACGGATGGCGGGAAGAAGGCAGAAGATGGCGCCGGATGGCGGGAAAACTTCGCGGATGGCGGGAAGAAGGTAGAAGATGGCGCCGGATGGCGGTAAACCTCCACGGATGGCGGGAATCTTCACCACTGGTAAGTTTGAACAGTCTTTTTCAGGCACACAGTACCCGGTGGTTGCGGGCACGAGATCCTGCCGACTACGCCAAAAGTTGACGCACCCCTGGGCCTTTGTCGCGCGGCATCGCGCGCACGGGAGCTTACCGGGAGCCGGATCTGTTGAGGGTTGTAGTCTCGTGGCGGTGACCCGGTCCGTGCCCAGGGAGTCAAACTGAGCGGCGATGTATTAGCGGTAGATGTTGGACGACTACGCCACCCGTTGAGTACAGCTAAGGAGCTGCTGCTGCAGGACAGACCGCTGAGGCCGGTGGTAGGATTGTGCAGCGTGATAGTATAACCCCCAACGGGAGGGGTATGGCCTCAGGGCAGCCGACGTGGATGATGGGGGTAGCAGGAACCACTCGGAGACGGTACGGTGTAGTTCAGGGTCTTTACTGGTGACAAAGATAGACCCTCCCGGAGTACTGGCTAGCGATTGGGGCCTGGTCAGTCCTTGAGCAGATGGGATCTCCCCTGGCCAGGCGGAGTTGTAGGCCTCCCAAACTAACGATACTCTTCCGGCTACCTTGCTAGAGGCGGGTATAAGTAGCCCACGTCCCTGAGTGTACCGTGTGGTGCTCACCCGTATGGCCGGTGACTCGGGGCCTTCTAGTAGCTTCCACTCCATGACGGCGGTGCTGGTCCCACGCGTGTGACCGTGCCTTCGGGTTTCTGGGCCAGAGGACCTGCAATCCCCTGCCGGTCGGTTTCTGCTGCTGGATAGGAGTTAGTCCCCACAGCCTCGGACTCCGGGTCCGGTGATAACTTCTCAGTCAGGGCGAGCTCTGCAGCTGCCAGCCCCTGACTCCTTGTAGCACTGCTCCCACAGAGCTCCTGATGTTCTTTTCCTATATCTGCTTCTCTGTCTCTACTTCTTCTCTACTCACTAACCCTGCCTCAGCCCTAGGTTTATATAGGGGAAGTTCTTCCCCTCCCAGGATTGGGCAGGAGGTGTGGCATGCATAGGATCCCTGACCAAGAGACCTCCCACCTGCTCTCAGACGTAATATCTCTATCACTGTGGCAACCAGACCCCTGGGGTGTCACATAAGTCTTTAACTTATTGTATTGTGTCATTCTTGAAGTTTTTGTCTCCTCACGTTTCATTTTCGGTCAGTTCTTGTCTGATATAATTTTATACTCGGACATTCACAGATGTCTTTATATTTCTGAAGGAGACTCTTGATGTTGGAATCCAAATGCATTGCATTTATGCACAAGAAAAATAGTTTCATAAACTCACCTGAGTATGTTTTAGTCCTCTGTATGGACATCTCACTCTGGTGTCCATCGGAGTTTTGGCAAAACTATTTACTCACATCTTAGGTAAAATTTCCCATTTTGTTTGTGCTTAACCTCTGGGCTTACCACTGCTATACTACAACCAAACACCTTTGTATATCCCTTAGGCTTTTCTTTAGTACCTCTACTATCTTTTGGCATCCAGTAAACTATGATGATATTTACACGTTCCAATACCTTAGTCGCAGATAGTCAATGATTTTGCATAAAACATAAAAGATTTGCTTGAATTGTTAAACTTCCTCATTGGTATACTAGCCATATAAATACTATTTGTAATCACCCTCTTTACAATACTAACATTCACTGTAACTATTAAACTCCATGACTATTAAACTCATGTCATTCTGCCAGTGTTATACCAGGTATTTTAGCTTTTTGCATACACTTGTCTTTTGTATTTCTTCCTTGGACTGAAGTGCAAGTCTTTTAATTTTAGCATTAACATTTAATGTTCTCAAAGCTAGTGCAGTAATGGATGAGTAGCGTACACTCAGCAGTGCCTAGAGGGTATTTTGAAAGATTAGAGCATAAATTCCCTTAGCACCATAGACTAAGATTTTTTAATAAAATACTTCTGCACTACTTATTTATTCCTGTAGCATTAACCCTATTTACATATATATATATAGTACAGAACAAAAGTTTGGACACACCTTCTCATTTAAAGATTTTTGTGTATTTTCATGACTATGAAAATTGTACATTCACACTGAAGGCATCAAAACTATGAATTAACACATGTGGAATTATATACTTAACAAAAAAGTGTGAAACCACTGAAAATATGTCTTATATTCTAGGTTCTTCAAAGTAGCCACCTTTTGCTTTGATGACTGCTTTGCTTGAAAAAAATAACAATCATACAAATATGCACTCACAGACAAAAGAAATGAACACTGGGGAGAAAATGAAAGGAAACTAAATAGGAGAGGATGAGGATTTGCACACAGCTGAAATACCTAGCAACAGTCAAAGATAAACACGCCAAACGCTTCTACCAACAACAGACTCCTCCACTCCTCACCAGGCAGTACAAGACTTAACACTGGCAATCCAGATTTCCAGATGCGAGTATATAAAGTTGAAGGGAGTGGCCAATACTGAACAGCTGAGATCATCCAAACTGGGAAGCTTCAGAGACTCCAAGTTGAACAGATTAACCCCTGCACTACTAACAGAAACCTGCACTGTTTAATATGAAGGAAAAGTGCTTCTGATCAGTGCAGGAGTATGTGAAATCAGACACTGCAGTCTTTTGGCCCCTTTCTGTCGTGGTAAACTCGTGACAGGGGCATGATGGCTAGCCACCTACATGCTGCGCCAGTAGACTCAAGAAGTTACCTCTGTATACAACCATGGCATCCAACCTTCCATTCTAGAGAAAAATGAATATACACACAAAATAAATACAGAAAGGGAAGTGGCTGGCCTAATGAGTTAAAGGGGCTTAATGGTAAGCTGCTACCTGATCCAGGTGTAGGTGTAGCTACCTGCCCTGCCAGCAAACTCAAGAAGTTACCTCTGTATACAACCGTAGCACACAACCTTCCATTGTTGAGAAAAATAAATATACACACAAAATTAATATATTCTCTGGAGTCTCTATCCAGTGGACCATTGCAAGAAAAAATACATGAACCCATTAAAATTATTTATTTTTTTGCATTGGCTTCTAATAAAATTTAGTGTGATTGTTTTCTAATTCGCAATTATAGACAAACACAATCTAACTAAACTAATAATTCCCAAAGAGTTGTTCTGATCAAGTTTTAAATTAAGCACATCCAGTGTAGAGAGAAAAGAATGAATCTCTGAATTTAACCCCTTAAGACTCTATGAAGTATATATCCATCATGAGCACTTGTCAGTTAGTGTTCCATAATGCAAATATATATGTCTCACTGATTGTACCGCTTGTGGTCTCATGCGATCAGCTGCCGAAGGAATTGTTATACATAGCTGGGCTCCTTCTGAAACTGCAGGGACTGATAAGAACACCAATACCTATCCCCAAAGTTTAACACTTTAGATTCTATCAGTCACAACATGTGAGAGAGCTGCCTGTCAGCTGACTGCAGTAGACGATGGGTTGCTATGGGAACCAGTAGACTAACCATGGCTTTCATGTATGCCACTGAGGCCTACTAGATCCTGCTGGAGGCAAGGTCTAATAGGCAGCCTGTCAGTGTAATCAGTGTCGGACTGGCCCATCGGAGGACTGGAGGATTCTCCGGTGGGCCCAGGCACTGACATCTGCTGGCACAGTGCCAGTGATGCGCATGCCAACCGCTCTCCCCGGTTGTCTAAATGGGAGGAGCAGTGACATAAAAAGCTACCAGGGGGCAACAGCACTCTGTTACTTACAAATAGTGAGCTGCAGTCTGAAGCAGGCGAGCGTGTCATCAATGTCATCAGTGAAACACCCAGTGCTCTCCCGGGTTGTCTAACTGTGGGAGAAGTCGTGAGCAGGACGTCCTCCCAGTGTGTACGTCAGTACTCCACGTGGCTCCACCGTTATGTGCAGATATTGAAGCACTTACTACTACGCAAATTATGCACCATTACAACTGACTGGATCCTTTGTATTAGAAAGGATGAAATCGGTGGTGAATATAAGCAGCATAAATTGACACATTGTTCATGTCAAATCTGCGCCAGTCAATTCACGCCGTGGATTTTCTCAGCGTATGGATGAAATGTCATAAAATCTCATCCACTAGGCTGGTGCTATAAGACATTGGTTTAGTGATTATTACACATCAGGGGACATTTATCATTGAGTTTGCACCAAATTGTGGGCACCAGGTCTACCTATAACACTAAGACGTGTATTAACTTATATTATACCCTGATATTAGCATGTTTTGCCACGCATTTGGTGGTCTTGTATTTATTTCTATGCAGCTACATTGTGGACCCCAAGAATGATTTTCTCTGGTGGGCCCAATGTACTCCAGTCCGAAGCTGAGTGTAACACTGACAGGCTCGAATAATAGGCTGGGATAATGCATTAAATAAGTGGGATAGCATGTTCAAGAGTAATAAATATTGTAAAAAAAATGTTGAGTTTTAAAAAATATATATAAAAACAAAGCCTTAAAGGAGTTGGCCACTACTTTTTATGATTGCCCCAATCGATGGACCCTATGCCCCTAAGTGTTTTTCTAATTACCTATTGCTGTCCTTCTTGCCTGTGAGTGGCATCACATGTCCCGCCGCTGACGTCACATCAAGTGAGGCGTGACATCAGTGACTCAGTCCCCTCGGTGGCAGCTGGACTGTGGGCAAGGTTACCCCACGTGTCACACCGAGCATCCACTGCGTGCTTTCCCAATGAATGGGGAGAGGGAGAGCGTGTGGTGGATGCTGGGTGTGACACGTGATGCCTGTGAGCGGCCAGTGATAGCGCCGCTCACAGGCATTGTCAGCAACAGAAGGTATTTACAAGAAGTCTTAGGGGCCCCGGGGTGATACATGGGGGGGAATATAAAGTAGTGGACAACCCCTTTAAGGAATAATTAACCTGAAACTCACCATTAGCAGCAATCATCTTCACAAATTGTTTCTTGTAGTTGTAAATAAGATTTGCACAACACTGAGAAGAAATTTAGGCTATATGCACACATTAAGTATTTGGCGCAGAAGTTTCTGCACCATTTCTGCATCTCTTGACAGGAAAAACGCTGCATAAAATAGGTGTTTTTTTGCCACATTTTTATGCATTTTTTTAAATGTGCTTTTGTTGCAGATCTTTCCTCACTCAATAGTATGGATGAAATCTGCTGCAAAAATGCTGCAAGAATTTAAATCTGCAGCAAATGTGCACATCAAAAATAAGCAATGTGACTTGAGAGGAATCCTTTCAGGTTTTGTGACAAATCTGCACAGGAAAAAAAAGCATAAAGAAAGACAAATCGGCAATGTGTGCACATGCCCAAAGGGGATCTGTCAGTAAGATCAAATCTCATCAGCCGTCTATATGGGCACGCATGTCATAGGAAGCTGAAGAAAATTATACCTTGATATCTGTGATCCGATGTCTTATTCCAGAAAAAAAAACAAGTTTTTCTTATTTGTACTGTAAATGAGCTGTTTAGGACTATGGCCAGTCACTGATCTGCATGCATATCTGCCTCCAGAGATTATTTAAAATAAAAGTAGGCATTACCAATATGACATGTAATGACCACTCTCTGCTGTCCTGATCTCACTGCAGAGCTGTGTGTGATTATACCTGACACATCTGCAGGATCCTCTCAGCTCCGGCTTCCATCTCACAGACAGACAGGGTTGAAATATTTTTGCAATACAGCAGAGCAAAAAAACTAAAATTTCTCTGGAAAAAGACATTGGATCGCAGATATCAAGGGATCATTTTATTCAGCTTCCTATGACCTACATATCCATATAGACAGCTTAAAAGGGTTGATCCTACTGAAAGACCATTCCTCCCTGCAAATGTATTTCAGTTCATCAACATGCCCAGCACTCTTTAGGTCACACCATAAAATCTCATTTGTTTTACGTTTTGGAATATAGTTTGCCCCTTCCAAAACAATATTTTTTTCATCCAATCTTTAGTTGACTTACTTATTGTCTTGTTACATCACCCAATTTCTCTTCAGCTTGAGGTCATGGACTGCTGACCTCTACAGTCTGCTGTAATATGTTTTGATAGAAATTTACATTTATTGTTCCTTCAAGAAGCACTCCCATCTATATTTTTTTATTAAATGTGTGTATATTGTAAGGCGGTGGTGTTCACACCATGCAGTAACTAGGGCAGTGACCCAAACAAGTCCAACATAAACAGCTTTTATTCAGTGACTCACGGGTAAACAGAAAAGGCCTCCGATTCGCAGCCAGGTTAACGTGAGTCCTTAAACAACGGTTGCCGTGGGCAACGGCCGCGCCGAGCCGCTCAGAGCCTGACGGGTGCAGAGCCTTCCTAGGCGTGGGTTCAGCTACTCACAGGACCGCCAAGCTTTCCTGCTATGCTCCTAGCAGGTCCCAACACTGAACAACACTAATCCTTAGTGCAGGGTTTTTAACCGCTTCCCGACCGCCCACTGTAGATAAACGTCGGCGCTTGCTGGGCTCTGTGCAGCGCCGACGTTTAAAAACGGTGGGTGGTCTCGCAGCGCTCAGGACCCCCAGGGTCCTGCAAGCGCTGTGGGAGCAGTGCAGAGCGTTAGCTCTGACAGGGAACATCATCGGGACCTGATTAGATCAGGTCCCAGTGATGTTAACCCTTTGCTGTCTTCTATATGCCACGATCTATAGTGATCGCGGCATATAGAAGACAGCAGGAGGAGAGGGGGTCGTCCACTTACCTCTCCGACGACCCCTTGATTCCTTTCAGGACCTGGCGTTGCTATGGCAGCTGGAGGTCACATGACCGCCTCCAGCTCTGCCATATATGGTGTCCTTCCTGCCTGGCTTCAGCCTGCAAGCTGATGCCAGGCAGGAGACTGTGAAACAGTCAGTGAAGATCTCATATAATGTAATACATGTTTATTACATTACATGAGATCAGGGATCAGAAAAATAAAAATTAATGTCCCATACAGGGACTAAGTAAAAATGTAAAAAAAAGTAAAAAAAAAATGTTTTGAAACTGTTAAAAAAAAAATACAAAATAAATAAAAATAAATAAATAAAATATTAAACCGATAAATCCATATATTTATGCAAAAATAAAAAAAAGTACACATATTTGGTATTGCCGCGTCCGAAACAACCCGAGCTATAAAACTGTCACACTAATTAACTCCTTCTGTGCACACCGTAATAAAAATAAATAAAAAACAGAGCAAAAAACTATGCTTTTTCATCATATCGCCAAACAAAAAGTGGAAAAAAATGCGATCAAAAAGCAAAATGGAAATAAAAATGGTACCGCTGAAAACGTCATCTTCTTCTGCAAAAAACAAGCCACCATACAGCTCCATCAGCCAAAAAATAAAAAAGTTATAGCGCTCAGAATAAAGCAATGCAAAAAAAATATTTTTTCTATAAAATTGTTTTATTGTGTAAAAGCGCCAAAACATAAAAAAATATACAGTACGTGTAGTATCGCTGTAAACATACTGACCCGAAGAAAAACGCTGCCTGATCACTTTTACCACACGCAGAACGGCATAAAAAAAAACCTCAAAAAACAATTCCTGAATTGTTGGTTTTTGTTAATTTTACCTCCCAAAAAACGGAATAGAAAGCGATCAAAAAATGTCACGTACCCAAAAATGGTACCAATAAAAATGTCAACTCGTCCCGCAAAAAACAAGCCGTCACATGACTCTGTCGACCGAAATATGGAAAAATTATAGCTCTCAAAATATGGCGATGCAAAAACTAGATTTTGCAAAAAAAAAAGCGTCTCTTAGTGTGTGACAGCTGTCAGTCATAAACACCCGTTATAAATCTGGTATCTCTGTAATCGCACCGACCCGAAGAATAAAGTAATCTAATCAGTTATATCACACTAGGAACGGCGTAAAAAAATAAATAAAACCAATTCTTCACCTGCTACTGATTTGTTTATTATGTCTCCCAAAGATCGCAGTATGGCTCGGCACACATTTATCCTGCGCTCTGCGCTGAGCACTTACGCCAGAGTTTGTGTGTAAATCTCTGAAATACGTGATTCAGCCGGAACCCATGACGGAAGATTCCCTGTAATGAGGCAGATATAGGCCACTGTGGATGCCGTCTGGCCTGTGATCCCACGGTGTCATTTGTTTTAGGCGTGCATAAAAGTGTGGTTGGCTACAGTTTTGTGCACTTCTGAAAAAAAGGACACCGCTAAACAGAGGCCAGACGGAGTCCAGAGTAACTCTGCTGCCTCATTACAGTGAATGGATCCCGCAGGGGTTTCATCTGAATTACATCACTTGGAAATTTAGATGGAAACCCCGATGTAAGTGCTCAGCCTAGAGCGCCGGATAAATGTTACATAAAATGTTCCCAATAAAAGCTTCAACTCAGTCCTCAAAAAAAGCTAGTCCCCACTCAGGTCCGTCATCTGTTAAAAATATAAGGGACTTCCAAGTTACTGGTAGCAGAAAGGCTCTGGAAAAGCGAAATGGCCCTTGCCCCCCAAAAGAAATTCAGAAAATTTTGTGCTCCCAAATCCAAATGCCTATTCTACAATAATTTGTTCTCCAATTGTCAAATAGCACTCCGTCCCCCCCAGATCTCGCCGTATGGCTGAGCCACATATGGGGTATTGCCACTTTTAGAAGAAATTGTGTGACACATTTCGGCACCATTTTTACCCATTGCCCTGTGTGAAAATGTAAAATCTGAGGGTAAAACATTTTTTTGTGGTAAAAATATAATTATGCTTTTTTCACTGCCCAATGGTATAAATTTAAAAATTAAAAATACTCACTACTTCCCTAGATGAATTCCTTGAGAGGTGTAGTTTACAAAATGGGGTCACTTGTGGGGGTTTCTGCTGTTTCGGCATGTCAGCAACTCTTCAAATGTGACATGGTGTCTGCTGCCTATCCCAGCCAACATAGCGCTCCTTTCTCTTCCGAACCCTGCCGTACACCAAAGCAGTGGTTTTCCCCCACATATGGGGTATCGGCGTGTTCAGGAGAAATTGAACAACAAATTTCATGGTGCAATTTATCCTGTTACACTTATGATAATACAAAATTAGGGAATGAAAAACATTTTTTGTGGAACAATGTGAAAATTTTATTTTTATGGCTCAATATTATAAACTTCTGTGAAGCAGCTGGGGGTGCAAGGCGCTCACCACACATCTAGATAAGTTCCCTAAGGGGTCTAGTTTCCAAAATGGTGTCACTTGTGGGGGGTTTCCACTGTTTAGGCACATCAGGGGCTCCCCAAATGCAACATGGCGTCAGCTAATTATTCAAACAAATTTTACATTCAAAAAGTCAAATGGCGCTCCTTCCCTTCCGAGCCCTGCCGTGCGCCCAAACAGTGGTTTGCCTCCACATATGGGGTATCGGCGTGTTAAGGAGAAATTGCACAACAAATTTCATGGTGCAATTTATCCTATTACCCTTATGATAATGCAAAATTAAGGGATGAAAAACGTTTTTGCGGGAAAAATGTGAAAATTTTATTTTTACAGCTGATTATTATAAACTTCTGTAAAGCACCTTGGGGTTCAAGGTGCTCACCACACATCAAGATAAGTTCCCTAAGGGGTCTAGTTTCCAAAATGGTGTCACTTGTGGGGGGTTTCCACTGTTTAGGAACATCAGGGGCTCTCCAAACGCAACATGGCGTCTGCTAATTATTCAGACAAATTTTACATTCAAAAAGTCAAATGGCGCTCCTTCCCTTCCGAGCCCTGCCGTGCGCCCAAACAGTGGTTTGCCTCCACATATGGGGTATCGGCGTGTTCAGGAGAAATTGCACAACAAATTTCATGGTGCAATTTATCCTATTACCCTTATGATAATGCAAAATTAAGGGATGAAAAACGTTTTTGCTGGAAAAATGTGAAAATTTTATTTTTACAGCTGATTATTATAAACTTCTGTGAAGCACCTTGGGGTTCAAGGTGCTCACCACACATCTAGATAAGTTCCCTAAGGGGTCTAGTTTCCAAAATGGTGTCACTTGTGGGGGGTTTCCACTGTTTAGGAACATCAGGGGCTCTCCAAACGCAACATGGTGTCTGCTAATTATTCAGACAAATTTTACATTCAAAAAGTCAAATGGTGCTCCTTCCCTTCCAAACCCTGCCATGCGCCCAAACAGTGGTTTTCCCTGACATATGGGGTATCGGCGTGTTCAGGAGAAATTGAACAGCAAATTTCATGGTGCAATTTATCCTATTACCCTTATGATAATTCAAAATTAAGGGATGAAAAACGTTTTTGCGGGAAAAATGTGAAAATTTTATTTTTACAGCTGATTATTATAAACTTCTGTGAAGCACCTTGGGGTTCAAGGTGCTCACCACACATCTAGATAAGTTCCCTAAGGGGTCTAGTTTCCAAAATGGTGTCACTTGTGGGGGGTTTCCACTGTTTAGGAACATCAGGGGCTCTCCAAACGCAACATGGTGTCTGCTAATTATTCAGACAAATTTTACATTCAAAAAGTCAAATGGTGCTCCTTCCCTTCCAAACCCTGCCATGCGCCCAAACAGTGGTTTTCCCTGACATATGGGGTATCGGCGTGTTCAGGAGAAATTGAACAGCAAATTTCATGGTGCAATTTATCCTATTACCCTTATGATAATTCAAAATTAAGGGATGAAAAACGTTTTTGCGGGAAAAATGTGAAAATTTTATTTTTACAGCTGATTATTATAAACTTCTGTGAAGCACCTTGGGGTTCAAGGTGCTCATCACACATCTAGATAAGTTCCCTAAGGGGTCTAGTTTCCAAAATGGTGTCACTTGTGGGGGGTTTCCACTGTTTAGGAACATCAGGGGCTCTCCAAACGCAACATGGCGTCTGCTAATTATTCAGACAAATTTTACATTCAAAAAGTCAAATGGCGCTCCTTCCCTTCCAAACCCTGCCGTGCGCCCAAACAGTGGTTTTCACCCACATATGGGGTATCGGCGTGTTCAGGAGAAATTGCACAACAAATTTCATGGTGCAATTTATCCTATTACCCTTATGATAATGCAAAATTAAGGGATGAAAAACGTTTTTGCGGGAAAAATGTGAAAATTTTATTTTTACAGCTCAATATTATAAACTTCTGTGAAGCAACTTGGGGTTCAAGGTGCTCACCACACATCTATATAAGTTCCCTAAGGGGTCTAGTTTCCAAAATGGTGTCACTTGTGGGGGGTTTCCACTGTTTAGGCACATCAGGAGCTCTCCAAACTCAACATGGTGTCTGCTAATTATTCAGACAAATTTTACATTCAAAAAGTCTAATGGCGCTCCTTCCCTTCCGAACCCTGCCATGCGCCCAAACAGTGGTTTTCCCTGACATATGGGGTATCAGCGCGCTCAAGAGAAATTGCACAAAAAATTTTTGGTGTCCATTTTTTCCTGTTACCCCTGTGAAAATAAAAAAAATTGTGTCTAAAGTAACATTTTTTGTGAAAAAAGTTAAATGTTAATTTTTTTCTTCCACATTCCAAAAATTCTTGTGAAGCACCTGAAGGGTTAATAAAGTTCTTGAATGTGGTTTTGAGCACCTTTAGGGGTGCAGTTTTTAGAACGGTGTCACTTTTGGGTATTTTCTGTCATAAAGACCCCTCAAAGTGACTTCAAATATGATGTGGTCCCTAAAAAAATGTTTTTGTAAATTTTGTTGGAAAAATGAGAAATCGCTGGTCAACTTTTAACCCTTATAGCTCCCTAACAAAAAAAAATTTGGTTCCAAAATTGTGCTGATGTAAAGTAGACATGTGGGAAATGTTATTTATTAACTATTTTGTGTGACATATCTCTCTGATTTAAGGGCATGAAAATTCAAAGTTTGAAAATTGCAAAATTTACAAAATTTTCACCAAATTTCCGATTTTTTCACAAATAAACGCAAGTGATATCAAAGAAATGTTACCACTATCATGAAGTACAATATGTCACGAAAAAAACAATCTCAGAATCAGGGGAATCCATTGAAGCGTTCCAGAGTAATTGCTTCATAAAGTGACAGTGGTCAGAATTGAAAAAATTGGCCCGGTCACGAAGGCAAAAACAGGCTCTGGTGCGAAGTGGTTAAAGGACCTGTGGCAAGAACCACTGGAAAACCCGGGTTGGAGGGAGGAGGCCACTCCACTGCCTTCCTGTAGCCTCCTCCAGAAATGAAGGCCCTGACGGGTTTTACTAATCTGCCTTAGCCAGATAGCCTGACCAGGTCAATGCTCACCTTCAATCCTGCATTACAGCCGCAGGTGAGTTTGTGATTGCAATGCACTCCAATGGATTTAATAGGTCTCTGTACACATTCTGGGGGATATATAACGTCCCTCGTATACGATCCCGGTCACTGCCTCACATATCCCCTCCCCTCTGTTCAAACTTGTGGGGTTGAACATTTGTCACCATGCAGGGTGCCTGGGACAGGGCATCCGCGTTTGTTGCGAATTCCCAGGGCAATGTTCTACAGAGAAACTGAAATTTTGCAGTGACAGAAACTACCTGGTGACTCGCGCATTCCTCTCCTTGGCATTCCTCACCAAGCGGAACTGATGCCCGAGTAAATAATAATGTAGTGATTCCAAGGCCCACTTAATAGCCAAACACTCCTTCTCTACCATGCTATAGTTTTTCTCTGCCGGGATAAGTTTTCTACTCAAGTAGGTGACCGGGTGCTCTTCTCCATTCACTTTTTGTGACAATACCGCCCCTAGGCCTACCTCCGAGGCGTCTGTCTGTACAATGAAGGTTTCCTTGAAGTTGGGGCTGATGAGGACCGGCTGTCCACACAGGGCCAACTTCATGGACTGAAAGGCTTCTTCTGCCTGAGGCTTCCACCGAACCATTACCGATTTTTTTCCTTTCAAGAGATCGGTCAGGGCCGCTGTTCTCCCAGCAAAATTAGGTATAAACCGGCGTTAATACCCAAGGATGCCAAGGAACGCCCTCATCTGCTTTGTACTTGACGGTTTAGGCCAGTTTTTTATGGCCTCAACTTTATTGATTTGGGGCTTGATAACTCCTCGGCCAATCACATACCCCAAATATCGGGCTTCCTCTAGCCCTATCGCACATTTTTTTGGGTTTGCTGTTAACCCCGCGGCTCTGAGAGAATCCAGCACCGCTTGTACCTGGGATAGATGCGTATGCCAGTCGGTGCTAAAGATGATAATATCATCTAGATACGCGGACGCGTGCTCCTGATGGGGCTTGAGCACTATGTCCATCAGCCTCTGAAATGTAGCCAGGGCCCCATGTAACCCAAAAGGTAAGACCACATAGTGATATAGACCCTCCGGAGTTATGAAGGCAGTCTTTTCCTTCACAGATTCCGTGAGAGGTACCTGCCAGTAACCCTTGGTGACATCGAGCATGGTAAAGTACTGGGCCTGCCCCAGTCTCTCAATCAGCTCATCCACCCTGGGCATTGGATAAAGGTCAAACTTCGACACTTCATTTAATTTCCGGAAATCGTTATAGAAGCGTAACGATCCGTCTGGTTTTGGAATCAGTACGATGGGGCTAGCCTATTCACTTCGTGATTCCTCGATGACGCCTAACTGGAGCATTTGATTTACCTCAGTCGTGATGGCTTGCCTCCGGGTTTCGGGTACCCGGTACTGTCTCATTCGCACCCTTACCCCAGGTTCGGTGACAATGTCATGTTGGAGAACTGTAGTCCTACCTGGTAGCTCTGAGAACATGTCGGTATTCTGCTGCATCAGCGAGCGAGCCTCCCGTCGCTGCTGTTTTGTGAGAGTATCACTTATCCTGACCTCTCCCCCGGACGCATCCCTGGCTGAAGGTAGAGAACTCTCTGGCGGCATGCCCGAAGTGACGTCTGTAACTAAACACTCTCGATCTTTCCAAGGTTTTAGCAGGTTTACATGGTAAAGCTGCTCAGGTTTCCTCCTTCCGGGCTGATACACACGGTAATTTACCTAATTTACCACCTTTTCTCGAACCTCATATGGCCTTTGCCACTTGGCCATGAGCTTACTCTCGGCTGTGGGTACCAGTACTACTAATACCCAATCGCCCTTGTTAAAAGACCTGACCATGGCTCTTTTATTATATATGCGCCTCTGGACTGCCTGGGCATCTAACAGATGTTCTTTCATGATGGGCATGACCGCCGCAATCCGGTCCTGCATACTAGCCACGTGTTCAATTATACTCCTATGTGGAGTCGGCTCTTGTTCCCACGTCTCTTTGGCTACGTCCAACAGACCCCTAGGGTGTCTGCCGTACAATAACTCAAAGGGAAAGAACCCTGTGGAAGCCTGGGGTACCTCACAGACGGCGAACATGAAATAGGGTAGCAGCATGTCCCAATCCCTCCCGTCCTTAGAAACCACCTTTTTTAACATGGACTTGAGGGTTTTATTGAACTGTTCTACTAGCCCGTCGGTTTGAGGGTGGTACACTGAGGTGCGCAATTGTTTAATTTTTAGCATTTTGCACAGTTCCCTTGTCACCTTGGACATAAAAGGGGTCCCTTGATCTGTCAGGATCTCCTTAGGTAGTCCAAGGTGACAGAACATGGCAAACAGCTCCCGTGCAATCAGTTTCTCTGAGGTGTGGCGTTGCGGTATAGCCTCCGGGTACCGGGTAGCATAGTCAACGACCACAAGTATATGTTGGTGGCCAAGAGCAGATTTTACAATGGGCCCTACCAAGTCCATTGCAATCCGCTCAAAAGGTACCTCTATCACTGGCAGAGGTACCAATGGGCTACGGAAACTGGCTGTGGGTGTGGTCAGTTGACATTCGGGGTAGGATTCGCAGTACTTTTGGACCTCCGCGGAAATCCCAGGCCAAAAGAACCACTGCAAGCTACGTTCTTGCGTCTTTTTAACCCCTAAGTGTCCATCCAGCAGGTGTGTGTGTGCCATCTCCAGAACCGCCCGATGGTACGACTGAGGTACCACTAACTGTTCCACGACTTCGTCCCTGACTTTGTCTACCCTATAAAGAAACTCACCGTTGACTACCATGTGTGGAAATACAGTATCTGCACCGAGCTGTTGAGCTACGCCATTTATCTCTAACACCCTTTCCCGTGCCCGAGTCAGGGTGGGATCCTGTAGCTGAGCTGTCCCAAACGTGTCCCGGGACACTTCCAGCTCGGGGATTGATGGAGTCTCCTCGACCTCTCCTGCCAGCACCTCTAGGGGAGACCTATCGGGGTCACACTCGGTTCCTGGGTTGGACACCCCTACGGCAGGTATCCCCGACTCGGGTTCGTCGGGTACAGCGCCTATAATAAATTTTACTGGGGGAGAGTGGATTTTGTTTTTCCACAGAGTCCAGAACAGGGGCAAGTCTCTTACCAACATAGTCCCATAGGGAAGAGTTTTTACCACCCCCACCACACGTTTTATGTCGCCACTTGGCGTGGACAAAACTACCTCCGCGGTTGGGTACTCTTGGAGGTCCCCATGGATACACACAATCCCGACTGTCCGTCCACTGAGGTTGTCTCCTGTCACCAGCGACCCATGCACCAAAGTCACTAGGCTCCCCAAGTCTAGGAGGGCCTCCATGGGGTACCCATTAACCAGTACCTGGCACAGCTGGGGTTCACTGTTCGAGGGGTCGGCACTCACAGTGCAGACGGTCTGGGCGTACATTGAAACCTGGCGGTTATACCCACAGTCCATGGGCTCCGTAGTCAGAGGGCAGTTAGCAACCACATGTCCCGGCCCCTGACACCGCCAGCACCTAATGGTGGAGGTACTGTTAGGTCTTATGACTGTTTGGGAGGGAACCGGTCTCCTGCCACTTTCATTCCGGGGTACCCCTTCAGCACAGGTACGGTGCTGACTGTCCTCAGCAGAGGGACGCAATCCCTTTCCCGGTTCCTGGGTTGGCAGGGATCGGCGTGACAGCCGCGAGGGGGCAGAGTCCCGAATAAAGTCCTGAGTGTCCGAGTAGTGCTCGATCTGGCTGACTACCTGGTCAAGTGTGCCGGGGTCCCCTTGCCCCACCCAACATTGGATAGCGGCTGACAGAGTCCTCACCAGCCGGTCAACCACCACCCTCTCCACCATCTGGGCTGGAGACAAAGACTCAGGCTGGAGCCGCCTCTTTACCAGCTGCAGGAGATCATAAGCCTGAGACCGGGTGGGTCGGGTCTCCACATAGGCCCATGAAAATACACACTGAGCTCTCACGTATGTATTGATCCCCAGTCGGGCAAGGATCTCACCTTTGAGCCTCTGGTAGTCCTGGGCGTCCTCCCGACTGAGGTCGAAGTAGGCCTTTTGGGCATCACCGACCAGAAGCGGAGACACCACTTCTGCCCACTGGACAGCTGGTATGTTTTCCCACTCTGCTATGCGTTCGTAGATGGTCAGGAAGGCTTCCACGTCGTCCTCCAGTCCCATCTTTCTCAACGCTGACCGAACCTTCTCCCGGGCCTCTCGACGTTCCGGAATCGGTGTTGTGCCTGTTTCCTGCAGGGCAGCAATCTGTTGCAGCAACAGTTCATTTGTTTTTTGCTGCTGCTGGTACAGTAACTGCTGCTGCTGATTGTGCTGCTGCTCCCGCTCTTGCTGTTGCCGCTGAGACTGCAGCTGCTGCTGATTGTACTGCTGCTCCCGCTCCTGCAGTTGCTGTTGGAGACTCTGGTACTGCTCCTGCTGTTGCCGCTGAGACTGCAGCTGCTGCTGCTGGGTAAATACCAGCTTCTTTAACAGCTCCTCCATTTTGTCCACGGGGTGGGGCTGAAAGGTGGCAGGCCGGATTGTGGTCATGCAGCTGCCGGTGGGGTATGCCTCAGTCACAATGCCCGCTTTCTCCACCAAGCTGTAAGGCGGTGGTGTTCACACCGTGCAGTAACTGAGGCAGTGACCCAAAAAAGTCCAACATAAACAGCTTTATTCAGCGACTCACGGGTAAACAGAAAAGTCCACCGGTTCGCAGCCGGGTTAACACGAGCTCTTAAACAACGGTTGCCGTGGGCAACGGCCGTGCCGGGCCGCTCAGAGCCTGATGGGTGCAGAGCCTTCCCAGGTGTGGGTTCAGCTGCTCACAGGCCCGCCAAGCTTTCCTGCTATGCTCCTAGCAGGTCCCAACACTGAACAACACTAATCCTTAGTGCAGGGTTTTTAAAGGACCTCTGGCAAGAGCCACTGGAAAACCCGGGTTGGAGGGAGGAGGCCGCCCCACTGCCTTCCTCTAGCCTCCTCCAGAAATGAAGGCCCTGCAGGGTTTTACTACTCTGCCTTAGCCAGATAGCCTGACCAGGTCAATGCTCACCTTCATTCCTGCATTGCATCCGCAGCTGAGTTTGTGACTGCAATGCACTCCAATGGATTTAATAGGTCTCTGTACACATTCTGGGGGATATATAACGTCCCTCGTATACGATCCCGGTCACTGCCTCACAATATGTGTATGTTATGTAGTGTAAGGGTATCTATATACTCACCGCTGCTCTCTCCGGTATAGAGCGCCGTTCTGCTCCTCTTCTCAGTGACGTCACCGCAATTCCGACTAGACAGCTCATTCCATGCTCTATGCGTGTACAGATGGGAGTGCTACTTTCAATGACTGCAAGGTCTACAAACCCTGAGACAACAAAGCAGCCTTAAAACATGATGCTGGTGGACAAGGTTTTGGTCTTGATGTCCAAACATACTCCAAACATTGAATTGTGAATATATGCTTTGTGAATATATGCTAAAAATACTAAAAATAAAAAATAAAATACACTTTCATTAGTCCATAGAACATTTTCTCACTTTGTAAAATCTTGGTGGTCTTGGTCAAGCTTGAGACAGATCACAACTGAAATACTCCATGAGGAACAAGTTGGCTATGATTCTTGTCTTGAAATAGTGAAGTAGTAAGGTATTCCAGAACACTACAAGGAATCCTGCAGCACTTAATTCTGGAGTAGAGGCACTAGTGATGGGCAAGCCCTAGTGATGAGCGAGCGTGCTCGTTTAACCCTTTCGCCGAGCACTCTCGGGTGCTTTCCGAGTATCTTCGGCGTGCTCGTATATTAAGTTCGAGTCCCTGCGTCTGCATGATTTATGACTGTTAGTCAGCCTCAACACGTGAGGATTCTCTAAAAAACAGGTAATCTCTGCATGTTTTGAGGCTGACTAACAGCCATAAATCATGCAGACGCAGGTACTTGAACTTAATATACGAGCACACCGCAGATACTCGGAAAGCACCCGCGTGTGGTCAGGGAAAGGGTTAAACGAGCACGTTAGCTCATCACTAACGAGCACTGAAATGCTCGGATACTCATTACTCTGGTCGAGCAAATCATAATGCTTGGGTGCTCGACTCGAGTTACGAGTATAATGGAAGTCAATTGGGAAACTCAAGCATTTTTCCGGCGGCCCCCCTTCCCCTGAGGTCTGTAGGGGGTCTAAAAATTGGTCAAATCGTTTGAAACAGCGCTGAAATTGTATGGGAAGAGCATGGGCAAGACCCCTGGAAGCATCTCTGAATCCCAGGTCGCTGCTGTGAACAATATTGTCAGAGTATTATGCCACTTTTGCGGACTGACAATAAAACATACAAAAATGAAGCTAAAATGGATTTTACTGGAAAAAAATGTTAAAAAACATTCTTTCCAGGATAACTACTTGTGTATAAGGCAAAATAAATAAGAAAAAAAATGCTCCTCCACACCTTAGGCTATGTTCACACATAGTGTTTTGCTGCGTTTTTGCGCGTTCGCATTGCTTTCAACGGTGAAAAAAATATTCACCAGTAAATGTAATTTTAACATTTTAATACCTTATCTGGCCATATAGTGCGTGAGATATGATCAGACACATCCTGTTTAATTTACTCTGAAAGTCCCTTTTTTTCAGGGCCAGCAGTCGGCCCTCACTATTGTTAGAGGACCATCAGGTGGCCCTCACTATTGTCAGAGGGACAGCAGCCGGCCCTCACTCAACAATTTTAGAGGGTCAGCAGCCAGCCCTCACTAAGCATTTTTGGAGGGCCAGCATCTGGCTATGCTTAGCATCGCCGTATATTGCTACTGCAATATAATGTATCCATCTGAGGTGGTCAAATTTTATTTTTGGTATATATTATGTAAAGTTTGAAACTTGGAGTGCCAGCAGGCAGCCCTCACATTTATAGAGTTCCAGCAGGCAGCCTCCACTATTTTTAGAGGTCCAGCAGGCGTCTTGAGGACAGATGAGACTAAGATAGAGCTTTTTTTTAAAGCACATCATTCAACTGTTTATTGTAAATGTAATGAGGCTTACAAATAAAGGCACTGTGTGCCTTGACTGTGTGCAAGACATCATGAAATGTGAAGATTCCTATGGGCCCCATTGGGGACAGCGATGATAATGTATGTAAAGTGCTGCGGAATATGTTGGCGCTATATAAAAATAAAGATTATTATTTTATTGCCAAAGGATTTTGGGTCGCAGTGTAGTGGCCAGTGTTAGAAAGCTGGGTTTGCATCCTAGGTCATGGGTCTTACAGCAGGACAAAGACCCCAAACATACTTCAAGAAGCACCCAGAAGTGGATAGAAATAAAGAACTGGAGAGTTCTGAAGTGGTAATTCCAGCTCCAGTAATGCAAAATCTCCCACCACTACCTCTTACATACAAAAGCTACAGAGAAACTGTGAATGGACACATTAAATCTGTTATTTTTGGCTGCTTTGCTTAATTTCTCAGTACAGATCACTTTAAAAATTATGAATCTGTCAATCAGTGTTTTGAAAAAACAATCAAGTTATAGACAATGGAAGAGATGTATGTGACCACAATAAACACTCATTTACAGCAGATGATACCTAGCACCTGTCCCTACACTAAATTCAGCTCACAATGGTATTAATCGGGAATAGGAAAGAATTTATTTTTTTCGTTGCAGGAGCAAGGTCTATAAGGCAATAATCTCTGACTAGATGCCTGTAATACGCTATCCCTAGTTCGACTGCTCGCCGTACAAAAATTGCACATAATTGCGGTAATATAGTAATATTGTAGAAAGTAGAATAGATGTTAATCGGCCGTGAAAAGATTTTTTTTTGGTACGTGGCAGCACCAAACTGTGGAGGAACACAAGCAACCCTGCCTATTTTGATGAATTTCTGAGTACAGACACCGTAAAATTTATGAATCTGTCAATCAGTGTTTTGAAAAACAGTCAAGTTACAAACAGTGGAAGAGATGTATATGACCACAATGAACACTCATTTCCAGTAGATGATACCTAGCTCCTGTCCCTATACTAAATTGTGCTAACAGCGGTATTAATAAAGAATAGAATAAACGTTTTTTTATTTATTTATTTTATTTATTTTTTTGTTCGGTTGCAGCAGCAAGGACTATAAGTCAATAATACCTGACTGGATGCCTGTAATACGCTAACCCTAGTGCGACAGCTTACCGTACACAAATTGCAGATAAGAAAGGTAATATTGTAGAATAAACATAGATTTGAATCGGCACTGAAAAGAGTTTTTTTGGGACGTGGCAGCACCAAACTGGAAAAACGCAAGCAACCCTGCCTGCTTTGATGAATTTCTGAGTGCAGATCACAGTAAAAAACATGAATCTGTCAATGATTTTTTTGAAAAAACAATCAAGTTATAGATAGTGTAAGAGATGTATGTGACCACAATGAACACTCATTTCCACCAGATGATATCCTAGCATCTATCCCTATACTAAATGCAGCTAATAGCGGTATTAATAGGAAATAGAATAGATTTTTTTTGTTTGTTTTTTTCGATTGCAGCACCAATGGTTGTTATTTCATGAACCTTGCTGGGGAATATAGTAGAGCGTTTCGCATGTACTCAGCCTAATATGGAGGAGACCAGGATCTTCTGTAGTTATTGTACAAAGTCTCTTGTCTCGGCTGTGAAATCCTTTATGCAGTGTGAGAACTCCCTATGTGACGACCACCTGACAGCCCACAGCAAGGCACTGTATCTTATACTAATAGAACCCATCAACTCTTTTGATTTCCAAAAATGTTCCCAATACTAGAAGGTGGAGACTCTGAAAATCATTTTTTCCCATTACTAAGGAGTGGGTCTCCTAGACTGGTAAAGCGTATGCACTAAGTGCAAGGGATGCCAGAAATTAGAAAAAGGCACTCCAATGCCCCTTTGAAGAAATGTAGTTGAGGGCCTCAGAAATTTTTTTTTCCTATTATTAAGGAGTGAGTATCCTAGACTGGTAATGCCCAAGCACTAAGTGCCTGAGCTGAAAAAAAATTACCCCTGGGTATACATATATATATTAAAGAATGTTAGAGATAGGCCTCTAAAAATATACACCCTTAAACAAATTAATGGGGGGGTTGCATGATGATCACCCTGTTGATATGGTGGTGGAGGATGATTGAAGAAGGAGGAGTACTGTAACGGGTCTGGGAGGTGGAACCTCTGAGCAACGATACAAAGGGGCAGTCCTTGTAAGGAAGCGGGTGGCTCCCAGGGTAGGCGGGCAGGTAGTCACGGCAAGTGACGGGACAGTCTCTGGGTAGAAGGGCAGGAGGTCACGGCAAGTGACATGGACAGTCTCTGGGTAGAAGGGCAGGAGGTCACGGCAAGTGACGGGGACAGTCTCTTGACAGGCGGGTGGTCACGGCAAGTGACGGCAGAGCCTCCAGGTAGGCTAGCAGGCAGGTAGCAGATGAGCGCTCCCAGGTGAGCGGGCAATCAGATCCATAGACAGACTGGCAGGGCTGGTAGGCAGACTGTCGGACCGCAGGAATGCAAGTAGAAAGACAAGTAACAGGCAGGTATCAAGCAGGAATCTGGCAGGTAACTGGCAGGTAACTGGCAGGTAACTGGTAACGGGACCTGAGGGCTGAAGCAGAGTGATAGGCTATGCAACAACATTGCTCGGGCACCTCCATTTTGGAGGAGGTGCCTTATATATGGTGAGGTCCTCCGGCCATTGGCCGGGGACTCCTTAGGACGGCCAGCAGAGCGGGAGGAGGACGCCGGGCACAGAGCGGAGAGGTGAGGGGAACAGCGTTCCTGCCTAGCAGGAGGCAGGGACGCCGACGTTACAGTACCCCCCCTTTAGGCCCCTCCTTTTTTAGGCAAGACAGAAATTTATCAAGGATGAGAGGGGCATGGATGTTCTCCCGGGGCTCCCACGTTCTCTCCTCAGGACCAAACCACTTCCAATCCACTAGAAAAAGGTCTTTCCTCTTACCCTTTTGGTGGCCAGAATGTTCTCTACCTCAAACTCGTTTTCAGCGGAAACCGGAGCAGGAGGCGTACCTGTAGACTTGGAAAAAGAGTTAAGTACCACGGGTTTGAGGAGAGATACATGGAAGGAGTTAGGGATCCGCAAGTTGGCAGGGAGTTTCAATTTATAGGCCACTGGGTTGATTTGTTTGATAACTTCCAGTGGGCCGATGAACCGAGGCCCTAACTTGTAGGAAGGAATCTTGAGCCGGACATACTTGGACGAGAGCCAGACTTTATCTCCAGGACGGAATTGTGGAGGATCCAGGCGTTTTTTGGCAGCGTGTCTCTTCATCCGCTCGGACGACTGAAGGAGTGCAGATCGGGTACTCTCCCAAATGGAGGAGAATTCGCTAACGAGAGATTCCGCAGCCGGATTGTCCACCGAGGTGGAGACGGGAAATGGGATCCGAGGATGCTGACCGAAGACTACAAAAAACGGGGATTTGGAGGAAGATTCGCTCTCGTGATTATTGTAAGAGAACTCGGCCCATGGTAGGAGATCCACCCAGTCCGAATGGTGGGCATTAACGAAGTGCCGGAGGTAACTGGTCAGGATCTGATTGATCCGGTCCACTTGACCATTGGACTGTGGGTGGTAAGCGGAGGAGAAGTCCAGGGTGACGTCCAGCAGCTTACATGTGGCTCTCCAGAAGCGTGAGGTGAACTGAACCCCACGATCCGACACGATGTGGAGGGGCAGGCCATGGAGACGGAAGATGTGGCGGATAAAGTCTTTAGCCAGCTCGGGTGCAGACGGTAGACCCGGCAGGGGAATGAAGTGAGCCATCTTGGAAAAGCGGTCAGCGACCACCCAAATGACCTTACAACCGACAGAGACAGGGAGATCCGTTATAAAGTCCATAGCTATATGCTGCCACGGGGCAGCAGGTACTGGAAGAGGAAGGAGGCGACCGGCTGGCAGATGTCTCGGAACCTTGTTGCGGGCGCAGGACACACAGGCTGAAACAAAGTCTACTACGTCCTTGTGCAGGGTAGGCCACCAGTAATGCCGGGTAATAAGCTGGAGGGTCTTTTTCTGACCGGCGTGGCCAGCTAGCTTAGACGAGTGACCTCAGTGTAGGATCTTCTTCCGATCAGGTACTGTTACGAATGTTTTACCGGGAGGGAGACGATTTAGATTCATGGGGGCCACCTGCATTACTCTGGCGGGATCAATGATGTGCTTAGGCTCCTCCTCTAGATCAGACACCAGGAAGGATCGGGACAAGGCGTCAGCTTTGATGTTTTTGTCTGCCGGGCGAAAATGAAGAACGAAATCAAAGCGGGCAAAAAACAAGGACCACCGGGCTTGGCGCGGGTTAAGTCTCTGGGCGCTCTGGAGGTAAGCCAAGTTCTTGTGGTCCGTGTAAATAATTACCGGGTGAAGAGCCCCCTCGAGCAGGTAACGCCACTCCTCCAGTGCCAGCTTAATGGCCAATAACTCTCAGTCTCCTATAGAATAATTGCGCTCAGAAGGGGAGAAGAGTTTGGAGAAGAAGCCGCAAGTTACCATTCTTCCGGAAGACGACTTTTGGGTAAGTACCGCTCCAGCTCCAGAGGAGGAGGCGTCCACTTCCAGGAAGAATTGTTTGTTGCCATCCGGACGATGCAGCACCGGGGCGGAAGAGAAAGCCTGTTTTAAGGAAAGAAAGGCTTCCTCTGCTTCGGGCGGCCATTCTCTGGGATTAGTGCCCTTACGGGTGAGCGTAGAGATTGGGGCAGTCCGGGAAGAGAAGTGCGGAATGAAGAGGTGGTAGTAGTTGGCGAAGCCCAGGAACTGCTGAATAGCCTTCAACCCCTCTGGTCGGGGCCACTTCTGGATGGCAGACAGTTTCTCAGGATCCATTCGTAGGCCGGTCTGAGAGATTATGTAGCCCAAGAACGGAAGCGAGGTCTGCTCAAAGAGGCACTTCTCATATTTAGCGTAGAGGTGGTTCTGCCTGAGCCTGAGCAGAACCTGACGAACATCCCTCCGGTGAGTGAGAAGTTCCGGAGAGAAGACCAAGATGTCGTCCAGGTACACCACTACGCAGGAGTAGAGAAGGTCCCGGAAGATGTCATTGACCAACTCTTGAAAGACGGCGGGAGCGTTACAGAGACCGAAGGGCATTACCAGGTATTCATAGTGGCCGTCCCGGGTGTTGAATGCCGTCTTCCATTCATCCCCCTGACGGATACGGACCAGGTTATACGCCCCACGGAGGTCCAGCTTGGTGAAGATTCTAGCCCCCCTCAGACGGTCAAATAATTCCGGAATGAGCGGAAGGGGGTATTTATTCTTCACCGTGATCTGTTTAAGGCCTCTATAGTCTATACAGGGACGGAGTGAGCCGTCCTTCTTTTTGACGAAGAAGAAGCCTGCTCCTTCTCCTCAATATATTCAGACATGGACCGGGTCTCAGCTGCGGACAAAGGGTAAATACGCCCACGGGGAGGAGTAGCGCCGGGCATCAGGTCGATTGGGCAGTCGTATGGTCTATGAGGGGGTAATGTCTCTGCCTCCTTTTTATTAAAGACGTCCGCATAAGACCAATAGGGAACCGGAAGACCAGGTAGATTGGCTGGGGTAGGAGAAGGACGGACAGGATGGACGGGAACTAAACAAGTCTTATGGCAGTCCTGTCCCCAGCGAAGGACTTCTCCGGTCTGCCAATCAAGCACGGGTGCATGTTTCTGAAGCCAAGGTAGGCCTAGCAAGAGGGCGTGAGAGAGTCCAGGCAGAACATGAAAGAAGATGCTCTCTGAGTGCAGCATTCCCACCTGCAGGGTTATGGATTCGGTGATGAGTTGGATGGGATGTGGTAAGAGACCCCCATCTACGGCAGCGACAGATAAGGGTACAGCTAGAGGTTTGGTGGGAATGCGGTATTTCTCTACCAGGGACTGAGAAATGAGATTTCCAGCAGCTCCAGAGTCAAGTTGGGCTAGTTCAAAATAACGGTTCTCCCCGCAGATGATAGAGACCGACAGCAACAGAGATGGAGAGGGTTTACTCTTATCTAGGACGACCTCTCTGAGCGATCCTAGACACAGGCGTTTCCTGACCTCTCCAGGCAGGAACGGATCCGGTGCTCCTTACTGCCACAGTAGAAGCAGCTCCCCTCGGCTCGGCGTAACTCTTGACGGGTCTTGACCATCTTGGTCTGGTCGACCTGCATAGGCTCGGGTGAGTGCGCCTGGGGAGTAACGGGAGAAGTGACGAGTTTCTGGAAGGTAGGGGCTAGACGTGGAAACCTCCTCTCACGGGTGACCTCTTTGGCGCGCTCCTGGAACCGGATGTCTATCCGGGTGGCAAGAGTTATTAAGTCGTCGAGAGTGGTAGGAATGTCCCGACCGGCGAGTTCATCTTTAATACGGCCGGACAGACTCTCCCAAAAGACAGACACCAGGGCGTCGTTATCCCAGGCCAGCTCCGAAGCAAGGGTATGGAACCGTATGGCATATTGGCCCACGGTGAGATTTCCTTGACGAAGGGTAGCAGAGATGATGCGGATGAGGTCTTCCGTCCTGGTTCGTCGAAGACTTTCCGGAAAGCCGTGAGAAAGGCTGGCAGGTTGGACACCAGTGGGTCTTCTCTCTCCCATAGAGGATTTAGCCAAGCCAGTGCCTCTCCCGTGAGATGGGACATGATGAAGGCTACTTTGGCTCGGTCGGTGGAAAACTGGTGTGCCAACAGTTCGAAGTGCAGAGTGCACTGGTTAATGAAGCCCCGTGCCTGGCTGGGATCTCCGCCAAAACGAGGAGGAGCGGAGAGGCGGGGACCGGGAAGAGATGCCATGGTGTTGATGGGCTGCAGCGGTGCCGGGGTAGTAAGTGTGCGTGTGGAGGCTGCTCCCGAAGAGGTAGACAATGTGTCCAGGCGGGAGTTAACACTACGCAGGTGACTCAGGATGGACTCCTGTTGGGACCTCTGACGGGAAAGTTCATGACACAAGTCCGAGAGCGAGGGAGCTTGGGTGCCACCGGGTTCCATGGCCCGAGCAAACTGTAACGGGTCTGGGAGGTGGAGCCTCTGAGCAACGATACAAAGGGGCAGTCCTTGTAAGGAAGCGGGTGGCTCCCAGGGTAGGCAGGCAGGTAGTCACGGCAAGTGACGGGGACAGTCTCTGGGTAGAAGGGCAGGAGGTCACGGCAAGTGACGGGGACAGTCTCTGGGTAGAAGGGCAGGAGGTCATGGCAAGTGACGGGGACAGTCTCTTGACAGGCGGGTGGTCACGGCAAGTGACGGCTAAGCCTCCAGATAGGCTAGCAGGTGGGTAGCAGGTGGATGCTCCCAGGTGAGCGGGCAAGAGTCTCTGGACAGGCAGGTGGTCACAGCAGGTGACGGCAGAGCCTCCAGGTAGTCTAGCAGGCAGGTAGCAGGCGGACGCTCCCAGGTGAGCGGGTAAGAGTCTCGGGACAGGCAGGTGGTCACAGCAGGTGACGGCAGAGCCTCCAGGTAGTCTAGCAGGCAGGTAGCAGGCGGACGCTCCCAGGTGAGCGGGTAAGAGTCTCTGGACAGGCAGGTGGTCACAGCACGTGATGGCAGAGCCTCCAGGTAGGCTAGCAGGCAGGTAGCAGGCGGACGCTCCCAGGTGAGCGGGTAAGAGTCTCTGGGCAGGCAGGTGGTCACAGCACGTGACGGCAGAGCCTCCAGGTAGGCTAGCAGGCAGGTAGCAGATGAGCGCTCCCAGGTGAGCGGGCAATCAGATCCATAGACAGACTGGCAGGGCTGGTAGGAAGACTGTCGGACCGCAGGAATGCAAGTAGAAAGACAAGTAACAGGCAGGTATCAAGCAGGAATCTGGCAGGTAACTGGTAACGGGACCTGAGGGCTGAAGCAGAGTGATAGGCTATGCAACAACATTGCTCGGGCACCTCCATTTTGGAGGAGGTGGCCTATATATGGTGAGGTCCCCGGCCAATGGACTCCTTAGGACAGCGCGCGCGGCCCCTTTAAGAGAGGGGGAGCGCGCGCGCCCTAAGCACAGTGGCCGGGAAGCAGCGCACGCTGCCAGCAGAGCGGGAGGAGGACGCCGGGCATGGAGCGGAGAGGTGAGGGGAACAGCGTCCCTGCCTAGCAGGAGGCAGGGACGCCGACGCTACAAGGACAACATAAAAAAAGATGAAATCCTGAAGTGTACACCCATGTTTGGATGGGAATGGGTGCATGGGAATAGACCAGAAAAGAAAAATGGATTTGAGTTTTTGTTCCGCTGCTGTCATCCACTGAAATTGAGAAGTCTCGACCAATCCAGTCCTTGTTCATTTTGATAAGAATCAGCCTGTCAGCATTTTCAGTTGACAGGCGGATGCGACTATCAGTTATAATAACCCCGGCGGCACTAAAAACCCGCTTTGAAAAAATGCTAGCGGCAGGGCAGGCTAGGACCTCCAAGGCGTAGAGACAGTCCATGCCATGTGTTGAGCTTGGATACCCAATAGTTGTAAGGCACAGAGGAATCACAGGGGACGCTGGTACGGTCGCCAAGGTACTCCTTCAGCATCTTCCAAAACTTTTCCTTCCTTGTCAGACTACCCCGTGGAGGGCATGGCCACTCGGAGGGCCTAAGAAAAGTGTCCCAGATCTTTGAGAGTGTTCCCCTGCCTCTGCTGCATCTGGTATGTGTCTCCCTCACCTGTACTTCTTAGTTGTCCATGGAACTGTCACCTCTGCCCCCAGTGTTGTCAGATGGGAATTATTTTAAATAATTCTTCAACTAGGGCCTTTAGGTACTGCAACATTTTTGTAGACCTCTCCGCCAAGGGGAAGGAGAGATTGAAAGTTCTCCTTGTAGAGTAAGTCTAGAAGGGTGATTAACCAGTAATTTGTGTTGGCCAAAATGTGTACAAAGCGAGGGTCACGGAAAAGACAGCAGAACATAAACTCAGCCATGTGTGGCAGACTGCCAGCAGCCAAGACTTCCCTTTCCCCACCAAGAGGACGACTGTTCATTTTCTCCTTCTCGTTCTCCTTCTGGTCCTCCTCCTCATCCTTCCTTTCCTCCTCTTCTTCGGGCCATCCACGTTGAACAGACGGGATGAAGGTGGTGTGTGTAATACCATCTGTCGTGCAGAAAACCAGCTCCTGTTCCTCCTCCTCATTATCACCCAATTCGCGTTGAGAAGATGAGATGAGTCTGGGCTGTGTAGCATCACCCTGTATAGTTTCTTGCTCCGCTTGCAAAGCTTCCTCTTTAAATGTGAGCAGCGAGCGTTTCAGTAGACAGAGAAGCGGGATGGAGATGCTGATTATGGCATCATCGTCGCTCACCATCTTGTTGGAGTCCTCAAAGTTCTGGAGAACCGTACAGATGTCAGACATCCATGCCCACTCATCAGCCCTTATGTGCAGATGCTGACTGGAATACCGACGAACATGTTGGAGCTGGTACTCAACAATTGCTCCGCTGCTCATAAAGCCTTGCCAACACATGTAACGTTGAGTTCCAACACATGATAACATCGCACACCAGTCGGTGAGCTGAAAGCTGCAAACGTTGCTGAAGCACTGCCAGGGCAGCGGAAGCTGTAGTTGACATACGTAAATGGGGACACACGTAGTGTACTTTCACAAGCAGCTCAGACAGATCAGGGTAGCTTTTGAGAAACTGCTGAACCACTAAGTTGAGCATGTGGAGCAGGCATGGTACGTGTGTGAGGTTGCCAAGCTTCAGAGCCACCACCAGGTTACGGCCATTGTCACACATAACCATGCCTGGCTGTAGGTTTAGGGGCGAGATCTACAGATCAGTCTGGTCTGTTAGACCTTTCAACAATTTTGTGGCGGTGTGTGGTTTGTCACCTAAGCAGATTAGCTTCAGCAGAGCCTGTTGTTGCTTGGCCGAGGCAGTGCGGCAACCCGGATTGAGCCAGGGCCCGCAATCCTCTGCGTCTTTAGCATGGGTTCCATCCAGGGTCCAACTGGGTCCCGGTTTCCACAATATTCACCCAGTGTGTCATCAGGGAAATGTAGAGTCCCTGGCCACAAGCACTTGTCCACATGTCAGTGGTTAAGTGGACCTTCCCTGTAACTGTGTTGGTGAGGGCACGGGTAATGTTATGGGATACATGCTTGTGTAAGGTGGGGACAGCACACCGGGAGAAATAGTGGTGGCATGAGGTTGTGGAAAGCTTCTGTCTCCACAAGCCTAAACAGCAACATTTCCAGGGCAAGCAATCTGGAAATGTGGCCGTTTAGTATTGTGGCCTGTGGGTTGGTGGCTGCGTTTTTGCACTTGCATTCCAAGGACTTGGGTAAGAACAACTGAACGCTGCACTGGGACAAGGACACGGATGTGATTGCTGATGGTAGTTGCAAGTGTGCAACGAAAGGTGCAGGGTGGGAGGCATCTTCGTCTGCATCATGGACAGGGGATTAGCGTGCACGTACAACAGGGGAAGAGGCAGTGGTGTCATCCACAGACACTGTTTCTGGATCCTGGCGTTTGGATCAGCTAGTCGGGTGCTTTGCTGTTATGTGCCTGAGCATGCTGGTGATGGTCAGGCTGGTAGTTTTGCTGCCCCTGCTAATGCTGGCATGGCAGATGTTGCAAATGGCCTTTTTTGGGTTAACTGGAGAGTTTTTAAAAAAGCGCCAGACCCGGGAAGACCTAACCCTTGGACTGGCAACTTCCCTTGTGTTGGTGTTCTGGGAAACAGTTGTGTCCCTTGTGTCTGTGGCCACCCCACTGCCTCTTCCTGCATGTTGCGGTGCTGCGGATACCTCTCCCTCTGTGCTGCTGTCCACGCTCTGCATGTGACCTACCCAGGTTGGATCAGTGACTTCATCGTCCACCACCTAGTCTTCTACTTCCGCACCCTGGTCCTCTTCCTGGCTTGCTGGCAATTGTGTCTCATCATCATCCACCTCTTGCGACAGTAATTGCACTTTTCGACCGTCTCCTTCTTGTGTCTGTGACTGCGCAAATATTTGGGCATCACTACATGTGATCTCCTCATGTCCCGCTTGAAGAAGACAGGGCGAGAGGCCCTAATCTACAAATGAAAATGTGAACAGCTCTTTGGGGTGTCCAAGTGTGGGATCACTTGTTTCCGGGCACTCAGCATAGTGGGAGGAAGAAGGATCAAGGTGAGGATTATGTGGTCCAGACTCATGGGTACTGAGACAGAACCGTGTGAAACACATGGTGGTGCTTGCAAGCTGACTGGAAGCATTTTCTGCTATCCAACAAACACCCTTTTCATACTGGTCTGGCTTCAAGAGTGGTGTTCCGCGCCCCCCTAATAAGTACGACAGGAAGCTAGGTCGACATAATGTGTGTGTTTGTTGTGCTCTCGTGGCAGGCACAGTTTCACTTTGCCCACGGCCTCGGCCACTACGCTCACCATGAGCATCATGTCCAATTCGCCATCCCTTACCACGCGCCTTGCCCATTTCAAAGTACATATGATATTTCCCTACTGGTCACCGGACAAGTTGGGATTTAAGTTTTGAACCCACAACTGACGTAGCTTAAATAGAGTAGAAATTTTAGATGCTGAGAAAACTACAGTATTTTAGTGCAGTAAAATTTGCCCACCTCAGATCAACTTGTTACAGTACAATAGCAACATAGCGATGCTACTGGTTACCGGACAATTCTGGATTTATATTAAAACGCACAACTGGTGCAATTTAAATTACGTGTAATATTTTGCTGCTTCAAAAAAATTTCAGTGTTATTATCTCTGTAAAATTTGACCTACTCAGATGGACTTGTTACACTGCAGTAGGAAAATACCAATGCTCTTGGTTACCGGCCAAGTCTGGATGTATGTTTTCAATGCACAACTGTCGCAGTTTAAATAGCATAGAATATTTTGATGCTGAGAAAACGTTGCAGTCTTTTTATCGCAGCAAATTTAGTACACCTCTGATGGACTTTTTCACTGCTCTCACTATATACTGTAGCGATGCTATTCAAATCAACCAAGTCTGGCTGTATGCTTTTAACCTAAAAATGGACCAGTATAAATAGGTTATTATATTTCTTTTCATAACATTTAGCAGGATTAAGAGCAAAAAGAATATTATTATCCCTGAGAAGGGCTATTGATATGAGTTCCAGCAGCAGAAAGAACGTGCAATGAACCCTATCCTGTCCTACACTATTCCTCCACAAACTCTCCCATAAATTCTCCCTAACTACTGCTAACAGCAGTATTCATCTTGATTAGAATGAGCCCTTACAATGGCTGTTGTTGCAGATAAAAGAAATAAAAGTAGTGTGGAATCCCTGCTTAAACGCAGGTATAATTCTCTCCTTCACTCAGCTGCGGCACCTCTACTTACTCTGCCTGAATACAGGGCAGACTGTTATGAGCATAGGGTCCCGGGTCTTTTATAGATACGATGACGCTATGCGGCCAGCCAATCACGGTAATGCCACTAACAACATAGCTACGGCATTACAGTGACTGGCAGTCAATCCCCGCATATTTATTGGCTGCCTAAAAAGCGCCAAACATGCGGGGCAGGGACTCGAGCTCCCGCCCAAACATTTAAAAAATACTCGTCGAGCATCGTGAGCACAGTGATGCTGAGACGAGTAACGCTCGCTTATCACTAAGAGGTACTTAGCTGCATAAACGGCTCAAGACTAGTGTTGAGCATTCCGATACTGAAATATCGGGTATCGGCCGATATTCGCGGTATCGGAATTCCGATACTTAATTCCAATACTTTTGCAATATCGTATACCGGAATCGGAAGTTCCCATAATGCAAGGAGCCATTTTCATTTTATTCAGCCAATGAGGATCCTAAGAAGTGTGGGCACATCCTGTTAGGCATGTAGGCATCTTAACTAATGGCATGGCTGTGATTGGCTGCTGAAATTATGTCATGATGCACTATAAAAGCCACCGCCGCCATTTTGAGCTCACTCTGCTGTGAATTCAGTTAGGGATAGGACGCTGTTGTTCTGAGGGACAGTTTTAGCTACCTATTTGGTCTATTCTGCTTTACCCAAGCTACTTTATAAATCGCTGTGCCTTGCAGCGCTAGTGCACAGTTCTCTGTGCTGTTCACCGCTTTCTGCAAGGTCTGTGTGTGTGAGTGCAGCCCACCCTGTAGTGAGTGCTTCAACCACGTCTGGTTGTAGTGCACTCAGTGTGTGTCACTGCCTCATACATTGTCCTTTTTTGCCAATTCATAATTTTTCCTGATATCTCCTATTAGTGTGGTGGTTCCATCCGTATTCAGCTAAATTGGTTCCAAACACACTATATAGGAGTAAATAGAGAAATTTTTTTGGTCTTGCAGCGCTAGTGCACAGTGCTCTGCATCTGTACTGTTCACCGCTGTCTGCAAGGTCTGTGTGTGTGAGTGCAGCTCACCCTGTAGTGTGTGCTTCAACCACGTCTTGTTGTAGTGCACTCAGTGTGTGTCACTGCCTCATACATTGTCATTTTTTGCCAATTCATAATTTTTCCTGATATCTCCTATTAGTGTGGTGGTTCCATCCGTATTCAGCTAAATTGGTTCCAAACACACTATATAGGAGTAGACAGAGAATTTTTTTGGGTCTTGCAGCACTAGTGCACAGTGCTCTGCATCTGTACTGTTCACCGCTGTCTGCAAGGTCTGTGTGTGTGAGTGCAGCTCACCCTGTAGTGTGTGCTTCAGCCACATCTGGTTGTAGTGCACTCAGTGTGCGTCACTGCCTCATACATTGTCCTTTTTTGCCAATTCATAATTTTTCCTGATTTCTCCTATTAGTGTGGTGGTTCCATCCGTATTCAGCTAAATTGGTTCCAAACACACTATATAGGAGTAGTTAGAGGAGCCTTTCTGCAGCATTGGGCCCTGCAGCCCCAGCCAGATTAGTATTAGCCTATTTTTTGTAGCCTCATCTATTGCATTGTAGGTTACCTTCCTACATTGTAATAGCTACAAAAAGTTTGTGATACTATCGGTATCACATCTTTAGGCACATCCAGTGTCTTTTTGTGACAAAAAAAACCTAAATAAAGTTCACCAAATACTCCACTTTACAGTTGTGTAGGCCACATTAGCTCATATTAAAGTCTAGTCCACACTTTATAAAATTAGTGTTTCTTATACCTGTTAGCAGCTGTTCAGGAATAAGCACACTAAGCCCTTAGTACTTTTCTGCCTATCTTTATCAGTCTACCAAGATGAAGAAGGCAGGGAGTAAGGCATGTGGTCGTGGGCGTGGGCGTGGGCGTGGAGTTTCTGCAGGGAGAGGACGTGAGGATTCTGTGCCTGCAGGGAGAGGACGTGGGGATTCTGTGCCTGCTGCGGGCACCAGTGACTCAGCATCCCCCAGTTTTACCAGGGAACAGTCCTTTATGCGCAGCTTTGTAGGAGCTAGCCGTACCCCACTGCTGCGGGAGGACCAAATTGAAGCCGTTGTCGGATGGCTGGCAGCTAACGCATCGACTTCAATTAGTTCCAGATCCTCTCAGGTCCTGAGCACTGAAGAGCACACATCTGTCTCTTCACCACCTGCCAAATTGCCCAGGCAGTCAGAGAGCCCTGGACAGGAGCCATCTCTACTTCTGTTCTCTGAATCTCTTGGCTTGGAAAGAGGGGGCCAGCCAAACAGGATTCGAGAATTTGAAGAAGAGGTAGTATGCAGTGATGCGCAACCGTTTTGTCTCTCTGAATCTGAAGAGGCGGGTGGGCCAGTGCCTATGGTCAGCAGCACACCTCAGTACGCATCTGATGATGAGACTCAGGTGCCACTTTCTGGTGCGTACTGTGCTGTCGAGACTACCCAGGAGAAGCAGTTGTTTGAAGAGGGTGGTGTAGATGATGAGGTCCTTGACCCATCATGGCGTGAGGGACAGGAAGGTGGTGGGAGCAGCTCTGAGGAAGAGATTCCCCGAACAGCCCAAAAAGGAGGGAGAGGGAGGGGGCAGACTTGGTTGCCTGTAGCCTCCACTTCGGCACCCATTAGGAGCATGGCTCTTCCAAAATCCAAAGCGGGCGCTCCCAAGACTTGCAGTGCCTGGTCCTTTTTTGACACAGTTGCAGATGACATTTGCTTTGTCAAATGCAAGCTGTGTAATCAGAAGGTGAAAAGAGGGAAAAGTGTCAGCAACCTCAATACCACAAATATGTGGAAACATGTGTGGACCAAGCACGTGGTGGAGTTACAAAACACACTGAAGACCTAGGCCAACCTACAGCGCCACCTACCACCTCTTCAGCTCGTGTTGTAGCCTCTTCCTCCAGCTCACACACAGCTGGTTCGGCTTCCTCACAGGATCGCCATGGAAGAATCTCTGGCACTGTTGTACAGAGACACAGTGTAATTCCACCCACAGCACCACTTTCCCAGTCATCCTCACACTCCCAGGCCAGTCTACAGCCATCGTTAGCACAGGCATGGGAGAAATGGCGCCCATACTCGGCAAACCACCCCCGAGCACAGGCTCTGAATGCTGGCATTGCTAAACTACTGGCCCTTGAAATGCTATCATTCAGGCTGGTGGAGACTGACACATTCCGTAACTTTATGGCATTGGCAGTCCCACAATACAACGTGCCCAGCCGCTTTTATTTCAGCAGGCAAGCCGTCCCTGCCCTGCAACATCATGTGGAGGGAAAAATTAAACATGCGCTACAAAATGCCGTCAGTAGCAAGGTCCACCTGACCACCGATGCGTGGACCAGTAAGCATGGACAGGGACGATACCTTTCCCTCACTGCCCATTGGGTAAATGTTGTGGAGCCGGGTACAGATCTTGAGAGTGGCGCTGTACGTGTTCTACCAACTCCAAGGATTGCAGGAATCCAGTCTGTACACATTGACTCCTCCTCATACTCCAGTTCCTCTGAATCAGCGCTGGAGGAGCCGTCACGGTCTACCTCCACATCGACCCGTGAACGGTTACCTGTTATGATGACCGACATGAGTACAGCCGTGGCCAAACGTCAACAGGCCGTATTAAAATTAATTTCTTTGGGGAAGAATTCCACCAGGTGGAATTCAACGTTACATATGTTGGAGAGGTTGTGTGAGCAGCAGGCAGCAGTAATGGAGTACCAGCTGCAGCAGGCGCAAACAAGTCGCAGTCCGCGCCGTTCACACTTCACCACCACTGAGTGGGCCTCTATGAAGGACATTTGCCACGTTTTGCGTGCCTTCGATTATTCCACGCGGATGGCGATTGCAGATGATGCACTAGTCAGCTTGACTATCCCCCTTATCTGCCTGCTTGAAAAAACACTGCAAGCACTAAGGGACGAGGTTTTGGAAGAGGTGGAGGATGAGGAGTCACAAATGCCATCTGCTTCTCTACAGTCTGCGCAACGTGGTTCCTCACAAAGGCCTAGGCAGGGGACACTTTGTGAGGAGGATGAGGAGGAGTCAATAGATGAGGAAGACATCTGTCCAGAGGAGGGAGGTACACAATCCTCTAGTAGTCAGTATCTAGAGCGAGGGTGGGGTGATGCAGAGCAGGCAGAGATCACGCCTCAAGCAGGCGACAGCGTTTCATGGCCAGTTGGCAGTCTGCAGCACATGGTTGATTTCATGCTGCAGTGCCTGAGAAACGACCGCCGCATCGCCCACATTCTCAACACGGCTGATTATTGGGTGTCCACCCTCCTAGATCCTCGCTACCGGGACAACTTACAAAGCCTCATAACACGGTTGAACCGGGAGCGTAAAATGCGTGAGTACCAAGACGCACTGGTGCATTCCATCATGTTCTCCATTCCAACCGAGAGCAGTGCTGCTAGTGCTTTACAAAGCAGCTCAGTGCGTCGAGGCAGTGGAGGAAGCTCTGCACAAAGAGGGAGCAGAAGCAGTTCCTCAGCACAAGGCAAGACCAGTATGGCCGAAATGTGGCAAAGTTTTGTGTCCCCGCCGCCACAAATGTCTACACCATCACAGATGGCTCCAGTCAGCAGGAGGCAACGTTTCCGTCAGATGGTGACAGACTACATGTCTTGCCCTCTTAGTGTACTCCCAGACGGCTCTTCTCCCTTCAAGTTTTGGGTCTGTAAGCTGTATACATGGCCAGAGCTTAGTCAGTATGCATTAGAGGTGCTAGCTTGCCCTGCTGCTAGTGTATTATCGGAACGCGTCTTTAGTGCCGCAGGTGGTGTACTAACAGACCGTCGCATGCGACTATCCTCCAATAACGTTGACCGGCTTACTTTTCTCAAAATGAACAAGGCCTGGATCTCTCATGAATTTGCCAGTCCTCTTCCAGAATAAATAATTGGTTGGCAACAGTATCCAGGTCTCCTGTTGTGTTCATGTTTCTACCACCTGAACTGTAATCCCTGAGCTCCAACACCGCCAGTTGGCGCTCGGAAGTGCCGTCTGCACAGTCAACACTTGCTGCCGTGTTATTGGGGTTCAGTAACGTCAGCTGTTTCCCTGCTGTGCGGACGGCAATTTCTCCTGCTCTGTCCACATTCTCACTACTACAGATTTTAAAGTTGCTCCAATTACACCTCTGGCTCCACTGTTTTCAGTATGATCCCTGAGCTCCGACACCGCCAGTTGGCGCTCGGAAGTGCCGTCTGCAAAGTCAACACTTGCTGCCGTGTTATTGGGGTTCAGTAACGTCAGCTGTTCCCCTGCTGTGCGGACGGCAATTTCTCCTGCTCTGTCCACATTCTCACTACTACAGATTTTAAAGTTGCTCCAACTACACCTCTGGCTCCTCTGTTTTCAGTATTATCCCTGAGCTCCAACACCGCCAGTTGGCGCTCTGAAGTGCCGTCTGCACAGTCAACACTTGCTGCCGTGTTATTGGGGTTCAGTAACGTCAGCTGTTCCCCTGCTGTGCGGACGGCAATTTCTCCTGCTCTGTCCACATTCTCACTACTACAGATTTTAAAGTTGCCCCAATTACACCTCTGGCTCCTCTGTTTTCAGTATTATCCCTGAGCTCCAACACCGCCAGTTGGCGCTCGGAAGTGCCGTCTGCAAAGTCAACACTTGCTGCCGTGTTATTGGGGTTCAGTAACGTCAGCTGTTCTCCTGCTATGCGGACGGCAATTTCTCCTGCTCTGTCCACATTCTCACTACTACAGATTTTAAAGTTGCTCCAATTACACCTCTGGCTCCTCTGTTTTCAGTATTATCCCTGAGCTCCAACACCGCCAGTTGGCGCTCGGAAGTGCTGTCTGCACAGTCAACACTTGCTGCCGTGTTATTGGGGTTCAGTAACGTCAGCTGTTCCCCTGCTGTGCGGACGGCAATTTCTCCTGCTCTGTCCACATTCTCACTACGACAGATTTTAAAGTTGCTCCAATTACACCTCTGGCTCCTCTGTTTTCAGTATTATCCCTGAGCTCCAACACCGCCAGTTGGCGCTCGGAAGTGCCGTCTGCACAGTCAACACTTGCTGCCGAGTCATTGGGGTTCAGTAACGTCAGCTGTTCCCCTGCTGTGCGGACGGCAATTTCTCCTGCTCTGTCCACATTCTCACTACTACAGATTTTAAAGTTGCTCCAATTACAACTCTGGCTTCTCTGTTTTCAGTATTATCCCTGAGCTCCAACACCGCCAGTTGGCGCTCGGAAGTGTCGTCTGCAAAGTCAACACTTGCTGCCGTGTTATTGGGGTTCAGTAACGTCAGCTGTTCCCCTGCTGTACGGACGGCAATTTCTCCTGCTCTGTCCACATTCTCACTACTACAGATTTTAAAGTTCCTCCAACTACACCTCTGGCTCCTCTGTTTTCAGTATTATCCCTGAGCTCCAACACCGCCAGTTGGCGCTCGGAAGTGCCGTCTGCACAGTCAACACTTGCTGCCGTGTTATTGGGGTTCAGTAACGTCAGCTGTTCCCCTGCTGTGCGGACGGCAATTTCTCCTGCTCTGTCCACATTCTCACTACTACAGATTTTAAAGTTGCTCCAATTACACCTCTGGCTCCTCTGTTTTCAGTATTATCCCTGAGCTCCAACACCGCCAGTTGGCGCTCGGAAGTGCCGTCTGCACAGTCAACACTTGCTGCCGTGTTATTGGGGTTCAGTAACATCAGCTGTTCCCCTGCAATGCGGACGGCAATTTCTCCTGCTCTGTCCACATTCTCACTACTACAGATTTCAAAGTTGCTCAAATTACACCTCTGGCTCCTCTGTTTTCAGTATTATCCCTGAGCTCCAACACCGCCAGTTGGCGCTCGGAAGTGTCGTCTGCACAGTCAACACTTGCTGCCGTGTTATTGGGGTTCAATAACGTCAGCTGTTCCCCTGCTGTGCGGACGGCAATTTCTCCTGCTCTGTCCACATTCTCACTACTACAGATTTTAAAGTTGCTCCAATTACACCTCTGGCTCCTCTGTTTTCAGTATTATCCCTGAGCTCCAACACCGCCAGTTGGCGCTCTGAAGTGCCGTCTGCACAGTCAACACTTGCTGCCGTGTTATTGGGGTTCAGTAACGTCAGCTGTTCCCCTGCTGTGCGGACGGCAATTTCTCCTGCTCTGTCCACATTCTCACTACTACAGATTTTAAAGTTGCCCCAATTACACCTCTGGCTCCTCTGTTTTCAGTATTATCCCTGAGCTCCAACACCGCCAGTTGGCGCTCGGAAGTGCCGTCTGCAAAGTCAACACTTGCTGCCGTGTTATTGGGGTTCAGTAACGTCAGCTGTTCTCCTGCTATGCGGACGGCAATTTCTCCTGCTCTGTCCACATTCTCACTACTACAGATTTTAAAGTTGCTCCAATTACACCTCTGGCTCCTCTGTTTTCAGTATTATCCCTGAGCTCCAACACCGCCAGTTGGCGCTCGGAAGTGCTGTCTGCACAGTCAACACTTGCTGCCGTGTTATTGGGGTTCAGTAACGTCAGCTGTTCCCCTGCTGTGCGGACGGCAATTTCTCCTGCTCTGTCCACATTCTCACTACTACAGATTTTAAAGTTGCTCCAATTACACCTCTGGCTCCTCTGTTTTCAGTATTATCCCTGAGCTCCAACACCGCCAGTTGGCGCTCGGAAGTGCCGTCTGCACAGTCAACACTTGCTGCCGAGTTATTGGGGTTCAGTAACGTCAGCTGTTCCCCTGCTGTGCGGACGGCAATTTCTCCTGCTCTGTCCACATTCTCACTACTACAGATTTTAAAGTTGCTCCAATTACAACTCTGGCTTCTCTGTTTTCAGTATTATCCCTGAGCTCCAACACCGCCAGTTGGCGCTCGGAAGTGTCGTCTGCAAAGTCAACACTTGCTGCCGTGTTATTGGGGTTCAGTAACGTCAGCTGTTCCCCTGCTGTACGGACGGCAATTTCTCCTGCTCTGTCCACATTCTCACTACTACAGATTTTAAAGTTCCTCCAACTACACCTCTGGCTCCTCTGTTTTCAGTATTATCCCTGAGCTCCAACACCGCCAGTTGGCGCTCGGAAGTGCCGTCTGCACAGTCAACACTTGCTGCCGTGTTATTGGGGTTCAGTAACGTCAGCTGTTCCCCTGCTGTGCGGACGGCAATTTCTCCTGCTCTGTCCACATTCTCACTACTACAGATTTTAAAGTTGCTCCAATTACACCTCTGGCTCCTCTGTTTTCAGTATTATCCCTGAGCTCCAACACCGCCAGTTGGCGCTCCGAAGTGCCGTCTGCACAGTCAACACTTGCTGCCGTGTTATTGGGGTTCAGTAACGTCAGCTGTTCCCCTGCAATGCGGACGGCAATTTCTCCTGCTCTGTCCACATTCTCACTACTACAGATTTCAAAGTTGCTCCAATTACACCTCTGGCTCCTCTGTTTTCAGTATTATCCCTGAGCTCAACACCGCCAGTTGGCGCTCGGAAGTGCCGTCTGCACAGTCAACACTTGCTGCCGTGTTATTGGGGTTCAGTAACGTCAGCTGTTCCCCTGCTGTGCGGACGGCAATTTCTCCTGCTCTGTCCACATTCTCACTACTACAGATTTTAAAGTTGCTCCAATTACACCTCTGGCTCCTCTGTTTTCAGTATTATCCCTGAGCTCCAACACCGCCAGTTGGCGCTCGGAAGTGCCGTCTGCACAGTCAACACTTGCTGCCGTGTTATTGGGGTTCAGTAACGTCAGCTGTTCCCCTGCAATGCGGACGGCAATTTCTCCTGCTCTGTCCACATTCTCACTACTACAGATTTCAAAGTTGCTCAAATTACACCTCTGGCTCCTCTGTTTTCAGTATTATCCCTGAGCTCCAACACCGCCAGTTGGCGCTCGGAAGTGTCGTCTGCACAGTCAACACTTGCTGCCGTGTTATTGGGGTTCAATAACGTCAGCTGTTCCCCTGCTGTGCGGACGGCATTTTCTCCTGCTCTGTCCACATTCTCACTACTACAGATTTTAAAGTTGCTCCAATTACACCTCTGGCTCCTCTGTTTTCAGTATTATCCCTGAGCTCCAACACCGCCAGTTGGCGCTCGGAAGTGCCGTCTACACAGTCAACACTTGCTGCCGTGTTATTGGGGTTCAGTAACGTCAGCTGTTCCCCTGCTGTGCGGACGGCAATTTCTCCTGCTCTGTCCACATTCTCACTACTACAGATTTTAAAGTTGCTCCAATTACACCTCTGGCTCCTCTGTTTTCAGTATTATCCCTGAGCTCCAACACCGCCAGTTGGCGCTCGGAAGTGTCGTCTGCAAAGTCAACACTTGCTGCCGTGTTATTGGGGCTCAGTAACGTCAGCTGTTCCCCTTTGCTGTGCGGATGGCAATTTCTCCTGCTCTGTCCACATTCTCACTACTACAGATTTTAATGTTGCTCCAATTACACCTCTGGCTCCTCTGTTTTCAGTATTAACCCTGAGCTCCAACACCGCCAGTTGGCGCTCGGAAGTGCCGTCTGCAAAGTCAATACTTGCTGCCGTGTTATTGGGGTTCAGTAACGTCAGCTGTTCCCCTGCTGTGCGGACGGCAATTTCTCCTGCTCTGTCCACATTCTCACTACTACAGATTTTAAAGTTGCTCCAATTACACCTCTGGCTCCTCTGTTTTCAGTATTATCCCTGAGCTCCAACACCGCCAGTTGGCGCTCGGAAGTGTCGTTTGCAAAGTCAACACTTGCTGCCGTGTTATTGGGGCTCAGTAACGTCAGCTGTTCCTCTTTGCTGTGCGGACGGCAATTTCTCCTGCTCTGTCCACATTCTCACTACTACAGATTTTAAAGTTGCTCCAATTACACCTCTGGCTCCTCTGTTTTCAGTATTAACCCTGAGCTCCAACACCGCCAGTTGGCGCTCGGAAGTGCCGTCTGCAAAGTCAATACTTGCTGCCGTGTTATTGGGGTTCAGTAACGTCAGCTGTTCCCCTGCTGTGCGGACGGCAATTTCTCCTGCTCTGTCCACATTCTCACTACTACAGATTTTAAAGTTGCTCCAATTACACCTCTGGCTCCTCTGTTTTCAGTATTATCCCTGAGCTCCAACACAGTTGGCGCTCGGAAGTGCCGTCTGCACAGTCAACACTTGCTGCCGTGTTATTGGGGTTCAGTAACGTCAGCTGTTTCCCTGCTGTGCGGACGGAAATTTCTCCTGCTCTGTCCACATTCTCACTACTACAGATTTTAAAGTTGCTCCAATTACACCTCTGACTCCTCTGTTTTCAGTATTATTCCTGAGCTCCAACACCGCCAGTTGGCGCTCGGAAGTGCCGTCTGCACAGTCAACACTTGCTGCCGTGTTATTGGGGTTCAGTAACGTCAGCTGTTCCCCTGCTGTGTGTCCGGCAAATTCTCCTGCTTTGTCCACATCTACTGTACTACTGATTTAAAACTTGCTCCAATTACACCTCTGGTGCCTCTGTTTTTAGTCTTTACCCTGGGCTCCAATACCGCTAGTTGCTGCTCAGAAGTGCCGTCTGCACAGTCAATGCTTGCTCCAGTGTTATTGGGGTTCAGTAACGTCAGCTGTTCCCCAGCTGTGTGTCCGACAAATTCTCCTGCTTTGTCCACATCCACTGTACTACTGATTTAAAACTTGCTCCAATTACACCTCTGGTTCCTCTGTTTTTAGTCTTTACCCTGGGCTCCAATACCGCTAGTTGCTGCTCAGAAGTGCCGTCTGCACAGTCAACGCTTGCTCCAGTGTTATTGGGGTTCAGTAACGTCAGCTGTTCCCCAGCTGTGTGTTCGGCAAATTCTCCTGCTCTGTCCACATTCACACTACTACAGATTTTAAAGTTGCTCCAATTACGCCTCTGGCTCCACTCTGTTTTTAGTATTTACCCTAGGTTCCAGCACCGCCAGCTGTTTCCTAGCAGTGTCTTTGGCACGGGTACTCCCTCCTGCCCAGCCTGGTTCCAGCACGCCAGCTGTTTCCGGGTAGTGTCAACGTCACTTTGCCTCCAATGCGTTGTCCTGTCGTGTTGCAGTCAGGTTAGCCGACTCTATGGTGCCTGCAGTTTAGGTGACTCCTATGTGGGCTGCGGGATCTGGCAATGAAGGCTGGCTCCATAGTGCCAATAGGACAAGCACCACCTGTAGGACTGTGGGTTTTGGTAACTGCGGCTGGCTCGCGGCCTTGAAACTTTTTTTTACATGGGTACCTTCTGCTACCCATCCGGGTTCCAGTACCATCAGCTGGTTCTCGGTAGTTCCATTTGGTCTTATACCTTCTACTACCCATCCGGGTTCCAGTACCGTCAGCTGGTTCTCGGCAGTGCCTTTGGATTAGGTGCCTCCTTCTCGGTATCCAAGTTCCACCAATGTCTGCTGGTCCTTGGTAGTGCTTTCTGGCACAGGTACCTCCTGCTTAGTAACCGAGTTCCAGTACCATCAGCTGGTCTTCGGCAGTTCCATTGGCTCTTGTACCTTCTGCTACCCATCCGGGTTCCAGTACCGTCAGCTGGTCCTCGGTAGTTCCATTTGCTCTTGTACCTTCTACTACCCATCCGGGTTCCAGTACCGTCTGCTGGTTCTCGGCAGTATCTTTGGCATGGGTACTCCCTCCTGCCCAGCCTGGTTCCAGCACGCCAGCTGTTTCCGTGTAGTGTCAACGTCACTTTGCCTCCAATGCGTTGTCCTGTCGTGTTGCGGTCGGGTTAGCCGACTCTATGGTGCCTGCAGTTTAGGTGACTCCTATGTGGGCTGCGGGATCTGGCAATGAAGGCTGGTTCCATAGAGCCAATAGGACAAGCACCCCCTGTAGGACTGTGGGTTTTGGTAACTGCGGCCGGCTCGTGGCCTTGAAACTTTTTTTTACATGGGTACCTTCTGCTACCCATACGGGTTCCAGTACCGTCAGCTGGTTCTCGGCAGTGCCTTTGGATTAGGTGCCTCCTTCTCGGTATCCAAGTTCCACCAACGTCTGCTGGTCCTTGGTAGTGCTTTCTGGCACAGGAACCTCCTGCTTAGTAACCGAGTTCCAGTACCGTCAACTGGTCTTCGGCAGTTCCATTGGCTCTTGTACCTTCTGCTACCCATCCGGGTTCCAGTACTGTCAGCTGGTTCTCGGCAGTGTCTTTGGCACGGGTACTCCCTCCTGTCCATCCTGGTTCCAGCACGCCAGCTGTTTCCGGGTAGTGTCAACGTCACTTTGCCTCCAATGCGTTGTCCTGTCGTGTTGCCGTCGGGTTAGCCAACTCTATGGTGCCTGCAGTTTAGGTGACTCCTATGTGGGCTGCGGGATCTGGCAATAAAGGCTGGTTCCATAGTGCCAATAGGACAAGCACCCCCTGTAGGACTGTGGGTTTTGGTAACTGCGGCCGGCTCGCGGCCTTGAAGCTTTTTTTACATGGGTACCTTCTGCTACCCATCCGGGTTCCAGTACCGTCAGCTGGTTCTTGGCAGTGCCTTTGGATTAGGTGCCTCCTTCTCGGTATCCAAGTTCCACCAACGTCTGCTGGTCCTTGGTAGTGCTTTCTGGCACAGGTACCTCCTGCTTAGTAACCGAGTTCCAGTACCGTCAGCTGGTCTTCGGCAGTTCCATTGGCTCTTGTACCGTCTGCTACCCATCCGGGTTCCAGTACCGTCAGCTGGTCCTCGGTAGTTCCATTTGCTCTTGTACCTTCTACTACCCATCCGGGTTCCAGTACCGTCTGCTGGTTCTGGGCAGTGTCTTTGGCACGGGTACTCCCTCCTGCCCAGCCTGGTTCCAGCACGCCAGCTGCTTCCGGGTAGTGTCAACGTCACTTTGCCTCCAATGCGTTGTCCTGTCGTGTTGCGGTCGGGTTAGCCGACTCTATGGTGCCTGCAGTTTAGGTGACTCCTATGTGGGCTGCGGGATCTGGCAATGAAGGCTGGTTCCATAGTGCCAATAGGACAAGCACCCCCTGTAGGACTGTGGGTTTTGGTAACTGCAGCTGGCTCGCGGCCTTGAAACTTTTTTTTACATGGGTACCTTCTGCTACCCATCCGAGTTCCAGTACCGTCAGCTGGTTCTCGTTAGTTCCATTTGCTCTTGTACCTTCTACTACCCATCCGGGTTCCAGTACCGTCAGCTGGTTCTCGGCAGTGTCTTTGGCACGGGTACTCCCTCCTGCCCAGCCTGGTTCCAGCACGCCAGCTGTTTCCGGGTATTGTCAACGTCACTTTGCCTCCAATGCGTTGTCCTGTCGTGTTGCGGTCGGGTTAGCCGACTCTATGGTGCCTGCAGTTTAGGTGACTCCTATGTGGCCTGCGGGATCTGGCAATGAAGGCTGGTTCCATAGTGCCAATAGGGCAAGCACCCCCTGTAGGACTGTGGGTTTTGGTAACTGCGGCCGGCTCGCGGCCTTGAAACTTTTTTTTATATGGGTACCTTCTGCTACCCATACGGGTTCCAGTACCGTCAGCTGGTTCTCGGCAGTGCCTTTGGATTAGGTGCCTCCTTCTCGGTATCCAAGTTCCACCAACGTCTGCTGGTCCTTGGTAGTGCTTTCTGGCACAGGTACCTCCTGCTTAGTAACCGAGTTCCAGTACCATCAGCTGGTCCTCGGTAGTTCCATTGGCTCTTGTACCTTCTGCTACCCATCCGGGTTCCAGTACCGTCAGCTGGTTCTCGGCAGTGCCTTTGGATTAGGTGCCTCCTTCTCGGTATCCAAGTTCCACCAACGTCTGCTGGTCCTCGGTAGAACCATCCGGGTTCCAGTACCGTCAGCTGGTCCTCGGTAGTTCCTCAGCCTTCTTGTACCTTCTGCTACATTTCCAAGTTCAAGCTTTTTGAAATGGTTCTTGGTAATCACTCTGGATCTCCCTGACGAGGAACCTGAAGACGAGGACCCTGAAGACCAACCCGAAGAAGACGAGGACCCCGAAGACGACGACCCTGAAGACGAGAACCCTGAAGACCACCCCGAAGAAGACGAGGACCCTGAAGACCACCCCGAAGAAGACGAGGACCCCGAAGACGAGGACCCAGAAGACCAACCCGAAGAAGACGAGGACCCCGAGACGAGGACCCCCGAAGACGACGACCCTGAAGACCACCCCGAAGAAGACCAAGAAGATGACCCTGAAGAAGTTGACCAAGAGGACAAAGAAGAGAAGACAAGCACCAAGATACAGAACAACAAGAGACAGAAAACCAAGAAGCAGAAATACAAGAAGCTGCAGAACAAAAAGCGGAAGAACATTAAGCATAAGACTAAAAATCAGAGCAAAAGATAATATCTAAATTATAAGCAGAAGATGACTAAGCAGTGTATGGGGGTGAGTCCGTTCCTCCTCGTGGTGCCCCTGGAAAAGACCTGCTGCTGCAGGCCAAACTGAACGCGGACAAATCCTGTTGTAAATCTTTTGTGACGGGCAGAACGAAAGGTGTAATGTCCAACCTTTTATAGATAACAACTACAGGAATGCCTGTCACAAATAAGAATATGATGAAGAAGAAGAATATGAAGAAGATGAAGAAGTAGACTATGAAGAATGTAAAAAAAAAGAATAATACGAAGAAGGTGAAGAAGAAGAAGATGAAGAAGGTGAAGAAGAAGTGGATGAAAAAGAAGCTGAGGATGATGAAGGAGAAAGTGTGGGAGAAGTAAAAAAGAAGGTGAAGAGCATGGAAGTAGTGAAACATAAATATCTGACAAAATATAAAAATACTTAACATAGTCAATATTTCCGTAACTCAGAACGTCTTAAAAAAAATATTAATTCCTGCTATTCCATTTGATTGGGCTAAACCTCTATGCCTTTATTGTCTCCCCCACCTCCCCCAATACATTCTACATTATTCTTAGTTGTTTTCCTTCATGTAGAATTAACCTACAAGGAAAGAAAGGGTTTATTTTCATTCCGATATTTCTGTCCCATTGACTTGCATTGGTTTCCGGTATCGGAATCGGCGATATCCGATACTTTTTCGGTATTTGTCCGATCCAATCCGATCCGATATTTCCCGATATCGGAAGGCATCGCTCAACACTACTCAAGACTAAAATCTTTTAGACATTTATATTTTCTGATGCTTGTAGTGGTTTATGGTTCTCCAAGTGTAGATAATTAACTATTATACAAAGTACAACTTTGTAAATACATATACTTATGTTCTTCTGATTTGACAAAATGTAAAAGTGGAAGCTTTTTATTTCTAAGCACATTACAAAATATGTGACATAATAGATGCTTTTGCTTTGAATGCATACTTACACCGAAAACTGAGTGGAGTATTACTAATTCTTTGAAAGACTTGAGCTGAAAGTATTTTTTTTTTCTTCATCAAGGTGTATCTAACACTTATCTGTGCAGTAAAGAAACACCATGAGTGCATTACATCATTGTGGTGACTAGGAACACTATGTCCTCTGCAAGCTTTTATTCTTCTGGCTTGTGCAGTAACGTGGACTGTGATAAATGACTTGCTTTTGTAAAGTATTCCATTCATTTTGAATAATGTTTCCACCAATAATGTAAAAGGTAAAAATCCTTCACAATAATATAGATATCATAGTGCTTTACAATTACTTCTAATTAAATTACCTGTACTGTGCTAATATTTATTTTCAGCCATTATATCATTATAGGGTCGTTCAGACATAGCTGTATCAATGCAGCAATAAACAATATTACAGCTTTCTCATCATAGCATAAAAGAAATGGAAAACAGCATAAACTTTGTATTGTTTACTGCAATTGATTTCTGTTTACAAGACGAAAAAATAAGGAATACACTTCTTTAAAAAATTAACTGGATTTATGACATTTCTTTCACGTACTGCACGTTAGATGGTCATTAACCTGCATTACAAGTAATAGTGTCACTGTATCTTGACTCAAAGAGTGGACAAGGGCTAGTGCACTAACCATTATTTTTGGACTACAAAATGCACCAATTAGAAAAGAAAAATGTTATCTTGCTTAAAAATTCTATGCATTGTATATAGTCTGCAATCGGAGGCAGACAATGCTAGACCTTTTTAACCGCTTCTATAATAATAGCACTCATAAAACACTCTCCGTGATTATAAAATACCATTCCTTATAGCTGCTCCCCTTCTCTGCTGAGTGCTCTTTACCCTGACTACTCAGTGTCATAGTTACATAGTTTATAAGGCCGAAAAAAGACAAGCGTCCATCCAGTTCAGCCTATTTCTTGTGCACTGCAGCTATTCCGCAGCGTTGATCCAGGAGAAGGCAAAAAAAAACCATGCGGTATAGGCCAATTTACATCATTGAAGAAAAATTCACTTCCCGACTCCAATCTGGCAGTCAGATTAAATCCCTGGATTAATTAACTATCACTAAGCATAAGATGTCATTTTATTGTTCTCAAGAAAGGCGTCCAGGCCTCTCTTGAACTCATTAAGTGAGTTGGACATCACCACTTCCTCTCCCAGAGAGTTCCAGAGTCTCACGGCTCTGACCGTAAAGAATCCCCTTCTATGCTGGTGCAGGAACCTCCTTTCCTCCAGACGCATAGTGTGCCCCCTCGTCTTTGTCACCATCCTTGGTATAAACAGGTCATGGGAGAGATCTCTGTACTGCCCCCTGATGTATTTATACATGTTTATGAGGTCTCCCCTAAGCCTTCTCTTTTCCACAGCACTAAGCAGCTAGAAAGCAGAGCACTTATAGGGAATCTGTCAGCAGGTTTTGCTATGTAATCTGAAGACAGCATGATGTAGGGGTTGAAACACAGATTTGAGCGATGCCTCTTATCAATCTCCAATGTTTGTTTACCTGCAATGGACTAGTAGCATGTGCCTCCTGTTCCTGCAACACCCCTTCCTGTGATGAGCAGCTCACTGTTTATAGACATTGATCATGGAGAGCCTTCTGTGAGTGGGGTTAGCATTCTCAGCACCCAGTAATTTAAGTGATACATCTTTGGATTCAGCTTCTCTTTGCCTACATCAGGCTGTTCTCAGATGAGGTAGTGTCACGGGTGTGTCAGAGGTGACAGACAGTCGCCTTGCAGTTGGTTGCAGGAGATCTCTATGTTTGGCATTACAGACATCTTCTTAGAGGCTGGCTGTCTCTAGGACCCAGCGGCTACCTCCCTCTGGCTAATTAGCTCCCTGGCCTGGGTATATAAATACCTGGTGTGTCTGAGAGGGAGGTGCCAGTGTGTCACCCTAGCCTGGATGCCACAAATGTATAATAAAGCTGTGTCTGAGAGCAAGGGGGAGGTCCTCTAGTCAAGGGCCATTAGCATGCAATACCTCCTGTCACAAGCCAGTTGGGGGAGCAGGCTGCCCCTATAAAAGCAGGAACTGGGGGCAGGGTTAGGGAGAACTGGACAACCTGTCTCTGGATTGAGAGGTGTCCCAGAGCACGGACAGACAGTTGTGTTGCAGCCTAAGAGGACGTGTGGCAGTAGGAGAGCCATGAGCCAGGGACAAAGGCGAAGTGAGTCTGTCCTGGCAGATAAAGAAACTAATCCACCAGACTTTGGTGTCTGAGGCTGTGAGGATTCCACATCCTACAGCAGATAACCAGTCCGCAGGGGACTGTATGTTCCTTGGCCTAAGAAGCCCGGAGGCTCTGCCACAGCAGAAGGGACCAGCCGAGCCGTACCAGGCCGGGAGTAGCAAGGGACCCAAGTTGCAAGCCATACGGGCGAGAGGACACGGTGAGCTCAGGAACGTGGGCTGTTACATTACCAGAAGGGAAATAGCCAGAAGGAGCACAGAGAGCACGGTAGGCCGACACCCTCACCTTGACCAGGGCCAGCTTCCCACTTGTTCTCAGACATCCAGGCCCCCTCCTAGCCGGGCCTGTTTCTGGGTCATATTACCTGTTCTAATAAAGACCCTGAACTGTTTAAGAGGCCTCCGTTTCCTGGCTAACGCGGTCGGAATTATCCCCTCCATCATCCATTATATACACTGCCCTGGGGCCATACTCCTCCCGTGGGGAGTTGAACTATTCAGTGCTGCACATTTATATCAGCCCCAGCGGTCTGCACTGCAGCGGCGGTTAGCCCTGACCGCAATCCACGGGTGGCGTAGTCGGACATTACCTACAGCACATCATAGACTACCACTGGTCTGACCACTCTGAGCCACGGGACCGGGTCGCCACTACTAATCCCAGCATTGCCCTGAAGACCGGTCCCGAGTGCCCCACGGCCCAGGGGGCGAGTCAGCTTTGGCGTAGTCGGCAGGATAGTAACCAACCCGCCACAAATGGGTATTGCGTGCCTGAAAAAGACTGTACACGTACCTGAAGAAGAGTTTTCCCGCCATCCGGAGCCGTTTCCCGCCATTTTCAGCCGCCTCCCGCCATCTTCCGTCGGTTCCCGCCATCGGACGCCATCTTCAGGACGCCACGCGGGAAGAAGAGGGGCGTGGACGTCCAAACCGCGCGAGACCCGAAGCTCCGCCCCACGCACCGACGCTGCGCAAGGTCCTGGAAGGGAGAGAGAGCGACGCTGACGTCACCAGGCCGCGACGCAAGGTCCTCGTCCGGAGCAGCACCAGCGGAGCCGCGGCCTACAGAAGAGGATCGTCGGAAGGTAGGCCACGCTTAACTAGGGGGGAGGAAGATGTTGGACACGGAGGCGCCCACTACCACCAGCACAGCTGCAGCAGCGGTGATGCAATTTTTCCTGCCCTACATCCCTGGAGTGGCCTGGCTGCCTAAGTATTCAGGGGAGCCCCATGCCCTAACTGATTTTAAGGAAAGGCTGTACAGTTTGTTCCAGGTTTACCCCCTGACAGAGGAACAGAGGATTAGCATACTGACAGGGCAGTTAACTGGCGCAGCCCAGCAGGAGGTAAAGTCATGGCCCACTGAGGAGAAAAGGACCGTAAAGGACATTCTAGCCCGGCAGCGGGGTACCTTTGATACCCGTACCTCCACTGAGATTAAAATGCGGTTCTATGGATGTAAGCAGCGGGCACAGGACAGCATCAGAGACTATGCCCTAAATTTGCAGGAAGCCTTGAGAGCCATCAAACAAGCTGACCCTGGCAGCGTGCAGGATACGGATAAGCTACTAACAGAACAGTTCATAGAAGGTCTGCTGTCTAGTGCCCACAGGACCCAGCTGCGCCTCATGTTCTTTCAGAACCCTGACCTGACCTTTGCCCAATTCAAGGACAGGGCCATAAGGGTGCTCCGTGAACCCGCAACAAGTGGCGCAATAAACCCCCGGCGCCCTGCTCTCACCTACCACCAGGAGGCGGCGCCCTCCTCTATGGACTCTGTGGGGGCTGATGCACAGGCCCTGAACCAAGCCCCGTTGAAAGATCTGCACCACCAAGTCCAGGAGCTGACCAGGAGCGTCGCGGCGTTGACCAGGACCGTCCAGGCGTTTCAAGTGGACCCGTTAGGCCCATCGAGTTGGCTTCAAGTCCGGAGGATGTCCTGTGGCGTCGACAGAGGAGGACCCCGTCGTTCCGAGGGAGGCCCACAGACCGCTACGCAGAGGATGGACAGCCCATTTGCCGTCGATGCAACCAGCCCGGACACATTTCCAGGTACTGTAATTTAAACGGGTCCAACCTGGGGCAGAGGGCCAAACCCCAGGCATAAGATCACCAGGCCCTTACAATTGGCGCAATAAGTACGTTGGGGGGCGCTCGGTTTTACCCGTGGTGCTGGACGGTATCCCAATTAGCGCCTTGCTGGATACCGGGTCGCAAGTAACTACTATCCCTTATGTACTTTTTAAGCAGTATTGGACTGATGCTGATATAACACGGTATCCAGACAGTGACTTGAGCATCATCGCCAGTAATGGCTTGCCCGTGCCGCAGATGGGGTTCAAGGAGATGATCATTAAAATTGGTAAAGTTTAACTACCGGCACAGGGAGTGATTATTGTGGACATTGACCGTCGTGAAAGTCACCCTAAAATAACTGTGGGTACTAACGTGATTGAAAATTGTCTTTCAGAGGTAATTGTAATTCTACAACAGGTGGCGGTAAATGCTAGTTCCAGCCAACAGAGAGTCCTCAACAAGGAGATAAAAGCCCTGATGAGACCGCAGCAGGTAGAACTGTCTGGTGGTGAGATCGGTAGCGTAAGACTGAGTGACCCATTCCCCATTTCCATGCCTCCCAAAAGTGAAATGATGATCTGGTGTCGGACTGCAATCGAGTTGAGAGGTAGAGACTACCAAGCCATGGTAGAACCCGTGTACTCGGACAGCAGGCCCACCATTTTGACAGCCCGGGGGGTGGTTGATGTCCGTCATGGGAGGGTGCCCGTTCGCATTCTCAACATTGTGGAGAGCGAGGTACACTTACCCAGGTACGCTACACTTGCCAAACTGTTTGCTGTCGAACACAAAGCTATCAGGGCCTTGGAGTCTTTGCCTCCATCTCCACAGGAGGAGGGTAATGGCTCCCAGAAACAAAAGGAGGACTGGTGCCAGAAACTCCATGTGGGTGCTGACTCCACTCCCCTGCACCAAAAACAAGGAGTCTACCGGGTGGTCCAGGAGTACGAGAGAATTTTTAGTAAGCACCCGCTAGACTTCAGCAGAGTAAAAGGGATAGAACACCATATCCCCACGGGGAGCCACCCACCAATAAAAGAGAGACACAGGCCTGTACCTCCTGCACACTATCAGAACGCCAAGGGCATGCTAAGAGAAATGAAAGAAGCTGGGGTCATTAGAGATAGCTGTAGCCCCTGGGCAGCCCCCCTGGTTCTGGTAAAAAAGAAAGACGGCACCATGAGAATGTGCGAGGACTATAGACAAATCAACCGTATCACCCACAAAGACGCATATCCGCTGCCTAGACTAGAAGAGTCTTTAGCCGCACTAAAATCAGCTAACTTCTTTTCTACTTTGGACCTTACTAGCGGGTACTGGCAGGTTCCTGTGGCAGAGGCTGACAAGAAAAAGACCGCCTTCACCACCCCGATGGGACTGAGCGAGTTCAACTGTATGCCCTTCGGGCTCTGCAACGCACCAGGGACCTTCCAGAGGCTGATGGAATGCTGTCTAGGGCACCGAAACTTCGAGACGGTCCTCCATTACCTGGACGACGTGATCGTCTATTCGAAGACTTACGAGGACCATCTAAAGCACCTGGCCGAGGTGTTCGAAGCCCTGGCACGCTATGGCCTGAAGGTGAAACCATCAAAGTGTCACCTGTTGAAACCGAAGGTCCAGTACCTAGGGCACGTGGTAAGTGCGGAAGGAGTAGCCCCCGACCCTGACAAGGTCACGGCAATCAAGAGCTGGCCAAGCCCTTCGAACATCAAGGAAGTGAGGCAATTCCTCGGGTTGGTAGGCTACTACCAAAGGTTCATCCCCGGGTTCACTAAGATGGCAGCTCCTATGCAGGACCTCCTGATAGGACAGTCTAAGTCCAGAAACCAAAAGCCACCCTTCAAGTGGGATAAACCGGAAGAGGAGTCCTTCCGCCAGTTGAAGATGGCCCTCACAGGGGATGAGATCCTGGCCTACCCTGATTATGGCCAGCCTTTTATTCTCCACACAGACGCCAGTAATGTGGGACTGGGAGCCGTACTGTCACAAAACCAACAGGGCAGAGAAAGGGTGATCGCGTACGCCAGCCGGAAGCTGAGGCCCACCGAGAGGAACCCGGAGAATTACAGCTCCTTCAATCTAGAATTCTTGGCGGTGGTGTGGGCCGTAATGCAACGCTTCAAGCATTACCTGGCCTCCGCAAAGTTCACTGTGTACACGGACAACAACCCGTTAACACACCTAGACAGTGCAAGACTTGGTGCCCTGGAACAGCGGTGGATGGCCCGTCTCTCCAATTATGACTTCGTGATCAAGTACCGGGCAGGCAAAACCAATGCCAACGCTGACGCCCTATCGAGAATGCCTCACTTACCTGAAGGTGATGAAGACCCAGAAGAGCTGGAGGAGGTAGAACTCCCCGCGTTTCACCGGTACAGAGCCGCTCAATACTCCCACCGTGTGAGGGAGGAAGATTTAACAACCGTTATGATCAATCCCCTACCTCACCACAGCTGGGCCGAGACCCAAGATAGTGACCCTGCAATCCGCCTGGTGAAAGATCTGCTGACCCAGGAAGACGCCCGCTTAGATCCGGATGCTCCAGAGGAAGCCAAGCAGCTATGGAAAGAGAAGAACAAGCTGTTCCCCTATGAAGGCAAGCTGTGCCGAAGACTTGTCAACCACCAGACACACGAGCTGACCTGGCAGGTCGTGGTCCCAAGGCGGGATGCAGCTATGGTCCTGGGGGCTTACCATGACAGAGCGGGGCACTTCGGTTGGAAGAAACTGGAGTTCCTGCTAAGAGGACGGTTCTTTTGGGTCGGCATGAGAGGGGCTGTAGAGAAGTGGTGCAGGGACTGTGGCCCTTGAAACTTAAGGTGAAAAGACCGCACCAGCCAGAAGACACCCTTGAAGCCCATCGTCACCCAGCAGCCTCTTGAGCTGGTAGCTCTGGACCACGTCAAATTGGCTCCAAGCCGGTTAGGATACATCTACGCCCTGATAATCGTGGACCACTGTTCCCGTTTTCTAGTGGTGATCCCGGTAAAAGACTTGACAGTCCAAACGGCGGCCAGAGCCTTCCAGCAATACTTCTGCCGTCTACACGGGTATCCGGAACAAGTCCTTACGGACCAGGGTCCAGCGTTCGAGGCCGAAATCTTCCAAGAGTTCTGCAACCTCTATGGCTGTAAGAAGATTCGGACAACGCCTTACCACCCACAAACCAACGGGATGTGTGAGAAAATGAACAATATAGTCATTGATCTCCTGAAGACGTTGCCCCTGGAGGAACGCAGCCTGTGGCCAGAAAAACTGCCGGACCTGATAGACTTATACAACCATATCCCGGTGAACGCTACAAACTGCACCCCGGCTTACCTGATGCGAGCCAGACCAGGTAAGCTGCCCCTAGATCTGGAGATGGGAGTCCTAACACCTGAGGACACCTCCCCGGATGCGGACTGGGATACGGAGAGACGACTGCAGTACAAGAAGGTACAGGAGAGTGTGGAGAAGAGCCTGGCCCAGGTGAGAGAAAGGCAAGAAAGACTCTTCAACCAACACGCCCCTGCTGGTCCCCTAGAACCTGGTGAGCAGGTCCTGAAGCGAAAGAGAAGGCTACATAAGTTGGACGACCAGTGGGAAAGGGAAACCTACACCATACTGCAGTCTGATCACGACAACTCGAAGGTGTGCGTGATCACCAAGGATGGAGGAGAAACCACTAGTACCGTCTCCAGAGACCACCTAAAAAGGTGCCCCGAACAACTCCGTAGTGCAGAAGAGGATCAAAGTGACCTTGAAACCACAGAGGACAAGGAAGAAATGATCAGCACCGTTCTCGGAGAGTTCCCTCAGTCTTGGACTCGAATAAACGATGCCATAGTGGTACCCGTCCTGCATTTCCTGCAACCGGCTCAGCAACAACCTACACCAGAGCCGGAAGGTGAAGAAAAGCAAGCAGTTCCAGAGGCAGAAGAGCCGGTACCAGAAGCCCAGGAGAATCAACCCTCTGCTGACAGTGAGCCTGCCATGCCTGCGGTAAGCCAAAGGACCCGCAGACAGCTGCCTGCCCTACCTGTACACCAAGCTGGTAGCTCTACCCCTAACGCTAGTGAAGAAAACCAGGTCGGTCCACCACCAGACAGTGGGTTACGCAGGTCAACCAGGAGCACAAGGGGGCAGATACCCGCTCGCTGGAGAATATAGGGTGCACTAAAACTGTAAATAACCCTGTTGCCAAGTGTTGAAATGTTTGCAAAGTTACATGCATGATTAGTAATTGTGTATTTCAGTTTCTTACAGTTACCGTACGGACTCAAAGGTTATGGACTTTTAATAACCGGGACTTTGTATGGACTGCGTTCAGAGCCTGACCAAGGAATGAACTAAGACTGTAAAGGACTTGGGGCTAGGACAGACCCCCCACCTGGTTAAGGCTCCCCGTTGTGTTGGTGATATGGACACCCGGTCACAGACCACACTGTGACCTTAAGAACTCAACCTGTGTGACGTTTGTCTAATAATGTTTTTATGGTCATGCATATTACTTGTTTCTTGTTTAGTCCCAGAGTACTAAATTTTACTAGGGGGGAATGTGTCACCCTAGCCTGGATGCCACAAATGTATAATAAAGCTGTGTCTGAGAGCAAGGGGGAGGTCCTCTAGTCAAGGGCCATTAGCATGCAATACCTCCTGTCACAGGCCAGTAGGGGGGAGCAGGCTGCCCCTATAAAAGCTGGAACTGGGGGCAGGGTTAGGGAGAACTGGACAACCTGTCTCTGGATTGAGAGGTGTCCCAGAGCAGGGACAGACAGTTGTGTTGCTGCCTAAGAGGACGTGCGGCAGTAGGAGAGCCACGAGCCAGGGACAAAGGCGAAGTGAGTCTGTCCTGGCAGATAAAGAAACTAATCCACCAGACTTTGGTGTCTGAGGCTGTGAGGATTCCACATCCTACAGCAGATAACCAGTCCGCAGGGGACTGTATGTTCCTTGGCCTAAGAAGCCCGGAGGCTCTGCCACAGCAGAAGGGACCAGCCGAGCCGTACCAGGCCGGGAGTAGCAAGGGACCCAAGTTGCAAGCCATACGGGCGAGAGGACACGGTGAGCTCAGGAATGTGGGCTGTTACATTACCAGAAGGGAAATAGCCAGAAGGAGCACAGAGAGCACGATAGTCCGACACCCTCACCTTGACCAGGGCCAGCTTCCCACTTGTTCTCAGACATCCAGGCCCCCTCCTAGCCGGGCCTGTTTCTGGGTCATATTACCTGTTCTAATAAAGACCCTGAACTGTTTAAGAGGCCTCCGTTTCCTGGCTAACGCGGTCGGAATCATCCCCTCCATCATCCATTATATACACTGCCCTGGGGCCATACTCCTCCCGTGGGGAGTTGAACTATTCAGTGCTGCACATTTATATCAGCCCCAGCGGTCTGCACTGCAGCGGCGGTTAGCCCTGACCGCAATCCACGGGTGGCGTAGTCGGACATTACCTACAGCACATCATAGACTACCACTGGTCTGACCACCCTGAGCCACGGGACCGGGTCGCCACTACTACTCCCAGCATTGCCCTGAAGACCGGTCCCGAGTGCCCCACGGTCCAGGGGGCGAGTCACCAGCAATATTCATTACTACTTGTGAATCTTTAGCAAGAGCAGTACTTCGTCCTCTCTGGAGCTTGAGGCCATGTGCACATTTATCTGGAGTCATCTAAAGCTAAGCAATTCCCCCCTGTTTGTCTACCCTTGTTGTCTATAGAAGTTAGTGGAGATCGACTAGTGCTCATCTCCTTCCTTCCCTAGCCTTAGCCATGCGCCAGGGAAAGTCAGGGCGAGGCACGTGTGCGGTGATTGGTGAAGAGCCAATATAGGGACTGTAGTTGAGACAAGGTGACACTAGACCAGACTAGGAGGTCTTCACTCCCCCCGTTCCCTAGTGTCTGGGCTCCCTTTCCCTCTTCCCTCCGAGTTGCACTAGTCTTTCCCACACCTTGCGTGACAGGTAGCAAAAACCTTCTGACAGATTCCCTTTAAAGGGACCCTGTCACGTTCTAGTTGCTATATAAACTGCTCCATTGCTTTGTTAGTGAAGCAATGTACATCACTAAATACAAAAGAGCAGTGCAGTGTAATATAACCCACAGGAGTGCAGGGGGAAACCATCCAGTACACCGGGCATGGGTCGGATCCTCTGGTTACTCTTACACGGTCAGTGGTGGCCATGCCCGGTGCCTGGCGCTTGAAATGCACTCTAATAAGGAGGCACACGGCTGAGCTTACTGTTCCCTCTGAGTGATGGTGAAGGCGTTACCCATGGTGTAGGTGCAGAGGGAAGACAGGAGAGTCAGGGAGTAGTCAGGAGTCAGGTTAACCATGAAACAGGTTAACTTTTACTTTGAACACAGCCAGGAGGATGACAGTCATAGATGTTGCAATGGAATCATGTGCAGATGACAACAGTCCCAATTCAAGACAGCATATGGTAGCAGAGACCGAGAACTGGGTGCATAAGAGGCGTACATCACAGCAAGTTTCTCCAGTGTCTGAACCTGGTGTCCAATACTGATGCTATGGAAATATCTTCCACCCTGTCAGGACTGCGATCCCTAGTTGGCCTCCATGTCCCAGTCCCACTAACCTTCATTATGAGTGAGACATGTTAGCAGACATGTTCCCCACAGTTGCTATGAGTAACTTACTTCTGGCTGAGTGGTCTTCCTGCATTCTAGGCACACTTGCAATGACAGTCAGACCTGTGTGCACAAGAGAATCAGGGCATCACTCCACCCCAGTAGTAGACGTCCTAAAGGTTCACTCACACTTCCCTCGGATTATCTGCTCCATAATGGCCTGGTGGAACAGGGGAACAAATTGCCTTACATGTTTCTGCTTAAGCTATTCTTGTTGCTCTAGAGCTCACTGAACTTCTCTTCTAGACTCATACTGAACTTGAACTCTTGATTCTGACTATGACTAGAATTATTTTTGCTATAACTTTTATGTACATAAGTCCACCCACCAAAAATGCCTTGGTTTCTTTTCTAAATGGTGTAACAATTACAATCATACAAAACCTTACATATTGTAAATAATTTACACAGAGTTTTAGAATACACAACTCTGAACTCTGAGGTATTACATGCTACCCCTCCTTTAACATGCCTGCCCCCAGGCATGGCACACGAGTAGGGATGCTTAGGAGTAGCAACATATATTAGCCCAGCAGCGCTTGCGGCATTAAAGTAAACATTCAATACACATTATAAAATATTGTTATACTCGTTAAGGTAGAAAAATAAGTGCAAACCGTACTATAAAAATAGTGCTTATCAAAACAATGCAAAAGTCCTTGCATAAATTCTTGGCAAATCTGTAAGTTAGAAGCAGCATATATAAAACAGTAAATGTTCCTTAGGTAAATTGTGCAAATTCTTCTCTTTGGCAGGGATTCCTCAGCTAATCTTGGTAAGGACCCTGGAACAAGGAAAGGGGCAATCCTTATAGCAGGGGCAGACACACAGTCTGTTTCTTCTAACAAGTGTAAGGTGCCCCAGCGAGATAGTCGTGGGCGAGCTGTGGCCCCTGCTCGCCATGGCACCCTACATACAAGGTGTGTCCTCCCTCTGATGTGCTGCAGTGTATGTGGTGCTCTCCATTTACTTCAGATCATCCGGTCGCGGCTGTCTCCAGGCATTTCTCTTCTGAGACCAGGGCAGCAATAAATTCAGAGGACACGAGGTTCTTAACCATAACTGGGACTTTACTTGGGGAAGAGGAATATGTACAATATTTACAGGCAGATATAATGGATAAGGCCCAACGGGTTGCCATCTTTCTCACATGTACTGGAAACAACTTCAGCCCTGGTTCCCTCTTTAAGTGAAGCATCTCTGTGGCTCTATTCTCTAGCCCTAGAGAATCTTTCTCACCAGCGACAGTATATCTGGATCCTAAATCTCCCCATGTCCTAGCCTTGAGGCCTAGCTTCTTCTGCAGCCTGCAGACAGAATGTGCCCCCGGGTCCTCAATACGTCTGTTGAGTTTCTCCGGCTGGCTAAGGGGACTCTTGCATGGGGAATCTTCATTCTGGTGATCCTACTGTCTGGGGTACGGGGCTCCTGTCTGCCCTAGCAGCCACTATACTTAGGTTCTCTGTCCAAACTCTCACTGACTCATCACTTCCTGCTTCTGGACACTAAGCAGGAAGAGATTTTCCTAATGTGCCCACCCTCTGTGGGCTGTCATCACACACAATTAACCCCTTCACTGTCTGCAATACTGCGGGCAGACTCAACCTGGCATCTGCACCAGGGACAGTGGCATCTTGTGGCTGGTTACCAATGCTACAGCCCACAAGGAATTATATCAGGAACAAGCTTTATACACACTCTATGCTTGATCATGGCACTAAGTTCCCCCTCTACTCTACTGGCTCGATTATCATAGCTAACCCCTTAACTGGACCTAACTGCAGCTCAGAGAGATCTAACTATCGGGAACATTCTCTTTTAACTTGTTAAGTGCCATAGGAAAGCTAGATCCTTCCCCATTACTACACAAGGACCAGGTCCATTAAAGTGCATAGCTTTTACCAGGTGGATATGACACAGTCCATTGTTTGAGAGCATCATACTCCCTCACTTTGCTTAAGTGCCCAAATATCCAGCAGAAAAGGGCACAACAGGTGCAATTAAAAATAAAAATGAAATAAAAGTGCAGCTTATTCAGCAATTCAAATATTATGGTCTACTTCAGCATAAGAGGGTATATTTAACGGCAACAGTCTCTCACATAGTGCAAAAATAGAACAATAAAACAATGGCTTTTACAGCCTAAGCAGGAGCAAACAAAAGCTTGGAGCCTAGGGCCTGACTGACCCAGCAGAAAAACAGTCCCTTGTGGAGAGGCTGGGAACAGCCTCTACAAACAGTCATAATTAACAAACAAAAATAACTCAAAACTGAAGATAATACACATAAGTGGTATAAATATTTAAATAAATAAATCCTGGGAAAATACCCTATTACCACAATATGTGTGCCTCAGGCTATTTAAAGACTCATCGATGAAGACACAGAAGAAAACAGAAGAAAAAGAACCGACAGAAGGAGTCCATGGTAAGTATGATTAAAATTAAAATTTTTATTAGTCAAGGTTTAAAAAAAGTAGTAACAGGGTGGGAACAAATCACCAAGTAGAATAGCGGACACAATTCCAAGTGACAGTATAACAGTAAATACAAGTAATAAATATATAAAAAAAATTATATAAAAAAATATAAAATATTTATATAAAATAACAGTATAAGTGATTACTACAGGCAAGTGAAAAAATATACTAAATTAATATATATTGAAAATATATCTAAAAGGGAAAAAAGTGCAACCGTGCATAGATGTATAATAAAGAATATATAATAAATAACGGGACCAGAAATATTAATCAGATAATGCAGGTTATATACCGTAAAATGGAGGTTATATACCATAAACCGTATCACAATAGATATATATAGGTAAACCAAAAGAGCTGGTCAATAAGGTGCAGGTGCATTAACAGCAGTATCACAATAGATATACATAGGTAAACTAACAGAGCTAGTCAATAAGGTGCAGGTGCATCAATAGCAGGAATCCCTGTTGTGGCCATGTTGATCTAACATATAGAAAGCAATGATAGCTATATAGTGTGTCATACATAGGGCCAGAGGTGGTTTTATATATATATATATATATATATATATATATATAGGGTATATATTATATAAGGGCTATACCTGAAGGAGGAGAATGGTGTCCTGTCACTGGAAAGCATCCACCCCGACGCGCGTTTCGGCATCTGCCTTCGGCTCATTGAACTTCTCTTCTAGACTCATACTGAACTCCAACTCTTGATGCTGACTCCGACTAGAATTATTCTTGCTATAACTTTTATGTACATAACTCCACCCAACAAACTATTCTCTTAGCAACCTGCCTTGGTGAGGAGACTTAACCTTATTTTCCAAATGGTGTAACAGACAATTACAATAATATAAAACCTTGCATATTATAAATAATTTACACAGAGTTTTAACAATACACAACTCTGGAGTTTTACAGTAATGTCCCCGTGCTGGTAGATGTGCACATCCCTGCTGCCTATGTTTTGAGGAGTAAAAAAAGATGAATGCTTCTGGTTGGCCGGCTCTGCTGCTGGAAAAGTAGTCATTTCACACTGTTGTAGAATGTAATAGTAGTATTATTACACGTTTCAAGTTCGTACCAAACTCTTGTTAAAAAAATAGACTACATAATACAGAGATCAATGTAACAGAGTGGGGTTTAAATAGATAAAAAAGGAAGGTCAATATTCAAAGACATGCCATGATGGGCGTAAATAAATTGTGGTATACATTAGAGCCAATAATAACATAGAGACAAAAAGAACGCCACATCTAAAATTGATAAAAGACAAAAACCCTATAAGGGATACTTAATTCATGAATGCCAGTGGGAAAAAAGAAGGAAAATTAAGACAGTGCTTGAATTCCTATAAAGCCATGGCCCCACTATCAGTATTTGGTCACTATTCGGTCAGTATTTTTTATCAGGAGTGGGAGCCAAAACTAGGAGTGGGTGATAAATGCAAAATTGATGCACTTGTTTCTATTATACCTTTTCTCTGATTGTTCCTCACTTGGTTTTGGCTCACACTCCTGGGAAAAAATACTGACCAAATACTGACCAAATACTGATAGTGGGGCCATGGCCTAAGCAGTCGAATCAAATATCAAGAGACTGAGTTAAAACATAAGTCATATAATAATAGCTGGTTTTCTAGTAATAAAGCAAAAGACAAATTAATTTAGAATTAACATTTACAGGTAAAAAGCAAAACAAATTGACTGATGGGAGTGAATTCTTGCATTTGTGAAATAGGAAAACAGTATTTGAACTAAGGGCTAGCGGTGATCAGTATCAAGACCACAGAGCCAGCTGGGAGAAAGCTGTTTGAACCCTTGTAATGTTGTACACCTGTGAATAGTGTCCATGTGAAAATGTGTCATTTTGATTGATGTGTGGAAGAACTCAGGGATAAATAGAGAGAAACAAAACATAAATGGACTAAGTGAAAAAACCTCCCAGACCCCCAAACATAAAAGAAAAAAAAGGATGATGGGATGGAGAACTCACAGTCAGACTACAGGAAAAGCAACTGGGGTTAATCTAGCAAGATAATCGCTAGTTTAGGATCTGGAAATCCTAACACCATCTACATAGAAGTATAGTCAGCAAAGAAAGTTAGTGAGAGGTGATTATATAAAGCCCATCCCAAAGTGTGATAATGTAAGGTGCCCAAAAGAGGTAGTCGTGGGCCAACTGTAGCCCATGCTCGCTTTGGCACCTTACAGAAAAAGTGTGTCCTCGCTCTGGTGTGCTGCGGTGTATGTGGTATTTTCCACTTACCGTATTTTTCGGACTATAAGACGCACCGGACCATAAGACGCACCCCAAATTTTAGGGTGGAAAATAGGAAAAAAATTATTTTTTGTAAGATGGAGGTCCGTCTTATAGTCTGAATAGGTATTGTTATGATCTGCAACAAGAACTAAGGAAAGATAGGGGAAAGATGTCCCTACAGTAAGACTAAGCTGAATCCCTACGATGTAGCGGGCTGCCTGTTCCTAGTGAACAGACCCGCCTTCGTCCTCGGCTAGTCTGAACGAAGACCTATAGAATTAAGGGAGGGGTCCCTAAAAGAACTAAGGACTGGGACAAAATAGGGACACCTCCTAAACAGAAGTTGTTGTAGAACACAAAAGACAAACTGACAAAAAGTACTAGAGGTCCCAGAGGACCAAGCGAACTGACAGAGATAGGCACCGAAGCACCAGGCTAGCAAGACAGTCAAACAACACTGAAGTCCAGCAAAGCCAGAAGGGCGGAGCTGGAATATATAGGCAGATGGTCACGTGACCGCAAAACACAAGATAGAAAAAACTAACAGGAAGGTTCTAACAGTACCCCCTCTTTTATGAGGATCCTCAGGATCCTCCATGCCCAGGCCTATCCGTAAACCTCCTGTGGAAAGCTTTAACAAGCCTAGGAGCAGAGACATCATCCGTCCTTACCCAGGAGTTGTCTTCGGGACCGAAACCCTTCCAGGACACAAGATACTGTAATCTCCCTCTATGCCATCTAGAATTCAAGATACGCGAAATCTCTAATTTGCCGTCTTCCACCACAGGAGGAACTGTGACAGTGGCGTCCCTATCAGAAACGTCAGCCTTTTTCAACAAGGAAACATGAAACATAGGATTAATCTTCCAGGAAGTAGGGACATCCAACCTAACAACATACGGGTTAACAACCTGAAGCACTTTAAATGGACCCACAAACTGAGGACCCAGTTTTTTAGAGGGAATCCTCAACCGCAGGTTCTTCGAGGACAACCAAACCATGTCACCCACAGTAAACAAAACCTCTTTACGTTTCCTGTCAAAATACTTCTTGGATTTCTTGTTAGCCTCTTGAAGGTTGCAACGTACATTAGTCCAAACTCTCTCCAAATCACAGGAAAAATTCTCCTCCTCCGGCACCGCCGACCCTAATTTGGAGAACGAACCAAAAGACGGATGTTTCCCAGTACAACAAAAAAAAGGAGAACACCCAGCAGAGGAGGATGTATGATTGTTAAGAGCAAATTCTGCGAGAGGCAGAAACTCAGACCACACCTCTTGATTGTCTGCCACAAAACAACGCAAAAACTGTTCAACATCCTGGTTCTTTCTTTCAGTCTGTCCATTAGACTCAGGATGATAACCAGACGAAAATGACAAATGGACTCCTAACCTGTCACAAAAAGCACGCCAAAAGCGAGCCACAAACTGAGGTCCTCTATCAGAAAAAATATCTGTGGGAACGCCATGGAGTTTGACAATCTCCTTAACAAACGCCTTAGCGAGTGTCTTGGCGCAGGGCAACTTAATGAATGGAACCAAATGACACATCTTACTAAAACGGTCCACGACCACCCAGATGGCAGTAAAACCCTCGGACACAGGAAGATCAGTAATAAAATCCATTGTGAGATGCGTCCAAGGCGCACTAGGAACTTCCAGAGGGCAAAGCAACCCCACAGCAGGAGTATGTGAAGCCTTTGACCTAGCACACACAGTAAACTGACGCACCCACTTGATGACTTCCTTCTACCATCCAGGCCACCAAAAACTGCGACTGATAAGTCTCTTAGTTTCCGAAATTCCTGGATGACCTGCCAACCGAGACTCATGACACTCCACAAACAAATCTCTACTAAAGGCTCTAGGCACGAACAACCTCCCATGGGGACTGTTAGATCGAGCATCATCTGGAGCTTTCAGAATCCCATTCTCCAAAACGGAGTCCAAAGCCGCCACCACAACTCCTTTCTGTAAAATGCTCTCCTCCTCCTCGGCACCGACCGTAGGAGAGAAACTGCGAGATAAAGCATTGGCTTTAACATTCTTAGTACCAGGGATATAGGTAACAGAAAAATGAAACCGAGAAAAAAAAAGTGCCCACCTAGCTTGACGGGCATTCAAGCGCTTGGCAGCATCCAGATAGATCAAATTCTTATGATCTGTGAAAACCTGAATAGGAAATCTAGCGCCTTCCAAAAAATGACGCCAATGTTCAAGTTTAATAGCCAGCAACTCCCGATTTCCAACATCATAATTCAGTTCGGTTTCTGAAAATTTCCTCGATAAGAAGGCACAAGGATGTACTCCACCCTTGTTCTCCTGAGACAAAACTGCTCCGACCCCCACCGATGAAGCATCGACCTCAACCAAAAAAGGCTTGGTCTCATCAGGCTGCATAAGGATAGGGGCAGAACTGAACCTCTCCTTGAGATACTCAAATGTTCAATGGCCTCAGTAGTCCACTGGGCCGTATTCGCACCTTTCTTGGTGAGATCAGTTAGAGGTTTAACAATTACAGAAAAATTCTTAATGAATTTCCTGTAATAATTGGCAAAACCCAAAAATCTCTGTATAGATTTCAAACCAATAGGCATAGGCCATTCCTGCACAGCCTGAACCTTCACAGGGTCCATCTCAAAGCCCTCGCTGGAGACAATGTAGCCCAAAAAACTAATTTTCTGCACAGCGAACTCACATTTCTCCAGCTTAGCAAAGAGTGAATTATCACTCAATAACTGCAAAACTTCACGCACACTCTGCCAATGGGACTCCAGATCTGGCGAATAAATCAAAATTTCATCCAAATACACAACCACATTCTTACCAATCAAAGGTCTCAGGATGTCGTTAATAAGGTTCTGAAAAAATGCAGGTGTATTGGTAAGACCAAAAGGCATCACCAGATTCTCAAAATGACCTACCGGAGTGTTAAAAGCAGTTTTCCATTCATCACCCTCCTTCACTCGTAACAAATTGTATGCCCCCCGGAGATCAATTTTGGAGAACCACTTGGCTCCCACTAACTGGTTAAACAAGTCAGGAATTAACGGCAATGGGTAGGAATTGCGTACGGTAATCTTATTAATTTCATGAAAATCCAGACATGGATGCAAACCGCCATCCTTTTTTTTAACAAAGAAGAATCCAACTGCCACAGGCGACTTAGAAGGTCTAATGTGACCAGAAGCCAGGCTAGTCTCTATGTACTCCTCCAAAGCCTTTCTTTCAGGGATAGTCAAATTAAACAAGCAACTTTTGGGAAGAGTAGCACCCGGAACAAACTCAATGGCGCAATCATAATCCCTATGAGGAGGTAAAACTTGCGACTCCTCCTCCGAAAAAACCCTGCAAAAATCTTGAATAGGTACAGGTAATTCCCCTTTTACCACAGTCGCAATGCGACCATTACAACATTTATCATAGCACTTCAAACTCCAAGACTTAATCACATTAGTAGACCAGTCCAATAAAGGATTGTGCAGTTTTAACCAAGGCAATCCTAGAACAACAGGAGAGGGCAAATTATCCAAAACAACCAAGTCCAAAATTTCTTGGTGAACTCCATTGATAGTGAAGGAAAATGCAGCAGTCTTGTGAGTAATACATTTCAAAGGAGCGTTATCAATTGCAACCACAGAAATAGGTGATGATAAAGGTTTGGATTTCAATTTAAGGTTTTCCAAAAACCCTTTATCAATCACATTAAGTGTTGAACCACAATCCACAAATACCTGAAATTCGATCAAATCTCCCTGCATAGTAGTACTCCCAGAAAGAAATACTCCTGCAGAGCGTAAACAAGCTATACGGGCGTAACTGACCTTTTTTTTTCTTTACTTAAACGACGCTCACAATACTTAATCAAATGGTCAGCTTTACCACAATAAAGACACAAACCTTCAGCGAATCTCCGGTCTCTTTCCTGAGAGCGGAGTGACATTGCCCCCACCTCCATTGGTTCTCCGTTGCGTAAGGTCCTGGAAGGAGCCCAGCAGATGCCGACGTCACAGGAGCGCGACGGAAGGTCCTCAACCCTGACGATCCACTGCGGAGCCGCGGCCTACGGAAGAGGATCATCGCAAGGTAGGCCACGGTCCACTAGGGGGGAGAAGGATGCCGGATACGGAGGAGAGCTTCACCGCTTCAACCCCCGCCAGCGCCACCGCTGTTGCGGTCATGCCTTTCACCATGCCCTATATCCCGGGGGCAGCCTGGCTACCCCAGTACTCAGGGGAGTCACATACTCTGCATGACTTTAGAGAAAAGCTGGATAGCCTCTTCCAGGTGTATCCCCTCACAGAGGAGCAAAAAGTGAGCATCCTGGTGGCCCAATTAACCGGGGCAGCCCAAAGGGAGGTAAAGTCCTGGCCACCTGGGGGGAGGACTGTCGCAGAGATACTAACCCAGCTAACCGAGGAGGAGCTGCAGTACTACCAATACGGGGAAAGCCAAGAGGACCCGGACGGGTCTGAGGACTACCCTCAGGAGGGAGCACAAAGAGGACATAGCTACTGAAGGGAAGTAGCGTGAATAAAGAGCTGTAAATAGTTACCCGTAAGGGTACAAGGACTGCTGCTAATTAAAATATGGTCCCCGTTGGGATTAGTGAATTGTTCCCCATGTGCCCCTATCTTAAACCAGGCTGAGGACTGTGAGCAGCCATTCCTTATCCCCACTGGCCGAGGACTGAGAGCGGCCATATCCTGTAAATAATTATGTGTTTCTAGTAATTTATGGGAGTCTTTGGTGGAATTACCGGGAATCCTTTGTACATGGTTGGAGCGTAACCCAGGAATGGACTAAAGACTGTTAAGGACTCGGGGCAGGACAGACCCCTACCTGGTTACGTCTCCCTGTTTTGGTGAAATGGACACCTTACTTTTCTTCAAAGACTGCACCCGGTTGCGGACACGCCGAAACCATCTTTATGTGTTTTTCTTATTGTATTATTATTGTTTATACCTTGTTATGTTTTTCTAAAAATATGTTTAGTCCCGGAGTACTAAATTTCACTAGGGGGGAATGTGGCACCCCAGGGGTCTGGTTTCCACAGTAACGGCAATGTTATGTCTGAGAGCAGGTGGGAGGTCTCTTGGTCAGGAATCCTATGCATGCCACACCTCCTGCCCAGTCCTGGGAGGGGAAGAACTTCCCCTAGATAAACCTGGGGCTGAGGCAGGGTTAGGGAGTTCAGAGGGAGAGTTCAGCCAGGAGGGCTGACAGGGAGCTGTGGCTCCGGCTGGGCCCAGCTCCTGGGCCATGCCAGAAGTAGAGACAGAGAAGAGAGGCAGCTATGGGAAGAACATCAGGAGCTCTGTGGGAGCAGTGCTACAAGGAGTCAGGGGCTGGCAGCTGCAGAGCTCGCCCTGACTGAGAAGATTTCTTACCGGACCCGGAGTCCGAGGCTGTGGGGACTAACTCCTACCCAGCAGCAGAATCCGTCAGGCAGGGGATTTCAGGTCCTCTGGCGAAGAAACCCGAAGGCACGGTCACACGCATGGGACCAGCACCGCCGTCGTGGAGCGGAAGCTACTAGAAGGCCCCGAGTCACCGGCCATACGGGTGAGCACCACACGGTACACTCAGGGACGTGGGCTACTTATACCCGCCTCTAGCAAGGTAGCCAGAAGAGTACAGTTAGTTTGGGAGGCCTACAACTCCGCCTGGCCAGGGGAGATCCCATCTGCTCAAGGACTGACCAGGCCCCAATCGCTAGCCAGTACTCCGGGAGGGTCTATCTTTGTCACCAGTAAAGACCCTGAACTACACCGCATCGTCTCTGAGTGATTCCTGCTACCCCCATCATCCACGTCGGCTGCCCTGAGGCCATACCCCTCCCGTTGGGGGTGATACTATCACGCTGCACAATCCTACCACCGGCCTCAGCGGTCTGCCCTGCAGCGGCAGCTCCTTCGCTGCATTCAACGGGTGGCGTAGTCATACAACATCTACCGCTAATACAGCGCCACTTAGTCTGACTCCCTGGGCACGGACCGGGTCACCGCCACGAGACTACAACCCTCAACAGATCCGGCTCCGGGTAAGCTCCCGCGTGCGCAACGCTGCGCGATACAGGCCCAGGGGTGCGTCATCTGCCCCTAATTTTGGGAAATGTGGAGACTCCTGATTGGGTCTCCATCTGCTGGGTTGGCTGTAGTGGAAGAGGTGTTGGTCCCCATTATACTATTTCTACTCTGGTGAAATTGATGCCACTTTGGTGATGTCTGCCCCTAATTTTTTTGAAATGTGAAGACTCCTGGTTGGGGCTCCATCGGACGTGTTTCCTGTAGTGGAAGGGGTGTCGGTCCCCATTATTCTATTTCTACTCTGGCAAAATTGATGCCACTTTAGTGGTTTATGGCAATAATTTTTTTAAAGGTGGAGACTCCAAGTTGGGTCTCCTTCATGTATGTTGTCTTTAGCAGTAGGGCTCCCAGACCGGCAGGCCTGCACTTACCTTCAGTCAACTACCCATGTTACTATCCTTGCATTTTTCTACCAATAATAACATACATAGTAACATAGTTTTTAAAGTTGAAGGAAGACTAAGTCCATCTAGTTCAACTTATAGCCTAACATGTTGATCCAGAAGAAGGCAAAAAAAACATGTGACAAACACTAAGCTCCACATTGGGGGAAAAAAATTCCTTCCTGACTCCACATACAGCAATCAGACTAGTTACCTGGATCAACGCCCTATCAAGGAATCTAGTATATATAACCTGTAATATTATACTTTTCAAGAAAGGCATCCAGGCCCTTCTTAAATTTTAGTAGTGAATCACTCATTACAACATCATGCGGCAGAGAGTTCCATAGTCTCACTGCTCTTACAGTAAAGAATACTCATCTGTGATTATGATTAAACCTTCTTTCCTCCAAACGTAGAAGATGCCCCCTTATAGTAGTCTATGAAACTGATGTTTGTGCCACCTGGAGTGTGAGCTGTTGCATGAGGTATCAGGGCTCCCAGCACAGCAGACCTACATCAATCCCTCACCCACCTCATCCTAATTTGAAGTTAAATTCAAAGCTGTAAATGCTGGCCCTGACCCTGATACCTCATGCATGGCGCACGGCTGACTGCTGCTGTGCCATTATAAAATTTGTACTGTGGGTCAATTGATGCAATTTTTCCTGGTGTCTGCCCTCAATTTGAAATGTTTTTGCAGGTTTGGGGCTTCTTTGAAGGTGGTGTGTATGCGTTTGGTTTTGCCTTCCCATTGAATGCAGTGGGATTTGAATATGTTCAATGAACTGTTCAGTGAATTGTTCGGAAAACTTCGGGAAGTTGACCGATCTGAAGAGAATCGAATCTTGAGAGGTTCGCCCATCTCTATTCAGCATTCGATGATAGTTTGACATTTTTCAAAAACAGCAGCAGAAGAAAACAACTATGAAGCCACTTCAAATAACATGAAAGTGATAGTGATTTACATGGTATCTGCTGTTTATAGATTTTTTAAACTGTCAGTCTACAGGATTTTTTATGCGATCTTATAACAGACGTGAAGAAATCCTGCAGAAAACACTGAAGTACAATCTTGTCACATTTGTTCTCTTGTCATTTGGGAAATATATAACGGTGTAAGATTCAGTCAAGTTAGTGGGCAAAGGAGCGTTGAGTCTCCTGCTGTAGTCAGTTGTCTTACAGCTGCAGATAAGCTAGTGAGGAGATGAGTGGAGACATGGCTGATCTCCAGGTACACATAGAGATTTCCTTTTCAATTTCTCAGTTTTAATTCTAATATGAAATAAAATAGGTACAAAGAAAAGAAGAAGATTAAATAAGAGAGCTAGGATTGATTTTTTTGTTTGGATTGTTGATATTTCTTTGCCCTTGTGATCATGTGTGGCTTTGTTTTAAGAGAAAATGCAGCATAGGCCTATTTATTCACTTAGCATAGGCCTCTGTTGTGCAAGGACTAAGCAAGAGGCGCAGAGATCTCCCTCTTGCAATTAGCATATTCCCATCATTCAGACCCACAACAATCATAATGTTATGGCACCCTATTGAAATGCCATGACATTAGAACATGTTAATGCCAATAGGCCAATCCCATTTATAGCAGCTTTCCTGCCCATTTCGTTTTTCATAACAGAAATTTTTTGTACATTATATATAAAAGCAGCAATATGTTGAATCTAATATTACTTTTCTTTATCCATTACTTTATTCTGTGCCTTTATCTTGTCATGTACCAGAGAGTCCATTGACAACTTTATCTTTTCTAGATTTATATATTTTAATTTTCACAGCTGTGATAAAAATGATGGATTGTTGTTTGAGCTTTCAACTTATTGATTAGATGTAGCTGGAACATCAGACAAAGCCAATAGACTAAAGTATTGCTTGAGCAGATGTTTTCTATTTTCTATTGCTGTGCCAAATGCATTAATGATCTGCACCAAATGAACAGATGTGCCTTGATTTTGTTAAGTCCCTAAATTCGTATTTTTTTAATAATGATGTAAACAATACTTTCCAAGAGGTAGTGTAAAAAAATAAACCTTTAAAGTCGTTTGGGGAAGGGGGTTTAGTAAGCTTGTTCTGCATGTATTTATTTATTAACCAGGAACAGCAGCTCTGGAATGGCGCCGCTTCAGGAAGTGATTAACCACCGTTTTTATTTTAATTTGGGTACTGAATTTATTAAGCTAGAGTTGTCCAGTAGTGGATAACCCCTCTAAAGGAGATATGCATTAGGGCATAGTTATGATCAGCGATTTAGCTTATTCCAATGTCTAATGCCCCCTGTTTTTTTTCTTGCCAATTGAAAGCATTTTAACATAATATTTTCATCTTTGAACTGCTCACATAAGATGTTGCCAAGCTCGTTGCAGCTTCTCGCCAAGCTACCTGCACCAGTGACCCTATTCCCTCTCACATCCTCTAGACCTTCTCCCTGGCTGTTACTACCTACCTAACAACAAATGTTTAACCTCTCTTTCTCTTTTTCCTCCGATATCATTCCCTCCTACTTCAAACTTGCCATCCCAGCCATCAACCAGAGTTGCGCTACTAACTACAGATCTGTCTCTAATCTCCCCTTTATCTCTAAACTCCTGGAATACTTGGGCCACTCTTGTCTAATCCACTATTGTTTAGATAACTCTCTTCTTGACTCTTTAGAATCCATCTTCCGCTCTTTAGGCTTAGTGCCCACGATGCAGAAATGAAGCAGAAATTTTCCTGAGCATTTCTGCATCTCCTTGGCAAAAAACGCATGCGTTTTTTACATGCGTATTTGATGCGTATTTGACGCGTATTTGCATGCGTATTTGCTATGCATTTTTCCCTTGCATTGTATAGGCAAATACGCATGCAGAAATGCACAAGAATTGGTCATGTCCATATTTTTTCTGCGAGTAAAATCTGCGCAGAAAAAATACGGACCATGTGCACAGAACTTGCAGAATGTCATAGGAAGTCATGGGATAAGGTATTCAATGCGTTTCTGGAGCGTTTACGCACTGCAAATACGCACCAAAAACGCATCGTGGGCACACAGCTTTACACTCTACAGAAGTTGTCTTTGCTAAAGTCTGTAACAATTTACTAAAAGCAAAATCTAATAGCCACTTCTCCTGGATCTCTCTGCAGCATTTGACACTGTGCATTACCAGCTCCTCCTCACAATGCTCCATTCAATCGGCATGAAGAACATTGTTCTCTCTTGGTTCTCCTCCTATCTTCATTGTATCAATGGCTTGTTCTTCTTCCCTCCTCTTGCTCTTACTGTCAAGGTTCCCTCAGGGCTCAGTCCTAGGACCCCTCCTCTTCTCTCCATGCACCACCCCAATTGGAAAAACTATCAGCAGATTTTGTATTCAGTACCATCTCTATGCTTATGACACCCAATTATATACATCTCCTGATATCATCCCTGCATTACTAAAAAATACCAGTGATTGTCCGCTCTCTCTAACATCATGTCCTCTCTTTAAAACTGAATCTGTCAAAAAATTAACTTCTTGTGTTTCCCCCCTCTACTAACCTCTACCTAATATTGCCATTTCTGTGTGTGGTTCGACCATAACTCACAATCAGCATCCTCGCTGTCTTAGGTTTATATTTGATTTAGATCTTTTTTTCATTCCCTATATCTGATCACTCACTTGGTCATGTCACCAGCACCTCAAAATCATCTCTTGAATCTGACCTTTCCTTACCTTTGACTGTGCAAAAACTCTTACTGTTGCTCTGACTCATTCTCGTCTGGACTATTGCAACTCTCTACTAATCGGTCTCCCTCTTACTAAACTGTCCCCTCTCCAAACCATTCTGAATGCAGCAGCCAGGATAATATTTCTGTCCAACCACTAAACCATTGCCTCCACCCTGTTCCAGTCATTGCACTGGTAGCCCATCTGCTACAGAGTACAATATAAACTTATTACTCTTACCCACAAAGCTCTCCACAGTTCTGCACCACCCTACATCTCCTCACTCATTCCCAGTATCCACAGTTTCAAGTGTGTCCTAAAAACATGTTTCTTTAGACTGGCCTATCACCTCACCACACTAATTTAACTATCCCTTTCTCTCTTCCACATACTCGGTAGCACTTTGTACCTGTAATTGTACAGATACTGGCTGGTACCAATTCTCTTGGTATGTGCTGAACTGTGTGTTACTGTGTAATGTCTTATCTTGATTGTACAAGTACCCTCTGAAATGTAGAGTGCTGTTGAATATGTTGGTACTATAGAGATAAAAAATATTTTTTAATACTATTATTATTTCATTTTGTTCAGAAAAGGGTTATCTAGGTGTAGAATAGTATGTCTACTTTCTTCCAAAAATAGTGGCACATATGTACATGGGTTGTGACCGGTATTGTAGTTTGGTCTCATTCTAGTGAATGAGGCTAATCGGGAATACCTTACACAACCTGTTGATAGGTATAAAGCTGGTTTTGGAAGAAAGTATACATGTTTTTTTCTAATCCAGAACAACCCTATAATTTCTAGAACAGAGCAGAACTAACTCCAAAGGAACTTCTTTGTGCATCACTGTAGTCTTGTTTGCTTCACTACAAAAGCCAAGCAGATCAGGTCACCATAGAAACTAAAGCACGAAATAAAAGTATTAAAGAAATTTTATTGCTTCTTGAAATTTTTATGTTTAAAAGCAAGTGACATTTATATAAACTGAAAATAAAAGATTTCCCTGCTTAATATTTCCATTTCCCTACTTCTGTATATTAAACAATTAGCAGAAAGTGTAACTGTGTCTCTAGTACATCTAAAAAGCATATCAGGAAAATGTGCAGCAAACAGTGTGTACTTACAAAGCAACAGAAAAATAATGACAATAATGCATTTTTCTTTTTATTTTTTATTTTCTTAGTTTAGTCCCTGATTGCTGATGGCATTTGAGGATATTACACATTTATCCCTATATATACAGTAGATAACACTTATATATACAGTATTGTATGGGATCACTCACTCTGGCAGCGGTTGAGGTAGGTATAGGCGCAAGGTAGCTTGTTGCAAACAGGACTTTTTATTGAAGTCCATAAACTTCCAGCATAAAGAAGTGGTGCCAGAACCTCATCCCACTGATTTGGAGGCAGTTTCTCCCATGTGGCCACCCTATCAGACACGGTCAGGAACGTTTCTACGTCATCCCCCAGAGTCATCTTCTGCAACACCCCTCTTACTGTCTTCCTCAGCTGGGTATCGTCACCTCGATTTGTGGGTGATGTGGTTTCCCTGCCGCGGACAACCTCTGCCATAAGTTTCATCTGCTGCTGGTACCACTACTGCTTTTGCTGCTGCTGCTGTAATTGTTGTTGCTGTAACTTGAACTGCTGCATCAAGAGTTTGTTGGTCTCCTGCTGGTTCTGCTGTTGCTGCTGCCATTGCTGCTGCTGGATATTGACCTGGACCAGCTGCTTAACCCTAGAACGCATGACCATAAAAATCTACTTTTTCACATACCTGGGGCCTTTTAGGCCCGTGTGCAAATAACATGGAATAGCTCAAACAAAAATGACAAACAACTATATACCTGAGGAATACCTAGAGTTTCAAAATTCTAACTAAAGTAATCTTGCAGAAAATAGAAAACAACTAACAGGGCGGGCCTGCGAGGCCCCAGGTATGCCTTCTAGGGTTAATCAGCTTCTCTATGTTTCCAGCCTGTGCCTGAATAGCTGAAATTGCCTTCTTCCAGGACATACTGATTTACCTAGCAATCATTTGTGCTCCTTGAGATTTCTGCCCGCACTTCAAGCACCAATTGTAAGGGATCAGTCACTTTGACAGCGGTCGAGGTAGGTATAGACACGAAGTAGCTTAATGCAAACAGGTATTTTTAATTGAGGTCCATAAACTTCCAGCATAAAGAAAATGAACAGCCTTTATCTGGCATGAAGGTAGAAATAAACAAAATAGTCCATACAGCAGTACAGTCTCACTCGCTTGATTAAATACATGGTTTTCACAGTCAACCTCAGACCAAGACTGACCAGCACATACAGGTCTTTCCACCTCTCCATACACAGACCATTGTGGAGCAGCTCAGATACCCTTTTATATCAGCTGTACCTCCTGGATTGGAGGATGGGAATGACCAGTCCCGCCCAGCTCTTCCAGTAATTACTAAAACTTGTACAGAAATCCGGGCGCATCAAAAACCCTCCCATCACTATCAGTGTTGGAGGCTTCTTATCGGGTTTCACATCACCAAGGCCAGCCACCTCGGTGATACAAATCTCGTATCCAGAATCTTGCCAGCTGCTTCCTTACAATATTATTTAGATGTATATATATATATATATATATATATACATATATATATATATACAGTACAGACCAAAAGTTTGGACACACCTTCTCATTTAAAGATTTTTCTGTATTTTCATGACTTTGAAAATTGTACATTCACACTGAAGGCATCAAAACTATGAATTAACACATGTGGAATTATATACTTAACAAAAAAGTGTGAAACAACTTAAAATATGTCTTATATTCTTGGTTTTTCAAAGTAGCCACCTTTTGCTTTGATGACTGCGTTTCACACTCTTGGCATTCTCTTGATGAGCTTCAAGAGGCAGTCACCGGAAATGGTTTTCACTTCACAGGTGTGCCCTGTCAGGTTTAATAAGTGGGATCTCTTGCCTTATAAATGGGGTTCGGACCATCAGTTACATTGTGCAGAAGTCAGGTGGATACACAGCTGATAGTCCTACTGAATAGACTGTTAGAATTTGTATTATGGCAAGAAAAAAGCAGCTAAGTAAAGAAAAACGAGTGGCCATCATTACTTTTAAGAAATGAAGGTCAGTCAGTGCGAAAAATTGGGCAAACTTTGAAAATGTCCCCAAGTGCAGTTGCAAAAACCATCAAGCGCTACAAAGAAACTGGCTCACATGAGGACCGCCCCAGGAAAGGAAGACCAAGAGTCACCTCTGCTTCTGAGGAAAAGTTTATCCGAGTCACCAGCCTCAGAAATCGCAGGTTAACAGCAGCTCAGATTAGAGACCAGGTCAATGCCACACAGAGTTCTAGCAGCAGACACATCTCTACAACAACTGTTAAGAGGAGACTTTGTGAAGCAGGCCTTCATGGTAAAATAGCTGCTAGGAAACCACTGTTAAGGACAGGCAACAAGTAGAAGAGACTTGTTTGGGCTAAAGAACACAAGGAATGGACATTAGACCAGTGGAAATTTGTGCTTTGGTCTGATGAGTCCAAATTTGAGATCTTTGGTTTCAACCACTGTGTCTTTGTGCGACGCAGAAAAGGTGAACGGATGGACTCTACATGCCTGGTTCCCACCGTGAAGCATGGAGGAGGAGGTGTGATGGTGTGGGGGTGCTTTGCTGGTGACACTGTTGGGGATTTATTCAAAATTGAAGGCATACTGAACCAGCGTGGCTACCACAGCATCTTGCAGCAGCATGCTATTCCATCCGGTTTGCGTTTAGTTGGACAATCATTTATTTTTCAACAGGACAATGACCCCAAACACACCTCCAGGCTGTGTAAGGGCTATTTGACCAAGAAGGAGAGTGATGGGGTGCTACGCCAGATGACCTGGCCTCCACAGTCACCAGACCTGAACCCAATCGAGATGGTTTGGGGTGAGCTGAATCTTGAAGGAGTTCCCAGAGATGCTTAGCACTTGTTGGCCCTTTTGCCTTCACTCTGCGGTTCAGCTCACCCCAAAACATCTCGATTGGGTTCAGGTCTGGTGACTGTGGAGGCCAGGTCATCTGGCGTAGCACCCCATCACTCTCCTTCTTGGTCAAATAGCCCTTACACAGCCTGGAGGTGTGTTTGGGGTCATTGTCCTGTTGAAAAATAAATGATGGTCCAACTAAAGGCAAAATGGATGGAATAGCATGCCGCTGCAAGATGCTGTGGTAGCCATGCTGGTTCAGTATGCCTTCAATTTTGAATAAATCCCCAACAGTGTCACCAGCAAAGCACCCTCACACCATAACACCTCCTCCTCCATGCTTCACGGTGGGAACCAGGCATGTAGAGTCCATCCGTTCACCTTTTCTGCATCGCACAAAGACACGGTGGTTGGAACCAAAGATCTCAATTTGGACTCATCAGACCAAAGCACATATAAACTTATCCTCAGAGGTGATTCTTGGTCTTCCTTTCCTGGGGCGGTCCTCATGTGAGCCAGTTTCTTTGTAGCGCTTGATGGTTTTTGCAACTGCACTTGGGGACACTTTCAAAGTTTTCCCAATTTTTCGCACTGACTGACCTTCATTTCTTAAAGTAATGATGGCCACTCGTTTTTCTTTACTTAGCTGCTTTTTTCTTGCCATAATACAAATTCTAGCAGTCTATTCAGTAGGACTATCAGCTGTATATCCACCAGACTTCTGCACAACACTACTGATGGTCCCAACCCCGTTTATAAGGCAAGAAATCCCACTTATTAAACCTGACAGGGCACACCTGTGAAGTGAAAACATTTTCCGGTGACTACCTCTTGAAGCTCATCAAGAGAATGCCAAGAGTGTGCAAAGCAGTCATCAAAGCAAAAGGTGGCTACTTTGAAGAACCTAGAATATAAGACATATTTTCAGTTGTTTCACACTTTTTTGTTAAGTATAGAATTCCACATGTGTTAATTCATAGTTTTGATGCCTTCAGTGTGAATGTACAATTTTCATAGTCATGAAAATACAGAAAAATCTTTAAATGAGAAGGCGTGTCCAAACTTTTGGTCTGTACTGTGTATATATATATATATATACACACATATACATGTATATATTGCAAGGAAGCAGCTGGCAAGATCTTGGTTTGGAGTATGCATTCAAAGTAGAGACATCTATTGTGCCACATATTTTGTAATGTGCTTAGAAACAAATAGTTTCCACTTCTACATTTTATCAAACCAGGAGAACATAAGAATATGTATTTATAAAGTTGTATACTTTGTATAATAGTTCAGTATCTGCACTTGGGAGAACCATAAACCACTGCAAGCATCAGGAAATATACAGTGGTGACCAAAAGTGTGATCACTTCCGTCTGGTTGTTGAGATGCCATCTGCCAATGGCAGATACAGAAAAGTGGCCCCAAACATGATATTGTCACCACCATGTTTCACTGTAGATGTTTGGTACCTTACACCATTACGTTTTCAAATTGGGCAGTATATATAGTGCTTGCCATCACTACCAAACAGACTGAACTTGGATTCCTCCAACCACAACACCTTAGACCAACCTGTCTCTTTGCATTGGCTGTGTTCTTTGGCAAACTCAAGTCGTGCATTCAACCCTACTGCTCTTAGCCGTCGCACCACAGTTTAGCAACTCACTTTGACCCCATATTCTTAGTTCATTTCGTGCAAAATCTGTACACCACTTTTATGGACATCAGATACTGACTTTTTCTTTTTTTTTTAAACAATATATTTTTATTTGTTTTTTGAAAACAACAACATCAAGATGTTTACACAATACAAATAAACTGATCTGAACGTACATTGTAAAAGAATAACATAACATACAGGACTGAATAATGCATTGAAATATATCCAGACAACTAGGAAAGTATACCAAAGTCAAAGCTTGGTTATATTATCAGGATGATCTAGCCAATTTACCATAAATGTAGAAATCTTATTATTTTTATATGCTACAATTTTTTCAAATACACACGTTCTATTTATTGAATGAATTATTTCTTCTATTGTGGGTATCCATATGAGCAATAAGTATTCTATATTTAGAATCAATAGAATGTATTCCCAATAAGAGCACTTCTAAAGATGGTGAGGGTTGTACTGTGCAGTGAATTAATGATAAAATCAGTTTGAAGACCCCTTTCCAGGTGGGGGCTATTAGTTGGGGCTGGGCAGGTCCAAAGAATATAGATGAGAGAACCTTTAGAGCCACAATTACTCCAGCATAACTGCGAGGATGCAGGAAACAGCGTATGTAATCTCACTGGTGTGTAATACCATCTCAACACAGTTTTCATATATGATTCGAAGTAGGAAGCACATGTAAATGTGCGAGTGGCAAGTTCTAGTGAGCTGGACCATTCATTATTTGGAAATGTTTCATTTAAGTCCTTTTCCCATGTTAAAAAGGGGGTTGACTTAATAAAGACATTTTTTGTGTCCAAAAATTATACATAGGTTTCAGGCCCCTTGAAGTAGATGTTGTTTTAGATAAGGCTGTAATTAGACCTGAATTTACATTTGTCAGATGCAATGAGAACTTCTGTAATGCGTGTTTTATGCGTAGATATTTATAGAATTCACTATTAGGGATCTTGAAACTAGAGTGTAATGACTCAAAAGTATGGAGAGCATAAGTCTTTAACCAGTACTATGCTCCTTTTTTCCATTTTTTTCCATTCTTGGATGTTTAGGTCTGCTATTAGAATTTCTAGAATTTCCAAGAAAAATAGGATAAATTATAGACAAAATAGGAGTAGAAACATCCACTCTTTCTTTATGAAAGAGTTTCCAACTATGTAAGCATGAGATCGTTAGAGGGAGTGTGTCTAGCTTTCTTGACGGCTCCATCAAGGATGTATAACACAAAGCTTGTAAATTGTTAGAAACTGCATTGTGTGATTTAATCTGAACCCAGTTGCTTTTCTTTTCGCCTTTCCACCACCCTTTGACTAGGTTGAGTTGGTAAACCAAATAATAATCTAGGATGTTTGGAAGACCAAGTCCACCCAGCTTCTTAGGTCATTTTAACATTTTTCCACACAAAAGTGTTTAATATTTTATGTATCTGATGAAAAAATGCCTCTTTGAGAAGTATTGGGATAGTATGGAACAATTATATTATCTTAGCTAGGGAAAACATTTGAAAGGCTGCAATGCGTCCCACCCATGAAATATCATATTTACCAATTTTATTCAAATCTGATTCTAAAGTGTGTAATAAGGGGAGATAGTTTGATTCATATAATGCTGAAGTTATAAGGGTTAGTGATATCCCCAAGTATGCAATGTGGTCTTTTTTCCAATCAAGGGATATTTTCTCTCAGAGTTGGGCTAGGACTTTGTCTGAGATGTTTAAAGGGAGAATTTGTGACTTGTTTTCATTAATTTTATAAAATGACAGCTTCCTCAATAGATGTTTCTGATTCAACCAATGTCAGTAACACATCGTCTGCATACAGTGAAATACAATGCGAACATCCATGTACCTCTACACCTCTAATCTTAGCATTTTGCCTGATAACTTGGGCCAGTGGCTCTATAGATAACACAAATATCAGGGGTGACATAGGACACCCCTGCCTTGTGCCGCTTGTTATTAAGAATTCATCAGACATGGTTCCCTTAACAAACACCTTCGCAGAGTGTATTGAATAAAGGGCTCTAATAGCATGAATAATTTGACCTTCAAACCCAAACTTATTGAGCACCGAGAAGACGTACGACCAATTGACTCGGTCAAACGCCTTCTCAGCGTCCATGGTGACCAACACTGCCGGAGCCTTACGTTTATTCATTATATCAATCCGGTCTATGGCTCTCCTTGTGTTGTCTGTTGCTTGTCTCCCATTTACAAAACCTGTTTGATCTATTAAAATTAAAGATGGAAGAATGGAAGCTAAGCGTAATGCTAAACATTTAGTGTAGATCTTAAGATAGCTATTTAATAGTGATATTGGTCTGAAATTTTGTGGGGTGTCAGGGTTTTCTCCAGGCTTTGGTAATGTGATAATGGTGGCATTAGAGAGCATCTTCTTTGGGAATGAACCCTGGAACATTGCATGTTGTAGTGTTTCTGTTAGGAAGGGGGTCAACTGTCTGTGAAAACTTTGTAGTACATATTTGAAAAGCCGTCTGGACCTGGCACTTTATGCGATGGTAAGGATTGGATGATTTTCTTAATCTCTATGCTATTGAGCGGAGCATTCAGTGCATCTAGTTGATCTTGAGTCAAGGAAGGAAGATTTAGTTTAGATAAAAAAGACTCTATGTCTACTAGGTCTGGTGTTATATGATCGGGGTCTGATGATAGATCATAAAGCGAAGAGTAGTAATCTTTAAATTTGTTCGCTATGTCTCTGGGGCTATATATTTTCTGATGACTTGGGCCATTTATAAGATAGTTGATTTTAGCTTTAGATTCTCGGGATTTTAATCTGTTTGCTAATAGTGTCCCAGCTTTATTATCTTGAGAGTAATAATGTGCTTTAAATTTTTGGAGATTCTTTTCATAGTTGTATAAAAGACAATCCCTCATTTGTATCCGAAGGTCGATAATCCTATCAGCTCGCTCCTTGTTAAAGGAACATTTGTTTAATTTTTCTAAACTCTCTAATTCTGACATAATTTCATCAAATCATTTTTCCCTCTCTTTTCTACTCCTATGGCCTAGTTTAATAAAAATTCCTCGCATGAATGACTTATGTGAATTCCAAAGGGAAAATGGATTGTCAACTGAGTTAACATTTATTTGAAAGAATTCATGCAAGTTATTTCGGAGTTATTCTACATATTGAGGGCTAGACATAAGATATGAGTTGGCTTTTCAGGGATATGTAGGATGTGAACAATGTTCTTCCTCTATTTGAAGAAACACAGGAGCATGGTGCGACCACGTGATAAGACCTATTGAGGAGGAAATAACCTTGTTTAATAATGATTTGCATACTAAGAACATGTCTATGCGTGAATATGTGTTATGGACAGGTGAGAAAAAGGTGTAGTCTCTTTCAATTTCGTGTTTAATTCTCCAAATATCATATAGATCCTCTTTGCACTGTAAAGATGAAAATTGAGATGAATATCTTTTAGTTTGGGATGAGGAGTCTAATACGCTATCATTTATGAAGTTGAAATCATCGCAAATGATAATGTGACCCTGTTTTATTTTATTAACTTTTTTCATCCCAATTTTCTTTGGCTATGTAATTCACCATGCAAATAATGGCGTGTCTGAAACTCTTAACACATCAGGATGACAATCAGAATGTCAGATATTAAAAGTAAAACACCCCTGTAGTTTGTGTGCTAAATAGGCATAATTAAAAAAAACAATCTTAATCCTATCGGGATTTGAATTCTATCACTGTAGTTTAAGAGGCTGATGCAGCATAATTACAAAAAAAAAAAATAACATCACTATTGGGATTTGAACTATTGTAGCTTCAGAGGCTGATGCCTTACCATTAAGCTATCCAGCTATACTGACTGGAAGCTTTTCTTGTCTTACGAGATCAACCATGAAAATACTCAGAGTGACTAAAAGTCATTGTGATTCTGATTCTGATGTTTGAAGAAAGTCACACATCAGACTCACACATCAAAATCATTTGAATTTGGCTTGCTTGCTGTCTGTGCATAAGTCCCAATGAGTCTCAATCAGGTTTACACTGAAAATCATATAACCAAATAGAACTCTCAGGCTTTTACAACTGAGTGTATAGGTCTGTGGTTAGTGCACTGGCTTCTGGACATAGAATTTTGGGTTCAAGTGCCATCAGCGAACTGTGACATTTTTTTTTATTATTATTATTACAGTTGTAAAAGTCACTTGTCAAAGTCACTTGTCAGCTTGTCAAAGTCACTTGTCAGCTTGTCAAAATCATTTGTCAAAATCACTTATCAGAATCACTTGTCAGAATCACTTGTCAAAATCACTTGTCAGAATCACTTGTCAGACAGGGTATTTAGCCTCAAACTGTTTGATTTTGATATCTGATCATGTCCTAAAATGGACACTGTACCCCTCTGATATTTCATAAAACAGACCTGAGTTACATGGAGAAAGAGAGGGTGTCTCATTCTAAAGGTATGCTTCTGAACTATGTGAGTTTCCTGAGCACACAAGATATCACATTTAGAAGAAATTGCTTCCTTCCACATATAAGACCTTTTCTGTGGGGAATTAAGGCAGTTAACATATTTTAATCACCATTATTAGACCAGGAACATGCTATACCCATGTGAGAACTATATTTGACACTACCATCATAAGCAACTAACAATCCCAGATTTCCTGCACACGTTGTTGTTGGAGAATTTGCCTGTATGTGTAAGAAAAAAAGAAAGGACAAAAACAGAATAATAAAGCAGAACAGTAATCTTAATAACATATATAACTGATTCATAGGTCAGCTAGGACCTACTAGATCTGGGAAACCGAAAAAATTCAGTGACTCAGAAAGGGGGGTAAAGTTCTTCTGGAGATACTGACCTAAAGTCCAGTTCCATCTATACCATGTCAAGGTATTAGTTGATCTTCAGCGCCTATTTTTATTCTTCGCCAAGGTACATTGCCAGCCTTTCTTCACGAGTTGAGGATATAGCTTATTGGATGAGGGTTCATCTGAAATTTTAAAGTTCCAATTGCTCATAAGAGTCTCCCCTTCTTCAAAAGAAGTGACAACGTGCCATTCTCCCTTATAATTAATTAGAAGACTCATCGGGAAGCCCCAACGATAGGCTATTTCATTTTCTCTCAGAGCTGAGGTGATGGGAGTCATGAATCTTCAAAAACGTAGAGTAGCTGCTGACACATCCGAAAAAATCTTTATATATTGGAACGGAGTTGGGAGTTCACCCTTCTTTCTAGAGAAAAACAGTAAATGCTCCTTTATGTGGAAGAAATGTATGCGTGCTAAGACATCTCTGGGTACAGAATCCGGTAGATGTTTTGGACTAGGTACTCTGTGAACTCTATCAATTATGATATCAGTTGAGGAGTAATTTGGTAGTGTTGCTTTAATCAGATCTTGCAAATTTTGGGGCAGCACATCTTCTGGTATTGACTAGCCTAGGGGGATGGGGACGACTCGGTACCCGGGCCCTTGCCTGGCCTTGAGGATGTCTCGGTGGTCGGCTCCCGGGCCCGTACCCTTGGGTCAGCTTTTAAAAGGGGATTATTTGTTAACTCTATGAAAGTTCGTGACGCCACCTGTGGTTTCTGGTGAGAATCACCAGCGCTGCGGCAGTCCACTGAGGCCGGTGATAAGGCAGCTCGATGGTTTAGCTCCCCACAGGTGGAGCTAGGCCTCAGGGCAGCATACGGAGAGGGGGATGCAGGGCAGGCGAGACCCAGCCGGGTCAGAGCAAGAACGAGGGCGTACACGGTAGTCACTTCAGTACCTTTTACTGATGGAAATTCAGGCACATCCCAGAGCACTGTAGGGTGAAGGGTGCATATCAGGATCCTCCCCAATGAACGGGTGTAGGGCCTCCTGTTTCTTGCCTCTGCGTAGTAAGTTTCTGACCTGCCTGAAGCTAGGCCTAACTTTATCTCTGTCCTGCACCGGATGACATTGTGGTAGGGCCTTCTCTTGGAGTGCATGCTGCCAGCTTACGGGGCCTATGTGTCTCCTGGCTCGGTTACGTATCAGCTCTCTGGTGAACCTGGGACCTGTAGTTCTCCAGGGATTCCGGTTATGCCTTACTGGGTCGTAGAGATCCCGGTAAACTCAGACCCGGTGTCCGGTATATGTTTCGGGGTGAGCTGGGTAAGCTCCTCTGCCCCCACTGCTACTCACTTTCCACTCGCCTTTGGCCACGCTCGGGCCCTCACTAGGCTACTCCCACTAACGGCAGCTTGCCGCTCTTCACCGATCTTATGTCGCCGGCACACCCTGAGCTCTAACTGAGCTACAACTGAGTTCTCTAAACTAGACTGAGCTACACTGCAGACAGACCTCTTTCAGGCTTCTCTACTGCAGGAACTCTTCAGAGGAACTGCTGAATCACTCTCTGTGCACTCCAGACTAAACTAAACTGCCTAGCTCCACCTCCCCTATTTATATCCCTAACGGGCTCCCTCTGGTGGTCTGAGGTGGAAGGTGGAGATGTGTGAATGTTTATGGGGGCCTCTTGTGGAGGATTCCATTAATGCACACTTCTAGGATCTGTGGTACCAAGCGCAGCTGGGCGCCACATTCCCCCCTAGCAAAGCTCAGCACTCCCGGGCTGAAGTACATTTTAAAACAACAACAGTAAACATTAACAATGCAATAACTCTTCCCTCTATGGGAGGCACATTTCTTAAACGTTGCATAACAACATAAACAGGTACAAAGTGTCCTCAGTATTCAAGTCTCTTATGGTGAGGTTCCCAGACAGGGTAGAGTACTTGGTGGTTTGAGGGACCTGTCCCAAACCCTCAACGTAGGCCCTGGGGTGGCTGCAGGGCATGAAGATCCCGAGTTGGACCTCCAGTAGAGCCACTCCAGACAGGTTTTACTTCTGAGGTCACCTAAAAGGTTCACTCCAGGGAGCGCAATTATATACAAGAAATAGTTTTTGGGCTGCACATAGTCCTCAGCCACAAAGTTCTGTATGTCACAAGGAAAGTGTCCGTATCACTTAAACTGTTCATCAATAAGGCAAAACACAAAGTAATATACATATGCACGAAAACACACAGAACTACAGCTTAATACCCCAGGGGTAACTATCTACATTTGTCAGAGTTTAGCTATCTTACTGATTATACCTGACAGGAGGTTGACCTTTAGTACTACGCGTGGACCTGCGTGGTACTGGAATGTGTGAGGCACTAATAGGTGCTCTACCTCCCAATGTGTCAGTACTAGGTGTGGAGGGGCTACAAGGCTGCATTGACCTCTCTACTGGACTGACAAGTTCACCATTGGCTGGGCCTTCTTGCTCTTCTCCTACTGGGGATCCTTCATCCGGGGATTCTTCTTGAGCTGGCTCCTCTTCAGCACTTACAGGCTCTTCTTGCAGTGGGTAGAAGGTGATTACAGGGATGATTACTGCTCCTTCTAGTTGGGGCCAATCTGCCGGGAAATCTCCTAAGTCAGTGTGTATTACTGCTTCTTTAGGCTCCTCCGGGATAACGAGAGGCACTTCCTCTTGGGGTTTTAGCAGGTCTGGACACAACTTTAGGTGATCCCTGGATACTGTTGCAGTCGTCCTTCCTCCGTCTCTACTAATTATGCAGGTCTTCTTATTATCAAATCTTGAATTCAACACAGTGTAGGGTTCCCTCTCCCACTGGTCATCAAGTTTGTGGTTCCTTCTTTTCCTTTTTAGTACTACTTCACCAGGTGTGAAGGGTTCTGCTTGGGCACCTCTGTTGTATTGAGCTTCCTGCTTGTCCCTCACCCGAGTGAGACTATCTTCAACACAGGCTTGTACTCTTCTGTACTGCTCCTGTCTGGCCGTGTCCCAGTCCTCAGTGGTCACATCCGCTTCTGGTTCTACAACACCAAGCTCCAGGTCCATGGGCAGCTTTCCTGGCCTTGCTCGCATGAGATATGCCGGAGTACAGTTGGTGGAACTTACTGGTATGTGATTGTACAGATCTACTAGGTCAGGTAGTAGGTCTGGCCACTGATTTCTCTCCTCAAGTGGTATGGTTTTTAGCAGGTCGATGATGATGTTATTCATCTTCTCACAGAGACAATTGGTTTGTGGGTGGTACGGTGTAGTTCTTTTCTTCTTACACCCGTATAAATGGCAGAACTCCTTGAACAACTCAGCCTCAAAGGCCAGGCCCTGGTCCATCAGCACCTGCTCAGGATAACCATGCAGTCTACAGAAATACGCTTGGAACATTTTTGCTGCTGTCTCTGCCATCAGGTCTTTGACGGGGGCGACCACCAGGAAACGTGAGTAGTGATCCACCATGGTCAGAGCATAAGAGTTCCCTGACCTGCTGGGGGACAGCTAGACATGGTCCGGGGCCACAATCTCCAGGGGTCGAGTCGTCTTGATGGGTTGCAGGGGTGCCTTCTGTCTGCTGTATTCTTTTCTTCTTAGGCCACAGGGTCCACAGTCCCAGCACCACCGCTCAATGGAGCTGCGCATTCCTACCAAGTAGAATCGACACTTCAGCAGGGTCTCTAGCTTTTTCCAGCCAAAGTGCCCCGCCTGATCATGGTAGGCCTCCAACACCATTTGGATGTCTGTCTTGGGGACCACTATCTGCCATACCATCTCATGGGTTTTTGGATTGACGTACCTCCGGCACAGCTTCTCACGGTAGATAAACAGCCGGCTTCTCTCGTTCCACAGCTGCTTTGCTTGCGGAGACGCCTCTTTTTCCAGGGAGGAACCTTCTTGGGTTATCAGCTCCTTGATGCGGCTGACAACCGGGTCACTGTCCGGGGTCTCTTTCCAGCTGTGGTGAGGCAGGGGGTTTAACGTCTTTCCACCCTGCCTACTGGAGGCTCGTTGATCGTGGATCATCCCATTCCGGTGAAAGGCGGGTAGCTCAATCTCTTCCAGGTCATCCACTTCTTCTTCTGTGTCTGACTGGTGAGGCATCCTGGACAGGGCATCGGCGTTGGCGTTCTTGCGGCCCGCCCGGTATTTAATTGTGAATTGATAATTTGACAGCCGAGCCATCCATCGTTGTTCCAGTGCCCCTAGCTTAGCTGTTTCAAGATGGGTCAAGGGGTTGTTATCAGTGAAGGCAGTGAACTTACTGAAGGCTAGGTAGTGCTTGAACCTTTCAGTGATGGCCCAGACCAAGACCAGGAACTCCAACTTAAAGCTGCTATAGTTCTCTGCCTTCCTTTCGGTCAGGCGGAGCTTCCTGTTTGCGTATGCGATCACTTTCTCTTGGCCATTCTGCTTCTGACTTAAGACAGCTCCCAGTCCTTCGTTGCTGGCATCAGTATACAGCAGGAACGGTTGGCTGTAGTCAGGGTGGGCTAGGATCTCGTCGCCTGTCAGGATCTCCTTGATCTCCTGAAATGACTCGGCTTGCTCCTTACCCCAGTGGAATGGGGGATTTCTGCCTTTGGGGGACTGCCCTACCAGGAGGTCTTGCGGAGGAGCTGCTTTCTTGGTGTAGTCTTTTCCAAACCTCCAGTAGTATCCTACTAGTCCCAAGAACTGACGCACCTCTTTGAGGTTCTTCGGCTCCGGCCACTTCTGGATGGCAGTGACCTTCTCCGGGTCTGGTGCTACCCCGTCTGGACTGACAATGTGCCCCGGGTACTGTAACTTTCTCTTGAGCAGGTGGCACATTGAGGGCTTCAACTTCATCCCGTACCGGGACAGTGACTCAAATACCTCTGCCAGGTGCTTCAAGTGGTCCTCATACGTCTTGGAGTACACTATCACTTCATCCAGGTATAGTAACACAGTCTTGAAGTTGCTGTGTCCCAGGCTGCACTCCATCAATCTCTGGAACGTTCCAGGGGCATTGCAGAGTCCAAACGGCATACTGTTGAACTCGCAGAGTCCCATCGGGGTAGTGAAGGCCGTCTTCTCCCGATCCTCCTCAGCCACAGCTACTTGCCAGTACCCACTAGTGAGGTCAAGGGTGGAAAAGTAATTTGCAGACTTTAAGGCAGCTAGGGACTCCTCTATGCGTGGTAAAGGGTATGCATCTTTATGTGTAATGCAATTTACTTGTCGGTAATCTACACACATTCTCATGCTCCCATCCTTTTTCCTAACTAGCACTAGGGGAGCTGCCCAGGGACTACAACTATCCCTTACCACCCCCGCCTTTCTCATGTCGTGCAACATTTCCTTAGCCTTCTGGTAGTGTGCTGGTGGTATAGGCCTGTAACGTTCTTTGATGGGTGGATGGTCACCTGTGGGGATATGGTGTTGAACCCCCTTAATCCTCCCGAAGTCAAGTGGATGTTTACTGAACACCTGCGCGTATTCTTGAACCACCCGGTGTACACCCTGTTTCTGATGGGCAGGAGTGGTGTCTGTCCCAACATGGAGCTGTGGACACCAATCCTCCACCTGGGTTGCAGGGTCATTATCCTCCACTTCGTCTGGTGAGGTTAAGGACTCCGCCTTGTGAATGCAGTTGTTATTTACAGCATGTAATTTGGCAACAGTGGCATAACGTGGCAATCTGACCTCATCTTCCCCACAGTTGAGAAGACGGACGGGCACCCTCCCATTGCATACATCTACCACTCCTCTGGCGGTTAAGAGCGTGGGTTTGTGCTCGGAGCAAAGGGGTTCTACTACCGCCTGGTAGCTCTGTCCTCTAAGACCTATGGCAGCTCTACACCAGATAAGCATTTCACTCATTGGGGGGATCACAATGGGTATGGGGTCCGTCACCCGCACATTACCGATTTCACCATCTGTTAACCTTACTTGCTGTTGGTACATCAGGACTCGGATCTCCTTCTGCAGCGCCCTCCTCTGTCCTGGTCTGGCAGTGTCAGCTATCTGTTGGAGTAAGAACACAACTTCTCCCAAACAGTTACCAACAATGTTAGTGCCTAGTACCATATACGGATTGGTATCATCTGGATTAGTCTCTACTACAATTAGTCCCTGGTCCTTCAGCTCCACTCCAATTCTGGGCAGCGGTAGCAGGTAGGGTCCTTCTGTGGACGGCGCTGGTCACTGATCCTCGTAGAGGGTGGTGTTGTCCTCCTCCTCCTTCGCATCCAGGGGACATCCTCAGGGCTATCGGCTAACAGGATTTTCCCTCCTTCCTTGGGCTCCGTCCGCAGCTGCAGAGCACTCAGCACAGTGGTCAGGGTTTTGCTCAACTGGCGCACTTCAGAACGCAGACTGTCCAGCTCTCTAGGGGACGTTGCTGGAACCTTGGCTTCAGCAGCCACTGGGGAAAAGGTGGGTGTAGCAGGCACTAGGGTAGCCCCACCCTGGTAACATTGGATGGCATTTGTTTCCAGGGGCTGCAGTCCTTTTATAGCCATGTCCTTAAGATTGTCAAAGGTAGCATCTGGATGATCTAAGGACCACCAACGCACAGTCCTGCTCTCCTCTGGAGACCTCAGTCCCCGGACAAACTGTTCCTTCAGCATTTTGTTTTCATTTTCGATGCTGGTCGGACTAACCTGTTGCAGAGCCGGCAGGGCCCCTTGTAGACCCCAGGCATAGTCCCGAACATTGTCCTCCGGCTGTTGGGAACAGTTGTAGAACCTCATCCGGAGGTCCGCCTCAGTATGACCCTCAAAAACAGTCTGTAGCTTTTTTAAGATTGCAGACACTGACTTCTGGTCTGCGGCCGACCATGTTTCCACTTCTCGTTCCTCAGCACCAGTCAGTTGTCCTAATACAACAGCAGCGCTCTGCTTGCCTGTCATAGAGTACATGTCCAAGATACCGCATATCTTCCGTTTGAATCCAGACAGGGTATCTGGTTTGCCGTTGTACTGGGGGAGCCACTTTTCTCCAGGAATGTACGGTAGAGTTATGGGGATGACAGGAGTTACAGACGCTGCTGGTGGAGCGGCCTCCTCGGCCTGCCTGGCATCGGGCGCGGGTTGAACATCAGGGCCGTTAACCGGTATTCCGGCGTCGTGCTGCTCCTCGGACATTCTGACGCCCCCCTAGCGAACCGTGGCCTACCTTCCTTTCTTTCCGGTAGGCCGCAGCTCCGCAGGTGACGGTCGTCTTCAGGACTTTGGGTCGCTTGCGTCCTATGTCAGAGCGTTCAGCGACGCTCCTTCCAGGACCTGGCGCTTCCTGGTTTGACGTCGAGGCGTGGGGCGTGTCCGGGGCTTCGCGCGCTTTTGCAGGTACGCCCCTCAGTTTCCCGCGGTTACGCCCTTCTTCCCGCTCGGCGGCCCAACAATGGCGGCAGTCTTCACCACAGTCAAAACACACAGTTGTTTTGATTAAAGGCGCACAGTACCCGGTGGCAACGGGCATAACACTCCGTCGTTGCAGCGGGCACGGAATCCTGTTTGTGACACCAGGAAAGATGACTAGCCCATGGGGATGGGGACAACTCGGTACTTGGGCCCTTGCCTGGCCTTGAGGATGTCGCTGTGGTCGGCTCCCGGGCCCGTACCCTGGGGTCAGCTTTTAAAAGGGGATTATTTGTTAACTCTATGAAAGTTTGTGACGCCACCTGTGGTTTCTGGTGAGAATCACCAGCGCTGCGGCAGTCCACTGAGGCCGGTGATAAGGCAGCTCGATGGTTTAGCTCCCCACAGGTGGAGCTAGGCCTCAGGGCAGCGTATGGAGAGGGGGATGCAGGACAAGCGAGACCCAGCCGGGTCAGATTAAGAACAGGGACGTACACGGTAGTCACTTCAGTACCTTTTACTGATGGAAATTCAGGCACATCCCGGAGCACTGTAGGGTGAAGGGTGCATATCAGGATCCTCCCCAATGAGCGGGTCTAGGGCCTCCTGTTTCTTGCCTCTGCGTAGTAAGTTTCTGACCTGTCTGAAGCTAGGCCTAACTTTATCTCTGTCCTGCACCGGCTGACGTTGTGGTAGGGCCTTTTCTTGGAGTGCACGCTCCCAGCTTACAGGGCCAATGTGTCTCCTGGCTCGGTTACGTATCAGCTCTCTGGTGAACCTGGGACCTGTAGTTCTCCAGGGATTCCGGTTATGCCTTACTGGGTCGTAGAGATCCCGGTAAGCTCGGACCCGGTGTCCGGTATATGTTTCGGGGTGAGCTGGGTAAGCTCCTCTGCCCCCACTGCTACTCACTTTCCACTCGCCTTCGGCCACGCTCGGGCCCTCACTAGGCTACTCCCACTAACGGCAGCTTGCCGCTCTTCACCGATCTTATGTCGCCGGCACACCCTGAGCTCTAACTGAGCTACAACTGAGTTCTCTAAACTAGACTGAGCTCCACTGCAGACAGACCTCTTTCAGGCTTCTCTACTGCAGGAACTCTTCAGAGGAACTGCTGAATCACTCTCTGTGCACTCCAGACTAAACTAAACTGCCTAGCTCCACCTCCCCTATTTATATCCCTAATGGGCTCCCTCTGGTGGTCTGAGGTGGAAGGTGGAGATGTGTGAATGTTTATGGGGGCCTCTTGTGGAGGATTCCATTAATGCACACTTCTAGGATCTGTGGTACCAAGCGCAGCTGGGCGCCACAGTATCCCTCTCAGCTTTATGTTATTCCGGTGGGATCGATCCTCCATGTCTACCAATTTAGTTTGTATATATTCCAGCTCATCTGACAGCTCATTGTGGGCATCAATTAGACTGTTATGAGAGTTAGGAAAGTCTCCCATTTTTCGTTCCATATGTGAAACCCTTTTATCCAGTTCTTTAGTAAAGGTCTGAACTGGTAAGAGCAAATTGGCAAAGTCTTTTTGTATAGAACTACTTAATGCCATTAACATGTCTTTTAATAAACTTTCAGATGCTGGCTTATCAGTTGTGGCAAACTGTGCAAGATGAGGGAGTGTTAATTCCACCCCTGCTGTGCTATCTGACTCCTCACCCAGCCTCTGTTGCTGCTTAGCTGGATTTATTGAGGGTGAAGTGATATCCCTCCGCCTGGCAGCCGGAACTATATTTTCATCTGGAACTATATTTTCCTCTGCCAAATGACTAAAACGGGACCCCGGCGATTGATTTTGCTGTGGGGGCGATCCCGATGATGCTGCACTCACTGCAGATGGTGATCTTGATCCTGTTGGTCCCAGTCGCAGGTGAACTTCCATCTCTGAGGTATGTGTGTTTCTGGTCCGGAGTGTCAGTGTCATCTTTTCCGTGGTCATGCATGAATTAAAACTCCAGTTTACTTTGGCGCTTTTGATTTCTTTTCCCTCGGGTCATCATACCAGCCAATGGGTGACAAGGGAGGACAAAATCTGTGATAATGGCGCTGGAAATGTTGCTATAACAGCTTAGGGCAAGACAGAGCTCTGGTCTCAGGCAGCTATTTAGGTCAGCAGCCAAGCCACGCACCTCCAGATACTGACTTTTTCTTAATAATGTGATCAACTCTGGAGGAAGTTCTCTGTGGTCATCCACTTCTAGGTCTGTCAGATGTTCCATAACCTTCTTTTTCTTTCTATAATATACGTGACACTTGACTGTGAGAACAGTTGAATTTCATAGCTACTTCTTTTTGGATTTTGCCTGACTTCACTCTCAGAATAATAAGTTTCCTGACATCTGGTGATAAATTTGGCTTTGTCTTTGCCAACCTAAAAACACACACACGTTAAAAAAAAAATAATAATTGTAGGCACAATTCGACTTCCCATGATAAATATGCAAAACATTTGGCCCAGCAAATGTTGAAAACTAACACATAAAGGGATAAAACAATGTCAAACACAATTTTCTTCCTTATAGCTGACAACCATTTGCTTCCGGTTTACTAAAATCACCAGGAAAATGGCAACCAGACAGAAGTAATTGCACTTTTAAAAAACGCCACTGTAAATGTCTGAAAGATATTAGTCTAGAACCATTCATGCAGTTGTGTACCTCTACTGATCCACCGTATGTAATGACATTTCAATCGGTCAAAATCTGCAGCAGAGACTAGTGTCTCCGCTACAAAAATTGACATGTTGCAGGTGAGTTTACGCAGTGTCAAAAACAAGCACAGTGGGCATGGGATTTTTTAGAAATGAAATAAAATGAAGATTTAAATTAAAAAAAATGGTGTGGGCCCCCGCGTCATATTCATAACCAGCAGAGGGTCCTCATTACTAACCCCATAGTAAAGGTTTGGAAATAAACACACGGCCTGAAAAAATCCTTTATTTGCAATAAAATCCCCCCCCTCCCAGTTTTAATCATTTATTTAAAAATAAAAACCACAGTATACTCACCTAATGCCTAATCCGCTGAAGCCATTGCCCTGTAAAAAAATTGAAAATAAAAAACGACAAAAATACTCACCTGATGCCCATTCCATTTGAAACCATTGTCTCCTGTAAAAAAAATAAAAATAAAAAACAACCATATCCCTCACCTGTCCGAAGTAATGACATAATCCAGAGTGTCCTATGAAGATATGGGTCAGTTCTAGAGCATTCAGTGACTGTTCTAGAGGACAGCTGGCTATACACTAACAGGAGTGTAATCACTCCTGTGTCAGTGTATGGTGCTGAGCTGTCGGGAGAGTGGTCACCGGAGTTCAGTCAGCTGATGAGCCCCGGTGACCTCCACTGCATGAGAATTTTCTCACACAGAGTCAGTGCAGTTGTGGCACCTCAGGGGTCCGGTTGCCACAGTGGCATTGCCTCCCTCACAAGAGGTGATGCCATGCCTGGAAGCAAGCAGGGGTCCCCTAATCAGGTTTTACTAAGCATGCAACACTGTCCTGGCTCCAGACCAGCAAGGGGAGCCTCTTGAGAAAGCCTACATTTTCAGGGTGAAACGAGCGTTGGGGCATTGTTTTTATTTCCACTGAATTTCCATCATCACCAGCGCTCCTTCTTTACCTTGGGTAAGGCACTTGTCAATTAAACTATGGGCGATTGCTACTTTAGCAGATTGCTGCTTGGGATTATTCATTTCTATCGCCCATAATCTATATTTATTCTAATGTGCCTTGCTCTTTCCCATTCCTTTGAATCATCTATAATGGTTATGGGATTATGTAACTAATGTGCACTGTGTACTCCTGACTATATACACTATTGATCATCCAAGCTGTGACTGTTTTACTGATTTATCTATTATGTGATATCTATGTATTGAATTTAATTATTAGAATTTACACTTTTTCCTACCTTTATGCTCCTTATTTTTCCTCTTCTCAAAACATGTTTATGGAGTTGGTATGTACACGCTGATTCTGGCATTGTCCAGGTTTATCAGCAATGTTCTCTATTGTTTTTTGTATACATAAGGCCGCTCTATGTGCGGGCCATCAAACAGGTAGACCCCGACAGTGTGCGAGATGAGGACAGATTGCTAACTGAGCAGTTTATTGAGGGGCTCCTGTCTAACACTCACCGGACACAGCTGCGCATTATGGCTCTGCAAAACCCTGATCTGGACTTTGCACAATTTAAAGACAGAGCCATCCGGGTGCTGCGAGAGTCAACACCATGCGGTGCTGCATCCCTCCGGTGCCCCACTATCACATACCACCAGGAGGTGGCATCATTTTCCCCAGAACCTGTGGAGGCTGACGCGCAGACTCTGGACAATGACCCGTCTGCAGACCTGCACCTTCAGGTCTAGGAGCTGACCAAAAGTGTGGCTGCGTTAACCAAAACCGTGCAGGCCATTCAAGTGTCCCCCAAGGAAAAGATCCAGCTGGCTTCCAGTCCAGATGACGTCCCATGGCGACGACAGAAGAGAATTCCACCGATCAGAGGGAGGAACAGCGATCGCTACGACCAGGACGGACAACCCATCTGCCGCCGATGTTAGAAGGCGGGGCACTATGCAAGGTTCTGTAATTTAAACAAGCAACCCCTGGGGCAGAGGGCCAACCCCCAGGAGTAAGACGACCAGGCCCACAAAGCTGGAGAGACAAGTACGTGGGAGGACGACAGGTCCTACCTGTCGTGCTTGATGGCATCCCGATGAACGTGTTGCTGGACACCGGGTCCCAGGTGACCACGATGCCATATATCCTTTATGAACAATACTGGACTGATTCAGACATTACCCGCCGTCCAGATGAACATCTTAGTATCTATGCCAGCAATGGTCAGCCCTTGCCTCAGGTGGGGTATAAAGAGGTGACCATAAAAGTTGGCAAAGTAGAATTGCCATCACAAGGAATGATTATTGTTGTTATTGATCGCCGAGAAAGTCATCCCATGATAACCTTAGGCACGAATGTGATAGAAAATTGTCTTGGAGAAATTATTGTTTTGTTGCAACAGGTTGCAGAGACTGCAGTTCCAGTCAGCAGCGAGTTCTGCAGAAGGAGATCAGAGCCCTGAAGAAAAAACAGGTAGAGCTGTCTGGAGGGGAAATTGGCAGTGTCAGGATGAGTGATCCATTCCCCATTGCAATGCCCCATAGGAGTGAAATGTTGATATGGTGTCGAGCAGCAATTGGTCTCAGGGGTCAAGATTATCAGGCCCTGGTAGAACCCGTGTACTCTGACAGTAGGCCCACCATCTTGACAGCCAGGGGGGTGGTCGATGTCCGCAAGGGGAGAGTACCGATATGCATCCTGAATTGTGGGGAGAAAGAGGTCCATTTACCCCGGTATGCTACCCTTGCTAAGCTGTTCACTGTCAGTAACAACTCAATAAAGACAGTGGAACCCTTGCCTCCATCCAAACCGGCGGAGGATAATGGTTCCAAGGGACAGATGGAGGATTGGTGTCAGAAGTTACAAGTGGGCACTGACTCCACCCCTTTTCACCAAAAGCATGGAGTATACCGGGTGGTCTAAGAGTATGAGCGGGTCTTCAGTAAACACCCATTAGACTTTGGGCAGGTAAAAGGGGTCCAACATCATATCCCCAAGGGAGATCATCCGCCCATTAAAGAGAGGTACCGGCCTGTACCCCCAGCTCACTATCAATGTGCCAAAGGGATGTTACGGAGATGAATGTGGCTAGGGTGATAAAGGATAGTTGTAGCCCATTAGTTCTCGTTAGAAAGAAGGATGGTACAATGAGGATGTGTGTTGACTACAGGCAGATTAACCGCATGACACATAAGGATGCCTACCCATTACCCAGAATTGATGAGTCACTAGCTGCATTAAGATCTGCTAATTATTTCTCCACTTTGGATCTCACCAGTGGGTACTGGCAGTTTCCTGTGGCAGAGGCGGACAAAGAAAAGACCGCGTTTACAACACCAATTGGCCTCAGCGAGTTCAACTGCATGCCATTCGAGCTCTGCAACGCCCCAGGAACCTTCCAGCGGTTAATGGAGTGCTGCCTAGGACACAAGAACTTCAAAACTGTCCTGCTGTACCTGGACGACGTAATTGTCTACTCGAAGATATATGAAGACCACCTGGAGCACCTGGCCGAGGTGTTTGAAGCCCTATCTGGTTTTGGCCTGAAGGTAAAGCCGTCCAAATGCCACCTGTTGAAGCCCAAGGTGCAGTACCTAGGTCATGTGGTAAACGCCGAAGGTGTAGTGCCAGATCCTGAAAAAGTCACCGTAATCAAGGAGTGGCCAAGACCCTCCACTATCAAGGAAGTGCGGCAGTTCCTCGGGCTGGTAGGCTACTACAGGAGATTTATCAAGGATTTCACCAAGATAGCAGCACCCATGCAGGACTTCCTGGTAGGCCAGTCCAAGAAGGCCAAGAACCCGAAACCTCCGTTCAAATGGGGTAAACTAGAAGATGAATCTTTCACACGACTGAAGATGGCTCTGACCGGAGACGAACAGCTGGCCTACCCCGACTATGGCCAACCCTTTATACTTCATACAGATGCCAGCAACGTGGGATTGGGAGCGGTGCTGTCCAGGTACAGCAAGTCGGAGAGAGAGTGATTGCCTATGCCAGCAGGAAGCTCCGGACCACGGAAAGGAACCCCGACAAGTACAGTTCCTTCAAGTTGGAGTTTCTCGCCATAGTCTGGGCTGTAACAGAGCGCTTCAAGCAGTATCTCGCCTCCTCCAAATTTACAGTCTTCACAGATAACAACCCGCTGACGCCCCTGGAGACTGCAAAGCTTGGTGTCCTAGAGCAACGATGGATGGCCCGACTGCCTAACTACGAGTTTACCATCAAGTATCGGGCGGGGCATAAAAATGCAAATGCTGATGCGCTGTCCAGGATGCCCAACTTGCCAGATGGAAGAGCTGGAGGAGATAGAGATACCCGCTTTCCATCGTCATGGGGTGACCCAGTGCTCCCACTGTGTAAGGGACAAGCACTCCACCAACAGAGAGGCCACGTTCAACCCATTGCCCCACCATGGATGGGCAGAAACGCAGGATAGCGACCCGGCTGTCTGCCTAGTCAAGGAGTTGCTGACGTAAGCTGATTCGTACCCTGATCCAGATGCTCCACAGGAGACCCAACAGTTGTGGAAGGAGAAGGGCAAACTGTTCATCTACGAAGGAAAGCTGTCGAAGAAGCATCAACTACCGAACACATGAACTGGTCTGGCAGGTGGTAGTCCCGAGGCGGGATACGTCAATGGTCTTAGAAGCGTACCACGATGGAGGAGGACACTTCAGGTGGAAGAAGTTGGAAGTCCTGCTACGTTAGCGATTCTACTGGGCTGGCATGAGGAAAGCAATCGAGAGATGGTGTCGAGAATGTGGTTCATGCAACCTGAGACGGAAAGACCGTGACAGTCAGAGGGCTCCCCTGCAGCCCATAATCACCAAACAACCACTTGAACTGGTAGCCTTGGACCACGTGAAGCTAGCTCCGAGCCGGTCATGCTATGTCTACGCTCTCACCATAGTAGACCGCTACTCCCGGTTCTTGGTAGTAGTGCCAGTGAAAGACCAGACGGCTCAGACGGCAGCCAAAGAGTTCCAACAGCACTTTTGTCGCCCACACGGTTACCCTGAATGGGTGCTTACCGACCAAGGTCCAGCCTTTGAAGCAGAGGTGTTCCAGGAATTCTGTAACTTGTATGGCTGCAAGAAAATCAGGACGATGCCGTATCATCCCCAGACCAACGGGTTGTGTGAAAAGATGAACGAGGTGGTAATAGACCTGTTGAAGACGTTGCCCCTTGAAGAACATAGCCTGTGGCCAGAGAAGTTTCCAGATTTGGTGGACCTATATAATCACATCCCGGTGAACTCCACCAACTGTACACCCGCTTACCTGATGAGAGCAAGGCCTGGTAAACTACCCATCAACTTAGACATGGGAGTCTTGACACCAGAGACAACATCACCAGATGCGGATTGGGATACCGAGCGGCAGCAACAATACCGCAAGGTGAAAGAATGTGTTGAGAGAAGTTTGTCCCAGGCAAGACAGAAGCAAGAGAAAACTTACAATCAGCACGCACCTGCTGTTCCCTTATCACCTGGAGAACAGGTACTTAAGAGGAAGAGATGAGTCCATAAATTAGATGACCAGTGGGAGGTTGAGCCATACACCGTCCTACCCTCGAATTACGACAACACCAAAGTGTGCCTAATCAGCAAAGATGGAGGGGAAACTTCAGCGGCAGTCTCAAAAGATCACTTGAAGATATGTCATGAACAGCTGAAACGCAAAGAAGATCAAGACAGCCCTCAGCCCACAGAAGAGGTGGAAGAAACGGTTCAGACAGTCCTCAGAAAATTTCCCCGGTATTGGAAGCAGGTGAACAAAGCGATTGTGGTACTGGTCTTGACCTTTCTCCAAGCGGCCTCACCGGAAGCTGCAGAAGTCCCAGAACAGCTGGAAGGCCAGTCAGCCCCAGAGACAGAGGTTTCATCATCAGCAGACCAGGAGTATCGACCCTCTGCTATCAGTGAACCTGTCGTACCCATGATGAGTCAAAGAATTCGTAGGAGATTACCCAGCCTACCGGTGTTACCTCAGACTACCTGTAGTGTAGTTCACACTGAACCCACCGCACAAGGGATAGACACTAGGGACCAGGGTAGGATAGTGACCACCAATGTACTACATAGATCGACCAGGAGTACAAAAGGTCAGCTCCCTGCTTGCTGGAGAATCTAAAGTATAAAGTGTAAGAGAACTAAAGTGTATGTTGCATATAGTTGTACCGGTTAAATAGTCTTGGAAAAGGATATTTTTTGAGTTTATGGACAATTGGAACACAGGACTAGGTGTGGTCAGGACAATATTGGATATAGTTACTAATAGGCCTAGAAAATAAACCGCAGGCGTGGCTGAAGACCAGGCCCAACGAAAGAGTGCCCTGAAGCCACGCCCAGGGACGATGCACAAAGTGGGTTGATGCGGTTCCCACCAGCCAAATTACAGTTACCCAGATTGTGGTGTAAAGACTAAGCGCCGCAGTGACTGCTGTACGTTTTGCTTGGGGTTTTGTAATTTTTGACTTTGTGAACTATTTTGTAATGTGAATTGTTCTTGTTAATTGTTAATTTTAAAAGGTATCCCCAGTCCGGGAGTACTGAAGTTAACTAGGGGGAATGCGGCACCCCAGGGGTCCGGTTGGCACAGTGGCATTGCCTCCCTCACAAGAGGTGATGCCATGCCTGGAAGCAAGCAGGGGTCCCCTAATCAGGTTTTACTAAGCATGCAACACTGTCCTGGGTCCAGACCAGCAAGGGGAGTCCCTCCCCTTGGCAACTGGGATCTGAGGGCTGGGTTAGTTAGTCTTAGTGTGAGGAGTTGAAGTGAGGACGTCGATGAGAGAGGAGCTGGTGAGTGGAGCTGCACAGCAGTTCACCCCAGAGGGACACAGAAGAACTGGACACCGGAGTCCGAGGCTGTGGGGCACAGAGGGCCCAGCAGCAGAAACCGGAGGGCAGGAGACCGCAGGTCTCCTGGCCCCATCAGACGCCCGGAGGCTCAGCAGCACAGAGGGCCCAGCACCGCCACGTGGGAGCGACGCATCAGCAAGGTCCGAGCTGCCTGCCATACGGGTGAGCACAGAAACATTGCACTCAGGGACGAGGGCCACCACACAGCTACAAGCAGCAGGGCCAAAGAGTTTAGTGGAAAGGGAAGGCCTCCAGCTTCACCTGGCAAGGAGGATTCTTTACTTACTTCCAGGCTGCCCGGACTTCCACTTCTATCCTGTACCCTAGTCCCGGCTTGTCTAGTCACCACCAGTAAAGATAAGAGGAAACCGCCATTAAGTTGCAGACTGATTATTGCTGCGCCATCAACCCTTGCACTACAACGCCCAGCATAATCCATAACATCTATACTGCCCTGGAACTAAGCTCTACCTGTGGAGAGCCACACTATTCCTGCTGCAGTAACATCAGCTCCAGAGGACCTGCTCCGCAGCGGCGACTCCCTTAGCCGCATACCACATCCCCTATTAATAACCCCTTTTTATTGACCGCCCTGGGTCACGGACCGGGTAACCGCCACTGTGACATCTCCCAGCATCTACCGGCCCGGCACCGGGTACCCCATGGCCCAGGGAGCGCGTCACAGTAAGTGAGGTCACCGGAGCTCATCAGCTGATTAAACTCCAGTGACCTCTCTCCCTGCAGCTCAGCGCTATACACTGCCGGGAACGATCAAGCTCCTGTCAGTGTGCTACCGGGTGATCTGATCGCCATGGGACTAAAGTCCGTGTTAGTGTTTGGATTCAGCAGCCCGTGCAAAGCTTGTTAATAAAAGCAGCCAATCAACAAGCTTTCCCATTGTGGGCACTTCCTGCCGCAGCACAGCCATGCTAATACTTGGCATGGCTGTGATTGGCTGTGCACCATGTGGAAGAAAAAAAAAATGGGTCCTCATGCGATTTTTTTAAATTATTTAAATAAATAATTTTAAAAAAGGAGTGGGGTACCCCCCATTTTTGATAACCAGCAAGGTAAACCAGACAGCTGGGGGCTGGTACTCTCAGACTGGGAAGGTCTATGGTTATTTGGCCCTTCACAGCCTAATAATAGTAGCCCGCAGCTGCCCCACAAAAGGTGCATCCATTAGATGGGCCAATTCTGGCGCTTTGCCCAGCTCATCCCGCTTGCTCTGGTGCGTTGGCAAATGGTGTAATATTTTGGGGTTGATGTCATCTGTGTAATGTCTACTCACACCAAGTCTTGAGGTTAGTAATGGGGCGGCGTCTATCAGACTCCCCTATTACTAACCTGGTAAGTGAATAGTTAAAAAAACACAAACACAGGAAAAAAATACTTTATTTGAATAAAGACTCCCCCACTCCCTCATTTACCAATTTATTAATTAAAAATAAATCCAGGAAGCTCTGACGGTAATCCAAGAGTGTAATGTCCCACGATGTCAATTGAATCCTATGGAGTCTCGTTCTGAGAAAGTTCTCAGAACGAGACTTCATAGTTCACTGCCGTTCAGCGGCAGGCACAGAGATTCTCCTGCTCGTGCCTGCCACTGACTAACCCTATTGAGACATTACACTCTTGGATTACTGTCCAAGTGGATAAAACTCATGTCAAGGTTCTATTGGCTCGGAAGTCACTGGGAAATCTTAAAGTATTGTAGGTCCTGTTCCACGTGCCAGCTAACAGCCCCCACCTCCCACTTTCGAAAGCCCTTAGTGCCATTACCCATCATAGAAGTGTCATTTTAGAGAATTGCAATGGTCACCTGATTAAATATTCTCGTTGGCATCAATATATATTGGTCATCCTTGACTATGGTACGCGGTACCCTGAATCGGTTCCCCTGAGAGACTCCTCTGCAGAAAGTATAGCCCGCAAGTTGGTTCATTTTTTTTCACAGACAGGGTTACCGAGGGAGACCCTGACCGAACAAGGAACACCCTTCATGAGTAAGGTGATGAGGGAACTGTGTAAGGCCCTGCAAATTACACAACTGAAGTTTACCATCCCCAGACGGACGGCCTTGTGGAAAGGTTCAATAAAATATTGAAGAGTATGCTTAACAAGGTCGTAGAAAAGGACAGTCGAGACTGGGACTGTCTCCTACCACATCTGTTGTTTTCTATCTGAGACGTTCCGCAAGTCTCTACTGGATTCTCCACATTTGAACTTTTGTATGGCCAACGTCTGTGGGGGTCCTTGATATGGCGAAGGAAACCTGGGAAGCCGAAGTCACAACCACCGGAGCATCATCAAGAACGTCACCCAGATGCAGGAGAGGATTGTGAACGTGATGTCCATTGACATCTCCTACAGGCACAAGAGGCTCAAGCTAAGGTCTACAATCGGTCAGCTAGGGTGAGGCAGTTCAGCCCCGGTGACCGAGTCCTCGTACTTATTCCCACAGTGGAGTAACTTCTTGGCCAAATGGCAAGTCCCCTATGAGGTGGTGGAGAAGCTTGGTGAAGTGAACAACAAGGTTCTTCAATCAGGAAGATGTAAACTGTACCAAGTGTACCACGTCAATCTTATCAAGCCATGGCAAGACAGGGAGCCCGTGGAAACTAAATGTTTTATGGTCAAACCAAAAGCAGATATTGAGGGAGCAACAATAATGGAGACACTGTCAAAGGCCCAAAAACAGCAGTGTCGGAAAGTGCTGCAGCAGAACAGGGACCTGTTTTTAGATTTTCCAGGGTGTACCAAGGTCATAGAACACGAGGTTCTAACGGAACCCCATGTGCGGGTGAATCTGAAGCCCTATTAAATTCTCGAGGCACGGCGAGAGCTGATCTCCAAAGAGGTAAGGTGTATGTTGAATCTTGGAGTCACTGAGGAATCCAAGATCAGGCGGTCTAGCCTGATTGTCCTGGTTCCAAAACCCGATTGGGAATGGATGTTCTGTAACGACTATAGGAAGCTGAATGAAATCTTCAAGTTCAATGCATATCTAATGCCGCTTGTCGATGAGCTGATTAAGCGACTTGGACCCTCAAGGTACATAACCACCTTGGATTTAATGAAGGGATATTGGCAGATCCCCATGTCACAGGTAGCCAAGGAGAAGACGGCTTTCTCTACGCATGACGGATGCTTCCAATACATTCAGATGCTGTTCGGACTACAGGGAGCTCCGGCCACCTTCCAGAGGGCCATGGATCAGATCCTCAGACCCGATGAGAATTATATCACGGCGTACCAGGATGATATTGTGATCTTCAGCAACGATTGGAGAAGTTATCTGCAGAATGTCCAGGTGATACTGGATGAGCTGAGGAAGGCAGGGTTTACCAAAAACCCAAAGAAGTGCACCATGGAGAAGGAGGATGCAAAATACTTGGACTTTAACATCGAGAAGGGGAAAATAAAGCCGTACATAAACAAAGTAGAGGCAATCCAAAATTGCCCGGAACCAGTCTCCAAAAAACGGATTAGGGCGTTTCTGGGAATTGTGGGATACTATCGGCGGTTTATCCTGAATTTCACCATGATAGCCACACCCCTGACCGACCTTCTTAAGGGCTAAAAGACGTCGATAGCCAAGTGGTCTTCTGAAGTGGAGATGGCGTTCCAAGAGTTGAAATAGTTGTGTAAACAGCTGGTCTTAGTTGCACCTGACATCAATAAGGAGTTTGTGGTCCAGACAGGCGCCTCAGAGGTCGGGTTGTGAGCCGTGTTGTCCCAGGAAATAAATGGTGAGGAACAGCCAATCCTATACCTAAGTAGGAAATTCTCCTTTTGTGAAAATAATTATGCTATAGTAGAAAAAGAATGCTTGGCCACCGAATGGGCAATTGACACTCTGAGATACTACCTGCTAGGCAGAAAGTTCAGTCTAGTGTCAGACCATGTGCCCCTGAGATGGATGAGAGAAATGAAGAGGAAAAATGTCCAGATGATTAAGTGGTTTCTAGCGCTCCAGGACTTCAGATTCCATGTGGAGCATAGGCCCAGGAAACTATACAGTAGCACAGATTCCCTGTCTATACTTTCCTGTTTAGTGACTGAAGGTGCCAAAACCACTGGCTTTGGGCAGAGGGGGGATATATGAGAAGGTCATTGGTAAAATACTGGAGGAGAGATATGTGTCACTCAGGATGTTAGCCTCAGTGATATGAACCTGGAAAAATGCTCCAGCATACTAAGTGCTGAGAAGGGTTAATCAACCATATTAAGGGCTGGGTTTTTGTGAACACCTGAAGAGTGGGTGGGAGGCTGTTCACCATATCTCCACCCCAGGGTGTGGTCCAGAAGGTAAATGTGGAGCCTTTGGACTCAGTGTTCAGTGTCTCAAGATGAGATCTCCAGAGCTGTGCTCGTGTTGAAGAAAAAACTGAACCATGTTTTTTTCCCCCTGAGCTGATGAACCCCTGCAGATACAGAGACTGTACTGTATGATATTTTGTTTTTCCCGTTATACCAGAAGGGCTGTGTTTATTTACTTAACGTTGCACTGGTTTATGAAGTATGTTTGAATAAGCCACTAGAAAACTTAAATGGAAAGTGTTCCTGTGACTACCTCTTTGAGCAGCTGAGTGTGCCAATCTACCACACCAGATAAGGGAAGGCAGACAGCTGTGGCTGATATTAATAGGCTGGGAATACCCATTCCCAGCCTACAAGTATTAGCCTGCAGCCACCCCAGAAGTGGCTCATCATATTTGATGTGACAATTCTGGCGCTTAGCCATAGCTCTTCCTGATTGCCCTGGTTTGGTGGCAATCAGGGTAATTGTTTTTGGAGTTAGTAATGGAGAGGTGTCAGTCAGACACCCCCATTATTAAACCAGTAGTAAAAATAAACACACACCGAAAAGTCCTTTATTTGTTAAAAACACTCCCCGACCATTACTCTCTTTCACCAATTTATTAAAGATAAAACTCCCACGCCGGTCCGCAGTATTCCACATCGAGGTCCCACGACGAGCGGTGTCCAAATTTCCAGCATATGGAGCCCCATTCAGAGATCAGAGTTTCATTTGCACAAACTGCAGCAGACACTGCCAGGTCTCGCAGCGGTCCGCGATACCTAGCAGTCTCTACAACTGGTGGTGATGTCAGTAAGGTTGCCACTGCTGGTCAGAGCCTCTGTGTGAGAGTGTGAGAAACAGCAATTTTGACCAGGGATAACATTATTGACGTCACAGTCGCTAGTTCCCATGCCGTCCTCTGTGTGATAGCATGTGAACCTGCAGTGATCCGCGATACCCAGCTACTCTCACCGGCGGTGACTTTAGAAAGTTTACAGCCAGTCAGACCCACTGTTTCCCATGCTGTCACACAGAGGACCGCCTGGAAACCGCCGGCTGTTTAGCCCCCTATTAACTTTAAAACCAAACTTTTTTCTAACGTTCAGTCGAACCCAACGGATCTGAACATACATGGGTCCGCCCATCCCTAATCTCAATCTATCTGGCTAGAGAAAAACAGATGGTAACCAGTGATAACCAACAGCTGTAATTTGCGTGGTGTGTATGGGTGTCGGACTATTTCAACAATGAAGTGTTTATAAAATTAATTTGAATTTAAAATGAAGTTAGAACACTGTATGGGGTAAACAATTGAATTTACTTTTCTGGAATGTGGAGATTTTTTTTATTATGTCTCTTTGAAAGAAAAATAATGGCTTGACTGTCTCACATTGCAGGAAGCACACTTTTTCTAACACAAGCCTTGGTTTCAGGATTTTTCTTCAAAAGCAAAATTGGTACAGAGGAGTATTAAACTGTCCACCTTGTTTGCAGTGTATGAAGAATAAAAAATGGTGCTATTAAGGTGTTGTTACTGCAGTATATCTCAGACCAATCAGCTCACAGACACACTAAGTTACTATACAGATCCAGCATCTTCCTTCCTATCACTTGAATCTTTGGATCTTGCTCTGCTGCATCTACTTTTTAGAACCTGTTTTCCTGTGATGTCTAGCCTTCCTTCTCTCCACTCCACTCTCCTTCACTGACTAGACTCCATCTTGAACTTGAACTGACTGAGTCATAGACCCCACTCACTAACCCGGAAAAACATTTTCTATAAAACTCCACTAACCCCTCCCAAACTGTGGGCTAATCCCAACACTATTAACTGATTACTGTGTAGTGCAAACTAAGTCCCTTTCACTTGTATGATTCTTCTAGTGGACAGATCTCCCGCATACCCAGGGACGGCCTTAAGGCAAAACCTGTAGGAGAATCTAAATACAACACCGGCAATAGGGATAAAATATAATATTATTTTTATCGCACATATAAATAAAACATATTATGACATCACACTATATATATCAAATCAATACACCAATTAATTTATCCTCCAGATAGTCATAAAGCAAAATTCAATAATAAACTCTGAAAGAAGGGGCTTTACAATAGGCAAAATAGTGCATTAAAATTGTATATGTTATTGAACAATTATTTAAAAACATAATAAGACAAAAAATGAGGCACAACAGTACAAGACAAACGCTAGGTTGACCCATATATATATCAAATCACACAACCCTCCTGTTGCCACGTTGTCTTCATCATTCTTGCCACCCCTACACTATCATCTCTGAGAAAGGTTGCTTCTAATAACAAGTTGCTTTGCACAAGCTTTTAGTGAGAAAAAAAAACAGCTATGTGTTTGGTAAGCCCTAACTATTTCACCGTTAAAGCTTTTTATTCTTGATCTTGAGGCATTAGAGCAATAATAAAGAGGTCCATAAGTAGGTATGACCTTTCAAAAACAGGATGTTTCTTGATTATATATCCATAAAAACAATTAGTCAAAGCAAAATAAATGCATTATTCTTTGTAAGTAGCAACTAAGTGAATATATTCAGTATTTGTGAGTTAAAGAGATATGATATAGCCAGGCGAACACAAAAAATCTATTAGGTATGTCCTAATGTGGCACCCCAGGGGTCTGGTTACCACAGTAATAGAAATATTATGTATGAGAGCAAGTGGGAGGTTTCCTGGTCAGGAGCCCTTAAACATGCAACACCTCCTGTCCCAGACCAGATGGGGGAGGAACTTGCCCTATATAAACTGGATCTGGGGCGGGGTTAGTAGAGTCAGAGCCTGGAGTTAGTTCCAGACACAGGGAAAGTAACAGCGAGGAGCTCTGTAGGAGCAGTAGCTGAAGACCAGGGACTTGAGCTAAGCGGAGTTCGTCCTGGCAGAAGACGCTAAGAACCGGACACAGGAGTCCGAGGCTGTGGGGACTTATATATACCCAGCAGCAGAAACCCGCCGGCAGGGGATTTCAGGTCCTCTGGCCATAGAAGCCCGGAGGCTCAGTCACGAGTAAGGGACCAGCACCGCCATCGAGGAGCGGGGGCTATCAGAAGGCCCCAAGTCACCAGCCATACGGGTGAGCACCACACGGTACACTCAGGGACGTGGGCTACTTCCACTCGCTTACAGCAAGGTAGCCAGGAAGAGTGCAGATAGACGGGGAGGCCTACAACTCCACCTGGCCAGGGGAACTCCAGTTTGCTCACAGACTGACCAGGCCTCTTATGCTAGCCAGTACTCCTGGGAGGGTCTGCCTTATCACCATCAGTAAAGACCCTGAACTGCACTGCAAAGCCTCTGAGTCGTTCCTGCTGCACTCGTGCACCATCACTCCCATCATCCACACTCCCGTGGGGAGTTATACTACACTCTGCTGTCCTCACAACATCAGCCTCAGAGGTCTGCTCAGCAGCGGCGGTTCTTATTGACTGCAATCCACGGGTGGCGTAGTCGGACATTGCATTATACTGATACAGAGACTGCCACAACCTTGGTCTGACCACCCTGAGCCACAGGACCGGGTCGCCACTACTACTCCCAGCATTGCCCTGAAGCCCGGTCTCGAGTGCCCCACGGCCCAGGGGGCGAGTCACTAACAACCACTAATATTGCATGGTAGCTGTATTCTGGATGACAGAAATGCCAAATTAATATTTTTTACTTTTAAATTATCTTATTATTATTGTCCGGTTCTCTACTCGTATGTTGTATCACATCTCTAGCTCATTGTTCACTCTAGGCAGGGGCGGCGTTAGTAACAGGCAGACTAGGCATCTGGCTAGGGCCTCCACTCCCCCAGGGGCCCACAGCCAGTGGCATGCCGCTTATAGAGGCACACTATGAGGCCGCTATGGAGCCCATGAGTCAGGGAGGCCCTGCACCAGCGCTGACCACCCATCTCCCCTCCCCCTCGCATCATGCATTCAACTGTATCGGCATCATAGATGCCAATACAGTTGAAAGCAATGATGGAGGAGAGAACGTCATGTGATGCTCTCTCTCCCATCCCTCCCCCTCTGCATCTGATGCAGCGACGCAATGATGTCATTGCGCGCCATGATGTGCTGGGCAGTGGAGCTGCTGAGATGCAATGCAGAGTCTGGAGCAGCAGGGGAAGGAGGAGGAGAGGCGAGTATTGTCTTTATTTATTTTTATATATATATACAGTACAGACCAAAAGTTTGGACACACCTTCTCATTTAAAGATTTTTCTGTATTTTCATGACTATGAAAATTGTACATTCACACTGAAGGCATCAAAACTATGAATTAACACATGTGGAATTATATACTTAACAAAAAAGTGTGAAACAACTGAAAATATGTCTTATATTCTAGGTTCTTCAAAGCAGCCACCTTTTGCTTTGATGACTGCTTTGCACACTCTTGGCATTCTCTTGATGAGCTTCAAGAGGTAGTCACCGGAAATGGTCTTCAAACAATCTTGAAGGAGTTCCCAGAGATGCTTAGCACTTGTTGGCCCATTTGCCTTCACTCTGCGGTCCAGCTCACCCCAAACCATCTCGATTGGGTTCAGGTCTGGTGACTGTGGAGGTCATGTCATCTGGCGTAGCACCCCATCACTCTCCTTCTTGGTCAAATAGCCCTTACACAGCCTGGAGGTGTGTTTGGGGTCATTGTCCTGTTGAAAAATAAATTATTGTCCAACTAAACGCAAACCGGATGGAATAGCATGCTGCTGCAAGATGCTGTGGTAGCCATGCTGGTTCAGTATGCCTTCAATTTTGAATAAATCCCCAACAGTGTCACCAGCAAAGCACCCCCACACCATCACACCTCCTCATCCATGCTTCACGGTGGGAACCAGGCATGTAGAGTCCATCCGTTGACCTTTTCTGCGTCGCACAAAGACACAGTAGTTGAAACCAAAGATCTCAAATTTGGACTCATCAGACCAAAGCACAAATTTCCACTGGTCTAATGTCCATTCCTTGTGTTCTTTAGCCCAAACAAGTCTCTTCTGCTTGTTGCCTGTCCTTAACAGTGGTTTCCTAGCAGCTATTTTACCATGAAGGCCTGCTTCACAAAGTCTCCTCTTAACAGTTGTTGTAGAGATGTGTCTGCTGCTAGAACTCTGTGTGGCATTGACCTGGTCTCTAATCTGAGCTGCTGTTAACCTGCGATTTCTGAGGCTGGTGACTCGGATAAACTTTTCCTCAGAAGCAGAGGTGACTCTTGGTCTTCCTTTCCTGGGGCGGTCCTCATGTGAGCCAGTTTCTTTGTAGCGCTTGATGGTTTTTGCAACTGCACTTGGGGACACTTTCAAAGTTTGCCCAATTTTTCGCACTGACTGACCTTCATTTCTTAAAAGTAATGATGGCACTCGTTTTTCTTTACTTAGCTGCTTTTTTCTTGCCATAATACAAATTCTAACAGTCTATTCAGTAGGACTATCAGCTGTGTATCCACCTGACTTCTGCACAACGCAACTGATGGTCACAACCCCATTTATAAGGCAAGAGATCCCACTTATTAAACCTGACAGGGCACACCTGTGAAGTGAAAACCATTTCCGGTGACTACCTCTTGAAGCTCATCAAGAGAATGCCAAGAGTGTGAAACGCAGTCATCAAAGCAAAAGGTGGCTGCTTTGAAGAACCAAGAATATAAGACATATTTTAAGTTGTTTCACACTTTTTTTGTTAAGTATATAATTCCACATGTGTTAATTCATAGTTTTGATGCCTTCAGTGTGAATGTACAATTTTCAAAGTCATGAAAATACAAAAAAATCTTTAAATGAGAAGGTGTGTCCAAACTTTTGGTCTGTACTGTATATATATATATATATATATATATATATATATATATATATATATATATATATATTTCAGTGAGTACGTGGTGGCCATAACACTGCAGGGCTGTGGGGGCTGCATTATACTCTATGGGGGGTCTGCATTATACTCTGAGGAGTGGCTGCATTATACTTTCTGAGGGGTGCTGCATTATACTTTATGAGGGGGGGGCTGCATTATACTTTGTGAGGGGGGCTGCATTATACTTTCTGAGGGGTGACTGCATTATACTTAGTCTACCCGATTAAACATTTCTTATATTACCCAATACTCTTTTTGATATATTTTTCTTTATGGGAATGTGTCACATACATTTTTTAAAAATAATCACTAACACCACATTCAAGGAACAAATACCGCCACACCATGACCAGACCGCATAGTGACCGAATAATACCACATAAAAGGAACAAATACTGCCATACCAGACCACATATTGCCACCACATAGTGACCGAATAATAACACATACAAGGGATAAATACCGTCACACCCTGACCAGACCACATATTACCACCACATAGTGACCAGATAATACCACATACAAGAAATAAATACCATCACACCATGGCCGGACCACATATTACTATCACATAGTGATTGAATACTATAATACTGATCATTAATAAAAAAACACAATACTAATATTACCATAAATGCCATTATACACAGGAGTTCTGTCCATAGTATACAGTATATAGTGTAAGTGTATAGGTAATACAGGGATCTTCGCTTTTCTCCTTCATCCAGCGCAGACCGCCATCACTTATTCCAGCCCGGACTCGTCTCTGCAGAAAATAACACAGTTATCTAGAGCAGTTTGCAGAGCACATTCCCCAATTTTTCCCCAACTTCTATTCTACAACAGATGAAGAAAAAAGCGACATAGTGTCGCCCTGCACAGTAACATCCTGCCCCCATGTTTCTCATCATCACCATCCTGCCCTCATGTGTCTCATCATCACCATCCTGCCCTCATGTGTCTCATCATCACCATCCTGCCCTCATGTGTCTCATCATCACCAGCCTGCCCCCATGTGTCTCATCATCACCAGCCTGCTCCCATGTGTCGCATCATCACCATCCTGCCCCCATGTGTCTCATCATCACCATCCTGCCCCCATGTGTCTCATCATCACCAGCCTGCCCCCATGTGTCTCATCATCACCAGCCTGCTCCCATGTGTCCCATCATCACCATCCTGCCCCCATGTGTCTCATCATCACCATTCTGCCCCCATGTGTCTCATCATCACCATTCTGCCCCCATGTGTTTCATCATCATCACTATTCTGCCCCATGTCTCCGCTTTACAAAAAAGTAATAAATAAATAAATAAATGTTCCTCCTTACCTTGCCTCCAGCGGCGACTCTCCTTTGTCATCTGAGGCGCAGACGCCAGACAGTCACAGGCCAGCAGTGACGTCATACGCGACGTGCACACTGGCTGGTAGCTGTTCACTATTGCCGTGAGGTAGCTTCCCTCACAGTAATAGATTTAAAGTGATCCTGTGTTCGAGGACGCAAGTTCAGTTTTCTGGCGGGCGGTGAGGAGAGGGGGGGCCCCGTCCGGGCCCCTCTGCTTACCGGGCCACATACACCAGTAAGGTGATGGCAGCCCTGGGTGGCTGCATTATACTTCCTGAGGGGGCTTAATTATGCTTTATGAGGCGTGGCTGCATTATACTTGATGAGGGGGCTGCATTATACTTTATGGAGGGGGCTGCACTATACTTTCTGAGGGGGCTGCATTATCCTCTATGAAGGACTATGGAGAGTGCATTATACTGTTTTGCTAGATGGGATCTGCGTTATACTGTATCAAGGACTATGGGGTGCGTTATACTATGTGGAGTACATTGTACTATATGGAGAACTATGGGGGGTGCATTTTAGAATATGGAGGACTATGGGGAGTGCATTATACTATAGGAATGATATGGTGCTGTGAATTATACTATATGGAGGACTATGGGGAGTGTTTTATATTATATGGAGGACTAGGGAGAGTGTATTATACAATATGGAGGACTAGGGGGAGTGTATAATACTATATGTAGGACTATGGGGAGTGCATTATACTGTATGGAGGACTATGGGAAGTGTATTATTCAATATGGAGGACTAGGGGGAGTGTATTATACTATATGGAGGACCATGGGGAGTGTATTATACAATATGGACGGCTAGCGGGAGTGTATTATACTATACGGAGGACTATGAGGAGTGCATTATACTATATGGAAGACTTTAGGGAGTGCATTATACTGTATGGAGGACTATGGGAAGTGTATTATATCATATGGAAGACTAGGGGGAGTGCGTTATACAATATGGAGGACTATGGGGAGTGCATTATACTATATGGAGGACTATGGGGAGTGTATTATACAATATGGAGTACTGGGGGAGTGCATTATTCAATATGGAGGACTACATGGAGTATATTACACTATATGGAGGACTATGGGGTGCATTATACAATTTGGAGGACTAGGGGGAGTGTATTATACTATATGGAGGACTATGGGGAGTGTATTATACAATATAGAGGGCTAGCGGGAGTGTATTATACTATACGTAGAACTACGGGGAGTGTATTATACTATATGGAGGACTCTGGGGAGTGCATTATACTATATGGAGGACTATGGGAAGTGTATTATCCAATATGGAGGACTAGGTGGAGTGCGTTATACAATATGGAGGACTATGGGGAGTGCATTATACTATATGGAGGACTATGGGGAGTGTATTATACAATATAGAGGACTGGGGAAGTGTATTACACTATATGGAGGACTATGGGGAGTGCATTATACAATATGGAGGACTATGGGGAGTGCATTATACTATATGGAGGACTAATGGGAGTGTATTATACAATATGGAGGACTAAGGGAGTGTATTATACTATATGGAGCACTCAGGGAGTGCATTATACAATATGGAGGGCTATGGGGAGTGCATTATACTATATGGAGGGCTATAGGGAGTGTATTATACAATATGGAAGACTATGTGGAGTGTATTACACTATATGGAGGACTATGGGGAGTGCATTATACTGTATGGAGGACTATGGGGAGTACATTATACTGTATGGAGGACTATGGGGAGTCTATTATCCAATATGGAGGACTAGGAGAGTGTATTATACTACAATATGGAGGACTAGGGGGAGTGTATTATACTACAATATGGAGGACTATGGGGAGTGCATTATACTATATGGAGGACTAGCGGGAGTGTATTATACAATATGGAGGACTATGGGAAGTGTATTATACAATATGGAGGACTAGTGGGAGTGCATTATACAATATGGAGGACTATGGGGAGTGCATTATACTATATGGAGTACTATGGGGAGTGCATTATACAATATGGAGAACTATGTGGAGTGTATTACACTATGTGGAGGACTATGTGGAGTGCATTATACAATATGGAGGACTACGAAGGGTGCATTATACTGTATGGAGGACTATGGGGAGTGCGTTATACTGTATGGAGGACTATGGGGAGTGTATTATACAATATGGAGGACTAGGGGGAGTGTATTATACTACATATGGAGGAATATGGAGAGTGTATAGTACTATATGGAGGACTAGGGGGAGTGTATTATACAATATGGAGGACTATGGGGAGTGCATTATACTATATGGAGGACTATGGGGAGTTTATTATACAATATGGAGGACTAAGGGAGTGCATTATACAATATGGATGACTATGTGAAGTGTATTACACTATATGGAGGACTATGGGAGTGCATTATACAATATGGAGGACTATGGGGAGTGTTTTATACTAAATGGTGGACTAGGGGAGTGTATTATACTATATGAGGAGTAGGGGAGTGTATTATACATATGGAGGACTATGGGGAGTGCATTATACTGTATGAAGGACTAAGGGGAGTGCATTATACAATATGGAGGACTAGGGGGGACTGTATTTTACTATATATGGAGGAATATGGGGAGTGTATTGTACTATATGGAGGACTATGGGGAGTGTATTATACAATATAGAGGATTATGGGGAGTGCATTATTCAATAAGGAGGACTACATGGAGTGTATTACACTATATGGAGGACTATGGGGAGTGCATTATACAATCTGGAGGACTAGGGGGAGTGTATTATACTATACGTAGAACTATAGGGAGTGTATTATACTATATGGAGGACTCTGGGGAGTGCATTATACTATATGGAGGACTATGGGAAGTGTATTATACAATATGGAGGACTAGGGGGAGTGCGTTATACAATATACAGGACTATGGGGAGTGCATTATACTATATGGAGGACTATGGGGAGTGTATTATACAATATGGAGGACTGGGGGAGTGCATTATACAATATGGAGGACTATGGGGAGTGCATTATACTATATGGAGGACTATCGGGAGTGTATTATACAATATGGAGGACTAAGGGAGTGTATTATACTATATGGAGGATTCGGGGGAGTGCATTATACAATATGGAGGACTATGGGGAGTGCATTACACTATATGGAGGACTATGGGGAGTGTATTATACAATATGGAAGACTATGTGGAGTGTATTACACTATATGGAGGACTATGGGGAGTGTATTATACAATATGGAAGACTATGTGGAGTGTATTACACTATATGGAGGACTAGGAGAGTGTATTATACTACAATATGGAGGACTAGGGGGAGTGTATTACACTATATGGAGGACTAAGGGAAATGCATTATACAATATGGAGGACTATGAGGAGTGCATTATACTATATGGAGGACTATGGAGCGTTCATTATACAATATGGAGGACTATGTTGAGTGTATTACACTATATGGAGGACTATGGGAAATGTATTATACAATATGGAGGACTATGAGGACTGCATTATACTATATGGAGGACTATGGAGCGTTCATTATACTGTATGGAGGACTATTGGGAGTGCATTATACCAGAGGTCCCCAACCGCCGGTCCGCGGACCAGGACCGGGCCATTTGGGTTTTTCAGCCGGTCCGCGGGGAGAGGGGGCCCCTCCAGCCTCCAGCAGGGCCGCCATCAGGGCATGACTGCCCTGACTCCAGTATGGGGCCCGGCCGGTAGGAGCCCCCTCGAAGCCCCCCTATTGTGCGTCTCTCTCCTCATGGGGCCCCCGGCCGCATGCTAAGCGCCGGGTCCGGGACATCTTAGCGCTGCGCTGCTGCGGCAGCACCTTCATGATTCCCCTGACTTCCGGTCATGTGACGGCGCCGTCACATGGCCGGAAGTCAGGAGAACCTGGTGTCAGCGATTTGGACGAGCGCCAGGATTCTGCAGGGATCGCATGGGGGTAAGTATAACAAGTTTTATTTTTTTTTAAATACAATTAACTAGGAGTGGGGGGAATGGGAGATGCACATGGGGGGAGGGGAGAGATGAGAGATGCACATGGGGGAGGGGAGAGATGAGAGATCCACATGGGGGGGAGGGGAGAGATGAGAGATGCACATGGGGGAGGGGAGAGATGAGAGATCCACATGGGGGGGAGGGGAGAGATGAGAGATGCACATGGGGGAGGGGAGAGATGAGAGATCCACATGGGGGGAGGGGAGAGATGAGAGATGCACATGGGGGGAGGGGAGAGATGAGAGATGCACATGGGGGGAGGGGAGAGATGAGAGATGCACATGGGAGGGAGGGGAGAGATGAGAGATGCACGGGGGGGTGAGAGATGCACGGGGGGTGAGAGATGCACGGGGGGGATGAGAGATGCACGGGGGGTGGATGAGAGATGCACGGGGGGTGAGAGATGCACGGGGGGGATGAGAGATGCACGGGGGGTGGATGAGAGATGCACGGGGGGGTGAGAGATGCACGGGGGGGATGAGAGATGCACGGAGGGGATGAGAGATGCACGGGGGGTGGATGAGAGATGCACGGAGGGGGATGAGAGATGCACGGAGGGGGATGAGAGATGCACGGGGGTGAGCTGCACATTGGGGGGTGAGAGATGCACATGGGGGGGTTATGTTTACATAACTTTGTTGCCTTATGAAGGGCGGGGGGGGCCCCCAAAAATTTCTTGCACAGGGGCCCACTACAGTCTGTGTCCGCCCCTGGGATGAAGTAAATGCAGCTGAACAGCAGCTGTCAGGACAGCTGCCCTGTCCTGCTGCAGGGCGTGATGGGGCCTCAGTGATGCGGCTCCTGGCACAGCACATTATGTGGGGCTCCTGGCATAGCTCCTGGCGGGGACCTGGTCTACACTATATGATAAGTATGCACTAAACACCAAATCCCTCCATTACCCCGCCCCCATATGACCAAAGCCACGCCCACCCCACCCCCTCCTTGCTGGGCCATGGAAAAATGATCTTGCTTCAAGCCGGTCCCTGGTGCAAAAAAGGTTGGGGACCACTGCATTATACTGTATGGATGACTATGGGGAGTGTATTATACAATATGGAGGACTAGGGGGAGTGTATTATACTACATATGGAGGAATATGGGGAGTGTATCGTACTATATGGAGGACTAGGGGGAGTGTATTATACAATATGGAGGACTATGGGGAGTGCATTATACTACAGTATATGGAGGACTATGGGGAGTGTATTACACAATATGGAGGACTAAGGGAGTGCATTATACAATATGGAGGACTATGTGAAATGTATTACACTATATTGAGGACTATGGGGAGTGCATTATACAATATGCAGGACTATGGGGAGTGTTTTATACTATATGGTGGACTGGGGAGTGTATTATACTACATGAGGACTAGGGGAGTGTATTATACTATATGGAGGACTATGGGGAGTGCACTATACTGTATTGAGGACTATGGGGAGTGCATTATACTATATGGAGGACTATGGAGCGTTCATTATACAATATGGAGGACTATGTGGAGTGTATTACAGTATATGGAGGACTATGGGAAATGTATTATACAATATGGAGGACTATGAGGAGTGCATTATACTATATGGTGGACTATGGAGCGTTCATTATACTGTATGGAGGACTATTGGGAGTGCATTATACTGTATGGATGACTATGGGGAGTGTATTATACAATATGGAGGACTAGGGGGAGTGTATTATACTACATATGGAGGAATATGGGGAGTGTATCGTACTATATGGAGGACTAGGGGGAGTGTATTATACAATATGGAGGACTATGGGGAGTGCATTATACTACAGTATATGGAGGACTATGGGGAGTGTATTGCACAATATGGAGGACTAAGGGAGTGCATTATACAATATGGAGGACTATGTGAAATGTATTACACTATATGGAGGACTATGGGGAGTGCATTATACAATATGCAGGACTATGGGGAGTGTTTTATACTATATGGTGGACTGGGGAGTGTATTATACTACATGAGGACTAGGGGAGTGTATTATACTATATGGAGGACTATGGGGAGTGCACTATACTGTATTGAGGACTATGGGGAGTGCATTATACAATATGGAGGACTAGGGGGACTGTATTATACCATATATGGAGGAATATGGAGAGTGCATTGTACTATATGGAGGACTAAGGGGAGTGTATTATACAATATGGAGGACTAGCGGGAGTGTATTATACAATATGGAGGACTAGGGGGAGTGTATTATACTACATATGGAGGAATATGGGGAGTGTATTGTGCTATATGGAGGACTAAGGGGAGTGTATTATACAATATGGAGGACTAGGGGAGTGTATTATACAATATGAAGGACTATGTGAAGTGTATTACACTATATGGAGGACTATGGGGAGTACATTATACAATATGGAGGACTATGGGGAGTGTTTTATACTATATGGAGGACTAGGGGAGTGTATTATACTATATGAGGACTAGGGGAGTGTATTATACTATATGGAGGACTATTGGGAGTGCATTATACAATATGGAGAACTAGGGGGACTGTATTATATTATATATGGAGGAATATGGGGTGTGTATTGTACTATATGGAGGACTATGGGAAGTGTATTATACAATATGGAGGACTAGCGGGAGTGTATTATACTACTTGGAGGAATATGGGGAGTGTATTATACAATATGGAGGACTATGGGGAGTGCATTATACTATATGGAGGACTATGTGGAGTGCATTATACTGTATGGAGGACTATGGGGAGTACATTATACAATATGGAGGACTATGGGGAGTGCATTTTACTATATTGAGGACTATGAGGAGTGTATTACACGATAGGGAGGATATGGTGCTGTGCATTATACCATATGGAGGACTGTGAGGAGTGTATTCTACTATATGGAGGACTATGGAGAGTGTATTATACAATATGGACGACTAGGGGAGTGTATTATACTATATGGAGGACTATGGGGAGTGTATTATACTATATTGAGGACTATAGGGAGTGCATATAACCTATAGGAAGGATACGGTGCTGTGCATTATACTATATGGAGGACTATGAGGAGTGCATTATACTATATGGAGGACTATGGTGAGTGTATTATACAATATGGAGTGCTATGGTGAACTTTATACTATATGGAGGACTATGGGGTGCATTATACTATGTGGAGGACTATGGGGTGTATTATGTTAAACTATCAAAATGCTGCCTATCCTTCGAGTGATTGAATTGTTTATCCTGAAACAAAAATCATTGTTCGCAGCGACACATCGCTGGTGAAAACTGCAGATATGCTGCTGATAACATGATATGTATGGGGACAGATTGATTTACTAGTGATTGTTCTTTGCCCATCATTCTTCCTCAGCCGGTGTAAAGAGGCCCAGAAACAAACATCGAACGACTTCAATATTGTTGATCGCGCTCGTTTAACGGCCTGAACACAGCTCATGTAAATACAACCGACACGTTTCTGTATGATGGTGAAATATGTGAGCATTTGGGGCCCCATTTTAAACTTTTGCCCAGAGCCCCACTTTGTCTAAAACCAACCCTGACTCTAGGCTCTATGGGGTCTATTTGCAGCGCCATAAGCCCCAGCTTAGAGTGAACACTGTGTCAGGTGTGACGCGACAGAGGTGTGGAACACTAGACAGTGGGTAGGGAGCAGCGGGACAGCTGGAAAGGTGAACTGTGAGATGAGTATGGTTTTCTTTCTTTCTTTCTAAGGTTTTACCGGCCAGTTACATCTCCTGCCACCCCTGCTGCACCCTGGTCACTGTCTAGTCCTCCGTTGCTCTGTATCTCTGGCCTGCTATTCAATCTAGGCAAGGGCTTCTGGCCATGAGCAGGCCCTGCAGTTCACTGCGCATGTTCCTAGGCCTGTTCTTAGCCAGAAGCCTCAGCCTGGAGAAAACACCAGGGTGGAGAAGCGATATGATAGAGGCGCGGAGGACTAGACAGAGGGCAGGGAACAGCATGAGCGACCAGAGAGGTGAGTGAAGTGAGTATAAGTATTTTTTTTATTTTTTACATATTCCGTTTATTATGCATAGTAAAGGACATTAAATTTGTGGAGCTAACTCCTCTGCGAGTCAAATTTCCCATTAATATCTGAACGAAAACAGGTGAATTTGAATTTTGCGGGTCCGCTCTTCTCTATTCCTGCACATTCCTATTCCTATTGCACAATATACGAATAATGAATTCTTGGCTGGAGCAAACTATGAGTTTTTACTGTTTTTCTGATTTTATAGAATCTACTATATAATCGGCTTATCCCGTCTGTCTGTCCGTCCAGGAAATCCCGCGTCACTGATTGGTCCGGCCGCGGCCAATCAGCGACGCGGGATTTCAGAACAAGATGGTGGCCGTTAGCGGCTCATCTGCCGCACGGAGGTCAGCGGCGATGCAGCCGGGAGATGACCGGCGCTAGCCGGACATCAATCGGCTGCTCGCAGCAGAAGTACCCCGACTGGCGGCCTAGGCGGCGCCGCTCCCCGGTCCTCCCTTCACACCTGCCGTCAGGAGATCAGCGGCCCTAGCCGCTGATCTCTCGACGGTAGCCGCATGGAGGTCAGCGGTGATGCAGCCGGGAGATTACCGGCGCTAGCCGCTCATCTCCCGGCTGCTCGCAGCGGTAGTACCCGCATAGGCAGCGCCGCTCCCCGGTCCTCACTAACACGGTTTGCTGATTGGTCCCGGCCGCTGGCCGCGACCAATCAGCAATATTGGCGCCAAATTTAAACACCAGGATGAGGGGGCCATACAAGCCAAGATGAGGAGGCCATACAAGCCACGATGAGGGAGCCATACAAGTCAAGATAAGGGGGCCATACAAGCCAAGATAAGGGGGCCATACAAACCAGGATTAGTGGAATGACGGAGCCTTACAAACCACAATTAGGGGATGAGGGAGCCATACATAATGTTATGTTCTGCTACCAAAGCTAAGGAAAGAGAGGAGATCTGTCCCTACTATAGGACTCAGCTGAATCCCTACGATGTAACAGGGAACCTGATCCTGCGATCAGACCTGCTAAAGTCCTAATCTAGTCTGTACGGAGACCTATAAATGTGGGGAGGGAATCCCTACAAGTACTAAGGACTGGGAGGAATATGGGACACCTCCTAACAGAAATAGTAGCAGACAGACGAACAAACAAAATAGATAGAACATAGAGGTCCGTAGACCAAGCAAACTAACAGAGTTAGATACAGAGCACAGGCTAGCTAGAAAGTAGATATACAATGAAGTCCAGCAAAGCCAGAAGGGCGGAGCAGGATTAAATAGGCCAACAAGGTCATGTGACCAGCAACGGAAAAAAAACCTAACAGCAAGGTTCTAACAGTACCCCCCCTTCTAAGAGGATCCTCCGGATCCCCTAGGACCAGGCTTATCAGGAAATCTCCTGTGAAACGCTCTGATAAGTCTGGACGCGGAAACATCATCTGACCTCACCCAAGAGTTATCCTCGGGTCCGAAACCTTTCCAGGCCACAAGATACTGCAAACTACCTCTATACCGTCTAGAGTCAAGGATGCGAGAAATTTCATATTCCCCGTCCTCCACCACCGGAGGAACAGAGGCAGAGGCGTCACCATCCGACACAACAGCTTTTTTTAACAGAGAGACATGAAAGACCGGATTAATTCTCCAGGAGGTAGGAACCTCCAACCTAACAGCAGATTGGTTGACAACCTGAAGCACCTTAAAGGGCCCTACAAACTTGGGACCCAATTTCTTAGAAGGAATCCTCAACCGCAGATTCCTAGAGGACAACCAAACCATGTCACCAACAGCGAACAAAACCTCCTGTCGTTTCCTATCAAAGTAGTCTTTAGATTTTCTGTTGGCCTCCTGAAGATTACCACGCACATCCGTCCAAACTCTTTCCAAATCACCGGAAAAATTCTCCTCCTCAGGCACGGCAGATCCCAACTTGGAGAACGACCCAAACGACGGATGTCTCCCAGAACAACAAAAAAAAGGCGAACAACCAGCAGAAGAAGATGTATGATTGTTCAGAGCAAATTCGGCAAGTGGCAGAAACTCAGACCACCCCTCTTGATTGTCTGCCACAAAACAACGCAAGAACTGCTCAACATCCTGGTTTTTCCTTTCTGTCTGGCCATTAGATTCAGGATGATATCCGGACGAAAACGACAAATGAATTCCCAACCTGTCACAAAAGGCACGCCAAAAACGAGCCACGAACTGAGGACCCCTATCAGAAACAATGTCAGTAGGAACGCCATGAAGTCTGACAATTTCCTTGACAAAGGCCTTAGCGAGAGTTTTAGCGCAGGGCAGTTTGACGAAGGGAACCAAGTGACACATCTTGCTAAAACGGTCCACGACCACCCAGATGACAGTAAAACCCTCAGAGGGGGGAAGGTCAGTTATAAAGTCCATAGCCAAATGTGTCCAAGGAGCACTGGGGACCTCCAAAGGACAAAGCAACCCCGCAGCAGGAGTATGTGAGGACTTAGATCTAGCACATATAGTACATTGGCGCACCCACTTAATGACTTCCTTCTGCCATCCAGGCCACCAAAAACTGCGACCCACCAGTCTCTTGGTCTCAGAGATTCCGGGATGACCTGCCAACCGAGATTCGTGACACTCAACAAACAAATCTCTCCTAAAGGTCCCAGGCACAAACAACCTCCCATGAGGAGTGTTAGATGGGGCATTCTCCTGAGCTTTAAGAATCTCATCTTCCAAAACGGAGTCTAAAGCAGCTATCACAACACCTTCTTGTAAAATGTTTTCCTCTTTCTCAGCACCGACTATGGGAGAAAAACTGCGAGACAAGGCATCCGCCTTAACATTCTTAGTACCAGGGATGTAAGTAACGGAGAAATTAAACCGCGAGAAAAACAGTGCCCACCTAGCCTGACGGGCATTCAGGCGCTTGGCAGCATCAAGATATATCAGATTTTTATGATCCGTAAGAACCTGAACGGGAGATTCCGCACCTTCCAAGAAGTGGCGCCAGTGTTCAAATGCGAGTTTAATAGCCAATAATTCCCGATTACCAATATCGTAATTCAATTCAGTCTCCGAAAATTTTTTTGAAAAAAAGGCACAGGGATGTAATCCATCCCCGTTATCCTGAGACAATACTGCGCCAACCCCCACAGAGGAAGCATCAACCTCAACCAAAAACGGCCTAGTAACATCAGGCTGCATAAGGATGGGAGCAGAGGTGAACCTCTCTTTGAGATACACAAAAGCTTCAATGGCCTCAGAATACCACTGAACCGCATCAGCACCTTTCCTGGTGAGATCAGTCAGAGGTTTGACAATACTAGAAAAATTTTTTATGAATTTTCTATAGTAATTGGCGAAACCCAAAAACCTCTGTATCGATTTCAAACCAATAGGCCTAGGCCATTCCTGCACAGCCTGAACCTTAACCGGATCCATCTCAAAACCTTTGCTGGAGATAATGTAGCCCAAAAAACTAATTCTCTGTACAGCGAACTCACATTTCTCCAGCTTAGCAAAAAGCGAATTGTCCATCAATAACTGTAATACCTCACGCACGCTCCGCCAATGAGACTCCAGATCTGGCGAATAAATCAAAATGTCATCCAAATACACAACCACATTTTTACCGATCAAAGGTCTAAGGATGTCATTAATCAGATTCTGAAAAAATGCAGGAGCATTAGTAAGACCAAAAGGCATAACCAGATTCTCAAAATGACCCACAGGAGTGTTAAAAGCAGTCTTCCATTCATCACCCTCCTTCATGCGCAACAGATTGTATGCCCCCTTAAGGTCAATTTTAGAGAACCACTTGGCCCCCAATAACTGGTTAAACAGATCAGGAATCAATGGCAGTGGGTAAGGATTGCGTACCGTAATTTTGTTAATCTCACGAAAATCCAGACAAGGACGTAAACCGCCGTCCTTTTTTTTTACAAAAAAAAATCCAACCGCCACAGGAGACTTAGAGGGCCTAATGTGACCGGCGGCCAAGCTTGTCTGTATGTATTCCTCCAAAGCCTTCCTCTCAGGAATAGTAAGGTTAAATAAACGACTCTTAGGAAGAGTCGCTCCAGGGACAAATTCAATAGAACAATCATAGTCTCTATGGGGAGGCAAAACCTGCGATTCTTTCTCAGAAAAAACTCTCCAAAAATCCTGAATAGGAACAGGCAATTCTCCCCTATCCAAAGCTGCAATACGCCCGTTACAACACTTGTCATAACATTTATGGCTCCAGGATTTAATTTTACTGGTAGACCAATCCAGTACAGGATTGTGAAATTTTAACCAGGGCAATCCCAATATTACTGGAGAAGGCAAGTTATTCAACACTACCAAATCCAATTTCTCATGGTGAACACCATTAATAGTGAGAGGAAATTCACTGACCTTGAGAGTAATATTCTTCAAAGGGGAACCATCCACAGAAACCACAGCAATGGGGGATGATAAAGGTTCAGGTTTTAAATTGAGTTTTTCCACGAATCCCCCATCAATTACATTCAGTGTAGACCCGCAATCAACAAACACCCGAAATTCCATTAATTTTTCCTGAGCAATCGTGGAAGCAGCTAAAAATATACCCTTGGAATTTAAACAGGCAATACGGGCGTGACTGACCATTTTTTTTTCTTTCTTCATACGAAGCTCACAGCCTTTAATCAAATGACCAGATTTTCCGCAATAGAAACACAAGCCTTCCGAAAAACGACGGTCTTTTTCTTGAGAGCGAGGTGCCACCGATCCAATCTCCATCGGTTCACCACTGTTAGTACACACATTATCATAACCAGAAACTGACATAGCAGAGGATTTGCTCTCATTAACCCTAGCACGCAGTCTTCTATCCACCCGTATAGCTAATTGCATAGCCTGTTGCAAATCCTCAGGTGTAGGATAAGCAATTAGCAGGTCTTTAACCCTTTCACTGAGCCCAGCAAGAAATAGACTTTTCAGAGCAGAATCGTTCCACCCTGTTTGAGTGGACCAACGACGAAAATGTGTACAATATTTTTCCACATTACCTGATCCTTGTTTTAAACGTCTCAACTCAGTCTCAGCTGATGCGACACGGTCAGGATCATCATATAATAGTCCCAAAGCAGAAAAAAAACTATCCACTGATCTGAAGCATGAATCACTAGGTTGCAAAGAAAAGGCCCACTCCTGAGGCTCTTTGCGCAAAAGTGACATTATGAACCCTACGCGCTGGGATTCATCCCCAGAGGACTTAGGTCTCAAACGAAAATACAATAAGCAAGCATTTTTAAATGAAAAAAATTCTCGGTGTTCACCAAAAAATAAATCCGGCAAACATACCTTAGGCTCCAAGAAATGTGCTCCAGGACAGTTACTCACGTGCTGACGGAGCTCGGCCACCTCCAGAGAGAGTCCCTGCAGGCGATGAGCCAAATCCTGAACCGACACCATGATGGAACAGAAAAATCTTTCCTTAGAGAATTTGCTGGCTGGACTTACTGTTATGTTCTGCTACCAAAGCTAAGGAAAGAGAGGAGATCTGTCCCTACTATAGGACTCAGCTGAATCCCTACGATGTAACAGGGAACCTGATCCTGCGATCAGACCTGCTAAAGTCCTAATCTAGTCTGTACGGAGACCTATAGATGTGGGGAGGGAATCCCTACAAGTACTAAGGACTGGGAGGAATATGGGACACCTCCTAACAGAAATAGTAGCAGACAGACGAACAAACAAAATAGATAGAACATAGAGGTCCGTAGACCAAGCAAACTAACAGAGTTAGATACAGAGCACAGGCTAGCTAGAAAGTAGATATACAATGAAGTCCAGCAAAGCCAGAAGGGCGGAGCAGGATTAAATAGGCCAACAAGGTCATGTGACCAGCAACGGAAAAAAAACCTAACAGCAAGGTTCTAACACATACCAGGATATGGAAATTTAACAGTAGCTGCTACATTTCCCACCCTAGGCTTATACTCAAGTCAATAAATTTTCCCAGTTTTTTGTTGTAAAATTAGGGGTCTCGGCTTATATTCGGGTCACCGCACACAGGCAGCATGTGACCCCCGGCTGCAGCTGGCTCTTGCTTCCGCTTATGTCACGACTATTTGCGGCTGCAGCCAGGGGTCTCCTGTTTCGCGTTCCACGGTGAATGACGGGCTGTGGGCGGGGTTATCCCCCATCGTGTCACACCCAGCATCCACCGCGTGCTCTGTCAATGAATGTGCATGCGGTGGATGCCGGGTGTGATGGGATGGGGGATAACCCCACCCACAGCCCGTCATTCACCGTGGAATGCGAAACAGGAGACCCCTGGCTGCAGCCGCAAATAGTCGTGACATAAGCGGAAGCAAGAGCCAGCTGCAGCCGGGGGTCACATGCTGCCTGTGCACGGTGACCCGAATATAAGCCGAGACCCCTAATTTTACAACAAAAAACTGGGAAAATTTATTGACTTGAGTATAAGCCTAGGGTGGGAAATGTAGCAGCTACTGTTAAATTTCCATATCCTGGTATGTATGGCTCCCTCATCCCCTAATTGTGGTTTGTAAGGCTCCGTCATTCCCCTAATCCTGGTTTGTATGGCCCCCTCATCCTGGCTTGTATGGCCTCCTCATCTTGGCTTGTATGGCCCCCTCATCCTGGTGTTTAAATTTGGCGCCAATATTGCTGATTGGTCGCGGCCAGCGGCCGGGACCAATCAGCAAACCGTGTTAGTGAGGACCGGGGAGCGGCGCTGCCTATGCGGGTACTACCGCTGCCGGGTGTGATGGGATGGGGGATAACCCCACCCACAGCCCGTCATTCACCGTGGAACGCGAAACAGGAGACCCCTGGCCGCAGCCGCAAATAGTCGTGATGTAAGCAGAAGCAAGAGTCGGCTGCAGCCGGGGGTCACAAGCAGTATTGATAACATGACGTAATTACAAAATTCATCAGGGGCCCCGGGGGGATACATTGGGGGGTTAATTTAAAGTAGTGCACAACCCATTTAAACACTGCTTCGCTGATTAGTCATGCCCGGTCGGCCGCATACATATTCTAGAATACCCAATACATTAGAATCAGGCCACCATCTAGTGTTAGTTATAAACACATTAACTGTACTTCAAAGTAAGACTAAACTAGTACAGAATTAGAATAACGCTTTAATGGTTACATTGCTTACATTCCATATGATTGGTAAGTGTACTTCAAATTGCGACCACATTTTCTACAAAAAGAGGTGCCTTATATTCATTATCTTCCTTTATAACACTTACATTTTTTCAAATTATGTCTCATCTAGGAATGGGTATTGGAAACAGCTTGAACTTACGGTCCAGTTAGATGCGTAGATAATCGTAAAAGCAATTGACAATACGATAATAATATGGCTATGTGCCCACGATGCAGAAATGCTCAGGATTTTTTCACTGAGCGTTTCTGCATCTCCCTGGCAGAAAAAAACGCATGTGGATTGTACATGCGGATTGTACATGCGTTTTCCTGCCAGGGACATGCGGAAATGGAGCATTATTCACTGACATTTCCGCATGTGGATTGACAAGCGCTTTCCAAGCGATTAGCATCACTTGGAAAGTGCTTGTGACAACTAGGTCACACTATATAAATCCATGCAAACAGCATGGATTTATATAGTGTGACCCGAGAGAGTGGTAAAAATAAAAAAATAAATATATACTTACCCTCCGATGGCCCCCGGTGTCCCGCTCACTCCGTTCTCCCTTGCCGGCAACAGTGAATTGAAAGACCTGCCGACGTCAGCGTCACATGACCCGTCACATGACTCTGACGTCAGCGCAGGTCCTTCAAGGTAAGTATACATTTATTTTTTATTTTATTCTTTTTTTACAGATTTTTTAATGGTACCTGGGTGTGGAGGAGACTCTCCTCTCATCTACACCCGGGTACCATCCGCACATTAGAACGCTTGGATTACGCATATATATACATATATATACATATATACAGTGATGCGTAATCTATGCGGTCTAATGCAAGTCAATGGTGGCGAAGACGCAGCACTTCCGCAAAATAATTGGTAGTGCTGCGTTTTTTTCCGCAATGATAATCCGCAGCGGAAATTTCTGCAGCATGTGCACAGCACATGTGGATTATCATTGGGGAACATTGCTGCCCTTCTACCATGCGTTTTTAATGCGTTTTTAATGCGTTTCCGCAGCTGCAAAAACGCTGCGGAAATGCATTAAAAAAGCACCGTGGGCACGCAGCCTAAGACTGCGTGCCTACGTAGTGTTTTTCATGCGTATATGCTGTGGAATTTCTGCAGCGTAAACGCATGTGAAACGCTAGGTAATCCGCTCCCCATGGTCCCCAAGGGGATTCCGCAAGTTCTATGCACATGCTGCAGATTTTTCCGCAGCGTTTATGCTGCGTTCAAAAATCCGCAGCATGTCCATTAATTTTGCGTTTCCACAAGCGGAATTGCCTTGTGCAATGCATTAAAAACGCAAGGCAATTCCGCATGTGGAAAACGCGCGATAAACGCACGAAAAACGCGCAATAAACGCATGCGGAATTCCGCACGCGTTTATCGCGCATTTTTCGCGCGTTTATCACGCGTTTTCCACATGCGGAATTGCCTTGCGTTTTTTATGCATTGGACAAAGGCAATTCCGCTTGCGGAAACGCAAAATTAAATGACATGCTGCGGATTTTTGAACGCGGCATAAACGCTGCGGAAAAATCCGCAGCATGTGCATAGAACTTGCGGAATCCCATTGGGGAACATGGGGTGCGGATATACATGCGCTTTTCAAGCGTTTACGCTGCGGAAATTCCGCAGCATATACGCTTGAAAAATGCTACGTGGGCACACAGCCTTACTTTCTTATAGACTCTTATGAGCAGGGCAGTCAGTCTCTTTGTTTGAATCGTTGAATTATGTCTTACTCTATAATCTATGATTTGCTAATACAAGTTCCTTCTGAATTTTAAAGTGCTGCAGAATATTTTGCACTACATAAATAAAAATTATTATAACACAAGATGTTGGAAAATGTGGAAAATCATGGAAAATAATGGCTGTCTAGTTTTGTACAGTAATGATTTGTAGTGAAAGTAAGTCAAGATACACTCCCGGGAAAACTAATACATGGTGTTATGCCTTGTGCAGAACCTGAATGGGTGGTGCACGACACCTGTTTTTGGAGTTCTTTAATTCCCTTTCTCATTCTTAATCCCCTCAGGTCCTGCCCTTGAAATAACACAGTATACGACTTTTTCTTGGAGTGTCCTCAGTTTCCTATTGTATCACAAGATATAACATTGCTAAAATATGTATTCATGATCTCAGACATGCAGTTAAGCTAGGATGTGGGAAGACACTAATTTATTGTAATATTCTATAAATATTCATGTATTCACTAAGCTTGTATCTCGAACTACACAGAGCTGCTCTTTTATGTTTTATCCTGATAAAATAGAATTAATGTATTTATCCATTACCGGATTCTTTGACAACACTCCATAATTTGTAAGATTAGCAAAGAAGATCTTGATTAGTGCACGAGAATCATTTTATTAATAATGTAGATCAGTTACATTGTGATAATGGAAAAAGGTAGAGAATACTGAAGTACTAAGGATAAAAGGATTTATATTGTGTAACTAATGTTTTGATGTATAAATGTGAAACTGTATACAAGGATATTGGAAGAATAACCATAATCCCCCAGAAATGTGTTTGTCCTATTAAATGCAAACAGCTTAGAAGTTATTTACATGCAAAATAGAACAGAGAATCATTTGTGTCAACCGTAATAAGATCCTTGATGTAGAAGCCTCATTTGTTTAGCATGTCACAGGGATCGTGCGTGAGTTAAATATAAGAGCAAGCCACACATTAGCACTCAAGGTGCACCAAGCCCAGACAATTCCATATATAGCAGCATTCACAGGGCTGCAGGCAACCTTAATGAGTTTTCCTAGAAACTTACTTTTAGAACATACACAGGGAAGAAATAGGATCTTGTGACGCGCCCCCTGGGCCGCGTGGGGAACCCGGAACCGGGCCTTTTTGTAGATGCTGGGGGTTGTAGTCACCATGGCGGTGACCCGATCCCGTGGCTCAGGGTGGTCAAACTAAATGGCAGTCTATATACTGAATGTCCGACTACGCCACCCGTGGATTGCGGTCAGAGTGTACCGCCGCTGCAGGGCAGACCGCTGAGGCTGGTGTTGGGAATGCAGCAGAGGATAGTATAACTCCCCACGGGAGGAGTATAGCCTCAGGGCAGCACGCGTGGATGTTGGGGGTGATGGTGCGTGGGAGCAGCAGTAACGACACAGAGTCCTGTAATGCAGTCCAGGGTATTTACTCACAGTTCTTTATCCACGTTACTACAGCTGGTCATAACGTCCCACGTCGCACTGTGTTCACCAGGTGATGGGCTCGGCCAACTCCCAGATAACTTTGGAGCGTTTCACAGGACCCCCTTTGTGTGTCCTTTCTCGGGCCTGTCATACCCCGCCAGTGACCTCGCTTCTGTCCGGCTGCCTCGGGCCTTCTCTGGTAAACCTTGGCGCCAGTTTCCCTGACCCTATGTCGTGCCTTCCTAGCGGGTGTAGCGAGGGGCTACGCCACATGAAATGTCACAGCCTCCGGTTTCTAGCTGAGGGTAGTTCCCCGCCTCCACTAGTTTCGGGGACCGGTCTCCCCCTTTGGCCTGACCCTTCTACGCAGGTAGATTCGGGCGTGCGGTGGCGACTCGCCGGTCCACACCCCTGGGGTCCCTTCGTTCCTTGTTCCTGGAGCCTCCTCCGCTCCTCTTCCTTCCTTCCCCTTCCTTCTGCTTCCTCCAGGCCCCGGCCTCTCCTTAAGCCTGCCTGCGGAGCAGAGTCCATTCTGAGCCTCTGCTCCCTGTCTTCTCCTCTTACTCTCTCCTTGCTCTTTCAGTGCTGGCTGGGCCCCATGCAGAGGCCCTGCTCTGTCACTTCTTCTCTCAGACTGCGCACTGTTCTAAGATGGTGCCCACCTTTTATACCTCCCTCTAGGTGCACCCAGGAACTGCTTCCTCCCTGCTCCTGCACTACAGGGTTCCCTCTTCCTCGGTGTTCCCTCCCCCCACTCCAGCCAGGTACAGGGACTGTCGTGCTCTACTTGGAGCATATTGGTCGCCCTGCCCCCCGGAAATGTGGTGTAATGCATGCAGGTGTTGGGGTCCTGATCCACATTCCATCCTTACCTGGAAGTGAGATATCGCACATCTGGATGAGATGCAATACCTCTGTAGCAACCGAGCCCTCAGGGTGCTACATTCCCCCCTGGTAAATCACAGCACGTCCGCGGGCTGGAACAGAGTAAAAGACAGTGCACATTAGGACACGCAAAGAAAATTTTTTTTTTTTTTTTTAACTGTCAACTGCATATCACTTCCCTTTATGGGAAACACTTTCTCTTTTCACCAATATAAGTGTACTTTTAATATCACTGGAACTCTTTTATCAAACATCATATAAAGCATTATACTAAGCATTTCGGTATATAAAACTTTCCATATAAAACATTTTCAATTGGACTCTCTTGTACTAGCCGCGGTGCAACTTGCGACCATGTGTCCATTTTTCAATAAGGTGCAAACTTGCAAACAGGTAACAGACGAACATGAGGGACCCGTTCGTAAACCCTCAACGAAGGCCCTGGGGTGGCTGCAGGGCAAAGCTGATCCAGATGCTGGACCTCGTCTTCGGCCACCTCTAACGGGTTTTTGTTCTGAGGTCAGTTGTTGTAGTTTCTTATAAAACCAGTAGGGGGCACTTTAAGAAGTGCAATTATTTACAAAGTTGACCACTCCCAGTCCTCGGCCGGATAGTTCACAAAAGTTGGCTGCTCCCAGTCCTCAGCCTACTTACTCGCAGACCCTTTTCGGGTAACTTTTATAAACACACAAACTTTTGCAACAACCCTTAACCGGGTAAACTTTTCTGTAATCCGGCAAACTTCTCATACTCCGGAAGACGGCATGTCCTTTAACTTTTCACCCAGGCGGGTAACTATTTACAGTTCAGTCCCCAACTACTATACTTCAGTAGTGGTGCTCCCTCCAGGGAGGTTCTTGTCCACTGTAGGCTGGCCCAGCCGGGTCTTCAGCGCTGTAGGGTGAAGGACTGTTCTTTGTCTCTACCCTGTGGACATTCAGGGCATACCTGCCCCTCTCACCTCTGTGCCTGGTGTAGATGACGTGATCACCAGGGTACAGGTCTGGGGCGCGAGCTCCCGGGATAAGCAGTTCTGACAGGGGAACCAGGGACTGTGCAGCGCCAGATGCGTCTGGGACAGGGATATCATTCCTACCTGCTCCCGCGACCGCTTCAGCTCGGCCTATCACCTCCCGATCCATGAGAAGCTTCGCCGGGGCTTGGGTGCCGCCGATCACTTGCAGCGCCGCCCCCGGTGTACTCGGCATGGAGAATGGCATTAGCGTGGCAGCGGCCGCGCCTGCGGCTGAAGTTCCCTCCATCTTGGGCGTCTTCCTCCCCCCTGGTGAACCGCGGCCTACCTTCTCTTCTTTCTCCTCCGTAGGCCGCAGCTCCGCAGACGATGCACCCAGATATCGCACATCTGGATGAGATGCAATACCTCGGTAGCAACCGAGCCCTCAGGGTGCTATACTTGCATCATATGAACTTCTTGGATATGTTTTTATGTGATCCTCAAATTGGGATCATTCTGACATTAGGGTTGTTTTTTTTTTACGTACAAGAAAAATGGACGAAATTTCATCAGTGATTTTTATCACATTTTCATCAGCATATCATCAGAATTTGGTCCGAGTTTCATCAAATTTTTTCATTGATGAGAAAAAAAACTTTCTCCACCTTCTCCTATTTATCAGTCAGTGAAAAATAGACAGAACACGGATGACATCCGATTACCGTATGATTTTTACACGGACCCATAGACTTTCATTACCGAGTTTTCCGACACTCGATCAATATTGAACATAGCTCCGCAATGTTGCATGGACCACTCAGTCCGCAAAAAATCATGGACATATGAACAGCCCCATTGACTGTACAAGTGCTATCTGTGAAAAAAATGGATAGAACTTGTATGTGAAAAAATGACATTTGAATGAACCATAATCCTTTGTTTTGCAGTTTTTTCATTTTTTTCAATGTCTTTTAACTGCTTCTGGTTTATAAAAATGGTACATTCCACTTGGAAGAAGCTCTGTACTTTACAATATGAGTCAATGGGAAAGCTCAACAGATACCCAGAAAACACCAGGATGTCCTTTGGCGCGCTTTGGCATAGTTTCATTTTTGCTTAAACACTGCTAGTGGTTTCTTCATTATTTAATTCAGTAAAAAAAATGACTGGAAAATTACAGTAAAAAAGAATTTGAAAGAAAATGATAGTAAAAGGACGTCACAAAAAAACATGGGAAAACTCTCCAAAAAAACTAAAACCAATGGGAAAATGCTCAGAATATGGCTGAAATACCAACAGACGCTTCAGGAAAAAAAAAACAGGTGCTTCTGTAGAACGAGCAAAAAAGCTTGTAAAAGAACTTCAACATGACGTTTCAAGGATGGAGCGAGACTGCCATCTACTGGCCAGAGACAGTCAAGCGGAACCAAAATATACAAAGGAAGTTGCAGGGAGGGCAGATTCAGAGGCTGGACCCGATCAGGTGACTTCCAGGAAGGAGTTGAGAGAGATAAGAGGCCAGCGCGCCAAACCTGAGGGATCTTTGGCGCCAAGCAGCATAGAGGAGCAGACGTGCTCCCTGCGTCCTGAGAAACCCCGCGTGACAGGCCAAATCCAGAGGCCTGAGAAGTGCTCCAGCCGGGCACCGGTAAAAGAGCTCCGGATCACTCACAGTTGTGACTCGAGTGCTGTGCCTGCTGAGGATACTAGGAACCTGATCGCGGTGCTGAGTGAGTTCGCGGAACCCGACGTCGGCCGCCGACAGACGAGGCCTGGACCCCCCTATCCAAGGCTCGAGAGACTGCCCCCAACAGCCAAGCAGAGAGGAGCTGCATACGTGAGCAGGGCCGTCACTTCCACTGCTTACCCACGGTACCGGGGACAATTGGGTTTAAGTACTCAGGTTGGGAGGGGGACGGTTGGGGCTAAAGTAGCACAACGTGATTTAATTGAATTCATCCGGAAAGAGACTCACGGCCTAGCGGGAATAACCGGTGACCCCCGCTAGGGCCAAATTCACGGTTAAAGAACTTGTGTGGTGCTTCTCATGCTTGAGGGCATCACCTTACTTTAAGAGACTGCGCCTTATTTTAAGAGACTGCGCCTTACTTTGAGAAATTTCGTATTTTTCTGATATTTCAAACCACTGTTCATTACCCATTGTTGCTAATCCCTTGTTTCAGTATACCTGTTGTATAAAACTGTTTACAAACATCTCTGACTGTTCTCGCCTTGTGTCTCTGTGCGTTGCATTCCGGTACCTGCATTACACTTCTCACAAAATTAGAATATCAAAAAGTTAATTTATTTCAGTTCTTCAATACAAAAAGTGAAACTCATTATATAGAGTCATTACAAACAGAGTGATCTATTTCAAGTGTTTATTTCTGTTAATGTTGAAGATTATGGCTTACAGCCAATGAAAACACAAAAGTCATTGTCTCAGTAAATTAGAATAATTAACAAAAAACACCTGCAAAGGCTTCCTAAGCATTTAAAAAGGTCCATTAGAGGCACACAATCCAAGCTGCTTGAGGTCTAGTGTGAAGTTTTCACAATCGGTGATGGTTTGGGGAGCCTTATCATCTGCTGGTGTAGGTCCACTGTGTTTTATCAAGACCAAAGTCAGCGCAGCCGTCTACCAGGAAAGTTTAGAGCACTTCATGCTTCTCTCTGCCGACAAGCTTTTTGGAGATGGAAATTTCATTTTCCAGCAGGACTTGGCACCTGTCCACACTGCCAAAAGTACCAATACCTGGTTTAAAAACAACAAGATCACTGATTGATATCGCTTGATTGGCCGACAAACTCGCCTGACCTTAACCTCTATGGGGTATTGTCAAAAGGAAGATGAGATACACCAGACCCAACAATGCAGATGAGCTGAAGGCTGCTATCAAAGCAACCTGTGTTTCCACCTCAGCAGTGCCACAGGCTGATCGCCTCCATGCCATGCTGCATTGATGCAGTAATTGATGCAAAAGGAGCCCCGACCAAGTATTGAGTGCATTTTCTGAACATACATTTCAGTAGGCCAACATTTCGGATTTTAAAATCATTTTTCAAGCTGTTGTTATAAAGTATTCTAATTTACTGAGATAATGTCTTTTGTTTTCATTTGCTGTAAGCCATAATCATCAACATTAACAGAAATAAACACTTGAAATAGATCACTCTGTAATGACTCTATATAATATATGACTTTCACTATTTGTACTGAAAAACTGAAATAAATTAACTTTTTAATGATATTCTAATTTCGTGAGAAGCCCCTGTAAGTGTTCCGTCTGTGAAAAACACAGATATAACGCTTTGTGAAGCACAGGCGTCCAAACAAGGTCTGAAATGAGTGTATGGAAAATCTTCCAATTTTCATCCAGAAAGCTTGGACAATTTTCATCCATATTGTCATTTGTGCGCCATTCGTGTGTCCATATTTTATGCCCGTATGACATCTGTGTGGCATCCATATTTAAACATCAACATTTTAAAATGTACATGATCAAATACAGTTTCCTACATTGGTAATTGCAATGTATTTGTAAAACTGGATGCAATATGGATGTTCCATATATAATCTGATTTTTTTAGCGCATGCATAGTCTTGAATGGGCGAGTGTCATCTGATATATGAAAGAGAATAGTGCACGATGTGATTTTTTTCATAGGATCGCTTGATCCATGAGAAGTAACAGTCATCTGAACAACCATATGAAAATACAGTGGAGTTTCTGAACAAATAAACGCAGCAGAAAAATGCAGTATTTACACTAAATGGGAACATGGCCGAGAGGAAAGCGTGAAATGCTGACAAAAGGTAACAACTTGTAGTGCTTCGCTAAGGAGAATCTGACAGAATTTTAAATGTCATTAGGTAAAAATGATAGAAAGGAACATTTTTCATTAACGTGCCACATTCATATTACACTGGCACTTTACATTCCAGCTGAGCTGTTCTGCCACCATTACTTGTTGGAGAAAGTGATTGACTGTTATGGCTTTCTTCTAGAAGTGCAACCAGCTCTGCATCAGCGATTCTAAGGCCACGTGCACACGTTCAGTATTTGGTGACTTTTTTACCTCACTATTTGTAAGTCAAAACCAGGAGTGGGTGAAAAATACAGAAGTGATGACGTGTTTCTATTATTCTTTTCCTCTGTGTGGCAAGGGATGGGGAAGTGGATGTTATGAGAATGATGATAGTGCACGCAGAGGCCGAGGCCATTGGTAAGATGAAACTGTGCCTGCTGAGGGAGCACAACAAACACCCACATCATGTCAAACTACCTTCCTGTCCCAATTTCTAGAGAGTCGCGGAACAGCACTATTGAAACCAGAGCAGTGTGAAAAGGTTGTTGGTTGGATAGCAGACAATGCTTCCAGTCAGTTTGCCACCAACACCACCCTGTCTTCCACATGGTCCAGTCTCAGCAGCTGTGAGTCTGGACCACATTATTATTATTACTTTATTGCCATTTATTCCATGGCACGTTTACAAGTGAAAAAGAGGTAAACATCGCAAATACAATTACAATAATCTTGAACAAAAATGTGACAGCGCCTGGTACAGGAGAGGAGAGGACCCTTCTCGCGAGGGCTCACAGTCTACAAGGGATGGGTGAGGATACAGTAGGTGAGGATAGAGCTGGTCGTGCAGCGGTATGGTGGAACAAGGGTCACTGCAGGTTGTACGCTTGTCGGAAGAGATGGGTCTTCAGGTGCCTTATGAAAGTTTTAACAGTAGGCGAGAGTCAGAAATTTTGGGGTAGAGAGTTTCAGAGAAGGGGGGATGCATGGGGGAAATCTTGTATGCGAATGTGGGAAGAGGAGATAAGATGGTAGTAGAGAAGGAGATATAATAATAATATTTTTTATTTTTATAGCGCCAACATATTCGGCAGCACTTTACAAATTTTAGGGGGGACTTATACAGACAATACAGAATAAGCATATCTCATATCGAAAGGAGTGAGGGCCCTGCTCGCAAGCTTACAGTCTATGAGGAAATGAGGGAGACACAAAAGGTAGAATGTACATATATTGTATAATGCAGCCTTGATATACTAAATAGGATAATAGGAGATCTTGTGAGGATTGAAGGTTGCGTGCAGATAAAAACCGGGAGACTAGGTCACAGATGTATGGAAGAGACAGGTTGTGAATGGCTTTGCATATCATGGTTAGGGTTTTGAACTGGAGAGGAGAGGCCAGGGTATAGCCAGGGGACAGGTGAATTAGTCGGGCAACAGAGTTTAGGATAGATTGGAGGAATGCGAGAGTGTTAAAAGGGAGGCCACAGAGCAGGAGGTTGCAGTCGTTGAGATGGGAGATGATAAGGGCGTGCACTAATGTTTTTGTAGATTTGTGGTTGAGGAATGTGAGGATCCGGGAGATTTTTTTTACTTGGAGTCGGCATCTTCTTCACCCTGATCCTCCTTCCTCCCACCACTCCGAGTGCTTTGAGACAACTTATCCCACACTTGGACACTCCAAAGAGCGGTTTTGTTCATCTTTCCATTTATAGATTCTGGCCTCTTGCTCAATCCGCTCGGAAGTGGAAAGAGCTTGGTTTGAAGGAGAGATTAGAGTCCATAGTTACCCCAGGACTGTTCACTTTTCTATTGATAGATTCGGGTCTCTCGCCACAGACACAAGGTGGGCAACTGCTCCCCGGAACATCAACACGACGGAAGTTGCCAGTACAACTGTTAGGTCTTCCCAACTCAGGTTCTTTTTTAAAGACTGTTTAGATAACCCCAAAAAGGCCATTTGCAACATCTGCCAGGCCAGCATCAGGAAGAGCACTAAAACTACCGGCTTGACCACCACTAGCATGCTCAGGCACTTGACAGCAAAGCACCCGACTAGCTGGGTCGAACGCCAAGGTCCAGAAACAGTGTCTGCGGGTGACCCCACTGCCTCTTCCGCTGTTGTGGGTGCACGCCAATCCCTTGTCGATGGCACATGCGAAGTTGCTTCCTGCCCTGCACCTGTTATTGCAGACTTGCAACCATCACCATCCACATCCTTGTCCCAGCGCAGAGTTCAGTTGTCCTTACCCCAGTCCTTGGAATGCAAGCGTAATTATGCAGCCAGCCACCCACCCAACTAACCACAGGCCGCAATACTAAACTAAACATTTCTGGACTGCTTGCACTTGAAATGTTATCTTTTACACTCGTGGAGCCGGACGTCTTCCACAACCTCATGGCGGTTGCCAGGACTCCGTACTTGTCCCCAGACGCCACCATTTCTCCCGGTGTCGTCCCCGCCTTACACAAGCACGGGTCACAGAACATTACCCATTCCTTTCCCAGTGCACTTAGTTTGAAGGAACACCTAATAACGAACACGTGGACAAGTGCATGTGGCCAGGGACGGTACATCTCACTGATGCATTTCACTGGGTTAATATTGTGGAAGCAGGGACCCAGTGGGACCCTGGGACGGAATACGTCCTCCCGATGCAAAGGATTGCGGGCCCTGGGTCAATCAAGCTTCAACACAATGTTCAGAAGGTAGACAGCAGCAGTGGGTGGTCTCCTAGACAATGAGCAAATTATTCATGATGAGGCCATCCGTCTCTTTAGCTTTCAGTTACTTGGAATGCAAGTGCAAGTACGCAGCCAACCACCCACCCACAGGCCGCAATATTAAACTGCAACATTTCTGGACTGCTTGCACTTGAGATGTTGCCTTTTAGGCTCATGGAGGCGGATACTTTCCACAACCTCATGGCGGCTTCCGGGGCTCCGTATTTGGTCCCCAGCCGCCACTACTTTTCCCGGTATCGTCCCTGCCTTCCACAAGCATGGGTCACAGAACATTACCCATTCCCTCCCCAGTGCACTTAGTGGGAAGGACCGCCTAACCACAAACAAGTGGACAAGTGAATGTGGACAGGGACGGTACATCTCACTGACGCATTTCACTGGGTTAACATTGTGGAAGCAGGGACCCAGTGGGATCCTGGGACGGAATCTGTCCTCCAGACACAGAGGATTGTGGGTTCTGGATCAATCAGGGTTCCCCCACATTCTACAGCTCCTGCACCACCTCCTCTTCCCCTTCCTTTTCAGCCTCTATCTCCAACACTTGATTAATTTTTTTCAGAAGATATTCCAGATTATGAACTTAAACTTTGTGGGTACCAATAACAATAATCTGGACTGTATGCTTAGGCAACAAACCACACACTCTTGCAGAGTTGTTGAAAGCTGTATCAGAGAACCTGGTGGCGGCTCTGAAGCTAGGCAAGCTCGCACACGTAGCATGCCTGGCCCATGTGCTTAACTTAGTGGTTCAGCAGTTTCTCAAAACCTACCCAGATCTGCCAGAGCGGCTTGTGAAAGTACGCCACGTGTGTGCCCATTTCAGAAAGTCAGCTACAGATTCCACCGCCCTGGCAGGGCTTCCACAGTGTTTGCAGCTTCCAGCTCACCGACTGGTGTGCAATGTGACCACGCGTTGGAAATCAACGTTGCAGATGTTTGGAATGATTTTGAGCAGCAGAGTGCAGTTGTTCAGTACCAGCTTCAACACTCCCATCGGCATTCAGGTCAGCCTTCGCACATAAGAGCTGATGAGTGGGCATGGATGTCTGACATCTGCGCCGTCCTCCAAAACTTTGAGGACTCCATCAAGATGGTGAGTGGCGATGATGCCATAATTAGCGTCACCATCCCGCTTCTCTAACTACTGAAATGCTCACTGCTCACAGTTAAAGAGTAGGCATTGCAGGAGGAGCAAGAAACTATACAGGGTGATGCTACTTAGTCCAGCCTCATCCCATTTCAACGCGGATTGGGTGATAATGAGGAGGAGGAGGAAGAGAACATGAACAGTCGTTCTCTTGGTGAGAACAGGGAAGTCTTGGCTGTTGGCAGTCTGGCACACATGGCTGACTTTATGTTCCGTTGCCTTTACCATGACCATTGTACGCATTTTGGGCATTACAGAAAACTGGCACGGCACAAGAGAATTCTTTGAGACAGAGGTGTGGGGTTCTGATTAAGGAGGATGTCAGTCTTAGATCAGTTGCAGAATGGAGGGCACGGGAGGGGTGATACACAGAAATGAGGGATGAGATATAGGGCGGTGCAGAACTGTGGACAGCTTGGTGGGTGAGAGATGAGTTTGTATTGTATTCTGTAGTGATTGTTTAACTTAACCAGTGCAATGACTGGCACAGGGTAGAGGCGTCGGTGAAGCGGCTTGATAGACATACGACCCTGGCTGCTGCATTCTGAAGGGATTGGAGAGGAGACAGTTTGTTTAGAGGGAGACCGATTAGAAGAGAGTTGCAGTAGTAAGAGTGACAGTAAGAGTTTTAGCAGTATCAAAGGTGAGAAAAAAGTGAATTCTGGAGATGTTTTTAAGGTGAAGGTGACATGAGCGAGTGAGTGATTTTCCATGTTGAATAAAGGAACGTTGTGTGTCAAATATGACTCCAAGACAGCAGGCGTGCAGAGTGGGAGTTATGGTGGCAGCACCTAAAGGAAATTGCAAAGTCAGGTAAACGTAGGTAAGTAAAAGTCAGACATAGGTAGGTTACTAAAAGTCAGGTATAGGAAGGTTAATAGAGGGAGGAAACCAAAGGAGTTCATTTTTGGAGATATTAAGTTCAGGCTCTTGTTGAAGAATTCTAACAAAAAAAATTCCCATCTGACAATGCTGGCGGCAGAGATCACAGACAGTTCATTGGACAACCAAAAAGTGCAAGCGAGGGAGACACAAACCAGATGCGGCAGAGGCAGGAAAACGCTGTCAAAGGTCTGGGACAATTTTCTCAGGTCCTGTTACACGGGGTACTCTGACAAGGAGGGAAAAGTTTTGGAAGATGCTGAAGGACTACCTTGGTGACCGTACCATGTCCTCCATTATTCCTCTCTGTGCCTTACAACTGTTGGATATCCATGGTATTAGCAGTGCCCCCAGTACCAGTAGCAAAGCCATCCACAATTTCCTTCTCAGAAATTTTATTTGGGAGACTGAGTGGCTGCCCAAATACATTACTTTCTCACAAAGGAGCTGAAGATACTGAGTGGCAGTAGGTGCAAGTTTCTCCAGCATGTTAGATATCAGAGGGAGAACAAAGAGGGCAGCACAGTGGCTCAGTGGTCAGCACTGAAGTCTTGCAGCACTGGGGTCCTAGGTTCAAATCCCACAAAGGACAACATCTGCAAGGATTTTGTCTGGTGGGCCCAATGTTCTTCAGTCTGACACTGCTTCTCGGTGAGAGTTGTATTTCACCACAGCCATATTCTTTAGCTCGGTGAAAGGACTGGCATAGAGGGAAACCGTATCTACTCTGGCTGTCATTTCTCCCAGGAAGTCCTCTAATGCTTCTTGTTGCATAAACAATGGAAGGCTGTCCAACATCAGCTCACACTTCGTGGTGGTGCTTCGACACACAAAGATCTTTCTTTGTGCCTTGAATTTCATGACTGCAGAGTATGGCAATGGCCTGATCTGCAATGTGGTTTGAGAAATAGCATGGATAAGCAGCACGTCCAATCCACAGTAAAAGAAAAGCAGCCATAGAGTGTCCGGGAACCTTCACACAGACTTTTCTTAGCCAGGGCTGTTTCTCGAAGAGAGTTGTATTTCACCACAGCCATATTCTTTAGGTTGGATGAAAGGACTGGCATACAGGGAAACCGTATCTGCTATGGCTGCCATTTCTCCGCTACCAGGTTCGGGCCATTGTCACACACGACCATGCCTGGCTGTATGTTCAGCGGCCAGAACCACGGATCTGCCTGCTGTGTTACAGCTTTCAACAACTCTGCAGCAGTGTGCGGTTTGCCACGTAAGCATTAAGCATATTAGCTTCAGCACAGCCTGTTGCTGCTTGGACAAGGTAGTGCTGCAGTGCTTCCAGCTTGTGACTGATGTGGTCATTTCGGAGATGGAGGCCGAACAGGAGGTGCAGGAGCTGAACAATGTGATTACATTGATGTTACATTGGCGAGTCTGTTTTTTATACTAAAGAAAGATCCTACTGTGTTTTTATCTATTTATTTAATTATTTTTTTTACGTCTCTTCAAATTTGTATTGGAGTGCGTCCTAATTTTTGGCAGCCCTTGAAATTGCTGCATATGCAATAACAGTATAGGAGAGCCACTCCTTAATAATGGAAAGGACAATTCAAATAGATTCTATATTCTAGAATATTAACTGTCTTATCTGAAATTCGTTTATGGGTGAGGTATCGCAGTATGGATAGCGTATTACACTGATCCAGACAGGTATTATTGCCTTATACTGCATGCTGCTGGTGCTGCCCAAAAAAAATAAAATCTATTCTATTCCCTATCGATAACGCTTTTAGATGCATTTACAAAAGGGACAGGTGCTGCTAGGTGGTATCATCAGCTCAAGATGAGTGTTCATGTTCATTCTGGTCACATAAATGTCTTCCACAGTCCATAAGTTTTTTTTTAGTATTTCTTTGCCTTATATACAAGTCAATACTCTGGAAAGAATGTTTCTGAACAATTTTTCCATTTTACCTTGTTTTTTGTATGGTTTTTTTTTGTCTGTCCGTAAAAATAGCATAATAATCTGACAACATTGTTTACAGATATGAAATTTGTCAGTGACCAACTGTGAAGACGTTTGAACCCACAGCTGCAATACTTTAAATGGAGTATAATGTTTGACCCGCTCACAAAAATTGCTGGACTATTACGGCAGTCATGTGGGATCACGTCTGATGGCCACGGTTTTAGTCAGTCACCTAATAGTATGATATTTGTCAGCTACCAAGTGTCAATTGGTTCAACAAAACACAGCTGGCTGACTTTAAATTCAGTGGAGTATTTGGCACGCTCCACAAAATTTCTGTATTATTACGGCAGTCATATGGGATCACGTCAGCTTCACTGACACACTGCTACAAACTCTAAATGGAGGACAATATTTTCCACATTCACTACAAATGGCTGGATTTGTACCACAGTTATATGTGATATGTCTGACGGACACCCACGGTTTTAAATAGTGGGCATGTAGTTTACTATTCTTCACAGCGACCACATGTGAATAGCTTTATTGACACACAGCTACAAACTCTAAATGGTGGACAATATTTTCAACGTTCCCTACAAATGGCTGTATTTGTACCACAGTTATATGTGATACGTCTGACGGACACCCACGGTTTTAAATAGGGGGCTTGTAGTTTACTATTCGTAACAGCGACCACGTGTGAATAGCTTCACTGACACACTGCTACAAACTCTAAATGGAGGACAATATTTTCTACGTTCTCTACAAATGGCTGGATTTGTACCACAGTTATATGTGATACGTCTGACAGACACCCACGGTTTTAAATAGGGGGCTTGAAGTTTACTATTCGTCCCAGCGACCACGTGTGAATAGCTTCACTGACACACTGCTACAAACTCTAAATGGAGGACAATATTTTCCACGTTCTCTACAAATGGTTGGATTTGTACCGCAGTTATATATGATACGTCTGACGGACACCCACGGTTTTAAATAGCGGCCTTGTAGTTTACTATTCTTCACAGCGACCACGTGTGAATAGCTTCACTGACACACTGCTAAAAACTCTAAATGGAGGACAATATTTTCCACATTCACTACAAATGGCTGGATTTGTACCGCAGTTATAAGTGATATGTCTGACGGACATCCACAGATTTAAATAGTGAGCTTGTAGTTTACTATTTTTCACAGCAACCACGTGTGATAGCTTCACTGACACACTGATGCAAAACTCTAAATGGAGGACAATATTTTCTACGTTCACTACAAATATGTGGATTTTTATCGCTGTAATATGGGTTCATGTCCGATGATGGAAAAGATCTGGCTGTATTCTGCAGTGCTAACAAGCAAATGGAGAACTAAACTGGTGTACTCTGTATTGCTTTTTAAGCAAATATTCAGGATTAAGATAAAAAATTAGCCCTGGCCCCTGATATCTGGGGCTATGTCTACGGATATCTGTAACAGCAGGAGCAGACAGAACATGCAATGGAACCTCTTGTGCTGTATACACTGCCACAAACCCTGCTTGTTTGCCTAACTCCTGCTATCAGAATTAATATATGCAGCTGGATTAGTCCTCAGAAGGACTGTTTGTTCAGATGGATATACTGTATATATATATACTCCTGGAGTACCACTACCTATATGTAACTATTACACTGCCAATTCTGTCCCTCACACAGCAGCACCTCTACCTACTATGCCTATTTCCAGGATAGACTGTGACGAACCTAGAGTCAGCAGGTCTTATGTAGACTTGATGACGCTATGCGGCCAGCCAGCTCTCTAAAGAGCGCCAAACATGCAGGTCGGGGACCCAAGCTCCCACCCGAGCAACCCATAAATACTCGCCGAGCGCTGAGCTTGTCGAGCAGGGTGATGCTCGGGCAAGTAGCGAGCAGTGGCGAGCACGCTCGCTCATCACTACTCATAAACACTACCCTGCAGCTGGCCGGATTGCTGGATTCAGCCAGTTCAGTGCCCCTACACTCCTCTGAAGATGCAATGGCAAAGCAGCCTCCACTGGATCAAGCAGGAGCATACCGCCCCAGGCAAGCAGGAAGCCAGAAGCACTTGACTCGCCCAGGGGGATATGGGGGACTCGGTACCCGGGCCTTTTACCTTCTTGGGGTGTCACAGCAGTCGGCTCCCGGGCCCGTACCCTGGGGTCACTCTTAAAAAGGGGTTGTTGCTTGAAGGGATGAATAATAGTTTTTGTCTCGTGACTAGTGTTGAGCATTCCGATACAGAAATATCGGGTATCGGCCGATATTCGCGGTATCGGAATTCCGATACTTAGTTCCGATACTTTTGCAATATCGTATACCGGAATCGGAAGTTCCCATAATGCAATGAGCCATTTTAATTTTATTCAGCCAATGAGGATCCTAAGAAGTGTGGGCACATCCTGTTAGGCATGTAGGCATCTTAACTAATGGCATGGCTGTGATTGGCTGCTGAAATTATGTCATGATGCACTATAAAAGCCGCCGCCGCCATTTTGAGATCACTCTGCTGTGAATTCAGTTAGGGATAGGACGCTGTTGTTCTGAGGGACAGTTTTAGCTACCTATTTGGTCTATTCTGCTTTACCCAAGCTACTTTATAAATCACTGTGCCTTGCAGTGCTAGTGCACAGTTCTCTGTGCTGTTCACCGCTTTCTGCAAGGTCTCTGTGTGTGAGTGCAGCTCACCCTGTAGTGTGTGCTTCAACCACGTCTGGTTGTAGTGCACTCAGTGTGTGTCACTGCCTCATACATTGTCCTTTTTTGCCAATTCATAATTTTTCCTGATATCTCCTATTAGTGTGGTGGTTCCATCCGTATTCAGCTAAATTGGTTCCAAACACACTATATAGGAGTAGATAGAGAAATTTTTTTGGTCTTGCAGCGCTAGTGCACAGTGCTCTGCATCTGTACTGTTCACCGCTGTCTGCAAGGTCTGGTGTGTGAGTGCAGCTCACCCTGTAGTGTGTGCTTCAACCACGTCTGGTTGTAGTGCACTCAGTGTGTGTCACTGCCTCATACATTGTCCTTTTTTGCCAATTCATAATTTTTCCTGATATCTCCTATTAGTGTGGTGGTTCCATCCGTATTCAGCTAAATTGGTTCCAAACACACGATATAGGAGTAGTTAGAGGAGCCTTTCTGCAGCATTGGGCCCTGCAGCCCCAGCCAGATTAGTATTAGCCTATTTTTTGCAGCCTCATCTATTGCATTGTAGGTTACCTTCCTACACTGTAATAGCTACAAAAAGTTTGTGATACTATCGTTATTACATCTTTAGGCACATCCAGTGTCTTTTTGTGACAAAAAAAACCTAAATAAAGTTCACCAAACACTCCACTTTACAGTTGTGTAGGCCACATTAGCTCATATTAAAGTCTAGTCCACACTTTATAAAATTAGTGTTTCTTATACCTGTTAGCAGCTGTTCAGGAATAAGCACACTAAGCCCTTAGTACTTTTCTGCCTATCTTTATCAGTCTACCAAGATGAATAAGGCAGGGAGTAAGGCATGTGGTCGTGGGCGTGGAGTTTCTGCAGGGAGAGGACGTGAGGATTCTGTGCCTGCAGGGAGAGGACGTGGGGATTCTGTGCCTGCTGCGGGCACCAGTGACTCAGCATCCCCCAGTTTTACCAGGGAACAGTCCTTTATGCGCAGCTTTGTAGGAGCTAGCCGTACCCCACTGCTGCGCGAGGACCAAATTGAAGCCGTTGTCGGATGGATGGCAGCTAACGCATCGACTTCAATTAGTTCCAGATCCTCTCAGGTCCTGAGCACTGAAGAGCACCCATCTGTCTCTTCACCACCTGCCAAATTGCCCAGGCAGTCAGAGAGCCCTGGACAGGAGCCATCTCTATTCTGTTCTCTGAATCTCTTGGCTTGGAAAGAGGGGGCCAGCCAAGCAGAATTCGAGAATTTGAAGAAGAGGTAGTATGCAGTTATGCGCAACCGTTTTGTCTCTCTGAATCTGAAGAGGCGGGTGGGCCAGTGCCTATGGTCAGCAGCACACCTCAGTACGCATCTGATGATGAGACTCAGGTTCCACTTTCTGGTGCGTACTGTGCTGTCGAGACTACCCTGGAGAAGCAGTTGTTTGAAGAGGGTGGTGTAGATGATGAGGTCCTTGACCCATCATGGCGTGAGGGACAGGAAGGTGGTGGGAGCAGCTCTGAGGAAGAGATTCCCCGAACAGCCCAAAAAGGAGGGAGAGGGAGGGGGCAGACTTGGTTGCCTGTAGCCTCCACTTCGGCACCCATTAGGAGCATGGCTTCTCCAAAATCCAAAGCGGGCGCTCCCAAGACTTGCAGTGCCTGGTCCTTTTTTGACACAGTTGCAGATGACATTTGCTTTGTCAAATGCAAGCTGTGTAATCAGAAGGTGAAAAGAGGGAAAAGTGTCAGCAACCTCAATACCACAAATATGTGGAAACATGTGCGGACCAAGCACGTGGTGGAGTTACAAAAACACACTGAAGACCTAGGCCAACCTACAGCGCCACCTACCACCTCTTCAGCTCGTGTTGTAGCCTCTTCCTCCAGCTCACACACAGCTGGTTTGGCTTCCTCACAGGATCGCCATGGAAGAATCTCTGGCACTGTTGTACAGAGACACAGTGTAATTCCACCCACAGCACCACTTTCCCAGTCATCCTCACACTCCCAGGCCAGTCTACAGCCATCGTTAGCACAGGCATGGGAGAAAAGGCGCCCATACTCGGCAAACCACCCCCGAGCACAGGCTCTGAATGCTGGCATTGCTAAACTACTGGCCCTTGAAATGCTATCATTCAGGCTGGTGGAGACTGACACATTCCGTAACTTTATGGCATTGGCAGTCCCACAATACAACGTGCCAAGCCGATTTTATTTCAGCAGGCAAGCCGTCCCTGCCCTGCAACATCATGTGGAGGGAAAAATTAAACATGCGCTACAAAACGCCGTCAGTAGCAAGGTCCACCTGACCACCGATGCGTGGACCAGTAAGCATGGACAGGGACGATACCTTTCCCTCACTGCCCATTGGGTAAATGTTGTGGAGCCGGGTACAGATCTTGAGAGTGGCGCTGTATGTGTTCTGCCAACTCCAAGGATTGCAGGAATCCAGTCTGTACACATTGACTCCTCCTCATACTCCAGTTCCTCTGAATCAGCGCTGCAGGAGCCGTCACGGTCTACCTCCACATCGACCCGTGAACGGTTACCTGTTATGGTGACCAATATGAGCACAGCCGTGGCCAAACGTCAACAGGCCGTATTAAAATTAATTTCTTTGGGGAATCGAAGCCACACAGCGCAGGATCTCTGGAATGCCATCAAGTAGCAGAGCGACGTGTGGTTTGTGCCAGCGAATCTCCAGCCAGGCATGGTAGTGTGTGACAATGGCCGAAATCTGGTGGCAGCTCTGGGCCTAGGCAACCTCAATCACATCCCATGTCTGGCACATGTGCTCAACTTGGTCGTGCAGAGTTTTTTGAGGGACTATCCGGATCTTGATGCACTGCTTCACAAGGTCCGCATAGAGTGCGCTCACTTGCGGCGTTCCAGCAATGCAAGATCACGCAATGCAGCTCTGCAGCGCCTATTACGTCTTCCGGAACATCGCATCATATGTGACCTACCCACCAGGTGGAATTCAACGTTACATATGTTGGAGAGGTTGTGTGAGCAGCAGGCAGCAGTAATGGAGTACCAGCTGCAGCAGGCGCAAACAAGTCGCAGTGCGCGCCGTTCACACTTCACCACCACTGAGTGGGCCTCTATGAAGGACATTTGCCACGTTTTGCGTGCCTTCGATTATTACACGCGGATGGCGAGTGCAGATGATGCACTAGTCAGCATGACTATCCCCCTTATCTGCCTGCTTGAAAAAACACTGCAAGCACTAAGGGACGAGGTTTTGGAAGAGGTGGAGGATGAGGAGTCACAAATGCCATCTGCTTCTCTACAGTCTGCGCAACGTGGTTCCTCACAAAGGCCTAGGCAGGGGACACTTTGTGAGGAGGATGAGGAGGAGTCAATGGATGAGGAAGACATCTGTCCAGAGGAGGGAGGTACACAATGCTCTAGTAGTCAGTATCTAGAGCGAAGGTGGGGTGATGCAGAGCAGGCAGAGATCACGCCTCAAGCAGGGGACAGCGTTTCTTGGCCATTTGGCAGTCTGCAGCACATGGTTGATTTCATGCTGCAGTGCCTGAGAAACGACCGCCGCATCGCCCACATTCTCAACACGGCTGATTATTGGGTGTCCACCCTCCTAGATCCTCGCTACCGGGACAACTTACAAAGCCTCATAACACCGTTGAACCGGGAGCGTAAAATGCGGGAGTACCAAGACGCACTGGTGCATTCCATCATGTTCTCCATTCCAACCGAGAGCAGTGCTGCTAGTGCTTTACAAAGCAGCTCAGTGCGTCGAGGCAGTGGGGGAAGCTCTGCACAAAGAGGGAGCAGAAGCAGCGCCTCAGCACAAGGCAAGACCAGTATGGCCGAAATGTGGCAAAGTTTTGTGTCCCCGCCGCCACAAATGTCTACACCATCTCAGACAGCTCCAGTCAGCAGGAGGCAACGTTTCCGTCAGATGGTGACAGACTACATGTCTTGCCCTCTTAGTGTACTCCCAGACGGCTCTTCTCCCTTCAAGTTTTGGGTCTGTAAGCTGGATACATGGCCAGAGCTTAGTCAGTATGCATTGGAGGTGCTAGCTTGCCCTGCTGCTAGTGTATTATCGGAACGCGTCTTTAGTGCCGCAGGTGGTGTACTAACAGACCGTCGCATGCGACTATCCTCCGATAACGTTGAAAGGCTTACTTTTCTCAAAATGAACAAGGCCTGGATCTCTCATGAATTTGCCAGTCCTCTTCCAGAATAAATAATTGGTTGGCAACAGTATCCAGGTCTCCTGTTGTGTTCATGTTTCTACCACCTGAACTGTAATCCCTGAGCTCCAACACCGCCAGTTGGCGCTTGGAAGTGCCGTCTGCACAGTCAACACTTGCTGCCGTGTTATTGGGGTTCAGTAACGTCAGCTGTTCCCCTGCTGTGCGGGCGGCAATTTCTCCTGCTCTGTCCACATTCTCACTACTACAGATTTTAAAGTTGCTCCAATTACACCTCTGGCTCCTCTGTTTTCAGTATTATCCCTGAGCTCCAACACCGCCAGTTGGCGCTCGGAAGTGCCGTCTGCACAATCAACACTTGCTGCCGTGTTATTGGGGTTCAGTAACGTCAGCTGTTCCCCTGCTGTGCGGACGGCAATTTCTCCTGCTCTGTCCACATTCTCACTACTACAGATTTTAAAGTTGCTCCATTTACACCTCTGGCTCCTCTGTTTTCAGTATTATCCCTGAGCTCCAACACCGCCAGTTGGCGCTCGGAAGTGCCGTCTGCACAGTCAACACTTGCTGCCGTGTTATTGGGGTTCAGTAACGTCAGCTGTTCCCCTGCTGTGCGGACGGCAATTTCTCCTGCTCTGTCCACATTCTCACTACTACAGATTTTAAAGTTGCTCCAATTACACCTCTGGCTCCTCTGTTTTCAGTATTATCCCTGAGCTCCAACACCGCCAGTTGGCGCTCGGAAGTGCCGTCTGCACAGTCAACACTTGCTGCCGTGTTATTGGGGTTCAGTAACGTCAGCTGTTCCCCTGCTGTGCGGACGGCAATTTCTCCTGCTCTGTCCACATTCTCACTACTACAGATTTTAAAGTTGCTCCAATTACACCTCTGGCTCCTCTGTTTTCAGTATTATCCCTGAGCTCCAACACCGCCAGTTGGCGCTCGGAAGTGCCGTCTGCACAGTCAACACTTGCTGCCGTGTTATTGGGGTTCAGTAACGTCAGCTGTTCCCCTGCTGTGCGGACGGCAATTTCTCCTGCTCTGTCCACATTCTCACTACTACAGATTTTAAAGTTGCTCCAATTACACCTCTGGCTCCTCTGTTTTCAGTATTATCCCTGAGCTCCAACACCGCCAGATGGCGCTCGGAAGTGCCGTCTGTACACTCAACACTTGCTGCCGTGTTATTGGGGTTCAGTAACGTCAGCTGTTCCCCTGCTGTGCGGACGGCAATTTCTCCTGCTCTGTCCACATTCTCACTACTACAGATTTTTAAAGTTGCTCCAATTACACCTCTGGCTCCTCTGTTTTCAGTATTATCCCTGAGCTCCAACACCGCCAGTTGGTGCTCGGAAGTGCCGTCTGCACAGTCAACACTTGCTGCCGTGTTATTGGGGTTCAGTAACGTCAGCTGTTCCCCTGCTGTGCGGACGGCAATTTCTCCTGCTCTGTCCACATTCTCACTACTACAGATTTTAAAGTTGCTCCAATTACACCTCTGGCTCCTCTGTTTTCAGTATTATCCCTGAGCTCCAACACCGCCAGTTGGCGCTCGGAAGTGCCGTCTGCACAGTCAACACTTGCTGCCGTGTTATTGGGGTTCAGTAACGTCAGCTGTTCCCCTGCTGTGCGGACGGCAATTTCTCCTGCTCTGTCCACATTCTCACTACTACAGATTTTAAAGTTGCTCCAATTATACCTCTGGCTCCTCTGTTTTCAGTATTATCCCTGAGCTCCAACACCGCCAGTTGGCGCTCGGAAGTGCCGTCTGCACAGTCAACACTTGCTGCCGTGTTATTGGGGTTCAGTAACGTCAGCTGTTCCCCTGCTGTGCGGACGGCAATTTCTCCTGCTCTGTCCACATTCTCACTACTACAGATTTTAAAGTTGCTCCAATTACACCTCTGGCTCCTCTGTTTTCAGTATTATCCCTGAGCTCCAACACCGCCAGTTGGCGCTCGGAAGTGCCGTCTGCACAGTCAACACTTGCTGCCGTGTTATTGGGGTTCAGTAACGTCAGCTGTTCCCCTGCTGTGCGGACGGCAATTTCTCCTGCTCTGTCCACATTCTCACTACTACAGATTTTAAAGTTGCTCCAATTACACCTCTGGCTCCTCTGTTTTCAGTATTATCCCTGAGCTCCAACACCGCCAGTTGGCGCTCGGAAGTGCCGTCTGCACAGTCAACACTTGCTGCCGTGTTATTGGGGTTCAGTAACGTCAGCTGTTCCCCTGCTGTGCGGACGGCAATTTCTCCTGCTCTGTCCACATTCTCACTACTACAGATTTTTAAAGTTGCTCCAATTACACCTCTGGCTCCTCTGTTTTCAGTATTATCCCTGAGCTCCAACACCGCCAGTTGGTGCTCGGAAGTGCCGTCTGCACAGTCAACACTTGCTGCCGTGTTATTGGGGTTCAGTAACGTCAGCTGTTCCCCTGCTGTGCGGACGGCAATTTCTCGTGCTCTGTCCACATTCTCACTACTACAGATTTTAAAGTTGCTCCAATTACACCTCTGGCTCCTCTGTTTTCAGTATTATCCCTGAGCTCCAACACCGCCAGTTGGCGCTTGGAAGTGCCGTCTGCACAGTCAACACTTGCTGCCGTGTTATTGGGGTTCAGTAACGTCAGCTGTTCCCCTGCTGTGCGGACGGCAATTTCTCCTGCTCTGTCCACATTCTCACTACTACAGATTTTAAAGTTGCTCCAATTACACCTCTGGCTCCTCTGTTTTCAGTATTATCCCTGAGCTCCAACACCGCCAGTTGGCGCTCGGAAGTGCCGTCTGCACAGTCAACACTTGCTGCCGTGTTATTGGGGTTCAGTAACGTCAGCTGTTCCCCTGCTGTGCGGACGGCAATTTCTCCTGCTCTGTCCACATTCTCACTACTACAGATTTTAAAGTTGCTCCAATTACACCTCTGGCTCCTCTGTTTTCAGTATTATCCCTGAGCTCCAACACCGCCAGTTGGCGCTCGGAAGTGCCGTCTGCACAGTCAACACTTGCTGCCGTGTTATTGGGGTTCAGTAACGTCAGCTGTTCCCCTGCTGTGCGGACGGCAATTTCTCCTGCTCTGTCCACATTCTCACTACTACAGATTTTAAAGTTGCTCCAATTACACCTCTGGCTCCTCTGTTTTCAGTATTATCCCTGAGCTCCAACACCGCCAGTTGGCGCTCAGAAGTGCCGTCTGCACAGTCAACACTTGCTGCCGTGTTATTGGGGTTCAGTAACGTCAGCTGTTCCCCTGCTGTGCGGACGGCAATTTCTCCTGCTCTGTCCACATTCTCACTACTACAGATTTTAAAGTTGCTCCAATTATACCTCTGGCTCCTCTGTTTTCAGTATTATCCCTGAGCTCCAACACCGCCAGTTGGCGCTCGGAAGTGCCGTCTGCACAGTCAACACTTGCTGCCGTGTTATTGGGGTTCAGTAACGTCAGCTGTTCCCCTGCTGTGCGGACGGCAATTTCTCCTGCTCTGTCCACATTCTCACTACTACAGATTTTAAAGTTGCTCCAATTACACCTCTGGCTCCTCTGTTTTCAGTATTATCCCTGAGCTCCAACACCGCCAGTTGGCGCTCGGAAGTGCCGTCTGCACAGTCAACACTTGCTGCCGTGTTATTGGGGTTCAGTAACGTCAGCTGTTCCCCTGCTGTGCGGACGGCAATTTCTCCTGCTCTGTCCACATTCTCACTACTACAGATTTTAAAGTTGCTCCAATTACACCTCTGGCTCCTCTGTTTTCAGTATTATCCCTGAGCTCCAACACCGCTAGTTGGCGCTCGGAAGTGCCGTCTGCACAGTCAACACTTGCTGCCGTGTTATTGGGGTTCAGTAACGTCAGCTGTTCCCCTGCTGTGCGGACGGCAATTTCTCCTGCTCTGTCCACATTCTCACTACTACAGATTTTTAAAGTTGCTCCAATTACACCTCTGGCTCCTCTGTTTTCAGTATTATCCCTGAGCTCCAACACCGCCAGTTGGTGCTCGGAAGTGCCGTCTGCACAGTCAACACTTGCTGCCGTGTTATTGGGGTTCAGTAACGTCAGCTGTTCCCCTGCTGTGCGGACGGCAATTTCTCCTGCTCTGTCCACATTCTCACTACTACAGATTTTAAAGTTGCTCCAATTACACCTCTGGCTCCTCTGTTTTCAGTATTATCCCTGAGCTCCAACACCGCCAGTTGGCGCTTGGAAGTGCCGTCTGCACAGTCAACACTTGCTGCCGTGTTATTGGGGTTCAGTAACGTCAGCTGTTCCCCTGCTGTGCGGACGGCAATTTCTCCTGCTCTGTCCACATTCTCACTACTACAGATTTTAAAGTTGCTCCAATTACACCTCTGGCTCCTCTGTTTTCAGTATTATCCCTGAGCTCCAACACCGCCAGTTGGCGCTTGGAAGTGCCGTCTGCACAGTCAACACTTGCTGCCGTGTTATTGGGGTTCAGTAACGTCAGCTGTTCCCCTGCTGTGCGGACGGCAATTTCTCCTGCTCTGTCCACATTCTCACTACTACAGATTTTAAAGTTGCTCCAATTACACCTCTGGCTCCTCTGTTTTCAGTATTATCCCTGAGCTCCAACACCGCCAGTTGGCGCTCGGAAGTGCCGTCTGCACAGTCAACACTTGCTGCTGTGTTATTGGGGTTCAGTAACGTCAGCTGTTCCCCTGCTGTGCGGACGGCAATTTCTCCTGCTCTGTCCACATTCTCACTACTACAGATTTTAAAGTTGCTCCAATTACACCTCTGGCTCCTCTGTTTTCAGTATTATCCCTGAGCTCCAACACCGCCAGTTGGCGCTCGGAAGTGCCGTCTGCACAGTAAACACTTGCTGCCGTGTTATTGGGGTTCAGTAACGTCAGCTGTTCCCCTGCTGTGCGGACGGCAATTTCTCCTGCTCTGTCCACATTCTCACTACTACAGATTTTTAAAGTTGCTCCAATTACACCTCTGGCTCCTCTGTTTTCAGTATTATCCCTGAGCTCCAACACCGTCAGTTGGTGCTCGGAAGTGCCGTCTGCACAGTCAACACTTGCTGCCGTGTTATTGGGGTTCAGTAACGTCAGCTGTTCCCCTGCTGTGCGGACGGCAATTTCTCCTGCTCTGTCCACATTCTCACTACTACAGATTTTAAAGTTGCTCCAATTACACCTCTGGCTCCTCTGTTTTCAGTATTATCCCTGAGCTCCAACACCGCCAGTTGGCGCTCGGAAGTGCCGTCTGCACAGTCAACACTTGCTGCCGTGTTATTGGGGTTCAGTAACGTCAGCTGTTCCCCTGCTGTGCGGACGGCAATTTCTCCTGCTCTGTCCACATTCTCACTACTACAGATTTTAAAGTTGCTCCAATTACACCTCTGGCTCCTCTGTTTTCAGTATTATCCCTGAGCTCCAACACCGCCAGTTGGCGCTCGGAAGTGCCGTCTGCACAGTCAACACTTGCTGCCGTGTTATTGGGGTTCAGTAACGTCAGCTGTTCCCCTGCTGTGCGGACGGCAATTTCTCCTGCTCTGTCCACATTCTCACTACTACAGATTTTAAAGTTGCTCCAATTACACCTCTGGCTCCTCTGTTTTCAGTATTATCCCTGAGCTCCAACACCGCCAGTTGGCGCTCGGAAGTGCCGTCTGCACAGTCAACACTTGCTGCCGTGTTATTGGGGTTCAGTAACGTCAGCTGTTCCCCTGCTGTGCGGACGGCAATTTCTCCTGCTCTGTCCACATTCTCACTACTACAGATTTTAAAGTTGCTCCAATTACACCTCTGGCTCCTCTGTTTTCAGTATTATCCCTGAGCTCCAACACCGCCAGTTGGCGCTCGGAAGTGCCGTCTGCACAGTCAACACTTGCTGCCGTGTTATTGGGGTTCAGTAACGTCAGCTGTTCCCCTGCTGTGCGGACGGCAATTTCTCCTGCTCTGTCCACATTCTCACTACTACAGATTTTAAAGTTGCTCCAATTACACCTCTGGCTCCTCTGTTTTCAGTATTATCCCTGAGCTCCAACACCGCCAGTTGGCGCTCGGAAGTGCCGTCTGCACAGTCAACACTTGCTGCCGTGTTATTGGGGTTCAGTAACGTCAGCTGTTCCCCTGCTGTGCGGACGGCAATTTCTCCTGCTCTGTCCACATTCTCACTACTACAGATTTTAAAGTTGCTCCAATTACACCTCTGGCTCCTCTGTTTTCAGTATTATCCCTGAGCTCCAACACCGCCAGTTGGCGCTCGGAAGTGCCGTCTGCACAGTCAACACTTGCTGCCGTGTTATTGGGGTTCAGTAGCGTCAGCTGATCCCCAGCTGTGTGTCCAGCAAATTCTCCTGCTTTGTCCACATCCACTGTACTACGGATTTAAAACCTCCTCCAAATACACCTCTGGCTCCTCTGTTTTTAGAATTTACCCTGGGCTCCAATACCGCTAGTTGCTGCTCAGAAGTGCCGTCTGCAAAGTCAACGCTTGCTCCAGTGTTATTGGGGTTCAGTAACGTCAGCTGATCCCCAGCTGTGTGTCCGGCAAATTCTCCTGCTTTGTCCACATCCACTGTACTACGGATTTAAAACCTCCTCCAAATACACCTCTGGCTCCTCTGTTTTTAGTATTTACCCTGGGCTCCAATACCGCTAGTTGCTGCTCAGAAGTGCCGTCTGCACAGTCAACGCTTGCTCCAGTGTTATTGGGGTTCAGTAACGTCAGCTGATCCCCAGCTGTGTGTCCGGCAAATTCTCCTGCTTTGTCCACATCCACTGTACTACGGATTTAAAACCTCCTCCAAATACACCTCTGGCTCCTCTGTTTTTAGTATTTACCCTGGGCTCCAATACCGCTAGTTGCTGCTCAGAAGTGCCATCTGCACAGTCAACGCTTGCTCCAGTGTTATTGGGGTTCAGTAACATCAGCTGATCCCCAGCTGTGTGTCCGGCAAATTCTCCTGCTTTGTCCACATCCACTGTACTACGGATTTAAAACTTGCTCCAATTACACCTCTGGCTCCACTCTGTTTTTAGTATTTACCCTGGGTTCCAGCACCGCCAGCTGGTTCTCGGTAGTTCCATTTGCTGTTGTACCTTCTACTACCCATCCGGGTTCCAGTACCGTCAGCTGGTTCTCGACAGTGACTTTGGCATGGGTACTCTCTCCTGCCCAGCCTGGTTCCAGCACGCCAGCTGTTTCCGGGTAGTGTCAACGTCACTTTGCCTCCAATGCGTTGTCCTGTCGTGTTGCGGTCGGGTTAGCCGACTCTATGGTGCCTGCAGTTTAGGTGACTCCTATGTGGGCTGCGGGATCTGGCAATGAAGGCTGGTTACATAGTGCCAATAGAACAAGCACCCCCTGTAGGACTGTGGGTTTTGGTAACTGCGGCCGGCTCGCGGCCTTGAACTTTTTTTTACATGGGTACCTTCTGCTACCCATCCGGGTTCCAGTACCGTCAGCTGGTTCTCGGCAGTGCCTTTGGATTAGGTGCCTCCTTCTCGGTATCCAAGTTCCACCAACGTCTTGGTAGTGCTTTCTGGCACAGGTACCTCCTGCTTAGTAACCGAGTTCCAGTACCGTCAGCTGGTCTTCGGCAGTTCCATTGGCTCTTGTACCTTCTGCTACCCATCCGGGTTCCAGTACCGTCAGCTGGTCCTCGGTAGTTCCTCAGCTTTCTTGTACCTTCTGCTACATTTCCAAGTTCAAGCTTTTTGAAATGGTTCTTGGTAATCACTCTAGATCTCCCTGACGAGGACCCTGAAGACGAGGACCCTGAAGACCAACCCTAAGAAGACGAGGACCCCGAAGACGACGACCCTGAAGACGAGGACCCTGAAGACCACCCCGAAGAAGACGAGGACCCTGAAGACCACCCCGAAGAAGACGAGGACCCCGAAGACGAAGACCCAGAAGACCAACCCGAAGAAGACGAGGACCCCGAAGACGAGGACCCCCGAAGACGACGACCCTGAAGACCACCCCGAAGAAGACCAAGAAGATGACCCTGAAGAAGTTGACCAAGAGGACAAAGAAGAGAAGACAAGCACCAAGATACAGAAGAACAAGAGACAGAAAACCAAGAAGCAGAAATACAAGAAGCTGCAGAACAAAAAGCGGAAGAACATTAAGCATAAGACTAAAAATCAGAGCAAAAGATAATATCTAAATTATAAGCAGAAGATGACTAAGCAGTGTATGGGGGTGAGTCCGTTCCTCCTCGTGGTGCCCCTGGAAAAGACCTGCTGCTGCAGGCCAAACTGAACGCGGACAAGTCCTGTTGTAAATCTTTTGTGACGGGCAGAACGAAAGGTGTAATGTCCAACCTTTTATAGATAACAACTACAGGAATGCCTGCCACAAATAAAAATATGATGAAGAAGAAGAAGATGAAGAAGATGAAGAAGTAGAATATGAAGAATGTAAAAAAAAAGAATAATACGAAGGTGAAGAAGAAGAAGATGAAGAAGGTGAAGAAGAAGTGGATGAAAAAGGTGCTGAGGATGATGAAGGAGAAAGTGTGGGAGAAGTAAAAAAGAAGGTGAAGAGCATGGAAGTAGTGAAACATAAATATCTGACAAAATATAAAAATACTTAACATAGTCAATATTTCCGTAACTCAGAACGTCTTAAAAAAATATATTAATTCCTGCTATTCCATTTGATTGGGCTAAACCTCTATGCCTTTATTGTCTCCCCCACCTCGCCCAATACATTCTACATTATTCTTAGTTGTTTTCCTTCATGTAGAATTAACCTACAAGGAAAGAAAGGGTTTATTTTCATTCCGATATTTCTGTCCCATTGACTTGCATTGGTTTCCGGTATCAGAATCGGCGATATCCGATACTTTTTCGGTATCGGTCCGATCCAATCCGATCCGATATTTCCCGATATCGGAAGGTATCGCTCAACACTACTCGTGACACCACCTGTGGTTCCTGGTAATGGGTACCAGCGCTGCTGCAGACCTCTGGAGCAGATGTTAGGGCAGCTGGGGTGGTGTGGCTCTCCACAGGCAGAGCTCAGCTCTAAGGCAGTGTAGGTGTAAATGGTGATGCTGGGCGTTGTAGTGCAGGAGCGATGGCGCAGCAGCAAGAACTGACAGAGACAGTGGGGTGCAGTCGTCCTAGTTTACTCACAGTTGTTAAGTTCCTCAGTTTGCACTGTACAGGTGACAGCCTCCCACGTCGTGCTGCGTTTACCAGGCAGGGGTTCAGCACTCCCTCAAGTATCTCAAGAGCACTTAACGGGACCCCTTTCTGTATGTTCCTTTCTTAGCCGACTTCCCGCGCTGGGTCTCTCCCTCCTGCCCTGCGCCCCGCCACACAAAGTCCCGATCAGGTACCTTGGGATCCCTCTGGGCAACTTGGAGTTCCTGGACCTTACTTGGTGACCTTTTCGGCGGCTTAGGTGTGGATGTGGCAACTGCACCTTGAAAGTGCAGAAGCCTCCGGTTTTCTAGCTGAGACCTAAAGTAACTCGGCTAGTCCAGGGACCGATTCCCTTCTTGCGGCCTGATCCCTCTACCGCCTGGCAGATTCGGGCGTACGGGTGCCGTCCTGCACTCACCGTACCCCCTGGGATCCCTTCAGTTCCTGGAGCCTTTCTCCTGCTCCCACTCCTCTCTCAGTCTTGGGCATGACAGGCCAAGCCTGCCTCCCGAGCAGAGCTCCTGAAGAGCCTCCGCTCCTCACGTCCTCTCACTCCCTCTCCCTCCGACTCTCTCTCTAAAAAGATGGCTTCCCTATATATATATATATATGTATCTTCTTCAAGTGCTCCCCTGGTCTGCGTCCTCCACCCACACCCACTACTTGGTTCCCCCTCACTTTGGTTCCCCCCACTCCAGCCAGGGACGGGCCAGCAGAAAGCAGTGTATATTGCCCTTCCAGCCGCTCTGGAGTAGTGTAGTGTTAAGTGCAGGTGTTAGGGTCCCGGGCAGCACTCCATCCTTACCTGAGAAGGAGATGCGACCCCTCTGGGTGAGGTGCAGTACCTCTGTGGCAACTGAACCCTCAGGGGCGCCACACACTCCTGAGCTATTAAGATAAGAAACACCTTTAATTATTTTACTGGTGCATGAATCTAAAGTTCAGATATCCCATGAATTCTCATGAATGCGTCAGTGTGCAGGGATACATTTCAATTAAGGCAGCAAGAGGACCAGAAACACCACATTAGGGCTTGTTCATACATTGATTTTGGCAAGGAGAAAACATAATATTTTAAAGTACCAGCAAAGTGAATAAGATTTCTGAAACCTCATGTAATGCTGCTTATTTTTTTCTTGCAGATTTGGACCTTAAGGCTCACGATGAGCTTTCAGTGCATTTTTAATGCTGCATATTTTTTCTGCGTAAAAAACAAAGCATCTCACAGTCCCAGCACAGTGGATGGCATTTATAGAAATCTCATGCCCAATGTGCTTTCTTTTTTACTCTGAGTAAATTGACCTATGGTGCGTTTTTAAAATCCGCAGCATGTCAATTTCTCTTGCGGGAGTTTTCTGTGCATAATCTCCCCATAAACTTGCAGAAAATCCACAGGTAAAAAACGCGCATGCGTTTTTAGTGCGTTTCCGCAGTGGAGACGCACCAGAAATGTAATCCGCACCTAAGTATGTCAATAAAGTTTTTTCAAAGCGAAATACCGTGAAGAATCAAAAACAAAGCTGCTTTATTTAACCCCTTTACAACCCAAGGTGGTTTGCACGTTAATGACCAGGCCAATTTTTACAATTCTGACCACTGTCACTCTATGAGGTAATTACTCTGGAACGCTTCAACGGATGCCCCTGATTCTGAGACTGTTTTTTTGTGACATATTGTACTTCATGATTGTGGTAACATTTATTCGATATCACTTGCGTTTATTTGTGAAAAAAAAAGGAAATTTGGCAAAAATTTTGAAAATTTTCCAATTTTCAAAATTTGAATTTTTATGCCCTTAAATCAGAGAGATATGTCACACAAAATAGTTAATGAATAACATTTCCCACATGTCTACTTTACATCAGCACAATTCTGGAACCAAATTTTTTTTTTATTAGGGAGTTATAAGGGTTAAAAGTTGACCAGCGATTTCTCATTTTTACAACAAAATTTACAAAACCATTTTTTTAGGGACCACATCACATTTGAAGTCACTTTGAGGGATCTATATGACAGAAAATACCCAAAAGTGACAACATTCTAAAAACTGCACCCCTCAAGCTGCTCAAAACCACATTCAAGAACTTTATTAACCCTTCAGGTGCTTCACACCAATTAATTGAACGTGAAAGGAAAAAATGAACATTTAACTTTTTTTCACTAACATTTTATTTTAGACCCCAATTTTTTTATTTTCACATGGGTACCAGGAGAAATTGAACCCCAAAAGTTGTTGTGCAATTTCTACTGAGTACGCCGATATCTCATATGTGGGGGAAAGCCATTGTTTGAGCGCACAGCAGGGCACGGAAGGGAAGGAGCGCCAATTGACATTTTCAATGTAAAACTCGCTGGAACTGACAGCGGACCCCATGTCGCGTTTGGAGAGCCCCCGATGTGCCTAAACAGTGGAAAACCCCCACAAGTGACCCCATTTTGGGAACTAGACCCCTCAGGGAACTTATTTAGATGTGTGGTGAGCACTTTGAACCCCCAAGTGTTTTGCAAAGGTTTATGACGTAGAGCCGTGAAAAAAAACAAACATTTTTTTCCACAAAAACGATCTTTTAGCCGCAATATTTTCATTTTCACGAGGGTACTAGGAGAAATTGGATACCAAAAGTTGTTGTGCAATTTCTCCTGAGTATGCAGATACCCCATGTGTTGGAGAAAACTACTGTTTGGGCGCATGTCAGGGCTCGGAAGGGAAGGAGTGACGCTTTTGAATGCAGACTTTGATGGAATGGTCTGCGGGCGTCATGTCACGTTCTCAGAACCCCTGATGTGCCTAAACAGTGGAAATGCCCAACAAGTGCCCCTTTTTTGGAAACTAGACCCCCAATGAATTTATCTAGATGTGTGTTGAGCCCATTGATCCCCCAGGTGCTTCACAGAAAATTATAATGTTGACTTTTTAAAAAAAAATAAAAAACATTTTTTCCACAAAAATGCAAAAAAAAATATTTTCACAAGGGTACCAGGAGAAATTGCACCCCATAAGTTGTTGTGCAATTTCTCCTGAGTATGCAGATACCCCATGTGTTGGAGAAAACTACTGTTTGGGCGCATGTCAGGGCTCGGAAGGAAAGGAGCGACGCTTTTGAATGCAGACTTTGATGGAATGGTGTGCGGGCGTCATGTCATGTTCTCAGAGCCCCTGATGTGCCTAAACAAGTGCCCCCTTTTTGGTAGTGGTAGCTGATTTTTGAATTTTATAATGTAGTGTTATACGTCAGTTGTGTAGGACAACCTGACGAACACTACACAACTGACGTATGACAACCTGACGAACACTACGTCAGCTGTGTAGTGTTCGTCAGGTTGTCATACGTCAGAAATTAATTTAATAGTCCATCGAAGTATGGTACCTTTTGAAGCAGTCTTTCATACACAGGCCAGGTTTGTCAGGGCAGGTGTCACATTGATAAATGGTGTCCTTGCACATTCCCCTTTTATAACACACTCGGCACCTCTTTTGTGACTTTTCTTTTTTTCCGCTGTGAGGGATCTGCCCTGGGAAATGCTGGCCTGGTACAATTCTCGATCCTTCAGTTCCGGAAGTACTGGGGCCTGCTCCGTCACCGCTGCCAAATATCAGGGCCTTGATAACTGTCTCCTGGAAGTGAAGATACGACGTAGAAGTCTGGCTTGCACATTGTGACAGAAGGAAAGCGTTGTGCATTGCCATCTGTACAATGTGCACGGCCAGCTTCTTATACCATACCTTGGCCTTTCTCAAAGCACTGTACGAGATCAACTCCCCCATGTACTTGTTGTACCCCACTACACAGTCTGGTTTGGCGACCTGTGTAGTGGAACCTCGTACAGTGCTGAACGTGCTGCCATCACCATGTATGGTGGTCAAGAAAAGGACATCCCTTTTGTCCTTGTACTTGACCATCAGCAGGTGGTCACTACATTGGGCTCTGCTCTCACCTCTTTTGAGCAGCTGCCCAATTAGCGTCTTTGGGAGGCCTTTCTGATTTTTGCGGACAGTACCGCAGGCTGCGATAAGTCGCGCAGAGAGGGATTTGAAGAGCGGGATACTTGTATAAAAGTTATCCACGTAGAGGTGATAACCTTTATCCAGCAGTGGGTGCACCAAGTCCCACACAATTTTCCCACTCACTCCCAGAACAGGGGGGCATTCAGGGGGTTCAATCTGGGAGTCCTTCCCTTTATAAACTCTAAACTTGTGAGTGTACCCTGAGGTACTCTCACAAAGTTTATACAGCTTGATCCCGTACCTTGCCCTCTTACTGGGCAGGTACTGCCGAAATCCAAGCCGCCCCTTAAAAGCGATTAAGGACTCATCCATGCAGATGTCCCTTTGGGGCATGTACACTTCAGCAAACTTGTTGTTGAAGTGTTCGATGACCGGCCGAACTTTGAAAAGACGATCAAAGTTCGGGTCATCGCGTTCAGGACACTTTGCATTATCTTGGTAATGCAAGAACTTGTGGATGGCCTGAAAGCGTCTCCGGATCATGACCATTCGGAACACTGGAGTGTTATACAAAACGTCAATACTCCAGTATTGCCGAAGCTCGGGCTTCTTCAGGATCCCCATAAGAAGGACCAGGCCCCAAAACTTCATCATTTCTACTGCGTCTACAGGAGACCAGTTAGAAAATGATGAAGAGGGGTTTTTTTCCAAAAATTGATGAGCGTAAAAATTAGTTTGGCCCACCATGAGGTTTACAAAATCCTCAGAGAAAAAGACTTTGAAAAAGTCTATTTCTGTGAGGCCGGTGGTGTCAAACTTGATTCCAGATTCCGCCACGAAATCAGGAATCAGTGGCTCATAATTTTCGGGGGGGGCGAGGTTCATATGGGATCAGTAGTGGGGAGCGCTGGATCATCGTCTCTCCTGCGACGACTGTGGGGCGGTCCAGCAACACCTTAGGAAGAAGAGGAAGAGGAGGAAGAAGAGGAGGAGGAAGACGACGAGGAGTCGGAAAAACAAAGAAATGTGGGATCCTCGCTGTCAGTGTCGGAGGCAAGAATAGCGTATGCCTCGCTGAATAGCGAGTTTGGGATGAGCGGGACATTGTTTGTTATGTATGTGGTGCGTTTGTGTCAATACTTTATTTAGAGTGTGTGTCAGTACTTTATTTAGAGTGTGTGGAAAAAGGAAATACTGTATGTAGTGCAAACAGCGAGCACGAGTGTGGATTGGTGAACTATGTCACCGATCAATACTCGGCGGCTGCTGGATGTACGCACAGATGTGTGGGGAGTGGGAAGAGGGGAATTGAGGTGGATGAAGGGAGATCAGAGATGACTTACCAAAGTCCTCTCTGTTCTTCTTTCAGGACCGGGAGCCCAGAGCAGAAGCCCTGCGCTGGTGACCGAGAGCCCGGAGCAGGAGCCCGGCGCTGGTGACCGGGAGCCCGGAGCAGGAGCCTGGTGCTGGTGACCGGGAGCCCGGAGTAGGAGCCCGGCGCTGGTGACCGGGAGCCCGGAGCAGGAGACCGGGAGCCCGGAGCAGGAGACCGGCGCTGGTGACCGGGAGCCCGGAGCAGGAGACCGGGAGCCCGGAGCAGGAGACTGGGAGCCCAGAACAGGAGACCGGGAGCCCGGAGCAGGAGACCGGGAGCCCGGAGCAGGAGACTGGGAGCCCGGAGCAGGCGACCAGGAGCCCGGAGCAGGAGACCAGGAGCCCGGAGCAGGAGACCGGTACTCGAGCTGGAGATCAGAACCAAGAGAATTAACAGGGACTCTGTTGAGGCGGATTGGGGCGAGAAGGAGGTTAAAAAGACAGGGGAGTGGGGAGTGGGAGATTTGGGGTGGATGAGGGGAGATCAGAGATGGACTTACCAAAGGGTCAGCAGGACTGGAACAGAAGACCCAGAGCAGGAGACCGGGAGCCCGACGCTGGAGACAGGGAGCCCGACGCTGGAGACCGGGAGCGGCGCTGGAGACCAGGAGCCCGGAGCAGGAGACCGGTACTGGAGCTGGAGACCAGTACCGAGAGAATTAACAGGGACACTGAAGTAAGGGGGATTGGGGTGGGAAGGGGGGTAAAAAGATGGGGGAGAGGGGGATTGGGGTGGATGAGGGGAGATCAGAGATGGACTTACCAAGGGGTCAGCAGGATCAGCAGCAGGACCGGAGCAGGAGACCGGGAGCCCGGCGCTGGTGACCCGGAGCCCGGCGCTGGTGACCCGGAGCGAGAGCCCAGCGCTGGTGACCGGGAGCCCGTTGCTGGTGACCGGGAACCCGGAGCAGGAGCCCGGCGCTGGTGACCGGGAGTGGAGCTGGAGACTCGGACCGGAGCTGGAGACCGGGACCGGAGCTGGAGACCACTGCAGGACGCAGAAAAAAAAATGGTGGTAAGGGGGGGTAAAAAGAGGGGGGAGGGGGGATTGGGGTGGATGAGGGGAGAACAGACTTACCAAAGTCTTCTCTGCTGGATCAGCAGCAGGCTCTGGAGCAGGAACCACAGCAGGTCAGGAGCAGGATACCCAGGACGCTGGAGCAGAAGATCCAGGAGCAGCAGCAGCAGCAGCGACTGGAACAGGTGAGAAGATGGTCTTGTGGTGTCACAGAATATTCTGTGGCACTACAAGGCCCAGCACAGACACATCAGATGTGACCGCTCTGTAGAAATCCTCACCAAGTGTGAGGGTCTGCAGGGCGGTCACAGGGGGGTGATAGGGTGGTGACAGGTGGAGGTCACCTCCCGGTCAGGTAATCTGATTGGAGCAATCATTGATAACATTGATCGCTCCAATCAGAGTACCTGAATACAGGTGACCGGGCGGTCACAGGGAGGTGTCACCTCTCTGTGACCCCCTGTGGTGCATGCTGTGCCCCAGCCATCTGATTGGTGACATTGATTGCACCAATCAGACATGGCTGGAGCAGAGCATGCACCACAGGGGGTCACGGAGAGGTGATTGGAGCGATCAATGTCATCATCATCGATCGCTCCAATCACAGCAGTCTGGGGGCTTTGATCACATTACAGGGGGTCATGGGGCGGTGACAGGCAGGTCACAAGCCGGTCACCGCCCCATGACCGCCCTGTCACCGCGCGGTCGCGCTACGATCGGTGCGATCGATGTAAACGGCGATCGCACCGATCATAGCAGTCTGGGGCCAGGGCTGGGGTGTTCTAGCAACAGCCTAGGACCGGTCCTCTTAGGAGCACCAATCCTAGGCTGCAGATCACTGTTTCCGGTAATCACATTGCCGGAAACAGTGAGAAATGCTGTGATTGGCTGTTCAGATTTGAACAGCCAATCACAGCGATCGCTGGTGCAGGGGGGGGGGGGGGGCGGCGACATCCCCCGGGATGACGGTGCCATCTACCCAGAGGTAAGATGGCGCCGGAAATTTAATGCAATCACGCGACTTCGCATTAAAGATATGACGTACTAATATGGGTCAGGCTCTTAAGTCCCAGGGCACAGACGCGTATTAGTATGTCATGGACTTTAAAGGGGTTAAAGGGGTTGTCCAGTACTAATGATAATGCCCCAATGTATTTTTATGTTGAAAAGAAGTTTATTTGTAATTACCTTGTGCTGCTGTTATTGCCTGTGAGCGGCGCTATGGCTGGCTGCTCACAGGCATCATGTGACCCCCGGCTGCAGCCAGCACTTCCTTCCGATGATGTCACGTCAAGTGAGGCGTGACATCAGTGACGCAGTCCCTGCGGTGGATGCTGGGCTGTGGGTGAGGTTAACCCGCGCATCACACCCAGCATCCACCGCCCGCTTTCCCAATGAATGAGGAGAGGGATGCTGGATGTATGAATGAGCGCGCTGTGGATGCTGGGTGTGATGTGCTGGGTAACCCCGCCCACAGCCCATCATGCACTGTGGAACGCAGCACTGAGTCACGCCCGGCTGCAGCCCGAACTAGACGTGACATCAGCAGATGTCAGAGCCGGCTGCAGCCGGGGGTCAAGTGATACCTGTGAGCGGCCAGCGATAGCGCCGCTCAAAGGCAATAACAGCAGCACAAGGTAATTACAAATAAACTTCTTTTTAGCATAAAAACACTTTGGGGCATTATCAATGGTACTGGACAACCTCTTTAAAGAAACACTCCCATCGAAATAGTTATCCTCTTAATATATTACAGTCATCATATTATATGGCATTATGTACTTACAATTGCTCATTTTGCCTTTCTACCCAGTTAATTCTTCTGTTTTCTATTAGGTCTATGACATCACGTGATTAAAAGCTGACTAGCTGACTCCTTCGAAGCTATATGTAGAAACAGGAGGTCAAATTTCTCTGCACAAGTCATGAGTAGTGTTGAGCGATACCTTCCGATATCGGGAAATATCGGATCGGATTGGATTGGACCGATACCCAAAAAATATCGGATATCGCCGATTCCGATACCGGAAACCAATGCAAGTCAATGGGACACAAATATCGGAATGAAAATAAACCCTTTCTTTCCTTGTAGGTTAATTCTACATGAAGGAAAACAACTAAGAATAATGTAGAATGTATTGGGGGAGATGGAGGAGACATTAAAGGCATAGAGGTTTAGCCCAATCAAATGGAATAGCAGGAATTAATATCTTTTTTAAGACGTTCGGAGTTACAAAGATATTGACTATGTTAAGCTTTTTTATATTTGGTCAGATATTTATGTTTCACTACTTCCATGCTCTTCTCCTTCTTTTTTACTTCTCCCACACTTTCTCCTTCATCATCCTCAGCAGCAGCATCTCTTTCATCAACTTCTTCTTCACCTTATTCATCTTCTTCTTCTTCACCTTCTTCCTATTATTCTTTTTTTTTACATTCTTCATATTCTTCTTATTCAACTATTATTCTTCTTCATATTCTACTTCTTCATCTTCTTCATATTCTTCTTCATCATATTCTTATTTGTGACAGACATTCCTGTAGTTGTTATCTATAAAAGTTTGAAGATTACACCTTCCGTTCTGCCTGTCACAAAAGATTTACAACAGGATTTGTCCGCGTTCAGTTTGGCCTGCAGCAGCAGGTATTTTCCAGGGGCACCACAAGGAGGAACGGACTCACCCCCATACACTGCTTAGTCTTCTTCTGCTTATAATTTAGATAATATCTTTTGCTCTGATTTTTAGTCTTATGCTTAATGTTCTTCTGCTTTTTGTTCTGCAGCTTCTTGTTCTTCTGCTTCTTGGTCTTCTGTCTCTTGTTCTTCTGTATCTTGGTGGTTGTCTTCTTGTTCTTTGTCCTCTTGGTCATCTTCTTGGTCTTCTTAGGGGTGGTCTTCAGGGTCGTCGTCTTCAGGGTCATCGTCTTTGGGGTAATCGTCTTCTTCGGGGTAGCCTTCAGGGTCGTCGTCTTCAGGGTCGTCGTCTTCGGGGTCCTCGTCTTCTTCGGGGTGGTCTTCAGGGTCGTCGTCTTCAGGGTCGTCGTCTTCGGGGTCGTCGTCTTCTTCGGGGTGGTCTTCAGGGTCGTCGTCTTCAGGGTCGTCGTCTTCACGGTCCTCGTCTTCTTTGGGGTGGTCTTCAGGGTCGTCGTCTTCAGGGTCGTCGTCTTCGGGGTCGTCGTGTTCTTCGGGGTGGTCTTCAGGGTCGTCGTCTTCAGGGTCGTCGTCTTCGAGGTTGTCGTCTTCTTCGGGGTGGTCTTCAGGGTCGTCGTCTTCAGGGTCGTCATCTTCGGGGTCCTCGTCTTCTTCGGGGTAGTCTTCAGGGTTGTCATCTTCAGGGTCGTCGTCTTCGGGGTCCTAGTCTTCTTCGGGGTGGTCTTCAGGGTCGTCGTCTTCAGGGTCGTCGTCTTCGGGGTCATCGTCTTCTTCGGGGTGGTCTTCAGGGTCGTCATCTTCGGGGTCCTCGTCTTCTTCGGGGTGGTCTTCAGGGTCCTCGTCTTCAGGGTCGTCGTCTTGGGGGTCCTCATCTTCTTCGGGGTGGTCTTCAGGGTTGTCGTCATCAGGGTCGTCGTCAGGGAGATCCAGAGTGATTACCAAAAACCATTTCAAAAAGCTTGAACTTGGAAATGTAGCAGAAGGTACAAGAAGGCTGAGGAACTGCCGAGAACCAGCTGATGGTACTGGAACCCGGTTACTAAGCAGGAGGTACCTGTGCCAGAAAGCACTACCAAGGACCAGCAGACGTTGGTGGAACTCGGATACCGAGGAGGAGGCACCTAAGCCAAAGGCACTGCCTGGAACCAGCTGATGTTACTGGAACCCAGGGGGACATATTCAAGATTGACTTCCAAAGAACCAGCTAATGGTACTGGAACTCAGATAGGCAGCAGAAGGTACACATGAAAAAAAAAGTTGCAAGGCCGCCAGCCGGCCGGAGTTACCGAAACCCAGTCCTACAGGGGGTGCTTGTCCTATTGGCACTGTGGAACCAGCCTTCATTGCCAGATCACGCAGCCCACATAGGAGTCACCTAAACTGCAGGCACCATAGAGTCGGCTAACCCAACCGCAACACGACAGGACAACGTATTGGAGGCAAAGTGACGTTGACACTACCCGGAAACAGCTGGCGGCCTGGAACCAGGCTGGGCAGGAGGGAGTACCCATGCCAAAGACACTGCCGAGAAACAGCTGACGGTACTGGAACCCAGATGGGTAGCAGAAGGTACAAGAGCCAATGGAACTACCAAGGACCAGCTGATGGTACTGGAACCCGGTTACTAAGCAGGAGGTACCTGTGCCAGAAAGCACTACCAAGGACCAGCAGACGTTGGTGGAACTCGGATACCGAGAAGGAGGCACCTAAGCCAAAGGCACTGCCTGGAACCAGCTGATGTTACTGGAACCCAGGGGGACATATTCAAGATTGACTTCCAAAGAACCAGCTAATGGTACTGGAACTCAGATAGGCAGCAGAAGGTACACATGAAAAAAAAAGTTGCAAGGCCGCAAGCCGGCCAGAGTTACCGAAACCCACAGTCCTACAATGGGTGCTTGTCCTATTGGCACTATGGAACCAGCCTTCATTGCCAGATCCCGCAGCCCACATAGGAGTCACCTAAACTGCAGGCACCATAGAGTCGGCTAACCCGACCGCAACACGACAGGACAACGTATTGGAGGCAAAGTGACGTTGACACTACCCGGAAACAGCTGGCGTGCTGGAACCAGGCTGGGCAGGAGGGAGTACCCATGCCAAAGACACTGCTGGGAAACAGCTGGAACCCAGGGTAAATAGTAAAAATAAGAGTGGAGACAGAGGCCTAATTGGAGCAAGTTTAAAATCAGTAGTAGTGTGAATGTGGACAGAGCAGGAGAAATTGCCGGGCAGACAGCAGGGGATCAGCTGACGTTACTGAACCCCAATAACACTGGAGCAAGTGTTGACTGTGCAGACGGCACTTTTGAGCAGCAACTGGCGGTGTTGAAGCCCTGGGTAAATACTAAAAACAGAGTGGAGCCAGAGGCCTAATTGGAGCAAGTTTAAAATCAGTAGTAGTGTGAATGTGGACAGAGCAGGAGAAATTGCCGGGCACACAGCAGGGGATCAGCTGAGGTTACTGAACCCCAATAACACTGGAGCAAGTGTTGACTGTGCAGACGGCACTTCTGAGCAGCAACTGGCGGTGTTGGAGCCCAGGGATTACTGTTCAGGTGGTAGAAACAAGAACACAACAGGATACCTGGATACTGTTGCCAGCCAATTATTTAATCTGGAAGAGGACTGGCAAATTCATGCGAGATCCAGGCCTTGTTCATTTTCAGAAAAGTAAGCCAGTCAACGTTATCGGAGTATAGTCAGATGCGATGGTCTGTTAGTACACCACCTGCGGCACTAAAGACGCGTTCCGATAATACACTAGCAGCAGGGCAAGCCAGCACCTCCAATGCATACTGGCTAAGCTCTGGCCATGTATCCAGCTTAGAGACCCAAAACTTGAAGGGGGAAGAGCCGTCTGGGAGTACACTGACATGGCAAGGCATGTAGTCTGTCACCATCTGACGGAAACGTTGCCTCCTGCTGACTGGAGCTGTCTGTGATGGTGTAGACATTTGTGGCGGGGACACAAAACTTTGCCACATTTGGGCCATACTGGTCTTGCCTTGTGCTGAGGCACTGCTTCTGCTCCCTCTTTGTGCAGAGCTTCCTCCACTGCCTCGACGCACTGAGCTGCTTTGCAAAGCACTAGCAGCACTACTCTCGGGTGGAATGGAGAACATGATGGAATGCACCAGTGTGTCTTGGTACTCCCGCATTTTACGCTCCCGGTTCAACGGTGTTATGAGACTTTGTAAGTTGTCCTGGTAGCGAGGATCTAGGAGGGTGGACACCCAATAATCAGCCGTGTTGAGAATGTGGGCGATGCGGTGGTCTTTTCTCAGGCACTGCAGCATGAAATCAACCATGTGCTGCAGACTGCCAACTGGCCAAGAAACGCTGTCCCCTGCTTGAGGCGTGATCTCTGCCTGCTCTGCATCACCCCACCCTTGCTCTAGATACTGACTACTAGAGCACTGTGTATCTCCCTCCTCTGGACAGATGTCTTCCTCCTCCATTGACTTCTCCTCATCCTCCTCACAAAGTGTCCCCTGCCTAGGCCTTTGTGAGGAACCATGTTGCGCAGACTGTACAGAAGCAGATGGCATTTGTGACTCCTCATCCTCCACCTCTTCCAAAACCTCCTCCCTTAGTGCTTACAGTGTTATTTCAAGCAGGTAGATAAGGGGGATAGTCATGCTGACTAGTGCATCATCTGCACTCGCCATCCGCGTGGAATAATCGAAGGCACGCAAAATGTGGCAGATGTCCTTCATAGAGGCCCACTCAGTGGTGGTGAAGTGTGAACGGCGTGCAGTGCGACTTGTTTGCGCCTGCTGCAGCTGGTACTCCATTACTGCTGCCTGCTGCTCACACAACCTCTCCAACATCTGTAACATTGAATTCCACCTGGTGGGTAGGTCACATATGATGCGATGTTCTGGAAGGCGTAATCGGCGCTGCAGAGCTGCAATGCGCGATCTTGCGATGCTGGAACGCCGCAAGTGAGTGCACTCTATGCGGACCTTGTGCAGCAGTGCATCAAGATCCGGATAGTCCCTCAAAAAACTCTGCACGACCAAGTTGAGCACATGTGCCAGACATGGGATGTGAGTGAGGTTGCCTAGGCCCAGAGCTGCCACCAGATTCCGGCCATTGTCACACATTAGCATGCCTGGCTGGAGATTCGCTGGCACAAACCACACGTCGCTCTGCTGCTTGATGGCATTCCAGAGCTCTTGCGCTGTGTGGCTTCGAGTCCCCAAATAAATTAATTTCAATACGGCCTGTTGACGTTTGGCCACGGCTGTGCTCATATCGGCCGTAGCAGGAAACAGTTCACGGGTCGATGTGGAGGTAGATTGTGACGGCTCCTGCAGCGCTGATTCAGAGGAACTGGAGTATGAAGAGGAGTCAATGTGTACAGACTGGATTCGTGCAATCCTTGGAGTTGGCAGAACACGTACAGCGCCACTCTCAAGATCTGTACCCGGCTCCACAACATTTACCCAATGGGTAGTGAGGGAAAGGTATCGTCCCTGTCCATGCTTACTGGTCCACGCATCGGTGGTCAGGTGGACCTTGCTACTACTGACAGCGTTTTGTAGCGCATGTTTAATTTTTCCCTCCACATGCTGTTGCAGGGCAGGGACGGCTTGCCTGCTGAAATAAAAGCAGCTGGGCACGTTGTATTGTGGGACTGCCAATGCCATCAAGTTACGGAAGGTGTCAGTCTCCACCAGCCTGAATGATAGCATTTCAAGGGCCAGTAGTTTTGCAATGCCAGCATTCAGAGCCTGTGCTCGGGGGTGGTTTGCCGAGTATGGGCGCCTTTTCTCCCATGCCTGTGCTAACGATGGCTGTAGACTGGCCTGGGAGTGTGAGGATGACAGGGAACGTGGTGCTGTGGGTGGAATGACACTGTGTCTCTGTACAACAGTGCCAGAGGTTCTTCCATGGTGATCCTGTGAGGAAGCCGAACCAGCTGTGTGTGAGCTGGAGGAAGAGGCTACAACACGAGCTGAAGAGGTGGTAGGTGGCGCTGTAGGTTGGCCTAGGTCTTCAGTGTGTCTTTGTAGCTCCACCACGTGCTTGGTCCGCACATGTTTCCACATATTTGTGGTATTGAGGTTGCTGACACTTTTCCCTCTTTTCACTTTCTGATTACACAGCGTGCATTTGACAAAGCAAATGTCATCTGCAACTGTGTCAAAAAAGGACCAGGCACTGCAAGTCTTGGGAGCACCCGTTTGGGTTTTGGAAGAGGCATGCTCCTAATGGGTGCCGAAGTGGAGGCTTCAGGCAACCAAGTCTGCCACCTCCCTCTCCCTCCTTTTTGGGCTGTTCGGGGAATCTCTTCCTCAGAGCTGCTCCCACCACCTTCCTGTACCTCACACCATGATGGGTCAAGGACCTCATCATCTACACCACCCTCTTCAAACAACTGCTTCTCCAGGGTAGTCTCGAGAGAACAGTACACACCAGAAAGTGGCACCTGAGTCTCATCATCAGATGCGTACTGAGGTGTGCTGACCATAGGCACTGGCCCACCCGCCTCTTCAGATTCAGAGAGACAAAGCGGTTGTGCATCACTGCATACTACCTCTTCTTCAAATTCTCGAATTCTGCTTGGCTGGCCCCCTCTTTCCAAGCCAAAAGATTCAGAGAACAGAAGTAGAGATGACTCCTGTCCCGGGCTCTCTGACTGCCTGGGCAATTTGGCAGGTGGTGAAGAGACAGATGGGTGCTCTTCAGTGCTCAGGACCTGAGAGGATCTGGAACTAATTGAAGTCGATGCATTAGCTGCCATCCATCCGACAACGGCTTCAATTTGGTCCTCCTGCAACAGTGGGGTATGGCGAGCTCCTACAAAGCTGCGCATAAAGGACTGTTCCCTGGTAAAACTGGAGGATGCTGAGTCACTGGTGCCCGCAGCAGGCACAGAATCCCCACGTCCTCTCCCTGCAGGCACAGAATCCCCACGTCCTCTCCCTGCAGAAACTCCACACCCACGCCCACGACCACATGCCTTATTCCCTGCCTTCTTCATCTTGGTAGACTGATAAAGATAGGCAGAAAAGTACTAACGGCTTAGTGTGCTTATTCCTGAACAGCTGCTAACAGGTATAAGAAACACTAATTTTATAAAGTGTGGACTAGACTTTAATATGAGCTAATGTGGCCTACACAACTGTAAAGTGGAGTGTTTGGTGAACTTTATTTACGTTTTTTTTTTCACAAAAATACACTGGATGTGCCCAAAGATGTAAAACCGATAGTATCACAAACTTTTTGTAGCTATTACAATGCAGGAAGGTAACCTACAATGCAATAGATGAGGCTACAAAAAATAGGCTAATACTAATCTGGCTGGGGCTGCAGGGCACAAGGCTGCAGAAAGGCTCCTCTATCTACTCCTATATAGTGTGTTTGGAAGCAATCTAGCTGGATACGGATGGAACCACACTAATAGGAGAAATCAGGAAAAATGAGCAGCACTAATGCAAAAAAGGACAATGTATAAGGCAGTGACGCACGCTGAGCGGACTACAACCGGACGTGCCTGAAGCACACACTACAGCATGAGCTGCACTCACACACAGAGACCTCGCAGACAGCCGTGAACAGTGCAGAAAACTGTGCACTAGTGCTGCAAGGCAAAACAAAGCTTTATAAAGTAGCCTGGGTAAAGCACAATAAAGCAAATCGGTAGCTAAAACTGTCACTCAGAACAGCAGCGTCCTGTCCCTAACTGAATTCACAGCAGAGTGAACCCAAAATGGCGGCGGCGGCTTTTATAGTGCATCATGACATCATTTCAGCAGTCAATCACAGCCATGCCATTAGTTAACATGCCTAACATGCCTAACAGGATGTGCCCACACTTCTTAGGATCCTCATTGGCTGAATAAAATCAAACTGGCTCATTGCATTATGGGAACTTCCGATTCCGGTATTCGATATTTTAAAAGTATCGGAACTCCGATACCGCGAATATCGGTCGATACCCGATATTTCAGTATCGGAATGCTCAACACTAGTCATGGAGTCGCTGCAAAAGTCTATGGCAGGGGAAGGAGCGGAGCTACTGAGTCAGGAATTGAAGAGGGGAATGATAAATGCAGAAACAAGAGACTTCCTGTTTTACATAGAGCAGAGAAAAGAGAAGAATTTGCTGGTTAGAAAGGCAAAAGGAGCACTTATTTAATGTTCATACATAATACATGTACATAAGGCACGTACATAATGCTATATAATATGATGACTGCAATATAGACTGTGAGCCCTTGCGGGCAGGATCCTCTCTACTCAGGGTCGGTCTGGGCTGGCAGGATACCGGGAAAATTCCCAGTGGGCCCCGCCCCCTGCTGCAGAGGAGAGGGGGGAGAAGAGAGCAAAAAAAAAATCCTGTGGTTTTAAGGGGCACGGGCCCTTTAAAAGCTCAAGCACAGTGTATGCAGGGACGCGCGCACACGGCGTTCATTACCTGAACCACCGCGGCGCACGTCCCTGTGAAGCAGCTGAAGCTGCGCGTCTCCCTTCGCCGGCCGGCGTATGACGTCATCGTCATGCGCCTGCTGTGAAGGAGGCGCGCAACTCAGGAGAAGGAGGACACCGCACGGGAGCGCAGGAAGGTAAGAGGTGTGTGTGTGTGTGTGTGTGTAATGGTCTGGGCCCCTGGCTGGACACACAAGGGGGGGCCCAGATGGACACACAAGGGGAAGCCCAGCGGGACACACAAGGGGGGGGCAGCTGGACAGACACACAAGGGGGTAGCCTGACTGGACACACAAGGGGTTAGCCGACTGGATACAAAAGGGGGGGTCCTGGCTGGACACACAGGGGGGGAACCCTGGCTGGACACACAAGCGGGGCCCAGTTGGACACACAAGGGGGAGCCAACTGGACATAAAAGGGGGGAACCCTGGCTGGACACACAAGGGGGGATCCCTGGCTGGACACACAAGGAGGGGCCCAGCTGGACACACAAGGGGGGAGTCGACTGGACACACAAGGGGGGGCCCTTGCTGTACACACAAGGGGGAACCCTGGCTGGACACACAAGGGGGGGCCCAGCTGGACACACAAGGGGGGGCCCAGCTGGACACACAAGGGGGGGCCCAGCTGGACACACAAGGGGGGGCCCAGCTGGACACACAAGGGGGGGCCCAGCTGGACACACAAGGGGGGCCCAGCTGGACACACAAGGGGGGCCCAGCTGGACACACAAGGGGGGCCCAGCTGGACACACAAGGGGGGAGCCGACTGGACACACAAGGGGGGATCCGACTGGACACACAAGGGGGGACCCTGGCTGGACAAACAAGGAGGAACCCTGGTTGGACACACAAAGGGGGGCCCAGCTGGACACACGAGGGGGAACCCTGGCTGGACACACGAGGGGGAACCCTGGCTGGACACACGAGGGGGGGGCCAAGCTGGACACACGAGGGGGGGCCAAGCTGGACACATGAGGGGGGAGCCCTGGCTGGATACACGAGGCGGGAGCCCTGGCTGGACACACAAGGGGGGAACCCTGGCTGGACACACAAGGGGGGGCCCAGCTGGACACACAAGGGGGGAGCCGACTGGACACACAAGGGGGGGCCCTTGCTGTACACAGAAAGGGGACCCTGCCTGGACACACAAGGGGGAACCCTGGATGGACACACAAGGGGGAACCCTGGCTGGACACACAAGGGGGAACCCTGGCTGGACACACAAGGGGGGCCCAGCTGGACACAAAAGGGGGAACCCTGGCTGGGCACACGAGGGGGAACCCTGGCTGGGCACACGAGGGGGGGCCAAGCTGGACACACGAGGGGGGGCCAAGCTAGACACACGAGGCGGGGCCAAGCTAGACACACGAGGGGGGGCCAAGCTGGACACACGAGGTGGGAGCCCTGGCTGGATACACGAGGCGGGAGCCCTGGCTGGATACGCAAGGGGGAACCCTGGCTGGACATGCAAGGGGGAACCCTGGCTGGACACACAAGGGGGGCCCGGCTGGACACCAAAGGGGGGCCCAGATGGACACACAAGGGGGGGCCCGGCTGGACACACAAGGGGGGGCCTGGCTGGACACACAAGGGGGGAGCCGACTGGACACACAAGGGGGGGGCCTTGGCTGGACACACAAGGGGGGGCCCTGGATGGACACACAAGGAGGAACCCTGGCTGGACACACAAAGGGGGGCCCAGCTGGACACACAAGGGGGAACCCTGGCTGGGCACACAAGGGGGAACCCTGGCTGGGCACACGAGGGGGGCCAAGCTGGACACACGAGGGGGGCCAAGCTGGACACATGAGGAGGGGCCAAGCTGGACACACAAGGCGGGAGCCCTGGCTGGATACACGAGGCAGGAGCCCTGGCTGGATACACAAGGGGGAACCCTGGCTGGACACACAAGGGGGAACCATGGATGGACACACAAGGGGGGGCCCTTGCTGTACACACAAGGGGGAACCCTGGCTGGACACACAAGGGGGGGCCCAGCTGGACACACAAGGGGGGCCCAGCTGGACACACAAGGGGGGGCCCAGCTGGACACACAAGGGGGGAGCCGACTGGACACCCAAGGGGGGAGCCGACTGGACACACAAGGGGGGGCCCTGGCTGGACAAACAAGGGGGAACCCTGGTTGGACACACAAGGGGGGGCCCAGCTGGACACACGCGAGGGGGAACCCCGGCTGGACACATGAGGGGGAACCCTTGCTGGACACACGAGGGGGGGCCAAGCTGGACACATGAGGGGGGAGCCCTGGCTGGATACACGAGGCGGGAGCCCTGGCTGGACACACAAGGGGGGAACCCTGGCTGGACACACAAGGGGGGGCCCAGCTTGACACACAAGGGGGGAGCCGACTGGACACACAAGGGGGGGCCCTTGCTGTACACAGAAGGGGGGACCCTGCCTGGACACACAAGGGAGAACCCTGGATGGGCACACAAGGGGGAACCCTGGCTGGACACACAAGGGGGAACCCTGGTTGGACACACAAGGGGGGCCCAGCTGGACACACAAGGGGGAACCCTGGCTGGGCACACGAGGGGGAACCCTGGCTGGGCACACGAGGGGGGGCCCGGCTGGACACCAAAGGGTGGCCCGGATGGACACACAAGGGGGGGCCCGGCTGGACACACAAGGGGGGGCCCGGCTGGACACACAAGGGGGGGGCCTTGGCTGGACACACAAGGGGGGGCCCTGGCTGGACACACAAGGAGGAACCCTGGCTGGACACACAAGGGGGGGCCCAGCTGGACACACAAGGGGGAACCCTGGCTGGGCACACGAGGGTGAACCCTGGCTGGGCACACAAGGGGGGCCAAGCTGGACACACGAGGGGGGCCAAGCTGGACACACGAGGGGGGCCAAGCTGGACACACGAGGCGGGAGCCCTGGCTGGATACACGAGGCGGGAGCCCTGGCTGGATACACAAGGGGGAACCCTGGCTGGACACGCAAGGGGGAACCCTGGATGGACACACAAGGGGGGGCCCGGCTGGACACTCAAGGGTGGGGGCTTGGCTGGACACACAAGGGGGGGCCCTGGCTGAACACACAAGGGGGAGCCCTGGATGGACACACAAGTGGGGGGCCCTGGCTGGACACACAAGGGGGGGCCCTGGCTGGACACACAAGGGGGGACCCTGGCTGGACCCAGGCAAAGGGGGGTGGGCAGGATGGGTATATGGGGGGCAGGCTGGACACATGGAGGCCAGGATGGATATATGGGGGGCAGGCTGGACACATGGAGGCCAGGATGGATATATGGGGGGGGCAGGCTGGACACATGGAGGTCAGGATGGATATATTGGGGGGCATGCTGGACACATGGAGGCCAGGACGGATATATGGGAGGGCAGGCTGGACACATGGAGGTCAGGATGGATATATGCAGGGGTAAGGGCAGGATGGATATATGAGGAGGCAGGATGGACACATGGAGGCCAGGATGAATATGTAGAGGGGCAGGCTGAACACATGGAGGCCAGGATGTATATATGGGGGGCGGCAGGTTGAACACATGGAGGCCAGGATGGATATATGGGGGGGGACAGGCTGGACACATGGGGGGCTAGGATGGATATGTGGAGGGGCAGGCTCGATACACGTGGGCTAACATAAATATATGGAGGGGCACGCTGGATATATGGGGGGTGTCAGGATGGATATATGCAGGGGGTAAGGGCAGGATGGATATATGAGGAGGCAGTCTGGACACATGGAGGCCAGGATGGATATGTAGGGGGGGGCAGGCTGGACACATGGAGGCCAGGATGGATATGTAGGGGGAGCAGGCTGGATACATGGAGTCAAGGATGGATATATGGGGGGGCAGGCTGGAAACATGGAGGCAAGGATGGATATGGGGGGGCAGGCTGGCCACATGGGGGCTAGAATGGGTATATGGGAGGGGGCAGGCTCGATACACGTGTGCTAGGATAAATATATGGAGGGGTCACACTGGACAAATGGGGGTCAGAAGGGATATATGCAGGGGGGTGTCAGGATGGATACATGGAGTCCAGGATGGATATATGGGGGGCAGGCTGGAAACATGGAGGCAAGGATGGATATGTGGGGGGGGAAGGCTGGCCACATGGGGGCTAAGATGGATATATGGGGGGAGGGCAGGCTCGACACATGTGGGCTAGGATAAATATATGGAGAGGCCACCCTGGACATATGGGGGCCAGAAGGGACATATGCGGGTGCCTGGCTGGACAAGGGACTTAATTACTGTTTGGGGGCCAGATTGAGGAACATACTTTATTAGTTTATGGTGGCCAGTGGGGAACATTATTAGTTTAGATTCCAATTATTATTATTACATTATTACTTCTGTAATATAATTTACTTTTTAGGAAACTGTTTTCCATGGGATGCGACAAAAGAGGAGTCCTGTTACTGTGCAGGATGGCACTATGTTGCTTTTTTTATTCAACTGGTATAGTGTAGAAGTCAGGGGGGAAAAGTGGGAATATTCTCTAGAAGAGATCAGTTATTGGTAACTGTGTGTTATTTTCTGCAGAGACGATTCCTGGCTGGAAGAAGTGATGGCGGACTGTGCCTGATGAAGAAGAAAAGCGAAGATGAAGGACTTCACCTAGAAACGTAACTGGTGAGTCAGTGTATTACATGTACACTTACACTACACACATGGTCAAAATTGTTGGTACCCCTCGTTTCATGAAAGAAAAACCCACAATGGTCACACAAATAACTTGAATCTGATAGAAATTTTTGAAAATGAACAAATGAAAGTCAGACATTGCTTTTCTGCTTCCACAGAATTTAAAAAAAATTAACCTCATGAAATAGGCCTGGAAAGAAATGATGGTTCTTCTTAACTTAATATTTTGTTGAACAACCTTTTGAGGCAATCACTGTAATCCAACGATTCCTGTAACTGTCAATGAGACTTCTGCACCTCTCAACAGGTATTTTGGCCGACTCCTCATGAGCAAACTGCTCCAGTTGTCTCGTGTTTGAAGGTTGCCTTTTCCAGACGGCATGTTTCAGCTCTTTCCAAAGATGCTCAATAGGATTTAGGTCAGGGCTCATAGAAGGCCACTTCAGAATAGTCCAATGTTTTCCTCTTAGCCATTCCTGGGTCATTATCCTGTTGCAAGACCCATGACCTGCGACTGAGACCAAGCTTTCTGACACTGGGCAGCACATTTCTCACTAGAATCCCTTGATAGTCTTGAGATTTCATTGTACCCTGCACAGATTCAAGACACCTTGTGCCAGATGCAACAGAGCAGCCCCAGAACATAACAGCCGCCCCCATGTTTCACAGTAGGGACAGTGTTCTTTTCTTGATATGCTTCATTTTTCCGTCTGTGAACATAGAGCTGATGTGCCTTGCCAAAAACTTCCATTTTTGTCTCATCTGTCCATAATACATTCTCCCAGAAGCTTTGTCGCTTGTCAACATGTAGTTTGTCAAATTCCAGTCTGGCTTTTTTATTATTTTTTTTTTCAACAATGGTGTTCTCCTTGGTCGTCTCCCATGAAGTCCACTTTGGATCAAGCAACGATGGATAGTACGATCTGACACTGATGTTCCTTGAGCTTGAAGTTCACCTTTAATCTCTTTAGAAGTTTTCCTGGACTCTTCTGTTACCATTCATATTATCCGTCTCTTTGATTTGTCATCAATTCTCCTGCGGCCACGTCCAGGGAGGTTGGCTACAGTCCCATGGATCTTAAGTTTCTGAATAATATGTGACACTGTAGTCAAAATAACATAAAGCTGCTTGGAGATGGTCTTATAACCTTTACCTTTAACATGCTTTTCTATAATTTTCTTTCTAATCTCCTGAGACAACTCTTTCCTTTGCTTCCTCTGGTCCATGTTGAGTGTGGTACACACCATGTCACCAAACCTCACAGTGAGTATCTGTAGCCCTATATACAGGCCCACTGACTGATTACAAGATTGTAGACACCTGTGATGCTAATTAGTGGACACAACTTGATTTAACATGTCCCTTTTGTCACATTATTTTCAGGGGTACCATAATTTCTTTCCAGGCCTATTTCATGAGTTTAATTTTTTTTAAATTCCGTGGAAGCAGAAAAGCAATGTCTGACTTTCATTTCTTCATTTTCATAGATTTTTAATTTATTATTACTTTTGTCAGATTCAAGTTATTTCTGTGACCATTGTGGGTTTTTCTTTCATTAAACGAGGGGTACCAACAATTCTGACCACGTGTGTATATAGTATATACAGAGCTCCTGTGTATGTCACTGGTGATCACTGTATTACGTATACACTATATACAGAGCTTCTGTGTATAATGTCACTGGTGACCACTGTATTACCTGTACACTATATACAGAGCTGCTGTTTATAATGTCACTGGTGATCACTGTGTTACCTGTACACTGACACAATATACAGAGCTCCTGTGTATAATATCACTGCTGATCACTGTATTACCTGTACAATGACACTACATACAGAGCTCCTGTGTATAATGTCACTGGTGATCACTGTGTTACCTGTACACTGACACTATATACAGAGCTCCTGTGTATAATGTCGCTGGTGGTAATAACAGGGTTGTTAGTATTGTGGTTTGTATTCATGATCAGTATTGTAGTATTTGGTCACTTTGGGGTGGTAATATGTGGTCTGGTCATGGTGTGGCCATATTTGTTCCTTGTATGTGGTATTATTCAGTCACTATGTGGTGGTAATATGTGATCTAGTCTGGGTGTGGCGATATTTGTCCTTTTTGTATGTGGTATTATTGGTGTTGATATAGTGAACTGTGTTGTGTATGGCGGTCATTTTGTTCTTGCTGATATTAACTAGGAAAAGATTTTTTTCCATTAGGCCACAGCCCCACCATTAGTATTTGGTTAGTATTTTTTCTCAGGAGTCACTGCCAAATCAAGTAGTGGGTGATAAATGCAGAATTGGTGACTTGTTTCTATTCTACCTTTTCTCTGATTGTTCCTCACCTGGTTTTGGCTCCCACTCCTGAAAAAAAAAATACTGACCAAATACTGATAGTGGGGCCGTGGCTTTAGAGATTAAATACTTGGACCAGAGCAGCAGAGATGCACTTACAGGGGTTCTCCGGTGAAAACAAGTAATCACCTCTCCACAGGATCAGTGATAATATTGATTGGTGGGGGTCTGACTGCTGGGACACAATTGGCAGAATGTGGAGCTTTTCTCCCCATTAGACTGGAGCGGCATTTGTGAGATGCGACCACTGATCCATTCATTCCTTCAGTGGCTGTGAGCGCTGCTCTTTTTTGGAAGCCCCCAAGAGAATGAATGGAGCTGCGGTCAGACGTCCCAGCTGTCGCTGCATTTTAAAATGGGGATAAGTGTCCTGTCAGGGATAAAACCTCCCCATTCTTCCGATAGGTGCGTTTTCCAATGTTCGGACCCAAACGATCAATAAGTTATCACCTATCCTGTAGAGCCCATGGATTGGTGATAACTTTTTTTAACCAAAGAACCCTTTTAATGCAAACTACAGTAATTCTACAGTACATCCCAGTTAGTGTCGCACAGTAGATGTGCAGGAGCCGCCAGTCAATGCTCCACTATAACAGGGATAGCGGATAACAGATATTTGCATATGGCTGTAGGTGGGCCCCTAGAGTCAGTTCTCCCTGTGGGCCCCAGACACCCCAGTCCGACCCTGTCTCTACTCCTGTACCAGTCGGTGACTTGTATTGTTCATGATTATTCTACTTGTTTTTATTATGTATATCCCTTTTCACATGTAAAGCGCCAAGGAATCGATGGCGCTATAATAATAAATAAGAATATTAAGAGGATAAAAACTTTGATGGGAGTGCTTCTTTAAAGCATGACACACCAACAAGAGACAAAAACTGCATTGTCAAAAACGAGATAAAAACGCATGTTAAAAAAAAGCACACAAAAAACAATGAAAAACTGCAACAAACCTAATTTAAGTAATAGGAGCAAATAAGGTGCAGAAAATTCTGCACCGTCAAAAACTCAACAAAAGCTCGTAGTAGAAACGTAGCCTCAAAGCCTTTTTTGCATGTCAATTCTTTCAGGATTTTGGAGCATTTTTCACCCGTTCAAATTAATGGGAAATAAAGGCAACCAAAAACACATTAACAAAACGCACATATTTTATGTAGTGTTTTTCCTGCCAACGCTCTGATTTTTGCCACAGAAAAATCTGCTGCAAGTACCCTTATTATTTGGAAAACGACTTTATTCCAAATCTGAAACTATATATTTGGTATAGGTAATAACGGCACAGTTCTATTTATTTATTTTTTTTCTGGTTCATTTTCTATTCATTAGATATGTTATCACATCACTGGTTGTGTCTATGGTGAACAGCTGTTCTGTACATACTGTTTCCTGGTTGTTCTCAGAAGCCATGAAAGATAAGATTTTCATTCCATTCTTAGATAATCTGTATGTGGCACACAGGATTACAGAAAGTTACATAAAATCTTCAGTTGTTACAATAATGCATATGTAAATATATAAGCAACACATTAGTTAAATACAACATGCTACAAATTCATATTAATATGAAATCAATATTGTATATGGCTTTTAGAATATACAGTATACACACATTTTTTAAATGAAAGATCTAAAAGGCAATGAGGGCTAAATTATTGAATGGCTTTAACCAAGATAACAAGTTATCACCTGTAACATGATAGGCAATAACTTGCTGATTGCTGGGCTCCCAATGCTAAGACCCTACTGAACCCGTGAACAGGGCTCTGCAGCGTCCCATTTGAAGGGGGACACTGCAAAATCCCTCCTACATCTCATCCCATTTCCCCTTTTACACCCAACTCAATGCCTTCAAATCCTGGCATCTGGCAACAGATTATTTTAATGGGATTGTCTCAAGTTCTGAGTTGGGTAAAAGCAAAATACTTTGCAAATTATTAAAAATACTCTGCTCACAAAAACGGAGGGATTTTTAATTTAGTGTACAGCTTTTTGCCAAGGTTACCGGCCACCCTGTGGTCTCACGGTGACCAGTTACCTAGGCAATGAGCAGACATTGGTAACAAGCTGTATGCCGCCTGCTCAAGCCGTTCTGAAGCTGACTGGTCTGCTTCATTCTGCCAGTTTTAGTCCACCAGCTTATCTCCTATGCTTAAGGACGGTTTTAGACAAAGAGAGGCCCTAAATGCTCACGTATTTCACCATTACATGCAAACATTTCGGTTGCATTTACATGCACTGAGTTCAGGCCGTTAAATGAGGGCAATCAACAATACTGAAGTTGTTCGGAGCTTGTTTACCGGCTTCTTTACACCGGCTGAGGAAGAATGATGGGCGCAGAACGATCACTAGTAAATCAATCTGTCCCCATACAGGATCATGTTATGTTGGAATAATGCTTATTATCTATAATATAATCGGAGATGTGTCCTTCTGTCCGAAGCCTCTATAGACTGCGCAAGCGCGATGCACCTGCGCAGTCTGGGCAGAGACAGAAGAAAACATCTGCCATTACAGGTGAGAGGGAGGAGGACGAGGGGGAAGGACTGTGGTGCCGGAGATCGCAGTATGCGGAATCGCTCACCACATACCGCTATCTCGGGCACCATTAGGCCACATACCTCGCTCTCAGGCGAGTCTGGAGGAGGAGTGTGGCGCCGGAGTTCGCGCATGCGCATAGCGCAATCTCCAGCTCCATTTTGTTGAAGACAAATTTGCAGTGTACAAATTTGTCTTCAACAAAATGGCGCCGGAGATTGCGCAATGCGCAGGCGAGAACTTCGGCACCACACTCCTCCTTCAGACTCGCCGGAGATTGAGGACGCGCTGCAAGGATGAGAGGAAAAGGTGAGTAGGAGTGTATTTTTATTTTTTGGGGTTTTTTTGTATGGATGGGGCCAGCACAAATACCAGGATGGGGGCAGGACAAGTACCAGGATGGGGGAACACAAATACCAGGATGGGGGAACACAAATACCAGGATGGGGGAACACAGATACCAGGATGGGGGCAGCACAAATACCAGGATGGGGCCAGCACAAATACCAGGATGGGGCCAGCACAAATACCAGGATGGGGGAACACAAATACCAGGATGAGAGGCAACAAATACCAGGATGGGGGGACCACAAATACCAGGATGGAGGACCACAAATACCAGGATGGGGGACCACAAATATAAGGATGGGGGAGCACAAATACCAGGGTGGGGGAACACAAATACCAGGGAAGGGGGCCACAAATGCCAAGATGAGGGGCCACAAATACCAGGATGGGGGGGCACAAATACCAGGATGGGACGCAGGATGGGGGAGCACATAACAGGATGGGGGAGCACATAACAGAATAGGGCACAGGATGGGGGAAGCACATAACAGGATTGGGGAGCAGGATGGGGGAGCACATAACAGGATGGGGGAGCACGTAACAGAATAGGGGCACAGGATGGGGGAAGCACATAACAGGATTGGGGAGCAGGATGGGGCAGCACATAACAGGATTGGGAAGCAGGATGAGGGGTGCACATAACGGGATGGGGGCGCTGGATGGGGCAGCACATAGCAGGATAGGGGCAGCACATAACAGGATTGGGGAGCAAGATGGGGGGCGCACATAACAGGGTGGGGCGCAGGATGGAGGCAGCACATAACAGGATGGGGGCGCAGGATGGGGGCAGCACATAACAGGATTGGGGGGCGTACATAACAGGATGGGGGCGCACATAATGGGATGGGGGCAGAGGATGGGGGCGCACATAACGGGATGGGGGCAGCACATACCAGGACTGGGGAGCAGGATGGGGTGCATACATAATGGGATGGGGCACTGGATGGGGGCAGCACATACCAGGATTGGGGAGAGGGATGGGGGCAGCACATAACGGGATGGGGCACTGGATGGGGGAAGCACATACCAGGATTGGGGAGCAGGATGGGGGGTGCACATAACAGGATTGGGGAGCAGGATGGGGGCGCTGGATGGGGCAGCACATTGCAGGATGGGGGTGCACATAACAGGATGGGGGCGCAGGATAGGGGCAGCACATAACAGGATTGGGAAGCAGGATGTGGGGCGCACATAACGGGATGAGGGCAGCACATAACAGGATGGGGCGCACATAACAGGATGGGGGCAGCACGTAATAGTATTGGGCAGCAGGATGGGGGCAGCACATAATAGGATGGGGGCACAGGATGGGGGTGCAGGATTGGGACAGCACATAACAGGATGGGGGAGCAGGATGGGGGACGCACATAACGGTATGTGGGCAGCACATAGCAGGATGGGGGCTACACTTAGCAGGATGTTGGCACAAGATAGGGGCAGCACGTAACAGGATGGGGGCGCAGGATGGGGGCACAAGATAGGGGCAGCACATAACAGAATGGGGGCACAGGATGGGGGCAGCACATAACAGGATGGGGGCGCAGGATGGGGCAGCACATAACAGGATGGGGGCAGCACATAACAGGATGGGGACCACAAATACCAGGATGTGGGAGCACAAATACCAGGATGAGTGGCCACAAATACCAGGATGGGGGAGCACAAATACCAGGATAGGGGGCCACAAATACCAGGATGGGGGAGCAGAAATACCAGGATGGGGGGTCACAAATACCAGGATAGGGGACCACAAATAACAGGATGGGGCAGCACATAACAGGATGGGGGCACAAGATACTGAATAAATATATATTCCCTGTTGAATGGCTGGACAGTACAGAGATTAATCCTCTGCCAACAGGTTATGGGCCCAGAAACCCAAAGACACAGAGAACAGCCCAGAGGAGAGAGAACAACAGTGTACTAAGAAGAATAAGCAAAGATGGCCACCACCAGCAACTCTATGAAGTTCACTGTGCCAAATCTGACTAACCAGAACAACCAATCCTGGAAATTCAAGGTAAAGATGCTGCTGATAAGAGAAGGTACGTGGAAATACACAAAGGAGACTAGACCTGACCCAGTACCAGAAAAAGGATCAAAAAGCACAACGCACTATCTCCCTCAGTATAGATCAGTGGTTCTCAACTTCAGTCCTCAAGACCCATCAACAGATCATGTTTTCAGGATTTCCTTAGTATTGCACAAGTGATGGAATTATTACCTGTGTAATACTAAGGAAATCCTGAAAACATGACCTGTTGGTGGGTCTTGAGGACTGGTGTTGAGAACCACTGGTATAGATGATGATCAGATTGTGCATGTACTGTATGTAAATGTGAAACTGCAAAAAAATGTGGGAACAGCTACAGAAAGTGCATGAAAGGATAAATCTCAGCAATAAGCTCTATTTAATGAGAAAGCTATATCAGTCTAAGCTAAATAAGGACCAAGATATGCAGGATTACATAAGAAATACTATAGAAATTCTGGTGCGCTTGCGGGGCATTCGGGAAGATCTAAAGGATTTCCATGTTGCTACACTACTACTAAGTGGTCTACTAAAAAGCTATGACACACATGGAACTACACTAGATGCGCGCCAAAATTATGCACTTACATTGGAGTATGTTAGAGGAAAGCTTGTAGAAGAATATAAGTGAAAGACAGAAATTGTAAGCAGCAGTGGGTATCCAAAGCAGAATCCGCTTTAACAACCCAAGATCTACCCAAAAATAAAAGTTATTTGAAGGAAACACATGAATGTTTTGTCTGCAAGAAATCAGGGCACCTAAGGGCTGACTGTAGAGTCTGGAAAGCTAAAATAAATCAGCTGAAAAAAAACCCAAAATAATCATCAAGGGTTAAAAGTGCTTTTAATTCAGAATATGACACTTCAAGGATTGAAGTTGCATTCATTGTTAATGGAAGTACATCATAGCATGAATGGTGTAAACACTCTGGGGCAACTAGTCATAAGACTGACAGAAGCTTCTTCTCTAACCTTGACCAAAGTAAGTCAGAGAAAATGATCTTGGCTAATGGTCGGTATATGAATTCAGAGGGATTAGGAGATGGTTACATTATTTGTCAAGTCTCCCCAACACAAAATAGAAATATCCCAGTAAAGGACGTGCTTTATGTCCCTAGGCTTGAAAGCAATCGGTTATCTGTGAAAAAAAGAGAACAGCTGTATCATCTCAAAAGAAGGTCACACACTAGCAGAAGTAAAAATCAAAGATGACTTGTACCAGTTAAAATGCAAGGAAAGTGTACTGTATACACTGCTAAACATGAACAGCACAAGAATCGTATCCATGTATGCATAGGCGGATTATAATGAGGGCAATCTGGGCTACCGCCCGGGGCCCCGGGGCTCCAGGGGGCCCGGGGCTCCGGGGGGTCCATGGCCAGATTGCCGCGGCACATACCGGCAGTCAGAGGCAGGGGGGCCCCCGTCCCGCTCCCCCAACAGCGGCGCACGGCCGCTACTTCTTCGGCCAGCACTGCACCTGTTAACTTCCCTGTGTGCTGGCCCGACTGCGTCATTGCTAGGAGACACAGCCCTGTGCACGGCCGTGTCTGCTAGTGTGACGTCACGCAGTGCGCGCCCTGCACTGCTACTTACCACCGAAGAGGAGCTGGAGGACTGGAGCCAGGGGATGGTGAGTGTGTGTGTGTGTGAGAGTGTGTGTGAATGTGTGTGTGTGTGATTGAGTGAGTGAGTGAGTGTGTGATTGAGTGAGTGAGTGAGTGTGTGTGTGTTTGCAGGCAGATATCATTGTGTGATGTCTGTTTATATGTATTTTTGTGTTTCAATTGTGTTTATGCGTGTATGTACAGTACAGACCAAAAGTTTGGACACATCTTCTCATTTAAAGATTTTTCTGTATTTTCATGACTATGAAAATTGTACATTCACACTGAAGGCATCAAAACTATGAATTAACACATGTGGAATTATATACTTAACAAAAAAGTGTGAAACAACTGAAAATATGTCTTATATTCTAGGTTCTTCAGAGTAGCCACCTTTTGCTTTGATGACTGCTTTGCACACTCTTGGCATTCTCTTGATGAGCTTCAAGAGGTAGTTACCGGAAATGGTTTTCACTTCACAGGTGTGCCCTGTCAGGTTTAATACGTGGGATTTCTTGCCTTATAAATGGGGTTGGGACCATCAGTTGTGTTGTGCAGAAGTCAGGTGGATACACAGCTGATAGTCCTACTGAATAGACTGCTAGAATTTGTATTATGGCAAGAAAAAAGCAGCTAAGTAAAGAAAAACGAGTGGTCATCATTACTTTAAGAAATGAAGATCAGTCAGTGCGAAAAATTGGGAAAACTTTGAAAGTGTCCTCAAGTGCAGTTGCAAAAACCATCAAGCGCTACAAAGAAACTGGCTCACATGAGGACCGCCTCAGGAAAGGAAGACCAAGAGTCACCTCTGCTTCTGAGGATAAGTTTATCCGAGTCACCAGCCTCAGAAATCGCAGGTTAACAGCAGCTCAGATTAGAGACCAGGTCAATGCCACACAGAGTTCTGGCAGCAGACACATCTCTACAACAACTGTTAAGAGGAGACTTTGTGCAGCAGGCCTTCATGGTAAAATAGCTGCTAGGAAACCACTGCTAAGGACAGGCAACAAGCAGAAGAGACTTGTCTGGGCTAAAGAACACAAGGAATGGACATTAGACCAGTGGAAACCTGTGCTTTGGTCTGATGAGTCCAAATTTGAGATCTTTGGTTCCAACCACCGTGTCTTTGTGCGACGCAGAAAAGGTGAACGGATGGACTCTACATGCCTGGTTCCCACCGTGAAGCATGGAGGAGGAGGTGTGATGGTGTGGGGGAGCTTTGCTGGTGACACTGTTGGGGATTTATTCAAAATTGAAGGCATACTGAACCAGCATGGCTACCACAGCATCTTGCAGCGGCATGCTATTCCACCCGGTTTGCGTTTAGTTGGACCATCATTTATTTTTCAACAGGACAATGACCCCAAACACTCCTCCAGGCTGTGTAAGGGCTATTTGACCAAGAAGGAGAGTGATGGGGGGCTATGCCAGATGACCTGGCCTCCACAGTCACCAGACCTGAACCCAATCGAGATGGTTTGGGGTGAGCTGGACCGCTTTAAATGAGAAGGTGTGTCCAAACTTTTGGTCTGTACTGTATATGTCTGTATATGTTTGTGTGTGTGCGTGACTGCGTGCGGCCTCCTGCTGTATATAGATGGCTACGTGCGGCCTCCCGCTGTGTATAGATGGCTACGTGCGGCCTCCCGCTGTGTATAAATGGCTACATGCGGCCTCACGCTCTGTATAGATGGCTATGTGCAGCCTCCCGCTGTGTATAGATGGCTATGTGCGGCCTCTTGCTGTATATAGATGGCTACGTGCGGCCTCCCGCTGTGTATAGATGGCTACATGTGGCCTCCCGCTGTGTATAGATGGCTGCGTGCGGCCTCCCGCTGTGTATAGATGGCTACGTGCGGCCTCCTGCTGTGTATAGATGGCTACGTGAGCTCAATATTAAGCCATACAATTAATGTAAGGCTATGTGCCCACAATGCAGAAATGCTCCGGATTTTTTTTGAGCGTTTCTGCTCTCCCTGGCAGAAAAAACGCATGCGGATTGTACATGCGTTTTTCCTGCCAGGGACAAGCGGATGTGAAGCGTTCTTGACATGCATTTCCGCATGCGGGTTGACAAGCGCTTTCCAAGCGATTTTAGCATCACTTGGAAAGTGCTTGACAACTTGGTCACACTATATAAATCCATGTAACTGGCATGGATTTATATAATGTGACCGTAAAAGAATGGTAAAAATAAAAAATATATACTTACCTTCTGATGGCCTGCCGACGTCAGCGGTCGCGTGACCCGTCACATGACTAAATGATGTCACCACAGGTCCTTTAGTCTACAGCGAGCTGCCGGCAAGCCAGGACGCATCGGATAAAGACAGGGGGGGCCATCAGAAGGTAAGTATAATATTTATATTTTATTTTATTCTTTTATTTACAGGTGCTATGGTACCGGGGACTTGAGGAGAGTCTCCTCTTCTCCAAACCCGGGTACCATTCGCACATTGAAACGCATGGAATCCGCATGTACAGATGCAGTGATGCGGATTCCATGCGTTCCAATGCAAGTCAATGGTGGCGAAAACGCCGCGCTTCCGCAAAATAATTGGTAGTGCTGCGTATTTTTCCGCAATGATAATCCGTAGCGGAAATTTCCGCAGCATGTGCACAGCACATGCGGATTATCATTGGGGAACATGGCAGACTTTATACCAACCGTTTTTTAAGCGTTTCTGCAGCGGAATTGCCTCTGCGGAAACGCTTAAAAAACGCTTAGTGGACACAGCCTAAAAAAAAATATTATAATTAATATATTAATATTGTGCCAAATTAATTTCACGTGAACTATCACATGATCTATCACAGGGGATCATGTGACATGTGATACATCAGGTGTGCGGGGGGGAAGGCCGCGTCTTCTAAACTGCCCGGGGCCCTTACTACTCTTAATCCACCCCTGCATGTATGGAACAGGCGTCTTGCATAGAGACCCAGAAGCAATAAGAAAGTTAGTTCAAAAACAACTTGCTGATGGTATTACAGTAGATCTGTGTAATCAGACAATGAAATTTACTAGCTGTCTTTATGGGAAAATGTAAAAAAAAATCCTTTCCTAATACTCACACTGCAAAATCAGAACAGTTTCTGGACTTAATACATACAGATGTTTGTGATCCAATGAGTACTCAAATTCCTGGAAAAAAATAGATATTTTCTCACATTTATCAATGATTAGTCAAGATACAGTAGCTTGTGAAAGTATTCACCCCCTTTTTACCTATTTTGTTACATTACAACCTGTGTTTAAATATTTTTGTAATTCGATTTGCGTGTGAAGCATTAGCACTAAATAGACTAAGTCCGTGAAGTGAAGTGAGAAAAATATAGGAATAAATTAAATTTATGGGATGAAATAACTAAAATTTGGCATGTACATCTGTGTGCAATCTAAGTGCCACATGGACTGTCAGTATATACACACCTTTTCTGAAAGGCCACAGAGGCTGCAACACCATTAAGCAAGAGGCACCACTAACCAAACAACCCAATGAAGACTAAGGAGATCTCCAAACAAGTCAGGGACTAAGTTGTTGAGAAGTACAAGTCAGGGTTAGGTTATAAAAAAATATCCCAATCACTGATGCTCCCCCGAAACATCATCACATCCATTATCAGCAAATGGAAAGAACACGATACCACAACAAACCTGCCAAGAGAGGGCCACCCTCCAAAACTCTCAACTCGGGCAAGGAGGGAATTAATCAGAGAGGCAGCACAGAGACCAAGACCTGAAGGAGCTGCAGAATTCCCAAGCAAACACTGGAGTATCTGTCAATATAACTACAATAAGCTGTACACTCCATAGAGGTGGCCTGTATATAAGAGTGGGCAGAAAAAAGCCTTTACTTATACACAAAAATTGTAAGGCTCATTTTGAGTTTGCCAAAAGACATGTGGGAGACTCCCCAAATGTATGAAGGAAAGTGCAGTAGTCAGATGAGACCAAAATGTAACTTTTTGGTCACCAAGGTAAATGGTATGTCTGGTGCCAAACCAACATAGTTCATCACCCCAAGAACACCATCACCACAGTGAAACATGGGGGTGGCAGAATCATGCTGTAGGGATGTTTTTCGGCTGCAGAGACAGAGAAAATGGTCTGAGTTAAGGGGAAGATGGATAGTGCAAAATAAAGGGATATTCTTGAGCAAAAATTTTTTCAGTCTGTCAGTGATTTGAAACTGGGACGGAGGTTCACCTTCCAACAAGACAATGACCCAAAGCATACTGCTAAAGCAACACTCGAGTGGTTTAAGGGGAAATGTGTAAATGTTTTGGAGTGGCCTAGTCAAAGCCCAGACATTAATCCAATTGAGACTCTGTGGTCAGCCTTGAAGATTGCTGTTCACCACAGGAATCCATCTAACTTGAAGGAGCTGGAGACGTTTTGCCTTGTGGAATGGGCAAAAATCCCAGTGGCAAAATGTGGAAAGCTCATAGAGACTTATCCAAAGAGATTTGCAGCTGTAATTGCTGAAAAAGAGGCTCTATAAAGTACTGGCTTTTGGGGGGTGGATAGTATGCACACTGAAGTTTTCAATTATTTTGTCCTATTTGTTGTTTGTTTCACAATAAAAAGAAAACAATATGTTCACAGTTGCAAGCATGTTCTTTACATGAACGATTCCTAAAAAAAGCATTGATATTCCAGGTTGTGATGTAGCAAAACACAAAAAATTCCAAGGGGTGTTGAGGGTTGAATACTTTTGCAAATCACTGTGTATAGTTGTCTATCTGCTTCACAGCAAAGATGAAGTTCCAGGGAAACTTAAAATATATTTCACTGAAGTATATAACAAATTTGGGAGAATTCCAAAAATTCTGCATGCAGATAATGGAACTGAATATACAAGTAATGAGACACAAAGCGTTTTAAGGAAAAATAGAATCGTGTTTCAGACCACTGTACCATCCAATCCTAAACAAAATGGTGAAGTGGAAAGAAGGAACTGGACACTTTGTGAAAGTGGCAGAATTATGCTATTTGACGCAGATTTACCAACCACATATTGGGGCGGAACAATCATGACAGCTTGCTATCATCAAAACAGACTACCATGTAAAGTTACTAAGAAAACTCCTTTTGAGCAATGGAACAGAAAGAAGCCTGAACTACAACATATAAGAGTATTCAGAAGTAAAGTATTTGTACATATTCCCAAATAAAAATGTACCAAATGGGGATCTCATGCAGAAGAGGGTATACTGGTGGGCTACAGTGAAACCCAGAAGGATATAATATCCTGCACCAAGAAACGAACAGGGTCACAATAAGCAGAGATGTAATGATTGATGAGAACTTTGTGTAACTCAAGTTTCATAACTTCATATCAGTAGTCCAGCTAAAGCAACAATCTCACAATTTCAAAATAACAAGGAAAAGGATGTAGAAGTTTGGTTAGGTTCTTCAAACACAGAAGCAAAAAAAAAAATCAGGTGAACCCAAAGTCAGGAGATCATTGAGATCAAGCAAGGATATACCAGCTAATCATCTATCCTACTTTGTCAAAACACTACCTGAGTCAGAGCCACAGTCATGGGATGAGATGCAACAACTACCTGTCCATGAAAAACTGAAGTGGATTAATGCGGCTAATGATGAAATGAAGTCCCTTCGTCAACTTCAAACTTGGAAACTCACCAAACTACCATAAGGCAAGAAAGCAATCAAATGTAAATGGATTTTTAAGACCAAGTATGACTCTGAAGGGATGGTTCACAGACTTAAAACAAGATTAGTCGCAAAAAGGATAGTCTCAAAAATATGGTGAAGCTTATGATGCCACATTTTCTCCAGTTGCTAAGCAGACCACATTCAGGACTCTAATGGCTATAGCTGTTGTACAAAAGATGTTTGTCAGACATTTGGATATCAAAACTGCCTTTTTAAATGATAACATTGAAGTGGACTTGTACATGACTGAACCTGAGGGTTATATCAAAGAGGGTGAAGTGAAGCTCATTTGCAAACTACAAAAATCTCTCTATGGTCTTAAGCAATCTGCAAGAGCGTGGAAAACCAAAATGAAAAAAGTTTTATTGGAAGAAGGATTTAAAAGGAGGTCAAGCAGATTTGTGTTTATACACAAAATGTACAGACGGAAAGTGGATGTATATTCTCTTATATGTGGACGAATCGTGATTATGGTTCATCAAGAGGAAACAGAAATTGCAAAGATGACAAAAATTCGGAATCAGCATTTTAAAACTAAAGACCCCAGAAATGTGACATTTTATCTAGGAATCCAGCCACAAAGAGAAGATGGAAGTTTTCTTCTAAACCAAAGCGCAAAAATCAATTCAATTCTGAATCAGTTTGGAATGTCAGAGGTCAAAGGTATATCAACCTCAATGGAACTGTCCTACTTAAAGTTGGAAGGACAGGATGATCTAACAATGAGAAATACAGACAGGCTGTGGGGGCACTTCTATACATATCAACTATGACTCAACCAGATATCAAAGCAAAAACTGGAATTCTCTGCAGATAAGTGAAAAACCGCTCCAAAAGGACTGGAATGCCGTTAAGAGGGTTCTTTGATATTTGAAAGAGACTCAAGATATAAATTTAAGGATTTCTGCAACAGGAGATCTAAAACTCACTGGCTATGTGGTTGCAGACTGGGCTGGTTACTTAAGTGATCATAAATAGACCAATGGATATTTTTTGGAGAAAGTTCAATTTCTTGGTCTAGCAGAAAAACAGGTGTTTGTCATCTATAGAAGCAGAGTATGTGTCTGCAGCCCACGCAAGTCAAGAGGTCATTTGGTTAAACCAATTATTAGGTGATCTTGGTAAGCCATCAACTCAACCAACAGTGATTTATGAAGACAAACAAGGATGCATTCAATTTGCATGCAGTGACAAAATCAATGCGAGAACCGAACACATTGACGTTAAACGTCATCACTTTCATGATTTGATAGAAAGTGGCATAATTGAGTTTGTTTATTGCAAGACTGACCAAATGATAGCTGACAAAGCCACTTACAAGAGCCAAATTTGAAAAATTCAGAATCACAATGGGACTAACAGGATAAGTAGCGGTTGAGTGGGGGTGTTGGAATAATGCTTATTATTATTATTGTGTATATTGCATCAACTATTATTTACTACTGTTTAATAGTACACACGTTTCTGTCTCAAGGAATAGTGTTATATTGCCAAAAATACATTGTTAAAAAAAAAAAAGAAATAGGAAGATCCTGTTCACTCAGCGTGTGTAGCTGGAGCACACTTTCAATTTCTCTTTGCAAACTGATAGACAATATGCTAAGATTCTAAGCTATAAGAAATACCAAGATGCCAAAATAATACTAAAAATCAAATTTTATTGAATATAAATGATTAAAAAATATATATGGACATAACAGTTAAAAAGGAGAATAACAGTCAAAGGCTAGCAAAACAGGTATTGCTCACCAATAAAAAATCAAATCCATATACTGAGCAAAGAGCTGTTTAAACAGAGCAGGAAACCGCTCTCAATTCATCTATTATCACCCACAGATTAGTGCATAAATATAGATGATTTGAGTATACATTTAGATAGTGGAATAATCCTACAAAAAATGAACATATGCATAAACATTCATGGGTCAAATAAGATCCCTGATGGATGCAAAAGTATATGTTAAATACATGACCTGTTTGCGCTGCCACTGAGACCCCTGACGTGCGTTTCGCTGTGCACTTCCTCAGAGGGAAAACTCTGCAGGAATTTGTATCCATTCTGTCCTGCAGAGATCTACTTCTCCGACCTATCACCTGCCAGCAATTGATATATCCGGTGACTCCACCCTCCATTCCTCACCTGAACTTAGGTTCTTAGTAGCTCAGTCTCTTGTTCCCTGTATTGGCATATTCCTGTTTTGTCTCACCTGTTATTGATCCGGCTTGCCTTCTTTTTTATCTTAATCTCTCCATTCCTGACCTCGGCTACAAATTCTGAACCTGTGCTGCCTGCCCTGACCTAGGACCATATGAATACGCTTCTATCTCACCCACCTGTACCCACCTTTACCCATCTGTACCCCATACCTGAGTCTTTGACCCTCAAGTTAGCTGATGCAGTCCTGGGGAGTGCCCTGAAGTGGTACCTGGTACCTACCTGTGGCCCAGCCTATCCTCACCATCAGAGGCTCTAGTGAATACCCGGTAGATGCTAAGTCATGCCCCTCCAGGGTAAGCCCAGCCCATGGCACAGTGGGTCCACACTCACCAGTGTTATAGTGGCCCAAATGAGACAAGATGTTAAGGACTTTGCAGCATCCTGTACTCCGTGTGCACAGTTCAAACCCTCTGGTCAAGTTCTCCTCAGTCCTCTCCAGCCTCTTCCAACTCCACAAGAGCCTTGGGCTGAGATTTTTATGGACTTTGTCATTGATCTTCCTGAAGCACAAGGATTTACTACGAGCTGTATTGTTGTGGATCTTTTCTCCAAAATGTCTTGTTTTGTGTCTCTACCAGGGCTCCCTTCAGCTCCACAGCTTGCTCAAGCGTTGATTTTCTAGTTTGACAGCATTCCTGCTTGTATAGTTTCAAACCGTGGTGTACAATTTCTTTCCAGGTTCTGAAGGGCGCTCTGCAAGAACTTAAACATTTCTCTGGACTTCTCTACAGCCTATTACCCTCAAAGTAATGGGCAGACTGAAAGAGTTAATCAGTCCATGGAACAATATTTGTGAATATTCTCCAACTCCAAATCAAAATAATTGGCCTGACCTGCACTCTTGGGCCAAATTCATCTGTTTCTGAGATTTCCGAAGATCTCCATTTGTTACAGTGTTCGGCCGAGAACCTCATCTCCCTCTGCCTATTCTGGCTAAAAGTCCACTTCCTGTGGAGAATAGAGTTTATCAGGACGTCCATAACATCTGGACTGATGTACAAGCGAATTTAGCTGCAGCAAAGTCTAAGAAGAGTGCTGATAGCCTATATAAGACCCTTGTGTCTTGGTATTGCATTAAGACTTCTGTGTTTCTGGACCTTGGCTTGCTACTCAGCTTCTCCTGCACTCCACCTGTTTCCTGACATCCTCTGTCTGCCTGCCTGATATCCTCCACCTGCCTGTGGTTACTTGACGCTCTGTTATGCCAAGTTTTTAGCAATAAGGTTCGGATACGGCTTTAAAGAAGGCAACCATTTGCGATATAACGCAATTTTATTTATAATAGTTGATTTAAAAGGTAAAATACATAATTAAAGGAATAGTATGATATGATGATATTGCATACACTTTTGTATATGTTATAATACAAAGGTTAAGTACATATATATATATATATATATATATATATATATATATATATATATATATATATACAGTACAGACCAAAAGTTTGGACACACCTTCTCATTTAAAGATTTTTCTGTATTTTCATAACTATGAAAATTGTACATTCACACTGAAGGCATCAAAACTATGAATTAACACACGTGGATTTATATACTTAACAAAAAAGTGTGAAACAACTGAAAATATGTCTTATATTCTAGGTTCTTCAAAGTAGCCACCTCCAGGCTGTGTAAGGGCTATTTGACCAAGAAGGAGAGTGATGGGGTGCTACGCCAGATGACCTGGCCTCCACAGTCACCAGACCTGAACCCAATCGAGATGGTTTGGTGTGAGCTGGACCGCAGAGTGAAGGCAAAAAGGCCAACAAGTGTTAAGCATCTCTGGGAACTCCTTCAAGATTGTTGGAAGACCGTTTCTGGTGACTACCTCTTGAAGCTCATCAAGAGAATGCCAAGAGTGTGCAAAGCAGTCATCAAAGCAAAAGGTGGCTACTTTGAAGAACCTAGAATATAAGACATATTTTCAGTTGTTTCACACTTTTTTGTTAAGTATATAATTCCACATGTGTTAATTCATAGTTTTGATGCCTTCAGTGTGAATGTACAATTTTCATAGGCATGAAAATACAGAAAAATCTTTAAATGAGAAGGTGTGTCCAAACTTTTGGTCTGTACTGTATATATATATATATATATATGTATATATATATATATATATATATATATATATATATATATATATACTCACTTCGTCACCAAGGAGCTTTTAAACATCATCCGTCTGGAACATCAGAGAAGCAATTTCACCAAGACAGAGAGACCCCTGGAAGTCTTCACAACACTGCATGGGCAGGTACATACAACACTACACATGAGTGCAGGTATAACTTATGGCTTCTGTCTGTATCATGATTCCAGTGACTTTTATAAGGCTTAGACAATGGAAGCATAAAACTGGTTAATGTTTATAGGTATGAGTCGTCGATAATACAGAATTGGCCAGGTTCTGTAATCTCGAGAAGTTTACCTATAAACATTGTTTTAGACAATAGATCTGTGTATTTCTTATGGAACATAATAGTAAGTGTGCACACATTATCTGAATCAGTACTTTGGTTACAATAACACTATTTGTCAAAGCAAATATAACACTGGTCACTTGTGTACAAATCAGGATAATGAATCTTTGAAACACACAACTTCATAGACCATAGAACAATTAACATTGTCTTACTGCATTGACACATACTGTAGCAAACACTTTGTGGCTAGCATGCATCAAGGACAGTTCATGTGAAATAACTACTTTATCAGTATCAGAGTATATCAATATTATACTGCAGTATATTGCAATATTATAGTCCTTGGATTCAGACAACCATATTTGCAATACATTCCACACTTGGTCTAATGACCACACTTTATCAAAGCATATAAACAATATGTTACAATATGTAGGCTATAAGATATCCATATTTTTATTAGCAATACACGCTCTCTGCCTGCGGTTTCCTGACGTCCTCCGCCTGCCTGCGGTTTCCTGACGTCATCCATCTGCCTTCGGTTTCCTGCACACCGCCTGCCTGTCTGCGATTTCATATGTCTGGAACTGTATGGCGGATTTAAAAAAAACAAAAAAACACCCCTCCCCCAGGCAAGAAACAAAAATGCAGAATATTTTGGGGAGCAGCAGGAATAACATAAGAGCATAAACTGACTATTTTTTTACCTGGTAACAGGTCCTCTTTGAAACTTACACACACAGGAAGTACCTATACCTTCAATAGTTGAATGGTAAATGTAAAGAGTCAGGCACACTGCTTACAAATTTATTCTTAGACGAATTTGCATTCAATAAATAAGCTGTCACGATTCCACCTATCGGTGTGTTTGGAAGCAGTGAGTGACAGCTCAGCTGTCCAATCTAGGACAGGGCCATACCGAGCTGTCAATATGCTGATGGACAGCTCAACTGTCCAATCGGAGGCTGGAGCATGCTGATCTGTCAGTGTATTGAGTGACAGTTTAGCTGTCCAATCAGGGCCGGGGAGTGCCAGGGCTTCCTCTATGTGTCTGCAATTCGAGTGATTACCTGGCTATTTAGCTGGCTCTCTGCCTCCAACTAGCTGCTAGTTGTAGCTTTGTTCAAATGGTGAGCGCTTGCTTTGTTCCCTGTGTTCTTGTATTTGATCTTTGTTTCCTGACTTTGGACCTTGCCTTTGACCATCCGTTTGCCTTACCCTTTTGTCTTGATTCTCTACCATCCCAGAATTCTGACCTCGGACTGTGACCTGACTACGCCTTTGCCTTACCCCTTTGTATATGATGAGCCCTCTTGGTATCTAATCCTGGACCTCTTGACTACCCAAGCCTCACGGCTTGTCCTTGAGTAGTGACTAGCGTCACATAAGGAAAGCAAATGCATCGATTCATAAATATTTATTATGAGATATGTGGTGTAATATGTATTAAAAACATCAAACAGGCACAAGGGACAAGTTAAAACACAAAGGCAGAGGAATAGAATTTTATCCAATTGTGAAGTGCATAATGATGACAAATATTAATGTAATTAAGGCATAAAAATTTAAATTAAAAGGGTATAGTCAAAATGATATCTCAAAAGTATAACAAGTAAAGGCAATGTGCCATTAAGACTATATATTGCCAAAAACAAGCCATAATTAAAAGTATAAACACTAATCTATAGTTATGATTTTATATAGCACTGCTACTCCCCACACTCAATCAAGGGTTTCACACATTTCTTGACCTACTTCATTAGTGAGTGACTGACTAGTCCATTAAAACTCTCTTTTTATTGACCACGCTTATTAAGAATGGAATTTTATGCTCCAGTCCTTAGAAAAAAAGGCAGTGGAGAAAACTGTGCTAAATTAAAAAAAATTAGACACAATTATAATTTCCTTGTTGACTCATGCATATATATGCCTTAACTCACAAAGAGTACTTATAAATTATTGCAAAGTTTAAACTTTGAAAAAATAGGAGTAGTTCAAAAGGGATTTCATCTTGTCAACCAGAATGCCTTAATTCACTGACAGCAAGAAGACGTCTTGAACATGTTGAGTAATTGAAGTGCATAGTTGCGTAACCTTTATTATATGATGATTAAACATTATTTCCATCGGACTGGAAAATCCCTCTCAGCAAAAGTTAATTGTTCCTGAAGTGCAAAGAATTTTTTCTTTAGGGATAATTATTTTCTATGCATTTTTATCTTGTAAATAACACAATTACTTTCATTTATTATCTGTCCACACTTTGTAACATTTTAGAAGTCTTTAAATGTTATGGGGCACATAATAATTTCTGCCAAGCAATGCCTGACATAAACTTGTTATGCATCCAATGTATTATATAATTTTATGTTGATTTATAGTTTTGCACAATTTTCCCTCATAAAAGTAAATGACATGGGCTGTCTTGAGCTGCCATTAAACATCATTTTGCGTGTCATCATATGTCTTTAGCTGCAATGTTAGATGGACCTCAGAGATTTATGTAACTTGTATCAAGTGTAGACACTTTGCTAAAAATTAAAGAATTTTTAGAGTTTAGTCTGAATACAGAACATCAATCAGATTAAAAGCAGCAGAAACAATGGAAAAAATGCAATAACCGTCAATGAATAAGTGTCACATAGAGATTTAGATAGATTACTATTCAGTCCTACTGGTCAACAGACATGACCTGCTATTGGTCCGTTGACCTGCTCCTACTATTGGCCAGTCAACAGGACCTAATCTATATACATTATTGCAAAGCTAAGTTGCCACTCAGCAGTACTCTTCAGGGGCATAATGTCCAGCAGCATGGAAGTCTTAATGAGTACAAGCTGGCCAACAAATGTGCCGCCCAATGACAACATCTCCACTAACAATCCATTGCCAATATTGACCACAGAGTCAGAATAATGGCGTCTGATGAAGATGGTGCTGGAAGCATGTCCGTTGAGTATGTTACATTACATTTGCCTTGTGTCAATCATTTTCTTTCCTGTCATTTGTCTGCAGTATGAGATTAGGATTAGGGAGTACTAGCACAATATAATTTATAATTTTGTACCTATTTGGCATACAATGTCAATTTGACCAGTTCAGTTTAAATATATTCTATATTAGGTTCACTTTATTGGGAACAGTTTATACTTTATGCTCCTTCCCAATCCTCGTTAGGAGAATTCTAACGTGTTTTTTTCTTTATAAAATGTATTTTTGCTCGGCACCTTTGACTCAAAAAAAGGTCATTTTTTCATTGAATAATGTAAGTTTAAAAACATGTCAAACTCAGAATGTAGCTAATCTTCCACTTCCTACAATTGCTGTTTGCAAATGAGTGGTTCCCTTAGATAATTTTCCATCTGAATTTGCCAAACAGTCTGGGTAATATTTCCCTGTGTAAATATTTATCCTAGTTTTCTTTCAGTGTGGATGGCATTTAGAAATGTTTCACTTGGCTACTACTTAAATATCCATGTTATGAAATTTTGTAAGATAATGTAACACTGACAGATATAATGTTCTTTGATATGAGTTGAAATCAAGCATACCAGCTTTATATTGTCATTTTTAATTTATTGTGCCCAACAGAAACTTACTGGAACATTATAAACTACGAAAAAGTAACAGCACTGGTCAAAGATATTAAATGCACAGTATATATAGTGTTATCTCACAGTATTCACAAGTGCACACAACCTACGTCAGAAGAAAGGGAATGTTTGGAGTCCCTGTCTTCACAAAAACAATGTTATCTTCACAAAAAAACAGAAAGTTGTGCAGTGATCAACTTATATAAACTACCTACGTATCACACATGTACAGAAAGTGCCATAAGCTATTGAGTGTTCAGTCTCAATTATAGTAAATGTAAATTGCAATAATTATTAATAATAATAATAATAATAATATAATTACAAGAGAATCTCAGATACATTTCTCCACATCAAATACACATAGCTTTGTAACCTTTAGCTTCTAGACAACAAGATATATTTGCCCATTGTGCAGGCCAGCGATAATAATCCATGTATTTGCATTGCTCAACAATGTTTCTTTCAAAATCATGTTGTGCGTATGACTGAAATATAATGTTTGGACTGGAGTCCGGCATTGATTGATAACACATATTGAAAGGTTTCAGAAGTAATAAATAGATATGTAAAAGGACTACACCATTTATGTAATACCGTATATCTGTATTCCATTGATGTCAAACTTGCTTAATGAATGAAACTTAGGAAAGAGTGCCACTGTTTTACAAGATGCTTTAAAGGATGTAATAAAAATGTAATATAATGGCCACAGGCATGAAATTCAAATGGCAGCCTGTCCTAGTCATGTATCAGGACAAGCTGTAGTCTAAATGCAAACAGCTCCCGAGACCTGTGTCTCAACTGACAGAGAAGCTGTGATGTAATCACACATACCTAAGCTAATGGAGAGGGGCTGTGACAGGAGAAGAAATAAATCTACTCAGCTGACTGACTGCTCACTGGGAGACTAAGACTGTAGAGAAAAACATTTGTGCTTAGTCAGTGAAGCAGAAAATTTATTTTTTTCTTATGCTACTGCCATTCTCCTAGGCTTCCGGAGGTACAGCTTAAACTAGAAGTTTACATACACTATATAAAAAGACACATATGCATGTTTTTCTCAATATCTGACATGAAATCAGAATAAACCTTTCCCATGTTAGGTCAATTAGGATTACCATCATTTTTAATATTTGCCAAATGGCAGAATAATGAGTGAGAGAGAGAGAAAATGTTTTAAGACAATTTTATTACTTACTGCAAAGTCAAAAGTTTACATACACTAAGATTACTATGCCTTTAAACAATTCTGGACTGCCCATATGATGATGTCATGTGTTTGGAATAGTGATGAGCGAGTATGTTCTATTAACCCTTTCGGCGAGCATGCTCGGGTGCTCGCCGAGTATCTTCAGAGTGCTCGGGTGTTATGTTTTACTCACTTCGTGCTCATGATTTGCAACTGTTTGACAGCTTTAATACATGTGAGGAATGCCTAAGAAAAAGGCATTCCTCACATGTATTAAAGATTTCAAACAGTCGCAAATCATGAGCACGCATTGACTAAAACATAACACCCAAGCACGCTGAAGATACTCTGAAGACACCCGAACATGCTCGTAAATCTCGAGTAACGAGCATGCTCGTTCATCGCTAGTTTGATACTTCTGATACCTGAAGGTGTTTCGTTCCTCTGTACAAACAATTATACGCAAGTACAAACAAGATGGGAATTTCCAGCCATCATACCACTCAGGAAGGAGATGGGTTTTGTGTCCCAGAGATGAACGTCCTTTGGTCCGACATGTGCATATCAACCCAAGGTCTAAAGCAAAAGACCTTGTGAAGATGATGGTGGAAGCCTGTAAGATTGCATCAATAACCACAGTGAAACGAGTACTGTATCTACATGGGCTGAAAGGCCACTCTGCGAGGAAGAAGCCATTACGCCAAAAGAAACATAAAAAAGCCAGATTAATGTTTGCAGATGCACACAGGAACAAAGACCTTAATTTTTGGAGACATGTCCTATGGTGTGATAAAATTAAAATGTAACTTTTTGGGCATAATTACCATCGTTATGTTTGGAGGAAAAAGAGAGAAGCTTGGAAGCCTATAAATACCATCCCAACTGTGAAACACGGGGGTGGCAACATGGGGTTGTTTTGCAGCCGGAGGGACTGGTGCACTTCACAAAATAGATGGCATTATGTGAAGATTATGTGGCAATACTGAAGCAACATCTCAAGATATCAGCCAGGAAGTTAAAGCTTGGAAAGAAATGGGTCTTCCAAATGGACAATGACAAGTGGCTTAAGGATAACAAAGTCAATGCTTTGGAGTGGCCATCACAAAGCCCTGATCTTAATCCTATTGAAAATTTTTGGGCAAAGCTGAAAAGGCAGGTGTGAGCAAGGCGAACTACAAACCTGGATCAGTTTTGTCAGGAGGAATGGACCCAAATTCAGACCAACTATTGTGAGAAGCTTGTGGAAGAATATCCCAAACGTTTGACCCAAGTGATTCAGTTTAAGGGCAATGCTACCAAATACTAATGAAATGTATGTAAACTTTTGACTTTGCAGTAAGTAATAAAAATGCCTTAAAACATTCTCTCTCTCTCATTATTCCGGCATTTGGCAAATATTAAAAATGATGGTAATCCTAATTGACCTAAAACGGGAAAGGTTTATTCTGATTTCATGTCAGATATTGAGAAAAACATGCATGTGTTTTTTATATAGTTTATGTAAACTTCTGTTTTCAACTGTATGTGTGCTTACAAAACAGCTCTTCTGTCAGTTGAGACACAGGCATTGGAGTTGTGCTTCTTCAGAATGCAGCCCACCCTTACACGTGAACCTATTGACTGAGAACTTTGCATTACATAAGTTACTTGATAGGGGCCATTTTTTTACATTCTGGGAGAACCCCTTTAAAGAGAATCCATCACTAGATTTTGTGGCGCCCTGTTACGCACAGGTGCCACAGAATCCAGTAGGGTGCATGGATGGACTTCTCCACAAGAGGCCCTCATTACATTCACACACCTCCACCCTACCACCTCAGACCAGCAGAGGGAGCCTGTTAGGGATATATATAGGGAGGCTGGAGCCAGGCAGTGCAGTTTAGAGTTAGGGCAGTGTTGATTTCAGAAAGTGTGCTGGCACTTAGACCAGTGAAAACACAGCTCGTCTGCTGCTGAGTAGTGAGGGCCCTGAGTGTGGCCGACGGCAAGGAGGAAAGGAGAGAGGAGTTGAGGGGGCAGAGGAGCATACCAGGCTCACCCCAAAATATACACCAGACACCGGGTCCACGCCTACAGGGATCCTTTATACCCAGTAGGGACCACTGGATACCTGGAGGACTACAAGTCCCAGGCCGACCAACGCTGACTACTGTACCAGGGCTAGGAGTCACGGAGGCCCCAGCGTCCAGGGAGAGTGATCTCCAAGAGAAGGCCCTACCACCAGGTCAGCAGGTGCAAGAGAGAGAGAGACAGTAATTAAGCCAGGCCTAGCTCCAGGCAGGTCAGAAGCTTAGCAAGTGGAAGCAACGGATCAGGAGGCCCTATACCCGCTCACTGGGGAGAGTCCAGAAGTGCACCCTGCCTACCGAGTACCCTGGACCATACCAGTAAAGGTATCGAAGCGAACCCCCGTATGAGTGTCTGTCATTTCCCCTGAACCGTCCTGGCCGTCTCTCACCCGTACCACCATCTATTACTTCACGCTGCCCTGAGGCCCGCTCCACCTATGGGGAGCCGTTCCATCACAAGCTGCCCTACCATCTGCCTCAGAGGACTGCTCCGCAGCGGTGGCCCTCCCTTTAGCCGCATTCCACAGGTGGCGTCACGAACTTTCCAAATCCCCTATAAATAATTCCCCTTTTGGGTGATAGCCCTGGGCCACGGACCGGGTCAGCCACCGTGATATCCCCCAGCAACCAGAGGCCCGGCTGCCGAGTACCCCACAGCCCCGGGGGCGCGTCAATTTCACAGTACATTTTGCATACATGATTAAGGTTCTTCCACTACTATTTGACTCTATTTCATATGTCCTAACTCTTCCTAACAATCAGTTTTCTAATTATTATTATTATTATTATTTATTATTATAGCGCCATTTATTCCATGGCGCTTTACATGTGAAAAAGGGGTATAATACAAGAACAATTACAATAATCTTGAACACAATGTGACAGCGACTGGTACAGGAGGAGACAGGTCCCTGCCCGCGAGGGCTCACAATCTACAAGGGATGGGTGAGGATACAGTAGGTGAGGGTAGAGCTGGTCGTGCAGCAGTATGGTGGAGCGGTGGTTACTGCAGGTTGTAGACTTTCTAATATACTTTTATTAGCTATGCTGCTTCTATGAGTGCATCTCATATAAACCTTTGTTGTCATTCAGCCACTGCATCCTGTTACTTCCAATCAGGACATCCAAATGAAATAAGAACAGTATGGTGGGGATGGGGCTAACTTTTAATGAGTGATAGCTGTATGAGCATGAAAGCTCAGATCACATTTTTCCTCTGCACACAGGTCTTGCTGATGGTTAGGACCGCTGGCACTTTAGATGACAAGCACTACTTGTCATTATACAGCATATCACATCTGAAGGGGCTGGTGCTTCAAAGCATTGTCCGGATTCAAGCAGAGGACAGTGATCCTGACCTGAGCTTGGCAATTCATGGTGCAGACTATCTCTGTCGATGGTTTGGAGCACTCGCTCTTCAGAAGACGAGCCTTGTGATGAGCTGCTTGCATTAGAAAGCATATTACAACAATTGTCAACTCAAGGGGCCTGCGCTCCAAAGCATTGGCATTGTCAGTCTGCACCACAGATCACCAAGCTCAGATCAGGCTACCCTGTTCTTTACTTGGATCCTGCCAATGCTTTGAAGCAAAGAAACAGCACTGATATCAGTCTGTCATGCTGATTGAATTGTAAGAGCAGACTGTTTTTCTTGAAATCATTGTCTTCTCCTTGACCAAGATTACCTCCAAGGAAACACGTTCAATGCATCATTGCTTTGCATCAAAAGTGCTTTTCAGGCAAGGACATTGCTGCATGTAAAATTGTATCTGAATAAACAATTTATCAGAATCATCAAGGACTTCAAAGAGAGAATGTCACATGTCCACCACAACCTATTCCTGTGAGATCGGCTTCTGTCGTCAGGCGCTGCCATATTCATTCTGCGGGTGGTGCTAGTGATAGAACAGATGTGCAACCAGACGACGCAGGCTCGGTACAGCCACTAAGATTAGGGTGGCTGGGACCTGCAGTACCGTTCAGTATGTGTGTGTGTGTTGTCCAGCTGGAGTTATCACCTCCCTGCTCCAACCAATTGGAGAGCACCACACCCTGAACAAAACATTGAATTTTTGGGTCCATGGCAAGGAATCTCCCCATATCTCAATCCCTTTGATAACCTGAGGTCAGTCCTCAAAAAAGTAGATGAAGAAACAAAAACACAGAAATTGTGATAATTTCCAAGCACTGATTAGGCAAGAACGGGCTGTCGTCAGTCAGGATTTGGCCCAAAAGCTGATATCCAGCATGCCAGGGTGAATTGCAGAACTTTGGAAAAATAAGGATCAACACTGTAATTATTGGGTCTTTGCATATATTTGATGGATCTGTCAAGTGTAAAAACCTACGAAATGTTTATAATTGTACTTCATATCTAAAAATATTGAAGTAGCAAACTGTATAAAAACCAGTCTCGAGACTTTTGGACACAACTTTATAAGACAACTACTTTAACCGGGTAAGGACCCATAAGGTCCAATTTTGTCACAGGTCGCACGTGGGGTATAAAGAGAAAGCTAAGGAGTTTACCTTGTTCTGTTTCACACCAGGCAGACGCTGGCAGTGCCCACGGTAGCTGCGTTCTTAGTCGTCCTGTGAAGCGCAGTCTTGGGCTTGGCTTTTTAGGAGAACGTTAATTATACTACCCCAAAAAATGCAATCAAAGTGATCAAAATGTCGTATGTTCCCCCAAATGGTATCAATAAGAACTACAACAAGCTATCAGGAGTCGTTTGAATAAGGCCAGGAAGCATTTTAAGGCTGTGTGCCCACTATGCGTTTTTTAAGCGTTTCCGCAGCGGCAATTCCGCTGCAGAAATGCTTCAAAAACGCTTGGTAGAAGGCCTGCCATGTTCCCTAATGATAATCCGCATGTGCTGTGCACATGCTGTGGAAGTTTCTGTTGCGGATTATCATTGCGGAAAAATCCGCAGGACTACCAATTATTTTGCGGAATCGCTGCGTTTTCGCCGCCATTGACTTGCATTGAATCGCATAATATCCGCATCACTACATCTGCACATGCGAATATTAAGCAATTCAATGTACGGATTCTCCTCCAGACCAAGGTACCATAGTACCTGTAAAAAAATAGAATTAAAATAAAAAAATACATTATACTTACCTTCTGAGAGCCCCCGGTCTCCTCAGCGATCCGTCCTGGCTTCCCGGTGTCTCGCGATGGTCTAAAAGGACCTGCCATGACGTCATTTAGTCATGTGATGGGTCCCGCGACCGCTGATGTCGGCGGTCGCGTGACCCGTCACATGACTAAATGACATCATGACAGGTCCTTTTACACAACCGCGAGACACCGGGGAGACTGGACGCATCGGATAAGGACACCGGGGGCTATCAGAAGGTAAGTATAATATTTATTTTTTATTTTTTACCATTCTTTTACGGTCACACTATATGAATCCATGCCGGTTGCATGGATTTATATAGTGTGACCAAGTTGTCAAGCATTTTCCAAGTGATGCTAAAATCGCTTGGAAAGCACTTGACAACCCGCATGCGAAATCGCATGTGCAAAACACTTCAATTACACTTGTCCCTCGCAGGAAAAATGCATGTAAAATCTGCATGCGTTTTTTCTGCCAGGGAGATGCAGAAACGCTCAGGAAAAATCCGGAGCATTTCTGCATCGTGGGCACATAGCCTAACTCAATTTACCTGAAGATAATTTTTATATCTGCGTGTAAATAGTGTTTTTGAACATGACAGGTTCCCTTTAGCTCTAAAGACAAATGATACTTCTCCGTATTTAAAAGCAAATCAAATTCTTCCTTAGATGATTAGTGAATTACAAAATAATTAGATGCATACACACCAATATTAAAAATGCATACCAATGTTCAGGGGCATACATAGAAATCATGGGGCCCCATAGCAGAAGTTCTAATTGGGCACCCCAACCCCCAAAAAAAAATATTTGGGGGGGGGGGCACAGAAGAGCATATCTCACAACTTTGCAGCCTTTACAAAGTAATTTTCCTCCTACTGAAGCCCTAGATTCCCCTTTCATTGCACACATAAAGTATGATGCCAACAAAAGCCCCCCATAAACACTGTATGATACCCCCACAGTGAATTCCTCCACATTATCCTCCACACACACAGTATGATGACCCTACTGTACCCCCTGCCAAAGCATGGTGACCCCAACATAGTATGATCCCCCAACTGTAACCCCCCCACACAGCCCTCCACACAGTATGATGAACCCCACACAAACCTTCACACGGTATAACTGTTTGCTCACAGTATAATGGCCCCCACTTAGCCCTCCATGAAGTTTAAAGGTTCCCACATAGTCCTCCAAATATTATAATGGCCCCCATATAGCCCCATATAGCCCTCTAAATATTATAATAGCCACCACATAGTCCTCCATATAGTATAATGGGCCCAATAGTCCGCTATATTGTATACTGCACCCCATAATCCTCCATATAGCATACTACACCCCATAGTCTTCCATATAGTATAATGCACTCCCCATAGTCCTCCATATAGTATAATACACTCCCCATAGTCCTTCATATAGTATAATGCACCCGCCATAGTCCTTTATACAGTATAATTCACCCTCTATAGTCCTCCATACAATATAATGCACTCTGCATAGTCCTCCATAAAGTATAATGCACCCCATAGTGCTCTATACTATATAATGCACTCCCCATAGTCCTCCATATAATATAATGCACTCCCCATAGTTCTTCATACAGTATAATGCAACCCCCATAATGCTCCAAACAGTATAATGCACTCCCCATTGTCCTCCATACAGTATAATGCACCCCCATAGTCCTCCATATAGTATGCTGCTCTCCCTATATTACTTTGTATAGTATATTGCACTCCCCATAGTCCCCCATATAGTATAATGCACTCATATACCTTGGAAAATAAAATGCACTTTTTTGGGACTTCATCTGTGAGCTGGATTTTTCTGCAGTCTCTATTGCCATGTAGTGATGTCATCATGCCCGCTGTGTTGAGACGTCAGACGCCGAGGATGAATGATGGGGGAGGAAGCATCAGCTGACGCTCCCTCTTTCATCATTACTTTCAACTGTATCAGTATTCCGGATGCTGATACAGTTGAACTTACGATGAGGGGTGGGGGCCCGATGCAAGCACTGGCACCAGGCCCCCCACCGGCTCATGGGTCCCTGCCACCACTGGCGGTACGCCACTGACATTGTTAAATAAATAGTCTCGGCAAAATTGTATTGCCTGTACTCAGGATGCTCCCCCATCAGATTTTACCTGCTGCAGAGTGATCAAAGAATAATTCTGCAGCAAATTTTGTTTAGAATTTATTCATAATAGATGAATGTGTCAAAGGAAATGCTTAAATCTCCCAGCATTGCAATTTAGGCTGGGGTCACGTGAGCGTATAAACAGTCGGTCTAATTTTCATCCAGAAAAGTGGGATGATTTTTTTGTCATCCGTGTGCAATCTGTTTTTTAACTCAGCAGTCAGGGCTCACTGACACGAGCGTATAACACAGCCGAGTGCTATCTGATGTTTTATCTGGTAGCACTCGAATCAGTGTTATACTATGGGGCAGAGCAAATGTGCGATTTTTTTCCTCATGACGACCACACGTACCCATTCAAGTGTACGGGTGCGTGTAAAACATTGTCCGATGTACGCGCACAGAGACAAGGGAGGAGATGGAGAAATTAAGTTTTAAACGCACCTGTGCTGCGATTCTCTCATATTCAGATGACACTCGGATCAAAACTCTGACTGAGTTTGAGCCTAGTGTCATTAGTATAATTGGCACGATTCTCTTGCATGAGAGAATCGACAGCTGTCAGACCCCAGCCTTATTAATCTTTTACAGAACCATTTTCAGTTTCCAATGTTACAAAACTGCAATGTATCGGGAAAAATCGGATGCCATTCTGATGGTCCGGATGGCATCCGATTTTTTTCTACCACCCATCCGATTTCGGAGGGACATCACAGCATGATGCGATTTTTTTTTCTCCTGTTGAATACAGCTGAGGAAAAAAGCAGATCTGCTCTGCATCATTGAATAACATTGGTCCGAGTGCAATCCCTTTTTTTATCAGGTTGCACTCGTCCGAGTTATACATTTGTGTGAGCGAGCCCTAAGACTGGGGCTATGCAGTGACTTTGGCTATGATACTAGTTGTTATGATTGTACGCCCAGAGATCACACTATGGTGATGAGACACGAAAGTGAATGCGGTCACATTTCAAAAGCAAGTTCAACAGCAAGACAAGCAGGTTCCAAAAGGTCCAACAGATAAGGACTTAATCCCACTTGCCTTGGAGTTGTGCTTGTGCAAACTTGATAGCAGCAATTAGGCATGAGCGAACATTTCAATGTTCGATTCGGAAAAGTTCACCGAACAAATTGATATTCGACGATTATTTGCCAAATGTTCGTCGAACATTTCGGAATCCCATAGTCAATGGGGGGACCCAAAAAAATGCATATACAACACCTAGAAACGGGACCAAAAGCTGCCAAAACACATCAAATTAGGTGTAGACACCAGGGAAGTGGCATCAATTGACCCAGAGTACAAGTACTAGAATTATTATTACTATGACAGCGACATTCATTCAGTTGCGCTTTACATGTCAAAAGGGGTCACCGACTGGTACAACAGGAGAGAGGACCCTGCCTGCGAGGGCGCACTGTCACAGAAATGGTTTGTGGAACCACAGTGCCACGGACCCCGGAGAGCCTGGAGAGGCATGACTAAGTGAGCACCGGACTGTTCACTAGAGCCTCTGATGGTGAGGTTAGACTTGGCTCCCGATGAACGCCAGGTGCCACTCCAGGACAGACCAACGGATGTGCAGCAGCTGTACCCAGTAGGACAGACTAGATGGTGCAGCAGGCAGAATCTGTATCAGAGTGCAGCAGGCAGAGTCTGTATCAGGAGTGCAGCAGGCAGAATCTGTATCAGAGTGCAGCAGGCAGAGTCTGTATCAGGAGTGCAGCAGGCAGAGTCTGTATCAGAAGTGCAGAAGGCAGAGTCTGTATCAGGAGTGCAGAAGGCAGAGTCTGTATCAGGAGTGCAGCAGGCACAGTCTGTATCAGAGTGCAGCAGGCAGAGTCTGTATCAGGAGTGCAGCAGGCAGAGTCTGTATCAGGAGTGCAGCAGGCAGAGTCTGTATCAGGAGTGCAGCAGGCAGAGTCTGTATCAGGAGTGCAGCAGGCAGAGTCTGTATCAGAGTTCAGCAGGCAGAGTCTGTATCAGGAGTGCAGAAGGCAGAATCTGTATCAGAGTGCAGCAGGCAGAGTCTGTATCAGGAGTGCAGCAGGCAGAGTCTGTATCAGAAGTGCAGAAGGCAGAGTCTGTATCAGGAGTGCAGCAGGCAGAGTCTGTATCAGGAGTGCAGAAGGCAGAGTCTGTATCAGGAGTGCAGCAGGCAGAGTTTGTATCAGGAGTGCAGCAAGCAGAGTGTGTATCAGAGTGCAGCTGGCAAAGTCTGTATCAGAGTGCAGCAGGCAGAGTCTGTATCAGGAGTGCAGCAGGCAGAGTCTGTATCAGAGTGCAGCAGGCAGAGTCTGTATCAGAGTGCAGCAGGCAGAGTCTGTATCAGGAGTGCAGCAGGCCGAGTCTATATCAGAGTGCAGCAGGCAAAGTCTGTATCAGAGTGCAGCAGGCAGAGTCTGTATCAGGAGTGCAGCAGGCAGAGGCTGTATCAGGAGTGCAGCAGGCAGAGTCTATATCAGGAGTGCAGCAAGGACTGGTACGCAACCTTACACAACTTAGACTGCAGAACAGGAAGGTTCCACTACCGCCAACCCAATAGATGGAGACCGAATCAGGATTCTTCACATTTAAAAAAATTTGTGGCAGACGCCAGCAAAGTGGCATCAATTTCACTACTGTAGACATAATGTAAATAAGACCCACACCTCTTCCAGTACAGCCAACCCAGGAGATGGAGACCTAACCAGGACTGTTCACATTGCCCTAAATGAGGGCCTAACACCACCAAAGTAGCATCAGTGGCATCAGACTACAAGTAGTTTAACGCAGACCCAAACCTGTCCTACTACAGCCAACCCAGGAGATGCAGACTCAATCAGAAGTGTTTACATTTTAAAAAAATAGGGCCTAAGACCACCATTTCCGTGGCCAACAGATTGGAGATGGTGGCGTTCAACCTCTTAGCTTAGTCATGTGTAGGATGAAACAATCTTTTACGTGACCTCAACAGCGGGATTGAGGGCTGGCTGCAGTGCTGAGAGAGGGCGGAGTACGGTGAAAGGGACATACCGATAGACCGTGAGTGATGTGCAGGCAGAGATGTTATGGTGGATTGAGAAACTTGTGGTGTGCTCAGAGAAACAAACACAGCAGACATGTCCACTTCACTTACAGCTGACGGGCTGTCACTCAGCCTAACTGCAGCCGGTATACAGCTGGTTCTGCCGGACACCTGTGTGACACAACTTGGCACGGTAACAGAGGAGGAGGAAGAAGCAGCAGAGGTGTTTAATGGGACTGCTGATGGTTGTTTATTGAAAATCAATTTAGAATTTATCATGTTTGTGTACCCATTTGGGGAGAATAACATCTGCACCAAATGCTCAATTTCACTACAGTATAACTATAGAAATGCATGGAGACCAAAAACAAACACCACCGAAGTGGCATCAATTTCACTAGAGTATAAGTATTGCAAAGGAGGCCAAAACCAGTTCCTCTGCAGCCAACCCAATAGATGGAAACCCAATCATGATTCTCCACATTTCAAAAAATTTGTTTATATCAAAAAGGTCAACAAATATTCCTCCAAAATAGATATATTACACACATAAACCACAGTTATATAAACTTGGTTTTAAAGGAAGATATACTACAAATCCAATAAAATCATTATTTTTATTTCATCAATTTAAGAATATAATAAAAAACAAGTAAAAAGCAGGTACCTTGAAAACTAATCAAAGAAGACCTTTCCAGATCAGCTTTAACACATGTAGCATTACTTATTCTCAGAGAAATATCTACAAAGATGCCAATATTGCACCAATCCCAAATAGTAAATAACTATGACACTATAATACTTACACGTGAATTGTTTGTACTGGTATATGCCTGGAGGTCTCCTTAGAAAGGAACTGCCCCGACGACGCCGTTTCGCTATATGCTTCTTCAATAGGGGCGTGTAGTGTATATGTGGCGCCCCGAGGGTTCGGTTGCCACAGGGGTATTGCACCTCAACCAGAGGTGTGATATTCCACTCCCAGGTAAGGATGGAGTGTGGACCAGGGCTTAGTTAGCTGCATACACACACTCACCCCATTTACGGGGGACAGCTCGACGGTGCTCCCATTTATGCAGGCACAACTGACTAGGCTCGATGGTGCTCCCATTTATGCAGGCACAACTGACTAGGCTCGACGGTGCTCCCATTTATGCAGGCACAACTGACCATGTCCCTGGCTGGAGTGGGGAGGGGGGTGAGAACCCAGAGATGTAGGAGCAGAAGGGGATGGTTTCTGGAGCATAGGAAGGAGCTCATTGGGTGCAGGTCACCTGAGCTCAGACACAGAGAAGCAGATAAAAGTTGGGAGCCATCTTTAGTCAGGGTTGAGTTCTGAGTTCTGAGAGAAGCAGTGCAGCAGCTCAGTCAGAGCTGACAGGGAGCTGTGGCTCAGCCTGAGCTCAGTTCCACGAGGCAGGCCTGGAGAGAAGGCCGGGGCCAGAGAGAAGAGGAGAAGGAGAAGGAAGGAAAGAGGAGAGACAGAGGAGTAGAAAGGCTCCATAAAAAAGAAGGCAGAAGGGACCCTAAGAGAGCAGAACGGACAGCAACCGTTGCAAGCCCGCGTTATATCGGGTGAAGGGTCAGGCCGCGGAAGGGTACCGGATTCCCAAGTTGGTGGAGGTAAATCATCCCTCAGTCAAGAACCGGAGGTCGTGATCATTTATTGGTGCGACCCCTTGCTACACCTGCTAGGAAGGCACCACATAGGGTCAGGGAAACTGGCGCCAAGTTTTACCAGAGAAGGCCCGAGGCAGCCGGACAGAAGCGTGGTCACTGGTGGGGCACGAGAGGCCAGAGAAAGGATAGAAGGTGGTCCTGTGCCATACTCCTGAACTGCCTGGGGGTTGACCGAGCCCCTCACCTGGTGGACGCAGCACGGCTTGGGCAGTCATTGCTGACAGAAGTGACTTGGATATCAACTGCGAGTAAAAGGCCTGAACTGCACCATTGGACTCTGTGTGATTTATGCTGCGCCTGCACCATCACCTCCAGCATCCACCTACATTGCCCTGAGGCTACACTCTTCCCGTGGGGAGTTATCCTATCCCTTTGCTGCACACCAACACCAGCCTCAGCGGTCTGCCTTGCAGCGGCGGTCATCCCTGACCGCAATCCACGGGTGGCGTAGTCGGACATTCAAAACACTGATAAATAGACTGCCACAATTTGGTCTGACCACCCTGAGCCACGGGATCGGGTTGCCACTACTACCCCCAGCATCGTACAGAAGCCCGGTTCCGGGTGCCCCACGGCCCAGGGGGCAAGTCATATATGCAGCGTTCCGTTTAAATAAGTCCCTCACCAGCTGATTTGGGTCATCATCATTACCGGAGTGGTCTCGGCGCATGCCCACATTACTGGGAATCCCGTGTGTGAAGCGTGACTTCCGGAATATGGCGTCTGACACGCATGCGGTGAAAAGCATGCTGTGTCTAGTGCGCAAAACCGGAAGTCCCACAGGTCCGTTCACGCGTATGTTCATTCTCCACAATGAGTTCCCCATATGGAAGTAGCGGTGTTTGGATGGGGCGTGTCACTAGCAACACGTCAGAGAATGTAAGTATTATTGAATTGAAAGGATTAAACTGACTACGCAATTCACCACATATATGGCTGGAGACAATACTGGGTGTGATGTAATGGCGATATTCACAACAATTAAATGTAAATGTAAAATAAATACAATGTGAAGTGATGTCAATGTAATGCATATGAACTAATATCAATTATAATATATAAATATATATGGTGATGGGGTGGATATAGGAATAGTGGACCAAATATGACGTAGAAATAATGAAAATATGAGGATATAAATAAGTGGGGGGGGTGCTGTAAGTGTGAAGGTAAAAATGGGAATAAGTGAAAGTTAAAAGATGAGAAAAAACTAATTATAACGTGATATATGCGTGAATAGTAATAATATATATTATATAAATTCATATTTACAATATATAAACTCCAAACATAAATAAGTGTATCAACACCAAACAAATACAAAAAAAAATAAATTAAAATTTATGCAAAGTCCATAGTAATAACTTTTGCTGTCTTTTTATCCAGTTTCCAATGGGAGCGTGAATCCTCAAAGCGTATTTCCTGATCTTTTTCTTCCTATAAGGTCATTGATCCTCTTGCAGAGGTCCACCACGATCACCACCCCAAGAACCCACAACCGAACAACGAACCACACGAAAAATTTCTCCGGGAACCGCAAGGCATCAATTGGAGTACCAGGTAAGGACTAAATAAAAAAAAAACAAGTTAAAACCACCTAAAAACGGACTTGCTTAAAAAGGTGTTGAACAGGATTAAGGAAATGATGAAATGCACTAACATATATAATATAAAGATATATAGCAATAATTAGAATAAATACGGATTCAGAGATTACAATTATAATGGAATATAGATCCTAAGTTAATATAAATTAATTATTATGATTAATTATTACTATTAAAATTCCAATATTGGTACAAAAAGGCGGCAAAACCGAATTGCTCATTTAGACCCTGGGGGGATACAGTGCCCAATCTAAATATCCATTTACTCTCCAGTCTCGCTAATGCCTGGCTCAAGTCACCACCCCTAATCCCCATGTCAATCTGGTCAATACCTTTTATTATAAGGCCACTAGGGTCACTATTATGATGGAGCTTAAAATGTCTAGGAAGAGTTCTCAGTCCAATCACTTCTTCCATAGACATTGATTTCTCTATGTCTAGTACGTGTTCCCTAGTTCTTACCTTTAGTTCCCGTGTTGTAAGGCCAATGTAGATTTTGTTGCACGGACGTTGTGCATAATAAATTACACCTTTTGAACTACATGATAAGGATTTTCTGATCTCATATGTTCGGCTATTATCATGGTTATTGAATTCCTTGCTGTTGGTCATATTTTTGCACGCTTTACATTTTCCACATGTAAAAAAACCAATTTTGTTACTGTCAGCCATTCGTACAGATCTCTCTTATAATGACTGTGCACCAAGGAATCCTTCAAATTTCTTGAGCGTCTAGCAACCATAACTGGTTTTGGAGGTAGAATTTTCTGCAGTATGGGGTCAGTTAGTAATACACCCCAATGCTTCTTCAAAATCACACCGAGCTCCGGCCACTGCACATTATAGTCTGATATAAATCTGACAACACCTGGTTTGTCATCCTTGGTATCCTTTTTACCATATAGCAGTTGTTGCCTGTCAGTATTTACTGCTCTCTTATACCCAGCCTTTATGTTCCTATTGCTGTATCCACGGTCCTTAAAGCGCCTTACGAGATCCCGTGATTGATGCTGAAAAGACTCATTATCCGTGCAAATCCGTCTCAGTCTCAGAAACTGGCCAACGGGAATGCCTCTGATCAGGGCCGGCTCCAGGTTTTTCTGGGCCCCGGGCGAAAGAGTCTCAGTGGGCCCCTTTAACACGTACCACGATTCATGATGCAGAGATACGGCGGAGAAATATGTATATATATATATATATATATATATATATATATATATATATAGTACAATGCAAAGATTTCACTTCTTATATTACATGAGTGATATCTATTGTAAATTCCACAATAGCTCAGAAACCGGTGAATCGCTCCACACAGAATACTGGCCCCCATATAAGGCTCCATACGGAATACTGGCCCCCATATAATGCTTCATACGGAATACTGGCCCCCATATAAGGCTCCATACGGAATACTGGTCCCCTTATAAGGCTCCATAAGGAATACTGGCCCCCATATAAGGCTCCATACGGAATACTGGCCCCCATATAAGGCTCCATACGGAATACTGGCCCCCATATAAGGCTCCATACGGAATACTGGCCCCCATATAAGGCTCCATACAGGATACTGGTCCCCTTATAAAACTCCATACAGGATACTGGCCCCCATATAACTCTCCATACAGATACCGGTCCCCTTATAACGCTCCATACAGGATACTGGCCCCCATATAATGCTGCATGCAGGCTGTTACCCCCCACATAATGCCCCATACAGCCCCCCTCCCTTTTAATGCTCCATACAGGCTGTTACCCCCCACATAATGCCCCATACAGCCCCCCCCTTTTTAATGCTCCATGCAGGCTGTTACCCCCCACATAATGCCCCATACAGGCTGCCCCCCCCCTTATAATGCTCCATGCAGGCTGTCCCCCCCCCCCACATAATGCACTATGCAGGCTGCCCCCCCCTTTATAATGCCCCATGCAGGCTGTTCCCCACCTTATAATGCCCCATGCAGGATGTCACCCCCCCCCTCTTTATAATGCTCCATGCAGGATGTCCCCCCCCCTTCTCTTTATACTGCCCCATGCCTCCATACATTAAAAAAACAAAAAAAACAAATACTCACCTCCCTTCTCCTCACCTGCTACCTGCTGCCGCTGCTCTGGTCTGGACTCCAGCGACGCCGGTATCTTCCCGCTCTGCGCTCCCTGTGACGGCTCAGGGGAGGGCGCAGTGTAAAGACGTCACCGCGCCCTCTGACCTGAGACGTCACAGGGAGCGCAGAGCAGGAAGACAGCGGATCTACGGAGGCACGAGGAGAGGTAAGTATCCGGCTGCCGGGGCCCTGAGCAAGCGGGGTGCGCTGACACCGCTCTCCTTCGCCCATAGCCCAGCGGGGTGCGCGACCGCCAGTGGGCCCCTCTGCCTGCTCAGGGCCCCGGCATTTGCCCGGGTGCGCCGGGTGCTGACGCCGGCCCTGCCTCTGATGGTGGAGGGTGGGTGGGAGGTGGTTTATGTGTGTACTATATCTATGTTGGAGGAATATTTGTTGACCTTTTTGATATAAACTAATTGTGTACTGTTTTTTGAACAGATGGTCTAATAATTTGAAATGGATTTTAAAGCCAGGGAGACAGCCTGGAGATCCAAAACATTTGATATGTTTAAGCAGGGCCTTTCAGGTGCCGTACAGGATGCCACAAGGGAAAACAGGGACTTAATGATGCAATATAGAACTGAAATTCAGAGAAAACTCAGGGTATGGTGGAATAAGATAACACTGGAAAATTATTGCGAACAAAAAATCATCCCTAGGGGATTACGGGTACAGGTCTATCCATCTTTTGACCTGGAGGACATGGATCTTATTAATAGGTGGAAAAATGCCGCTAGTATTTGCTCCATGGAGTTTCTGAAAATAATCATTGAGAAAAATACTATATCTCTTAACGTAATTGACAGAAAAACAGAGGACCTATATAACAACCTGCGAAAGGAGATTAATTCTGATAGGCTTGACACCTATCTTAAAACAGTGGAGAGTGATATCGATAAGTGGGAAACTGAGATAAGTAAAACCAAACAAAAGAAATATATACGGGATTTACAAGACTATGAGAATAATAAGATTTTTAAATGGCAATTACCTAAACGTAAGACCCAAAACCAATCTAATACAATGACGTCCTCAATTGGTGAACCATCTGGTTCAGAAACCAGTACCTCGTGTAGTGAGACTGAAGAAATTACTGAGCAGATGAGACCCAATACAAGATTACAACAAAGAAAGTACCCCGAAATATTTTTGAAGAGACATAGCAGGAAACGGGATGACCGGTTGAAGGTAGTGAACCTATCGAACCTTACACTAACAAAAACACAGGTGAAAGTTTTGGAAAAGGGTCTAACATTCTCCCCATCCTCATATTTAGATCAATTCACGGTGGTGAAAGATCTGCACCTTTTCGCTAGGAAAATGGTCCTACAAAAGCTTCACTTCAAATCTGATTTGGATTCACTTTTCCCTACTGAATTGGAAAAGAGGGCCCTTAAAGATCTTGAAGATTTAGAGAAAGAAAGTGTACAGAGTATTGGAGGTAGGTTCCCTATGCATCTGGTTAAGAAATCAAAAATTTTTCCCCCGCTCTCAACATGTTTGGCTGTAGATGTTTTCACCAAAATGGTGACTACTGAAATTGAGTCACTTCCGTATGCCCCCAGAGGTAGGTTAAATTTAAACCCAGAAGAAAAATTGGCCCTTGAAAATCTGAAAAAATTGCCAAATGTGGTCATAAAACCAGCCGATAAAGGCGGGAACTTGGTTATTTGGCCACAACATTTGTATGAGAAACAGGCCAACAAAATTTTAGATTTTCCGGGTTGTTACCAAAGACTTACATACAATCCATTGACCCAATTTCAGTCTCAACTAGTTGCAGTCCTTGAAAAAGCGTTTGATGCTAATTTAATTCCTAAAAGATTGGTCGATTTAATTAGAAAATTACGGCCGAGACTATCTACCTTTTATTTACTACCGAAGTTGCATAAGGACCAGATGGACCCCCCTGGGAGACCCATAATTTCTGGCAATGGGAGTCTCTGTGAAAATATTTGTATCATTATAGATTTTTATCTACAGCCTTTGGTTCACACATTGCCATCATATATTAAAGACTCTACTGAAGCCTTGAAAAGAATGGATTCAGTACATCTGGAGACTGGATCAGTGATGGTGACTGTAGATGTTGAGGCACTTTATTCATCGATTAGACATCAGGATGGATTGAAGGCAGTATCCTTGTTTTTGTATGAGAGTAACATTGAGAAATCCATGTCTACGTTAATTGTGACTCTGCTCAAGTTTGTCCTTGAACATAATGCCTTCATTTTCAACAAGAAAATCTATTTACAGAAACAGGGTACTGCAATGGGGGCCTCTTCTGCCCCCTCGTATGCAAATTTATTTTTGGGGGCGTGGGAAAGATATATTTTCCAGAGTGATGACATCGATGGCATCCACCTCGTACAGGGGTGGATGAGGTTCATTGATGACATCTGGTTCATCTGGGAAGGTACTGCTGTGCAATTGGAGAGATTTATGGAGCGATTGAACAATAACGATCTAAACATCCACTTAACATTCCAACATGGGAAAGAGGTCAATTTTTTGGACCTACACATCTGGACCACTGGTAGTGGGTATATTATGACAGACGTACAGTACAGACCAAAAGTTTGGACACACCTTCTCATTTAAAGATTTTTCTGTATTTTCATGACTATGAAAATTGTACACTCACACTGAAGGCATCAAAACTATGAATTAACACATGTGGAATTATATACTTAACAAAAAAGTGTGAAACAACTGAAAATATGTCTTATATTCTAGGTTCTTCAAAGTAGTCACATTTTGCTTTGATGACTGCTTTGCACACTCTTGGCATTCTCTTGATGAGTTTCAAAAGGTAGTCACCGGAAATGGTTTTCACTTCACAGGTGTGCCCTGTCAGGTTTAATAAGTGGGAATTCTTGCATTATAAATGGGGTTGGGACCATCAGTTGTGTTGTGCAGAAGTCAAGTGGATACACAGCTGATAGTCCTACTGAATAGACTGTTAGAATTTGTATTATGGCAAGAAAAAAAGCAGTTAAGTAAAGAAAAACGGGTGGCCATCATTGCTTTAAGAAATGAAGGTCAGTCAGTCCGAAAAATTGGGCAAACTTTGAAAGTGTCCCCAAGTGCAGTTGCAAAAGCCATCAAGCGCTACAAAGAAACTGGCTCATTTGAGGACCGCCCCAGGAAAGGAAGACCAAGAGTCACCTCTGCTTCTGAGGATAAGTTTATCCGAGTCACCTGCCTCAGAAATCGCAGGTTAACAGCAGCTCAGATTAGAGACCAGGTCAATGCCACACAGAGCTCTAGCAGCAGACACATCTGTTCAACAACTGTTAAGAAGAGACTTTGTGCAGCAGGCCTTCATGGTAAAATAGCTGCTAGGAAACCACTGCTAAGGACAGGCAACAAGCAGAAGAGACTTGTTTGGGCTAAAGAGCACAAGGAATGGACATTAGACCAGTGGAAATCTGTGCTCTGGTCTGATGAGTCCAAATTTGAGATCTTTGGTTCCAACCACCGTGTCTTTGTGCGACGCAGAAAAGTGAACGGATGGACTCTACATGCCTGGTTCCCACCGTGAAGCATGGAGGAGGAGGTGTGATGGTGTGGGGGTACTTTGCTGGTGACACTGTTGGGGATTTATTCAAAATTGAAGGCATACTGAACCAGCATGGCTACCACAGCATCTTGCAGCGGCATGCTATTCCATCCGGTTTGCGTTTAGTTGGACCATCATTTATTTTTCAACAGGACAATGACCCCAATCAAACCTCCAGGCTGTGTAAGGGCTATTTGACCAAGAAGGGGAGTGATGGGGTGCTACGCCAGATGACCTGGCCTCCACAGTCACCAGACCTGAACCCAATCGAGATGGTTTGGGGTGAGCTGGACCACAGAGTGAAGGCAAAAGGGCCAACAAGTGCTAAGCATCTCTGGGAACTCCTTCAAGATTGTTGGAAGACCATTTCCGGTGACTACCTCTTGAAGCTCATCAAGAGAATGCCAAGAGTGTGCAAAGCAGTCATCAAAGCAAAAGGTGGCTACTTTGAAGAACCTAGAATATAAGACATATTTTCAGTTGTTTCATACTTTTTTGTTAAGTATATAATTCCACATGTGTTAATTCATAGTTTTGATGCCTTCAGTGTGAATGTACAATTTTCATAGTCATGAAAATACAGAAAAATCTTTAAATGAGAAGGTGTGTCCAAACTTTTGGTCTGTACTGTATATAGAAAAACTACCGCTACCAACACCATATTGCACAGCACTTCCTCCCACCCACCCTCCACCATCAGAGGCATTCCCGTTGGCCAGTTTCTGAGACTGAGACGGATTTGCACGGATAATGAGTCTTTTCAGCATCAGTCACGGGATCTCGTAAGGCGCTTTAAGGAGTGTGGATACAGCAATAGGAACATAAAGGCTGGGTATAAGAGAGCAGTAAATACTGACAGGCAACAACTGCTATACGGTAAAAAGGATACCAAGGATGACAAACCAGGTGTTGTCAGATTTATATCAGACTATAATGTGCAGTGGCCGGAGCTCGGTGTGATTTTGAAGAAGCATTGGGGTGTATTACTAACTGACCCCATACTGCAGAAAATTCTACCTCCAAAACCAGTTATGGTTGCTAGACGCTCAAGAAATTTGAAGGATTCCTTGGTGCACAGCCATTATAAGAGAGATCTGTACGAATGGCTGACAGTAACAAAATTGTTTTTTTCACATGTGGAAAATGTAAAGCGTGCAAAAATATGACCAACAGCAAGGAATTCAATAACCATGATAATAGCCGAACATATGAGATCAGAAAATCCTTATCATGTAGTTCAAAAGGTGTAATTTATTATGCACAATGTCCGTGCAACAAAATCTACATTGGCCTTACAACACGGGAACTAAAGGTAAGAACTAGGGAACACGTACTAGACATAGAGAAATCAATGTCTATGGAAGAAGTGATTGGACTGAGAACTCTTCCTAGACATTTTAAGCTCCATCATAATAGTGACCCTAGTGGCCTTATAATAAAAGGTATTGACCAGATTGATATGGGGATTAGGGGTGGTGACTTGAGCCAGGCATTAGCGAGACTGGAGAGTAAATGGATATTTAGATTGGGCACTGTATCCCCCCAGGGTCTAAATGAGCAATTCGGTTTTGCCGCCTTTTTGTAACAATATTGGAATTTTAATAGTAATAATTAATCATAATAATTAATTTATATTAACTTAGGATCTATATTCCTTTATAATTGTAATCTCTGAAGGAAGGAAAGAGGAGAGACAGAGGAGTAGAAAGGCTCCATAAAAAAGAAGGCAGAAGGGACCCTAAGAGAGCAGAACGGACAGCAACCGTTGCAAGCCCGCGTTATATCGGGTGAAGGGTCAGGCCGCGGAAGGGTACCGGATTCCCAAGTTGGTGGAGGTAAATCATCCCTCAGTCAAGAACCGGAGGTCGTGATCATTTATTGGTGCGACCCCTTGCTACACCTGCTAGGAAGGCACCACATAGGGTCAGGGAAACTGGCGCCAAGTTTTACCAGAGAAGGCCCGAGGCAGCCGGACAGAAGCGTGGTCACTGGTGGGGCACGAGAGGCCAGAGAAAGGATAGAAGGTGGTCCTGTGCCATACTCCTGAACTGCCTGGGGGTTGACCGAGCCCCTCACCTGGTGGACGCAGCACGGCTTGGGCAGTCATTGCTGACAGAAGTGACTTGGATATCAACTGCGAGTAAAAGGCCTGAACTGCACCATTGGACTCTGTGTGATTTATGCTGCGCCTGCACCATCACCTCCAGCATCCACCTACATTGCCCTGAGGCTACACTCTTCCCGTGGGGAGTTATCCTATCCCTTTGCTGCACACCAACACCAGCCTCAGCGGTCTGCCTTGCAGCGGCGGTCATCCCTGACCGCAATCCACGGGTGGCGTAGTCGGACATTCAAAACACTGATAAATAGACTGCCACAATTTGGTCTGACCACCCTGAGCCACGGGATCGGGTTGCCACTACTACCCCCAGCATCGTACAGAAGCCCGGTTCCGGGTGCCCCACGGCCCAGGGGGCAAGTCATATATGCAGCGTTCCGTTTAAATAAGTCCCTCACCAGCTGATTTGGGTCATCATCATTACCGGAGTGGTCTCGGCGCATGCCCACATTACTGGGAATCCCGTGTGTGAAGCGTGACTTCCGGAATATGGCGTCTGACACGCATGCGGTGAAAAGCATGCTGTGTCTAGTGCGCAAAACCGGAAGTCCCACAGGTCCGTTCACGCGTATGTTCATTCTCCACAATGAGTTCCCCATATGGAAGTAGCGGTGTTTGGATGGGGCGTGTCACTAGCAACACGTCAGAGAATGTAAGTATTATTGAATTGAAAGGATTAAACTGACTACGCAATTCACCACATATATGGCTGGAGACAATACTGGGTGTGATGTAATGGCGATATTCACAACAATTAAATGTAAATGTAAAATAAATACAATGTGAAGTGATGTCAATGTAATGCATATGAACTAATATCAATTATAATATATAAATATATATGGTGATGGGGTGGATATAGGAATAGTGGACCAAATATGACGTAGAAATAATGAAAATATGAGGATATAAATAAGTGGGGGGGGTGCTGTAAGTGTGAAGGTAAAAATGGGAATAAGTGAAAGTTAAAAGATGAGAAAAAACTAATTATAACGTGATATATGCGTGAATAGTAATAATATATATTATATAAATTCATATTTACAATATATAAACTCCAAACATAAATAAGTGTATCAACACCAAACAAATACAAAAAAAAATAAATTAAAATTTATGCAAAGTCCATAGTAATAACTTTTGCTGTCTTTTTATCCAGTTTCCAATGGGAGCGTGAATCCTCAAAGCGTATTTCCTGATCTTTTTCTTCCTATAAGGTCATTGATCCTCTTGCAGAGGTCCACCACGATCACCACCCCAAGAACCCACAACCGAACAACGAACCACACGAAAAATTTCTCCGGGAACCGCAAGGCATCAATTGGAGTACCAGGTAAGGACTAAATAAAAAAAAAACAAGTTAAAACCACCTAAAAACGGACTTGCTTAAAAAGGTGTTGAACAGGATTAAGGAAATGATGAAATGCACTAACATATATAATATAAAGATATATAGCAATAATTAGAATAAATACGGATTCAGAGATTACAATTATAATGGAATATAGATCCTAAGTTAATATAAATTAATTATTATGATTAATTATTACTATTAAAATTCCAATATTGGTACAAAAAGGCGGCAAAACCGAATTGCTCATTTAGACCCTGGGGGGATACAGTGCCCAATCTAAATATCCATTTACTCTCCAGTCTCGCTAATGCCTGGCTCAAGTCACCACCCCTAATCCCCATGTCAATCTGGTCAATACCTTTTATTATAAGGCCACTAGGGTCACTATTATGATGGAGCTTAAAATGTCTAGGAAGAGTTCTCAGTCCAATCACTTCTTCCATAGACATTGATTTCTCTATGTCTAGTACGTGTTCCCTAGTTCTTACCTTTAGTTCCCGTGTTGTAAGGCCAATGTAGATTTTGTTGCACGGACGTTGTGCATAATAAATTACACCTTTTGAACTACATGATAAGGATTTTCTGATCTCATATGTTCGGCTATTATCATGGTTATTGAATTCCTTGCTGTTGGTCATATTTTTGCACGCTTTACATTTTCCACATGTAAAAAAACCAATTTTGTTACTGTCAGCCATTCGTACAGATCTCTCTTATAATGACTGTGCACCAAGGAATCCTTCAAATTTCTTGAGCGTCTAGCAACCATAACTGGTTTTGGAGGTAGAATTTTCTGCAGTATGGGGTCAGTTAGTAATACACCCCAATGCTTCTTCAAAATCACACCGAGCTCCGGCCACTGCACATTATAGTCTGATATAAATCTGACAACACCTGGTTTGTCATCCTTGGTATCCTTTTTACCATATAGCAGTTGTTGCCTGCCAGTATTTACTGCTCTCTTATACCCAGCCTTTATGTTCCTATTGCTGTATCCACGGTCCTTAAAGCGCCTTACGAGATCCCGTGATTGATGCTGAAAAGACTCATTATCCGTGCAAATCCGTCTCAGTCTCAGAAACTGGCCAACGGGAATGCCTCTGATCAGGGCCGGCTCCAGGTTTTTCTGGGCCCCGGGCGAAAGAGTCTCAGTGGGCCCCTTTAACACGTACCACGATTCATGATGCAGAGATACGGCGGAGAAATATATATATATATATATATATATATATATATATATATATATATATATATATAGTACAATGCAAAGATTTCACTTCTTATCTTACATGAGTGATATCTATTGTAAATTCCACAATAGCTCAGAAACCGGTGAATCGCTCCACACAGAATACTGGCCCCCATATAAGGCTCCATACGGAATACTGGCCCCCATATAATGCTTCATACGGAATACTGGCCCCCATATAAGGCTCCATACGGAATACTGGTCCCCTTATAAGGCTCCATAAGGAATACTGGCCCCCATATAAGGCTCCATACGGAATACTGGCCCCCATATAAGGCTCCATACGGAATACTGGCCCCCATATAAGGCTCCATACGGAATACTGGCCCCCATATAAGGCTCCATACAGGATACTGGTCCCCTTATAAAACTCCATACAGGATACTGGCCCGCATATAACTCTCCATACAGATACCGGTCCCCTTATAACGCTCCATACAGGATACTGGCCCCCATATAATGCTGCATGCAGGCTGTTACCCCCCACATAATGCCCCATACAGCCCCCCTCCCTTTTAATGCTCCATACAGGCTGTTACCCCCCACATAATGCCCCATACAGCCCCCCCCCTTTTTAATGCTCCATGCAGGCTGTTACCCCCCACATAATGCCCCATACAGGCTGCCCCCCCCCTTATAATGCTCCATGCAGGCTGTCCCCCCCCCCCACATAATGCACTATGCAGGCTGCCCCCCCCTTTATAATGCCCCATGCAGGCTGTTCCCCACCTTATAATGCCCCATGCAGGATGTCACCCCCCCCCTCTTTATAATGCTCCATGCAGGAAGTCCCCCCCCCTTCTCTTTTTACTGCCCCATGCCTCCATACATTAAAAAAACAAAAAAAACAAATACTCACCTCCCTTCTCCTCACCTGCTACCTGCTGCCGCTGCTCTGGTCTGGACTCCAGCGACGCCGGTATCTTCCCGCTCTGCGCTCCCTGTGACGGCTCAGGGGAGGGCGCAGTGTAAAGACGTCACCGCGCCCTCTGACCTGAGACGTCACAGGGAGCGCAGAGCAGGAAGACAGCGGATCTACGGAGGCACGAGGAGAGGTAAGTATCCGGCTGCCGGGGCCCTGAGCAAGCGGGGTGCGCTGACACCGCTCTCCTTCGCCCATAGCCCAGCGGGGTGCGCGACCGCCAGTGGGCCCCTCTGCCTGCTCAGGGCCCCGGCATTTGCCCGGGTGCGCCGGGTGCTGACGCCGGCCCTGCCTCTGATGGTGGAGGGTGGGTGGGAGGTGGTTTATGTGTGTACTATATCTATGTTGGAGGAATATTTGTTGACCTTTTTGATATAAACTAATTGTGTACTGTTTTTTGAACAGATGGTCTAATAATTTGAAATGGATTTTAAAGCCAGGGAGACAGCCTGGAGATCCAAAACATTTGATATGTTTAAGCAGGGCCTTTCAGGTGCCGTACAAGATGCCACAAGGGAAAACAGGGACTTAATGATGCAATATAGAACTGAAATTCAGAGAAAACTCAGGGTATGGTGGAATAAGATAACACTGGAAAATTATTGCGAACAAAAAATCATCCCTAGGGGATTACGGGTACAGGTCTATCCATCTTTTGACCTGGAGGACATGGATCTTATTAATAGGTGGAAAAATGCCGCTAGTATTTGCTCCATGGAGTTTCTGAAAATAATCATTGAGAAAAATACTATATCTCTTAACGTAATTGACAGAAAAACAGAGGACCTATATAACAACCTGCGAAAGGAGATTAATTCTGATAGGCTTGACACCTATCTTAAAACAGTGGAGAGTGATATCGATAAGTGGGAAACTGAGATAAGTAAAACCAAACAAAAGAAATATATACGGGATTTACAAGACTATGAGAATAATAAGATTTTTAAATGGCAATTACCTAACGTAAGACCCAAAACCAATCTAATACAATGACGTCCTCAATTGGTGAACCATCTGGTTCAGAAACCAGTACCTCGTGTAGTGAGACTGAAGAAATTACTGAGCAGATGAGACCCAATACAAGATTACAACAAAGAAAGTACCCCGAAATATTTTTGAAGAGACATAGCAGGAAACGGGATGACCGGTTGAAGGTAGTGAACCTATCGAACCTTACACTAACAAAAACACAGGTGAAAGTTTTGGAAAAGGGTCTAACATTCTCCCCATCCTCATATTTAGATCAATTCACGGTGGTGAAAGATCTGCACCTTTTCGCTAGGAAAATGGTCCTACAAAAGCTTCACTTCAAATCTGATTTGGATTCACTTTTCCCTACTGAATTGGAAAAGAGGGCCCTTAAAGATCTTGAAGATTTAGAGAAAGAAAGTGTACAGAGTATTGGAGGTAGGTTCCCTATGCATCTGGTTAAGAAATCAAAAATTTTTCCCCCGCTCTCAACATGTTTGGCTGTAGATGTTTTCACCAAAATGGTGACTACTGAAATTGAGTCACTTCCGTATGCCCCCAGAGGTAGGTTAAATTTAAACCCAGAAGAAAAATTGGCCCTTGAAAATCTGAAAAAATTGCCAAATGTGGTCATAAAACCAGCCGATAAAGGCGGGAACTTGGTTATTTGGCCACAACATTTGTATGAGAAACAGGCCAACAAAATTTTAGATTTTCCGGGTTGTTACCAAAGACTTACATACAATCCATTGACCCAATTTCAGTCTCAACTAGTTGCAGTCCTTGAAAAAGCGTTTGATGCTAATTTAATTCCTAAAAGATTGGTCGATTTAATTAGAAAATTACGGCCGAGACTATCTACCTTTTATTTACTACCGAAGTTGCATAAGGACCAGATGGACCCCCCTGGGAGACCCATAATTTCTGGCAATGGGAGTCTCTGTGAAAATATTTGTATCATTATAGATTTTTATCTACAGCCTTTGGTTCACACATTGCCATCATATATTAAAGACTCTACTGAAGCCTTGAAAAGAATGGATTCAGTACATCTGGAGACTGGATCAGTGATGGTGACTGTAGATGTTGAGGCACTTTATTCATCGATTAGACATCAGGATGGATTGAAGGCAGTATCCTTGTTTTTGTATGAGAGTAACATTGAGAAATCCATGTCTACGTTAATTGTGACTCTGCTCAAGTTTGTCCTTGAACATAATGCCTTCATTTTCAACAAGAAAATCTATTTACAGAAACAGGGTACTGCAATGGGGGCCTCTTCTGCCCCCTCGTATGCAAATTTATTTTTGGGGGCGTGGGAAAGATATATTTTCCAGAGTGATGACATCGATGGCATCCACCTCGTACAGGGGTGGATGAGGTTCATTGATGACATCTGGTTCATCTGGGAAGGTACTGCTGTGCAATTGGAGAGATTTATGGAGCGATTGAACAATAACGATCTAAACATCCACTTAACATTCCAACATGGGAAAGAGGTCAATTTTTTGGACCTACACATCTGGACCACTGGTAGTGGGTATATTATGACAGACGTACAGTACAGACCAAAAGTTTGGACACACCTTCTCATTTAAAGATTTTTCTGTATTTTCATGACTATGAAAATTGTACACTCACACTGAAGGCATCAAAACTATGAATTAACACATGTGGAATTATATACTTAACAAAAAAGTGTGAAACAACTGAAAATATGTCTTATATTCTAGGTTCTTCAAAGTAGTCACATTTTGCTTTGATGACTGCTTTGCACACTCTTGGCATTCTCTTGATGAGTTTCAAAAGGTAGTCACCGGAAATGGTTTTCACTTCACAGGTGTGCCCTGTCAGGTTTAATAAGTGGGAATTCTTGCATTATAAATGGGGTTGGGACCATCAGTTGTGTTGTGCAGAAGTCAAGTGGATACACAGCTGATAGTCCTACTGAATAGACTGTTAGAATTTGTATTATGGCAAGAAAAAAAGCAGTTAAGTAAAGAAAAACGAGTGGCCATCATTGCTTTAAGAAATGAAGGTCAGTCAGTCCGAAAAATTGGGCAAACTTTGAAAGTGTCCCCAAGTGCAGTTGCAAAAGCCATCAAGCGCTACAAAGAAACTGGCTCATTTGAGGACCGCCCCAGGAAAGGAAGACCAAGAGTCACCTCTGCTTCTGAGGATAAGTTTATCCGAGTCACCTGCCTCAGAAATCGCAGGTTAACAGCAGCTCAGATTAGAGACCAGGTCAATGCCACACAGAGCTCTAGCAGCAGACACATCTGTTCAACAACTGTTAAGAAGAGACTTTGTGCAGCAGGCCTTCATGGTAAAATAGCTGCTAGGAAACCACTGCTAAGGACAGGCAACAAGCAGAAGAGACTTGTTTGGGCTAAAGAGCACAAGGAATGGACATTAGACCAGTGGAAATCTGTGCTCTGGTCTGATGAGTCCAAATTTGAGATCTTTGGTTCCAACCACCGTGTCTTTGTGCGACGCAGAAAAGTGAACGGATGGACTCTACATGCCTGGTTCCCACCGTGAAGCATGGAGGAGGAGGTGTGATGGTGTGGGGGTACTTTGCTGGTGACACTGTTGGGGATTTATTCAAAATTGAAGGCATACTGAACCAGCATGGCTACCACAGCATCTTGCAGCGGCATGCTATTCCATCCGGTTTGCGTTTAGTTGGACCATCATTTATTTTTCAACAGGACAATGACCCCAATCAAACCTCCAGGCTGTGTAAGGGCTATTTGACCAAGAAGGGGAGTGATGGGGTGCTACGCCAGATGACCTGGCCTCCACAGTCACCAGACCTGAACCCAATCGAGATGGTTTGGGGTGAGCTGGACCACAGAGTGAAGGCAAAAGGGCCAACAAGTGCTAAGCATCTCTGGGAACTCCTTCAAGATTGTTGGAAGACCATTTCCGGTGACTACCTCTTGAAGCTCATCAAGAGAATGCCAAGAGTGTGCAAAGCAGTCATCAAAGCAAAAGGTGGCTACTTTGAAGAACCTAGAATATAAGACATATTTTCAGTTGTTTCATACTTTTTTGTTAAGTATATAATTCCACATGTGTTAATTCATAGTTTTGATGCCTTCAGTGTGAATGTACAATTTTCATAGTCATGAAAATACAGAAAAATCTTTAAATGAGAAGGTGTGTCCAAACTTTTGGTCTGTACTGTATATAGAAAAACTACCGCTACCAACACCATATTGCACAGCACTTCCTCCCACCCACCCTCCACCATCAGAGGCATTCCCGTTGGCCAGTTTCTGAGACTGAGACGGATTTGCACGGATAATGAGTCTTTTCAGCATCAGTCACGGGATCTCGTAAGGCGCTTTAAGGAGTGTGGATACAGCAATAGGAACATAAAGGCTGGGTATAAGAGAGCAGTAAATACTGACAGGCAACAACTGCTATACGGTAAAAAGGATACCAAGGATGACAAACCAGGTGTTGTCAGATTTATATCAGACTATAATGTGCAGTGGCCGGAGCTCGGTGTGATTTTGAAGAAGCATTGGGGTGTATTACTAACTGACCCCATACTGCAGAAAATTCTACCTCCAAAACCAGTTATGGTTGCTAGACGCTCAAGAAATTTGAAGGATTCCTTGGTGCACAGCCATTATAAGAGAGATCTGTACGAATGGCTGACAGTAACAAAATTGTTTTTTTCACATGTGGAAAATGTAAAGCGTGCAAAAATATGACCAACAGCAAGGAATTCAATAACCATGATAATAGCCGAACATATGAGATCAGAAAATCCTTATCATGTAGTTCAAAAGGTGTAATTTATTATGCACAATGTCCGTGCAACAAAATCTACATTGGCCTTACAACACGGGAACTAAAGGTAAGAACTAGGGAACACGTACTAGACATAGAGAAATCAATGTCTATGGAAGAAGTGATTGGACTGAGAACTCTTCCTAGACATTTTAAGCTCCATCATAATAGTGACCCTAGTGGCCTTATAATAAAAGGTATTGACCAGATTGATATGGGGATTAGGGGTGGTGACTTGAGCCAGGCATTAGCGAGACTGGAGAGTAAATGGATATTTAGATTGGGCACTGTATCCCCCCAGGGTCTAAATGAGCAATTCGGTTTTGCCGCCTTTTTGTAACAATATTGGAATTTTAATAGTAATAATTAATCATAATAATTAATTTATATTAACTTAGGATCTATATTCCTTTATAATTGTAATCTCTGAAGGAAGGAAAGAGGAGAGACAGAGGAGTAGAAAGGCTCCATAAAAAAGAAGGCAGAAGGGACCCTAAGAGAGCAGAACGGACAGCAACCGTTGCAAGCCCGCGTTATATCGGGTGAAGGGTCAGGCCGCGGAAGGGTACCGGATTCCCAAGTTGGTGGAGGTAAATCATCCCTCAGTCAAGAACCGGAGGTCGTGATCATTTATTGGTGCGACCCCTTGCTACACCTGCTAGGAAGGCACCACATAGGGTCAGGGAAACTGGCGCCAAGTTTTACCAGAGAAGGCCCGAGGCAGCCGGACAGAAGCGTGGTCACTGGTGGGGCACGAGAGGCCAGAGAAAGGATAGAAGGTGGTCCTGTGCCATACTCCTGAACTGCCTGGGGGTTGACCGAGCCCCTCACCTGGTGGACGCAGCACGGCTTGGGCAGTCATTGCTGACAGAAGTGACTTGGATATCAACTGCGAGTAAAAGGCCTGAACTGCACCATTGGACTCTGTGTGATTTATGCTGCGCCTGCACCATCACCTCCAGCATCCACCTACATTGCCCTGAGGCTACACTCTTCCCGTGGGGAGTTATCCTATCCCTTTGCTGCACACCAACACCAGCCTCAGCGGTCTGCCTTGCAGCGGCGGTCATCCCTGACCGCAATCCACGGGTGGCGTAGTCGGACATTCAAAACACTGATAAATAGACTGCCACAATTTGGTCTGACCACCCTGAGCCACGGGATCGGGTTGCCACTACTACCCCCAGCATCGTACAGAAGCCCGGTTCCGGGTGCCCCACGGCCCAGGGGGCAAGTCATATATGCAGCGTTCCGTTTAAATAAGTCCCTCACCAGCTGATTTGGGTCATCATCATTACCGGAGTGGTCTCGGCGCATGCCCACATTACTGGGAATCCCGTGTGTGAAGCGTGACTTCCGGAATATGGCGTCTGACACGCATGCGGTGAAAAGCATGCTGTGTCTAGTGCGCAAAACCGGAAGTCCCACAGGTCCGTTCACGCGTATGTTCATTCTCCACAATGAGTTCCCCATATGGAAGTAGCGGTGTTTGGATGGGGCGTGTCACTAGCAACACGTCAGAGAATGTAAGTATTATTGAATTGAAAGGATTAAACTGACTACGCAATTCACCACATATATGGCTGGAGACAATACTGGGTGTGATGTAATGGCGATATTCACAACAATTAAATGTAAATGTAAAATAAATACAATGTGAAGTGATGTCAATGTAATGCATATGAACTAATATCAATTATAATATATAAATATATATGGTGATGGGGTGGATATAGGAATAGTGGACCAAATATGACGTAGAAATAATGAAAATATGAGGATATAAATAAGTGGGGGGGGTGCTGTAAGTGTGAAGGTAAAAATGGGAATAAGTGAAAGTTAAAAGATGAGAAAAAACTAATTATAACGTGATATATGCGTGAATAGTAATAATATATATTATATAAATTCATATTTACAATATATAAACTCCAAACATAAATAAGTGTATCAACACCAAACAAATACAAAAAAAAATAAATTAAAATTTATGCAAAGTCCATAGTAATAACTTTTGCTGTCTTTTTATCCAGTTTCCAATGGGAGCGTGAATCCTCAAAGCGTATTTCCTGATCTTTTTCTTCCTATAAGGTCATTGATCCTCTTGCAGAGGTCCACCACGATCACCACCCCAAGAACCCACAACCGAACAACGAACCACACGAAAAATTTCTCCGGGAACCGCAAGGCATCAATTGGAGTACCAGGTAAGGACTAAATAAAAAAAAAACAAGTTAAAACCACCTAAAAACGGACTTGCTTAAAAAGGTGTTGAACAGGATTAAGGAAATGATGAAATGCACTAACATATATAATATAAAGATATATAGCAATAATTAGAATAAATACGGATTCAGAGATTACAATTATAATGGAATATAGATCCTAAGTTAATATAAATTAATTATTATGATTAATTATTACTATTAAAATTCCAATATTGGTACAAAAAGGCGGCAAAACCGAATTGCTCATTTAGACCCTGGGGGGATACAGTGCCCAATCTAAATATCCATTTACTCTCCAGTCTCGCTAATGCCTGGCTCAAGTCACCACCCCTAATCCCCATGTCAATCTGGTCAATACCTTTTATTATAAGGCCACTAGGGTCACTATTATGATGGAGCTTAAAATGTCTAGGAAGAGTTCTCAGTCCAATCACTTCTTCCATAGACATTGATTTCTCTATGTCTAGTACGTGTTCCCTAGTTCTTACCTTTAGTTCCCGTGTTGTAAGGCCAATGTAGATTTTGTTGCACGGACGTTGTGCATAATAAATTACACCTTTTGAACTACATGATAAGGATTTTCTGATCTCATATGTTCGGCTATTATCATGGTTATTGAATTCCTTGCTGTTGGTCATATTTTTGCACGCTTTACATTTTCCACATGTAAAAAAACCAATTTTGTTACTGTCAGCCATTCGTACAGATCTCTCTTATAATGACTGTGCACCAAGGAATCCTTCAAATTTCTTGAGCGTCTAGCAACCATAACTGGTTTTGGAGGTAGAATTTTCTGCAGTATGGGGTCAGTTAGTAATACACCCCAATGCTTCTTCAAAATCACACCGAGCTCCGGCCACTGCACATTATAGTCTGATATAAATCTGACAACACCTGGTTTGTCATCCTTGGTATCCTTTTTACCATATAGCAGTTGTTGCCTGTCAGTATTTACTGCTCTCTTATACCCAGCCTTTATGTTCCTATTGCTGTATCCACGGTCCTTAAAGCGCCTTACGAGATCCCGTGATTGATGCTGAAAAGACTCATTATCCGTGCAAATCCGTCTCAGTCTCAGAAACTGGCCAACGGGAATGCCTCTGATCAGGGCCGGCTCCAGGTTTTTCTGGGCCCCGGGCGAAAGAGTCTCAGTGGGCCCCTTTAACACGTACCACGATTCATGATGCAGAGATACGGCGGAGAAATATATATATATATATATATATATATATATATATATATATATAGTACAATGCAAAGATTTCACTTCTTATATTACATGAGTGATATCTATTGTAAATTCCACAATAGCTCAGAAACCGGTGAATCGCTCCACACAGAATACTGGCCCCCATATAAGGCTCCATACGGAATACTGGCCCCCATATAATGCTTCATACGGAATACTGGCCCCCATATAAGGCTCCATACGGAATACTGGTCCCCTTATAAGGCTCCATAAGGAATACTGGCCCCCATATAAGGCTCCATACGGAATACTGGCCCCCATATAAGGCTCCATACGGAATACTGGCCCCCATATAAGGCTCCATACGGAATACTGGCCCCCATATAAGGCTCCATACAGGATACTGGTCCCCTTATAAAACTCCATACAGGATACTGGCCCCCATATAACTCTCCATACAGATACCGGTCCCCTTATAACGCTCCATACAGGATACTGGCCCCCATATAATGCTGCATGCAGGCTGTTACCCCCCACATAATGCCCCATACAGCCCCCCTCCCTTTTAATGCTCCATACAGGCTGTTACCCCCCACATAATGCCCCATACAGCCCCCCCCCTTTTTAATGCTCCATGCAGGCTGTTACCCCCCACATAATGCCCCATACAGGCTGCCCCCCCCTTTATAATGCTCCATGCAGGCTGTCCCCCCCCCCACATAATGCACTATGCAGGCTGCCCCCCCCTTTATAATGCCCCATGCAGGCTGTTCCCCACCTTATAATGCCCCATGCAGGATGTCACCCCCCCCTCTTTATAATGCTCCATGCAGGATGTCCCCCCCCTTCTCTTTATACTGCCCCATGCCTCCATACATTAAAAAAACAAAAAAAACAAATACTCACCTCCCTTCTCCTCACCTGCTACCTGCTGCCGCTGCTCTGGTCTGGACTCCAGCGACGCCGGTATCTTCCCGCTCTGCGCTCCCTGTGACGGCTCAGGGGAGGGCGCAGTGTAAAGACGTCACCGCGCCCTCTGACCTGAGACGTCACAGGGAGCGCAGAGCAGGAAGACAGCGGATCTACGGAGGCACGAGGAGAGGTAAGTATCCGGCTGCCGGGGCCCTGAGCAAGCGGGGTGCGCTGACACCGCTCTCCTTCGCCCATAGCCCAGCGGGGTGCGCGACCGCCAGTGGGCCCCTCTGCCTGCTCAGGGCCCCGGCATTTGCCCGGGTGCGCCGGGTGCTGACGCCGGCCCTGCCTCTGATGGTGGAGGGTGGGTGGGAGGTGGTTTATGTGTGTACTATATCTATGTTGGAGGAATATTTGTTGACCTTTTTGATATAAACTAATTGTGTACTGTTTTTTGAACAGATGGTCTAATAATTTGAAATGGATTTTAAAGCCAGGGAGACAGCCTGGAGATCCAAAACATTTGATATGTTTAAGCAGGGCCTTTCAGGTGCCGTACAAGATGCCACAAGGGAAAACAGGGACTTAATGATGCAATATAGAACTGAAATTCAGAGAAAACTCAGGGTATGGTGGAATAAGATAACACTGGAAAATTATTGCGAACAAAAAATCATCCCTAGGGGATTACGGGTACAGGTCTATCCATCTTTTGACCTGGAGGACATGGATCTTATTAATAGGTGGAAAAATGCCGCTAGTATTTGCTCCATGGAGTTTCTGAAAATAATCATTGAGAAAAATACTATATCTCTTAACGTAATTGACAGAAAAACAGAGGACCTATATAACAACCTGCGAAAGGAGATTAATTCTGATAGGCTTGACACCTATCTTAAAACAGTGGAGAGTGATATCGATAAGTGGGAAACTGAGATAAGTAAAACCAAACAAAAGAAATATATACGGGATTTACAAGACTATGAGAATAATAAGATTTTTAAATGGCAATTACCTAAACGTAAGACCCAAAACCAATCTAATACAATGACGTCCTCAATTGGTGAACCATCTGGTTCAGAAACCAGTACCTCGTGTAGTGAGACTGAAGAAATTACTGAGCAGATGAGACCCAATACAAGATTACAACAAAGAAAGTACCCCGAAATATTTTTGAAGAGACATAGCAGGAAACGGGATGACCGGTTGAAGGTAGTGAACCTATCGAACCTTACACTAACAAAAACACAGGTGAAAGTTTTGGAAAAGGGTCTAACATTCTCCCCATCCTCATATTTAGATCAATTCACGGTGGTGAAAGATCTGCACCTTTTCGCTAGGAAAATGGTCCTACAAAAGCTTCACTTCAAATCTGATTTGGATTCACTTTTCCCTACTGAATTGGAAAAGAGGGCCCTTAAAGATCTTGAAGATTTAGAGAAAGAAAGTGTACAGAGTATTGGAGGTAGGTTCCCTATGCATCTGGTTAAGAAATCAAAAATTTTTCCCCCGCTCTCAACATGTTTGGCTGTAGATGTTTTCACCAAAATGGTGACTACTGAAATTGAGTCACTTCCGTATGCCCCCAGAGGTAGGTTAAATTTAAACCCAGAAGAAAAATTGGCCCTTGAAAATCTGAAAAAATTGCCAAATGTGGTCATAAAACCAGCCGATAAAGGCGGGAACTTGGTTATTTGGCCACAACATTTGTATGAGAAACAGGCCAACAAAATTTTAGATTTTCCGGGTTGTTACCAAAGACTTACATACAATCCATTGACCCAATTTCAGTCTCAACTAGTTGCAGTCCTTGAAAAAGCGTTTGATGCTAATTTAATTCCTAAAAGATTGGTCGATTTAATTAGAAAATTACGGCCGAGACTATCTACCTTTTATTTACTACCGAAGTTGCATAAGGACCAGATGGACCCCCCTGGGAGACCCATAATTTCTGGCAATGGGAGTCTCTGTGAAAATATTTGTATCATTATAGATTTTTATCTACAGCCTTTGGTTCACACATTGCCATCATATATTAAAGACTCTACTGAAGCCTTGAAAAGAATGGATTCAGTACATCTGGAGACTGGATCAGTGATGGTGACTGTAGATGTTGAGGCACTTTATTCATCGATTAGACATCAGGATGGATTGAAGGCAGTATCCTTGTTTTTGTATGAGAGTAACATTGAGAAATCCATGTCTACGTTAATTGTGACTCTGCTCAAGTTTGTCCTTGAACATAATGCCTTCATTTTCAACAAGAAAATCTATTTACAGAAACAGGGTACTGCAATGGGGGCCTCTTCTGCCCCCTCGTATGCAAATTTATTTTTGGGGGCGTGGGAAAGATATATTTTCCAGAGTGATGACATCGATGGCATCCACCTCGTACAGGGGTGGATGAGGTTCATTGATGACATCTGGTTCATCTGGGAAGGTACTGCTGTGCAATTGGAGAGATTTATGGAGCGATTGAACAATAACGATCTAAACATCCACTTAACATTCCAACATGGGAAAGAGGTCAATTTTTTGGACCTACACATCTGGACCACTGGTAGTGGGTATATTATGACAGACGTACAGTACAGACCAAAAGTTTGGACACACCTTCTCATTTAAAGATTTTTCTGTATTTTCATGACTATGAAAATTGTACACTCACACTGAAGGCATCAAAACTATGAATTAACACATGTGGAATTATATACTTAACAAAAAAGTGTGAAACAACTGAAAATATGTCTTATATTCTAGGTTCTTCAAAGTAGTCACATTTTGCTTTGATGACTGCTTTGCACACTCTTGGCATTCTCTTGATGAGTTTCAAAAGGTAGTCACCGGAAATGGTTTTCACTTCACAGGTGTGCCCTGTCAGGTTTAATAAGTGGGAATTCTTGCATTATAAATGGGGTTGGGACCATCAGTTGTGTTGTGCAGAAGTCAAGTGGATACACAGCTGATAGTCCTACTGAATAGACTGTTAGAATTTGTATTATGGCAAGAAAAAAAGCAGTTAAGTAAAGAAAAACGAGTGGCCATCATTGCTTTAAGAAATGAAGGTCAGTCAGTCCGAAAAATTGGGCAAACTTTGAAAGTGTCCCCAAGTGCAGTTGCAAAAGCCATCAAGCGCTACAAAGAAACTGGCTCATTTGAGGACCGCCCCAGGAAAGGAAGACCAAGAGTCACCTCTGCTTCTGAGGATAAGTTTATCCGAGTCACCTGCCTCAGAAATCGCAGGTTAACAGCAGCTCAGATTAGAGACCAGGTCAATGCCACACAGAGCTCTAGCAGCAGACACATCTGTTCAACAACTGTTAAGAAGAGACTTTGTGCAGCAGGCCTTCATGGTAAAATAGCTGCTAGGAAACCACTGCTAAGGACAGGCAACAAGCAGAAGAGACTTGTTTGGGCTAAAGAGCACAAGGAATGGACATTAGACCAGTGGAAATCTGTGCTCTGGTCTGATGAGTCCAAATTTGAGATCTTTGGTTCCAACCACCGTGTCTTTGTGCGACGCAGAAAAGTGAACGGATGGACTCTACATGCCTGGTTCCCACCGTGAAGCATGGAGGAGGAGGTGTGATGGTGTGGGGGTACTTTGCTGGTGACACTGTTGGGGATTTATTCAAAATTGAAGGCATACTGAACCAGCATGGCTACCACAGCATCTTGCAGCGGCATGCTATTCCATCCGGTTTGCGTTTAGTTGGACCATCATTTATTTTTCAACAGGACAATGACCCCAATCAAACCTCCAGGCTGTGTAAGGGCTATTTGACCAAGAAGGGGAGTGATGGGGTGCTACGCCAGATGACCTGGCCTCCACAGTCACCAGACCTGAACCCAATCGAGATGGTTTGGGGTGAGCTGGACCACAGAGTGAAGGCAAAAGGGCCAACAAGTGCTAAGCATCTCTGGGAACTCCTTCAAGATTGTTGGAAGACCATTTCCGGTGACTACCTCTTGAAGCTCATCAAGAGAATGCCAAGAGTGTGCAAAGCAGTCATCAAAGCAAAAGGTGGCTACTTTGAAGAACCTAGAATATAAGACATATTTTCAGTTGTTTCATACTTTTTTGTTAAGTATATAATTCCACATGTGTTAATTCATAGTTTTGATGCCTTCAGTGTGAATGTACAATTTTCATAGTCATGAAAATACAGAAAAATCTTTAAATGAGAAGGTGTGTCCAAACTTTTGGTCTGTACTGTATATAGAAAAACTACCGCTACCAACACCATATTGCACAGCACTTCCTCCCACCCACCCTCCACCATCAGAGGCATTCCCGTTGGCCAGTTTCTGAGACTGAGACGGATTTGCACGGATAATGAGTCTTTTCAGCATCAGTCACGGGATCTCGTAAGGCGCTTTAAGGAGTGTGGATACAGCAATAGGAACATAAAGGCTGGGTATAAGAGAGCAGTAAATACTGACAGGCAACAACTGCTATACGGTAAAAAGGATACCAAGGATGACAAACCAGGTGTTGTCAGATTTATATCAGACTATAATGTGCAGTGGCCGGAGCTCGGTGTGATTTTGAAGAAGCATTGGGGTGTATTACTAACTGACCCCATACTGCAGAAAATTCTACCTCCAAAACCAGTTATGGTTGCTAGACGCTCAAGAAATTTGAAGGATTCCTTGGTGCACAGCCATTATAAGAGAGATCTGTACGAATGGCTGACAGTAACAAAATTGTTTTTTTCACATGTGGAAAATGTAAAGCGTGCAAAAATATGACCAACAGCAAGGAATTCAATAACCATGATAATAGCCGAACATATGAGATCAGAAAATCCTTATCATGTAGTTCAAAAGGTGTAATTTATTATGCACAATGTCCGTGCAACAAAATCTACATTGGCCTTACAACACGGGAACTAAAGGTAAGAACTAGGGAACACGTACTAGACATAGAGAAATCAATGTCTATGGAAGAAGTGATTGGACTGAGAACTCTTCCTAGACATTTTAAGCTCCATCATAATAGTGACCCTAGTGGCCTTATAATAAAAGGTATTGACCAGATTGATATGGGGATTAGGGGTGGTGACTTGAGCCAGGCATTAGCGAGACTGGAGAGTAAATGGATATTTAGATTGGGCACTGTATCCCCCCAGGGTCTAAATGAGCAATTCGGTTTTGCCGCCTTTTTGTAACAATATTGGAATTTTAATAGTAATAATTAATCATAATAATTAATTTATATTAACTTAGGATCTATATTCCTTTATAATTGTAATCTCTGAAGGAAGGAAAGAGGAGAGACAGAGGAGTAGAAAGGCTCCATAAAAAAGAAGGCAGAAGGGACCCTAAGAGAGCAGAACGGACAGCAACTGTTGCAAGCCCGCGTTATATCGGGTGAAGGGTCAGGCCGCGGAAGGGTACCGGATTCCCAAGTTGGTGGAGGTAAATCATCCCTCAGTCAAGAACCGGAGGTCGTGATCATTTATTGGTGCGACCCCTTGCTACACCTGCTAGGAAGGCACCACATAGGGTCAGGGAAACTGGCGCCAAGTTTTACCAGAGAAGGCCCGAGGCAGCCGGACAGAAGCGTGGTCACTGGTGGGGCACGAGAGGCCAGAGAAAGGATAGAAGGTGGTCCTGTGCCATACTCCTGAACTGCCTGGGGGTTGACCGAGCCCCTCACCTGGTGGACGCAGCACGGCTTGGGCAGTCATTGCTGACAGAAGTGACTTGGATATCAACTGCGAGTAAAAGGCCTGAACTGCACCATTGGACTCTGTGTGATTTATGCTGCGCCTGCACCATCACCTCCAGCATCCACCTACATTGCCCTGAGGCTACACTCTTCCCGTGGGGAGTTATCCTATCCCTTTGCTGCACACCAACACCAGCCTCAGCGGTCTGCCTTGCAGCGGCGGTCATCCCTGACCGCAATCCACGGGTGGCGTAGTCGGACATTCAAAACACTGATAAATAGACTGCCACAATTTGGTCTGACCACCCTGAGCCACGGGATCGGGTTGCCACTACTACCCCCAGCATCGTACAGAAGCCCGGTTCCGGGTGCCCCACGGCCCAGGGGGCAAGTCATATATGCAGCGTTCCGTTTAAATAAGTCCCTCACCAGCTGATTTGGGTCATCATCATTACCGGAGTGGTCTCGGCGCATGCCCACATTACTGGGAATCCCGTGTGTGAAGCGTGACTTCCGGAATATGGCGTCTGACACGCATGCGGTGAAAAGCATGCTGTGTCTAGTGCGCAAAACCGGAAGTCCCACAGGTCCGTTCACGCGTATGTTCATTCTCCACAATGAGTTCCCCATATGGAAGTAGCGGTGTTTGGATGGGGCGTGTCACTAGCAACACGTCAGAGAATGTAAGTATTATTGAATTGAAAGGATTAAACTGACTACGCAATTCACCACATATATGGCTGGAGACAATACTGGGTGTGATGTAATGGCGATATTCACAACAATTAAATGTAAATGTAAAATAAATACAATGTGAAGTGATGTCAATGTAATGCATATGAACTAATATCAATTATAATATATAAATATATATGGTGATGGGGTGGATATAGGAATAGTGGACCAAATATGACGTAGAAATAATGAAAATATGAGGATATAAATAAGTGGGGGGGGTGCTGTAAGTGTGAAGGTAAAAATGGGAATAAGTGAAAGTTAAAAGATGAGAAAAAACTAATTATAACGTGATATATGCGTGAATAGTAATAATATATATTATATAAATTCATATTTACAATATATAAACTCCAAACATAAATAAGTGTATCAACACCAAACAAATACAAAAAAAAATAAATTAAAATTTATGCAAAGTCCATAGTAATAACTTTTGCTGTCTTTTTATCCAGTTTCCAATGGGAGCGTGAATCCTCAAAGCGTATTTCCTGATCTTTTTCTTCCTATAAGGTCATTGATCCTCTTGCAGAGGTCCACCACGATCACCACCCCAAGAACCCACAACCGAACAACGAGCCACACGAAAAATTTCTCCGGGAACCGCAAGGCATCAATTGGAGTACCAGGTAAGGACTAAATAAAAAAAAAACAAGTTAAAACCACCTAAAAACGGACTTGCTTAAAAAGGTGTTGAACAGGATTAAGGAAATGATGAAATGCACTAACATATATAATATAAAGATATATAGCAATAATTAGAATAAATACGGATTCAGAGATTACAATTATAATGGAATATAGATCCTAAGTTAATATAAATTAATTATTATGATTAATTATTACTATTAAAATTCCAATATTGGTACAAAAAGGCGGCAAAACCGAATTGCTCATTTAGACCCTGCGGGGATACAGTGCCCAATCTAAATATCCATTTACTCTCCAGTCTCGCTAATGCCTGGCTCAAGTCACCACCCCTAATCCCCATGTCAATCTGGTCAATACCTTTTATTATAAGGCCACTAGGGTCACTATTATGATGGAGCTTAAAATGTCTAGGAAGAGTTCTCAGTCCAATCACTTCTTCCATAGACATTGATTTCTCTATGTCTAGTACGTGTTCCCTAGTTCTTACCTTTAGTTCCCGTGTTGTAAGGCCAATGTAGATTTTGTTGCACGGACGTTGTGCATAATAAATTACACCTTTTGAACTACATGATAAGGATTTTCTGATCTCATATGTTCGGCTATTATCATGGTTATTGAATTCCTTGCTGTTGGTCATATTTTTGCACGCTTTACATTTTCCACATGTAAAAAAACCAATTTTGTTACTGTCAGCCATTCGTACAGATCTCTCTTATAATGACTGTGCACCAAGGAATCCTTCAAATTTCTTGAGCGTCTAGCAACCATAACTGGTTTTGGAGGTAGAATTTTCTGCAGTATGGGGTCAGTTAGTAATACACCCCAATGCTTCTTCAAAATCACACCGAGCTCCGGCCACTGCACATTATAGTCTGATATAAATCTGACAACACCTGGTTTGTCATCCTTGGTATCCTTTTTACCATATAGCAGTTGTTGCCTGTCAGTATTTACTGCTCTCTTATACCCAGCCTTTATGTTCCTATTGCTGTATCCACGGTCCTTAAAGCGCCTTACGAGATCCCGTGATTGATGCTGAAAAGACTCATTATCCGTGCAAATCCGTCTCAGTCTCAGAAACTGGCCAACGGGAATGCCTCTGATCAGGGCCGGCTCCAGGTTTTTCTGGGCCCCGGGCGAAAGAGTCTCAGTGGGCCCCTTTAACACGTACCACGATTCATGATGCAGAGATACGGCGGAGAAATATATATATATATATATATATATATATATATATATATATATATAGTACAATGCAAAGATTTCACTTCTTATATTACATGAGTGATATCTATTGTAAATTCCACAATAGCTCAGAAACCGGTGAATCGCTCCACACAGAATACTGGCCCCCATATAAGGCTCCATACGGAATACTGGCCCCCATATAATGCTTCATACGGAATACTGGCCCCCATATAAGGCTCCATACGGAATACTGGTCCCCTTATAAGGCTCCATAAGGAATACTGGCCCCCATATAAGGCTCCATACGGAATACTGGCCCCCATATAAGGCTCCATACGGAATACTGGCCCCCATATAAGGCTCCATACGGAATACTGGCCCCCATATAAGGCTCCATACAGGATACTGGTCCCCTTATAAAACTCCATACAGGATACTGGCCCCCATATAACTCTCCATACAGATACCGGTCCCCTTATAACGCTCCATACAGGATACTGGCCCCCATATAATGCTGCATGCAGGCTGTTACCCCCCACATAATGCCCCATACAGCCCCCCTCCCTTTTAATGCTCCATACAGGCTGTTACCCCCCACATAATGCCCCATACAGCCCCCCCCCTTTTTAATGCTCCATGCAGGCTGTTACCCCCCACATAATGCCCCATACAGGCTGCCCCCCCCCTTATAATGCTCCATGCAGGCTGTCCCCCCCCCCACATAATGCACTATGCAGGCTGCCCCCCCCTTTATAATGCCCCATGCAGGCTGTTCCCCACCTTATAATGCCCCATGCAGGATGTCACCCCCCCCTCTTTATAATGCTCCATGCAGGATGTCCCCCCCCCTTCTCTTTATACTGCCCCATGCCTCCATACATTAAAAAAACAAAAAAAACAAATACTCACCTCCCTTCTCCTCACCTGCTACCTGCTGCCGCTGCTCTGGTCTGGACTCCAGCGACGCCGGTATCTTCCCGCTCTGCGCTCCCTGTGACGGCTCAGGGGAGGGCGCAGTGTAAAGACGTCACCGCGCCCTCTGACCTGAGACGTCACAGGGAGCGCAGAGCAGGAAGACAGCGGATCTACGGAGGCACGAGGAGAGGTAAGTATCCGGCTGCCGGGGCCCTGAGCAAGCGGGGTGCGCTGACACCGCTCTCCTTCGCCCATAGCCCAGCGGGGTGCGCGACCGCCAGTGGGCCCCTCTGCCTGCTCAGGGCCCCGGCATTTGCCCGGGTGCGCCGGGTGCTGACGCCGGCCCTGCCTCTGATGGTGGAGGGTGGGTGGGAGGTGGTTTATGTGTGTACTATATCTATGTTGGAGGAATATTTGTTGACCTTTTTGATATAAACTAATTGTGTACTGTTTTTTGAACAGATGGTCTAATAATTTGAAATGGATTTTAAAGCCAGGGAGACAGCCTGGAGATCCAAAACATTTGATATGTTTAAGCAGGGCCTTTCAGGTGCCGTACAAGATGCCACAAGGGAAAACAGGGACTTAATGATGCAATATAGAACTGAAATTCAGAGAAAACTCAGGGTATGGTGGAATAAGATAACACTGGAAAATTATTGCGAACAAAAAATCATCCCTAGGGGATTACGGGTACAGGTCTATCCATCTTTTGACCTGGAGGACATGGATCTTATTAATAGGTGGAAAAATGCCGCTAGTATTTGCTCCATGGAGTTTCTGAAAATAATCATTGAGAAAAATACTATATCTCTTAACGTAATTGACAGAAAAACAGAGGACCTATATAACAACCTGCGAAAGGAGATTAATTCTGATAGGCTTGACACCTATCTTAAAACAGTGGAGAGTGATATCGATAAGTGGGAAACTGAGATAAGTAAAACCAAACAAAAGAAATATATACGGGATTTACAAGACTATGAGAATAATAAGATTTTTAAATGGCAATTACCTAAACGTAAGACCCAAAACCAATCTAATACAATGACGTCCTCAATTGGTGAACCATCTGGTTCAGAAACCAGTACCTCGTGTAGTGAGACTGAAGAAATTACTGAGCAGATGAGACCCAATACAAGATTACAACAAAGAAAGTACCCCGAAATATTTTTGAAGAGACATAGCAGGAAACGGGATGACCGGTTGAAGGTAGTGAACCTATCGAACCTTACACTAACAAAAACACAGGTGAAAGTTTTGGAAAAGGGTCTAACATTCTCCCCATCCTCATATTTAGATCAATTCACGGTGGTGAAAGATCTGCACCTTTTCGCTAGGAAAATGGTCCTACAAAAGCTTCACTTCAAATCTGATTTGGATTCACTTTTCCCTACTGAATTGGAAAAGAGGGCCCTTAAAGATCTTGAAGATTTAGAGAAAGAAAGTGTACAGAGTATTGGAGGTAGGTTCCCTATGCATCTGGTTAAGAAATCAAAAATTTTTCCCCCGCTCTCAACATGTTTGGCTGTAGATGTTTTCACCAAAATGGTGACTACTGAAATTGAGTCACTTCCGTATGCCCCCAGAGGTAGGTTAAATTTAAACCCAGAAGAAAAATTGGCCCTTGAAAATCTGAAAAAATTGCCAAATGTGGTCATAAAACCAGCCGATAAAGGCGGGAACTTGGTTATTTGGCCACAACATTTGTATGAGAAACAGGCCAACAAAATTTTAGATTTTCCGGGTTGTTACCAAAGACTTACATACAATCCATTGACCCAATTTCAGTCTCAACTAGTTGCAGTCCTTGAAAAAGCGTTTGATGCTAATTTAATTCCTAAAAGATTGGTCGATTTAATTAGAAAATTACGGCCGAGACTATCTACCTTTTATTTACTACCGAAGTTGCATAAGGACCAGATGGACCCCCCTGGGAGACCCATAATTTCTGGCAATGGGAGTCTCTGTGAAAATATTTGTATCATTATAGATTTTTATCTACAGCCTTTGGTTCACACATTGCCATCATATATTAAAGACTCTACTGAAGCCTTGAAAAGAATGGATTCAGTACATCTGGAGACTGGATCAGTGATGGTGACTGTAGATGTTGAGGCACTTTATTCATCGATTAGACATCAGGATGGATTGAAGGCAGTATCCTTGTTTTTGTATGAGAGTAACATTGAGAAATCCATGTCTACGTTAATTGTGACTCTGCTCAAGTTTGTCCTTGAACATAATGCCTTCATTTTCAACAAGAAAATCTATTTACAGAAACAGGGTACTGCAATGGGGGCCTCTTCTGCCCCCTCGTATGCAAATTTATTTTTGGGGGCGTGGGAAAGATATATTTTCCAGAGTGATGACATCGATGGCATCCACCTCGTACAGGGGTGGATGAGGTTCATTGATGACATCTGGTTCATCTGGGAAGGTACTGCTGTGCAATTGGAGAGATTTATGGAGCGATTGAACAATAACGATCTAAACATCCACTTAACATTCCAACATGGGAAAGAGGTCAATTTTTTGGACCTACACATCTGGACCACTGGTAGTGGGTATATTATGACAGACGTACAGTACAGACCAAAAGTTTGGACACACCTTCTCATTTAAAGATTTTTCTGTATTTTCATGACTATGAAAATTGTACACTCACACTGAAGGCATCAAAACTATGAATTAACACATGTGGAATTATATACTTAACAAAAAAGTGTGAAACAACTGAAAATATGTCTTATATTCTAGGTTCTTCAAAGTAGTCACATTTTGCTTTGATGACTGCTTTGCACACTCTTGGCATTCTCTTGATGAGTTTCAAAAGGTAGTCACCGGAAATGGTTTTCACTTCACAGGTGTGCCCTGTCAGGTTTAATAAGTGGGAATTCTTGCATTATAAATGGGGTTGGGACCATCAGTTGTGTTGTGCAGAAGTCAAGTGGATACACAGCTGATAGTCCTACTGAATAGACTGTTAGAATTTGTATTATGGCAAGAAAAAAAGCAGTTAAGTAAAGAAAAACGAGTGGCCATCATTGCTTTAAGAAATGAAGGTCAGTCAGTCCGAAAAATTGGGCAAACTTTGAAAGTGTCCCCAAGTGCAGTTGCAAAAGCCATCAAGCGCTACAAAGAAACTGGCTCATTTGAGGACCGCCCCAGGAAAGGAAGACCAAGAGTCACCTCTGCTTCTGAGGATAAGTTTATCCGAGTCACCTGCCTCAGAAATCGCAGGTTAACAGCAGCTCAGATTAGAGACCAGGTCAATGCCACACAGAGCTCTAGCAGCAGACACATCTGTTCAACAACTGTTAAGAAGAGACTTTGTGCAGCAGGCCTTCATGGTAAAATAGCTGCTAGGAAACCACTGCTAAGGACAGGCAACAAGCAGAAGAGACTTGTTTGGGCTAAAGAGCACAAGGAATGGACATTAGACCAGTGGAAATCTGTGCTCTGGTCTGATGAGTCCAAATTTGAGATCTTTGGTTCCAACCACCGTGTCTTTGTGCGACGCAGAAAAGTGAACGGATGGACTCTACATGCCTGGTTCCCACCGTGAAGCATGGAGGAGGAGGTGTGATGGTGTGGGGGTACTTTGCTGGTGACACTGTTGGGGATTTATTCAAAATTGAAGGCATACTGAACCAGCATGGCTACCACAGCATCTTGCAGCGGCATGCTATTCCATCCGGTTTGCGTTTAGTTGGACCATCATTTATTTTTCAACAGGACAATGACCCCAATCAAACCTCCAGGCTGTGTAAGGGCTATTTGACCAAGAAGGGGAGTGATGGGGTGCTACGCCAGATGACCTGGCCTCCACAGTCACCAGACCTGAACCCAATCGAGATGGTTTGGGGTGAGCTGGACCACAGAGTGAAGGCAAAAGGGCCAACAAGTGCTAAGCATCTCTGGGAACTCCTTCAAGATTGTTGGAAGACCATTTCCGGTGACTACCTCTTGAAGCTCATCAAGAGAATGCCAAGAGTGTGCAAAGCAGTCATCAAAGCAAAAGGTGGCTACTTTGAAGAACCTAGAATATAAGACATATTTTCAGTTGTTTCATACTTTTTTGTTAAGTATATAATTCCACATGTGTTAATTCATAGTTTTGATGCCTTCAGTGTGAATGTACAATTTTCATAGTCATGAAAATACAGAAAAATCTTTAAATGAGAAGGTGTGTCCAAACTTTTGGTCTGTACTGTATATAGAAAAACTACCGCTACCAACACCATATTGCACAGCACTTCCTCCCACCCACCCTCCACCATCAGAGGCATTCCCGTTGGCCAGTTTCTGAGACTGAGACGGATTTGCACGGATAATGAGTCTTTTCAGCATCAGTCACGGGATCTCGTAAGGCGCTTTAAGGAGTGTGGATACAGCAATAGGAACATAAAGGCTGGGTATAAGAGAGCAGTAAATACTGACAGGCAACAACTGCTATACGGTAAAAAGGATACCAAGGATGACAAACCAGGTGTTGTCAGATTTATATCAGACTATAATGTGCAGTGGCCGGAGCTCGGTGTGATTTTGAAGAAGCATTGGGGTGTATTACTAACTGACCCCATACTGCAGAAAATTCTACCTCCAAAACCAGTTATGGTTGCTAGACGCTCAAGAAATTTGAAGGATTCCTTGGTGCACAGCCATTATAAGAGAGATCTGTACGAATGGCTGACAGTAACAAAATTGTTTTTTTCACATGTGGAAAATGTAAAGCGTGCAAAAATATGACCAACAGCAAGGAATTCAATAACCATGATAATAGCCGAACATATGAGATCAGAAAATCCTTATCATGTAGTTCAAAAGGTGTAATTTATTATGCACAATGTCCGTGCAACAAAATCTACATTGGCCTTACAACACGGGAACTAAAGGTAAGAACTAGGGAACACGTACTAGACATAGAGAAATCAATGTCTATGGAAGAAGTGATTGGACTGAGAACTCTTCCTAGACATTTTAAGCTCCATCATAATAGTGACCCTAGTGGCCTTATAATAAAAGGTATTGACCAGATTGATATGGGGATTAGGGGTGGTGACTTGAGCCAGGCATTAGCGAGACTGGAGAGTAAATGGATATTTAGATTGGGCACTGTATCCCCCCAGGGTCTAAATGAGCAATTCGGTTTTGCCGCCTTTTTGTAACAATATTGGAATTTTAATAGTAATAATTAATCATAATAATTAATTTATATTAACTTAGGATCTATATTCCTTTATAATTGTAATCTCTGAATCCGTATTTATTCTAATTATTGCTATATATCTTTATATTATATATCTTAGTGCATTTCATCATTTCCTTAATCCTGTTCGACACCTTTTTAAGCAAGTCCGTTTTTATGTGGTTTTAACTTGGTTTCATTTTATTTAGTCCTTACCTGGTACTCCAATTGATGCCTTGCGGTTCCCGGAGAAATTTTTCGTGTGGTTCGTTGTTCGGTTGTGGGTTCTTGGGGTGGTGATCGTGGTGGACCTCTGCAAGAGGATCAATGACCTTATAGGAAGAAAAAGATCAGGAAATACGCTTTGAGGATTCACGCTCCCATTGGAAACTGGATAAAAAGACAGCAAAAGTTATTACTGTGGACTTTGCATAAATTTTAATTTTTTTTTTTTTTTGTATTTGTTTGGTGTTGATACACTTATTTATGTTTGGATTTTATATATTGTAAATATGAATTTATATAATATATATTATTACTATTCACGCATATATCACGTTATAATTAGTTTTTTCTCATCTTTTAACTTTCACTTATTCCCATTTTTACCTTCACACTTACAGCACCCCCCACACTTATTTATATCCTCATATTTTCATTATTTCTACGTCATATTTGGTCCACTATTCCTATATCCACCCCATCACCATATATATTTATATATTATAATTGATATTAGTTCATATGCATTACATTGACATCACTTCACATTGTATTTATTTTACATTTACATTTAATTGTTGTGGATATTGCCATTACATCACACCCAGTATTGTCTCCAGCCATATATGTGGTGAATTGCGTAGTCAGTTTAATCCTTTCAATTCAATAATACTTACATTCTCTGACGTGTTGCTAGTGACACGCCCCATCCAAACACCGCTACTTCCATATGGGGAACTCATTGTGGAGAATGAACATACGCGTGAACGGACCCGTGGGACTTCCGGTTTTGCGCACTAGACACAGCGTGCGTTCCAGACGCCATATTCCGTAAGTCACGCTTCACACACGGGATTCCCAGTAATGTGGGCATGCGCCAAGACCACTCCGGTAATGATGATGACCCAAATCAGCTGGTGAGGGACTTATTTAAATGGAACGCTGCATATACACTACACGCCCCTATTGAAGAAGCATATAGCGAAACGGCGTCGTCGGGGCAGTTCCTTTCTAAGGAGACCTCCAGGCATATACCAGTACAAACAATTCACGTGTAAGTATTATAGTGTCATAGCTATTTACTATTTGGGATTGGTGCAATATTGGCATCTTTGTAGATATTTCTCTGAGAATAAGTAATGCTACATGTGTTTAAGCTGATCTGGAAAGGTCTTCTTTGATTAGTTTTCAAGGTACCTGCTTTTTACTTGTTTTTTATTATGTTCTTAAATTGATGAAATAAAAATAATGATTTTATTGGATTTGTAGTATATCTTCCTTTAAAACCAAGTTTATATAACTGTGGTTTATGTGTGTAATATTTCAAAAAATTAGTGGCAGACAGTAGCAATGTCTAATCAATTTCACTACAGTAGAAATAGTGTAAATAAGACCCAGACCTGTTCGAGTACAGCCAACCCAGGAGATGGAGACCTAACCAGGAGTGTTCACATTGCTCTAAATGAGGGCCTAACACCACCGAAGTGGCATCAATTTCACTAGAGTATAAGTATTGCAAAGGAGGCCTAAACCAGTTTCACTACAGCCAACCCAATAGATGGAGACCCAATCAGGATTCTCTACATTTAAAAAAAATTTATGGCAGACACCAGCAAAGTGGCATCAATTTCACTACTGTCGAAATAGTGTAAATAAGACCCACACCTCTTCCAGTACAGCCAACCCAGGAGATGGAGACCTAACCAGGAGTGTTCATATTGCCCTAAATGAGGGCCTAACACCACCAAAGTGGCATCAATGTCATCAGACAACAAGTAGTTTAACGCAGACCCAAACCTGTCCCACTACAGCCAATCCAATAGATGGAGACACAATCAGAATTCTCCACATTTCCCAAAATTAGGGCCTAAAACATGCAGCAGCAGCAAGAGCAGGCACAGACGCCGTATCACAGACTGCAATTTCAAGAGATCAATGCAGCCCACTCAAAACAACAACATAGCCTACTCTGTACAGTCTGCAATTGGGGTGCAAAAGTCCTTGGAGATCCATGACTTGTTCATCTTGATGAAAGTTAGGCGGTCTACACTTTCAGGGGACAGGCAGGTGAGCTTATCCGTCAAGACACTACCAGCAGCGCTGAAGACACGTTCAGAGAGAACGCTGGCTGCCGGGCATGTTAAAACCTCCAAGGTGTGAGAGTCGAGCTCAGGCCATTCCTCCATTTTTGAAGACCAAAATGTAAAAGGGTCCAAACCCTCCCTGATGGTATTGATATTGAACTCTAGATACTCCTGCACCATCCTCTCCAGTCATTCACCACGTGTCAGACTTGTACTCTGTTGTGCTGGTGCACGAGTTGGTGCAAAAAATGTGTGAAAGGACTCACAGAAATTGCTTCTGCCACTTACTCTGCTGCTGATGCTAATGTTTTGGCGTTGACTAACTGACATGCCAGAGGTTGAAAGACTACAGCTGCGATGCTGCGATGCACACTGTGTGCCTCACTGTTATCTTGGGGAAAACCTCTATTAAGGTTGCTTAAAAGCTTGTTTCGATACTCCAACATAAGTGGGTCCCTTTCCAGGGCGGGGAGCATCTGGCAAAATTGACTCTTATAACGTGGATCTAACAGAGTGGCAGCCCAGTAGTCAGCAATATTTCTAATCCTAACTATACGGGGATCATGTTGCAGATAGTGCATCATGAAAGCACTCATATGTTGGGCTCTTCCAGGTGGTCCAAAGCCAGGCTGTATTGGGGGCTGCATAACACTGATGCTTGTTTCCCCCGTCCCCTCCTGCCAACCACGTTCAAACGAGAGGGGATGATTATCCTCTTCATCCTCTGACAGCTGCTCGCCCATCACCTCTTCCTCCTCCATTAGTTCCTCAGCTCTTGCACCTTCACTAACAGTTTGCCTGGTATCACCAAACCCCCTCGATCGCTGTAATCCACCGTCACTTGGCATCCGCCTGTGTGACAACAGTCTGGAAATTTGAGACATTGGTATCCCTTCCGCATCCTCTTCTTCTTCTGGGGCCACCACCTCCTGCCGCAGGTTATTCAAAGTTTGCTCCAGCATGTATATGACAGGAATAGTGATGCTGATGATGGCATCGTCAGCGCTAACCAGTTTAGTAGCCATTTCAAAATCGTGGAGAAGGGTGCAGAGGTCCTTAATCTGTTCCCACTCCAGAAACGTGATATGCCCCAAGTCCGTACTGCGTTGCCCCAAGCTATACGTCATGACATACTGCATCAGAGCTCATTGCTGCTGGCACAGTCGCTGCAACATGTGCAGAGTGGAATTCCACTGCGTCGGCACATCGCAGATCAACATGTTAACTGGCACGGACAAAGACCTCTGTATCGATGCAAGTCGATGACATGACGGGTGCGAACGGCGGAAGTGAGCACACAGCTTCCATACTTTGTGAAGCAGCTCATTCAGGTCAGGATAGTGGCGGAGAAATCGCTGTACCACCAGGTTGAGGACGTGAGCCATACAAGGCACGTGCTTGCCTCGGCCTAGGGCCAGTAACAGGTTCGTACCGTTATCGTATACGGCCTTCCCTAGCTCTAGGTTCAGCGGAGACAGCCATTGCTCAAACTGAGCCTAGAGAGCTGCCCACAACTCTTCACCTGTATGACTGCGATCTCCAAGGCATAATAATTTGAAGACTGCCTGATTACGGTGAGCCCTGACAGTACGGAGGTGGTATTTATTCGCTCTGCACCCTTGGAACGCGTGTCTCGTTAAGGCAGAGGTTGAGTACGCAGATGGAGGCCCTAGAGGAATTGGAAGACGTAGATGCAGCATAGGAAGTGGGAAATACTGAGGTTTCTTCTGCAAGCCTTGGGGATTCCAAGATTTGTGGAGCAGCCCCTTCTCCGCCTGTCCCTACAGCCACCAGAGTCACCCAGTGCCCAGTCAGCGAAATGTAATGCCCTTGGCCATGCTTACTTGTCCAGGTGTCTGTGGTGAAATGCACCCTGGCACACGTAGATTTAGACAAAGAACGGATGATGTTGTCTGCGACATGCTGGTGTAGCGCATGCACAGCTTTCTTAGAGAAGTAATGGCGACTGGGCAACTGGTACTGGGCGACTGCGACGGCCATCAGTTTTTGGAAACCGTCTGTATCTACCAGGCGGAAAGCAGCATTTCCGTGGCCAACACATTGTAGATGGTGGAGTTCAACCTCTTAGCTTTGTCATGCGTAGGATGAAACAATCTTTTACGTGACCACAACTGCGGAACTGAGGGCTGGCTAAGGTGCTGAGAGAGGGCGGAGTATGGTGAACCGGAAAAACTGGTGGAGCGTGAGTGAGGTGCAGATGTTATGGTGGATTGAGAAACATGCGGTGTGCTCGGTGAAACAAACACAGCAGGCGTGTCCTCTTCCGTTGCAGCTGATGGGCTGTTACTCAGCCTGACTGGAGCGGGTAAAGAACCGGAATTTCTGCGATGGGAGACCTGCATGACAATATTTGGCACGGTAACAGAAGAGAAGGAAGAAGCAGCGGATGAGTTTGATGGGCAGCTGATGGTTGCAGAGGTGCGCTGGTCCACATTTCAGTGCGGTAAGATTCCCAGCGTAAAGAATGTTGTTTGAGCATGTGAACTTTCATGCATGTAGTAGTCAAATTATTGCAGTTTTTCCCTCTACTGAGTTTTTTATCGCAAAGTTTGCAGATAACGTGAGTTGGCTCATCCTTTGCAGTGACAAAAAAGGCCCATGCTAGGCAACCCTTGCTGCCCCTGAGAGCTGCAGACCCCTGACCGCTGCTGGCCACAGCCACAGTTGTGGCTAAGGATGCAGTGCTCCTTGTGCTTGCATCACTCCGTGTCTGCGCCGTAGGGCGAAATGTAACCTCGTCTTCCTCCTCCACCTCCTCAGATGAGCTAGTCGGCTACATGACTCTGGGTTCACACCAAGTAGGATCTTCAACCTCGTCATCATCCAATGTGTTATCCCATTCAGAGTGACCCCTCTCCTCTTTGTTGCCCTGACAGCACAGTACTCAGGTATCTGAGTCTCATCAGGATCACCTCCCTCTTCTGCGGTTAACGTCTGGTGATGAGGGTCAGGAACCTGCTCGGACCCTACTTCGTCCTGCCCCGAAGTTGTCAGTTGTCTTTGGATAGGATCTGTTTGTGTCGGTTCACTAGTGCTTTCATTAACATTACCACGTACCAAGCCTATTCCCCCTTCTACCACACCCTCTCTTTTTCCCTCTCATGTTGGTCAGATACAGTGGTAGGAGCATGCAATTAACTAAAGAAAAATATGTTTTTTTCCTGTGCAATAGCTAAACACACACCTGAATTTCAGCGACACTAAATGACAAGGTAAGATATGACCTGCTGTATAACGTTACCAACAGACAAAAGAAATTTGTTAGTGTGCATGAGGCCGATAAAACCTACGAGATATTCTCCAAACAATTTCAAATTGAGATGTCCCCTGCTGTATTACTTTAGGAACAGAAGAATTTTTTTTTTTTTATTGTGGATGAGGCCAGTATGACATAAAATATATGCTGCAAAATATTTCAAACTCAGATCTAGCCAGCTGTATCACTTCACTCAGAGCAAAAAATATTTTTGGGTTGCATAAGCTCTGCGTCCAGCTGACTTTGACCGCCACTGACGTAGTAGCTGGCTTATAGCACTGTTTGACTTTTGGCACAGGAAAAAATATTTTTGGACTGGGCCTAGTAAGAGAAGTTTTTTTTTATTTTATTGTGAAACTAGGACAAGTTCAACGCCACTAAAATAGGATCTGCCTTTTAACAGACTGGATCAACTTTGCCTCAGTAAAAAAACCTTTGGTGGACTCTGCCTACCAACCAAAAATATATATAGGTTTGTCTGTGCGTACAAGCTGAATTTGACCGCCACTGACGTAGTAGCTGGCTTATAGCACTGTATGACTTTTGGCACAGGAAAAAATATTTTTTGGACTGGGCATAGCAAGAGAAAAAATGTATTTTTCTACTCTGAAACCACCTGAAGTTCAACTCCACTAAAATAGTATCTGACACTAAAAAAAACTTTAGTGCACACAGCTTTCAATATTACAATAGCAACAGAAAAAAAACTGATTTTGTGCTCTGCAATAAGAAGCTCTGCAGACTGTGCAGAGCACAATTTCAACCCCACTAAATGAAAAGGTGCACTGCGCTTGCTTGATCACATTAGCAAGTGCAAAAAAAGATTCAAGGTATACTAAGACATGAAGCTCTATACTAGCGGTGCACAGCACTATTGTATGGCATGGGCCCTCTGTTTCTGTCAGAAACTCAGTACTTGCACAAGAACACCAAAAATATGCTGCACCAGCGGTTGCAGAGATACACAGGCCAGGAATTATCAACACTATCTGACTACCACGCAAGCGCCCATCTATCTAGCTAATATCTCGCATTACACAGGAGAACACTGAGCTGCGTCTGTCTCCAGCAGTGATATGGATATAATGGCGCTGAGGGAACATGGCCACTTTTTATATTGAGAGGACATGTGATTTCTGCAGCCAATTGCAGAAGCCCTTATGTCTGGACAGTGTAGATGCTTCCTGCGCTATGATTGGCTGACCGCGCTTTCCTCAGTTAAAGTTACCACACAAAAGAAAAAAAAAACAGTGTGCCGCAGAACTGACCTGTTCTAAGCTCTCCACAGCCTCCACACTCACCTGGCACATGTCACAGCTCATCATACACTTGTACTATGCTAACAAAACTGGTCAAAACTTCGTGGTTGTGGTCCCGCACAAATTCGTCAAACTTTTCCGATTTTAAGAAAATTTGCTCGCCTTTGCGATCATGAATCCAAATGTGCCATGTTCGTGCCAAATTTGAAACTTTCGAACATTCGCTGAACAAATACGCTCAACACTAGTAGCAATGTGTGTAGTGGTGTCCAAAGAACACCACAAGGCAGATTCAAGTACGGGACAGCAGACGAGAAGGCTAAAACAAAACTCCAGCTTTATTATGTACAAAGGAATTATATGCCGGGCGATGAAAATAACAATATTTACAATAATGATGTTATCAACATGAACATAAGAAGATATAGCTGTAGCGAGTCACAACCTATGCTCCAGCTATAGCAAAGAAAGCTCAGAACAAACAGTGCACAACAACTTTCACAAACTACTCTGAGCTAATTCTCTATCTGGCTTTCCGCTAGTCGGGCCACGCTGCTACAGCATCCTAGCTACAGCAAACTATGCTAAACCCTAACAGTTCACGCTGATGGGTCACTCACAGTTGTGCAGATCAGGTGCAGATGGCGGCCGCCGCTTGTTCCAGGGGTGAAAGAGCCGGATGAATTCAGTTGAGTCCTTTCCTTGTATACGTGATCTCTTTCTTGCAGATGACAGGCAAACCTTGTTTCACTCTCACAGAAATGGCTGACACGGTGTTGTATGTTATCTCAAGTCCTCAATCTCCAGGGAAAACGTTCTTCAGGAAAAGGATAAATTTCACTTCCTCTTGACAGCGTCTCAAACAACAAATCTTTCTATAGTCCGTAATCTCCTCTTTCCATAGAGTAACAGTGTCTTCTTTATAGTCTCTGTGATCAGAACTCTGCAGGACTCTCCCTGTTACCTCAGACACACAGGAGGTATCTACTTCCTGGTTCTTCTCTCTCTCTCAGCACATATCAACCACAGCAGGGGGAGGCGACTAGTCCAAACACAAGACTCAGAGGGGAGCATGATGCCTTAAAGTCACAGTGTATTCAATGTCTGATAAAAGAGCCAATCCCGTACATGAGCCTACATTTACGTTCATTATGGTGCAATGTATCATGGACATATAACAAAACTTCGATATGTGAAATGCATACTGGCTTACAGTGTCCATTTTAGGATCAGATATCAAAATCAAACATCAGAATGATGTCAGTTTGAGGCTAAATACCCTGTCTGAGAACTGATTTTGGTAAGTGATTCTGACAAGTGCTTTAGACAAGTGATTTTGACAAGTGATTCTGATATGTGATTCTGACAAGTGATTCTGACAAGTGATTTTGACAAGTGATTCTAACAAGTGATTCTGACAAGTGATTCTGACATACATAGTAACATAGTAACATAGTTTGTAAAGCCGAATAAAGACTTGCGTCCATCAAGTTCGACCTGTTAGTTCTGTAATTGCTAAAGTTGATCCAGAGGAGGGCAAAAACCCCAAATGATTTAGCTTTTGACAAGTAATTTTGACAAGTGATTCTGACATGTGATTCTGACAAGTGATTTTGACAAGTGATTCTGACAAGTGATTTTGACAAGTGATTCTGACATGTGATTCTGACAAGTGATTCTGACATGTGATTTTGACATGTGATCCTGACAAGTGATTTTCACAAGTGATTTTGACAAGTGATTTTGACAAGTGATCCTGACAAATGATTTTGACAAGTGACTTTTACAACTGTAATAATAATAAAAAAATGTTCACTGTTGGGACTTGAACCCAAAACTCTACAACTAGAAGCCAGTGGACTAACCATTGAGCTATAAACTCAGGTGATGTTTGATTTTGTTGTGTGAGTCTGATATGTGACTTTCTTCATACATCAGAATCAGAATCACAATGACTTTTAGTCACAGTGAGTATTTTCATGGTTGATCTCATAAGACAAGAAAAGCTTCCAGTCAGTATAGCTGGATAGCTTAATGGTAAGGCATCAGCCTCTGAAGCTACAATAGTTCAAATCCCAATAGTGATGTTATTTTTTTTTTTTTGTAATTATGCCGATTTAGCACACAAACTACAGGGGTGTTTTACTTTTAATATCTGACATTCTGATTGTCATCCTGATGTGTTAAGTGTTTCAGACACGCTGTCTATTTGCATGTTTAAATTACATAGCCAAAGTAAATTGGGAGGCACTAATTTACTACATATCCACTTCCAAATGACTGTACATTTGCATAATTTCTTAAAGGGGTCTAATGATAACATTTCTTTATTGTAAATTTTTCTTTCCATCCACCCATGAACTAGCTGCAAACTCCCAATTTACTTTGGCTATGTAATTTACCATGCAAATAGACAGCATGTCTGAAACTCTTAACACGTTATGATGACAATCAGAATGTTAGATATAGATATTAAAAGTAAAACACCCCTGTAGTTTGTTTTCTAAATAGGCATAATTACTAGTGTTGAGCGAGCATGCTCGACACTGCTCGGTACTCGCCCGAGCATCACGCTACTCGGGATGTTCGGCGAGCACCGAGCATTTCCGGGTTACTCGGGCGGGAGCTCGGGTCTCCGCCCTGCATGTTTGGCGCTCTTTACATAGCCAATGAACATGCAGGGATTGCCAGCCAGTCACTGTTATGCCGCAGCCATGTTGGTTGTGGGCATTACATTGATTGGCTGGCCGCACAGCGTCACCTCGAGTATTTAAAACCGGGTGCCGCCATCTTGGACACAGACGGCTGGGATCAGACAGTGTAGGGACAGCGCTGCTGATTTAGGGAGAGATATATACTGCAAAATAGTTAGTGTAGGGTCTGTAAAGGCTGCCAGATCAAACAAACAGTCCTTCTCAGGACTAATATCCATCCCAGATATCAGGCAGGCAGGCAGGCTGTATAGGAGACGCAGTGGTTATACCAGCAAACGCTGCATTACAGTCCTGTGTGCTCCTGTTGCTGGACTTAGCTCCAGGTCTAGGGGGCCAGTAAAAATCCTTTTTTTTTCATCTAAATCCTCTTTTTTTTTTTTCCTCCTTCACACTGTACAAATACCCATCTTATTAACCTTTTGGTGTCCCCTCAAAAAAAAAAAAAAGTGTGTCTGTGACAGTTCAGACACAAATATATTTTTTTAAAAGAGTCTGGTGAAGGCCTGAGAAATAGAAGTGTGGTTTTGCAGTTCCACGGTTCAAACCTCTGTATTATCCACTTTTGGGCCATTTTTACCTAAAAAAAAACAGTTTGAGGGTGTCGCTCACTGTTCAGCGGCAAATATATCTATTTAAAAAAGTCTGGTATACACTTGTAAATTATAACTGTGGCTTTGCCGTTCCACGGTGAAAAATCTCTATTATCCTGCTTTTGGCATTTTTTGCCGTAAAGAAAAACAGTAGTAGTGTCTCCTGATTGTTCAGACACAAATATATCTGCTGAAAATAGTCTGGTGTAGGCCCGAGAAATAGAACTGTGGTTTTGCAGTTCCACGGGTCAAATCTCTGTATAATCCTGCTTTTGGCATTTTTTGCCATAAAGAAAAACAGTAATAGTGTCTCCTGATTGTTCAGACACAAATATATCTGTTTAAAAGAGTCTGGTATACACCAGTAAATTATAACTGTGGTTTTGCCGTCCCACGGTAAAAAATCTCTATTATCCAGCTTTTGGTATTTTTTCCATAAAGAAAAACAGTAATAGTGTCTCGTGATTGTTCAGACACTAATCTATCTGTTTAAAATAGTCTGGTGTAGGCCCGAGAAATAGAACTGTGGTTTTGCAGTTCCACGGTAAAAAATCTCTATTATCCAGCTTTTGGTATTTTTTCCGTAAAGAAAAACAGTAATAGTGTCTCCTGATTGTTCAGACACAAATATATCTGTTTAAAAGAGTCTGGTATACACCAGTAAATTATAACTGTGGTTTTGCAATTCCACGGTGAAAAATCTCTATTATCCTGCTTTTGGCATTTTTTGCCGTAAAGAAAAACAGTAATAGTGTCTCCTGATTGTTCAGACACAAATATATTTGTTGAAAATAGTCTGGTGTAAACCAGAGAAATAGAATTGTGGTTTTGCAGTTCCACGGTTCAAAGCTCTGTATTATCCACTTTTGGGCCATTTTTACCTAAAAAAAAACAGTTTGAGTGTGTCGCTCACTGTTCGGCCGCAAATATATCTATTTAAAATTGTCTGGTATACCCCAGTAAACAATAACTGTGGTTTTGCCATTCCACGGTAAAAAATCTCTATTATTCAGTTTTTGGTATTTTTTCCGTAAATAAAAACAGTAATAGTTTCTCCCTGATTGTTCAGATTGTTTAAAAGAGTCGGGTGTAGGCCAGAGAATTAGAACTGTGGTTTTCCTCTTTCACGGTTCTATTCTACTTTTTATTACCCTTTTTCCATTGATAGTGCAAGTGTAAGCTATTTTACTTCCTTTACAATGGGCAAGGCGCGTGGCAAGGGACGTGGAACTGGACGTTCTGGTGATGGTGCGTGCAGAGGACGGGGCCGTGGCCAAGGTGAAAATGTGCCACAACCAACAGCCACATCTTCTCGCTCCCACTTCTTGACCGAATTACTAGGGAAGCACAGAACAACACCAGTATTGTGAACTGATCAATGTGAACAGGTTATTAATTGGATAGCAGATAATACTTCCAGTTACCTGGGCACCACCACCTCCAGTCTGTCTTTCACACGGTCAAATCTTAGTAGCTGTGAGTCTCGACTGCATACTCCTCCTCACCCTGATGCTCCTTCCTCCCACCATGCCGGGTGTCATCAGACAGCAACTTATCCCACACTTGGACACTCTGAAGAGCTGTTCACTGGTCCATTTCCAGATTTGTGCACCTCGCCTGCTCCGCTTGAAGTGGTGCAAGAGGAGATCCCATGTAGCGATGCCCAAATATTTGAACAGCCACAGCCACAGGAAGTCAACGCTGGCAATTTGTCACAAGAGGTGGACGATGACGAGACACAATTGCCCGGAAGTGAGGAGGAGGATCGTGGTGCGCAAGTGGAAGAGGATGAGGTGGTGGATGATCTAGCAACTGACCCAACATGGCAGGAGGACATGCAGAGCGAGGCCAGCAGCACACAGGGTGAAGGAGGCAGAGTACCCCAACAGGCAGGAAGAAGCAGTGTGGTGGCCGCACACAGAAGGCAGGCAACAGTTCCCCGTAACACCAACACGAGGGACGTTGCCAGTACAACCTGTAGGTCTTCCAGAGTCTGGAATTTTTTTAAAGACTCTGCTGATAACCCTAAAAAGGCCATTTGTACCACCTGCCATGCCAGCATCAGCAAGGGTGACAAAACTACCAGCCTGACCACCATCAGCATGATCAGGCACGTGGCAGCAAAGCACCAGACTTTGTGGGGCGAACCCCAGGGTCCACGACCAGTGTCAGTCGGTGTCACCACTGCTTCTTCCGCTGTTGTGCATGTAATAGAACCCCCTGTTGTGTGTGCAGGCAATCCCCTGTCCATACTGCATGCAAAGATGCCCCCTCCTCTCAGTCTTCACTTGTTATGGCAGTTTCTCAAGAAACAGCATCAACGTCCACGTCAACGTCCCACCGCAGCGTTCAATTGTCCATATCCCAGACCTTTGAACGAAAGCGGAAATTCGCAGCCAACGCCCCACAGGCCACAGTCCTAAATTCGCACATTTCACGACTGCTTGCGTTGGAAATGCTGCCTTTCAGGCTGGTGGAGACGGAATCCTTCTGCAACCTTATGGTGGTGGCCGTCCCTCTGTACTCAGTCCCCAGCCGACACTATTTTGCCCAGTGTGCCATCCCCGCACTACACAAGCACGTGTACGTGGACAAGTGCTTGTGGCCAGGGACGGTACATCTCCCTGACGGCACACTGGGTAAACATAGTGGAAGCCGGGACCCAGTCGGACCTTGGGACGGAACACATCCTCCCCACACCGAGGATTGCGGGCCCTATGTCAGTCAGAGTTGCCCCCACAGTGTTCAGCTCCTGCGCATCATCCTCCTCCTCCTCCTCATGATCAGCCTCCATCTCAGATATCACCACATCAGTTACAAGCTGGAAGCACTACAGTACTGCCTCCGCCAAGTGGCAACAGGCTGTGCTGAAACTCATAAGCTTAGGTGAGAAACCTCACACTGCTTGTGAGTTGTGGACAGCTGTGAAAGAGCAGGCAGATCTGTGGCTGAGACCGCTGAACCTACATCCAGGCATGGTCATGTGTGACAATGGCCGTAACCTGGTGGCGGCTCTGAGGCGAGGCGAGATCACACACGTACCATGCCTGGCTCTTGTGCTTAACCTCGTGGTTCAGCGGTTTCTTAAATCGTAGCCCAAGTTGCCAGATCTGCTCGTCAAAGTACGCCGCCTGTCAGCTCATTTTCGCAAGTCAGCTACAGCTTCCGCTGCCCTTGCTGTGCTGCAGCAGCGTTTGCAGCTTCCGTCACACTGACTGGTGTGTGATGTCCCCACATGTTGTAACTCTACCCTCCACATGTTGCAAAGGATTTGTGAGCAGAAGAGAGCAGTTGTGGAGTAGCAGCTGCAACAAGGCCATCGATATTCAGGTCAGACTCCACACATAAGACCTCAGGAGTGGACCTGGATGTCTGACATATGTACCATCTTGGCAAACTTTGAGGAGTCCACCAAGATGGTGAGTGGCGATGACGCCATCATTAGCGTCAGCATTCCACTTGTCTGTCTTTTGCAACGCTCTCTGCAGAGAATTAAAGAGGAGGCATTGCAGCAAGAGTATGATGAGATGGTTAAAGAAGCCATAGCGGTCCATTACACACAGCCCAGCCTCATCTCATCCCAACGTGCATTGGGGGACAATGAGGGAGAGCAGGAGGAGGAGGAGGAAGAACAGGAGCTTGTATCATGCACTGTAGACGGTAGTACCTGTACAACTGTTATACCGTCGGTTCAGCGTGGGTGGCCTGAGGACAGGGGGGAGGAGGAGGAGGAGGAGAGCTTGGTCAGTCGTCATCTTGGTGAGTACATGGAAGTCTTGCCCGTTACCAGTCTGGCATGCATGGCTGACTTTATGTTACGCTGCCCTAACCGTGACCCTCGCGTTGTCAAAATGTTGGGTGACAGTCATTACTGGTTGGTGACACTTTTAGACCCCCGATACAAGGAGAACTTTCACTCTCTTATTCCTGACGAGGAAAGGTCCTGGCCTGCCCTGCCGCTAGCGTGTTATCGGACCGTGTTTTTAGTGCCGCTGGGGGAATTTTAACTGATAAGCGCACTCGCCTGTCAACTGACAATGCTGACAAGCTGACCCTTATCAAAATGAACAAGGGCTGGATTGGGCCAGACTTCTCATCACCACCAAATGACAGCAGAGTAACATAAAGTCAAATCCACTGTGTTATTTCGGGAGGTGTATTCACATGCACCGCTTCACACCCACACATGGGTATACGCTTCCTCATTTCGGCTGTTTTATGTTCTTCTCCTTATCCTCAGGCTCCACCACCACTATACCACCAGGGTGACCGTGGTCCGTGTTGCCATTATTGAAAGTTCCTCCGTCCTTATTTTTGTCAGCTTTTGCTTGGAAGGCATAAGCAAAGACTGTGGGAGACCCACTCCCCTATAATGGGAATAATATTTTTAAGATGCTGTACGGTATGGCTCTTGTAAGGGGCATTAAAACCGTCTTTTTAAGCTACTGCGACCTCCACAACTTTTCCAAGGGGCATTCAAACCATCTTGTTAAGCTACTGTGACCTCCACCACTTTTCCAAGGGGCATTAAATACCGTCTTGTTAAGCTACTGCGACCTCCACGACTCTTCCAACGGGTATTGCCTTTCCTCCTAATTTTAGTCAGCTTTTGATTTTCAATGCATAGGCGAACACTAAGGGAGACCCACTCCCCAATAATGGGTAGAAGGTTTTTAGTACGCTGTAATCCATGTCTGTTTCAAGGGGCATTGCAGTTCCTCATAATTTTTGGAAAGCCTTCCATTCACTGCTTAGGCCAACAGTGCACAGGAGACCCAGTTGCTATAAATGGAAAAAATGGTTTAGTTAAGGCCCTCTGACCTCCATGTGACTTCCAAGGGGCATTGGAGTGCCTCTAAATTTTTGGTAGGCATTGCACTCACTGTATGCCCTATAACTGTGTAGCCGAACCGCTCCTTTTGGTACAGAAACATATCCTACAAGACATGTGTGGTTGACTGGCCTGATATTGATGTGAATGGTCCCTGTTCCTCCTGCTCTTTCTCCTTTGCCACCACCTCATCCATCATTTATCACCTGAAGCTTTGTTTTAACGGGAGTCATAGAACTGGAATAGTAGCAGGAAAACATCCAGCAATCCTCGGAGGAGGTGTGTGTGGACAACTGGCCATGGGGCGGCTGGGGACCGAGTATGAACACCCGGCCGCCCCCTGGTGGCTGGGGACCGAGTGTGGACACCCGGCCGCCGGGCGGCTGGGGACTGAGTATGGATACCAGGCCACCGAAGCAGCCATGAGGTAGTGGCCAGCTTCGGCCTACTTCAAACTAAAAGGCCCCATTTCAAGTGCAAGCTAGCAGTATGGCATTGCAGCTTGGGGGTGGGTGGGTGGCAGGCTGCACACTTACACTTGCATTAAAAGAAAACAAAGCAGATGCTAACTTCTATCATCATCATCATGCTCCTCACCTTGGCACTCTCAACTCCCCTGATGGAAAAGCCAGGGCCCATGGGAGGAGTCTGGTTCTCTGGTGGGCTCATCCAATGCTGCCCTAAAGCAGGCCAGGCTAAGAAGAGTGTGTGGGAAGGTGACAGGAGAAATAGGGGCGGCTGGGCACCGTGTGTGGACTCCCGGCCGCAGGGCGGCTGGGGACCGAGTATGGACACCAGGCTGCCCCCTGGCGGCTGGGGACCGAGCGTGGACACCCGGCCGCTGGGCGGCTGGGGACTGAGTATGGATACCTCGCTGCCGAAGCAGCCATGAGGTAGTGGCCAGCTTCGGCCTCCTCCAAACTAAAAGGCCCCATTTCAAGTGAAAGCTAGCAGTATGGTATTGCAGCCAGGGGTGGATTAAGAGTAGCAAGGGCCCCGGGCAGTTTAGAAGGCGCGGGCCCCCCACCCCACACACACACCTGATGTATCATGTGACATGTCACATGATACCCTGTGATAGATCATGTGATAGTTCACGTGAAATTAATTTGGCACAATATTAATTATAATATTTTTTTTTAGGCTGTGTGCCCACTACGCGTTTTTTAAGCGTTTCCGCAGCGGCAATTCCGCTGCAGAAACGCTTAAAAAACGCTTGGTAGAAGGTCTGCCATGTTTCCCAATGATAATCCGCATGTGCTGTGCACATGCTGCGGAAATTTCCGCTGCGGATTATCATTGCGGAAAAATCCGCAGCACTAACAATTATTTTGCGGAAGCGCGGCGCTTTCGCCGCCATTGACTTGCATTGGAACGCATGTAATCCGCATCACTGCATCAGTACATGCACAATCCATGCATTTCAATGTGCGGATGGTACCTGGGTTTGGAGAAGAGGAGACTCTCCTCCGGACCCGGATACCATAGAACCTGTAAAAAAAAGAATAAAATAAAAAATAAATATTATACTTACTTTCTGATGGCCCCCGGTGTCTTTATCCGATGCGTCCTGGCTTGCCGGCAGCTCGCGATGGTCTGAAAAGGACCTGCCGTGACGTCATTTAGTCAAGTGACGGGTCACGCGACCGCTGACGTCGGCAGGCCATCAGAAGGTAAGTATATATTTATTTTTTACCATTCTTTTACGGTCACACTATATAAATCCATGCCGGTTGCATGGATTTATATAGTGTGACCAAGTTGTCAAGCACTTTCCAAGTGATGCTAAAATCGCTTGGAAAGCGCTTGTCAACCCGCATGCGGAAATGCATGTGAAAAACGCTTCACATCCGCATGCCCCTGGCAGGAAAAACGCATGTACAATCCGTATGTACAATCCGCACGTACAATCCGCATGCGTTTTTTCTGCCAGGGAGATGCAGAAACGCTCAAAAAAAATCCGGAGCATTTCTGCATCGTGGGCACATAGCCTTACATTAATTGTATGACTCAATATTGAGCACACGTAGCCATCTATACACAGCAGAAGGCCGCACGTAGCCATCTATACACAGCAGGAGGCCGCACGTAGCCATCTATACACGGCGGGAGGCCGCACAAAGCCATCTATACACGTCAGGAGGCCGCACGTAGCCATCTATACATGGCAGGAGGCTGCACGTAGCCATCTATACACGGCAGGAGGCCGCACGTAGCCATCTATACACGGCAGGAGGCCGCACGGAGCCATTTATACAAAGCGGGAGGCCGCACGAAGCCATCTATACACAGCGGGAGGCCGCACGTAGCCATCTATACACAGCGGGAGGACGCACGTAGCCATCTATACACAGCGGGAGGCCGCACAGAGCCATCTAGACACAGCGGGAGGCCGCACTGTGCCATCTATACACAGCAGGGAGTCGCACGGTGCCATCTATACACAGCGGGAGGCCGCACGGCCCCCCTCCAGAGACAGCAGGAGGCCGCACGGCGCCATCTATACTCAGCAGGAGGCCACACGCAGTCACGCACACAGTCACGCACACAAACATATACAGACATATACATACATGCATAAACACATTTGAAACACAAAAATACATATAAACAGACATCACACAATGATATCTGCCTGCACACACATACATACATACACATACACACACACACTCACTCTCACACATACACACTCTCTCTCACACACACACACACACACACTCACCATCCCCCGGCTCGGCTCCAGTCCTCCTGGCTCCTGCTCCTCTCCGGTGGTAAGTAGCAGTGCAGGCCGGGTGCGCACTGCGTGACGTCACAGCTAGGAGACACGGCCGCACACAGGGCCGTGTCTCCTAGCAGTGACGCGGCCGGGCCAGCACACAGGGAAGTTAACTGCTGCAGTGCTGGCCCGATCGAAGAAGAAGCAGCGGCCGTGCACCGCTGCTGGGGGAGTGGTCCGGGGGCCCCCCCCAGCCACTGTCTGCCGGTATGTGCCGCGGGGCCACACATATAATGAGGGCAATCCGGCCATAGCCCCCCCGGAGCCCCGGGCCCCCTGGAGACCCAAGGCCCCGGGCGGTAGCCCGGATTGCCCTCATTATAATCCGCCTATGATTGCAGCCTGCGGGTGGGTGGGTGGTTGGCTGCATATTTGCTCTTGCATTGCAAGGAATGGGGGAGGTACAATTGAACACTGCCCTGGGACAATGACTTGCACTGGGATAGTTGCAAGTCTGCATCTTCTGATGCGGCAAGGATCACTTCTGATGGGCACACTTTTAGGCAGTGACCTGGGAGTCAGAGATGCTTCCAGGGGTCTTCCCCATGCTGTTCCCATGTCTTTTCAGCACTGTATGCATGTGTCACACAGCACATGGCCAGATAAGGTTGTAAAATGTTAAAATGACATTTCCCGGTGAATGCATTTGTCACGGTTCAAAGCAATACAAAAGTGAAAAAACGCATGAAAAATGCTACTTGTGAACATAGCCCAAGGTGTGGAGGAGTATTTTTGTTTTTGGTTATTTATTTTACCTTATACACAAGTCTTTACCCTGGAAAGGAAATTCCTTAACATATTTCACAGGAAAACCGTTTCAGTTTAGTTTTTGAATGTTTTATTGTGAGCCCGTAAAAGTGGCTTAATACCTCTGACCACGTTGTTGACAGCAGTGACCTGGGGGTCAGAAATGCTTCCAGGGGTGATCCACATGCTGACCCCATGTCTTTTGAGCACTGTCACTATCGTTTTGGGCACTTTTTAGGCTTTCTACAGACTGCCGGGGGTGCCGCCGCAAAAATGCTCGGGTCTCCCATAGACTAACATTGGGCTCGTTGCTCAGGTCGAGCACCCGAGTATCACGGAGAGCTCAGCCCGAGCTTCGAGCACCCAAGCATTTCAGTGCTTGCTCAACACTAATAATTACAAAAAAAAAAATCACCTTTCTCATTTGGATTTGAACCGAGACACTGTAGCTTCAGAGGCTGATGCCTTACCATTAAGCTATCCAGTCAAGTGATACTGAGATATAACTTTCCTTGCCTTATGAGATCAACCATAAAAATACTCAGGCTAACTAAAAGTTATTGTGATTCTGATGTTTGAAGAAAGTCACACATCAGACTCACACATCGAAATCAAACATCATTTGAATTTGGCTTGGGGGAGGTATTTCTGAAAGTCCCAATCAGTTTCAGACAAGGTTTGCACTGAAAATCATATAACCAAAAAGAACACTTAGCTATTCTCAGCTGAGTTTATAGCTCAGTGGTTAATGTATTGGCTTTTAGATGTTATGTTTTGGGTTCAAGTCCCATCAGTGAATATTTTTTATTATTATTACAGTTGTAAAAGTCACTTATCAAAATCACTTGTGAAAATCACTTGTCAGGATCACTTGTCAGGATCACTTGTCAAAAACACTTGTCAGAATTGTAGCACCCCGAGGGCTCGGCCGCTACAGGGGTATTGCACCTCAAACCAGAGGTGTGATATTCCACTCCCGGGTAAGGATGGAGTGTGGACCAAGACTCAGTAAGCTGCATGCATCACACACACCCCATTTCCGAGGGACAGCTCAACGGTGCTCCCATTAGACAGTAATGCAGGCAAGACAGAATTTGTCCCTGGCTGGAGTGGAGAGGGGGGAGGAAAACCCAGTGATGTAGGAGCAGATAGGGGTTGGGTCTCTGGGCATAGGTAGGAGCCCATTGGTTGCAAGTCACCTGGGCTCATACACAGAGAGGGAGGTATATAAGGTGGGCACCATCTTAGCTCAGGGTCTGTTCAGGGAGAGAAGGAGCTCAGCCAGAGAGGGCTGACAGGGAGCTGTGGCTCAGTCTGGGCCCAGCTCCACGAGGCAGGCCTGGAGTGAAGGCCAGAAACAGCAGAGAGGAACAGAACACTAAGAGAGGCCTAGAGACACGAAGGCAGAAGGAACCCCAAAGGCCCAGGAGATTGCGGGTGACGGGTTGGCAGAACAGGGTACCAGATCCCAAGTTGGTGGAGGCGACTAATCCTCAGCCAAGGACCGGCGGTCGTGATCACATCTTGGTGCGACCCCTCACTACACCTACTAGAAAGGCACACCACATAGGGTCAGGGAAGTGGACATCCAGCATCCCAAGAGAAGGCCCGAGGCAGCTGGACAAAAGTAGTGTCACTGGTGGGGCACGGCCAGAGAAAGGAATAGAAGGGAGTCCTGTGCCACACTCTGGAATTACCTGGGGGTTGACTGAGCCCCCTGCCTGGTGGACGCAGCACGGCTTGGGCAGTCATTGCCGATGGAATGACTAAGAATATAAAGAACTGTGAGTAAAGCATTTGAACTGCAATCCCACGTCTCTGTGCTTCATCGCCGCACCAGCACTACTAGTGCTGGGACGCTGGCACCATCACTCCCACCATTTACTACACTGCCCTGGGGCTGCACTCCTCCCGTGGGGAGTCACACTACCTCAGCTGCACACACCATCAGCCCCAGCGGTCTGCCTTGCAGCGGCGGTTCGCACTGACCGCAATCCACGGGTGGCGTAGTCGGACAACTAATCTAAAACTTACAAATAGACTGCCACTGGTTTGACCACCCAGAGCCACGGGACCGGGTCGCCGCCACGGAGACTACGCACCCCAGAGAACTGGTTCCGGGTAACCCACGCAAGTACGCACACGCGGCCCAGGGGGCGAGTCAGAATCACTTGTCAGAATCACTTGTCAGACAGGGTATTTAGCCTCAAACTTACATTATTCTGATGTTTGATTTTGATATCTGATCATGTCCTAAAATGGACACTGTACTGGCTAAAGTCACTTGTACCCTGGCAAGCACTCTATCAATGATTTTTATGGATGTTTTTCTATTAGGCATTGTTCTGAAGCATCTTTCAAACAAACAAAGATTATTTTAATTATATTCCTTCCTGCTTTACTAGGTGTTTTGTCTATCTTGAAATCAGAAGTCCATAGATCATGCACGTTAGATTAAGTTTCCACAATAAATATTTGGTGTGTTTTTGAGTCTGCAATTTTTTTTATTACAGTTTCAGGAAAGTGGATGGGATTTATAGAAATGTCATGCCCACTGTGCTTTTCTTTTTTTTTTACACTGTGTAAAATGACCTGCGGTGCATGTTTCAAATTTGCAACATGTCAATTTTTCTTGCGGGTTTTATGTGCAGACTTTCCTCATAGAATTGCAATATATGTGGAAAATCAGCACCTAATTTACAAATATGCATTTTTACATCTTCACTGTAAAAACGCACTAAAAACACATACAATCCACTCATGACTGTACAACTAAAGGTCTGTCAAAGCCAACTATCAGGAAGAAAAACAAGACAGATTTTTTAAAAATATGACATACCAACAAGAGACAAAAACAGCAGCGTAAAAAATGTGATAAATACGCATGTAAAAAAACACACTCAAAAACACTTTGAAAAACAACGCAAGTAACCTAATTGATGTAGAAGTGCTGCCGAAAATCTGTGACATCAAAAACTCATCAAATACTTATCTTGGGAACATAGTCTTAGAGAAAAAAAATATTTTGAACTAAACTGGTACAGACTCCAACACGTTCTGCTGTGAGGATGAATAAGTGCTAATTCTTTATGTCAGTGTTTCCTTCACAGTTTCTCAGTATTTGTGTAATAAAACATTAACAATGTAAACCCATTGCTGAAAATGGGACTCTGACCATGTTATACATTATAAAGAGATTAAAGGCAGCATTAGTGATGGGATTCTTGAGTCATCTGACGCTCTATATGAGGGAATGAAAACAAAAAGTGCTGAAGGTTGAAGATGCCTTTTGTATTTGCTGTCAGTGTGATGCAAAGTACCATTTACAGAATAAAGAAAATTTGTAATGTTATATATGTAAAAGTGGACAGAGAAAGCTACAAACATCCCCACAGTCACATCTACCTCTCATGCTAGATCTATCACACATTTCCGCAAACTTTCTAACCTTATACCCATCCGCCCAGCCCCCGCTTCCCCAGTCCTTCTAACAGGCGGTCTATGGAACGCTCGCTCCGTCTGCAACAAACTTTCCTACATCCATGATCTTTTCATTACTAACAAACTTTCCTTCCTCGCCATCACCAAAACCTGGCTCATCCCCTCTGACACAGCCTCTCCAGCTGCACTTTCCACCTTTCCCACATCCCCCATCCCAGCAGCAAGCATGGTGGAGGAGTTGGCTTTCTCCTCTCAGATAACTGCTCCTTCTCACATATACCATTGACAACCTCCGTTACCCTCCCCTCTTTTGAGGTGCACTGTGTGCGCATCTACTCACCCTCCAACCTCCAACTGTCTGTCATTTACCGCCCTCCAGGGCCAACTACCACCTTCTTAGACCACTTCACCACCTGGCTACTCCATTTCCTTTCCGCTGACATCCCCACTATCATCATGGGTTGACTTCAACATCCCCATTGACACTTCCAACTCATCTGTCTCTAAGCTTCTATCCCTCACTTCCTCCTTCGGCCTCGCTCAATGGTCTTCCGCAGCCACTCACAAAGATGGACACACACTGGACCTCATCTTCACCCACCTGTTCTCTATCCAACCTCTATAACTCACCTCTCCCTATTTTTGACCACAACTTACTCACATTCTCTTCCCTCTCCTCTCCAGGTCCACAATTCCCTATCCAGAAACTTCCACACCCTCACAGAAATCTCAAACACCTTGACCTACACTCACTCTCTGAATCCCTTATCCCTCTTACAGACATAAATTCCTTACACGATGCAGATGCTGCTGCTTTATATAACACCACAACAGCTGCAGCTCTCAATTTGGTCGCCCCCCTCACACATACCAAAGCTCGCACAATCAACAGGCAACCAGCCTGACTAAACAACTGAGACGGACTTCCAGGGTTGCTGAACGGAGATGGAAAAGGTCCCACTCCAATGAGCACTTCATCACATTCAAACAGTCCCTTACTACTTTCAAGTCCACATTAACTGCAGAAAAACAAACCTACTTCTCATCGCTCATATCCTCTCTGTCTCACAACCCTAAACAGCTATCCAGTACTTTCAATTCTCTCCTCTGTCTTCCAGCTCCCCTCCCTCCCCACTCATCTCGGCTGAAGACTTTGCCTCATTCTACAAGCAGAAGGTTGACAACATAAGGAAAAGCTTTGGCCATAAGTCCCCACAGCCCCTTCTCATAACTACTCAACTCTCCTCCTCCAAATTCAGCTTCTCCGCCATCAGGGAAAATCAACTTTCCTCTTTACTCTCCAAGTCACATCTCACCACCTGTGAACTTGACCCAATCTCGTCCCACCACATCCCAAACCTCACTGCAGTTTTCATCCCAACCTTAACCCACCTCTTCAACCTGTCACTAACAACTGGCGTCTTCCCCTCATGCTTCAAACATGCCTCGATCACACCTATCCTCAAAAAGCCCTCCCTTGACCCTTCCTCTCTGTCTAGCTATCGCTCAATATCACTTCTCCCCTATGCCTCAAAACTATTGGAACAACACATCCATTTAGAATTGTCCTCCCACCTCTCCTCCTGCTCCCTCTTTGACCGCTTACAATCGGGCTTCCGACCACATCACTCCACTGAAACAGCCCTGACTAAAGTCACCAACGACCTACTGACCGCCAAATCCAAGTGATACTACTCTGTCTTCCTCCTCCTGGACCTCTCCTCTGCCTTTGACACAGTGGACCATTTCCTCTTACTACAGACTCTCTCATCTCTCGGCATCACAGACTTGGCCCTATCTTGGATCTCCTCATACCTAACAGACCAGACATTCAGCGTCTCCCACTCACACACCACCTCATCATCTCGCCCCCTATCTGCCGGTGTCCCCCAAGGTTCAGTTCTAGAACCCTTGCTCTTCATCATCTATACCTTTGGCCTGGGACAGCTCATGGAGTCTCACGGCTTTCAGAATCACCTCTATGCTGATGACACACAGATCTACCTCTCTGGACCTGATATTACCTTCTTACTAACCAGAATCCCACAATGTCTGTCCGCTATTTCATCTTTATTCTCTGCTAGATTCCTAAAACTTAATATGAATAAAACTGAATTCATCATCTTTCCACCATCTCACTCAACCCCCCACCTGACCTATCTATCAAAGTCAATGGCTGTCCACTCTCCCCAGTCCCGCAAGCTCGCTGCCTCAGGGTAACCCTTGACTCTGATCTTTCTTTCAAATCTCATATCCAAGCTCTTTCCACTTCATGCCGACTCCAACTCAAAAATATTTCCTGGATCCGTACATTCCTCAACCATGAATCTGCAAAAACACTAGTGCATTCCCTCATCATCTCTCGCCTCAAGTACTGCAACCTCCTGCTCTGTGGCCTCCCTTCTACCACTCTCGCACCCCTGCAATCTATCCTAAACTCTGCTGCCCGACTAATCCACCTATCTCCCCACTATTCTCCTGCCTCACCCCTCTGCCAATCCCTGCACTGGCTCCCCATTGCCCAGAGACTCAAGTTCAAGACCCTAACCTTGGCATACAAAGCCATTCACAACCTGTCTCCTCCATACATCTGTGATCTAGTCTCCCGGTACCTATCTGCACACAACCTCTGATCCTCACAGGACCTCCTTCCCTACTCCCCTCTTATCTACTCTTCCCACAATCGCATACAAGATTTCTACCGTGCATGCCCCCTACTCTGGAACTGTCTACTCCAACACGTCAGATTCTCGCCTATCATGGAAACCTTCAAAATGAACCTGAAGACCTACCTCTTTCGACAAGCCTACAACCTGCAGTAACCCTCGCTGCACGACCAGCTGTGCCCTCACCTACTGTATCCTCACTCCCTTTCTAGATTGTGAGCCCTCGCGGGCAGGGTCCTCTGTCCTCCTGTACCAGTCGGTGACTTGTTTTTGTTCAAACTATTGTACTTGTCTGATATATATACCCCTTTTTCACATGTAAAGCGCCATGGAATTAATGGCGCTATAATAATAAATAATAATAAAAACATAGCAAAGAAGAAATACTATAACTGTAAAGAAGAGTAATAAAGAATGCTATGATGAAACAAACTTATAGTCACAGACAAGTATGTAGGTTCATGAATAGCAGTCCGTATATGAGTATACTCTGCTGTGACACCTTCTTCCATCCACTACAATAAGAGCACCGATGGATGATATACTGACAGTATCTTGCATTGCTTGGAGCACAAATTTTCTTAGCCAATACTGAAAGCACCACTGCAGTGTTTTTTTAATTTTATACCTGGAGTAGTGCTACTAATCTAAGTTTCCATGACTCTGGTCTTATACTTACCAGCTGCCTTCGTCATCTTTTGTTGGCGCAACTCTGATCAGGCTGTGACCTACCGGATTATTCCAGTGTTTGCTGGTGATCCAGAAGTCATTACTCAATGTAAGTCCATGAGACCCAGAAAGAGGCTCTCATAGACTTGCATTGAGAGTTTGTGACCGTTACTGTTGACTTCCGGTCAGTCAGAAGTTGCGGTCACATGATGGCGGATTTCTACCGGAGTGGCGATGGGAAGAGCTGAAAATGGCAGCTGGTAAGTGACGCGCCCCCTGGGACGTGTGTGGGGGAATACCCGGAGCCGGGTCTCTGTGTAATGCTAGGAGTTGTAGTCTCCGTGGCGGCGACCCGGTCCCGTGGCTCAGGGTGGTCAAACCAGTGGCGGATCTGTTTATTTGTTTTTTAATGTTTAAATGTCCGACTACGCCACCCATGGATTCCGGTCACTGAGAACCGCCGCTGCGGGGCAGACCGCTGATGCTGATGTTGGGTGCGCAGCAGAGGGTAGTATAACTCCCCACGGGAGGAATATAGCCTCAGGGCAGCGTGTGTAGATGGTGAGGGTTGTGATGCACGGGCGCAGCAGAAATGACTCCGAGTCCGTGCAGTGCAGTTCAGGGTCTTTACTGTTGGTAATGAAGAAGGCCCTGCCGGGAGTACTGGCTAACATTAGAGGCCTGGTCAGTCTGTGAGCGAACAAGAGTCCCCCTGGCCAGGTGGAGGTGTAGGCCTTCCCGTCTGACTGCACTCTTCCTGGCTAACCTGCTGTAGTCGTGTAGTAGCCCACGTCCCTGAGTGTACCGTGTGGTGCTCACCTGTATGGCTGGTGACTTGGGGCCTTTAGTTCCTTCCGCTCCTCGATGGCGGTGCCGGTCCCTTGCGTGTGACTGAGCCTCCGGGCTTTCTATGGCCAGAGGACCTGAAATCCCCTGCCAGGTGGTTTCTGCTGCTGGATGTAGATATCCTCACAGCCTCGGACTCCGGTGTCTGGTTCTCTGCGTCTTCTGCCAGGATGAGCTCTATCAGCTCCCATCCCTGGCCTTCAGCTCCTGGCTCCTACAGAGCTCCTTGCTTGCTGCTCTGTCCCTTCCTCTGGAACTAGACTCGACTGTCTAACCCCGCTCCAGATCCAGTTTATATAGGGCAGGTTCCTCCCCTCCCTGGACTGGGGCAGGAGGCAACCAGACCCCTGGGGTGCCACATTCCCCCCTGGTAAATTTTAGTACTCCAGGACTAAACACATTTTATGAAACATACATAACAGGGTATAAGCAATACAGTAACATATGTACAAGGAGTTCAGTTTTTATAGGTCACGGCGCCTCCGTAACCAGGTGTCCATGTCACCCAAGATGTATTTTGAGGGACCCGTCCCAAACCCTCCACGTAGGCTCTGGGGTGGCTACAGGGCATCGATGATCCGGCGTTGGACCACGTCTTCAGCCACCTCCACGGGTTTTTGTTCTGTGGTCTGGCACTAAAGGGGCACTTAATAGGTGCAACTATTTACAAGGTACAGTTCCGGTTATTCATTGTCCATAACCTGTTAGTCCATAAACCCTGTCGGGTAACTTGAGAAACATAATTATTATACATGCAACAAACATAAAACATTTCAACATTTGCAATTTACAGGTATATATAATTTTCTTTTAAATTCTCCAGCGAGCGGGCTTCTGACCTCTAGTGCTCCTGGTGGACCTACGTAACACACTATCTGGTGGTGTTCTTTCTGGGTCCCCTGTTTCCACCCCTTGTGTAGTGGGCTCGCTAGTGTCTGCACTACAGGTGTTTGGAGATGTTACGGGTAGGTTGGGCAGCTTTCTGCGTACTCTTTGGCTTACCATGGGCACGGCAGGCTCACTACTAGCAGAGGGTTGATTCTCCTGGGCTGCTGGTATGGAATCTTCTGCCTACAGGGCCGGTTGCTCTCCCAACACTACTTGTTCTTCTGTAGGCCCTTGAGGGGCTGGCTGGAGAAAGTTAAGGACGGGTACCACAATAGCGTTGTTAATTTGTGTCCAGGACCGGGGAAATTCTCCGAGTACTGTACTGACCATTTCTTCCCTTTCCTCTGCGGGTTGAGGGCTATCTTGGTCTTCATCAGTGCTTTGCAGCTGCTCGGGACACTTATTCAGGTGGTCTCTGGAAACTGGCTGTGGTCTCTGCTCCATCCTTACTGATAATGCATACTTTGGAATTTTCATGACTTGAGGGCAGTACTGTGTACGGGTCTTTCTCCCACTGGTCATCCAACTTATGGAGCCGCCTCTTCCTCTTCAAGACCTGCTCTCCAGGTGCCAGGGCAACAGCGGGAGCATGCTGGTTGTAAGTCCTCTCTTGCCTTTCTCTTGCTTGAGACAGACTTCTCTCAACACTCTCCTGCACTTTCCGGTACTGCTGCTTCCGTTCTGTATCCCAGTCTGCCTCTGGCGAGGTGTCCTCGGGTGTCAGGACTCCCATATCCATGTCAATAGGCAGCTTACCAGGTCTTGCTCTCATTAGGTAAGCCGAGGTGCAGTTGGTGGAATTTACTGGGATGTGGTTATACAAGTCCACCAGATCAGGCAGTTTTTCAGGCCACAGACTGCGTTCTTCCAGGGGCAACATTTTTAGCAAGTCTATCACCACCTGGTTCATCTTCTCGCATAATCTGTTGGTTTGGGGGTGATAGGGTGTTGTCCTTATCTTCTTGCAGCCATACAGGTTGCAGAACTCCTGGAAGGCCTCCGCTTCGAAGGCTGGACCTTGGTCAGTCAACACTTGCTCCGGATACCCGTGTGGACGGCAGAAGTGCTGCTGGAAGGCTCTAGCTGCTGTCTGAGCCGTTAAGTCCTTGACAGGGACCACCACCAGGAACCGGGAGTAGTGGTCTACGATGTTGAGGGCGTAGACGTACCCGGACCTACTTGGAGCCAGCTTCACATGGTCCAGGGCTACCAGTTCTAGTGGCTGCTTGGTGATGATGGGCTGCAGGGGGGTCCTCTGGCTGGCACGTTCCTTTCTTCTCAGGTTGCACGGGCCGCAGTCTCTGCACCATCTCTCAATGGCCCCTCTCATGCCTACCCAGAAGAACCATTCACGCAACAGGAACTCCAACTTCTTCCATCCAAAGTGCCCTGCTCCATCGTGGTATGCCTCCAGGACCATAGCCGCGTCTTGTCTCGGGACCACTACCTGCCAGGTCAGCTCATGTGTCCGGGAGTTGACAATTCTCCGGCACAGCTTTCCTTTGTAGAGAAACAGTTTACTCTTCTCCTTCCACAGCTGTAGTTTCTTCTGGAGCATCTTGGTCAAGGCGGGCATCAGACTGTGTCAGCATCTCTTTTACCAGGCGGACTGCTGGGTCACTGTCTTGCGTCTCCGCCCAGCTGTAGTGGGGTAAGGGGTTGAACGTGGCAGAGTGCTTGTCCCTTACACAGTGGGAACACTGGGTAATCCCATGACGGTGGAACGCAGGGAGTTCAATCTCTTCCAGTTCTTCTGGATCTTCCCCTCCGTCCGGCAAGTTTGGCATCCTGGACAGGGCGCCTGCGTTGGCATTGGTGCGTCCCTCCCAGTATTTGATGGTAAACTCATAGTTGGACAGCCAGGCCATCCATCTTTGCTCCAGGGCACCAAGTCTTGCAGTGTCCAGGTGTGTCAATGGGTTGTTGTCCGTGTACACAGTGAACTCGGCAGAGGCAAGGTAATGTTTGAAACGTTCCGTCACTGCCCACACCACTGCCAGGAACTCTAGCTTGAAGGAGCTATAATTCTCACGGTTTCTCTCTGTGGGCCGTAGTTTTCGGCTGGCGTAAGCGATTACTCATTCTCTGCCCTGTTGGATCTGTGACAGCACCGCCCCTAGCCCGATGTTGCTCGCGTCCGTGTGGAGAATAAAAGGCTGGCCGTAATCAGGGTAAGCCAGGATCTCATCCCCCGTGAGGGCCATCTTCAGCAGGTGGAAAGACTCCTCTTCCAGCTTGTCCCACCTGAAGGGCGGCTTCTGATTCTTGGTCTTTGACTGACCTAACAGGAGGTCTTGCATAGGGGCTGCCATTTTGGTGAACCCGGGGATGAATCTTCGGTAGTAGCCTACCAACCCGAGGAACTGCCGCACTTCTTTTATGCTAGTGGGTCTTGGCCAGTCCTTAATCACTGTGATCTTATCAGGGTCTGGATCTACTCCGTCAGCACTCACCACGTGTCCCAGGTACTGTACCTTTGGTTTCAGTAGATGACACTTGGAGAGTTACACCTTTAGGCTGTAGCCTGCCAGGGCGTCAAACACCTCTGCCAGGTGTTTCAGATGGTTCTCATATGTTTTGGAATACACGATGACATCTTCCAGGTATAGCAGGACCGTCCCGAAATTCCTGTGCCCCAGGCAGCACTCCATCAAAAGCTGGAAGGTTCCTGGTGCGTTGCAGAGCTCAAACGGCATACAGTTGAATTCGCTCAGACCCATCGGGGTGGTGAACGCGGTATTCTCTTTGTCTGCCTCTGCTACAGGAACCTGCCAGTACCCGCTAGTAAGATCCAAAGTGGAGAAGAAGTTAGCAGACTTTAGTGCAGCTAAAGATTCCTCTATCCTATGTAATGGGTGAGCATCTTTGTGTGTGATACGGTTGACCTTTCTGTAATCTACACACATTCTCATGGTGCCATCTTTCTTTTTCACAAGAACTAGTGGAGCTGCCCAGGGGCTACAGCTGTCCCTGATTACCCCAGCCTCTTTCATTTCTCGCAACATTCCCTTGGCATTCTGATAGTGTGCAGGGGGTACAGGTCGGTATCTTTCCTTTATGGGTGGATGGTCTCCTGTGGGGATGTGGTGTTCTACCCCCTTTACTTGCCCAAAGTCTAGCGGGTGTTTGCTAAAGACTCTTTCGTACTCCTGCACCACCCGGTAGACTCCCTGTTTTTGGTGTGAGGGAGTGGAGTCGGTGCCCACCTGCAGCTTCTGACACCAGTCCTCCATTCGTTTCTTGGAGCCGTTACCCTCCTGTGGTTGAGATGGAGGCAAGGGTTCCACTGCCTTTACAGAGTTTTGGTTAACGGTGAACAATTTGGCTAGAGTGGCATACCAGGGCAAGTATACTTCTCTTTCCCCAATGTTTAGGATGCGGGCGGGTACCCTCCCATGGCGTACATCGACCACCCCCGGTGCTGTCAAAATGGTGGGCCTACTGTCTGAGTAGACGGATTCTACCATAGCTTGGTAGTCCCTTCCTCTTAACCTGATTGCAGTCCGGCACCAGATCATCATCTCACTTTTTGGGGGCATGGCGATAGGGAACGGGTCACTCATCCTAACACTAGCAATCTCACCACCAGACAGTTCTACCTGTTGCCTTTTCATCAGGGCTCTGATCTCTTTTTGTAGGACACGCTGCTGGCTGGAGCTGGCGTTCACCGCAATCTTATCTTAGGGTGGCTTTCACGACGGTCAATGTCCACAATAATCAGTCCTTTCGCTGGCAGTTCAACTTTACCAATTTTGATGGTCACCTCCTTGAATCCCACCTGCGGCACGGGCTGACCATTGCTTGCGATGATGCTCAAATCGTCATCTGGGTAGCGGGTAATATCTGAGTCATTCCAGTACCGCTTAAAAAGCACATAGGGGATGGTGGTTACCTATGACCCGGTGTCCAGTAGTGCACTCATAGGAATGCCACCCAGCACCGCAGGCAAGACCGGTCGTCCCCCTACGTACTTATCACGCCAGCTCGATGGGCCTGATGGTATTATGCCTGGGGGGTCGGCCCTCCGCCCCAGGTTGGGCCCGTTTAAATGACAGTACCTTGCCATATGTCCTGGTTGGTTTCAGCGGCGGCAGATGGGTATTCCGTCCTGGTCGTAGCGGTCGCTGGGCCTACCTCTGGACGATGGGATCCTCCTCTGTCGGCGCCAAGGGACGTCCTCCGGACTGGAAGCCAGCTGGATCTTTCCTGGAGGGGACACCTGTAAAGACTGCACAGTTCTGGTTAGCGCGGCAACGCTTTTGGTCAGCTCTTGGACCTGATGGTGCAGGTCTGCAGCCGGGGCTTTGTCCAAAGCCTGTGCATCAGCTCCCACAGACTCTGCAGACAAGGGCGTCGCCCCCTGGTGATAGGTGATAGCAGGGCGCCTGTGGGTTACAGCACCACCTGGTGCCGGTTCTCCGAGCACCCGGATGGCCCTGTCTTTAAACTGCGCAAAGTCCAAATCAGGGTTCTGCAAGGCCATTACACGCAACTGGGTTCGGTAGGCGCTGGACTGTAGACCCTCAATGAACTGTTCAGTCAACAGCTTATCCTCATTCCGCACGCTGTCAGGGTCTGCCTGCTTAATGGCTCTCAGGGCCTCCTGCAAATTCAAAGCATAGTCCCGTATACTGTCTTGTGCCCGTTGTTTGCACCCATAAAATTTTAGCTTGATCTCTGATGAGGTGCAGGTATCAAAAGTGTCCTTTAGACAGGCCAGTATTTCCTTTACAGTCCCCTTTTCCCTGGCTGACCAGGACTTCACTTCTCTTTGGGCCGCTCCGATTAACTGGCCTGTCAGGATGCTCACTTTTTGTTCCTCGGACAGGGGGTATACTTTGAATAGGCTATTCAGTCTTTCTTTAAAGTCGCTCAGGGTATGCGACTCCCCTGAGTACTGGGGTAACCGTGCCGCTCCGGGGATATACAGCATCGTGAACGGCATCACTGCGGCAGCAGCCGCGCTGGCGGTGGGAGCTCCCTCCATTCCTGGTGTCTTCTTCCCCCCTAGTTAACCGTGGCCTACCTTCCGTTGCTTCTTCTCCTTAGGCCGCGGCTCCGTAGGCGATCGTCGGGGTCGAGGACCTTGCGTCGCGCGCTGGTGACGTCGGAGTCCGCTGGACTCCTTCCAGGACCTTGCGCAGCGTCAGTACGTAAGGCGGGGCTTCAGCTCTCGCACGCTTTTGGCGTCCACGCCCCTCTTCTTCCCAAAGGCGGGAAAATGGCTGCGGATGGCGGGAAGACGGCTGCAGATGGCGGGAAACTTCGCCACGGTAAGTATCACAGTCTTTCTTCAGGCACGCAGTACCCGATGGTTGCGGGCACGAAATCCTGCCGACTACGCCAAAGTTGACGCGCCCCCTGGGCCGTGTGTGGGGGAATACCCGGAGCCGGGTCTCTGTGTAATGCTAGGGGTTGTAGTTTCCGTGGCGGCGACCCGGTCCTGTGGCTCAGGGTGGTCAAACCAGTGGCGGATCTGTTTATTTGTTTTTTAATGTTTAAATGTCCGACTACGCCACCCGTGGATTGCGGTCACTGAGAACCGCCGCTGCGGGGCAGACCGCTGAGGCTGATGTTGGGTGCGCAGCAGAGGGTAATATAACTCCCCACGGGAGGAATATAGCCTCAGGGCAGCGTGTGTAGATGGTGAGGGTTGTGATGCACGGGCGCAGCAGAAATGACTCCGAGTCCGTGCAGTGCAGTTCAGGGTCTTTACTGTTGGTAATGAAGAAGGCCCTGCCGGGAGTACTGGCTAACATTAGAGGCCTGGTCAGTCTGTGAGCGAACAAGAGTCCCCCTGGCCAGGTGGAGGTGTAGGCCTTCCCGTCTGACTGCACTCTTCCTGGCTACCCTGCTGTAGTCGTGTAGTAGCCCACGTCCCTGAGTGTACTGTGTGGTGCTCACCCATATGGCTGGTGACTTGGGGCCTTTAGTTCCTTCCGCTCCTCGATGGCGGTGCCGGTCCCTTGCGTGTGACTGAGCCTCCGGGCTTTCTATGGCCAGAGGACCTGAAATCCCCTGCCAGGTGGTTTCTGATGCTGGATGTAGATATCCTCACAGCCTCGGACTCCGGTGTCCGATTCTCTGCGTCTTCTGCCAGGCTGAGCTCTATCGCTCCAATCCCTGCCCTTCAGCTGCTGGCTCCTACAGAGCTCCTTGCTTGCTGCTCTGTCCCTTCCTCTGGAACTAGACTCGACTGTCTAACCCCGCCCCAGATCCAGTTTATATAGGGCAGGTTCCTCCCCTCCCTGGACTGGGGCAGGAGGCGTTGCATGCAAATGTGCTCCTGACCAGGAAAACCCATGCTTGCTCTCAGACATGGTATTTCTACCACTGTGGCAACCAGACCCCTGGGGTGCCACATAAGTATAATACCAGTGTCAGGGATGTTAGATTAGTAGCAACGCTCCAAGGCTGAAAAAAAAAAGAAACACACTTCAGTCATGTTTGAAGGTCTTGCGAGTACTGGGGTTTTTCTCTGGGTTCTCAAGTCACACAAAACATATTTGTCAGAAATGTAAAAATGGAGAGGGAAGTACAAGAGGCGGAAATGATTGACTATAGTTTTCCAGAGAGAAGTAGAATGGGGGTAAAGCTATTTGAAGGTTCACATAAAACCTCTCTGTTGTGATCAACAACCCAGTCTACAGGGTACATCTATTACATGATGCAGATTAAGTGAGTGTTCAGGATGTTGGCTCAAAGCTGGAAATATAATTAAATAACTTATAGCCACCTAGTAAATCCCCCACCGATCCAGCACCACGGCTTCGGTTGTCCCTCCAGTCTTTCTTAACAGTTCTTCTGTGATGTTATGTAGATGAGACATACGCTAAAGCCAATTACTATCTTCAGCAACCTTGTGGGTTCATGGAGGCATAATGGTTGAGGACACTATCTAACATGTCACATCATTATGTGCCAAGACATGAACTAAATTTACATGTTGAATTTTCAATTTTTGGCAGAATTGCACAACAGCAAATTAACACTGCAGACAAGGTAATAAGTAATGGCATATTACAATAATACATAAGCACAGAGGAATCAATGAAGGCTTAAGGAGCAAATTAACTGGAGACTGATTAAAGACTGATTGAGTAGTCAAGCAGCTGTGACAAGACAATGAAGAATAAAATTCCCTGAGACAGACCAGTTAAAAGATGACATGATATCAATAGTGAGGATAATAATATATTGATTTAATACATGCAGACCAGGAAGTAGATGATCAAGCAGCCAAACATAACCTGTACATGAGGCAAGAAAAGACATAACTCAATAGATAACGCCAATTGTAATATTGTGGCTCCCATAGTCAGGGTGTTTGATAAGGTGAGCCTCATTGAAAACCACAATATATGTCTCCCATCAAGTTAAATGGAAGCTATCATCAGAAAATGACCTATTATTTAAATCAGGTTTAAGGCTGTGTGCCCTCGATGCGTTTTTTAAGCGTTTCCGCAGTGGCAAAAACGCTGCAGAAACGCTTAAAAAACGCATGGTAGAAGACCTGCCATGTTCCCCAATGATAATCCGCATGTGCTGTGCACATGCTGTGGAAATTTCCGCTGCGGATTATCATTGCGGAAAAAAACACAGCACTACCAATTATTTTGCGGAAGCGCTGCGTTTTCGCCGCTATTGACTTGCATTAGAACGCATGGATTCCGCATCACTGTATATGTAGATGCGCATTCCATGCGTTCCAATGTGCGGATGGTACCCGGGTGTGGAGGACAGGAGACTCTCCTCCGGACCTGGGTACCATAGAAAACTGTAAAAAAAAAGAATAAAATAAAAATTAAATATATACTTACCTTCTGGCGGCCCCCGATGCGCTCCTCCTCGCATGTCGGCAGTTCGCGATGGACTGAAGGACCTGCGCTGACGTCATAGTCATGTGACGGGTCACGCGACGCTGGTCCTTCAGTGTAACGCGATCTGCCGGCAGCCGGGGCGTTGAAGCAAGACTCCGGCGGTCATCAGAAGATAAGTATAGATTTATTTTTTGACATTCTCTTGGGTCACACTATATAAATCCATGCCGTTTGCATGGATTTATAGTGTGACTAAGTTGTCAAGCACTTTCCAAGTGATGCTAAAATCGCTTGGAAAGCGCTTGACAATCCGCATGCGGAAATGCATGTGAAGAACACTTCACATCCGCATGTCCCTGGCAGGAAAAACGCATGTACAATCCGCATGTACAATCCTCATGTACAATCCTCATGTACAATCCTCATGTACAATCCGCATGTACAATCCCCATGTACAATCCGCATGTACAATCCGCATGCGTTTTTTCTGCCAGGGAGATACAGAAACGCTCAGGAAAAATCCGGAGCATTTCTGCATCGTGGGCACATAGCCTTAGTGTTGAATGTATTTGTTGAAAAAAATAGCTTTGTTTCCTTTTTTCATATTACAATTGTAGCACCCCGAGGACTCGGCTGCTACAGGGGTATTGCACCTCGAACCAGAGGTGTGGTATTCCACTCCCGGGTAAGGATGGAGTGTGGAACAGAGCTCAGTAAGCTGCATGCACCACATACACCCCATTTCCGGGGGACAGAATAACGGTACTCCCACCAGATAGTTGTGCAGGTACGACAGCGTCTGTCCCTGGCTGGAGTGGGGGGGGGGGGAACATCCCAGTGGTGTAGGAGCAGACAGGGGAGGGACTCTGGGCATAGGTAGGAGCCCATTGGTTGCATTGTCACCAGGGCTCGGGTGTCAGAGGGAGTATAAAAGGTGGGCACCATCTAGGAACAGGGTCAGTTCAGACTGAGGAGAAGCTGAGAGAGAGTTCAGCCAGAGAGGGCTGACAGGGAGCTGTGGCTCCGTCTGGGCCCAGCTCCAGAGCTAGGCCTGAAGCTGAGAGAGAGAGAAGAGAGCGGGAAGAGGAGAAACACAAAGAAAGGCCCAGAGACGCAAGCAGAGGGAACCCTGAGATCCCACGAGTGAACTAAAACGGGTGAAGGGTTGGCAGAGAAGGGTACCGGATCCCAAACTGGTGGAGGTTAATCATCCTTAACCAGGAACCGGAGGTCGTGGTCAAGCTTTGGCACGACCCCTCGCCATATCCACCAGGAAGGCACGCCACATAGGGTCAGGAAAGCCGGAGAGAGGTTTTGCCCCATAAGGCCCGAGGAAGCCGGACATAGGTGGGTCCCTGGTGAGGACGGCCAGTAGGAAGGAAGAGAGGGGAGCTCTGGACCACGCTCCGGAATCGCCTGGGAGTTGGCCGAGTCCCTGACCTGGTGGACGCAGCACGGCTCGGGTGGTCCTACTGTGCACAAGCGACCTGATAAAGAACCGTGAGTAAAGCTTTTGAAACTGCACTGCCAGACTCCGTGTTTCATCGTCGTACCTGCACCACCAGTACTGGGACATCCGCACCATCACTCCCATCATCATCTCTAACAATAGCTGCCCTGAGGCAATACTCCTCCCGTGGGGAGTCACCCCATACTGAGCTGCACAACCAACATCAGCCTCAGCGGTCTGCAGTGCAGCGGCGGTCTCATGACCGCAATCCACGGGTGGCGTAGTCGAACATTCTAACATCTACTGCTAAATACTGCCACTCAGTTTGACTCCCTGGGCACGGACCGGGTCACCGCCATGAGACTACTACCCCTATCGGATCCGGCTCCGGGTAAGCCCCCGTGCGCGCGATGCCGCACGACACAGCAGGCCCAGGGGCGCGTCAACTTTGGCGTAGTCGGCAGGATTACGTGCCCGCAACCACCGGGTACTGCGTGCCTGAAGAAAAATTCACATTTACCGTAAAAAGGAGTCTCCCACCAATTTCAGAGGGTCCCCGCCATCGGACGCCATCTCGGATCGTTTCCCGCCGTTTGCCCGCCATCTGCAGCCTTTTCCCGCCATCCACGGAGTTTCCCGCCATAAGGAGACGATTCCCGCCATCTGAGACGATTTCCCGCCCTGGCAGAGCGGACGCCATTATGGGCGTGCCAGAGGGTGGCAAAAGACCACCTCCCATCGTGGGCCAGGTCCAGGAATGGCGCCAAAAGCAGGGACCGCCCCCACCAGCAGAGACTGTGAGAATGGAAATGTCGATCAGCGTGGGAGGGCTGCCCCTGGAACTGACTGTCACTAAGTTGCCCCGGGACCACCCTCAATGGGGGCGGATAGGGAACAAAACAGAGAAGATGGGTGCGGCCTGGAGGAGTCTGGACAGATCGTACCCGGAGATGGAGGAAGAGACGAGCAGCACCGACCCTGTGGTCCGGAACCTGTTGCAGGCTGCCACCCCAGAAGACCTGGTGGAGATCCTGGCACAGCTCCCCAGAGATCGGGAGCGTGCACAAACCGCGCTGGAGGCCTTGGCCCGGAAGATGGCCCGGGTACAGCAAGAAGCGCTGGCCGAGTGGAGGAGAGAGATGGTCCAGCAGGCTGGAACCCGCCAGCAGAAGACGCCACCCGCAACGTGGAGCATGTCTGCCCCTGAGGATGGTGCAGGAGGGACGGAGGCCGGAGACAACGCCGCGGAGGGAGCCACAGAGATGGAAGCAGGTAATGGGGACGTCATCACCCCGTGCCCGGTAGCCACAAGCCTGCCCCAGCTCCCCGTCGTAGAGCCCGAAGTTCCACTCACCGCGCCCGTTGCTGCACCGCCGCTGCTCCCGACTAGGCCTCGAGCGGCAGGAGCCGCGGTTGCGCCCTCTGTTACGCCGCGCCCCTTGACCCTGAGCGCGGCAAAAGAGGAAGTGCCCTCGGCCTGGTCGCAGGGCCGAGTACCTCCGGGTGCCGCAGTCTCCACAGCGCCCTCTACCTCCACAGCGCCACCGGCCTGGTCGCAAGGCCTAGTGGATCCGGGCGCCGCTGCCCCTCCAGCGCCCTCTTTCCCAAAAGTGCCATACTTGAACCCAGACAGGATGCCTACGGCCTGGACGAAAGTCCGAGTACCCCTGGGCGCCGCTGCCCCTCCAGTGCCCCCAACTTCCACAGTGCTGCCCCTGGGTGAAGATCTGTTTGCGCAGCATACTAGCCCGGACGGGCTGCCCTTCGTGTGGCCACCGGAGTTCATCAACCCCCGTCTCCGGAAGGAACGACCCCTGTGCGAGCCTTTGATTCTGGCACCGGCACCCGCCAATATTGTCCCGCTCCCGTTGGAGGAGGCCCAATTTGCATGGGACCCCACTGGTGAAAACCTCATGGGGTTTACCCAAGAGACCCGGGCGGCCGCAGCCCGGCGTGAGGAGTGCTGCCGTCAGCAGTTAGAGGTCTTCGGGAGAGAACGGCGAGAAAGGCGGATCCGCGACGAACGGCTGCAGGTCCAAAGCGCGGAGCAGAAACGCCGGGCCCGACGAAACCCCCGTGCGGCCCACGGTCCCCGCGCCACCGGGACTGTGATAAAGTTTCAGCTGGAGAATGGCTGGGGCTTTATCCGGGATCACCGAACCCCCGGCGACGTCTTTGTCACCCGCAGGGATGTCGAGTCTCACCTGCCGGAGGGACACCGAGGACGTGACCTTTACTCAGGTGATGAGGTCACCTTCACCCGGCACCAGTGTGCTAAAGGACCATATGCCCTTCACGTGCACCGGTTGACGGAGGAGGAGATACAGGATGAGGAAAATCAAGAGGACCCGGACGGGTCTGAAGACTACCCTCAGAAGGAGACAAGTAGAGGACATCGCTACTAAAGGGGACTAGCATAAGCAAAGTACTGTAAATAAGTTACCCGTATGGGTATTTGATATGCTGCTAATTGAAGTGTGGTCCCCGTTGGGACTAGTGTGGAACTGTTTCCTGTGTGCCCCTATCCCTAATCAGGCTGAGGACTGTGAGCAGCCACTCCCTTATCCCCACTGGCCGAGGACTGAGAGCGGCCACACCCTGTAAATAGTTGCGCTTCTTAAGGCGCCCCCTTCTGGTTTTATAGAAGGACTGCTTTTCTACTTTTGAACTAGTGACTGTTGCACTTAACCTGGTCACAAGTTGCCCCGTGGCCAGAAGATCAAGAATGTGTTTTATATGAGAATGTTTTATATGAAAAGTTTTATATTGAAAGTTACATATGCTGCTAACAGAGTTTATAGTATTTTATAAGTGTGAAGAAAGTCTAATAATGTTTCCGTAATGTTTATACCTGTAACGTTAAAAGAAGAACAGAGTACCTCCCATAAAGGGATGAGTTCATAGTTAATATGTCTTATATGTTAGTGTGTACTTTAAAAAAATGTTGTATGTTTTATAATGTTATGCTCTTTTCCAGCCCGAGGACGTGCTGTGGTTTACCAGGGGGGAATGTAGCACCCCGAGGACTCGGCTGCTACAGGGGTATTGCACCTCGAACCAGAGGTGTGGTATTCCACTCCCGGGTAAGGATGGAGTGTGGAACAGAGCTCAGTAAGCTGCATGCACCACATACACCCCATTTCCGGGGGACAGAACAACGGTACTCCCACCAGATAGTTGTGCAGATACGACAGCGTCTGTCCCTGGCTGGAGTGGGGGGGGGGGAGGAACATCCCAGTGGTGTAGGAGCAGACAGGGGAGGGACTCTGGGCATAGGTAGGAGCCCATTGGTTGCATTGTCACCAGGGCTCGGGTGTCAGAGGGAGTATAAAAGGTGGGCACCATCTAGGAACAGGGTCAGTTCAGACTGAGGAGAAGCTGAGAGAGAGTTCAGCCAGAGAGGGCTGACAGGGAGCTGTGGCTCCGTCTGGGCCCAGCTCCAGAGCTAGGCCTGAAGCTGAGAGAGAGAGAAGAGAGCGGGAAGAGGAGAAACACAAAGAAAGGCCCAGAGACGCAAGCAGAGGGAACCCTGAGATCCCACGAGTGAACTAAAACGGGTGAAGGGTTGGCAGAGAAGGGTACCGGATCCCAAACTGGTGGAGGTTAATCATCCTTAACCAGGAACCGGAGGTCGTGGTCAAGCTTTGGCACGACCCCTCGCCATATCCACCAGGAAGGCACGCCACATAGGGTCAGGAAAGCCGGAGAGAGGTTTTGCCCCATAAGGCCCGAGGAAGCCGGACATAGGTGGGTCCCTGGTGAGGACGGCCAGTAGGAAGGAAGAGAGGGGAGCTCTGGACCACGCTCCGGAATCGCCTGGGAGTTGGCCGAGTCCCTGACCTGGTGGACGCAGCACGGCTCGGGTGGTCCTACTGTGCACAAGCGACCTGATAAAGAACCGTGAGTAAAGCTTTTGAAACTGCACTACCAGACGCTGTGTTTCATCGTCGTACCTGCACCACCAGTACTGGGACATCCGCACCATCACTCCCATCATCATCTCTAACAATAGCTGCCCTGAGGCAATACTCCTCCCGTGGGGAGTCACCCCATACTGAGCTGCACAACCAACATCAGCCTCAGCGGTCTGCAGTGCAGCGGCGGTCTCATGACCGCAATCCACGGGTGGCGTAGTCGAACATTCTAACATCTACTGCTAAATACTGCCACTCAGTTTGACTCCCTGGGCACGGACCGGGTCACCGCCACGAGACTACTACCCCTATCGGATCCGGCTCCGGGTAAGCCCCCGTGCGCGCGATGCCGCACGACACAGCAGGCCCAGGGGCGCGTCACAATCTATATTAATGAATACAAAATTTAAATCACTAAATTTAAATTTTCACACTGACCACTGGGGATTTTTAAAACTCTAAATTTCCTGTTGTTTCAGCAAACAACACATGTACATAGCCACAATGGTCAGATCCTGACCCTGCCTGCAGTATTGAAGTGTCTAATGAGTCTGTGCAAAGGTCATTGTGAAGGGAGGAGGTGCAGGGGCAGCTGTGACTTCCCCTATTGTGACTGGTGACTCCTATGATATTACCTGTGTATAGAGGTGCTACCGGTCATTGTAATCCTGTCTCTGACAATACAGAGCCTTGCTGCAAACTCTTTTTGCAAAGACTTGAAGAGTTGGAAAAAGCCCCATTGGCCAGAGTGAAAATTGCAAGATTACTAATTTTGTTTGTTTAATAAAGATCGCCAATTTTGTGTTATATACATGATAACTTCCCTTTAAAGGGGTTTTCCGGCCTCAGGGTACAAGTCTGCAGTCACATTATGCACATCCGCCCCTCATTGATTTAAATAGATGACAAATGTGTAGTACTCGGCTGCGGCCGCTATACAGTAGTGCTGTGCCATAACTGAGCTGTGAGAACAGCTGATCTGCGGGGGTGCCAGGTGTCACAGCCACACAGATCAGACATTGATGCCCTATCCTAAGGATAAGTCATCAGTGTTAAGAGTGGATAACCTGTTTAAAAATTTGCTAAATGGGTCTATGGGCTGGGAGAGAACACAAACTCACCCAGTGACCCAGACTGCTGCTGATTAAGGCAGGAACGACAGCACACTGTGGATAACTGCTGGTCTGGAGCGGATTAGGCGGCAGCCAGGGGCGTACATAGAAATCAAGGTGCCCCATAGCAAAAGTCCTAATAGCCCTGCACATAGTATGATGGCCCCACATATAGTCCTGCACATAATAAGATGGCCCCGCATACAGTCCTGCAAATAATATGATGACCCTGCATACAGTCCTGCATATAGTATGATGGCCCCACATTCAGTCCTGCACATAGTATGATGGCCCTGCATACAGTCCTGCATATAGTATGATGGCCCCACATTCAGTCCTGCACATAGTATGATGGCCCTGCATACATTCTTGCACATAGTATGATGGCCCCACATATAGTGCTGCATATAATATGATTGGCCCATATATTATAATGGCCCCCACAGTATAATGGCCCACATAGTATAATGGCCCCCACAGTATAATATGATGGCCCACACAGTACAATGGCCCCACCTTATAATGGCCCCCATGATATAATGACCCCCACGGTATAATGGCCCCCACAGTATAATTGCCTCCACATATGATGGCCCCCACAGTATAATGGTCCCCACATATGATGGACCCCACATATGATGGCCCCCATAGTATAGTGGCCCCCTTATATGATGGCACCCACATATGATAGCCCACACATATGATGGCCCACACTGTATAATGGCCCTTACATATGATGACCCCCACAATATAATGGCCCCACAAAGTACTGTTTGAAGATAAAAAAATAAATAAATAAAAATAAATACTCACTTACCTTGTTCACTGCTGCTCCAGCGGAGCCGCGGCTGTTGTGTTGTTAAGGCTGCGACTGCAGCGCTGCTGGGGTCGCGGGCGGGAGAGCAGAGCGCACGCTCTCTGCTCACAGAACGCTCTGACACATAGCAGTATCAGCACGTTCCCGGCCGCCACAGCCACATGTGCAGTGCATCGCAGCATTCAAATGATACATGCTGCGTGCGAGCACCCCACCCCCGGTGATGCTGAGCCACCAGGGCAGGCACCAGTAAAATTAAATGGGCCGGCAGCCGTAAAAATGGGCTGGTGGCCCCTCAAGCAGCACCACACCGCAGCCGACGAGAAAAGTGCCCGGTAGGGCAGATTACTAACCCGGCTGGTGACGATGCTGGGAGCAGCGGGCACGTGACAGCACATATCTCATTTGCATACATGCGGTCACATGCTAAAAAGATGTGCTCAGCCTTGAGTGTCTAGTTGGAATGCGCCCAGAAGTATGCAAGTCGGTCACATGACCGCCTGGCGCCGACACATAGAGTGACTGTGGACGTGTACTCTAAGGCCAGGCAACCCCTTTAAGTATTTGCACTATAGAGTTATTCTTACTGTCGCTGCCTGACTGTCAGACATGGTATTGGGTGGTCACCAGTCACTCCTTTCTAACAAAATAATGGAAGGTTATAATTTTAGTTACCAGCAGATTATTTTGTTACTCAAGCATTGAATATCATGGGTGACTACTCCCTGATCTTTTTATATGTTACTTAGGCATGCAAATTGTCAGCATCATTCTTGTAAACCCCTATTAAAATATGATGAGGGCGTAAGTTTCAAAATGATTTAGCTGAATTTTTTTTATATACATAATCAACAACAGCAAGTTTGCTGCCCAATCTGCATTAAAACCCATATGATTTGGTGCAGATTTGTTGCTGCCAATGATTCTGCAGAAGCGTACCTGGTGTTAGACCTTTTATTTACATAAATTGGCAGTACAAGTGAATGTATGAATCTGAAATTGATTGCGTTAGTATATTAATGGCCTCTTCTGTGTAGTAATGGGCATAGAAAACAGTAAGTGGGGTTGAGGAGGGAAGCAGCTTGTAGTATCTTTCCTACTGCATATGCTAAACTACAAAAGAGGAGCAGCAGAGGAGACTAGATATGGGTAAATCTCTTCAAATTCAAATTCTTAGAATTTTTCAAAAAAAATCAGCTGGTAGGAAATCGATTCTTAGTGAATCACAAAGCCTCCAATTATCCAGAAAACTCTGGGGTCACCAAGGACTGTATTGAACTGCTTTCAAGATCTTTAACACAAAAACAGCCTTAGAAATGTCAAAGTGACTTCAACATACAGTTAGGTCCAAGTATATTTGGACAGAGACAACATTTTTCTAATTTTGGTTCTAGACATTACCACAATAATTTTTAAAAAAACAATTCAGATGCAGTTGAAGTTCAGACTTTCAGCTTTCATTTGAGGGTATCCACATTAAAATTGGATGAAGGGTTTAGCAGTTTCAGCTCCTTAACATGTGCCACCCTGTTTTTAAAGGGACCAAAAGTAATTGGACAGATTAAATAACTGTAAATAAAATGTTCATTTCTAGTACTTGGTGTAGCGTCGGCGTCCCTGCCTCCTGCTAGGCAGGGACGCTGTTCCCCTCACCTCTCTGCTCCGTGCCCGGCGGCTTCCTCCCGCTCTGCCTGCAGCGCCCGCTCTCCCCCGGTCACTGTGCTTAGGGCGCGCGCGCACGCGCTCCCCCTCTCTTAAAGGGGCCGCGCGCGTCGCCCTAAGGAGTCCCCGGCCAATGGCCGGAGGATCCCTCCATATATAAGGCACCTCCTCCAAAATGGAGGTGCCCGAGCAATGTTGTTGCACTGTTCACTACTCTGCTTCAGCCCTCAGGTCCCGTTGCCAGTTACCTGCCAGTTACCTGCCAGTCTCCTGCCAGTTTGCTGCCTGATTCCTGCCTGTCATCCGCTTTCCTGCTTGCTAGCCTGAGGTCCGACGGTCTGCCTTCCGACACCTGTCAGTCTGTCTATGGACCAGCTTGCCCGCTCACCTGGGAGCGCTCACCTGCTACCTGCCTGATAGCCTACCTGGAGGCTCCGCCGTCACGTGCTGTGACCACCTGCCAGTCCAGAGACTCTTGCCCGCTCACCTGGGAGCGCTCATCTGCTACCTGCCTGTTAGCCTACCTAGAGGCTCCGCCGTCACGTGCTGTGACCACCTGCCAGTCCAGAGACTCTTGCCCGCTCACCTGGGAGCGCTCATCTGCTACCTGCCTGTTAGCCTACCTAGAGGCTCCGCCGTCACGTGCTGTGACCACCTGCCAGTCCAGAGACTCTTGCCCGCTCACCTGGGAGCGCTCATCTGCTACCTGCCTGTTAGCCTACCTGGAGGCTCAGCCGTCACAGGTCGTACCTGCCCGTTTACCCAGAGACTGCCCCGGTCACTTGCCGTGACCTCCTGCCCGTTTACCCAGAGACTGCCCCGGTCACTTGCCGTGACCTCCTGCCCGTTTACCCAGAGACTGTCCCGGTCACTTGCTGTGACCTCCTGCCCGTTTACCCAGAGACTGTCCCGGTCACTTGCCGTGACCTCCTGCCCGTTTGCCCAGAGACTGTCCCGGTCACCTGCTGTGACCGCCTGCCTGTCTTCCCTGGTCGCCACCCGCTTCCTTACAAGGACTGCCCCCTTGTATAAGTTGCCGCCTCCCAGACCCGTTACACTTGGTTGAAAACCGTTTGTTGGCAATGACTGCCAGAAGTCTTGACCTCATGGACATCACCAGACGCTGTGTTTCCTCCTTTCTGATGCTCTGCCAGGCCTTCACTGCGGTGGTTTTTAGTTGCTGTATGTTTGTGGGCCTTTCTGTCTGAAGTTTAGTCTTTAACAAGTGAAATGCATGTTCAATTGGGTTGAGATCAGGTGACTGACTTGCCAATTCAAGAAAATTTCACTTCTTTGCTTTAATAAACTCCTGGTTTGCTTTGGCTTTATGTTTTGGGTCATTGTCCATCTGTAGTATGAAACGAAATGCAGTTTGGCTGCATTTGGCTGGATCTGAGCACACTGTATGACTCTGAATACATCAGAATTCATTCGGCTGCTTCTGTCCTATGTCACATCATCAATAACCACTAGTGACCCAGTGCCACTGGCAGCCATGCATGCCCAAGCCATCACACTGCCTCTGCCGTGTTTTACAGATGATGTGGTATGCTTTGGATCATGAGCTGTTCCACGCCTTCACCATACTTTTCTCTTTCCATCATTCTGGTAGAGGTTGATCTTGGTTTCATCTGTCCAAAGAATGTTCTTCTAGAACTGTGCTGGCTTTTTTAGATGTTTTTTTAGCAGAGTCCAGTCTAGCCTTTTTATTCTTGATGCTTATGAGTGGCTTGCACCATGCAGTGAACCCTCTGTATTTACTTTCATGCAGTCTTCTCTTTATGGTAGATTTGGATATTGATACGCCTACCTCCTGGAGAGTGTTGTTCACTTGGTTGGCTGTTGTGAAGGGGTTTCTCTTCACCATGGAGATTATTCTGCGATCATCCACCACTGTTGTCGTCCGTGGGCGCCCAGGTCTTTTTGCATTGATGAGTTCACCAGTGCTTTCTTTCTTTCTCAGGATGTACCAAACTGTAGATTTTGCCACTCCTAATATTGTAGCAATTTCTCGGATGGGTTTTTTCTGTTTTTGCAGCTTAAGGATGGCTTGTTTCACCTGCATGGAGAGTTCCTTTGACCGCATGTTTACTCCACAGCAAAACCTTCCAAATGCAATCACCACACATCAAATCAACTCCAGGCCTGCTTAATTGAGAATGACATAATGAAGGGATTGCCCACACCTGTCCAGGAAATAGCCTTGGAGTCAATTGTCCAATTACTTTTGGTCCCTTTAAAAACAGGGTGGCACATGTTAAGGAGCTGAACCTCCTAAACCCTTCATCCAATTTTAATGTGGATACCCTCAAATGAAAGCTGAAAGTCTGAACTTCAACTACATCTGAATTGTTTTGTTTAAAATTCATTGTGGTAATGCCTAGAACCAAAATTAGAAAAATGTTGTCTCTGTCCAAATTTATATGGACCTAACTGTATATGGTTACTAGCTATTGAACCCGTTCTACGCCCGGGTGGCGAGCATCTTTATTGGTATATGGTCTCCCATGCTGGTATATCCTACCCCACTCCTGGTATTTCTGCTGCCCCCATCCTGGTATTTGTGCTGCCCCCATTATGTACCCACTGTCCTAGCCTGGTATGCATGGCACCCCTCATCCCTATCCTGGTATGCATGGCACCCCTCATCCCCATCCTGGTATGCATGGCACCCCTCATCCCCAATCCTGGAATGCATGGCACCCTTATACCCAATCGTGGTATGCATGGCACCCCTCACCCCCATCCTGGTATGCATGGCACCCCTCACCCCCAATCCTGGTATGCATGGTACCCCATCCCTCATCCCTATCCTGGTATTTATGGTACCCCTCATCCTGGTATGCATGGTACCCCTCATCCCTATCCTGGTATGCATGGCCCCTCATCCTGGTATGCATGACCCCCCCACATCCCTATCCTGGTATGCATGCTACCCTTCATTCATATCCTGCTATGCATGACACCCAACATCCCCAATCCTGCTATGCATGGCCCTCTCATCCCCCAATCCTGGTATGCATGGCACCCCTCATCCCCAATCCTGCTATGCATGGCACCCCTCATCCCCAACCCAGCTATGCATGGCAACCCTCATCCCCAATCCTGGTATGCATGGCACCCCTCATTCCAAATCTGGTATACATGGCACCCCTCATCCCCAAATCCTGGTATGCATGGCACCCCATCCCTCATCCTGGTATGCATGGTACCACTCATCCCTATTCTGGTATGTATGGCACCCCTCATCCCCCAATCCTGGTATGTATGGCCTCCTCATCCCCCAATCCTGGTATGCATGGCACCCCATCCCTCATCCTGGTATGCATGGTACCCCTCATCCCTATTCTGGTATGCATGGCACCCCATCCCTCATCCTGGTATACATGGCACCCCTCATCCCAATTCTGGTATGTATGGCCTCCTCATCCCAGAAACCTGGTATGCATGGCACCCAATCCCTCATCCTGGTATGAATGGCACGCCGCATCCCCAGTACTAGTATGTATGGCTCCCTGAACCCTATCCTGGTATGCATGGCACCCCTCATCCCTATTTTAGTATGCATGGCACCCCTCATCCTGGTATGCATGGCACCCCATCCCTCATCCTGGTATGCATGGTAACTCGCATTCCTATCCTGGTATGTATGGTACCCCTCATCCCTATTTTGGTATGCATGGCACCCCTCATCCTGGTATGCATGGCACCCCATCCCTCATCCTGGTATGCATGGTAACCCGCATTCCTATCCTGGTATGTATGGTACCCCTCATCCCTATTTTGGTATGCATGGTACCCCTCATCCTGGTATGCATGGCACCCCATCCCTCATCCTGGTATGCATGATTGATACCCCTCATCCCTATCCTGGTATGCATGGTACCCCATCACTTTCCTGGTATGCATGGTACCCCATCCCTATCCTGGTATGTATGGTACCCTTCATCGTGGTATGCATGGTACCCCATCCCTCATCCTGGTGTGCATGGTACCCCGCATTCCTATCCTGGTATGTATGGTACCCCTCATCCCTATTCTGGTATGTATTGCACCCCTCACCCCCTAATCCTGGTATGCATAGTCCCTTCACCCCCCAATCCCGGTATGCACGGCACCCCTCACCCCCCCCCATTCCTGGTATGCATGGTCCCCTCACCCCCCAATCCTGGTATGCATGGTCCCCTCACCCCCCAATCCTGGTATGTATGGTACCCCTCATCACCCAATCCTGGTATGTATGGTACCCCTCATCTCCCAATCCTGGTATGCATGGTACCCCTCATCCCCCAATCCTGGTATGCTTGGTACCCCTCATCCCCCAATCCTGGTATGTATGGTACCCCTCATCCCCCAATCCTGGTATGCTTGGTACCCCTCATCCCCCAATCCTGGTATGTATGGTACCCCTCATACCCCAATCCTGGTATGCTTGGTACCCCTCACCCCCCAATCCTGGTATGTATAGTACCCCTCATCCCCCAATCCTGGTATGTACAGTATGGTACCCCTCATCCCTAGCCTGGTATGCATGGCACCCCTCATCCCTTTTACGCTGCACACATACAAAAAATAAACACTTATACTCACCTTTCTTCCCTGTGCTCCAGCGCTGTGTGCCGTTCTGCCGGAGGCCGGGGGAGAAGTGTGGCGCCGGAGTACGTGCGTGCCCATACCGCGGTATCCGGCGCCATTTTGCTGAAGCCACACTGCAAATGGTATGCATGGCACCCCTCACCCCCCCAATCCTGGTATGCATGGTCCCCTCACCCCCCAATCCTGGTATGCATGGTCCCCTCACCCTCCAATCCTGGTATGTATGGTACCCCTCATCCCTATCCTGGTATGCATGACCCCTCATCCGAATCCTGGTATGCATGAAGACACCAGGAGGGTGTCTTCAGTAAAATGGCGCCAGATAGCACTATGCCCATGCGCCGATTCCGACACCTCACTCCTGCCCCGGTCTCCAGGGAAGAGAAGCGCCGTGGCAATGCTCCTCCCGGTCAGGTAAGTATGTAAGTATGGCGCAGGAGATCGCGGTATGCGTTCAGTGTCTACGCATACCGCGATCTCCGGTGCCATGCACACTCCTCCTACCTGTAACGACTCCATGCGTGCTTCTGTCTGGAGCCAGACTGCGCAGGTGTGTCGCTCTTGCGCAGTCTATAAAGGCTTCAGACAGACACGTATCTCCCGTTATATTATAGATGTTATGTGTAAATGGATAGCAACCAGTGATGAGAAAAAAACTGTTTAACAACACACTGTGTTAACAGATAACAGACTTTTTAAAATGTAAAAATGGTTTTAAAAAAACCCTTTTTGAGCAGATGCCTGTCTTGTTGGTATTTATGCACACATGGTGTATAGGAATGGGTGGACCCGTGGATGTTCAGGTCCGTCGGCTTTGGCCGAACGTTATGAAAATGTTTGGTTCGGTTCATATATTTCATGTTTACATGCTTTAGCACTACAGAGTGCAATTTTATTTGTTTGTTATGTATAGAAATGGCTACTCTTCGTTCGCAGCTGTACACACCAGTTTTCTGATTTGGGAGTGACAGTCAGTCTTTTTGCTATCAAAAATAGAGGGAACCCCACGCCGTTTTTTTTTTTAATAATTAAAAAAAGCGGCTTGAGGGGCCCTCTATTTTTGATAACTAGCCAAGATAACTAGCCATACTTGACATAGTTGTGATCAAGCCGGACTTGCCCACACTGGAAAAGCTTGTTGATTGTCTACACTGCAGACTTTCAACAAGCTTTGTTTGGGCTGCTGAACCTGAACAGTAACACGGACTTCCGTGAGAAGTCCTTGTTTAGGGTCCACGCATGGTCACTAGGCGTCCGGTTCGGACCCCGAACTTTACTGTTTGGGTTCGCCCATCACTAGTGGTGTACAAAGAACAAACTATTGCTTTTTGGGAAGAAGTTGTCCAAAAATTATCCCTGTTTGGAGAGCAGCAACAGGTTTTTTTTTTTTTAATGAAGAAACTATAGCTTTCCAAAAACTGTCACTTCTTTGGGAGAAGCAATACATTTGCTTTTTGAAAAGTGAAAAATCAATGGCTTCTTACAAAGCTGTGCACAAATTATCCCATTTTTGGGAGCAGTTTCTTGCTTCCTTACCCCCGTGAAGGGCAGGGATTCCAGGAGAAGTACAGTATAGCTGTAAGCAGGTGATTTGAATGCAACAGCGGAGACACCAGGCAGAACAACAATCTACTTTAATTTAACTGATTAAAGTGAACAAGAGATTGCTATTGGAGGCAGATTATGCAGGAACAATGGTTGCAGAATAAGATGACAAAGAAAACATTTATATAAACATAGAGATTTTGATTAATATACAATGAGGGATATAAAATGAACTCGGGGCCTACAGTCCAACCTAATCCTAGTGGAGAGGAAGAGTGTTGAATACTATACTTGGCGGGGACAGTCTCTAAGAACCCCAGCGGCTTTCTGGACCTGTCAGGAGCTGTTGCTCTGTGTTTCTGATAAAGTCTATCAATTCTTTCTGGGTTGCTCTGGCGTCGAATGGACTCCATCTGGCTCGCAACCCTCCCTCTACCCAAGCCCGGTTCTATGAGTCTCTGCCGGAAGTGGCGGCCTGTCCCACGCATCTCCTCCGCTCACCGACCCAGGTGGCTCCTGTGGCACTTGAGCGCTGGCGTGTGTCTCGTTGGTTTGTATTGACAGGAGCTGGTCCTTGGCTGTTGACCAGCATCGTCTGGGCTGGGAACCTTGACTGGCCTCGTTCGGATCTTCGGTGCTTAACCTTCGTCATCTGGGCTGGAAGCCTTGACCTGCGTCATTCAGATCTTCGGTGCTTGACCGTCGTCGTCTCGGCTTGGAACCTTGATCGGTGTCGTTTGGATCTTCGATGCTTCACAGCTGTCTGGATCCCGCTGGAACACATGGCTGCGGACAGCTATCACAGCTGCAGGAGCTGCAGTAGGCCTCACTGTCCCTTCTCATGGCGCCAAAACCACTTTGTCTCTGACGCGCCGAGTTTTTATCTCCAGGGCTGGTTTCGTTGTCGCCACCTGACCCGGAACACTGACTGTCTCCATTCCCCCTGCAACTTCTCTCTTTCTGATCAGTTCCTCAGGGTTTCCTTCCCGTCTGGAAACCGCACGGTATTGCAGCGCTTTATCTCCAGTGTTCCGTTCTCCTACATAGCTAAAAAAACACAATGGACAATCAGGAGATGTATGTCTGTCTATTGGTAGTGACAGTGGAAGTGGTAGTAACTGCACACTATAGAATTTGATGAGAGACACAAGGAGATGTCCAGCTGTGTTATCTGTGTAAGGTCAGAACTGGCAGTCCCTGTAGCAACAGTACAGTATAGATATAGAACACAATTGACAGGCAATAGATGTGAGACTGTCTATCGGCACTGGCAGAAACAGCAACAGTAGCCGCAAAGCATAGAATATGATGTGACAGGCAAAAGATCCGGCTATGCAGGGTCAGCACTGGCAGCCCTGGCACTAACAATACAGTATAGCTATAAAACATAATAGACAGGCAATATATGTGTGGCTGTGTATTGGCATTGGCAGACTACTACACACACCTTCTTTACTGCTGCAGTTGTGCTACACACACACTGTCTGGAGTATTTTTCCAAATGTTTATGGCTTTCTCTCCTTATGTCCACTGCAGAGCAGTTAGTTCCAGCAGCCTCTCACTATCCAGAATCAACCTAAAATGGCTGCATTTCTTGCCCTGACTTTTATACATGCAATGCTAATGCCTTATGATTGGTTGTACAATATCATGTGATCTGGTAGTTGTAAGATATTATGGGAAATCCTATATCACTGTGCCTGAGTTCATGTGAGTATTTTCTGGCTGATGATTCATACATATCGAATTGCAAATTGTTTGAATTTGCTAGGTCTATCAAATGTCCTTGTAATTGAGCACAAATACAGTTTGTATTGAATCAATTCACTCATCTCTAAGGGTGACACATCAGACCGGCTCAAAGAAAGGAGTTGTGACAATATACAAGGACAAGAGCGCCCACTTTGCAGGCACAGAGAGATGAAATGAACATTAACAGTACATACATAATGCAGAGAGAGGAAAATGAACCTAAAATATGCATGTTAAACACAGCATTTCTGGCTGCTCTTCCTCTGATACTGAAGAAGTGACTATAATTTTGTTGTTCGAGGCATCATAGATGTACACCCCGTTTATAAGTTAGCACAGAGCCCTCCACCTATACCATCCGCAATCAGTTATACAGCTCTATACTATTCTGTACTGTTTTCTGACATTTTTGACACATTAGAATCCTGCTTTGATGTTATGTAATCATATAACAATAAGTATTATCAGCTTGATGTTTATATTGGGCTGTTACTATGCAACAAGTTTCATCAAAGCTCTGCACATTTTGGAAAATGCAGTGAAAAATCTATTGATATAGAGTGGTTTTACAAACATTGGCTGCGGAGAGCTGGAGCAGTTAGCAATGCCCAAGGCTCTACTAATGGCTCGTATGCATGGAGAGGTCCAGTTATGTTCCCTCTGCAGAATCTGATTAATTGCTGCTTTACCGGCAGATGCTGACACTTAACTAAGAATAAGACTGAAAGTACTGCATGGCTAGCTATTGGGAAACTAGTCCATCCATATCAGCAGATAACAGTGTGGGTCCTGACACCTCCATCTATCTACTGTAATAAACAGAGCGCTTTGTCTCAGGTATGTATGTTCTGCAATGTGTTAATCGCTTGTAAATACGATGTTCCAAATAAAGTATTTACAGCTTGGAATGTTACTTTGCCCTTTACAGATTGTGATAATTTTATGCAAAAAACAAAAGGAAACAGTTGATGCACAGCAGAAGGGGATAATGTGGGCTTGAATAGTGAAGAACAATGTAATTTTAGGAACTGATGGAAAAACACAAGCTTTTGATTGTAAGCCAAATGTTACTTTGATTTCAAGTCTGGATAAATCGTTGAGAGATCAACCTAAAAAGCAATGAAACTACATTATGAAACAACAGATGTGATTTATTATAGGATCTAGGTATTTTCAGAATCCCTTACTAATATAACGTAGCTTTAATTAAGAAGAAAATTCTTTTTATGCTTCAATGCAGATTTTTAGAGGCAAAACAGAACAGATTTAAAAGAATGAGAAACAAGAAGATAGGACTTGGGTTTTTTGCTGGATCCACTATTGACTTTGGACAGTGGCGGAAGGCTACACAGCTGCTGTGGGGCCGTTCATTGCATGTTCAACTGTATCGGCATCTTGGATGCCGATACAGTTGAAAGTAATGATGAAAGAGGGAGCTTCAGGTAGCGCTTCCTCCTCCATCATTCTTGCTCGGTTTCTGACGTCTCAGCGCAGCGGGTGCGATGATGTAACTACATGGAGCCCGCTGCACTGAGATGTACAGTGCTTCAGAGTGCCCACTACAGAGAACGGAGCAGTTCGGAAATGAGGAGGAAAGGTGAGTATTATTATTTATTTATTTTTAATCAGTGAGTACATTGTGGTGGCCATAATACTATGGAGACCTATGAGGTGCATTATACTATATGGAAGACTATGGGGGGTAAATTATAGTATATGGAGGATTATGGGGTACATTATAGTATATGAAGGACTATGGGGGATGTATTATACTATATAGAGGATTATGAGGTGCATTATACTATATGAAGGACTACGGGGAGTGCATTATACTATATGGAGGACTATGGAGAGAGTATTATACTATATGAAGGACTATGGGGAGTGCATTATACTATATGGAGGACTATGGGGAGAGCATTATACTATATGAAGGACTATGGGGACTGCGTTATACTATACGGAGGACTATGGGGAGTGCATTATACTATGTGGAGGACTTTGGCGAATGCATTATACTATATGGAGGACTATGAGGAGTGCGTTATACTATATGGAAGTATAGGATACTATATAGAGGATTATGGGGTACATTATACTATAGGAGGACCATGGGGAGTGCATTATACTATGTGGAGTTTTATGGGGAGTACATTATACTATATGGAGGACTATGGGGAGTGCATTATACTTTATGGAGGACTATGGGGAGTACATTATACTGTATGGAGTTATATGGGGAGAGTATTATACTATATGGAGGACTATTGGGTGCATTATATTATATGGAGGAATATGGGGTGTGCACTCTAATATATGGAGGACTATGGGGAGTGCATTATACTATATGGAGGACTATGGGGAGTGCATTATACTATATGGAGGACTATGGGGAGTGCATTATACTATATGGAGGACTATGGGGAGTGCATTATACTATATGGAGGACTATGGGGAGTGCATGATACTATATGGAGCACTATGGGTGTGCACTATACTTTATGGAGGACTAAGGGGAGTACATTGTACTATATAGAGCAGTGGTCCCCAACCTTTTTTGCACCAGGGACCGGCTTGAAGCAAGATCATTTTTCCATGGCCCAGCAAGGAGGGGGTGGGGTGGGCGGGGCTTTGGTCATATGGGGGCGGGGTAATGGAGGGATTTGGAGTTTAGTGCATACTTATCATATAGTGTAGACCAGGTCCCCGCCAGGAGCTATGCCAGGAGCCCCACATAATGTGCTGTGCCAGGAGCCGCATCACTGAGGCCCCATCACGCCCTGCAGCAGGACAGGGCAGCTGTCCTGACAGCTGCTGTTCAGCTGCATTTACTTCATCCCAGGGGCGGACACAGACTGTAGTGGGCCCCTGTGCAAGAAATTTTTGGGGGCCCCCCCCGCCCTTCATAAGGCAACAAAGTTATGTAAACATAACCCCCCCATGTGCATCTCTCACCCCCCCATGTGCAGCTCACCCCCGTGCATCTCTCATCCCCCTCCGTGCATCTCTCATCCCCCTCCGTGCATCTCTCATCCACCCCCCGTGCATCTCTCACCCCCCCGTGCATCTCTCATCCACCCCCCGTGCATCTCTCATCCCCCCCGTGCATCTCTCACCCCCCCGTGCATCTCTCATCCACCCCCCGTGCATCTCTCACCCCCCCGTGCATCTCTCATCTCTCCCCTCCCTCCCATGTGCATCTCTCATCTCTCCCCTCCCCCCATGTGCATCTCTCATCTCTCCCCTCCCCCCATGTGCATCTCTCATCTCTCCCCTCCCCCCATGTGGATCTCTCATCTCTCCCCTCCCCCATTTGCATCTCTCATCTCTCCCCTCCCCCCCATGTGGATCTCTCATCTCTCCCCTCCCCCATGTGCATCTCTCATCTCTCCCCTCCCCCCCATGTGGATCTCTCATCTCTCCCCTCCCCCATGTGCATCTCTCATCTCTCCCCTCCCCCCATGTGCATCTCCCATTCCCCCCACTCCTAGTTAATTGTATTTAAAAAAAAATAAAACTTGTTATACTTACCCCCATGCGATCCCTGCAGAATCCTGGCGCTCGTCCAAATCGCTGACACCAGGTTCTCCTGACTTCCGGCCATGTGACGGCGCCGTCACATGACCGAAAGTCAGGGGAATCATGAAGGTGCTGCCGCAGCAGCGCAGCGCTAAGATGTCCCGGACCCGGCGCTTAGCATGCGGCCGGGGGCCCCATGAGGAGAGAGACGCACAAGAGGGGGGCTCCGAGGGGGCTCCTACCGGCCGGGCCCCATACTGGAGTCAGGGCAGTCATGCCCTGATGGCGGCCCTGCTGGAGGCTGGAGGGGCCCCCTCTCCCCGCGGACCGGCTGAAAAACCCCAACGGCCCGGTCCTGGTCCGCGGACCGGCGGTTGGGGACCTCTGATATAGAGGACTATGGGGTGCATTATATTATATGGAGTACTATGGGGAGTGTGTTATACTATATGAAGCTTTATGGGGAGTGCATTATACTATATGGAGGACTATGCGGAGTGCATTATACTATATGGAGGACTATGGGGAGTGCATTATAATATATGGAGGACTATGGGGAGTGCATTATACTATATGGATGACTATGGGGAGTGTTTTAGACTATATGGAGGACTACAAGTTGCAGTATACTATATGGGTGACTATGGGTAGTGCATTATACTATATGGAAGACTATGGGGGTATATGATACTATATAGAGGACTATGGGGTACATTATACTATATGGAGGATTATGGGGGTGCATTATACTATGTGGAGGTTTATGGAGAGTGCATTATACTATGTGGAAGACTATGGGGAGTACATTATACTGTATGGAGAACTATGGGGAGTGCATTATACTATATGGAGGACTATGGGGAGTGCATTATACTATATGGAGGACTATGGGGAGTGCATCATTCTATATGGAGGACTATGGGGGTGAATTATTCTATATGGAGGACAATGAGGAGTGGTTTATACTATATGGAGGACTACGGGGGTGCATTATACTATATGGTGGACTATGGGTAGTCCATTATACTATATGGAGGATTATAGGGAGTACATTATAATATATGGAGGGCTATGTTGGGGCCACTATAATATTTTGAGGGCTATGTGGGACCATTATAATATTTGTTGGCATCATACTTTATGGGTGCAATGAAAGGGTAATTTCGAGCTTCAGTAGAAGGAAAATTACTTTGTAAAGACTGCAAAGTTGTGAATATGCTCTTCTGTGACCCCACAAAATATTTTTTTTGTTGGGGGGGGGCCCAATTAGTACTTCTACAATGAGGCCCCATGATTTCTATGCACACCTCTGACTTTGGCTCATTCAGATTTCAGTTTTTATCATATGAGTTCTATCTGTGGTTTTCACAGATAGAACTTGTATCTATTATACTCTATAGGGATGTTCACATGTCCATGTATCTTTGCTGAGTGGTCTGCTCAATACAATACAACGCATACATCATTGCTGTTCACGGCTCAGAAACCAGCGAATCCCTGCAGAGCACAGTGCGTGCGCTGGGGAGATTCCTAAGTCTGCAGTCAGACAAAGTGACTTTAGACTTATCAATTTAGACCGGACAGCCCCTTTAAGGTTAAAGGGTCTTGACTACGGCAATTGAATACGTTTAAACAGTAAGGGCTAATTCATATGACTATATAGATGAAGAATGACCATTGACCATTAAGCTGGGGATTGTGGCCGTAAGGCCTTGTTAATACGTTATCTTTTTTCTTGCATGGAAGTAATCTATGTTTTTTATCCGAGTTTCTTCAGTTTTTTCGTCTATTGTTACCATCACTATGGTATGTTTTTATCGTATGCAAAAAAAAATCCCAGATCATGCTACCCATTATATATGGAAAAATAGATAACACTGGGATGGTAAGTGTGTGATGCTTGTCTCATGGACCCATTTACTTGAATTGGCGATTTTGATCTGCATATTGGGTCAAAATCAGACATCTATTTTATTTATTTATTTATTTATTTAAAAAAAAATAGTAATGTAAACTTTTCCATAGACTGTAATGGGTATGCCTTCCATTTCCCAAGAAAATGGAAAGAACATGTACAAGATAATTTGATGTGTGAATGGTGCCTAATACAAAGGAGAACCAGAATGGGAGTGGGGGGGGGGGGGGGATCATTGAGGTACCGGTCTCACTTTTTTTTTTATAGCTTTTTAAACCACTCGGAGTCTTTTGCCAAAAATGTTTCTCCGTTAGACAATCCCAACCAAGTAAACTGTAAATGCAGCTACTAGCTATATTAAATGGTATTACTCATATTCATCACAAGTAAAAAGATTATTCTCACTTAATGACTGAAACGGGAATAACTCCGTCCAGGTGCTAACCACAGGAGGTGGAGTTATGGAAACAGCTGAGAGCGACTGAGCTACAATAGCTATAATGTTTCTGTGATTCCTGTAGAAAAGAAACAATGTAACCTATGATTTCATTTTCTTTTTATACGTTCTAACTGTTGTGATCTGCAACAAGTACTAAGGAAAGATAGGGGAAAGCTGTCCCTACAGTAAGCCTAAGATGAATCCCTACGATGTAGCGGGCTGCCTGTTCCTAGTGAACAGAGCCGCCTTAGTCCTTGGCTAGTCTGAACGAAGACCTATAGAATTAAGGGAGGGGTCCCTAAAAGAACTAAGGACTGGGACAAAAATGGGACACCTCCTAAACAGAGTAGTTGTTGCACAAAAAGACAAACTGACTAAAATGTACTAGAGGTCCCAAGCGAACTTGACAGAGAAATGCACCGAAGCACCAGGCTAGAGAAACAGTCAAACACTGAAGTCCAGCAAAGCCACAAGGGCGGAGCTGGAATATAAAGGCAGATGGTTACGTGACCGCAAAACACAAGATGGAAAAAACAAACAGGAGGGTTCTAACAGTACCCCCTCTTTTATGAGGATCCTCCGGATCCTCCAGGCCCAGGCCTATCCGGAAACCTCCTGTGGAAAGCTTTAACAAGCCTAGGAGCAGAGACATGATCCGTCCTTACCCAGGAGTTGTCTTCGGGATCGAAACCCTTCCAGGAGACAAGATACTGTAATCTCCCTTTATGCCATCTAGAATTCAAGATACGAGAAATTTCATATTCGCAGTCTTCCACAACAGGAGGAACTGTGACAGTGGCGTCCCTATTAGATACGTCAGCCTTTTGCAACAAGGAAACATGAAACACAGGATTAATCTTCCAGGAAGTAGGGACATCCAACCTAACAGCAGACGGGTTAACAACCTAAAGCACTTTAAATGGACCCACAAACTTAGAACACAGTTTTTAAGAGCAAATTCTGCGAGAGGCAGAAACTCAGACCACACCTCTTGATTGTCTGCCACAAAACAACGCAAAAACTGTTCAACATCCTGGTTCTTTCTTTCAGTCTGTCCATTAGCCTCAGGATGATAACCAGATGAAAATGACAAATGGACTCCCAACCGGTCACAAAATGCATGCCAAAAGCGAGCCACAAACTGAGGTCCTCTCTCAGAAACAATATCCGTGGGAACGCCATGGAGCTTGACGATCTCCTTAACAAACGCCTTAGCGAGTGTCTTGGCGCAGGGCAACTTAATGAATGGAACCAAATGACACATCTTACTAAAACGGTCCACGAACACACAGATGACAGTAAAACCCTTGGACACAGGAAGATCAGTAATAAAATCCATTGTGAGATGCGTCCAAGGTGCACTAGGAACCTCCAGAGGGCAAAGCAACCCCGCAGCAGGAGTATGTGAAGCCTTTGACCTAGCACACACAGTACACTGACGCACCCACTTGATGACTTCCTTCTGCCATCCAGGCCACCAAAAACTGCGACTGATCAGTCTCTTAGTCTCCGAAATTCCTGGATGACCTGCCAACCGAGACTCATGACACTACACAAACAAATCTCTCCTAAAGGCTCTAGGCACGAACAACCTCCCATGGGGAGTGTTAGATGGAGCATCATCTTGAGTTTTCAGAATCACATTCTCCAAAACGGAGTCCAATGCCGCCACCACAACTGCTTTCTGTAAAATGCTCTCCTCCTCCTCGGCACCGACCGTAGGAGAGACGCTGCGAGATAAAGCATCGGCTTTAACATTCTTAGTACCAGGGATATAGGTAACAGAAAAATGAAACAGAGATAAAAAAAAGTGCCCACCTAGCTTGACGTGCATTCAAGCGCTTGGCAGCATCCAGATAGATCAAATTCTTATGATCTGTGAAAACCTGAATAGGAAATCCAGCGCCTTCCAAAAAATGACGCCAATGTTCAAACGCAAGTTTAATAGCCAGCAACTCCCGATTTCCAACATCATAATTCAGTTCGGTTTCCGAAAATTTTTTAGAAAAGAAGGCACAAGGATGTACTCCACCCTTGTTCTCCTGAGACAAAACTGCTCCAACCCCCACCAATGAAGCATCGACCTCGACCAAAAAAGACTTGGTCTCATCAGGCTGCATAAGGATAGGGGCAGAACTGAACCTCTCTTTGAGATACTCAAACGCTTCAATGGCCTCAGTAGTCCACTGGGCTGTATTGGCACCTTTCCTGGTGAGATCCGTTAGAGGTTTAACAATTACAGAAAAATTCTTAATTAATTTTCTGTAATAATTGGCAAAACCCAAAAATCTCTGTATAGATTTCAAACCAATAGGCCTAGGCCATTCCTGCACAGCCTGAACCTTCACAGGGTCCATCTCAAAGCCCTCGCTGGAGACAATGTAGCCCAAAAGACTAATTTTCTGCACAGCGAACTCACATTTCTTCAGCTTAGCAAAGAGTGAATTATCACTCAATAACTGCAAAACTTCACGTACACTCTGCCAATGGGACTCTAGAACTGGTGAGTAAATCAAAATGTCATCCAAATACACAACCACATTCTTACCAATCAAAGGTCTCAGGATGTCATTAATAAGGTTCTGAAAAAATGCAGGTGCATTGGTAAGACCAAAAGGCATCACCAGATTCTCAAAATGACCTACCGGAGTGTTAAAGGCAGTTTTCCATTCATCACCCTCCTTCACTCATAATAGATTGTATGCCCCCCGGTGATCAATTTTGGAGAACCACTTGGCCCCCACTAACTGGTTAAACAAGTCAGGAATTAACGGCAATGGGTAGGAATTGCGTACGGTAATCTTATTAATTTCACGAAAATCCAGACATGGACGTAAACCGCCGTCCTTTTTTTTAACAAAGAAAAATCCAACTGCCACAGGCGACTTAGAAGGTCTAATGTGACCAGCAGCCAGGCTAGTCTGTATGTACTCCTCCAGGGCCTTTCTTTCAGGGATAGTCAGATTAAACTCTTGGGAGGAGTAGCTCCCGGAACAAACTCAATGGCGCAATCATAATCCCTATGAGGAGGTAAAACTTGCGACTCCTCCTCCGAAAAAAACCTCCAAAAATCTTGAATAGGTACCGGTAATTCCCCTATTTCCACAGCCGCAATGCGACCATTACAACATTTATCATAGCACTTCGGACTCCAAGACTTAATCACATTATTAGACCAGTCCAATAAAGGATTGTGCAGTCTTAACCAAGGCAATCCTAGAACAACTGGAGAGGGCAAATTATCCAATATAACCAAGTCCAAAATTTCTTGGTGAACTCCATTGATAGTGAGGGAAAATGCAGAAGTCTTGTGAGTAATACATTTCAAAGGAGTGTTATCAGTTGCAATCACAGAAATAGGTGATGACAAAGGTTTGGATTTCAATTTAAGGTTTTCCAAAAACCCTTTATCAATCACATTAAGTGTTGAACCACAATCCACAAATACCTGAAATTCAATCAAATCTCCCTGCAAAGTAGTACTCCCAGAAAGAAATACTCCTGCAGAGCGTAAACAAGCTATAACTGACCTTTTTTTTTCTTTACTTAAACGACGCTCACAATACTTAATCAAATGGTCAGCTTTACCACAATAAAGACACAATCCCTTGGTAAACCTCCGGTCTCTTTCCTGAGAGCGGAGTGACATCGCCCCAACCTCCATCGGTTCTCCGCCGTCAGAGCAGATTTTCTGGGGACTAGGAAATGACATTACAGGAGTCTTTACCTCATTAAGCCTGCACCTCTGTCTCCTGTCTATACGAACAGCTAACTGCATAGCATCCTGCAGAGTCTCAGGTGCAGGGAATGCAATTAGCTAATCCTTAACCCTTTCACTCAGACCAGCAAGTAATAAATATCTCAGCGCAGGATCATTCCACTTAACTTCTGAAGCCCATCTCCTGAAGTGTGTGCAATAATTTTCAACATCATCTGACCCCTGATTCAAACGCCTGAGTTCTGATTCAGCAGATGAGAATCAGGATCGTCATATAATAGCCCCATAGCAGAAAAAAATTCTTCAACAGACCTTAAACACGGATCATTAGGCTGGAGAGAAAAGGCCCACCCCTGTGGTTCATTGCGCAAAAGTGACATAATAAAACCAATGCGCTGTGATTCATTCCCAGAGGACCTTGGTCTCAAACGAAAATATAACAAACAAGCATTTTTAAAGGAAAAAAAATCTTGCTGTTTACCATAAAAAACATCAGGCAGTCCTACCTTGGGTTCGACAAAATGCGCTCCAGAACAGCTACTCACGTGTTGCTGAAGCTCGGCCACCTCCAGAGACAATCCCTGCAGGCGTTGAGCCAAATCCTGGACGGAAACCTTACTGATCCCCGAATTTCTTTCCTTTTAGTTTTTTGGGCTGGACTTACTGTTATGATCTGCAACAAGTACTAAGGAAAGATAGGGAAGGCTGTCCCTACAGTAAGACTAAGCTGAATCTCTATGATGTAGCGGGCTGCCTGTTCCTAGTGAACAGACCCGCCTTAGTCCTCAGCTAGTCTGAATGAAGACCTATAAAATTAAGGGAGGGGTCCCTAAAAGAACTAAGGACTGGGACAAAAATGGGACACCTCCTAAACAGAGAAGTTGTTGCAGAACGAACACAAAAAAGACAAACTGACAAAAATGTACTAGAGGTCCCAGAGGACCAAGCGAGCTTGACAGAGAAAGGCACCGAAGCACCAGGCTAGAGAAACAGTCAAACACTGAAGTCCAGCAAAGCCATAAGGGCAGAGCTGGAATATAAAGGCAGATGGTCATGTGACCGCAAAACACAAGATGGAAAAAACAAACAGGAGGATTCTAACACTAACTCTTATAAGTCCAGCAGATCAGTGTGGGTCCAGCTCTTGTAGCCCCAACTGATCGTTCACAAGTCTGCTCAGAAACGCACAGCTTTGCAAGCAGAAACGCTCAGCTACAAAATGAGTGTACGCACGGAGTGGTATTCGGGCTCAATAGAAAGTCCATGGATCAGTGCACATTCTCATGCATGAGCTGAGCTATTCTGTTTTCCGATATGCGCATGTCTCAGCAGTTTCTTAAAGGGGTTGTCCACTACTAGGACAACCCCTTCTTGAACTAAATGTTTGGCCCCGATAAAATAAAAAACCTATACTCCCCTCCAGCGTTGTTGGCACTGGCAGTCCCGGGGCTGTGATGTGGTGGAATCACACATGGTGCCCTGAGCCCAATCAGCGCTGGGTCACTGTCTCCACCATCATATGAAATTGAACATGAAGAGGAAGTCAGATCAGCTGCAGCCCTGGCTTCCTCTTCATGTTCAAAACATACAAACGCGTGGATTGGGCGCCGGGCAACACGTGGGATTCCACCACATCACAGCCCATCCCGCGAGTGCCAAGACCACTGGAATGGCGCCGGCATAGTGGTAGGTGAGTATAGGTGTTGTTATTTTATCGAGGCCAAAAATTTAGTTCAAGAAGAGATTGTTTCAGTAGTGGACAACCCCTTTAAGTGATCGGAAGTGGGGGGGGGGGACATAAGGTGTAAGATGGGTGAAATATATAAGAGAAAATAAATGATAGTTACAAGTGAAGAGAATGTATTTACTATGTTTCTCAGGTTTTTATCTAGTATAAAAATATATCACCATTTTTATTGTATGTGATTTGGAACATGAGCTTACACTTTATGTCCACTGTTTAGGACAACGAAATGCACGGGAAGATATTTGCGGCAGATAGGTAATTCTACACCCTACTTCCACTGAGGAGGATGCAGACTGTGTTATTAGCTTTTCATTCGCTTCTTTACAACCTACTGTTATTCAGTCTACAATTTTACTGTATACGCAGTGACTTGCATTGTACATCAGTTCAAAACAGTCCCTTTGCCATTAATGACCTTTTTTAACCACAAAAAACTGTTGTCAATAAGAAATTGATGGGGCCCAACACCCGACACCCCAGGAGATCAAGTGCTATTTGCTCTGGCTGCTGAACAAGGCTACAGGAGGGAATAGAAGCTGTTCTGCAGTACCCGTCAGCAGCTGCTACGCATCGAATAGAGCTGAGCTTTGCTGCTGATTGGCTGGATGCGGAGTGTTGAATCCCCACAATGTCATATGATGACTTATACAGATGGGAAAATAAGTATTTGATAGACTGCTGATTTTGCAAGTTGTCCCACCTACAAGAATGGAGAGGTCTGTAATTTTTATCGTAGTTACACTTCAGCTGTAAGAGACAGAATCTAAAAATAAAAACCAGAAAATCACATTGTATGATTTTTACATAATTAATTTGCATTTTATTGCATGAAATAAGTATTTGATACAATAGAAAAACAGAACTTAATATTTGGTACAGAAACCTTTGTTTGCAATTACAGAGGTCAGAGGTTTCCTGTAGTTCTTGACCAAGTTTTCACACACTGCAGCAGGGATTTTGGCCCACTCCTCCATACAGGGGGAGAATGGGTGATTTGGGAGAAATAACTATTCACTTCTCAGCGATCTCATACATAGAGTTAGTTTAGGAGTGTCAGACAATGACTCAAGTGAGTGCGGTCAGCAATATGCTGTGAGCGGACAACCCCTTTAAGTAATTTGTAAGAAAAAAAGTCTAAAAACCGCTTTTAAAAAATAAAAGTTAGAGCTGTTAAACCAGTAAATACTACAAATTTGTAGCACTTCAATCCTTTATTTTACTATGCTTGATGTTAAAATGTAAAAAAAAAACATCATAATTTGGATAAACTATAATAAGATATAAAAGATTTCTCTATTATGAGTAATGTATTGAGGAAAAAGTATTTAATTGTAATGATAAAGCTAAGGCTTGATTTACAGGTATAGGTTTTGATTCTAAAAAGGCAAAGTTTTACTTATCATTGTGCATTCAACCAGACTCGGCTTTCCCATGTCACATCTTGGGACCCAGAATCCTTTCATCTTAAATAAATGGTGGCTATAACCATTTGCTAAACCACCATAAACTAATAAAATAAAAGACAATTGCAGCCAGTTTAATACTGAAGAAGAAAGAAAGTTAAATGGGAAGTAAAATCAGCAGTGACCAAGTGCATCCACTAGAAAAGACTATTTCCTACCAGTGCCAAGCATAGAAAAAACATGGAGAATTTTTGATTTCTGATTTTATAAAGATAGTTTTTATGTGTTGGCACGAAGGTTGCCACCTCTTTCCACACAAAAATACCGATTGGGAACTAGGTGCTTGTAAATCCAATCCAGACATTTGTAAAAACTTGAACTTTAAAGTGGTTGTCCAGTGAAAATAAGATATCACATACCCAAAGGATAGATGACTAATTGATCAGAGGGGGTCTGACCACTGTGACCCACACCGATCATCAAAACGGAGATTTAATCCCGAACAGGGCAACTTTATCCCTGTTACAAAATGGAGTGCAGATTGGACATCTGACTACCGCTCCATTCATTCTCCATGCTGTAAAAAAATGAGTGCAGCTCTTTGCAGCTCCAGAGGGAATGAATGGTGCAGCGGTCAAGTAAGTGCACTGCCAGTCCATTCCAACAGGGAGTGCCATATTCTGCAGGTCAGTGGGGGTCCCAAAGGTAGGACACCCTCCGATGTGTATGTGGCGCCCCTGCGATCCGGCAGCCACAATGGTATCGCCTCCCTAACGGGGGGTGGTATCCTGTCTGGAGGTAAATGGAGCTCCCTGCATCAGGTAACCACGCATCCACACACAGGCCTGATCCCTGACCAGAAGGGGGAGCACAAGCTCCTAGTTTTGTGGAGTTACAGCCCCCTCTGGCTGGGGGGAGGAGAGAGAGGGAGTAGTGTGAGGAAAGAAAGGGAGAAGAGGCTACAGGAGACAAGAGCTCTGGGGGGGTAGTCAGGGTTTTTCGGCAGGCTGACCCCAGGCTCACGCTAAGAGGAGGACACCAGAGTCCTGGGCTCTTCAGGGGATTGAAAGCCCCGGCAGCCAAGTCTGGAGACCAGAGGATTACAAGTCTGCTGGTCACACGTGTACACTCAAAAGCACAGCAGTATAGAGAGCCTGGAGCAGTAAGAAACAGAACAACACCCCTGATAGGCTCGCACTGCCTGCTTGTTGAGAAAACTACAGAGAGAAGGGAGCACAAAGAGGAACAGATCAGCTGACAGGCATCTGAGAATCTAAATATAAAGGATAGAAGGAAGGCATACTGATCCCACCTGGTGGAGTGGACTCCAGCTGCTTCCAGGCTGGCTGCTGGACCCTGGACCTAGTGACCAGTGCCCCCTGGAATCAACTTGCCATCCATCATCAGTAAAGGTAAAGATTGAATTAATTTGCCTCTTTGTTTCTTTCTACTGCACTGCTCATCACAACCCCCATCATCACCCCAGGGGCCCGCTCCAGCTGAGGGGAGTGATCTACCTTGCTGCACTACCATCTATCTCCTCGGGACCCCATATGCAGCGCTGGCCATCCCTGGCCAGATACCTCCGCTGGTGTCATGGATCATCCATAAACTAGTTCAAAACCCTAACCATGGCATACAAAGCCATCCACAACCTGTCTCCTCCATATATCTCCGACCTAGTCTCCCGTTACATACCTGCACGCAACCTCCGATCCTCACAAGATCTCCTGCTCTACTCCCCTCTTATCTCCTCCTCCCACAACCGTATACAAGATTTTTCCCGTGCTTCCTCCCTACTCTAGAACTCTCTACCCCAATGTATCAGACTCTCGCCTACCGTGGAAACCTTCAAAAGGAACCTGAAGACCCACCTCTTCCGACAAGCCTACAACCTGCAGTAACCACCGCTCCACCATACCGCTGCATGACCAGCTCTACCCTCACCTACTGTATCCTCACCCATTCCTCGTAGATTGTGAGCCCTCGCGGGCAGGGTCCTCGCTCCTCCTGTACCAGTTGCTGTCACATTGTGTTTAAGATTATTGTTATTGTTCTTGTATTATACCCCTTTTTCACATGTAAAGCGCCATGGAATAAATGGCGCTATAATAATAAATAATAATAATAATAATAATAACTATAATACCCTATAAATAATCCCCCCTTTTTTCTTTTCACTGGTCAGGGCCATGGAACTGGGCAATTGCCACCGTGATACCCTCGTGGGACAGCATGCTGGGCTACTGAGTGCCCCAGTCGGCACGACCGCAGAAACTTGACAAGAATGCAATGTCCTGTTTATTATGAGCTTAAAACACAGTGACTCAATGTAACTTAGGCCTCATTCAGATGTCCGTTTTTCATGCACGAGTTCTATCCGTCATTCTCACAGGTAGAACACATAACCATTATAGGGCTGTTCACATGTCCATGTTCTTTTGCAGACTGTGTGTTTGCAAAAAAATCATTGTGACATGTCTGTTTTATTATTGGCATCACAGATGAAAATTACCGACAGCACATGGATGCCATCAGTGTAGACTCCGTGTGCGGTCTGTGATTAACATTGTAATGGATAGGAGAAGCTTAGTCATTTCTTTATCCACACGTGAAAATCACTGATGGTAAATACTGACACACCAACCAAACACTGATGGTAAATACCGACACACCAACCAAACACTGATGGTAAATACCGACACACCAACCAAACACTGATGGTAAATACCGACACACCAACCAAACACTGATGGTAAATACTGACACACCAACCAAAGACTGATGGTAAATACTGACACACCAACCAAAGACTGATGGTAAATACCGACACACAAACCAAACACTGATGGTAAATACCGACACACAAACCAAACACTGATGGTAAATACCGACACACCAACCAAACACTGATGGTAAATACTGACACACCAACCAAACACTGATGGTAAATACCGACACACCAACCAAACACTGATGGTAAATACCGACACACCAACCAAACACTGATGGTAAATACCGACACACAAACCAAACACTGATGACACTCATACCATATTTTGCCTTAAGCTTCGTGCAGATGTCAGTGATTTTTCTCATATGCAAAAAAAATGGTCCTAGTTTCATCAGTGTTTTTGATCTGTGTTTGGTCAGAGTTGCATCAGTTTTTTGATGGAGGTTTCTCAAATTTTACCTATCAGTCTGCAAACGAAAGACAGCACATAGATGGCATCCGAGTGCTGTCCACATTTTTCAGGGATCCATAGACTTGCCATGGGAGTTTGATCCGTTACTGTAATCATAAATCATATACTAGGTAGAAGTGCTATCTGTTAAAACTACTAGTAGAAAATGTGAGGTGTGAATGAGGGCTTTGTCAGAATCCCTCCAGACTATGTAGAGACCCCCTGACAGATGGCTGATCCTGCCCTGGGCAGCACTGGCCCCTACAACACTCAGATAAATGGCTGCCCTAGTAATAAAAGAAAGGCTCACCTCTGCCAGGACAGGAGACCCCCACACAGAATGCAGGTCCCAGGCAGTAGGATAACCCCCATGCAGGCATCAGATGGACTAAGGCTGTCTTTATGGGAACATCCATTTAAGAAAACATTACTGTAAATTATTTTATAAGATCCTTCCATTGTAATTCCTAAACCAATCTATCCCTTTCCCTCTCTGCTTTGTTCTTCAGGTGGACATGCTCTTTGAGCAGACTCCATCACGTGGATGTGATCACGGTATCTGCAGGCACATTTCACAATTTCTCAGCCTTCAGGCAGCGGACATTACAGTGTGTGTCCGTGTGCCTGGGGCGAGCGGTGTGCGGAGAACTCTTCAGCAGCGAAGGGGTGCAGCGTGCAGGGGGCGTGTCTGATCCACCCTGATACACACGGACATACCCGGAGCGAGCGCGCAGCACCCACAGCAGGCACAGCACCGCCAGCTCCGTGGTCAGTGGGTGCCCCCGGCTATGTGCCAGGCAGCGTGCCCGCTCTAACACACCCAGAACCTTTCCTCCCGGGCAGGCAGCGGGGGATTCTGACACCATGCCGGGCAGCGACACCGGAATAGCCGTGGACAGGACCTACTCGGATCCTGAGAGGCACCAGAGGACCAAGACCAGGGTGAGAGAGCTACTCACGGCTGAGGGCAGGCGGGCAGCCTGGGGTGGAACTAAAGGTCCCAGCATGCCGACCCTGCTTCCTGCCACACCGTGCTAGGGATTGTAGTTCTCCAGCAGTCAGATATAGTGCACCTGGACTAATGTACTCAGTGTCATTATTATGGAGTGGGGTACTATATATATATATACATACATACATACACACACACACACACACACACACACACACACACACACACACACACACACACACACTATAGAGCACTGGTATGCAGACCAATGTACATCTATATACACACACGCCTGTGTGTATGTAACATGTATACTATATATGTGCTTATGGATCTGTACATGACTCATCTTGCACCTTTAAATGTCGCTTAATGTTGTTGTGACGTGTTTGCTGTCACAGTTCTCCCTATGAGGGTCATGTATGTGTCACGCTGGAGACCACAACCAACAGCTGAGGGTCTCACTGTATTCTTGCTCTTATTTCTTGTTCCTTTTTCATCTCAGACCTCCCATTGTATGTATCATAGGAAACCACAAATATCAGCAATTTAGTGTTTCTGGCTTTTTTTGTAACAAAGTTGCTCATTGTGCACATATGACAGTGCCTGGCACAATGTAGTGTGTGTACATATTGTGGAATGGGCACCTATGTATTGACGGCACAGAATAAATCCAGGCAGATTTCTATACCTAATGCCCTATCTGCCGCGATTCTTGTACAGGTATTCTGCGGATTTTGCCCATTTCAATTGAATGCAGAATATTTTGTCATAATGTAAAATGTTTGGGTGTGTGTTGGGCATTACGTTAGAAACGATATCAACTGTCGAATTTGATGCCCAAAACTTTTGCAGCTTTTGTACATTGTGGGCTTTATCTCAGAAGTTGCATGGTCGACCAATGACTAATAAGCCCCCAATGCAGACAGATTAGGACATGGTCTCCCTAGTGCCACTTCCATGGTGCTCTACTGTTTGGCAGGGGAACAGTGGTAAGACTGGTACAAGTGGCATGTTTTGAGTGCCGACTTGTACACCAGTGCTGATCAGTGTGTCAGGACCGCTCTGCTTTATCATTTTCTTGATGTAATATGACTAAAGGATGTATAAACTATATACTTGTACACATTTCTGTTTCCTCAACCAGAGATGATGGACAATGCCGGTCACCAAACTGATTTAGAAACTCCACTAGATTAAAGAAGAAAAAAATGTCTGTCTCATCTATGTTCACAACGTATTGGAAGAGATTTGTTAAGACTGGCATCCCTCACCCGGGTAGAGTCAGAATGTGTAATGTAGCTTGTGCCAGGTGCACCACTAATCCGGAATATGATACACTCAGTAATGCCTGTTGTCCGAACAGCTGGTGAGACTTGTAAGCCATACCCCTATGTAGCGATGCAAACTACAATTGTGCTTTGTGTAGGTAACGGTTGGGCAGTGCTTATATGTCATTCTGTATGATCGACTGTTTGAAAACAGATATGATTGATTTAACATATCTTTACTAAATAGAGTAATGAACTGTTCCCATTGCATTTAGCCCTTATGTTAGTGTCAGGAGTTCTGTCTGAATCAGGGCTGTGGAGTCGGTAAGCCAAACCTCCGATTTCCAACTCCGACTCCTCAATTTCCATGACTCCGACTCCGACTCCCTCATACATGGCTCATGTTTAAGTGATAAATTTACTGTAGCACAGATTCATCTCAGCTAAAAGTCTAGACCCTTGGATCAGGAATAGGACAGACATTTATAGGACATTTCATAACTTTCCCAAATTCGTAAGAAAGAATATTCCCCACAAACTGCATTGAACTACTGTACCCAATTTATTATATTTTAGGAGTCTGAGTCGGTCCATTTTGTACCAACTCCGACTCCACCAAAATAGACACTGACTCCGACTCCACAGTCCTGGTCTGAATCCCCGAAAAAAATGGATTCAGTGAATATAAAGACACAAATTAAGTTCAAAATATTCAATTTTGGATTGTGTTTGTGTCCTTTTCTGGCGGTTTTTGTCTTTCCAGGTACAGAACTCACGACGAAGCCAGCAATGTAGATGTTGAATGCAATGTGAACAGCCCCTTAGCGGCCCATCTCATTTGGGAAGAGGATGATTGAATTGTCCTTTTATGTAGTTGCATCTATGGGAGAATACTTCTGTAATACAGCATCCCATATGTCTCTGTAGGACGTTGGCGCCATATGGATTTACAATAGAGCTTTATAGAACTGGCTGAAAACCACTTGGAGGTTGTATGGAGTTGTAAGGCTATGTGCCCACGTTGCAGAAATGAAGCAGAAAATTTCTGCTTCATTTCCGCATGTCCTCTCCCGGATAAATGCATGCGGAATTCCGCACGCGTTTATCGCGCGATTTCCACATGCGGAATTACCTTGCGTTTTTTATTGCATTGCAAAGGTAATTCCGCTTGCAGAAACGCAAAATTTATTGACATGCTGCGGATTTTTCCACGCATCAAAAATGCTGCGGAAAAATCCGCAGCATGGGCATTGAACTTGCGGAATCCCCTTGGGGACCATGGGGGGCGGATTACATAGCGTTTCACAAGCGTCTACACTGCGGAAATTCCGCAGCATATACGCTTGAAAAACGCTACGTGGGCACATACCCTAAGGCAACATGGATACTGAAATAGCAGCAACACACAGAAACATTGGATGTAATGATTTCCTATAATGTTTTGTTGCGACCTGCGACATACTGCCACACAAAGTAGCAAAGGTTTTCAAAATTTATTTTTTTTTGCGATGGTCACAAGATTGACGAGACATGTGCCTTAGGTGCACACAAGTCGCATGACTTGCTTTGAGGCCTAAGATATTTTATCTACAGAGAAATCACATCTGTGAAATAGTCCCACCACAGCAAGTTGCAGAAATGTTCTTGTCGTGCAACTTTTCATAGAATTGCTGTTGTGTGACGCATGTCGCCATGTTGCCCCAGCCTAATACTTTCAGGATGCAGCCCTGACACCACAGATAGCTTTGACCGCTAGGTCAGCTCAGTATAAATGAGGTTTATCAGTAATGAGGGTGCACTAGTGTTCAAGGGCAACTTGAATCTGATAATGGAGCAGGACATAGTAGCAGCTTCTCTGTAGCCTTCTGGCACATTCATATTGTAGAGCCTAACCTGATAATAACTCAATCCCATTCACAAGTGATGCTAGTGAATGACTAATGCCAAGAATCTATTGTGGTGTAGCCGTTTAGGTATTCTCCTACTATATGTAAGTTCATTGCTCGGCTAACATGACCTCTCCTACTAGCTAGATCTGAGGTTTTCTATGTGGTGGTATACTGTATGTCCATATTTCATTTATTTTCTTGGTTTGAATACAGTTTGGATTCTGTCAGGGAGATGGAGTTCTTTTTTTTTTTTTTTAAACATTTAGCAAATATGTTTAGAAAGTGTCAAGCCCCTTAACAAATAGATTCGGAGGGAAATATGGACATCAGTTGGCAGAATAAACAAGTCTTAAGTCACAGTGAGTGTGTAGGGTGTAAGGTCTCTCTCAGCCGCTCCTCAGGACTGGAGCTGCCTGGACATGCTGACATTTTCTTTTCCATCCTAAACTGCATTTCTACAGAGCCACATACACCAGCAGTGAATGGGAAATGCTCTGAATAGACTTGAAAACGTATTGCCCTGGAGTGAGGCTTGCTTATATTTTCCAGGAACTCACTAGTCTTTCCTGTGCTTGAGGGGGTTGTGTTCAATTCCTTATCTCTGCACCGCCCAGGTCATTCATTTTTCTCTATAGTGTTTTCAGTTCTTCCCAGTCTGCCTGAAACAGAATATTGTAGAATTGTATACCAGACCCTCCCTGCATTGTGTCTGTTACATTTTTTTTTTTTTTTAATAATTGTTTCAAAACTCCAAAATTGTTTTGAGTTTACAGACAAGTTCAGGCATTATTCTAACTCTATGGACATTAATACGGAGTTGGTCTCCCTTTGCAGCTGTATCAGTTTCCACTCTTCTGTGAAGGTTTTCTATAAAATTTTGGAGTATGTCTGTGGGAATTTTTGCCTATTCATCCAGAAGAGCATTTGTGAGATTAGACCCTGATGTTGGACAGAAGGGCCCGTCTAACAATCTTTAGTTTATCCCAAGGTTGTTCGCTGGGGTTGAAGTCACGGCTCTGTGCGACCTGTCAAATTTTTCCATACTAGACTCTCTCCCCTTTCCCCAACCATGCACAGTCATGCTGGAACAGAAAAGGGCTTTCCCCAATCATGGAAGCATGCAAGTGTCTAAAATGTCTTGGTATGCTGAAGCAAAAATCGCCAACATTTTTGTAACATAACTGCAGAGAGCCAAACCTCCTCTGGAATTGCTATCCGCACAAAATATCTGTGCCAGGAGCTTCATGGCATGGGTTTCCATGGCCGAGCAGCTGCATGCAAGCCTTACATGCCCAAGCACCGGATGGAGTGATATAAAGCATGCAGCCACCTTACTCTGGAGCAGCGGAAAGGTGTTCACAAGTGCCTCAGGCCACGATAATGATGTCGAGCCAGACTGGCTAGTGAAAAGTGCAACAGATGGCGACAAGTAAGAGGCGGTTCTCAGGGCGCCCGTCCAGCAGCCAGAGATTACCGTCATAGCCACTGGACTGGGTCCTGCTAATCAATTCACACCACACCAACTCTATATTCTCCTTGGAGTCACCAAACACAGATGTGTCTTAAAGGTCACATTCACACAGTCAGTATTTCCCATTAGTATTTGTACGCAAAAATTAGGAGTGGAAAATTGAGAGGATTGTGTAATATTTAAGATTGAAGAAATTTTATAAACTAGAGTGCCACATCCGTGGCCTCCTATTACAGTGCCACAGTTGAATTCAGTGAATGATTCATTCTTTCACAAATGTTTGTAAAAGCAGACTGCGTGGCTAGGGGCTGGATTTTGTATACCTGTGGCAATGGGACATAATGGAAAAAAAACTGAATTCAGTACAATGTGCCCCAATACTTTTGTCCTTAGTTGCGTTCACAGTGCTATAGTGGTTGTTTGCACAATGCAGAATGGGATTTGTAGATATTCCCTGAACCTTTGCTGGAGAAACATATCAGGAAACATGGTGGCTCAGTGGTTAGAACTGCAGCCTTGCAGAGCTGGGGTCCTAAGTACAAATCCCAGCAAGGAAACATCTGCAAGGAGTTTGTGTATTCTCCCGTGTTTGGGACAGTCCAGGCTTCCTAGCAGCCAGAGATGGCTGTGGACTGCCCTTGTTAGGTGGTAGTCATGGGGACAAGCCAGGGCTATTTTGGTGCCTAGTGCCCCCTAGGGTTATTGCCTGCCTTCTGAGGAAAAGGAGTTTCCTTGATATAACTTGGAACACTGACTACATTTTGAAGCTTTTACATTGGTGAGATTGTTCCCGTTTATACTGCCTGTTATTAATGCTGTATTTACACTATTGTCAAGAAGATTTACCTGTCTAGATTGTTGCTTTTGTTTGTGGAATATGGATCACTATAACTAAGATCGACCACTGTCGGCTTGTCTGCCATCTATTTCTTTTCTTTTTTCTCATCAGGATTATTCGTTTCTACTGTTTTAGCAGTGAGCGGTTTTTCATTTTGAGAAGCTGCCTATTCAAAGACGGACCGCTGTCAGAATAAGATCAGGATTCCAGGCCCCGGGACCACTGGAATGGCGCCAGCACGGGACAGGACTATAGGCTTTTTATTTTATCGAGGCCAAACATTTAGATCAAGAAGGGGTTGTCCTAGTAGTGGACAACCCCTTTAACTTTAATCAGGCTACGTACAGGCTGTCAATTCTTTATTTTTATCATCTGCTTTACGAATTACTAGTTTTAGATTGTTGAGGTTGCAATTAATTTCAGTATATTCCTATTAAAGGTTATGTTTTAAAATATACACATTAATTGCTTTTCCGTTACTTTCTACTTTCATTGACGTATCACTTAATCTAGCAGGGAAACTGCTGTTCACAAACAAAACTGTAAGGTCTTTGTAGGTGAAACAGTTGTTTCCCTGCAAGATTGTGATTATGCAAGGAAACAATGGAAGTAGTACAGTGTCACAGGGCTGCTGCGGCTTAAACCTGCAGGATAACCGCTGTATATGAACGCTGCTTATAATGTATTATGGGCATCAAGCCAGTTGTACAATTAGTGTTGATCACTAGGTTAAGTCAGGTTAGAGAGTTGTTCACTAACTTATCTGTTTGTTCCATGGACTTTGTGTGGAGCAGCATGACAGCCAGTCCACTCAAGTTCTCCTCACTGTGCTTATTCACTGCAGAGACCTGGCGTGAAGAGTGGGCTACTTGGGACTTCCATTGTTATTATCAGTAGGGTCCTATCACGTTACATTTATCATTCTCTGGAAAGGTGACACATTTTTAGTTTTGGGAAACCCTTTTGAAGGGACTTTCCATGGATTCTTATTTTTTGATCAGTCAGCTTGCGCTTGTTGAAAACAAGAAACCAAGCTACCGTAAATTCTCCCTCCGCAGGTCCACTGCCGCCTCTGGCCCTTATTGACAGGCTCTGCAGGGATGCTGACGTCTCGTTGGGTTTGATTATTTCAATGAGCGCAAGCCGATGCACACAAATTATTCCTAGAAAACCTCTGTAATGTTTTGACTGATTATTGTTATGAAAGCTGCAAATTTGTATCATAACATGGACATAAAATATACTTACTGAAAGGAAGTCTGGTAATTTTTTTTTATAAAACAAACACAAAATGAGACACCTGCACTAAAAGCCTTCAGAGAAGGACAGTCTATGGGAGAAAATAAAAGCTGCAAACAGATATAACTGTCACATGTGTGCAGACTTAAATAAGAAACCATACATACAGTACAGACCAAAAGTTTGGACACACCTTCTCCTTTAAAGATTTTTCTGTATTTTCATGACTATGAAAATTGTACATTCACACTGAAGGCATCAAAACTATGAATTAACACATGTGGAATTATATACTTAACAAAAAAGTGTGAAACAACTGAAAATATGTTTTATATTCTAGGTTCTTCAAAGTAGCCACCTTTAGCTTTGATGACTGCTTTGCACACTCTTGGCATTCTCTTGATGAGCTTCAAGAGGTAGTCACCGGAAATGGTCTTCCAACAATCTTGAAGGAGTTCCCAGAGATGCTTAGCACTTGTTGGCCCTTTTGCCTTCACTCTGCGGTCCAGCTCACCCCAAACCATCTCGACTGGGTTCAGGTCTGGTGACTGTGGAGGCCAGGTCATCTGGCGTAGCACCCCATCACTCTCCCTCTTGGTCAAATAGCCCTTACACAGCCTGGAGGTGTGTTTGGGGTCATTGTCCTGTTGAAAAATAAATGATGGTCCAACTAAACGCAAACCGGATGGAATAGCATGCCGCTGCAAGATGCTGTGGTAGCCATGCTGGTTCAGTATGCCTTCAATTTTGAATAAATCCCCAACAGTGTCACCAGCAAAGCACCCCCACACCATCGCACCTCCTCCTCCATGCTTCACGGTGGGAACCAGGCATGTAGAGTCCATCCATTCACTTTTTCTGCGTAGCACAAAGACACGGTGGTTGGAACCAAAGATCTCAAATTTGGACTCATCAGACCAAAGCACAGATTTCCACTGGTCTAATGTCCATTCCTTTTGTTCCTTAGCCCAAACAAGTCTCTTCTGCTTGTTGCCTGTCCTTAGCAGTGGTTTCCTAGCAGCTATTTTACCATGAAGGCCTGCTGCACAAAGTCTCCTCTTAACAGTTGTTGAAGAGATGGGTCTGCTGCTAGAACTCTGCGTGGCATTGACCTGGTCTCTAATCTGAGCTGCTGTTAATCTGCGATTTCTGAGGCTGGTGACTCGGATAAACTTATCCTCAGAAGCAGAGGTGACTCTTGGTCTTCCTTTCCTGGGGTTGTCCTCATGTGAGCCCGTTTCTTTGTAGCGCTTGATGGTTTTTGCAACTGCACTTGGGGACACTTTCAAAGTTTGCCCAATTTTTCGGACTGACTGACCTTCATTTCTTAAAGTAATGATGGCCACTCGTTTTTCTTTACTTAGCTGCTTTTTTCTTGCCATAATACAAATTCTAACAGTCTATTCAGTAGGACTATCAGCTGTGTATCCACCAGACTTCTGCACATCACAACTGATGGTCCCAACCCCATTTATAAGGCAAGAAATCCCACTTACTAATCCTGACAGGGCACACCTGAGAAGTGAAAACCTTTTCCGGTGACTACTTCTTGAAGCTCATCAAGAGAATGCCAAGAGTGTGCAAAGCAGTCAAAGCAAAAGGTGGCTACTGTGAAGAACCTAGAATATAAGACATATTTTCAGTTGTTTCACACTTTTTTGTTAAGTATATAATTCCACATGTGTTAATTCATAGTTTTGATGCCTTCAGTGTGAATGTACAATTTTCAAAGTCATGAAAATACAGAAATTTCTTTAAATGAGAAGGTGTGTCCAAACTTTTGGTCTGTACTGTAGGTACAGGTACATCTCACAAAATTAAAATGTCATCAAAAAGTTAATTTATTTTCTTCAATCCAAAAAGTGAAACTCATAGATCACTCTGTTTGTAATGACTATTTAATATATTTCAAGTGTTTATGAGGGGAGTAGTAGTCTGCTCCTGCAGTGTCCCTGTGTAAAAATAAGACTAAAATAACAAATTCATGTACTCACCTGTCCGGAGATGTCACCCGGCTCCTCCGGCGTCCGCAGTCAGAGGATTACAGCGGGGGACATCTCCGGACAGGTGAGTATATGGATTTTTTATTATATTCTTATTTTCACACAGGTACACTGCGGGAGCAGACTACCACTACCCTCATCATGGTCCCTGCCCGTGCTGATGGCAGCGCCGGCAGGGAACCATGATGAGGGCAGTGTTCAGCACCTGGCTCTTGGGAACAGCGCTAACTGTTGCGCTGATTCCCAGGCGCTGGTCCGTGTGATCCTGATGCGGCACACGGTTGCCACCCGTGTGACACAACCAGGACACGGATATCTCCGGTACCGGAAATATACGGACGTGTGAAATCGGCCTTATAGAAATTGAAGTATGCAGATCTGCCTATTTTTCCCACCCTGCCATTGATGAACCCGATTACCCTTCAAGAATAATATATGCACTTTGATTGGACATGTTTTAGATTTACTATTGATATTAGACAGCTATTCCGCTTAATCCCTAACAACCCGGTCACTTAGTCATGCACGTCTGGCTCAGCCCAGTTGAAGTGGGGTAGTAAGCTGTTGCAAGACGCCTCCCTCTGGTAGTTATTTATCTGTACAGAATAATAGGATCAGCATGTGGAAATCCAATACGCCTCATTATTCGTTACTCCATCTGCCGTTAAGACAGTCACACACCGGAATACTAATTGCAGTCAGCTAGTTCTGCTGAAATCACGGTTTTAAATGGACATTCATCTAAACTGTATGACCACTTTTAGGTTAAACCCCATAGATGAAAGACTGCCAAATCTGTGTGTGTATGGGTGCTTCTTGACTCACCCCTGACAAATGATATTTGGTGAGAGAAGGATCCAACCGTTGAAAATTTTTAGTGGCCGATCCTTTTGTTCATCTGTGAGATAAGCCTCTGCCAGACTCCTGGCAGCGGCTCTCTCTTAGGCTGGAATCACAGTAGCGTATGGCATCGGATGCGATATACTAATGACCCACAACCCCAGCTCTGCTGTGAGCGTGAGCCGAGTGTCAGTGTTCTGTGCTCCGATCCTCTCACATGAGAGAATCTCAGCACAGCTGCGGAGGAGACAGAGACGGTAATTTCTCCATCTCCTCCATGGCGTAACTATGTGTACAGTGCCTTGTGAAAGTATTTGGACCCCTTGAACTTTTCTACCTTTTGCCACATTTCTGGCTTCAAACATAAAGATATAAAATTCAAATTTTTTTGGGAAGAATCAACAACAAGTGGGACACAATCGTGAAGTGGAACGAAATTTATTGGATATTTTAAACTTTTTTAAAAAATTAAAAACTGAAAAGTGGGGCGTGCAATATTATTTGGCCCCCTTCAGTTAATACTTTGTAGCGCCACCTTTTGCTGCGATTTACAGCTGCAAGTCGCTTGGGGTATGTCTCTATCAGTTTTGCTCATTGAGAGGCTGAAATTCTTGCCCATTCTTCCTTGCAAAACAGCTCGAGCTCATTGAGGTTGGATGGAGGGCGTTTGTGAACAGCAGTTTTCAGCTCTTTCCACAGATTCTCGATTGGATTCAGATCTGGACTTTGACTTGGCCATTCTAACACCTGGATACGTTTATTTTTGAACCATTCCATTGTAGATTTTGCTTTATGTTTGGGATCATTGTCTTGTTGGAAGATAAATCTCCGTCCCAGTCTCAGGTCTTTTGCAGACTCCAACAGGTTTTCTTCCAGAATGGTCCTGTATTTGGCTCCGTCCATCATCCCATCAATTTTGACCATCTTCCCTGTCCCTGCTGTAGAAAAGCAGGCCCAAACCATGATGTTGCCACCACCATGTTTGACAGTGGGGATGGTGTTTTGAGGGTGATGAGCTGTGTTGCTTTTACGCCAAACATATCTTTTTGCATTGTGGCCAAAAAGTTACATTTAGGTTTCATCTGACCAGAGCACCTTATTCCACATGTTTGGTGTGTCTCCCAGGTGGCTTGTAGCAAACTTCAAACAAGACTTTTTATGGATATCTTTGAGAAATGGCTTTCTTCTTGCAACTCTTCCATAAAGGCCAGATTTGTGCAGTGTACGACTGATTGTTGTCCTATGGACAGACTCTCTCACCTCAGCTGTAGATCTCTGCAGTTCATCCCGAGTGATCATGGGCCTTTTGGCTGCATCTCTGATCAGTCTTCTCCTTGTTCGAGATGAAAGTTTAGAGGGACGGCCGGGTCTTGGTAGAGTTGTAGTGGTCTGATACTCCTCCCATTTCAATATGATCGCTTGCACAGTGCTCCTTGAGATGTTTAAAACTTGGGAAATCTGTTTGTATCCAAATCCGGCTTTAAACTTCGCCACAACAGTATCTCGGACCTGCCTGGTGTGTTCCTTGGTCTTCATGATGCTCTCTGCACTTGAAATAGAACCCTGAGACTATCACAGAGCAGGTGCATTTATACGGAGACTTGATTACACACAGGTGGATTCTATTTATCATTACCAGTCATTTAGGACAACATTGGATCATTCAGAGATCCTCACTGAACTTCTGGAGTGAGTTTGCTGCACTGAAGGTAAAGGGGCCGAATAATATTGCATGCCCCACTTTTCAGTTTTTAATATTTAAAAAAAGTTTAAAATATCCAATAAATTTCGTTCCACTTCACGATTGTGTCACACTTGTTGATTCTTCCCAAAAAAATTAGAATTTTTATATCTTTATGTTTGAAGCCAGAAATTTGGCAAAAGGTAGAAAAGTTCAAGGGGGGCAAATACTTTCACAAGGCACTGTATATTGGACTGTACTGGGATGACATCCGAGTGTTATGTTTCACACACACCCATAGACTTGTATGGGTGCAAGTGAACGGAGTCTCGCTGCCAGTTGCAGCATCTTGCAATTGTTTTCTCATGCCGAATCGCAATGACAAAAAAAATCACTTATCTGCACTGCCCCATAGTGTAATATTGGGCCGAGTTCTATCCGATAAAACATCGGATAGCACTCGGCCGTGCCATACGCTCGTGTGACCCCGGCCCTTAGAGAAGACATGAACGCTTGACGGAGCATAGTGTTTAGTAGAATCAGGAGGCATAGCTGTCATTTAGCCAACAGCTCTCTAATGTATATCGGGGCCTTCAGTCCCTACAGAAAGGAAAAACTGGAGGGTTGTATAGGTAGTATAAACAGAGCAGTTCTATAGCAGGACTGCGGTTGATATTTTAACAGTTTTTCATATGCAGCAGAACTATGTTGCATGGAAATTGTCTTGTGTGGTGCAGATTTTAAAATCCACAAGATGTCAGTTTCAGCTGTAGTGTGTGTGTGTAGATAGGTTGCACTTACTACACCAATAGACCTATTTTCATAGTATCAAATGTAGGTACATAGTTGATGTAGCTGAAAAAAGTCACATCCATCAAGTTCAACTGATTGATGGGAAAGGGAATGGGGTGTAGGTAAATTCATAGTGCATGATCCAGTCTACCCTAAAGAGCTAATCTTTCCATTCGGATCCCAATTGTCACTCCACTGGACCCAAATATATAGTGTTGTTGAGTGAAGCTTGTTTTCATAGTATCATTGATAACAGGACTGCATGTAAATTCATGGTTGGAGTTTTTGCATGTGGTTTAATAGGGCATCCTTCAGAAACTCTGTTCCCTATTAATTAAGATTGATGTATCGTATGCCAGTCTTGATTAGGGCTGTGCAGGAATAAGATGTGTGGCACGTGCTTCACATTTTGGGAGAGAGCTGGCTGAAACTGGAGTGTAAACCGCATTTTTGACTTGTTTTATTTTTCAGGCGGTCTAGCCCCTCCACTATTCATTAGAATAAGGGAAAAAGGCTGCAAGAATTAACATGGTGCAGATATGAAACTGCTTCAAATCTACAAGGGAAAAAATATGTCGCATGAGCTTTCAAGAATCTCATTCACTTTGCTGTTACTAGGAAATCCTTCAGGTTTTGTGACACAATTGCGCTGAGGAAAAAATGACAAAACCGCATTAAATACATACAATAACTGTGCCAGAATGGGGATGTGAGGTGCAGTATGAAAGTATGTTACATATCTTAATTTATGGAGATAGTTAATAATAAGTGTTATTGTATGGGGTGATGCCTTCACTTTATACTGTCAAAATGTAATTTTGGCTGGCGTCACATGAATGTCATATAGTTGTGCTTGATGGCAAATCGCTTTACTTCCCATCTTTCTAATCTTTCGGTATTTTTCACATTTACATAAACATTATTGGATAAGTGAAGGTTTAATGAGGTGAAAAAAACTCCATTGCTGCCCACCTGACACTATATGAATAATGAACACAATTGGATTTTTCTAAGCCGGCTTTCAGTTATGACACCGAGCCTTAGAAATGGTACAGGTGAATAATCTCTCGTTCTTCCATGCTTTATGCAGGCTGTGAATACACATTCTCTGCCTTCCAGTCTCCATATCAGCCAGTATAAATGCATGTCAGGATCCCTGTAGATTATAATAGGCTAGCAGAATCCAATCACCACATTAACCTATGTGCCATTATACCTCTGACTACATTGCACCATTTTATGATGTTGCCAGAGCGACAGGAAAACCCTCCATTGTTTCATCTTGTTTTATATCTGAATGTCTGGTAAAGATTCTGCTCCCTGCTTCCCTTCCGAGGTTACGTCTGCAACTTCTAACCTAAAATATTAGTCTCCTACATAACCCTAGATTTCTATTAGCCTTTCATTGGCTTCAGGGTCAAATCTATAACGGGTATCTTCCGGAATTCATAGCAACCTGCAGACTTTCAGGCTAGCCTGAGTCAGCCAGGCTTCTTATAGATAAGTGCCTAATGAGCTTTGAGTCAGAATGCAGAAAATGATCTGCGGCTGGTACGAAAACTGAAATACAGGTACAAGAATAGAGACGTGAGGAATGTTGTGGAGCTTATCACAATGTATCAAAGGGTAAGCCCTGAGATATGTGATATGGCTGGAAACGAAGCATGCAGCTGGCCTCATTCCACTGATTTCATACATGCTATTCCCCACGCATTTCACAGATGTTCACAGATATTATATAATGATTGTAATTTCTTAGTCAGGAAAGCTAATCAGCAATGGGTTAAGTCAGCCGATTGTTGCATAAGTCGTGTTTGCAAGGCCATTTACCACAAGGAATGGGGCACATGCTCTATGTTTACAGATAGCAGCCATATACAGAAGTGTTCAAAATAATAGCAGTCCAATATGACTAACCAGATTAATCACTGTTTTTGGTATAAATTATATTACCACATGTCAAACAATTTACCAGCTGGTGCAGTAGATTAGAAAACCAACAGACTCCGCATTCATGATCTGCATGTTTTTGAGTTTGTGTATTTGAATAATTAATTGAAAGAGGGTGTGTTCAAAATAATAGCAGTGTGGAGTTCAAGTGAGGTCAATCATTCTGTGAAGAAACAGGTGTGAGTCAGGTGGCCCTTATTTAAGGGTGAAGCCAGCACATGTTGTAATGCATTTATCCTTGAAAGCCTGAGACATATGGGTCGTTCGAGACATTGTTCAGAAGAACAGCCATACTTTGATTAAAAAGTTGATTGGAGAGGGTAAAACTTATAAAGAAGTGCAGACAATGATAGGCTGTTCAGCTAAAATGATCTCCAATGCTTTAAAATGGAAAGCAAAACCAGAGAGACGTGGAAGAAAACAGAAGACTGCCATTCGAATGGATCGAGAATATCCAGAATGGCAAAGGGTCAGCCAATGATAATCTTCAGGATGATCAAAGACAGTCTCCAGTTACCTGTGAGTACTGTGACAGATAGACGTCTGTGTACGGGGATTTTTAGAGATTAGCTTCAAAGTCCCTCCTTTTTTTTTTTTTTTAAAACAAAGACATGTACTGAAGTTGATACAATTTTGCCAAAGAACACATCAACTGGCTTAAAGAGAAATGGAGAAACATTTTGTGGACTGATGAAAGTTAAATTGTTATTTTTGGGGCCAAGGGCCGCAGGCAGTTCATCAGACAACCCCCAAACTCTGCATTCAAGCCACAGTACACTCTGAAGACAGTGAAGCATGGTGGTGCAAGCATCATGATATGGGCATGTTTCTTTTACTATGGTGCCGGACCTATTTACCGCATATCAGTTATCATGGACCAGTTTCCATATATGAAAATAATTGAAGAGGTCATGTTGTCTTACGCTGAAGAGTAAATGCCCTTGAAGCGGGTATTTCAACAAGGCAACGACCCTAAACACACCAGTAAACGAGCAAAATCTTGGTTCCAGTCCAACAAAATTGAGGTTATGGAGTGGCCAGCCCAATCCCCAGACCTTAGATAGAACACTTGTGGGGTGACATAAAAAATGCAGTTTTTGAGGCTAAGCCAACAAATGCCAAAAAATTGTGGGATGTAGTCAAAACATCCTCGGCTGGAATAATAGTTAACGGGTGCCAGAAGTTGGTTGACTCTATGCAACATAGATGTGAAACAGTTCTAAAAAACTGTGGGTGGGTATACAACTAAATATTAGGTTAGTGATTCACAGGAATGCTAAATCCTCAAAAAAAATACATATTGTGAGTTTGTAAAGACTATTGCAGACACTGCTATTTTTTTTTTAGAATAGACCAATGTTCATTTTTTATTATTTTTCTGTAAAGTAGTTAAAAATTATATACATTTGTCTTCATGTTTTGAATTAGAAAACCATATGCAATGTGCCCAATGCATGGAAATAAAAACCTAGTATAAAGATTTTGTGCTTAACTCCTGATTGTGAACACTACTGTATACCTACAGATTATCATATTTAGCACGTAACCTATAGGTTTATGGTTTCCTGATATTATAGACCTTCTTCATATTTGTAGGAGGTGGTGATGTGCGTATTCTGATTGCATATTTAAACTGTCAGGATGGTGCCATGCACTTGAGAAGGTAGATCAATGATAAAGTTGTCATACACATTAGATGTATATTGGTGTACTGTGTCTCTATCTAGGGCAGATGTCAGTCAGAGGAGATTAGGCAGTGGGATTGCAACTCCTCGATCCTTGTTCTCTGCTAAAGGAGACACTAATGGTTGAGTTCAACAGGAGATTATTCCCCCGCTGCCTGCTGAGAACACATGCACACTTGACTGAGCATGCATGTGTATGGGGAGTTTAGAGAAGATGGATATTAGACGGAGTGGTCTGCCTACACTTGTCTAAGGTATATATCCTTAAGCAATGTGCACACATTCCGTATTTGTAAGCCAGAAGCAGGAGTGGATGGTAGAAACACGTCACCACTTCTGTATTTATTATACCTTTCCTCTGATTGTTCCACTCCTGATTTTGGCTTGCATATATACTGATCTAAAATACTGACCAAATACTCAACATGTTCACATGGCCTTAGACTTTTAAGATTCCCATACACCTTTAATAATATCTGTCAGCTGACCATTCGGTAGGTAGGTTTAGTCTAGCTTTCATCTGTTCTCATTGAGGAGTACTGCGCTGCTAAAAACTTCAGGTGGCAGTGATCTCCAATTAGAACCCATTTACACCACATCCTTGTGACATGTCTGTATTACTGCCTTTTTTTCTCGAACAGTACACTGACCCATAACGTTTCATTGATCCAAACGCACATCCATTTTAAAAACACATCTTTGTGTCCGATCCGTAAGTTTCAGAAAATGTTCTCCTCTGTTTTTGCGGCTGATTATGCCACGAAAGTCTCTGTGAATCTGTATGAAATGGATGAAACATTGGAAGACCTCCTCTTTTATTTCAGTATTTCACTGATGCGTTCTAAAGAATCAATGGAAAAATAAAAGTTCAGACTAGAGTTGCATTTTCGGTGTACAAAATGCCAGCATTTTTGATGAATGTGACGACCACGCACCGGCTCTGCCCATTTCGGCGGAGCGGATTCAAACTGGCATGAAAACTACTTCGGCCTCATTGACCCCAGTGTGATTCGGTGAGTGAGAAGAGAACTGCAGGAGCGGTGCTGGAAACTGGTGAATCTGCGATTGTTGAGCATATTAATGCAGTTAGCTTAAATGAAATGTAGTCTATGTTCTCACGTTGTGATTTTGCTGCGTTTTTTTTTCCGCAGGCAAAACCTGCTCTTGGCAGTAAACGTCACAAAAGCCGGTTTTGCTGCGATTTTTGCTGCATTTTTATCAGGGTACATTTGTCTCTTATGCATGGTGATAAAGTTTAGTACATAAATAAAATAACCTGATTCAGCTTCCTCAGGTTTTGGCACCAAAAAAACGCAGTAAAACCTAATACCTGTGTTTTTTGCAGCAAAAACGCTGAAAGTGACATGCTGCATTATGCAAAAACACAGCTCTTTGACAAAACAGGACAAAAAACAAAATTTGTGCATGAGATTTCTGATAGACTTTGCTGGTACTGTATAACGCAGCTGAAAATAAAAAAAAAAAAAAATGCAAAAGCGCAACTTGTGAACATAGCCTTTAGGCTGGTTTAGGTAATAAAACATTTTCTGGGAGTGCTTTTTTAAAAAATTCCTTTTTCCTCACTCTCAACCCACCCATTGCCTCTTCTGGGCATGGTAGTGCTGCAGTTATTTCAGACAACAGCATGATGTAACTATTAAATTAAATTAGTTACTTTTACTCATTAGTTGACTTTCAACTACATTGTTACCGTAACGTACTTCTCATAGAATCATTTTCAGGAACTTAATGCAGAAATGTGCTGTTTGTCAGCTATATATAATAACACACACTTAGGCTATGTGCCCACGTAGCATTTATGAAGCAGAAAATTTCTGCTGCATAAATGCAAGTCCTCTCCCGGAAAAACGCATGCGGAATTCCGCACGCGTTTATCGCGCATTTTTCGCGCGTTTTCCACATGCGGAATTGCCTTGCGTTTTTTATGCATTGAACTAAGGCAATTCCGCTTGCGGAAACGCAAAATTAAATGACATGCTGCGGATTTTTGAACGCGGCATAAACGCTGCGGAAAAATCCGCAGCATGTGCATAGAAGTTGCGGAATCCCATTGGGGACCATGGGGTGCGGATTACCATGCGTTTTTCAAGCGTTTACGCTGCGGAAATTCCGCAGCATATACGCTTGAAAAATGCTACGTGGGCACACAGCCTAACACTTTATTTTTCCCCCCAAGGGGTTGCCTCCTGTACAGGTGGTGCAGTTTGCTGCCCTCTGGGCTAGGTGAGATGTCGGCTCTAGGGCACAGTGCACACAGCAGTACACTGTGCCTGTATGACCCATTAATATGGAACCTCACAACCTCTGGCCGTTGCCCTACAGACTGACTGTCTGATCCTAGGGGAGAATACATCCATATCTATGGAGTTTGATGGTGCATACCACATTTCTTTTTCTCTTCTTCTGAAAGATTCTTACAGACATACATATGATGCCATATAAAAAGGAAGGTATATCTGCTTGCATTAGCATGATTACCAGCAAATTGGGGGAAGCAAATGTGTGCGTGAAGACTTTCTCTGCATCTGAAAGGCACTTCACATCTTTGCTACAATACGATTTCATAGGATAATGAGTGAAAATCTGAGTCTTGCTTTATTAGATCTGACAGTTTAGTGTTTGTTTCACAGACAGTTGTGGTCATTGTTACAAATGGGATGAAATGAGAAGTTACTTGGAGCCACGTTGAGCCGGAGCACATTCCTACTCCCTCATATAGTGAGAGGATGGAGCTTAATAGCACTACTGTGGAGGCTTGGTTGGGCTCTGCATGTATAAAACATGCCATGATTAATTTCTGTGGGATTTAAACTAAGTTCCCATAGTGGAAGAACAGTGGATTTTCCACTGCATTATTTCCTTGCATTTTACGTAGAGTGCCAGTAAAGTGCATGGCAGTTTAAGAACTCTCCTGCACTTGCTGCAAATTATACTGCAGTGTAAACTGAAAAGCTCTTCAGGTTTGAAGTTTCGCCCTATGCTTCCCTGCACTTTTTCGGCAATGCTATACGCAGCATTATATAGTTTTAGGGCATCATGGTGGGATGTTCCGCGGGAACGTAGCTTTAGTTGGAATATAAGCAGAAAGACTTCTAAACATATAGCCCCAAGAGACAATGAGGGTATGTGCAGACCATCCTGAGCCGCCTGCGGAGGAGCTGCCTCCGGCTTCCGCTCATTATGCACATGAGCGGCGGACATTTTTATTTTTTTTTCCTCACAGGCGGGCTTTCCCCATAGAGGTTAGGTCTATGGGGAAAGCCCGCAGAAAGAAATAGACATGCTGCGGTCTAGAAAGACGCGCCATATATCGGTGTCCGCGGGTGTGCCGCAGACGCACAGTGGACATGGGATTTGTATAAATCCCATCCTCTATGCTGTAACATCTGGCTGCTTCGGATTGCATGCTGCGCACTTGCACTGCGTTCAATCCGCAGTGAGCACTGATCGTCTGCACGTGCGCTGATGCATGTGTCTGTACACACACTCCAAAGGGATCAACAAAATGTTACATTTTAACCCCTTAGATTTTAGGGGCTTGAAACCAATTACTAGTATTCTATAAAATTATAATGCCAAGTTGCAATATTTTCAACAATGGTTATCTAGGAATAAAATGGCATTGTAACTTGAGCAGCCATCCACTACTACTTAACCTCCTTTTTATGCACTCTTTCTATTTTTGAAATGTGATCTTAGTATGAAACCTGTTCCCTATAGTTGCATAGTCTTGAAGGGAATCTGTCCTCGCGTATTTGCTACCCAGTCTGAAAGCAGCATAATGTAGGGGAAGAGACCCTGATTACTGCTATATCACTTACTGAGCTGCTTGTCGTTTTGATAGTTTTGCAGCAAACAAAACAGTTATTCTGTTACAGAGCTCAGCAATCAGAGCACTATAACCCTGCCCCCACCACTGATGGGCAGCTTTCAGCCCATGTACAGTGTACACAGAAAGCTGCAAATCGCTGGTGTGGACGAGGTTACGCAGAGCTCATGAGTATGAATGACTAATTGGTAAGAGGTTTACTAGTCCTCTAATGATCTCCTGCTGATAAAACAGGGATTTTAGCAAAACTACACTAAGAAGCCCAGTAAATGATACATTGCCAGAATAGGGATCTGTATCTCTACATTATGCTGCACTCAGATTAGGTGGCAAAAAGCTGGTGACAGATTCCCATTAAAGTGCTGTGATGTGATTGTTCTCTCATAGTTCCATAGAGACATCAGATTCTCAAGGTTTTTCAAGTTAAACAAAAATCTGCCGACAGGCAGCAATACATCTTAAAGGGAACTTGTCACCACGTTTGAGCTATCTAAACTATTAATATGGGCATACAGGTTATAGAAGTCTGAGCAGAGTGATACCTGTATGTCTCACATCAGATGTCTTGTTGTTGAGAAATCTTCTTTTATCACTTTATATAAATGGCCTCTTCCAGGCTATGGGGCAGATATTGTCTGAAAGATAACTGTCTCCAGAGATTATTTTACATGAAGGGGGAGATACCAGTGAGACAAGTAACTAACACCGAACAATAGAAATTAACTTTATCTCCTTACAAACACATTTTTTGCAGCTCTCTGAGCTCTGCTGTATTGTAACAATATTGCAGCCCTGTCTGCCTGTGAGATTGAAGCTGAAGCAGTGAGGGGATCCTGCAGATGTGTTAGGTATAATCGCACACAGCTCTGCAGTGAGATCAGGAGAGCAGAGAGCGGCCATCACACATTATACTGGTGACCCCCCTCATGTAAAATCTCTGGAGACAGTTATCTTCCAGACAACATCCGCCCCAGAGCCTGGAAGAGGTCATTTACTTAAAGTGATAAAAGCTGATTTATCACCAACAAGACATCTGATATGAGACATACAGGTATCACACTTTTCAGCAGTCTATAACCTGTATGCCCATATTCATAGTTTAGATAGGTGAAATACAGTTACAGGTTCCCTTTAAGTTAGTTAGTCATTAAGTTATAGCCACCCTTTTACGTCCCTCCATTCCATTTGCGCATCCCTGATCCTTCCCCTTTTGGTTTTCACTTTACCTTGGATGCAACAGTGGCACCACATACTGCGGTGGTCATATGGGGTGAAAGTCACTGCCATCCTCTATATTAAGCCTGAGATCACTTTCTTCAGCGGTCACATTGATTATAAAGGATCTTACCGTTGCAGCCGGTGTAAACAGAAGATCAAAGAGGATAATCGGGACATCTTTTCTTATGAATGGTGTTTTCCTATTAAGATAACATGCCCTTATGCCACATTATTACGTATGCTGATCTGTAATACATGTCATAATATGGCAAAATAGAGGGTCTATTACTCTGACTTAAATGGTCAGCATGTGATTATTATATGATCTGCCAGGAAAATATGAATGTGCTGCGTCTCTTTGGTCACTGGGGGAACCAAGCCACTTCCTTCGTGACTGCCATAATTCAATGTGACCGGCTGGTAAAGACCGTGCTGAACATTGGCATTCTGTTGGAACACAGTGTTAAAACCTGCAATAGAAAGTATTCTTCTGTTCTTGATATAGAAGTGGTCTCAGGACACAGAGTAATTGTGTTGTGCTGTCTATGAAAGAAATGGATGAGTCACAGCAAACTGGTGGACACGATGATCTGGCTGGGTTAAAGATCTCTTTATCGTTTTCACTGATGCCTATAAAACTACATGAGCGGATGTATTCATTTACGCATCAAGTTGTAGTAGTGTCTCTAGGTGGCTGTGACCTAACTCCAGGTGATGAGACCACTACAGTCCCAAGAGCCTTTGTGGGCTGCTGAGATCAACTATAGCTCATTTGTTCTGTATCGTGGTGTAGGAAATGGAGCACAATGTCCACCATACACAGGCACTAAATTACATTGTCTGTTGCTTTAAACTATTTAAAGCAGACACCTACTTGGCACATATATTACATTTTTTTTGTCTGAGCTGTAGAGGGGAAGGAAATATTTTACTTGACTTATTTCTCCTCTCAATGTACTTGTACACTGCAGCTAATTTTTCTGGTTTATAAACACATGTTTATTTTGTTTATTTTCTTTTGTGTGTATTGGAACAACACACAAAAAACTGAGGGGGGGGGGGGGGCAGATTGGTCATAATTTCACACAAAACCTCCAAAACGAGCTGGACAGAATTGTTGGCACCCTCAACTTAATATTTGGTTGCACACCCATTGGAATAAATAACTGCAAACAATCGCTTCCTATAAACCATCAACAAGATTCTTACACCTCTCAACTGCAATTTTGGACCACTTTTCTTTTGCAAACTGCTCCAGGTCAAATATTAGAATTTTTGAAGGGTGCCTTTTCCCAACAGTAATGTTAAGATCTCTCCAAAGATCTTCAGTGGTGTTTAGATCCAGACTCATTGCTGGCCACTTCAGAACTCTCCAGCGCTTTGTTTCCATCCATTTCTGGGTGCTTCTTGAAGTTTGTTTGAGGTCATTGTCCTGCTAGAAGACCCGTGATCTAGGATGCAAAGCCATCTTTCTGCCACTGGGTATTACATTATGACCTAAAGTCCTTTTAGTGATCTTCAGATTTCATGATGCCTTGCACACAGTCAAGGCACCCAGTGCCAGAGGCAGCCAAAAAAAAAAAAAACATCTTTGAACCTCCACCATATTTGACTGTAGGTACTGGGTTCTTTTCTTTGTAGGTCTCATTCTGCTTTCGGTAAACAGTAGAATGATGTGCTTTACCTAAAAAGATTTTGATCCCCTCTGTCCACAAGACGTTTCCCAGAAGGACTTTGGCTTACTCGCGTACATTTTGGCAAACTGCAGTCTAGTTTTTGTCTGTGTGAGCAGTGGGGTCCTCCTGGATCTCCCGCCATAGTGTTTCATTTTATTCAAATGTTGACAGTTTGCGCTGACACTGTTGCACACTGAGCCTGCAGGACAGCTTGAATTTCTTTGAAACTTCATTGGGGCTGTTTATCCACCATCCGGATTATCCTGCGTTGCACTTGCAACCTTTCATCAATTTTTCTCTGCCGTCCATGTCCAGGGAGATTAGCTGCAGTGCCATGAGTGGTTAAAATTCTTGATTGTGTTGCTCATCGTGGACAAAAGAAACATCAAGATCTCTGGGAATTGTTGATATTTTTCAACAATTTTGGTTCTCTTCTCCTCTTTCTGTTCTCCATGCATAGTGTGGCACACACAGAAACACAATGCAAAGATTGAGTCATCTTCTCCCCCATTTTATCTGGTTTCAAGTATGATTTTCACAGGTGAGTTTGAACGAGCATCACATGCTTGAAACAAAGTTGTTTACCCACAATTTAGAAAACGTGATAATTTTTTTGTCTTGCCCATTTTTGGGGTTTGGTGTGAAATTATGTCCAATTTGCCCCCTTTTTTTGTGTTGTTGCAATACACACAAAGGAGATAAACGTGTATATAACAAAACGTGTAATTGCATTAATTTTCTGGGAGAAATACTTCATTTTCTGGAACAATTTAAAGGGTGCCAACACTTTCAGCCCTAACTGTGTGTGCTAAACTGTTTTTTCTTCTGCTTTGTGAAAGCAGTCTAGCGATTTTCAGGTGTTCTTGTCTGATTCATTAATTGCAACTTTTTAAAAAGTCACTAAATTTTATGCAACTCTACTCCAGTCCCCCCCATTGGAATGATTTTCTGCACTTAAATCAGTCACATCTTTTACGACAGTTAGCAACTTTTTCAATTTTTTACTTAAAAAGTTGGAAAAACATTTTTGTCTTTGCACCAAATTCATGAATCACATGGGCCGTTTTGAAGAATTAGAAAAACCCCCCAAAAACGCAAATGATGAATCTGGGCCAAGTGTATTACTAACTAACTGATATATTTTATAATAAGCTATTAAAGCATAAATATAGCCCTGTTATGGTAGATATTCTATGTGGCGTATACCCAACAGCTAGGCACAATATTTATACATGGGACAAAAGATAAAGTAACTCATTGTAAATTTCCGGTCTACAAATAGAATAAGGAAACATTACAGCCCTGGCTCAAGATCTCATGCGTAATGGGGCCTTCTACCATCCCACAGATGACCATAATCTCCTCTTTGCCTTCTAGTACCTGTGTGCCGCTAACGTGACATTGGAAATGTCTGTGTAACATCTTCAAAATTATATCCTAACCCTTTAAAGAAGTTGTCCACTACTTGGAAAACTCCTTGTCATACCCCATGTTTGGCCTCGATAAAATATCAGCTTTTTTTCACTCCCCTCCTGTACCGGCGCGGCTCCAGCGGTGTCTGCATCTCGGGACTCCGCATTTAAAGGGTTTGTCCACTACTAGTACAACCCCTTCTCATTCCTAATATTTGAGCCTGTTTTAAAATAAAAACACCTATACTCCTCCCCAGTGTCGACACTCGCGTTCCCAGGGTTCGCGTTAGGTTATGTCATGCGAGCCCTGTGCCCAATCAGCGCCGGCGTCACTGTCCTCACATTCGATGTATTCAAAAGGAAGTCAGAGCCAAGGCTGTTCTCTGATTTCTTCTTGATCGATTTGTCAGAAGGCGGGGATAGACACTCAAGAACTGATTGGGCGTATGGCTTATGTGACATAAAAACCTCAAGTGAGCCCTGGGAACGAGAGTGCAGACACTGCTGGAACGGCGCCGGCACCAGAGGTGAGTATAGGTTGTGAGAACACAGCTTCTAATCTCAATTAGCCAGGCATCTAGATTTGTTAAGCCAAGAGAAATACACTATTATCTTTGTTGACTTTTGAATTTGTTTTTCTTTGGTGGGTCAAGAAGGACAGACTAGTATTTGTATAACCCTGAATGTTGACTTCTCTTGGTCTGTGAACAATGAATGAATGATGAATGCTAAATAAGTTGATTAACCATTGTGTGGACCCCCATGGCTTGGTGATGAGCAAAGGAGTATAAGTTATGCAAATTGATTAAATGCTCAAACAATGAGACATGAGCCTTGCACCTTTCCCCCAGACCTGTGAATGAGGACCTTAGCCACAGATGTAAATATAAAAAGCGTTTTCTATCCTGCTGCAAAAAGCATCGGAGAGACTCTTCAAGACAGTAGTTTGGTAGCATGGCTCCATCCTGAGAGAGACAGATTTGGATTCTAAAGGATTAGAGTTTTAGGGTACACTTCCGTGACTGGAATGATACATATCTGCTCCATTGACCATCAGAGAACCCATGGATACATTTGGGGAAACCAGGTTGGGACAAATGACGTCACCTGGCCCCATGGATATGTTGTTTGGGGTTGCCAGGTTGGGACCATCTGGTCACCTGGAACCCATTGAGACACTTGGAGAATGCCAGGTTGGGACAATGAGGTCACCTGGAACCCATGGAGTTGTTTTGAGAGGCCAGGGTGGAACTCTCGGGTCTCCTGGCCTTGTACCTCAATGGACTGTCAGCTTCCTAAGATTGCTGCTACCTCCTCTGTGGGTGTCCACCCAAAGCGGGGTGCCACGGGTTGTGGTAGTTGGCCCTGGAAGTCCCAAAGTCGCAGCTGCTCTATTCCCGGTGGGCCAGCGGAAGGGTGAGACTGTGTAATTTTGCACCAGCTTGGGTGTTTGGTGGGACTGTTCTATGTGTTTATTGTCTGTTTGGTGATTCAATAAAATATTGCCACACTGTTTTATCCTCACCCTGTGTTGTCGGAGTAGTATTATGGCCACGGGAGACCCCGGGTCTTCACATAGGTGTTTTTATTTTAATGGGGCTAAACATGAGGAATGAGAAGGGGTTGCCCACTTCTTTAAAATTTTAATCCAAACACTCTCACAATGAACAAGCCCGTGTCTTTGAACTCAACAGTTTCATTCACTGCGATCTTATTATTGTACCAACCACTGTGCTCTCTTTAAAGTGGTTTTCTGGGCTTGGGACAAGTCTGCAGCCACTTTGCGACTTTTTAGACTGTGAAATCATGATGGAGTGCCCACCACTCGCTATCAGGATTTCCCATCAAGTGACCGCATGTATGTAATATGCATACCTGGGTCATATGCCAAACGGATCTAGTCGGCAATATGCAAATCACATAGATGCAGGTGCGTGACCCTTTGTTTGCATGGAAAATACAGAGGAATTGTGACAGCTTGCGCATCGTATGCTGTCAGTATTTGGAAGCATGCAGTCATAAAGTGACTTGGCTGCAAACTTTTGTCCCAAGTCTGGACAACCCTTCTAAAATGATAGCCACACATTGCTTGTTCTTACCTAGCATGATGCCAATGCCAGTAGTCATTCAGCTATGGCAGCAGTCATGTCTGTGCACTTTTTTTTGCTGTGAATCAGTGAATCAGTCCCGTGTGCCATCACAAAACAATTAATGAAGCTGCCCTTCTGTGAGGTGTTCCATTTAGGACTTTTATATATATTTTTTTATTTATTTATTTTATGCAAGAAATAACAGACCAACGGCATCTGTTTTTATCATATGCAAAAAAAAACACCTTATTCCCTATGCACACATTTTTTTATTTTTTTTAAATCCATGATATGGTTCCAGAAAAGTGCGCCTTTTTTATTTATCGCACCTACATGCTAATTTGTAATGTCTTTACAAGGTGGCTTTGCTCACTGTATTCTTCAGAAGTGTGGTGTCTTTTAGGCTATGTGTCCACGATGCAGAAATGCTCCGGATTTTTCCTGAGCGTTTCTGCATCTCCCTGGGAGAAAAAACGCATGCGGATTGTACATGTGGATTGTACATGCAGATTGTAGATGTATTTTTCCTGCCAGGGACATGCGGAAGTGAAGCGTTCTTCACATGCATTTCCACATGCGGGTTAAGAAGCACTTTCCAGGCGATTTTAGCATCACTTGGAAAGTGCTTGACAACTTGGTCACAATATATAAATCCATACAAACGGCATGGATTTATATAGTGTGACCCGAGAGAATGTCAAAAAATAAAAAAATAAATCTATACTTACCTTCCGATGGCCCCTGCAGTCTTGCTGCGCTCCTGTGCTGGCTGCCGGCAGATCGCGGTACGCTGTACTGAAAGACCTGCCGTCACATGACTGTGATGTCACCGCAGGTCCTTCAGTCCTGCGCGATCTGTCGGCAAGCACACGGAAGGAGTCCGGGGCCGTCGGAAGTTGAATATAATCTTTATTTTTTATTTTATTCTTTTTTTACAGCTTTTAATGGTACCTGGGTCCGGAGGAGAGTCTCCTGTCCTCCACACCCGGGTACCATCCGCACATTAGAACGCGCCAATTACGCAAGTACAGATGCAGTCTTGCGGAATTGGCGCGTTCTAATGCAAGTCAATGGCGGCGAAAACGCAGCGCTTCCGCAAAATTAATGGACATGCTGCGGATTAGACTGCTTTGCATAATTTCCCAGTGAGCAACGCCCCCTTGGTAAAGACCATAAAGATTAACATATTGGACACACTAAAAAAGGCCCATATTTATGGAATGATATGGCAAGTAAAAAAAAAAAAAAAGCACAAGAAAGGTGTTTGTTTGTTTTTTTGTTTTTTTTTGCAAACTCACGGCCTTCAAAAAACTAACGTGCACAGCCCCACAGAGTATAATGGATGTGTTTTATTTATAAAAAACACAGATCAAACATGTATGTGAAAAACAAACGCGCAAATATAGTCGGCAGATTTTTGCTATTTCATCTGAGTGCAGCATGATGTAGGCAAAGAGACCCTGATTCCAATGATGTATCGCTTAGATTACTGGGTGCAGCAATTCTGCCACAATTAGTTTTTAGATTTAGCAATGCAGCAGAGCTGAGAAAGCTGCTGCCACCCACACCAGGCTCTCTGTGTACATACCGTATTTTGCGGATTATAAGACGCTCCCCAAATTTTGGGGCCGATAATAGGAAAAAAATGTTTTTTAATAAACCGGTGCTTGTTATCAGCTTATCTGGGGGGCAGCGGAGTTGGAAGAACGGGGTCCCAGGTGGCAGGGTCGCTGTTGGCGGAGGCAGGACGGGGTGTTCGGAGGCAGGAGTCGATAGATGGCTGTGGACCCCACGCTGTTAGGATGAGGTGTTCGGTGGTGCAGGGGCTCCGCTGACATTTTGTGAAAACCAGGGCCCCTCACCTTCCATACTTTCTAATGCGGTGGACTCCGGGAAAATGGCCACCAGAGGCGGTGTATGCTCAGATTGAGATCTCGGCTCCGAGATTTCTTCTCCCCAAATCTCGGCTCCCGATCCCAATCTGAGCATGCGCCGCCTCCAGCGGCCATTTTCCCGGAGTTCGCCGCATAGAAGAGTATGGATGGTATGGGGCTCCGGCTTTCACAAAATGTCAGCGGAGACCCCGCACCACTGAACACTTCATACTACCAGCATGGGGCCCTCAGCCATCTCCCGACTCCTGCCTCCACCAGAAGCTTCTGGCAGCAGCGACCGTGGGACTAGCATGCACACGTTGCTGTAGTCAGGGCAATGATAATCAGCAGGTGATAAATCATTTATTGTAAGTAAACAGCACACAGTCTGACATGTGACACTTCGTTAAATTCTGTGTTCAAACTCCTACATCATGCTGTCCTCAGATCAAAAACCTGCTGACAGATTCCCTTTAAAAGTAGGGTTTAGCTGGTACAAATGGAAAAGTCTGTGGCTGTTGCAGACCTGTTTTAACCCTGTTCAGGGCTGACATTACTGTACGAAATCTGTGATTTGTCATATCGCTATCATTTACTGTTCTACTGGATGCACACTGTGACGTCTCCACCTGCAGCATCTGAGCTCTGATCCGCCAGCCTATAAGACAGTGGTGTTCATCATTCACAGACACCACTGCGGTTCCTTTCTTAATCTCCATTTATTATGTAAATGAGACCACTATTAAACTACGTATTATAACTCCAGGGGTTTTATGTTCTGCATGACTTGGCATATGTTCACATCATAACTGTGAATCACATGTTCTTATTGCTTGCAGCATTAGCTGATGCAGACATGATAATAAATGTGCATTGTCCTTCATTCAGTGCATTTCATGACCTAAGGGACACTTGGGACCATTTAATAATTGGTAGTACAGCCAGGTCAGCAAAGCGAAGCGCTGGAAACTAAAGATGTGTTCATTAGAAAGGGTTCGATTTGCACAGATATGAGATTTTTTTTTATAGCTAGTCTTACATACTCCTTAGGGTATGTGCCCACGATCCCGTACTAGCAGCGTTTTGGATGCAGCTCGCCTGTGCTGCTTCCAAAACGCTGCTGTCTACATTAGAAGCACAGTGGATTGGATTTATAGAAATCCCATGCCCACTGTGCTTCTATTTGACGGATTTAAGAGCCGCAGCATGTTAGTTTCTGTTGCGGGGATGCAGAAATTTCCACAAGAGAATGTATAGGGTGCGGTAACTTCGCATGTGTTCAATTAACACATGCTGATTTACATGCGGGATTGGTCGCAGTGCTTTGGACGCAGCGAAAATACGCTGCGTCTAAAGCGCTGCTTTACTCCTGTGCCTTAAACCTTAATTTTCTCAGGTTAACTTGTTCAGTTATTGTAATGAGCATTTATTGAATATTCAGGCATTGAACGCTTTATTGTAGACCTTTTTTTTTTCCCTAAATGTTGCCAAGAAATGTAGCTATGAATGTCGGGCCTTAAGGAATGCTTCTGCTTTTTGCCTGCGCTGACGTACAGGGTTGCAGGCAGTGACCTGGCTTCTTAAGGTGCTTTCACATTGCGTTCAGGCACCTGTTCATTAGCCCTGTTGGGGCTTATGTGCGAAACCCCCCCCCCCCCCCCCCTGCAAAACGGGATTCGGGCGTATGTGCCAACGGGGCCACAGACTATAATGGTGCCGACAGAGCGAATGTGCGCTCTGCCATGCATCATTTTTGAGCATATACGCCTACTGGAGGTGGACACCTAGACGTAGTGTGTCTGGGTGTCCAGGTGTTCACCTCCAGTAGGCGTATGCGCCCAAAAATGATGCACGGAAGTGGATCCGTCAGCACATACGCCCGAATACCATTTTGTAAGCTCCAATGGGACCCACAAACGTAAAGTTAAGCGCAATGTGAAAGCACCCTTAGGACAGGTACTGATCCAACTGATTAGGACACAGATGTTGTCCTAGATATCACAATAATAGCTACTCCTGCTAGAAGTGACAGCCAAATGCCCCCCGCCTTAACTGAGAATGCCCCCACATTACTTTTTCTGCATGGATCTTGCAGGGTGAGCCTCCCCTATAGATATTGCACATGTACAATTACTACATATGTCTGATTTTGAGACCTAAGCAACCACTAGAGATGGCTGGCAGTGGCTGTCTCCTAGAGAAGACAGGAGTGATCAGCAGAACAAGCTCTCCTCTGCATGGGATAGGTAGGAAGGTTGGCAGCTATCTAATTTGTATGGGGGTTTAAATGGGTTGTCCACTACTTTCACATTGATGCCCTATGTGCAGGATAGGGCATCAATGTATGATCGGTCATGGTCCCGCACCCGGCACCCCCACCGATCAGCTGTTATCAGTGCCGGCGGCGGCGGCGCCCACCGGCCGGAAGTGCTTACCTGCGGTGCTTGGCCGTCCATATGTAGGGGCCGCCGCGGGGTACCACACATCCGCCTCCCATTCAATTGAATAGAAGGCGGATGTGCAGTAACAAGCGCCGGCCACTATAACTTGATGTTCAAGCACCGCAGTTAAGGACTTCTGGCTGCCGCCGTCAGCGATAACAGCTGATTGGCGGGGGTGCTGGGTGCGGGACCATGACCGATCATACATTGATGCCCTATCCTGCACATAGGGCATCAACCCTAGATAGCTGTTGTCTGAACCCTTCCGCATACACATACACTCTGCAACGATCGGGCATGTTGAAATCTACTATGCTTAGTCTTTCTTTCCCTGACATCTGCTTTTGAATCTGAGCACTGCATACAAATGAGATTACTGACCTGTCTGCACCATCCATATAAGGAATTTGTGGGGTTTAAAAGAAAACTGTCATGTGAGAAAAGCGCTATTAACCTGCAGATATGGTGTCAATGTGTAGGTTAATAGCGTTCTGAAGCCTTGTGGCTGTCGCACTGAAAGCCCGGCTACTGAGAGTAAATTACCATATTTTTTGGACTATTAGACGCACTGGACCATAAGACGCACCTAGGTTTTAGAGGAGGAAAATAGAAAAAAAATTTGAAGCAAAAAATAGGGTCATGACTGGGGTGGGGATCTGCTGCTGACACTGTTATAGAGGTAATGTTCCCCAATTCTGTACTAATATCCTCCATCTTGGTATATATGCTCCCCCAATCTAGGTATATATGGCCCCCCATCCTCATCCTGGTGTGTGTAGATAAGTGTGTGTGTATATTTGTGTGTGTAATATATATATTAATTATATATCCCCCAACACGCTGCACACACAAAAAAATAAACAATTCTACTTCCCTTCCCTTCACTCCCTCGCAGCGCTGCGTCCTGTTCTGATGCTAGCAGCTGATCTCAGCGTGTAAGCAGCACATGACGTCACTGCCATGTCCTCCCACACGCTGAGGTCAGCTGCTAAAATATTCACTGCTCACCACGTTGGGACTATGGACGTGTGAAACAGTGAATATTAATTTCTTTAATACTGATCACAATGTTAACCCAGCTGCTGCTCCTGCAGCAGCTCAGTGATCACGTGTGCCCGCTATTTAAAGAGAATGAATATTCACTGCTCTCCACTCTCATGGGCATGAGGGAGCAGTGAATATTCACTGTTTTTAGTAGCGCAAGAGATGCGGTAACTGTGTGATCTCTATTAATGAAAATGTAATATTCATTGCTCCACACGCCCATAGTTCCGCTCATCTCTCCGTGCTGGCTTCAGTGCAAAAAGGTGGTTGGGACTATGGGCATGGGGAGCAGTGAATATGAATTTTCTTTAACCGGGGGCACATGCAATGGCTGCAGCAGCCTCTATGGCTGCAGCAGCCTCTATGCCCGCTCCGCTGCCGCCCCCTCCCATCCACAGCAGGTACATTTGTACTATAAGACGCACCCCCCACTTTCCTCCAAAATTTTGGAGGAAAAAAAGTGCATCTTATAGTCCGAAAAATACGTCAACTTTATTCCTCCCAGCAGCCCTCGGGCTTTGTCATGGAGGTGCGGCGGGCAGTGCTTCAGTCACTGCTCAGTATATAGTGAGAGGCGGCTGTAACCGCTCCCCGGCACTGACTGAAAGCCTGAGCCTGTCTGGAGGAATAATGTTAAAATAAATAAAAAAAGTAAATGGCTCTGGGAAGAAGGGGAGCAAAAAACAAAAGCACAAAAAAATGGAAAATTCCCCAGGTATGAAAAGGTTAAAGGCATTTTCCACTACTATAGTTCTCACCTATGCTTTGTATAAATATATCAGTATTAAATTGGCATGGGTCTGGCACCCCCACTACTAAGCTGTTATGGATGTAAACAGTATATTGAGCACCACTGCAACGTCTCATTGTTTAGTGGCCCCACCCTTCCAGGTTCTGCAGATCAGCCTCATATTCATTTAAAGAGGAAGGCTGATCTGTAGTATGCAGTGCTCTTCCATTCCCATTCTGCTCACTGTAATGGCTGGTAACAGCTGATCGGTGGGAGTGCTGTGTGTTAATACAAATTATACTGATGTCTTCTAAAACCGCGATATCCCCGTGTATGAGAGAGCTGGCTATCAAACGAACGATCAGCTTAACCATTGTGAATGGCCGACTTTAGACCATGATCGATCGGACATTGTTGACCTTTCCTAAGGATAGGTTATAAAACACAGTAGTGAACAACCTCTTTCAGAATATGACTGCATGGGATGAAACATTTTCTAGAACAAAGCCGCCATAAATCTAGTAAAATTTGCAACAAATCTGCTTGAAATTCCAGGAGTTTTACTTGCAAGTTTTACTGAACATTCACTGTGGATTTCACCTATGCATTGCAAAGGGTAAAGCTCAATCTAGATATCTGCAGCATAAGTAGATATGCTGGAGACTCTGATTTTCTTTTAAGCAGATCTTGGATGAGATTTGCGAACATCTAATCTACTTTGCTGTAACTGTAATAAACTGGATTTTCTGGCTGGAAAATCTGCAGCTTATCTGCCTGTGTGAACATACCCTTACAGTATTTTCTACACATGCCAGTAGATGAGTGGCAAAAAGCCAAGTCACTACTTCAATGAAAAATCATTCAGTTCACAGCAATGCACAGTAACATCTGGCTGCTGCTGTAATAAGGGCAGTAAAAGCGGCACGATTGATCGGTCGTTTCTCTGACATTAGGGCTGCTCGCACAAATGCCACAGGCGTCTACTTTATAATAACCCGGTGAGCAGTTAGCAGAGCCTCTGATTCTCTATAAAGCAAAGATCACTCTGCGTCATAAACCAGGTTGATGAATGTGCAGAATCACTGTAAGGTTATTGATGCCCAGGCACAAATGTCAGATTTAATCATTCAGGCGTCTTTGCAGTAAAGAGAACTGTCAGTGGTTGTGGCTGTGTCTTGGTAATGACTATTGCATTTTGTCAATGTTCAATCCATCACTTATATTATTTGATTTCCTAGAGGTTTTTTTTACATTGCAGTCATTGTACACCGCATTATTGTGTTGCTTTCGGCATGGACCGGGGTGGTCTTCATCTGTGACCTATCTATTTTGTTTTCTCTCTTTTTCTATATTTGTCCTATAACCTAATATATAAAAGTTTGCCATTTGCTACTTTAGGGTATGTTCACACATTATTTTTTTAGACCGATTTGGAGCGGAACTACTCCTGCCCAGAGAAGGCTCAAAAGAATGAACTTTATTTTGTATATAAAAATGACTTGCTGCTCATATGTTGAGGATTTTGAGCATCTTTAATGCACCTCATGTTTCAAAAAAAGTGGTTGATTTGACCATTCTTCAGGCTTGAAAGACTTCTTTTAAATAAAAAAACAAAAAACTGTCAATGGGAAGGAGTCTTTTTGCGTGTTTTCTAAAGTGTCTTTACCTAAAAGAAAAACGCTAGTGTCTTGTCTATTGTTTAATGAACTTCAAAAAAAAGCCGGAAAATGACCATAAAAAGACATTGAAAAAAAAAAGCCGAAAGAATGCCTTCTTTTGGAAACTGACACTTTTGTCCTCCTGAAAGAGACGTAGTGTGCACATAACCTTAGCTCTGGAGGGGCACAAGTATGCACAGAGACGTTTTAGTTTAGAGCTTGGGTCATGGTGATACAGATGTTTGCATACTCAGCATTGCACAGCCCTGAAGGATATGGAGGAAGGGATTTTTTTTAGTTATTCAACAAAACATTTCCATATGTTACACAGTCTGTGTTTTTTATCTGAACCAATACTCGTGTTATCTCTTGTGTATGTGTCTCTGGGAAATGCCTCTAATATGGAAAATCTCTACCTTCAGGATTTTGCATTTGGAGGAAGATGTGTGGTATGAAAATACTTGTTTAACCTGTTTTTAAACATACTTGCACCCACAGACTAAAACCTTTTATCAGCTTTGTACAGCCAGTGACAATTCTCCTCTCTACAAACTTTATCAGTAGTTTTGTCTAATGTGGTCGAAGATCAGATCGGCATTCAGTAGGGCTAAAGCTTAGTAAGAATACATTTCTGTACTGTTTTAAGAAAAATACCAAATACCGTCAAGCACATCAGTGTTCATTCACACAGGACCATAGTATATAAGATTGCTCTGTTTTGTCTACTGTTGCATGGGGCCTCTGCTGTACCCCTGAATTCCTTAGAATTTTCTATAGAGGTACACAGAGGTATTTTCTGTCGGGTTCCATAAGATTTAGTAAAGAATAATTTATGGCATGCTTCATCAGCCATGCGTACAGCTACAGTCTCCCCTGGGCACATTGCTTTGAGCGAAGAATATCTCCATATATACAGACTCCAAAGCTGCCTCTACTGCTCTGTACGAAGGAGCACATGGTTTTCTTCTGTTTTCTTTTGGGATGTATTATTCAAGAATATTTTTCTGTAGGATTCCAAACAAGCTCGGGAGAAAAACAAATCGTGGCATGCTCTGCTAGGTGCCAAATGTATAGAGCATTATGCTTAGTGCCATCATATTCTGCAGCACTTTACAGACATTATGGGCACTGTCCCCATTGGGGCTCAGAATCTAAACTCCCTATCAGTCTGTCTTTGGAGTGTGGGAGAAAACCGGAGAACCCGGAGGAAACACAGGGAGAACATACAAACTCCTTGCCGGTGTTTGTCCTTGGTGGGATTTGAATCCAGGTCCCCCGGGTAACCACTGAGCCACCATGCTGCCATAGCTTTGCATCCTTCTTGAAGCATTGTGTTATGATCTGCTACAGGGACTAAGGAAAGACAGGAGATCTGTCCCTACAATAGAACTAAACTAGATCCCTACGATGTAACGGGGAACCTGATCCTGCGATCAGACCCGCTAAAGTCCTCGGCTCGTCTGTACGAAGACCTATAGAAGTGAGGGAGGGATCCCTACAAGAACTAGGGACTGGGATAAGTTGGACACCTCCTAGCAGAAATAGTAGCAGTCAAAGACAAACACACAACAAAAAGCATAGAGGTCAGAAGACCTAGCAAAACTAACAGAGAACGGCAACAGAGCACCAAGCTAGCTCAAGAGTAGTAAATACAATGAAGTCCAGCAATGCCAGGAGGGCGGAGCCGGATTAAATAGGCAAAAATGGTCATGTGACCAGCAAACTAAAAAAAACCTAACAGGAGAGTTCTAACAGTACCCCCTCTTCTAAGAGGATCCTCCGGATCCCCTAGGCCCAGGCTTACCAGGAAACCTCCCGTGAAAAGCTCTGACAAGTCTGGAAGCAGAAACATCATCCGCCCTCACCCATGAGTTATCCTCAGGTCCGAAACCCTTCCAAGCGACGAGATACTGCAAACTCCCTCTATACCGTCTAGAATTTAGGATGCGGGAAATTTCATATTCCCCGTCCTCCACCACCGGAGGAACAGTGGCAGAGGCGTCACCATCCGACACATCAGCTTTTTTCAACAGAGAAACATGAAACACCGGGTTAATCTTCCAGGACGTAGGAACCTCCAACCTAACAGCAGATTGGTTAACTATCTGAAGCACCTTAAAGGGCCCTACGAACTTGGGACCCAATTTTTTAGAAGGAATCCTCAATCGCAGATTCTTAGAGGACAACCAAACCATGTCACCAACAGCAAACAAAACCTCTTGCCGTTTCCTATCAAAGTACCTCTTAGATTTTTTGTTAGCCTCCTGAAGATTACCACGCACATCCGTCCAAACTCTCTCCAAATCACCGGAAAAACTCTCCTCCTCAGGCACAGCCGAAACCAATTTGGAGAATGACCCAAAAGACGGATGTCTCCCAGAACAACAAAAAAAAGACGAACACCCAGCAGAAGAGGATGTATGGTTGTTAAGAGCAAATTCAGCAAGTGGCAGAAACTCAGACCACCCCTCCTTGATTGTCTGCCACAAAACAACGCAAGAACTGCTCAACATCCTGGTTCTTCCTTTCTGTCTGGCCATTAGACTCAGGATGATATCCGGATGAAAACGACAAATGAACTCCCAACCTGTCACAAAAGGCACGCCAAAAACGAGCCACGAACTGAGGTCCCCTATCGGAAACAATGTCAGTAGGAACACCATGTAGTCTGACAATTTCCTTGACAAAGGCCTTAGCGAGTGTCTTAGCGCAAGGCAGTTTGATGAAGGGAACCAAGTGACACATCTTGCTAAAACGGTCCACGACCACCCAGATGACCGTGAAACCTTCAGAGGGGGGAAGATCAGTAATAAAGTCCATAGCCAGATGTGTCCAAGGTGCACTAGGAACCTCCAGAGGGCAAAGCAACCCCGCAGCAGGAGCATGCGAAGACTTGGATCTAGCACACACAGTACATTGGCGCACCCACTTAATGACTTCCTTCTGCCATCCAGGCCACCAAAAACTGCGACCCACGAGTCTCTTGGTCTCAGAAATTCTTGGATGACCTGCCAACCGAGACTCATGACACTCAACAAACAAATCTCTCCTAAAGGTCCTAGGCACAAACCACCTTTTTGCCGATTAAAGGTCTAAGGATGTCATTAATAAGAGTCTGAAAAAAATGTTGGAGCATTGGTAAGACCAAAAGGCATCACCAGATTCTCAAAATGACCCACAGGAGTGTTAAAAGCAGTCTTCCATTCATCACCCTCCTTCATGCGCAACAAATTGTATGCCCCCCGGAGATCAATTTTAGAGAACCACTTGGCCCCCACTAACTGGTTAAATAAATCAGGAATCAGTGGGTAAGGATTGCTTACAGTAATTTTATTAATCTCACGAAAGTCCAGACAAGGACGTAAACCGCCATCTTTTTTTTTTACAAAAAAAAATCCAACAGCCACAGGAGACTTGGAAGGCCTAATGTGACTGGCGGCCAAGCTTGTCTGTATGTATTCCTCCAAAGCCTTTCTCTCAGGAATAGTAAGATTAAATAAACGACTTTTAGGAAGAGTCGCTCCAGGGACAGATTCAATGGTACAATCATAGTTTCTATGGGGAGGCAAAATTTGTGACTCCTCCTCAGAAAAAACTCTCCAAAAATCCTGAATAGGTACAGGTAATTCCCCTTTATCCACAGCAGCAATGCGCCCGTTACAACACTTGGCCTAACACTTAGGGCTCCAGGACTTAATTTCATTGGTAGACCAATCCAGTACTGGATTGTGCAATTTTAACCAGGGTAACCCCAATATTACTGGAGAAGGCAAATTATCCAATACCACCAAATCCAAATTCTCTTGATGAATACCATTAATAGTGAGGGGAAATTCACAGACCTTATGAGTAACACTCTTCAAGGGAGAGCCATCAACAGAAACCACAGCAATAGGGGATGACAAAGTTTTAGGTTCTAATCTAAGTTTTTCCAAGAACCCCCCCATCAATCACATTCAGAGTAGAACCACAATCCACAAATACCCGAAATTCAATTAATTCATCCTGAGCAGCGGTAGTAGCAGATAGGAATACTCCCTTAGAATTTAAACAGGCAATACGTGCATGACTGACCATTTTTTTTCTTTCTTCATACGAAGCACACAGTTCTTAATAAAATGACCAGAATTTCCGCAATAGAAGCACAAGCCTTCAGAAAGCCTGCGGTCTTTTTCCTGAGAGCGGGGTGCCATCGCCCCAATCTCCATCGGCTCTCCATTGTCAGCACAGACCCTCTCAGGACTCGGAGCTGACATAGCAGAGGATTTGCTCTCATTAACCCTTGCACGCAGTCTCCTGTCCACCCGTATAGCTAATTGCATTGCCTCCTGCAAGTTTCCAGGTGTGGGATAAGCAATCAGTAAATCCTTAACCCTTTCACCTAGCCCTGCAAGAAACAAGCTTTTCAAAGCTGAATCGTTCCACCCCACCTGGGCAGACCACCGACGGAAGTGAGAACAATATTTTTCCACATTACCTGATCCCTGCCTCAAACGTCTCAATTCAGACTCAGCAGATGAGACACGATCAGGATCATCGTACAACAAACCCAAAGCAGAAAAAAAACTATCCACTGATCTAAAGCACGGATCACTAGGTTGGAGAGAGAAGGCCCATCCCTGAGGATCTTTGCGCAAAAGTGACATTATGAACCCTATGCGCTGTGATTCATCACCAGAGGATCCGGGTCTCAAACGAAAATACAATAAACAAGCATTTTTAAAAGAAAAAAAATCTTGTTGTTCGCCAAAAAATAAATCAGGCAGACGTACCTTTGGTTCCACAAAATGTGCTCCAGAACAGCTACTCACTTGTTGTTGGAGCTTGGCCACCTCCAGAGAGAGTCCCTGCAAGCGTTGAGCCAAATCTTGAACCGAGACCATGATGGAAAACTGGAGGTCTTTCCTTAGAGAAAATTTTTTTTTTTTTTTTAGGGCTGGACTTACTGTTATGATCTGCTACAGGGACTAAGGAAAGACAGGAGATCTGTCCCTACAATAGAACAAAACTAGATCCCTACGATGTAACGGGGAACCTGATCTTGCGATCAGACCCGCTAAAGTCCTCGGCTAGTCTGTACGAAGACCTATAGAAGTGAGGGAGGGATCCCTACAAGAACTAGGGACTGGGATAAGTTGGTCACCTCCTAGCAGAAATAGTAGCAGTCAAAGACAAACACACAACAAAAAGCATAGAGGTCAGAAGACCTAGCAAAACTAACAGAGAACGGCAACAGAGCACCAAACTAGCTCAAGAGTAGTAAATACAATGAAGTCCAGCAATGCCAGGAGGGCGGAGCCGGATTAAATAGGCAAAAATGGTCATGTGACCAGCAAACTAAAAAAAACCTAACAGGAGAGTTCTAACACATTGTATCCCAATACACACAAGCTCTTGGTGCGGTCATTCGACTTTGACCAAACTGCACAGGGGCTGAAGGATTAATGTGCCCACTAATTCAATTTGGACAAAAAGTGGTTCAAGCATCAGAGGATTATTAGTACTAATATGGTAGGAATAATGTCAGACAGTAACGCTCCACATACCATGTCACAGCCGGAACGTTCCGCTACACACGTAGTTCTGTATGCTATGTCATGGCTGTGAAGCTTTCTAGCTGTGAGTGTCTTTAGAGCCAGTGTGCATTCATTGCATATCTTAGTTTTCACAGCTGGTCACACACAGGCCTTTTCAGCAATATTTAAGAAGCGTACTTAACACTAATGACTATAGTGGTCATATGTAAGCCCATATAACGTAAAGATAGCAATCATCAAAGAATGGTAACATTAAATTTCTCTCTTTCCAGTGGATTTTTCTAGAACACAGGCTTGTTGTTCTGACTGGATTGCGATCCAGGCTACATACAAACACGAGATATTTACTGACCGATTATCGTCAAATTTGCAAAGAAAAAGTCTATTGGCCCTCCTGATATCAACAGGATTGGTTGACAATCTTATCTATATGGAGGCCATCCGACTGCCCCTGATGCTAGCTGTTAGGAGGCAGGAGGACTGGGTGTGTTGAGATCCCGAAAAATCTGTGAGTGTTTAGATATCTGGTATAGATGAGCGAATTTATGCTAGTGGAATTGAACTCTTCAAATATTCATATTCTCCAAAAATTTTTTTTTTTTTTTTTTTCTGTAATTAACTAATTCAGAAAAATGGTGACAAACGGTTAAAAATAGAACTCGTCTCAGTGCTTGCCTGTTTTGCCTTCCAGTCCTGTGTGCCACTCCTTTTCCCATTCTCCTGTATCTTAGATCCTCCTCAGCCTTTTCACTCCAAGCCAAAGCTTTCGGCACAACCAGTCCGGATGTCCCAGCGCGGTGCATGTCATGACGTCACAACCTTGAGCTGCAAGGTGACATCTGAGGCCTGGTCCTGCCATAACTGAAGGGGCTGAAGGAACTCCATGCGATGGGGTATGGGGAAAAGAAGAAGCACGGAGAACCGGTCAGCAGGACTGTTGAACGGTGAAGTGAGTATTACATTTTTATTTTAGTGTTTTTTATGCTCTGGCATCTGAAGATGGCCCATAGCATAATAAAGAGCATTCAATTCACAGAAAATGTAGTGTAAGATCTGTGTGATTTGCTGCTCATCCCTAGTGCATGGCCAAATTATTGGAGTTGTTCCTTAGATATCATATTCATTAAAAAGATTATAAATAATGAACGCTAGTTCCTATTAACTTGCTGTTAAAATAAATTCTTTCTCTGCGGCATCACACAGACCACAACATGCTAAGTAGCTGAGCCGTACTGCTCGACTCCCTTTGAACACGAGTGGTGGAGTGATTTATAGCAGTGGACACAACCAGACTTTCGAAGAATGGAATTAAAAAACAAAACAAAAAAAACCCAACTCATTGCACTTTAAGTATGTAATGAAAATATGTAGACATAGGAAGATATCTATTTTTTATTTATTTTTTTTTTTCAAAATAAGTAATTGGAAGATTAGGTTTTTCATGATACTAGCAAGCATCCAACCAAAATTAGCACAATCTGACAGTTTGTTCAGTTTTTTTATTTGCATTCTTTATTCACATTGGACCTTATTCAATTGATGCTGCAGAATCTGCACTAAAATTCTGCATCAGAAAACAGTAATATTTACGGTATGTGAGTTAAGTTTAAGATAATTCATTCATTTATGGCAGAACAATTTACAACAGACTGTCAAACTGCTGCTGATTCTCCCTGTTGATTTCCTCCATTGCAGTACGTTGCGTCAACAGATGAAACCTCAAATAACACAACTGATTTCATTGCAGATTTCTACACCAGTTCACAAGTGTATTCCAAGCACATGTTGGGGTATGTGCACACAGCATTTTTTTCAGGCAGATTTCATGTTGAATCCACCTAAAGTGCTCAATAAACCTTTAAAAAAACGAACATATGCCTAGCAATGTCAAAACGACCTGCTCTGCAAATGTTTCCTCTCATTTACCTTCTTTAAACCACTTCATGAAAAGCACAGCTAGCATCTACCGCTTCAAAAACTATGCGGCAACAAGTTTTTCAAACGGCAATTGTTTCAGGAAGTGGCTTTTAGGAGATTTTAAAGGGAACCTGTCATGTAAAATAATGCTATTAACCTGCAGATATGGGGTTAATCTGAAGGTTAATAGCATTTTAACAACATGCGGCACTGGCACTGCGAGCCCTGCTGCCAGGATGAAATTAACTTTATTCCCCTCCGGCGTTTGGCATCCAGTAATGGGGGCGGCGCTGGCAGTTTCAGTCACCTCTGTGTATAGACAGCGGTGGATGTAGCCGCTCCCCCAGCACTGACTGACAGCAGCTCATCATTAGGGCCGGCTGTCAGTCAGTGCAGTGGTGCGGTTACATCCACCACTGCCTATACACAGAGCGGTGACTGAAACTGTGTAGATGCCGCCCCTATCACTGGAAGCGGGGGGAGTGGATGGAATAAAAGGTTTGTTTTTTTTCCGGCAGTGGGGCTCTCAGTGCCGACTCCCTACGGTGTCAGAACGCGATTAACCCCATATCTGCAGGTTATTTGTCTTATTTTATTTATTTTTGTTCCCCTGAAGAATTTTTTTTTTTTACAGTTTTTTGATTAGATAGTGCCTAGTTTGGACAGATTCCATCAGCATCTGCTTAAAAAAAAAAGTCACATGCAATTTTCTTTTTTTTCAATCACACATTTTTCAAAACCTGAAATGGGGGTGGGAGGGAAACAAATCAAAAACTATTTTATGACCAGCAAGATTAATTTGAATGAATGGAGTCTTTCAAGTGTTTTTTTTTTTTTTTTTATTTAATTTTATTAAGTGGATCTGCTCTGAAAACTCCTCAAAGTACTCTGCGCATAGCCATACAGCCTGTGCCTGGGAAGAACCCATAATGTTTATTAGCCCCATTGCCAAATATATTGGTTACAGTGTTGTACAAAATGGGTAACTTACATATTTGAGTATTTTCCCTTCCCTCTGCTGCTCTGTGTAAATGTACATTTTTCTTTCTCCGCTAATCTTCTTGCTGTGGTGTAAGAGCTTGCAGTGAGCCATAGCCTGGGGTCTTCTTCTCCTGCCGCGCCTCACTTATGCCATTTCACTGATACACTCAGTAAGAAGTGTCAGAAGGCTTCCCCTCCTTTCCTCCTCTCTTCCATTTATTTGATGTTATCTCTTAATTCAGCTGAAAATAGATAAGTGTTCTCAGTGTGATTAACATGTAGCCTTGTGTCTTGATCCACTTTGGGGGGGTTTCCTTGGGTTTTTAGCTGTGCTATCGCTACATCTCCAAAACGGAGTACAATAAACAGTGAAATTATTATTAATAACCTAGGAGTAATTTGTACAAGTTGGCAGAGGGGATATAACTATTGAGATTTGTAGTTGTACTTTACATTCTGATCCGATGTCTGAAAACTATTACCGGTATTTAAATTTCTATTCAGAAAATACAATATTATATTAGAATTTAAATACAGGCTTTTTTTTTCCATTAAACTGTATGTCACTTGTTCAAAAAAAAATTGAGTTAAATATAAATAGCTTGTAAAAATCACTGAGCTCCCCTAGTTCTGCCCCTCCCTTTTTGTGCTGCGTTGCTCCATTGTAGAGATATTCACATTTGTTTCTTCTGAAATCTCTGCTTTGTTCTGGGCGTTTCTTCAGAGTCTTCTCCGGGAGTGTGCGCTTTCACCCCTTCCAGATGCTGCCAATCATCCCTTCCTTGCTTACTGATTTCTGTATGCACATCCATACAATGCAGGCTATCAGTCACTGAGTAGGTCTGCCTACTTGCCCGAAAAGCCTAGAATGAACAGGAATTTACTTGAATAAAACATATTTCATATTGAATCTTTTTCTATTAACTATATATTAATTTCAGCTTGTCCAGCTCTACTGCTGTCGGCAGATTAGACGACATTTTCAATGTGACAGGTTCCCTTATGTAATAATATGTTATGTCCCTTATCTATATATATAATCGTCTTATCCCGTCTGTCTGTCTGTCCAGGAAATCCCGCGTCGCTGATTGGTCCGGCAGCGGCCAATCAGGGACGCGGGATTTCAGAAAAAAGATGGCGGCCGTTAGCGGCTCATGTGCGGGACGGAGATGCAGCCGGGAGATGACCGGCGCGAGGCGCTCATCTCCCAGCCGCTAGCAGCAGAAGGACCTCGACCGCTGCGGGTCGGGATACTTCTGCGAGCGCCCGCTCATCTCCCGGCTTCTCGCAGCGGAAGTAGCCGCACAGGCAGCGGCGCTGACATCCATGCGACTAGGGTGTCAAGGGAGGACCGGGGAGCGGCGCTGCGGGTCGGGATACTTCTGCTGCGAGCAGTCGCTCATCTCCCGGCTTTTCGCAGCGGAAGTAGCCGCACAGGCAGCGGCTCTCCCCGGTCCTCATCAATACGATTCGCTGATTGGTCGTGGGCGGAGACCGCGACCAATCAGTGATCTTGGCGCAAAAGTTAAACACCGCTGTGCTGATTGGTCGCGGCCGCTGCCCGCGACCAATCACCGATTTGGGCGCCATATTTAAATAGCGGCCGCAACCCATCACCGATCTTGGCCCAACATTTAAACACTGCTGTGCTGATTGGTCGCGGACGCCAGACGCGACCAGTCAGCGAGATTGGCGCCAAATTTAAACCCCGCTCTACTGATTGGTCACCGGCAGCGACCAATCAGCAGTATTGGCGTTAAATTTAAACCCCGCTCTGCTGATTAGTCGCAACCACCGGCCGTGACCAATCAGCGATATTGGCGCCAAATTTAAACAGCGCTCTGATCTCCCGACGGCAAGTGTGAACGGAGGACCGAGGAGCGGCGCCGCCGGTCGGGATGCTTCTGCTGCGAGCAGCCGCTCATCTCCCAGCTGCTCGCAGCGGAAGTACCTGCACAGGCTGCGCCGCTCCCCACTAATATAACGCTGATTGGTTGCGGCCTCCGGCCGCGACCAATCGGCGATATGGGTGGCAAATTTAAACCCCGCGGCCGTGACCAATCACCATTATTGGCGCCAAATTTAAATACCGCTCTGCTGATTGGTCGCGACCGCCGGCCTTGACCAATCTGCGATATAGGCGACAAATTTAAACACCGCTCTGCTGATTGCACCCGGTCGGCCGCATACATATTCTAGAATACCCGATGCGTTAGAATCGGGCCACCATCTAGTGTAATATATTCCTTTGGAGGAAGATCTGAGTAATGTGATAAAGGTTCTGTACTTTTTTCTTTTAATCTGTAGATCACTACATTTTGCTGTTGTATTTTGTGTGTGTGCGTGCAATACAAGAAATGTAAGAATAAGTGGATCAGAAGCTTGCATTCTGCCTTATGATATTGCTGAAACCATTTATTAGGCTTGTCCTGTATTATTTATTGTTGTTCATTACTTTTGAATTGGATCTTAAGGCTACGTTCCCATGATGAGCTTTTGGTCCGTTTTTGATGTTGCAGATTTTCTACACCCATAAAGTAAAATGGGTTACTTGTATTTTTTCAAAAATGCACAGTAACTGAAACTCCACAAAAGCTCATCATGGGAACATAGCCTAAAAGGGTTTCTGCAGGCTTGGAGTTCTAGTCTGTGTAAAAGCAGATTTGTGAATACTTCCAGTGCAAAAAGTAAAAGTATGCAATTTGCATACAGGAGGTCACATGCTGACTAGACGTTGCAGCCTCGCTCAGTGCAAGTGAACTGAGTGACGTCAGACACGTGTAGTCGGAATGTGGCCAGAAGTATGCAAATGGCACACTTGTGGTCACATGACCGCCAGGTGCTGGCACTGAAGAATCCCAACACTGTGCACTTGACAACCGCTTTAAGATTAGATGTGTGTGACTCTAAGACTACGGTCAGACAGCCGTAGATTCTCTCAAGAGAGAATCTGGTCGATTATGCAAATGACACTCTGATCAAACTCTGATCAGAGTTTGTTCCGAGTATCAGCATAGTGTCATCCAATTCTCTTGGATAGGAGAAGATGGAGAACAACATTTTTCCATCTTTTACATTGTGTGAGTCTGTGGAAATCGGACTGCATTCAGATGTCGTCAGAGTGCAATTCAATGTTTTACACACACCCATAGACTTGAATGGGTGAGTGGCATCAAGATTTTGTCAGAGAACAAAATCATGCATCAGTACTGCCCCATTGAATAACTGGTCAAAAGTGGTTTCTGATAAAAAATTGGATGGCACTTGCCCAATGTATACGCTGGTGTGAGCGAGCCCTAGAAAGTGTGTATTCGTTATCCACATGATAGAGAAGTAATGAACATTACATGTATATATTCACACACAGTTAATTTGCTGCCGAAATGTCTGTTTTATTCATTTAAATAGGGCTGCAGAATTTAATGTGCTTGCTGCCAAAACAATTGCTTTCCGATAAATAGAACTGATTTTTAGTCAGAAATGTTAGCAACAAATCCATGCGTGAATGAACCCAAATGGGTCTAATTTTAAAGGTTTGGACCCATCCTGCTTGATGGACAGTTTCAACCAACGGCATTGTTTCTCTGTCCGAATTGTGCATTCCCTAATGCTGCTACATGAGCTGTAAACCAAAAAGAAAATTGACAATGTCTCGGAGGGGAGGGGCGAGAATTTTATCATACAGTAAATTACAAAAATGATTGTATTTACAAGCCCACTCAAGCGATGTCAATTCAGATAGGAGAACCCCATAACTATTTGAGGTGGTTAGATGCAGTCTAAGGTTGCTTTTCTAAATTCTTAACAGAGTGTAAATGGATTCCTGGAAAATTCCATTTGTGACGCAGCCGGTCTCTTTTAGATATGGAATGCCGGAAGACTGCTTCCCTTGCATTCGCCTTTGTGTTAAGACAGAGTTGATGATGCCAAGTTAATCTGCAAATGTCTGTGTAATGTCTTTATAGTGATATTTTTTTGTTTCAAAAGAAATTTGGTATTCCTTCAATCTCTGCTTTCCCTAATAAATGCATATAATGCAGTGTCTATTGAACTAATGGAGACTCCTTTATATTTAATGAATACATTGGAATGCTCTTCCAGGCATAGTGTACACTGAGCCTAAAGTTGGCCATTCACATAAAATGACTGTCGGTCACTCTCTCCATACACAGTAGTGCTCAACTGAGCATTCATGTGTTTTCAACAGTGAATTAAACAAAAGCCATTACCAGACTCCTCAGTTGGCGCCCTATTTTCTATAAAAACAAAAGAAACTGCCTTGAAATTCCAACATCTCAATCCTTCTGTCCCATGACATCTGTCGGAAGAGAGTCAGAAAGTCCACTTACACAGTCGATAAAATTCTGTCAAAACTTCTGATCTCGGACAACTTTGTAATGTATATGGGGTCCTTAAGAGTCTTCTTTACTTCTTACAGTGTGGGCAGGTATCTTCAGAGCTATTAGAAAAAGCTGGAGATGACATAATAGGAAAAACAAAATATGGCATACAGTACAGTCTGTGTGGCTGCTGGGATCTGCCCACTCGGGGGAACAAAAACAAGATTTAGTTCTCTTTTTAACAAGAGCACAGCTCTGGAGCTCTCCTCTCCAGACACACCAAACATTGAGTCCAAAGGCTCCACATTTACTTTCTGGACCACACCCTGGGGTAGAGATATGGTGAACAGTCTCCCACCCACTCTTCAGCTGTTCACAAAAACCCAACCTTTAATACGGCCAATTGATCACTCTCAGCACTTAGTATGCTGGAGCATTTTTCCAGGTTCATATCACTGAGGCTAACATCGTGAGTGACACATATCTCCTCTCCAGTATTTTACCAGTGACCTTCTCACACCTCCAGTATCACTTGGCTTTGCTTTGCCACTAAAATATATATATTTTTTAATATTCTAACTGGAACTAAATGCAAAATCTGTAAATAAAATAGGAATCTGGAAGAACTGTTGTACTCATGATCCATTTTTGGACAGCCCCGATTACATTCTCCAGAAGCTACAATCTATCACTGATGTGACCTTTAGAAATTAGCCCAACATTAAGGTCTATATATGTGCACTGAACAGGTTTTATTATTGCTCCCACATATTGCTATATTGCAAAACATTTTTTGTCATGTTAAACATCCTCATATCTCTTAGATTAGTTCTAGCTAAGCTAGCCAAGATAGTAGGAGAAATGTATTAACCAGATTTGTAAAATAATGTAGGGAAGTTGGTAATGGCAACTGTTGAGTTTTGTTTTTTTTTAATGGGACTTTGTATAATGCATGTGGATGTGACTACTTCAAAACCTATTGTACTTTAAATTTGATAGCAGCCTTTATCCTCAGCCTGTAAAGATGTCATTTTGTTCGTTTGTCCAGCTTGTGATGCCTGGGCCTGATCTGCATATTCTGTCGTACATTTTACAAAGTGCTTTTGAACTGTTTGTCTCTAAAGAGGTTTCCAATTTGTTGCTAAGCTATTTGCTATTTTTGCTCAGAGTGATTCGACTGATTTAATTACCGGGGAACATGCTTTTTGATTTCAAAGTCACCACAATGAAAAACCGAATTGTATAATTGTATAATTGATTTTCACCAGACATTGTGGAATTCAAATATAAAGGATAGCTAAACAATGGAAATGCATATTTGAGTGATATATAGAAATGGTCATGTCCATAGATAAACAAACACCTGTAGAAAGTATTAGTAAGTTTGGCGGTGAAAGTAAATGTTAACAGCACTACCAAATAAAAGGATTCTTTACAAATCTCGGCTTGTTTGTTAAAGCTTACCTTTCATTTCATGTTGACTTTTCATATGTATGTACAGAAGTAGCATTATTTCTGGCCAATGTGAGCTAGTGGGTGAAAACTATTTTTTTTTTAGATTTCCCATACCGAGAAAACTTGAGACCCTTCTTCTCTATCTCTATGTATTACACTCTCAAAAGCAGCAGCACCATCATGTGAATCCGGCACTGGAGAGAACAGCACTTACTAGATCCTTCAGCAGCATTGTCTGTGTGTGTCTCTGCCTCTCTCTATGTGCTCCCTTTCCTCCTCCGCCGCTGCTCCTGATAGACTTCTATGGGCTGCATGTAATCTGATCCCTGAGGGAGTTCACAGTCCATCCATCTCTCAAGACAGATTTTTATTAGTTTTACCCACTTGCAGGGGTGAAGGATCTCACAACAAGCTTGCAGATAACATTTTAGTGTTACAAACTCATGCACTCATTAGTTGCCACAGATGGGTGTTAAACTTTGCGTGAATGATGAGAATGTACCATTGAGAAAAGCAGGAAGAGGGGCTAGTCGTCATGGTGACTTGCAAGTATGCAAATTTCATATTAGTGGTCATGTGACAACTGGATGAACTGTCATGTAGAGCATACTAACAGTATGTATACTACACAATGTTAAGATTGGGCATCTTAATCTGGCCATACACATTAGATGGCTGTTGGCTGAGCGATGCTATGCTCGACAGCCCTCTCTGCCAACCCTCCCAAACACGAGCGTTCGTTTGTCCAAGTGCTCCTGTTTTCTCTGAGAGGCAAAATTGGACAAGCCCAATCAATATCACCTCAGACGATCATTCAGCCGGCGTCCCCATCAGCCAAGCTGCCAAACCCGTCAATATCTGCTCAGATTAGGGGGCCTTTACAGTGAGTTGAAAGTTAAACTTCATCTGGAAAAACTCATAGGACTTGTGGCACCCCAGGGGTCTGGTTTCCACAGTAATGTAATGTTATGTCTGAGAGCAGGTGGGAGGTCCTTTGGTCAGGGATCCTGTGCATGCCACACCTCCTGCCCAGTCTTGGGAGGGGAAGAACTTCCCCTATATAAACCCGGGGCTGAGGCAGGGTTAGGAGTCAAGGAGAGTAGAGACGAGAAACAGTCATAGGAAGAAACAGCAGAAGCTCAGTGGGAGCAATATTACTACGAGTCAGGGGCTGGCAGCTGCAGAGCTCGCCCTGACTGAGAAGCTTTCTTACCGGACCCGGCGTCCGAGGCTGTGGGGACTAACTCTTACCCAGCAGCAGAAGCCGACCGGCAGGGGATTTCAGGTCCTCAGGCCCAGAAACCCGAAGGCAAGGTCACACGCGTGGGACCAGCACCGCCATCGTGGAGCGGAAGCCATTAGAAGGCCCCGAGTCACCGGCCATACGGGTGAGCACCACACGGCACACTCAGGGACGTGGGCTACTTATATCCGCTTCTAGCAAGGTAGCCAGAAGAGTACAGTCAGTTTGGGAGGCCTACAACTCCGCCTGGCCAGGGGAGATCCCATCTGCTCAAGGACTGACCAGGCCCCGTTCGCTAGCAAGTACTCCGGGAGGGTCTATCGTTGTTACCAGTAAAGACCCTGAATTACACCGCACCGTCTGAGTGGTTCCTGCTACCCCCATCTTCCACGTCGGCTGCCCTGAGGCCATACCCCTCCCGTTGGGGGTTATACTATCACGCTGCACAATTCTACACCGGCCTCAGCGGTCTACCCTGCAGCGGCAGCTCCATAGCTGCAAATCAACGGGTGGCGTAGTCGACACTCAAATAACACCTATCAAGACTGCCACACACTGAGTTTGACTCCCTGGGCACGGACCGGGTCCCCGCCACTCGGAGACTACAACCCTCATCTGATCCGGTTCCGGGTAAGCCCCCGTGCGCGAGACGCTGCGCGACACAGCAGGTCCAGGGGCGCGTCAATTTTGGCGTAGTCGGCAGGATTTCGTGCCGGCAACCACCGGGTACTGCGTGCCTGAAAAGCAAAGACTGTTCAAACTTACCAGTGGTGAGGTTTCCCGCCATCCGGCGCCATCTTCTGCCTTCTTCCCGCCATCCGCGAAGTTTTCCCGCCATCCGGCGCCATCTTCGGCCTTCTTCCCGCCATCCGTGGAGTTTTCCCGCCATTGGACGCCATCTTGAGGACGCCGCGCGGGAAGAAGAGGGGCGTGGACTCCGAAAGCGCGCGAGAACTGAAGCCCCGCCTCACGTCCGGACGTTGCGTAAGGTCCTGGAAGGAGCCCAGCAGACGCCGACGTCACCGGAGCGCGACGGAAGGTCCTCAACCCTGACGATCTACTGCGGAGCCGCGGCCTACGGAACAGGATCATCGCAAGGTAGGCCACGGTCCACTAGGGGGGAGGAAGATGTCGGATGCGGAGGAGAGCTTCACTGCCTCAACCCCCGCCAGCGCCACTGCTGCTGCAGTTATGCCCTTCACCATGCCCTATATCCCGGGAGCAGCTTGGCTACCCCAGTACTCAGGGGAGTCACATACCCTGCATGACTTTAGAGAAAAGCTGGATAGCCTCTTCCAGGTGTACCCCCTCACAGAAGAGCAAAAAGTGAGCATCCTGGTGGCCCAACTAACCGGGGCAGCCAAAAAGGAAGTAAAATCCTGGCCACCTGGGAGGAAGACTGTCGCAGGGATACTAACCCGGCTGAAGGATACCTTTGATACCCGCACCTCAGCCGAGATTAAGCTTAGATTCTACGGGTGCAAGCAGCGAGCGCATGAGAGTATAAGGGACTATGCACTAAACCTACAAGAGGCCCTGAGGGCCATTAAGCAGACCGACCCTGATGGAGTGGGAAACGAGGACAGGCTGTTGACCGAACAATTTATAGAGGGACTATATTGTAATGCCCACCGAACCCAGTTGCGGGCGATGGCCTTACAGGATCCCCATCTGGGCTTTGCACAGTTCAAGGACAGAGCCATCCGGGTGCTCCGAGAACCGGCACCGGGTGGTGTTGTGACCCACAGGCGCCCAGCTATCACTTACCACCAGGAGGCGGCGCCCTTGTCGGCAGGGCCTGTGGGAGCTGATGCGCAGGCTTTGGACAATGACCTGGCTCCAGACCTACACCATCAGGTCCAAGAGCTAGCTAAGAGCGTTGCTGCGCTAACCCGAACTGTGCAGTCTTTATAGGTTTCCACCCCAGGGAAGATCCAGCTGGCATCCGGACCGGAGGACATCCCGTGGCGTCGACCAAGGAGGACCCCACCGGCCAGAGGAAGACCCAGTGACCGATACAGCGAAGACGGACGACCCATCTGCCGCCGCTGCAATCAACCCGGACATATGGCAAGGTACTGTTATTTAAACGGGCACAACCTGGGGTAGAGGGCCAACCCCCAGGAAAAAGATCACCAGGCCCATCGAACTGGCGCGACAGATATGTGGGAGGACGTCCAGTCTTGCCTGTGGTACTGGATGGCATTCCCATGAGTGCCCTACTGGACACCGGGTCACAGGTCACCACCATCCCGTACGTGCTCTTTAAGCAGTACTGGAATGACTCGGATATTACCCGCTACCCTGACGACGACTTGAGTATCATCGCCAGCAATGGCCAGCCCGTGCCACAGATCGGATTTAAAGAGGTGACCATCAAAATTGGTAGAGTCGAACTGGCAGCACAGGGACTGATCATTGTAGATATTGACAAACATGAGAGTCACCCAAAAATAACTCTAGAAACTAATGTAATTGAAAATTGTCTTGCAGAGGTGATTTTCCTTTTACAGCAGGTTGCCAAGAACGCCAGCTCCGGCGAGCAGCGGGTGCTCCAGAAAGAGATCCGGGCACTGATGCGACGGCAACAGGTGGAACTCTCCGGCGGTGAGATTGGTAGCGTAAGAATGTGTGACCCTTTCCCTATTGCCATGCCCCCAAAAAGTGAAATGATGATTTGGTGCCGGGCAGCTATTGGTCTGAGAGGTAGGGATTACCAGGCAATGGTAGAACCAGTTTACTCGGACAGTAGGCCCACCATTTTGACAGCACGGGGGGTGGTTGATGTACGCCATGGGAGGGTGCCCGTTCGCATAATAAATATCGGGGAGAGGGAAGTGTACCTGCCCCGGTATGCCACGCTAGCCAAATTATATACCATTAACCAAAATTCTATACAATCTGTGGAACCCTTGCCTCCATCTCACCCGGAGGAAGGTAACGGCTCTAAGAAAAACATGGAGGACTGGTGTCAGCAACTACATCTGGGTACTGACTCCACTCCCGCACACCAGAAACAAGGAGTCTATCGGGTGGTTCAGGAGTACGAGAGAGTGTTCAGTAAACACCCGTTAGACTTCGGGCGAGTCAAGGGGGTAGAACACCACATCCCCACGGGAGACCATCCTCCTATAAAAGAGAGGTATCGACCCGTACCCCCTGCCCACTACCAACACGCCAAGGGGATGCTTAGAGACATGAAGGAGGCTGGGGTGATCAGGGATAGCTGTAGCCCCTGGGCAGCTCCACTAGTCTTAGTCCGAAAGAAAGACAACACCATGAGGATGTGTGTAGATTACCGGAAAATCAACCGTATCACACACAAGGATGCGTACCCCTTACCAAGGATAGAGGAGTCATTGGCTGCTTTAAGATCTGCTAACTTCTTCTCTACCTTGGATCTCACTAGCGGGTACTGGCAGGTTCCTGTAGCAGAGGCGGACCGGGAGAAGACCGCATTCACCACCCCGATGGGACTTAGCGAGTTCACCTGCATGCCGTTCGGACTCTGCAACGCACCAGGAACCTTCCAACGACTAATGGAGTGTTGTCTGGGCCACAGAAACTTCGAGACGGTCCTGTTGTACCTGGACGATGTCATCGTATATTCCAAGACGTATGAGGACCACCTGAAACACCTGGCGGAAGTGTTCGAAGCTCTGGCGAGTTACGGCCTAAAGGTGAAACCCTCCAAGTGTCACCTCCTGAAACCAAAGGTGCAGTACCTGGGACACGTGGTGAGCGCTGACGGAGTGGTTCCCGACCCTGATAAGATCACCGCAATTAAGGAATGGCCAAGCCCCTCCAGCGTAAAAGAAGTGCGGCAGTTCCTCGGGTTGGTAGGCTACTACCGAAGGTTTATTCCCGGTTTCACCAAAAAGGCAGCACCTATGCAGGACCTCCTGATAGGCCTGTCCCGGAAGGCCAAGAACCAGAAGCCGCCCTTCAAATGGGAGGAGCTGGAAGAAGAGTCCTTCCGCCAGCTGAAGATGGCCCTCACGGGGGACGAAATCCTGGCGTACCCGGATTATAGCCAGCCCTTTATCCTCTACACCGACGCCAGTAACATCGGGCTAGGAGCCGTACTGTCCCAGATCCAGCAGGGGAAGGAACGAGTAATCGCCTACGCCAGCCGAAAGCTGCGACCCACCGAAAGGAACCCCGAGAATTACAGCTCATTTAAGCTAGAGTTCCTGGCCGTAGTATGGGCAGTCACCGAGCGCTTTAAGCATTACCTCGCTTCTTCCCGGTTCACCGTGTACACGGATAACAACCCGTTGACACACCTGGACACGGCAAGACTCGGTGCCCTGGAACAGAGGTGGATGGCCCGTCTGTCCAACTACGAGTTCACAATCAAATACCGGGCCGGACGCTCCAATACCAACGCGGACGCCCTGTCCAGGATGCCCAACCTGCCGGACGAAGGAGAAGATCCGGAGGGACTGGATGAAGTTGAACTCCCTGCGTTCCACCGTCATGGGACTATCCAGTATTCCCACCGGTTAAGGAGTAAGCAGGCTGCTACGTTGAACCCCTTACCTCACTACAACTGGGCGGAAACGCAAGACAGCGACCCTGCCGTCCGACTGGTGAAGGAGATGCTGACTCGCCCGGAGGCTTGCCTTGAACCAGACGCTCCGGAGGAAGCCAAACAACTATGGGCAGAGAGGAGTCGACTGTTCCTTTACAAGGGGAAGTTGTGCCGCAGAATGGTTAACTCCCGGACGCATGAACTACTCTGGCAAGTAGTGGTGCCACGAAGAGACGCAGCCATGGTGATGGAGGCATACCACGACGGAGCTGGACACTTCGGGTGGAAGAAGCTGGAGTTCCTGCTGCGCGAGCGATTCCACTGGGTAGGCATGAGGGGAACCATTGAGAAGTGGTGCAGAGACTGTGGCCCGTGCAACCTGAGAAGGAAGGACCGTGCCAGCCAGAAGACTCCCCTGCAGTCCATCGTCACCCGGCAACCGTTGGAACTGGTAGCCTTGGATCATGTAAAACTGACCCCAAGCAGAAGTGGCTACATCTACGCGTTAACCATCGTGGATCATTACTCCCGGTTCTTGGTTGTCGTCCCCGTCAAGGACTTAACGGCTCAAACAGCAGCTAGAGCCTTCCAGCAGCACTTCTGCCGTCCACACGGGTACCCGGACCAAGTGCTGACGGACCAGGGACCTGCCTTTGAAGCGGAGGTCTTCCAGGAATTCTGCAATCTGTATGGCTGCCGGAAGATAAGGACGACACCCTACCATCCGCAAACTAATGGACTTTGTGAGAAAATGAACCAGGTGGTAATGGATCTTCTAAAAACGTTGCCCCTGGAAGAACGCAGTCTGTGGCCTGAGAAGTTGCCCGATCTGGTGGACCTATACAACCACATCCCGGTAGGTTCCACCAACTGTACCCCGGCTTACCTAATGAGGGCAAGACCTGGTAAGTTACCTGTTGACCTGGAAATGGGAGTCCTGACACCCGAGGACACTTCACCAGAAGCAGACTGGGACACAGAGAGGCAGCAGCAGTACCGGAGAGTACAGGAGAGCGTGGAGCGAAGTCTCTGTCAGGCTAGGGAAAGACAAGAGAAAACTTACAACCAGTATGCTCCCGCTGTTCCCCTGGTACCCGGAGAGCAGGTCTTGAAGAGGAAGAGACGGCTCCACAAGTTGGACGACCAGTGGGAGAAGGACCCGTACACCGTACTGGCCTCAAGCCACGAGAACCCGAAGGTTTGTACCATCAGTAAAGACGGAGGGGAAACCACAGCCATTGTATCCCGGGACCACCTGAAGAAGTGTCCCGAACAACTGAGGAACCCTGAAGAGGAACAAGAAGACCATCGACCCGTAGAGGAAAGGGAAGATATGGTTAGTACTGTGCTCGGGGACTTCCCTCGGTCTTGGACTCAAGTCAATGGTGCAGTTGTGGTACCCGTACTCGCCTTCCTCCAACCAGCATCCCAAGCACCTACGGAGCAACAGGTAGAGCTGGAAGAACAGCCGGTCCAGGAGGCAGAAGACCCCACACCCGCAGACCAGGAGGATCAACCCTCTGCTTGCAGTGAGCCTGCCATATCCCTAGTGAGCCAAAGAGCCGGTAGACAGCTGCCCAGTTTACCCTTGACAGCTCCTACACCCTGTAGTTCAGGGCTAGACAGTCAGCTCCGTAGGTCCACTAGGGCCACTAGAGGCCAGTTACCCGCACGTTGGAGGATTTGAAGTGTATAAATTGTTTTATTTATGTTTACCTGTGTATTGTTGCTTGTGTATAATTTTGTGTTTCTAGTTATTTGTAGGAGTCCTTGGTGGATTTACCGGGAATCCTTTGTACATAGTTGGAGCGTAACCCAGGACGGACTAAAGACTGTTAAGGACTCGGGGCAGGACAAACCCCTACCTGGTTACGTCTCCCTGTTTTGGTGAAATGAACACCTTGCTTTTCTTCAAAGACTGCACCCGGTTACGGACATGCCGTGACCACCTTTATGTGTTTCTTCTTATTGTACTATTATTGTTGTTATATCTTGTTATGTTTTTCTAAAATATGTTTAGTCCCGGAGTACTAAATTTCACTAGGGGGGGATGTGGCACCCCAGGGGTCTGGTTTCCACAGTAATGTAATGTTATGTCTGAGAGCAGGTGGGAGGTCCTTTGGTCAGGGATCCTGTGCATGCCACACCTCCTGCCCAGTCTTGGGAGGGGAAGAACTTCCCCTATATAAACCCGGGGCTGAGGCAGGGTTAGGAGTCAAGGAGAGTAGAGACGAGAAACAGTCATAGGGAGAAACAGCAGAAGCTCAGTGGGAGCAATACTACTACGAGTCAGGGGCTGGCAGCTGCAGAGCTCGCCCTGACTGAGAAGCTTTCTTACCGGACCCGGTGTCCGAGGCTGTGGGGACTAACTCTTACCCAGCAGCAGAAGCCGACCGGCAGGGGATTTCAGGTCCTCAGGCCCAGAAACCCGAAGGCAAGGTCACACGCGTGGGACCAGCACCGCCATCGTGGAGCGGAAGCCATTAGAAGGCCCCGAGTCACCGGCCATACGGGTGAGCACCACACGGCACACTCAGGGACGTGGGCTACTTATATCCGCTTCTAGCAAGGTAGCCAGAAGAGTACAGTCAGTTTGGGAGGCCTACAACTCCGCCTGGCCAGGGGAGATCCCATCTGCTCAAGGACTGACCAGGCCCCGTTCGCTAGCAAGTACTCCGGGAGGGTCTATCGTTGTTACCAGTAAAGACCCTGAATTACACCGCACCGTCTCTGAGTGGTTCCTGCTGCCCCCATCTTCCACGTCGGCTGCCCTGAGGCCATACCCCTCCCGTTGGGGGTTATACTATCACGCTGCACAATTCTACACCGGCCTCAGCGGTCTGCCCTGCAGCGGCAGCTCCATAGCTGCAAATCAACGGGTGGCGTAGTCGACACTCAAATAACACCTATCAAGACTGCCACACACTGAGTTTGACTCCCTGGGCACGGACCGGGTCCCCGCCACTCGGAGACTACAACCCTCATCTGATCCGGTTCCGGGTAAGCCCCCGTGCGCGAGACGCTGCGCGACACAGCAGGCCCAGGGGCGCGTCAGACTCATGCAGACATCCGCGGATCTCGGTCTGATCATGGCCCGCAATGCATGGACTGGCCGCAGTCTCCACTCTGGAGCATGACAGTCTTATAGTTCTGAGGCTGTCGCACTTGGATCAGGAGGCTCAGTCAGTCTATGCATTGTGGTCTGTGATCGGACTGAGGTACACGGACGTCCGCATGAGCCCTTAGATTGCTAGATCACTTATATAGCTCTTCTTGACAGTATTGAGAGATATTGTTTTTGTTTTTTTTCCCCCAATTTTTGTGAACATAATGCATAATGCAGTTTTAATAAGGCTCAAATACAAATCACAAAAAAACAACACACATGGATTAAAACATTTAGAAAAAAGCATGAATCTGCTACAAAGAACTCCACTCAAATCAGCTCCCTGTAACTGGCCAAAAGTACCCACTATCCATAAGCAAAGGTTTCTGCCCAAAACAAAAAAAATAAATGGAACACAGTCTAAAGTGCAATTCTATAGTATAACAAGACTGGTGGTATAAGCTTCAGCGGGTGGACGTAACATCTGTACAGCATAATGGTCGATGCCAGATACTGCGGATCAGCTACTATTCAAATGAATCAGTGTTTACATTCTGCTGCTGCAGACCTAATAACAGCTAATTGGTGGGGGGTCGGGTGTCAAATCACCATTGATCTGATATTGATCACCAGTCCTGAGAATAGGGCATCAGTATTAGACCCCCAGACGACCCCTTTTATACAAAGGAATAGGACTGGGCTTCTAGTCGACAGTCTTCCTACATCATCCATTGTTACGCATTATGTGATCCTTTCCATTTATGGTAATTCAGAAACAATGTGAAAAAGAAAATGACTTCCTCTGCAGCATTGGTCATATTTGTAATAACATTAATAACTGCTGTAATGTACTATTGAAGGGCATACACTTTCCTCTCCACTTCCATTTATGCATCCACATTTCTATGGAAAGGTTACTGTATAAAGAATAGCATAGGGCTGTGTTCTTTACAAATATTCACCTAATGTTTTTTGTGTAGACAGAAATTTCTTAGCGTTTACCACACAGAAGGAAGTGCGTTCATTTGGAATATTTTTATGGTGTGAAAGCTAATATGAATTGTGTATGAAACTAGGGAACAGGAAAGGGATTCTAAGCCTTGTTCCACTAATGCTGCTTATGTTGAGAGCATTTAATAAAACTGCTTAAAAAATTGCATTATGGATTTCTGCATCTGAGCAACTGAAATATTACCTCAAACGTATTACTACTCTGAACCATTGGCCTGCTACATATAGACTTCTGTGTGTGCCATAAGACATTGTATGATTGATATTTATACAGTATTGATGTGGCTTCCTTTCACTAAAGAAACTGATGGCAATGTGAAGATGTCTACTGATGCATGGGAAATACCGAAGCTCATGCCAAGTTTGGCATACCTGCCTTGTAGAATATTTTGTCCTAGATTGACACAAATTATTCTGCATCATGATTTTTGTTTTCAAAGCCCTAGAACAGGGTTGCCAGAATTTCCAGGACAGTCCGTGTTTTGCCCTGTCTGTAAAAAATAAATAAAAAATAATTAAAGAGTCTGATTTTTTATTTTAAGCTAAAAAAACTTATGCAGATTATTTTGACTGTAATTATCATAAAACAGTGCATGCAGCTGATGTCTTTGTACTAGAATTATGGGCTGTACACAAATCACTTATAATCATTAAAGATTTATTAAAGTTTTCCAATTTTCAGTAGTTAAATGTTCAGTATGCTGTTTTGTTGCATATATTTGTACAAACCCAAAAGGTAGCTAAACTAAAACTAAAATATGGATGTTTGTCTATAAAGTGTGTAGAGACCAGACATCGTACAAATATTTTGTATTGTTAACAAAGCTCCACTAGGCACACAAAGCTTAAAGGGAACCTGTAAGCATGAATCAGACCCTGGTTTTCAGAGAAAGTATTGTTAGAAAAGACTAGACTAGTCTGCCACCCGCATCCGGCTTCTCCCAGGGCCACTGCAGGTGATTGACAGGTTTCTCGTGATAGGAGAGATTTGTCATTCACCTGGGGCGGCGCCAGAAGAAGCTAGCTGGGGATGGCGCCAGACTAATCTAGTCTCTTCTATACTTTCTCTGAAAGGCAGGCTCTGATTCATGCTCCCTTTAAGCGTTGTGTGCCTAGCTGAGTTTTTTTTGTACAAAGCTAAATATTTTTATATAGTCTGGACTATTTTAGTCTGTCTATGGCCCCAGGGTGGATTTTCCAATTATATTTTCTCTGAAACAGTGGAGCGTTTCAGAGAAAAATATAAGTGACTGCAATTATGCAACCAGGCTCTGATTCTTGTTGCCTGTGGTGAATCAGGTGACAGGTTCCCTTTAATTTGACCACAAAATAAAAAGAATAACCTCTTTATTTTGCCTTGGCTATACAGATATTTATTATTATAATGCCATTTATTCCATGGTGCTTTACATGTGAATATTCATTATCCTTCATCTTTAAAAAGGGTTAAATAATTAAGGAATAATCAGGGTAGTTTGCTGTAATATTGGTAGTCATGGGGAGGAGGGAGAGAGGGAGAATTTCCAATCAATAAGGGTCTGTGCACACTATCAGTAATCGCTGCGGATTGGATACAGAGCACTTGCGCTGTGTGCAATCCGCAGCGCCAGATGTTACAGCATAGTGGATGGGATTTGTAGAAATCCCATGCCCACTATGGGTCTCCGTGCTCCTGCGGATCACCCGAGGACATGGACATGAGGTGCGTCTTTACAGACCGCAGCATGTCAATATCTCTTGCGGAGACGCTAGTCTCCACAAGAGAAATTTTATCAGTGTAATGTATAGGATGCGGTGAATCCACATGGTTCAATGAACACATGCGGATTCACCTGCGTGCAGCGCTTTGGACGCAGCATAAAGTATATGGTGTTCAAAGCGCTGCCAATACCGACCGTGTGCACATACACTCGGGGTGCTTGGATGCACCAGAAACGTGTCAGGTTTCCCTGAGGTTTTCTTTTACCAGGTTTTAACTCTGTTTTCTAACAAAGTATTTTTACATATTTCCTGGTTGGATGTGCTGAATTCAACCCTCCTTCTTTCACACTATGCTGTAATATGTAGCCATTGGAAAGGCTTTCCTTGAAAAAATGTTTGAAATTATGTCAAAATTGTATTCGACTACATTTAAAATTGAGTTCAGCACCTTTGTTACATATTGGAAAAGATTAGGTGAGTAATAAACTAGGACAACCCTTTCTCAATTTGAATGTTTGTTTTTTATTTTAAAGTGGGAGCACTCATACTCCTCTCCCGTTCAGGCAATGTTCCAGCGGTGTCGGCACTCGTGTTCCCGGCGCTCGCGTGAGGTTATGTCGTGTGAGCCGTGTCCAATCAGCGCTGGTGTCACTGTCCTCACCTTTGGACAAATGAGTAATCAAGAAGAAGTCCGAGCTGCAGCTACCACTCACCCCCTCTTGATTACTTATACGTTCAAAGGCGGGGACAGAGACACCATATCTGATTGGGTGCACGGCTCACGCGACATAACCTCACGCGAGCCCCGGGAATGCGAGTGCCAACATCGCTGGCACTTGAGGGTAGTTATAAGTGTTTTTATTTTAAAGGGGGCGCAAACATTCAGATTGAGAAGGGATTGTCCCAGTAGTGGACAAACCATTTAAATACCGTGTAGACATAGATGGACTCCTCCATTTCTGGCATTTTTTCTGTTTTGCAGTGTGGTGCTCCATTTCAGAGAGATTCACATTTCTTCATAATCTTCTGTGGGGGGGGGGCATGCACTCACCACTCCCTCCCAAATGCTGCCGATCATAGTTCAGCAGCTGACCTAGCCATCTCAGATGCTGCCAAGCTGTGATTGGCAATGTCTGGGAGGGAGGTGTGAAAGAGCATGACTCCAGAGAAGGCTCTGAAGAAATTCCCAGTTGAATTAGAAGCTGTCACAATTGTGCCTATCAGGGTTTCTGGACAGTTCTGCCATCCAATCTAGGTCAGGGGTGTGCTGAGCTGTCAGTATGGTGAAGGACAGCTCAGCCGTCCAATCGGATGCTGGGGCTTGCTGAGCTGTCAGTGTTTTAAGTGACAGTTTAGCTGTCTAATCAGGGCCAGGGCGTGTTGGGGCTTCATCCATGTGTCTCCTCTTCGAAGTATTTGCCTGGCTCAAGAGGGGCGTGTGTGTGTGCGTGCGTGCGTGTGCGTGTGTGCGCTTGCGCTACTGGTCTTGTATTCTGATCTTTGTTACTCGACCTTTGATTTGCCTTTGACCTTGTGTTTGTCTAGCCCTTTTATCACGATCTGCTACCTTCTTGTAGTTCTGACCCTGGACTGTGACCTAACTATGCCTTTGTGTCACCCCTCTTTCTATGATGTACCCTCTTGGCTTTTGGCCTCGGTCTTCTTGACTACCAGCCTCCTGTCTTGTCTGTGAGTAGAGACTAGCGTTGCACAAGCAAAGATTTCACATTTTGTGCTCCAGAAGAAACAAATGTGTTCATCTCTGCAATAGAATGCAAAATGGAAAAGCGCAGCAGAATCAGGGATGCTCGGGGATCTTTTTTTTAACTTAATTTTTTTTTAGCAAGTGACTGGTCCTCTTTAAAAATACCAGTGAAAAGCCATCCCTAAAAAAACAAAACACTGAATCTACCCCCTGCTCATTCACTACTGCTCTGATCACAGGTAATATGACTGCCGTGGCAGACTCTTTCTGTTAGCATTTTTTTTTTTTATTGGGGATGGCTTCCCCCTGGTAACTTTAGTAGCAGAGCGGAAAACCCCTTTAGACAGGATATTCTGCTGGGTACAGGATGCTTGCTTGGTTTCCCTTTTATAAACGTATAAATGTTTTTTTCTTATTTCTATTTCACAGTTACTGGCCTCTAAGGACAGATGGCTACATTTAACAATTACTTGAATAATTTGCAGAAGCTGCTTTAGAAATGTGTTTTCCAAAGTGAGCATTTGTGGCTACAATAATGACCTGATATGTTAATGAATGAATGGCGTGGTCGGCACTGCTAATCCACTACTTAATCCTGTGGTAACATTCAGTTTTTTTCTTAATGTATAAAAATGTGATTTCAGCTGGGACAACATAGAGTATTTGAAGTGATGAATGGAGCTGGGGGGGGGACAGTAGTTGATGAGGACATGGCTCACTGCAATAAAATCAGTACTAAACTTTGCACAGAAGATAAAAATGGGGACTTTGATATCTTATTTAATTCATACATGGAATATATTTGAATATAAATTTGCCAGTTTGGCTCTTTTATCTAGGGGTTTGGTTAAGGCTACATTTACACACATGTGTGACCTGCCTCGGTGCTCTTCTTTTTTTTTTTTTTTTTTTTTTATATACACTAAAAACAGCTGTGAAAAAACCCATTGCAAAACGAATGAAAACCGGTTGTAAAAATTTCCACGGATGTGTGACTGTAGCCCATAGGTACTCTTACACAGACTGATCAGCTGCATGATAAACTTTTACCGATTTGATCATGTACATGCCTGTTTACAGAGGTAGACCAAAGTAAACGATGCGCAGTGCACTGAGCGATCTTTACTAGATAGTTAAGTGCACATAGGCTGCTGTAGTTCTCGGCAGTGTGAATCCTGTTTACACAAGACTATGCTCCTCAAAAAAATTATAATCTTTTGTGCTGCATAAAAGATAATTTCACCCAATGAAGGAGCGTTTTGTTGGTTCATCGGATGATTGGCAGACTGTTAACACAGCAAGATAATTGTGGAAAAGGCTCCCAATGTATATTCCAAGCAAATCTAGGCCAAAAGAGTGTCCTTTTTTTTTTTCTTTAATCTTTTAGGACAATAGACGTAGGTATATATTTTTCCTTGCAGTATGGAATTGTGTAGTAGAGTACACTATTCCACAGAAAGGTACTGTAAAGAACCACACCTCGCAGCCCCGCCTTATGTCATGAATACATCGAGGGTCACGTGGTACGGTCTCCCCACTTTCACCAACGCGACGTTCTGATCCCCCTGTGAATACGTAATGTCAGCTTGGCACAGTCTTACAGACACCCCCTGTCCACATGGGCGCAAGGAGGCACTGGGAGTGATAAAAGGTTGCCCACATGTCTTGGAGTGGCACAACACTTGCTCACAACCCTGACTGGCTGAGAGACCCCTTACACTACCACCAGTGAAACAGTTCCTCAGTGGATATAAGCCTGCTCTGTTAACTGGATTATATAGGACCAGAAACCAGCCCTGGTAGCATGTGACGTTAAATCAAGAACACTGATGTGTGGATTGAGATAAAAGAGCAGCCCAAGGTTAAATTGGATATTTAATCTCCTTAAAGGCGCACTAGACAAAACACTAGTTACACAATGGATATACATATACAATGGTCAGATATGCAAGTACCGGTGGTAGTACAATAAGTATAAGCAGATGATACACAGGTCAGTTACCGGCTTGATGTTGGGCCTTGGTGCCAGCTGTTTCCAGTTTCTTCCAACACGATACATGGCGTGACCTCCCTTAGAAGTGAACAAAGGGCCGCAGCCTCGCATGAGCATTTAACCCCTTGATCGGTCACTCCCTTTCCTGGCCCGGGGATGGTCCTAGTTTCCCTCCCTTTTGGCTCTGATAGCTGAAACCCCAAAACCTATGATGGATTATAACTTCTCAACGGAAGGTCATAGGGAGGCGGTTTTGGTGCCATCGGATCCGGCTGAGCCCCCGTTACGCTTGGAGACCAAACACTGCTTCGTTACCTGGCTTCTACTAGCCATTCAACGTATTTCCCCACTCCAGGGTGCTAGAACAGGTCGAGACCCCAGCAGGCGGTCGGCCTGTTCCCGCGATCTCGAAAATATAACCGCTATTTGGCTAGGATGTATGATAACTCCTAATGAAATTGCGGCTCCCATAAGTGTGGGGGGGAACCTTTTGAAGCAGTTTAGCAGCTTGGACTCCTGGCAGGGGTTCATCCTGCCAGGAAGGCTTTGGTACAAGCTAAGCTGCATAGAGGTGTGAGCTTTTCCACTTTTAGCTTTTGGAAGCTGGACCACCTGCTGAGCCAGGTGTCCTGTCTCTGCTGCACACTTTGAAGGATGTATATAATCTTGGATCGGACATGATACAGTCGATTTGCATGAAATTCTATCCAACATATTCTTTACAGGTACACGCTGGGAATAAAGTGCCATGTGGTATGTTTTTGTGGGTTGCTTTCTTTTCACACAATTGGGCCTCTATGGGTAAGGTATTGCAGTGTATCACAGTAAGGCTATGGCCCCACTATCAGTATTTATTCAGTATTCGGTCAGTATTTTTCTCAGAAGTGGTAGACAAAAAAAAAAAAAACAGGAGTGGGTGATAAATGCAGAATTGGTGACTTGTTTCTATTATACCTTTTCTCTGATTGTTCCTCACCTGGTTTTGGCTCTCACTCCTGAGAAAGAATACTGACCAAATACTGATAGTAGGGCCGTGGTCTAATGTGAAATATGATTGTGGTACCCATTGAGAGCTCTTGTGGCAATATAAATCAAACGGAGCCTGAAAACGTGATGTCAACACTACCTAATAGTTATACAAGTTATTGGCCCTACTGCCTTAGGGTATGTGCACATGATGATTTTTTTTTTGAGGCAGTAAAAAATGATATCTTTGAAGTGTTTTGGAAGAGTTTTTTTCAAGTGTTGTTTTTTTTTTTTTTTTTCTCCCCCCTTTCCTGAAGTGATTCTTATAGCCTCTTGAATGGACCATGCCTAGTTCGGATTGGATGCAATCAGAATCTGCTTCAAAGAAGTGACATGCCCTTACTTTATTCCCACAAGGCGTTTTTTGCAATCTGAAGCTGAAAAAAAAAATGCTCAGAACACTGAACATATGAACAGCATAAATCTTTCAAGATTTTCTTTTTTTTCTGAATTCTTTTGGCGTAAACACCCTCTAAAAAAAACACAAACTCCATGTGCACATAACCTATGCTATATGCAGAAAAGGAGAGATTCCGTAGAACTCATTAATTACGATGTAATTGCAGTAGGAAATTTGTGTTGGATTTATTTGTAAGGTGCAAAGCTATATACAGTATATAGTGTATTTGCACAGAAATGTTGAAGCTTTACCTGCTCTAGCTAAATTATGGTAATTGTGTGTGACTGAGGCTGAGACCAGGGTGTCGAGAGGACACTGTGTTCTTATTTTGTAATGTAGTGCTTTACTAGATTGTGCTGGTGGATTATAACCTTTCCTGTACTGAAAAGGTTCCCTTGTACTATATGACCGGAAGGTGCACACTTAAGACTGTATTTGGCCTCTCTCGCTACATTGTCCAGTTATTGGCATGTGAGCATTCCTTTACTTGTTTGGCGTCAGAAATTTGTTGTACTTTTCTGATTACATAATAAGAGGAAACGTGCAATTATAATGTTTAGTTCTGTATCTGCGCCGCCAAGTCGGCTGCCCATTCACATAGGCATGTTTAATATTCACTAAAAGTCTTAAGGGGAGAAAGGGACATTTTATGCAGAGTCCCTACTGTAAAACATGGAACGCTCGTCACAGCATCCTGTACTTACACCAATGTCAAAGGTTACCTTCATTTTTTTTTCACCTTCCTGCCCAGGCCAAATTTTACAATTCTGACCAGTGTCACTTTGTGGTAATATCTCTGGAAAGCTTCAACATATCCCAGTGATTCTGTGACTCTTTTTTCACAACACATTGTACTTCATGTGGTAAATTTAGGCCGATATTTTTTGAGTTTATTTGTGAAAATATCAGAGTTTTGGTGAAAATTTTAAATATCGCAATTTTGAACGTTTACCGTACTTTTTATGCCCTTAAACCAGATAGTTAGATCACAAAAATAGTTAAAGCACCACTCCAGCGTGTTTTTTTTTTTTTGTGGCACCACTGGAGTGGTGCTTTAAATGTAATTCCCCTGCCCTGTGTCTCATACTCACCTGCCACCACCTTCATCCTTTTCCAGCGTCGCTCCCGTCGGTCTCCGGCAAAAAGTGACTTGCCGGCAGCTCCAGTGTTTTGTGGAGCAGCCAGAGGTCACTTTTCAATACAAATCTATTATAGTCTCGTTTTGGCTCTCATAGACTTGTATTGAGCTCTTGTGACATAACCTCTGACCTAACGGCCAGTCAGAAATTACGGGCACATGATGGAGCCCCAGGACCAGCGCAGCATCTGTAAAAGGTGAAGCCTCCGGAAGGTAAGTATAAGTACATGGGAGGGGGCTTACAACTAAATCATCACTCCTGCTCTGAAAAAAAAACCCACTGGAGTGGTGCTTTAATAAAAAATAACATTTACCACATGTCTACTGTATGTGTGCATCATTTTTTAAATATATTTTTGTTAGGAAGTTAGAAAGGTTAAAAGTTGATCAGCAATTTCTCAATGTTCCAAAAAAACTTACAAAACCAATTTGTTTAGGGACCACATCACATTTGAAGTGACTGAGGAGCCTAAATGACAGAAAATACCCAAAAGTGACACCATTTTAAACTGCACCCTCAAAGTACTCAAAACCACATTTAATAAGTTTATTAACCCTTCGACTACTTCACAGGAACTAAATCAATGTGGAAGGAAAAAATAAAAATGTTTTACTTTTTTCCCACAAAAAATTGTTAATTTAGCCCCAAATTCTGAGAAAATGGACTGTTTGCAGATCCCCTGATGTGCCTAAACCATGGATAGCCTCTCAAGTGACCCCAATTTGAAAACTACACCCCTCATAGAACTTATCTAGAGGTGTGGTGAGCTCCTTGAACCAACAAGTGCTTCACAGAATTTTACAATGGTGAGCCGTGAAAATTAAAAAATACATTTTTTCCTTGAAAAACTTGGAGCACAACCAACAACTTTGATTTTCAGAAGGGTAACAGGAGAAAATGGACACCAAATTTTGTTGTGCAATTCCACCTATGTACGCCGATACCCCATATTTGGTGGAAAACTACTGTTTAGGCTCGGAAGGGAAAGGGCACCATCTGAATTTTGAAGCTTTAATTTTTGCTACAATAGATTGCGGATGCTATGTCACATTTGAAGAGCCCCTGATGTGCCAAAACAGCAGAAACCCCCACAAGTGACCCCATTTTGGAAATTGCATCTCTTGAGGAATTCATCTAGTGGTGTACTGAGCATTTTTAACCTTCAGGCAATTCACTGAGTTATATAACATCAGGCTGTGTAAATGAAAAATTACCATTTTTTTCCACTAAAATGTTGCTTTGGCCCCAAAATTTTAATTTTCAAAAGGCATAATGGGAGAAAATGAACAGTACAATTTGTTATGCAATTTCTCCTGAGTACGCCAATACCCCCATATGTGGTCAAAAATTACTTTTCAGGCTCAGTGCAAGGCTCAGAAGGGTATGAGCGCCATATTATAGTGCAGATTTTGTTATGGTTTGCAGGTGCCATGACCCACTTGAAGAGCCCCTGAGGTTCCGGAACAGCAGAACCCCCGCCCCCTCCATAAGTGACCCCACTTTACAAACTACACCTCTCAATGAACTCCTCTAAGGGTGCAGTGATCATGTTGACACCACAGGTGTGTAACAGAATTTTGACAATACCCCTTCTGTGGTTATACAGTACTGCGTAGCCACACGGCGTGACTCTGGGGGGGGGGCACTATTTGACTTTTGGAGAACAAATTATCATAGAATAGTTTGCAAACTCCGTATACAGAACTCATAAGTGCCAGAAGAGCAGAATTCCCTCTCTAGTGACCCCTTTTGGACATAAATTCCTAGAGGGATGTAATCTACCAGTATAGTGATGATTTTGACTCTATGGGTGTTTTCCAGAAAAAAGCAGCAGTGGATGTTGCCGAGTGAAAATTGCAAATCTGCCAGTGTAGTGCCCATACATTATGCCCATCTTGTTCTTCTGGAGACATGCACCCGTAAGTTAAGCTGACTCTCATTGCTACAGAAATGCCAGTCATGTGGACACTAAGTGTGGTTTAAACACACTGTAGGGCTCAGAAGGGAGAGGGACGTTTGGATTTAGGAGCGCAGAATTTGCTGGATTTCATTTGGAGGGCGAGGAGCCATATTGCTTTTCAAGAGCATTTGTATTACCATTAACATGGAAGCCTCCTATATTTCCATTGACAGATGACTGACCTGAGTGGGGACTTTTTTTTTATTTGTTGATTGAGTTCAAGCTTTTATTGGGAACATTTTACATAACATTTGGGATCACACTTATCCTGTGGTCTTCACTGAGCATTTACATCGGGGTTCCCATCTAAGTATCCAAATGACATGATTCAGATGAAACCCCTGAGGGATCCACTCACTATAATGAGGCAGCAAAGTTACTCTGAACTCCATCTGGCCTCTGTTCAGCATTGTCCTTCTTTTCAGAGATGCACAAAACTGTGGCTGGCAATGCTTTTATCTATGCCTAAAAAGATGGAAACCGCCGAATCATAGGCCAGACGGCTTCCACAGTGCCTCCATCTGCCTCATTATAGGGAATCTTCCACCGGGTGTTCTGTCTGAATTGCTTATTTCAGAAATTTACAAGGAAACACCGGTGTAAGCGTTCAACGTACAGCGCAGGATAAATGTGAGTCGAGTCTTACTGCGATCTTTGGGAGGCAGAATTTACAAATCATCACAAGGTTAAGAATTGGTTCTACAGTGGCGACCAAAAGTTTTGCATTTTTTTTTTTATTTTATTTTTTTTTAAGTGTGATTACTTCTGTCTGACTGTTGTGATGCCATTTCCGTGGTGATGAATTGAAAGTGCATGAAGTTGTCATCATGCAAGACCTTAATTTTAACCAAAGTGTTTTGAATATAGGTATGGCCATTTAATTATGCAAAACGTTTGTCTGTCAGTTTTCTTTATACTATTTATTGATCACAACATAGAGAGTAATTCATTGTTTACAATGCCATAGCTTAGTATTTTGTAGCATAACCTCTTGCTTTAATTACTGCACCACACTGACAGGGCATTGAAGCCACGAGGGTATTCGCAACATCTTGAGGGATCTTGCTCCATTCCATTTGCAAATCTGAAAACAATTCATCTTTATTGCTATGGGTACGGGCCCAAACTCATCCCAAAGGTGCTCTATAGGGTTTAAATCAGGTGATTGACTTGGCCATGGCAAAGGCGAACATTTTTCTTTGACCAATTTTTGACTAAATTGCATGTGTGCTTAGGATCATTGTCTTGCTGGAATTTCCATCCCCTGCCTACTTTGTTTTTTTTATGTGGCAGCATTACATTCTCCAGTATATCCCTGTACATGGTAGCATTCATATTTCAATCAATTCTATTTAGATGGCTGATGGCCAATGGCAGATGCAGAAAAGCCGCTCCAAACCATGACATTGCCACCACCATGTTTCACTGTAGGTGTTTGGTACCTTACATCATTACGTTTTCCTATTGGGTGGTGTATATATAGTGCTTGCCATCACTACCAAACAGATTGAACTTGAATTCCTCTGACCACAACAACTTAGACCAATCTGTCTTTACAGTGACACTGTTCTTTGGCAAATTCAAATCAGACCTTCCGGTTCTTTGTAGAGATGAAAAGTTCCTGGACTGGAACTCGTGCATTCAACCCTAGTGCGCTTAGCCGTCGCACCACAGTTTGACGACTCACTTTGACCCCATATTCGTTCATTTCGTGTGTAATCTGTACAGCACTTTTATGGATATCAGATACTGACGTTCTCTTAATAATGTGATCAACTCTGGAGGAAGTTCTCCGTGGTCGTCCACTTCTAGGTTTGTCAGCTGTTCCATAGCTTTCTTTTTCTTTCTTTAATATACGTAACACTTGACTGTGAGAACAGTTGAATTCCATAGCTACCTCTTTTTGGCCTTTCCCTGACTTCACTCTCAGAATAATAAGCTTCCTGACATGTGGTGATAAATTTGGTTTTGTCTTTGTCCTGTTTTAACCTAAAAACATACACAAAAAAAAATACAAATAATTTCCACTACCTAAAAAATATTTAGATTTGAGAGTCCTCAGTGGTTGATACCTTTTAATGGCTATCTGAAAAGATGGTAACAAATTGCAAGCTTTCAAGACTTCTCGGGTCTCTTCATCAGGCATAGTATACCACAAAATCTGAAGAGTCACATATTTATACACAATATATACTATGCCTGATGAAGAGACCTGAGTAGTCTCGAAAGCTTGCAATTTGTTACCTTTTAATGGCTAACTGAAAAGATGGTATCAACCACTGAGGACTCTCAAATCTAAATATTTTTCTATCTACTGGCTAATATGGTACAAGAATGTATATTTTCCCACTACCTAAAAAAAAATTTGACTACCCATGACAAAATATGCAAAACATTTGGCCCAGCAAATGCTGAAAACTAACACATAAAGGGATAAAACAATGTCAAACACAATTTTCTTCCTTATAGCTGACAACCATTTGCTTCCGGTTTACTAAAATCGCCAGGAAAATGGCACTACAACAACCAGACAGAAGTAATCACACTTTTAATAAAAAGGCAAAACTTTTGGTTGCCACTGTATTTATATTTTACACCATTCCTCGTGCAGTATAAGTGATTAGACGACGTCATTCTTTTATTGCAGGACGAGTTAATTGGTATAATTTTCAGGCACAACATTTTTTAATCTTTCTATTCTGATTTTTGGGAGGCAAAATGAACAAAAACCAACAATTCAGGAAGTGCTTTATTTATTTTTTTTATATAATGCATTTCACCATATGGTAAAAGTGATAAAACGGCTTTATTCTTCAATTAAGTACGATTACAGCGATACCACTTTTATATAATTTTTTTAATGTTTTGCCACTTTTTACACTTTATCCTAAGTCATATTGCATGACTCTTTAAAGGGTTGATTGTGACTTGTAGGATTGCTGCTTCCAATAGGGGGCGCTATAGAGTTCAAGTCCTCTTTTTCTCTGAGGAGACGATTTGCATACACAATATAAACACGTTTATAGAAAAAAAATTGTTTTTGAATTGCTAAATTTTGACAGATTTAACTTTTTTTTTAAATTTCTGCGCTGTATGGCAGCTTGTTTTTTTCGGGACAAGATTACATTTTCAGGTATACCATTTTTATTTCCATTGAACTTTTTGATTGTGCTTTATTCCACTTTTTTTTGGCGGTATGATGAAAAAAATCTATTTTTTTTTTTACGCATTTCTCAGAAAGGGTTAACTAGTGTGAAAGTTTTATAGCTTGGGTCGTTCTGGAAACTGCATTGCCAAATATGATTATTTTGTTTTTTTTTAGCTAAATTATACTTATTTATTGTTTTCTTTTTTTTTTTTTTCATTTATTTTCAAAGTGTATTTATATTGTTTTTACTTAGTTCTTCTATGGGACTTTTGCTTTTATAAGTCTGGTCACTGGTATAATGCACTGTGCTGCACTGACAGAAGCCTCTTAGAAAATCCTCAGAGCATGGTCTAACAGGCTTCCTGTAACTTGCTGACCCCGCAGGTCATCATGACGACCACTGATTTCCATGGCAATGATCAAGCCATCACAATGACTTTGTGGGGGTGCTGATCTGAAGGGAGAGGGAGCCCCCTCCCTCTCCCTTCCATCTAAATGCTGCGATCGCTATCAAGTCACAGCATTTAGGGGGTTAAATGGCCCAGGGTGGTACTGGCACCTCTCCTGGCAGTGACAGCCGAGGCTTTCCTTTCAGTGAAGCTGAGCTCCCCTAAGCGATTGTACGGGCACAGCTCCTGTGTCCGCATGATTTCTATGACGTAATTTTGCTGGAACCCCTTCCCGACAATGACGTAAACTTGTCAAATGTCGTGAAATGGTTATAGAATTCCCAACAAATAGTTTGTTTCATAAGCTGTCCTAATTAACTATAGAATTCATGTGTTAATCTACTTGTTTACTTACTGATCGCTGTCTTCCCCAGTTTCCAGCGTCGCTCCAGTGCTCTTCTTGCCCACCAGATCTGCACACAGACTAAGTGGCTCGCACATGGGTTTATGTGAGTCTGAAGTTGCTTTCTCTGTGTGAGTCTATGGAGCCTTGTTATGAGGCTCCTTAAGCTCACATTGAAGGAAGTAGCACTGCCACACAACGGTCACTGTGCTAGCTTGCAAAGAGAAGTATTCACATGGGACAATAACGGCACTGGAAACCGTAGAAGACTGAGATCGGTAAGTGTATTAATACACTTACATATAATTACATAGTTAATTAAGTCAGTTGATGAAATAAAAATTTTGTTTGGACATAAAGTACTCCTCACAAATTTGTTACACACTTCAGGAACAGGCCAGAGTTGGCATTAGAGTCACTTAATGTGGTTCCATATTTTAAAGGACCGCGTATGATCTATAAAAGCATTAATTGAAAACGTGCAAAAGCGAATAGACATTGCTTCACAACTGGATCTAAATTTTGACTGTGTTAAGCAACAATTACCATAAACTGCAGAAAAATCCACATATGTGACTTGCAACACACTTTCCATTAAAAGTCAAAAACATTAAAAGTAAAGTCAGCACAAAGTAGTCGCCCCGGGGATTCTTGGCGTGGACCAACAGCTAAGTGTACCCACCTACTTGTTTTCTATCAATCTCTGCTTTGCTCTGGCTTTTGCAAATCCAAGTAGTAGAGTAGATAGAAAACAAGTAGTTAGGAAGGTGCACTAAACTGTTCCAAACTTAGGAGGTGTTCAATGTTATCAGTTTGTTGCACTTTCTCCTTCAGTTAGGTTTGAGTAAAAGTCGGATATTGTATTTAACAAAGCTAAATGCTATTCACTTGTTTTCCCATTTTATAGTTTTGCTATTGTAACAATGCTGGTTTTCATCATAAATACTGGTAGCATATTTCCATTACAGTATTGAGCCGTCACAGCAGGATGGTATGCCTACTCCTTGTATAGGGAACGTCTTTCCTTTCCTGCATGCAACCCTCAATAGTGACATTTGCCTTGCCCCACACATATGTAACTAAGCAACCATATTTCCCATAGCATATCTAAATGGGACACAGACTGTACTCCAAAGATGGACGGGTCGGGAAATTACAGGGAATTTATAGTATCTTATTGCTTCAATTTTTTACAAACCTTTCTGATTAGAAAATGTTATTTGGGGAGCTGATACTTTTTACAATTCCCTTATACATTGCATAGATTATTTGCAGTATACACAGAGACCGACCCTTCTTTTGCTTACTACTTAAAGTCCTGATGGTTTAATGTGTATTTCTGGGTTAATAGAGGTTACTGAAGAACAACGAGAGATTTTGTAATTTTTTGTTTTATGGTGATTTTTCCATAAAAGAGCAGGAAGGCTTGGTTTAAAATTGCTTTGGCAAGCAGATGAATTTGTGTAACAGCAGAAAGAACGTTACCGCTTTTTATTATCTGGCAGAGTTTTTTTTTAATTTCCTTGGAGTATTTTGTTACTTCCTAATGTTCTTGTGATGCGCAGTTGGTACTTGGTAAAATAGTTTTATGCTCTGAACACAATTTCAGGATTAAACTATGCCCTGTGGGAGGTTGAATGGATATTGCTTAGGAGTAAATGGTTGCGTTGGACTTTTGGCTGTTATAATTTCTTTCTAAGTAAAGTTTCACCTTGGGAATTGCTTTAGCATTCAACCATAGACTATCTGAGTGAAATCTCAAAGTCAAGAACTCCTGCTTCCACATGGAACTGAGCTGCAATACCAAACACAACCCACGGATAATGAGGAGTATTTTTTTCCAATTGGAAGAAAGCAGCCATGTTTTTTTCTAATCTTCAACAACCAGGATACACAATCAGCCTTATTCTTATCACAACACACATTGTAAAGTCTACAAGTGCAGATCCTGAAAGGAAAATAGTTCTTAAAGCTAACACGTACTGCAAAGATGGCCTTCTAAACTACCTATGTGTCCATTTCTACCTTCTGACCCGGCTGAATGATTTTTTTTTTTCCAACTTCCATAACGAGACAGGTTGACCGGCATGGCTCTTGAATGTGAGTCTGTGTACATCTATTACTTAACACCTTTCTATTACTACTGTAACAGGTTTTACAATTCAAGTTAGATACATGGCATATACCATTTTTTCTGCACACTATAATTAGTAAGGTAATTATAGTCTTTTAGGTGTGCACTGATATGTTGGTTACTCAAAGCCAGGGTGTTTCCCATTAATATATGATATATGAGTAGACTGCATAGCAACATATTTGAGCTGAGACGTGTTTAATTTCATGTCTGATACTGTGTAAATGACTAAAATATTTGGCGAAAAAACTCAAAGGGGTTTTAGGAGTCCTAGTAAAATATTTAGATTTGAGCGTCCTCAGTGGTTGATGCCTTTTAATGGCAAACTGAAAAGATGGTAACAAATTGCAAGCTTTCGAGGCTACTCAGGTCTCTTCATCAGGCATCAGACTAACAGGCTTCTATGCCTGATGAAGAGTCCTGAGTAGTCTCAAAAGTTTGCAATTTATTACCTTTTCAGTTAGCCATTAAAAAGTATCAGCCACTGAGAACTCTCAAATCTTAATATTTTTCGATCTACTGGCTAACACGGTACAAAGATATATCTTTTTACTGTATCAATATGGGTCCTAGTTCACATACAGTTAACATTTACAGCATTTGACACCCTGGAAGAGAAGGAATGGAAAGGTGCTGCTCACTTGCTTAGCTGTTTCTATTCTCTTACAGAACAGACTGGAGAAAGCTGCTTACACGCACAGCCACCTCTCCATTAATTCTCCATCTGAGAGTGGCAGTCTTTTCATCAGGTTGAACAGGAATGGAGGGCCTCTTATTTTCAAGGTGTCATAGGTGTGGGTTCCAGAAGTGGGGCACACATATATCAGACATTTATGCCATACATCATACCCATTACCTAAAGAATCACCTTCCCTATTGTAATCTTGTGATCTCATGTTGCAAGTGTGCCTTCACATCATTAACCATTATAAGTGGTGCATTTCGGAGATATGAGTAAACTTATTAATTGTACTTGTGCAAACAATTGAGCTTAAATAACGTTCGAAAACACATACTCATTCATCCAGACAAATATTTATGAAGATAAATTCCATCCAAGTTTTAAGTAATATTTGTGTTCTTTTCTAGGTGGACAGGTCTGATATGAACACGCTCAGCTTGCCTCTCAACATAAGACGTGGAGGATCAGATACCAACCTTAATTTCGATATACCTGATGGCATCTTAGACTTTCACAAAGTCAAACTTTCTGCTGACAGCCTGAAGCAGAAAATTTTGAAAGTCACAGAGCAGATCAAAATTGAACAAAGTGCCCGTGACGGCAATGTGGCTGAGTACTTGAAACTGGTGAATAGTGCTGATAAACAGCAGGCAAGTCGAATTAAACAAGTATTCGAAAAGAAAAACCAGAAGTCTGCCCACTCTATAGCACAGCTGCAGAAAAAACTAGAACAATATCATAAAAAGTTAAAGGAAATAGAGCAAAATGGCTCTGCCACCAAAAGTACCAAGGATATTTCCAAAGAAAACCTGAAGGATCTACAACATCCTTTAAAAGATGTCACCAGCGTTACTCGGCCTGCTGCCCCAGTGGAATCCTGTAAAATGGGTGTACCGGGGGTATCATTGACTCCGCCAATGTTCGTTTTTAATAAATCAAGGGAGTTTGCAAATCTTATTAGAAATAAATTTGGAAGTGCCGATAACATTGCTCATTTAAAGAATTCGCTTGATGACTTTCACCCAGAAAGCAATTCCAGAAATTTGAGTGGTAGTGCCACAATAGTGACAAAACCCAAGTATGTAAGTGATGATGAGTGTTCTAGTGCGACATCTGGTTCAGCAGATAGCAATGGAAACCAGGCATTTGATGTTGGGCGGACAACTGCTGCCGATGGTCAAGATCTTGCTGTTTTTCTGGATGAACTGAGAGAAATAAGAGAAGCTCAGTCTCAGCTGTCCGAAGACATTGAGCAACTCAAATTACAATTTAAAAGGGACTATACCATTATTTCCCAAACATTACAAGATGAAAGATACAGGTAAATTCTCATTCCATGTATTTTTCCATTTTGATTGGTTCATTCTGCCTCCCGAAGATCACAGTAAGGCTCGGCTCACATTTATCCTGCGCTATGCACTGAGGGATTACACCGGGGTTTCCATGTAAATCTCTGAAATACGTGATTCAGACTAAACTCCTGGCAGAAGATTTCCTACAATGAGGCAGTTGGAGACACTGTGGACGCCGTCTGGCCTATGATCCAGCAGTGTCCCTCTTATTAAGCGTTAAGACAGAGTACAGAGTAACTCTGATGCCTCATCATAGTGAATGGATCCCTTGTGGTTTCAGCTGAATCATGTCATTTGGAGATTTAGTTGAAAACCCTGATGTAAGTGCTCAGCGTAGAGCCCAGGATAAATGTGATCCAAAATGTTATATAAAATGTTCCCAATAAAAGCCTCAACTCGATCCACAAAAAAGCAACTCCCCAATCCTGTCCATCCGGTCAATGGAAATAAAGGGGGCTTCCACGTTACTGGCAGTACAAAGGCTCTGGAAAAGCGCTATGGCTCCTCTCCCACCAAAAGAAATCAGCGAATTCTGCGCTCCCAAATCCAAATGCCCCTAAGTGTGCCTATATCACATTTAGCCTCCACATGGTTCACATTTCTGTAGCTATGAGAGCCTGATTAATTTACGGATACATTTCTCCAGAAGCACGAGCTGGCAATAATGTACTGGGCAATACAAAGTGTGGGCACTACAGTGGCAGATTTGCAATTTTCACTTGGCACCACTGCTGCGTGTTTCTGGAAAACACACATGGAGTCAAAATCGTCACTACATCTGTACATAAATTCCCAGATGAGTATAATTTCCAAAATGGGGTCACTTGAGAGGGGATTCTGTATATTGTTTTTTTTGGGGAGGCATTTAAAGGCTCTGTAGATGGAGTCCGCAAACTATTCTACATTAATTTGTTCTCTAAAAGTCTAGATTTACTTTTCTATAGCCTGTATGCCCATAGTAGAGGTCTGATATCTCCCAGGGGGTAACAGATTCCCTTTCAGCCATTTTTGCACTCCAAAAGTCAAATGGTGCTCCTTCCTTTACGAGCCCTGCTGTGTGCCCAAGCAATAGTTTTCCACCACATATGGGGTATTGGCGTACTAAGGAGAAATTGCACAACAACTTATAAGGTCCATTTTCTCCTGTTACCCTTGTGAAAATGTAAAATTTGGGGCTACATCAACATTCTCGTTGGAAAAAGTAAAATTTTCATTTTTTTCCTTTCACATTGCTTTCATTCCTGTGAAGCACGGGAAGGGTTAATAAACTTCTTCAATCTGGTTTTGAGCATTTTGAGGGGCGCAGTTTTTAAAATGGTGTCACTTTTGGGTATTTTCTGTCATATAGGCCCCTCAGTCACTCCAAATGTGATGTGGTCGCTAAAAAAATTAGTTTTGTAAATTTTGTTGGAAAACTGAGAAATTGCTTATCAAATTTTAACCCTTCTAACTTCCTAGCAAAAATATTGTTTTAAAAATGATGCTGATGTAAAGTAGACATGTGGCAAATGTTGTTTATTAACTATTTTAATGTGGTATAACTATCTGATTTAAGGGCATGAAAATTACAATTTGCTAAATTTTCTCAAATTCTGATATTTTTTGCGTTTCTGAAAATATCAGCCTAAATTTACCATTGACATCAAGTACAATGTGTCGCAAAAAAAAAAAAAAAAAAGGTCAGAATCACTGGGATACATTGAAGCGTTCCAGAGTTATTGCCACATAAAGTGACACTGGTCAGAATTGTAAAATTTGGTCAGGAGGTGTAAACTGGCTCAGGGGTGAAGTGGTTCAATAGAAACTGTGTCCTGCTTTATTCTCCCTGTGGTGGTGCTGTAGGGAACCACCTGCCATCTTGTTTTCTCACAGAATATAGGCGACTGCTAGGAGTCTTGGCATTGGGGACACAAAGTAACCAGCTTGTTAGAGGATTCTTCAAACACATGGATTTGCCCACATCAGACAATCCATTTATGTACCATTCTGATTTTTATTGTTAGTGGGTAGTTGTTAAAGATGAAAGACTTCATGGTGTTTCCTGGGGGTTTAGAATTAGAAGAATTCATTTAAAGGGTTTTTCTTATCAGAAAATCAGCTCTTTGACGGGAAAACTGCAGATGACTACATAGTTCCTTATACTGACATTAAAGGGAAAAAATGTATTATTCAGATCCATACACGTGAATTGCATATAAACAAGATACTGACCAGCACCTCGTAACAGACTGGAGCAAGTGTTAACCAGTGCAAGCTACTATGACTGCATTCTATACAAACCAAAGAATACGACAGCACTCTGTATATGCTAAGATGTAAGCCAACATTGACTATATGAAATTTAAATTGCATTACAGCTATATAGAATATATTTGTAAAATGGAGGTACTGGCGTACACATGGCTTGGTTGTGTAAGAGCAGAAGTGGAGACTCTTCTAGGAAAATAGGATTCGTGCATGCAGTTTGCTTCCCCAGAATGTAAAAGCAAGATGTAACCTATTTTGACAGGTTTTATTAAATTTCTACAAATGTATTAAAGTGATATTATTGAATATTAAATGGCACCACTTCTTACACATGTAAGCTTCCTCATCCTTATGCCAGCTAATGACAGATATAAATTACACCAATATTTTGCGTCATTAAGAATGTTTGGCATATGTTAGATCTCTTCCTCAAGACACTTTATAAGAGTATTGAGGAAGTTACAAAAGTCAGCAGAATCCTCCCTCCCCCCTTAATATGTACATGTAGGTCTTTCAAAGACAATTCTACCTTACATGGCCAGTCCGTTCCTCTATTAGTGAGAAATTGGCATTTGAACTGATATGGAAATGAGGCTGTAGAACTATTTGTAGATCTGAAGCCTCTGTCACTCCAGTTCTATTACCCCTCTGGCGCCGCCTCCTCATTCTTGACTGGTGGCTTTCCCTGAAGTCACACAAGCGTAGAGGCTAAAGGCCCCGTCACACTTAGAGACGCTGCAACGATCCCGACAATGATACGACCTGTCAGGGATCGTTGCTGCGTCGCTATGTGGTCGCTGGTGAGCTGTCAAACAGGCAGGCTCACCACCAATCAGGGGAGCAGCGACATCGTGGAAAGAATCTTTCCACGATGTCCTGCTCCTGGTTGCCAGCCTGCTGAAGCAGGAGCAGGCTGGTAACCATGGTAAACATCGGGTTACAAGGGGCACACGCGCACCTAGTAACCCGTTGTTTATCATGGTTACCACTCTGCTACAGTGAGCGGGAGGTTACCGCTCACTTTAGCAGGCTCGTAACCATGATAAACAGCGGGTTACTAGGTGCGCGTGTGCCCCTAGTAACCCGATGTTTATCATGGTTACCAGCCTGATCGCTGCTCCCGCTAGTCACACACAGCGATGTGTGCTGACCAGCGGGAGGGCAACGACCAAAAAATGGTCCAGGACACTTTGCAGCGATCAGCGACCTCACAGCAGGGGCCTGATCGCTGCAAAGTGTCACACATAGCGACATCGCTGGTGAGGTCGCTGTTGCGTCACCAAAACCATGACACAGCAGTGATCTTGCTATGTGAGACGGGGGCTTAAGAACCCAGCAGAAGGAATAGATCTTCATTATCTCTTCCTTCTCATTTACATGTCAATTCAAACTCTGATTTCTCAGTAATGGAGGAACGGGCTGGCCATGTAAAGGTATTGTTGAATTTGTCTTTGAAAGAGCTATATATTCATGGTTTGAGGGTGAAATCCTGCTGACAGATTCTGACGCGCCCCCTGGGCCATGTTCAAGGGACACCCGGAGCCGGATCTGGATAGGGGTAGTAGTCCTTGTGGCGGTGACCCGGTCCGTGCCCAGGGTGGTCAAACTAAGTGTGTGGCAGTCTTTTGTAGATGTTGTTTAAGTGTCGACTACGCCACCCGTTGATTGCGGCTAAGAGGCCGCCGCTGCAGAGCAGACCGCTGAGGCCGGTGGTAGGATTGTGCAGCAAGGATGGTATAACCCCCAACGGGAGGGGTATGGCCTCAGGGCAGCAGATGTGGAAGATGGTGGTTGTGATGGTGCAGCAAGGAAGCTCAGAGACATGCGATGCAGTTTCAGGGTTTTTACTCACAGGTGTTGTTCCGGTCACTCCGGCCTTGAGTGACCACCCGAGCCGTGCTGCGTCCACCAGGTGTGGGACTCTGCCAACTCCCAGGCAGTCCAGAGCGTGGTCCTGAGCTCCCCTCTCTTCCTTCCTACTGGCCGTTCCCACCAGGGATCCACCTTTGTCCGGCTCCCTCGGGCCTCTTGATGGTAAAACCTTCTCTGGCTTTCCTGACCCTATTCGTGGTGTGCCTTCCTGGTGGATGTGGTGAGGGTCGCGCCAAAACTTGACCACGACCTCCGGTTCCTGGCTGAGGATCATTAGCCTCCACCAGTTTGGGTTCCGGTACCCTTTTCTGCCAACCCTTCACCCTTTTGGTTTACTTCTGGGATCTCAGGGTTCCCTCTTGTCCTGCGTCTCTGGGCCTCTCTTCCTCCTCCTTTCCACTGCAGGCCTGGCCCTGGAGCTAGGCCCAGCCGGAGCCACAGCTCCCTGTCAGCCCTCCTGGCTGAACTCTCCCTCTGACTCCCTCAGCTCTCAGCTCCCCCTGTCTCTAGATGGTGCCCACCATATATACTCCCTCTATGTGTGAGCCCAGGTGACTAGCACCCAATGGGCTCCTACCTCTATGCCCAGAGTCCCTCCCCTATCTGCCCCTACACTACTGGTATGTTCCTCCCCCCCTCCCACTCCAGCCAGGGACAGACGCTGTCGTACCTGCACATCTATCTGGTGGGAGTACCGTTGTTCTGTCCCCCGGAAATGGGATGAGTGTAGTGCATGCAGCTAGCTGAGCTCAGTTCCACACTCCATCCTTACCCGGGAGTGGAATACCATACCTCTGGATCGAGGTGCAATACCTCTGTAGCAGCCGAGTCCTCGGGGTGCTACATTCCCCCCTGGTAAATCACAGCACGTCCTCGGGCTGTAAAAGAATAAAACATACCAAAACATACAAACTTTTTTTAAAACATACTAACATATAAAACATTATAAAACATTATCAGAATATAATATGACAGGTAACTTATATATTATTCTAGCAATATAAACGTTTTCATATAAAACGTTCTTGTTCCTCCGGTCACGGTGCAACTTATGACCGGGTAAAGTGCAACAGTCGCTAGAAGAAAATCAGTTCTTCCTATAAAACCGGTAGGGGGCGCTTTAGGAAGCGCAACTATTTACAGGGTATGGCCGCTCTCAGTCCTCGGCCAATGAGGAAAAGGAATGGCTGCTCACAGTCCTCAGCCTGTGGGGAAGAGGGATGACTGCTCACAGTCCTCAGCCTGTGGGGAAAAGGGATGGCTGCTCACAGTCCTCAGCCTGTTCAGGGATAGGCACACACAGCAAACAGTTCACACTAGTCCCAACGGGGACCACACTCTGATTTGCATCATATAAAGTACCCCTACGGGTAACTATATACAGTTTCAGTTTATGCTACTTCCCTTCAGCAGCGGTGTCCTCTCCTTATCTCCTCCTGAGGGTAATCTTCAAACCCGTCCGGGTCCTTTTGTTCCTCCGTCAGCCGGTGCACATGAAGGGCGTATGGTCCTTTTGCACACTGATGCCGGGTGAAGGTGACCTCGTCACCCAGGTAAAGGTCACGTCCGCGGTGTCCCTCCGGCAGGTGAGATTCGACATCCCTGCGGGTGACAAAGACGTCGCCGGGGGTTTTGTGATCCCTGATAAAGCCCCAGCCGTGCTCTAGTTGGAACTTGATTACAGTCCCGGTGGCGCGGGGACCGTGGGCTGCACGGGGGTTCCTCCGGGTCCGGCTTTTCTGCTCCGCGCTCTGGACCTGCAGCCGCTCCTCGCGGATCCGCCTCTCTCGCCGTTCTTTGTTGAAGACCTCCAGTTGTTGTCGGCAGCACTCCGCACGCTGGGCTGCGGCCGCCCGGGTCTCTTGGGTGAACCCCATGAGGTTTTCACCGGTGGGGTCCCATGCGAACTGCGCCTCCTCCAACGGGAGTGGGGTAATCTTGGCGGGTGCCGGAGCCGGGATCAGGGGCTCACACAGGGGCCATTCCTTCCGGAATCGGGGATTGAGGTATTCCGGTGGCCACTCAAAGAGCTGCCCATCCGGGCAAGTATGTTGCACAAGTAGGTCTTCGCCTAGGGGCAGCACTGTGGAGGTCGAGGGCGCGGTGGTGGTAGCGGCGCCCGGATTCACCAGGCCTTGCGACCAGGCCGGTGGCATTTCCTTCTTGGCCGCGCTCAGGGTTAAGGCGCGTGACGTCTCAGGGGGCGTGGCCGCGGCTCCTGCCGCTTGAGGCCTAGTTCGGAGCGGTGGCGGTGCAGCAACGGGCACGGTCGGTGGGATTTCAGGCTCTGCGACGGGGAGCTGGGGCAGGCTTACAGCTACTAGGCTTGGGGTGGTGACATCCCCTTTACCTGCTTCCATCTCTTCAGCTCCTTCCACGGCGTCGTCTCCGGCCTTCGTCCCTCCTGCACCATCCTCAGAGGCAGACAGACTCCTCGTCCCGGGTGGCGTCCTTTGCTGGCGGGTTCCAGCCTGCAGGGCCATTTCTCTGCTCCACTCTGTCAACACTTCTTGCTGCACTCGGGCCATCTTCCGAGCCAAGCCCTCCAGCGCGGTCTGTGCATGCTCCCGATCTTTGGGGAGCTGTGCCAGGATCTCCACCAGGCCTTCTGGGGTGGCGGCCTGCAACAGGCTCCTGACCAGAGGGTCGGTGCTGCCTGACTCTCCCTCCATCTCCGGGTGCGATCTTTCCAGACTCCTCCAGGCTGCACCCATCCTCTCACTTTTGTTCTTGATCCGCCCATACTGAGGGCGGTCCTGGGGCAACTTGGTGATTGTCAGTTTCAGGGGCAGACCCCTCACTCTGATGGACATCTCTATCATTGCAGTCTCTGCTGGTGGGGGCGGTCTCCGCTTTTGGCGCTCTTCTGGGACCAGACCCACGATGGGAGGTGGTCTCTTGCCACCCTCTGGCACGCCCATAATGGCGTCCGCTCTGCCAGGGCGGGAAATCGTCTCAGATGGCGGGAATCGTCTCCTAATGGCGGGAAACTCCGTGGATGGCGGGAAAAGGCTGCAGATGGCGGGCAAACGGCGGGAAACGATCCGAGAAGGCGTCCGATGGCGGGGACCCTCCGGAATTGGCGGGAGACTCCTTTTTACGGTAAATGTGAACTTTTCTTCAGGCACGCAGTACCCGGTGGTTGCGGGCACGTAATCCTGCCGACTACGCCAAAGTTGACGCGCCCCCTGGGCCATGTTCAAGGGACACCCGGAGCCGGATCTGATAGGGGTAGTAGTCTCGTGGCGGTGACCCGGTCCGTGCCCAGGGAGTCAAGCTGAGTGGCGGTATATTAGCAGTAGATGTAGGACGACTACGCCACCCGTTGAATGCAGCTATGGAGCTGCCGCTGCAGGGCAGACCGCTGAGGCCGGTGGAAGGATGGTGCAGCGTGGATGGAATAACCCCCAACGGGAGGGGTATGGCCTCAGGGCAGCAGATGTGGAAGATGGTGGTTGTGATGGTGCAGCAAGGAAGCTCAGAGACATGCGATGCAGTTTCAGGGTTTTTACTCACAGGTGTTGTTCCGGTCACTCCGGCCTTGAGTGACCACCCGAGCCGTGCTGCGTCCACCAGGTGTGGGACTCGGCCAACTCCCAGGCAGTCCAGAGCGTGGTCCTGAGCTCCCCTCTCTTCCTTCCTACTGGCCGTTCCCACCAGGGATCCACCTTTGTCCGGCTCCCTCGGGCCTCTTGGTGGTAAAACCTTCTCTGGCTTTCCTGACCCTATTCGTGGTGTGCCTTCCTGGTGGATGTGGTGAGGGTCGCGCCAAAACTTGACCACGACCTCCGGTTCCTGGCTGAGGATCATTAGCCTCCACCAGTTTGGGTTCCGGTACCCTTTTCTGCCAACCCTTCACCCTTTTGGTTTACTTCTGGGATCTCAGGGTTCCCTCTTGTCCTGCGTCTCTGGGCCTCTCTTCCTCCTCCTTTCCACTGCAGGCCTGGCCCTGGAGCTGGGCCCAGCCGGAGCCACAGCTCCCTGTCAGCCCTCCTGGCTGAACTCTCCCTCTGACTCCCTCAGCTCTCAGCTCCCCCTGTCTCTAGATGGTGCCCACCATATATACTCCCTCTATGTGTGAGCCCAGGTGACTAGCACCCAATGGGCTCCTACCTCTATGCCCAGAGTCCCTCCCCTATCTGCCCCTACACTACTGGGATGTTCCTCCCCCCCTCCCACTCCAGCCAGGGACAGACGCTGTCGTACCTGCACATCTATCTGGTGGGAGTACCGTTGTTCTGTCCCCCGGAAATGGGATGAGTGTAGTGCATGCAGCTAGCTGAGCTCAGTCCCACACTCCATCCTTACCCGGGAGTGGAATACCACACCTGTGGATCGAGGTGCAATACCCCTGTAGCAGCCGAGTCCTCGGGGTGCTACATTCCCCCCTGGTAAATCACAGCACGTCCTCGGGCTGTAAAAGAATAAAACATACCAAAACATACAAACTTTTTTTAAAACATACTAACATATAAAACATTATAAAACATTATCAGAATATAATATGACAGGTAACTTATATATTATTCTAGCAATATAAACTTTTTCATATAAAACGTTCTTGTTCCTCCGGTCACGGTGCAACTTATGACCGGGTAAAGTGCAACAGTCGCTAGAAGAAAATCAGTTCTTCCTATAAAACCGGTAGGGGGCGCTTTAGGAAGCGCAACTATTTACAGGGTATGGCCGCTCTCAGTCCTCGGCCAGTGAGGAAAAGGAATGGCTGCTCACAGTCCTCAGCCTGTGGGGAAGAGGGATGGCTGCTCACAGTCCTCAGCCTGTGGGGAAAAGGGATGGCTGCTCACAGTCCTTAGCCTGTTCAGGGATAGGGACACACAGCAAACAGTTCACACTAGTCCCAACGGGGACCACACTCTGATTTGCATCATATAAAGTACCCCTACGGGTAACTATATACAGTTTCAGTTTATGCTACTTCCCTTCAGCAGCGGTGTCCTCTCCTTATCTCCTCCTGAGGGTAATCTTCAAACCCGTCCGGGTCCTTTTGTTCCTCCGTCAGCCGGTGCACATGAAGGGCGTATGGTCCTTTTGCACACTGATGCCGGGTGAAGGTGACCTCGTCACCCAGGTAAAGGTCACGTCCGCGGTGTCCCTCCGGCAGGTGAGATTCGACATCCCTGCGGGTGACAAAGACGTCGCCGGGGGTTTTGTGATCCCTGATAAAGCCCCAGCCGTGCTCCAGTTGGAACTTGATTACAGTCCCGGTGGCGCGGGGACCGTGGGCTGCACGGGGGTTCCTCCGGGTCCGGCTTTTCTGCTCCGCGCTCTGGACCTGCAGCCGCTCCTCGCGGATCCGCCTCTCTCGCCGTTCTTTGTTGAAGACCTCCTGTTGTTGTCGGCAGCACTCCGCACGCTGGGCTGCGGCCGCCCGGGTCTCTTGGGTGAACCCCATGAGGTTTTCACCGGTGGGGTCCCATGCGAACTGCGCCTCCTCCAACGGGAGTGGGGTAATCTTGGCGGGTGCCGGAGCCGGGATCAGGGGCTCACACAGGGGCCATTCCTTCCGGAATCGGGGATTGAGGTATTCCGGTGGCCACTCAAAGAGCTGCCCATCCGGGCAAGTGACGCGCCCCCTGGGCCAGTGTTGTTTGGGGGATACCCGGAGCCGGATCAGATGGGGGTTGTAGTCTCCGAGTGGCGGTGACCCGGTCCGTGCCCAGGGTGTCAAGCTCAGTGTGTGGCAGTCCTACAGATGTTGCTGGATGTTCTTTAGTGTCGACTACGCCACCCGTTGATTTGCGGTCAATACGGCCGCCGCTGCAGCAGGGTCCGCTGAGGCTGGTGGTGTGTGTGCAGCTTCTGGTAGTATAACCCCCAACGGGAGGGGTATAGCCTCAGGGGGTCAGTTGTAGAGGGTGGTGGTTGTGGTGGTGCAGTGAGGATGGTATTAAGACTCAGAGTCGGGCTGTGCAGTTCAGGGTTTTTACTTACTGCTGTTGTTCTGGTCACTCCGGCCTTGAGTGACCGCCCGAGCCGTGCTGCGTCCACCAGGTCCTGGACTCGGCCAACCCCCAGGTAATTCTGGAGCGTGATCCTGAGCTCCCCTTCTGACGTTCCTTTTCTCTGGCCTTCCCCACCATGGATCCACCTATGTCCGGCTCCCTCGGGTCTCTTGGTGGGTACACCTCTTCTGGGTTCCCTGACCCTATACTTGGTCTGCCTTTCGGGTGGATTTAGTGGGGGGTCGTGGCAGATCCTGCCCACAACCTCCGGTCTCTGGCTGAGGATTAGTGCCCTCCACCAGCTTGGGATCCGGTACCCTTGTGCCAACCCTTCACCCTGTTGCTTGTATTTGGGCTCTTGGGGTTCCCTCTTCTTCCCCTCTGGGTCCTTTCCTTCTCCTCTCTCTCTTCTTTCAGGACTGCTTGACCCTCTACAACAGACTGACTAGTAGCTGTCTGCCTGTCTGACCCTGATCTAAGATGGTTCCCACCTTATATACTCCCTCTATGTGTGAGCTCAGGTGACCAGCACCCAATGAGCTCCTAGCCTTACGCAGACTGCTCCCCCTATCTGCCCCTACACTACTGGGATGTTCCACCCCCCTCCCACTCCAGCCAGGGACAGACACTATCGTACCTGCACATAAACTGGTGGGAGTACCGTCGATCTGTCCCCCGGAAATGGGATGTATGTAGTGTATGCAGCCTACTGAGCTCAGTTCCACACTCCATCCTTACCCGGGAGTGGAATACCACACCTCTGGCTTGAGGTGTAATACCCCTGTAGCAGCCGAATCCTCAGGGTGCTACACAAGTATGTTGCACAAGTAGGTCTTCGCCTAGGGGCAGCACTGTGGAGGTCGAGGGCGCGGTGGTGGTAGCGGCGCCCGGATTCACCAGGCCTTGCGACCAGGCCGGTGGCACTTTAAAGGTGAAGGGTACTGTGGAGACGGCGGCGCCCGGGGGCACTCGGCCTTGCGACCAGGCCGGTGGCATTTCCTGCTTGGCCGCGCTCAGGGTTAAGGCGCGTGACGTCTCAGGGGGCGTGGCCGCGGCTCCTGCCGCTTGAGGCCTAGTTCGGAGCGGTGGTGGTGCAGCAACGGGCACGGTCGGTGGGATTTCGGGCTCTGCGACGGGGAGCTGGGGCAGGCTTACGGCTACTAGGCTTGGGGTGGTGACATCCCCTTTACCTGCTTCCATCTCTTCAGCTCCTTCCACGGCGTCGTCTCCGGCCTTCGTCCCTCCTGCACCATCCTCAGAGGCAGACAGACTCCTCGTCCCGGGTGGCGTCCTTTGCTGGCGGGTTCCAGCCTGCAGGGCCATTTCTCTGCTCCACTCTGTCAACACTTCTTGCTGCACTCGGGCCATCTTCCGAGCCAAGCCCTCCAGCGCGGTCTGTGCATGCTCCCGATCTTTGGGGAGCTGTGCCAGGATCTCCACCAGGCCTTCTGGGGTGGCGGCCTGCAACAGGCTCCTGACCAGAGGGTCGGTGCTGCCTGACTCTCCCTCCATCTCCGGGTGCGATCTTTCCAGACTCCTCCAGGCTGCACCCATCCTCTCACTTTTGTTCTTGATCCGCCCATACTGAGGGCGGTCCTGGGGCAACTTGGTGATTGTCAGTTTCAGGGGCAGACCCCTCGCTCTGATGGACATCTCTATCATTGCAGTCTCTGCTGGTGGGGGCGGTCTCCGCTTTTGGCGCTCTTCTGGGACCAGGCCCACGATGGGAGGTGGTCTCTTGCCACCCTCTGGCACGCCCATAATGGCGTCCGCTCTGCCAGGGCGGGAAATCGTCTCAGATGGCGGGAATCGTCTCCTAATGGCGGGAAACTCCGTGGATGGCGGGAAAAGGCTGCAGATGGCGGGTAAACGGCGGGAAACGATCCGAGAAGGCGTCCGATGGCGGGGACCCTCCGGAATTGGCGGGAGACTCCTTTTTACGGTAAATGTGAACTTTTCTTCAGGCACGCAGTACCCGGTGGTTGCGGGCACGTAATCCTGCCGACTACGCCAAAGTTGACGCGCCCCCTGGGCCATGTTCAAGGGACACCCGGAGCCGGATCTGATAGGGGTAGTAGTCTCGTGGCGGTGACCCGGTCCGTGCCCAGGGAGTCAAGCTGAGTGGCGGTATATTAGCAGTAGATGTAGGACGACTACGCCACCCGTTGAATGCAGCTATGGAGCTGCCGCTGCAGGGCAGACCGCTGAGGCCGGTGGAAGGATGGTGCAGCGTGGATGGTATAACCCCCAACGGGAGGGGTATGGCCTCAGGGCAGCAGATGTGGAAGATGGTGGTTGTGATGGTGCAGCAAGGAAGCTCAGAGACATGCGATGCAGTTTCAGGGTTTTTACTCACAGGTGTTGTTCCGGTCACTCCGGCCTTGAGTGACCACCCGAGCCGTGCTGCGTCCACCAGGTGTGGGACTCGGCCAACTCCCAGGCAGTCCAGAGCGTGGTCCTGAGCTCCCCTCTCTTCCTTCCTACTGGCCGTTCCCACCATGGATCCACCTTTGTCCGGCTCCCTCGGGCCTCTTGATGGTAAAACCTTCTCTGGCTTTCCTGACCCTATTCGTGGTGTGCCTTCCTGGTGGATGTGGTGAGGGTCGCGCCAAAACTTGACCACGACCTCCGGTTCCTGGCTGAGGATCATTAGCCTCCACCAGTTTGGGTTCCGGTACCCTTTTCTGCCAACCCTTCACCCTTTTGGTTTACTTCTGGGATCTCAGGGTTCCCTCTTGTCCTGCGTCTCCGGGCCTCTCTTCCTCCTCCTTTCCACTGCAGGCCTGGCCCTGGAGCTGGGCCCAGCCGGAGCCACAGCTCCCTGTCAGCCCTCCTGGCTGAACTCTCCCTCTGACTCCCTCAGCTCTCAGCTCCCCCTGTCTCTAGATGGTGCCCACCATATATACTCCCTCTATGTGTGAGCCCAGGTGACTAGCACCCAATGGGCTCCTACCTCTATGCCCAGAGTCCCTCCCCTATCTGCCCCTACACTACTGGGATGTTCCTCCCCCCCTCCCACTCCAGCCAGGGACAGACGCTGTCGTACCTGCACATCTATCTGGTGGGAGTACCGTTGTTCTGTCCCCCGGAAATGGGATGAGTGTAGTGCATGCAGCTAGCTGAGCTCAGTCCCACACTCCATCCTTACCCGGGAGTGGAATACCACACCTCTGGATCGAGGTGCAATACCCCTGTAGCAGCCGAGTCCTCGGGGTGCTACAATTCCATTTACCCACATTTGTTTCTTAGGCAGTAGACCGTAGCTATTTGTAGTAATAAAGCATAACCCTTGGCCTACAATGAGGTCATTACACGTTCCTTTTATAGTTTTTCAGTTATCATATGAATCATTAGATATGAAATTAACTTCTTGGTGAAGTCGCCATTGTGGTCTGTGCACGTAGTGTTTGTTTGCAAGCACAGGGTATCAATATTCCCCAGCTATAAAGGTAGTTGAATCATTTTATTATGTATGACCTTTCTGTACTTGTGGGTTGTTTTGGCTAGGGTGTTGACTCTGCAAACAGAATATCTCAACTTTCATCATATGAACAACTTAGTCAGCGCCAGGATTGTATTTTTTATGATTTCTTTTTATATTGATTTCATTTTCAAGTCCAAAGGCTTAGTATTTAGTTTAACGCTTATTTAATAACATTATCTATTAGTATACCTATAATTTCCATAGTAAGCCCTCACAAAGCCTGGCCATGTAATCTGTATGGTTGCCTAGTACTCCATTGTTTATCTGTGTTTTCACCGCAAACAATCAATGTGGCTCCGGAGTTCATTGTTTGCTAACTATGGCTCTGGCCACAATATTTGTCACTGCTCAACAAGACTGACCATGTTCCTTTTGTCAGGAGTGAATGAAAAGTTATGACTGGCCCTGATTACACCATATTTTATACATGCACTAAAAAGTAATGCCAAATATTTTTTTTCTTATTGCTAAAATAAAACATATGAGGGAATATGCCATTGCCATAAAATAGGGAGACACTGATTTAAATGACCCTGTCAGCAGGATTTTGCTAAGTAAACTATAGGCATTGTCATGGGGCTGCTGCTCTGATTAATATGATACCTGAGGTAAAGAAATCCATTGTGTGGTTCTTGTGTAATCAGTGTTTGCAGTTTTGAGTTAATGATATGCCTGTGCTTCAGGGTGGCCTGTGGGCAGGGTCTTTCCTTTGTGCTCTAGGCCCGATCAGCAAGATAAGACCTGTCCACAGGCCCTCCCCGAAGCAAAAGTATGTTCCTCATCATAGAGACAGACAGACAGACCGGGGCGGCTTGTGGGCATGTCTTTTCTTGCTGATCTGGCCTAGAGCACCAAAGAAAGACCCTGCCTACAGTCCCTCCCCAGACAATGGGCATATCATTAACTCAAAACTTCAAACACTTATTACACAAGAACCACAAGACGGATTTCTTCAACTCGGGTATCATGTTAATCCGTGCAGCAACCCCACCATGACACTGCCTGTAGTTTACTTGGCAAAATCCTGCTGACAGGTTCACTTTAAAAAGAACTGGTCCAAACCGCGGGCAGCAGCATGAATTAGAGATGGCGGCTAGTAGAGGATTGTAAAGGAACAGCACCAGGGGGCCCCTGCAGAATCCCGCTGTTGCCGCTTCTTGCGGTGGATCCACGCCCCGCCACCCGCCTGACGTCACACTACGCCAGACAGGGCACATGGTACGGATCTACCCTTTGCACCAACGTGACATTCCGCACCCCCCTCAATGACGTGTAAGGTCTGATTGGTACAGTTCTACACAGTCACCTCCTGTCCACATGGGTACAGAGAGGCACCAGAGAGTTAGAAAAGGTGGTCCACTCAGACACGGACGTGGCCCCACACTCACTCACACTCCTGACAGGCTGAGTAGCTCTTTCACTACTCCAGTGAAGCAAAGCCTTGTCGGCCTGGATAGAGCTGCCATCAGTCTCTATTTGATACAACAGACTTGTATCTGGCTAGATACCAGCCTGGTAGCGTGTTCGTTGGACTGAACAGACGTAAGGTTCGGGGATCAAGATAAAAGAACAGTCCAAGATTAAATTATATACACTGCTTAAAAAAAAATACAGGGAACACTTAAACAACAGAATATAACTCCAAGTAAATCAAACTTCTGTGACATCAAACTGTTCACTTAGGAAGCAACACTGATTGACAATCCATTTCATATGCTGTTGTGCAAATGGAATAGACAATAGATGGAAATTATTGGCAATTATCAAGACACACTCAATAAAGGAGTGGTTCTGCAGGTGGGGACCACAGACCACATCTCAGTACCAATGCTTTCTGGCTGATGTTTTGGTCACTTTGGAATGTTGGTTGTGCTTTCACACTCGTGGTAGCATGAGTCGGACTCTACAACCCACAGAAGTTGCTCAGGTAGTGCAGCTTATCCAGGATGGCACATCAATGTGAGCTGTGGTAAAAAGGTTTGCTGTGTCTGTCAGCGTAATGTCAAGAGGCTGGAGGCGCTACCAGGAGACAGGCCAGTACACCAGGAGACGTGGAGGGGGCCGTAGGAGGGCAACAACCCAGCAGCAGGCCCACTACCTCCGCCTTTGTGCAAGGAGGAACAGGAGGAGCACTGCCAGAGCCCTTCAAAATGACCTCCAGCTGGCCACAAATGTGCATGTGTCTGCACAAACTGTTAGAAACCGACTCCACGAGGGTGGTATGAGGGCCCGACGTCCACAGATGGGGGTTGTGCTCACAGCCCAACACCGTGCTGGACGCTTGGCATTTGCCACAGAACACCAGGATTGGCAAAGTCGCCACTGGCGCCCTGTGCTCTTCACAGATGAAATCTGGTTCACACTGAGCACATGGGACAGACGTGACAGAGTCAGGAGACGCCGTAGAGAGCGATCTGCCTGCAACATCCTTCAGCATGACCGGTTTGGCAGTGGGTCAGTAATGCTGTTGGGTGGCATTTCTTTGGTGAGCCGCACAGCCCTCCATGTGCTCGCCAGAGGTAGCCTGACTGCCATTGTGAGACCATATACTGGTGCGGTTGGCCCTGGGTTCCTCCTAATGCAGGACCATGCCAGACCTCATGTGGCTGGAGTGTGTCAGCAGTTCTTGCAAGATGAAGGCATTGAAGCTATGGACTGGCCCGCCCCTTCCCCAGACCTGAATCCGATTGAGCACATCTGGGACATCATGTCTCGCTCCATCCACCAACAGACTGTCCAGGAGTTGGTGGATACTTTAGTCCAGGTCTGGGAGGAGATGCCACAGGAGACCATCCGCAACCTCATCAGGTGCATGCCCAGGCATTGTAGGGAGGTCATACAGGCACGTGGAGGCCACACACAATGCTGAGCCTCATTTTGACTTGTTTTAAGGACATTACATCAAAGTTGGATCAGCCTGTAGTGTGTTTTTCCACTTTAATTTTGGGGGTGACTCCAAATCCAAGCCTCCATTGGGTAATAAATTTGATTTCCACTAATTATTTTTGTGTGATTTTGTTGTCAGCACATTCAACTTTGTACAGAACAAAGTATTCAATGAGAATATTTCATTCATTCAGATCTAGGATGTGTTATTTGAGTGTTCCCTTTATTTTTTTGAGAAGTGTATTTTATCGCCATAAGGGCTCACTAAGCAATCTACTATATACATAAGGGTTAAATATACAGTGGTCAGAGTTACAAATACAAAAGCATGGTACAACAAGTACAAGCAGATCTTAAAGTCAGTTACCAGTTTAGATGGAAAGCCTGGCTCGGGGGATGGGCAGCCACATGGGGAGGTTGTGGGCCCTCACTTGGTTGGTGGTCTTGTCCCACACGTCTTGATGGAACGGGCTCCTCGGGAACAAAGACCGGTGGGAGCATGCCTGCAGGAGTTTTAAAACTCTCTGGGTTACTCCGAGGGCTGGACCTAACTCTCCACCCCCCTGGTGTAAGCTTGCTACCATCTCCTGAAACCAACATGGGCTACAATTCCTTACTGGATGCCCCTAGGGAGTTAGTTCTGGAGTAATCAGATCCAGTTGGGCCCCTGCTACGCGTGGAGAACAAACACACTGTTCCTAGGAGTTTCCAAAAGGCTGGGGCGGGTATCTCCTCGTCCTTGCATGCTAGATTGGGCTGGGATGCAGTCTGGCATTCGCTATCTTCACCTGAGCTAGAAAATCCATTTTGTGAAGAGCTGGGACCTATAGTTCTTTCACAACTAGGTATTGAAGTATAGTGCCTTACACAATAGAGCACATGTTGTGGACATCCTCTCAGCAGCTGCAGCTGCTGGGGGGGGGGGGGGGCGATGATTTATCACCCCACTCTGCTTGCTGCTAAGGTATTCAAAGGGGTCGGATTACACCATGCATGGAGATCTCCCTAAGACTGGCCAAACAGGTCACAGTGATTGACATGGGTTATCTTTCATTTTCTTCACAAGGATCCCTGGTAATTATGTGCCAGTTCACATTGTAATGGGTATTGTAAATATGAAATGTGGGTATGAAGCTGGTATATGTTTTTTTTTTTTCTGTTCTTACTAGGCATTATTCTTGTGTCAACACAGCCACTTTTTTTCTATACATTTTCTATGCCACCTTTCGTGTACATCTTCTAAATAAACCACGTTTGAAGAATTTTAGTCTTGGATCTAAAGTCTGATTATAAATTTTTTTGGACCAGTTTTCTTTGTTCTTTAAAACTGGAAAAACTGAATATTTGGGAGCCACCTCCTACACTGCCCACTGTTGAACACAAGATAGCTATCGTAGACAACTTTTAAAAGAAGATTTTAGTGGTGATATTTTTTTTTTGGTTCGTGAGAGATCAGCAGGTCCAAGAATTCAGTTGCAGGTGTAATGGTATTCACCGTGTCAGACCCTATGAGTTTGTAGTCCGATTTTCCACACGTTGAGTATTTGAGTTTTTTACCACCGTATTTGTAAGCCAAAATCATGAGACGAACAATCAGAGGAAAAGTATAATAGGAACACGTCACCACTTCTGCATTTATCACTCATTCCTGGTTTTGGCTTACAAATACTGATGTAAAAAACTCAGCGTGTGAACTTGGCCTAATATAGTAAAGTAGTTTTAGTGGAATTGTTTGTTCATGGTGTGGAACTGAAAGTGTTTATTACACATTTTCTTTGTGAAACTCCCTAGCTGACACGAACAACGCAGATTTTTAGTTAAACGACTTGTTTGTGATTTTGCTCAACAATGCAATAGAAGATTTTGCTCTGCTTTTATAACCACACTACTCCAGTAAATGTATATGATCTACATCTTTAACCCTCCAGGACCAGCCAATTTGTTTTTCATATTTCTTTTCCTCCCCCATAACTGTTTTAATTTTTCAGTCTTTATAGCTATGTGAAGTCTTATTTTTTGCGGGACGAGACTATTTTTTTTATTGCTAGAAGTTTGGGATATATATGACATTTTGATATCTTCTTACAGTATGTGTTGTGGTATTGCAGTGACCAAATACAGCAAAAAATGCTAGAAGAAGCAATCAAAATGTTATATCCATCCCAAAATGGTATCAATAAAACAGTGTCCCGCAAATAATAAGCCCTCACGCTGCCCCATCGACCAAACAGTGAAATACTTTATGGGTCTTGGAAAATGGTGACATAATTAAAAAAAAAAAAAAAGAAAAAAAAAGAAGTTTTTCACTACAAAAAAAAAAAAACTGGACAAGTTTGATATCAACGTGATCATACTGATGAGGAGAATCCTATTACCAGGTCATGTTTACCAAACAATGTACACTGTAAAAACGATTCTCAAAAAACTGTCAGAATTGTGGGATGTTTTCTTTTTTTTTTTTTTGTTAAAAAAAAAAAATTTCAATGCACTTGGGAGTACAACTCGTGCCGCAAAAAAAAAAACCAGCCCTCATATGGCTATGTGGACCGAAAAATAAAAGTTATGGCTATGCGAAGAAGGGGAGGAAAATGAAGGTGAGAGGGCTTGATTTTTTTGCATGCCGAGCTGACATTTGTGATACCATTTTGGAGTAAGTGCAACATATTGATCACTTTTTACTGCATTCGGGGGCGGGGGGAGCACCGCAGTGACTAAAAAATGCACATTCTTTTAGTTTTGACATTTAACATACAGTACAGATCAAAAGTTTGGACACACCTTCTCATTTAAAGATTTTTCTGTATTTTCATGACTATGAAAATTGTACATTCACACTGAAGGCATCAAAACTATGAATTAAAGTGTGAAACAACTGAAAATATGTCTTATATTCTAGGTTCTTCAGAGTAGCCAACTTTTGTTTGCTCTGATGACTGCTTTGCACACTCTTGGCATTCTCTTGATGAGCTTCAAGAGGTGGTCACCGGAAATGGTTTTCACTTCACAGGTGTGACCTGTCAGGTTTAATAAGTGGGATTTCTTGCCTTATAAATGGGGTTGGGACCATCAGTTGTGTTGTGCAGAAGTCTGGTGGATACACAGCTAATAGTCCTACTGAATAGACTGTTAGCTGCTTTTTTCTTGCCATAATACAAAATTCTAAGTAAAGAAAAACGAGTGGCCATCATTACTTTAAGAAATGAAGGTCGGTCAGTCAGTCCGAAAAATTGGGAAAACTTTGAAAGTGTCCCCAAGTGCAGTTGCAAAACCATCAAGCCCTACAAAGAAACTGGCTCACATGAGGACCGCCCCAGGAAAGGAAGACCAAGAGTCACCTCTGCTTCTCAGGATTAGTTTATCCGAGTCACCAGCCTCAGAAATCGCAGGTTAACAGCAGCTCAGATTAGAGACCAGGTCAATGCCACACAGAATTCTAGCAGCAGACACATCTCTTCAACAACTGTTAAGAGGAGACTTTGTGCAGCAGGCCTTCATGGTAAAATAGCTGCTAGGAAACCACTGCTAAGGACAGGCAAAAAGCAGAAGAGACGGGTTGGGCTAAAGAACACAAGGAATGGACATTAGACCAGTGGAAATCTGTGCTTTGGTCTGATGAGTCCAAATTTGAGATCTTTGGTTCCAACCACCGTGTCTTTGTGCGACGCAGAAAAGGTGAACAGATGGACTCTACATGCCTGGTTCCCACCGTGAAGCATGGAGGAGGAGGTGTGATGGTGTGGGGGTGCTTTGCTGGTGACACTGTTGGGGATTTATTCAAAATTGAAGGCATACTGAACCAGCATGGCTATCACAGCATCTTGCAGCTGCATGCTATTCCATCCGGTTTGCGTTTAGTTGGACCATCATTTTTTTCAACAGGACAATGACCCCAAACACACCTCCAGGCTGTGTAAGGGCTATTTGACCAAGCAGGAGAGTGATTGTCCACCGTCACCAGACCTGAACCCAATCGAGATGGTTTGGGGTGAGCTGGACCGCAGAGTGAAGGCAAAAGGGCCAACAAGTGCTAAGCATCTCTGGGAACTCCTTCAAGATTGTTGGAAGACCATTTCCGGTGACTACCTCTTGAAGCTCATCAAGAGAATGCCAAGAGTGTGCAAAGCAGTCATCAAAGCAAAAGGTGGCTACTTTGAAGAACCTAGAATATAAGACATATTTTCAGTTGTTTCCCCCTTTTTTGTTAAGTATATAATTCCACATGTGTTAATTCATAGTTTTGATGCCTTCAGTGTGAATGTACAATTTTCATAGTCATGAAAATACAGAAAAATCTTTAAATGAGAAGGTGTGTCCAAACTTTTGGTCTGTACTGTATGTCTTTTAAATAATTTTTAAATGTTTATTTTTTACTTTCTTTTTAGTCTTCCCAGGCTTGTAATACAGTTGGCATCTGCCCTGTATGTAGTGGGCATCAACTCCTAAGTCCTCTCTGTACATGTGCATCCTCATGTAAAAGAGGAGCCGTCCCCACTCTTGACATGCCTGATTTAGTAAATAATGTAATCCCCGTGAATTGCTTATTCTGTAGCATCTTTTCTTAGTGCTCTGCATTGTGCCATTCCTATTAGAAATGTTCTATGTGAATTGACAACTGGGTATTACTGTTCCTCTTGTCCTGGTGTCTAATCTTGGGTATCAGGAAGGCTTTATATATAACTGGTTCTTTCTCTCAAGCTCGGAGGGTCTATACTCTGTCTGTAGTCTGGAACAAGGAAATAACCAGAAGCCACTCTGCACCAATGCACCATTTCTTAACCCCTTTACGACCTTTGAATTTTCCGTTTTTGCATTTTCTTTTTTTGCTCCTCTTGTTCCCAGAGCCAGAGTTTTTACTTTTTGGGCAATATGGCCATGTGAGGGCTTATTTTTTGCCGGACGAGTTGTACTTTTAAACGCCATTACCAATTTTACCATATCGTGTACTGGAAAACGGGGAAAAAATTCCAAGTGCTTTGAAATATCAAGAAAAATGCAGTTCCACAGTTGTTTTCTGTTTTGTTTTTTTTTCTTTCCACGTTCCCTGAATGCTGGATGCTAAAACTGACCTTGCAATATAATTCTGCAGGTCATTACGAGTTCGTAGACCCCAAACATGTATAGGTTATTTTTTATTTAAGTGGTGAAAAAAAAATCCAAAATAAAGCGCCATTTTCCCATACCCGTAGCGTCTCCAATTTTCTGGATCTGGGGCCGGGTGAGGGCTTATTTTTTGTGCGCCGGGCTGACGTTTTTATTGATACTCTTTTGGGGTAGATACGATGTTTTGATCGCCTGTTATTGCATTTTATTGCAAAGTTGCGTCAACCAAAAAAACGTAATTCTGGCGTTTGGAAATTTATTCTCGTTACACCATTTACCGATCGGATTAATTCTTTTTTTATATTTATCGGGCGATTCTGAACGCGGCGATACCAAATATGTGTATGTGGGTTTTTTTTTATTTTTATTTTGAATGGGGCAAAAGGGGGGTGATGTAAACTTTTTATATTTTTTTTTATATTTTTAAACATTTTTTTTTTTTTTTTTTACACTTTTTGCTTGCTTCTCTTGTCTCCATAGGAGACTAGAATCAGCAACTGTCTGATCGCCTCTGTTACATAGAGGTGATGAACTAGGTGGCGCTCATAGCGATCTTTACATGACAACCACTGGGGTCTGCTGCAGACCCCGGGTTGTCATGCCCACACATCAGTGACCATCGATCACGTGTTGGGGTCACCGATGGGCGGAGTAAGTGACGCTCTTCTGGCACCGCGCTGTTAAATTCCGCTGTCAGAGATTGACAGCGGCATTTAACTGGTTAACAGCCGTGGGTGGATCGCGATTCCACCCACGGCTGTTGCGGGCACATGTCAGCTGTAAGAATCAGCTGGCATGTGCCCGGTTCAGTACGGGCTCACCGCCGGAGCCCTCACTGAACCGGGGGTGATGGCATGGGGCGTACTAATACACCCCAGGCCAGTAAGGGGTTAAAGAACATGGCAACTGCTGCTTTGTAGCTGGTTCTTCTAAATCACTGCATACTTCACTTTTGGCATGCCATGCCACTCATGTGCCAAAACAGAACAGTTTAAAGCGCACCTGTCAGCAGGATTGTGCTCAGTAAACTACATACACTGTCAGGTGGGTGACATTACACTGAGTAAAATGATACATTGGTTGATGAAATTTGTCCTGTGGTTCTTGTGTAATCTTTACTTTCAGTTTGAAGATATTGATATCCTCGTGCTTCGCGGGGGGCTCTCTATCTGGTGCTCTGCTTATGTATTCATCTGTATGCTCTTATGACAGCTCACTGTGCCTTCACTGATCTGCCTTCTATTTTACGTAATGCATCTAGTAGTGCGGGGCTAGGTAACACCTGCTCACAGGTGCGCTTTTAGGCTGTGTGCACACGGTGCGTTTTTGATGCATTTTTTTGCAGCGATGTATCACTTAGCTTACCAGGTGCAGCAGTTATTATAGAATCAGTTTTCTCTGCTGCAGATCTAGTAGAGCTGAGATGTAGAAGTGCGTATAACCTCACCCACACCACTGATTAGCAGCTTACTGTGGACATTGTGTAATGACAGCTGCTAATCAGTGCTGGGGTTGTGGTTGGATTGGAGGCATGAGGCAGCTTATCTTGTAGTGACAATCTCCTGCTTATAAAACACAGCCTAGTAAGTGACACATCCCTGGAATCAGGCTCTGTCCTTACATCATGGTGCTCTCAGAGTACATAGCAAAAACCTAGTGACGGATTGCGTTAAATAATCTTGCTGTTGGCGCTATATAAATAAGTAAAATAAATAAAGTCAAGGATCCTGCAGTGCTCTGTTAGTGAAAGAGTGACATTTGGCTCTTTCACTGCGAGAGTGTATGCAGAGTTTTGAGATCCTACTCTGCATTTTGGGATCCCACAACCCAGAAAAAGCGTTTTTGTTAGGTGATTTTTTTTTCTAAATAACATTTTATTAAATAAAAAAGGCAGTCCCAGATTAGTGATGGGTACCCTTTAAGTATTGATTCTGTATGCAAGCGAGAGAAATTGCAGCTACACGCCCTGTTTTTCTCACTATTTACTCTAGAGATATATATACAGTGCCTACAAGTAGTATTGAACCCCCTGCTGATTTAGCTGGTTTGATAAGATGCAAATAAGTTAGAGCCTTCAAACTGCAAACGAGAGTAGGTTTTATGAACAGAAGCATAAATCTTACAAACCAAAAAGTTATGTTGCTCAGTTGAATTTTATTAAATTTTAAACATAAAAGTGTGGGTCAATTATTATACAACCCCTATGTTTAATATTTTGTGGAATAACCCTTGTTTGCAATTACAGCTAATAATAGTCTTTTAGAAGACCTGATCAGGCCGGCACAGGTCTGTGGAGTTATCTTGGCCCACTCCTCCATGCAGATCTTCTCCAAGTTAGCTAGGTTCTTTGGGTGTCTCATGTGGACTTTATTCTTGAGCTCCTTCCACAAGTTTTCAATTGGGTTAAGGTCAGGAGACTGACTAGGCTACTCCAACACCTTGACTTTTTCCCTCTTGAACCAGGCCTTGGTTTTCTTGGCTGTGTGCTTTGGGTCGTTGTCTTGTTGGAAGATGAAATTACGACCCATCTTAAGATCCTTGATGGAGGAGCGGAGGTTCTTGGCCAAAATCTCCAGGTAGGCCGTGCTATCCATCTTCCCATGGATGCGGACCAGATGGCCAGGCCCCTTGGCAGAGAAACAGCCCCACAGCATGATGCTGCCACCACCATGCTTGACTGTAGGGATGGTATTCTTGGGGTCGTATGCAGTGCCATCCAGTCTCCAAACGTCACGTGTGTGTGGTAGGCACCAAAGATCTCGATCTTGGTCTCATCAGACCATAGAACCTTGAACCAGTCTGTCTCAGAGTCCTCCAAGTGATCATGAGCAAACTGTAGACGAGCCTTGACATGACGCTTTGAAAGTAAAGGTACCTTACGGGCTCGTCTGGAACGGAGACCATTGCGGTGGAGTACGTTACTTATGGTATTGACTGAAACCAATGTCCCCACTGCCATGAGATCTTCCCAGAGCTCCTTCCTTGTTGTCCTTGGGTTAGCCTTGACTCTTCGGACAAGCCTGGCCTCGGCACGGGAGGACACTTTCAAAGGCTGTCCTGGCCGTGGAAGGCTAACAGTAGTTCCATAAGCCTTCCACTTACGGATGATGCTCCCAACAGTGGAGACAGGTAGGCCCAACTCCTTGGAAAGGGTTTTGTACCCCTTGCCAGCCTTGTGACCCTCCACGATCTTGTCTCTGATGGCCTTGGAAATGCTCCTTTGTCTTTCCCATGTTGACCATGTCTGAGTGCTGTTCACAAGTTTGGGGGGGGTCTTAAATAGTCATAAAAGGCTGGCAAAAGAGATCTTTAATCCACACATGTGAAGCTCATTATTCTTGGTGCCTGAACTACTTCTTAATACTTTTGGGGGACCAAACAGAATTCTTGTGGTTTGAGGGGTTGAATAATAAATGACACTCTGAATTAACTTTTAACGTTTTTAAAAAAAAAACAAAATTTGCGACAGTGCATTTCCCACTTCCAGGCTGATCTACAGTACAAGTGTCACAATGCCAAGTTAATTCCGCATGTGTCAACCAGCTAAATCTGCAGGGGGTTGAATACTACTTGTAGGCACTGTATATATAGATAGAGATATAGATAGATTAGATTATATAGAGATAGATATAGACTGACAGACACAAAGTCAGCAAGAAAACAACACTGACGACTAGCTTAGGAAGATACTCTAGGCACTCCTTTTTATAGGCTAGTCTAATAGAGAGGTGCTTTTTCATTGATTGGCCCTGTCTGTTTTATTGCCCTGTATACGACTATTTGCTTAAGTCCATGACTCTTCTGCTGAGCAATTTTCATGCAAACATCACTTATATATCACTTTGTACCTTGGCTTTTCAAGAATTATACCTAGTTGAGAGGCCAGAAATTTTACAAATTATCTAATTGGAAAGATGCCACAGGAGATCATGAGCTCTTAACAGTGAATCATTGCGCTACAAATATTTGTCTCTGGATATTGCATGACTGTGTATTGGATTTCATGAACATCTTACTGCAGCAACAATGGACTCGCCCATTTAAAGTGTCCCTGTGGTTTTGGCTCTGTGGTTGGCTGGTGCACCATGCTGGATCAACTGCAAGCGGCCAAAACCCCAATCTACATGCATTAACAATACGATTGTACAAAAACTGAAATATTTCCCTCAAAATCCCAGTCATTGGCTTCTGCAGCATGTAGTCCCAGATGAGTTCTCGGATGATTGGCTGCAGTGTTCATGTGCCAACATTGCTGAAAGTGCATCGGGAGGTGAGTATCTGTTATTTTTATTTTACACTGGTGTATATAGTATTTAAGAAGGTGTTGTCTGAGTATTTGACCACCCCTCTAATTGTGGTTTTCAATGGATTTCACTGGAAATTGACATGTATAAAATATTAATTTTTCTCTTTTTACTAGAAAGGGGCCTGAGGAAACTAATGTGAAAGACTGAACTTTCTACAAATAGTCAAATAAGGTTAGAACTGACAAAGGAGGATAAAACCAATTCCATGGGAGAAAACATTATCTGTTATGTCACTGAACTGTATCATGTAGACTACCATCTGATTTTGCATACTTACAGTACTATAACAGTGTTTTGCTTAATACATTTCCTAGAATCAGTTCCCTTAAAGAGGTTATCCAGGTCTATATTATTTGGTTACTATGGGCCTAAGGCAGTAGAAGAAGGGTGCATGGTACTCCTGATTGGGGTGCACAAATAGGATTCCACTGCACAAATAGTATAACAATGAATTTGGCACTCCAAAAATGATGCAAAAAAGTGATAGAATTTTATTTCACATAGGTTATCCATTGCATATAATATTGATATTTCAGCCAATTATATGGTCTTCTTCAGAGCAGGGATACCTTAGTATTGTATTTGATAGCCCATAGCGTAATGGAGACAGCGCAGGAGAAATGCACTACCTTGCTAAAAGAATGACGCTATTTTCCTAGCACCGTAGTAGATTTCTCTTTCACAGTCTCCCGTACGCTATGGGCTCTCAAATACAATACCAAACAATCCCTGTTCTGAAGAAGGCCATAGAATTGTCCGAAACGTCAATGTTATATACAGTGGTGTGAAAGTGTTTTCCCCCTTCCTGATTTCTTATTCTTCTGCGTGTTTGTCACACTTACATGTTTCAGATCCTAAAACAAATTTAAATACTAGACAAAGATAACAACCTTCATTTAAAAACTGCATTTTGTGATTACTTGTGTTATTAACGGAAATGTAAATCCAAACCTACAGAGCCCTGTGTGGAAAAGTGATTCCCCTCCCCTTCTTAAAACAAAAATTACCCCCCCCCGCCCCCCGCCATGTCAGTATTCCTCCTTTTGTAAGCTATTTATTGGAGAATGTTTTTACTGCACTATAATAGGAAGTGTCAGGCTGCTGACATTTATTAGCTTGTCAGAGGTGCAGAAAGTGCTTGTCTACTATGGTGCGCTGTGGCTGCCACTGTTTTGGGCTAATATTATGCCAGATATTACAATACAGTTTGACTGACTAGTATTACATGAATATCTTGTGTGAAACTTCTTTAATTGTTATGTTATTAATCTATAAGTGAAAATTCCCTTGAAGGGTGGGGAACAATGTTATTTTTTGAAGCATGAGTCAGAATTTGACAAAGTCCTAGGTGCGTGGCAGCTGTGTCTCAGCGTTATATGCTGGAATGCATTAAATATTGATGCTCAGGTCAAACACAAAATCCCCGTCTGGGGCCTCGATGGTTTTCTGTCATACATATGGTGATGGGAGAGCAATCTGAAATTCTAAGAGGTCATATTTCTCACACAGCAAACAGAACATGCAGTCAAACTTCCTTCTGTGTTTTTTTTTTTATCACATTTATTTAGGCTGAAAAATGTTAAGTAGACACGCACGATCTGGTGATTAGATATAATCTGAAACAGTATTTTGGCTTTTTTAGGAAGAGTCTATAATATAATATAAAACCAATTCTTCACCTGCTGTTGATTTGTTCATTCTGCCTCCCAAAAATCGCTCGGCTCACATTTATCCTGCTCTCTACACTGTACGCTTCCATCGGGGTTTCCATGTAAATCTCTGAAATACGTGATTCAGACTGATCCCTTAGCAAAAGATTCCCTATAATGAGGCAGATCGGGGCAACTGTGGATGCTATCTTGCCTAGCTATCTTGCCTATGATCCAGCGGTGTCCATCTTTTTAGGCGTGCCTAAAAGTGCCGTCAGCCATAGTTTTGTGCATCTCTTTAAAGGACAGAGACTGAGTCCGAGTAACTCTGCTGCCTTGTTATAGTGACTGGATCCCTCTGGGATTTCATCTGAATCATGTCACTCAGAGATTTAGATGGAAACCACGATATATCCAGTGTAGAGCACAGGATAAACATGATCCAAAATGTTATGTAAAATGTTCCCAACACAAGTTACAACTCAATAGAAAAAAAAAAGCACGTCCCCACTCAGGTCCGTCATCTGTTAACAGAAATATAGGGGACTTCTACGTGACTGGTAGTACAAAGGCTCTTGAAAAGCAAAATGGCTTCTCACCCACCCAAATGAAATCCAGCAAGTTCTGTGCTCCCAAATCCAAATGCCCCCCTCCTTTCTGAGCCCCACAGTGTGCCTAAACCACGTTTGGCGTTTCTGTAGCAACGAGAGCCCGCCTAATTTACGGTTGCATGTCTCCATGGAATCAAATCATAACTACACCTATAGATAAATTCCCAAAGGGGTATAATTTCCAAAATCGGAGTCGATTGAGGGGTGTATACCGCTCGTCTAGCTCTTAGGGGCTCTGTATATGGAGTCTGCAAACTATTCTAGGAAAATCTGTACTCCAGGAGGCAAATAGCGCTAAGTCCCTCCTGAGGCTCGCCATCTGGCTAAGCAGTACTGTATAGCCAAATATGGGGTTATTCGACATTCAGCAGAAATTTTGGCACAAATGTTGGTGCCATTTTTACCCATTTTCCCTTGTGAAAAAGTAAAATCTGGGGCTAAAACAAATTTTTTTTTAAAAATATAATCCTATTCTCTTCACGGCCCAATGGTATAAAATTCTGTGACACACCTGTGGTGTCAATATGATCACAGTACCCTTAGATGAATTCATTCATAGGTGTAGTTTGTAAAATGGGGTCTCTTATGGGGTGTTCTGCTATTCTGGCACCTCAGGGGTTCTGCCAATGTGACATGGCACCCTTAAACCATTCCAGCAAAATCTCCAATATGGCGCTTCTTCCCTTCTGAGCTTTGCACTGTGCCTCAAAAGTAGTTTTCGACCACATATGGGGTACAGTGTATTCAGGAGAAATTGCACAACAAATTGTATGGTTCATTTTGCTCTTGTGAAAATGAAAAATTTAGGGCAAAACCACCATTTTGATGGGAAAAAATATATTTTTTCATTTTCACAGTTTTACATTATAAACTTCTGTGAAGCACCTGGGGGTCACCAAACGTCTAGACAAATTCCTTGAGGAGTCTAGTTTCCAAAATGGCATCACTTGTGGGTTTCCATTATTTATGCACATCAGGGGCTCTCCAAACTCGACATGGCGTCCGCTAACTATTCTTGCCAATTTGGCGTTCGAAAAGCCAAATAGAGCTCCTTCCCTGCCGTGCGCCAAAACAGTAGTTTTCCTCCACATATGGGGTATCTGCCCACTCAGGAGAAATTGCACAACAAATTGTACAGTGCATTTTCTCCCGTCACCCTTGTGAAAATGCAAAATTTGTGGGGAAAAATGTGACTCTTTATATTCACGGCTTTAAATTATAAACCTCTGTGAAACACCTGGGAGTTCAAGATGCCCACCACACATCTAGATACATTCCTTGAAGGGTCTAGTTTCCAAAATGGGAAACCCATCAGGAGTCTCCAAACACGACATGGCGCCATTTTTGCATTCAAAGGTCAAACTGTGCTCCTTCCCTTGCGAACCCTGCCATGCGTCCAAACAGTAGTTTTCCCCCCACATAGGGGGTATCGGTGCACTCAAGAAATTGCTCAACAAATTTTGGCATCTATTTTCTCATTTTACCCTTGTGAAAATAAAAAGTAAAATTTTCATTTTTTTTCATTTCACATTGCATTAATTCCTGTGATGCACCTGAAGAGTTAATAAACTTCTTGAATGTGGTTGTGAGGACTTTGAGGGGTGCCGTTTTTAGAATGGTATTACTTTTAGGTACTTTCTGTAATATAGGCCACTTGAAATGTGATGTGATCCCTAAAAATTTGGTTTTGTAAATTTTGTTGGAAAAATGAGAAATTGCTGTTCAACTTTTAACCCTTCTAACTTCCTAACAAGAAAAAAATGTTTAAAAAATGCTGCAGATGTAAAGTAGACATATGGGAAATTAAATGTATTAAATATTTTGTGTGATATAACTCCTGATTTAAGGGCATAAGAATTGAAAGTTTGAAAATTGCTATATTTCGACAAATTTCCGATATTTTCACAAATAAACACGTAATATTGAACAAATTTAACCACTATCATGAAGTACAATATGTCACACAAAAAACAATCTCAGAATCATTGGGATCCTTTGAAGTGTTCCAGAGTTGTTACCCCCATAAGGTGACAGTGTCAGAACTGTAAAATGTGGCCTGGTCATGAAAGTGAAAACTGGCTTGAGGGATGAAGGGGTTGCAGTGTTTTTTTTTGTTTTTTTTTTGTTGAATTTTTTTTTTTTTATAAAGTGTGTTATCTTAATGTTTCTCCACAAAAAAAATGCATAAAATAAAGGAAACAAAAATGCATCAAAAGAGCGTATTTGTTTGCAGACACCTGACAAATTTGTAGAAAAAATACTACATATCTCTACACAAGAACATGACCTAAAGTTTTTTCAGTAATGTTTAAATAAGGCAAAAGGAAATGTTATCCCTGAGGGGGTAATGTCTGAGACAGTTGCTACTTGGTTAAAGGTAGACAAAATGATTTCTGAAAATTAAACTGGTTATATTTTCTATGACCATGACTGTATCATAATGTGTAGAAAATGAGTTATAGGGTGCAGATGGATACTATAGACATGCATATTTCATAAAAGTGAGTCATACTAGGCTTGTGTGCAGGCTTCGGGTCTCAGCTGTTTATTATTCGGGATTCTCTACCTTTCTGATTCAAAACTTGGTAACTTATGTTATACTGGAATTGAGCTGATAGGTCAACTTTTATAGCCCTGGAGACCAAGGAACCCATCTACCCCCACCATACTCTATTTGCCAATTACAGTTTGAGCTACTTCTGACTTTATAATACACTGCTCAAAAAAATAAAGGGAACACTCAAATAACACATCCTAGATCTGAATGAATGAAATATTCTCATTGAATACTTTGTTCTGTACAAAGTTGAATGTGCTGACAACAAAATCACACAAAAATTATCAATGGAAATCAAATTTATTACCCAATGGAGGCCTGGATTTGGAGTCACCCCCAAAATTAAAGTGGAAAAACACACTACAGGCTGATCCAACTTTGATATAATGTCATTAAAACAAGTCAACACAAGGCTCAGTATTGTGTGTGGCCTCCACGTGCCTGTATGACCTCCCTACAACGTCTGGGCATGCTCCTGATGAGGTTGCGGATGGTCTCCTGTGGGATCTTCTCCCAGACCTGGACTAAAGCATCCGCCAACTCCTGGACAGTCTGTGGTGGATGGAGCGAGACATGATGTCCCAAATGTGCTCAATCGGATTCAAGTCTGGGGAACGGGAAGGCCAGTCCATAGCTTCAATGCCTTCATCTTGCAGGAACTGCTGACACACTCAAGCCACATGAGGTCTGGCATTGTCCTGCATTAGAAGGAACACAGGGCCAACCGCACCAGCATATGGTCTCACAAGGGGTCTGAGGATCTCATCTCGGTACCTAATGGCAGTCAGGCTACCTCTGGCGAGCACATGGAGGGCTGTGCGGTCCTCCAAAGAAATGCACATCCCCACATAGTCCTCCATACGGAATAATGGGACCCACATAGTCTTCCATACAGAATACTGGACCCCACATAGTCCTACATACAGTATTATTGGCCCCATATAGCCCTCCATATAGAATAATAGCCCCACATAGGGGTGGTGGTTATGGTGTCGCTGGCCAAATACCACCCTGCGGGCCAGGTTTGACCCACAGGCCAGAGTTTGACATGTATGTTGTAGATGTAGCATTAGTCAGAATGCTGAGCTGTGTAACCCTGCCCACACCACTGATCAGTAGCTTCCTGTGTACATTGTACATTCAGAAAGCTGCCAATCAGTGGTAGGGGCTGGGTTACACAGATTATCTGGACTGGACAGCACTGACACCTAGGCAGGCAGTGGTAATCTCCTGCTGATAAAACACTGATTGTATTGAACCTACAACACACAGCCTAATAAGTGACACATCCCTGGAATCTCAAGCTCTATATTTTGCTGTTCTCAGATTAAATGGCAAAAACCTGCTGCTAGATTCCCTTGTGAAAGCAGGTCATAAGTGATGCCACAAACATTGGACATGTAGCACATTTGCTCACATATTTCAGGCCATTATGACCATAGTCATAGGGCCTGATTCATGAAAGGTTTAACGGCAGAATTCTATCGTAAACGTTTTTGAAAACTCGCAAAATTTATTCAAAACTCTGAGTTGCACCTACATTTGTCGAATTGGGTGTTTTTCACTCCAGTTTCTCGAGGCACAGTGGGGGCGTGACTCCACAGCCCATCTAATTCAAGATGAGCTGTGGTATTCCCTACTGCAGAAATCTCACTCCAATACCTAACTAACTGGAGTAGCTCACCCAGGCACATGACATGTACGCCTCTTCATGAATCGGGAGCGTCTGACTCCAGTACGCCACCTAATCAAGACCGGTGTGAACTATGCTGGTCTTCATGAATCGGGCCCATACTGTAGAAAAATGTGCAAAACCGTGACTTAAAACTATAAGTCAACCAATCATGGTGCCAAGCAAAATCACATGATCAAATTGATTACTGCTGATCTGGATATAACTGACATAACAATACAGTAATTGGCATATGGTTGCATGAGTTAAACATTTTAATGGCAGAGTAAATGAGAACAGTGAAAAAGCTGGTCCATTACCATTAATATTACAGAATTATTTAATTCCCGGTATTTAAACCTTTAGGCTATGTGCCCACGATGCAGAAATGCTGTATATTTTTTCCGCTTCTCCCTGGCAGGAAAAACGCATGCGGATTTTACATGCATTTTTCCCGCCAGGTAGAAGCATTTGTCAAGCGTTTTTCACATGCATTTCTGCATGCGGGTTATCAAGCGCTTTTCCAAGCGATTTTAGCATCACTTGGAAAAGTGCTTGACAACTTGGTCACACTATATAAATCCATGCAACCGACATGGATTTATATAGTGTGACCAAGTAATAGTTTTAAAAAAAAAGAATAAGAATGGTAAAAAATAAAAACTATACTTACCTTCCGATGGCCCCCGGTCTTTTCTCCCCTGCATCCGGTCTGTTGCACTGCTCGCGGTGGTGTGAAAGGACCTGCCATGACTTCATTTAGTCATGTGACCTGTCACATGGCTAAATGACGTCATGGCAGGTCCTGCTCACGGTGTGAAAGGACCTGCCATGACGTCATTTAGTCACGTGACCTGTCACATGACTAAATGACGTCATGACAGGTCCTTTCACACCACCGCGAGCAGTGCAACAGACCGGACGCATCGCTGAGGAGACCGGGGGCCATCAGAAGGTAAGTATAATCTTTATTTTTTATTTTAAATTCTTTTTTTTACAGGTTCTATGGTACCCGGGTCCGGAGGAGAGTCTCCTCTTCTCCAGACCCAGGTACCATCCGCACACATTGAATCGCTTAATATCCGCATGTGCACATGTAGTCATGCGAATATTAAGCGATTCAATGCAAGTCAATGGCGGCAATTACGCTGCGTGTCCGCAAAATTAATGGACATGCTGCAGATTTTTCCGCAATGATAATCCGCAGCGGAAATTTCCCCAGCATGTGCGCAGCACATGCGGATTATCATTGGGGACCATGGGGCACGTATTACCAAGCGTTTTTTAAGTGTTTTCGCTGTGGAAACTTCACTGCAAAAACGCTTGAAAAACGCATAGTGGGCACGCAGCCTTAGGAATGCAAGTTTTTAACAAGGAGACCCAAAAGGTCTGTTTAATTACTTGCGGTGTTGATCTCCACCTCTAGCCAGTTTCACGACTCATTCAGTAGCTTGTATTTTCACATCAGAAGTGTCATTAGCATGAATTTGTGTAAGATGAAAGGAGGCAGCAGAAAAAACTACATTTTCTTTTTTTGCCCACATCAGAGAGGTGTTCTCATATTCTACAGTAGTTTGTAGCATGTGTTTAGTGCATCCCACATACTGGATCCAACAAACTGTATATGTTGTCAATATTTGTTTTTATTTTTAATTAGGCAATGTACCTAGAGTTTTCTGTGTTTTGAATAAAAATGCTACCCTCAAAAAATGCTACCCTCAAAAAATGCTACTCTCAAAAGACTACCCTCAAAAAATGCTACTCTCAAAACACTACCCTCAAAAAATGCTACTCTCAAAACACTACCCTCAAAAAATGCTACCCTCAAAAAATGCTACCCTCAAAAAATGCTACCCTCAAAAAATGCTACCCTCAAAACATGCTACCCTCAAAACATGCTACCCTCAAAACATGCTACTCTCAAAACATGCTACTCTCAAATCTTTCGATCTCTCTCTCGATCTCTCTCTCTCGATCTCTCTCTCTCGATCTCTCTCTCTCGATCTCTCTCTCTCGATCTCTCTCTCTCGATCTCTCTCTCTCGATCTCTCTCTCTCGATCTCTCTCTCGATCTCTCTCTCTCTCTCGATCTCTCTCTCTCTCTCTCGATCTCTCTCTCTCTCTCTCGATCTCTCTCTCTCTCTCTCGATCTCTCTCTCTCTCTCTCTCGATCTCTCTCGATCTCTCTCTTTCTCGATCTCTCGATCTCTCTCTCTCGATCTCTCTCTCTCGATCTCTCTCTCTCGATCTCTCGATCTCGATCTCTCGATCTCTCTCTCTCGATCTCTCTCTCTCTCTCTCGATCTCTCTCTCTTTCTCGATCTCTCTCTCTCTCGATCTCTCTATCTCTCTCTCTCTCTATCTCTATCTCTCTCTCTCGATCTCTCTCTCTCTCTCTCTCGATCTCTCTCTCTCGATCTCTCTCTCTCGATCTCTCTCTCTCGATCTCTCTCTCTCGATCTCTCTCTCTCGATCTCTCTCTCTCGATCTCTCTCTCTCGATCTCTCTCTCTCGATCTCTCTCTCTCGATCTCTCTCTCGATCTCTCTCTCGATCTCTCTCTCGATCTCTCTCTCTCGATCTCTCTCTCTCGATCTCTCTCTCTCGATCTCTCTCTCTCGATCTCTCTCTCTCGATCTCTCTCTCTCGATCTCTCTCTCTCGATCTCTCTCTCTCGATCTCTCTCGATCTCTCTCGAGATCTCTCTCTCTCTAGATCTCTCTCTCTCTCTAGATCTCTCTCTCTCTCTAGATCTCTCTCTCTCTCTAGATCTCTCTCTCTCTCTCTAGATCTCTCTCTCTCTCTCTAGATCTCTCTCTCTCTCTCTAGATCTCTCTCTCTCTCTCTAGATCTCTCTCTCTAGATCTCCCAAGATAGTCCAAATAAAAACTAGAGCTCTGATACAGCTATGTGAACAGAAAAATCTAATTTTGGTATTGCCATAATTGTACCGACCCACAGAAATTTATTTTGTAACGTTTAAAAAGGGGCGGGGGAGGGGCCAAATTGCTGTTTGGGCTGTATTCCTACCCCTAAAGAGATACATTTGCAATGATTATACTGACAAATACAACACCTCTCCCCAAAATATATGACTCCTCATATAGCTATGTCTGCTAAAGAAAAAGAGAAAAAATATGGTTCCTACAATGTGATAATAAAAAAGTGAAAAAAAAAATGTTTTTAATAAAGGGTAAAACTGACTTTGTCGTGAAGAGGTTAATGAGGCACCTGCATGTTTGCATGTGAGACGTGACGCAATAACGTAGATTTCAGTACACTACACAGAACTAAACACAGTAGCCCATTTTTACTGAGACTGGCTCTTTTTAACCACCAAACCGAAATTCACGTTCACCTTAGTAAATGAAATCCTAACTAGTAGAGAAAATTTTGGCACAAATCTATATTTCCACCTACTCTATTCTACTTGGCTAATCTAGCCTAAATTGCATCTTTTCCAGATCACGTCCATTTTTCTAGTCACCTTACAAATTTGGCAACTAAAAACTGTCATAAAATATTTTGTAAATGTGGATCTTTGTTATTGTGTAACCTACAGATGTGGTCAGCTCTGTATATAGTTTTGTACAGGTCTATATTACTTGTAATATCAACGGAGGGCATATATTGGGAGAAATTTTGTATTTTGATGCCCCCCATCTTCTGTGAAAATGATTATTTTTTTCAGTTATTTCTTACTTCAGCAGCCTATTATATATTAGACACAAATTTTTATTTTAATTTTTTTTTTTTTTGCTAATCTCAAGTGTTACTCACATTTTAGGTATGAAAGACTTGAAGACCAACTGAATGATCTTACTGACCTTCATCAACATGAGACCAGCAACTTAAAGCAGGACCTAGCCAGCATTGAAGAAAAGGTGGCCTATCAGGCTTATGAAAGGTCCAGGGATATACAGGTACAGATCAAAGTTTACATCATCTGATTGTTAGAATAAATCCATTTTTTTTCTCCTCAGAGATTGTAAAAAAAAAAATATTTTGTTTGCCAAGTAAAATAGACTTGTGCTTATTAATATTTTCAACAAATTAGCTAAGCATTGCATCATATTGGAGAGTTAGTGCTTAGTGCTGGTAACGTTTTCATTCTGCTGCTGCCCTCTGCTGGCACACAGATTAGCTGCGCCCTAGAAACAGATCACAGCCATAGTAAGGCTAGGTTCTTCATTAAGCACTACTTCGTGGATCATGTCAGGATGCCCAGAAAACAGTATTCTGACAAGAACCCAGACAGAGCCATTCATTTGAATGAAGCTGATGAAGTCTCTGGATGCTGTCTGGCTTCTGTCATGACCAATGGAGGCCTGACCTTGTCCACAGTGACGCCTCTGCTTCATTTAAGTGAATGACCGTCTGGGTTACCAGTACTGTTTTTCGGAGATTTCAACAGAAACCCTGACTTAGTGCTCGTCAGATCGCTGTATTAATTTGGAGCTAGCCTAATAATATTCCTTTGTTACAGGCCTGGGTTAAAGACCACGCACTGTAATCCAGATCTATTAAACAACCATTGTACATAGGTAAATGTATAAGTCTGTATGTCTGACCTCGTACAGCCAAGGTCTGATGCCTGCAGTGTGTACCAGCTGTCAAGTTCCCTTTAATATGCCAGACTCCATGAACTGATTCAGGGCGGCATGGAGTTTCTCTGAGATAACAGCTAACACCAGTGATAAGAAAAGCCAAACCTGCATTTTCCTTATAGGAAAGGTTGCCCATGCAGTATATAAAGAATATACAGTATACAGCCAAATTATGTAACTCCCCTGTAAACCCAATTGTCTTACTACAGCACATAATTATTTCTGTGGGTTTCCTTTAAATAGCTTTCCATACCATGCAGTTTTGCTTCTTCCATGCACTGTATAGCACATCTATTTTTGCTATAGCAATTCTTTGCCCCAGGATACCTTCTGTCTTCAAGGTAAAGAGATGCTGGATATTTACTGAATTATCAGGGGGAATAAAGTGCCCTTAGCTGTATTTTCTTCCAATCTATACCTTTTGGGCTCTGAAGCATAAGCACTTTGACCTAACATTAGAGAAACGTGCTTAACAAATGAGATTTCTACGGAGTCTTTCTATCCTTGCTGCCATCAGCAATTTGTACACCGCCACAAATCTCTTGGGTTGATATTCACAGCAGTGCTGTTTCAGAGGACTACTGTGCCACATGCCTGGGCAACCCAAGGAGGACAGAAGGATTTTGTGTTTCCATGTAGAGTGCACTCAAGTGAAAAGCCTCTTATCTATACATTTTATTAATGTATTAGATGTTACGTTCTATTGTCTCAAAAGCTTTGTCTTTACAGAGCATTTCTTCCCAAATTGTTCTCTCTACTTGCCTATATACAATCAGCATTTGGATACAAATATAGCAACCAGGATATTTGAAAAAAACATTTCTACAGCTGTGTGTACTACATAATGGGGTTTCCCGCCTTCCTTTAGTGGTGTGGTGGGCTCAGGATAGGTCATTGATATCAAATTGTGGGCGTTCCAGCCCCGAATACCTGAGTTGAGGCTCCTACTACTATCTACTAGGGCTCGTGTTTTAATCAGGACATACATGCCACGAAATGTACTAATTTAATTATTTTTTTCCTGTGTTTTTCATAGGAAGCATTGGAATCCTGCCAGACTCGAGTCTCCAAATTGGAGCTTCACCAGCAGGAACAGCTAGCTGTACAGTCCGAATCTGTGAATGCCAAAGTACTCCTGGGCAAATGCATAAACATCCTTTTGGCCTTAATCACTGTTGTTCTGGTTTTTGTGTCAACTATTGCAAAGTTCACAGCTCCGATGATGAAAAGTCGTTTCCACGTATTCTGCACTTTTTTAGTAGTGACACTATTTGCAATTCTTTACAAAAACTGGGATCACATAGTATGTGCCCTTGAACGGGTCATCCTGCCAAGATGAATACTCCAGCCTGTGTGTACCTTTATTTAATCTGTGGACTTTGTTTTTTCGCCAGTTACCACAATATCCCACAGTTACTTGCTTGATTTTTGTAAACAATTTTGGCATAGGCACTTTCATATTTTTCCTTAAACATGCATATCTTGATTCCGTTTCTTAAGTGACAGCCTGGTATTGGGAATAATCTCGTCTCCCCCATGTCTGGATTGTTGAAGTTTTTGTTTGGATGCACATGGTCTACCAAAGCTGTTCTTTCTTCATGATTTCTAATTTGGATCTCCTCGTGCAGTGTGAACAGACTCGAGAGGGCAAACCTAATGGATTTTTGTTGTAAATATGAGTGTTCTCTTAAATGTATTGTCTGATTTATGTTGTCTTTATTACTTGTTGGCCACAGAAAGAATACCCAAAAACTATACACTTATATATAGAAAGTCAAATTATGTCTTTTTGTCAGTAATGGTGATGAGAGGATCATGGATGAATGCGTTTTTTTTATCATTCCATTTAATTGCATGAAGAGAAATTGAGGTGCCACCGAAGGGACTAGGCTTTCATTACAGATTTGCCATAAAAATAATCCATTTATTTCTATAAGATAAAAGTGATCACCAGAAAGTGGACTACATAAAAATGTCACTTTTTATGCAGGGACCTTAACTCTGAACACCTTGAACGCCGGTATGTAACATATTAGGAAGTTTTCTATGACTTTGTATTCGGCTCTCCTCTCTCCTTACTTTCCTGTGCTCACGCTTTGCATTATAAGTAGAACATATTCCGCATGTTTCAGCTATGAAAGATACTTCAGCCACAGATCTTAATCACTATAGGAAAATGTATCCAATTCACTTCTTTTATTTTGGAATACTAGAGTAATGCTCAGATGAGTTATGAGCAGCAAGTTAAACATCATGTTGTGAAGCTGTATTTCCTATAATTTTTCTCCAAGGTAATAAGTGAAATAAATGGACACACAGGGTAGGTGAGTGGAGAAGATATGAGTGAGTAGTACAGAACATTCACACGTGGCAGAAAGGCTGTGGATTTTCTGTACCATATTATAGTAGCAGCAGAGGTGGTGAAATTTAGCCAAATCTCAACCAAACGCTGCAGAGAAAATTCTCAGCATAAATTAACTTCAAAGTGGATTTTAAATCTGCAGCATCTCACTTTTTCCAATACAAAAGGGCGAAATTCACAACAACGCTACATGTATTGGGTAATTTTAAAAGTAGATGGGCTTCAGATGTGTCAAAATTCACAGAGAAAAATTTGGGTATGTGACCGTACCTTAAGAAAAATGATGTAACCATGGTGTTCATGACCAATTATTAATGCAGTTACTTAAAGGGGTGTTCCGAAGGCAAAGCATTTTTATCCTATCTATTTAATCTGATAATTCTAAGCTATTTTCTAATATACTTGCTTTAAAATTCTCTACTGTTCACTAACTGCTTGGGTACTTTTGTTTTTTTTCTATTTCCGATCTGATGACATTTCGATTGAGTATCACCAGTGCATGCTGGGATACTCAAACGAAGCATCATCAGCGGGGCAGAGTCTGCTGTCACTGTCACAGCCTTTGCCCCCTCCCTGAAACGAAGCGTCATCAATGAGGCTCGTTTCAGGGGCGGTTCTGTCCCTGCGTGTCTCCCTTGTGCAGTGTCTCCCCCAGTGCGATGAGCGCAGCGTCCGGTCTGTTGTCTGTATAGATGAATAGTGATAAGCCAGCAGCAGAACGGTGTTGCTATTCCCCCACAGAGACTAGTGACATCATTTGCGGGGATGGCACTGGTCTCCTGCACATCGGGTATAGTGACACAGCTATTCATCTATACAGACAACTGACCAGACGCTCGTCGCACTGGGGGAGACCCTGCACAAGGGAGACACTTGGGGACAGCACTGCCCCTGAAACGAGCATCACTGATGACCCTTCGTTTCAGGGAGGGGGCAGTGGCTACAGCAGTGACCGCAGCCTCTCTCCCCTGATGATGCTTTGAGTATCCCAGCATGCACTGGTGATACTCAAACAAGTAGTCATCAGACTGGAAATAGGGAAAAAATACATTAGCAATTAGACAGTGTAGTTAGGGAAAGGTAGGGAATTTTTAATGCAAGTATATTCGAAAATGGCTTAGATGATGGGACTGAATAGATAAAAAGTTAGGAGAAAAATACTTTGCCTTCAGACCACCCCTTTAAGGCTAAGGTGGGGATTGTTAGTCCCCCCCCTCTTCCTTCCCCAAAGTCATGGGCTGAAATGGGCCTATAATTAAGGTTGCATTTTAATGTCACCCATGTAAAAAGTAATGTTCCATATGTAGTAAACAATGCACAGCTTTCAGTTTGGGGTGTAAACACTACTGTTTATTATAATTTATTTTCAAATTGGTTCATTTATTTTTATTTTAGACCTAAAAAAACTGGACCAATAAAAACATTGGTTTCTGTAACCTTTAAGTATGGTAATGCTTGTCTGCAGTAAGCATCAGGTAGCACACCTAAGATGAATTCTACTACTGCTCAGGGGGATGAGGGTCAGGCACTTTGAATTTAAACGCCCCCAGTCCTTGTGCTCTGGGAAATCACTGTCTGGCAATGGCTTACTCCACTCTCCCCATAGGAAAGACATAAATGCTTGACTGAGTGCTTGTGTATGGGGAAATCACGTGAGGAAGCTGTCAGCCATGTTTGGCCATCTAAGGTGTATGTGCATCTTTAAAAGAGGAGAAAAAAATGCGATCTGACCACAGTCTGTGTATATATCCTAATTCTCCGCACTAAACCTGTTTACACTTAGGATTTGCTCTGCTGCAGCTTGGCCTGCACAATTGTACATTTTCTTAGAATCCACTAATTGCACATTTCTAAACTGTGAACAGAGCAAAATGAGGGTTTTTTTTGTATTTTGATAGAAGAATCTATTCGCTATACATTGTATCAGGATTATATTATAAATTTATGGCTTTGTGCAATGGAACCTAGAAACGTCTATTTTTCCATTATTGAAGTGTAATGCAGTTGAATAGAATATGTATAGTACCTACAGACTACTAATGACAAAACTGATTATTTTTTCTTCCCCTTTATACAAATAACTTTGCACCAGCAGGAACTTCTTGGAAGCCAATTGTATTGGCTCAACCCTGATTTGTTGTAGATGATAATATCTTTTATAACTGAACTTTTTAGAGTCTCTTACCTCTTTATTTGTATTGCATATGCTGACTACTATCTGATGATCTCTGTGGGTGGTGAAATTTGGTAATCTTTTGAATGGCAGTAACCCCATTTACAAGGCCATTGTTGTGTCGTTACATGCTAGACGTTGCTCGGGGTCTACTACTAATCAGTAGTGGTGCCAGGTATGCCGGCAGAAAGGAGGAGGTTCGTAGGACTATGATCCTGCAGCCACGTCAGCAGACAATAGCAGCCAATCCAGAGTCTTAGTATTGAGGGGTTGTAATTTTTAGAACAAAATCATAACATTACTGTTTCACAGACTGATAAGTGATTATAAGAGATAAATCCAGGTTTATCCTACTCCCATGATACAAGCTAAATACCTCTCCTGTATTGTCAGTAATGTTATACCGATACTTAAGTACTGACAGTTATGCTGACTGACATAAGTTTACACAAGGTTTTCAGGATTTTTTATTTTAAATAGTAAATAAAGGTCATTTTGCCTTTTTAATAACTTGTTCACACTTTCTATTGAGCAGTTTCCCTCAGCAGGGGTAAAAACCTAATATTAAATATGTGTCCACATGTAATTTTCTTATGTAGTTATCGACGTCAGACAACATCTGGATATATGCTTTATTAAGGTGTAATCTATCTAGATATCTCTTTATTGGGATATCCTTGTAGCACTCAGCATTAAAGGGAATCTGCCTGCAGGTTTTTCCTACCTCATCTGAGAACAGCCTGATGTAGGCAAAGAGAAGCTGAATCCAACGATGTATCACTTAGATTACTGGGTGCAGCCGTTTTGACACAATCAGAGCTTTTAGATTTAGCAATGAAGCAGAGCTGAGAAAGCTAACCCCGCCCACACCAAGCTCTCTGTGTACATTATCTATTGACAGTGAGCTGCTTATCACAGGAGGAGGTGGAGTCAAACGGTTTTCCACATGCCTGATAGTCACAGCAATGATAATCACCAGGTGATTAATCCATCAGTTTAAGTAAACCACAGCACACAGCTAGACATGTGACACATCCTTGAGTTCATTGTTTTAACCCCTACCTCATGCTCTCCTCAGATTACATAGCAAAAACTGTTGACAGATTCCCTTTAAACAAATGCAAGAGTGCAGCGTGGACATTGGGGAGCCAACACTGTAGTTCTCGTGGAGATCATCATGTCTGATGACAGGTTAAAGGGTTATCCCCCTACAATTTGGCAATAACTTTTTAAGCTGGAAGCCTCAGTTTAAGTTCCATTGTTATATTTTTGTGATGGGCCAATATTGAGTACTAGAGTATAAGTCCAACTGGGCAGGGAATTCTTCAGAAATTGTATTGCCACTTGTCCTTAAAGGGGTTGTCCACTACTTTTACATTGATGCCCTATCCATAGGATAGGGCTTCAATGTATGATCGGCCGGGGTCCCGCACGCGGCACCCCCGACGATCAGCTGTTATCTGTGCCGGCGGCCGCTGGCCGGAAGTGCTCACCTGCAGGGCTCCGCCATCAAGTGATAGTGGCTGCCGCAGTGTACTGCAATTGAATAGAATGCAGATGGTGCAGTACACCGTGGCGGCCACTTCCACTTGACTGTAAAAGCAGTGGACAACCCCTTTAATAGTAAACCATAAATAGGTAATAATGCTTTGTTCTACCAGGATGTGTCTTAATAAATTTCACAGATTTTTTTTAATTTAAACTACAATTGTGAAATATTTTATATTTTTTTCTGTGCTAAAACACAATTTCGATATGTTTCTTACAATGATTTATAGGATTAAAAGTCCACGTACTGTAATACATCTATACTTAAGGCAAAGAAAAACCTTGCTAAAATGTAAAGCTATGTTATAGGGATAAATGTGCTCCTCTTTTTTAAGAAGGGGTGAATTTAATAATTGAGGAAATTGCCAATTCTATAATCATAGTCTCTGTATGATCAAAGTCAAAAAGTAAACTTAAATGTGATTTGGATGCTTCATTATGTGACCTACTGACCGAATGCCACACTTTGATGTACAGTCTTCTACACATTGTTATTCTTAATGTTTATTTGTGTATTGTAATAATTCTGTGAAGATAAATGTAAACTATTCTAACAAACCTGAGCTGAACGGAGTAGCTTTCTTTGGGAAAACCCTTTTCACCTACTTAGCTGGAAGTAAGAGAGGGCCACAAAGATCTGTGCATTAAATGGGTTTGGGGTAATGCCTCATTTACCCCTCAAGATAACTGCATGGAAATTACGTACCCTTGCATCATCTATACACTGAAGACCTGCCACATCCCCTGTGCCCCTCCTGCCCCTTTTAAAGAGAACCTTTCACCAGGTCAAGAGTATCCAGGTTTTCCCTTTTTGTATTCTCGCTGCCTTGAGTTTTCCTTGTTAATCTTTACTTAAATCCGCCATGTGAATGCGGGGATATGGGCCTTTTTATTTAGTTCTGACTTTGTGATCTTTTCCAATGGGGCACTGCTCCCTGGGTAATTATGCAAAGCAGTGTAAAGACACACACCTTTGGTTAAAAACAATAGAAATGAACCTTAAATAAAAAGACCCTTGTTGCTGGAACCATATGGCCGATTTGGAAAAGAAAAGTATTTGTAATACTTGGGAGCATCGGGAATAAAATAATAGCAAACACTGGTCACTTTTGTAATGGGTGACAAGTTCGCTTTAAGTGATGTTCAGAAAACCAACTGCCCATTTTAATGGGAAACTGTGATTGCTTATAGAAAGGTGTAAATATGTTTCATACTGTTCATGAAGATAGTAAGACTTATACATATGTATACAGACTTGTGTGATTTCCATGTACATCATGTATGTTTTTGTTTCTACAAATTTATATGAAAAAGATTTAGTTGACACTAAATAAATATTTAAATGAAATGATTGTTTGTTTTCTTTGTAATCAGTTAAACCTGTATGAACAGGTATTGGGGCACCTACACATTCCATCTACAGGAAATTACATCCCATTCTGACTTCATAGGCATTAACATGCTGTTGGTTCCCTAATCTATAATATAACGGGAGATGCGTGTCTATGTCTGAAGCCTTTATAGACTGCGCAAGCGTGACACGCCTGCGCAGTCTGGCTCCAGACAGAAGCACGCATGGAGCCGTTACAGGTAAGTGGAGTGTATGGCGCTGGAGATCATGGTATGCATAGACACTGAACGCGTACCGCGATCTCCGGCGCCATACTTACCTGACCGGGAGGAGCGTTGCCGCGACACCTCTCTTCTCGCCGGAGACCAGGGGCGGAGTGAAGATGTCTGAATCGGCGCTTGCGCATAGCGCTATCCGGCGCCATTTTACTGAAGACACATTTGCAGTGTGTCTTCAGCAAAATGGTGCCGGACAGCGCGGTATAGGCACTCGCGTACTCCGGCGCCACACTCCTCCCCCGGCCTCCGGCAGAGCAGGACACCGCAGCGCTGGAGCACCGGGAAGAAAGGTGAGTATAAGTGTTTATTTTATTTTTTTGTATGTGTGCAGTGTGAAAGGGATGAGGGGTACCATGCATACCAGGATTGGGGGGATGAGGGGTACCATGCATACCAGGATTGGGGGGATGACGGGTACCATGCATACCAGGATTGGGGGATGATGGGTACCACGCATACCAGGATTGGGGGATGATGGGTACCACGCATACCAGGATTGGGGGATGATGGGTACCACGCATACCAGGATTGGGGGATGAGGGGACCATGCATAACAGGATTGGGGGATGTGGAGGCCACGCATACCAGGATTGGGGGATGAGGAGGCCATGCATACCAGGATTGGGGGATGAGGGGGCCACGCATACCAGGATTGGGGGATAAGGGTACCACGCATACCAGGATTTGGGGGATTAGGGGTACCATACATACCAGGATTGGGGGGTGAGGGGTACTACGCATACCAGGATTGGGGGATGAGGAGGCCACGCATACCAGGATTGGGGGATGAGGGGGCCACGCATACCAAGAATGGGGGATAAGGGTACCACGCATACCAGGATTGGGGGGTGAGGGGTACTACGCATACCAGGATTGGGGGATGAGGAGGCCACGCATACCAGGATTGGGGGATGAGGGTACCACGCATACCAGGATTGGGGGGTGAGGGTACTACGCATACCAGGATTGGGGGATGAGGGGTACCATGCATACCAGGATTGGGGGATGAGGGGTACCATGCTTACCAGGATTGGGATGAGGGGTGCCATGCATACCAGATTTGAAATAAGGGATGCCATGCATACTAAGATTGGGGATGAGGGGTACCATGCATACCAGGAGTGGGTATGAGGGATGGGGTCCCATGCATACCAGGAGTGGGTATGAGGGAGCCATGCATATCAGGATGAGGGGCGCCATGCAATGAGGGGTGCCATGCATACCAGGATTGGGGGTGAGTGGTACCACTCATACTAGGATTGGGTACCATACATACCAGGATTGGGGGGTGAGGGGTACCATGCATACCAGGATTGGGTACCATACATACCAGGATTGGGATGAGGGGTGCCATGTATACCAGATTTGAAATGAGGGGTGCCATGCATACCAAGATTGGGGTGAGGGGTACCAGACATACCAGGATAGGGATGGGGTACCATACATACCAGGATTGGGGGATAAGGGGTACCATGCATACCAGGATTGGGAGGTGAGGGGGCCACACATACCAGGATTGGGGGATGAAGGGGTCACATATACCAGGATTGGGGGATGAGGGGGTACCGTGCATACCAGGATTGGGGGATGAGGGGTACCACAGATACCAGGATTGGGGGATGAGGGGTACCACAGATACCAGGATTGGGGGATGAGGGGTACCACGCATACCAGGATTGGGGGATGAGGGGTACCACGCATACCAGGATTGGGGGATGAGGGGTACCACGAACACCAGGATTGGGGGATGAGGGGTACCACGAACACCAGGATTGGGGGATGAGGGGTACCACGAACACCAGGATTGGGGGATGAGGGGTACCACGAATACCAGGATTGGGGGATGAGGGGTACCACGAATACCAGGATTGGGGATGAGGGATACCAGGATAGGGATGGGGTACCATGCATACCAGGATTGGGTATGAGGGAGCCATGCATATCCGGATGAGTGGCGCCATGCATGCCAGGATTGGGGGTGAGGGGTGCCATGCATACCAGAACTGGGGGTGAGGGGTACCATGCATACCAGGATTGGGGGATTGGGTATCACACATACCAAGATTGGGGGTGAGGGGTACCATGCATACCAGGATTGGGGGATTGGGTACCATACATACCAGGATTGGGAAGAGGGGTGCCATGCATACCAGGATGAGAGATGGGGTGCCATGCATATCAAGATTGGGGATGAGGGGTACCATACATACCAGGATAGGGATGAGGGATGGTGTACCATGCATGCCAGGATTGGGGGTGAGGGGTGCCGTGCATACCAGAATTGGGGGTGAGGGGTGCTGTGCATACCAGGATAGGGATCTGGGGGGGGCCGTGCATACCAGGATAGGGATCTGGGGGGGGCATGCATACCAGGATAGGGATGAGGGGTACTATGCACACCAGGATAGGGATGAGGGGTACTATGCATACCAGGATGGGGGTGAGGGGTGCCATGCATACCAGGATAGGGATCTGGGGGGGCATGCATACCAGGATTCGGATGAGGGGTACCATGTATACCAGGATGAGGGGTACCATACATACCAGGATGAGGGATGGGATACCATGCATACCAGGATTGGGGGATGAGGGGAACCACGCATACCAGGATTGGGGGATGAGGGGGACCACGCATACCAGGATTGGGGGATGAAGGGGACCATACATACCAGGTTTGGGGGATTGGGTACCTTACATAACAGGATTGGGATGAGGGATGCCATGTATATCAAATTTGGGATGAGGGGTACCATGCATACCAGGATGAGAGATGGGGTGCCATGCATACCAGGATTGGGATGAGGGGTGCCATGTATACCAGATTTGAAATGAGGGGTGCCATGCATACCAGGATAGGGGGTGAGGGGTGCCACGCATGCCAGAATTGTGGGTGAGGGGTGCCACGCATACCAGGATTTGGGGTGAGGGGTACCACGCATACCAGGATTGGGTACCATAGGTACCAGGATTGGGGGGTGAGGGGGTACCATGCATACCAGGATTGGGGGATTGGGTACCATACATACCAGGATTGGAATGAGGGGTGCCATGTATATCAAATTTGGGATGAGGGGTGCCATGCATACCAGGCTGAGAGATGGGGTGCCATGCATACCAAGATTGGGGATGAGGGGTACCATACATACCAGGATAGGGATGAGGGATGGTGTACCATGCATACCAGGATTGGGTATGAGGGAGCCATTCATGCCAGGATTGGGAGTGAGGGGTGCCATGCATACCAGTATTTGGGGTGAGGGGTGCCATGCATACCAGGATAGGGGTGAGGGGTGCCATGCATACCAGGATAGGGGTGAGGGGTTCCATGCATACCAGGATAGGGATCTGGGGAGGCCATGCAAAGCAGGATAGGGATCTGGGGGGCCATGCATACCAGGATCGGGCTGAGGGGTACTATGCATACCAGGATGAGGGATGGGGTGCCATGCATGCCAGGATTGGGGGTGAGGGGTGCCATGCGTGCCAGGATTGGGGGTGAGGGGTGCCATGCGTGCCAGGATTGGGGGTGAGGGGTGCCATGCATGCGAGGATAGGAGGTGAGGGGTGCCATGCATGCCAGGATTGGAGGTGAGGGGTGCCATGCATACCAGGATAGGGATGAGGGGTGCCATGCATACTAGGATAGGGGTGAGGGGTGCCATGCATGCCAGGATAGGGGTGAGGGGTGCCATGCATGCCAGTATGGGGGTGTGAGGGGTGCCATGCATACCAGGATGGGGGTGAGGGGTGCCACGCATACCAGGATGGGGGTGCCATGCATACCAGGATGAGGGGTACCATACATACCAGGATAGGGATGAGGGGTGACATGCATACCAGGATAGGGATGAGGGGTACAATACATACCAGGATAGGGATGAGGGGTGCCATGCATGCCAGGATTGGGGGTGAGGGGTGCCATGCATACCAGGATTGGGGGTGAGGGGTGCCATGCGTGCCAGGATTGGGGGTGATGGGTGCCATGCATGCGAGGATAGGAGGTGAGGGGTGCCATGCATGCCAGGATTGGAGGTGAGGGGTGCGATGCATACTAGGATAGGGGTGAGGGGTGCCATGCATGCCAGGATAGGGGTGAGGGGTGCCATGCATGCCAGTATGGGGGTGTGAGGGGTGCCATGCATACCAGTATGGGGATGAGGGGTACCACACATACCAGGATTGGGGGATGAGGGGTGCCATGCATACCAGGATGGGGGTGAGGGGGGTGCCACGCATACCAGGATGGGGGTGAGGGGTGCCATGCATACCAGGATGAGGGGTACCATACATACCAGGATAGGGATGAGGGGTGACATGCATACCAGGATAGGGATGAGGGGTACAATACATACCAGGATAGGGATGAGGGGTGCCATGCATGCCAGGATTGGGGGTGAGGGGTGCCATGCATGCCAGGATTGGAGGTGAGGGGTGCCATAATGCCAGGATTGGGGATGAGGGGTGCCATGCATGCCAGGATTGGGGGTGAGGGGTGCCGTGCATACCTGGATTGGGGATGAGGGGTGCCATGCATACCAGGATAGGGATGGGGGAACAGGATGGGAGCAGCACAAATACCAGGATGGGAGACCATATACCAATAAAAATGCTCGACACCCGGGCGTAAAACGGGCTCAATAGCTAGTTACATATATAACAGCCTTTGCTCTTCTCGGAAGGATTTCTACAAGATTTTGGAGTGTAGTTGTAGGAATTTTTGCCCATTTATAAATAAGAACAGGTCTGACATTGATCTTTAACCCCTTTCTTACGTATGACCTAATAGTATGTCATGGTGACCTGGGCCGGTTGAACCAATGACGTACTATTAGTTCATATGGCGATCGCGCGCACAAGCGGTGCAATCGCCGACGGATGTCCACTGATTGTCACAGCTGACACCCGGTACTATGTGCAGGGAGCGGTCCTGCACTGCTCCCTGCACGTTAACCCCCTCAATGCTGCGATCGAAGAAGATTGCAGCATTGCGGGGGCAAGGGCAGGTGATCGCCGATACTCACCTCTCCTGCCAGCGTCCAAAGTTGTCTGCCGCGGCTCCCGGATGTTGCCCTGACGACCCGATGTCATCATGACAACATCCGGGTCACCAGACAGCAGGAAGATACTTTGGTCATGTGCAGTGCATGACCAAAGTATCTTCTCCCTCTGCAGCAGTGACAGCCTGTACAGCACAGGGATGCTGCTGCATTCCTGTGCTATACAGGCGATCTGAAAATAAAATGTGAAAGTCCTATAGTGGGATATAGTGTAAAAGTAAGAAAAGAATCAGAATATGAAAAAAAAAGGTAAATATACATAAAAAAAAATATATAAAAATTTATATATATATATATATATATATATATTAGTACCCATAAATAATATTGTGAAAAAAAACAAACAATAAAAGTACGCATATTTGGTATTGCCGCGTCCAGAACGACCTGTCCTATAAAACTATCCCATTAGTTAACCCCTTTAGTGAACACGGTAAAAAAAAAACAAAGCAAAAAAACATGCTTTATCATCATACCGCCAAACAAAAAATGCAATAAAACGTGATCAAAAAGACAAATGCAAATCAAAATGGTACCGCTGAAAACGTCATCTTGTCCCTCAGAAAACAAGCCGCCATACAGCTCCATCGACCAAAACATAAAAAGGTTATAGCTCTCAGGATAAAGCGATACAAAAAAAAAAATTTTTTCTATAAAATAGTTTTTATGGTGTAAAAGTGCTAAAACATAAAAAAAAATATATAAATGTACCGCTGTAAATGTACTGACCAGAAGAATAAAGCGGCCTTATCAATTTTACCACACGCAGAACGGTATATTAAAAAATAAATAAATAAATAAAACCTATTTCCGGAATTGTCGTTTTATGTTTATTCTCCCGCCCAAAAATCGGAATAGAAAGCGATCAAAAATGTCACGTGCCCAAAAATGGTACCAATGAAAACGTCAACTTGTCCCGCAAAAAACAAGCCGTCACATGACTGTCGGCCGAAATACGGAAAAATTATAGCTCTCAAAATGTGGCGATGCAAAAACTAGTCTTTTAGTGTGTGACTGCTGTCAATAATAAAAACCCAATATGAATCTGGTATCTCTGTAATCGCACCAACCTGAAGAATAAAGCGGTCTAATCACTTATGCCGCACGAGGAACGGCGTAAAAAATAAACTCTAGGGTTAGGGTTGTGCTAGGGTTAGGATTGGGATTTTTACAAAAGTAAAGAAAAAAAATGACGATATGGCGACTAATGTTGAGCGCAAGTGCTCGCTACTTGAGTTTGCATTGGGCGCTCGGGTATGCACTGAGTATAGCGGGTGTTCGAGCGACATGCTCGAGTCTCCACCCCATATGTTTTGCAGCTGTTATACAGCCAAAAAAACCTTGTGGGATTGCCTGCCATGCATGAGCGATCCCTGCATATTGTTTTTTAATGGGTGTCTAATAGCCGTGAAACCTGCGGGGGGGGGACTGGAGCATGTCACTTGAGCACCCGCGATACATGGTGCATACCTGAGTACCTGATGCAAACTCAAGTAGCGAGCGCTTGCGCTCAAGACTAATGACAACTTATTTAATATGATGACCTAATGTTATCAAATTCTGTGTCGTACCTCTGGGTTCAAAATGTTCACTATACCCCTTGATAAAATCCTTGAGGGGTGTAGTTTCCAAAATAGGGTCACTTGTGGGGGGTTTCCACTGTTTAGGCACATTAGGGGCTCCCCAAACGCAACATGGCGTCCGCTAATTATTCAAGCAAATTTTACATTCAAAAAGTCAAATGGCGCTCCTTCCCTTCCGAACCCTGCTGTGCGCCCAAACAGTGGTTTTCCCTCACATATGGAGTATTGACTTACTCAGGAGAAATTGCACAACAAATTGCATTGTGCAATTTCTCCTATTACCCTAATGAAAATGCAGAATTGGAAGCTGAAAAACATTTTTGCTGCAAAAATGTGAAAATTTTATTTTTACGGCTCAATGTTCTAAACTTCTGTGAAGCACCTGGGGGTTTAAGGTGCTCACCACACATCTAGATAAGTTCCCTGAGGGGTTTAGTTTCCAAAATGGTGTCACTTGTGGGGCGTTTCTACTGTTTAGGCACATCAGGGGCTCTCCAAACGCAACATGGCGTCCGCTAATTATTCAAGCAAATTTTACATTCAAAAAGTCAAATGGCGCTCCTTCCCTTTCGAGCCCTGCCGTGCGCCCAAACAGTGGTTTTCCCCCACATATGGGGTATCGGCGTGCTCAGGAGGAATTGCACAACAGATTTTGGGGTCCATTTTTTCCTCTTACCCTTGCAAAAATAAAAAAATTGGGGTCTAAATTAACATTTTTGTGAAAAAAAGTTAAATGTTCATTTTTTTTCCACATTCCAAAAATTTCTGTGAAGCACCTGAAGGGTTAACAAACTTGAATGTGTTTTTGAGCACCTTGAGGGGTGCAGTTTTTAGAATGGTGTCACTTTTGGGTATTTTCAGTCATAAAGGCCCCTCAAAGTCACTTCAAATGTGATGTGGTCCCTAAAAAAATGATTTTGTAAATTTTGTTGAAAAATTTAGAAATCGCTGGTCAAATTTTAACCCTTATAGCTCCCTATCAAAAAAAAAATTTGGTTCCAAAATTGTGCTGATGTAAAGTAGACATGTGGGAAATGTTATTTATTAACTATTTTGTGTGAATTATCTCTCTGATTTAAGGGCATAAAAATTCTAATTTTGAAAATTGCAAACTTTTCAAAATTTTTGCCAAATTTCCGTTTTTTTCACAAATAAACGCAAGAGTTATCGAAGAAATTTTACCACTATCATGAAGTACAATATGTCACGAAAAAACAATCTCAGAATCAGGGGGATTCGTTGAAGCGTTTCAGAGTAATTACCTAATAAATTGACAGTGGTCAGAATTGTAAAAATTGGCCCGGTCATTAACGTGCAAACCACCCTCGGGAGTAAAGGAATTAATGACAGAAATGGGTCACAATTTCCCTTCTAGTTCATCACAAAGCTGTTCGATGGGGGTTGAGGTCAAGGTTGTGTGTCCCGGACATCATCTTCTACCCAAGACAATGCTCTTGTTTTTTACTTCAAAAGAGGATTATTAACATCTCCACAGCCTTTGACAGACCCATACGTCATGGTTGGATAGGGGTTATCGAGTTTTGATGTATGGGTATGTCACGGCGATCATGCCGAGCTCAGCTTAACTGAAAGCCGAGACCCGGCTGTCACAGCCTGGAGCGGTGCCTGCACCAATGTGGGCATTTTAACCCCTTTAATGCCGCTATCGATCGCAGCATTTAGAATGCTGGGAGAGGAAGGGGACTCACTCTCCATTTCGATCGGTGCCCCCACGATGTCATCCCGAATGCCAAATTATTGCCACGGCAATTTGAGGTAGTCATGATGACCTCCTGGTCAGCCAGCTACAGTAAGCCAGGAGCATGGTCTAAGAGGCTTCTGTCAGTGCAGCACTGACCGGTATAATGCATTGCAATGCTTTCCACCAGCGATCAGAGTAAAAAAAGATAGTCCCATAGAGGGACTAAGTAAAAAAAAGTTAAATTGTAAAAATGTTTTAAAAAAAATAATCACAAAATAAAGAACAAAAAAAATGAAAAAACATACCAATAAATACAAATTTATGTAAAAAAGAAAAAGTACACATATATGGTATTGCCACGTCTGGACCGACCATACAGTGAACACCATAAAAAGTTTAAAAACAAGGCAAAAAACTATGATTTTCCATCATACCGTGAAACAAAAAGGGGAATAAAGCGTGATCCAAAAGTTGAAGGGGAAATAAAAATGATAGTAGTCAAGATTCCTGCACCACCTCATCAGCAATGGGACTGATCCACCTGTTATTATGAACACATACCTAAAATTCAGGTATTCAACTCAAAAATAGATACAGTCCAATAGAAAAGAGAAAATGAAGGCAGCACTCACCATTCCTGTAAAAACTTCATATCCTTTATTTCATTGCAAAATATAAAAGTGGCACACAGGTAGAGCGGGGAGAAAGAGGTGCGGACAACAGCCGTTTCGCGCTTGTGTTTGCGCTTCTTCGGGTCCAAGTAATCAGGTGACGTAGACATGCTTCCTCATAACAGGTGATCATACAATTAACGTCAACATTTAAAAAAGAACCATAAAAATGTCATAAAAACATAGACAAATCGGATCGGTCATTTAATCCTGAAGGACCTTTAGCGTTTGCACGCAGAATCCACTTTCCTTCTCTTTGTAAAAGAGGAGGGAATCATAATACAGTACTATCTGGGTAACTGATTCTATCCCAGCAAATTTTAAAACTTTTGGGTCTGCACCGTTGCAATCTACCACGTGTTTTATCAGTCTCTGTGACACTTTTTTCGTTTCTATAGAATCGAGGTGTTCCCTAATTCTAACAAACAAGGGACGAATTGTCTTACCGATATAATAGTATCTGCATGGAAAGAATATAATGTAGACAATGTATTTCGATCTACAAGTAATAAATTCCTTTACCCAGTGTGAAATGGGGCCAATATGTAAAGGGTTAACTTTAAGATGGCAGGAACAAAAAGAACAAGAACCACATTTGAAGTTCCCAGAAGGAATAGATTTAGACAGCCAGTTATTAGAATTAAGGGACAATCTATGTTTGCTAATAATATCACCTATATTGTGGCTGCGTTTATAGGAAATAAGAGGTTTCATTTTTACTTTTTCTTTGAGATCTTTGTCATTTTTAAATTAATAAAAATGATATCTCTAAAACCGCCATCCCGCAAAAAACAAGTCTCCATACAGCTACTATAAAACAGTATTTAATGTGTAAAAGCGGCAAAACATATAGAATTTTTTCTAAGTGTGGTATCACCGTAATCATACTGACCCGAAGAATACAGTTGTCTTATCACTTTGATCACCCACTGAACAGAATGAAAAAAAATGCAATTGCTGGATTTTGTTCATTCTGCCTCTCGAAAATCTGAATAGAAAGCGATCAAAAAAATGTAATGTGCCCAAAAATAGTATCAAAACAAACATCAAAAACATCCCCAAAATACAAGCCATGACAGGACTTTTGGCAGATACAGTTGAAACCAGAAGTTTACATACACGATATAAAAAGACACATATGCATGTTTTTTCTCAATATCTGACATGAAATCAGAATAAACCTTTCCCGTTTTAGGTCAATTAGGATTACCATAATTTTGAATATTTGCCAAATGGCAGAATAATGAGAGAGAATGTTTTAAGGCATTTTTATTACTTACTGCAGAGTCAAAAGTTTACATACACTGAGATTACTATGCCTTTAAACAATTCTGGACTGTCCATATGATGATGTCATGTGTTTGGAAGCTTCTGATAGGTTTTTTGGCAACATCTCAGTTAATCTGAGACACACATGTGGATGTATTTTAATGCACATCTGAAACACACTGCTTCTTTGTGTAGCATCATGGTAAAGTCAGAAAGAAATCAGCCAAGATATCAGGAAGAGAATTGTGGACTTGCACAAGTCTGGCTCATCCTTGGGTACAATTTCAAGATACCTGAAGGTGCCTCATTCATCTGTACAAACAATTATACGCAAGTACAAACAAGATGGGAATATCCAGCCATGATACCGCTCAGGAAGGAGACGGGTTCTGTGGCCCAGAGATGAATGTGCTTTGGTCCGACATGTGCATATCAACCCAAGGACAAAAGCAAAAGACCTTGTGAAGATGATGGAGGAAGCTGGTAAGATTGTGTCAATATCCACAGTGAAACGAGTACTGTATCAACATGGGCTGAAAGGCCACTCTGCCAGGCAGAAGCCATTACTCCAAAAGAAACATAAAGACAGATTAATGTTTGCAAATGCATACAGGAACAAATACCTTAACTTTTGAAGACATTTCCTGTGGTCTGGTGAAACTAAAATTGAACTTTTTAGGCATAATGACCATCGTTACGTTTGGAGGAAAAAAGGAGAAGCTTGGAAGCCTAAGATCACCACCCCACCTGTGAAACACGGGGGTGGCAGCATCATGTTGTGGGGTTGTTTTGCTGCAGGAGGGACTGGTGCACTTCACAAAATAGATGGGATCATGAGAAAAGAAGATTATGTGGCAATACTGAAGCAACATCTCAAGACATCAGCCAGGAAGTTAAAGCTTGGGCAGAAATGGGTCTTCCAAATGGACAATGACCTAAAGCATACTGCCAAAATGGTAACAAGGTGGCTTAAGAATAACAAAGTCAATGATTTGGAGTGGCCATCACAAAGCCCTGATCTCAATCCTATTGAAAATTTATGGGCAAAGCTGAAAAAGCAGGTGCGAGCAAGGCAACCTACAAACCTGGATCAGTTTTGTCAGGAGGAATGGGCCCAAATTCCGACCAACTATTGTGAGAAGCTTGTGGAATGATATCCCAAACGTTTGACCCAAATCATTCAGTTTAAAGGCAATGGTACCAAATACTAAAGAAATTTAAACTTTTGACTTTGCAGTAAGTAATAAAAATGCCTTAAAACATTCTCTCTCTTATTATTCTGGCATTTGGCAAATATTAAAAATGATGGTAATCCTAATTGACCTAAAACAGGAAAGATTTATTCTGATTTCATGTCAGATATTGAGAAAAACATGCATATGTGTTTTTTTTATATAGTGTATGTAAACTTCTGACTTTAACTGTATATAGGAAAATTATAGCTCTCAAAGTTTTTGCAATAAAAAGCATTTTTTTTGGTGTGTGATGGCAGTCAAACATAAAAAAAAAAAAAAAATGAACCTGGTGTGAAGGAAATATATAATTGTAAGGGAAACGATAATATCAGTAAAATAACTAGTTAAGGTTATATTCAAATGATTGTCTCTACACAAAGGACATAACATCTGCATACTTTCAGGAACTCAGAACCACAGGGGGAGTCTCCTGGAAGAATACTGAAAGGTGGCAAATATGGCACCTTTACTCCTGGACCCTTAGCTTCAAAGGGGCTAGCAGATGGTTTGTAACTAGGCAGAATATTTTCTATTGACACTATAGAAAAGAGTGGGGGAGACACAGGATATTTGAAATGCAAGGCCACAACTTAGCCGATTGTCCAGTCACAAACAGCAACTTTTAAATGGGCCAATCTGGGTCCTGGAAATATGAGCCTATGGTCAGGACTATAAAAAGCTGGGTGGCGCAAAAGAAAGTTGTTCACATGTGGAGGCTGCCTATACTGCTGGTGTGATTCATAATTCATTTTCTCCTTCCCCCAAGGAAACAGAAGAGCAATAGGTATTTATTTCTCCTTTTTTTATTTTATATCTGTTTTGCATATTTGTGTATTGTTTTGTTACATTTTTATATCTTTTATTGTTGGCACTGTATATTTTTATAATAAAGCTTAAAATCTTTACATTTTGATCCTTGTATGCTCTAAAGAATCCATATCCTTTCAGAATGAGTGTGAGCTTTTGATTGTCTAACCGTAAGTGTGTATGTGACACCTGTAATCGCACCGACCCAAAGAATAAAGTAGTCTAATTACTTATACTGCACGTGGAATGGCGTAAAAAATAAAACCAATTCTTCACCTGCTGTTGATTTTTTCATTCTGCCTCCTAAAGATCGCAGTAATGCTCGGCGCACACTTTTCCTGCTCTCTGCCCTGAACGCTTACATCGGGGGTTTCTGAAATATGTGATTTAGATGGAACCCATGACGTTGATTGCCTATGAGGCAGATGGAGACACTGTGGACTGTACTATGATTCGGCGGTGTCCATCTTTTTAAACGTGCACAAAAGCGCGGTCGCCACAGTTTTGTACACCTATAAAAAGGAAAAAGCTGAACAGAGGTTAGACTGAGTTCAGAGTAACTCTGCTGCCTCCTTATAGTGAAATTGATTCCTCGGGGGTTTCATCTGAATCATGTGACTCAGAGATTTAGATTGAAACCCCGATGTAAGTGCTCAGCGTAGAGCACATAATAAATGTGATCCGAAATGTTATGTAAAATTGTTCCTAACAAAAGCTTCAACTCAATCCACAAAAAAAAGCAAGTTCCCACTCAGGTCAGTCATCTGTTAATGGAAATATAGGAGGCTTCCACTTTACTGGTAGCACAAAGGCTCTGAAAAAGTGCTATGGCTCCTTACCCACCAAAAGAAATCCAGCAAATTCTGCGCTCCCAAATCCAAATGCTCCTCTCTCTTCGAGCCCCACAGTGTGCCTAAACCACATTTAGCGTCCACATGTTTGGCATTTCTGTAGCGAGCCTGCCTAATTTATGGGGTCCATGTCTCCAGAAGCACGAGCTGGGCACTATGATGGCAGATTTGCAATTTTCACTAAGAAACATCCACTACTGCTTGTTTCTGGAAAACACACATGGAGTCAAAATAGTTACTACACCTGTAGATAAATTCTGGGAGGGGTGTAATTGTCTTAATTGGGTCACTTGAGAGGGGATTCTGCTCTTCTGGCACTTAGGGACTCAGTATATGAAGTCTGCAAACTATTCTACAATAATTTGTTCTCAAAGAGTCAAATAGCGCTTCTTCCCTCCTGAGTCTCTCCGTATGGCTAAGCAGTACTGTACAGCCACATATTGGATATTGCCACATTCAGCAGAAATTGTGTGACAAATGTTGTTGCCAGTTTTACTAATTTCCGTATGTGAAAATTTTAAAGCTGGAGCTAAAACAAAATTTTATTGGTAAAAATATAATTATTTTTTCTTTACTGACCAGTGGTATAAAATACTGTGACACACCCGTGGTGTCAATATGATCACTGCACCCTTAGATTAAATCATTGAGCGGTGTAGTTTGCAAAATGGGGTCACTTATGGGAGGTTCGGCTGTTCTGGCACCTCAGAGGCTCTTCCAGTGCGTCATGGCATCCGCAAACCATAAAAGACAAATCTGCACTACAATATGCACTCCTTCCATTCTGAGCTTTCCACTGTGCCTGAAAAGTAGTTCCTGATTACTTGTAGGGTATTGGCGCACTGAGGAGAAATTGCACAACAAACTGAAGTCCATTTTTCCTATAAAACCTTATAAAAATTAAAACCTTGGCTAAAACAACATTTTAGTGGTAAAAATTTAATAATTCTTTCTTCATTGCCCAATGGTATAAAATTCTGTGAGGCACATATGGTGTCAATATGCTCACTGCAACCCTAGATGACTTAATTGGGGGGTTTCACAAAAAGTGTCCAAATAATTGATAAACTAATAATACTTCCAAAACAACAATTATTAACACAAATTTTTTACCAGGATGTATTGTGATAACCCAGTAAAACAGGAAGTAACAGAATAATTTTAAAATAAATATTTTATTATAGACATGTTAAAATCCAGGATAAAACCGTAAAAAGAAAGGTACCAATCATAGGGAGACAGGAGAAAAAACATTAACGTCTTTAGAAAAGTATGCATAAATTGTTGGTTGATTATTGATACATACACCCAGCTTGAATAGTTTTATAACAAATTTATTGTACCATTAATGAAGTACCCATAATAAATTAGAAGGATGATTATTGATACATACACCCAGCTTAAATAATCTTACAACAAACTTGTTGTATCATTAATGAAGTACCCATAATAAATTAGAAGGGTGTATCTTTTTAAAAATTTGTGTTATATATATCAACATGGAGTATCAGAGATCAGTTTATTATGCCGCAGTTTATTATGCCACACATTGGACCAAATCAACAAGGCAGCAGTGCTGTAACATACTGGTGCTCTCGTGCACAAAGGCACATAGATCAGCACAATTCATTAATTACATGACCAGCACCTGCTGCCAAAGTGATCACTCCAGTGCACATAGATATATATAGATCTCCTACTGCCGATAATAACTGATACTAAATGGGTACAATCAACACATAGGCATATATCAACAATAATAAAATGTATAATACTATTCCATACCAATGTAGATGCTCCTGCTTCCTGCCCCGACGCGCACGTTTCGCATTAGCTTCTTCGGGAGGCGTGTCAAACTAAGGGGTGTGCGTGTTTTTAATGTAGCAACAGGCCAATGAGGGGATAGTGGGCGGAGATGAAAATATAATGCTATCAGCGTGGAGTCAATGGCGCGTGTGAAGATTGAGGCGGCATCCAGGAAACGAGTCCTGTGACCAGCGGTCACGTGCTGGATGACGCACCCGCCCTCAACTACCCAGTGAAAGCGAGGCGTGATCCGCATGGAAAGACCACGGTACTCAGGGCTCAGAGCCGCGACAACCCGCGCATGCGCACCAACCACAAGGGGAACAGGTCATAAATTGGGACAATGAATATAGTGAAAAAAGTGTAAAAAGAGGAGGGATGACGTGAAAATTAGTAAGTGTATGCATGAGGGCAGGAAGATATATAGAAAATCTCATGGAATCAATCAAAATGCAGCATAAATAATTATGCCGCAAGAAATAATGTGCAAGTAATCAGCAGATAACAATCATGCTGATAAATTAATTGCAGGGTTAATGGCATAAAGTGACAGTGCAGTCAAAAAAGGTATATATATGTAGTGGTCATCATAATATACATACATATAATTTTATGCTAAAAAGTCAAGTGCTGTGACTACATAAAGTGACAGTGCAATAATATCATCACATAGACATTATAAAGTGACAATGCAAAACACCAATAAAGAAGTGTACTGTAGACAATGTAAGAAAATAATATTCTGTCCAAATTCTTCATAATTTCATACGGCGGCACCGATTGGCATCTGTGCATCATGATCTCATCTCCATCCATATTTGCTAAACTGGGTAGTTGAGGGCGGGTGCGTCATCCAGCACGTGACCGCTGGTCACAGGACTCGTTTCCTGGATGCCGCCTCAATCTTCGCACGCGCCATTGACTCCACGCTGATAGCATTATATTTTCATCTCCGCCCACTATCCCCTCATTGGCCTGTTGCTACATTAAAAACACGCACACCCCTTAGTTTGACACGCCTCCCGAAGAAGCTAATGCGAAACGTGCGCGTCGGGGCAGGAAGCAGGAGCATCTACATTGGTATGGAATAGTATTATACATTTTATTATTGTTGATATATGCCTATGTGTTGATTGTACCCATTTAGTATCAGTTATTATCGGCAGTAGGAGATCTATATATATCTATGTGCACTGGAGTGATCACTTTGGCAGCAGGTGCTGGTCATGTAATTAATGAATTGTGCTGATCTATGTGCCTTTGTGCACGAGAGCACCAGTATGTTACAGCACTGCTGCCTTGTTGATTTGGTCCAATGTGTGGCATAATAAACTGCGGCATAATAAACTGATCTCTGATACTCCATGTTGATATATATAACACAAATTTTTAAAAAGATACACCCTTCTAATTTATTATGGGTACTTCATTAATGATACAACAAGTTTGTTGTAAGATTATTTAAGCTGGGTGTATGTATCAATAATCACCCTTCTAATTTATTATGGGTACTTCATTAATGGTACAATAAATTTGTTATAAAACTATTCAAGCTGGGTGTATGTATCAATAATCAACCAACAATTTATGCATACTTTTCTAAAGACGTTAATGTTTTTTCTCCTGTCTCCCTATGATTGGTACCTTTCTTTTTACGGTTTTATCCTGGATTTTAACATGTCTATAATAAAATATTTATTTTAAAATTATTCTGTTACTTCCTGTTTTACTGGGTTATCACAATACATCCTGGTAAAAAATTTGTGTTATTAATTGGGGGGTGTAGTTTGTAAAATGGGGTCAGTTATGGGTAGGTTTTGCTGTCCTGTCACCTCAGGGTCTCTATCAATGTGATATGGCACCCTCAAACCGATCCAGCAAAATCTGAACTCCAATATTCCATTCTAAGCTTTCCACTGTGCCTCAAAAGTAGTTTTTGACCACATTTGGGTTATTGGCATACTGAAGAGAAATTGCATAACAAATTGTATGGTTCATTTTCTCCTATTATCCCTTTTGAAAACTAAAAACTTGGGGCCAAAACAACATTTTAGTGGAAAAAATATGGTAATTTTCCATTTACTCAGCCCAATGTTATACAATTCTGTGAATCGCCTGAGGGTTAAAAATGCTCACTACACCCTTAGATGAATTCCTCAAGATGTGTAGTTTCCAAAACGGGGTCACTTGTGAGGGCTTCTACTGTTTTGTCACGTCAGCTGCTCTTCAAATGTGACATGGCATCCGCAATCTAATCTATTCCAGCCAAAATTGGGCTCCAGACTCCAATTGGTGCTCCTTCCTTTCCGAGCGCTGCCGCGTGCCCAAACAGTAGTTTTCCACCACATATGGGGTATCTGTGTACTTAGGAGAAATTGCACAACAAATTGTATGGTGCATTTTCTCCTATTACCCTTTTAAAAATGCAAAATTTGGGGCTAAATTAATATTCTGGTGGGAAAAAGAAAAAAAAATCATTTTTTTCCTTCCACGTTGCTTTAATTCTGGTGAAGCTCCTAAAGGGTTAACAAACTTCTTGACTGTGATTTTGAACACTTTGAGGGGTGCAGTTTTTTAAAATGGTGACACTTTTGGGTATCTTCTGTCATACAAGGCCCTCAATGTCACTTCAAAAGGGATGTGGTCCCTAAAGAAAATTTGGTTTTATAAATTTTATTGGAAAAATTAGAAATTGCTGTTAAACTTATAACCCTTCTAACTTCTTATAAAAAAAAATTGTTTCAAAATGCTGATATGAAGTAGACATGTAGTAAATGTTATTTATTGTCTATTTTATGTGGTATAACTATCTGGTTTAAGAGAATAAAAATTTAAAGTTTGAAAATTGAAAAATGTTCAAGTTTTTTGTCAAATTTTCGATATTTTCATAAACACAAATCATACCAACCTAAATTTTCCACTAAAAAACGTGAGGACAAGACAATCTCAGAATCACTGGGATATGTTGAAGAGTTCCAGAGTTATTACCTCTCAAAGTGACACTGGTCAGAATGGAAAAAGTTGGCCTGGTCAGGAAGATGAAGACAGGCTGGGGGGGAAGGGGTTGGTCTACGGTTTTGTTGGAGGCCTCTAGAATCTCTCTTTTTGGAGGTCCAGATGGAATTTGGGACCGAGTCTCAAATGTTTGGCAGAAATGTGATGAGAAAGCCAGCCTAAAACTGATCACTGTTGTTAGAGACCTTTGTTCTACAATGCATACACATAAGACATCGCCAATGTTTTAACTGTTTTTTTTCTGAATCAAAGTCAGATTGCCGGATCACCAGTGAGGCTGAATTAAGAGATTAAGCCCTCTGAAATAAAGCGCTCAGAGAAAAGAATGCTTGTAGAAGACAAACACACCCCCCAGTTATCCAACCCCACACTACCAAGGGTCAATCGAGTTGCTTAGAAACCGAGGGACAGACCCCAATAAAATGTCCCTTTTACCACACAAAAAAACCACACCCTTTCTCTTGCGTATTTCAGGGGAAATATGCGATGCAGTAGCTCCCCCTAACTGCATGGGCTCCTCCAAATAAATGAGTACAGGTTCACCCTCAGACTGACACCCATGGCAATGGGGTGTTGCCCTGAAAAAGGGGCTCCGGAGAATGTGCTCTCGCCCTCCTATCCCAAAAGCGTCTACCTAATCGTATAGCCAACGATATGGCAGCCTCCAAGGACTTAGAGGTTTTGTAAACTGCCAAGGCATCCTTTAACCTTTCTCAAAGACCCTGATAAAATTGGCTTCTAAGAGCTGGGTCATTCCATTTGGAATCCGTTGCCCATCTGCAGAATTCTGAACTATAAGTCTCCACTGACCGATACCCCTGCTGAAGGCAACGCAGCCTGGATACAGCCAAGGAGATTTGGTCAGGATCATCATAGATGAGGGCCAAAGCCCCAAAAAATCCTTCAGCCGATCTGAGGCAAGCAGAGCCCTGTGGCAAAAAGAAAGCCCAGGATTGAGGATCTCCTTGTAACAGTGAAATAACAATCCCCACTCGCTGCTCCTCATCTCCAGAGGAGTAGGGTCAAAGCTTAAAGTATAATTTACTAGTTTTTTTAAACACTAAAAATTTGTCTCTACCTCCTGAAAACCTGTCTGAGAGAGCAATTTTGGGCTCAAGCTGAATCAGCCTACCCGCAGTGTCCCCAACATTAGGAGTCTGGGGCCACTGCTGTTGCTGAACAGCTGATCGAAGGTTAGCTACCTCCAGTGACAAATTCCAAAGCTGCTCCGCCAGCACCGAAACAGGATAATAATAATAATAATCTTTATTTATATAGTGCCAACGTATTCCGCAGCACTTTACAGTTCATAACAACACAAAAAAACAAAAAAAAACGAAAGTCATTTTTTTTTTAACTGGCTGGTGATAATGTCACGCAGGGTATAGTGAAAACCGAGTGTATAACGATGGGAAAAGGGGAGGGGCCCTACAACTAGGGAAAGTGAGAGTGGAGACCCCTAAACAGATCTAATGGCAAACCCTGACTCCCCTATAAACCCTAAATAGATTCTGCACTTATCGCCGAGCAGAAAACCTGGCCCTAGCTGATCCTAAGGCTAGGCCCTAGGAAGGGAGCTGGAGGGGTGAGAGCTAAGTCAGCCCCACTATCAACTACAGTACACACAGGGGAAAACAAACAAGGGAATACACTTAGCTCCAAGATGAAACCGGAGAAAGCACGGCAACAATCCACTAAGGAACTCCAAAGTAATTCTACTCGACTACGAGAATCCCAGGCATAAATAGGTATAACACGTTATCACCAGCAACTCTTGGAGAATCTGAGTGTATTTAAGGATACAGGAAGGTAGTGCTGATTGACAGCAGAAAGGTGAGGAGACCTCAGGGTCCTAAAGGGAAAGGTATAATCCCCAAGCAAGGTGAGGATCACCACTGGGTCCTAAAGAGAGGAATCATAAAAGGATCAGGGAGATGTTTGTAAGGCCAAACGCAGTGAACTTCTACAGCTGGATACCGTATGACTGTCTGTCATCCCTGACACACCCGTGACACTGGAGTCCTAAAGCTTTAGAAATGGCTTTATAATCTTTTCCAGACTGATAGATCTCAATTACTTTTTCTCATTTGTTCCTGAATTTCTTTGGATCGCAAGATGATGTCTAGTTTTGGAGGATCTTTTGGTCTACTTCACTTTGTCAGGCAGGTCCTATTTAAGTGATTTCTTGATTGAGAACAGGTGTGGCAGTAATCAGGCCTGTGTGTGGCTAGGGAAATTGAACTTCCTAAAGATGTGATAAACCACAATTGTGTTATAAGGGGGGATAACTTTTTCACACAGGGCCCTGTAGCTTTGGATTTCTTTTTTCCTTAATAATAAAAACCTTCATTTAAAAACTGCATTTTGTGTTTACTTGTGTTATCTTTATTTAATATTTAAATTTGTTTTGTGATCTGAAACATTTAAAGGGAACCTGTCACCAAAACAATGTAGTATAGTATTTTTGATTCGCTATGTCTCTTTCTTCATGTGCAGAGCACTGCAGGACCTTAGGTATCCAGTTTATCAGTGGTCATAACCATGGATACCTAAGGTCCTGCAATACCTGCACATGAGGAAAGAGACATAGCGAATCAGAAAAACTATACTACAGTACATTTCTAATTGGAGGTATTTGCTAATATTATTATTATTACACCTACTACATATTGGGATAGGATCTTGGAGATGGGAATACCCCTTTAAATGATGAACACACAGGTTATACTGAATCTGCTGTAGACCATGGTGCCTGCAGATTATACTGCATTGTCATGGTGACAGGTTCCCTGTGACAAGCACGAAAAGGAATAAGAAATCAGGAAGGGGGCAAACACTTTTTCACACCACTGTATATATCCATATAGCTTTATGTGTGTATATAATCTTTATCTACATGTATCTGTATGTTCATTATACAGCTATAGAAATCTATTCATGCCACTCTCCCACTTTTCAGTACATGTAAGGAGGCAGGGAAATCACCCAGTCCTAGCAGCTGTCAGCCACATTGCCATAGCAGTGTTCTCCCCATACATCCAGCAGTGCCGCCAGTCTGCCCGCTCCTAGTGCACGGCGCGCCCTCCCGCGGCAATCCCAGCGTAGTGACGCCGTCACCGCTTCTGACTGCGCATGTGCGCGTCTCCGGGAGGAGCTTGTGATTTCTCGGAAATGTCGCGGCTCCTCACCTTCCCGCAATGATCAGTCTACACTGACTGGACCCAAGGAGTGTCGCTCTAGAGGGAGGAGCTACGGCGCCATTTTTAAAATGTTCACGAAGAAACTACTTGTGGTTCAGGAATCAACAAGCGTGGGCGCCCGTGTCTGCTGTCACCGGAGGACGGTGAGTGTTTACTAACATGGAATATGGCGTTCTCTGACAGCAGCTGGCGCCTCAGTGTGTAGTGGGGTCCCAGTCCCGGATGGGAGCAGGTATACCTCGGTGGGGGTGTTGCTATGGTAACAGGACGCTCCTCAGCTCTTCACCTGTCTGTTCCCATGGCTGTCCCTGTGCAGTGATCTCCAGGCTGGATATAATCTGCACCATGGGGGACAGGTGCAGTCACTGGCATCATAGTGAGCACAATGGGGGACTTGTAGAAATCTATAGTCACCACAATAATGGTCAGATTCATGGCACATAGAGCCAACTGATAATAGGGGAATTAGTGTTCCTGGCTATCAGCCCAACTAAACAGGCTGGCAAACGCATGATAACGAGTGGGATGATGTCCTGTAGCCTGATCAGCCTGAATGGCCAGTGTAAAAGGGCATTAGACAGGCTGACAAATCCTCTATGTTCACAGAACAATCATTGAAACGATCATTCTGTGCAATAGGTGTCAGCACCGGGAATGGCGACTATGTGACCACAAGTATGCAACATGAATCCTCCCGGCCACAATCAGACTAGAAGGGTGGATACACTTGCGTGATGTGAGGATTTCCAAGCACACATAGTGACTGCAGATTTGTAGATTGACAACCTCTTTATAAGCCAATTTTAAATCATCTATCTCGGCCTCGAATTGTCCCTTGCAAAATGGAGATGTGTTTGCTGCCAAGAACAATGGCTGCCTATTGCACAGAATGATCATTTCAACGATTGTTCTGTGAACATAGATTATTTGTCAGCCTGTTTAATGCCCCTCTTGCCACAGCCAATTCAGGCTGTTACATGAAAACTGATCAGGCTACACAGAAGCCAATTTGCTATCGTTTAATGGGTAGATTGTTCTTCAAGAACCCGCTGCTTCCTGCTTGCCAAGGGCAGTATGTTCCTGATGATTGACAGTTCGGACCAATGGCATGGTTGTATCCGTCATCCGAACTCTGCACTTTGCTTCTGCATCATCGGAGGACCACGGGTACTGATGGTGGCCAGATCCAGCCAGCTTCAGAGCAACACTTGCAAGCTGTATAGCAAATAGCTTGTAAGCATCGCTGCCTAGGAAACCAGCTACCACTTACAGTTAGGTCCATATATATTTGGACAGAGACAACATTTTTCTAATTTTGGTTCTAGACATTACCACAATGAATTTTAAACAAAAAATTCAGATGCAGTTGAAGTTCAGACTTTCAGCTTTCATTTGAGGGTATCCACATTAAAATTGAATGAAGGGTTTAGGAGTTTCAGCTCCTTAGCATGTGCCACCCTGTTTTTAAAGGGACCAAAAGTAATTGGACAGATTAAATAATTGTAAATAAAATGTTCATTTCTAGTATTTGGTTGAAAATCCTTTGTTGGAAATGACTGCCTAAACTCTTGAACTCATGGACATCACCAGACGCTGTGTTTCCTCCTTTTTGATGCTCTGCCAGGCTTTCACTGTGGTGGTTTTCAGTTGCTGTTTGTTTGTGGGCCTTTCTGTCTGAAGTTTAGTCTTTAACAAGTGAAATGTATGCTCAATTGGGTTGAGATCAGGTGACTGACTTGGCCATTCAAGAATATTCCACTTCTTTGCTTTAATAAACTCCTGGGTTGCTTTGGCTTTATGTTTTGGGTCATTGTCCATCTGTAGTATGAAACGACGACCAATCAGTTTGGCTGCATTTGGCTGGATCTGAGCACACAGTATGGCTCTGAATACATCAGAATTCATTCGGCTGCTTCTGTCCTGTGTCACATCATCAATAAACACTAGTGACCCAGTGCCACTGGCAGCCATGCATGCCCAAGCCATCACACTGCCTCCACTGTGTTTTACAGATGATGTGGTATGCTTTGGATCATGAGCTGTTCCACGCCTTCACCATACTTTTCTCTTTCCATCATTCTGGTAGAGGTTGATCTTGGTTTCATCTGTCCAAAGAATGTTCTTCCAGAACTGTGCTGGCTTTTTTAGATGTTTTTTAGCAAAGTCCAGTCTAGCCTTTTTATTCTTGATGCTTATGAGTGGCTTGCACCGTGCAGTGAACCCTCTGTAGTTACTTTCCTGCAGTCTTCTCTTTATGGTAGATTTGGATATTGATACGCCTACCTCCTGGAGAGTGTTTGTTCACTTGGTTGGCTGTTGTGAAGGGGTTTCTCTTCACCATGGAGATTATTCTGCGATCATCCACCACTGTTGTGTTCCGTGTGTGCCCAGGTCTTTTTTGCATTGATGAGTTCACCAGTGCTTTCTTTCTTTCTCAGGATGTACCAAACTGTAGATTTTGCCACTCCTAATATTGTAGCAATTTCTCGGATGGGTTTTTTCTGTTTTTGCAGCTTAAGGATGGCTTGTTTCACCTGCATGGAGAGCTCCTTTGACCGCATGTTTACTTCACAGCAAAACCTTCCAAATGCAAGCACCACACCTCAAATCAACTCCAGGCCTTTTATCTGCTTAATTGAGAATGACATAACGAAGGGATTGCCCACACCTGTCCATGAAATAGCCTTGGAGTCAATTGTCCAATTACTTTTGGTCCCTTTAAAAACAGGGTGGCACATGTTAAGGAGCTGAAACTCCTAAACCCTTCATCCAATTTTAATGTGGATACCCTCAAATGAAAGCTGAAAGTCTGAACTTCAACTGCATCTGAATTGTTTTGTTTAAAATTCATTGTGGTAATGTCTAGAACCAAAATTAGAAAAATGTTGTCTCTGTCCAAATATATATGGACCTAACTGTATAGGACTTCAGAGGTGGCCAGTAACCTAGACAATAAGCTGTAAACAATAGAATTGAAAATCCTTCCATTCTTGTGATAGAGATGATTTTTAATATAAGGTAAATTGCAGAGTTTCATAATTTCACAAGCACTTTGTAGAGATGAATGAATACATTTGCAGCCACGTGTGTATTCTGTGGCCACTGGATGGAAGCCCTATGAATTGCATCCTACCTGTTGGAGGTCCCAGCCCCTCTTCTGATTTTTAGACGAGACGTCATCGTTGTGGAATGATGTTGCACCGGCCTACTAATCAGAAGTGATGCCAGCAGATAGATAGCAATTGGTAAGGCTTCTGTCCGGCTGCAGTGTCATACTGTCCTGGCTTCTGAGACCACTCCATACACCCGCACCTGACAGAGGGAGTACAGGGGTTAAAGTTTATCTGTCACCACTGTCTGCAGTCATTATTAAATGCACCTCATAGATCTGATGAGGCTAGTGTACTTACTGTAAAAAATCTGTCAAAATGGCCATTTAATCCTCAAATTAAAGTGTGTCCAAGTAGAGCTGAATTTTCACAAAGGTTTCTACCGCTATTCTGACATGGCTTTTTCACAGTAAGTACACCAACTTCATCAGATCCATGAGCTCTATTTCATAATGTAAGTCTGGTGACAGATCAGATTTGAGTCAAACCAGCAAAATGTAATTGTACAATACGTACATATCGGTGATAAAATGTGAGTTTCTATCCTATATTTTTCAATTCATTTTGGGAACAGGTTGTAACTTAGAGAGGGGTGTCAGGATGGTTTGTCTTCCCTTTATATGGAGTTACCATGGCCTTGTGTAGAGGATAGCGTATTGTGCGAGTACCAGGGCCGATTGGTATACCAATATGAATAGGATATTTGTGCCACAGCCTTACTGTGTCAATGTCCCTAATACATTGTATGGATAACTGTGCCCATCCCTCCAGGTACAGATGTAATTTACTCCTGTGGGAGATGATGTAAAAGAAGCAGAAAGTGAGTAAATCCACCGTTGTCTGCTGTTTGTTCTGCGGCATTTCACATGGTAGCGGGCACACCTGCAGCTGAGAAGATGGACTCTATTCCCATGCTGGCGCCCCAGCTGAGTGGCAGCGCTACTGCCCATATGACGGACACTGAGCTTCATAAACTTCTAATTAGCGAAAAGATGAGATGTGAAAATCACAGGACCAACTATGAAACCCTGAAAACGGAGCATTCCAGGTAAGACCCCAGCGTACCTGTATTTACTGTCTAACTGCTGCATTTCTGGACTGTACTGTGATGTCGGTAATTGTAAGGTTGGGTTCACACATCAAGTCAAATGACTCTGGAACCAGCCTGCCAATCTGCACCAAAGTCCCTAAAGACTTCTACACACGTTACATAGATTTTGGATTACTGGATTTCCACATCTGGTTTTCCCCACCTTTCTTATTACCATGTTGGACCCTGCATCCTGACTTTTCATTCCTGTACTCCCAGGCTGCAGGCCGACTTCATGAAGTCTCAGAATGAATGTAAGCAGCTGTCAGCGGAGAGGCACAACACGCAGGAAAAGTTTCAGCTCTTACTGACTGAGCTCCGAGGGGAACTGTTAGATAAAACGAGAGAAGTGGAAGAACTGAAGCTACAAGTAAGGCACTTTGCTTCTTTTTGCATTTCTCTTGAGGCTTTGGTCATCAACCTCAGACCTCGTTCACATTACCATGTATATTCTGTGGATCAGTTATGTATTTCATTCTCTGCAGAAAAGCAACCCAATAATCGGGACAAATAGCCTAGCAAAGCTTAAAGGGAACCTGTCACCAGAAAAAAACGCTATTAGCCTGCAGATATGGGGTTAATAGCGCTACTAACCTGCCCGGTGCCTGCACTTAGCCGAATGCTGCAGGAGAAAAAATGAACTGTATCCCCCTTCCCGCAGCGCTGGTTCAGTCATGACTCTGAGCACACAGAGAGGCGGCTGTAACCAAGCCCTGGCCCTGACTGACCCTCACTCTGCATTAGGACCGGCTGTCAGTTAGGCCCGAGGGTGCGGTTACAGCCGCTGCTCTCAATGCTCAGTGTGGTGAATGAACCAGCGGCGGCGCCGCCCCAGTGACTGAAACCGGAATGCTGCATGGGGAATAAAGTTAATTTTCTCCCTGCAGTGTTTGGCCAAGTGCAGGCGCCGGGCAGGTTAGTAACACTATTAACCTGCAGATTAACCCCATATCTGCAGGTTAGTAGCGTTTTTTTCTGGTGACAGCTTCCCTTTAACTTATTCATTTTTCATTAAATAGCCTGCATTATTTGTAAGCCATGTTCATGAAGCATTACATCCACCAGATACTTCACTACTGCTTCTACTTCTGTTATCTCATAGCTTAATGGTCATAGCAACCAAATTTTCCAGACTTGCTTTTTCCTTTTAACCCCTTAACGACCAATGGCAGACATAGCACGTCATGAGCAGGTGTCCAGCATCATGACATGCTATGTTCGTCATGACTTTAAGCTGCCACTGTGTTTAAACACAGTGTCAGCTCAGTGCCAACCGCTGTCACTGACAGCCCGCACCGCCCCTTGCTGAATTACGCTCCAGATGCGATTGCGGCATTTGAAAGGTTGTGAGGGAGTGGGCTCCCTCTCTTATCCACATCAACACTTCTGTGACGAAATCATGGGGAGCCGATGCTTGTCATGGCATTCGGAGGTCAAACAATGACCTCCTGGTGTGCCAGGTATGCTGGCCTGTTAAACACAGCCATAGGCAGGGTGTAACAGGCAATCTGCCTGTGTAATGTCACAGGTCTTATGCATTGCAGTGCTGGTGCATTGCAATGCATGGGACCAGTGATCAGACTAATAAAAGTTAATGTCCCACAGAGGGACTAGGTATGAAAGTTAAAAAAAAAAAGTTAAGATGATTGGAAAAAAAAAAAAAAAAACGCAAAATGGAGAACAAAAAATATTACACCATATATTTGCGTAAAAACAAAAATAATTAAAAAGTAAACATATTTGGTATTGCCACGTCCGGAATGACTACTTAATCTATAAAACTGTCACGCTTGTTAACCCCTACAGTGACCGCCGTAAAAAATGTGGCAAAAAACAATGGCTTTTCATCATATCGCTGTAAAAGAAAGTGGAATAAAACTTGATCAAAAAGGACGAATGTAAATAAAAATAGTACTGCTGAAAACATTATCTTGTCCCGCAAAAAAACAAGCCACCATACAGCTCCATCAGTGGAAAAATAAAAAAGTTATAGCTCTCAGAATACATCAATACAAAAAAACAATATTTTTTTTCTATAACATTGTTTTTAGTATATAAAAGCGCCAAAACATACCACAATTATATCATTTTTTATCTCTGTAATCGTGCTGACACAAAGCATAAAACTGCCTTATCAATTTTACCACACGGTGAACAGCATAAAAAAAACACAAACAAAACTTCTCTGAGTTGCTGTTTTTTGTTCATTCTGCCTTCCAAAAATCAGAATAGAAAGTGATTAAAAAATGTCACATGCCCGAAAATGGTACCAATAAAAACGTCAACTTGTCTCTCAAAAAACAAGGCATCATATGGCCATCGGCAGAAATATAGGAAAATTATAGCTCTCAAAATATGGTGATGCAAAAACTTTTCTTTTTTTTTTACATAAGCAAGTGTTTCTTAGTGTGTGACAGCAGCCAAACATAAGAAAACTATATAAAACTAGTATCTTTGTAATCACACCAACCTGAAGAATAAAGTCGTCTAATCACTTATACTGCACCAGGAACGGCGTAAAAAATAAATAAAACCAATTCTTCACCTGCTCTTGATCATTCTGCCTCCCAAAGATCGCTGTAAGGCTCTGCTCACATTTATCCTGCGCTCTGCGCTGAGCACTTACACCAGAGTTTCCGTGTAAATCTCTGAAATATGTAATTCAGACGGATCCCCGATGGAAGATTCCCTATGATGAAAGTAAAGTGCCACATCTCGGCAACCTCTTTTAGTAGTTCCTATTATATTAAGTGCAACATAATAACTGCAGGAGGAATGAGCCAAGTGGCCAAAACATCCTCTGCCTCAGGGCAAAGTTCCTCTTACCCTCCTATTGGGCCATTGCACCACACAGCACTACAGTAACCATGGCCATCAGATAACACTAACATCTGAAATGATAAGTTACATACTTTTTTATATATGTTTATATTCTTTTTCTGAGACTTCTTTTTACACTTCCGGTTTTAATTCCAGGTGCTGTCTCCCCAGAGACTGGATCTGCTGAAGATTCAATTACAACAGGAAGTAGAAGCTCCGATGCGGGAACATTTTCGAAAACTCAATGATGTGCGTTTGACCTCTGATTACCTTTTCTCTTATGTACATATTTTCATTCAGACCTTTTAAGTTGAACAATTTTGCCTTTTCCTGCATAGTTAACAGGAGGTGCCATTATTTACCATTACTTTACTGCAATCCCTGCAAAAGGCACAGCTGTTCTGTTGCCCATGGTTTAAAGGGAATTTGTCAGTAGGATCAACCTTCCTAAATGGTCTATACGGGCATGCAGCTTTTCCAGAGAATCCACATTTTCTGTAATATACAATTGAGCTGTTAAGATCTATGGGCCGGACACAAATCTCCTTGAGAATCTGTCTCCCAAAGCTTATTTTAAATGAATGGGGGTGTTACCAGTGCGAGACATGTAATAACAGCCAGCCAGTGATGGGTGAGGCAGTACAGCAGAGTTGATAGCACTGTTGGAGGACAATTACAAATGTGTTTGTAATAACACAAAGTTCTCTTCTGCTGTACTGTGTTAGTTCATATCTCACTGCAGATCTGTGTGTGATTATGTATTCAAAGTGTTGGTTATTACATGTCTCACACTGGTAACGCCCCATTGAATTTTAAAATAAGCTCTATAGGCAGATTCTCAGGTACATCTGTGTCCGGCTCATAGATCATAATGGCTCATTTTATTCATTTTTTTTTAATGACCTGCATGCCCATATAGATGGCTTAGGAGGTTATATCCTGCTGACAGATGCCCATTAAAGGGGTTTTACAACAATAAAAAATGCATCCCATCTAAAAGATCTTGAAAAAATAATACACTTCTCAAACAGTATTTAATACCAGAAATACACCCCTTTTCTACATCAGGCATACCTACAGTGGATATAAAATACCTATACACCCCTGTTAAAATGCCAGATTTTTGTCATCCAAGAAAAATCATTTTAGAACTTTTTCCACCTTTAATGTCGTCCATAAACTGTACAAATCCATTGAGAAATGAACTGAAATCTTTTTGAAGGGGAAAATATAAAAATTATAAAACCTAAAATATTGTGGTTACATAAGTGTGAACACCCTTTTATAACTATGGATGTGTCTGTGTTCAGAATTGGCCAATCACATTTAAGCTCATATTAAATAATATTTGGTACACAGCTGCCATTATTTAAAGTGATTCTGATTAACCCCATATGCAGTTTAGCAATTCTAGTAGGATTTTCCTGACATGTTAGTTGCATTTTACAGCAAATGCCATGGTCTGAAAACAGCAGCTTACTACACAGCAAAGGTATCTCATTGTAGAAGTTTATCAGTCAGGAGAATGGTGCAACAATGACATTACCTAGAAATGGAATTCCCTCAACAATTATTGAAAAAACAAAAAGAAAATAAGTTCAGAAGACCTCTAAGTAGCATACAGCAACATTAATGGAGCTGCAGAAATTTTTGGCCAGTGCTGAGTGAGTACTGCATGAGACACCAATCTTCCTGATTCTTCATCATATATCTGGCCTGTGTGGTGGGGGGGGGGGGGAGCAAGACTGAATCCTTTTCTTACAAAGAGAAAACATCCAAGCCCAACTATATTTTGTCAAAACCTACATCAAGTCTGACAAAAGCATGTGGGAATACGTGTTATGGTCTAGTAAGATCAAGGATGAATTTGACCATAATTCGAAAAGGGATGTTTGGCTCAAAGCCAACACTGAGCATTACCAAAATAACACCATAACCACAGTAAAGCATGGTGAAGGTAGCATTATGCTTTGGGGCTGTTTTTTGGCATCTGGAACTGGTGGGGCTTTAGTAGATGTAGAAGGAATTCTGAACAGTTTGAAATTTTCAGTCAGTTTTGCATAAAAACCTTTAGGCCTCTGCTGAAAAGATGAAGGTGAATTTCACCATTTTCACACGACAAGTACACTAAGAAAGCCTCCAAATCAACAAAAGAATGGCTTTGCCAGAAGAAGATGAGTTTTGGAATTGCCTAAACCTGAATCCAATTGAAAATCTGTGGGTGACCTGAAGAGGGCTATACACAGGAGATGCCCTCATAATCTGACAAATTTAGAGTGCTTCTGCAACTCCCATGCTGTTAGACTCCTACCCAAAAAAGACTGAATGCCATCATAAATTCAGAGGGTACTTTATCAAAGTGTTAGTTTATGGGTGTGCAACCACATTTATGCAAACACATAAACTATAATCTTTTTGGGTAAATTATAATTGAATTGAATTAAATGTGTGAAAAGTACTAGAACGATTCTTCTCGGAGTGTGTAACTGGTCTTCTAAGTTGCTTTAAAGTGCACAGTTCGTGCACCAGCAGGCTTCTCGGGTTGTGGCCGAGCACATGTAGATATCATCTGTGGTGTTCAGATAGAGAGCTTGCATGTGCTTCACATGGGCCATGCAGATAGCGGAGTTCTCATAGCGTGCTGTACGACTCCGGGCCGAGCAGGCGACTGACCATCGTAACCATCTCTGATGGCTATCTGATCAGGCACACAGTGATGCCGTCTGCCTTTACTCTGGTGGAGAGCACACAATGATCTGTGCCTCCTGGCTTGTGCTCCGTAACTGAAGGTATTGATCACTACGCCTCTCGTCCATAGTGCAGATAGATGCCTGCATCATATGATCGCTCTGACACCTACAGAAGTCATCAGCGCCACTTTGGATGTGCCAGTGATAGCATTTCTATACTGCTTGTTGCAGGCACGCAGCATTGTTCTCTGCAGCTGATTGTTTGCATTATGGCTGAGAGTGTACAGTGATCACTTCTTCAGCTACTGGAAGTACAAGCCAGAAGTCACAGATCACTGTGAGCCCTCGGCCACATTAAAGACAGACCGCGTCGCTGTGTGCCTGCATCATATTATCATTAGCACTGGGTGCTGTGTCAGTGAGCTTTGTAGCCTGGGGCCTGACATCCGGCTAGGAGGACCTCGATGTCTGCCTGGGCCCATGTGAAGGATATGTGCACTCTCTGTCTGAATACTACCGATATAATCTACGCGTGCTCGGCCACAGCAGGAGAGGCACGCCAGTGGATGAACTATACGGTTTGAAGCAACTTAGAAAACCAGTGATCAGGTATATGGGTATTCCACATGTAAGGAAAAAAAAGTTCTGTATTGAATTTTGTTTGAGAAGTGTTATTTTTTATTACAATAAAGCTCCTTTTTAAATCCTATTTTCATGTTGAACATATTTAATGGGGAAAAAAGTAATTAAAATAAAACTGAAATATTGCAGCTTTAACACTGGCCAACAAGTCAAAAGAGGCCTGTGTGTGTTTTGTTAGGGCCGTGCTTCTAACACTGAGTCCGGCCTCACCAGGGACCCCCTTAAACCTCAGTGATCAGCTGTTCGGTTCACCATATTTCATAGTTTAGTTAAAGTCTGCTGTGATAGAACTTCCATTTCCATCTGGTCAGATGTAAAGTATTTCTATCTTTTTTTTTTTTAACAATCCATGGTTTTAATATTTGTAGGAAGTTGAAAAATACAGAGGAGACTACAACAAGCTTCGATACGAAAATGGTATCCTTGCATCTCAGCTCGAACACCAGAGGGAAGAACAACATCGAATTTTAGAAGAACAAAAAATCAGATTTGAAGCACAGGTAATATTTAATTTTCCAATGTCTAGTTAGTGTTATGAATGTAGTGGAGAAAAAAAATGTATCTATTGAAAAAAATGTGTTAAAGGGTCTGCCTGCACCTGTGTGTTTTTATTATTTTTATTTTTTGAAGCATCAGTATTCTTTCAAATAATGAAATGAAGTATTCTCCCCTTACTGGTCCACCACCGCTCTTTCTCTAACAATGTATCGGACCCTTTCTGGTTTTTGTGCTCTCTGTTCTGGCCGGATAGGCACGTGATAACTGCAGCTCTGCAGAGGAATCAGAACATGAAGTATGGAGAAACCTGGCCAGTGCTTGAAGATAAGCCGCTAAAATAAAAAAAAAATCTTTTTAAAACATAATTTAAACCAGTGGTCCTCAATTTTTCACCCCACACATCATGGATCTGCAAGCAACAGATTGGGGATCCCTGATTTAAACTATTGTGAGAAGAGGTATGTCAGAGTATCAGTAAGGTGAATTTACATTTATTTATTTTTTAGAGTCTACTGAAAGGTTTTAATTTGAAATTTTGGGGGTGGACAACCCCCCTATAATCCGCGGTCCTGTTATTGGTATACAAAATCAATTGAATCTTCCTGATGTAAGCAATTATGAATTGCCTGCTGTCTATTATTCCTTAGTTATATGATGCATACCTGTAAATAGGTTCCTATTTAGACATCAGTGTTTCACCTACATGTTCTATCCATGGTTTTTTTTTCTGAATAGAACACGCATCCATTCTAGTCTATGCGTTTGTTTATGTGAATAATGGTTTGCAGAAATTTACAAAAAAAGTGACATCTCTCTTAGACCTGATTTGTGGACAAAACTCGCTTATTCAAGTGAATAGGTCAGTGGAAAAAAACCCCAAAAACAAATGAAAACTCTTTGACAATCCTAGTCGTAGCCTAGTGCTGTCCATTTTTTTTCTCACTGGCTCTTTGATAGGAGAAGCTTGAGAACCCCCCCCTTTTTTTTTGCTTCATATCCTATCCAGCAGAAAATCGGTCAGTTTTTTTTTCCTCATATGAGAAGAAAACTGATGTGTGAATGAGGCCTAACTGAAATAATATTACCATAGTCTAACTACCATTAAAGTATACTTGTTATTTCAAGTAACTGTCCAAAATAATCCATCATTTCTGTTCATGAGGATTAACACTATTTCTGTCCATTATATAACTTCTATTATGCATTTTTCAGCAGTTTCCTCCTCTGCAGCTCTGTCTTGAATTTTCAGTTCTCTCTGATCTAGTGGGTGGAGATTACTTGTTATGAGATTTCCCATACATAGTAGACAGAAACAGGGCGATTCCTGTAGCGCAGATAGAAGCAGCTTGGAAGACTTTATAGATCAGCACTAAGCAGTGTATCTGTGAATACAGTTCTGGAAGAAGCTAAATCATTTGCTAGAAAGCAACTTCTTGTTCTGTGTGCTTCCTTGCTTGTGTATCAATCTGCTCTTCATTTTTCCTCCCCCCTCCATAGAATGGTGGACCGACGTGATCAGCAGCTATTCTGCTTAGTGATAGGACTGTAAGGAGGCTGATACTAATGATAATAAGAGGAGAAATGGAGCTATGTGGGCAGATGTAACAAACAAGTATGAGAGCAAGGGGGAAGAAATACACTGCTCAAAAAAAATAAAGGGAACACTCAAATAACACATCCTAGATCTGAATGAATGAAATATTCTCATTGAATACTTTGTTCTGTACAAAGTTGAATGTGCTGACAACAAAATCACACAAAAATCATCAATGGAAATCAAATTTATTAACCAATGGAGGCCTGGATTTGGAGTCACCCCCAAAATTAAAGTGGAAAAACACACTACAGGCTTATCCAACTTTGATGTAATGTCCTTAAAACAAGTCAAAATGAGGCTCAGTATTGTGTGTGGCCTCCACGTGCCTGTATGACCTCCCTACAATGCTTGGGCATGCTCCTGATGAGGTTGCGGATGGTCTCCTGAGGGATCTCCTCCCAGACCTGGACTAAAGCATCCGCCAACTCCTGGACAGTCTGTGGTGCAACGTGACGTTGGTGGATGGATTGAGACATGATGTCCCAGATGTGCTCTATCGGATTCAGGTCTGGGGAACGGGCGGGCCACCATTGCTTCAATGCGTTCATCTTGCAGGAACGGCTGACACACTCCAGGCACATGAGGTCTGGCATTGTCCTGCATTAGGAGGAACCCAGGGCCAACCGCACCAGCATATGGTCTCACAAGGGGTCTGAGGATCTCATCTCAGTACCTAATGGCAGTCAGGCTACCTCTGGCGAGCACATGGAGGGCTGTGCAGCCCTCCAAAGAAATGCCACAGAACACCAGGAATGGCAAAGTCGCCACTGGCACCCTGTGCTCTTCACAGATGAATGCAGGTTCACACTGAGCACATGTGACAGATGTGACAGAGTCTAGAAACGCCGTGGAGAGCGAGCTGCTGCCTGCAGCATCCTTCAGCATGACCGGTTCGGTACCTAATGGCAGTCAGGCTAACTCTGGCGAGCACATGGAGGGCTGTGTTGCCCTCCAAAGAAATGCCACCCCACACCATTACTGACCCACTGCCAAACCGGTCATGCTGAAGGATGTTGCAGGCAGCAGATCGCTCTCCACGGCGTCTCCAGACTCTGTCATGTCTGTCACATGTGCTCAGTGTGAACTTGCTTTCATCTGTGAAGAGCACAGGGCGCCAGTGGCGACTTTGCCAGTCCTGGTGTTCTGTGGCAAATGCCAAGCGTCCTGCGTGGTGTTGGGCTGTGAGCACAACCCCCATCTGAGGACGTCGGGCCCTCATACCACCCTCATGGAGTCGGTTTCTAACCGTTTGTGCAGACACATGCACATTTGTGGCCTGCTGGAGGTCATCTTGCAGGGCTCTGGAAGTGTTCCTCCTGTTCCTCATTGCACAAAGGCAGAGGTAGTGGGCCTGCTGCTGGGTTGTTGCCCTCCTACGGCCCCCCTCCACTTCTCCTGGTGTACTGGCTTGTCTCCTAGTAGCGCCTCCAGCCTCTGAACACTACGCTAACAGATACAGCAAACCTTCTTGCCACAGCTCGCATTGATGTGCCAGCCTGGATGAGCTGCACTACCTGAGCAACTTCTGTGGGTTGTAGAGTCCGTCTGATGCTACCATGAGTGTGAAAGCACAACCAACATTCAAAAGTGACCAAAACATCAGCCAGAAAGCATTGGTACTGAGATGTGGTCTGTGGTCCCCACCTGCAGAACCACTCCTTTATTGAGGGTGTCTTGATAATTGCCAATAATTTCCATCTATTGTCTATTCTATTTGCACAACAGCATGTGAAATTGATTGTCAATCAGTGTTGCTTCTTAAGTGGACAGTTTGATTTCACAGAAGCTTGATTTACTTGAAGTTATATTCTGTTGTTTAAGTGTTCCCTTTATTTTTTTGAGCAGTGTACATAGATATTACACAGATGTGAGATAAATGAGGTTGACGGGAGATGAGGAGTTGGCAGAAGTGGACTGCAATGCCCTCCTAGAAGATGCAGCTTCTTCCTCGGCACATGGGACAAACTGGTGCCCGCCCATGGGAAGTGAACTGACCAAAGCTGCAGAGAAGAGAAAAAAGACCAAAAGGGTGAAAATAACACAAAAAGTTGTGTTTTTTCTCTGATATAATTAAAATGATGATTGATAAAACTTTTTTTTGTTTTCAAGTCACTGGATGTTTAGGTGGCAACTACCTAGTCTTGTAATAGTTCTTAGTGTTTGTCCTTTTATAGTGAGGGCTGTTATATCTGAGATATCAATTACTGTACTACTGTATTAACAACAAACTATAGAATACAGCCATATTAATTTCTAAGGGTTTTTAACTTTTCTGCTGCTTTCCCTCTTGTAGATTGCACAACTTGAAAAAGATAAAGAAGAGCTTCACAGTCAGATATTAAGTATTGATTGCTCAAGAGGTAACAAACATTTAGAGGACCTGCTGGGGGAGAAAGTCTTATTATGCCAAAAACTGGAGGATTTGAAGGCTGAGGTGAAAGAGCTGCGAGCTGAGCGAGAACATTATGGCACACAAGCAGAAAACGTCCAGAGGATACAAGTGCGACAGATGACTGAGACTCAAGCGACTCTCCGATCTCTTGAGGTTGTAGTTATTTGTCTTAAAAGATGCTGCAGTATAAATATAGGCACCAATTGAAATGAGCACATACAATGCACATCCTCCATGGAGAAGAGCTGTGGAGAAGGGAGCACTGAGCAGGAGACCCCTCTCTTACAGCCGTTATGTTTCTCATGGATGTATGGAAAGTTGTTGCCTGCTTTACTTAAAGGGGTTTATCCCATGAACAAAGGATGTTAATTAATAGATCTTAGAATAATAATAAGGTCCACAATTGGATGTGTTAAAAATAATGTTCCTGTGCTGAGATAATCTTCTAAATGTTCCCTGCTGTGTAATGTGTAAGGCTTCCTCATACGTCCATGTTTCTAGTACGTGTGGCATCTGTGAAAAAAAAACACACATACCCATTACAACCTATGATGCTATGCACATGTCCATTTTTTTTCTGCCAGAACAGATGACAAGGGCCAATACAAGTCTATATGTCTGTTAAAACATGTACAGAACATGGATGGCATCAGTGTACAGTCCATGTTTAACATTTCAAAGTATAGGAGAAGCTTTGTCATTTATTTCTTTATCCATCTCGTAAAAAAAACACTGATGGTAAAAACTGACACACTGAAGGAAAAAACTAATGACACCGGTACCGGTTTTACATGTACTTGTTTTATACGGACGTGTGAAGGAGGCCTAATGGCTGTATATGACTGTGCTGGAACACGGTCTGATCATACCACAGCTCCTGGGCAGGAGAGGAAGCAAAAGAGTATATAGACATTCAGTGTCAGACTGGCTTGCCAAGGGCCCACCAGTAACCAACTCCAGGGCCCCATTTTTCCACTACATGTTCCTGTACGGCCAGACACAGCCATTACACAGTACACAGCAGGGGCACATTTATAAGATTATCTCAGCACAGGAACATTTTTTTAACATCTCCAAATGTGGAAATTATTTTTATTCTAAGATCTATTAATTAAAATGGACTTTGTTCATGGGACAAGCCTTTAACTCTTCAAATTAATAGCAGGTTTTCAGCTGTTCCTACACTTTAAAGGGAATCCGTTTGTAGGATCAAACCTCCTAAGCCATCTAAATGGGCATGGAGATCATAGGAAGATGAATATAATGATATCCTGATCTATAATCAGATGTCTTATTCCTGAGAAATGCATGTTTTTCTTCTATGTAAATGAGGCAGACACTGATCTGCATGAGAATCTGCCTCCAGGGTTTAATGTAAATGAAAGGTAGAATTACCAGTGTGAGACAAGTAACTTACACAGGACAGTAGGACTGAACTTTGTCTCATAACACGTTAGCAGCTGAAGCTCTCTGAGCTCTGCTGTATTGTAGCAATATTACAACCATGTCTGCCTGTGAGATGGAAGCCGGAGCTGAGAGGAACCTGCAGATGTGTCAGGTATAATCACACACAGCTCTGCAGTGAGATCAGGAGAGCAGAGAGTGGTCATTACACATCACACTGGTAACTCCCTCTTCATGTAAAATAATCTGTGGAGACAGATTCTCAGGAAGATCTATGTGCGGCCCATAGTCCTGAACAGCTCATTTATTTATAAGAAAACCGTGGATTTCTCTGGAATAAGACATCAGATCGCAGATGTCAACGTATCCGGTGAATTTTTTTTGCCCCATTTCCGCCTTTATGTTAGCATTCATATGTGTAATGAACGCAGTAACATACTCGACAGTTGTCACTTTTAGCAGTGCACCAGTCAAGTCTGGCGTCGCATGACTGCATTTGTGACCCTATCAGTAACACAGTGCTGTTTGAAGGAGAGATCACTTTTTAATTTTTTTCAATTTTGGTATATGAACTCGGAACGAGGCTCTCCACTCCAAAACGCTGTGTGATTTGACAACTCACAAATTCTATCATGTGACAATGGATTGGGCTGGAGTGTAGAAGATGGCGACGCGTGAGTATGTTGATATGCTCCTTACACATACACATATGAATGCTAACAAAGGTGGGAAAAAAAATCACAGATTTACTCCTTTTAATGGTCTTCACTTTAAAATAACTTTCTTTAAAAAGTATTAAAAATTGAGAGTCCTCAGTGATCGATACCTTGTAATCCCTTCATGACATCCGCCGTACATGTAAAGCGCAAGTCGGAAGCGGGTTAGCCTGCCCATACTCGTCCGGTAATGACTGTGTGTTACAGCCTGGGCCTGCCTCTAACACTTGCGGGCGGTGCTTGTTGTTTACCTGTCAAACTCTGACAGCAGCATTAAGAGTGCGACGGCAGGGGGGACGCATCATTCTAAGTGTCAGGGGCCTGCTAATGGTTGCTAAGACAGCAGGGGGTCTGTTGAAGACCTCATTGCTTGTCCTTACAGAACTCCCTTGAAATCCTGCCTGTGACCGGGCTTCAAAATTAGAAACCCGATTGGTAAACACCATTAACAAAAAAAAATTCATAGAATTCCAAAATAGTTTTTTTAGTTGCTGCAATACCACAAAAAAAATGCTGTAACAAGTGATCAAAATGTTAAAATGTCATCTCAGCCTGCAAATTTTTTTTTCACCACTAAAAGAATAAAAACACTGGACATGTTTAGTATCACTGTATTCGTACTGATGAGGAAAATCATACTGTGAGGTAATTTTTGCCACAAAATGTACACTGTAAAAACAATTCCCAAAAAAACAATTCCCAAAAAAACAATGTCCTAATTGCATTTTTTTTCTCAATTTCTAACAACTTGGAATTTTGTTCCCATTTTCCAGTACACTATGTGGAGTAACATGAATGCTGTCATTCAAAAGTAGAACTTGTGCCGCAAAAAAACAAGCCCTCGTATGTCTGTGTGGACAGAAAAATAAAAAAGTAAATAAAAATGGCTCTGAGAAGAAAGAAAAAACGGAAATTGGCCGCGTTGTGAAAGGGTTAATGGCTTTTAATACGTTTTCAGTTAGCCATTAAAAGGTATCAACCACTGAGGATTCTCAGTTTTTAATATTTTTGTATCTACACGCTGACATGGTACAAAGATATATTTTTCCTGTAGCTTTGAAAAAACTTCCTAAAATATAGAATCCGGTTCCATTGTAATTTTATTATTGTAGTCGTGCAGTAATTCCGTCATATTTGGCCAATTCAGATGGTAGAAAATAAGCTATATCTTTTTATATGTCATAATGTCCTTCTATCTTCTCCAGGCTGAGAAGCAGTCATTAAAACTACAGCATGAACGTCTGGAAAATGAGCTGCAGGCAGCCACCGAGCAAAATGACATCCTCAACAAGAAGCTGCACAAAGCTGAGCGAGATCTTCATTCTCTCACTAGCAGAGTAAGCCGTTCTTGTGGATCGTGTATAACACCAAAGGCTTTTTTTTTTCTTTTGCAAGTAAAGCCTATGCGCCTAATTCATGATTTTATTTTATTTTTTTAAGTCACTCTTCTATTTTTATCTTGCGGCATTCACTGACGTTTACTGTGCCAGATTCATCAAAATGGCGGCCATGTCTCATGGAATTTTGCACAAGTGAAAAGTGCTTTTTTTTTTCTCGGTCTTTAAACATTTTTTACTTACTAGCAAAAAGTCACAACTTTTTCAAAATATCGCACAAATTGTTCAAAAATTGAAAATAAAGGGGGGAGGGGATTTGTGACAAATTTTGCAACTTTTTGAAGTTGCAAATGATAAATTAGGCAAAAACCTCTTGAAACCCTAAACCCCACTCTCCCACATTTTTAGTGGCAAACTAAAAAATACCAAGGCGAGCACATATAAAATACAAAATGAGATGCAAGTGGAAAGGGAAATTTGGTGCTAACAAAAGAAGGCTCAAAACTCCAAAAATTATAAAAAAAAAAACAGGCACAAACACAATAATGAATTGGACACTATATTTCATTTTTCCGTCGTCGGGCAGACCATTACATTGCAGTTCTCTCTATATTCACTAAATGGTAATTTCATCTAATGCACATTCTGCATTTGGGGTCTCCGCACTGACCCATGAAGGGAGTGCCCAGACTGCCTTTGTGATGTCCATATATCCTTAAAAAGCTCTGAATGTTCTTTATTGCATCCAGAGGCTGAAACATTTAAAGGGTTATTCCCAGCTTTTTAGATGTCTAAAAACAAGCAACTTTGCAATTTGTTAAAAATTTTCTCCATTTCTCAAGAATGGAGTCATTTTTATTAATATTGTTTATGGCTCTTGCCTAGAGAACCAGCCACTGCTGCAGTTTAGCAGTGGTGGCCGAAGCTGTGCAGTGGTTACAAGCTCTTTTTAATAGCGCTTGTAAGTGCCGCTCTGAACTTGGTCTGGATTTCTGGAGCGCACGGTTTGCTCCCGATCCCAGCCAGCTTCAGAGCTTTCTCATATAGTAACATAGAGAGTGCACAATTTGGGCCAGTGGAGTGACGCCGCTGCTGGTACAATATATCAGTCAGGCAGGTGCTTACTGCCCCAAAGCAAGCAGGAAGCCATAAGGCTTGGGAGCAGAGCCCTCCTGGAAAGCTGTTGTTGGAGAATCCTATAATGGGGTTAGCCCACAATAACATGTAACATATATGAAATTAGGGCAGTGACTGATATGCAACTTCTTATCTTCACTGTCCTTGGGTAGACAAAAAAGCCAATGGGGAGTGGTCGATAATGTAAAAAATGAGCTTTTCTCTCACTCCCCTGATGGTTGTACAGAGCGAACAGTGACATGGCAGTATATATATGTAGGTTTCTCAAACACCGAACCAGGGGTCCCGTCTTTTCATCCTGCTCCCTGGTGAGTGCTGCTCCTTAAATATTGCACCTGGAGCTTATATTGTGATCTTGTTTGGAAGATTCTTTAATATGAAAGATCAAAGATCCACCCTCCTAGTCCAATCACATTCATAATACTGCATGTGACAGATAGGGGCTTATATTATGGGGCTGATAGGTGATAGTATGTTTAAAGCAAATATGCTTAAAGTGGTTGTCCCATGTTGGACATTTAAGGCATATTGATAGGATGTGTCATAAGTGATGTGGGGCCCTATGTAAATGTCCCAGATCAGAACATTTAAAGTGCACCTCCAATCTTGGTGTTAGATGGGTGTCTTTCCCTGAAGTCTAGGCACCTGGATGACACCAGGCTTCTCTCTCCAAAACCCTGCAGCAGTGGAGTCTTTTGTCCTGTGATTTTCTTTGCAACCAAACTGCTTACTCTTCTCTTGTAAGTTTTATATGCAAATTACCTCTTCAGAGAAAAAGAGGACTTGAACTCTATAGCGCCACCGATTGGAAGCTGCAATCCTACAAGTTTTTGTAAGTTTTAAAGGGTTTCTCTCATCACCCCTAGCCCCTTTCATGGCACCACAGCTAAATATCAGATTTCTCCAGGCAAGCCCCTATGTTTTCTGGATCATGGAGGGGACCCTCTATGGTGTTTATATGGCCAGAAAGGGCATATAAAACCAGGGCTGTCTTCATGAGACAAGTATTACAGTTTTAGATCTGCTACTGTAGAGATGCTGCTCACAAATCTTGATGATGATGTTGATTTTATGTTCACTGTCAGTCCAACATTACTCTGATGCAATGCTGATCTTCAACTTCTAATAATGCATTTTTTAATCTCAGATTGATGAGCTCAAGCATTCCCAGAAAATTGAAATTGACAATATCAAACTAGAAGCTGCAAGAACTAAGAATGATGCAGAAAAAGACAAAGACAGGCTTCAAGGTCAACTTGATGGTAATAAACTCTTTTGAAGCTATAAAAGTTTTTTCCCCCTTTGTTTGGGCAGCACGGTGGCGCACTGGGGTCCTGGGTTCAAATCCCACCAAGGAAACATCTGCAAGGAGTTTGTATGTTCTCCCCGTGTTTGGGTGGGTTTCCTCCAGGTTCTCCAGTTTCCTCCCACACTCCAAAGACATACTGATAGAGAATGTAGATTGTGAGCCCCAATGGGGACAGTGCCCATAATGTCTGTAAATTGTCTGAATTCTAAAGCGCTGCGGAATATGTTGGCGCTATATAAATAAAAATTGTATTATTATTATTTCCTCTTCCTCCAACTCTTCCCTGTTTTTCATTTCTTAGTTCTGTATTGCCTAATAAACCTTGTGGCCATGACTAGGGAATTTGATACTCTACACAGACTTTCCTGCGATGGATTTTCAGTTTCTTCTTTGCTTATTGGCCTTCTTTTCTCATTTCTTACTGTCATTTTGTATCTTAAATACAGAAATATTTTTGTTTGCCTCCCGTTTAGCATAATATATAGCTGTAGTGTTTGTGTATATTTTAAATGGTTTTATTGCTTTAATAAATACATTATGATGAATCCTTAGCACTAGAGACTGAAAATGATATTCTTAAAGCATCGATGGAGCACCAGAAAGAGTTACTGGCTGAAAAGGAACGGGAATTAATACGTAAAGTTCAGGCGGCTAAAGAAGCAGGATTTCAGCAAATCGCCACAATTCAAGATGAAAGGTAGGCTGTGAATATTATCAGTTTTCATTACTTTATTTAATTTTTCTTTGTTCTATCCCTTTTTCATTTGCTGGAACTCCTTTTTCATTTTTAGGCTTGAATTGGAAAACAGACTGGCTGAGCTAGAAAAGTATAAAGAGAAGCAAGAGCAACATAAACTTTCAGAAATCAGTCAACTTGAAGAAAAACTGCGGATTGCACAATTAGCAGAGGAATCTGCTAGGAGAGAGCTTCTGAATTTAAGGTTTGCTGACTTTTAATGTAGTGTGTACGCCTGTTATTATTACCACCACCCATGGAGCTCAGTATGAAATACCACTACTGTAAGAAACCCTTTAGAGCTCATCTTCGTGCTGTTCAGAGAAGTAACACAATGGAAAGGAATTTTCCTGTGTATCATGATTGCCAAACATTTTAACTTTATGCATTTTTTTTATCCTATCTATATACTTTTCACTTACGATAAACTGAGGTATGTTGCAGAGTGGGTTCTCAAGAGCACCTCCATGCTGAGAAAAAAAGTTGGAAGGACTTTAGCTTACCCCATTCACGACATTTGAAGTAAGTTTACGTCATGGTTGGGAAGGGATTCCCGTAAAATGATGTAAACTTGCGTCATGGCGAACATACGGGCACATGAGCAGTGCCCACACGATTGCCGCCGGAAGCTCTGCTTAAGTGAAAGCCGAGTCTTGGCAGTAACCGCCCCGGGCTATTTCACCCCCTAAATGCCGGGATCGATATCTAGGGCCCGATCATTGCCATGGCAACACGAGGTCATCATGATAACCTCTGGCTCTGCCAGCTATGGAAAGCCTGTTAGACCGTGCTTAGATCATGCTCTAAGAGGCTCCTGTCAGTGCAGCACTGCCAGATATAATTCATTATACCAGCAATCAGAGTAATAAAAGTTAACGTGCTGTAGCGGGACTAAGTAAATAAAGTTTAAAAAAATGTAAACATATTTAAAAAAAAAAGATCATAAAATAAAAAAAATAAATAAAAAAAATATTAGGTATAATAGGTATAATTATGTAAAAAGATTAAATAAAAAAAAGTACACATATTGTGTCTCACTGCGTCCGAAACAACCCTATCTATAAAACTGTCACACTAATTAAAATAACAAAAAACGTTGTTCTTCTTTTTCATCATATCGCCAAAAAAGTTGAATAAAGCACAATCAAAAAGTCTAATGTCTCGCAAAAAACAAACCACCATATAGCTCCGTCAGCAGAGAAATAAAAAAGTTATACTTCTCAGAATATAGCTATGCAAACACAATTTTCTACTCCCAAAAATCAGAATAGAAAGCAATCAAAAAATGTCATGTGCCCGAAAATGGTACCAATGCAAACGTCAAGTCATCCTGCAATAAACAAGCCCTCATATGATGCTGTCGGCAGAAATATAGGAAAATTATAGCTCTCAAATTATGGCAATGCAAAAATTTTATTTTGGATTTTTGTGGATGCCGTCTGGCCTGTGATCCGGCGGTGTCCATCTTTTTAAGCGTGCATAAAAGCACTGTCAGCCACAGTTTTGTGCACCTCTGAAAAGGACACCGCTGAACAGATGCCAGATGGAGTCTAGAGTAACTCTGCTGCCTCATTATAGTGAATGGATCCCACAGGGATTTTGTCTGAATCCCATCCGAATCACGGAGATTTATATGGAAACTTCGATGTAAGTGCTCAGAGTAGAGCACAGGATAAATGTGATCCAAAATGTTATGTAAAATGTTCCCAATAAAAGCTTCAACTTAATCCACAAAAAAAGTAAGTCCCAACTCAGGTCAGTCATCTGTTAATGGAAAAATAGGGGCTTCCACGTTACTGGTAGTACAAAGGCTCTGGAAAAGCGCTATATTCTGAGACCTATAACCTTTTTATTTCTCCATTGACTTAGCAGTATGGAGGCTTGTTTATTTGTGGGTCAAGATGGCATTTTTATTTCAATGTGTCTTTTTGATCAAGTTTTTTTCCACTTTTTGTTCGGTGGTATGATGAAAAGGCATAGTTTTTTTGCCACGTTTTTTATTTAACTTTTTTACGGTGTTCACTGAAGTGGTTAACCAGTGTAACAGTTTTATAGTTCGTTCTGGATGCGGCAATACCAAATATGTGTACTTTTTTTTACATAAATATGTGTATTTATTGGTATAATATTTTTTTCTGTTCTTTATTTTATTTATTTATTTTACTTTTTTACTTAGTCCCTCTATAACTTTTTTTTTTTTACTATGATCGCTGGTATAATGAATTGCAATGCATTATACCTGTCAGTGCTACACTGGGAGACGCCTCTTAGACCATGCTCCTGGCATGGTCTAACAGGCTTGCCATAGCTGGCTGACCCAGAGGTATAACACGAATGATCGCAGCTTCAAGTCTCCTAAGGAGACTATTAAATAAAGTAGAAATGTAAAAAAAATAAAGTTTTTAAAAATATTGAAGAAAAAAAAAAAAAAAAAACACGTTCAAATCACTCCCCCTTTTTGCCTGATTAAAATTTAAAATAATTTAAAAAATACACATATTTGGTATCACTGCGTTCAGAAATGTTCACTCTATCAAAATATACAATAATTTAATCCGATTGGTAAACAGCGTAACGAGAAAAAAATGGAAACGCCAGAATTACTTTTTTTTAGGCTGCCGCAACTTTGCAATAGAATGCCATAAGAGGACATCAAAACATCATATCTACCCCAAAATGCTATCAGTAAAGTCATCAGCTCAGGGTGCAAAAAAATAAGCCATCACCCAGCTCCAGATCCCGAAAAAATGAAAACGTTATGGGTCTTGAAAAATGGAGACAAAAACAAAAATTTTTTTTTACAATTTTTTTTCACAACCTAAATAAAAAAAAGTATACATGTTTGATATCTGGGTACTCGTACTGACCTGGGGAATCATATTGCCAGGTCAGTTTTACCATATAGTGAACATGGTAAATGAAAACAAAAAGCAATTGTGGAATTGCACTTTTTTTTTTTTGTAATTTCTACACACTTGAATTTTTTTTCCTGTTTTCCAGTACACTATATGGTTCAAAAGTACAACTCGCCCCGCCGGGTATTGAAGGGGTTTATGGATCTGCAGGGTAAAGGCTTGTATAATAAGAGGGCTTAAAGGTGGGGCTTTCCCTTTTAATGAACGCAGTATTAGGCTGTGTGCCCACTATGCGTTTTTTAAGCGTTTCCACAGCGTAATTTCCGCCGCGGAAACGCTTAAAAAAACGCTTGGTAATAGGTCTGCAATGGTCCCCAATGATAATCCACATGTGCTGTGCACATGCTGCAGGAATTTCCGCTGCGGATTATCATTGCGGAAAAATCCGCAGCACGTCCATTAATTTTGCGGAATCGCAACGTTTTAGCTGTCCTTGACTTGCATTAGACCGCATAACATCCGCATGACTACATGGATATTATGCGATTCAATGCGCGGATGGTACCCGAGTCTGGAGAAGAGGAGACTCTCCTCCCGGCCCGGGTACCATAGTACCTGTAGTTAAAAAATAATTAAAATAAACATATACTTACCTTCTGATGGCCCCCTGTCTGCTCCCGGCGTTGCTGCTGGCTCTTTGGCTGCACGCGGTGGTAAAAGGACCTTCCATGACGTCATTTAGTCATGTGACAGGTCACGCGATTATACTATATAAAGCCGTTTGCATGGATTTATATAGTGTGACCAAGTTGTCAAGCACTTTCCAAGTGATGCTAAAATTGCTTGGAAAAGCACTTGACAACCCGTATGCGAAATCATATGTTAAAAACGCTTCACTTACGCTTCTGCCTGGCAGAAAAAAAGCATGTAAAATCCGCATGCGTTTTTTCTGCCAGGGAGATGCAGAAACGATCAGGAAAAATCTCCAGTATTTCTGCATCGTGAGCACATAGCCTTAATCCACATTCTGGAAGCTAAGGTCCCAAAATGAAGAATGGGTGTTATGTATCTTATACTCTCTCGTTACCTAGTGCTGTGTATAGTTGATAGGAATTGCAGCTATTTTGTTGTTGTTTTATTATTTTACTTTCCCCTCATTAGGTCAAAACTCCAACAGCAACTAACCTATGTAGAGCAAATGAAGAAAGAGAAGCTTGGAGAAGTGGACTTAAAACGGGTAACTAAGGTTCTACTTCATGGTGAAAACTAAGCGAGAAGATTAAAGAGCAAGAAAATATATATATTTATATTATATATTATTTATCCAAATAATGAATACAGCACTCCTTCGAAAATCAAGTGATTTATTCACTCATAAGAGCTCAGGCGACGTTTCGGCTCTGGGTTTGAGAAAGGCTCAAACACAAAGCCGAAACGTCGCCTGAGCAAATAAAGCACTTGATTTTGGAAGGAGTGCTGTCTTCATTTTTTGGATATTATATATTTGGGTAGATTGGCTCACTTGGTTGCACATAGAGGTAAACTGTCTCTTTAAATCTTTTGCTGAGTTTATTAAGAGCACTGCATAAACCACCGCAATGTTAGCAAAAACAAACACTGCCTTCCTGGCCTAACAGGACGAAAACAAAATATAACAATAACGTATGGAACAGTCCTTGTTGCTACGGGTAACCGAACTAACAATCCCAGGTTTTTCTTTCCTTCCTATGACAAAACAGCTCAGAGCTTTCACCTCCCCACACCAAATGCTCTGAAATGCTGTGATTTTATCCTCTGAGTGCCTCCCTCTCTACAGGTGTGCAAACATCCCAGCAACAAAGATGGCTGATTAACCCACTCGTGTGCTGGAACCTTTTTCCTTTGTACAATTACTGCAGCTATCAATCTCCATGCCACATATCTCTTCAGTACTTTCACATATATATACATACATATACATGAAGAGCTTCATGTTGAGGTGAGTCCGAGAAAAACATCGGGTCCAATTACTTCAGTAGGCCAGAGGGGCAGCATGCAGAGAGATTTCCACACTATCTTCCGTGGGCAATTCACTTTTTGAATTGGCGAACGTCTCTGTAATCTTGTAAATTTTATTTTTGTTTTCCATAATGCCATTTACTAATTTATTAATTACTAGCTGCCCAAATTCCGAAACAAGTAAGTTTCAGAATCTAGAAAAGTGGGCTCTACATAATAAAAACTAACTCAAATTACCTATGTCAATTTACTTTCAGCCTTTTTACATGGTAAACAACAAAGTTGTTATAATTAATAAATTATTAAATGGCATTACAGCCCATTGTTACATTGATTTGGTCATGGAATCAGTGGTACGGCTATTTCTCCAAAGTGTCCCAGGCTCTGGTTTTTTTTTTAACATGACAAAACTAGGCTGAATGTTTCACATGCTACAGTGCCTGGTCTAAACCTGTTACCATGGCCTGCAGCATCTCCAGACTTGTATCCCATCAAGTACATCTGAGACGTCATTAGGTGGCAAATGTAAAAGGAGCTGCCAGTAGTGCATATAGATGATTTTTTTTTTATCTTAGTTTTTTTGAAGATTATACAACATAACAAGGTTAAAAAGAAGAAATATTGATGATTTATGTGCCTAAGTGCATCCAGTTCAGTGTGGCAGAACATTCCTCAGACAACTATTATACCCATTTACGACCACCGACTGCACATAAATGTCAGCGCTTGTTGGGCTTTGGACAGCGCCAATGTTTCTCTACGGTCGGCGGTCTTGCAGCACTCCGGACCCCCAGAGTCCTGCAAGCGCTGGGATTCTGATGCAGATCTATAGCTCTGACCGGCCACATCATTGGAACCTGACTGGCTCAGGTCCCGATGATGTTAACCCTGTGTTATCTTCTGGATGCCACAATCAATAGCAATTTTGGTTTTGTAAATTTTGTTGGTAAAATAAGAAATTGCTGATAAACTTTTAACCCTTCTAACTTCCTAACAAAAAAAAATATTTTAAAACTGATGCTGATGTAAAGTAGACATGTGGGGAATGTTATTTTATTAAAGAGGTTGTCCGCAACTTTTTGATTGATGACCTATCCGTAGGATAGGTCATCAATGTCTGATTGGCTGGGTTCCGACCCCAGGCACCCCTGCCAATCAGCTGTTAACGGTGTCGGCGGCACCCGCCGGAAGTCCTCACTTGCAGAGTTGCTCCGTCTTCTGGTAGTGGCCGAGGATTGCTACTACACATCCGCCTCCTATTCAAATCAATAACACACCAACACCGATAACAGCTGATAATCAGCAGCCTCTGATGGGCTGCAGCCTTCACACTTGAGTCAGACTGAGTTTTTGTAGCTGCTGACAAGTCGCAGGATAGGTCGCCAATCAAAAAGTATTGGACAACCTCTTTATTTTGTGTGATATAACAATCTGGTTTCAAGGCGTAAAAATTGTAGGTTTGAAAATTGCAACATTTTACAACATTTTTGCCAAAATTACGATATTTTCACAAATAAACATCGACCTAAATTTACTATTAAAATGAAGTACAATATGTCATGAAAAAACAGTCTCCGAATCACTGGGATCCGTTGAAACGTTCCAGAGTTATTACCATAAAGTGACAGTGGTCAGAATTGAAAAAAATGGCCTGGTCAGGAAGGTGAAAACGGGCTCTGGTGCGAAAGGGTTAATAACCTAATTAATAGCAGCCAAGACGTGTAAGTGAATGTCTTTCTGCGCTTGGCGCTCATACTCGATACTGAATAAATCAAGATGTATTCAAAATGATTTTTTCCAATTCCTCATCATTTGTGTATCATTAACTTGTCCATCAATCTTGTGATTTCCATACTTCCACAATTTTTCCTTCTTGGTGGTGCAATTTCACTGTTGAGTAGTGTAAATGATGAACTTTGCAGCAAAATACCAAATTTGTACTTTTACTATTTTGCACTGTGTGCATTTTTAATTGGATTTTTTTTATTTCTTTTAAACCTTTCATATATATAATTTTCCACTTTTTTTGTACAAAAATTCACTTTGTGCAATTTTTTGATCACTTCTTACTGCTATAATGCTGGATATTATTCATGGTTAATGTTTTAAAGACAACCAACCCAGTAGCCATAGGTGATGCGTTAAAGGGGTTAAACACCCGGGATCATTGTTATCTTGCATTATATATAATGTCCGGGATCGTGAATGTTGCTGATTTCCACGGAATCACCTTGATATGATAAGACAGCAGTTTGTAGAAATAACCCACTTACTTGGACAAATTATTGTCATCTAGTCCTGATGGAAAGGAGTTAACTTCTTTCACATTATCGACTGAAAATATGTCTTCTACTCGCTTTTACTTGCAGGAAATTAGTGACTTAAAAACTCAGGTGGTGTCGCTGTCTGAGTCAGAAAACAATTTATTATGCTCTAATGAAAAGCTTCGGGACCTGGTAGAGCGACTTAAACAAGAAAATCGTTGTGCCAGAAACCAGGCAGAAAAAGCCCAACAGGATGCAGAAAGGTAAAAGTAGCGTGACCCTTATTCATGGCCCATGTTGTCTCCGCACATTTCTAGTGTGTCCTACTAGTACTGCAAGTGTGTCTTTGTTGTTGTATTCCGCCTTCTGTCAGCTATGAACCTAAAACGAACTCCATCATTTAAAGTCCTTTTTTTTTTTTTTCCTGAGGTTGGGTGGCAAATGTATAGATGACTGTTTTTTCCGTTTATTTTCTGTTATTCTGGTAGGGCAACATATAATATAATATTCCATAATTTGAATATAGTTTGAAAAAAACAAAAACACATTTTCAGATTCCCTACTAGTGAGTCATTAGAGAGAGTCTTGAATTTGGGACATTCATCTATTAGAATGAGCTGTCAGCGGCTACAAAAGCTCAGTCTGTCTCAAGGGCGAAGGCTGCAGCCCATCAGAGGCTGCTGATCGGCTGCAGTGGTCATATGACATAACAATTACACATGACCTCTGAGAGATGTTGTGCCAATGTTACTGGGACCGGAAGTGAGAACTATGTTTTTTTATTTTACTTGGGTTACTTTTAGCATTTAAACAAAGAGTTGTCCAGTAGTGGACATTCCCTTCAATGAGCAGGTTAAGGTTTGTTAATTTTATGTTATTGTGATTTTTTATTGTTTTAATGTATTTATTTTTAACCAGTTTTCTTCATTATGCCCATTTAAGGATATTTCTGTATCAAAAATGATCATATGTGGGTGAAGCAGTTTTTCACATATCTGGCCATTTTGTCATCCCTTGTGTCCTGTAGAGAATTAGAAAGTCGGCAGGTAGAATGGCTTCAGGAAAAACACACATTACACGAGGATCTGTCTCAGCTGCAGGAAAAATATAAGCAGGTCAAAGAGAAAATGCAAAGAGCATCTGAGGCCCAAAAGAAGGTAATCAGATTCTGTGCATTATTTTACAGTTTCATCTTTAATGATTGGATTGTCATTGTCAGGATTGTTCTGGGGGCTGTGAGTGGATTGTAGTTCCTGGACATGTTGTAGGCAGAATACAGTTTCACTTTTCCTCCTCTTCATTCAGATCAGTTGGATAACGTAAAACTGCTTAAAATTAACCATCAGACATTCTTATATTTTTTTCATAAAAACATTAATTCATTCTCTTTTTTTTTTCTCCCCTACATCATACATGGTCCTTGGAGTTGCCTAGGGAGTTCATTAGCATCAAGTATTATTTAATAATGCTTGACATGAATGTGGTATTTCTTCTTTACTGAAATTATTTTCGAGCTAATGCAACCAGTGCATGTAGAAATAGTAATTCAAAAACGAAAAGAAAGAAGAAAAAAAACCTCCCAGCAGTGCAAAAATTCATAACAGGTAGAAATTTTGTTTAGATCATATCAGATAAAATGTCACAAATATGAGATGAACAAACAAAAACTGGAAAAGAAAAAATCTGAGGAACAAACACCTTACGCGTTTCGGACGAGCACACCTAAGGACATGCTTGTCTGAAACTCGTAAGGTGTTTGTTACCCCCTTTTTTCTTTCCCCATTTTTTGTTTATTCATGTCATATTTGTGACATATTTTATCTGATATGATCTAAATACATTTTCTACCTTTTCTAAATTTTGCGGTGCTTTTTTTTTGTGGTTCCACAGCAGGGTTGCTGGCCCAACATTTTTTATCCTTGCATCCCCTATCATATTCTGGTATGGACGACTACAGTAGTAAGCTGATTTTATTTATTTTTTCAGAAATAGTAGTAGTTTCTGAGAAATTAACTTAATAAATGGAATAGGCCGGAGCTATGAATGGATTCTGGGAAGGAAAAGCTAGCTATAATGAGCTATTGGCTAATAAAGGTATATTCACTGGAGACAGATTTCTTTAAGAAATTCCTGCAATTTAAATTCTATGCCGTGTAGATGAATATACCTATAAAGAGAAGAAAAAGGCAGGGTGCTGCATAGTGCAGAAATCCTTAATAAAGTGACATTGGTGAGGGCTGACAAAGTGGCATATGGTAGTACGCTCACCTTATAGGGATGTGCAAATCCCAGGCACACCCCTGCTTCAAAGTCGGAGATAGAAGAAATCGGCTGCAGCTGCCCCATTTGATGGTCTGGTGCAGTAAATGCCATTTATCAGATAAATAGTTTAAAAATAGGTGATCTAAGCGCTGCTGAGCACGACAGACCAGCAGGTAGTATCTTCATAACGATTTATTAAATGAATACAGGGCGACGCATTTTTACATCGGACAGATGTCGCCCCCTTTTTTATTTACATTTTTAAACTGGATAGCTGAATGGGGCTGGTTTTGCAGTATGTGTTGTGTTTTTTTTTTTTTTTTTTACAAATCCCATTCAGATGTGTAAGATAGTGAAAGTAATCTCTGCAAGAAACCTGCCATCCTTTATGGTAGCGAGCTGTGTGCAATTAAAACATCTTCCCTCTAAATTAGAAAAAAAAACAGAACAGAATCAGCTCTTTCAACACGTTACAAAGTAATAAATCTGCTTCTTTTTATTGTTTGTTATTCATGAAACAATTCAAACTTTGCCACTTTATGACATGCAGAGAAAGAATATACATGAAAACAAATGCAGAAAATTAAAAGAAAGAATCGAACTCTTGGAGGCAAAGAAAGAAGAACTTGAGACTGAAAAATCTGTATTGAATCGGTGAGTAAATATCTTGTCTATGCTGTATCGTCATATCCATAAACTAAAATGTGCTAATCATTGGCATGAGTAAGTCAGCACACCATATGTGGCTAATATCTGTCAGCCATCATCATGTGCTGTACGTGTGCATGCTATGTCCCTCTCATTACTGACCTAAGTGGTGGCCAGGCACCTCAGGAGCTGCTCGTGCTGGAGGAAAAGACAGAAGATCAGACAAATCCAACCTGTCAGATCCTTGCTATGGACAGCAGCCGGTCACATTGTGAACCCATTAAAGTTTTGGGGACTTGACATTTATTATTTTTTTCTCTGGGTTATCATTGAGCAGTATGTGATCTTTCAGGTTATCCACAATAATTAAAAATGTGAAAGGCAGAAATTTAAGAAATTATTTGTTTCAAAACCTCCTATGATGTATAGTGTCTCTTATTTCTAGTAATGCTTTTTGTTTCCCATATCACTAGTACCCATAGTCGATAACAGCTTTGAGTTATGTCTTCTCTAGTTAAAGCCGTTGTTAAAAACTTAGTGAAATTCATACTGTGCGTCTGACAAGTTAATTCAATGATCCAATCCGTTTCCTAATGTACTTCAATTAAAAATTCCTTACCGTTCCTTCTCTCCTCTAATTTCCTGTCTGTTTTTTTTTTTTTTTTTTTTACCTACGGTCAGGTACCTCGACCCCAACCTAGAAATGGAATGTCACCACTTCTCTTTAGATCTGGCAAGGTAGCGCAATATCAGTGCACATTGAAGAGAATATAGTACTGTGAGCGCATACTGAGCATGTGTCGGGATTGACAACCAGTGCATGTTCAATATTATTATTTATTATTATAGCGCCATTTATTCCATGGCGCTATACATTTTGAAAGGGGTATACATAGCAAAAACAATTACAGTAATCATGAACAGTACAAGTCAGCGACTGGTACAGGAGGAGAGAGGACCCTGCCCACGAGGGCTCACTGTCTACAAGGGATGGGTGAGGATACAGTAGGTGAGGGTAGAGCTGGTCGTGCATCGTTATGGTGGAGCTGTGGTTACTGCAGGTTGTAGGCTTGTCGGAAGAGGTGGGTCTTCAGGTTCCTTTTGAAGGTTTCCATGATAGTTGAGAGTCTGATGTGTTGGGGTAGAGAGATCCAGAGCAGAGGAGATGCACAGGAGAAATCTTCTATGTGATTGTGGGAAGAGGAGATAAGAGGGGAGTAGAGAAGGAGATCTTGTGAGGATCGTAGGTTGCGTGTAGGTAGGTACTGGGAGACTAGGTCAGAGATATATGGAGGAGACAGGTTGTGGATATCTTTGTATGCCATGGTTAGAGTTTTGAACTCTTGGAGTCTCTGGGCAATGGGGAGCCAGTGAGGGGATTGACAGAGAGAAGAGGCCGGGCAATAGAGAGGGGACAGATGGATTAGTCGGGCAGCGGAGTTTAGGATAGATTGGTAGGGTGCGAGAGTGTTGGAAGGGAGGCCTCAGAGCTGGAGGTTGCAGTAGTCAGGGCGGGAAATGAGGGCATGCACTAGTGTTTTTGCAGATTCGTGGTTGAGGAATGTGAGGATCCGGGAGATATTTTTGAGTTGGAGTCGGCAGCAAGTGGAAAGGGCTTTGATATGTGGTTTGAAGGAGAGATGAGAGTCCAGGGTTACCCCAAGGCAGCGAGCTTGCGAGACTGGGGAGAGTGGGCAGCCATTGACTTTGATGGATAGGTCAATTGGGGGGGCTGAGTGAGATGGGGGAAAGATGATGAATTCAGTTTTATCCATGTTAAGTTTCAATAAAGTTAAACTAGCCCAAGCCTTGTAACGAATGTCACTGATGATGTGCCATTTCAGGGTGGTGACTGCAGTTAAGTTAGATCCGGCGAGGGAGCTTAATGTCAAGGTGGTGTGACAGAGTCACTAGCAGGTTACTGGAGAGAGAGAGATGTGTAGCACTGATATTGATAGCTGCAGTGATTGTGCATAGTGAAAAGTTTCCAGCACGTGAGTAGGTTAAACCACCATCTTGATTAAAGCACCTGTAGAAAGAGAGGAACTGGGTGGATAGAAAAACACAGCCTTGGAGAGCAAAGGCTGTGTGCCCACGTAGCATTTTTCAAGCGTATATGCTGCGGAATTTCCGCAGCGTAAACGCTTGAAAAACGCATGTATATCCGCACCCCATGGTCCCCAATGGGATTCCGCAAGTTCTATGCACATGCTGCGGATTTTTCCGCAGCGTTTATGCCGCGTTCAAAAATCCGCAGCATGTCATTTAATTTTGCGTTTCCGCAAGCGGAATTGCCTTTGTCCAATGCATAAAAAACGCAAGGCAATTCCGCATGTGGAAAACGCGTGATAAACGCGCGAAAAATGCGCGATAAACGCGTGCGGAATTCCGCATGCGTTTTTCCGGGAGAGGACTTGCATTTATGCAGCAGAAATTTTCTGCTTCATAAATGCAACGTGGGCACATAGCCTTAGTGTGTGGTGGGCTGGCGGTGAGATCTCTGAACTGTTTGTGACACACATGATGGCAATATGGAGATTGCAGGTCTCCTGGTGTGAATTGCTTTGCTAAAGGACATGGACGCTGAACTCTAAGCCAGGCAGGCTAACCAGTACTATTGTATGGACTTGTTATTTTATGTTTTACCTTCTGCCAGACAAAGACTGTATTTACGTTTTCTGGTGATGTGATTTATGAGAACTGCAATAAACCAGCCGTACTTTAAACAGAAATAGTTCCTGTGACTGCCTCTTTAAGAAGCCGAGTGAGTGGAACTACTGCAGTGGTGACAGCAGATAGGGCAGTCACAGCAGCGCCAGTTCCCTGATGACTCATGTGTGAAACTCCAGTGCATGCTGGGATACACAAACAAAACGTCATCGTAAGTAATAAAAAACAAAACAGGAAGTTATCGTAGAAAGGGAAGGGTAGGGAAAATTTAATTGAAGCACATTAGAAAAGTAATTAGATTAGTAAATAAAATAGGTAGACTTTTAGTATGAAATTCACAGTTGGTTTTCAGACAACCCCTTTAACCCCTTAACAACATCTGACGTACTAATACGCGTCTGTGCCCTGGGACTTAAGAGCCAGACCCGTATTAGTACGTCATGGCGATCGCGCACGCACACAGGCTGTGCGGGCGCGATCGCCGCCGGGTGTCAGCTGATTGTCACAGCTGACACCCGATACTATGTGCAGGGAGCGGTCCTGCACCGCTCCCAGCACATTAACCCCCGCGATGCTGTGATCGAAGTCGATCGCAGCATTACGGGGGCAAGGGGAGGTGATCGCAGATACTCACCTCCTCTTCCGGCTTCCAGCGCCGTCTGCAAAGGCTTCCCGGGTGTTGCCATGACGACCCGATGTCGTCATGACAACATCCGGGTCACCAGACAGCAGGAAGATTGTTTGGACATGCGCAGTGCATCTCCAAACAATCTTCTCCCTGTCCGGCGCTGACAGCCTGCATGGCACAGGGATGGTGCTGCATTCCTGTGCCATGCAGGCGATCAGAGAAAAAAAAGTGAAAGTCCCAGAGTGGGACAAAGTAATAAAGTATATAAACTTTCAGAAAGTGAAAAAAAAAAAAAAAAAAAAAAAAAATTGCAAAAATATAAAAAAAAAAAATAATCCACCAAAAATAAAAATATAATGTACCCATCAATAAATATTATTATATAAAAAAAAAAAACAATAAAAGTACACATATTTGGTATCGCCGCGTCCGGAACAACCTGACCTATAAAACTGTCCCACTAGTTAACCCCTTCAGTGAACACGGTAAAAAAAAAAAAAACGAAGCAAAAAACAATGCTTTATCACCATACCGCCAAACAAAAAATGGAATAACACGCGATCAAAAAGACAAATATAAATAAAAATGGTACCGCTGAAAACGTCATCTCGTCCCGCAAAAAACAAGCTGCCATACAGCTCCATCAGCCGAAAAATAAAAAAGTTATAGCTCTCAGAATAAAGCGATGCTAAAAAATATTTTTTTCTATAAAATTGCTTTTATTATGTAAAAGTGCAAAACATAGAAAAACGATATAAATGTGGTACCGCTGTAAACGTACTGACCCAAAGAATAAAGCTACCTTATCAATTTTACCACACGCGGAACAGAATAAAAAAAAACAAAAAAAACAATTCCTGAATTGTTGGTTTTTGTTTATTCTGCCTCCCAAAAATCGGAATAGAAAGCGATCAAAAAATGTCACGTGCCTGAAAATGGCACCAATAACAACGTCAAGTCATCCCGCAAAAAACGAGTTGTCACATGACTGTCTGCCAAAATCTGGAAAAATTATAGCTCTCAAAATATGGCGATGCAAAAACTAGATTTTACAAAAAATGCGTCTTTTAGTGTGTGACAGCTGTCAGTCATAAAAACCCCATATGATTCTGGTATTGCTGTAATCACACCGACCCGAAGAATAAAGTCGTCTAATCACTTATACCGCACAAGGAACGGCGTCAAAAATAAACTCTTGGGTTAGGATTGGGCTAGGGTTAAGGCTGGGTTTGGGGCTAGGGTTGTGCTAGGGTTAGGGTTGTGCTAGGGCTAGGGTTGTGCTAGGGTTAGGGTTGTGCTAGGGTTAGGGTTGTGCTACGGTTAGGGTTGTGCTACGGTTAGGGTTGTGCTAGGGTTAGGGCTGGGGTTGGGGTTAGGGTTGTGATGGGGTTGGGATTTTTTTCAAAAGTAAGAAAAAAAGATGACGATATGGCGACTAGTGTTGGGCGCAAGTGCTCGCTACTTGAGTTTGCATCGGGTGCTCTGGTATGCATTGAGTATCGTGGGTATTTGAATGACATGCTCAAGTCTCTGCCCTATATGCTTCGCGGCCAAAAAAACTTTAGAGGGATTGCCTGCCATGCACGAGCGATCCCCGCATGTTTTTTTTTGGGTGTCTAATAACCGTGAAACATGCGGAGCAGGGACTCGAGCATGTCACTCGAGCACACGCTGTACATGGTGCATACCTGAGTACCCGATGCAAACTCAAGTAGCGAGCACTTGCGCTCAAGACTAATGACAACTTATTCAATATGATGACCTAATGTAAACAAATTCTGTGGGTTCAAAATGTTCACGATACACCTTAATAAAATCCTTGGGGGGTATAGTTTCCAAAATGGGGTCACTTGTGGGGGAGCTCCACTGTTTAGGCACATCACGGGCTCTCCAAACGCGACATGGTGTCCGCTAACAAATTGAATGGAAAATCGTCTCAAATTGTTAGCGGACGCCATGTTGCGTTTGGAGAGCCCCTGCGTGCCTAAACATTGGAGCTCCCCCACAAGTGACCCCATTTTGGAAACTAGACCCCCCAAGGCACCTATCTAGATGCATAGTGAGCACTTGGAACCCCCAGGTGCTTCACAAATTGATTCATAAAAATGAAAAAGTGTTTTTGTTTTCACTTTTTCAGTTTTATGAATCAATTTGTGAAGCACCTGGGGGTTCCAAGTGCTCACTATGCATCAAGATAGGTGCCTTGGGGGGTCTAGTTTCCAAAATGGGGTCACTTGTGAGGGAGCTCCAATGTTTGGGCACACAGGAGCTCTCCAAACGCAACATGGTGTCCGCTAACAATTTGAGCCGACAATTTGTTAGCGGACACCATGTTGCATTTGAAGAGTCCCTGTGTGCCCAAACATTGGAGCTCCCCCACAAGTGACCCCATTTTGGAAACTAGACCCCCCAAGGCACCTATCTAGATGCATAGTGAGCACTTGGAACCCCAGGTGCTTCACAAATTGATTCATAAAAATGAAAAAGTGTTTTTGTTTTCACTTTTTCAGTTTTATAAATCAATTTGTGAAGCACCTGGGGGTTCCAAGTGCTCACTATGCATCTAGATAGGTGCCTTGGGGGGTCTAGTTTCCAAAATGGGGTCACTTGTGGGGGAGCTCCAATGTTTGGGCACACAGGGACTCTTCAAATGCAACATGGTGTCCGCTAACAAATTGTCGGCTCAAATTGTTAGCGGACACCATGTTGCGTTTGGAGAGCCCCTGTGTGCCCAAACATTGGAGCTCCCCCACAAGTGACTTTCATTTTTCCGAATCAATTTGTGAAGCACCTGGGGGTTCCAAGTGCTCACTATGCATCTAGATAGGTGCCTTGGGGGGTCTAGTTTCAAAATGAGGTCACTTGTGGGGGAGCTTCAATGTTTGGGCATACAGGGGCTCTCCAAACGCAACATGGTGTCCGCTAACAATTTGAGCCGATTTTCCATTCAATTTGTTAGCGGATACCATGTTGCATTTGGAGAGTCCCTGTGTGCCCAAACATTGGAGCCCCCCCAATAGTGACCCCATTTTGGAAACTAGACCCCCCAAGGCACCTATCTAGATGCATAGTGAGATCTTGGAACCCCTAGGTGCTTCACAAATTGATTCGTAAAAATGAAAAAGTGAAAAAAAAAACACTTTTTCATTTTTACGAATCAATTTGTGAAGCACCTGGGGGTTCCAAGTGCTCACTATGCATCTAGATAGGTGCCTTGGGGGGTCTAGTTTCCAAAATGAGGTCACTTGTGGGGGGGCTCCATACATAGTTTGTAAAGCCGAATAAAGACTTGCGTCCATCAAGTTCGACCTGTAAGTTCTGTAGTTGCTAAAGTTGATCCAGAGGAGGGCAAAAACCCCAAATGATTTAGCCAATCTTCACCTGAGGAAAAATTCCCTCCCGACTCTGAAACCAGCAGTCAGAATAAATCCCTGTATCAACCTACTATTTTATTCTATTTTTAAGTATATGCAGAAATCTGCCTGGTATCTAGAAAAGCATCCAGTCCCCGCTTGAACTGGTGTAGTGAATCCGACATTACCGTCTCCTCACTCAGTGAATTCCATATTCTCACTGCTCTTACCGTAAAGAACCCCTTCCTATGCTGGTGCTGAAACCTTTTCTCTTCCAGTCTTAGTGAGTGCCCTCTTGTTACCGTAATATCCCTCCTTTTGAACAAATCCCGGGCAAGGTCTCTATACTGTCCCCTAACATATTTGTACACATTTATTATGTCCCCCCTCAACCTTCTCTTTTCCAGGCTGAATAGTCCTAGTTTTGCCAACCTCTCTGGGTATTGCAGTCCCTCCATTCCCTTTATTAATTTTGTTGCCCTCCTTTGTACCTTTTCAAGCTCATTTATATCCTTTCTATATATTGGGGCCCATAACTGAGCACAGTATTCCAAGTGTGGTCTGACCAGTGCTTTGTACAGTGGAAGAACAATGTTCTCATCCTTTGCAGCTATACCTCTTCTGATACATCCCATTACCCTGTTTGCCCTTACAGCAGCGGCCTGACTTTGGGCACTCCAATTTAGTTTGCTATCAATCAAGATGCCCAAGTCCTTCTCCATCTCTGAATTCCCCAATGATTTCCCATTCAGTGAGTACTGGTGACTTCCATTTTTCCTTCCCATATGTATGACCTTACATTTCTCCTCGTTAAACCTCATTTGCCATTTAATGCTCCACCTACCCAGCTTATCCAAATCCCTCTGAAGGTCTTCACTATCCTCTTTTGTATTAATTGTTTTACATAACTTTGTGTCATCTGCAAATATTGATATTTTACTATTTATCCCGTTGACTATGTCGTTAATAAAGATATTAAATAACATTGGGCCTAGTACAGACCCCTGTGGTACCCCACTAGTGACGCTTACCCAATCTGAGTATATTCCATTTATAACCACCCTCTGCCTTCTATCCTTTAGCCAGTTAGCTACCCACTTGCAGACATTTTCCCCCAGCCCCATCATTCTCATTTTGTATACCAACCTATTATGTGGCACGCTATCGAACGCTTTTGAGAAGTCGAGATACACGACATCCACTGGTTCCCCCTGATCTACTCGAGAGCTAACCTCCTCGTAGAAGTCAATCAGGTTTGTTTGGCAGGAGCGATTCCTCATGAATCCATGTTGGTTCGGGGTTAATAGATTATTAGCGTCAAGATGCTCCATGATTGCCTCATTAATAAAGCCTTCAAAAATTTTGCCCACAACGGACGTCAGACTCACCGGCCGATAGTTTCCGGCGTCACTTTTTGCTCCCTTTTTGAATATTGGCACTACATTCGCCTGTCGCCAATCAAGTGGTACAGACCCAGTCTCAACAGAGTCCTTAAATATAAGATATAACGGTCTGTCTATCACATTACTTAGTTCCCTTAGTACCCGTGGGTGTATGCCATCAGGTCCTGGTGATTTGTTTATTTTAATGTTACTGAGGCGTTTCTGTACCCCAGCTTGGGTTAGATTTGTCATACTTAGTGGAGGATTAAGCTTGTCACTTCTCATTTCGCCTGTTAGTTCTTTTTCCTTTGTGAAAGTTGACGAAAAAAATTTATTTAATAGATTAGCTTTATCCTCATCTTTCTCTATGATTTTGCCTTCATCACTTTTTATCGGTCCAATATTATTCGATTTAATCCTTTTACTATTTATATACGTAAAGAACAGTTTGGGATTTGATCTACTTTCCCTAGCAATACGTCTCTCTGTTTCCTCCTTTGCTATTTTTATTTGTTTTTTACAGGTTCTCGTTTTTTCCTTGTAACACATTAGTGCCTCCTTGCTGTTTTCCTGTTTTAATCTCTTGAATGCCTCTTTTTTGCTATTTAACGCCCCTTTTACGTTCTTATTCAACCATATTGGTTTCCTCTTATTTCTGGCCCTTTTATTCCCATACGGTATATACCTCTCGCACTGAGTATTCAGAATTCTTTTGAAGGTTTCCCATTTACTATTCGTATTTCCTTGATTAAGAACTTTGTCCCAGTCTATAAGTTGAAGGTTTTCTTTCAGCTGATCAAACTTCGCCCTCCTAAAGTTTAATGTTTTAGTTGTTCCCTTATTGATAACCCTACTGAAGGGCATTTTGAAATTGATAATATTATGATCGCTATTACCTAGGTGCCCCCCTATCTGTACCTCAGTTATTCTATCAGGCCTATTAGTCAATATTAAGTCCAACACTGCCTTCCCTCTCGTTGGTTCCTGCACTAGTTGGGAGAGATAATTATCCTTGATATTTGTCAAGAACCTTTTTCCTTTCTGCGATCTACAGGTTTCTGTTTCCCAGTCAATATCCGGGTAGTTGAAGTCCCCCATTACAATCACCTCATTATGTTTTGCTACTTTGTCTATTTGTCCTAATAGCAGTTTCTCATTCTCCTCTGTTATATTGGGTGGCTTATAGCAGACCCCCAGTAATATTTTATTATTATTTTTTGCCCCCTCTATCTCTACCCACATGGACTCGACCCCCTCTTCTCCCTCTCCTATATCTTCCCTTAGTCTGGGCTTTAGACGTGACTTTACATATAAGCAGACTCCTCCGCCCTTCCCCTGTTTCCGGTCCCTTCTAAATAAACTATAATCTGTTAAATTTACCGCCCAGTCGTAGCTATCGTCTAGCCAAGTCTCTGTTATACCTACGATGTCATACCTCTCCTCCGATATAAGCGCCCGCAGCTCATCCGCCTTATTGGTCAGGCTTCTTGCGTTGGTCAGCATGCAAGATAAAACTTTGGGGTTATTTAGCATCCTATTCTTCTCTAACGATCTAACTGTACTATCCCCACCCCCCTCTCCACCCTCATTATATTCACTTCTCCCCTTCCCCCTTGCTTGCCTCACATCCCACCTATTTCCTTGGTTTCCCCCCCCCGTCTCTAGTTTAAAAACTCCTCCAACCTATTAGCCATCTTCTTCCCCAGCACCGCTGCACCCTCCCCATTGAGGTGCAGCCCGTCCCTACGGTAGAGCCTGTAGCCGACAGCGAAGTCGGCCCAGTTCTCCATGAACCCAAACCCTTCTGCCTTGCACCAACTCTTTAGCCACTTATTCACCTCCCTAACCTCCCGTTGGCGCTCCTGTGTGGCTCGCGGGATTGGTAGTATTTCTGAGAAAACTACCTTGGAGGTCCTTGCCCTAAGCTTCATACCTAGATCCCTGAAATCATTTTTAAGGACCCTCCATCTACCACTCACTTTGTCATTGGTGCCAATGTGGACCATGACCGCTGGGTCTTCGCCAGCCCCACCCAGTAACCTGTCAACCCGATCCGCGATGTGCCGGACTCGAGCGCCAGGGAGGCAGCACACCGTTCGGCGATCCCGGTCTTTGTGACAGATTGCCCTGTCTGTCCCCCTAATAATAGAGTCACCCACTACCAGGACCTGTCTAGCCTGCCCTACACTTCCCCCCTCCCCCTCATTACTGGAGCATACACTCCCCCGGCGGTCAGAGGATCTGTCGTGCTCCAATAATGCCGGTTCTGAACCAGCCTTCCTATACTTCTTCCCTCTATCCCTTCTAACCGTTACCCAGCTCCCTGCCTGTTCAGCCTGCGCTTCCCCACTAAGCTCCACCCCCAGTGTTGACCCATTGAGTGTCTGCTCGGTGAGCAGCAAACTCCGTTCCATGTTGTCGATGCTCCTCAGTACCGCTATCTGAGCACTTAGATCCAGGATTTGGGCTTCCAAGTGCACGATATGCTCACATCTCTCGCAGCAGTATGGATCCCTGAGCGGTAGCTCAGGGAATGCATACATTGCGCAAGATGTACACTGCACGGCTCCGGCCAACATGGACGTCATTCTAAATATGGGGATACAGTCAGTATATATGTACAAGTACAAAACACAATTATTTATATATAGGTGTATGGACGGGGATCAATTAGGGATGTGCAAGTGTATCGATTAGATATTGGCGCGGGATCAGTTAAGTATGGACGGGGGATCAATTAAGTATCAATTAAGTATGGACGGGGGATCAGCTGAGTGGGTCAGGTGGATTAATTAAGTGTGGACGGTGTGTCAATTAACTATGGACTGGGATCAATAAGTATGGACTGGGGAAATAATTAATTGTGGACTAGGGATTCAATCAATTAATTATGGACAGGGGGTTTAATTAAATAGGATGGGGGGTAAAGCAAAAAAATAGGTATGGACGGTGGGTCAATTAACTAAGGACTGGGGATCAATAAGTATCAATAATATCAATAAATATGGACTGGGGAAATAATTAATTGTGGTCTGGGGAATCAATCAATTAATTATGGACAGGGGTTAATTAAATATGGTGGGGGATAAGGCAAATAGATAGGGACTGGGGATGAGTAAAAGTGGACAAGGGGAATCTATTAAATAGGACAAGGGGGATCAATCAATTATGGGCTGGGGGGGTCAATCATTTAAATGTGGTCAGGGGGATCACTTTAATATGGACGGGGGTGGTCGGGGATCAATTAAATGAGGACGGGGGGGTCAATTTAATGTGGTCAGAGGGATCAGTTAAATATGGACGGGGGTGTTCAGGGGAATCAATTTAAATATGGACGGGGGGGTAATCAATTAAATATGGACTAGGGAATACAATACAATTACAATACAGATACAAATACAATACAGTACAGTACACACTTGGGTTCAGTAGGGCCGCTTATCGCGGCCTCCTGCCCCTCACTCACCTCCTCTAGGGACGCTGCACGCTATCACAGCGTGCTTGTCCCTCCGGTCGCCTCTTACCGGTCCTCCTGATCACCTCCTGGTAACCACCACCTGGCACCCTCCGCTGGCCGGCACTGCACGCTGCCACAGCGCTCTCTTGCGCTCGTCCCTCCGGTCGCCTCCTACTGGTCCTCCCGGTCCGCTCGATCACCTCCGCCTGGCTCTCCTCCCTTCCCAGGAGCTCTCTCCACACACAGCACAACTCTTGCAGCACACGGCAGGCTCCGCCTCCACCACTTCCTGTCAGGCCTCCTCCCACTTCCTGTCAGCCGTTTGGGCACACAGGGGCTCTCCAAACACAACATGGCGTCCGCTAATTATTCAAGCAAATTTTACAATCGAAAAGTCAAATGGCGCTCCTTCCCTTCCGAGCCCTGCCGTGCGCCCAAATAGTGTTTTTTCCCCAAATATTGGGTATCTGCGTGCCCAGGGGAAATTGCACAACAAATTTTGGGGTCCATTTTTTCTTGTTACCCCTGTGAAAATAAAAAAAATTGGGTCTAAAGTAACATTTTTGTGAAAAAAGTTAAATGTTCATTTTTTTCTTCCACATTCAAAAAATTCCTGTGAAGCAGCTGAAGGGTTAATAAACTTCTTGAATGTGGTTTTGAGCACCTTGAGGGGTGCAGTTTTTAGAATGGTGTCACTTTTGGGTATTTTCTGTCATAAAGACCTCTCAAAGTGACTTCAAATGTGATGTGGTCCCTAAAAAATGGTTTTGTAAATTTTGTTGGAAAAATGAGAAATCGCTTGTCAACTTTTAACCCTTATAGCTCCCTAACAAAAAAAAATTTTGGTTCCAAAATTGTGCTGATGTAAAGTAGACATGTGGGAAATGTTATTTATTAACTCTTTTGTGTGACATATCTCTCTGATTTAAGGGCATAAAAATTAAAATTTTGAAAATTGCAAAATTTTCAAAATTTTCGCCAAATTTCCGTTTTTTTCACAAATAAACACAAGTGATATCGAAGAAATTTTACCACAATCATGAAGTACAATATGTCTCAGAATCAGTGCGATCCGTTGAAGCGTTCCAGAGTAATTACCTCATAAAGTGACAGTGGTCAGAATTGTAAAAATTGGCCTGGTCATTAACGTGCAAACCACCCACGGGGCTTAAGGGGTTAAAGTAGGTTATCTCACAAAAGCACTTTTTTTTTTTAATGATTGTGATTTCGTTCTAAATTATATAGGGCCCAGTCGTAGCAATATGCTGCCAATGTTAACCCCTTTTTTGACCGTATGAGAACTGTGGTCTGGTGCCAACATTGGAATTCCATGGCAGCCAGACCAGAGCTCTGCGAACTTCCTGCCAACATCTTGGGCACCAGTAAGGTGATATGAACTGTTACACACCATCCAACCGATGTGCGGCATAACAAGTAATAATGTCAGCCTTCACAATGGCAGGGAAAGCTGACAATATACTTTGCTGTCCTTCTAATGCTCACTTTATACAGTTTTCTGTAAAACCAGATAATGGGGGCGATTCACTATGACTGGTGTAGCGCACGCCAGTCTTAATGAAGCACTCGCTGGAGTACACTGACCTGATTCATTAAGTGGCATGCTCTGCTTAGTGAATAAGGGACGGCTGATACCAAGCATTCACTGTCACCGGAAATATACACCAGGTGCTGGCATATATTTCTGGAGTAAGCTAAATGAGATTAGTGGCATCATTTATGGTGAATTTGATGGGTTGGAGCGTGAACATGCCCAGTCTATGCTACTCCCATATTGGGGTACCTGGCTGGGACTGGCGTGTAAATGGCAAAAGTCGCAAGATTTGCCAAGTTATCTGCATTATCTACGATCTTAAGGGCAGAATGCACATTACCTGAAATCCTCTTCTCACATCCATCTGTTAGAGTATTTCATCCAATGGTATTGCTATCACACCTGCTGAGACTAGTAGTTCCACAAGTGATCACCGCCAACAATATGGTAAAGAGTTTCCCTTAAAAAAAAAGAACTGGACACGGAGCAGCACTGCCGGACAGTGTGATTCCAATTGCGTTTTTTGTTATACTCACAAAAAGAGATGAATTAAGAACACCTAGAAATGCCTCACAGCATGGTAGAAGCTGGCTGCTGTGTGTTTTGATGTTTTTTATGTTTAATTTTTCAATTTTTGTGAGTATAACAAAAACTCCAATTAGAAGCACACTGTGCGGCAGTGCTGCTCCCTGTCTGATTCTTTAAGGGAAACTCGTAACCTTATTGTTGGCGGTGATTGCTGGAAGAGGGAGGATTCTAGATGATATTGCTCCTGCCCTAAAGATCATAGATGCCATATAAATTTATACGTTATATGATTTTAATGGGTTGGTATTGTATCCTCTTGTTATACATTTTTTTTTTGCCTTGTTCCAACATTCCTGTAATTGTATACTGTAAGTGGACGTGATAAATGCATTTCTCACTATTCACTTGTATTTTAGGCAGAACATTCCTCAAGAAGAACACGTACGTGTTCAAAAAAGAATGAAGGATCTTCAGCGCAGACACAATGAGTTTCGCACTTTAATACTTGGTCCAAATATTGGAGCGTCTGGGTTTTTGAACACAGGCCAGTACCTGTCGTCCACCATGGTTCCAGAGGTGTTTTCTTTTCAAATTGCACAGGTATTCAGTGATCAGTGTGTTTGAAGGACTATACATTTATTCTGGAAGTGCTAGGTAATCCTGATTAGAGATGTGAGATTTGATTGACAGGACTGGCCCACAGTCACAGATTACTGGCCCACAGTCACAGATTACTGGCCCACAGTCACAGATTACTGGCCCACAGTCACAGATTACTGGCCCGGCCAATAGACCTAACTCCTGCAAATCAATTCTCCCATTTCTAATCATGATACATATTACTTTATCTCGGCAGACAGATTTCTGGCATAATTACCCTGGGTTAACCCTTTCAGGGTTGTTATGACTAGAGCTAAATTTCACATGTATTTTATTTTTTTTGTTTTATTTTCTTTTGTGGGAGACATAAAGAAAATTATAAAGCTTTAACTAGGAGTAAACGTCTCTATTTCTGTAGTGAAACCACAAAACATACATTTTCCTTATTTATGAAATTGTTGTCTTAATTTGTTTGTTTGTTTTTTTACTCAAAAAAATGGTTCTTATGCATAGTGATACCAAGTATGTGGACATTATCTAACGTATGACGTCAAAATAGTGCTACAAGAACACTGCCACCATTTTACTTTAATAAACGCTCTCACTCAGAGTTTTACAGACAAGTAAAGTTTATATTTTTCATTTGTCTTTTATGACCGCTCAAAGCAGCTGATGGTACTGTGCGCAGAAGCGAGCAGTGCCCTCAAACGTGGCACCCAAAATATTAAGGATTAGTCCATTAATTTAAAGGGGTTGTTTACAAGGCTCTGGAGTCGGTATAAAATGGACCAACTCCGACTCCTAAAATACATAATAAATTGAGTTCAGTAGTACAATGCAGGACGAACTGTGAATGTTTTCATAAGAATTTGGGAAAGTTATGAAGTGTCCTATAAAGATCTGTTCTGTTACTGATGTAAGGATCTGGGCTTTTAGTTGAGATGAATCTGTGCTGCACTTTATGTACACGCTCAGTAGTGAGGCCGGGCTGTGGAGTCGGAGTAAGGCTGTGTTCACACGATGCGTATTTCATGCGTTTCCGCGGCGTTTTTGCAGTTGCGTAAACGCCGCGGAAACGCATGAAAAACGCATGGTAGAAGGGCAGCAATGTTCCCCAATGGAAATCCGCATGTGCTGTGCCCATGATGCGGATTTTTCCGCAGCGTTAACGCTGCGGTCAAAAATCCGCAGCATGTCAATTAATTTTGCGGAAACGCGGCGATTTCGCCGCCATTGACTTGCATTAGAACGCGCCAATTCCGCAAGACAGCATTTGTACTTGCGCTATTGGCGCGTTCTAATGTGCGGATGGTACCCGGGTGTGGAGGAGAGGAGAGTCTCATCCACACCCAGGTACCATTAAAAAAGCTGTAAAAAGAAGAATAAAATAAAAAATAAATGTATTCTTACCTTCTGTCGGCCCGCGCAGCGCTCCCGCTTGGTTTCCGGCACTTGCAGTGAGTTGTAGGACCTGCGGTGACGTCAGAGTCATGTGACGGGTCACGTGACGCTGACGTCGGCAGGTCTTTCAATTCAAAGTTGCCGGCAGCCGGGAGAACGGAGTGAGCAGGACAGCGCGGGCCATCGGAGGTAAGTATATACACTCTCTCGGTTCACACTGTATAAATCCATGCTGTTTGCATGGATTTATATAGTGTGACCTAGTTGTCAAGCACTTTCCAGGTGATGCTAACATCGCCTGGAAAGCGCTTGTCAATCTGCATGCGGAAACGCATGTGAATCTGCATGTGGATCCGCATGTATTCTGCAGGAAAAACGCATGCACAATCTGCATGCGTTTTTTCTGCCAGGGAGATGCAGAAATGATGCAGAAATTTTCTGCTTCATTTCTGCATCGTGTGCACATACCCTTAGAGTTAGGAGTCAGGGGAGTTGGGGGTTTGGCTTACTGACTCCACCACCCTGGTTGTTTAAGCATATCACATTGATGAAATATCAATACTACATTGGTGGGGTCCTCTGCCCAGCACCCCCACCAATCTGCTGTTAGCTTCACCAGCAGCTGGATGTAGACACTGAACAGCTTTGTTCATTGTGTGCAGTGGCTGATGCTGGGAACTGAAGATCAGCTTTTATTTAAGAGAATAGGAGCTGATCTACAGTTCTTGCTAAGAGCCACGACACATTAAATGGAGCTGAATATGCACAGCTCCATTTGATCCTTACATACAGCAGGAGCTTAGAACAGCTGATGATCTTGGCTGCTAGGTTTTGAGACCCTCATCGATCTGATGTTGATCACCCCTAAGGATAGGTCATCACTATTCTATGTAGAGAGAACCCCTTTGAGGCAGATATTTTGGACCATACACTGTAAATAAACATTCACATTTTCATTTCTTTGGAATTTGATACAATTAGCAGAAGAATAATAGACATAAATGTATCCCCTACAGCAGCCCTAGCACCCAGATCTTGGTCTTATTATCACCCTCTGGTCTTGGTGACCTCATCAGGACCACATTGCTAATGTTATGGTCACTATAGCAGCCAATCATGGTGATCACCTTAAAAATTTGTTCTAGCAACGGAATTTACTAGGCTCTGTGCTGTAATAAATGTTCGTGTATCCTGTCAGATTGAGGTTAGAAGAGGAAGAGCAGCTTTTCCATAGTATACATTTACTGAAATGAAGACCCAATAGATTCAGCGGCGCTCCCTGTTGATGAATCTGTTTCACGCTGCACTGCGGAAAAGACCTTTTCTATGGTGGGCCAGTAATATGCCTTAAAACTATGCCAGTATAAAATGATCTTCATGCAAGTGACAATTAAATATTTTCTTTTGTAGGAAGAACAGCATCAAAAAGAACTTTCCATGCTACGAAAAAGACTTGAGGAATTGGAAATAACTCAGGAAAGACAACTAGAAGAACTTGGTCCTCCTGCAGAGCGAAGCAAGACTGAAAACCTCAGCTCTGAGTATCCGCAAAGGAATGTGGAGGAGGAAGAGATTAGTGCAACAGTGCAACATGGTGTATAGACTGATGTATATTGAATGTATTTATTGTTGCATGGAGTGTAAAATTTTTACAAATGTTGAAAATGTGAAATTCAAGTTTTATTGCATCATTTTGGAAACTGTGATAACATTAAAGAGATTTTCCACTTTTCTAAAGAGATGTTACTGCATCTTTATTATGTTTGATTTTGATGACTATGGATTTATGTATTTTTTTTTTCTCTTCACTTTAGAAAATGAATTTAGAAATAGCAGGTTTAGATTGGTACGGTAGTACGAGATTAAATCTTGTACCCTTGACCGGATCAAGACAACTATGTAGTAATATGTATTCAGAAATTTATGGATTATTCTGGGTTCCTAGAACTTTTTTGAATGTTTTGCTTTAGTAGCTAAAGGATCTGAGAATGTTTAGCTTGCATAAAAGAAGGCTAAGAGGAGACTTAATAGCTGTCTACAAATATCTGAAGGGATGTCACAGTTTAGAGGGATCTTTCTTATTCTCATTTGCACAAGGAAAGACTAGAAGCAATGGGATGAAACTGAATGGGAGGAGACACAGATTAGATATTAGAAAAAACTTTTTGACAGTGAGGATGATCAATGAGTGGAACAGGCTGCCACGAGAGGTGGTGAGTTCCCCTTCAATGGACGTCTTCAAACAGAGGCTGGACAGACATCTGTCTGAGATGATTTAGTGAATCCTGCATTGAGCAGAGGGTTGGACACCATGACCCTGTACGTCCCTTCCAACTCTAACATTCTAGGATTCTAAATTTAAAAGGTGGAGACTCATTTTATTTGAGGTATACTTTTCGTAGGAGTATTTAGGATGTCATTGAATGGCATAAGAGATATTTCGTTCTAATTTATGATCGACCAATTGCATATTTTATATTTATTACATACAGTGTACATCAGCTTCTGATTACAAGTTGAACATAATATATAGTTGAAAAAAATACATTTTAAAAATCTCATCAAAATCATAACTAATGGAGTTAATTTCTTAATGTCACACATACTACATATACATCACTCCAAAACCATCATTGCTAAAAGACTCATGTGATTCACTTCCTGGAACTAGTCACTTTTTGATATGAATGCTTCTCCATTGATTGTGAAAGAATTTGCCATAATGAAAATACCATTGCTTGGCATTGGCCTCCTCTGTCAGATTAGTGTAGCCTGTTATCCTATCCTATGAAGTTAAAAATGAGTCGGAACCAGAGTTACTTTAATGCCACAGAAGTCAGTGGCAGCCATCATGATACTTTGGAAACTAAAGTCCTGTATGTATCTAAAACCATTTAATGTCCAGCATAAACTTGTTATATGCAATATCATATTAGGCAATCTAAAGGAGACATGAGGAAGCTGTGAGATCTCTAAAGCAATCTATTAAGGCCGAGTTCACATAAACTTGTGATTTCTCGGGTTAGATGTATCAGGAGTTGGCATCTCTGGGTGCTCCGGTACATTGCAGAAGCACTAATGTCATTGGAACTAGGTCTGTCGAAACTACAAAACAGATGAGACTAGTGCATGCTACAATTTTTTTCCCCACGTAGTAACCTCTGTGCAGTAGCAGATTGACTTTCATTAGTCCGTTAATTACATGTTGTGCACAAAGACCAAAAGTACGCTTTTCTGAACAAAGCCTAAGTGTGTTTTGCACTGGGTTGTTACAAATCACTACTGTAGCTATTAAAAGGTTTCAAGTAATTGTTAGATGGTGTTACCATACCAATGCCCAAGGCAACCAGTCCAGATCAATGGTACATTTTTTCCCTAACGCTATAGAATCTGATGTGTGGCTGTCTCCATTGAATTTAATGAGGAAAGAAGCTGTACAGAATCATTGATCTCGAGTATCAGAACTCCAGTATCTTTTTCTTTTGTGTCCAAGAGGAGGAATCCACACCTGCTGTACACCTATGGATTTTTCAGTGGATGTGCCATGATTGTGTAAAATGAGTACACCCCTTTTAAATTCTGTAGAGGCAGCCACTGAGTCCTATACAAAGCCATCCTCCTTCTCCATGGACCTTTTTAATAAGGCTCCTCTACATATAGCAATGCCAAGAAAGTAAGAAGAGTCTTACTCGGCAGTCATTCCACTTTTCTCAAAGGAATGGTAAAGATAAGAGCTGATCAAGTTTCCTATACCATTTCTGTTTTTTATAACATTTCCAATATTAAATTTATAGTTGCACTTCGCTATTCAAGATTTCCAGGAAAACAAAAGGTAACTTCATTGTAAAGCAGAATTCACATCATGAAATAACATAAATGTCCACATGCATATGTAGAAAGAAAGCCTAAGCGTGCATCGTCTGTGCACGTAGACGGCAGATCAATGCTGCACACGCTCGCTGCGTACTATTCCCAAACGCATTTCTTTTTGTCTGCAAGTGTATTTTTGAGTTGCTGCAGTTGCTTCAGTTCAGAGTCAAATCCTATCTCCTTCTCTAGGGTGCTTATAATCTGAAATAAACAGAAAGTAGAAAAACGGCATCACAACCCATTCTATCCCTGCATTAATACAAAGACTTTGCTATTCTGCATAAAAGCAAATCATTTTTGTTAGCAAGAAGCCATGGTCAGGCCAGCCATCTTTTCATCATGTTGTATTCCAGTAATTATGTTTCACCTGTAATTGAAGGCTCCGGTGGTATATAATTTACTATTAAAGGGGTGGTCCGAAGGCAAATCAATTTTGCGCCTAAATCCCTATCTATTTAGTCCCATAATCTAAGCTAATTTCTAATATACTTCCTTTAACAATTCCCTACCGTTCCCTAACTGAATTGTCTAACAGCTATTGTATTTTTCTTTCTATTTCAGGTCTGATGACTATTCGCTTGAGTATACCAGTGCATGCTGGGATACTCAAATGAAGTGTCATCAGGTGGACAGAGACTATAGTCACTGTCAAAGCCTCTTCTTCCTCACTGAAACGAAGCATCCTAAGTGACACTTGTTTCAGGGGCTGTGCTGTCTCCCCTCCCCTTTAAGCCATCTGTCAGATGACCGAATACAAAGCTTGGCAATCTAATTTTGAGCCATTTTTCAGTGTTTCAAGGTGATGATGAGCAATACTAAATATCAAAATATAAAACCTGTAATAGCAAGTGATATAGCTTTTAAAAGATATAGGTCTTGTACCAGTGTTGTAATGGTCTGACCTTAATGTTTGCCCTAGTGCCTAAAAGGAATCTGTCAGCAGGAGTTCATAACCAAAACTAAAAGAGCTATATGCACAACTAAATAAAGACAAGTCCAACAATACCTTTACATGACCAGTCTGTCTCTCCATTACTGAGAAATCAGCGTTTGAGTTGATATGCAAATGAGACTGATGATCTGAAGCCTCTGTCACTCCAGCTGTATTCACTGCCTCCTGCTTGTCTGAAAGCCTCTATCTTCTGTGTGGTAAGGTAAAAGAACTATCAGTCAAGCAGGAGGCGGGAGAGCTGGGAGGGAATAGAGCTGGAGTGACAGAGGTTTAATTTGCATCAAATCAAACGCTGATGTCTCAGGACCGGAGGAACGGACTGGCCATGAAAAAATATTGCTGGACTTGTCTTTAAAAGAGCTACATGTACATATAAATAGTTTAGGGGGTGAAATCCTGCTGATAGATTCCCTTAACATGGGAAACTTACATGGTTAAGAAACAAAATTGAAGAAGTGTGCGCTTACTGTATTTTTTGCAAAACTGTGCAGAAATCTATTTTTAAAATCTTGTGGATAATATTATATATAAAAAATATCAAAACTATTGTGGATTTATTGCAGTTTTTTCCCATTTACAGATTGTGGTAAAACTAAGAAAATGAAGCTTTGCTGCTGTAGTACAGTAGAGATGTACTTTTCTACTGAGAGATTTTATGTATGTTCACACACCCTTTCTTTTACACTTTTTACTGTGTGTGTTGCGTTTTATCCAGGTATTTTTGACATTGCAGAGGCTGTACATTACTTTTTTACTGATAACCTATAAAAATAAAAGAATAATAGCTAATCTGCAGTACTCGGCAGCAGCCACTAAACAGTGTATGAGCTATGGTGTTCCCCCATATACACTGTTCCTATCTGGCAGCTGCTGGAGGTGATAACGCCTGATCATGCTGGTGTTGGACTCCCACCAAGTTTATACTGATGACCTATAGTAGAGAGAGCTCATCAATATAAAAGTAGTAGACAACCTTTTTAATTGGGTCATTTATTTTATTATTGTGCTATCTACAATCCCAAAAGTAACTGAACCCTAACATAAACCTCATGGTCTTTCCTAGGTATGGCGTTCATGCAGAATTATTGGTACATAGATTCAGCATCGCTGTTATGGATTGATGATAAATCATAAGAAGTGACAGCTACACCGTGCATTTACAGGAGGATTTAGGACATCCCATTCTTAATGCATAGGCATTAATAGGTAGTTGGTACCCTCTGCAGATAAAACAGATCAGTTTCCCACTCTGCTCGAAAGGCTGGTATGTCAGTGAGTAAGCGCTGCCATTTTCTGTTCTTGTGACAATTGAGATAAATTGTGGATCATTTGTAGATCATCTTTTTACTGTTCAGAATTTTCATTCATCTTTGGTGGTTCCATTTTCGGAATCTAATGGCCACATTTACTGTGTGTGTCCACTCTTTTATGGCATCCCTCAACCAAGATGGTGAGAGAGACTTTTAATGCTAGGAAGACTTTTAAAATGAGACAATTTTAAAGGGAACTTCTCACCTAATTCTTGCTTTCCAAACTGTGAGCAGCATGAATTGGAGTTTGGCTTCAAAATTGCAGCCAGATACAGTATATTTTTCTTTGAAACGCTTTATGTTTTTCAAAGTTATAATTTGAAGATCCAACTGGGGAACATAGCCAAATACAAAACCACTCTTCTTCTCTGAGCGCTGCTGCAGGTGATAGATAAGTTTCTCTCTATGTAAGAGACTTGCCAATCACCTACATCAGAGCTGGCAAAAGTCGGCTGGGAGCAGAACTGGATTAGTCTGGTCTCTGCAATAAGGGGTGACCTCAGTATAGAAAAAGATTAACGCTGATGTTTTTGCAAAGGTGAGTATATTTACTAGGATTCGGCATTAGTGAGAACCACCTTCACTGGCTCCCCATTGCCCAGAGACTCCAGTTCAAAACCCTAACCATGGCATACAAAGCCATTCACAACCTGTCTCCTCCATATATCTCTGACCTAGTCTCCCGGTACTTACCTACACGCAACCTCCAATCCTCACAAGATCTCCCTCTCTACTCCCCACTAATCTCTTCCCACAATCGCATACAAAATTTCTCCCGTGCATCCCCCCTACTCTGGAACTCTCTACCCCAACACATCAGACTCTCGCCTACCATGGAAGCCTTCAAAAGAAACCTGAAGACCCACCTCTTCCGACAAGCCTACAACCTGCAGTAACCACCGCCCCACCACATTACTGCATGACCTCCTCTACCCTCACCTACTGCATCCTCACCCATCCATTGTAGATTGTGAGCCCTCACGGACTGGGTCCTCTCTCCTCCTGTACCAATCGCTGACTTGTATTGTTCAAAATTATTGTAATTGCTTGTGCTTTGTATACCCCTTTCACATGTAAAGCTCCATGGAATAAATGTCGCTATAATAATAATAACCGATGAATTCCAGTGCAATGTTCTTTTTCAAGAACATCCGTATGAGGAAGTAGTTGGATATAAGATAATGTGTTTATGTGAATATTTTTTCTCTGCTGCCCTGCAGTATTGTCAGCATGAATCAGGTGATAGGTTCCCTTAAAGTCATATGAAGACAAGTGTGTCTAGAATGATGCATAGTATATTCTGCCATATGTGCAATTGTCAAAAATCTGTTGTACAACTAACTTCATCACTTCAGCCAACCTGTAAATGAATTGTTTCCAAAACATACAGTGCCTTGAAAAAGTATTCATACCCAGTGAACTTTTTTCACGGTATACCCACGAACTTAAATATTTTTTATTTGGATTTTATGTGATATACCAAAACAAAGTAGCAAATAATTGTGACGTGTAAAATAAATTATACATGGTTTTCTAAATATTTTACAAATATAAATCTGAAGATTGTGACGTGCATTTTTATTCAGCCCTCCTGAGTCAATACTTTGTAGGACCACGTTTTGCTGCAATTACTGCTGCAAGTCTTTTGGGGTCTGTCTCTACCAGCTTTGCACATCCAAAGACTGGAATTTTTGCCCAATGTTTTTTGCAACCTAGTTTTAGCCTTGTAAGATTGGATGGCGAGCGTCTCAATGGGATTTAGTTCTGGACATTCAAACACATGAATATGCTTTGATCTAAACTGATCCATTGCAGTTCTGGCAGTATGTTTAGGGTCGTTGTCCAGTTGGAAGGTGATCCTCACCCCAGTCTCAAGTCTTATGCAGCCTTTAACAGATTTTTCTCCAGGATTGCCCTGTATTTAGCTCCATCCATCTTCACATTAACTCTGGCCAGCTTCACTGTCCCTGTTGAAGAAAAGCTGCCACCACCATGTTTGACAATGTAGATAGCATTTTCAGAGTTATGTGTAGTGTTAGTTTTCCGACACTCATAGCGTTTTGCATTTAGCTCAAATAGTTCTACTTTGGTTTCATCTGACCAGAGCACCTTCTACATGTTAGCTGTGTCCCCTACATGCATTTTTGCAAATTGCAAATGGGACTTCTTACGACTTGCTTTCAATAATGGCTTTCTTCTTGCCACTCTTCCATAAAGGCAAGATTTGTGGAGTATACAACTAATAGTTGTCATGTGGACAGAATCTCCCACCTGAGCTGTGGATCTCTGCAGCTCCTCCAGAGTGACCATGAGCCTCTTAGCTGATTCTCAAATTAGTGCTCTCCTTGCTTGGGAAATCAGTTTAGGTGAACAGCCATTTCTTGGTAGGTTTGTAGTTGTACCATACTCCTTCCATTTTGGGATGGTGGATTGAACAGTGCTTCGTGAGATGTTCAGAGCTTGGGCTATTTTTTTTTTTATAACTGAACCCTGCTTTACTCTTCTCCACAACTTTATCCCTGACCTGTCTGCTGTGTTCATTGGTTTTCATAATGCTGTTTGATCCCTAATGTTCTTAAACAAACATCTGACGACTCCATAGAACAGCTGTTGTTATACTGAGAATAAATTACACAAAAGTGGACTCAATTTACTAATTATGTGACTTCTGGAGGCAGTTTGTCACTTGGGATTTTATTTAGGGGTATCAGACTAAAGGGGGCTGAATACAAATGCACATCACAATTTTCAAATTTTATATTTTCAAATTATTTAGAAAACCGTGTATAATTTCTTTTCCACTTCACAAATAATTGCTATTTTGTGTTGGTATATCACATAAAATCTCATTAAAATACATTTAAGTTTGTGGGTGCAACGTGAAATAATGTGGAAATGTATGAATACTTTTCCAAAGCACTGCGTTTTTTAATAGAAATTATTAAGATAACATACATTATAGTTGTATACATACCACATCAAAGTATTTCCCAATGTACTTGAAAAGTTCCTTTAAAGCTACATCTTCTTTAAATTCGTGGTCATGTTTCTGTAAAGTAGACAAAGATGTCCGTTCAGTATCAGCAATTTATTCCCGTTGAAACAGGCATCCAAACCACAGAAGCATAATCACAAATAATTATTCCTAATTTATAAATCTACATATGAAGTTTGTCTGATACAGCATTCATATTACTACACAGTACCTTCATCTGATGTGTAAACAGCTTTGAATCAAATATTTCCTCCTGTTATAGAATATTACACTGAAAGATCGCAATGTGTACATTGTTACAGATATGTAGGTGCGCTTATCGTGGTTGTTACCTTTGATTCTGAAACCAAGAAGTCGGTCAACTCTGTGGAGGACAACTTAGGAGCATCTCGAATTTCTTTGTAGTAAGCTTTAACAGCTTCTTTGAACAAAGGAATGTCTTTTGCATAGAGGAGCTTGTTGGTTGGAGCGGACTGTATGGAGAAATATAATATACAGAGATCTATGCTATATGACTTGACTAGCGTTCTCACAATAATGTTATATTTACCAGTCAGTTCAGCAGATTGCACAGCATACATATACACTATTTGGAAAAAAAAGGATTAGGACACATACAGATTACACTTGCAGGAGCTTTTATGACAACCCATTCTAAACCCATAGTATTATTATGGAGTTGGTTTCCACATTCTTCATAGCATTAATGTGGAATTGGTCCACCATTTGCAGCTTTAACAGCCTTCAATCTTATGGGAAGGTGTTCTACAAGATTTTGGATTGTGGGAATTTTTACTAGGTCATCTAGACTAGGATTTGTGTGATCAGACACTGATGTTGGATAAGAGGTACTAGCTTGTAATCTCCATTCTTGTTCATCCTAAAGATCTTTGATGGAGTTGATATCATGTTTCCTCCAAGCCAAACTTACCCAGCCATGTCTTTATTGACTTTTCTTTGCACATTGGGGCACAGTCATGCTGGAACAGAAAAGAGCCTTCTCTAAACTATTCACACAAAGTTGGAAGCGTACAATTGTCCAAAATGTCTTGGTATGTTGGAGCAATAAGATTTCCTTTTACTGAACTAAGAGGCCCGAGCCAACTCTGAAAAACAACTCCATTACATTTTCTCTCCTCCATCGAACTTTACATTTGGCACAAAGCAGCCAGACAGGTAACATTCCCCAGGTATTCACAAAACCCAGACTCGTACATCAGGCTGTCAATAGAGAAGCGTGGTTTGTCACCTCACAGAATGCATTTCCATTGAGTCCATTGGCAGCGTGCTTTGCACCATTGCATCTGATGATTAGTAGTGTGCTTCCATGCAGCTACTCGGCCCTGAATCCCAAGTCATGAAGCTTCCAGTGCACAGTATTTGAGCTGATGTTAATGCCAGTCGAAATTTGGACCCTACTGTTATTGACCCAGCACATACAGTGGTGGCCAAAAGAATTGGCACCCCTGCAATTCTGTCAGATAATACTCAGTTTCTTCCTGAAAATGATTGCAATCACAAATTCTTTGGTATTATTATCTTCATTTAATTGGCTTGCAAGGAAAAAACACAAAAGAGAATGAAGAAAAATCAAATCATTGATCATTTCACACAAAACTCCAAAAATGGGCTGGACAAAAGTATTGGCACCCTCAGCCTAATACTTGGTTGTACAACCTTTAGCCAAAATAACTGCGAACAACCGCTTCCGGTAACCATCAATGAGTTTCTTACAATGCTCTGCTGGAATTGTAGACCATTCTTCTTTGGCAAACTGCTCCAGGTCCCTGATATTTGAAGGGTGCCTTCTCCAAACTGCCATTTTGAGATCTCTCCACAGGTGTTCTATGGGATTCAGGTCTGGACTCATTGCTGTCCACCTTAGAAGTCTCCAGTGCTTACTCTCAAACCATTTTATAGCACTTTTGGAAGTGTGTTTTGGGTCATTGTCCTGCTGGAAGACCCATGACCTCTGAGGGAGACCCAGCTTTCTCACACTGGGCCCTACATTATGCTGCAAAATTTGTTGGTAGTCTTCAGACTTCATAATGCCATGCACACGGTCAAGCAGTCCAGTGCCAGAGGCAGCAAAGCAACCCCAAAACATCAGGGAACCTCCGCCATGTTTGACTGTAGGGACCGTGTTCTTTTCTTTGAATGCCTCTTTTTTTTTCCTTTACACTCTATGTTGATGCTTTTTCCCAAAAAGCTCTACTTTTGTCTCATCTGACCAGAGAACATTCTTCCAAAACGTTTTAGGCTTTCTCAGGTAAGTTTTGGCAAACTCCAGCCTGGCTTTTTTATGTCACGGGGTAAGAAGTGGGGTCTTCCTGGGTATCCTACCATACAGTCCCTTTTCATTCAGACGCCGACGGATAGTACGGGTTGACACTGTTGTACCCTTGGACTGCAGGGCAGCTTGAACTTGTTTGGATGTTAGTCGAGGTTCTTTATCCACCATCCGCACAATCTTGCATTGAAATCTCTCGTTAATTTTTCTTTTCCGTCCACATCCAGGGAGGTTAGCCACAGTGCCATGGGCTTTAAACTTCTTGATGACACTGCGCACGGGAGACACAGGAACATTCAGGTCTTTGGAGATGGACTTGCAGCCTTGAGATTGCTCATGCTTCCTCACAATTTGGTTTCTCAAGTCCTCAGACAGTTCTTTGGTCTTCTTTCTTTTCTCCATGCTCAATGTGGTACACACAAGGACACAGGACAGAGGTTGAGTCAACTTTAATCCATGTTAACTGGCTGCAAGTGTGATTTAGTTATTGCCAACACCTGTTAGGTGCCACAGGTAAGTTACAGGTGCTGTTAATTACACGAATTAGAGAAGCATCACATGATTTTTCAAACAGTGCCAATACTTTTGTCCACCCCCTTTTTTAGGTTTGGTGTGGAATTATATCCAATTTGACTTTAGGACAATTCTTTTTGTGTTTTTTCATTGAAGACAAATTAAATGAAGATAATAATACCAAAGAATTTGTGATTGCAATCATTTTCAGGAAGAAACTGAGTATTATCTGACAGAATTGCAGGGGTGCCAATACTTTTGGCCACCACTGTATCTGTCTCAGTACTCTATGACTCAGTACACTCACGCAACCATGTTAAACTGTTTGATTTCACATAGATTATTACAGGTAATATTACTATTTTGATCAACGCAATCCACTCTGCCATATTAATTTGCAATTTTACTCTTCCCATTGTTTGTGAAATTAATACTTCCTAAATATTTAAAACATTGATCTTTCTCCTCTACCTGCAAACCCAGATCTGGGGGAGACTCCCATTCATTCATGCGTACCAACATAGACTTTCCCAAACACTAATATTGCAACACCAAAAAGGAAAAGATGTGGAATTATGGAGAGCACAGGATGGATAGACATGTTAATGGTATGCAAATTATGAAAAAATGTACATTTTTCAACACATCTCTATTTATTTAGTATTGAATATGAGTGCCAGCAGAAATACACGCACTTACACGCTTTGGCATGCTATCAATGAGGTTTTTAAAGGATGTCTGAGGAATGTAATGCTGAATGCACTTGCGCACATGGATCATCAATATCCACTTCTGGCAGCTTCCTTTGTAATTGCTGACCAATGATGTCCCAGATGTGCTTGACGGGAGCAAAGTCCTGAGACTATCAGGTTTATTGTAGCAGGTTTAGACCAATCAGGCTGCACAAAGTAGCATGAGCAACATTCGGCATGGCATTGTCGTTGAAAAACTCCTGACATAATTTTGACAAATGTCCATACCACGGGTTCCATGTCAAAATCAATATCACGGTGAGAGACTAGTGTACCTGGAAGGAAGACTAGAAGGGTACAGTTACCGTACATATTGCCACCCTACACCATAGTCCCCGGAGTAGGAGCAGTGTGAGTTTCCCTTGTAAAGGCCTTATCATGTAATTACCAACGTGGTATCCAGAAAAATCTCCGGCTATCACTGAGTCCAAGATAAAAGTAGTACCCATCGCTGAAGAAAACAGAACTCACTTCCAGCTTCAATTGCCATCTTGCTCTGCCCAATGAAAACCTTCGATAATGATGGCGTGAGATCTTTGGAACATCTGTAGCTGGACGTCTGGCTAGTAGTCCAATGTCATGCAAACTCCTTCCTATGGTTTGTTTAGACACTGTTTGATGGCCTGGGCCTTCTAAGTGACATCTGATGTCAATTGCTGTAAAGAATGAATCAATTGTGAAACCAGTGGTATGGCCATTTCTCCAAAGTGTCCTAGGGGACACTTTTCAACATGACAACACCAGGCAACATGTTACTGGTGCTACTGTGAGCAACTTCAGTAGCCTAAATGTGCTACCATGGCATGCAACATCTCCAGATTTGTCTCCCACTGAGCACATCTGGGACATCATTGGTCGGCAGTTGCCAAGTGAGCTGTCAGCAGCATATATTGATGATTTGTGTGCAAAAGTGCATTCAGCATTGCAGAACATTCCTCAGACAACTATTAAAAGCCTCATTGATAGCATGCCAAGCCATGTAAGTACTGAATAAATCAAGATGTTTCAAAAACGTTGTTTCCATGATTTTTTTTATCATTTGCATATCATTAACATGTTTTTTGATCCAGTGATTTTTACAACTTTTCCTTCTAGGTGTTGTAATTTCAATGCTAAGGAGTATATATTCTTCATATGGCAAACTTATCTGTATATTTCTAACGTGAACTGGTAACAATACAAGTAATTGTTTTGCTCGTTTTATTTGACTGTAAAAGTATTGATTTTACTTTTTTGGAATTTTTTTGTGGAATTTTTGTGCAGCATGTGTTTCTTTAGAACCGTGAGCCTTTGTATTGATCAATTATCCATTCCATCCCAAGTAGAACAAGATAAAAAAATACATGTTTTTCTCTACCATTTTCCATGTTTTACAATCTACTTCTATTTTTAACATGAATAATACATTACTAAATGCTCCACATATACTGAGCTAACTGAACCTCAATAAGGAGAGTTTGATTTCCATTTTAAACAGACCTCTACAACCACAGCATAACATGCATGAAGTACAGTTATATGAAAAAGTTTGGGCACCCCTATTAATCTTAAGCTTAATGTTTTCTAAAAATTGGTGTTTTTGCAACAGCTATTTCAGTTTGATATATGTAATAACTGTTGGACACAGTAATGTTTCTGCCTTGAAATGAGGTTTATTGTACTAACAGAAAATGTGCAATCTGCATTCAAACAAAATTTGACAGGTGCATAAGTATGGGCACCCTTATCATTTTCTTGTTTTAAATACTCCTACCTACTTTTTACTGACTTACTAAAGCACTTTTATTGGTTTTGTAACCTCATTGAGCTTTGAACTTCATAGCCAGGTGTATGCAATCATGAGAAAAGCTACTTAAAGTGGCCACTTGCAAGTTGCTCTCCTGTTTGAATCTCCTCTGAAGAGTGGCATCATGGGCTCCTCAAAACAACTGTCAAATGATCTGAAAACAAAGATTATTCAACATAGTTGTTCAGGGGAAGGATACAAAAAGCTGTCTCAGAGATTTAACCTGTCAGTTTCCGCTGTGAGGAGCATAGTAAGGAAATGGAAGAACACAGGGACAGTTCTTGTTAAGGCCAGAAGTGGCAGGCCAAGAAAAACATCAGAAACGCAGAGAAGAAGAATGGTGAGATCAGTCAAGGACAATCCTCAGACCACCTCCAGAGAGCTGCAGCATCAACTTGCTGCAGATGGTGTCACTGTGCATCGGTCAACTATACAACACACTTTGCACAAGGAGAAGCTGTATGGGAGAGTGATGCGAAAGAAGCCGCTTCTGCAAGCACACCACAAACAGAGTCGGCTGAGGTATGCAAAAGCACATTTGGAGAAGCCAATTTCTTTTTGGAAGAAGGTCCTGTGGACTGATGAAACCAAGATTGAGTTGTTTGGTCATACAAAAAGGCGTTATGCATGGCGGCAAAAAAACACAGCATTCCAAGAAAAACACTTGCTATCCACAGTAAAATTTGGTGAAGGTTCCATCATGCTTTGGGGCTGTGTGGCAAATGCCGGCACCGGGAATCTTGTTAAAGTTGAGGGACGCATGGATTCCACTCAGTATCAGCAGATTCTTGACAATAATGTTCAAGAATCAGTGATAAAGTTGAAGTTACGCAGGGGATAGATCTTTCAGCCAGACAATGATCCAAAACACCGCTCCAAATCTACTCAGGCATTCATGCAGAGGAACAATTACAATGTTCTGGAATGGCCATCCCAGTCCCCAGACCTGAATATCATTGAACATCTGTGGGATCATTTGAAGAGGGCTGTCCATGCTCGGCGACCATCAAACTTAACTGAACTGGAATTGTTTTGTAAAGAGGAATGGTCAAAAATACCTTCAGCCAGGATCCAGGAACTCATTAAAAGCTACAGGAAGCGACTAGAGGCTGTTATATTTGCAAAAGGAGGATCTACTAAATATTAATGTCACTTTTCTGGTGAGGTGCCCATACTTATGCACCTGTCAAATTTTGTTTGAATGCAGATTGCACATTTTCTGTTAGTACAATAAACCTCATTTCAAGGCAGAAACATTACTGTGTCCAACAGTTATTACATATATCAAACTGAAATAGCTGTTGCAAAAACACCAATTTTTATAAAACATTAAGCTTAAGATTAATAGGGGTGCCCAAACTTTTTCATATAACTGTATAGCGCTTGGCCTGCTATTAAGCTCAATTCTGTACTATGTTGCCGTGTCAGTAAAATCTTATAGTGATTATTAACAGTGATTATTGATCGTATAGAACATGTCAGACATCACCTTTCCTAGTTGATGCTCTGTAAGAGAAAATCCATCCATGAATGCCTGGGCAATGACTGATAAGCAGATGTCCAGAAGAACAGACTTTTTGATGTCCAAGACAAATTGAGGATTTTTCAGTAAATTAATCCAAAACCGTAAAGGAAGGCTATGATATAAAATAATAAGAACAGTACATGTGAATAAATAGATTTAGCAGACTGTGTTGGGAGGTGGAACAGATCACACAAGCTGTGTATCAATTATCAATGTGGAGAAAAAACAGAAAACCTTCAGCAGAATCTGATGGAGGTAAAAAGCACAAGGGAGAAGAGATCCCTTGGTAGTAAAATAAGAAATCAGCCTACGAATGAAGATACAGTTATATGAAAAAGTTTGAGCACCCCTATTAATCTTAAGCTTATTGTTTTATAAAAATTGGTGTTTTTGCAACAGCTATTTCAGTTTGATATATGTAATAACTGTTGCACACAGTAATGTTTCTGCCTTGAAATGAGGTTTATTGTACTAACAGAAAATGTGCAATCTGCATTCAAACAAAATTTGACAGGTGCATAAGTATGGGCACCTCACCAGAAAAGTGACATTAATATTTAGTAGATCCTTCTTTTGCAAAAATAACAGCCTCTAGTCGCTTCCTGTAGCTTTTAATGAGTTCCTGGATCCTGGATGAAGGTATTTTTGACCATTCCTCTTTACAAAACAATTCCAGTTCAGTTAAGTTTGATGGTCGCCAAGCATGGACAGCCCTCTTCAAATGATCCCACAGATGTTCAATGATATTCAGGTCTGGGGACTGGGATGGCCATTCCAGAACATTGTAATTGTTTCTCTGCATGAATGCCTGAGTAGATTTGGAGCGGTGTTTTGGATCATTGTCTTGCTGAAAGATCCATCCCCTGCGTAACTTCAACTTTATCACCGATTCTTGAACATTATTGTCAAGAATCTGCTGATACTGAGTGGAATCCATGCGTCCCTCAACTTTAACAAGATTCCCGGTGCCGGCATTGGCCACACAGCCCCAAAGCATGATGGAACCTCCACCAAATTTTACTGTGGGTAGCAAGTGTTTTTCTTGGAATGCTGTGTTTTTTTGCCGCCATGCATAACGCCTTTTTATATGACCAAACAACTCAATCTTGGTTTCATCAGTCCACAGGACCTTCTTCCAAAAAGAAATTGGCTTCTCCAAATGTGCTTTTGCATACCTCAGCCGACTCTGTTTGTGGTGTGCTTGCAGAAACGGCTTCTTTCGCATCACTCTCCCATACAGCTTCTCCTTGTGCAAAGTGCGTTGTATAGTTGACCGATGCACAGTGACACCATCTGCAGCAAGTTGATGCTGCAGCTCTCTGGAGGTGGTCTGAGGATTGTCCTTGACTGATCTCACCATTCTTCTTCTCTGCCTTTCTGATGTTTTTCTTGGCCTGCCACTTCTGGCCTTAACAAGAACTGTCCCTGTGTTGTTCCATTTCCTTACTATGTTCCTCACAGTGGAAACTGACAGGTTAAATCTCTGAGACAGCTTTTTGTATCCTTCCCCTGAACAACTATGTTGAATAATCTTTGTTTTCAGATCATTTGACAGTTGTTTTGAGGAGCCCATGATGCCACTCTTCAGAGGAGATTCAAACAGGAGAGCAACTTGCAAGTGGCCACTTTAAGTAGCTTTTCTCATGATTGCATACACCTGGCTATCAAGTTCAAAGCTCAGTGAGGTTACAAAACCAAAAAAAGTGCTTTAGTAAGTCAGTAAAAAGTAGGTAGGAGTATTTAAAGCAAGAAAATGATAAGGGTGCCCATACTTATGCACCTGTCAAATTTTGTTTGAATGCAGATTGCACATTTTCTGTTAGTACAATAAACCTCATTTCAAGGCAGAAACATTACTGTGTCCAACAGTTATTGCATATATCAAACTGAAATAGCTGTTGCAAAAACACCAATTTTTATAAAACATTAAGCTTAAGATTAATAGGGGTGCCCAAACTTTTTCATATAACTGTATTCTTGTATATTTAAGTTAGTGAAGGTGGAGTCACAAAATTCACATCCAGCATGAATTACTGGAAGGGACACCTCCACAACACAAAGTCTAAAGCTGGGAACAGGTAGAAAATGTCATACCAAGTGTTCTAAAAATGAGTGTAGGTGGGAAAACTAGCATATGTAAAAATAGTTTTTCCATGTCAAAGGTATTCGTAGTATTTTAACTTTAATTCAGGGGTGTATCTGTAAGGGATGCATAGCAGTCAAAAGGCCCCTATTCCCCCCAAAATACAAAATCAGTATTGCAACTACTTTGATTTGACTTAAAGGGTAATTTTCAGGTTGTTTCATAAGTAGCTCACAGGTCTGAAGTCTCCTTACTTCTGAGTTTCTTGGGGGATGGGTGCGCCTCCTTCAGTGACAGTTCTGGTCATTAGCTACGCCTTGCTGCAACACGTTAACTGTCTGTCAGTCTACACTGTTATCACTACATTTACATGTAGATATAATAGGGCATTTGAACAGGCACACAGCTTAGGAAAGTGAGAGCCATGATTTGCTCTGGAAACTACCGATGCTCGGTGATGGCTGCCAGGAGATTTTGATTATGGATTACTGAAAGGGAGAGGGAGGGAGATGAGCAGGTGATTGCTGTATATAAATCAATCAATATAAATCAATGGGCTGGAGAGAGCTGACTGGAATGTTAAGAGTTAAAGGGGTATTCCCATCTCCAAGATCCTATCCCAATATGTAGTAGGTGTAATAATAATAATATTAGCAAATACCTCAAATTTGAAAGTTAGTATAGTTCTTCAGATTCGCTATGTCACCTTATTCATGGTTACGATCACTAATAAATGTCTAACTAATGTTAGTATAGTTCTTCAGATTCGCTATGTCACCTTATTCATGGTTACGACCACTAAGAAATGTCTAACTAATGAACTGTCACGATATGAGTGATCATAACCATGGATACCTAAGCTACTGAAATATCCTACATGAGGTAAGCGACATAGCGAATCTGAAGAACTATACTAAATTTATAATTGGAGGTATTTGCCAATATTATTAATATTTTACCTACTACATATTGGGATAGGATTTTGGAGATGGGAATACCCCTTTTAACTCATTAGCCTGGAATGTAACTACTTTGCACACTTAGATAGGTTCTGGCGGGAGAGCTCCTTGGAAACAAACTATACACCATGTAAGATAGTAGCTCTCACAGCAGGAGAATGTCAGCAGATAGAAAAAAGCAAGTCAGTTGCACACTTGCTTAATTTCATGCTGCTTAACTAACTAATTCAATTTAACAACATTAGAATACCCCTTTAAAGGGTTATTCTTATTTTATGAAATTGACATAATTAGTTAGACAGTATGAAAATAAGCAAGATTGCAATTGACTTGCTTTTTTTTTATCTTCTGACATTCTCCTGCTATGAGAGCTTTTGTCTTACATTGTTCATCGCTTGCTGCCAAGGAGATCAACCACCCGAAGGTGGGTGAACATGCACAGAAGCTATATTCAAGCCTGGAATCTAATAATTACCCGAGTTTCCAGTCACCACTCTGGAGCCCATCAATTTTGATAGAGCAGTTTGACAATGATGCTCATCTTCCCCTGTCTATCAGCTCCTAACACAAAGCTGCTGTTATCAGCTCTGCAAAATCACAATCACTGCCAATTGTACTTATGAGCTGCTGAGTATTGCTCTTGTTCAAAGGCACTGTTTTCTCTGTAAGTTAATACAGAAATATTAGTGCAGACTTTATAATAAACACACTAAGAGCTGCAATAGGACTTTCAGGTCATCAGAAAGACAATGCTGTTTAAACAGAACTATCACTTAAAGAAGAACACCCGCCCCTGAGGAACAAGGAAGTCAGGTGGCTGGGGAGCTGTGTGCTCCTGAAGCTACATGCTGAGATTCTAACTTTTTAAGTGTGCTGTGTACTATTGTCTACAGGCCATAGTGGATTTAAAGCCAACCAATGTACAGTCTTGTCAGCATTTATTAGATTAAATTATTGCATAGGAGTTTCAGAGCATTGGCAGAAGAATGAGAAAGCATGCTTCCAAGTATGCAGTGTACATATTATGACATTGTACATATTAAGTTGTACATATTAAGACATATAGCTGTCAACAGGCATATGGGTATGTAAAAGGTACCTGCTTACAGCTGCCCTGTCAGCTATTATTTTTCTTTGCAGAAATGAACGGGCCTGAAATTTAAAGGGGCCTTTTCATATCACCAACGTAAATTTTACGTGCAAAGCAAGATGAATTACTCTAACTGAAAAAAAGAGCTTGCTCCCTTCGCTTTGCAATTAACATGCATACTGCATGTGAGGAGGTGGACACTTCTTCCTGAGGTGTGGCAGAAGAATGTTGGGTTACTGTGTTCTGTACAGGCAGAATGCTTTAGTGCAATATTTTTTTATGTGAACCCTTAGAGCCCCTGCCCTCTTTCTGTTCTGTCTCCCGTCTACTCCTCCTCAGAACCTTTGCCCACCTTGCTGTCCTTTTTCAAAACTCTGCCAGGCTGATTGTGCCATGTCCCTTGGATTATTTTCCCACCCCATACATAGTCCTGCCAGTTTGTTTCTTCCTCTGCACCATTTTCTGTAGAATGCACTAAATACATTGTAATTTAGCTTTACTTACAATTAGCAAAATGCTACGTGCATGTTCAGTAACATATCAAAGAATATATATACCTATTTGTCTTCCAAATGTGTACCACGTCTGGATCTGTCATTTTTTTTATTTCTGCCTGGGTATCCAAAAAGTCGAAAAAGTATTTTATAGCTACTGGAGTTTTATTGTGTGGCACCGTCCAAATGCTTTTAAACAACTTTTCAACAGCAGAATGTACAGCAACCTAAAAGAGAGCAACTGGTTACTTGGGAAATGGATTAAATTTAAGAACATGTATGATATCAGTAGAGCTGAACTGCCAGTTGAATACCAGAATACTATAATGTAGTAGAACAAATGCTAAGGCGCAAATTAATCATTTTTTACCAAAATATTGACAAAGAGCCATTTGAAATGTTGCAAACAAAATTTCTGCAACTCTTAGTTTGTGTGTTTTTACACCACTCCATCGAAGAACTGGCAACATTTTATTTAGAAAATTGGGTGGAACTTAGTTGAGAGAGCGTGAGGCTGAGCACGACCAATAAATTTATCATTATTTATGCCACAAAAGTGTCATAAATTTTGACTGAAAATTTACTCCAACCTTTGACTGAAATACTTTTCTTTTGATGGTGCACGGCATTAGGAGGTGCAGGCTTCTTAATGAATTTGGTTCATCTTATTCCAGCACACTGATCACCAAGACTGGCGTACAAAATGAATCAGGGCCTATGTTTTATTGCATCTTTTTTACACATATAATTCCTGAAAAATGCCATGGGAAGTGTGACAGAGTCACTGGTGATATATGTGAGGGAGATATGTTTTGCTGTGGCTACTAGCTTCAGTGAACTAAACCTACAAATTTATTCCAGCATGTTATGTGTTGGGGGTTAAACCACCATGTTAAAAAGGAGTGTTTTTTTGTGAATGACATTGTGAAGGGTGGGAGGTCATTCACCATAGCTCCACCTCAGTGTGTGGCTGAGCACGTTAAATGCTCAGTCACTGTTTTTTTTCTCTGTTGTGAGTTTGGAGAGGCAAGTCTCCAGACTGTGGAACTTGAGCTCAGGAGGAGCTAAAGTGTGCTGCAATTTGTGTGGGAGCGAACCCCGCACACATATGGACTGTGTTACCATTTGTCTTTTGTTTTGCCGTTATGCCAGCAAAGCTGAGTTTATTTTGCTAAATCTGCAGTGCTTTATTCCGTTATAATAAACCTGCAGATGAAACCGTTCCTGTGTCTACTTCCAAAAGCAGCTGAGTGAGTCGCCTTGCCATAGAAGGTATTACACTTTTAGTACATCTTTTTTGTGTTTTGGCTTTTGCATGGAGAGCTTTATAGCCTAAAGTAATGCTGTCTATGTTGCAATTGTATATGTAAATTTGAATAAATATGTACACGGCATATATAAAAAAATCTTACACTTGAATATAAATGGCTATGTTAACAAAACATAATTAACATAGGCATACCTTTCTGTGACGTAAAACATTTCCCTGCCTGTTAAAAAACAATGTTTTACCTCACAGAAAGAATCAGCTGTGATGCTGTAATGTCTATATACTCTTTTTTGCTTCCTTCCCTGGACATGAGCTTTTGGATATGCTGACCATGTTCCTGCATGGTCAGACACAGCTATTACATAGTAAACAGCAGAAGAACAATAGAAACAATAGAATGGCAAAATGAGCAATTGTAAGTACACAGTGATATATATAATATGATGATTGCAATATATTAAGGGAATAAAATCAATGATGGGGGTACTTCTTTAAAAAAAACAAAAAAACAAAACAAAACACCATTCCACTCATTGATTTTGAAGATCAGCACTCATGGACCAAATCATGATATGTATTATTCATAATTATTTTCAACATTAGAACAATAGATTTACCTATTTATCTGAGCTATACTTTCACTGTGTGACCAATTGTTAGGTAAGTATTATGACCATATCATAATTTTTATGCAGATTTTCCAACTCTGAGCTGTATAAAATTAAATGCTTATTGGATGAAGCAAATCAGGTGATGTGTATTTATGTAACGAGGGAGGGTGATGCCTAAGGATATCCACACCCTTTATCAAGGTGTGCAGAATTATTAGGCAGCTTATTTTCCTTAGGCAAAATTGACCAAAAAGGAGATTTAATTTACTCTGAAAAGTCAAAAATTGGTAAAAGTCGTACATTGGGTTGCAGCACTTTTGAAATTGCTAAAATATTGGGGCGTAATCACAGTACCATCAAAAGTTTTGTTGTATATAGTCAACAGGATCGCAAAAGAAAAAAAACACATATTAACTACCAAAGATCTGAGAAGACTCCAACGTGAAGCGACTAGGAAGCCATTATCCTCCAGTGCTGTCATATTCCAGAACTGCAATCTTCCTGGAGTGCTCAGAAGTACAAGGTGTTCAGTGCTCAGAGACATGGGGCCAAGATAAGGAAGGCTAAAACCCGACCACCACTGACAAGACACATAAGATAAAACATCAACACTGCTGGGCCAAGAAATATCTGAAGACAGATTTTTTTAAAGTTTTTATGGGCTGAGATGAGAGTGACTCTTTATGGACCAGATGGATGGGCCTGTGGCTGGATTAGTAACAGGCCAGACCTCCACTTTGACTCATTAAAGGTGGAGGAGGGGTACTGCTATGGCTTCGTATTATTAAAGATGAGTTAGTTGGACCATTTTGGTTTGAAGATTGACTTGCGGTTAACTCCCAAACCTACTGCCAGTTTTTAGAAGAGTATAGATTGGGAAGGGAAAAGAGGAAAAGATGTGAATGGAATATAAAATATAACATTTATTGAAAATTACTATTAAAATGAATAATAAATTTGTGCAAAACGTGCATTAATAAATGCATACAGGGTCACCATCTATCAAATGGTGACCCACAAAGACCCGGTCCATAGTAAGGTGGAAAAATTATATAATTAATTGAGATGCCTAACCCAGTCCCTTATTTTTTGGGTTATGGCTGTAAATTATGCACCTGAATTGGCCCAATGAAATTTCATTATAAGTTATCAATTAAACAATTAGCATGGATTGCTCATATAAATGTGAGCTATGTTCTGCACCCGACATCCAGCTCACATAGTCTGACACTGCCTGCTGTAATAATCAACTATGGATTATGCTTTATTATATGTATAACTGTGCTCACGATCCTCTCCCAGGTGCCGAGCTCCGCAAATGCCGGCAAATGCTTTGACAGTTTTACACCTACAAGCCGTAGATTTGTGTTAGTGCAGATCAAGGAGACAGATTCGTAGTGTAAAGAGTGGTCTCGGGATGGTATTCCCTAGCCACACTATTCATCTCCAGTCCTTCTCCTGAGTTTGCAATCGGTACGCCCGACCGCACATGAATGGCCGGGCTGATGGCTGCACGTGCTTGCTCATAAATCTCCGAAGTGGCTCACACATGTGATAGCGGGGTCAGCTTGCTGTATTGTGCCAGGACCACAGGACAATCGATCACTGTACAGGACTGCAATGATCGTAAGTAAACTAAATTCTGCAGTCTCTAAGGTACCACACACATAAGACTGCGTCCTGAATGCTAACCACGCTAAGACCACAGAGCACCTGATCTTTACACATGTGCTATATGAATCACAGGCTGGCCAGAGAACCTTCAATCAAAATTGCTTAAATGTTGCACTGTTATTCATTGGTATATTAAATTTCCCTATCCACCTATACTATCAGAACACGGGACTCAGTCCCTGACGCGCGTTTCGCCGGTATACCGGCTTTTTCTAACAATAACAGCTTCAATTTGAAACTCACACTCTCATTTCATAAAGACAAAATTCCATTCCTAGACATAATGATACAGAGGGATGCAAATAATGCAGTACAAACCGATTTATATAGAAAGGAAACATCAACTAATAGCATTCTAGATGCCCGGAGTGCACATGCGGCTGCTACTATCCGAGCGATTCCTAAAGGGGAATACCTACGTTTCCCCGAGAGCTTAAATTAAGACTCCTTGAAAGAAATTATTCAGGGAGAATAATTAAAAGGGCATACAACTATGCATTAAGGACCAACAGGGATGAACTTTTAGTCCCCAAAAATAGGAATAGGAATCAGGATGACTATGTGAGGTTTATAACAGAGTACCATGAGGATTGGAACATTATGCTCAATGTTTTGAATAAACATTGGGATATTATTAGATCTGATGTAGATCTCAAAGATTTCGTGACCTCTCGAGCGTCATTTGGCTATAGGAAAACCACCTCTATCTCAAATTTGCTAGTGTCCAGTCACTTAGACGCAGTAATACTTTGACAAAGACACAAGATCCTGGATTCTTCCCGTGTAAAATCTGCAGAGCCTGTCAGATTTTGACTCCTAAAAAATCATTTGTGGATGCATTTGGGAAAATATATCAGATCTCCCAACATCTTAATTGTTCCACAAGTGGAGTGGTATATTGCCTGGAATGTACATGAGGACTGAGATATATTGGTAAAACCACCAGGGACCTCAAGATCCGGATACGGGAACATATCCAGAGCATTATTAACTATGACAAGGAAGAACGAAAATGCCAAGAACAAAATAAAATATTTACACCTACGCCAATAGCAAGGCATTTAAAAATATTACGGTGGAAGGACCTCAAGGGCTGGGCAATCTGCCAACTTAAATTGGATGCTAGGGGTGGTGATCTTGACTTCATACTTTTAAAGAAGGAGAGTGAGTGGATTTTCAGGTGCAATTCAGTAAGTCCACATGTTGGTTGTGAAATCTGATAACACCTGAATAAGAACAAATACACCTGAAATCCTTTACCTACGTGGATACCATCTCCTTCTTTGAATCCCTGGAAGAATTAGATGATGGATTTTCCATCCCCCTTGGTAATTCAATACCCCAATAGTGGGTCAAAAGGATAAATGATGTGAACATTGGAGAGGGTGTACTAACCTGATATGATTCAATAAATCCTCCTCTTATGGATGAAATGGAATAGAATGATAGATAGATGATGAAATATTGCATAATAGTGGATCTATCATTAGAGCATAATTATGAGGAGCTGGTTTAAACTATCCGTTACACTTGCTTTCTCCTGATGAATCTCTCCACCTATCTATATTGAGTGAAAAAACGTCATATCTGACTATTGCCTATATTTGGGATATGACCATTGTAGACAATTTAATTAATATAAAATCCCTTCCTCCTTCTATATGACATGTAAGAATACATACAGTATGATGTGGAGTGAATATGATGTGGCCATGATTGACATTATATATATTCAATTGATTATAGATTGTCAGCATGTAATTAACTTATGGATAAATACTATGGGTGATAGATGTTTCACATGTACTATCTTTGATCTGATGCTGAAATTAATCAGAAATGTGATATATAATTCATTGTTGGTATTAATATTGGCATATAATTAATCTATGAATATATTAGACTTAGTAATATATGTCTGGTATGTAGCATCTCCGATCTAATGCTGAAACTTATCATAAATTGGATCTTTCTTATGGTGATAATTTGATTGGTTGATCCACTTGTCAATTCTGATGGATTGTATAAATATCCGGGACAAGGGGCCGACCTTGCCCTTAGAAAAAGCAGGTATACCGGCGAAACGCGCGTCAGGCCCTTAGAAAAATCCGGTATACCGGCGAAACGCGCGTCAGGGACTGAGTCCCATGTTCTGATAGTATAGGTGGATAGGGAAATTTAATATACCAATGAATAACATTTAAGCAATTTTGATTGAAGGTTCTCTGGCCAGCCTGAGATTCATATAGCACATGTGTAAAGATCAGGTGCTCTGTGGTCTTAGCGTGGTTAGCATTCAGGACGCAGTCTTATGTGTGCGGTACCTTAGAGACTGCAGAATTTAGTTTACTTACGATCATTGCAGTCCTGTACAGTGATCGATTGTCCTGTGGTCCTGGCACAATACAGCAAGCTGACCCCGCTATCACATGTGTGAGCCACTCCGGAGATTTATGAGCAAGCACGTGCAGCCATCAGCCCGGCCATTCATGTGCGGTCGGGCGTACCGATTGCAAACTCAGGAGAAGGACTGGAGATGAATAGTGTGGCTAGGGAATACCATCCCGAGACCACTCTTTACACTACTAATCTGTCTCCTTGATCTGCACTAACACAAATCTACGGCTTGTAGGTGTAAAACTGTCAAAGCATTTGCCGGCATTTGCGGAGCTCGGCACCTGGGAGAGGATCATGAGAACAGTTATACATATAATAAAGCATAATCCATAGTTGATTATTACAGCAGGCAGTGTCAGACTATGTGAGCTGGATGTCGGGTGCAGAACATAGCTCACATTTATATGAGCAATCCATGCTAATTTTTTAATCGATAACTTATAATGAAATTTCATTGGGCCAATTCAGGTGCATAATTTACAGCCATAACCCAAAAAATAAGGGACTGGGTTAGGCATCTCAATTAATTATATAATTTTTCCACCTTACTATGGACCGGGTCTTTGTGGGTCACCATTTTGCACAAATTTATTATTCATTTTAATAGTAATTTTCAATAAATGTTATATTTTATATTCCATTCACATCTTTTCCTCTTTTCCCTTCCCAATCTATACTCGATATAATTATGGTGGTGCACACCAGTGAATGGCAGTCTAATGAGATATGATTTCTATTTCTACAGTTTTTAGAAGACACTTTCTTCAAGTAGTGGTACAGGAAAAATTCTGTATCTTTCAAGAAATCCATGATTTTTATGCAGGACAATGCTCCATCACATGCATGGAAGTCTCCACTGCTTGGCCAGCCAGTAAAGGCTTTAAAGATTAAAGAATAATGACATGCCCCCCTCTTCACCTGACCTAAACCCTATTGAGAACTTGTATGCCCTTCTTAAATAGGAGATTATGAGTGAAGGAAAACAGTACACCTCTCTGACTACCGTAATTTGGGCTGTGGTTGGTGCTGCCCAAAAAGTTGATTGTGAACAGACTAAGAAACTGCCAGACTCCATGGATGGATGGTTTATGACTATTATTGAAAATAAGGGTGGCTATATTGGTCACTGATTTGAGTTGTTTGGTTATTATTCTCACTTTAACAAATGAAAATAAACAACTGAGTTAGGAAAATGTATGTTTTTCATTAAGTTGCATGATAATTCTGCACACTAATAATTGCCCAATAATTCTGCACACAGAGATAGTCTCCTAAGAAAGCCAAAACCTCATTTTTTTTTACTTTCTTAAATAATTAGGTTTCAGGTTTATTAACCTTTTGGATTGACTGACAGCACTGTAGCTGTTCAATAATAGAAAATCAAAAAGTACAAATTGTCTAATAATTGTGCACACAGTGTATATAGTAGGCTCACAGACTATTGGATTATATGCTATTTCGAATATTTGCGTTTTTTTCGTGTGTTTTCATTTCATACCTTTGTAGAGAGCAACTTTGTCAAATATATTTCCTTTACTTTAAACTTATGTTTGCCTTTGTTTTCAGGGTTTTGTGGCTCATTTTCCTCAGATTCAGGCATTTCCTAGAAAGAAAACAATTTTTGTTATTAGTCCTAACATTTTGCTCTTGAGTTCACTTGTATATACATGTATTGTACATGTTAGAGAGTGTTCTGGTAATAAAAGTGATATAATAAAAATGGATCAATACACCTAAAGTATGGTCAATCTTGATTTTACAGGTTCCTTACAAAAGGTTGTCCACTACTAGACATCACCTCCTTAAACACTAAAGCATCCTCAATAAATGATAAAAACCATATTCTCCTCCAAGTTGTTATGTCACCTGAGCGCTGCAGTCAATCAGCAGCCACTGATGGGATTGCAACTTTCACAGTTCCATCAGACAAAGCTCAGTAAAGAGGATCTTGAATTTGGGACACATATATTAGCATGAGCAGTTGGTGGCCACAAAGAGCTTTGTTTGACAGAACTGTGAAGGCTGCAGATAGTCCGGGAGATGATTGCATGATTTTTTATTTATATGGGGCACTGTAGCATTTAAGAAGTGCTTGTCCATTATTGGAAAACCCATTTAAACACTTTTATAATATTGTAGTCTTAACAGCAAGTGACTTATCAAACATAAATTGGGTCCAGTAAATACAGTAAGTTCAATTTTATGAAAAGAAAAAACTTTGTTGTGATGGGACATCCGAGTATATGCTGAACTTTTACTGCCTAGCATTGTCTCCTTCCTGTCTTCTATCTGTGTTGAACTTGTGACATTGTGATGTACTGCTGTCACTTCACACCTCACATTTAATACTCACACTTTTCTTATCTTAATGTTGCAAAATGTTTCTCAAACTCTAATTGGAAATATTACAATCATAGCGTTTTCTTTATTAAAAATTAAGAAATACAATGTTCCTTGTTTAAAGGGAACCTGCAAGGTCCCCTGACACTTTTAGACTACTTTCATACAAAGTCACAGTTAAATTACATGATAGGAGTAGTAATGTCTGTCTTTTTGAATGCTAAAAGGGTGCCAAGCGACCCAATGGTACATCACATTTACATGCGTAAGATTAATCTAAGGTGACCTATCAATCATGTCCACATCACTGAGCAATGGACAGTTTCTCTTTCAAATACTTTTACGGGACAGTTTATAAAAAACAATCATACTTCTCATTTTAGTTGTACTATTAAGAATACAAAATAAGTAATATTAGAACTGTGTATTTTCACAAAATGTGATTTATGAATTTGACATACCAAAGGACCGCTGGGCGCTCTTTAACCTTTTTAGGATACAAAAAGACTGGCACTAATACTCATATCATGTAACTTATCTGATAAAGGTTCTAGTCATGGGAGCTGAAATGTGTCATGACTTATATTTTAATCAATAAATCTTTTTAATACTGGAACCTGCATTCAGAAACTACACAATGTGCACATGGAGAACCTACAGGTGCATCTCACTAAATTAGAATAGCATCAAAAAGTTACATTTATTTCAGTTCTTCAATACAAAAAGTGAAACTCATTATATAGTGTCATTACAAACAGAGTGATCTATTTCAAGTGTTTATTTCTGTTAATGCTGATGATTATGGCTTACAGCCAATGAAAACACAAAAGTCATTATCTCAGTACATTAAAATAATTAACAAAAAACACCAAGGCTTCCTAAGCATTTAGAAAGGTCCCTTAGTCTGTTTCAGTAGGTTCCACAATCATGGGGAAGACTGCTGACTTGACAGATGTCCAGAAGGCAGTCATTGACACACTCCACAAGGTCCCAGAGTTCCAATTTTCATTTGGAAATCAAGGTCACAGGACAGGAACCCCTACGTACATCAGGGTTCCTGTCCTGTGCTTAATCAATCCAACCAAGGTATATTATTTATGAGGTCTTGTGGTGCATGCCATTTTTGTATACTTGTGTGCATCTACGAAGTGTTAACCTTACCTGGGTATAACTCTTTTCTCTACCTGTATACTGTTTGTACAGATTTCTCCTCTCTACACTAGTAGTTTCTTGCATGTGGCATATATTTATACCCTGTCTAATTTAATTGCATTTGCACCTTATTATACTTATATGCATATATAGTTTATGTTTTATGTAGCACCCACAATATCCTTCTGGTTGTCTACATTTATTTTACCCAAGACATCCTCATTTCTTCCATCCTATATAGATATTCTTCAGCACATCTGACTGCATTTGCACTTTACAAGTCTATATCACTGACAGATGCTTTTGCCTGTATTTGACTCACATAATTTATTCTGACCACCAGGGGTCGCCAACATCCCATTGCACTTGTACTTTATGATTGTGACTGCCCCCTTCAAACAATTAATTATTAATATCATTTATTGATACCTTATACATATATGTGGTGACTGCTATTGCACAGGATTCTCTGTCCATATTGCCATTTTTTATATTTCTTTTTAATGTTTTTGTGAATTTTTCAATAAAGCTTTGTTAATTTTTATTATTTGAGCTTAATTGTTTCCTTCTTTTGGGTTTATATACATTATATGGGCTGATACAGTTACACTCCAGTTAAACTCGTTGTCCCTGCACTGCCCGGCAGCTATGGGGCCCTTGAGCAGGAGGGGGGCCCCTGGTGCTAGCATCAGGCCCCCTGCCCGTCACCGCAAGTTCAGTGACGTTCCCTCTCCCATCAGTCCCCTCTGTGTCTGACGTCATCACTTGGCGCCCGGCCCACTGTTCTGAAGATGTGTGGGCGCTCGGAGCAGCGGAGGAATGAGGAGGAGAGGTGAGAATTGTGTTTATTTATTTATTTTTTTCTATGGGGGATTATGCTACAGACTCTGCCTATGGGGGGATTATGATACAGACTCTGCCAGGGGCGGAACTACCGCCCGTGCAGCCGGTTCATTGAACGGGGGCCCCGAGGGAGAGGGGGCCCCTCCAGCCTCCAGCAGGGCCGCCATCAGGGCATGACTGCCCTGACTCCAGTATGGGGCCCGGCCGGTAGGGGCCCCCTCGGGGGCCCCCCTCTTGTGCGTCTCTCTCCGGGGCCCCATGCTATGCGCCGGGTCCGGGACATTTCAGCGCTGAGCTGCGCTGTTGCAGCAGCGCCTTGATGATTCCCCTGACTTCCGGTCATGTGACGGTGCCGTCACATGGCCGGAAGTCAGGAGAACCTGCTGTCAGCGATTTGGACGAGCGCCAGGATTCTGCAGGGATCGCATGGGGGTAAGTATAACAAGTTTTATTTTTTTTAAAATACAATTAACTAGGAGTGGAGAGATGGGAGAAGCACATGTGTGTGTGTATGTGTGTGTGGGGGGGGAGATGGGAGATGCACATGTGTGTGTGTGTGTGTGGGGGGGGGGAGATGGGAGATGCACATGTGTGTGTGTGTGTGGGGGGGAGATGGGAGATGCACATGTGTGTGTGTGGGGGGGGGAGATGGGAGATGCACATGTGTGTGTGTGGTGGGGGGGAGATGGGAGATGCACATGTGTGTGGTGGGGGGGAGATGGGAGATGCACATGTGTGTGGGGGGGGGAGATGGGAGATGCACATGTGGTGGAGGGGGATGAGATGGGAGATGCACATGTGGTGGAGGGGGATGAGAGAGGGGCACATGTGGGGGAGGGGGATGAGAGAGGGGCACATGTGGGGGAGGGGGATGAGAGAGGGGCACATGTGGGGGAGGGGGATGAGAGAGGGGCACATGTGGGGGAGGGGGATGAGAGAGGGGCACATGTGGGGGAGGGGGATGAGAGAGGGGCACATGTGGGGGAGGGGGATGAGAGAGGGGCACATGTGGGGGAGGGGGATGAGAGAGGGGCACATAACGAATGTGGGGTGGGGGAGAGTAAATGATAAATGATGATGGGGTGGGGAGAGCACGGACATGATATAATGAATTGGGGCAGGGGGTGCATGTAAATATTGAATGCGGGGAGCAGGAAGTATAGAGTAGGGGGCGTTGCGGATGCAGGAGTGTGACTGGTAACAAATTGGCGGAAAGAGTAGAGGTTCTAATTAAATTATATATTAAGTGCCTATTTACAGTTAATGGGGGCACAGTGGTGGATTACAATTTCTATTTGGAATGGTAGGTTGCCTAATAACTAACCATATATTGATGGTGGATGCACGTCTGTATTCAGCTGCGTAATGTAGAAGTTGGGGAATGTGCTCTAGATAACTGTGTTATTTTATGCAGAGACGAGTGATGGCGGTCTGTGCTGGATGAAGGAGAAAAGCGAAGATGAAGGACTTCACCTAGAGACGTCACCGGTGAGTCAGTCTATTACATGTACACTGTGTATAATGTCACTGGTGATCACTGTATTACCTGTACACTGACACTATATACAGAGCTCCTGTGTATAATGTCACTGGTGATCACTGTATTACCTGTACACTGACACTATATACAGAGCTCCTGTGTATAATTTCACTGGTGATCACTGTATTACCTGTACACTGACACTATATACAGAGCTCCTGTGTATAATGTCACTGGTGATCCCTGTATTACCTGTACACTGACACTATATACAGAGCTCCTGTGTATAATGTCACTGATGATCACTGTATTACCTGTACACTATATACAGAGCTCCTGTGTATAATGTCACTGTATTACCTGTACACTGACACTATATACAGAGCTCCTGTGTATAATTTCACTGGTGATCACTAGATTACCTGGACACTTACGTTATACATACCATGTATAGAGCTCCCGTGTATAATGACACTTATGGTAATATTAGTAATGTGGTGGTAATATTAGTAATGTAGTGGTAATATGTGGTCTGGTCATGGTGTGGCAGTTTTTCTCCCTTCTGTGTGGTATTATTCGGTCACTATGTTGTGGTAATATGTGGTCTGGTCATGGTGTGGCGGTATTCCCTGTATGTGGTATTATTGGTCATTTAAAAAAAAAATGTATATGACACATTCCCTTAAAGAAAACTAAATAAAAATATATCTAAAAAGAGTATTGGATATTTTAAGAAAATTTTAATAGGTTAGAGTAGGGCCCGCCCAGAAGAGTCTACCTTATCGTGGTGGCGGCTTTAAAAATCTTTTGGCCAAAACAAAAGCTGATGGCTATGTATGTGGCGCCGTCACATGGCCGAACGTCAGGAGAACCTGGTGGCAGCGACGTGGACGAGCGCCAGGATTCTGCAGGGATTGCATGGGGGTAAGTATAACAAGTTTTATTTTTTTTAAATACAATTAATTAACTAGGAGTGGGGGGAATCAGAGATGCACATGGGGGGGGATGAGAGATGCACATGGGGGGGGGTGAGAGATGCACATGGGGGGGGGATGAGAGATGCACTGGGGGGGGATGAGAGATGCACATGGGGGGGATGAGAGATGCACATGGGGGGGGATGAGAGATGCACATGGGGGGGGATGAGAGATGCACATGGGGGGGATGAGAGATGCACATGGGGGGGATGAGAGATGCACGGAGGGGGATGAGAGATGCACATGGGGGGGATGAGAGATGCACATGGGGGGGATGAGAGATGCACATGGGGGGGATGAGAGATGCACGGGGGGTGAGAGCTGCACATGGGTGGGATGAGAGCTGCACATGGGGGGGTGAGAGATGCACATGGGGGGTTATGTTTACATAACTTTGTTGCCTTATGAAGGGCAGGGGGGGCCCCCCAAAATTTCTTGCACAGGGGCCCACTACAGTCTGTGTCCGCCCCTGGACTCTGCCTATGGGGGGGATTATGCTACAGACTCTGCCTATGGGGGGGGTTATGCTACAGACTCTGCCTATGGGGGGGGTTATGCTACAGACTCTGCCTATGAGGGGGTTATGCTACAGACTCTGCCTATGGGGGGGGTTATGCTACAGACTCTGCCTATGGGGGGTTATGCTACAGACTCTGCCTATGGGGGGGATTATACTACAGACTGTGCCTATGGGGGGGATTATACTACAGACTCTGCCTATGGGGGGGATTATACTACAGACTCTGCCCATGGGGGAGGGGGTTATGCTACAGACTCTGCCTATGGGGGGGTTATGCTACAGACTCTGCCTATGGGGGGATTATGCTACAGACTCTGCCTGTGGGGAGGATTATGCTACACACTCTGCCTATGGGGAGGATTATGCTACAGACTCTGCCTATGGGGTGGATTATGCTACAGACTCTGCCCATGGGGGAGGGGGTTATGCTACAGACTCTGCCTATGGGGGGTTAAGCTACAGACTCTGCCTATGGGGGGATTATGCTACACACTCTGCCTATGGGGAGGATTATGCTACAGACTCTGCCTATGGGGTGGATTATACATCAAACTCTGGCTATGGGGGGATTATACTACAGACTCCGCCTATGGGGGGATTATACTATATGGAGGCCTATGGAAAGTGCATTATACTATATTGAGGACTATCTGGTGCATTATACTATATGTAGGCTACAATTGTGCTCAAAAGTTTACATACCCCTGCAGAATTTTTCCTTTCTTGGCCTTGTTTCAGAGAATATGAATGATAACAAAACAACTTTTTCTCCACTCATGGTTATTGGTTGGGTGAAGCCATTTATTGTCAAACTACTGCGTTTTCTCTTTTTAAATCTTAATGACAACCAAAAACATCCAAATGACCCTGATCTAAAGTTCACATACCCTATTTCTTAGTACCATGTATTGCCCCCTCTAAGATCAATGACAGCTTGAAGTCTTTTGTGGTAGTTGTGGATGAGGTTCTTTATTTTCTCAGATGGTAAAGTTGCCCATTCTTCTTGGGAAAAAGCCTCCAGTTCCTGTAAATTCCTGGGCTGTTCTAGCATGAACTGCGCGCTTGAGATCTCCCCAGAGTGGCTCAATGATATTGAGGTCAGGAGACTGAGATGGCCAATCCAGAATCTTCACTTTGTTCTGCTGTAGCCAATGACAGGTCGACTTTGTCTTGTGTTTTGGATCGTTGTCATGTTGGAATGTCCAAGTACACCCCATGCGCAGCTTCCGGGCTGATGAGTGCAAATTTGCCTCCAGTATTTGCTGATAACATGCTGCATTCATCTTTCCTTCAACTTTAATTAAGTTTCCTGTGCCTTTGTAGCTAACACATCCCCAAAACATCAGCGATCCACCTCCGTGCTTTACTGTAGGAATGGTGTTTCTTTCATCATAGGCCTTGTTGACCTCTCTCCAAATGTAACGTTTATGGTTATGGCCAAAAAGTTCAGTTTGGGTCTCATCACTCCAAATGACCTTGTTCCAGAAGTTTTGAGGCTTGTCTCTGTGCTGTTTGTCGTATTGTATGTGAGATACTTTGTGGCATTTGCACAGTAATGGCTTTCTTCTGGCGACTCGACCATGCAGCCCATTTTTCTTCAAGAGCCTTATTGTGCATCTTGAAACAGCCACACAGCTAGTTTTCAGAGCATCCTGAATTTCAGCTGATGTTATTTGTGGGTTTTTCTTTGCATCTCGAACAATTTTCCTGGCAGTTGTGGCCGAAATTTTTGTTGGTCTACCTGACCATAGTTTGGTTTTTACAGAGCCCCTGATTTTCCATTTGTTAATCACAGTTTGAACGCTGCTGACTGGCATTATCAATTCTTTGGATATTTTCTTGTATCCCTTTCCGGTGCTATACAGTTCAACTACCTTTTCCCGTAGATCCGTTGACAATTCTTTTGCTTTCCTCATGACTCACAATCCAGAAACGTTAGTGGCTGGATGAAAGATGCAAGAGTCTGTCTAGATCCCAGAAACTCACTCAGCTTTTATGCACACACACTGATTACAAGGAAACAGGTCACAGGTGAGGATGTTACCTTTAGTAGCCATTCAAACTCATTTGTGTCAAATTCTGTGCATGTTATCAGGCCAAAATCACCAGGGTATGTGAACTTGTGATCAGGGTCATTTGGATGTTTTTGGTTGTCATTAAGATTTAAAAAGAGAAAACACAGTAGTTTGACAATAATTGGCTTCACCCAACCAATAACCATGAGTGGAGAAAAAGTTTTTTTGTTATCATTCATATTCTCTGAAACAAGGCCAAGAAAGGAAAAATTCTGCCGGGGTATGTAAACTTTTGAGCACAACGGTATTTATACAGTGTGGGGATTACAGTTAGGGTCATACAGTGTGGGAGATAATCTGGGGTCTTTGCACAGTGTGGGGGCCATCATACAGTGTGGGAGATAATGTGGGATCTTTGCACATTGTGGGGGCTATCATACAGTGTGGGAAATAATGTGGAGTTTTTGTACAGTGTGGGAGACATCAGTTTGGAGGCTACTAAGGGGTCAGTATACTGTGTGGAGGATGCTATACAGTAAGAGAGCATTATACTATGTATAGGGAAGCTGCACATGGGTGGAGACTCAGGACATTATTAAATGTTAAGTGGGCACTTATCTTTATAGGGGAACTCAGGTTATTATGACTGTCAAAGGGGCACACAGAGGGCACTATTACTTTCTAGTGGGCAAAATGTGGGCAATGTTTTCTAGGACACTTGCACGTGGCATTACTATATTCTAGAGGGTTGTTTTACCATCTAGAGGGCACACAGCAGGTGCAGTAATAGGGACACATATGGCAGCAGGATGAGGGGTTTGTGCAGGTTTGGAATAGATGGGGATGGTGCCTGAAATGTAAGGAGTCAAATGTGTCTTTGTTGTGATCCCTGCAGACCTAAGACTGCGTCCTGGATGCAGACGTTGTAATGTCGGTCTGGGCCAGATGTTAAAGACAGTTTATATAACTGTGCTGTGATCTCTTATATGTTCTGCAGGACTGGCATCTATCAATATATGTCACCATATGGCGGTAATATCAGTGCTGTTATTTGTATAGACATTATTTTTAGTAACAGCGCGGTCATATGCTGAGGTTCTCCTACATCCACTATCTGGGTGAACCACCATAGCTGTAATCAGGATTACCTGGTTAGGGACCCACTCATAAGTCCCCCCCCACTGAACAAAAACTCTAGCTATGCCTCTGCTCAGGTCCCATTGCATTTAGTCACATATTCCGATAATATGTGTATTGTTTTATAGAACAGCACATTTAGGAGAAAAATCAACTTATATACACTGTGTTCCAAATTATTATGCAAATAATATTTTCTCAGATTTTCCCAAATTACCTATATGAATTGCAGTCATTGTAATTTTCCAGTCAAATAACTATTAGAGTACAATTGAAAGGTTTTTGTACAAACTGCCTATAATAACAGTATATTTAAAAAAAAATAAAAAACTCAAACTGCACTCAAAATGCATGTTCCAAATTATTATGCACAGCAGAGTTTTCAACCTTTTCATTTTAATAAAGAACAAAAAAATGGTCATTTTTGAAATTATAAGCAGTAGCAGGTTATTACAAACTGAAATCAAACAGTTTTCAACTCAAAACTTTATTCTAGGTGATGTTACATTTGCACATAGGACCGCTTGTTCGAAAGGAGCTTCTGAACTCTCTCGTCCATTGAATTTGTCAGGTTTTGGATGGTTTCTGCTTCAATTGTTTTGCATGAGGACAGAATACCCTCCCAGAGCTGTTGCTTAGATGTGAACTGCCTCCCGCCATCATAGACACTTCTTTTGATGATGCTCCAGAGGTTCTCAATGGGGTTGAGGTCAGGGAAGTATGGGTGCCACACCATAAGTTTGTCCCCTTTTATGCCCATAGCAGCCAGAGATGCAGATGTGTTATGTGCAGCATGAGACGGGGCATTATCATGCATGAAAATGATCTTGCTGCGGAATGCACGGTTCTTCTTCTTGAACCATGGAAGGAAGCACTGTTTGAGAAACTCAACATACATTATGGAGTTCATCTTTACCCTTTCAGGGATCCTAAAAGGGCCGACAATCTCTCTCCCCATGATTCCAGCCCAAAACATTACTCCACCTCCTCCTTGTTAGCGCCGTAGCCGTGTTTGCATGGGGTGTCCATCAACCAGCCATCCTCCACTCCATCCATCTGGACCATCGAGATCATTTCATGCATGATAATGCCCCGTCTCATGCTGCACATAACACATCTGCATCTCTTGCTGCTATGGGCATAAAAGGGGACAAACTTATGGTGTGGCACCCATGCACCCCTGACCTCAACCCCATTGAGAAACTCTGGAGCATCATGAAAAGGAGTGTCTATGATAGCGGGAGGCAGTTCACATCTAAGCAACAGCTCTGGGAGGGTATTCTGTCCTCATGCAAAACAATTAAAGCAGAAACCATCCAAAACCTGACAAATTCAATGGACGAGAGAGTTCAAAAGCTCCTTTCGAACAAGGGGTCCTATGTACAAATGTAACATCACCTAGAATAAAGTTTTGAGTTGAAAACTGTTTGATTTCAGTTTGCAATAACCTACTAATGCTTATAATTTCAAAAATGACCATTTTTTTGTTCTTTATTAAAATGAAAATGTTGAAAACTCTGCTGTGCATAATAATTTGGAACATGCATTTTGAGTGCAGTTTGAGTGTTTTATTTTTTTAAAAATATACTGTTATCATAGGCAGTTTGTACAAAAACCTTTCAATTGTACTCTAATAGTTATTTGACTGGAAAATTAAAATGACTGCAATTCATATAGGTAATTTGGGAAAATCTGAGAAAATATTATTTGCATAATAATTTGGAACACAGTGTATAGCATCTGGCTGTGTGCTAATGAACCGCTAAACTCTACTACAGCCCAGTGCAGAGCAGAGCCATAACAGGGGAAGAGAGATGCCGGAGGGGGCGCAAAGTAATGAAGAACTGGCAATCATGTCCAATTGGTTCAACTGCAGTTACTGAATACGGAGTAAACTCCTCATTGAACTAGTCCTGGTTTATTAGCACGCAGCAAGATGCTGTATATAAGTTAATTCTTCTCCTTTACGTGCTGCTCCATAAAATAATAAACATATTGTGGAAAACATGAATAAATGTCTAAAAGGTCATGGATCAGTTTAAAAGCATTAGGGGACTTGACAGGTTCCCTTCAATGAGTGTTCTGATAGCAAAATATGGCCAGAAAATCTTCATTTATCTGACAACATTTTAATCCTAAAGCTATTGTAAATGCTACATCCTCTAGAATACAATGATTACATATTAAATATCTTGGCATTCCATAAATAGAGAAATGTTTATAAACTGTATTCACTTACCAAATGGCAGTATTGATCCTTGGAATATTCAATATCTAAATAAAATTACATAGAAAGCATAATTTAGGTAAAAGTTGGTCATGCTAGTAAACATTAAACGGAATCTGTCACCAGTTTTGTTCCACGTAATCTGAGTGCAGCATAATGTAGAGATAGAGACGCTGAATCCAGCGATGTACCACTTACTTGGCTGCTTAGTGTAGTTTTGATAAAATCCCTGTTTTATCAGCAGGAGATCATTAGAGGACTAGTAAACCTGCTGCCAGGTAGCCCTCCATATTCATGAGCTCTGTATAACCTCACCCCCACCACTGATTGGCAGCTTGCTGTGTATACTGTGCATAGGCAGAAAGCTGCCAATCAGTGGTGTGGGCGGGGTTATACAGAGCTTAGCAATCAGAGAACTGCTAGATTTGTTCTACTGTTTATTTTAATCATGAATCTCTTTTTTGACCTATATCAGATTGGGTCTTTGATATTAATCAGAGCATTAATGCTCATTTTTCAATTTTTTATTCTCTGCTCTTGGGTGCATTATTAAATACTACAATTTACCTTGGTGTTCTATACTGTTGTGCTGTATTCTAACTGATTTTGCATATTCAGCAATTATTATTATAATACACTTATAGGATGCCATTCGAACAGTTTTTTGTCTATTTTGTGCCTATCACAGTAGCGTAGCTACCGTGGTGGCAGAAGGGGTGGTGGCCCCGGGCCCCGCGCTCTGAAGGGACTCACCCGGAGCTACGCCAGTGCAACTGTATCGCCCCACCCCCAATGATTGCTGTCACTTCACCGGACATGGCCACCCGCTGTGCGGTTGTATCTGGTAGTAATGACACGGCAGGGGCGACACAGCACCTTTAATTTTGCTTGTGTGTCACCCCTGCCGCGTCATTACTAGCAGACACTGCCGCACAACGCACTGCGCACGGCCATGTCTGGTGAAATGCTGGCAATCAACCAGCAGCGCTGGCGGTCCTGCAGAGATCCTGGGGGAGCGGCTTCTAGACTCCAAGCTGTACATGGGGGAAGACTCAGGACATTTTTAAATGTTAAGTGGGCACTTATCGTTATAGGGGAACTCAGGTTTTTATGACTGTGAGCTTTGTTTTCTAGGGCATTTCTATAGTCTAGAGGGTTGTTTTTAACACAGCAGCTGTAATAATAGGGACACATACGGCAGCAGCAGCTCAGTATTGGGGTATCAGCAGGATGAGGAGTTTGTGCAGGTTGGGAATAGATGGGGAAGGTGCCTGAAATGTAAGGAGTCAAATGTGTCTTTGTTGTAATCTCTGTAGACGAGTCCTGTATGGAGAAGTTGTCGTGTCGGTCTATGCCAGATGGAAAATACGGGAAAAGTGAACAACTCCATCAGAAAGAATGTCAACTGTAAGGTACTATATATAACTGTACTGTAATCTCTTATATGTTCTGCAGGACTGGTATCTACCACTATATAGTCACCATATAGCAGTAATATCAGTGTTGGTCTTTGTATAGAGATTTTTTTTTAGTAACAGCACTGACATATGCTGAGGATCTCCTACATCCACTATTAGGGTGCTCCACCATAGTTGTAATCAGGGTTACCTGGTTAGGTGCCTACCCAGAAGTTTCGCCCCGCCCCGAAACAAAACCCTAGCTACTCCTCTGGTCTATCACAATACATTTTATTTATCTACTGCCAGTAGGATGTAATTCGTCTATCTGCTGCTAGTGCGTGCGTCTGGCTCCATCAAGGCTTCTTACATAGGTATGGCTGGCACCACAATCTTATTTTTCTTATATATCGTCAGCTTTTGGTATTTATTCAGTGTTGGATCTATTGAGTATGCACTGTTATATTCCCGCGCCGCCATGTCTTTGGATCCGGTTGGCAACAAATCCAGTGCTGTACTGGATCTTATCTATAATATAACGGGAGATGCGTGTCTCTGTCTGAAGCCTTTATAGACTGCGCAACTGTGACACGCCTGCGCAGTCTGGCTCCAGACAGAAGCACGCATGGAGCCGTTACAGGTAAGAGGAGTGTATGGCGCTGGAGATCATGGTATGCATAGACACTGAACACATGCCGCGATCTCCAGCTCCATATTTACATACTTATCTGACTGGGAGGAGCGTTGCCACGGTGCCTCTCTTCGCCGGAGACCGGGGCAGGAGTGAGGCGTCGGAATCGGGGCATGCGCATAGCGCTATCCGGCGGCATTTTACTGAAGACACATTTGCAGAGTGTCTTCAGCAAAATGGTGCAGGACAGCGGGGTATGGGCACGCGCGTACTCCGGTGCCGCACTCCTCCCCCGGCCTCCGGCAGAACAGGACACAGCAGTGCTGGAGCACAGGGAAGAAAGGTATGTGTTTATTTTTTTGTATGTGTGCAGCGTAAAAGGGATGAGGGGTGCCATACATACCAGGATTGGGGGGTGAGGAGGGCCATGCATACCAGGATTGGGGATGAGGGGTACCATGCATACCAGGATTGGGGGATGAGGGGTACCATACATACCAGGATTGGGGGATGAGGGGTACCATATATACCAGGATTGGGGTATGAGGGGTGCCATATATACCAGGATGAGGAATGGGGTGCCATGCATACCAGGATTGGGGGGTGAGGGGACCATGCATACCAGGATTGGGGGATAAGGGGTGCCATACATACCAGGATAGGAATGTGGGGTACCATGCATACCAGGATAGGGTGGGGTACCATACATACCAGGATAGGAATGCGGGGTACCATGCATACCAGGATGAGGGATGGGGTGCCGTGCATACCAGTATGAGGGGTACCATGCATACCAGAATAGGGATGAGGGGTACCATGCATACCAGTATAGGGATGAGGGGTACCATGCATATCAGGATAAGGGATGGGGTGTCATGCATACCAGGATAGGGATGAGGGAGCCATACATACCAGGATTGGGGATAAGGCATGACATGCATACCAGGATGAGGGATTGGGTGCCATGCTTACCAGGCTTCTGAGATGAGGAGGCCATACGTACCAGAATTGGGATGAGGGGTGCCATGTATACCAGGATGATGGATGGGGTGCTATGCATATCAGAATAGGGATGAGGGGTACCATGCATACCAAGATGAGGGATGGGGTGCAATGCATACCAGGATGAGGCGCGCCATACATACCAGGATAGGGATGAGGGGTACCATACATACCAGGATGAGGGATGGGGTGCCATGCATACCAGGATTGGGGGATGAGTGGTGCCATGCATACCAAGATGAGGGATTGGGTACCATACATACCAGGATTGGGGGATGAAGGGTGCCATGTATACCTGTATACCAGGTTTGGAATGAGGGGTGCCATGCATACCAGGATGGGAGATGGGGTGCCATGCATACCAGGATTTGGATGAGGGAGCGATACATACCAGGATTGGGGATGAGGCGTGCCATGCATGCCAGGATGGGGGATTGTGTGCCATGCATACAAGGTTTCTGGGATGAGGAGGCCATACATACCAGAATTGGGATGAGGGGTGCCATGTATACCAGAATGAGGGATTGGGTGCCATGCATACCAGAATAGGGATGAGGGGTACCACGCTTACCAGGATGAGGGATGGGGTGCCATGCATACCAGGATGAGGGGTACCACACATACCAGGATAGGGATGAGGGGTACCATACATACCAGGATGAGGGATGGGGTGCCATGCATACCAGGATTGGGAGATGAGGGGTGCCATGCATACCAGGATTGGGGATGAGGGGTGCCATGCATACCAGGATTGGGGATGAGGCATGCCATGCATACCAGGATTGCGGATGAGGGGTGCCATGCATAGCACGATTGGGGATGAGGGGTGCCATGCATAGCAGGATTGGGGATGAGGGGTGCAATAAATACCAGGATTGGGAATGAGGGGTGCCATGCATGCCAGGATTGGGAATGAGGGGTGCCATAAATACCAGGATTGGGAATGAGGGGTGCCATGCATACTAGGATTGAGGATGAGGGGTGCCATACATACCAGGATAGGAATGAGGGGTATCATGCATTCCAGGATAGGGATGTGGGGGGGCCATGCATATCAAGATAGGGAGGAAGGGCCATGTATACCAGGATAGGGATGAGAGGTACCATGCATACCAGGATAGGGATGAGGGGTACCATCCATACCAGGATGAGAGGTAGCATACATACCAGGATAGGGATGAGGGATGGGGTACCATGCATGCTAGGATTGGGGGTGAGGGGTGCCAAGCATACCAGGATTGGGTATGAGGGAGCCATGCATACCAGGATGAGGGGTGCCATGCATAGCAGGATTGGGGGTGAGGGATGCCATGCATACCAGGATTGGGGGTGAGGGGTGTCATGCATACCAGGATTGGGGGTGAGGGGAGTCAAGCATACCAGGATTGGGGGTGAGGGGTGCCATGCATTCCAGGATTGGGGGTAAAGGGTGCCATGCATACTAGTATGGGGATCAGGGGTGCCATGCATACCAGGATTGGATGGTGAGGACAGGATGGGGGCAGCACAAATACCAGGGGGGGGGCAGCACATACCAGCATGGGAGACCATATACCAATAAAAATGCTCGCCACCCGGGCGTAGAACGGGTTCAATAGCTAGTAATCTTATAATGGGGCTTGAATATTTCCAACTTTTATTTAAAGCCTCATCTGCACCTCTATGACGTTCTAATCATTGGCTATTTTAGAGCACGGCTTGAATATATCCAATTTGCATTCCAAGCCTCATCTTCCCCTGTATGTCATTCTAATGGGGACTCGGCTCAGGTGCATATTGAACAGGGTTTGCTAATGGACTGTACAGCTGTCTATACTCTGGCAATTATATGAGGTGTTTATATATGGGTGGGTAATGTACATGTATATTCACTACCTACACCTGATGAAGTTTCCCTAGGGTTGGTGATATGCGTGGAGTTTGTCATAGAAAAAATGATGCTCTAATTTTCACGGCCATGGTTTATTTTATATCTAACCACCTCCCTGGACTGTGGATACCTTGGTTTGAGTTTGTTCTTTCTTATCTCTTACATCATTTAAAACACAGTCTAGGGCATTGTTTAGTGCATTCATTTATTTTCAGCACATTACAATTTATATTTTTTGCCTTAGACGTTCAGTGCGTTAATATGGAGTTTATGTTTTTTGTTGTCATTTACTGGATATGCTCAGTTCAGTGGGATCACTACTTCACATCTTAACACGTCTATTTATGTATTTACAATTGCTGCAGTGTTTGACCATTAACTTCTATGGCAGACCTGGGCAAAATGCGGCCTGTGGGCCACATCCGGACCCGTGGCTGTTCCAGTCTGGCCTGCGTGCCCTCTTCCACCTGTCCGCCACTGCATGCTGTCACCGCTATCTGCATCCTTGATATGTGGATCATGGTGAATACATACTTCCACCAATGAGCATGTGAGACAGCAGATGTGATGACGTCACTTCATTGCGCTGCTGCGGAAAGTCGGTGCACCAGACACTGGAGCAGAGCACCAGGGGAACAGGAGTGAGGTGAGTATGTGTTTTTTTTTCTTTCTTTAATATATGTATGGGATCTTTACATGTATATAGGAGGTTATATGGTGGTTCATTCTGTATATAGGAGGTTATGTAGGGGCTCATGCTATCCATAGGGGTATGTGTGGGGGCTCATACTGAATATAGGGGCCTGTGTGGAGGCTCATTCTGTATATTAGCATCTATGTGGAGGTTCATGCTGTATATTGGAGGCTAAATGGGGGCTCATGCTGTATATAGGAGACTATGTGAGGGGCTCATACTGTATATTGAGGGCTGTGTGAGGGCTCATACTGTATATAGAAGCCTATGTGGGGGACTCATGCTGTATATAGGGGACTATGTGGGGGCTCATGATGTATATAGGAAAACTGTGGTGGTTCATGATGTATATAGGGGGATGTCAGCATACTTTAATTCTGCTCAATATTAAGTGATAAAAAATATAAAATTATAATTTAAATTAATATATTAATATTCATATTAAGCATAATTAATTTCAAACTATTGGTTGGGCCTTCCACAATAGTCACAGCCTCTCATGCGGCCCCTTGGGAAAATTAATCGCCCACCCCTCTTCTATGGGATATCTGATACCTATACTTTTGTTCAGACTTATTGGTGAATTAGCATCAGTATTCTGGTGTTCTGCCTATATATGGTAACTGCAATTTCTATATACCTTTATTAAGCATGTGTCAGTATTTTTTGGCTTCTGTCAACATATTTTTCATTGGAGATTTGTCGTGGTTACTTTCCACTTGGCATAGCAGTGGGATGTTATGCTCTAATGGATACACCCTAGCTTAAACCCTGTATCTTTTAAATGCTTTTAATGATGTTCTTTATGTAGTGTCTTATTCTCTTAATAAAAATATATACTTTATTGGTGATCTTCAACATATTTTTTGCTCTTCATTGTCTTTTACTATTCGTAACTGCTAGATCTGCAGCAGATAAAACTGATTTTATCAAAATAACAGCAAGCAGCACAGTCATTAATACATTGTTTGAATTAGCGTCTCTGCCCCTTCATTATGCTGCTCTCAGATGGAGTAGCAAAAACCTGGTGACAGATGTCTTTAAAGATAGTAAAACAGGATGTAAATGAAATGTTCCTATATGATCCCTTGTAATGTTCCAATGCAGCTCCACCATAATATACTAATATAAGGTGCAACATTTATATTTTTTTCAAGAAATAAAGCAAAGTAGAATTATTTACGAAGAAAATTCCTAAATTTGTATAAAATATTAGTCATCAATCAGGTTAACGTCTCAAAGATTAACTTCTCTGTTCCTTTCTCTTCTGCTCTGTGGTTATATACCATTTCAACCTACTTCTGCATACTGTCTTGCAAGCTTACATTTAGTGATTAACTACTAACTGTCCTTGCTCATTTTCCTGATTTTAGAAGATCATAATAATTCCGAAACTTAATAAAAATGATGAAATGAGTTCCACGCTTGCTAGGCGCACTAGGGGGTTGGTTTTAGCAGTCTTTTCGTTCCCAGAAGTAAAAAACTGACATAACCATTATCCCCAAAGTGGAGCTGGAAGAGGTGCAAATATAGTCTACATGTCTGTCAAAATTCTGCCTTATGCAGTCAGGAAAATTGCAACCTAACTTGTCAGTTTTCTAGATGATGCCCTAATGGGTGTAATTTATTCCACAAGCTTATTCCCAACCAATTCCCAGCAGAATGTTACATTAATTACATCAGACATTATATGTAAGAGGAACCAGTGATTGCAAACATCGGTATCTGACTGTGGCAATACAGGACATGCGGAAGATTTTCGTAATATTTCTCAATATTTACTGTATGTTCTATATGAAATTCCTCTCTGATACTGTCGGTTTGAACACCTGCATAGTTTTCTCTTAATTTATTAGGGGTTCAAAACCACTGGTATATCGAGAGGGGCGTCTGAGCTAACATGAAATATTCCTTGCTAAATAATCATATTTACTTAGAATCCTGAATTCTGAGATCACTAATGGCAGGCATTTATTTAATCTACATTTCTAATTTAAAACAAAGTTTTACTAGTAGCAAGTATAATTTTTTAAATATTTAGAACAGTTTAAGAATTTCTAGATATTTAGTACATCCCCTTTCTTTAAAAAAAAAAAAAAAAGCATGCCAGACACACAGAGTGTGTGTGTCGCATTATACGCCTTCATGTAACATATAATGGCCCCATTCACCTTTGCCTTTGCTCCTGTATTTCTGTCTAGTTTTGAGTGCTTTGCGCCTTTTTTTTTGCTTTCACCTAATTATTTTATTTGTGTCTTTTTTAAGTTTGTTTTTTTGTTTTCTGCTCTGTGGTCATAGTCTAGCAATTCCAGATGTTTTAGCCTGATTCATCAATTGCGACTTTTTTAAAAAGTTGCAAAATCTGGCCCACCTTCAGTCTTCCCTTGTGTGTATTTTTAAGCACGCCAGTATTTTGCTGCTAATTTTGTGATTTTTGTGACTCCAAAAGTTGCAAAAACAGTTCAAGACAGGAAGAAAGCCTATTTTTAATTTTGCACCAAATTAATTTATCACCATTTTGATGAAATTGGCACAAAAAATGTCAACTAATACCACAAGGCAAAAAGGAATGACTTAAAAAAACAAAACAACTGATCAATATGGGCTATTTGTGCAGCATAGAATGCATGCAACATACAATGTGTGTAGCACAATGTGTGTGTGTAGCATAGAGTGTGTATGTGTGTAATTTACAGAGTGCATGTGCATTTAGCATGAAGTCTACAGTATATACTTCCATCGCCAGTGGCAAATTTCATATACCATTCTCTAGAAGGTGCAGCAGCTGGAATTTATATGTTTTTAGTGCTTGTGTCTTACACAACCCTATAAGGTGAGCATAATTATCTATTGATCCATCTTCACTGCTTGGATAAGGCCCTCATTGCACTCTGGTATGAAGTGCAGCATATGTAATGTAAGGCAGTGGCTTTCACAACAGTGTGGTAATGAGGCAGTGATCCAGGATAGTTCAACTTAAACGTCTTTATTTTGGCAACTTACAAAAATAACTCAATCGTTATTCACCGTATCCTCAGTAACAGTCCGTATCAATCCGCTGCCATGGGCGACTGCACCACAATATCACTTATGGGTGCAACAATGTCTTTGCTTTCTCTGGCTCTGACCTGTGTTCAGTCTCACACAGACCTGACATACATAGAGCTCCTGCTCTGATGCTTGCAAACCAATACTGACACACCCAAACCTTAACTGAAAGTTAAGGGTCCCAAGTCCCGCAGTGGAGGGAGAGATCCATCCCACTACCTTCCTACAGATCTCTCCAAAAATAAAAGCCCTCGTCAGGTTTTCCAAAATCTGACTTGGTCGAATAGCTTGACCAAGTCCACACTCTCTTTAGTTTCGCATTGTAACCACAGTTGTGGCCGTAATTACAATGCTCTCCAGCGAGTTTAGTATGTTTCTATGCACAACCTGGGGGACACGTACCAACCATTGTATATGATTCCCCTCACTGCCTCACAGTAGCATAGAATGTGAGTGTAGCATGGTGTGTGTTGAATAGATTATATGTAACATACACTCTATGCTACACACACCCACTGTATGTGACATACAGTGGGTATGTGCAGCATGGAGTGTGCGTGACATACAGTATATGAGTAACACCTAGTGTGTAGAGTATGTATTTACAGAGAGCATGTGCATGCAGCATGGAATATGGAAAGCATGGAGTGTATTTAACATACAATGTGTATGTGTAGTTTAGCGTGTGTGTCTATGAAAGAAAATGATTGTACTGTATTAGCCTTCATTCTGTCCTCATAATTATTTCGCCAGCCTTTGTAGAAAGGTTAGTAAATGTCGAACTACATGTATATAGTTGATTGGTGCCAGTTTAACAGTCTGAAATCACCTTGTGTAAATGGACCACAAATGTTTATGTGCGATGGTAGAGTATCTTAGCATTTGGGGCCCAACTTTACATTCTGTCCAAGGCCATAATTTGTCTGTAACCAGATGGAATGAGATGTTCAACAATCACAAATGGATACAAAGTTTAGATATTTTCTAATAAGTGATGCTTAGTTATAAAGTTAAAAATGGCAGTAAATGAAGGATGCTTTAGACTACAGACTGAAAGCTAAAAAAAATAATCATTACATTACCTGGCAAGTGACCATTTTTTTTCACATGAAGTTTGATTGTGGCGCCATTATCAATCTAGAAAGTTTTGTAAAGTACAAGAATAATTATAAATGTCACAGCAGGAATGTTCAAATACTGTGACTATGGCAGTTGTCATGCTATCCCATATAACTGGAGTTAACTTACAGTTTGCATTTGCAAGCTAAGGTCGGCTTTATAGGATATTATTACGGGTCCATGTCATATATTTATTTAAAAGTGCTTCTCTCAAGATAGGAACTGATACTGGAATTAAATTATACTATATGGAGAATTCTTGACTAAGTCAGCCACATGGATGGAGGTGCAACGTTGAATCCCATTTTAAACAATTTTAGTAGCTCTCCTCTCAGTGCTGCCAGCTCTGCCAATCATAAGCAGCCATCCACATACAAAGGGAAAAAAGGGAAAAAGAACACCCCCACTATAGCTTAGCTTAGCAGAGCTGTGTTATTAACAGCTTTCACCTCCAGCATTCAGTGTGGGTAAGGGGCAGTACAGCAGAGTTGGTAGCACTATATGTGGTTGCAATGATAATGTGTATCTGGTCCTGCCAATTTAAACCCATTGGAGTTTAAATTTGAGAGGAGAGCTATTATAAGTATTTGTGATGAGACTCATCTCTGCAGCATTGCCCCTCCCCCACACTGACTTCCAGAAAGGAAAGCAAAAAGCTGTCAGTTAATCACACTCAGATCTGCTGTGCTCCAGCACCTCATCACTGCAACGAGGAGATCAGACTGTTAGTCAATACATGTCTCACTCTAAGCCTGTTCTATGCTATTGTAGGAGTTTGTTCTTCCTTTTTCTGATGCTGACCAATCCTAAGCAGGCAGCAACACACTGAGGAAAGAAGAAGTGCACGCCCCCAGTGAAATCTGTTTGGTAATGCCCACTTGGACTTAAAATGAAGTACTGTTTAGGTGTCAAATACTTTGATTGCTAATATCTCTACAACGAAGAGGAGAAATTAAAAGTTTTTTCGGCTTTACAGTGCTTATTACATTGTGTGTCCAGTTCAACATGAAAAAAATTGGTGAAGGGTCTTTCTCTTTAAAGATTTATTCACATGTTCATAGGTGAAAAATGTTTATAAAGTCCTGGATTTTCTGGGAAAATTACAAGAAGTAACAGTTAATGAAAATATAAGACTTTTCTAAGATTAAAACCATTAGCAAACCAGTTGATTGCTCTCAGTATTATAGGAATTCAGCTTTTAGTTTTTGAGCTCAAAATCTGATGAGGTTAGGATTAGTGTTGAGCCACCCCCGTAGTGTTCGAGTTCGGTTCGGTTCGTCGAACACCCGTGTGTTCGCCGAACAGTTCGTCGAACTGTTCGTCGAACACCTTCGAACACCGTTAAAACCAATGGCAGGCAAACAAAAACACATAGAAACACATAGAAAACACCTTCAAAGGTGTCCAAAAGCTGACAAACTGCTCAGAAGACACAACTAACACATGGAAAAGTGACAAGTACATATAGTCATGCGAAAAGAAAAGAGGTGGAGGAGTAAAAGGAGGGGGAGACACAGATATAGGCATGTCATGCCCTTCTAAAATCCAAAAAGTGAGAAGCCGAGACGGCCAGTCCGCTCCTGCCCGTGCCACCTCCGTGTCGCCGGGTTTGTGCCAGAGCCGCGGTGAACCCTGACGGCCAGCCCCCCTCTCCCAATACTGGTGCCTGTCCGCTGGTGGGTCGAGAGAGCCCCCCTGTGGTGGAGGCAGCTCTAAGCTTTTTAATTTAAATTGTCCCTCTAATTTGAATGAATACACTTTAAATCCATTTACAAGGATCTATTGGAGGGCAAGTCTCATGCCAGCAGCCGCGTAATTCCAGCTCCAGTAGCGTCCACTAAAGCTGCTGAAGTTAAAAAGCTTTTATAAGGATCGAGCTCGGCTGTCCACCGCAAGGCATCCTAGTGCCAGTCCCAGCCCCTATGCCTTGGGGTGCCTCCTGATGCTCTTCACTAAGTATCCCGTGGTCCCGAAGCATTTCCTTTGAAAAAATTAAGTGTCCAAACTACAGGTGGTGTAGCTTGCTTAACAGCCGGGATAATCCGCTGACTAGCAGACACTGCTACTAGGCACAAAGTATTTCCTGGGCTAGATGCAGTTAAAAATTTGTAAGTAGATGCTCTCGTTGGATGCTGAGAAAGCATTCCATAGAGTCTCCTGGCACGCCATATATGATTCTCTTAAAAAGCTTGGGGTAGGGGTCTAGGGGACCCTTTTATAGCCAAAATCACGGCCCTGTATCACAATACGTCACCTAGGCTGAAGATAAATGGAACTGTAGCACCGAGGGCTCGGTTGCTACAGACGTATTGCACCTCACCCAGAGGTGTGATATCTCACTCTCAGATAAGGATGGAGTGTGGATCAGGACCCGACACCTGCATGCATTACACCACATTGCCGTGGGGCAGGGCGACCAATATGCCCCTGAGATGGGCACGACAGTCCCTGTCCCTGGCTGGAGTGGGGGGAGGGAACACTGAGGAAGGGGAACCCTGCAGTGCAGGAGCAGGGAGGAAGCAGTTCCTGGGTGCATTGAGAAGGGAGTATAAAAGGTGGGCACCATCTTAGTTCAGTGCAGAGAAGTCTGAGCAGAAGTGGCAGGGAGCAGGGGCTCTGCATGAGCTCTGCTCCGGAGGCGGGCCTAGTAACAGAGGCCCAGGCCTGCAAGAGGGAGAAGGAAGGAAGAGGAGCGGAGAAGGCTCCAGGAACGAGGAATGAAGGGATCCCAGGGGTGCGGACGGGCGAGTCGCCACCGCACGCCCGAATCCACCTGCGTGGAGGGGTCAGGCCAAAGGGGGAGACCAGTCCCCGAACTAGTGGAGGCAGGAAACGACCCTCAGCTAGAAACCGGAGGTTCTGACATTTTATGTGGCGGCGCAGCCCCTTGCTCCACCCGCTAGGAAGGCACCACATAGGGTCAGGGAAACTGGCGCCAAGTTTACCAAGAGGAGGCCCGAGGCAGCCGGACAGAAGTGTTGGTAAGAAAGGCCAGACAAAGGACACACAAAGGGGGTCCTGTGAAGCGCTCCAAAGTTATCTGGGAGTTGTCTGAGCCCCTCACCTGGTGAGCACAGTACGACGTGGGCAGCCGTTACCTGCAGACGTGGTCTGGATAATAAGAACTGTGAGTAAAGGCCCTGAACTGCATCACTGACTCCGTGTCGTTACTGCTGCTGCCCTGCACCATCACCCCCATCCTCCGCATACACTGCCCTGAGGCTATACTCCTCCCGTGGGGAGTTATGCTACGCTCTGCTGCACCCACAACACCAGCCTTAGCGGTCTGCCCTGTAGCGGCGGTTCACTCTGACCGCAATCCACGGGTGGCGTAGTCGGACATTTAAACATCAAAACCACATAAATAGTTCCGCCACTGGTTTGACCACCCTGAGCCACGGAACCGGATCGCCGCCACGAAGACTACAACCACCAGCATCCACCAAAAAGGGTCCGGCTCCGGGTGTCCCAAGGCCCAGGGGGTGCGTCAGAACATTTTCATCACCTTTCACAATCACCAATGGGACAAGGCAGGGATGTCCTCTGTCCCCTCTCTTATACATCCTAGTGACGGAGCACCTGCTCTCATCAATTCGCCATAACCCCAATATTAGGTGGATTGAGGTGGGAGGCACCGAGTACAAGTGCTCTCTATTTGCTGATGATGTCCTAGTATATATCACTCAATCACATATATCCATCCCTGCTGTTATGGCTGAAATAGATCACTTTGTTAAATGGTAAAATTTTAAAATCAATGCAGCGAAGTCTGAGGCCCTCGATGTCTCCCTCCCTAAATCCATATAGGATTCCATCCAGTCCAACTTTCCCTTTGCCTGGCCCTCACAGGGTATCAAATACTTAGGAATTCCTATTCATAGAGACCTCTCCCATCTATGTTATCTTAATTTTGGGCCCTTTATTGAACAATTCCATACAGACCACGGTTGGCAAGTTAGAACTGTAAGATTCACTACGTGAACCACTGGTGTTTTGTGGAAAAGCACATGTACACCGCGTTCCAAATTATTATGCAAAAAGTGTTTAGGAGTGATAAGGGAAGAATTTGTTTGTTTGTCAGTTAAACTCATTGATGGTGATGTGTGTCAGGGCTCTTTATATCACTGTAAGCAATTGCAGACACCTGTGCTAATTAGTTTGGCAGGTGTGTCCAATAAAGGCAAGACTACTTAAGAAGGCTCTCTCACATTATTAAGCAGCCTACATTTTCTGCCAAAATGGGAAAGAAAAAGGATGTGTCGGCTGCTGAGAAGCAACAAATTGTGGAGTGTTTAGGTCAAGGCATGACTACAATCAACATTGTGCGATGATCAGGATGAAGTGTCTTGGCAATCAAGAAGTATGTAGCTGATTCACAGTACACACGTGTGCGTGCTGATAAGGGCAAATTGAGGACTCTTTCCTACAGGCAATTACGTCAGGTTGAAAGAGCAGCGGCAAAAAAGCCTTGTCATAGCAGCAAACAAGTTTTTGAAGCTGCTTGTGCCTCCAACGTCCCCCGAACAACAAGATGCAGGGTCCTTCAGAGGTTTGCAGCTGTGCATACGCCATCCTGTCGACCTCCTCTATCCACTTCACACAAGCAGAAACGGCTCCAGTGGGCCAAACATTACATGAAGACTGATTTCAAAACTGTTTTGTTCACGGATGAGTGCCGTGCAGCGCTCGATGGTCCAGATGAATGGAGTGGAGGATGGCTGGTTGATGGACACCCCACGCAAACACGGCTACAGCGCCAACAAGGAGGAGGTGGAGTAATGTTTTGGGCTGGAATCATGGGGAGAGAGATTGTCGGCCCCTTTAGGATCCCTGAAGGCGCTAAAGATGAACTCCATAATGTATGTGGATTTTCTCAAACAGCACTTCCTGCCATGGTTCAAGAAGAAGAACCGTGTATTTCACAGCAAGATCATTTTTCTGCATGATAATGCACCATCTCATGCTGCACATAAAACATCTGCATCTCTGGCTGATATGGGCATAAAAGGGGACAAACTTATGGTGTGACCCCCATGCTCCCCTGACCTCTACCCCATTCAGAACCTTTGGAGCATCATTAAAAGGAGTGTCTATGATGGCGGGAGGCAGTTCACATCTAAGCAACAGCTCTGGGAGGGTATTCTGTCCTCATGCAAAACAATTGAAGCAGAAACCATCCAAAACCTGACAAATTCAATGGACGAGAGAGTTCAGAAGCTCCTTTCGAACAAGGGGTCCTATGTGAAAATGTAACATCACCTAGAATAAAGTTTTGAGTTGAAAACTGTTTGATTTCAGTTTCTAACAACCTGCTAATGCTTATAATTTCAAAAATGACCATTTTTTTGGTCTTTATTAAAATGAAAAGGTTGATCGAAAAGTTTGGGGGATCTAAGAGTGTGGCAACCCAGTAGTCATGATTACTTCGAATTCTGACAATATGAGGGTCATGCTGCAGGTAGTGCAGCAAGAAGGCACTTATGCGTCTTGCGCATCTCGGAGCCCCAAAATTATTTTCCGGGCTAGATGCAGCTAAAAATTATTTTTAATTTTAAATCTGGTGGAGCTTATTATAGATGGCCTAATAGGATCAGTGCTGCACACTGCTACAAAGCCCAAATTATTTTCCAGTCAAGATACAGATAAACATGATTAGTAATTTGAAAGCTTAAAACGGTTGGTAGGGTGATTTTAACCAATCATCAAGCTTTTACTCTCCCCAGGATGACACAGGGGTAGAAAAGTCGTTTCGGATCCATGATTTGTTCATCTTTATGAACGTGAGTCTGTCTACATTATCAGTGGAGAGCCGCGTGCGCTTATCTGTCAGCACACCACCAGCAGCGCTGAACACACGTTCAGACAGAACGCTGGCTGCGGGGCATGACAAGATCTCCAAGGCGTAAGTGGCTAGCTCCGGCCATTTATCCAGATTGGAAGCCCAAAAAGAGCAAGGGTCCAGTGACATAGTCGTGGCTTCAATGTTTACTTGGAGATACTCCTGTACCATCGTCTCTAGGCGTTGACTATGTGTCAGACTTCTTGTCTCCTGTGGCCTTGCAAAGGATGGGCTAAAAAAGTGGTGAAATGATTCCGCAAAATTGATGTTACCAGCAGATACTGTGGTTCTGTTACGGTTTGAGTGCTGAACACTTGACGGTCCCACGGTTGGCAAGTTGGAACTGTGAGATTCACTACGTGCACCACTGGTATTTTGTGGAAAAGCACATGTAAGATTCTGCAACAGTCTCTGCTGATACTCCTGCATGCGTGCATCCCTTTCTATGGCAGGAATAATTTCTGCAAATTTACTTTTGTACCGGGGATCTAACAGTGTGGCAACCCAGTAGTCAGGATTATTTCTAATTCTCACAATTCGAGGGTCATGTTGCAGGTAGTGCAGCAAGAAGGCACTCATGTGTGTTGCGCATCCAGGAGCACCAAGTCCCTGTTGTGTTGGTGGCGAGGTAACAATCATGCTTCCTTCCTCTGTCCTCTCCCCCCAACCTCGCACAACAGAAATGTGATCAAGGTCTCCCTCATCTGATGAGTCTTCCATCAGTTCGTCCTCCACTTCTTCCTGGGCTCCTGCACCTTCCTCACTAGTTTGGCTGCTACCATGCGCCCTGGTTAAACCATCTCCCCCACCCTCACATGCCTGCCGCCTTGGTGCTGCCGACCGTCTGGACCTTGCAGATGTTAGCCCTTCCGCATACAACTCCTCCTCCTCTACTTCCTCCACCTCCTCTTGTGCCACCACCTGACTCCGAATTCTGTTTAACATGTGCTCCAGCATGTAAATCACCGGAATAGTCATGCTGATAATGGCATCGTCAGCACTAAACATCTTCGTCGCCATTTCAAAACTGTGCAGAAGGGTGCATAGGTCCCTGATCTGAGACCACTCCTCCAGCGTGATTTGCCCCACCTCTGAATCTCGTTGGCCCAGGCTATACGTCAGAACGTATTGCACCAGGGCTTGTCGGTGCTGCCACAGTCGCTGCAACATGTGCAGAGTTGAATTCCACCGGGTAGGCACATCGCATTTTAGCCGGTGAAGTGGCAGGCCCAACGACTTCTGTAGAGATGTAAGTCGCTGAGCTGCGGGATGCGAACGGCGGAAGTGAGCACACAGCGACCGTGCCCTCTGCAGAAGGCCATCTAGTCTGGGATAGTGGGCTAAAAATTGCTGGACAACCAGGTTCAACACGTGAGCCATACAAGGCACGTGTGTGACATTGCCCCGGCGAAGGGCCGCACCCAGGTTTGCAGCATTGTCGCACACGGCCTTCCCTGGTTTCAGGTCCAGTGGAGACAACCATTCATGAAATTGGTTCTCCAGAGCTGACCACAACTCCTCAGCTGTGTGACTCACATTTCCCAGACATTTCAATGTAAAAACCGCCTGATGACGTTGAGCCCTACTGCCAGCATAGTAAGGAGGTGTGCAGGATCCCTTCTGCGCAGTTAGAAAGCTTGTGGCATGACCAGACAGGCTTTGGGTGCAGGTGGAAGACCGAGAGGAGGTTGAGGAGGCAGAAGCAGTGGAGGAAAAATGACATAAAGAGGATTGACGCACAACTCGTGGGGACGGCAAGACTTGGACAGCAGCCCCTTGTCCTGCTGTCACCATAGTTACCCAGTGCCCAGTCAGCGACATGTAACGCCCCTGTCCATGCCTACTCGTCCAAGTGTCTGTGGTGAAATGCACCCTGTCACACACAGAGTTTCTCAAAGAAGCGGTGATGTTGTGTGCGACATGCTGGTGGAGCGCAGGCACACCTTTCTTTGAGAAGTAGTGCCGACTGGGCATCTGGTACTGGGGCACTGCGACGGACATAAGGTCTCGAAAATCCTCTGTGTCCACCAGGCGGAAAGGCAGCATTTCTGTAGCCAAGAGCTTGCAGATGGTGAAATTCAACCTCTTAGCTTTCTCATGGCTAGGAGGAAATGGTCTTTTACTTGTCCACATCTGAGGGACCGAGGGCTGGCTATTGTGCTTAGACGGGGTTGATAAGGGTGTCCCCGGCAAACTGCCGGTCTGTGAGGAAGATGCAGGCGGACATGTTAGGTTGCCTTGATCCAAAGGTGGTGCTATCGATGTCGGACAGCGCTCAAGACCAGCTGGTGTTACCACCTCCAAAGAAAATGATGACCTGCCAATCACGCTGGCTGTTGCGGGTAAAGAGGTGGCAGGTCTGCGCCTCAAAACAGGTGTGACTGCTGTCCCCCCAGTCACAGAGGATGAAGAGGCCGCGGATGCACAAGATATGGCAGACGGTGGTTGGCCCGGCCGGCTAGACCGCATTGTAGCACACTGAGCTTCCCACTGCAACTTATGCTTCATGTCCATGTGCCGGTTCATGCATGAAGTACTCAAACTATGTATTTTTTGGCCTCTACTTAGCTTTTGCTGACAAATGTTACAGATAACACGAGTTGGGTCATCTTTATCGATCTGAAAAAATGCCCAGGCTATGCAAGGCTTAGCACCCATGCGACCTGAAGAGCCACCACGACTTGTGGTGAGAGGCAGAGTTGTGTTTGAGGATGCAGTTGTTGACGTGCTTCCAGTACTACGTCTCTGTCCAGGAAGGCGCAACCTGACCTCGTCGTCACTAGCATCTTCCTCCACCTCCTCTGCTGACCTCATCTCTTGGCTGACTGTGGGTTGACAGTAAGTGGGATCTCCGACCTCATCATCATCACCCTGTGCGTTATCACACCCGTCGTCCTCAGAGCCAACCTGTTCCTGCCCTGACAAAAAACTAAAGTTGTCGCTCCAATCAGGTATTTGAGTCTTATCATCGTCTTCCTCATTGTCTCCACCAACAGGAGTTACAGTTTGGGAATGAGGGTCTACATTATGGTCAGAACCTTCTGCGTCTGGTCCTGGATCCGACTCATAAAGATTCTGGGCATCAGTGCAGATCATTTCCTCGTCTGGATTCACAGAAGCGCTGGAGTCGACCTCTGATTCCCAGGCTATAGTATGAGTAAACAGCTCTGCAGACTCAACCATCTGTTCTACCTCATACTCAGACGGGCAGCTGGAGATTTGGGAGCTGTGAGGAAGCAAGTGCGATTTGGGTGACACCTTTGAGGACTGGAGTATTTGTGATGTTGAAGTTGATGTGGAGGAGAGCCCACTTAAAGGAGCACTTGATATCCGTTGAAGCACCTGCTGTTTTTGTGCCTCATCTGGAATTTGTAGCGATTGGCGTGGCCGTAAGAAAGGGATCTTATCACATTGTCCGCTAAAAGAAGTAGACATTTTAGTTTGGCTGGAAGATGGTCTTTCTTCTGCACCTACCCCACGGACACAACCTTTTTTCCCCTTCCCAACACGCCTATTCCCCTTTCCACCAGCAGCAGGCCTTTTTCCACTCATTTTGGTGGTTAACTAATTCACAACTCTGGAGTTGTTTGCACAAAAAAACAATGGATGGTAACCGAGCAGAGCTGAGTGGCCAAACTGTGGTATTAGGCCAAAACTATTGGCTGGGTTAGATGCAGAAAAAAATTATTTTTAATTTGCAACCTGATGGAGGTCAGTATAGATGGACTAATAGACCAAGTCCCACACACCGCTAGAAGCCCAAATATTTTTTCAGAGCTAGATGCAGAAAATTTTTTTATTCAATTTGCAACCTGATGGAGGTCAGTATAGATGGACTAATAGACCAAGTCCCACACACCGCTAGAAGCCCAAATATTTTTTCAGAGCTAGATGCAGAAAATTTTTTTATTCAATTTGCAACCTGATGGAGGTCAGTATAGATGGACTAATAGACCAAGTCCCACACACTGCTAGAAGCCCAAATATTTTTTCAGAGCTAGATGCAGAAAAAAATTATTTTTAATTTGCAACCTGATGGAGGTCAGTATAGATGGACTAATAGACCAAGTCCCACACACCGCTAGAAGCCCAAATATTTTTTCAGAGCTAGATGCAGAAAATTTTTTTATTCAATTTGCAACCTGATGGAGGTCAGTATAGATGGACTAATAGACCAAGTCCCACACACTGCTAGAAGCCCAAATATTTTTTCAGAGCTAGATGCAGAAAAAAATTATTTTTAATTTGCAACCTGATGGAGGTCAGTATAGATGGACTAATAGACCAAGTCCCACACACTGCTAGAAGCCCAAATATTTTTTCAGAGCTAGATGCAGAAAAAAATTATTTTTAATTTGCAACCTGATGGAGGTCAGTATAGATGGACTAATAGACCAAGTCCCACACACTGCTAGAAGCCCAAATATTTTTTCAGAGCTAGATGCAGAAAAAAATTATTTTTAATTTGCAACCTGATGGAGGTCAGTATAGATGGACTAATAGACCAAGTCCCACACACTGCTAGAAGCCCAAATATTTTTTCAGAGCTAGATGCAGAAAAAAATTATTTTTAATTTGCAACCTGATGGAGGTCAGTATAGATGGACTAATAGACCAAGTCCCACACACCGCTAGAAGCCCAAATATTTTTTCAGAGCTAGATGCAGAAAATTTTTTTATTCAATTTGCAACCTGATGGAGGTCAGTATAGATGGACTAATAGACCAAGTCCCACACACTGCTAGAAGCCCAAATATTTTTTCAGAGCTAGATGCAGAAAAAAATTATTTTTAATTTGCAACCTGATGGAGGTCAGTATAGATGGACTAATAGACCAAGTCCCACACACCGCTAGAAGCCCAAATATTTTTTCAGAGCTAGATGCAGAAAAAAATTATATTCAATTTGCAACCTGCTGGACGTCAGTATAGAAGGACTAATAGAACAAGTCCCACACACTGCTAGAAGCCCAAATATTTTTTCAGAGCTAAATGAAGAAAAAAATTATTTTTAATTTGCAACCTGATGGAGGTCAGTATAGATGGACTAATAGACCAAGTCCCACACACTGCTAGAAGCCCAAATATTTTTTCAGAGCTAGATGCAGAAAAAAATTATTTTTAATTTGCAACCTGATGGAGGTCAGTATAGATGGACTAATAGACCAAGTCCCACACACCGCTAGAAGCCCAAATATTTTTTCAGAGCTAGATGCAGAAAATTTTTTTATTCAATTTGCAACCTGATGGAGGTCAGTATAGATGGACTAATAGACCAAGTCCCACACACTGCTAGAAGCCCAAATATTTTTTCAGAGCTAGATGCAGAAAAAAATTATTTTTAATTTGCAACCTGATGGAGGTCAGTATAGATGGACTAATAGACCAAGTCCCACACACCGCTAGAATCCCAAATATTTTTTCAGAGCTAGATGCAGAAAAAAATTATATTCAATTTGCAACCTGCTGGACGTCAGTATAGAAGGACTAATAGAACAAGTCCGACACACTGCTAGAAGCCCAAATATTTTTTCAGAGCTAAATGAAGAAAAAAATTATTTTTAATTTGCAACCTGATGGAGGTCAGTATAGATGGACTAATAGACCAAGTCCCACACACTGCTAGAAGCCCAAATATTTTTTCAGAGCTAGATGCAGAAAAAAATTATTTTTAATTTGCAACCTGATGGAGGTCAGTATAGATGGACTAATAGAACAAGTCCCACACGCTGCTAGAAGCCCAAATATTTTTTCAGAGATAAATGAAGAAAAAAATTATTTTTAATTTGCAACCTGATGGAGGTCAGTATAGATGGACTAATAGACCAAGTCCCACACACTGCTAGAAGCCCAAATATTTTTTCAGAGCTAGATGCAGAAAAAAATTATTTTTAATTTGCAACCTGATGGAGGTCAGTATAGATGGACTAATAGACCAAGTCCCACACACTGCTAGAAGCCCAAATATTTTTTCAGAGCTAGATGCAGAAAAAAATTATTTTTAATTTGCAACCTGATGGAGGTCAGTATAGATGGACTAATAGAACAAGTCCCACACGCTGCTAGAAGCCCAAATATTTTTTCAGAGATAAATGAAGAAAAAAATTATTTTTAATTTGCAACCTGATGGAGGTCAGTATAGATGGACTAATAGACCAAGTCCCACACACTGCTAGAAGCCCAAATATTTTTTCAGAGCTAGATGCAGAAAAAAATTATTTTTAATTTGCAACCTGATGGAGGTCAGTATAGATGGACTAATAGACCAAGTCCCACACACCGCTAGAAGCCCAAATATTTTTTCAGAGCTAGATGCAGAAAAAAATTATATTCAGTTTGCAACCTGATGGAGGTCAGTATAGATGGACTAATAGAATGATGCTATGCCCAAAAGATTTTACTTCACTAGGTGCAGTAAAAAAATTGGTATTCTATACACAGGTGGTATATCTTGCAACACAGATAGGCTACTCCACTGACTAACACACTCTGCAATAGGCCAAAAAGGATTAGCTTTGCTAGATTCAGCCAAATGCTGTGAAAAAAACTTGCACAGCACTGGCACAGACCTGCCTGGCAAAAACTGATAGGAACTGATGTAACCTAGTCCTGAAAAGGACTCCAATTACAATTAGTCTTTACTCCCACAATCTATCTATTTAAGAGCACAGACCTGCCTGATAAAAGTCGTAGGAAATGCTGTAACCTAGTCCTTAAAAGGACTGCAATCACAACTATTCCCTACTCCCAAGCTATCTGTATATTTGTGCGAAAATTGGCTTGAAATTAACAAGGTATAGCGCACACAGCAACAGCGGTGCCGTCTAACACGCAGCTGCAGCAGTGAGAAAATGGTGGCGACGGGGAAAATGGCTTGGTCTTATAGGGCAAGGACATGTGACATACACTGCCAATCACACATGCCCTTGCTTGTGTGAAAAAAAGCACTTCGCTCCGTGTGTGCGCTGCTGATAGGCTGACAGATTGCACCTCCCCACTGCAAATGCGGGAAAGAGAAAAAAAAATGGAGATCTTCATTGTTCCTGCAGAGATCCATCCCCTGCCCCTCCCCCCGCCCCGCTGTACACTCAAACTGCGTATTAACATTAATTTTCATCATTACTGAGAAAAAATCCAGTTATGATTTTGGTGCACGAACAGTTATCGAACATAACCTCGAACAGCCGAATTTTTCTCAAATTGTTCGTGTTCGCCGACCGGCTCGAACACCGCCCAAAACAGCTCGAATTTGAGATTGGCGAACAGTTCGAGTAGAACAACGCTCATCTCTAGTTAGGATGTATAAACTGTGAGTGGGGGGATGATGCTTTACTGCATCTGAATGGTATATTGAGATTTATGCCTAGATCTGTAGGAATTATAGTGGACTGATCAATTCACCTGTGTTGTCAAGTCACTTGTCCATTGAATACAATGGGCATATTAACTAATCTATTTTTCACATAGATGCACCTAAACATATTCAAAAACATGGTGAATCATACATGGTGAGATGTAAATAAGGCTAAAACTTTTAACTTTCAACTCAACTGTGAGTCTGAAGTTCACTTGATACTAACTATTGCTATTTTTCATACATTTAATAAAATGTACTGTGTATTCTCCAGATCAGGTAAAGGAAGAGGACATAGCTGTTTATAAAGGGTTATTCTGTTAATAGGAGGACACAGCTGCCTGTACAGGGTTAATTTGAATTTCTTACCATATATTACACAGAAACAGCAACAAGCAAACCACCCAGAGAAGGCTGTATGATTTACCTGAACTGCTGCTTCTATCCTGCTCCTCATTTTCCTTCTGAAGCTGCTCCATAATATAAAAGATCAATTTGATTTTGCCACATATGTACCTATATTTAGCTTGAAGGGGCTCTCATGTGCTGTGCACACGCTGCACTCTCCAGGCTCAAGAAAAAATGGTATCAGCTCAGAAACAAGAACTCTCACACAGCTGTCAAATAGTGAGGCTCCTGTCTTAAGCCGACTTCAGTCTCTTATAGGGCCAGAGCTTTTATCTCTAAATTAGTGAGGCATTTTTCCAATTATATATATATATATATATATATATATATATATATATATATATATGAGAAAATGTATATTTGGTCTTGTTTTACTTGGGAGATGGTCAAGGATGTGATATGTCCTCTTCAAAATGTCTACCTGCTGCCATCATAGAGGAAGCTTGCACTATTGAAATGTATTTAGCAACTATTAAGCCCAATAAATACATCTTCAGGAAGCTCCTAAACATAATACATTTAATGAATAAAGCTTAGCAAATAAAGCTTATTAAATTACACCTAAACCTATATGCTTGGAAGTGCTCTATGATAACTATATTTAATAATTATTCACATTTAATTTAACTGTCGGTTTGGAAGAAGCAACTTCCTCTTAGCTCTTTTAGGTCTAATGAAGTTAAACCTTTTTCCCCTCTACTTTTATTTTCATTTTCAGAGCACAAAAATGAAAATTTCTGAAGACTTAAAGTTGCATCCTAAAACATAAAACCACTGGCATTTCCTTTTTCAAAAGATATTACTAAATAAGCAAAATGTAAGCTTGCTAGGAAACAAACCCCCCCACATCAGTTGATTCTTCAATATTGAGTAAAGGTTGAAATATTCTTTTATGACTAGTTTCAGACTGGACAACTAGTTTTTAGTGGATACAATAGGAGAAATCAGTAACCCGGTTAATATAAATCCCAACTCTTATTTTTTTATATAATTTTGAACTTTAAAAAATGCAAAAATTTTCTGTTGTTACTGTATTTGTTGAAGCATGTCATTTAGAAATCAGATTACCTGGTAATGTTTTACGGTGTTTAACTTTATAATATTATTCTCCTTCATCACATTAGAAGAATCTATGTCCAAGAGTTCCTTAAAAGTCTGACCATGGTGAAGCTCTGATAATGAAAATGGAACAAAAGAGAAAAAAATCTAATTTGTCAATGATGTAACCACTTGTTTTTTACAGTTATATTGTGCAACACTAAAATAGTAGGAAAAGAAGATTAAACAAGTCTAAAGCATTATCTGGGTCATATATGAATATAGTCACACCAGTTCTGGAATAACTGCTTTGGAACATACTGTATTGAGCATGAACATCATATGTATGGAGGTCTGCTCTAAGGAGAATGGTGTATTGCTTTCCAATAGCATAAATGAAGCTGGCTGACAAAATGGTCTCCACCTGAGTGATGACAATGTTTGGTAAAGGTAGGTGTGAGGAGCTGCCCACTTACTAAAGACTATGATACTTTTCCAGCACGGACTACCATTTTCATCAATATTATTATTGTGTGTTATTAGTGATTTACTTGTTATGTTTTTTATAGTTCTGCTTACTTGTCAGCATGTAAGATTCACTTGTAAAATGTCCAGCATTCTACTAATCTCATCTTTATCTCAGGAGTCCATTGTTTCAACAGCCAATAATCTCATTAGGTGAGTGTAGATTGAGTCACAGTGGAGCAGTCACCACAAGGGGTCTTACAGGCAGTTTCAGGTGAAGGCTTCTAGAATATTCTTTATTGTTTTAGCGAACAGTGAATGTTTAAGGGGGAGGGTGTGATCACTTCTGACCTGGGAGGGGATTGATCCCAGTGGAAGAAAGTGGAGACATGTTTTAAAGTCACCAACGACCTACTAACCGCCAAATCCAAGCGACACTACTCTGTCCTTCTCCTTCTTAACCTGTCATCTGCCTTTGACACAGTGGACCATTCTCTCTTACTTCAGACTCTCTCATATCTCAGCATCACAGGCTTGGCCCTATCTTGGATCTCCTCATACCTAACACACAGGACATTCGGTGTCTCCCACTCACACACCACCTCCTCATCTCGCCCCCTGTCTGTCGGTGTTCCCCAAGGCTCAGTACTAGGACCCCAGCTCTTCTCCATCTACACCTTCGGCCTTGGACAGCTCATAGAGTCTCACGGCTTTCAGTATCACCTCTATACTGACGATACACAGATCTCCCTCTCCGGACCTGATAGCACCTCCTTACTAACCAGAATCCCACAATGACTGTCTGCTATTTCATTTTTCTTCTCTGCTAGATTCCTAAAACTTAATATGGATAAAACTGAATTCATCATCTTTCCACCATCTCGCTCAACCCCCCCACATGACCTATCTAGCAAAATTAATGGCTGTCCACTCTCCCCAGTCCCGCAAACTCGCTGCCTCGGGGTAACCCTTGACTCTGATCTCTCCTTCAAAGTTAATATCCAAGCCCTTTCTACTTCCTGCCGACTCCAACTCAAATATATTTCCCGGATCCGCACATTCCTCATAAATGAATCTGCAAAAACACTAGTGCACGCCCTCATCATACATCTCCTCCATACATCTGTGACCTAGTCTCCCGGTACATACCTGCATGCAACCTACAATCCTCAAAAGATCTCCTGCTCTACTTTGCTATTATCTCCTGTTCCCACAATCGCATACAAGATTTCTCCCGTGCATCCCCCCTACTCTGGAATGCTCTACTCCAACACATCAGACTCTCGCCTACTGTGGAAACTTTCAAAAGGAACCTGAAGACCCATCTTTTCCGACAAGCCTACAGCCTTCAGTAACCCTCGCTCCACCACACCGGTGCACAACCAGCTGTACCCTCACCTACTGTATCCTCACCCATCCCTTGTAGACTGTGAGCCCTCGCGGGCAGGGTCCTCGGTCCTCCTGTACCAGTCGCTGACTCGTTTTTGTTCAAATTATTGTACTTGTTGTTTGCTATGTATACCCCTTTTAAACATGTAAAGTGCCATGGAATTAATGGCGCTATAATAATAGATAATAATAATACACAATTGAAACCAGAAGTTTGCGTACACTGTATAAAAAGACACATAAGCATGTTTTTCTCAATATCTGACATGAAATCAGAATACACCTTTCCCGTTTTAGGTCAATTAGGATTACCATAATTTTTAATATTTGACAAATGCCAGAATAATGAGAGAAAGAGAATGTTTTAAGGGATTTGTAATACTTACTGCAAAGTCAAAAGTTTACATACACTAAGATTACTATGCCTTTAAACAATTATGGCCTGCCCATATGATGATGTCATGTTTTTGGAAGCTTCTGATAGTTTTTTGCCAACATCTGAGTTAGAGACACACCTGTGGATGTATTTTAATGCACACCTGAAACACACTGATTCTTTGTGTAGCCTAATGGGAAAGTCTAAAGAAATCAGCCAAGATATCAGGAATAGAATTGTGGACTTGCACAAGTCTGGCTCATCCTTAGGTACAATTTCAAGATACCTGAAGGTGCCTCGTTCATCTGTACAAACAATTACACGCAAGTACAAACAAGATGGGAATGTCCAGCCATCATACCGCTCAAGAAGGAGATGGGTTCTGTGTCCCAGAGATAAACGTGCTTTGGTCCGACATGTGCATTTCAACCCACAAACAAAAGCAAAAGACCTTATGAAGATGATGGCGGAAGCTGGGAAGATTGTGTCAATATCCACAGTGAAACGAGTACTGCATCAACATGGGCTGAAAGGCCACTCTGCCAGGAAGAAGCCATTACTCCAAAAGAAACATAAAAAAGCCAGATTAATGTTTGCAAATGCACACAGGAACAAAGACCTTAATTTTTGGAGACATGTTCTGTGGTCTGAAGAAACTAAAATTGAACTTTTTGGGCATAATGACCATTGTTACGTTTGGAGGAAAAAGGGAGAAGTTTGGAAGCCTAAGAACACCATCCCAACTGTGAAACACGGGGGTGGCAGCATTATGTTGTGGGGTTGTTTTGATGCAGGAGGGACTGGTGCACTTCACAAAATAGATGACATCATGAGAAAAGAATATTATGAGGCAATACTGAAGCAACATCTCAAGACATCAGCCAGGAAGTTAAAGCTTGGGCGGAAATGGGTCTTGCAAATGGACAATGACCCAAAGCATACTGCCAAAATGGAAACAAAGTGGCTTAAGGATAACAAAGTCAATGTTTTGGAGTGGCCATCACAAGCCCTTGATCTCAATCCTATTGAAAATTCATGGGCAAAGCTGAAAAGGCAGGTGCGAGCAAGGCGACCTACAAACCTGGATCAGTTTCACCAGTTTTGTCAGGAGGAATGGGCCCAAATTACAGCCAACTATTGTGAGAAGCTTGTGGAAGGATATCCCAAACCTTTGACCCAAGTCATTCAGTTTAAGGGCAATAATACCAAATACTAATGAAATGTATGTACATTTTTGACTTTGCAGTAAGTAATAAAAATGCCTTAAAACATTATCTCTCTCTCTTATTCTGGCATTTGACAAATATTAAAAATTATGGTAATCCTAATTGATCTAAAACAGGAAAGGTTTATTCTGATTTCATGTCAGATATTGAGAAAAACATGCATGTGTGTCTTTATATATAGTGTATGTAAACATCTGGTTTCAACTGTACATATTTTTTTTTATTTTTTATTTTTTATTTTGTGAGGGCCCATTTCAGACTTCTGTAATGGGTCCCCAATGATTTCTATGTATGCCCCTGCTGCTTGTATTTCAACACAAAAGCCTTGATTCATTAAAACCTGCATTTTTCATGCTAGTCCTAATGAGGGGGTGGGGTGGAATTAGATTTGTTGTGTAAGAAACAACATCGCTTATCATAAATCTGACAAGCCAGGTACACTAACTTTGGGAGCTGGGCGAAAATTATATGAAGCCGCCATGAGACACAAAATCCTTGTACAACCTCGTGTTGCGCAAAAAAACTTGCAACTTTTCAAAGCCTTTTAAACCAGTTTTCTGCTGTAAAAGCTTTGATGAATTCGGGGCCTTTATGTCACATCTAGGTGTGGTGTATGTGTTGCAAATTTTCACTGTAGATATTCTGAAATCATCCTAAAAGTTTATTACTCCATAAATACAACCAAGGGAACACTATTAATGGTATTCTGCGGACTAAGAATTGTTTTTTAATTGTCTTTATGCATTTTATCATGTAAATGACAAATAAAGTTTGTAATATAATCTGTACCACTGTTTATGTACAATATGCCCATACGTCAATATACTCGCACAGTCAGACATATCCATACACAGTGATGATCTGAGTAATTTAATTGACATCGGAAGTATATTAGAAAGTTTCAGAAATTAATTTTTTCAAAAACAGCACCACTCCTGTCCACAGGCTGTGTCTGGTTTGTAGCTCAACCCCCTTGTACTTCAATGGAGCTAGGCTTCAATACGACACACAGTTTTCGAAAGAAGGCAACGCATTTTTAATCCTAGAGCATTCTATTAACACATTGACACATTTCAAAGTTGTAGAGCCACTTTTAGATCCGTTTCCCTAAATATGTCTACTTTTTTTTTTACATTTTAGCTTTGATTGGATAATGTTAATGAGTAGTGACATGCTGCACTGAGAAGAGAGATAGTAACAACCCATTGTTAATTTATTCATATATTTCCAGTATTTACTAAAACAGAAATGTCCAGAGATATGGTCCTAGATGTAGAGACACACAATCAATAAACTACTATGATAGTCAAGACAGTCTTCATACCAAACTTTTAATGTAGAGAAAAAAATGCTTGTTAATTACAGTTTCTAACAAACATATACTGAGATCTTACCTAAACCAATATCAGAAAAAGGATGTCCAAAGTAATAGCCTTTTTCAACTTGAAAAGACTGAAGAATTTTCTCTTTCATTTGCCCAATTGTATCACAATCCAAAACAGTTACTTTTATGCACTGACAGTTATCATCATCCTCATGTTCTGCTGGTTTTGGAAATTGCACATTTATCTCCTAAAACATACATAAACTACATAATTTATGTAAAGAAAATAATGTGATACTGATGCAATGCTACGTACATTATGCATATAAATCATTAATATTTTGTATGAACCATACATACAACTAATAAAGGGCTATTCAGAGTTTTTTCAGCCAAGTGGCGAGGAGAACAACTTTTCTAAGGTCACATGATGCATGTGGTAACTTTCTGGCCTCCAATAAACTTATAGAAGTCACTAGAATTGATCTACAAAGTATTGTTGTGCTATTCAATATCTAATGCTTACAGTTTATTTATAAAGCCAGGTAAACATGTACATATATAATACTTAAAGGAGTTTTCCACTACTCGGACAACCCCTTCTCAATCCCAATGTTTCACCCTTGTAAAATAATAACACTTATACTCACCTCTGGTGCTGGAGCTGTTACAGCAGTATCGGCATTGGCTGTCCCAGGGATTGCGTGACATTAAAATGACACTCAATCCTTGCAGCCAATCAGAGCTGGCTTCGCTCTCCTCGCGTTCGGACAAATCGCATTCATCTGGAGGCTCTCTCACTTCCTTCAGATGTATGTGATATGTCCGAAGGCGGGGAAAGTGAAGCCAGGGCTGATTGGCCACAGGTATTGTGTGTCATTATATCACGCAATCCCCATGATAGCCAGTGCAGACACTGCTGGAACGGCGCCGCATCGTAGATGAGTATAAGTGTTATTTTACAAGGATGAAACATAGGGATTTAGAAGTGGTTGTCCAAGTAGTGTACAACCCCTTTAAATCTATCAACAGAAAATTACCTATTTTTTATATCAGGCTTTTGTATTAAATATATTGGAAAAAAATTAAAATCTTGCAATTTTAACCCAAACTACTGGGGATATTCAATTCTAGACTTATATGTCTTGTTCTTTCAGGAAAAGTTTGCATTGACACATGAATGATTGTGTATAAATGTCATTCAGAAAGGAGAGGATGGGAAGCAGGGGGATCTGTGATATCTATTGTGAATGGCGGATCCTGTTTTTACAGCTGTGTTTAGCGGTATTACCTGTTATTGCAGTCCTGTCTGTGATGATAATCAGACAGATGAAAAATCTTCTGTGAAAATGCGGGAAGTATAAGTCTAAAATAGTTCCTAAGGCCAGGTTTAAAAGTTCAAGATTTTTATATTTTTTAGTACATATTGTGGTATGAAATAAACATTGCCATTTTTTTAGAGATGACTAGCTGTTTTCAAAGTGAAGAAGCAATGGCTTGTTCTCAATAAGCATTTAAAAAATGTAGCCCTATTCTGTGAGATGTTTGATGTTTGTGCACCCTCAGGAGAGTAAGTTTTGCATCAGCAATGAAGTCTATCACTGTACAATACACTGTGCAGCCAGGAGATATGTGGCTCTGCAGTGGCAGTGGCAGAAGCCACACATTAAAGAATTAGAACATGACAGGTAAGGAGATGTCTTGCAGTGTAGGGCCAGCAACGGCAGATCCAGAAGCAGTAGTACTATATGGTAGATAACATGATGGACAAAGTGTAGATGCCCAGCTGAGCATTGACCATAAGCACTGGTGGCAGCAGAAGGCTGCAGGTGAAGACAGACAACAGATAGGCAGCCAGATAGATGGTACTTTAATCATTGGCATCAGCCGTAGATGAATGATAGTCAGCACTGATCCATGCTTGATTCATTTTCACAAATGTAGTTTTCCATGTTTTTGGCAGATAACATGGTCCACTTAGGTGTGACAAAGCTACCGGCCGTGCTGACTACTGTGTCTGACATTACATTGGAAACTGCACATTATAATATACCTATAACAAACTGGTCCTGTTCTTACACTGGTCCAATCTGCTTACCAAGAAGGCCATTCGATCAGGTCTTAGGGAATCTGTCTGAGAAAGGACACAGACTAGGTGCAACTGACCCTGCATCTGTGTGCAATAATTACTAGCTTAATAGAAAAGAGCTTGTAAACATTGAGCTCCTAGCCTGGACACCGGCCACCACTGCAGTCTACCTGACCTAGGCAACGAGTAGTAAATAGTAAATGAAAAATCATTCCATTTTTGAGCAAGGAGGGGATTTCTAACAAGTAAATTGCAAAGTTTATTTTTAGTCATTTTGCAATTTTACCTATATAAAATAATGAGAATGACCCTTGAATGACTCTCTGTGACTTTATATTTGAGTCACATAAGGAAATTCATCACTCTGAGACATTCTGTGATAATTTGATCTAAACGATGTTAAGCCCTTATTTTTTGTCCAATTGCTATATTTCTCAATCATTTTCCTTTGGAGAGAGAGGGGAGGGTGTATACATATACAGGGTGGTCCAAAAGTAGGTGGACAGAAAATAACATTTATTTTGATTTATATATAAAATTATATTTACTAACACAAGCATAACATTGACAATTACATTTTATTCTGAACAAAATTCTTTTTATACAAAAGCCCTTAAATTTTATCAACGCAGGTGCTCAAACTGTTTTCCATTACAATTTGTACAGCTTTGAAGTCAACGTCTTACGCTTCGACAAACTTTTTTGCACAAGTCTCTTTGGGTATTAATTTCTTGAAATGCATCTCTTATGTAATTTTTCAAATCACTGACACTTTTTGGTTTTCGACTATAAACTTTGTCCTTGAGTACTCCCCAAAAGAAAAAATCCATTGGGGTCAAGTCTGGTGAACGTGCCGGCCAATGAAGTGGGCCTCTTCGGCCAATCCATTTATTAGGAAATGTTTCATCAAGATACTTGTGGACTACTCTTGAATAATGTGGAGGGGCCCCATCTTGTTGGAAATAAAGGTCATTTGAATCCGGCTGTTGCTGTAACTGGGGAACAACTTGATTCATTAGAATTTCGAGATACTTATCTCCTGTGACTGTTCCATCAAAAAATATTGGTCCTAAAACACCAAAACTTGAAATACCACCCCAAACATTGACACCAGGCTCATTTAGTTGTTGCTCTAATGTTAAATGCATGTTCTCATTATACCAGTAAATACAATTATGTCTGTTAATATGGCCGGATATTTTGAAAGAAGCTTCATCACTCCACATAATGTTATCTAAAATTACTGGATTTTTTTTCAATTTCGTTAAGCATAATCTCACTAAATTGCAGCCGCCTGTCTGGATCATCCTCCAATAAACCATGAATTAGACGTGGATGATAAGCTTTCCACCCAATAGATTTCAGGATTCGCATGATAGAAGCTCGTGAAATTCCCAATTCCAAAGAGGCTCTTCTGGTGGACTTTTTTTGGACTCTGAACAAGTGTTTCAGCAACAAGTTGTTTATTATCTTCGGTACAGACTGTTTTGGGTCGCCCAGTTTTTGGAGCATTAAGGATTGAGCCAGTGGCATTGAATTTGTCACGAATGCGGTAAATGGTTTGTCTCTTTGGGGCTTGAGTACCAAATGTTTCAACCCAATTTGCTCTAACGGTTTCAGCATTTTGAGATTTCCAGTACTCTGTTAAAATCCATTTTCTTTGATCTGTATTTAAATTATTTGCCATTATGTGTTATCTGAATTATCTGAAAAGAAAAGAGATTTGGGGGAGATTTATCTGTGAAAACTAGATCTGTGAAACTGGCTCATTTGCCCTTAGCAACCAATCAGATTCCACCTTTCATTTTCCAAAGAGTCTGTGAGGAATGAAAAGTGGAATCTGATTGGTTGCTAAGGGTAACTGAGCCAGTTTCTCTTTACACCATGTTTGATAAATCTCCCCCTTCATAACCTTATTACACTTTCTGTCCACCTAATTTTGGACCACCCTGTATCTATATACAGTACAGACCAAAAGTTTGGACACACCTTCTCATTTAAATATTTTTCTGTATTTTCATGACTTTGAAAATTGTACATTCTCACTCAAGGCATCAAAACTATGAATTAACACAAGTGGAATTATATACTTAACAAAAAAGTGTGAAACAACTGAAAATATGTCTTATATTCTAGGTTCTTCAAAGTAGCCACCTTTTGCTTTAATGACTGCTTTGCACACTCTTGGCATTCTCTTGATGAGCTTCAAGAGGTAGTCACCGGAAATGGTTTTCACTTCACAGGTGTGCCCTGTCAGGTTTAATAAGTTGGATTTCTTGCCTTATAAATGGGGTTGGGACCATCAGTTGTGTTGTGCAGAAGTCAGGTGGATACACAGCTGATAGTCCTACTGAATAGACTGTTGGAATTTGTATTATGGCAAGAAAAAAACAGCTAAGTAAAGAAAAACGAGTGGCCATCATTACTTTAAGAAATGAAGGTCAGTCAGTGCGAAAAATTGGGCAAACTTAGAAAGTTTCCCCAAGTGCAGTTGCAAAAACCATCAAGTGCTACAAAGAAACTGGCTCACATGAGGACCGCCCCATGAAAGGAAGACCAAGAGTCACCTCTGCTTCTGAGGATAAGTTTATCCGAGTCACCAGCCTCAGAAATCACAGGTTAACAGCAGCTCAGATTAGAGACCAGGTCAATGCCACACAGAGTTCAAGCAGCAGACACATCTCTACAACAACTGTTAAGAGGAGACTTTGTGCAGCAGGCCTTCATGGTAAAATAGCTGCTAGGAAACCACTGCTAAGGACAGGCAACAAGCAGAAGAGACTTGTTTGGGCTAAAGAAGACAAGGAATGGACATTAGACCAGTGGAAATCTGTGCTTTGGTCTGATGAGTCCAAATTTGAGATCTTTGGTTCCAACCACCGTGTCTTTGTGCGACGCAGAAAAGGTGAACAGATGGACTCTACATGCTGGTTCCCACCATGAAGCATGGAGGAGCAGGTGTGATGGTGTGGGGGTGCTTTGCTGGTGACACTGTTGGGGATTTATTCAAAATTGAAAGCATACTGAACCAGCATGGCTACCACAGCATCTTGCAGCGGCATGCTATTCTATCCGGTTTGCGTTTAGTTGGACCATCATTTATTTTTCAACAGGACTATGACCCCAAACACACCTCCAGGCTGTGTAAGGGCTATTTGACCAAGAAGGAGAGTGATGGGGTGCTACGCCAGATGACGTGGCCTTCACAGTCACCAGACCTGAACCCAATCGAGATGGCTTGGGGTGAGCTGGACCGCAGAGTGAAGGCAAAAGGGCCAACAAGTGCTAAGCATCTCTGGGAACTCCTTCAAGATTGTTGGAAGACCATTTCCGGTGACTACCTCTTGAAGCTCATCAAGAGAATGCCAAGAGTGTGCAAAGCAGTCATCAAAGCAAAAGGTGGCTACTTCGAAGAACCTAGAATATAAGACATATTTTCAGCTGTTTCACACTTTTTTGTTAAGTATATAATTCCACATGTGTTAATTCATAGTTTTGATGCCTTCAGTGTGAATGTACAATTTTCAAAGTCATGAAAATACAGAAAAATCTTTAAATGAGAAGGTGTGTCCAAACTTTTGGTCTGTACTGTATATATATATATATATATATATACACACACACACACAGTATGCTTGGGGGATTGTGCAAGACCCTTGCAATGGCCCTGAAGCACAACACTTATATTTATTAATTTTTACTGATCAGCGTATTTCTTTATCTTTTGAGCCAAGTTCTCATCAATCATTTTGACGAAGAGTAATTTGTCAGTCCTGGGTTATATAAATATGATCTTATAGCATTATGGTTTAAATTTTTAATGCTGATTTCAACCAGCACCTGAATTTCTATAACTTTTTGTCTGCACAGTATGTGTTTGCATAACATAACTACATGCCAAAATTTCCATGGCCGCAGTCACAAATTCAACCTTTCTTACTATTTGTCTCGAAATATATTAATAAAGTAGACCTTATCACTCAACTAAGCCAATCATTTGTTAAAATTAGCAATTAGTAAAGAATACTCACCACACTACTAAATTCTGTTATCTGCCATAGCAACCAGTCTTCATTTAAGGTATAGAGAGCTTTACATGTTACAGCATCTATTGGGCCTTTGTGTATCCTCTGATTTAATGTGTAGACCAGATTATACAAAGGTTCTCCCACAGATTCCTATGCAAAACACAAGTAAGATTAGTAAAAGGGGTAATAAATATGGATGTCATCTTTAAGTTCCAGGCTCAGTATGGAAAGAGGGCAGTTAAGATAGGGACAGTGTGGCAGTTACAGCTAGTAAGACAGTGGTGGTTATAGTTCATAAGAGTGGACAGTGTGGAGGTAATATTTTATAGGAGAGGGCAGTATAGAGGCTATGTACCATAAGAGGGACAGTATGGGGGTCATATTTCGCGAAGGGAGCAAAGTGAGGGGAAATTATTTATACAGGGGCACAATGTAGGCCAGATATTTTTATTCAAGGACATTATAATGACACTTATTTTTAAGGGCACCGTGTCAAAGGACCGGAGAAAAGGGAAGTCTACAGAGATGAGCAGTGGATGTGAAAAGACATAATGTTGTCTGGACCTGATTGAGACAAAAGGGAAGAGAAGTAATGACTCCAATCAGAAAAGATATCACCTATAAGGTAACTGGATGCAAACGTTTATTTGTAATATGGTTCTGGTGCTGTATTCATATACTGATGGTGGTTGTGATGCTGTATTTATATATTGATGTTGGTTGTAACATACTGATAATGGTTCTGGTGATGTACACATGTACTGACAATTGTTGTTATGCTGTATTTCTATCTGGTTATTAGTTTTGATTCCGTAGCAATCCATAACTTTACAATAATTTTTATTTATATAGTGCTGTCAGATTCCACAGCACTGTACAATTTAGAGGGAACATGTACAAGCAAAATGAAACGTAACAGAGTAACATATAAAAAATAGCAAAAGGAGTGAGGGCCCTGCTTGCCAGCTTACAATCTATAAGTACTAAATATAATCAGAATATAACTGTAGCCCATAAACAGGTGTTTTGATTAAATCACCACAGACCAGTGGTGTACCGCTAATAGCGGCTAACCACGCGGCCACTATGAGGCTTGTGAGTCTTGAGGTCTGGGCCCCCCCCTACACGCCCGTCATTCAACTATATCTGCATCCTGAATGCAGATAAGGTTGAAAGCAATAATGGAAGAGGGAGCCGTCAGCTGACGCGCCTTCTTTCATCATTCTCCCTGAGCGACTGACGTTTCAGCACAGCGGGCTAGATGACGTCATTACATCGCGACTGTAGAGCCAAGCAGTGCAGACCTCAAGCTGCAGAGAATGTAGCAGAGATGGAATGGAGAGATGTGAGATTTTTTTTAATCAATGAGTACTTTGTGGGGGCTATAATACTATTTGAAGTGCTATGTGGGGCGATCATGCTACTTGTGGGGCTAACATACTACTTGGAGGGCTATTTTTGGGATATCATACTAATTGGAGAGCTATGTGGGGGCCATAATACTATTTGGAATGCTATGTGGGGGCCATCATGCTACTTGGGGGCAAACATACTATTTGGAGGACTAAGTGGGGGGCCATCATACTATTGGGAGTGCTTTGTGGGGGCCATCATACTAATTGGGGGAACATCATACTATTTGGAGGGCTATGTGGGGGGCCTTCACACCATTTGGAGTGCTATATGGAGGGCATCATACTATTTGGAGTGCTATGTGGGGGCAATCATGGTACTTAGGAGACTATCATACTATTTGCTGGGCTATGTGGGGGTCATCATACTATTTGGGGGGGCATCATACTATTTGGAGAGCTATTTGAGGGCCATCATATTATGTGGAAGACTATGTTGGGGCCATTATACCCGTCAGTGCAAAGTATGAAATCCGATTTGGCTAGGTTCAAGTCCTCTTCTTCTCTGAAGAGACAATTTGCATATTTAATTTCCCATAGGAGCATGCAAGGCATTTAAGTCTCCTTATATTGGCATGCCAGACCTGGCTTGTCACTCTCCACAAGGAGAAACCTTACTCCTTAGATCCCAGTCTTAGCCTCTCACATAGCCAAATCAGATTTCATACTTTGCACTGATGAGGAGCAATAACCCGAAACACCATGTCTGCAAATTGTGATTCTGGTTTGTCTTTTATCCCAAGTCATATTGCAAGGCTCGTTAAAGGGTTTATTTTGACTTGTAGGATTGCTACTTGCAATAGGTGGCACTAGAGTTCAAGTACTCTTCCTTTCTTAAGATACAATTTGCACTTTTAGGCTAAGTGCCCACGATGCAGAAATGCTGCATACTTTTTACGCTTCTCCCTGGCAGGAAAAACGCATGCGTTTTTTACATGTGTTTTTCCCGCCAGGTAGAAGCGTTTGTCAAGAGTCTTTGCATGCATTTCTGCATGCGGGTTATCAAGCGCTTTCCAATCGATTTTAGCATCACTTGGAAAAGTGCTTGACAACTTGTTCACACTATATAAATCCATGCAACCGACATGGATTTATAGTGGTGTGACCAAGTTAGTTAAAAAAAAAGAATAAGAATGGTAAAAAATAAAAAATAAAGTTTATACTTACCTTCCGTTGTCCTCCCGGTGTTATCTCCGCTGCGTCTGGTGTGTTGGGTGGCTCGCGCTGTTGTGAAGGACCGCGGTGACGTCATTGAGCCACATGACTCAGTGACGTCATGGCAGGTCCTTCACAACAGTGCGAGCATTGCAAGAGACTGGACGGCGAGGACAAAACACCGGGAGGACATCGGAAGATAAGTATAAACTTTCTTTTTTATTTTAAATTCTTTTTGTTACAGTTTCTATGGTACCCAGGTCTGGATGAGAGTCTCCTCTCCTCCAGACTTGGGTACCATCCGCACAAAGAAACGCATAATATCCGCGTGTACAAATGTACTGACACGGATATTATGCATTTCAATACAAGTCAATGGCGGCGATTACGCTGCGTGTCCGCAAAATTAATGGACATGCTGCGGATTTTTGAGCGCAGCATAAACGCTTGGAAAGCGCATAGTGGGCACACAGCCTTATAGACTTTTCATTTCTGTATCACAGCTCTATTTGTGTGCATGTAAAGCCAGTGCTTGGCTCTGAAGTCTGAACATTGTTCTGTTTTCTTTTTATAGAATAGTTTTCGCCTTTGCCACAACAAAAATTACACTTCTTCTTTATAAACCCACCCTGTCTACTCTGCTGGCTAGTTACAAGTTCTGGGCTGGAGGACATACAGTAGCTCTGCTGCTTCTTACTATTGTATTTAATTTTGTTGTTTTTACTTATTACAACTTAAACCCCCTGCATTTTTTGTTTATTATTTTTTTAAAAAAACCTGAAATGTATAGAGAATTTATAAAACATGTCATGGTCTGAATATTTATGCCCTTAAAGGGAATCGGTCAGCATGGTTTTTAGACCCTAAACCAGTGGTGGCGAATCTATGGCACGCAGAGCTGTCCCTGTGGGCACGCGCACAATTGGCTCAGCACCAGCGCCCGGTTTAGGGTAGCAGAAGAGTTCGGCGGTGCAGCGTACACCCTGCACAAGTGCACGATTTCCCCTCCAGCGGGGCGCACATGGAGCTGGAGCCCGCACCAGCTCCATACAGGCGGGGCGGGAGGAGGCTATGGGGCAGGCAGCCAGGTGCTCCTGGCTTCACTGTGGGCAGTGGAACAGAACTTCCGAGGAGGATGGGGCGTGCGCCCACTGAGGACAGGAAGAGCAGCAGGTTCCCGGGAAGATACATCCTGCAGCGTGCACGGAAACCTCTGCCTGTCAGTAACCTGATCTGCTCTGCACTGGGGATCGCACTAATGCCCTTCTCCCTGCCTGGCACTGGCTTCTGCCTGTTAACCCTCTGCTCTTCATCTCTATTTTCTCTGACATTCTTTTCCTGGCTTTCTGTTATCTCTGCTCTTTCTTGATTCTGTAATTTACCACTGTCTCTCCTCTGCCAGCTGCCTGCACTTTACTGCTCTTTATATCTGCAGTCTGGTGCCCTGCACCTGCCTGTGGCTGCATTTAGTTGCCCTCACCTGCTCTGTGTCGCCCCCGCCTGCTCTGTGTCACCCTGCCTGCTCTGTGTCGCCACCGTCTGCTCTTTGTCGCCCCCGTCTGCTCTTTGTTGCCCCCACCTGCTCTATGTCACCCACACCTGCTCTGTGTCGCCCACGCCTGCTCTGATGCCCCCGCCTGTTCTGTCGCACCCGCCTGCTCTCTGTCGTTCCTTCCTGTTCTCTGTTGCTCCTGCCTGTTCTGTTGCGCTCGCCTGTTCTCTGTCGCTCCCGCCTGCTCTCTGTCGCTCCCGTCTGCTCTCTGTCGCTCCCGCCTGCTCTCTGTCGCTCCCGTCTGCTCTCTGTCGCTCCCGTCTGCTCTCTGTCGCTCCCGCCTGCTCTGTCGCTCCCGCCTGTTCTGTCGCTCCCACCTGTTTTCTGTCTCTCCCGCCTGCTCTGTCGCTCCCGCCTGCTCTCTGTCGCTCCCGCCTGTTCTCTGTCGCCCCACACCTTCTCTGTGTCATCCCCTCCTGCTCTGTGTCGTCCCCACCTGCTCTGTGTTGTCCCCGCCTGCTCTGTGTCTCCCCCGCCTGCTCTGTGTCATACCCTCCTGCTCTGTGTCGTCCCCGCCTGCTCTGTGTCGTCCCCGCCTGCTCTGTGTTGTCCCCGCCTGCTCTGTGTTGTCCCTGCATGCTCTGTGTCATCCCCGTCTGCTCTCTTGTCCCAGCCTCCTCTGTCGCCCCAGCCTGCTCTCTGTCTCCCTCACCTGTTCTCTGTTGCCTGTCTTCTCTGGTGCCCCCGCCTGCTCTCTGTCGCCCCCTGTTTGCTCAGTTGCCCCCGTCTGCTCTCTGTTCCCCTCGCCTGTTCTCTGCTGCCTGTCTTCTCTGGTGCCCCTGCCTGTTCTCTGTTGCCCACGCCTGCTCTCTGTTGTCCTCGCCTGTTCTGTCGCCCTCACCTGTTCTCTGTCGTCCCCGCCTGCTCTCTGCCACCCCGCCTTCTGTGTCGCCCCCACCTGATCTCTGTCCCCCTCGCCTGTTCTCTGCTGCCTGTCTTCTCTGGTGCCCCTGCCTGCTCTCTGTCGACCCCCGCCTGCTCAGTTGCCCCCGCCTGCTCTCTGTTCCCCTTGCCTGTTCTCTGCTGCCTGTCTTCTCTGGTGCCCCTGCCTGTTCTCTGTTGCCCACGCCTGCTCTCTGTTGTCCCCGCCTGTTCTGTCGCCCTCGCCTGTTCTCTGTCGTCCCCGCCTGCTCTCTGCCGCCCCACCTGCTCTGTCGCCTCCAGCCTGATCTCTGTCCCCCTCGCCTGTTCTCTGCTGCCTGTCCTCTCTGGTGCCCCTGCCTGCTCTCCGTCTTCCCCGCCTGCTCTCTGTCATCCCCGCCTGCTCTGTCGCCCCAGCCTGCTCTCTGTTGCCTGTCTTCTCTGGTGCCCCTGCCTGTTCTTTAGCCCACACCTGCTCTCTGTCGTCCCCGTCTGCTCTTTGTCATTCCTGCCTGCTCTCTGTCACCCCCGCCTGCTTTCTGTTGTCCACGCCTGTTCTGTGTTGCCCCCCCTGCCTGATCTCTGTTGCCCCTGCCTGCTCTCTGAAATGCTATCTGCTTTCTGTTGCCCCTGCTTGCTCTCTGATATGCCTGCTTGCCCTCTCTTGGTCCTGCCTGCTCTCTCTGGCCCATGCCTGCTCTGTTGGCCCTATCTGTCTCTGTTGTTCTTCTGCTCTGTTGCCCCTGCCAGATCTCTGTTGCCCCTGCCTGCTCTCTGTTGCCCATGCCTGCTCTCTGATATGCCCTCTCTCTGTTGCCCCTGCCTGATCTCTGTTGTCCTTGCCTGTTCTCTGTTGCCCTTGCCTTCTCTCTGATATGCCTGTTCTCTGTTGCCCCTGCCTGCTCTGATATGCCCTCTCTCTGTTGCCCCTGCCTGATCTCTGTTGCCCCTGCCTTCTCTCTGTTGCCCCACCTGCTCTCTGCTATGCCTGCTCTCTGTTGCCCTGCCTGCTCTCTGGTATGCCTGCTCTCTGTTGCCCCTGCCTTCTCTCTGTTGCCCCTGCCTGCTTTCTGATATGCCCTCTCTCTGTTGCCCCGCCTGCTCTCTGGTATGCCTGCTCTCTGTTGCCCCTGCCTGCTCTCTGTTGTCCTTGCCTGTTCTCTGTTGCCCTTGCCTGCTCTCTGTTGCCCCTGCCTGCTCTCTGATATGCCCTCTCTCTGTTGCCCCTGCCTGATCTCTGTTGCCCCTGCCTGCTCTCTGTTGCCCTGCCTGCTCTCTGGTATGCCTGCTCTCTGTTGCCCCTGCCTTCTCTCTGTTGCCCCTGCCTGCTTTCTGATATGCCCTCTCTCTGTTGCCCCGCCTGCTCTCTGGTATGCCTGTTCTCTGTTGCCCCTGCCTGCTCTCTGTTGTCCTTGCCTGTTGTCTGTTGCCCTTGCCTGCTCTCTGATATGCCTGTTCTCTGTTGCCCCTGCCTGCTCTCTGATATACCTGTTCTCTGTTGCCCCTGCCTGCTCTCTGATATGCATGCTCTCTGTTGTCCCTGTCGCTCTATGACATGCCTGCTCTCTGTTGTGCCTGCCTGCTCTCTGATATGCCTGCTCTCTGATATGCCTGCTCTCTGTTACCGCTGCCTGCTCTGATATGCCTGCTCTCTGTTGCCCCTGCTTGCTCTCTGATAAGCCTGCTCTCTGTTGCCCCTGCCTGCTCTCTGATGATAGTTCTCTGTTGTCCCTGCCTGCTCTCTGATATGCCTGCTCTCTGTTGTGCCTGCCTGCTCTCTGTTGCCCTTGCCTGCTCTCTGATTACGCCTGCTTACTCTGTTGACCCTGCCTGCTCTCTAATATGCCTGATTTCTGTGTTGCTCCTGTTTGCTCTCTGTATGAGTTGTTTTTTCTAAAGTAAAACCTTAGTATTCAGGTTAAATTGACGTGTTGGCACTTTGCAATAAATAAATGGGTTTTGGGTTGCTGCTTGGGCACTTGGTCTCTAAAAGATTCGCCATCACTGCTTTAGGGTATTGTCAAGAGGAAGATGAGAGACCCCAGACCCAACAATGCAGATGAGCTGAAGGCTGCTATCAAAGCAACCTGGGCTTCCATAATACCTCAGCAGTGCCACAGGCTGATCGCCTCCATGCCACGCCGTATTGATGCAGTAATTGATGCAAAAGGAGCCCCGACCAAGTATTGAGTGCATTTACTGAACATACATTTCAGTAGGCCAACATTTCAGATTTTAAAAACATTTTTCAAGCTGTTATAAAGTATTCTAATTTACTGAGACAATGACTTTTGTGTTTTCATTGGCTGTAAGCCATAATCATCAACATTAACAGAAATAAACACTTGAAATAGATCACTCTGTTTGTAATGACTCTATATAATGAGTTTCACTTATTGTATTGAAGAAGTGAAATAAATTAACTTTTTGATGATATTCTAATTTTGTGAGTTGAATCTTTATTTCGCATTGGTGGATTGTGTCTTTCCGGCACCTCTTTTTAACATATACCTTTTTGTGTTTTGACATCTTATTTGATGTTTTCTTTTTTTCTCTGTTGGGCAGGGGCAATATGAAAGATACTGGGTAGGCCCCTCTGATTTTTTTGGATGGTACCAAAGGCTGGTAATCTGGCTGGACGGGATTTTATTGCAGGGATGCTATTTTAATAATTGGCTAAATATTGATTGTAACCTTAATCAAGTAATGAGGGGGGTGGGGGGAATGGGGCCAGACAATTTTGGTGCTGATAGCTTAAGCATTAGGGGACTCTGGAGAATCAATTCTTGAATGTTTTCCCTCATAAAATTTAAACTATTGTGTGCTCGGTAAAGCTTTTCTTATACTTTCTACATCTTTACTTACTCTCAGAAAGCCATACAGACAGGTAGACATCCAGTTGGTCAATAACTTTTCAACAACCGTCTCTGTGCGTCTTAGCATCAACTTTGGATGTTTGTTATTTGATTGCTCGATAAGATCTTTAGTCAATTTTTCCAGTAGCCCAGTAAGGTAGAGTAGATTACTCTGAAAGTTAATGGTCAGGAAGGATGCAAACATACATCTAATAAAACAATAGAGAGTTATGGGTTATGATTTGCCCTTAATTCATAATTTACAGTATCTTCTACCTGGTCAATAAAAGTCTTCATGAACAAGTTAGTTTTTCTCTTGACATTTTCTCTTTACAATGAGGAAAGGTTTGACTGAAGGTGACATTCAAGGACATTAAGAGAACAGATCTTGTAGGGAAAGTAAATAAATTAATGTGTCTATTACCGGTCCTTGATTGTGAAATCATTCTGTTTTTCCAAGGTGTGGATGAGAAAAACCAGAAAATTTTGGTTCTCGAATAATGTCTTCATAGTTTTTACTATTTCCTCATCTTGCGTTGACCTTCTGGTTTGGAATGGCTATAAGCATCAAGAATGTATATTACTACCATGGCTGGGTCATAAAAAGGCAATTGGCAAATTACAGTTTACTAAGATTGTTATGTTCTGATTTTTTTCATTAAAGAAGCACTTCCATCAAAGTTTTTGATCTCTTAATATATTGCGATCATCATATTATATACCACTGTTGTCAAACACGTGGATCGTGGACACACTGTGCCAAGGGCCAGGCTTACTCAGGAGGAGCATGGCTAAGCAGCTACCTGGAGTTCCTTATGGTGGAGTTAGGCTTGCGCTGCAGGCATACCACCAGGTACCACTCCTGGGCAGTCCCCGGTACTGCAGCTGCTGACCCAACAGGTCAGGATCACAGACACGGACTTGGAGTTACTGGCAGGACAGGATTCGGATACTGGAATATTAGCTAGAAAGAGCCGCCAAAGCAGCTACAGATACCAGATACAGATGGCTTCAGGTACATATACCGCTGGAGTGGTTTCAGGCTCAGGTACCGCCAAAGCGGTTTCAGGCTCAGGTAACACGAGTAACAGGAACAGGTTCAAGTATAGTCAATATGAGTTTATGGTACAGGTTCAGGTTCAGACAATACGGAGGACCTGGCAACTGATTAGGTCCACAACACTAACTAAATCAAGGTGGGTTTTCAGGCACCTCCCTACTGGGAAGCGTGCCCTATATACCTGATGCTATCACAGCTATCAGCTGTGGGCATTTCCAAAGTGCAGAGGCTACCCCTTAAAGAAATGGGGAACGTGCGCCTCCGGGAAGCCTGCATGGCATGTGCAGCCAGAGATCCACGAAGTCACAACAGGGAATTGCTCACCTCTCCATGGCCGTCCTATTTGTCAATTATAGTCCTCTTCTTAAGGCCATCACTTGCTGCATCTCTGGACTCTTCACTATAGGCCAGTACTTCTGGCTTCATCCAGGTGTTGGAGGTCAATGCGCATCATAAAGCTGCAGTGTACATCTTAACATCAAATCGTGACTTTGCAACACGCTGTGACTTCTGAGGCTTGTACGCGGCCTGAAGTCCTGGCAGTGCAGAGGCTGGAAATGCAGCACATGACAGCAGAGAGAGAAGGACCGGACAGTGGAGAGAAGAATTGCATCATGCATCAAATGACTGGACGGCCGGAGAGATGAGTGATTAGGTGTGCATTAGTTGTTATTTTTTACATCTTATGTTTGTAAATATGTGCTGTACATAAGTTGGATGTTCCTAACACAGTGACTGCGTATAATAACTTTTTTTTTACTACTTTACAGTACAGACAATTTACTTACTGATGGGATATTTTCGCATAGTTTTTCACATAAATCTTGTCTGTTTTTGTCAGACTAGAAAAGAAAAAAAACGTGAAGGTAATATCATGCCGTAAAATTAGTTTACATGTTATTGTCTAGCTAAAATGTATCATTACTAATAGATTTTTTAACCTAAATATTTATAAGATATTATCAATCTATTAAAATACAAAAATTACCTCAGGAAAGAAAGTGTTTAAAGCAAAATGTTTGTAGTCGAAGAATGGAATGGTCCCTAGCGCCTCCGTGGTCACAACTTCTTTATCTGTCTGAAGTTCTGCAAAACCTTCACAAAAAATATTTATCAATGAAAATTTTTATTTAAAACTTCAAAAGTTCTACCTTTTTCTCCTTGTCATTCTTACCAGTGTCAATGGAGATATAAGATGCACATGTGGCCACCTCAGGACTCCTTCATTCATTCACATTCATAAGATTTTGAGGGGACCTACCAGCCAGATTCAAACAATTTTTTTTTGTGTAATAAAGATCAATTATGGTAAAACCTATTCTGCTGAGAGTTTCTTATAGAATCTATTTCCTATACATTAAGTCCCACCTGACTAATAAAACTCAGAGTCAAAATGTCTGTATATGTAATCACTCCTGGTTTCCTCTCCTTCTCCCTCTCTGATCTCTAGTACTGCCATCTTGAGCTTCTATACCCTATACTGCCAAGTCCTGTCTGCTAGTCTAGGCGGTAGGTTGGTGGGTCTAAGTAAGTCCATGACTCCTGTGTACATTTAGCTATTAGGAGAGAAGAATAGGGGCATGCTCTCTGCTGTATGCTTGTTCAGGCCCATATAGCTTCACTGTGGAGTCAGAAACTGATCCTGCAAGGTAAAATGTTAAATTATACAGACAATATGTTTGGCAGCTGACAATGGGCAATTTTTTAATATTTGTGGCAGGCTACCTGGCAGCAGTACTGTTTGTATTGCTGTTGAAAGCAGTAATGGTCAGTTGCCTGATAGAAAATCACTGTGAGACAACTTTTCCATCTCTGTCATAGAGCTGTGCTCGGCTATTTCTGGCAGTCACATAGAGAATTAACTTCGCACTTCACTCCATTCATATGGGGCTCTGCAGAGCCCTGTTCTGAAGATTGGAGGGGGTCTGAGCAGTCACACTCTCAGCAATCAATACACTGGGGAACAATTTTGAACATAATTTTTGTTGAGTTTTCTGCTGATTTCGACTAAAATAGGCATGCTAATTTCAAAACAACAGTTAGAAGACAGCTATCACATCAGTTTTTTTCTCTACAGCTTGTTCTTTTAGGTTGTTTTTTGTCTAGGCTATTCAGTTGAGACAGTGTGGCGAGAGGTTGTGTTGTGCTCTGTATACTGAAACTTATTAAAGTCTGTATTCAAGGGGATAGCAGGATTTATTCTTTTATTTACACTTATTTCCTTTCTTTCTGATCATGTCTGTCTCTGCTATTTCTCTTCGTAAATGCCTAAACAGCCCTGATTCCTTTTATTATATTTGTGGCAGTTTCATCATTTCCAGTCAAAAGGACAACATCAGCACATTTGTCAGGCAATATTTCAAAGTAAAACTTGGTGATCAAGATAAGTCTTGGGACCCTCACAAGGTGTGCAAATAGTGTGTGGAGAGTTTATGGATGTAGACGAAGGGAACACGTGATAAGAAGATCCATTTACTATACCTATGGTTTGGTGAGAGCCAAGAGATTATTCTAGTTACTGTTACTTTTGCAAAGTGAAAACGTCAGCATATAACAAGACAAATAAGTATAAAATAGAGTATCCTAGTCTACCATCAGCTATACGTCCAGTGCCTTATTCAGCTGAAATCCCAATGCCAGTTATCCTTAAACTACCTTCTTTTCAAGAACAGCATTATTGTGAAGATCAAAGTGACAGCCATGATGTAGATTTTGAAATTTAAGATGTCTCAGTTTGTAAGGTATTTTACCAGCATGAGTTGAACGATTTGGCAAGAGATTTGAGACTATCAAAAAGCCTTCAGAACGCCTAGCATCAAGACTGCATGACAAAGACTTGCTTGAAAAAGGAGCAAAGGTATCCTACTTTTGATCCAGACAAAGTATATTTCTGAAATATATTAGAACAAGTAACAGTGGATTTGTGTATTGCCACAACATACATGATTTAATTGAAGAATTGGGAATTCCAATCTATAACTCAAAGGAATGGTGATTTTTCATCGATGTGTGAAGTGTGTCCTCCTCCACAATGGTAATTGATTTGGTGCAGTCCTAATTGGCTATTCAGTTTTTCTTTGTGAAGAATACAGAGACATAAAGAGAGTCATTGAGTTGTTGCAATATCACAAACACAACGCGATCATGTGTGTTGACCTTAAAACGGTATGCTTACTTCTTGGTCAGCAACACTGATGCACCAAGTATTCTTCTTTTCTGTGGGACAATATAGCTCGGGAGAAGCATTGGTGATCCAAACATTCGACATGAGCCACTTGTTGACAGAAAGAATATTATACAGTGAAGGAAATTATTATTTGATCCCTTGCTGTTTTTGTAACTTTGCCCACTGACAAAGAAATGAACAGTCTATAAATTTAAAGGTAGGTTAATTTTAACATTGAGATATAGAATATCCCCCCAAAAAATCAAGAAAATCACATTGTATAAATTAGATAAATTTATTTGCATTTTGCAGTGAGAAATAAGTATTTGATTCCTCTGGCAAACAACACTTAATACTTGGTGGCAAAACCCTTGTTGGCAAGCACAGCAGTCAAACGTTTTTTGTAGTTGATGATGAGGGTTGCGCACATGTCAGGAGGAATTTTGGTCCACTCTTCTTTGTAGATCATCTCTAAATCATTCAGATTTTGAGGCTGTCGCTTGGCAACTCGGAGCTTCAACTCACCCATAATTTTTCTATGAGATTTAGGTCTGGAGACTGGCTAGGCCACTCCACTACCTTAATGTGCTTCTTTTTGAGCCACTCCTTTGTTGCCTTGGCTGTATGTTTTGCATCATTGTCTTGCTGGAAGACACGACCCATTTTTAATGTCCTGGCGGAGGGAAGGAGGTTGTCACTCAGGATTTTACGGTACAGCAGAGAAACACCCCCAAAACATAATGCTTCCACCTCCATGCTTGACAGCGGGGATGGTGTTCTTTGGGTCATAAGCATCATTTCTCTTCCTCCAAACACGGCGAGTTGAGTTAATGCCAAAGAGCTCAATTTTTGTCTCATCTGACCAGAGCACCTCTCTGGCTGCTCTCTCACCTTTCTCATGATTAAGGATACCCAATGAGGTGAGATTTTGCATTGTGCCCCAGATCAATGTTAATTGCCAGTCATTTTGTATTTCTTCCATTTTCTTACTATTGCACCAACAGTTGTCTCCTTCTCACCCAGCGTCTTACTTAAGGTTTTGTAGCCCATTCCAGCTTTGTGCAGGTCTATGATCTTGTCCCTGACATCCTTAGAAAGCTATTTGGTCTTGCCCATGTTGTAGAGGTTAGAGTCTGACTGATTAATTGAGTCTGTGGACAGGAGTCTTTTATACAGGTGACTATGTAAGACAGCTGTCTTTAATGCAGGTAACGAGTTGATTAGGAGCGTCTAACTGGTCTGTAGGAGCCAGAACTCATAATGGTTTGTAGGGGATCAGATACTTATTTATCACTGCAAAATGCAAATAAATTTATCTAATTTATACAATGTGATTTTCTTGATTTTTTTGGATATTCTATCTCTCAATGTTAAAATTAACCTACCCTTAATATTATAGACTGTTCATGTCTATGTCAGTGGGCATACTTACAAAAACAGCAAGGGATCAAATAATTATTTCCTTCACTGTATTCCCCTCAGCACATGAAACTGGGTCTCATGAAGCAATTCGCTAAAGCTTTGCCAACTGAAGGGCACTGTTTCAAGTACCTTATTTTGGCATGTTCTAGCCTGTCATTTGAAAAAAATAAAGGTTGATGTGTTTGATGGTCTACAGATTTGGCAGCTCATAAAAGATGAACATTTAATCGGGACAATGCCAGAACTCCAAAAGAATGCTTGATTATCATTCAAAGACCTTGTCAAGGACTTTCTTGGAAATACACGAGCAAACAATTACACCAAAATTGTACACAAACTGTTGGAGAGCTATAAAATGCTTGATTCCAACATCAGCATCAAGGTGCTTTTTCTGCATAGCCATCTTGCTAACTTCCCTGAAAACCTTGGTGCAGTCAGTAATGAGCAAGGTGAACGATTCCACCAAGATTTGAAGGTCATAGAGGACAGTATCAGAATAGATGGGGTGGACATATGATGGATGACTATTGCTGGAGCATCAGATGAGATTGTCCACAGATTGAACACTCCAGGAAAAGCTATTAGTGTAAATTATTACCTTACAGGGGTGGTCCGAAGGCAAAGCATTTCCCTATCTCTTTAGTCCCATAATCTAAGCTATTTTCTAATATACTTGCTTTAAAAGTTCTCTACCGTTCCCTGACTACAGTATCTAACTAATTTTGTATTTTTTTTCTCTACTTCCTGTCTGATGATGATTTGTTTGAATATCCCCAGTGCATGCTGAGATACTCACATTAAGCATCATAAGAGGGGGGGGGGGGGCAGAGGCTGCAGTCATTGTCACAGCCCTTGCCCCCTCCTTGAAACGAAGCAGCATCAGTGATGCTTATTCAAGGAGCTGGTCCCTGCTCTGTCCCTGAGTGTCTCCCTTGTGCATTGTCTACCTAGTACAGTGTCTGCCCCAGTGTGATGAGCGCAGCGTCCGATCTGCGGTCTGCTTAGCTGAATATAAGCCAGCAGCACAGCGGTATCACTATACCCAGCATGCAGGAGAATAGCGCCGCTCCCACAGGTGACATCAGTGGTCTGTGCGGGGTATTGTAGAGGGGAGCACCCAGGGCTGTTACCATCATGCTCTGTGCCACTGCACAAGGGACATTCAGGGACAAAGCAGGAACCATTTTCCATTGTATGTACATTTTGTATGGCTTTGGAGACAAAGGGAGAATATCTTAAAAAGTTATTGTGATAGAGAAAAACTAGAGTCACTTTTGGATTCAGAAGCCAAAATATAGTCAAAAACAAGTGTCAGATCTAACTCAACCAAAACTGTGTTCCCTAGTGACCTTGAATTGTATGGACAAGGGATATCAAATAAACGTTGTACAACCCATATAAATCAATTTTCATAAAAGTTCAACATGAGCAATAAAAAAGGTTTCATTGTAAGCTTGAATATGGATCAAACACACTCAGTGTACAACAAAATACAGGAAATAACAAAATGAGGATCCGTTCTTCACAGCTATGCATGGTTTAAATATAGAAAGAAGCCCACTCTAGTCCTAATTTTTAGATTTATAACTCAAGACCATATACTGTATGTTATGTCTAACAAAAGATAACTATTATACTGTATGCATGAAACACAAAGAGGACACAAGAAGACTAGGAAATAAATGCAAATATTGAGTACTCGTCTCTATCAATAGATCTTATAGGGGAGTTGCCGGTCAACCAGTAGTACAATGTCTATGACTCCTTAAAAGGAATCTGTCATGTAAAAAAATGTTATTAACCTTCAGATATGGGGTTAATCTGTAGGATAATAGTGTTTTGAAGCTGCTTGGCGCCCTCACTGAGAGCCTCGCTTGCCGGGACGAAATTAAATTTACTCCTCCCGGAAGCCTTTCAGCATAGGGCGGCTTCAGTCACTGTTCAGTACATAGAGAGCAGTGGCTATAATCACACCCCCAGCACTGACTGACAGTTGTCTCTAATACTGTAGAAACTCAACGACCCATCTATTTTAAAAGGAAACATTAGTATTTTAAATAACATATGGCAGGTTGGATGGCCAGTTGCAGATTTTGTATTGGGTCCCAGGAGCTGCAAGTTACCCCACTAGCTGTTGCAATTTTTTTTTTATACTTCCATCACCCAGACAACTACTTATGACATAGTAAAACTACAGACTAATATAAAAGAAAAGTGGAGAAATAAGCCGTAATAACCAGGCAATTCTGGTGAGCAATAGGCTGAGTAGACTTACCTTCACGAATCTCTTTCCTTATTTCACATTCTAGTTCTTCAAGATCCTTGTTTAGTTTCTTGCTCAGTTCTTTGGATTTGTGTCTTGTGATTAGATAGGCAGCTATATATTATGGAAGACATTTAATATACATTAATTACTAGGATGGGGCACTGAACAATTACACATTTTTAGGCTGTTTATGGGATATCTTTCTGAAACCACTGAAATTACAGAACGTATACTACATGTCCATGGCTGAAGTTTTACAACACAACCTAAATGTAAAAAAATTTAATACAGAAAAAGCTGAGATCACATTTTTAGACAAGGATTTGCTACTAAATAATCTCAACAAAAGTTGTATATAGCCTTGGTCTTTGTGCAGCAGAAGTATCATGGTAAGTGCTGGTCTTAAAAGGCTAAGCATATTTCCACAATAATAAAAAATGCCTTTGACCAGTCTTGTTAAAATTGACAAAATTCTTTTCAACCAATGCTTAGTTACATACAGTGGGGAAAATAAGTATTTGACACACTGACAATTTTGCAAGATTTCCCACCTACAAAGAATGGAGAGGTCTGTAAGTACTGTAAGTACACTTCACCTGTGAGAGACAGAATCTAAAAATATTCAGAAAATCACATTGTATGATTTTTACATAATTAATTTGCATTTTATTACATGAAATAAGTATTTGATTCAAAAGAAAAACAGAACTTAATATTTGTTACAGAAACCTTTGTTTGCAATTACTGAGGTCAGACTTTTCCTGTTGTTTTTGACCAAGTTTGCACACACTGCATTAGGGATTTTGACCCACTCCTCCATACAGATCTTCTCCAGATCTTTCAGGCTTCAGGACTGTCGCTGGGCAACATTGAGTTTCAGCTCCCTCCAAAGATTTTCTATTGGGCTCAGGTCTGAAGAATGGCTAGGCCACTTCAGGACCTTGAAATGCTTCTCACAGAGCCACTCCTTAGTTGCCCTAGCTGTGCGTTTCGGGTCATTGTCATGCTGGAAGACCCAGCCATGACCCATCTTCAGTGCACTTACTGAGGGAAGGAGGTTTTTGGCTAAAATCTCGCGATACATGACCCCATCACTCCTCCCTTCAATACGGTGCTGTTGTTCTCTCCCCTTTGCAGAAAAGCACTTCCAAAGTATAATGTTTCCCCCACCATGCTTCACGGTTGGGACGGTGTTCTTGGGGTTGTACTCATCCTTCTTCCTCCAAACACGGCGAGTGGAGTTGATACCAAAAAGTTCTATTTTGGTCTCATCTGACCACATGACCTTCTCCCATGCCTTCTCTGGATCATCCCGATGGTCATTGGCAAATTACAAACGGGCCTGGACATGTGCTGGTGTGAGCAGGGGGACCTTGCGTGCCCTGCAAGATTTTAATCCATAACGGCATAGTGTGTTACTAATGATAATGTTTGAGACTATGGTCCCAGCTATCTTCAGGTCATTGACCAGATCCTCCCATGCAGTTCTTGCCTGATTCCTGACCTTCTCAGAATCATTCTTATCCCACGAGGCGAGACCTTGCATGGAGCCAAAGACTGAGGACGACTGACAGTTATCTTGTGTTTCTTCCATTTTCTACTAATTGTGCCAACAGTTGTTGTCTTCTCACCAAGCTGCTTGCATATTGTCCTGTAGCCCGTCCCAGCCTTGTGCAGGTCTACAATTTTGTCCCTGGTGTCCTTAAACAACTTTTTGGTCTTGGCCATGGTGGAGAGATTGGAGTGTGATTGATTGAGTGTGTGGACAGGTGTCTTTTATATAGGTAACAAGTTCAAACAAGTGCAATTAATACAGATAATGAGTACAGAGTAGGAGGGCTTCTTAAAGAAAAACTAACAGGTCTGTGAGAGCCAGAATTCTTGCTGGTTGGTAGATGATCAAATACTTATTTCATGCACTAAAACACAATTTAATTATTTAAAAATCATACAATGTGATTTTCTTGTTTTTACTTTTAGATTCTGTCTCTCACAGTTGAAGTGTACCTACGATAAAAATTATAGATCTCTCCTTCCTTTATAGCTGGAGAAACTTGCAAAATCGGCTGTGGAAGAAATACTTATTTTCCCCACTGAATGTTCAGGGATATTACAAGCGTGGCTACAAGGGGTTTGCAAATAGATTTCCACGAATACTGAACAGTACAGCTTTAGTTATCAGTACATAGCTAAACAATTTGCCACTTAAAATATTAGGTAACAATAATAATCTTTACTAATCCAATAGATTTGTGGAACATTGATGACAACCATCCAAAAGCGCACAAATAAACAATTCTGACCCAACTAAACACTCACATTTTTAAATATTTCTCACTCAGTAGTGATGAACACTTTAGTCATAGTTTTTGGCTTACCCTTGCCCTAGAAAGTGCAAAAGGGCAATGGACAAAAAAAAATATTGTTTGATACAAAGGATCATATCCTGGGAAATCTTTAAAGTTTACCAGTGAACATTTAATAAAATATCAGAATTGACCTCGGTTCAAGACTCCATCTTCACTTTTAGGGCTAACTTTACATTTTTTAGCTTTCATTTCAAAGAATTAGGAAATAGCATCATATGACTCTGTGGTGAGACTCTGCATGTTTGGGGAACAACACTTCCCGCAAACATTCTCTTTTGGATAATTCTGTACAATGAGTACATCTAATGCAATTTCTGTTTTGCAACGTTTGTCTTGCTTAATAATATTGTATGTAATCCTTTACAAATTGTATCAAATACGCAAACACATTCCAATAAGTAATAGTTCTTTGCTAGGCACTCCATACCAGAATGAGTATTGGTCAATAATAACATTCTTATACACTCAGGACCCAAATCATAATTGCGTTTGAGCCTTTTGAGCCTTTTTTTGTCTATTTTTTGTCTTTTTTGCAGGGAAGCTGTTCCAAGCATCTTGAAGAACTAATCACAGATCATCTGATCTGTGGATTGTGGATTGTTCATATCCCTCTGTCTCTTCATCTAAACCCACAAACCCATTTCAAATTTTACTATATGGATACACAGTACAGACCAAAAGTTTGAACACACCTTCTCATTTAAAGATTTTTCTGTATTTTCATGACTATGAAAACTGTACATTCACACTGAAGGCATCAAAACTATGAATTAACAAATGTGGAATTATATACTTAACAAAAAAGTGTGAAACAACTGAAAATATGTCTTATATTCTAGGTTCTTCAAAGTAGCCACCTTTTGCTTTGATGACTGCTTTGCACACTCTTGGCATTCTCTTGATGAGCTTCAAGAGGTAGTCACCAGAAATGGTTTTCACTTCACAGGTGTGCCCTGTCAGGTTTAATAAGTGGGATTTCTTGCCTTATAAATGGGGTTGGGACCATCAGTTGTGTTGTGCAGAAGTCTGGTGGATACACAGCTGATAGTCCTACTGAATAGACTGTTAGAATTTGTATTATGGCAAGAAAAAAGCAGCTAAGTAAAGAAAAACGAGTGGCCATCATTACTTTAAGAAATGAAGGTCAGTCAGTCCGAAAAATTGGCAAACTTTGAAAGTGTCCCCAAGTGCAATTGCAAAAACCATCAAGCCCTACAAAGAAACTGGCTCACGTGAGGACTGCCCCAGGAAAGGAAGATCAAGAGTCACCTCTGCTTCTGAGGATAAGTTTATCCGAGTCACCAGCCTCGGAAATCGCAGGTTAACAGCAGCTCAGATTAGAGACCAGGTCAATGCCACACAGAGTTCTAGCAGCAGACACATCTCTTCAACAACTGTTAAGAGGAGACTTTGTGCAGCAGGCCTTCATGGTAAAATAGCTGCTAGGAAACCACTGCTAAGGACAGGCAACAAGCAGAAGAGACTTGTTTGTGCTAAAGAACACAAGGAATGGACATTAGACCAGTGGAAATCTGTGCTTTGGTCTGATGAGTCCAAATTTGAGATCTTTGGTTCCAACCACTGTGTCTTTGTGCGATGCAGAAAAGGTGAACGGATGGACTCTACATGCCTGGTTCCCACCGTAAAGCATGGAGGAGGAGGTGTGATGGTGTGGGGGTGCTTTGCTGGTGATACTGTTGGGGATTTATTCAAAATTGAAGGCATACTGAACCAGCATGGCTACCACAGAATCTTGCAGTGCCATGCTATTCCATCCGGTTTGCGTTTAGTTGGACCATCATTTATTTTTCAACAGGACAACGACCCCAAACACACCTCCAGGCTGTGTAAGGGCTATTTGACCAAGAAGGAGAGTGATGGGGTGCTACGCCAGATGACCTGGCCTCCACAGTCACCAGACCTGAACCCAATCGAGATAGTTTGGGGTGAGCTGGACCGCAGAGTGAAGGCAAAAGGGCCAACAAGTGCTAAACATCTCTGGGAACTCCTTCAAGATTGTTGGAAGACCATTTCCGGTAACTATCTCTTGAAGCTCATCAAGAGAATGCCAAGAGTGTGCAAAGCAGTCATCAAAGCAAAAGGTGGCTACTTTGAAGAACCTAGAATATAAGACATATTTTCAGTTGTTTCACACTTTTTTGTTAAGTATATAATTCCACATGTGTTAATTCATAGTTTTGATGCCTTCAGTGGGAATGTACAATTTTCATAGTCATGAAAATACAGAAAAATCTTTAAATGAGAAGGTGTGTCCAAACTTTTGGTCTGTACTGTAGATATAATGGATATAGATATAATGATCAATACAAGAGAGCAGGAACAGAAAGCTGTAACAATTAGAGTTGAGTGGATCGATTTGCAGGACTCCGGTCCAGGGTCCAGGTCAGTAGATCGGAGTCCTGCGAATTTCTTACACTGCTCAAAAAAATAAAGGGAACACTCAAATAACAGATCCTAGATCTGAATGAATGAAACATTCTCATTGAATGCTTTGTTCTGTACAAAGTTGAATGTGCTGACAACAAAATCACACAAAAATCATCAATGGAAATCAAATTTATTAACCAATGGAGGCCTGGATTTGGAGTCACCCCCCAAAATTAAAGTGGAAAAACACACTACAGGCTGATCCAACTTTGATGTAATGTGCTTAAAAAAAATGAAAATGAGGCTCAGTATTGTGTGTGGCCTCCACGTGCCTGTATGACCTCCCTACAATGCCTGCGCATGCTCCTGATGAGGTTGTGGATGGTCTCCTGTGGGATCTCCTCCCAGACCTGGACTAAAGCATCCGCCAACTTCTGGACAGTCTGTGGTGCAACGTGACGCTGGTGGATGGAGCGAGACATGATGTCCCAGATGTGCTCAATCGGATTCAGGCCTGGGGAACGGGCAGGCCAGTCCATAGCTTCAACGCCTTCATTTTGCAGGAACTGCTGACACACTCCAGCCACATGAGGTCTGGCATTGTCCTGCATTAGGAGGAACCCCGGGCCAACCGCACCAGCATATGGTCTCACAAGGGGTCTGAGGATCTCATCTCTGTACCTAATGGCAGTCAGGCTACCTCTGGCAAGCACATGGAGGGCTGTGCGGCCCTCCAAAGAAATGCCACACCACACCATTACTGACCCACTGCCAAACCGGTCATGCTGAATGATGTTGCAGGCAGCAGATCGCTCTCCACGGCGTCTCCAGACTCTGTCACGTCTGTCACATGTGCTCAGTGTGAACCTGCTTTCATCTGTGAAGAGCACAGGGCGCCAGTGGCGACTTTGCCAATCCTGGTGTTCTGTGGCAAATGCCAAGCGTCCTGCACAGTGTTGGGCTGTGAGCACAACCCCCATCTGTGGACGCCGGACCCTCATACCACCCTCATGGAGTCGGTTTCTAACCGTTTGTGCAGACACATGCACATTTGTGGCCAGCTGGAGGTCATTTTGCAGGGCTCTGGCAGTGCTCCTCCTGTTCCTCCTTGCACAAAGGCGGAGGTAGCTATCCTGCTGCTGGGTTGTTGCCCTCCTACAGCCCCCTCCACGTCTCCTGGTGTACTGGCCTGTCTCCTGGTAGCGCCTCCAGCCTCTGGACACTACGCTGACAGACACAGCAAAACTTCTTGCCACAGCTCGCATTGATGTGCCATCCAGGATGAGCTGCACCACCTGAGCAACTTCTGTGGGTTGTAGAGTCTCATGCTACCACGAGTGTGAAAGCACAACCAACATTCAAAAGTGACCAAAACATCAGCCAGAAAGCATTTGTACGGAGATGTGGTCTGTAGTCCCCACCTGCAGAACCACTCCTTTATTGAGTGTGTCTTGATAATTGCCAATAATTTCCATTAATTGTCTATTCCATTTGCATAACAGCATGTGAAATTGATTGTCAATCAGTGTTGCTTCCTAAGTGGACAGTTTGATTTCACAGAAGTTTGATTTACTTGGAGTTATATTCTGTTGCTTAAGGGTTCCCTTTATTTTTTTGAGCAGTGTACTTTCCGACATCCCCAAAGCGGCATTTGATTTGTCAGGGCTGGTGCAACGTTATCAGTATGACATGACGCAGAGATGACGTCACAAAGGTCCGGGCTAATCAAAAGCCGTGCTGGGAAAGCCGGAAGGTAAGAGATTCACAAGACTCCCGTCTAACTGCCAGGTATCACTGACCTGAATGCTGGAACGGAGTCCCGCAAATCGATCCACTCATCTCTAGTTACATTGTTCACTGAATTGTATTTCACAAGAACAATGAAAATGAAGTAAAGTTACACATCAAAGAAATGCAACTGAATACTTACCAATAACTACAATTAACAGAAGTGGAATAACAAGGAGGATAAACAAATACGGTGTATAGTTGTGCTTTGGTGGCTTTAAGTCCGTGGAAAAGTTGCCTAAATTAATCTTAAATAGTGAAGAAATAGATAAATGAGTCATTTTACATGGCTAAAAAACAGCATTGATTTGTTAAAATATGTAGGCTAAAATGTTAGTCAAAGATAAAGAAAAATAGTACTGTTAATTTTAAGAAACCGTGCCTCTCCTTCTATCGGTTGTATCTGGTATTGCAGCTCAATTTTATTAAACTGACTGGGGCTAAACTGTAAGAGCAGAAACAATAGAGTTACAAGTATCGTGTCATTTCACAAGTATCGTGTCATTTCTGAAAAAAGCAGAGTGTTTTTTTAACCTTGGACAGTTTCTAAGCATGAGTTCATAAATGTAGGAACATTAAATGGCTCTCCCAGTAGTTCTATAAAAACTCATGTCACAATATTACTTATGATACAGTAATAGACACTTTCAGTAGGTTATAAAGGCAGTAAAAAACTGCTAGATATCAAGCACAGAGGTACAGAGTAAAGGCAAAGGTATAATCCTCATTTTTAGCAATGCAAATACAAACATGGCGGCATCCATGATACCCTAGTTTGTAAGGTGTTATGATTACTTCCCTATAACTAAGGCCTATAATGATCTTGTTTCTTATGCTTAATGAGAATGTCAGCAGGTTTTTGCTATGTAATCTGACAGTGACATGATGTAGGGGCAGAGTGCCTGATTCCAGTGATGTATCCACTTACTGGACTGATTAGTGAAGTTTTGATAGAATCTCTATTTCTCTGCTGTAGATATAGCAGTGGTCAGAATGCAAATCGGTGTATAACCCCGCTCATAATGGTTTATTTTCTTCTATACATTAAAGAACAGCGGCAGAGCGGGGGTGATATGTACCAGGATGGGGGATATATAAAAGAATGGGGCCAGGATGAGGGACAAATGTACCAGAATGGAGGATGCACATATCCTCCATTCTGAAATAATTTATTCCAGATGGGGGGGCCCTGGTCCAAACCTTGCACCAAGGCCCATCAGACTCTAGTTACGTCACTGCTTACTTGTCCTATATTATGCTTTCAGATTAAATATCAAAAGCCTGCTACAGGCTTTATCTACCAAGATTAGAAGTTATAGGATAGGAGATAACTTCCCAATCACTGGAGGTCAGTCCCCGGGACCCCCACCGATGCTGAGAATGAGGCTCAGCAAAGCCCTTTCTGAATCGAACGGAGGTAAAGTTTTTATATCTTCCCTCCATTAATTGTTGCTGCTATTGCCTCCGGCTCTCCCATTACTGTGAGAATGAATAAAGCGGAGGTTTGCATGCTCAATCTCTCTTTCTTTCTAATGGAAGTTCCAGCAGTCAGACCCACAACGTTTGGGAAGAAATTCCTTGTCCTATGCGCAAGTGTGGCGCCCCTGAGGGTTCGGTCGCCACAGAGGTACAGCATCTCACCCAGAGGTGCGATATCTCACTCTCAGGTAAGGAAGGAGTATGGCTCGGGACCCTAACACCTGCATTCACTACACCACATTTCCCGGGGACAGGGCGAGATTGCTCCTACGGGAGAGCACAGTCCCTGGTCCCTGGCTGGAGTGGGGGGAACCACCTAGAGAGGGGGAACTATGTAGTGGATGGGATGGAGGACGTAGATCCTGGGAGCACATGTGTAGGAGCTATAAAAACAGGGAACCATCTTAGTTCAAGTGAGTCGAGACAGTCAGAGGAGTAAGGTGACAGGAGCAGAGGCTCTGCACGAGCTCTGCTCCGGAGGCGGGCCTAGCACTGAGGCCCAAGTCTGAAGGAGAGGGAGCAGGACGACTCCAGGAATGAGGAGAGAAGGGACCCTAGGGGTACGGGCCGTGCAGCAAGCCACCCGTATGCCCGCTGCTACCAGGAGATAGAGGGGTCAGGCCAGATAAGGGGAACCGGTCCCTCAACTAGTGGAGAAAACTACTAAGGCTCAACTAGAAACCGGAGGCTGCAACACTTTATGTACTGTAAGTCAGAAGTCCACGCCAGCTTCACTAAGAAGGTAGCCACATAGGACCCAGGGGAGGGAACATACGTCACCCGCCAAGGCCCCAGGGTACCGGATAGAAGTGTCGCTAGGTGTGAGGTGCAGGGAGCAGGCCAGAGAGAGGACACACAGAAGGGGGTCCTGCTAAGTACTCCTGAGATACCTGAGGGTGGACTGAGCCCCTCACTGAGTATGCGCAGCACGACGTGGGAAGTTGCTTGGACGTCTGTAACTTGAACTGCAATAACTGTGAGTAAAGACCCTGGGACTGCACTATCTGACTCCGTGTCATCACTGACTACCTGCACCATAACCACCATCATCCATACACGCTGCCCTGAAGCTCCACTCTTCCTGTGGGGAGTTACATCACCTTGCTGCACATACCACCAGCTTCAGCGGACTGCTCCGCAGCAGCGGTTCCCAATAACCGCATTCCACAGGTGGCGTAGTCGGACTATACATAACAGATATACATAGACTACCCTTAGATTGACCACCTAGGTCACAGACCGGGTCACCACCACGGTGACTACAACCCCCAGCATCTACAGGCCCGGCTCCGGGTACCCCACGGCCCAGGGGGCGTGTCACAAGGGGTAACTTTTAATTTTGATACATACCCATTAAATGCATTTAGGAAAGTATAACTATTCTGTGCGACCGTCAACCATATGGATAGAGAAATGCTTGCGTGGCAGCTTAACTATATGTGGACATCCACACACAGAAGAGTAGTGGCCGGCAGCTGAGGAGCAGGGACTGGCAAGTACTAATGGTTCCCTGTGTGGACATTTCTGGAGGCCTCATACCACAGGAGAATGAGGTCTCTTAACCCATTTGGTGCTCTAGGAGTATGTGAATTAGACAGTTGTCCGTCCATGTCTCTGGCTCATTCCACTTTAGTTTATGGGAGTTCTGAAACATTTAACAATAAGCAAAAAATCTATGATCTATTGTAAAGAACCATGTACACACATGGCCTCTTCCGCTTTAGGGTCTATTCAAATAGATTTTCATGATTTAAAAGTGGATTTTACTGCAAATTCACAATATATAAATATAAAAATGCTTCAAATACTCTTTGAATAAGCTTCTTATTAGTTTTACTGGGAAATTTTCAAAATAACGTGAAAAAAAACACCAGCATTGTGTGCACTAAAGGAGTTTTTTCCATTTTTCCATTCAAGTCAGTCGGAAATTTATTCACAGAGTGTTTGACACAGTTTTTGATGTGGATTTAGGAGTCGAATAAACTAAATTCTCGTCAAAAACCTCTGTGTGAATGTACCATGAGGCTACATTCCCACGATGAATATTTGGTGAGGTTTTGGCATTGCAGATTTTCTGCACCATTTCTGCACCTATTAGAAAAGTAAGGTTACTTGTGTTTTCATTGCATGTGTGAATTTGTTTTTTTATGTAGTTTTTGATGCTGTTTTTTTTCTTTTTCGCATGTCATGCTTTCAATAAAGCTGATTTGTTCTTGACACTTCTTAGTATTTGGTTTGACAAAACTTTATGGATATGGTCATGTGCAGATTATATGTATTTTTTACCCGTGGATTTTATACATCTAATGCAATTCTATGGGGAAAATCTGCACATAAAACTCAGTGTACTTTAGAGAGAAATTGACATGTTGAGGATCTGAAACACGCACTGCAGGTTAGTTTACGATGTGTGACAAAAAGTTAAGAGGACATGAGATCTCCATAAATCCCAACCACTTTGTTGGAACTGTAAGACGCTGTGTTTTTAATGCAGAAAAAATACACAGCGTGAAAAGCTCCCCAAAAACTCATCATGGGCACACATCCTAAGGCCCCACTATCAGTATTTGGTCAGTATTTTTTCTCAGGAGTGGGAGCCAAAACCAGGTGAGGAACTCAGAGAAAAGGTATAATAGAAACAAGTCACCAATTCTGCATTTATCACCCACTCCTGGTTTTGGCTCCCACTCCTGAGAAATACTGACCGAATACTGACCAAATACTGATAGTGGGGCTGTAGCCTTAGAGTGCAGATTGGTAGAGGTAAGAGTCCTGTAAGTAGAATTTGTATCTACCAGACATTTCTGATATATCATTTCGATTTACCATATAGTGGTGGCCAAAAGTATTGGCACCCCTGCAATTCTGTCAGATAATACTCAGTTTCTTCCTGAAAATGATTGCAATCACAAATTCTTTGGTATTATTATCTTCATTTAATTTGTCTTCAATGAAAAAAACACAAAAAGAATTGTCCTAAAGCCAAATTGGATACAATTCCACACCAAACCTAAAAAAGGGGGTGGACAAAAGTATTGGCACTGTTTGAAAAATCATGTGATGCTTCTCTAATTCGTGTAATTAACAGCACCTGTAACTTACCTGTGGCACCTAACAGGTGTTGGCAATAACTAAATCACACTTGCAGCCAGTTAACATGGATTAAAGTTGACTCAACCTCTGTCCTGTGTCCTTGTGTGTACCACATTGAGCATGGAGAAAAGAAAGAAGACCAAAGAACTGTCTGAGGACTTGATAAACCAAATTGTGGGGAAGCATGAGCAATCTCAAGGCTACAAGTCCATCTCCAAAGACCTGAATGTTCCTGTGTCTTCCGTGCGCAGTGTCATCAAGAAGTTTAAAGCCCATGGCACTGTGGCTAACCTCCCTAGATGTGGACGGAAAAGAAAAATTGACGAGAGATTTCAACGCAAGATTGTGCGGATGGTGGATAAAGAACCTCGACTAACATCCAAACAAGTTCAAGCTGCCCTGCAGTCCGAGGGTACAACAGTGTCAACCCATACTATCCGTCGGCGTCTGAATGAAAAGGGACTGTATGGTAGAATACCCAGGAAGACCCCACTTCTTACCCCGAGACATAAAAAAGCCAGGCTGGAGTTTGCCAAAACTTACCTGAGAAAGCCTAAAACGTTTTAGAAGAATGTTCTCTGGTCAGATGAGACAAAAGTAGAGCTTTTTGGCAAAAAGCATCAACATAGAGTGTACAGGAAAAAAAAAGAGGCATTCAAAGAAAAGAACACGGTCCCTACAGTCAAATATAGCGGAGGCTCCCTGATGTTTTGGGGTTGCTTTGCTGCCTCTGGCACTGGACTGCTTGACCGTGTGCATGGCATTATGAAGTCTGAAGACTACCAGCAAATTTTGCAGCATAATGTAGGGCCCAGTGTGAGAAAGCTGGGTCTCCCTCAGAGGTCATGGGTCTTCCAGCAGGACAATGACCCAAAACACACTTCCAAAAGCACTATAAAATGGTTTGAGAGAAAGCACTGGAGACTTCTAAGGTGGCCAACAATGAGTCCAGACCTGAATCCCATAGAACACCTGTGGAGAGATCTCAAAATGGCAGTTTGGAGAAGGCACCCTTCAAATATCAGGGACCTGGAGCAGTTTGCCAAAGAAGAATGGTCTACAATTCCAGCAGAGCATTGTAAGAAACTCATTGATGGTTACCGGAAGCGGTTGTTCGCAGTTATTTTGGCTAAAGGTTGTGCAACCAAGTATTCGGCTGAGGGTGCCAATACTTTTGTCTGGCCCATTTTTGGAGTTTTGTGTGAAATGATCAATGATTTGATTTTTGCTTCATTCTCTTTTGTGTTTTTTCCTTGCAAGCAAATTAAATGAAGATAATAATACCAAAGAATTTGTGATTGAAATCATTTTCAGGAAGAAACTGAGTATTATCTGACAGAATTGCAGGGGTGCCAATACTTTTGGCCACCACTGTAAATGTCACAAAAGGTAATACTCCATTAATTTTTACTGTGGCCCCCGATTGGTTCAGAATGACAATGTGGCCTTTGGACTAAAAAAGATGTGCACCCCTGATATAGACAGAGTTAATTATGCCAAGAAGTACAAGAAACAACACCAATAAAAAAGGTCTGTCGTGAAAGAAAATGTATTACACCAGGACGACACCTTTTTAAAACAAATAATCAGTATGTAAAACCTGGGTTTTCTCTATTTAATTTCAGGTGTAACAGACAAATTACAAAACATGAGGAGGTTCCCAAACATTTTTCAACTTGGCTTTTGTAGGAAAAAATATTTTTTTCTCTCCCATTGATGCAAAGATCGACTCTATTCGTCAAAAGACTGAAGTGGTGGTGCACTAACGGCAATAGCAAATGTATCAAATATCCAAATTTAGAAGAATAAAGACGGCACTCACCAATGCGTTCTTTATTAGCTTAATTTCCTTAATTGGTGACAGTTTCCACATGTACTGGAGACATATACACACGTAGATCCATTCAAATCTATGAGTCTGTGCACATGTCAGTGTGTTTCCACGGACCGTGTGCTCCACACGCTGACATGTCAGTTTTTTTACACACTGCACGGTCCGTAAAAGTGTCTCAGCTAAACACACACGGATGACATCAATGTGTCATGAGTGTGACACGTACCGGGGCCTGGGAATCAGCACTACAGTTAGTGCTGTTCCCAAGCACCAGGTGCTGAACACTGCCCTCATCATGGTTCACTGCCAGCGCTGCCATCAACAACAGCAGGGACAATGATGAGGGTAGTAGTGTCTGCTCCCGAAGTGTCCCTGTGTAAAAATAAGAATAAAATAATAAAATCCATATACTCACCTGTCCTAAGTGTCCCCTGCTGTAATCCTCTGACCGCTGACGCCGAGGAGCCGGGGAGAATGAGCCGCTCTAGCTCTGCACTGAGCTCAGGAGCAGCGTCCTGTCACTCACTGAGCACAGCTCTGGAGCTGCTTGCTGGACTTTGGTCCAAGTGCTGACCATGAAAAAACAGAGAGCAATGTTGCTTAATGAGGCCGTGCAGATGAGCAATTTTTTTCATGGACCGAATCTGCACATGAAAAAAATTGCAGCATACACTCATTTATTCCGTGTGTCGGATGAGATTCCCTTATTCAAGTATTCATGTGCACATAGAAAAAAATTGGACGCCATACGGAGCAAAAGTATAACATCCAATTTTTATGGATAATTTGCAATTCTTTAACATCGGAAACTGTATTTAGTCTTAAAAAATGTTAATTACTGCTGCTGTATAAAGTCGGATTGCATATGGATTGCGTAAGGGTGGCAAATAAGAAAAATATTGTAGGTGTTTTCTGCATTAAAATCGGATGATTTTTTTACGTGCCTATATGAACTCAGCCTTACCTGCAATGGAGAATAGAAGGATGTGTAAAAGACATGAGATGGCCATTTTGCATCACTCCAGTGCTTTCTCTAGTCTCTTGAATATGAACAAGCTAAAGTAATGTACAGAGTAGAGGAAGCATCGGATTGACATGAAACAGCCGTCACCGGCCTGGGACTCTCCACTGCATATAACTTGGCTCACTTTTCAAATATTAAAGGTAATAATTAAAGAACAATGATGAATGCTGTCTTTATTCTTCTGACTTTGGATATTTAAAAACATTGTATTAGTTGCAGAATTTCTGCTTTTAGCAGAATGATCAGCACTCAGACATTGTTGGGAGAAATTCTGTTACTTGGGACATATAACAAAGATTATCTGCATCATCACGATATGGAGGATTACAAGAAGGAACTGAGCACAAAGAGTGGAAAACCATACAATGACGACAAGAGAGGAACTATATGCACAAACAATAACAGTTAACGGGGTCTTGGAATAATGATGTTTCACAAATGGATGTGTTAAAAATACATTTTCGTATGCTGAGATAATCTTATATATGCCCCTGACATGTACTGTGTAATATGAACCAACAGACAAATTGACCCCTAAAAAATAATTTTTATTAATATATTTTTTAGATGCATGAAAGACTCGCAACAAGCACAAAAAAAGACAAAAAAATGAACTTATAAGGGTGTGACTAAGATTTAGCATCCAGGGTTAGTCAGATGATAGTCTATATAGAATCGGGTAGAGTATATGGGAGACTATCAATTGCCCCACCTTGCTGTGGAGGTTGGCACCCCAATTCGATATCCCTGAATGCCCTACTAAACACCCTATCTATAATTTGAATGCAGCACAGACAATGAAAAAAGAAAATGAAAAAAAAAAAGGAATAAATAGAAAGCATGAATGTGTATATCAAAATATGTCGGCTGAACACATATTAACTTGCAATAAGTAAAACAAAAGCTCCTCAAGCTGTGAAGGGAGCCAATGAGTCCAGTACAAGGGGTGTAACTTCAATATAGCACACAGGGTTGGTCAGATGGTAATATATAGAAATTAGGGTAGGGTCTATGGGAGACTATCTATTCCCTCTCACTTACCCTACCTTGTTGCGGAGGTTGGCACCCTAGTGTCAAGCAAGGTGTGGGAAAGACTTAGTGCAACACAAAGGGAAGAGGGAAAGGAAGCCCAGACTCTAGGGAAAGGGGGAAAGTGAAGACCACCTAGGTTGATCTAGCGTCACCCTTTCTCCCCTAACATCCCTGTATTGGCTCTTCACCAATCGCCGCACGCGTGCCTCGCCCTGTCTTTCCCTGGCATATGGCTAAGGCTAGGGAAGGGAGGAGATGAGCACTAGTCGATCTCCACTAAACACTATAGACAAAAGGGATGGACAAACAGGGGGAAATTGCTTAGCTTTAGACGAACTCCAGACAAATGCGCACATGGCCTCAAGTTTCAGAGAGGACAAAGTACTGCTCTTGCTAAAGCTTACACAAGTAGTAATGAATATCGCTCTGAAACACAGCAGGTATTTATACACCCAGGCAATGTATTAATTAGCCAGAGGGAGGTAGCCACTGGGTCCTAGAGACAGCCAGCCTCTAAGAAGATGTCTGTAATGCCAAACGTAGAGATCTCCTGCAACCAACTGCAGTCTGTCACCTCTGACACACCCGTGACACCTAGTGTTAGCGATATGGCAGGTGGGGCAATTGATAGGGAATACTAGGGAATTGATAATCTCCCATATACCCTACCCGATTCTATATAGACTACCATCTGACTAACCCTGGATGCTCTATCTTAGTCAGACCCCTATAAGTTCATTTTTAATGTTTTTTTTTTGCTTGTTGTGAGTCTTTCATGCTGTTAAAAATATACTAATAAAAATATTTTTTAGGGGTCTATTTGTCTTTTGGTTCATAAGCTATTGAGACCCTGCCTTCCATTTATAAATTGGTTTTGTCATGTACTGTGCAATGGCTGTATCACAGGAGCAAGTGTTTCTGCCATATCTCCAGCCCTCCGACCTCATCATAAATCAAGTCAGTGACGTAGGAGCTCCAGCTGCCGCTGATCTGGTATGGCACTGACTTGATTTATGATGGGCTGCAGACCCAGCAGAAACACTTACTCCAGTGATAAAATGACCAGGAGCAGCGGTATGTGCTGACCATGAATTGGAGCAGCTCAGCATGGTAGGATGCAGCAAATATTGTAGGGGCACATTTATAACATCTCAGCAAAGGAACATTTTTTTATGACATTCACTCATGGAACTTATTATTCCAAGATCTATTGATTAAAATGTACTTTGTTTGTGGGAAAATTCCTTTTAACAAATCATTATCTGCTGACTGCTCGGCAGAAAAAGCCTACAGCTGTACACTATACTCCTAAAAAAATTAAAATACATCATTCCCATAAAAGTGATCATAATTACTCACCTTAATCAACATTTTTTGGGCATCAATTTTCTCTTTAAAAACAGTTTTTGCTTTACATTGTATAGAATTCTGCTTTACTGCTGTAATATTCCATGCTTCACAGGTTAGTTTCACATCCTTGTAATGGATTTGGATGTCAATTTCATGTGCTTGAATTCCCAGGTCATCCTTTGTTTTCTGGGGATGAATTCAAATTGAATTATACAGTGTTTAATCAATTATAGTATGCTAAGATTAGCAAAAAAAGAGTAATTTACTATTAATAGTCAAACTGTACTCTATTCACCCAAGTGCATATTCTTGACAATTGGTTGTTGTACCATTCCTTGTGATATATGATGCAGGACTAAATAAGAGTATTGCCCTTGTATCAGTAAATTTGAAATTCACAAATTGCCAGCGGACGTTAAAGAGATTGTACACTACTTTTTCATTGATGACCTATCCTTAGGATAAGTCATCAATGTCTGATCTACCTACACCGATCAGCTGTTCTCAGTGTCACCGGCAGGAACTGCTCGATTGCAGAGCTGCTCTGTCTTCTGATAGTGGCCGTGGCAGCGTACTACATATCCGCCTTCTATTCAAATTAACAGGAGGCGGATGTGTAGTACTGTGCCACTATCAGAAGATGGAGCAGTTCCGCAATCGAGCAGTGCTGGCCGGTGGACGCCGACACTGGGAACAGCTGATCGGCGGAGGTGCCGGGTGTCGGACGTCAACCGATCAGACTAAGGATAGGTCATTAATTAAAAATTAGTGGACAACCTCTTTAATGAGTACAGAGGCAGGCTATGTCAGCATGGTGACTCAGTGGTTACTTTGTTACTTTGCTACTTTGCAGTGTTGGGGCCCTGGGTTCAAATTCCACCAAGGACAACATCTGCAAGTATGAGCGAGTAAAATAAACATACAGTACAGACCAAAAGTTTGGACACACTTTCTCATTTAAAGAATTTTCTGTATTTTCCTGACTATGAAAATTGTACATTCACACTGAAGGCATCAAAACTATGAATTAACACATGTGGAATTATATACTTAACAAAAAAGTGTGAAACAACTGAAAATATGTCTTATATTCTAGGTTCTTCAAAGTAACCACCTTTTGCTTTGATGACTGCTTTGCACACTCTTGGCATTCTCTTGATGAGCTTCAAGATGTAGTCGCCGGAAATGGTTTTCACTTCACAGGTGTGCCCTGTCAGGTTTAATAAGTGGGATTTCTTGCCTTATAAATGGGGTTGGGACCATCAGTTGTGTTGTGCAGAAGTCTGGTGGATACACAGCTGATAGTCCTACTGAATAGACTGTTAAAATTTGTATTATGGCAAGAAAAAAGCAGCTAAGTAAAGAAAAACGAGTGGCCATCATTACTTAAAGAAATGAAGGTCAGTCAGTCTGAAAAATTGGGCAAACTTTGAAAGTGTCCCCAAGTGCAGTTGCAAAAACCATCAAGTACTACAAAGAAACTGACTCACATGAGGACCGCCCCAGGAAAGGAAGACCAAGAGTCACCTCTGCTTCTGCTTCTGCTTCTTAAGTTTATCCGAGTCACCAGCCTCAGAAATCACAGGTTAACAGCAGCTCAGATTAGAGACCAGGTCAATGCCACACAGAGTTCTAGCAGCACACACATCTCTTCAACAACTGTTAAGAGGAGACTTTGTGCAGCAGGCCTTCATGGTAAAATAGCTGCTAGGAAACCACTGCTAAGGACAGGCAACAAGCAGAAGAGACTTGTTTGGGCTAAAGAACACAAGGAATGGACATTAGACCAGTGGAAATCTGTGCTTTGGTTTGATGAGTCCAAATTTGAGATCTTTGGTTCCAACCACCATGTTTTTGTGCGACGCAGAAAAGGTGAACGGATGGACTCTACATGCCTGGTTCCCACCGTGAAGCATGGAGGAGGAGGTGTGATGGTGTGGGGGTGCTCTGCTGGTGACACTGTTGGGGATTTATTCAAAATTGAAGGCATATTGAACCAGCATGGGTACCACAGCATCTTGCAGCGGCATGCTATTCCATCCGGTTTGCGTTTAGTTGGACCATCATTTATTTTTCAACAGGACAATGACCCCAAACACACCTCCAGGCTGTGTAAGGGCTATTTGACCAAGCAGGAGAGTGATGGGGTGCTACGCCAGATGACCTGGCCTCCACAGTCACCAGACCTGAACCCAATCGAGATGGTTTGGGGTGAGCTGGACCGCAGAGTGAAGGCAAAAGGGCCAACAAGTGCTAGGCATCTCTGGGAACTTCTTCAAGATTGTTGGAAGACCATTTCCGGTGACTACCTCTTGAAGCTCATCAAGAGAATGCCAAGAGTGTGCAAAGCAGTCAAAGCAAAATGTGGCTACTTTGAAGAACCTAGAATATAAGACATATTTTCAGTTGTTTCACACTTTTTTGTAAAGTATATAATTCCACATGTGTTAATTCATAGTTTTGATGCCTTCAGTGTGAATGTACAATTTTCATAGTCATGAAAATACAGAAAAATCTTTAAATGAGAAGGTGTGTCCAAACTTTTGGTCTGTACTGTATATAAAACATGTAGGATATTTATTAAAATTCTTTATTTTCTATAGTAGTTTCCATTTAAGTCACTAGTGGTCATCAGAAGGTGTAAAGAGACGATTCATTAAAATAACACTAGAGTAGAGATGAGCGGATCGCTGCACAAATTTCCTGAGCTTCCACATTCACAAATGCGGCATTTGATTTGACAGGCATGGTTTGACGTCATCTGTGGAGCGCACAAGTGATGTTTTGTCAGCCGTGCTAAACATAAGCCGAGCCTGGGAACCCAGAGGGTAAAGAAATTTGCACAGCTCCTGTCCTTGTGCAAAGAGCATTGACCTGGACCGTGGACCGGGCTTGTGTGAAGCGATCCGCTCATCACTAGGCATATTTCATCCATTTAGGCAAGGGATGATGAGTTATTGCCCTCTTTATACAAAGATACTATAGTTGGTTTATTTACCATTGTATTTCAGTGCTGAATTAGACATCACATTTCATCATAATAAAATAAAAATATGTCGTGACACATACCTCTATTAGGAGTTCAATTTCATTATTGTTATAATTTAGCAGATGAAAACTCTTGAAACAAGGGTCTTTCTTATAAATTAATTCTCCACAAATTGTAGTACTGTCTTGAATCCTTAAGTTCATTTTGTAAGTCTGTGGTTTTTCACCTAGTTTTGGAGCTTGAACATGACAGTGTGTTGAATTTCCAAAGCACTTATTTCCCTAGAAAACACAAAAAAACATGGTTTGGTATGTGGTAATAGATAAATGATCGAAAAAAAGAAATCTATAAACATCATACATCTTTTAAAGAGGACCTTTTACCAAATGTTTCATGTTGAACTGGACACACCAGCCCCAATTTATCAAGACAGGGAAGACATATATATATTTACCGTAAATACAAATCACAAATGTTCAGAATTTAGAAATGTTAAATCAACAAACTGAGTGTTGTTAAATATTAGACCCATACACTCTACCCCAAAACAGTAGTCTGCTTTTGGACCCGAAACTAAAAAGGTTACTTTTTTGTAAAGTACAGGGGGTGCAACTATTTAAGTTTTTAGATATTTTATAATGGACGCATTTTAACTTTTTGAATACCTGTTTTCATAGACATCTGTTTTAATAGACACCTGATTTAATAGTCATCAACCGTACACGCCATGACCACAGTGCATGCAGTTTTCATATTTTTGTTTCCAGGCATGAACCTACATGTACCTACCATATTTTTCAGACCATAAGATACACTTTTTTTCCTCCAAATTTGGGGGGAAAATGGGGGTTGCGTCTTATAGTCCGAACGTAGATTACCGGGAGTTGCGGTGGTGGTGGAGCAGGATTGAAGGAAGCAAGGTCCCTCCCTTCCAAAGCAGAGTCCCTCTCTCCCTCAGGGACCCAACGGCGGCAGAAGCAGTGAGATGCTGAAGGGCCGGTGTCAGCGGTCAGACAGAGAACAGTGCGTTGCTTTTCTGGCAGCCATCTTCCTGAAGCCGTGATCTACAGGAAAATGGCTGACCGATCCGGCGCATGTTAAGACTGGAATCTCGACGGCCATTTCCCTGAGGCGCACAGCTTCAGGAACATGGCCGCCAAGATTCCAGTCTGCGCATGCGCCGGCTTGGGCGGCCATTTTCCTGTAGACCACAGCTTCAGGAAGATGTCCGACGGAACAGCAATGCACCCCGCTCTGCCTGATCTAGCCTTTGTACTCAGAAGACATAGGATGTGAGGAGATGGAGAACCAAATTCTAAGGCTAGAGTCACATGACACATCGGTTTGATTTTCATCCAGAAAAGTGGTACAATTTTTTTCTTACTTGTCAGCTGTGTGCAGTCTGAGTACTGTCCGGTCCGTATACAATCCGTTTTTTTTACAGCAGCAGCTATTAATCATTTACAGAACTATTTACAGTTTAAAAATCGGATGACATACTGTGGCTCTGTTTGGCATCTGATTTTTTTTAACCTGCGTATTTGTCCTCCAAGGTCTATAGACTAGTAAACTGTAGGGGGATGATACAATACCTAATCAGCTGGTAATCCACATATTAACATACAAGAGTCAACGTACAGGCTCATATGAACAATGGCTCATATCTCTTGACCTACTGAACAACATGTCTGGCATAATTAAGAATAAACGCTGTGTCATCACAGTACTGTTCATCATCACCCTGCGTCTGTTGGGGACCCTCAAGGTCCATTTTACATGCAGCAGGATGTGGAGAAGAGGATAAAGAAGGAGTAGAGGAAAGTGGATATGGAAGGCGGCATAGAGTTTGCACACATAGAGGATGAGACTGACAGAGTGAAAATGATGATGATGCTGACCATGACATCCAACCATCACAGCAGGGTGATTATAATGATTCAACAGGGCTTTCAGTTGTACTAGCCAGCAAGGCAAACTGTATGCTGGAATGATTGTTGAATGGCAAGTATATTGCTTTCATCAAACAAAGAGATGACTATTGGATAGACACATTTTTAGACCCTTACTATAAGAAGAAAATGGGGGAATTTTTTTTCTAGCTTCCAAAAGGGAATCTAAATTGACTTACTTCCCCAATATGTTTTGTTACTTAGTCTGAAAAGTCTACACTGAGGAAATGCCTGCCGGCTGCATGACAAACCAGCAGGCTCCTCTGAGATCCACACAGACAAAACATTCCCCTACCAGCATTAGGGTTACAACAAGTAGCTGAGTCAGAAGCAGCAAAACCTACAATATATTTGACATGATGGACCTGATGTTTTTTCTGACATTCTGACCACCTTGTGCACTTCAGAAAACACAGACGCACTGCCTGAACAGCCAAGTTCTGTCATACCTAAACACACCTGTGTCCTTTCACAGGCAGATAGCCTGAGCCCTGATCCCGTAAAGTTTTGGGTTTAAAAAAATTGAACCAGTGGGAAGAACTGGTCCAGTTTGCCATGGGAGTACTGTCGTGTCCAGCCTCCAGTGTCATGTTTGAGATGTTATTCAGTGTGGCTGGTAGATTTGTCACACCTTGCAGACCAGGTTAATTGACACAAGTGTGGAAAACCTAATATTTGTCAAAATGAATTGGGCTTGGATTAATGCAGACTTTCATACACCAACAGCTCATGCCAATTACTAAATCGGCCATACAATCTGTCTGCATACCTGACTGTTCATTGACTGCCTGCTACATCATTCTGCTGCCACCAGTGCCAATGGTCCACACTCTGCTGTGCATCTACTCCCTGTCCATCATGTCATCTATCTTTAAAATTGCTGCTGCCGAGGCAGCCATTACTGGCCCTAAACTGCCAAGCATGTCCTTGAAAAAACCCCATCCTAACTCTCTACCATGCTCCTCCTGCTCGATTGACTGCACTGCCATGCCAGTTACACATCTTTTGACTGCCCACTGTGTTATACAGTGCTAGACAGTACTCCTGATGCTGAGAAACATACTCATGTATATTTACCCTGAAGAAAAAGCTCTCAAAAGAGGGCTAATTTTTTAAAAGGCTTGGTGACAACAAACTAACTTCTTCAAGTTTAAAACAGTACTCCTGTTTTTTTTTTTCCAGGAAAAAGTAGATAATTTTTTAAGGTTTCAAAAAAGAAGTCTTTGTAATTGCCTTATCATTTTGTGATTAGGAAACCCGTTCCAGACCTCCCAAAAAGGAAAAAGGTCTCACTTCTTGTTGAGAAGTTATAACTCCTTCCTATTAAAAACATTTACTTGTTTTGTCTCCAGGAAAAAAGGGATACATTTTGGACAGCTTGATAAAAAGTCTTTGTAACTGGCTAATCATTTTGTTATTAGCAAAGCAGTTGCATATCCCAAAAAAAGGATAACTTTTTTACTTCTAGTTGAGAGCCTATTACTTCTTAACATTTAAAACAGTACAATACACCTGTTTTGTCTCCTTAATTAAGGGGATCATTTTTGGATGGCTTATGAAAAAGCTATCATTTAACAAAGGATAAAGTTCCCCCAAACAGGCATAATTGTTGCACCAAACTGTGTGAAAATGCAACAGCTTCTTCTGTTTGCACCACCTGTCTACAAACAAAGGTAATGCAAGCATCTGCAGTACCCCAAAAGGTATAATTTTTAGACCATTTATACAGTTTAAGTAGTGTAAATAGTCTGAAATTGCAGTGTGTTGTTAAGTATGCTGTTGGTTACCTCGGATTACCATCCATTTTCCCCTAGCCAGATAGGTTAAAGTCACTAAACTAAACACTAAAAAAGGCTACACCATAACATGTACCATACATCTAAAAATGATACATTGATCTAATGCCACTAAGCAAGTATTTACAAGACTGAACATGACGTTTTTAGCTTAACATTTTGACTAGACTGTATGAAGGTTACTACTGAGCTACGGTGAACCACTCAGTGGGTCCCTAATCTATAAGTTTAGAAGCCATGCTCCAACCATTGCTCAAGCGACAGTGCTCCAGCATGGGGAGTGAACTGGTGTCAAACAGCACTTCTGCTGCAAGGCAAAGCCTCCATGGCTCCAGGCCACACCATCCCACAGGCATACCACCACAGCAGCAATGGTTGCCACAAAGCACCCATATCAAGTGAAGGAAGCTGAAAAATTCACCTTCCACAAGTTCTCAGACTATGAACTGACAGCAAAAAATAGGTGGATCCCCTCTTACAGTCTACTGTTAATTTAAAAACACCTGGGTCAAATGGGAGAAAGGCTGGTCCAAACAAAACAAAAAAAGAGGGGACAGACCATTCAATGCACCATATCTGTAGAAAAAGACATAGACCACACATCCAAAATTCACATATTGATCTAATGCTGCTAGTCAAAAATTTACAATACTTAACATGAGGTTCTTAGTTTAACATTCTGATTAGATTGTATCACTACCACATCATGGTGGTAAAGTATTTGTGAAGTGTAAGGCTGTGTGCCCACGATGCGTTTTTTAAGCATTTTTGCAGCGGCAATTCCGCTGCAGAAACGCTTAAAAAAAGCTTGGTAGAAGGCCTGCCATGTTCCCCAATGATAAACCGCATGTGCTGTGCACATGCTGCAGAAATTTCCGCTGCGGATTATCATTGCGGAAAAAACACAGCACTACCAATTATTTTGCCGAAGCGCTGCGTTTTCCCCGCCATTGACTTGTATTGGAACGCATGGATTATGCATCACTGCATCTGTAGATGCGCATTCCATGCGTTTCAATGTGCGGATGGTACTCGGGTCTGGAGGAGAGGAGACTCTCCTCCGGACCTGGGTACCATAGAACCTGTAAAAAAAAGAATAAAATAAAAAATAAATATTATATTTACCTTCTGATGGCCCCCGGTGTGCTTGTCCTGGCTTGCTGGCAGCTCGCGGTGGACTGAAGGACCTGCGCTGACGTCATTTACTCATGTGACGGCAGGTCCTTCAGTGTACCGCGAGCTGCCGGCAAGCCGAGACGCATCGAATCAAGACTCCGGGGGCCATCAGAAGGCAAGTATAGATTTATTTTTTTATGTTTTACCACTCTTTAAGGTCACACTATATAAATCCATGCCAAGTTATCAAGCATTTTCCAAGTGATGCTAAAATAGCTTGGAAAGCGCTTGTCAACCCGCATGCGGAAATGCATGTGAAGAACGCTTCACATCCGCTTGTCCCTGGCAGGAAAAACTCATGTACAATCCGCATGCGTTTTTTCTGCCAGGGAGATGCAGAAATGCTCAGGAAAAATCTGAAGCATTTCTGCATCGTGGGCACATAGCCTAAAGGAAATTATAAATGGTATTCTAATTATTTAAAAAATATAAATTTGAAAATTGTGACATGCATTTGTATTCAGCCGCCTGTAGTCTGATATCCCTTAATAAAATCCTGAGTGACCAATTGCCTCCAGAAGTCTCATAATTAGTAAATTGAGTCCGCATGTGTCTCATTTATTCTCAGAATAACTACAGCTGTTTTGTGAAGGCCTCATAGTTTTGTTTGAGAATATTAGGGATCAAACAGCATCATGAAAACCAAGGAACACATCAGACAGGTCAAGGATAAAGTTGTGGAGGAGAAGAGTAAAGCAGGGTTAGGTTATAAAAAAAATTAGGGGTAAAAAGAAAAACTGATTCCATCTCCTGGATATGTATAACAATTTCAAAGCTTTAATTGTACAATTTTTAAAATAGTATAAAAAAAATTTGCATGGTGGAAGAAAATGGAAAGCAATGCATTTTGAACGCTATCCAGCATTATTTGTCACAGCTAAGTGAAAAGTTTTCCCAGCAGTCATAAGTATTCCTAGTGGTCAAAATGGGCACAATAAAAATATATGAGGAAATAATTAAGACAAATCAACATGAAAAAAATAAAAAAATTCTACAAATAAAGCATTGAATTTTTTTATACAAATCCAGGATCTGGGATCAGCTTTTCTTTTTATCCCTCATCATCCCACGTTTGGCCTGAATTCATTCTGTGCACACTGGACATGCTTTCGGCATATGTATAGCCAAAGCTCTGAATATCTCACAGAGCACTGTTAAATCTATGATGCAAAAATGGAAGGAGTATGGCACAACTGCAAACCTATCAAGACATTACCATCCATCTAAACTGACGTTACAAGCAAGGAGAGCACTAATTAGAGAAGCAGCCAAGAGGCCTATGTTCACTCTGTAGAAGCTGCAGAGATCCACTTTTCAGATACTCGACAAATCTGGCCTTTGTGGAAGAGTGGCATAAAGAAAGACATTTTTGAAGGCAAGTCATAAGAAGTCCCCTTTGCAGATTTCAAAAAGTGAAATAAAATATGTAAAAAGTAAAAAAACACACAAAAAAAGTGCACACAAATCAGGAAAATCAATTACGCTACACAGAACGCAGCGTTGTGATAAAACAAAAATGAACAAAAAAAAGTCCACATAATTGGTATCACTGCGTCCAGAACGGCCAGCTCTATAAAACTGGTATGTTATTTATTCCGTATGCTGAATGTTGTAAAAAAAAAGAAACACATCAAAAAAAAAGAAACACATCAAAAATGTTGTTCTTTCATCATACTGACTCACAAAAAAGTAAATAAAAAGCGATCAAAAAGTCGTATTTAAAAAAAATTGTATGAATAAAAAAGCCAAACTGTCCCGCAAAAAACAAGCCCTAGTATGGCTTATTCGGCAAAAAATAAAAAAGTTACAGCTCTCAGAATATGATGATGCAAAGACAAATTTATTTTTGTAAAACATTGTTTTTAATCTGTAAAAATAGCAAAGCATAAAAAAATATATATATAATTCTGGTATAGCTGTAATCATACCGACCCGATGGACAAATCGGACTTAACACTTTTACAGCATGCAAAAAAAAAAAAAAAATCAATAACTAAATTGATGGTTTTTGTTCATTCTGTGTCTTAAAAATCTAAATAAAAAGCGATGAAAAAATATATTGGTACTAGTGTCCGATATTCGTGGTATCAGAGTTCCGATACTGAGTTCCGATACTTTTACAATATCGAATACCGGAATCGGAAGTTCACATAATGCCTGCGCTCTGCAGTGTCTCTGAAGTATGACAAGCTGGATGGCAGCGCTCAGCTGCGATCCAGCCTGTCATCAGAATGCCATCCCTGTTATGATAGGCTACAAGCACTAAGGAAAGACAGGAGATCTGTCCCTACAATAGAACTAAGCTAGATCCCTACGATGTAACGGGGAACCTGATCCTGCGAACAGTCCCGCTAAAGTCCTCAGCTAGTCTGAACGAAGACCTATAGATGTGAGGGAGGGATCCCTACAAGAACTAGGGACTGGGAGAAAGATGGACACCTCCTAGCAGAAAATGTAGCAGTGAAAAAACAAACACACAACAAAGAACATAAAGGTCAAAAGATCTAGCTAAACTGACTGAGAAAGGTTACAAAGCACCTGGCTAGCTTAAGAGTAGAAATTACAATGAAGTCCAGCATGGCCAGAAGGGCGGAGCAGGATTAAATAGGCAAAAAGGTCATGTGACCAGCAAAATAGAAAAAACCTAACAGGAGAGTTCTAACAGTACCCCCTCTTCTAAGAGGATCCTCCGGATCCCCTAGGCCCAGGCTTATCAGGAAACCTCTTGTGAAACGCTCTGACAAGTCTGGAAGCAGAAACATCATCCGCCCTCACCCATGAGTTATCCTCGGGACCGAAACCCTTCCAAGCGACGAGATACTGCAAACTCCCCCTATACCGTCTAGAATTAAGGATGCGGGAAATTTCATATTCCCCGTCCTCCACCACCGGAGGAACAGTGGCAGTGGCGTCTCTATCTGATACATCAGCTTTTTTCAATAGAGAAACATGAAACACCTGATTAATCTTCCAGGAGGTAGGAACCTCCAACCTAACAGCAGATTGGTTAACTACCTGAAGCACCTTAAAGGGCCCTACAAACTTGGGACCCAATTTTTTAGAAGGAATCCTCAACCGCAGATTCTTAGAGGACAACCAAACCATGTCACCAACCGTAAACAAAACCTCTTGACGTTTCCTGTCAAAGTACCTCTTAGATTTTCTGTTAGCCTCCTGAAGATTACCACGCACATCCGTCCAAACTCTCTCCAAATCACCGGAAAAACTCTCCTCCTCAGGCACAGCCGATACCAATTTGGAGAATGACCCAAAAGACGGATGTCTACCAGAACAACAAAAAAAAGGCGAACCCCCAGCAGAAGAGGATGTATGGTTGTTAAGAGCAAATTCAGCAAGCGGCAGAAACTCAGACCACCCCTCTTGATTGTCTGCCACAAAACAACGCAAGAACTGCTCAACATCCTGATTCTTCTTTTCTGTCTGGCCATTAGACTCAGGATGATATCCAGATGAAAACGACAAATGAACTCCCAACCTGTCACAAAAGGCACGCCAAAAACGAGCCACGAACTGAGGTCCCCTATCAGAAACAATGTCAGTAGGAACACCATGGAGTCTGACAATTTCCTTGACGAAGGCCTTAGCGAGTGTCTTAGCGCAGGGCAGTTTGATGAAGGGAACCAAGTGACACATCTTGCTAAAACGGTCCACGACCACCCAGATGACCGTGAAACCCTCAGAGGAGGGAAGGTCAGTAATAAAGTCCATAGCCAGATGTGTCCAAGGTGCACTAGGAACCTCCAGAGGGCAAAGCAACCCCGCAGCAGGAGTATGAGAAGACTTAGATCTAGCACACACAGTACATTGACGCACCCACTTAATGACTTCCCTCTGCCATCCAGGCCACCAAAAACTGCGACCCACAAGTCTCTTGGTCTCAGAAATTCCTGGATGACCTGCCAACCGAGACTCATGACACTCAACAAACAAATCTCTCCTAAAGGTCCTAGGCACAAACAACCTCCCATGGGGAGTGTTAGATGGGGCATTCTCCTGTGCTTTAAGAATCTCATCTTCCAAAACGGAGTCCAATGCAGCAATCACAACACCTTCTTGTAAAATGCTCTCCTCCTCCTCAGCACTGACCATGGGAGAAAAGCGGCGAGACAACGCATCAGCTCTAACATTCTTGGTACCCGGGATGTAAGTAACGGAAAAATGAAACCGCGAAAAAAAAAGTGCCCACGTAGCCTGACGGGCATTCAAGCGCTTGGCAGCATCAAGATAGATCAGATTTTTATGATCAGTGAAAACCTGAATGGGAAATTCAGCACCTTCCAAGAGATGACGCCAGTGTTCAAATGCGAGTTTAATAGCCAGCAATTCCCGATTACCAATATCGTAATTAAGTTCAGTCTCAGAAATTTTTTTTGAAAAAAAGGCACAGGGATGTACTCCATCCTTGTTTTCCTGAGACAACACCGCACCGACCCCCACAGAAGAAGCATCAACCTCAACCAAAAACGGCTTAGTCACATCAGGCTGCATAAGGATGGGGGCAGAGCTGAACCTCTCCTTTAGAAACACAAACGCTTCAATGGCCTCAGTAGTCCACTGAATCGTATTAGCACCTTTCCTGGTGAGATCGGTCAGTGGTTTAATAATAATAGAAAAATTTTTAATGAATTTTCTGTAATAATTGGCGAAACCAAAAAAACCTCTGTATCGATTCCAAACCAATAGGCCTAGGCCATTCCTGCACAGCTTGAACTTTCACCGGGTCCATCTCAAAGCCCTCGCTGGAGATAATGTAGCCCAAAAAACTAATTCTCTGTACAGCGAACTCACATTTCTCTAGCTTAGCAAAAAGCGAATTGTCAATTAATAACTGTAATACCTCACGTACGCTCCGCCAATGAGACTCCAGATCAGGCGAATAAATCAAAATGTCATCCAAATACACAACCACTTTTTTGCCGATCAAAGGTCTAAGGATGTCATTAATAAGATTCTGAAAAAATGCTGGTGCATTGGTAAGACCAAAAGGCATAACCAGATTCTCAAAATGACCCACAGGAGTGTTAAAAGCAGTCTTCCATTCATCACCCTCCTTCATGCGCAACAAATTGTATGCCCCCCGGAGATCAATTTTAGAGAACCACTTGGCCCCCACTAACTGGTTAAACAAATCAGGAATCAATGGCAGTGGGTAGGGATTACGTACAGTAATTTTATTAATCTCGCGAAAGTCCAGACAAGGACGTAAACCGCCGTCCTTTTTTTTAACCAAAAAAATCCAACAGCCACAGGTGACTTAGAGGGTCTGATATGACCGGCGGCCAAGCTCGTCTGTATGTATTCCTCCAAAGCCTTTCTCTCAGGAATAGTAAGATTAAATAAACGACTTTTAGGAAGAGTTGCTCCAGGGACAAATTCAATGGTACAATCATAGTCTCTGTGGGGAGGCAAAATTTGCGACTCCTCCTCAGAGAAAACTTTCCAAAAATCCTGAATAGGTACAGTTAATTCCCCTTTATCCACAGCAGCAATGTGCCCATTACAACACTTGTCATAACACTTAGGGCTTCAGGACTTAATTTCATTAGTAGACCAATCCAGTACAAGATTGTGCAATTTTAACCAGGGTAACCCCAAAATTACTGGAGAAGGCAAATTATTTAATACTACCAAATCCAAATTTTCTTGGTGAATACCATTAATAGTGAGGGGAAATTCATAAACCTTGTGAGTAACACATTTCAAGGAAGAGCCATCGACAGAAACCACGGCAATAGGGGATGACAAAGGTTTGGGTTTTAATTTAAGTTTTTCCAAGAATCCCCCATCAATCACATTCAGAGTAGAACCACAATCCACAAATACCCGAAATTCAATTAATTCTTCCTGAGCTGCAGTAGTAGCAGAAAGAAATACCCCCTTAGTGTTTAAACAGGCTATACGGGCGTAACTGACCTTTTTTTTTTCTTCTTTGTTCATACGAAGCTCACAGTTCTTAATGAAATGGTCAGATTTTCCACAATAAAAGCACAAACCTTCAGAAAACCTGCGGTCTTTTTCCTGAGAGCGGGGTGACATCGCCCCAATCTCCATCGGCTCTCCAATGTCAGTACAGACCCTCTCAAGACTAGGAGCTGACATGGCAAAGGATTTACTCTCATTAACCCTAGCACGCAGTCTCCTGTCCACCCGTATCCCGTATAGCTAATTGCATTGCCTCCTGCAAGTTTCCAGGTGTAGGATAAGCAATAAGCTGATCCTTAACCCTTTCACCTAGCCCAGCAAGAAACAAACTTTTCAGAGCTGAATCGTTCCACCCCACCTGAGCAGACCACCGACGGAAGTGAGTACAATAATTTTCCACATTACCTGATCCCTGTCTCAAAAGTCTCAATTCCGTCTCAGCTGATGAGACACGATCAGGATCATCATACAACAACCCCAAAGCAGAAAAAAAACTATCCACTGATCTAAAGCATGGATCACTAGGTTGGAGAGAAAAGGCCCATCCCTGAGGTTCTTTGCGCAAAAGTGACATTATGAACCCTATGCGCTGTGATTCATCACCAGAGGATCTGGGTCTCAAACGAAAATACAATAAACAAGCATTTTTAAAGGAAAAAAAATCTTGTTGTTCACCAAAAAATAAATCAGGCAATCGTACCTTTGGCTCCACAAAATGCGCTCCAGAACAGCTACTCACGTGTTGTTGGAGCTCGGCCACTTCCAGAGAGAGTCCCTGCAGGCGTTGAGCCAAATCCTGAACCGACACCATGATGGAAATTGGAGGTCTTTCCTTAGAGATTTTTTGGGCTGGACTTACTGTTATGATAGGCTACAAGCACTAAGGAAAGACAGGAGATCTGTCCCTACAATAGAACTAAGCTAGATCCCTACGATGTAAAGGGGAACCTGATCCTGCGATCAGACCCGCTAAAGTCCTCAGCTAGTCTGAATGAAGACCTATAGATGTGAGGGAGGGATCCCTACAAGAACTAGGGACTGGGAGAAAGATGGACACCTCCTAGCAGAAATTGTAGCAGTAAAAAGACAAACACACAACATAGAACATAAAGGCCAAAAGACCTAGCTAAACTGACTGAGAAAGGTTACAAAGCACCTGGCTAGCTTAATAGTAGAAATTACAATGAAGTCCAGCATGGCCAGAAGGGCGGAGCAGGATTAAATAGGCAAAAAGGTCATGTGACCAGCAAAATAGAAAAAACCTAACAGGAGAGTTCTAACAATCCCAGCGTGAGAGAATTCTCCTGATTGTTTAAAAGCCGGCTGACGGTAAAAAGCCGGCGGGCGGCAAAAAGCCGCCGGCTTTTAAACAATCACACAGCCCCATACTGCTTCCCCGCAGCCTCCCACCCCGATCCGCCTCTCCCCCCATCCCGATCGTAAGTTAGGACTGGGCGGGGAGCGCAGCACCAGGGAGCGGGGAGAGAAGGACCCGGGCGGGGAAGCCGGCAGTGAAAAGACTTCGCAGCGGCTTTCCAGTTCTGTGCTGCGCTCTCCCGCCGGTTATTTCAAATGAACAGCTGAGGTATCAGGTGATGCCGATCAGCTGTTCATGTGAAGTAGCCGCGGTGCCCTCAGAGGGTTCATGTGAGTTCATGCTTGACTGCATTGCATGAACTCACATGAACTTTCCCACGGCCGCACAGGTCAGCCTCACCTCCCAGACCATCAGACCGGTCATGATTAGTGTGTGCGCGGTGTCTGTGCAATGTCTGCGGGTGTCTGTGTGCAAGCAGACATAGGCCGATGTGACACTACTACTCCCATCGGCCTATGTCTGTCCCCCGTCCACTCGTGCCAGTAGGATCAGCTCGATGGGAGCAGTAGTTCCCATCAGCCTGATCCTGCTATTTAAACTGCCCCATATGTTATTTTTGCCCCTATACATGTTTTATTTTTTTAGGCCCCCATATATATTTGTTTTTGGTCCCCAATAATTTTTAAATACATTTCATTGGTGGTCAGTGGTTACCTAAAAGAAATTAGTTTATACATTACCTGTCCCCGCCGATCGCCACCTAAAATAAAGTAAAAAATAAAAAACTACACCTATACTCACCTAGACACCTAATTCCCTGAAGCCATCGATCTCCTGTAATAAAATATAAAATAATAAACCACAACCTTATCCTTACCCCTCCGTAGTAGTCCACGAGTGTCTCACAAAGATCTCCAGTTTAGAGCAGCCACATAGAATGTGACCGCTCTGAACCGCTGCCGCCGCTAGAATGACGGGGCCGTAAAGCAGCCCCGTCATTGCATAAGCGGGTTCGCCGGAGTTCAGGCAGCGCGGCTCCGGTTAGCTCCTTTACGGCCCTGCTGTACCGTGAGAAATTCCCACGGTACAGCAGGGCCGTAAAGGAGGTCTCCGGAGCTGCGCTGACTGAATGCACTCCGGTGACCTCAGTCAGTGGCTCCCGCTGCCGGGAGCGGACGTGTTCCCGCCAGTGTGAGCTTACAGCAGCCATGCACAGCTGTCACCATCTCCAGATGTGACAGCTGTGCATGGGAGATCAGCGCAGGAACGTGAACAGGTAACTATTTTTTTTTTTGTAAACTAAGAATTAAATAAAATGGTGTGTTTTATTTCAAATAAATTATTTTTTTCTGGGTGTAGTGTGTGTTTTTTCTTTTTAACACTTTGTAGGTTAGTAATGGGGGTATCTTATAGACGCCTATCATTACTAACCTGGGCTTCATGGCAGCTGGCGCTGACATGAACCCCAACACTATTACCCCCTGCCACCGCACCAGGGCAGCGTGGAAGAGCGAGGCTAAGTGCCAGAATTGGCGCATCCTATGGATGCGCCATTTCTGGGGCGGCTGACGGCTGGTGTTTCTAGCCTAGGAGGGGGCCAATATTCATGGCACCCTTCCTGGGCTATTAATATCAGCCCCCAGCTGTCGGCCTAGCCTTTGCTAGCTATTAAAATAGGGGGGACCCCACGTCATTTTTTTGGGGTGCCCCCATTTTAATACCTAGCAAAGGCTATGTATTCAGCTGGGGGCTGATATTTGTAGCCTGGGAAGCTCCGTGGGTATTACGCCCTTCCCAGGCTTCAAACATCTGCCCCAGCTGTCTGCTTAACCTCCGCTAGAGACTAAAATTATGGGGGATCCCACGCCAATTTTTTTTTTTAATAAATCCTTTATTTTAACACTAAATGACAATTGAGGGGTTAATAAAGATGCCGTCCCTAAATTATTATTTATTTTTTAATTAATTTTTCCCAAAAAATTTTGACGTGGGCTTTGCCATATTTTTGTATGCCAGCAGGTACAGCAGGCAGGAATGGGCTGCCCCCAACTCCCAGCTGCCTATTTGTACCTGGCCGGACACAACAATATAGGGAAGCCCTTTTTTTTTTATTATTATTTCATGAATTTCATGAAATAATTAAAAAAAAAAATACATGGGGCTTTGCCCTATTTTTGTGTCCAGCCAGGTACAACTAAGCAGCTGGGAGCTGGAATCCACAGCGCAGGGTGGCCCAAGCTTTGTGGACCCCCCTGCTGCGAACTTCAGTCCGCAGCCACCCCAGAAAATATCGTGTTCATAGAAGCGCCATCTTCTGGTGCTGTATCCAGCTCATCCAGGGCCCTGGTGCGGTGGCTCACTGGGTAATAAAGGGGTTAGGGCCAACTTTGTATTATCCGCTGGCCTTAAGCCCGAAATTCATGGGGTCACGCCAATATTAGGCTATGTGCCCACGATGCAGAAATGAAGCAGAAATTTTCCTGACCATTTCCGAATCTCCTTGCCAGAAAAACGCATACGGATTTCATGTGCGTTTTTGACGCGTTTTTGAAGCATTTTTGAAGACAAATAAAGTTAGTGAAGAAAAAAAAAAAAAAAAAAGGCCAATTTGATGTCATTTCCTAGTCCAACCCCTAATCAATGTATAAAAAAAAAAAAGTGGGCTCACGCGTATTTTTAAGGAAAAGAGGGAAAGCTGAGGGCTGATTTAATAGTCTGGGAAGTAGGCGAGGATCATGGCCCCTTCCCTTGCTATTAATATCAGTCTGCAGCAGTTAGCTTAGGCTTTACAGCCCATTCTACAGGTGGGACCCCCCCCACACCAAAAAAAAAATAGGGTCCCCTATAAATTGGAGCCAGCAATGGCTAGGCGGACAGCTGCGACCTGATATTAATAGCCTAGAAAGGGGCCATGCTTATAGGCCCCCTCCCAGGCTATAAAATCAGCCCTCAGCCGCCCCAGATTTGGCACATCCTATTTGTGCACCAAATCTGGCGCTTAGCCTCGCTCTTCCACACTGCCCTGGTGCGGTGGCAGGGGGTAATAGTGGTGGGGTTCATGTCAGTGCCAGCTGCCATGAAGCCCAGGTTGGTAATGATGGGCGTCGATATAACACCCCCATTACTAACCTACAAAGTGTTAGAAAGAAAAAACAAACACTACGCCCAGAAAAAAATAATTTATTTGAAATAAAACACACCATTTTATTTAATTCTTAGTTTACTAAAAAAAAAAATAGTTACCTGTCCACGTTCCTGCGCTGATCTCCCACGCACAGCTGTCACATCTGGAGATGTGACAGCTGTCATTGCTGCTGTAAGCTCACACTGCCGGGAACACGTCCGCTCCCGGCAGCGTGAGCCCCTGACTGAGGTCACCGGAGTGCATTCAGTCAGCGCAGCTCCGGTGACCTCCCTTACGGCCCTGCTGTACCGTGGGAATTTCTCACGGTCAGGAACTGCGCTGCCTGAACTCCGGAAAATTTCTGCTTCATTTCTGCATCGTGGGCACATAGCCTAATATTGGCGTGACCCCATGAATTTCGGGCTTAGGGCCAGCGGATAATACAAAGCTGGCCCTAACCCCTTTATTACCCAGTGAGCCACCGCACCAGGGCCCTGGATGAGCTGGATACAGCACCAGAAGATGGCGCTTCTATGAACACGATATTTTCTGGGGTGGATGCGGACTGCAGTTCGCAGCAGGGGGGTCCACAAAGCTTGGGCCACCCTGCGCATTGGATTCCAGCCCCCAGCTGCTTAGTTGTACCTGGCTGGACACAAAAATAGGGCGAAGCCCCACATATTTTTTTTTTAATTATTTCATGAAATTCATGAAATAATAATAAAAAAAAGGGCTTCCCTATATTGTTGTGTATGGCCAGGTACAAATAGGCAGCTGGGAGTTGGGGGCAGCCCGTTCCTGGATGCTGTACCTGCTGGCATACAAAAATATGGTGAAGCCCACGTCAAAATTTTTGGGAAAAATTAATTAAAAAATAAATAATAATTTAGGGACGGCATCTTTGTTAACCCCTCAAGTGTCATTTAGTGTTAAAATAAAGGATTTATTAAAAAAAAAAATTGGCGTGGGATCCCCCATAATTTTAGTCTCTAGCAGAGGTTAAGCAGACAGCTGGGGCAGATGTTTGAAGCCTGGGAAGGGGGTAATACCCACAGAGCTTCCCAGGCTACTAATATCAGCCCCCAGCTGAATACCTAGCCTTTACTAGCTATTAAAATGGGGGACCTGCCCAAAAAAATGACGTGGGGTCCCCCCTAATCTAATAACTAGCAAAGGCTAGGCAGACAGCTGGGGGCTGATATTAATAGCCCAGGAAGGGTGCCATGAATATTGGCCCCCTCCCAGGCTAGAAACACCAGCCGTCAGCCGCCCCAGAAATGGCGCATCCATAGGATGTGCCAATTCTGGCACTTAGCCTCGCTCTTCCACGCTGCCCTGGTGCGGTGGTAGGGGGTAATAGTGTTGGGATTCATGTCAGCGCCAGCTGCCATGAAGCCCAGGTTAGTAATGATGGGCGTCTATAAGACACCCCCATTACTAACCTACAAAGTGTTAAAAAGAAAAAACACACACTACACCCAGAAAAAAAAAATATTTGAAATAAAACACACCATTTTATTTAATTCTTAGTTTACTAAAAAAAAAAAATAGTTACCTGTTCATGTTCCTGCGCTGATCTCCCATGCACAGCTGTCACATCTGGAGATGGTGACAGCTGTGCATGGCTGCTGTAAGCTCACACTTCCGGGAACACGTCCGCTCCCGGCAGCGGGAGCCACTGACTGAGGTCACCGGAGTGCATTCAGTCAGCGCAGCTCCGGAGACCTCCTTTACGGCCCTGCTTTACCGTGGGAATTTCTCACGGTACAGCAGAGCTGTAAAGGAGCTAACCGGAGCAGCGCTGCCTGAACTCCGGCGAACCCGCTTATGCAATGACGGGGCTGCTTTACGGCTGCTATATAACATATAGGGCAGCATCACGTTCGGGAGAAATTACATAACAAATTATGGGGTCCATTTTCTCCTATTATCCATTATGAAAATTACAAATTTGGGGCTAAAACTACATTTTCATGAAAAACATGAAACTCTTCAATATGACAACCTAATGTTATGAAAATTCTGTGTAGTACCTGCTGGTTCAAAATTCTCACTATACCCCTGGATAAAATCCTTGAGGGGTATAGTTTCCAAAATGGGGTAATTCGTGGGCGTTTCATCTGTTTAGGCACATCAGGGTCTCTTCAAATGCAACATGAAGCCCACAGACCATTCCATCAAAGTCTACCTTCAAAAACGTCACTCCTTTCTTTCCGAGCCCTACCGTGCGCTCAAAAAATAGTTTTCACCTACATATAGGGTATTGCCATACTCAGGAGCAAATGCACAACAAATTTTTTGGTCCATTTTCTCCTGTTATGCTTGTGAAAATAAAAAAATTGGGGCTAAAAGTACATTATTGTGGCAAAAATGTGATTTTTTATTTTCATGGCTCCACGTTATAAACTTCTGTGAATCACCTGGGGGGTTCAAGATGCTCACCACACATCTACATACATTCCTTGAGGGGTCTAGTTTCCAAAATGGGGTCACTTGATGGGGGTTTCCACTGTTTAGGCACATCAGGGGCTCTCTAAACATGACATGGCGTCCACTCTCGATACCAGCTATTTTTCGATACCAAAGGACAGATTTCCACTGGTCTAATGTCCATTCCTTGTGTTCTTTAGCCCAAACAAGTCTCTTCTGCTTGTTGCCTGTCCATAGCAGTGGTTTCCCAGCAGCTATTTTACCATGAAGGCCTGCTGCACAAAGTCTCCTCTTAACAGTTGTTGTAGAGATGTGTCTGCTGCTAGAACTCTGTGTGGCATTGACCTGGTCTCTAATCTGAGCTGCTGTTAACCTGCGATTTCTGAGGCTGGTGACTCGGATAAACTTATCCTCAGAAGCAGAGGTGACTCTTGGTCTTCCTTTCCTGGGGCGGTCCTTATGTGAGCCAGTTTCTTTGTAGCGCTTGATGGTTTTTGCAACTGCACTTGGGGACGCTTTCAAAGTTTTCCCAATTTTTCGGACTGACTGACCTTCATTTCTTAAAGTAATGATGGCCACTCGTTTTTCATTACTTAGCTGCTTTTTTCTTGCCATAATACAAATTCTAACAGTCTATTCAGTAGGACTATCAGCTTTGTATCCTCCAGACTTCTGCACAACACAACTGATGGTCCCAACCCCATTTATAAGGCAAGAAATCCCACTTATTAAACCTGACAGGGCACACCTGTGAAGTGAAAACCATTTCCGGTGACTACCTCTTGAAGCTCATCAAGAGAATGCCAAGAGTGTGCAAAGCAGTCATCAAAGCAAAAGGTGGCTACTTTGAAGAACCTAGAATATAAGACATATTTTCAGTTGTTTCACATTTTTTTGTTAAGTATATAATTCCACATGTGTTAATTCATAGTTTTGATGCCTTCAGTGTGAATGTACAATTTTCATAGTCATGGAAATACAGAAAAATCTTTAAATGAGAAGGTGTGTGCAAACTTTTGGTCTGTACTGTATGTGAAAATCTTATGTAGTTTTCAATAAAATGTATGCAATAATATGGAAAATTCTGAAGTGTTCACACTTTAAATCTCATGCTGTAAATTCCAGACAAATAAAATAAACAGTCTAAGGCTGCGTGCCTACTATGCGTTTTTTAAGCGTTTCCGCAGCGGCAATTCCGCTGTGAAAACGCTTAAAAAACGCTTGGTAGAAGGTCTGCCATGTTCCCCAATGATAATCCGCATGTGCTGTGCACATGCTGCGGAAATTTCCGCTGCGGATTATCATTGCGGAAAAATCCGCAGCATGTCCATTAATTTTACAGACACGCAGCGTAAATGCCACCATTGACTTGTATTGAATGGCTTAATATCTGCATGACTACATGTGCACATGCGGATATTAAGCGATTCACTGTGCGGATGGTACCCGGGTCTGGAGAAGAGGAGACTCTCCTCCAGACCCGGGTACCATAATACCTGTAAAAAAAAAGAATTTAAAATAAAAAAAAAACATTATACTCACCGTCGACGGTCGCGTGACCTGTCACATGACTAAATGATGTCATAGAAGGTCCTTTTACACCACCGCCAGCCACCGGGGAGACCGGAGAAGGAGACCGGGGGCCATGGGAAGGTGAGTATAATGTTGTTGTTTTTTTACCATTTTATTCTTTTTTTTAACTATTAACTTGGTCACACTATATAAATCCATGCTGGTTGCATGGATTTATATAGTGTGACCAAGTTGTCAAGCACTTTTCCAATTGATGCTAAAATCGCTTGGAAAAGCGCTTGACAACCCGCATGCGAAATCGCATGTGCAAAATACGTAACAAACTTGTCCCTGGCTGAAAAAACGCATGTAAAATCCGCATGTGTTTTTTCTGCCAGGGAGATGCAGAAACGCTCAGGAAAAATCTGGAGCATTTCTGCATCGTGAGCACTTAGCCTAAGGGTATGACATGTTATTTTCTTACAGTATATTCTTGTCTCTTCTATCTCCCGTAACACTATATTAAATGTGCTTTCTCTACCATCTGTTACAAGTTTGTGATAATGGAAAATAATTAAAAAAATAAAATGAATCACAATATATGACTAATGTACCTGGAGAGAATATTGTTTAACCCCTTCAACCCCTCAGCCTGTTTTCACCTTCCTGACCAGGCCATTTTTTAAATTCTGACCAGTGTAACTTTGAGGCAACAACTCTGGAATGCTTCAACGTACTCCAGTTATTCTGAGAATGTTTTTTTCATGACATATTGAACTTCATGATAGTGGTAAAATTTGTCAGCTATGACTTGCACTTATTTGTGAAAATATTTTAAATTTGCGAAAATTTAGCAATTTTCAAAATTACATTTTATGCCTTTAACCCCTTTAAAGCCTGGGGCGTAATAGTATGCACCAGGCCATCGCCCCCGGTTCAGTGAAGGCTCCGCACTGAACCGGGCACATGTCAGCTGATTTATACAGCTGACATGTGCCCGCAACAGCCGCGGGTGGAATCGTGATCCACCCGCGGCTGTTAACCAGTTAAATGCCGCTGTAAATCTCTGACATCGGCATTTAACAGCACCGCACCGGAAGAGCGTCACTTACCCCGCCCATCGGTGACCCCAGTGGTTGTCATGTAATGATCGCCACTTAGTGGTTGGCACTCATAGCACAGGATCATTTCTGCTACATAGAGGTGATCTTGTCATCACCTCTATGTAGCAGAGGCGATCGGACAGTTGCTGCTTCTTAGAAGCAAGCAAAAAGTGTAAAAAAAATGTTTTTAAAAATATAAAAAATAAAAAAAATATAAAAGTTTAAATCCCCCCCCTTTTGCCCCATTCCAAATAAAATAATAGAAAAAAAAACCACATACACATATTTGGTATCGCCGCGTTCAGAATAGCCTGATCTATCAATATAAAAAAAGAAGTAATCCGAACGGTAAACGGCGTAACGAGAAAAAAAATCTAAACGCTAGAATTATGGTTTTTGGTTGCCGCAACATTGCAATAAAATGCAATAACGGGCGATCAAAACATCGGATCTACCCCAAAATGGTATCAATACAAACTTCAGCTCAGCGCGCAAAAAAAAAAAAGCCCTCACCCGGCCCAAGATCCTGAAAAATGGAGACGATACGGGTCTTGGAAAATGGCGCCTTTTTTTTTTTTTTTAGCAAACTTTGTATTTTTTTTTCTCTACTTAAATAAAAAAGAACCTATACATGTTTGGTATCTACGAACTCTTAAAAACCTGGAGAATAAGAATGGCAGGTCAGTTTTAGCATTCAGTGAACATGGTAAAAAAAATTAAAAAAAACACCTGTGGTATTGCACTTTTTTTGCAATTTCACTGCACTTGGAATTTTTTTCCTGTTTTCCCGTACACGATAGATGTACAACAGTAATGTTGTTCAAAAGTACAACTCGTCCCGCAAAAAATAAGCCCTCACACGGCCATATTGATCAAAAAATAAAAACGCTATGGTTCTGGGAACAAGGAGAGCAAAAAATTTAAATGCAAAAATGGAAAATCCCAGGGTCCTTAAGGGGTTAAACCTGAGAGTTATGTCACACAAAATAGTTAATAAATGACATTTACTACATGTCTACTTTACATCAGCTCAGCATAATTTTTGAAACTTTTTTTGTTGTTGCTAGGAAATTGGGTTAAAAGTTTATCATCAATTTTTCATTTTTCCAACAAAATTTACAAATCCATTTTTTTTAGAGACCATATAACATTTGAAGAGACTTTGAGGGAGTTATATGAGAGAAAATATCCAAAAGTGACATCATTCTAAAAACTGCACCCCTCAAACTGCTCAAAACCACATTCAAGAAGTTTATTAACCCTTCAGGTGCTTCACAAAAACTAAAGCAATGTGGAAAGAAAAAATGAAAATTTTACTTTTTCCCACAAAAATTATACTTTAGCCACAAATGTAGCATTTTCACAAGGGTAACAGGAGACAATGCAATATAAAAAAATTTCTGCCAACAATCACTAGAGATGAGCAAACATGTTCGGAAAATGTTCATTTTTTTTTTCAAATTCAGCACGAACATTGCACATTCGGATTCATGATCGGACACCCGAGCATTATTACTGAAAATCGGCCCAATTCGGCAAAAGTGCGGTAAATGATCCACTACTGTATTTTTTATGACTTTGACTAGGATAGTGGTGCTGTATAACGAGCGGAGGGGACGTGTTTGATGAGGGGAGGGGGTGTGGAGAGGTCAGAGTAGCGGTGGGCTGTTAATCTTATTTTTTTTTTCTTACCCTAATGTGTGCAGATTCTGGCAAGCCAATCAGGGCACAAGAACCATCCACAACGTCCAGGCACAAGTGCTTGTGCCATTGGCTGCTGAAGTCACATGTCCCTCTCCAGATAAAGAGCAGACATATTGTTTTAGCGCCATTTTGTCAGTGTAACAGCGCAGCAGAGAGGCTGCTCCTGACACTGCTCCTGGATACCGAGAAATTGAGATAGTTAGCTAGGCGGTTGCTTCTAAGTCATATAGTTTAGATAGATAGGATCCTGTGTGGCTATAAAATCGACCTTCCAGCACATCAATCGTTTTTGCTATTAGTGTGGTCCAGACAGAGACAGCAGGCCACATTTCAGCATAGAACTCTGTTGTGCACTGCTGATATTGTGCTCCATGCAGGAGTACACCTTTCAAACTCTAATTTTTTCTGTTAGTACTGTGCTACATAAAGCAGGCCACATTTTAGTTTTAAATTCTTTGGTGCTGATATTGTTTTCCATACAGGGTTTCATATGATAAAATCTAAATTTGTTGTCTTACTACTGTGCTACAGTGGGGAAAATAAGTATTTGAATCACTGACAATTTTGCAAGTTTTCTCACCTGCAAAGAATGAAGAGGTCTGTAATTTTTATCATAGGTACACTTCAACTGTGAGAGACAAAATCTTAAAAAAATCCATAAAATCACACTGTATGATTTTTACATAATTAATTAGCATTTTGTTGCATGAAATAAGTATTAGATACAATAGAAAAACAGAACTTAATATTTGGTACAGAAACTTTTGTTTGCAAATACAGAGGTCAAATGTTTCCTGTAGTTCTTGACCAAGTTTGCTCATACTGCAGCAGGGATTTTGGCCCACTCCTCCATATAGATCTTCTGCAGATCTCTCAGGTTTCGGGGCTGCTGCTGGGCAACATTGAGTTTCAGCTCCCTCCAAAGATTTTTTATTGGGTTCAGGTCTGGAGACTGGCTAGGCCACGCCAGGACCTTGCCATGTGTCTTAGGGAGCCACTCCTTAGTTGCCCTGGCTGTGTGTTTTGGGTCATTGCTATGCTGGAAGACCCAGCCATGACTCATCTTCAATGCTTTAACTAAGGGAAGGAGGTTGTTGGCTAAACTCTTGAGATACATGACCCCATCCATCCTCTCTTCAATATGGTGCACTCGCTCAGTCTCCTTTGCAGAAAAGCACCCCCAAAGTATGATGCTTCCTCCACCATGCTTCATGGTTGAGATGGTGTTCTTGGGGTTGTGCTTATCCTTCTTCTTCCTCCAAACACGGCGAGTGGAGTTGATACCAAAAAGTTCTATTTTGGTCTCATCTGACCACATGACCTTCTCCCTTGCCTCCTCTGGATCATCCAGATGGTCATTGGTGAACTTTAAACGGGACTAGACATATGGAGGCGTGAGCAGGGGGACCTTATGTGCCCTGCAGGATTTTAATCTATGAGGGCATAATGTGTTACTCACGGTAATTTTTGAGACTGCGGTCCCTGCTCTCTTCAGGTCATTGACCAGGTCCTGCTGTGTTTCTTCCATTTTCTAATAATTGTGCTAACAGTTGTTGCCTTGTCACCAAGCTGCTTGCCTATTGTCCAGTAGCCCATCCCAGCCTTGTGCAGGTCTACAATGTTGTCCCTGGTGTCCTTAGATAGCTCTTTGGTCTTGGCCATGGTGGAGATGTTGGAGTGTGATTGATTGAATGTGTGGACAGGTGTTTTTTATATAGGTAACAAGTTCAAATAGGTGCAATTAATACAGGTAATGAGTGCAGAGTAGGAGGGCTTCTTAAAGAAAAACTAAGAGGTCTGTGAGAGTCAGAATTTTTGCTGCTTCGTAGGTAATCATATACTTATTTCATGCAATAAAATGCAACTTAATTATGTAAAAACCATACAATGTGATTTTTTGGTTTTTAGTTTTGGATTCTCTCACAGGTGAAGTGTACCTGGGATAAAAATTACAAACCTCTCCATTCTTTGTAGGTGGGAAAACTTGCAAAATAGGCAGTGTATCAAACACTTATTTTCCACACTGTACATAAAGCAGGCCACGTTTTATCTTTAAATTCTATGGTGCTGATATTGCTCTCCATACAGGGGTTCACATGAAAAAAATCTAAATTTGTTGTGTTACTACCGTGCTACATAAACTAGCCCTCATTCCAGCTTTTAGTTATTTTGTGCTAGTATTGTGCTCCAGCCAGGAGTCCAAATTTCAGAATCTAAATTGGTTGTGCTAATAGAGTAGTCCTGAAACCATGCCACATTTAAGCAATGGACAGGGCTTAGAGCAGCATTTCTAGCTAAAACTTTGATCAGTAACTGGTGGATGAGTGACAGGTGTAGGCCTGGTGCTCTGAGAGCACTGCCAAATTCAAGCAACACACATGAAGGAAACCCAACTTGGAGACCAAACATTTCCAATAATTATGGGCAGATACCACTAAAGTGGCATCAATTTCTATTTATTTATTTTACTCACTTATATAGCGCAAATAATTCCACAGCGCTTTACAGACATTATCAATATCCCCATAGTATAGATAGTATAATGGGACTCTAACACCCCTTCCACTAGAAGCAACCCCCCAGATGGAGACCCAACTTGGAGTCTCTACATTTCGAAAGATTTTTAGTAACATCAGCAGCACTACCAACTACAGGCACAGAAGCCACGACAAAGGTGCCACAGGCTGCAATAATGCAAGATTAGTGCAGCACACTAAAAACTACACCATCGCCTAGTCTTCCCGGTCAGTGACTGGGGTGCAAAAGTCATTGGAGGTCTATGACTTGTTCATATTGATGAAAGTTAGGCGCTCTACTCTCTCAGGGGACAGCCAGATGCGCTTATCCATGAAGATACAAGCAGCACTGAAGACACGTTCTGAGAGAACGCAAGCTACCACCCATGACAAAACTTCTAAGGCATGATAGGCGAACTCAGGCCACTTTTACATTTTTCTAGGCCAAAATTCAAAAGGGTCCAAACATCCCCTGATGGCATTGATATTGATCTTGGGATAGTCCTAGACCATCTTCTCCAATCGTTCACCACTTGTCAGACTTGTACTCTGTTCTGCAGGTGCACGGTCTGGTCTAAAAAAGGAGTGAAACGACTCCCAGAATTATTTTTTTTGTTTATTTTACTCATATAGCGTCATTAATTCCACATCGCTTTACAGACATTTACAGCCATTATTGGCACTGTCCCCATTGGGGCTCACCATCTAAATGTCCTATCAGTATGTCTTTGGAGTGTGGGAATTAAAATGGGTACTTGGAGGGAATCCTCGCAAACATGGTGAGAACATACAAACTCCTTGCAGATGTTGTCCTTGGTAGGGTTGGAACACAGGACGCCATCACTGCAAGGCTGGTAATGTTTTTGCGTTGACAACTCAACGTTCCAGGGGTTGGAAGTCTATAACTGCGATGCCTCACTGCTGTCTTGGGGAAAACCACTCTCAAGATTGTCTTCAAGCATGTTTTGATACTCCAGCATGGGTGTGTCCTTTTCCAGGGGGAAAAGAATCTGGCAAAATTTACTCTTTAACAGTGGATCGAACAGAGTGGCAACCCAGTAGTCAGCACTATTTCTAAGCCTAACAATATGGGCAACAATCATGTTGCAGATAGTGCTGCAAGAAGGCGCTCATGGGTCATTGTCTTTCATGAGGTCCAAATCCAAAGTGTGCTGGTGGTGAGATAACACACAAGCTTTCTTCCTCCATCCCCTCCTTGCAACCATGGACAACAGAGAGGGGATCATTATTCTCTTCATCTCCTAACTGTTGTGTGTCCATCACCTCTTCCTCCTTGTCCTCCGCCATTTGTTCCTCAGCTACTGCACCTTCACTAACAGTTTGTCTGGTACCATTAGCTCCCCTTGATCACTGTAATCCACCCTCCCATGGCAACCACCTGTGTGACGACAGTCCTGAACTTAGAAATATTGTTAGCCCTTCCACATCCTCCTCTGCTTCCTCCTCTCCCTCCTCTTACCCTGCGACCATCACCTCCTCCCCCAGACTTTTCAAAGTGTGCTCCAACATGTAGATGACCGGAATAGTGATGCTGATGACAGCATCGTCAGTGCTAACCATCTAAGTAGCCATTTCGAAAATGTGCAAAAGGGCACAGAGGTCCTTCATCTGTGTCCACTCCGCAAGTGTGATTTGCACCACGTCCTTACTGCATTGGCCCAGGCTATGCAAAATGACATACCGCATCATGGCTCGTCACTGCTGGCACAGTCACTGCAACATGTGCAGAGTTCAATTACACCATGTCGCAACTTCACATATCAACTGGTTAACCGGTAGGCCAAAAGATCTCTATAGCAATGCAAGTCGATGACCTGCGGGTTGCGAATGGCGGAAGTGAGCACACAGCGACCGTGGTTTCTGCAGAAGTGCATGCAGTGGCTGAGAAATTGCTGTACCACCAGGTTAAGGACGTGAGCCATGCAAGGCACATGTGTGACGTTGCCCTGGCGTAGGGCAGCCACCAGGTTTGCACCGTTATCGCACATGGCCTTCCCTGGCTCCAGGTTCAGTGGACACAGCCATAGCTCAAACTTGGCATAGATAGCTGTACACAATTCTTGATCTGTATTACTGCGATCTCCAAAGCATTTTATTTTCAACACTGCCTGATTGCAGTGAGCCCTGGCTGCGCAGTACGGAGGTGGAGGGGATTCTCTCTGCACTGTTGTAATGAGTGTCTCATTAATACAGAGCTTGAGTGCACAGGTGGAGGCCCTAGAGGAGGTGGAGGAGGCAGACACAGTGGAGGAAGTGTTAGATACAGAGGCTTGTCCCGCAAGCCTTGGGGATTCCAAGACTTGGTGTCTAGTGGTTTAGTTCTCCATCCTCCGGTGTGTAGTGGTTTAGTTCAACCCTAGCTGTTTAGTAGTTTAGTTCTTCAACCCTAGGTGTTTATTAGTTATTAGTTTAGTTCTCCATCCTCAAGCGCCCTGCAAGCCTTGGGGATTCCAAGACTTGTGGAGAAACCCATTCCCCGCCTGCCCCCATAGCCATTAGAGTCACCCAGTGCCCAGTCAGCGAGATGTAACGCCACTGGCTATGCTGCTTGTCCAGGTGTCAGTGGTGAAATGCACCCTGTCAAACATAGATTTTTTTCAAAGAACAGGTGATTTTGTCTGCAACATACTGGTGTTACATACTGGTGTAACACAACAGACACATCTTTCTTAGAGAAGTAATGGCGACTGGGCAACTAGTACTGGTGGACTGCGATGGCCATCAGCTTTCGGAAACCGTCTGTATCCACCAGGTGGAAAGGCAGCATTTCCGTGGCCAACATATTGGAGATGGTGAAGTTCAAGTTCTTTGCTTTGGCATGTGTAGAAAGAAACAATGTTTTACGTGACCACAATTGTGGGACCAAGGACTGGCTGCTATGCTGAGAGAGGGTACAGTAGGGTGAACATGACAAACTGCTGGACGGTGAGAGAGGTGCAGGTGGAGATGTTATGGTGGATTGAGGAAGATGTGGTGTGCCCGGTGTCAGAGATCGGTCAAAAACAGGCATGTCCACTTCCGTAACAGTTGATGGGCTCTCACTCACCCCGACGGTGAGTAGCAGGTAAACAAGTGGAAGTTCTGCGGCCAGAGACCTGCATGAGAACACTTTCCACGGTGATGGAGGAGGAAGAAGCAGCAGTTGCGGTTGATAGGGCAGTCAGTGGTTGGCAAGGCCCTCTAGTCCACATTTTAGCGCAGTGAGATTCCCAGTCTAAGGAATGTTGATTGCACATGTGCCAGTTCATGCATGTAGTAGTCAAATTATTGCAATTTTTGCCTCTACTCAGTCGATTTTAACAAAGTTGGCAGATAACATGAGTTGTGTCATCCTTTGTGGTCTCCAAAATGTCTGAGGCTAGGCAAACCTTGCCACCCTGCGAACTGCAGACATTCAATCGCTGTTGACCACAGCCACAATTGTGGCTGTGGATGCAGTGCTTGTAGTGGTTGCAATCAATCAGTGTCTGTGCGGGAGGCCACAACGTAACCTCCTCGTCTTCCTCCTCCACCTCCTCTACTGAGCTACTCAGCTGCATGCCTCTGATTTCACACCAAGTGAGATCTGCAACCTCATCGCCATCCAATCTGTTCTCCCACTCCTCGCCCTGAGATTCACCGTCCTCCTCTTCCTACCCTGAGAGCACAGTACAGTCCGCATGCGCCTCAAGCATCTGAGTCTCATCAGTATCACCTCTATGCTGATGACACACAGATCTACCTCTCTGGACCTGATATCACCTCTTTACTAACCAGAATCCCACAATGTCTGTCTGCTATTTCATCTTTTTTCTCTGATAGATTTCTAAAAGTTAACATTGATAAAACCAAATTCATCATCTTTCCACCATCTCATTCAACCCCCCCAACTGACCTATCCATCAAAGTCAATGGTTGCCCACTCTCCCCAGTCCCGCAAGCTTGATTCTGATCTCTCCTTCAAACCTGAGATCCAAGCCCTTTCCACTTCCTGCCCACTACAACTTCAAAATATCTCCCAGATCTGCACATTCCTCAACCATGAATCTGCAAAAACACTACCGCCTCCACTACTGCAACCTCCTGATCTGTGGCATCACTTCTAACACTCTCGTACCCCACCAAACTATCCTAAACTCTGCTGGCCAACTAATCCGTCACCCCGCTATTCCCCGGCTTCTCCCCACTGTCAATTCTTGCATTGGCTCCCAGTTGCCCAGAGACTCCAGTTCAAAACCCTAACCCTTCATACATCTGTGACCTAGTCTCCCAGTATTTACCTACACGCAACCTCTGATCCTCACAAGATGTCCTTCTCTACTCCCCTCTTATCTCCTTTTCCCACAATCGCATACAAGATTTGTCCCGTGCATCTCCCCTGCTCTGGAACTCTCTATCTCAACATAATAGACTCTCGCCTACCGTGGAAATCTTCAAATGGAACCTGAAGACCTACCTCTTCCAACAAGCATATAACCTGCAGTAACTCTCACTGCACCATACCACTGCACGACCAGCTCTACCCTCACCTACTGCAACCTCACCCATCCCTTGTAGATTGTTTGTGAGCCCTTGCGGGCAGGGTCCTCTCTTCTCCTGTACCAGTCAGTGACTCTTTTTTGTTCACAATTATTGTACTTGTTGTTTCCTATGTATACCCCTTTTTATATGAAAAACACCATGAAATAAATGGCGCTATAACAATAATAAAAATTATAATATTTGCACTGTGGGTCAATTGATGCCACTTTTCCTGGTCTCTGCCCCTAATTTGAGCTGCTTTGGCAGCTTTTGTGCCCCTTTGAAGGTGTTGTGTATGAATTTGGTTTTGCCTCCCATTGAATGCAATGGGATTCGGATATGTTCGACAAACTGTTCGGCGAACATTGGGAAGTTCGCCAATCTGGAACTAATCGAAGGTTCACTCATCTCTAAATGTTATAATTTTCTGTGAAGCACCTGTGGGTTCAAGCTGCTCACCACACATCTAGATACATTCCTTAAGGGGTCTAGTTTCCAAAATGGGGTCACTTGTGGGGGGTTGCCACTGTTTAGGTACATCAGGGGCTCTCCAAACGCAACATGGTGTCTGCCCTTGATTCCAGCGTTCAAAAAGTCAAAGGGTGTTCCTTCCCTTCTGAGCCCTGCCGTGTGCCTAAACAGTACTTTTCCCCCACATATAGGGTATCAGCGTACTCAGGAGAAATTGTACAACTTATTGTATTGTCTATTTTTTACTTTTACCCTTGTTAAAATGCAAAATTTGGGGCTGAAAAAACATTTTTGTGGGAAAAATGTGATTTTTTTTATTTCCACGGCTCTAAGTTACAAACTTCTGTGAAGCACCTAGGGGTTTAAGGTGCTCACCACTAGTGTTGAGCCACCCCCGTAGTGTTCGAGTTCGGTTCGGTTCGTCGAACACCCGTGTGTTCGCCGAACTGTTCGTCGAACTGTTCGTCGAACACCTTCGAACACCGTTAAAACCAATGGCAGGCAAACAAAAACACATAGAAACACATAGAAAACACCTTCAAAGGTGTCCAAAAGCTGACAAACTGCTCAGAAGACACAACTAACACATGGAAAAGTGACAAGTACATATAGTCATGCGAAAAGAAAAGAGGTGGAGGAGTAAAAGGAGGGGGAGACACAGATATAGGCATGTCATGCCCTTCTAAAATCCAAAAAGTGAGAAGCCGACACGTTCAGTCCGCTCCTGCCCGTGCCACCTCCGTGTCGCCGGGTTTGTGCCAGAGCCGCGGTGAACCCTGACGGCCCGCCCCCCTCTCCCAATACTGGTGCCTGTCCGCTGGTGGGTCGAGCGAGCCCCCCTGTGGTGGAGGCAGCTCTAAGCTTTTTAATTTAAATTATCTCTCTAATTTGAATAAATACACTTTAAATCCATTTACAAGGATCTATTGGAGGGCAAGTCTCATGCCAGCAGCCGCATAATTCCAGCTCCAGTAGCGTCCACTAAAGCTGCTGCAGTTAAAAAGCTTTTATAAGGATCGAGCTCGGCTGTCCACCGCAAGGCATCCTACTGCCAGTCCGAGCCCCTATGCCTTGGGGTGCCTCCTGATGCTCTTCACTGAGTATCCCGTGGTCCCGAAGCATTTCCTTTGAAAAAATGAAGTGTCCAAACTACAGGTGGTGTAGCTTGCTTAACAGCCGGGATAATCCGCTGACTAGCAGACCCTGCTACTAGGCACAAAGTATTTCCTGGGCTAGATGCAGTTAAAAATTTGTAATTAGATACTCTCGCTGGATGCTGAGAAAGCATTCCATAGAGTCTCCTGGCACGCCATATATGATTCTCTTAAAAAGCTTGGGGTAGGGGTCTAGGGGACCCTTTTATAGCCAAAATCACGGCCCTGTATCGCAATACGTCACCTAGGCTGAAGATAAATGGAACTGTAGCACCCTGAGGGCTCGGTTGCTACAGAGGTATTGCACCTCACCCAGAGGTGTGATATCTCACTCTCAGGTAAGGATGTAGTGTGGATCAGGACCCGACACCTGCATGTATTACACCACATTGCCGTGGGGCAGGGCGACCAATATGCCCCTGAGATGGGCACGACAGTCCCTGTCCCTGGCTGGAGTGGGGGGAGGGAACACTGAGGAAGGGGAACCCTGTAGTGCAGGAGCAGGGAGGAAGCAGTTCCTGGGTGCATTGAGAAGGGAGTATAAAAGGTGGGCACCATCTTAGTTCAGTGCAGAGAAGTCTGAGCAGAAGTGGCAGGGAGCAGGGGCTCTGCATGAGCTCTGCTCCGGAGGCGGGCCTAGTAACAGAGGCCCAGGCCTGGAAGAGGGAGAAGGAAGGAAGAGGAGCGGAGAAGGCTCCAGGAACGAGGAACGAAGGGATCTCAGGGGTGCGGACGGGCGAGTCGCCACCGCACGCCCGAATCCACCTGCGTGGAGGGGTCAGGCCAAAGGGGGAGACCGGTCCCCGAAACTAGTGGAGGCAGGAAACGACCCTCAGCTAGAAACAGGAGGCTGTGACATTTTATGTGGCGCAGCCCCTCGCTACACCCGCTAGGAAGGCACCACATAGGGTCAGGGAAACTGGCGCCAAGTTTACCAAGAGGAGGCCCGAGGCAGCCGGACAGAAGGGTTGGTAAGAAAGGCCAGACAAAGGACACACAAAGGGGGTCCTGTTAAGCACTCCAAAGTTATCTGGGAGTTGTCTGAGCCCCTCACCTGGTGAGCACAGTACGACGTGGGCAGCCGTTACCTGCAGACGTGGTCTGGATAATAAGAACTGTGAGTAAAGGCCCTGGACTGCATCACTGACTCCGTGTCATTACTGCTGCTGCCCTGCACCATCACCCCCATCCTCCGCATACACTGCCCTGAGGCTATACTCCTCCCGTGGGGAGTTATGCTACGCTCTGCTGCACCCACAACACCAGCCTCAGCGGTCTGCCCTGGAGCGGCGGTTCACTCTGACCGCAATCCACGGGTGGCGTAGTCGGACATTTAAACATCAAAACCACATAAATAGTTCCGCCACTGGTTTGACAGCCCTGAGCCACGGAACCGGGTTGCCGCCACGGAGACTACAACCACCAGCATCCACCAAAAAGGGTCCGGCTCCGGGTGTCCCAAGGCCCAGGGGGCGCATCAGAACATTTTCATCACCTTTCACAATCACCAATGGGACAAGGCAGGGATGTTCTCTGTCCCCTCTCTTATACATCCTAGTGACGGAGCACCTGCTCTCATCAATTCGCCATAACCCAATATTAGGTGGATTGCGGTGGGAGGCACCGAGTACAAGTGCTCTCTATTTGCTGATGATGTCCTAGTATATATCACTCAATCACATATATCCATCCATGCTGTTATGGCTGAAATAGATCACTTTGTTACATGGTAAAATTTTAAAATCAATGCAGCGAAGTCTGAGGCCCTCGATGTCTCCCTCCCCAAATCCATATAGGATTCCATCCAGTCCAACTTTCCCTTTGCCTGGCCCTCACAGGGTATCAAATACTTAGGAATTCCTATTCATAGAGACCTCTCCCATCTATGTTATCTTAATTTTGGGCCCTTTATTGAACAACTCCATACAGACCACGGTTGGCAAGTTAGAACTGTAAGATTCACTACGTGAACCACTGGTGTTTTGTGGAAAAGCACATGTACACTGTGTTCCAAATTATTATGCAAAAAGTGTTTAGGAGTGATAAGGGAAGAATTTGTTTGTTTGTCAGTTAAACTCATTGATGGTGATGTGTGTCAGGGCTCTTTATATCACTGTAAGCAATTGCAGACACCTGTGCTAATTAGTTTGGCAGGTGTGTCCAATGAAAGGCAAGACTACTTAAGAAGGCTGTCTCACATTATTAAGCAGCCTACATTTTCTGCCAAAATGGGAAAGAAAAAGGATGTGTCGGCTGCTGAGAAGCAACAAATTGTGGAGTGTTTAGGTCAAGGCATGACTACAATCAACATTGTGCGATGATCAGGATGAAGTGTCTTGGCAATCAAGAAGTATGTAGCTGATTCACAGTACACACGTGTGCGTGCTGATAAGGGCAAATTGAGGACTCTTTCCTACAGGCAATTACGTCAGGTTGAAAGAGCAGCGGCAAAAAAGCCTTGTCATAGCAGCAGACAAGTTTTTGAAGCTGCTGGTGCCTCCAACGTCCCCCGAACAACAAGATGCAGGGTCCTTCAGAGGTTTGCAGCTGTGCATACGCCATCCTGTCGACCTCCTCTATCCACTTCACACAAGCAGAAACGGCTCCAGTGGGCCAAACATTACATGAAGACTGATTTCAAAACTGTTTTGTTCACGGATGAGTGCCGTGCAGCGCTCGATGGTCCAGATGGATGGAGTGGAGGATGGCTGGTTGATGGACACCCCACGCAAACACGGCTACAGCGCCAACAAGGAGGAGGTGGAGTAATGTTTTGGGCTGGAATCATGGGGAGAGAGATTGTCGGCCCCTTTAGGATCCCTGAAGGCGCTAAAGATGAACTCCATAATGTATGTGGATTTTCTCAAACAGCACTTCCTGCCATGGTTCAAGAAGAAGAACCGTGTATTTCACAGCAAGATCATTTTTCTGCATGATAATGCACCATCTCATGCTGCACATAAAACATCTGCATCTCTGGCTGATATGGGCATAAAAGGGGACAAACTTATGGTGTGACCCCCATGCTCCCCTGACCTCTACCCCATTCAGAACCTTTGGAGCATCATTAAAAGGAGTGTCTATGATGGCGGGAGGCAGTTCACATCTAAGCAACAGCTCTGGGAGGGTATTCTGTCCTCATGCAAAACAATTGAAGCAGAAACCATCCAAAACCTGACAAATTCAATGGACGAGAGAGTTCAGAAGCTCCTTTCGAACAAGGGGTCCTATGTGAAAATGTAACATCACCTAGAATAAAGTTTTGAGTTGAAAACTGTTTGATTTCAGTTTCTAACAACCTGCTAATGCTTATAATTTCAAAAATGACCATTTTTTTGTTCTTTATTAAAATGAAAAGGTTGATCGAAAAGTTTGGGGGATCTAAGAGTGTGGCAACCCAGTAGTCATGATTACTTCGAATTCTGACAATATGAGGGTCATGCTGCAGGTAGTGCAGCAAGAAGGCACTTATGTGTCTTGCGCATCTCGGAGCCCCAAAATTATTTTCCGGGCTAGATGCAGCTAAAAATTATTATTAATTTTAAATCTGGTGAAGCTTTAGTATAGATGGCCTAATAGGATCAGTGCTGCACACTGCTACAAAGCCCAAATTATTTTCCAGTCAAGATACAGATAAACATGATTAGTAATTTTAAATCTGGTGGAGCTTATTATAGATGGCCTAATAGAATCAGTGCTGCACACTGCTACAAAGCCCAAATTATTTTCCAGCCAAGATACAGATAAACATGATTAGTAATTTGAAAGCTTAAAACGGTTGGTAGGGTGATTTTAACCAATCATCAAGCTTTTACTCTCCCCAGGATGACACAGGGGTAGAAAAGTCGTTTCGGATCCATGATTTGTTCATCTTTATGAACGTGAGTCTGTCTACATTATCAGTGGAGAGCCGCGTGCGCATATCTGTCAGCACACCACCAGCAGCGCTGAACACACGTTCAGACAGAACGCTGGCTGCGGGGCATGACAAGATCTCCAAGGCGTAAGTGGCTAGCTCCGGCCATTTATCCAGATTGGAAGCCCAAAAAGAGCAAGGGTTCAGTGACACAGTCGTGGCTTCAATGTTTACTTGGAGATACTCCTGTACCATCGTCTCTAGGCGTTGACTATGTGTCAGACTTCTTGTCTCCTGTGGCCTTGCAAAGGATGGGCTAAAAAAGTGGTGAAATGATTCCGCAAAATTGATGTTACCAGCAGATACTGTGGTTCTGTTACGGTTTGAGTGCTGAAAACTTGACGGTCCCACGGTGGGCAAGTTGGAACTGTGAGATTCAGTACGTGCACCACTGGTATTTTGTGGAAAAGCACATGTAAGATTCTGCAACAGTCTCTGCTGATACTCCTGCATGCGTGCATCCCTTTCTATGGCAGGAATAAATTCTGCAAATTTACTTTTGTACCGGGGATCTAACAGTGTGGCAACCCAGTAGTCAGGATTATTTCTAATTCTCACAATTCGAGGGTCATGTTGCAGGTAGTGCAGCAAGAAGGCACTCATGTGTGTTGCGCATCCAGGAGCACCAAGTCCCTGTTGTGTTGGTGGCGAGGTAACAATCATGCTTCCTTCCTCTGTCCTCTCCCCCCAACCTCGCACAACAGAAATGTGATCAAGGTCTCCCTCATCTGATGAGTCTTCCATCAGTTCGTCCTCCACTTCTTCCTGGGCTCCTGCACCTTCCTCACTAGTTTGGCTGCTACCATGCGCCCTGGTAAAACCATCTCCCCCACCCTCACATGCCTGCCGCCTTGGTGCTGCCGACCGTCTGGACCTTGCAGATGTTAGCCCTTCCGCATACAACTCCTCCTCCTCTACTTTCTCCACCTCCTCTTGTGCCACCACCTGACTCCGAATTCTGTTTAACATGTGCTCCAGCATGTAAATCACCGGAATAGTCATGCTGATAATGGCATCGTCAGCACTAAACATCTTCGTCGCCATTTCAAAACTGTGCAGAAGGGTGCATAGGTCCCTGATCTGAGACCACTCCTCCAGCGTGATTTGCCCCACCTCTGGATCTCGTTGGCCCAGGCTATACGTCAGAACGTATTGCACCAGGGCTTGTCGGTGCTGCCACAGTCGCTGCAACATGTGCAGAGTTGAATTCCACCGGGTAGGCACATCGCATTTTAGCCGGTGAAGTGGCAGGCCCAACGACTTCTGTAGAGATGTAAGTCGCTGAGCTGCAGGATGCGAACGGCGAAAGTGAGCACACAGCGACCGTGCCCTCTGCAGAAGGCCATCTAGTCTGGGATAGTGGGCTAAAAATTGCTGGACAACCAGGTTCAACACGTGAGCCATACAAGGCACGTGTGTGACATTGCCCCGGCGAAGGGCCGCACCCAGGTTTGCAGCATTGTCGCACACGGCCTTCCCTGGTTTCAGGTCCAGTGGAGACAACCATTCATGAAATTGGTTCTCCAGAGCTGACCACAACTCCTCAGCTGTGTGACTCACATTTCCCAGACATTTCAATGTAAAAACCGCCTGATGACGTTGAGCCCTACTGCCAGCATAGTAAGGAGGTGTGCAGGATCCCTTCTGCGCAGTTAGAAAGCTTGTGGCATGACCAGACAGGCTTTGGGTGCAGGTGGAAGACCGAGAGGAGGTTGAGGAGGCAGAAGCAGTCGAGGAACTTTGACATAAAGAGGATTGACGCACAACTCGTGGAGACGGCAAGACTTGGACAGCAGCCCCTTGTCCTGCTGTCACCATAGTTACCCAGTGCCCAGTCAGCGACATGTAACGCCCCTGTCCATGCCTACTCGTCCAAGTGTCTGTGGTGAAATGCACCCTGTCACACACAGAGTTTCTCAAAGAAGCGGTGATGTTGTGTGCGACATGCTGGTGGAGCGCAGGCACACCTTTCATAGAATCATAGAATGGTAGAGTTGGAAGGGACCTCCTGGGTCATCTGGTCCAACACCCTGCTCAAAGCAGGATTCACTAGATCATCTCAGACAGATGTCTGTCCAGCCTCTGTTTGAAGACGTCCATTGAAGGGGAACTCACCACCTCTCGTGGCAGCCTGTTCCACTCATTAATCACCCTAACTGTCAAAAAGTTTTTTCTAATATCTAATCTGTGTCTCCTCCCATTTAGTTTCATCCCATTGCTTCTAGTCTTTCCTTGTGCAAATGAGAATAAAGATGATCCTTCTACAATGTGACAGCCCTTGACATATTTGTAGACAGCTATTAAGTCTCCTCTCAGTCTTCTTTTTTGCAAGCTAAACATTCCCAAATCCTGCAACCGTTCCTCATAGGACATGGTTTGCAGACCAGTCACCATTCTGGTCGCTCTTCTCTGAACTTGCTCCAGTTTGTCTATGTCTTTTTTAAAATGTGGTGCCCAAAACTGTACACAGTATTCCAGATGAGGTCTGACCAAAGAGGAGTAAAGACCGATAATGACTTCACGTGATCTAGACTGTATGCTTCTGTTAATACATCCCAGAATTGTATTTGCCTTTTTTGCTGCTGCATCACACTGTTGACTCATGTTCAGTCTATGATCTATTAGTATACCTAAGTCTTTTTCACATGTACTGTTGCTTAGCTCTATTCCTCCCATTCTGTATATGCTTTTTTCATTTTTATTGCCCAGATGTAGTACTTTGCATTTTTCCCTGTTAAAAACCATTCTGTTGGTTGCTGCGCACTGCTCCAGTTTATTTAGGTCTTTTTGAATCCTCTCTCTCTCTTCTCTAGTATTAGCTATCCCTCCTAGCTTTGTGTCATCAGCAAATTTAATCAGTTTACCCTCAATTCCTTCATCTAAATCATTGATAAAGATGTTGAACAATACAGGTCCCAGGACGGAGCCCTGTGGTACCCCACTTGAGACATTCATCCAGCTGGATGTGAAGCCATTTACAACCACCCTTTGAGTCCGATCACTAAGCCAGTTATGAATCCACCTAACAGTTGCCTGGTCCATTGCATACTTGGTCATTTTATCAATAAGGATGGTGTGAGATACTTTGTCAAATGCTTTGCTGAAGTCAAGATATACTATATCTACAGCATTTCCCTGATCCACCCAGTCAGTGATTCTGTCATAGAAGGAAATTAAGTTAGTCTGACATGACTTGTTAGTTACAAACCCATGCTGACTCTGGTTAATCACTTCATTCTTATCCATGTACTTACATACATGTTGTTTAATAATTTGTTCAAAGATCTTTCCTGGTATAGAAGTCAGACTCACCGGCCTATAGTTCCCTGGGTCCACCTTCTTCCCCTTTTTGAAGATAGGAACAACATTTGCTCTTCTCCAGTCTTCTGGGACTTCTCCTGTTCTCCAAGAATTTTCAAAGATTATGGAGAGTGGTTCTAAAATTTCTTCTACGATCTCCTTCAGTACTCTGGGGTGTAATTCATCTGGACCTGGAGACTTGAACTCATTTATGTTAGCTAAATATTCCCTCACAATCTTTCTGTTTACAGATAACTTGGATTCCTCTATTCCTTTAAAAGGACAGTGAAGATCAGTTGATGTTACATTTTCTTTCTGAGAGAAAACAGATGCAAAATAGGAATTAAAAAGTTCGGCCTTCTCAACATCCTCTCTTACCATTTCTCCATTTTCATCCTGTAAAAATCCTATAGCATCTTTGACTTTTCTTTTACTTTTGACATACCCCCAAAACCCTTTTTTATTGCTTTTGACATCTCTTGCAAGCCTTAATTCATTGTCAGCTTTAGCTAACCTGATACGTGCCCTACAGGATCTGCAGACTGCATTATAATCTTCTTTAGATATGCCTCCCTCTTTCCATTTAATAAACATTTCTTTCTTTCTTTTTAGCATGTGTTTAAGTTCTGTGTTCATCCATCCTGGTTTCCTTAAATGCTTCCCATTCTTCCTACTTTTCGGGATTGTTAACGATTGTGCTTTGAGAATCTCATTTTTAAAAATTTCCCATCCTTCCTGGACATTTTTGTCCTTAAGGACATCCAGCCATTGGATCCCTCCTATTCTCTTTCTGAGTCTCTTAAAATCTGCCTTTCTAAAATCTAACCTTGAAGTTTGAGTCTTCACATGTCTTCCTCCTCTAGTTATCCAAAATTCTATAATAGCATGATCGCTGCCTCCTAGGGTCCCAGCCACCTTTACCTCCTCAACCATTTCCTCCCTGTTTATAAGGATTAGATCCAAAGTAGCAGATCCCCTTGTTTTCTCCCCTACCTTTTGGAAGATAAAGTTGTCAGCAAGAGAGGATAAGAATTTGCTTGACCTGTTAGTTTTACTTGAGAGAGATTCCCAACAAATGTCTGGATAGTTGAAATCTCCCATGACCACTACGTCATATTTTTTGGAGAACTTGGTCATTTGATACATAAAGAGTTCATCCATATCTTCAGCTTGCCCAGGTGGCCTGTAGTAAATGCCTACAATGGTGTCCTTTCCATTGTTCTCTCCTTGTATTCTTACCCAAACAGTTTCCACAGAACTCCCAGTCTCTGAAGCTTCAATCTCTGTGCAGATATACGCTTTTCTAACATACAATGCAACACCTCCTCCTCGTTTATCAAGTCTGTTTCTTGCAAATAAGTTGTAGCCTTTTAGCCTTTTATTCCAATCATGTGTATCGTCCCACCAAGTTTCAGTGATTCCAATGACATCATATTCCTTTTCCTGCATTAGTAGTTCCAATTCTCCTTGTTTGTTGCCCATGCTTTGTGCATTTGTATAAAAACATTTTAGTTTGTGATTGGTTTCTCTTCCTCCCATATTTTTATTATTTAAATTGTTTTGTCTTTGTTCTTCCTTTCCACTTCCAGTAGCAGAGATCTCAATAGTATTTGTCAGCTGTATGGCTTTTTCTGGCCTTTTGCTTCCCTTCCCACATTGTTCTAGTTTAAAGCTCTTCTGATGAGTGTAGCAAGGCGACTTCCAAATACATGTTTTCCAGTCTTCGTAAGGTGCACCCCATCTCTAGCAAGTAGTCCATCGTATAGGTAATTCATTCCGTGATCCAGAAATCCAAATCCTTGTTGACGGCACCATCGATGTAGCCAGTTGTTCACCTGTAGAATCTTATTCCACCTCATTGTTCCATGGCCATCCACTGGGAGGATGGATGAGAAGACCACCTGCGCTCCCAATTCTTTCACTTTCTTGCCTAAGTCTTCAAAGTCACTGCAGATGGTTTCCAGGTCCTTTCTTGCGGTGTCATTTGTCCCCACATGTATTAGCAGGAATGGGTAGTGATCTGTAGGTCTGAAGAGTCTTGATATCCTGTCAGACACATCTTTAATTTTTGCTCCTGGAAGACAGCACATTTCTCTTGAGGTTATGTCTGGTCTGCAGATAGCGGCCTCTGTTCCTCTTAACAGGGAATCCCCCATGACCACCACTCTCCGTTTTTTCTTCACAACATTCTTCTTTCTCCATCCAGGAGGATTCTGAGGGCTTACAAGGTTCTTCATTGCTGGCAAAGTCTTATTTTGCTGTATTTCTTCATGGTTCTCCTGCGTGAGAGCCTGGTACTGGTTCCTGAGCAGTATGGGTGCTGACTGCCTCTCGATCCTCCTGCTTCTCTGGGTCACATGCTTCCATTCCTCTGTTTCATCAGGTGCAGTTCGAATTTCTTCTCTTTCTGAATCATGAAGAGATAATTCTGCTCTGTCTAAGAACTCTTCACCTTCCTTAATGATTTTCAAGGTAGTTAACCTCTCTTCTAGATTTCGCAACTTTTCCTCCAACAGGGACACAAGCTTGCATTTCTGGCATGTGAAGTTTGGCTTTTCCACTGGCAAGTCTGTGAACATGTAGCAGGATATGCAGCTCACCAAATGGCTCCTGGACTCTCCCATGTTCTTATTGTTAATGTTCTGAAAACAGTGAAAAAAGCTTAAAAAAAAACCGGCGCGCGGTTTACCGATGTCCTCTTTTCAGCTCCAACAGCAAAAATCCAGTGTTCTTTGAGCTCGCGGAGACTCTTCACTTACCCCAAAATGCAGTGGGAATATGCAAATTATCTCCTCAGGACTCCTCCCCTGGTTTACCGATGTCCTCTTTTCAGCTCCAACAGCAAAAATCCAGTGTTCTTTGAGCTCGCGGAGACTCTTCACTTACCCCAAAATGCAGTGGGAATATGCAAATTATCTCCTCAGGACTCCTCCCCTGGTTTACCGATGTCCTCTTTTCAGCTCCAACAGCAAAAATCCAGTGTTCTTTGAGCTCGCGGAGACTCTTCACTTACCCCAAAATGCAGTGGGAATATGCAAATTATCTCCTCAGGACTCCTCCCCTGGTTTACCGATGTCCTCTTTTCAGCTCCAACAGCAAAAATCCAGTGTTCTTTGAGCTCGCGGAGACTCTTCACTTACCCCAAAATGCAGTGGGAATATGCAAATTATCTCCTCAGGACTCCTCCCCTGGTTTACCGATGTCCTCTTTTCAGCTCCAACAGCAAAAATCCAGTGTTCTTTGAGCTCGCGGAGACTCTTCACTTACCCCAAAATGCAGTGGGAATATGCACATTATCTCCTCAGGACTCCTCCCCTGGTTTACCGATGTCCTCTTTTCAGCTCCAACAGCAAAAATCCAGTGTTCTTTGAGCTCGCGGAGAGAAGTAGTGCCGACTGGGCATCTGGTACTGGGGCACTGCGACGGACATAAGGTCTCGAAAATCCTCTGTGTCCACCAGGCGGAAAGGCAGCATTTCTGTAGCCAAGAACTTGCAGATGGTGAAATTCAACCTCTTAGCTTTCTCATGGCTAGGAGGAAATGGTCTTTTACTTGTCCACATCTGAGGGACCGAGGGCTGGCTATTGTGCTTAGACGGGGTTGATAAGGGTGTCCCCGGCAAACTGCCGGTCTGTGAGGAAGATGCAGGCGGACATGTTAGGTTGCCTTGATCCAAAGGTGGTGCTATCGATGTCGGACAGCGCTCAACACCAGCTGGTGTTACCACCTCCAAAGAAAATGATGACCTGACAATCACGCTGGCTGTTGCGGGTAAAGAGGTGGCAGGTCTGCGCCCCAAAACAGGTGTGACTGCTGTCCCCCCAGTCACAGAGGATGAAGAGGCCGCGGATGCACAAGATATGGCAGACGGTGGTTGGCCCGGCCGGCTAGGCCGCATTGTAGCACACTGAGCTTCCCACTGCAACTTATGCTTCATGTCCATGTGCCGGTTCATGCATGAAGTACTCAAACTATGTATTTTTTGGCCTCTACTTAGCTTTTGCTGACAAATGTTACAGATAACACGAGTTGGGTCATCTTTATCGATCTGAAAAAATGCCCAAGCTATGCAAGGCTTAGCACCCATGCGACCTGAAGAGCCAACACGACTTGTGGTGAGAGGCAGAGTTGTGTTTGAGGATGCAGTTGTTGACGTGCTTCCAGTACTACGTCTCTGTCCAGGAAGGCGCAACCTGACCTCGTCGTCACTAGCATCTTCCTCCACCTCCTCTGCTGACCTCATCTCTTGGCTGACTGTGGGTTGACAGTAAGTGGGATCTCCAACCTCATCATCATCACCCTGTGCGTTATCACACCCGTCGTCCTCAGAGCCAACCTGTTCCTGCCCTGACAAAAAACTAAAGTTGTCGCTCCAATCAGGTATTTGAGTCTTATCATCGTCTTCCTCATTGTCTCCACCAACAGGAGTTACAGTTTGGGAATGAGGGTCTACATTATGGTCAGAACCTTCTGCGTCTGGTCCTGGATCCGACTCATAAAGATTCTGGGCATCAGTGCAGATCATTTCCTCGTCTGGATTCACAGAAGCGCTGGAGTCGACCTCTGATTCCCAGGCTATAGTATGAGTAAACAGCTCTGCAGACTCAACCATCTGTTCTACCTCATACTCAGACGGGCAGCTGGAGATTTGGGAGCTGTGAGGAAGCAAGTGCGATTAGGGTGACACCTTTGAGGACTGGAGTATTTGTGATGTTGAAGTTGATGTGGAGGAGAGCCCACTTAAAGGAGCACTTGATATCCGTTGAAGCACCTGCTGTTTTTGTGCCTCATCTGGAATTTGTAGCGATTGGCGTGGCCGTAAGAAAGGGATCTTATCACATTGTCCGCTAAAAGAAGTAGACATTTTAGTTTGGCTGGAAGATGGTCTTTCTTCTGCAGATGTTACTGTTGCTTTAACACCTACCCCACGGACACAACCTTTTTTCCCCTTCCCAACACGCCTATTCCCCTTTCCACCAGCAGCAGGCCTTTTTCCACTCATTTTGGTGGTTAACTAATTAACAACTCTGGAGTTGTTTGCACAAAAAAACAATGGATGGGAACCGAGCAGAGCTGAGTGGCCAAACTGTGGTATTAGATGCTGTGATGAACCTGTAGCCGCCATCTTGGTAATGATAAATCATATCCAGGGATGGCCACACTTCAGCAGCCCCCACCCTTGCTACCTTCTGTTAAAACGTCAACTAGATAGTTTCCCCCCATCCAGGCTCCTGTAAGATAAGAAGCCTACTTAACACTTGAATGCTAGGAGCTTCAAAGACTTCGAGAGGAAACACAGCCAGCAGGGGGGGGTGCTTCGTCTATCTGTACCTGACCATTTGTCCCATAGGACTAGTTTCTTTGTCTGTCACAAGCATGGAGGCATAAGATATAGAAACATGAATAGTACACGCATGTTGCGTGGGATGGGCCAATAAAAAAATATCACGGCGTCCCGGAGCCATTGCGCACACAAGCCTCCGCGGTAGACGTTTGTACGTGCTCTGGAAGCCAAGATATAGCGCGGAGCCATTCCTGAGGACCGTATGGTATCATAATTGATATCAAAAGGTCGGTTACGGCGGCCCGAATCCATGGGAACCCCTGGGGGTATCATGAGACCATCCCAGAAGAAGTTATTGGGTTCCATAGAATTTGGGCTTCTGATCGAAGTTAGACCTGAGGGTGGAGACTGAGCCAGCTGACCTCACCAGCAGTGGGCGGGACGGGGCAGGTAAGATAGCAGGACAGACAAGAGACAAGTCAGTTTTTGACCCAAGAGTGGTGTGCTGAACATCTGAGCACCAGCTGAGGCCACCAAGGGGAGGAGCAGTTTGACCATGCGGTGGTAGGCCTCAGCCTGTAACAAAGAACCGTGCCTGCGACCGCAGAATCCTCTCCCTGCGTCACAAGAAAATCAAGAAACCGGTAACTGATATGCTGTGGTGATTCTGTGTGTTGTATTCCATTGTTGTATAGTTTAGCCTGACCTTATACCTGTGTATATTTAGTTGTATATCGTGTATCTAGTGTATTATTATAATCAATTACCTCAAGTAATTGTGGGCCTGCCTTTTATTCTGCATAACGAACGCACGTCCGTGTGAGCTCGGCTCAAGCCAAAACGCTACCCAGGGTTGGTTCCTGACCCGATATAGGCCCATTCACGGACTGGGCGTATATCTAAAATAGGGACTGGTGGCAGCATACCAACTGGGGATTGGGGAAGGCTGGTAGTGACGGTCGGAGGTTCAGATATATATATTCCTGGCGCGGCCAAGGAAGATATATATACCGCCCTCACTACAGAGGGCCCCGATACCCAGTAGGTTACAGGACAGTCTCCCTGGCGACCGCTTATCCTAGGTGCAGTTCCTTGACTGACCTGAGGCTAAGAGGGCGCTAGCGAGTTGTGCTGTGTAGTGACGTTACGGTTTAGTGACGTTGAAGGGATAACACACTACCGTGTTCCCTGCGCTGGTTGCAGCTACCTGGCACTACTTTCTCTAGGTGCAGTACCTTGACTGACCTGAGAGGTAAGGGGGCGCCAGAGAGCTGCACCCACCGGCCGGCTTTCATCACATTGGTGGCAGAGCGGTGGGATTGCAGAATAATAGTGTTGTGGGACCCCTACTCCCAGGCACTAAAGACTGCCAGTGGTAACTTCCACTGCTGGAGTCTTAAGGTCAGCCCAACATTAGACGGTCAGGCTAAAAGTATAACAAGGTGTGTGCAAACTCAGGGTTGCAGCGGTGTCGGTTACCAAGATGGCAGACGGCACCAGGAGCAAGACCCTGCAGGAGGCTAATGCTACGGTCCGTGTGGCAGGAGGGGAGGACATTGTTACTCATGGCGAGGAGGAGTCCAGCCCGGGCACCTCAGGGAGCCAGTCCCCAGTATACGGTCCCGCAGTGGGCTGCCCACCACCTACCCAGCCCAGCCTGTCCAGATCACAAGCCCTTTTACAAGCGGCTATGGCAAGTCTCCAGTCTCATGGCGATGCCGTCTACAAAACCCTCCTGGCAGCATCAGAGAAGGCAGCGGAGGAGGAGCGCGAAGCTGCGGAGCGCCGGGAGGCTGCGGAGCGTGCAGAGCGGGCTGCAGAGCGCCGGGAGGCTGCGGAGCGTGAAGCTGCAGAGCGTGCAGAGCGAGCTGCGGAGCGCCAGCACCAACTGGACCTGGCCCAGCGGGGGCTTCCGCTAGAGCAACCAACCCATCAGGAGACCAAGTCGTCCAAAGTCCGAGCTGAGGACTTCCCTCTACTGGAGAAGGATGGGGACCTGGACTCCTTTCTGGTGGCATTTGAACGGACCTGTCTTCAGCACCATCTGGCCCGGGATCAGTGGGCCAGATACCTGACCCCCCGTTTGAGGGGTAAGTCCCTGGATGCCTTGGGGGACTTACCTGCCGGGGAGGTACAGAACTACGACTGCATCAAGCGGGCCCTGATCCGGCAGTACAACCTCACTCCCGAGTCGTACCGCCAGAAGTTCCGGAGCCTGCTGCGTGGCCCCAAGGACACCTGGACCGATCATATGCGGGCGCTGTTGAGAGCCGCAGAGCACTGGACCTCGGGTCTAGCGCTTACTACCCGCCAGGAGGTCCAGGAACTGTTCGTCACGGAGCAGTTCTTGTGGAACTGCCCAGAGGACCTCCGACAGTTCCTCCGTGACCGAAAACCAACAGGGGCTTCTGCTACAGCCGCCCTGGCAGACGAGTATGCCAATAACAGGGCGCCTGAGCTGAAGAAGTCTGCCAGCAGCACCTGGAGAGGGGGTAAGCCCAGTCATGCCCCTGTTTCCCCGGCCCCTAGAACACAAGGGGTGTATCCCCCTGTTGCCCTCTCCAGGCAAGGACCAGACGTAAGACGTTGTCATCTATGCAACAAACCAGGACACTTTAGGGCTGAGTGTCCCCAGCGCCAAAAGACCCCATCCCATTCCCAGAGAGCGCCCAATGTTTTGTGTGTGGGAGGGGGTGGTGGTAGGTCCCTGGACAACATCCAACCCGTCACCATAGGCCGTTCTGCGGTCATGGGACTGCGGGACACGGGCGCTGAACGAACACTGGTACGGCCTGAGGTGGTGTCCCCCCAGGACTTGGTACCAGGAAAGACTCTTTCCGTCTCCGGGGTTGGAGGCGTGGAGCCGGCACTTCCCGTTGCCATGGTGTATTTGGACTGGGGTGCCGGAAGGGGGATGCGGGAGGTGGGAGTAACGCCAAATATTCCCGCAAATGTTTTATTAGGGACCGACTTGGGGCGTCTAGTATCGCAGTATGTACCCTCTGAACCCCCAAGTTCGGCCCCCCAAGAGTGTATTGATTTGTCTGCTGCTAATGCCAACCATGTTGTATGTAGTGTGTGTCCTGCTGAGGAGGAGGGAGTGAAACCTGAGGGTAACACCTGCACAGACACAACACAAACAGGGTTAGTGAAAGCAGGTGGGGAGTGTGGGGATGCCCGCAGAGGTGCTCAGCCGGCGTGCCGTGACCTCTTGTCCTCCGGTGAGGGAGGGGGCGGGCAGGATTCTGTAGAGGGAAGCTCAGGGATGGAGAGGGGGGCAGCTACCGGCAGTGTAGGGCTCCCAGGGGTATCCAGGCTGCTGAGTATAGGCCCACTGCAGGGGGAGGAACAGGCCATGGGAGGTGGGGGTGTCCCAAGAGAGGAGCCGCCAGGTAAGACCCCAGGGCAGGAGTTCCCCACATCCGAGATGTCCAAAGGCCTAGGAAGCCTGCCTGATCGGGCGGCTTGGTCAGAAACAGAGGGGAAGCAGGCACTACCCACGGTCACAGCGGTCATAGCCGCTGTCACCAGGAGTGGGAGCGCCGGAGCCCAAGGAGCCTTGCAGAGGTCCGACGGCTTCCCCACTTCTGACCAAGTGTCTGCCGGGTCAGACAGCGGCCAGGTGACATGCCCGGAGGGGCTGACAGAGGATGTGGCAGTTTCGTCGATTCTGGCCACATCAAGTCAGGAATTTCAGGCTGCGTTGGAAGCAGACGACAGCCTGAAAGCTCTCAAGGAACAGGCGGCACAGCCTCCCATGGAGTCAGACTGCGAGCGTGTGGTCTGGGACCAGGGACGGCTGTACCGGGTAACGGTCCAGCAGGGTTCACCGGAGGCGTGGCCCAGGGACCGACAGTTAGTGGTACCCTATCCGTTCAGGGCGGAATTGTTGCGGATCGCACACGAGATTCCGATGGCCGGACACCTAGGGATCGCTAAAACCAAGGCCAGGATAGCTCAGCATTTCTACTGGCCTGGGATGGGAGCCGCGGTGGGTGCCTACTGCCGTTCGTGTGACACCTGTCAGAGGGTGGGGAAGGCGGGGCCGCGCCCCAAAGCCCCACTGGTAACTCTGCCAATCATCGAAGAGCCTTTCTCGAGGGTCGCTGTGGATCTTATTGGACCTCTGTCCACTCCCAGCCACTCCGGGAAATGCTTCATACTCACGGTAGTGGACTATGCCACCCGGTACCCGGAAGCGGTAGCTTTGTCGTCCATTCGGGCCGACAAGGTGGCTACCGCCTTACTGGAGATCTTCTCCAGAGTGGGTTTCCCCCAAGAAATGCTCACCGACCGAGGGACCCAGTTCATGTCGCGGCTGATGGAGTCCCTCTGTAAGCAAATGCAGGTGCAACATCTGGTGGCCAGCCCGTATCACCCACAGACTAATGGCCTGTGTGAGCGGTTCAATGGCACCTTAAAGCAGATGCTTAAGATGTTGGTCGACTCCCACGGGAGAGACTGGGAGCGTTACCTCCCACACCTCCTATTTGCTTACCGGGAGGTTCCGCAGGCCTCAACGGGGTTCTCCCCCTTTGAGCTCCTGTACGGGCGACGGGTACGGGGCCCCCTGGCTCTGGTGAAGGAAGCATGGGAAGGGGATTTGGCCACCCCCGAGGTGTCGGTCATCGAGTATGTCGTGCGCCACCGGGACAGGATGATGGCCTTGGCAAAGCTGGTGCAGGACAATATGGCCCAGGCCCAGGCCGACCAGAAGCGGTGGTATGACCAGAATGCTTGTGAGAGGACCTACCAGGTGGGTCAAAAGGTGTGGGTACTGGTCCCCGTACCACAGAACAAGCTTCAGGCAGCCTGGGAAGGTCCCTACTTCGTGCACCAGAAACTCAATGCCGTCACCTATCTGGTCACCCTGGATCACGCCCGTGGAAGGAGGAAGGCCTTCCACGTGAACATGATGAAGGCTCATCATGAGCGGGAAGCGACTGCCCACCCAGTGTGCAACCTTCCCGAGGAAGGAGAGGTAGAAACCCTCCTGGATCTGCTCACCCAAGCCAAGGCGGGTGGGTCCATCGAGGATGTGGGGGTTGGCCACCAGCTCACGGAGGACCAACGGTCCCAGCTGGGGACCACCCTGCACCCCTTCCGGGGGCTGTTCAGCAGCCTGCCCGGAAGGACTGAGATGGCTGTCCACGACGTGGACACTGGCGATCACCCGCCGATCCGGCGTTCAGCATATCGGGTCTCTTTCGAGGTGCAGGGAAACATGCGCCAAGAGATAGACGAGATGCTGAAGCTGGGGGTGATCCAGGCATCCAGCAGCGCGTGGGCCTCGCCTGTAGTCCTCGTACCAAAGAAGGACCGAACTACACGGTTCTGCGTGGACTACCGGGGGCTCAACGCTGTAACGGCCACCGATGCGTTCCCCATACCACGCATCGATGACCTGCTCGATCGGATGGCCGGGGCTAAGTACCTGACCATCATGGATCTGAGCCGGGGGTACTGGCAGATTCCTCTGACCCCCGCGGCAAGGGAACGCTCTGCCTTTATCACCCCTTTTGGACTGTACGAGTCCACAGTGATGCCATTCGGCATGAAGAATGCCCCTGCCACTTTTCAGCGGATGGTCAATACGCTGCTTGAGGGACTTGAAGGGTACGCGGCTGCGTACTTGGACGATATTGCAGTCTTCAGTCCCACTTGGGAGGATCACCTAGAGCACCTGCGGCAGGTGCTCGGTCGGATCCACCGGGCAGGCTTGACCATCAAGCCGGAAAAGTGCCAGCTGGGCATGAGTGAGGTCCTCTACCTGGGTCACCGGGTAGGCGGGGGGGTTCTGAAGGCAGAACCGGGGAAAGTGGATGCCATCGCATCCTGGCCCACTCCTAGGACCAAAAAGCAGGTGATGTCCTTCTTGGGGACCGCCGGGTACTATAGGAGGTTCGTCCCACACTATAGCACCCTGGCCAAGCCCCTGACGGACCTCACCAAGAAGAAGCTGCCCGTCGCAGTCGACTGGACAGTCGCCTGCGAGACAGCTTTCGGGGCACTCAAGGCCGCCCTAAGTAGCTCCCCTGTACTGCAAGCTGCCGACTTCGACCGGCCGTTTGTGGTACAGACCGACGCCAGTGACTTTGGCCTCGGTGCTGTGCTAAGTCAGGTCAACACGACAGGCCAGGAACATCCTGTCTTGTACCTGAGCAGGAAGCTACTGCCCCGGGAGGTGGCTTACTCCACGGTGGAAAAAGAATGCCTGGCAATTGTATGGGCCCTGCAGCGTCTGCAGCCCTACTTGTACGGGAGCCATTTCACCGTGGAGACGGACCACAACCCCCTCAGCTGGTTACACACGGTCTCTGGGTCGAATGGCAGGTTGCTACGCTGGAGCCTCGCTCTCCAGCAGTACCACTTCTCCATTCGCCACAGAAGAGGCCGTGACCACGGTAACGCTGACGGGTTATCCCGGCAAGGGGAGGGTGCAGAAGGACGCACGGGGGAACACAGGAATGTGCTACCCCCTCGCGCCCTCGTATAGGGGGAGGTGTGATGAACCTGTAGCCGCCATCTTGGTAATGATAAATCATATCCAGGGATGGCCACACTTCAGCAGCCCCCACCCTTGCTACCTTCTGTTAAAACGTCAACTAGATAGTTTCCCCCCATCCAGGCTCCTGTAAGATAAGAAGCCTACTTAACACTTGAATGCTAGGAGCTTCAAAGACTTCGAGAGGAAACACAGCCAGCAGGGGGGGGTGCTTCGTCTATCTGTACCTGACCATTTGTCCCATAGGACTAGTTTCTTTGTCTGTCACAAGCATGGAGGCATAAGATATAGAAACATGAATAGTACACGCATGTTGCGTGGGATGGGCCAATAAAAAAATATCACGGCGTCCCGGAGCCATTGCGCACACAAGCCTCCGCGGTAGACGTTTGTACGTGCTCTGGAAGCCAAGATATAGCGCGGAGCCATTCCTGAGGACCGTATGGTATCATAATTGATATCAAAAGGTCGGTTACGGCGGCCCGAATCCATGGGAACCCCTGGGGGTATCATGAGACCATCCCAGAAGAAGTTATTGGGTTCCATAGAATTTGGGCTTCTGATCGAAGTTAGACCTGAGGGTGGAGACTGAGCCAGCTGACCTCACCAGCAGTGGGCGGGACGGGGCAGGTAAGATAGCAGGACAGACAAGAGACAAGTCAGTTTTTGACCCAAGAGTGGTGTGCTGAACATCTGAGCACCAGCTGAGGCCACCAAGGGGAGGAGCAGTTTGACCATGCGGTGGTAGGCCTCAGCCTGTAACAAAGAACCGTGCCTGCGACCGCAGAATCCTCTCCCTGCGTCACAAGAAAATCAAGAAACCGGTAACTGATATGCTGTGGTGATTCTGTGTGTTGTATTCCATTGTTGTATAGTTTAGCCTGACCTTATACCTGTGTATATTTAGTTGTATATCGTGTATCTAGTGTATTATTATAATCAATTACCTCAAGTAATTGTGGGCCTGCCTTTTATTCTGCATAACGAACGCACGTCCGTGTGAGCTCGGCTCAAGCCAAAACGCTACCCAGGGTTGGTTCCTGACCCGATATAGGCCCATTCACGGACTGGGCGTATATCTAAAATAGGGACTGGTGGCAGCATACCAACTGGGGATTGGGGAAGGCTGGTAGTGACGGTCGGAGGTTCAGATATATATATTCCTGGCGCGGCCAAGGAAGATATATATACCGCCCTCACTACAGAGGGCCCCGATACCCAGTAGGTTACAGGACAGTCTCCCTGGCGACCGCTTATCCTAGGTGCAGTTCCTTGACTGACCTGAGGCTAAGAGGGCGCTAGCGAGTTGTGCTGTGTAGTGACGTTACGGTTTAGTGACGTTGAAGGGATAACACACTACCGTGTTCCCTGCGCTGGTTGCAGCTACCTGGCACTACTTTCTCTAGGTGCAGTACCTTGACTGACCTGAGAGGTAAGGGGGCGCCAGAGAGCTGCACCCACCGGCCGGCTTTCATCACAGATGCAGAAAAAAAAAATTATATTCAATTTGCAACCTGATGGAGGTCAGTATAGATGGACTAATAGAGAAAGTCCCACACACTGCTAGAAGGCCAAATATTTTTTCAGAGGTAGATGCAGAAAAAAATATATTCAGTTTGCAACCTGATGGAGGTCTGTATAGATGGATTAATAGAACAAGTCCCACACACAGCTAGAAGCCCAATATTTTTTCAGAGGTAGATGCAGAAAAAAATATATTCAGTTTGCAACCTGATGGAGGTCAGTATAGATGGACTAATACAACAAGTCCCACACATAGCTAGAAGCCCAATATTTTTTCAGAGGTAGATGCAGAAAAAAATATATTCAGTTTGCAACCTGATGGAGGTCTGTATAGATGGATTAATAGAACAAGTCCCACACACAGCTAGAAGCCCAATATTTTTTCAGAGGTAGATGCAGAAAAAAATATATTCAGTTTGCAACCTGATGGAGGTCAGTATAGATGGACTAATACAACAAGTCCCACACACAGCTAGAAGCCCAATATTTTTTCAGAGGTAGATGCAGAAAAAAATATATTCAGTTTGCAACCTGATGGAGGTCTGTATAGATGGATTAATAGAACAAGTCCCACACACAGCTAGAAGCCCAATATTTTTTCAGAGGTAGATGAAGAAAAAAATATATGCAGTTTGCAACCTGATGGAGGTCAGTATAGATGGACTAATACAACAAGTCCCACACACAGCTAGAAGCCCAATATTTTTTCAGAGCTAGATGCAGAAAAAAATTATATTCAATTTGCAACCTGATGGAGGTCAGTATAGATGGACTAATACAACAAGTCCCACACACAGCTAGAAGCCCAATATTTTTTCAGAGGTAGATGCAGAAAAAAATATATTCAGTTTGCAACCTGATGGAGGTCTGTATAGATGGATTAATAGAACAAGTCCCACACACAGCTAGAAGCCCAATATTTTTTCAGAGGTAGATGAAGAAAAAAATATATGCAGTTTGCAACCTGATGGAGGTCAGTATAGATGGACTAATACAACAAGTCCCACACACAGCTAGAAGCCCAATATTTTTTCAGAGCTAGATGCAGAAAAAAATTATATTCAATTTGCAACCTGATGGAGGTCAGTATAGATGGACTAATACAACAAGTCCCACACACAGCTAGAAGCCCAATATTTTTTCAGAGGTAGATGCAGAAAAAAATATATTCAGTTTGCAACCTGATGGAGGTCTGTATAGATGGATTAATAGAACAAGTCCCACACACAGCTAGAAGCCCAATATTTTTTCAGAGGTAGATGAAGAAAAAAATATATGCAGTTTGCAACCTGATGGAGGTCAGTATAGATGGACTAATACAACAAGTCCCACACACAGCTAGAAGCCCAATATTTTTTCAGAGCTAGATGCAGAAAAAAATTATATTCAATTTGCAACCTGATGGAGGTCAGTATAGATGGACTAATAGAATGATGCTATGCCCAAAAGATTTTACTTCACTAGGTGCAGTAAAAAAATTGGTATTCTATACACAGGTGGTATATCTTGCAACACAGATAGGCTACTCCACTGACTAACACACTCTGCAATAGGCCAAAAAGATTAGCTTTGCTAGATTCAGCCAAATGCTGTGAAAAAAACTTGCACAGCACTGGCACAGACCTGCCTGGCAAAAACTGATTGGAACTGATGTAACCTAGTCCTGAAAAGGACTCCAATTACAATTAGTCTTTACTCCCACAATCTATCTATTTAAGAGCACAGACCTGCCTGATAAAAGTCGTAGGAAATGCTGTAACCTAGTCCTTAAAAGGACTGCAATCACAACTATTCCCTACTCCCAAGCTATCTGTAGATTTGTGCGAAAATTGGCTTGAAATTAACAAGGTATAGCGCACACAGCAACAGCGGTGCCGTCTAACACGCAGCTGCAGCAGTGAGAAAATGGTGGCGACGGGGAAAATGGCTTGGTCTTATAGGGCAAGGACATGTGACATACACTGCCAATGACACATGCCCTTGCTTGTGTGAAAAAAAGCACTTCGCTCCGTGTGTGCGCTGCTGATAGGCTGACAGATTGCACCTCCCCACTGTAAATGCGGGAAAGAGAAAAAAAAAATGGAGATCTTCATTGTTCCTGCAGAGATCCATCCCCTGCCCCTCCCCCCACCCCGCTGTACACTCAAACTGCGTATTAACATTAATTTTCATCATTACTGAGAAAAAATCCAGTTATGATTTTGGTGCACGAACAGTTATCGAACATAACTTCGAACAGCCGAATTTTTCTCAAATTGTTCGTCTTCGCCGAACGGCTCGAACACCGCCCAAAACAGCTCGAATTTGAGATTGGCGAACAGTTCGAGTAGAACAACGCTCATCTCTACTCACCACGCATTTAGACAAATTCCTTAAGGGGTGTAGTTTCCAAGCTGGGGTCACATGTGTGGGATTTCCACTGTTTAGGCACATCAGGGGCTCTTCAAATGCGACATGGCGTCCACCCATGATTCCAGCCATTTTTGCATTCAAAAAGTGAAATGGTGCTCCTTCCCTTCTGAGACCCAAACAGTAGTTTTCCCCCACATATGGGGTATCGGCATACTCAGGAGAAATTGCACAGCACATTTTGGGATTCATTTTCTCCTGTTAACCTTATGAAAGAAAAACATTTGGGGCTAAAGTAAGATTTTTGTGCAAAAAAAATAAAATATTAATTTTTTCCTTCCACATTCCATTAATTCCTGTAAAACACCTGAAGGTGAATGTGGTTATGAGGGGTGCAGTTTTTTAGAATAGTGTCACCTTTTGGTATTTTCTGTCATATAGGCCCCCCAAAGTCACTTCAAATGTGATGTGGTCCCTAAAAATGTTTTTGCAAATTTGGTTGGAAAAATTAGAAATTGCTGATCAATTTTGAATCCTTCTAAATTCCTAGAAAAAAATTGTTTAAAAAATGATGCAGATGTAAAGCAGACATGTGGTAAATGTTATTTATTAACTATTTTGTGTGCTATAACTATCTCATATAAAAAATTTAAGTTTGAAAATTGCAAAATTGTAAAATTTTTGACAAATTTTTGATATTTTCATAAATATACAAAAATCATATCAACCAAAATTTACCACTAACATGAAGTACAATATGTCATGAAAAATCAGTCTCAGAATCACTGGGATCTGTTGAAGCGTTCCAGAGTTTATTACCACATAAAATGACACTGGTCAGATTTAAAAAAATTGGCCTGGTCATTAAAGGGGATATCTGGGACTTTTAAAAAATGTGCCTAAGCACTAACAGGCATGTAGTTGCTAACAGAGGCAACTAACTGCCGGTCATTGACGGCTCCTGATGGAGATTCAACTGCTCCCTGTCAACAGAGCAGCGGTTTCTTTGTCTGTTGACAGGGCGGGACTACTGACTTCATGCTAATTGACAGCTGGCTTCCGCCAAATAGGCAGCAGAGAGCCAGCTGTCAATCAGCATGACACCAGTAGTCCCGCCCTGTCAACAGGAAAAGAAACTGCTGCTCTGTTGACATGACATCAGTGGAAGTCTGTGACTGCTCTGTGCTGGTGGAGAACGGCGGGTAGGCAGCAACTACCTACCTGTTAGTGCTTAGACATTAAGTCCTTGATAATTTCTTTAAAGGTCAAAATTAACTCAGTAACTAAGGGGTTAAACTCATTTATAACCATATTAGATTATGGAAATCTTCCTTAGGCTTCATTCACAAGTCCTATTTTTCCACGAACTATAAAAACAGACCGATTATTCTGATCAGTGTTTGATCAGAGTGTGGTCCGAGTGTTATCATTTTTTCTCATATGTTGAGAAATTTTATTTTTAAAAAAGTTTCTCCACCTTCTCCGCTCTGACAGGCTTGAAAATCAGACCGCACTCCGATGGCACTAGAGTGCTGTCCAATTTTTTCACAAACTGACGAACTGCATAGCTGATTTTGATCCTACCCTTGGATGAAAATGGGACATGTCTCTGAGAATTTCTCTGCGAATAACTCGATTTTCATGGACATGTGAACGTGCCCATAGACTATCACAGGTACGAGTGCTATCCGTGAAAACCATTGATAGCACTCATATAAAACATCTGCCCTTAGGCCTCATTCAGACGTCCGTGTTGAATGTATGTGTTGTATCTGATAGAACACATACCCATTATAATCTATGGTGCTATTCACATGTCCGTGTTTTTTCATGGACCGTGTCCCTTTTTTTTCCCAGTATCACGGATGAAAAGGGCCAATACAAGTCTATGGGTCTGTGAAACACAACTATAGCACATGGATTTTATCAGTGTACAATTTGTGTGCTGTTCATGCTTAACACTGCAAAGTATAGTATAATTATAAGCTTTGTCATTTATTTATTTATTTATCCATCCATGAAAAACACTGAGACTCCCTGATGGTAAAAATGGACACACAGACCAAACACTGATGACACGTTGATGGTAAAAACAGACACGAGGATGACACACTGATCCAAAACACTGATGCCACCTGTACAATTTTTGTCACATACGTGTTTAAACACGGACATCAGAATAAGGCTTTACAAAGAGTACTTAAACATAATCCTGAAATATTTCTAAAAAAATAAATGTATGGCCCTTACGTTTTGTTGATGCACATCTCTTGAAATGATGATATTTTCAATGAAATCCAGATTCTTACCAGACACATTGAGATTTCGACCACCACTAAAATAGAAAGTATATACTATATATTACAACTGCAGTGTAATAGGATTATAGCTTTCATTACTTCAGGATTGCATGAGAGATGATTAATCGCAACAGTTATTGCATTTGTAAGATATCCCACGGACACATAGTTGATGGGAGGTACAGTACAGACCAAAAGTTTGGACACACCTTCTCATTTAAAGATTTTTCTGTATTTTCATGACTATGAAAATTGTACATTCACACTGAAGGCATCAAAACTATGAATTAACACATGTGGAATTATATACTTAACAAAAAAAGTGTGAAACAACTGAAAATACATCTTATATTCTAGGTTCTTCAAAGTAGCCACCTTTTGCTTTGATGACTGCTTTGCACACTCTTGGCATTCTCTTGATGAGCTTCAAGAGGCAGTCGCCGGAAATGGTTTTCACTTCACAGGTGTGCCCTCTCAGGTTTAATAAGCGGGATTTCTTGCCTTATAAATGGGGTTGGGACCATCAGTTGTGTTGTGCAGAAGTCAGGTGGATACACAGCTGATAGTCCTACTGAATAGACTGTTAGAATTTGTATTATGGCAATAAAAAAGCAGCTAAGTAAAGAAAAACGAGTGGCCATCATTACTTTAAGAAATTAAGGTCAGTCAGTCCGAAAAATTGGGCAAACTTTAAATGTGTCCCCAAGTGCAGTTGCAAAAACCATCAAGCGCTACAAATAAACTGGCTCACATGAGGACCGCCCCAGGAAAGGAAGACCAAGAGTCAAATCTGCTTCTGAGGATAAGTTTATCCGAGTCACCAGCCTCAGAAATCGCAGGTTAACAGCAGCTCAGATTAGAGACCAGGACAATGCCACACAGAGTTCTAGCAGCAGACACATCTCTTCAACAACTGTTAAGAGGAGACTTTGTGCAGCAGGCCTTCATGGTAAAATAGCTGCTAGGAAACCACTGCTAAGGACAGGCAACAAGCAGAAGAGACTTCTTTGGGCTAAAGAACACAAGGAATGGACATTAGACCAGTGGAAATCTGTGCTTTGGTCTGATGAGTCCAAATTTGAGATCTTTGGTTCCAACCACCGTGTCTTTGTGCGATGCAGAAAAGGTGAACGGATGGACTCTACATGCCTGGTTCCCACCGTGAAGCACGGATGAGGTGGTGTCATAGTGTGGGGATGCTTTGCTGGTAAGCATCTCTGGGAACTCCTTCAAGATTGTTGGAAGACCATTTCCGGTGACTACCTCTTGAAGTTCATCAAGAGAATGCCAAGAGTGTGCACAGCAGTCATCAAAGCAAAAGGTGGCTACTTTGAAGAACCTAGAATATAAGACATATTTTCAGTTGTTTCACACTTTTTTGTTAAGTATATAATTCCACATGTGTTAATTCATAGCTTAGATGCCTTCAGTGTGAATGTACAATTTTCATAGTCATGAAAATACAGAAAAATCTTGAAATGAGAAGGTGTGTCCAAACTTTTGGTCTGTACTGTATGTATCACAGAGATGCTTGTCCTCTGTGATGTAATCCTTGAATATTGCTCTAGTGCACGTAAGCACTAAGAGGATTGTTTGGAGCATCCGGGTCCAGGTTTTATGGGCAACTTGAGAGACGGGCGGGTCTTGATGCCCACATACCTCATCTCTGGGTGTGGTTAACCAGTTTAAAATGGAGGCCGTTGTTTGGCACATGGTCTGTGTTTGGAGGGAGAAGGCCTCCTGTCTGTTCTTGTCTCCAGACAGAGCCCATTTACTGGATGCTATCAAGCCTGTGTGCCCACAGGACGGGCAACTTAGAGACTTTGCCTAAAGGACTATTTACTTTGTTTTGCCTGCACTAAAGGCTTTTTGTTTTCCTTTCGCTTTTGATCAGTTTATGAAGCAATAAACCAACATGGACATTTAACCCCTTAACGATCACCGTAACACATTTTTACAGTGGTCATTAACGGTACTTATGCCTCAGCGCTGTGAAAATGCATCGCTGAGGCGATTCCCTCAGGTGTCAGCTGTATATGACAGCTGACATCCTGCAATATCGGACCCGGCCAGTTTCGATGCCTATTGGGGCCGATTAACCCCTTAAATACCGCTGTCAATCGTGATAGCGCTATTCACGTTGTTACAAGGGGGTCTTGCGACCCCCTTAGTAACCATCGGACCCCCGTGATGAGAATCGTGGGTCCCAATGGTTACCATGGTACCCTGAGATCATGTGATAATAAGCTGGATCTCACAGGCAGAGTCAGTGAGTCAGTGACTCACTGACAGGTCTCATACACTGAAGTACAGGAGTACAGCAGTGTATGAGACAAGCATTCAAAGTGAAAATCACACATGTCCCACAGTGGGACTTAGTGAAAAAGTAAAAAAAAGTGAAATGAAATATATAAAAAAGTAAAAAAAACGAACAAAAAGCGCACATAAATCACTAAAATCCATTTCACCGCTCAACACTCAGCATTTGTGATAAAACAAAAATAAACAAAAAGAATACACATAATTGGTATCGCCGCGTCTGGAACAACCCGCTCTATAAAACTGTCATGTCTTTATACTGTTTGGCGAATGCCAAAAATGACGCTTTTTCATCATACCGACTCACAAAAAAAGAGAATAAAAAGGGATCAAAAAGTCGTATTTAAAAAAAAAATTATAAATAAAAACGCCAAACCAATTATAAAAAAAACAAGCCATAATTTGGCTCATTCGGCATAAAAATAAAAAAAGCTACAGCTCTCAGAATGTGACGATGCAAAATCAAATTCTTTTTTGTAAAATGCTGTTTTTAGTGTGTAAAAATAGCAAATCATAGAACAGTATATAAATCTGGCATCGCTGTAATCGTTCAGACCCGACAAACAAATCGGTCTTATCACTTTTGCCGGTGAAGGGCGCAAAAAATAAAAAGTAAAAAAATAACTGAATTGCTGGTTTTTGTTCATTCTGTGTCTGAAAAATCTGAATAAAATGCGATCAAAAATGACTATGTGCCCCAAAATGGTACCAAAAAAATCTGCTCGTCCCACAAAAAATAAGCCATCATACAGCCCTGTTCACCAAAAAATAAAAAAGTTACAGCTCTCAGAATAAGGTGCTGAAAATAACTACTTTTTATTTAAAAAAAAGCATTTTTATTGTGTGATAGCTGCAAAGCCTAAAAATACACATATAAATCTGATATTGCTGTAATTGCACCAACCCGAAGAATAAATCCGCCTTATCACTTATACCGCATGGTGAACTGCGCAAAAATAAAAATAAGAACTATTCTGGTACTGCTGTCTATTTCTTCATTCAGTCTCCAAAAAAATTTAAATAAGGCTCGGCTTACGTTTATCCTGCGCTCTACTCTGAGCGCTTACTTTGGGGTTTCCGTGTAAATTCACCAAAAACGTAATTCAGATAAAAAACCCAGATGGAGCCACTCACTTATGAGGCCGATGGAGACCCTTTGGACTGGTCTCTATTCCGGCGGCGTGCCATCATTTTAGGCTTTTTTCTAAAGCGCACAAATGTGGACGACCACAGATCTGTGCATGCCTAAAAAGATGGAGACTACACAGATGCCAAATAAACTCCAAAGTTCTCCATCTGACTCTTTGTGGTGCGTGGTTCTGTTAGGGATTTTGTCTGAATCGCATTTTTGTGGGATTTATGTGCGATCCAGTCTTATTCTAGAAGCAATTGAAAATTATGTACCCCAAAATGTTACCAATAAAACCCCTAATTTATCCCACACAAAACTAGCCCCCTCTCAGGTCCATCATCTGACACTGGAACTATAGGGGGTCCCACATTACTGATAGAACAAAGACTCTGGAAAACGACAGATCCTGTAAAACGGGTACTTTAGATGCAGTGACACAGAAACACAGAGCAGCCAATACAGGGTTATAAGAACAAGGTCAATCTCCACGCAGGGAGTAACAAGGAAAATATGGAGGGGGGGGAGAAACAAGGGAAATAGCAGGTCAAAGTCTACAACTAACAGTTCACAGTCTGACAAGATGTAGCAGAGCCGAACAGGTTGTAAACGTCAGTTTGTACACTTAGCTGACTCTGGCTCCTCACAAGGCAGTCGCCAGCCGATGCAGGTGATGATTTCTTCCGGCTTCCCCGCCCAAACAATGCTCCGTCTTCTGGCGGCAGCGGGCGGTCTCCGGTTTTACCCGCTGAGCCCCTAGTCCATGACACGGCACCTCACGTGCCTCGGCTCCACGGACCCTGTGTCCCTTATCTCTATAGTCGGGCTTGACTCCTCCGGTCCACTGCACCCAACTCCTGCTCCCAGTACTCGAGCCAAGAGCCTGGACCCTCTCACACTGTTCTCCTGCGCAGGACTCAGCTTTGCTTTCCCGCGCAAAAAGTCCTCGTCTCTTCCTCTCTCTAGTCACACCAGGAGTCCCCCGGTCACCTGACTTCCCATCTCTGTCTCTGGACACACCCCCAACTTCCCAGTCACATGACTCCTGTGCTCGCAGTCTGTCTCCCCCCTGCAACAGGAGGTACGGCCCCGGCAGTTCCGGATCCCTTGCTCTGAAAGCACTTACACCCCGGTCTTCCCCCTTACACTCTCACCCCCTCAAATAAAATCCTTTGAATTCTGTGCTCCCAAATCCAAATGCCCCACTGTGCCTAAAACCGCAGTAAGAGGCATTTTTATAGCGGGGAGAGCACTTAACAATATGATGACCTAATGTTATCAAATTCTGTGTAGTACCTGTGGATTCAAAATGCTCACTATACCCCTAATAAAATCCTTGAGGGATGTAGTTTCCAAAATGGGGTAACTTGTCGGGGTTTTCCACTGTTTAGGCACATCAGGGGCTCTCCAAATGAGACATGACACCCGCAGACCATTCCATCAAAGTCTGCATTCCAAACGTCACTCCTTCCTTTCCAAGCCCTGCCGTGCACCAAAACAATAGTTTTCCCCTACATATGGGTATGTCTGTACTCAGGAATAATTGCACAACAAATTTTGGGGTTCAATTTGTCCTGTTACCCCAATGAAAATAAAAAAATGGGGCTAAATGTACATTTTTGTGGAAAAAAAATAGATTTTTTAATTTCACGGCTCTACGTTATAAACGTCTGTGAAGAACCTAGCTGTTTCAAAGTGCTCACCACACATCTAGATAAATTCCCTGAGGGGTCTAGTTCCCCAAATGGGGTCATGGGGTCACTTGTGGGGGGTTTCCAATGTTTAGGCACATCGGGGGCTCTGCAAATACAACATGGTGTCTGCTCTCGATTCCAGCCATTTTTGCATAAAAAAAAGTCAAATGGTACTCCTTCCCTTCCGAACCCTGCCGTGCGCCCAAACAGTAGTTTTACCCCAGATATGAGGTATCAACGTACTCAGGAGAAATTGCACAACACATTTTGGGGTCTATTTTCTCCTGTAACCCTTGTGAAAATAAAAAATTTGGGCTAAAAGTACATTTTTGTGGAAAAATATTTGATTTATTTTCACGGTTCTACGTTGTACACTTCTGTGAAGTACTTGTTGGATTTAGGTGCTCACGACACATCTAGACAGATTCTTTGAGGGGTCTAGTTTCCAAAATGGGGTCACTTGTGGGGGGTTTCCACTGTTTAGGCACATCAGGGGCTCTCCAAACGCAACATGGCGTCTGCTCTCGATTCTAGACATTTTCGCATTCAAAAAGTCAAACGGTGCTCCTTCTCTTCCGAACCCTGCCGTGCACCCAAACAGTAGTTTTACCCCACAATGTAGGGTATCAGCATACTCAGGAGAAATTGCACAACAAATTTTGGGGTCTATTTTCTCTCGTTACCTTTCTGAAAATAAAAAACTTGGGTCTGAAGTAAACATTTTGTGAAAAAAAGTTATAGGTGCTTCTCACAAAATTAGAATATCATCAAAAAGTTAATTTATTTCAGTTCTTACATTCAAATAGTGAAACTCATATATTATATAGAGTTATTACAAGCAGAGTGATCTATTTCAAGTGTTTATTTCTGTTAATGTTGATGATTATGGCTTACAACCAATGAAAACACAAAAGTCATTATCTCAGTAAATTAGAATAATTAACAAAAAAACACCTGCAAAGGCTTCATACGCATTTAAAAAGTTCCCTTAGTCTGTTTCAGTAGGCTCCACAATCATAGGGAAGACTGCTGACTTGACAGATGTCCAGAAGGCAGTCATTGACACACTCCACAAGGAGGGTAAGCCACAAAAGGTCATTGCTAAAGGAGCTGGTTGTTCACAGAGTGCTGTATCCAAACATATTAATAGAAAGTTGAGTGAAAGGAAAAAGTGTGGTAGGAAAAGGTGCACAAGCAACCGGGATAACCGCAGCCTTGAAAGGATTGTTGAGAAAAGGCTATTCAAAAATTTGGGGGAGATTCACAAGGAGTGGACTGCTGTTGGAGTCATTGCTTCAAGAGACACCACACACAGATGTATCCAGGACATGGGCTACAAGTGTCGCATTCCTTGTGTCAAGCCACTCATGACCAATAGACAACACCAAAAGGAGAAGAAGACCTGGACTGTTGCTCAGTGGTCCAATTTGTTGTTTTCAGATGAAACTAAATTTATCACTTCATTTGGAAATCAAGGTTCCAGAGGCTGGAGGAAGAGTGGAGAGGCACACAATCCAAGCTGCTTGATGTCTAGTGTGAAGTTTCCACAATCATTGATGGTTTGGGGAGCCATGTCATCTGCTAGTGTAGGTCCACTGTGTTTTATCCAAACCAAAGTCAGCGCAGCCATCTACCAGGAAATGTTAGAGCACTTCATCCTTCCCTATGCCGACAAGCTTTTTGGAGATGGAAATTTCATTCTCCAGGAAGACTTGGCACCTGTCCGCACTACTAAAAGTACAAATACCTGGTTTAAAAACAACAGTATCACTGTGCTTGATTGGCAGCAAACTCGCCTGAAATTAACCCCATAGAGAATCAATGGGGTATTGTCAAGAGGAAGATGAGAGACACCAGACCCAACAATGCAGACGAGCTGAAGACTGCTATCAAAGCAACCTGGGCTTCCATAACACCTCAGCAGTGCCACAGGCTGATCGCCTCCATGCCACGCCGCATTGATTCAGTAATTGATGCAAAAGGAGCCCCGACCAAGTATTGAGTACATTTACTGAACATACATTTCAAATTCGGGTTCGTGTACGGCTCTGCCCACGAACATCCCTGATTTGCCATGCTGTCACGCATATAACGCAGATTTGCATGGCAGATCAGGGATGTTTCGTGGGCGGAGCCGATTTTTAGCGCAAACAAGCCGGAACCCCAAAGACGAACCCGAATTTGAAATGCCGAACAAATTCGCTCAACACTATTTATTTCTGTTAATGTTGATGATTATGGCTTACAGCCAATGAAAATACAAAATTCGTTATCTCATTAGATTAGAATACTTGATAACACCAGCTTGAAAAATGATTTTAAAATCCAAAATGTTGGCCTACTGAAATGTATGTTCAGTAAATGTACCCAATACTTGGTCGGGGCTCCTTTTGCATCAATTACTGCATCAATGTGGCGTGGCATGGAGGCGATTAGCCTGTGGCACTGCTGAGATGTTATGGAAGCCCAGGTTGCTTTGATAGCAGTCTTCAGCACTTAAAATAGATCACTCTGTTTGTAATGACTCTATAATATACGAGTTTCACTTTTTGTATAGAAGAACCGAAATAAATTAACTTTTTGATGATATTCTAATTTTGTGAGAAGCACCTGTAAATGTTCATTTTTTTTACTTCCACGTTGCTTCAGTTCCTATGAAGCACGTGAAGTGTTAATAAACTTCGTAAATGAGGTTTTAAACACCGTGAGGGGTGCAGTTTTTAGAATGGTGTCACTTTTGGGTATTTTCTGTCATATAGACCCCTCAAAGTCACTTCAAATGTGACATGGTCCCTAAAAAATGGTTTTGTAAATTTCGTTGGAAAAATAAGAAATAGCTGGTCGACTTTTAACCCTTATAATTTCCTAACAAAAAATAAATTTTGTTTAAAAAATTGTGCTAGTGTAAAGTAGACGTGGGAAATGTTATTAATTAACTATTTTGTGTGACATATCTCTCTGATTTAAGGGCATAAGAATTCAAAGTTTAAAAATTGCAATATTTTCGAAATTTTTGCCAAATTTCCATTTTTTCCACAAATAAACGCAAGTGATATCGAAGAAATGTTACCACTACATTAAGTACAATATGTCACGAAAAAACAATCTTAGAATCAGTGGAATCTTGGAAGCGTTCCAGAATTATTACCTCATAAAGTGACACTGGTCAGAATTGTAAAATTTGGCCTGTCATTAAGGAAATAATTTGCTCTGTCCTTAAGGGGTTAAATGAAAATGCTTCCTGTTTGCCTTCCGACGCACCCAAGTGAGTAGAAATCCCACAATTGGTGTTAGAAGTGCGGGCAGCATTCCCAGCAGATACGTGTGATTGATACAAGATGTACTGCATGTCCTGGGTAAAGTCTGCTACAAGCCAGCAAGCAACGCCATTCAAGATGGGGGACCTGCTTAAACATCTCGTGCAAGCACAGCAGGCACAACATCAGTATCACCAACAATTGTTACAGCAGCACAGGGAGCAGCAGCAACAAATGGCGTGACAGGAAACAAGCTGCTTATGATGCAGCTTCAGGTTCACCAGCTCCAACAGGACGAGCACTGTCAAAAGCAACAGCAAATTGATTTGCTCACAGAGGCGATTTGTGGCACATCGACAGCTCCGACAAGGTCAGTCGGGAACTTTTCCATCCGGAAGGCGGTAAGGGAGCCCTGCAGAAAATGAACCCGGGGGATGACATAGAGGCCTTTTTGATGGTGTTTGAAAGGGTCGCCGAGAGGGAGAGACTTCCGCCAGAGCAGTGGGCAGAGGTGCTGGCGCCGTACTTGACGGGGGAGCCCCAGAAGGCGTATTATGACTTGTCCTTGCAGGACGCCAAAGAGTATGGCAAGCTGAAAACAGAAATTCTGGTGTGCTTGGGGGTGACGATGACTGTCAGGGCGCAGCGGGTCCACCGCTGGGCGTATTACTGTGACAAACCCCCTCGCTCCCAAATGTTTGACCTTTTGCATCTGGTCCAAAAATGGCTGCAGCCAGAGTCCTCTGTGCTTGCACAGATGGTAGAACGAGTGGTGATGGAGTGGTTATGCTTTCCCTGCCGAGGCAAATACAGACTTGGATTGCCCAGGGTGATCCCCGGAATGCCGATGATATGATATGCTGGAAGTGCCACGACCCAGGCCATATAGCCGCCCGTTGTTCCGTGACACCTGAGCAAATGGATTGCAGCCTGGGACGCCGCTGTTCATACTATGCACATTCGGCCTGCAGTGTGAACTATCCACCCAGCGAGGGGCCACAAGTTTGTCCCGTGAAGGTCAATGTTTGGCATGTAACTGGACTGCTAGACTCTGGGAGTCTGGTGACCCTTGTGAGGGCCTCATTTACTCTCCAACTGATCCCAGATCCCAGGGAAGAAGGTTGGCGTTCGCTGCATTCATTGTGATGCTAAAGACAATCTGGTGGCTAGAGTGGACATTGAAATGGACCACGGTACTGAATCCCACGAGGTCGGCGTTGTCCAGGACTTGTTACACCCCAATATTATAGGCCGGGACTTTTGCTGGTTTTGGGATCTGTGGGTGAAGATTTCAGGGTTCGGTGGCTCAGATATGAAACCAGTTAACCCTGGAGAGGTATCACCACACCCAGATTCAGACGGGTTTCCCTTCTGTATTCTTGTGGGGGATGAGGAGGTAGTGTCCCCTGAGACTGACATTCGTGAGTTAGGGGTGATTAGCGAGATTTTTGGGTTTGCCCAACATAAGGACCTAACTGTGAGGCAAGCCTTTAACAATGTCACTGTCATAAATGGCATTGCATAGGAGCCGGGGGCCGACACAAGATTTCCCTATTTTATGCTGAGTGAGGAGTTGTTGTACCGGGTTACAAAAGTGAGGGAGGAGCTTGTGGAACAGTTTTTGGTGACGGGGCACTATAGATGAAGGGTGTTGGTCATGGCCCATTATCATGTCTTGGGTGGCCATCTGGGAGTGGAAAAAATGCAGGAACGGATCGTGCAGAGGTTCTATTAGCCCGAATGTCACCGAGACATCTTAAAGTATTACAGGTCCTGCCCTACGTGCCTGTTAACTGCCCCCACCTCTCACTTTCGAAGTCCCCTTGTGACATTGCCCATCATTGAAGTGCTGTTTGAGAGAATTGCTATGGACTTGGTCGGTCCCCTAGTTAAATCTGCTTGAGGACATCAATATATATTGGTCATCTTGGACTATGCCACCCGCTATCCTGAAGCAATACCTCTGATAAACTCCTCCTCCAAGAGTATAGCTCGCAAATTGGTCCATGTTTTTTCCAGGACAGGGTTACCAAGGGAGATCCTGACCGACCAGGGAACACCCTTTATGAGTAAGGTGATGAGGAAATTGTGTAAGGCCTGGCAAATCTCCCAACTGAGAACATCAGTATACCATCCTCAGACAGATGGCCTCGTGGAAAGGTTCAACAAAACTCTTAAGAGTATGCTGAGGAAGGCCATAGGAAAGGATGGCAGAGACTGGGACTATCTAATGCCGTATCTGTTGTTCTCTATCCGAGAGGTTCCACAGGCCTCTACTGGTTCTCGCCATTTGAACTCCTGTATGGCCAACATCCGTGGGGTCTCCTGGATATACACATGTGGTCAAAATTGTTGGTACCCCTCATTTAATGAAAGAAAAACCCACAATGGTCACAGAAGTAACTTGAATCTGACAAAAGTAATAATAAATTAAAAATCTATGAAAATGAACCAATGAAAGTCAGTTATTGCTTTTCAACCCTGCTTCCACAGAATTAAAAAAAAAATTAAACTCATGAAATAGTCCTGGACGGAAATGATGTTGCCCCTGAAAATAATGTGACAAAAGGGACATGTTAAATCAAGCTGTGTCCACTAATTAGCAACACAAGTGTCTACAATCTTGTAATCAGTCAGTGGGCTTGTATATAGGGCTACAGATACTCACTGTGCTGTTTGGTGACATGGTGTGTACCACACTCAACATGGACCAGAGGAAGCAAAGGAAAGAGTTGTCTCAGGAGATTAGAAAGATAATTATAGACAAGCATGTTAAAGGTAAATGTTATAAGACCATCTCCAAGCAGCTTGATGTTCCTGTGACTACAGTTGCAAATATTATTCAGAAATTTAAGATCCATGGGACTGTAGCCAACCTCCCTGAACATGTTCGCAGGAGGAAAATTGATGACAAATCAAAGAGACAGATAATACAAATGGTAACAAAAGAGCCCAAGATAACTTCTAAAGAGATTAAAGGTGAACTTCGAGCTCAAGGATCATCAGTGTCAGATCCTACCCTCCGTTGTTGTTTGATCCAAAGTGGACTTCATGGGAGATGACCAAGGAGAACACTATTGTTGAAAAAAAATCATAAAAAAGCCAGACTGGAATTTGCCAAACTACATGTTGACAAGCCACAAAGCTTCTGGTAGAATGTCCTATGGACAGATGAGACAAAAATGGAAATTTTTGGCAAGGCACATCAGCTCTATGTTCACAGACGGAAAAATGAAGCATATCCCGGGTCACAGGGTGTCTTGAATCGGTGCAGGGTACAATGAAATCTCAAGACTATCAAGGGATTCTGGAGAGAAATGTGCTTCCCAGTGTCAGAAAGCTTGGTCTCAGTTGCAGGTCATGGGTCTTGCAACAGGATAATGACCAAAAACAAACAGCTAAAAACACCCAAGAATGGCTAAGGGGAAAACATTGGACTATTCTGAAGAGGCCTTCTATTAGCCCTGACCTAAATCCTATTGAGCATATTTGGAAAGACCTGAAACATGGCATCTGGAAAAGGCAACCTTCAACCATGAGACAACTGGAGCAGTATGCTCATGAGGAGTGGGCCAAAATACCTGTCGAGAGGTGCAGAATTCTCACTGACAGTTACAGGAATAGTTTGATTGCAGTGATTGCCTCAAAAGGTTGTTCAACAAAATATTAAGAGTACCATCATTTCTGTGCAGTCCTATTTCATGAGTTTAATTTTTTTTTTAAATTCTGTGGATGCAGGGTTGAAAAGCAATAACTGACTGTCATTTGTTCATTTTGATAGATTTTTAATTTATTATTACTTTTGTCAGATTCAAGTTATTTCTGTGGCCATTGTGGGTTTTACTTTCATTAAACGAGGGTTACCAACAATTTTGACCACGTGTGTAGCAAAGGAAACTTGGGGAGTTGACTCACGCCCCACAGGAGTGTCATCGAGCAGGTCGCACTGATGCAGGAGAGGATTGAGAAGGTGATGTCCATCGTAAAAGGACATCTCCTCCAGCCTCAAGAGGCTCAGGCCAGGGCCTACAACCGGTCAGCCAGAGTGAGGCAGTTCAATCCTGGAGACCGAGTCCTCGTGCTAATTCCTACCGTGGGGAGTAAATTCTTGGCCAAGTGGCAAGGGCCGTATGAGGTGATGGAGAAACTTGGTGAAGTGAACTATAAGATTCATCAATCAGGAAGCTGTAAACCATACCAAATCTACAATGTCAATCTCATCAAGCCATGGTAAGACAGAGAGCCTGTTGAAACTCTGTGCTTGCTGGCAAGCCAAAAGGCGAGGTTGCAGGAGTCGAAATAGCGGAGACGCTGTCAAAGGCCCAAAAACAGCAGTGTCGGGAATTGCTGCAGAAGAACGGGGACCTGTTCTCGGAATTGCCTGGATGCACAACGGTCATAGAACACGAGGTTTTGACGGAGCCACATGTGCGTGTGAACTTGAAGCCCTATCGAATTCCTGAAGCTCGACGAGAGTTGATCTTCAAGGAAATGGAGCGTATGTTGAAACTCGGGGTCAATGAGGAATTCAAGAGCGGATTGTTGAGCTCGATTGTCCTGGTTCCAAAATCCGATGGTGAGTGGAGATTCTGCAATGACTATAGGAAGTTGAATGAGGTCTCCAAATTCGATGCATACCCGATGCCGCGTGTCTATGAATTGATCTAGAGACTTGGGCCAGCAAGGTACATAACTACCATGGATTTAACTAAGGGATATTGGCAGATCCCCATGTCACAAGGAGCCAAGGAGAAGACTGCATTTTCCATGCTGGCGGATGCTTCCAATACGTCAAGATGCCGCTTGGACTGCGGGGGGCCCTTGCCACCTTTCAGAGAGCCATGGATCGAATCCTAGCACCCTATAAGAATTATGGCGCAATATACCTGGACGATATTGTAATCTTCAGCCCAGACTGGGAAAGTCATCTGGAAAAGGTCCAGGCAGTGTTTGATGCTCTAAGGAAGGCGGGGTTTTCAATAAATCTGAAAAAATGTGCCATGGGGAAAGAATAAGCCAAATACCTGGGATATGTAGTGGATAGAGGCGAGATCAAAGCCCAAATCACTAAATTGGAAGCGATCCAAACCTGGCCGAGACCACTGTCGAAGAAGCAAGTTAGAGACTTTCTGAGAATCGTGGGGTACTACAGGAGATTCATCCCAAACTTCGCCATGATGACCGCACCCCTGACTGACTTCCTTAAGGCGATGAACTCAGCCATGGTCAAGTGGTCTGCAGAGGCAGAGACGGCCTTTCAAAAAATGAATGTGGCTCTGTGTCGGCAACCGGTTCTCGTTGCCCCCGACTTCAAGAGGGAGTTTTTACTCCAGACGCCTCAGATGTCGGTTTAGGATCAGTCCTTTCCCAGGAAATACATGGGGAAGAGCACCCTGTTCTCTACCTGAGTAGGAAGCTCTCCTCATGTGAGAAAAATCATTCTGTCATAGAAAAGGAGTGCTTGGCCATAAAATAGACACGCTACGGTACTATCTGTTGAGATGAAAGTTTAAATTGGTATCAGACCATGCCCCACTTAGGTTGATGAGGGAAAAAATGCTAGAGTGGTTTTTAGCCCTACAGGATTTCAGCTTCCAGGTGGAACATAGAGCTGGGAAGCTACATGGAAATGTTGATGCCCTCTTGAGAATCCTCTGCCTAGTAGTAGAAGCTGCCTAAAGCCCCACGGCTTTAGGCAGAGGAGGGAGGTATGTAAGATAGCTTACGGACAGATAGTCGATGGGAGGTATGTATCACAGAGATGCTTGTCCTCTGATTTAATCCTGGAATGTTGCTATAGTGCACGTAAGCACGAAGAGGATTGTTTGGTGCATCCTGGTCCAGGTTTTATAGACAACTTGAGAGATGGGAGAGTCTTGTTGCCCAGATACCTCATCTCTGGGTGTGGTTAACCAGTTAAAAATGGAGACCATTGTTTGGAACATGGTTTGTGTTTGGAGGGAGAAGGCCTCCCGTGTGTTGTTGTCTCCAGACAGAGCCCGTGTACTGGATGCTATCCAGCCTGTGTGCCCACAGGACGGCAACTTAGAGACTTTGCCTAAATGACTATTTACTTTGTTTCGCCTGCACTAAAAGGCTGTTTGTTTTCCTTTTGCTTTTAATCGGCTTATGAAGCAATAAACCGACATGAACATTTAAATGAAAACACTTCCTGTTTGCCTCCCGACGCACCCAAGTCAGTGCATGTGTGAATCTATTTGGAAGGCTACCATCTCAGAAAGCACTTAGCAACATTTTTGTTACTATTTTGTGTGACGTTTTCTACTGCTGAAATGCTGTGGTTTTTTTTTGTTCACATGCTTAATAATATGTATTAAGCACAATAAGAATTGCTTCAAACTGCAGCTTTAATTATATATGTGTTTCTGAACCAAGGCAAAATCAATATCAGATTTTTTTGTGCTCATCCAAAAAAAAAAAAAAAAAAAAAACACAACAGAAAAAGGATTTATTAGGAATTATTTTTTTAAAGACTTCTAAATGATAAAATAATACACTGTTCCTTTTATTTGGTATATATCATATATACACTGTATTGTGTTGTGTGTGAAGATGGAAGATCACAGGGCATCAGATAATACGTCCTACGACTTTGGTCTTCCTCAATCCGTTCTTTAACATCTGGTCCTAGTCTGCCCGATATAGCGGCACCATGCAGTCTGCAGAGGTGTATCGCACAGGTAACAAGAGCACATACAGCTAGGATCCCCATTTTCATGTAGCATGCTGAGGCATGGAAGATGAGTACCTCACCCAATGGCTACCGCCCCTCGATGCATTACACTTACACCTCCGCAGCCAGGCAGATATGAGCAGCTCTGCTGCCTTTATAACTCTAGTTGAACCTCCTGGATTGGAGGACAGGAATGATTGGTCACGCCCATCACTTATCAATCATTCCTGACACCTGAACCAGTACTGCTCCACTAAACCAAAACCTCTCAGCACTGCTAGTGCCTTTTTCAGGTGTAACATCACCGAGGCCAGGTACCTCAGTGACACATCCACTCCGTTCCAGAACTGTCAGCAGCAGACGCCATCTTGCTGCCTGTCTACACCCCATACAATTTGTTTCACTTTTTGCACATAGATGCAGATTGACTTGTATGTAGCTGATTTGCACACTTTTATGGGCAGAAATGCCCTTCTAAATGCATATTAAGTGTCCATTCTCCTACCCTTACTTTGTAAACTGTAAAAAACAGCTTCTAAAATTGCTGCCTGACAGTGTTCTACAGAAGCTATGGCTTTTTTATTTTTTTTTTAAATGGTTTGTTACTTGTCTCATGTTACCTTGTACAAACAAAATGTTAGCAGACTATCTGGGCAGAGCAGGACACACAAGTTTCACAGAGTAGAGTCCCTACCACCATGTGTCAGCCTCTGCCCACTGCCTACTCCTAATGACTTATTACCTTCTGCTTACCCTTGTACCCATCCATAGCCCATACTAACCTTCTGTCTCCCATTGCCCCCTTAAAGAGCTTTTCACAGGTTGTATTTTCCGGCTCCCACCTCTTCTGTCCTTCCTATCTTCTATTGTCCCATCCTCCCTCTGCCCTCAGCCTTTCACCTAATGTTCATCCTCTCCCTTGACAAGAGTCTCTATCCACCTACTTTGTCCTGCATGCACCTACACAAAGCCCCTACCAGGTAGCACCTCCCCCTTGAACCTACTTCTGCACTTGCAAAGTCCTGTGCGCTCATCTCTCTTCTTCCCATAGAGTGCTGGACATGACCGGCCGCATGAGCTCAGCATGATCTTATACATGTATAAAGTTCTAAAGACCTTCATCAGCATACACTTATACAGTGGGTACGGAAAGTATTCAGACCCCTTTACATTTTTCACTCTTTGCTTCATTGCAGCCATTTGGTAAATTCTAAAAAGTTCATTTTTTTCTCATTAAAGTACACTCTGCACCCCATCTTGACTGAAAAAAACAGAAGTGTAGAAATTTTTGCAAATTTATTAAAAAAGAAAAACTGAATATCACATGGTCATAAGTATTCAGACTCTTTGCTCAGAAACCCATATTTAAGTCACATGCTGTCCATTTCCTTGTGATCCTCCTTGAGGTGGTTCTACTCCTTCATTGGAGTGCAGCTGTGTTTAATTAAACTGATAGGACTTGATTTCGAAAGGCACACACCTGTCTATATAATTCCTCACAGCTCACAGTGCATGTCAGACCAAATGAGAATCATGAGCTCAAAGGAACTGCCCAAGGTTACAAAAGAATTTCTGCATTACTCAAGGTTCCTAAGAGCACAGTGGCCTCTATAATCCTTAAATGGAAGAAGTTTGGGACCTCCAAAAGTCTTCCTAGACCTGGCCATCCAGCCAAACTGAGCAATCGTAGGAGAAGAGCCTTGGTGAGAGAGGTAAAGAAGAACCCCAAGATCACTGTGGCTGAGCTCCAAGATGCAGTAGGGAGATGGGAGAAAGTTCCACAAAGTCAACTATCACTGCAGCCCTCCACCAGTCGGGCCTTGATAGCAGAGTAGCCCGACGTAAGCCTCTCCTCAGTACAAGACATATGAAATCCTGCATAGTTTGCTCAAAAACACATGAAGGACTCCCAGACTATGAGAAATAAGATTCTCTGGTCTGATGAGATGAAGATAGAACTTTTTGGTGATAATTCTTAGCGGTATGTGTGGAGAAAACCAGGCACTGCTCATCAACTGCCCAATACAATCCCAACAGTGAAACATGGTGGTGGCAGCATCATGCTATGGGGCTGTTTTTCAGCTGCAGGGACAGGACGACTGGTTGCAATTGATGGAAACATGAATGCGGCCAAGTACAGAGATATCCTGGAAGAAAACCTCTTCCAGAGTGCTCTGGATCTCAGACTTGGCCAAAGGTTCACCTTCCAAAAAGACAATGACCCTAAGCACACAGCTAAAATACAAAGAAGTGGCTTCAGAACAACTCTGTGACCATTACTGAATGGCCCAGCCAGAGCCCTGACCTAAACCCAATTGCGCATCTCTGGAGAGACCTGAAAATGGCTGCCCACCAACGTTAACCATCCAACCTGAGGGAACTGGAGAGGATCTGCAAGGAAGAATGGCAGAGGATCCCCAAATCCAGGTGTGAAAAACTTGTTGCATCATTCCCAAGAAGACTCATGGCTGTACTAGCTCAAAAAGGTGCTTCTACTCAATACTGAGCAAAGGGTCTGAATACTTATAACCATGTGATATTTCAGTTTTTCTTTTTCTACATTTCTGTTTTTTTCAGTCAAAATGGGTGCAGAGTGTACTTTAATGAGAAAAAAATGAACTTTTTAGAATTTACCAAATGGCTGCAATGAAACAAAGAGTGAAACATTTAAAGGGGTCTGAATATTTTCAGTACCCACTTTATACCATGTTAGTCTGCCAACATTCAGACCTTAGGTCTTTCTCTGCTGACCACTGGACTCTGACTGACTCACTATCAGGAAGTGATCTTCTGTCTCCCCACATAGCCCCTACCATTCTGGGATAGTCCCAACTATTAACTCTATCTGTACCTAACTAAGCACATGCAAATTACTAAGACAAAATCACATTTAAAAAATGTGCAATGCATTATATACCAATATCATAACTTCAAGGGGGAGTGTGGGCAGCATTTCAACTTCCTTACATGAGCACCACTGAATCTTAGGTTGGGTGAAGGACCTCAATGAAACTGGTCAGCCTTGCCAGTGGCTGATAGGGCCTGTAAAGCCTGGATGTCAGGTGTACAGGCATTTCTGTTTGTTTCTTTTTCCGTTACATGGAGAGTTTTATGAAGTCAAATGAAACTTCTTTTGCACCGAGAAGTTTTATGCCTATCCAGCTGCCTAAAAGTGAGTGAATCCCTTACAGGGACAGAATTATCACGAATACAATCGGTCTGTCCCTACATAGTATGCATATTGTTGGTGGTACATTCCCTGTTTACATGGAGCAATGTGCCCCCAACAACAAGAATTTTCATGACAGCATAAATGATTCAATCAGCTTGTGTATCGGCTTGTTCAGGTCATCCAAAACACTCATTCTTCGGCTCACCAGCAGCATGCTTACAAGGACTGATTAGGTGTACTTATGAACACTCATTTAACAATCATCAACCTGTGTAAGTAGGCTTTTACAGACTGGAGTTACTTAACACTTTAGCTATATTTCTGCACCTGCAGCCTGGCCCAAAAATTTCCACCACTGTGGTCTGAAATAAACCTTCCTCTCCAAACCACAAAAGTCACATTGTTGCAAGGATATTTATATTTAGTCACGAGCATGAAATTTTACACATTTTTTTTTACAAAGAATTACAATATTATTGAAATTGCATGAAGGAGTTGCGGTCGTTTGCTGGATAGCTGTTTGACAATGTGCCTGGAATTTACTTGTATAAAAGATATGGATGTGGACCTATAATATGAGTGTTTCTTTAACCTATAATTTAGGTTTATTTGTATGTGCCAAAAGTGAAAATATTGATGATGATTCAGCACGGCGTTTTCACCAGAAAACACTTTGAAAAAATAAAAAAAAATTTGCGCAATGTGGATTTGCTCAAAGATCTTGCTACTGTTGGTGTTTTCATGTCTATTTGAAGAAGCTTTGCTAAAATGGGTGGAACTGGGGCGGGAGAGGGATTGGCAATGTAGCCCATCAAATTCAACAAAGTGCCGGAGTTTCGTATGCCAGAAATGTTACTCCACTCCAGCCTCTGAATAAAATTAGCGCAACTTAATCCAGCAAGCACATTAAGAGTGGCACGTGCAATGCCAGTCTTAACCCCTTCATGACATATGAGATATATTTACGTCATATGTCATGTCCCTGACTTTGATGTGGACTTCGACGCTGAGTCTTCAGGTTTCTCCGCACATGACAGCTGATTTCATGAACTGTAATGTGCCTTTAACAGCCGAGGACTGATCGGTTGTCATGACAGTTGGCAGAAGACCCCCATGCCGACACAATTTTCATACAAATTTCGGAGTTTTTTTCCACAACTTACTGTAAATAAAAAATAAACTATACATGTTTGCTATCTGCGTATTTGTACTGACCTGGGGAATCATATTGCCAGGTCAGTTTTACCATATAGTGAACATGGTGAATAAAAAAAAAAACAATTGTGGAATTGAATTTTTTTTGCAATTTCCCCACACTCGAATTTTTTTCCTGTTTTCCTGTACACTATATGGTAAACTCAATGGTGTCATTCATAAATACAACTCATCACACAAAAAACAAGCCCTCCTACTGCTATATTGACAGACATATAAAAATAGTTATGGTTCTTGGAGGAAGGGGAGGAGAAAACAAAAACAAAAAAATGGCCATGGCATGAAGGAGTTAATGAATCAGTCCTATTGTCCTAATTGTCAAAGGTGTAAACCCCAGGCATTGAAAAAAGGTTAATGTAAGCAAACCTTGACAATTTCTACAAGATCCACAAGCCATGTAATCAGTGTCGCACTAGGATGCCTAGGGCCCACCAGTAGCCAACTCCAGGGCCCCACTTTTCAGCTACATGCAAATGTGACATTATCCTCAATTACAAATGTATATAACAATGAACTGGGTAGATTATTAAATGAATAAGATGTTGCCTTTGTCTGTATATAGTGATTCAAGTATATAGTGCCACGTACTGCTCATATAAGAGGGTGGTGGACCACTCTTGCACAGGGGCCCACCGGAGGATTCTGCTGATCTCCTGTGGGCCAGTCCAAGCCTGATGTAATAGTATAGGCTCTTCCCAACTCTTTCCTAATAGCAGATGCTGGGGAAAGCAAGAATCAGGCAATATCATAGTAAATATAAGCTAGTAAAATGTAATTTTCGATGTCTTACCTGAGCCAGACAGTATTGGGAACAATGGCAGAACATGACACCGATTCATACGTAATACTATTGGGGTAACAATTCCCACTAAAATCTACACAAAGCCTCTTGACTTTATCCTCACTTTGCGGAAGGGAGATCAGGGAATGTGTACTGTTTTTGTTAAACACTTTCAATCTGAAAGGAAAATTAGGAAAAGAGAAGTGTAATGGTTTCAATACAATTTGATAACTATCACTTTGTTGTGATGCATTTTTACATTTCATGCAGTATATGCTTTTTTTACAGTGAGTCCCTATGATGAATGAATGCCTTTGCATCTATCCTGACTGTGGCCATTGATGGGCACACACCTCCTGAGCATGTGTCTAAAATGACATTAGGCACAATGTATACCTAGCTTAGCATCATGCCATTTCCGGAGCAGATATCAGCTGATTGTTGTGGGTCAGTGGTGTCCCATCATGCGGCCGTTCTAAGACCCTGAAACATAGGAGACCCAGTGCCAGCATCACGCCCCCTGGATGCAGATACAATTGAAAGCAATGTTGAAACAAAGCTACCTCTTACATAATTTTCCCTGTGCATCTGAGCTCTGATGTTAAAGCGCAGCAGGGGCAATGATGTCACTACATCATGCCCACTGTGCGGAGCTTCAGCAAATACAGTGGAGAGATCAGAGCAGCGGGGGAACGGGGAAAGGTGAGTGGTTGTCTTTTTTTTAAATGAGTAAATTATACTCTTTGGGGTGATCATATTTTGTGGATGCTATTTTACTATTTGGAGGGATATGTGGGGGCCATAATATTATTTCAGGGGCTGTGTGGGAACGATTATAATGCTTGAAGAGCTATGTGGGGACCATTATTCTGCTTGCAGGACTATGTGGGGAGCATTATACTGTGTGGAGGGCTATGTGGGGGCCATTAAATGATGTGGGGGGCATTATACACTGTAGGGATTAATATACTGTATGGGGGGCTATTATACAATGTGGGGGATATTATATTGTATGAATGGCTTTGTGGGATGGCTATTATACTGTATAGTGGGCTGTGTAAGGGCTATCATGTTGTGTGGAGGTCTATGGACGCCTCATACTGTATGGGAGGACTGTGTCAAGGCATTCTGTGTGTGAGGGACTGTGGGGGCCAGCATAATATGTTTGAGTCACCCGTGAGGGAATCATACTTTGTGGGTGGGAGTTGGGAAGGTATTGTGGGGTCATCATATTGTGTGTGTGTATGTAGCGGGCACTGTCGAGGAATTCACTGTGGGGGTACTTATTGGGTTTATGGGGCACTTTTTTGGCACTTTATGGGGGCCAAGGAAGGGAAATCTTGAGTGCATGGGAACAGTAGGAGCTCACTAAATTATCATCAAAAAATAAAATAAAGGGACAATTTTGATTTACAAGTGCTTCTCACTAAAATATCATCAAAAAGTTAATTTATTTCAGTTCAATACAAAAAGTGAAACTCATATTATATAGAGTCCTTAAAAACAGAGTGATCTATTTCAAGTGTTTATTTCTGTTAATGTTGATGATTATGGCTTACAGCCAATGAAAACACAAAAGTCATTATCTCAGTAAATTAGAATACTTTATAACACCAGCTTGAAAAATGTTTTTAAAATTTAAAATGCTGGCCTACTGAAATGTATGTTCAGTAAATGCACTCAAAACTTGGTCGGGGCTCCTTTTGCATCAATTACTGCATCAATTTGGCGTGGCATGGAGACAATTCCCTATGGGGTTCATGTCAGACGAGTTTGATAGCCAATCAAGCACAGTGATACTGTTGTTTTTAAACCAGGTATTGGTACTTTTGACAGTGTGGACAGGTGCCAAGTCCTGCTGGAGAATGAAATTTCCATCTCCAAAAAGCTTGTCGGCAGAGGGAAGCATGAAGTGCTCTAAAATTTTCTGGCAGACGGCTGCGCTGACTTTGGTCTTGATAAAACACAGTGGACCTACACCAGCAGATGACATGGCTCCCCAAACCATCAATGATTGTGGAAACTTCATACTAGACCTCAAGCAGCTTGGACTGTGTGCCTCTCTAGTCTTCCTCCAGACTCTGGGACCTTGATTTCCAAATGAAATGCAAAATTTACTTTAATCTGAAAATAACACCTTGGACCACTGAGCAGCAGTCCAGGTCTATTTCTCCTTGGCCCAGGAAAGACGCTTCTTGCGTTATCTATTGGTCATGAGTGGCTTGACACAAGGAATGCGACCCTTGTAGCCCAAGTCCTGCATACGTCTATGTTTGGTGGCTCTTGAAGCAATGACTCCGGCAGCAGTCCACTCCTTGTGAATCTCCCCTAAATTTTTGAATGACCTTTTCTTAACAATCCTTTCAAGGTTGTGGTTATCCCGGTTGCTTGTGCACCTTTTTCTACCACACTTTTTCCTTCCACTCACCTTTCCATTAATACTCGTATGCTTGGATACAACACTCTGTGAACAGCTAGCTTCTTTAGCAATGACCATTTGTGGCTTACCCTCCTTGTGAAGTGTGTCAATGACTGCCTTCTGGACATCTGTCAAGTCAGCAGTCTTCCCCATGATTGTGGAGCCTACTGAAACAGACTAAGGGACATTTTTAAACGCATCAGAAGCCTTTGCAGGTGCTTTTTGTTAATTATTTTGATTTACTGAGTTAATGACTTTTGTGTTTTCATTGGCTGTAATCCATAATCATCAACATTAACAGAAATAAACACTTGAAATAGATCACTCCGTTTGTAATGACTATATAATATGAGTTTCACTTTTTGTATTGAAGAACTGAAATAAATTAACTTTTTGATGATATTCTAATTTAGTGAGAAGCACTTGTATATGGATGAAATGACCATTGATAGTTTTGAATGTAGGGAGTGTGACCCAATATTTGACCAATGTTCATTACAATTTACAAACTTCACAATTCATTGGTGGTTTAGAATCTTTAGATTGTGCTCTACCCTACATACATAGCAAAGCAGAGGATAAAATAGCTGAGCTGGGCTACAACAAGGCTGTCAGGGCAATGTAGATGCCATGAGAGTGTTTGGAGATGTTTTATTAGACAGAGTCATAAGTGCATCTGTTTTTTATTAATTAGACAAGAGTCATTAGGTACAAATACAACTGGTATCAGTGGGATCTTTGGCATAGCAAATCTGAGCTGTGTTGCAACCCACCTGTCTAACATTTTATCAGACAGGGACATTAGGTGCATCTGAGCATGCTCGGGCCAATGCATTAAAACTCCTGGAGGAAGAATTCATTAGCAACAGTGGGGGCTGGTCATCATTATTAGGGTGACAGCTGCTTCTCATGCAGATTTAAAAATGGGTTAAATTAATTATTTCTGCATGTACAGAAAACTGGAGACCACATTATTACTCTTTTAATCTAATAAAAATCATTTCCCCTCAAAAAAGGATCATATCTGGTAATACATCCGTAACAACAAATATCATAAAAATATACAATTATTTTATCCTACAAGGTAAATGCGGCAAAAAAAACCTACGTTGCTAAACCTATTAGCCTGCAGATTAACCCTATGGGTGCGTGCCCATGATGCGTTTTTCAAGCGTTATTGCTGCGGAATTTTTGCAGCATAAATGCTTGTAAAACGCTTGGTAGTCCATCCCCCATGGTCCCCAATGACATTCCGCAAGTTTAATGCCCATGCTGCGGATTTTTCCGCAGCGTTTTTGATGTGCGGAAAAATCCGCAGCATGTCCATTATTTGTGCGATTATGCATGCAGAATTGCCTTTTCAATGCATTCGAAAAACGCAAGGCAATTCCGCATGTCCAAAACGCTTCAAAAACACGCAAAAAACGCGTGTGAAAGTCCGTGCGCGTTTTTCCAGGCAAGGACATGCAGAAATGAAGCGGAAATTTTCCGCTTCATTTCTGCATCGTGGGCACATAGCCTAAATCTGCAAATTTATAGCATTATCTGGCATGATAGTTTCCCAATTATACCTGATCCTTAAACAGTTAACCACTGATTTGGGTATTCACTAGTTATGCCATTGATTCCAAGACCTATCATGCTCTTTGGGAGGTCGATCTCTATCCCTGAATGTCTTGACAATGTACTGATTGAGCTACATCTCATGATCTACTTGGCACCTGTCGGTGCTGACCGTGTGGTTATGTGATCTATTTCTTTCAGCAAACCCACATAAAAAAATGCCCTAATAATTTTTCTTTAAGGGTCTCAGAAATTTCTGGTGTTTGACTTGCACAGAAACTATGCAGTTTTTCGCTTTTGTGTCAAACATGGCTCTGTACAATTAGGCCACGTGCACACGTTGAGTATTTGGTGAGTTTTGCATCAGTATCTGTAAGCCAAATACTGAGGAAAAATACTGACCAAATACTCAATGTGTGCACATGGTCTAAATGTATATATCATTTTGAGAATAAACTGTTGTGTGTGTACATAGGAATAACAGTATTTCTGGCCATTATATTATTTGTATACTGCAATTTGCAGGAGTTCTGTGCTGGCTGCTATGATGTTTCCCATATACAGCACAGAGAAGAGAAGAACCTGTTCTCCTATTAAAATCACTCAAAGTTCAATTATGAACATTTACTAGAAGTGTCTGGGCCATTCTTACTCTGCAGCTGCTCCTTCCTACAGTTCTCTATTCACTTCAATAGGCAGCAGCTGTAACCTGATTTCTCATTGAAACCTCTCTGCTTCATATGTACAGAATTCATCGCTGAATTTATTAGTGCTGAAGGCAAGAGGAAGAGGAAAGGTGTCCAATAGGTGGACAAATAGACACTACAAAGGTATCTTCAATTGTACTACTACTTGACTGATAAAAATATTGAAGAAGCAGTCCCGCTAACTTTTTTATACAGTAAATGTGTGTATATGTGTGTAATGTAGTGTGAGTGTATTAATATACTCACCTACTGCCTCTCTCCCTGGAGTCCAGCGCCAGTCTTCTCTGCTTCTCAGTGACATCATCGCTCTGCAGACTCCTCTGGATCATGCTGTGCTCTGTCGATTTTAAAATAAAAGCCTATGGAGCATCAGAATGAGACTATATAGGCTATCATTGTAAAATCGATATCCAGCTCATGCATAGAGTATAGAATGAGCTGGCTGGTCGCCATTCTGCTGATGTCTCTCAGAAGAGCAAAAGATCAGTGCTGGATCCCAGAGAGAGCAGCGGTAGCAGAGTATATTAATACACTCACATTACATTACATGCATGTACACACATTTAATGTACAAAAAAATTACTTCAACTGCTTCTTTAAATGACAGCTACTTTACAAACAAGTATAGGCTTCATACAGAGACATACTTACACTTGAGGTTTGCAGCTGCTGCCACCAAATAAAAGTACTCTTTGCAGATCCTGCAAATTTTCACCACTGATAAAGATATTTTTCATGCCTGCTGTAGAAACCCTGTCAACTGCCACAGATGTAATACTGACCTGGAAAGAGAGAATGATAAAGCTAGTATTAGGTTAATATAGTAAGGGAATGTTCACATGTAGTATTCGATACAAATATTTCTGCATGCAATATGCCTGGAAAACCGAAGCAGAAATTCTACACATTTTTTATGTGCATTTTCGATGCATTTTTATGCTGCCAAGTTTTTTTGATCCAAGTTGGGTAAAAACTGCAGTAAAACACTGAAAGAATTGATATATTGCACCCCTAGTCAAAAACGCAATGAAACAAAATACGCAAGGAAACATAAAAACATTGTGTGAATGATATTTTAGAAATTTAATTCATTTTGTTGTTGCTGTAAAACAATACAGTATCAAAAACACTACGTGTGTACAAGCCCCCGATGTGAATTGTTTTAGATATTAGACACATTCATTTGTATATATATTACAATGATATAATGAGAATTTTCCGAAGATTAATGTATTGCTTTTATTATTGGTTACTTGTCCATTCTTATATAAAATATTACTTAAAGAGAATCTGTTGTAAGTGACACATCCCTGAAATCTGTGTCTCAGCTCCTACATCATGATGCTATCCGATTATATAGCAAAAACCTGCTGAGATTCCCTTTAAATAATATTACTTCTTGTAATTTAATGTATAGCACTCTCAATACTGAGAGTGCTCTCTCTCATTACAATGTGTAATGCAGATGTGTTATGTGCAGCATGAGACGGGGCATTATCATGCATGAAATGATCTCGATGGTCCAGATGGATGGAGTGGAGGATGCCTGATTGATGGACACCCCATGCAAACACGGCTACGGCGCTAACAAGGAGGAGGTGGAGTAATGTTTTGGGCTGGAATCATGGGGAGAGATATTGTCGGCCCTTTTAGGATCCCTGAAGGGGTAAAGATGAACTCCATAATGTATGTTGAGTTTCTCAAACAGCACTTCCTTCCATGGTTCAAGAATAAGAACCGTGCATTCTGCAGCAAGATCATTTTCATGCATGATAATGCCCCGTCTCATGCTGCACATAACACATCTGCATCTCTGGCTGCTATGGGCATAAAAGGGGACAAACTTATGGTGTGGCACCCATGCTCCCCTGACCTCAACCCCATTGAGAACCTCTGGAGCATCATCAAAAGGAGTGTCTATGATGGCGGGAGGCAGTTCACATCTAAGCAACAGGTCTGGGAGGGTATTCTGTCCTCATGCAAAACAATTAAAGCAGAAACCATCCAAAACCTGACAAATTCAATGGACGAGAGAGTTCAGAAGCTCCTTTCGAACAAGGGGTCCTATGTGCAAATGTAACATCACCTAGAATAAAGTTTTGAGTTGAAAACTGTTTGATTTCGGTTTGTAATAACCTGCTAATGCTTCTAATTTCAAATATGACCATTTTTTTGTTCTTTATTAAAATGAAAAGGTTGAAAACTCTGCTGTGCATAATAATTTGGAACATGCATTTTGAGTGCAGTTTGAGTTTTTTATTTTTTTTTAAATATACTGTTATCATAGGCAGTTTGTACAAAAACCTTTCAATTGTACTCTAATAGTTATTTGACTGGAAAATTACAATGACTGCAATTCATATAGGTAATTTGGGAAAATCTGAGAAAATATTATTTGCATAATAATTTGGAACACAGTGTATTCTGGCATTTGGCAAATATGAAAAATTATGGTAATCCTAATTGACCTAAAATGGGAAAGGTTTATTCTGATTTCATGTCAGAAATTGAGAAAAACATACATACATATGTGTCTTTTTATATAGTGTATGTAAACTTCTGGTTTCAACTGTATAAGTCATCTGTCTAATGCCATACCTGCACACACCTCTACTGAATGCCTGAAATATAAGAGAAAATTGAACTCTTTTGGTTCTGCACTTATTTACAATCCTTGACAAACTTGCGGTGAGGGGTGTTGAAATTCTGTTTACTGTCCTTATCAGTAAAATACTGTGTAGATTCCGTTTGCTGTTCTTTATTTTAAGTCTTATATATGTGGATTTAATTAATACATCTTTCTATAACTGAGAAAGGGTATATGGGTTCTTAATTAGTGATGAGCGAATGTTCTTGCCAGAGTATTGCAGGTGCTCGAGCACCATGCTTGAGTCCCTGCCAAACATGTTTGGTGCATGTTAGAAAGCTAATCAACATGCGGTGACTGCCCGCCATGCACAGTACCATTGTAGTAATGTTGGCTACTGGCATTACTGTGATTTGACAGCCACATCACGTTATGGGGTTTTATATAAGACCCAATGACCCGATGCTCAGCACACTGTGTTCAGGAAGCAGTTCAGGGAGAGTTGTTATAGGAGGGAAAGCGTAGTTTAGAGCAGGGATATAGTCAGGATTTAATAATATTGCTATTGCAGTACTTGTATACTGCTCCTGCTGCTTTAAAACAACAGTCCTTTTCAGGGCTAAGTATTTTCCTTTCTGTAGTAAAACTGCTGTTACCTGCATTCAGCGGAGGGAACGTTTAGAATTAGAGGCATCTAGGCAGGGTTTAATATTGCTATTGCAGTACTTCAGTACCGCTGGTGCTGCTGCAACTGTTTAAACAACAGTCCTTGTAAGGGCTAAATATTTTTTCCCTATTAATATCGGTAAGGAATGGGGAAATGGATGTGCTGCTGATGCTGAGGCCGTGGTCCATATGAAACTGTGCTCATCCACGAGACCAAGCTCCCTGTTCCACTTTGCAGGGGGGCATGGAACACCACTCTTGAAGCCAGAACAGTGCCAACAGGTGGTCGGTTTAATTGCAGATAATGCTTTCAATATGTTTCCCAGCACCACCGTGTCTTCCACATGGTCCAGTCTCCCTAGCCAAGAGTCTGAACCACATAATCCTCATCATGATGTTCCTTTTTTCTACCATGGCGACTCCCAGGACACAAGTGATCCCACACTTGGACACTCTGAGAAGCTCTTTCCATTAACATTTATTCATTCTGGCCTCTCCCCGTGCACGTTTCAAGAGGGACATGGGGAGCTCGTGTGTGGTGATGGCCAAATATTTGAGCAGCCAAAGACAGAAAAAGACAATGGTGGGGAATGTCAATTAGTGTATTAAGAGGTAGGTGATGATGAGACACAGTTGCCAACAAGTGATGTTAAATCAGCAAGTCAGGAGGACCATAGTGCGGAAGTGGAAAACAAGGTGGTGGACGTGAAGTCACTGACCCAACCTGAGAAGGTAATAAGCAGAGCAAAGCCATAAGCACAGAGGGGGAGGGATCTACAGCACTACAACAGGCAGGGGGAGGCAGTGGGGTGGCCAGAGGCAGAAGGAGGGCAACTATTCCCCAGAGCACCCACTTGTGTCAAGTTCCCAGGCCAAGGGTTAGGTGTTCTCCAGTCTAGCACTTATTTAAAGAAAGTGCGGATGATAAACAAATGGTCATTTGCAACCTGTGCCGTACCAAGATCAGCAGGAGCTTGACCACTACCAGCCTGACTACCACCAGCATGCTCAGGCACATGTCATCAAAGCACCCGACTAGATGGGCCGAACGCTTGGGTCCACAATCAGAGTCTGTGGGTGACATCACTGCCTTTTCCCCTGTGCTACTTTCTTGCCAATCCCCTGTCCATGAAGCAGGTGAGGATGCCTCCCACCCTGCAACTATCATTGCAATTTCGCAAGCACCATCAGCAATCAACTTCAATTCCTTGTCACAGCACAGCATTCAGTTGTTCCTACCCCAGGTCTTGGAATGCAATCGTAAATACTCAGCCACCCACCAACAGGCCCAAACACTAAACGGGCACATTTCCAGACTGCTTGCTGGGAAATGTTGTTTTGGTTTGAGGACACTGAGCCTTTCCACAACCTCATGACAGCGGCCGACCCTTGGTACTCGGTCTCCATCCGCCAATATTTTTCCCGGTGTGCCATCCACATCTTATACCAGCACGAGTCCCATATCATCACCCTTACCCTGACCAACGCAGTTACTAGGAAGGACCACTTAACAACCAACATGTGGACAAGTGCTTGTGGCCACGAATGCTACATTTCCCTAACGGCACACTGGATGAACCTAGTGGAGGCCGGGACCTGGTTGGACCCAGGGACAGCACAAGTGCTACCGACGCCGAGGACTGCGGGCACTAATTCCATCAGGGTTTCCTCCACCTAATACACAAGTTCCTACAGCCCCTTCGTCTCATCCTCCATCTTTGAATTGTCATCCATATCAGTCACAAGCTGGAAGCACTGCAGCACTGCCTCAGTGAAGTGGCAACAGGCTCTGCTGCGCATTTGTTTAGGTGACAAACAGCACACCGCCGCAGAGTTGTTGAAAAGTACAACAGGCCAGGTAGATCTGTACCTCAGTACGGTCACTGCCAACTCCATAATAACTCGAGAAAGATTATTAGCTGCCATCAACAAAACAAAAGGAACAGAACTATTAAATTTTATATTTAATCCAGAAAGATAGACAGTGTTTACAAAAAATATACAAAACATTTAGCAAAGGAGACAAAACAATACAGAATATACAATTACATAAAATAAAAGGATAAACATAAGAAACTTACTTAACCTGATGTCACTGCAATAGCTTCAGATTTATTGAGGGAGGTACTCCAGAAAGAAGCTAAATAAGGTAGTAAAATGTTAAAATTACATTTGCCAGTGACTACCGGTGGCTGTAGTTTTTTCTCCCTCTACTATCTACTGTAGACAGGGCTGTATTTGGTGTTCATGCTGCCCTAGGACGCCCTCCCTACAGATAAGTCAGACTAAAAGTGCCCATATCCTTTTGATAGTAGTTAAAGTTCCCTGTGTCCTCACTTCATCTCCATATATCTCGCCTCCCATCAGCATCACATACCACTCCCCCTCACTGTCTACAATAAATATTCCTTGTATCTTCAACTCAACTAAGGAGTGCTTACCTTCCCCTCCTTTGTGGCACTTTATCACATACAGTCCGCACCCCATGTACCACGCACATACAGCCTGCACCCCTATGCTCCCCCATATACAGCATGCATCCCCATATATTACCTACATACAGCTTACACCCCCATGTACCTCTACATACAGTCTGCAATCCCATGTCCCCCCTACATACAGCCTGCATTCCCATGTCCCCCCTACATACAGACTGCAATCCCATGTCCCCCCTACATACAGACTGCAATCCCATGTCCCCACACATACAGCCTGTGACGCGCCCCCAGGGCAGTGGGGTGCTCGGTGTCTGGGCCTATGGATGCTGGGGGGGAATATGTCACAGTCACTGGCCCGGTCCGTGGCCCAGGGCGGTCAACAAAAAGGGGATAGTTTATATGGGATTTGTAGTTTGATCGTGACGCCACCTGTGGTTTCTGGTAATTTGTACTAGCGCTGCTGCAGACCTCTGAGGCAGTTGATAGGCAGCTAGGATGGAACAGCTCCCCACAGGTGGAGCGGCCCTCAGGGCAGTGTAAAGTTTGATGGTGGGTGGTGATGCTGGGAATTGTGGTGCAGGAGAGATGGCGCGGCTGAAATAACTGACGGAGGCAGTGCAGTGCAGCCATCCGAGTTTTACTCACAGTTCTAGTTCAAAGTTCTCAGGTACACTGTACGGGTGTCTGCCTCCGCGTCGCATTGCGTCCACCAGACCAGGGGTTCAGCTCTTCCTCAGATATGTCAGGAGGGCTTGACGGAACCCCGCGTTCTTTATGTTCCTAACTAGACCGACTTCTCGCGCTGGGTCTTCTCCCTCCTGCCCTGCGTTTCCCACACTCAGTCCCGCTCGGGTGCTCTGAAGTCCCTCTGGGCAACCTGGAGTTCCCGGACCAGCTTGACCCTCACGGTGACTAGGATGAGACTGTGGCGACTGCACCATGGAAGTGCAGAAGCCTCCGGTTTTTCCAGCCGAGTCCTGGAGTACCACGGCTGGTCCAGGGGCCGGTCCCCTTCTTGCGGCCTGATCCCTCTGACACCGGGCAGATTCGGGGCGTACGGGTGCCGTCCTGCACTCACCGTACCCCCTGGGATCCCTTCTGTAGAACGGAGCCTTCCTCCTCTGCTCCCCTCCTGGGCCTCTATCACTAGGCCCCACTTGTGTAGCAGAGCTCCTAACGAGACTCTGCTCCCTGAATGACTGTCCTCACTGACTGACCTTGCCACCCTAAGATGGCTCCCCTTTATATACCTCCTACAATGGTGCCCCCCTACTCTACATCTTCCACCCACACCCACTACTGGTTCCCCCTACCTTTGGTTCCCCCCACTCCAGCCAGGGACAGGGCTCAGCAGGAACACAGTGCTTCTTGCCCTTCCAGCCGGCCTGGAGTAGTGTAGTGTTGAATGCGGGTGTTGGGGTTCCGGGCAGCACTCCCTCCTTACCTGAGAGAAGGAGACACCGCACCTCTGGGTGAGGTGCAGTACCTCTGTGGCGACTGAACCCTCAGAGGCGCCACACCTGCACCCCCATGTAACCTCCACATACAGGGTTCACCCCCTGATGTACCCTCCACATACAGCCTGCATCCCCATATGCACACACACAAATAGCCTGCACCCTCACACATATTTTATTTATTTATTATGCATTGCTTATATAACGTCATCATTTTCCACAGAACTTTACAGACATTATGGGCACTGTCCCCAAAGGGGCTCACAATCTAAATTCCCTATCAGTCTTTGGAGTGTGGGAGGAAACCGGAGAACATGGAGGAAACCCACGAAAACATGGGGAGAACATATGAACTTCTTGCAGATGTTGTCCTTGGTGGGATTTGAACTTAGGACCAGCCAACAGCACGGTGGCTGCAGTGCTCACCCCTGAGCCACCGTGCTGCCCATATAGCTTGCACCCCCATATGTATCCTCACATAAAGCCTGCACCCCATATGTACCCCCACATATAGTCTGCCCTCCTATATGTACCCACACAAAGCCTGCACCCCCATATGTACCCTCACATGTAGCCTCTACCCCCACATATAGCCTGCACCCCATATATGTACTCCTACATGTAGTCTGCACCCACATATATGTACGCCCACATATCTCCAGCACCTCCTATATGTACTCCCACCTAATGTACCCGCACATTTACTGCATCCCATGTACCCCTGTTCCTTAATTACCTGTCACCAGTGCCATTCCTGCTCTTCCTGCCCAGGAAAACATCTCACTTGCAAGCTTTTGCATGGCTCCACCCATAAGAGTCACATGGACATGGCGTCATCAAAAGTCCTTCACTTCTATCATTTATCTTCCTACTTCTGGGCAGGAAGCTGGTCGGTGCCCCTCTGCCCATGCACCCTCCCCCCAATAAGCATGGTGCTTATCATACGCCATCCAGCGAACGTAAAAAGAAGGGGAAAATTTTAAAAAAATGAAGTCTTCCTTCATGGTGATGCTGCCCCCTGCAACCTGATGCCCTAGGCACCCACCCTCGGGTGCCTAGTTGCAAATACAGCCCTTACTGTAGTCATAGGCGATGGCGAGATACGGTGAGAGATGGTCCGGCTATTAAGGGGAGGAGCAGGCCTTTTTTTTTAAAAAAAATTTGCCTTATATACAAGTAATTATACAGGAAAGAATCTTCAGTTTTATATGTTTTATTGTCAGTCCTTAAAAGTTGCGTAATACTCTGACAACATTGTTCCCAGCAGCGACCTGGGAGTCAGAGATGGGTCCAGGTATCCTCCCCATGTTGTTACCATTTAATTTGAGCATTTTTTCCATCCATTCCAGTGATTCCCTTGCCCTCTGGATAGGCTGTTCTGCAAAAATGCTCCAGGTTCCAATTGACTTCCATTATACTCGTTACTCGAGTCGAGACCGTCCGAGCGTCCGACCTGTTCGATTCGAGTACAGAGCACTCCAGCATTTTAGTGCTAGATCATCACTATACTTAATGTCATTTAATAGATTCACTGGTCTACAGAAAAAAAAAAAAAATTCTGGCATGGACTTTAAGAACAGTTTTAGACTAATTTGAGGGTGCTGAATTCAAATCTGATCTTATAATTTCTCTATCACATCACGTTTTTGCGCTATAGGTATATAGCCCATTTTCATGAATTCCATGAAAAATATAAGTAGTGTATCAAAAGTGCCGGTTTATACGGTTCACTAAGGTAAATTTAGTTTTCATTTAGTCTCCCAATAAATGTGAGAATATCTTTGTTTTCTTTGAACATGCATAATTCCCATTTGTTAGGCTGTGTTCACACGATGCGTATTTCATGCGTTTCCGCGGCGTTTTTGCAGTTGCGTAAACGCCGCGGAAACGCATGAAAAACGCATGGTAGAAGGGAAGCAATGTTCCCCAATGGAAATCCGCATGTGCTGTGCCCATGATGCGGATTTTTCCGCAGCGTTAACGCTGCGGTCAAAAATCCGCAGCATGTCAATTAATTTTGCGGAAACGCGGCGATTTCGCCGCCATTGACTTGCATTAGAACGCGCCAATTCCGCAAGACAGCATCTGTACTTGTGTAATTGGTGCGTTCTAATGTGCGGATGGTACCCGGGTGTGGAGGAGAGGAGAGTCTCATCCACACCCAGGTACCATTAAAAAAGCTGTAAAAAGAAGAATAAAATAAAAAATAATGTATTCTTACCTTCTGTCGGCCCGCGCAGCGCTCCCGCTTGGTTCCCGGCACTTTGCAGTGAGTTGTAGGACCTGCGGTGACGTCAGAGTCATGTGACGGGTCACGTGACGCTGACGTCGGCAGGTCTTTCAATTCAAAGTTGCCGGCAGCCGGGAGAACAGATTGAGCAGGACAGCGCGGGCCATCGGAGGTAAGTATATACACGCTCTCGGTTCACACTGTATAAATCCATGCTGTTTGCATGGATTTATATAGTGTGACCTAGTTATCAAGCACTTTCCAGGTGATGCTAACATCGCCTGGAAAGCGCTTGTCAATCTGCATGCGGAAACGCATGTGAATCTGCATGTGGATCCGCATGTATTCTGCAGGAAAAACGCATGCACAATCTGCATGCGTTTTTTCTGCCAGGGAGATGCAGAAATGATGCAGAAATTTTCTGCTTCATTTCTGCATCGTGTGCACATACCCTTATGATAAGAAAGTAAAAAAACAGTTTTCAACGTACACAACAGTCGTGTGCAGGTACTGTTTTATTTATTGAAATTTTCAATGAATTTTGATATTTATTGTTTTTATCCTGCTGGTTTTCTGTTTTTTGTTTGTGAATCAATACCTAAGGTGTGTGTGTGTGTGGGGGGGGGGACGGGACAGAAATTCAATGAACAACTCAGGTAGCTAACAACTTTTATCTTGTATTTCTCTGCAGGATGTTTTGCTGATCTAACAATGGCTTCTACATCTCGCAGAAGACAGTGCTCAAATGATCCAAATATTTTTTGTTACATCTGTGGAAACTTTACTGTGAAGACTCAGAGGCGCAACATTACTGACTTTGTTAAGAGGGTGTATTTTGCGTACTTCAAAGTAAAACTTGGAGACCAAGACAAGCATTGGGCTCCTCACAAAGTGTGCCAAACCTGTATTGAGAGCTTGAGATCATGGTCTCAAGGAAAGAATGCTAAACTTCAGTTTGGAGTTCCTATGGTTTGGAGAGAACCAAGCAATCATTTAGAAGACTGCTATTTCTGCCTTGTCGATGTAAAAGGTTTCAATAAGAAAAACAAGCAATATTTGCAATACCCAAGTATCCCTTCAGCTATTCGACCAGTTGCCCATAGTAAAAACATACCTGGTCCAAAATTTACTGCGCTTCCAGAAAACGTTGACACAGATCTCTCCTCACATTGTTATACTGATGAAGAAGACAGTCCAGATATTTTTCAGCCATGTGATGAAGATTGTGACAAACCAATTCTGTTTACTCAGTCTGCTTTGAATGATCTGGTTAGAGATTTTTATCAACCAAAAGAGTCTGCTGAACTATTGGCTTCAAGACTACAAGAGAATCGAATGTTGAAACCCGGTACAAGTGTCTTATTTTATCGTAACAGGGAAGCAGAACTGCGGAAGTACTTCCATTCAGATGGCCAGCTTGTCTATTGTACTGATGTTGAAGGGCTACTTCTCTTTATGGGACTTCCAGCATATGATTCAAGGGATTGGAGGCTTTTATTGATAGTTCCAAAAGAAGTTTAAAATGTTTTCTGTTACACAATGGAAATAAGTATGGCTCTGTACCAATAGGTCATTCTGTAAAACTTAAAGAAGAATCTAAAAACATCAAGATTGTTCTAGAGAGGTTACAATATAATGTTCATGGGTGGTTAATTTGTGTTGATTTGAAAATGGTTAACTTTCTTTTGAGTCTGCAGGGAGGGTACACAAAACACCCTTGTTTTCTGTGCTACTGGGACAGTAGAGCTACAGCAGAGCATTGGGTGAAAACTGAATGGCCTCAGCGACAGAGTTTGGCATCAGGCGATAAGAATGTCATCCATGATCCTCTAGTGGATAGGAAGAACATTGTCTTTCCTCCCTGGCACATAAAACTTGGATTGATGAAGCAGTTCGTCAAAGCTCTCAATCACAGTGGAGAATGCTTTAACTATATATGTTCAACTTTTCCTGGTCTTAGTGAAGAGAAGAAAAAGGCTGGAATATTTGATGGACCTCAAATAAGAACACTTATGAGAGACCCAAATTTTATCACATCAATGAATGAGACAGAAGAAAGAGCTTGGAATGCATTTTGTAATGTGGTGCAGAATTTTCTAGGGAATAAGAAAGCAGACAACTATGAAGAGATTGTGGAAGAGCTACTAATGAGTCTGCAAAATCTTGGATGTAGAATGAGTATCAAGATTCACTATTTACACAGCCATTTGGACTTTTTTCCAGAGAACCTTGGGGATGTGAGCGAGGAACAAGGGGAGCATTTTCATCAGGACATTAAAACAATGGAAGAACGGTATCAAGGCCGGTGGGACTCACATATGATGGCTGACTATTGCTGGAGCTTGATGAGAGACAACCCAGAAGCTGTACATCACAGATCAGCCAAGAAAAGAAAGTTCAAATAACTGCCATTTGCCATTCATCTGTGTGCCATATATATGTGTTTTTATATTTTGTAGTTTAATTCTGTAAGTATATTTGATTTGCTGTACATAGACTTTGTAATGTTTGTTACTCCTTGATTAAAAATATACAAAATGTAGTACCGAAAATCATGTGTTTTTATCAAAAAACATTCGATAGGAGTAATTTTCATCAAAAATTGAAAATATCTTGAAATCCTGATGTGATAGCCAAAAACGGAGTTCGTATTCGTAATCAGCAGCCAAAATTGACTTAAAATATGTTTTAAAACCTTTTGCCAGAAAAATTGCATTATTATCTTAACCAACAACCTCTGTGAATCATTGCATATTAGCCAAACAACATCAATAAAATATTGTCACTTTGTTGCATTATTTCTTATTCAGTAGGAACAATTTTGACTGATCTAAATTGAGATCAATAAAATAACAAATCTAAATTTCAAAAGTCCTACTTTATATTGTCACGTCATGTACCTAAAATCAGTGAAAAAAACTGTCTGAACAGTGAATCTATGAATTGTATCCTTACATTGGGTAAAAACATCTGTGTTGCTTTTTCTTCAATCACTCTGCATTTATCCTGTGAAGAGAAAATGCTTAGTAAGACGAAATTCTGATCTTTTTTCAATACACTCTAGTTGAATTCTTGAAAATATCAGCCTATAACTAGCCCTAGAAGCTATTAGCTAATCATGCATGGATTAAAATAAATGTTTTTGAAAAAGAATACCTTTTTGGATCATACTGCAAGATAGATAGGCTACTAATCACTTGGGCAAAAATCAAGAAGGATGGCAGAAACCAGCGGCGTAATGAGCTCATGGGCAATGATCACTGTTTTAGAGAGTGCCACTCTGCCTATGGAGTCAAGGGGCCCACCAAAGCCAGTGCCATATTCAGCTGAATGTGTGTTCTGAACAGCATTTCAAATCTCAGACAGCCAACATTTTTTACGGACACTTTAGAAAACCATAATAAATCATGATTATAAGCGAGACATGTCTATAAACCATAACTCTGATAAGAAGACATCAGCCGCACCGATTTGGGTGCCACATTTAAATATCGGCCGCGACCAATCACCGATCTTGGCTCCACATTTAAACACCGCTGTGCTGATTGGTCGCCGACGCTGGCCGCGACCAATCACCGATTTTGGCGCCACATTTAAATAGCGTCCGCGACCAATCAGCACAGTGGTGTTTAAATGTGAAGAAGTATCCCGACCCGCAGCGCCGCTCCCCGGTCCTCCCTTGACACGCTAACCGCTGATGTCCCCACAGTACCCGCATGGTGTTACAAAGGTCCGGACATTTGTGTTAAAAATTGCTGATTGGTCACTGGCGCTGCCCTCGACCAATCACCGATTTGGCCGCCACATTTAAATATCGGTCGCGACCAATCACCGATCTTGGCGCCACATTTAAACACCGCTGTGCTGATTGGTCGCAGACGCTATTTAAATGTTGCGCCCAAATCGGTGATTGGTCGCGCCCAGCGTCGGCGACCAATCAGCACAGCGGTGTTTAAATGTGGCGCCAAGATCGGTGATTGGTCGCGGCTGATATTTAAATGTGGCGCCCAAATCGGTGATTGGTCGCGGGCAGCGCCAGCGACCAATCACCGATTTTGAACACAAATGTCCGGACCTTTGTAACATCATGCGGATACTGTGGGGACATCAGCGGCTAGTGTGTCAAGGGAGGACCGGGGAGCGGCGCTGCGCTTCGGGATACTTCTGCTGCGAGCGCCCGCTTATGTCCCGGGTTCTCGCAGCGGAAGTATCCGCACAGGCAGCGGCGCTGACATCCATGCGGCTAGGGTGTGAAGGGAGGACCAGGGAGCGGCGCTGACATCCAATTGGTCGCGGCCGCTATTTAAATGTGGCGCACAAATCGGTGATTGGTCGCGGTCTTGGCCCGCGACCAATCACTGATCCTGCCGCAAAAGTTAAACACTACTGTGCTGATTGGTCGCGGACGCTGCCCGCGACCAATCACCGATTTGGGCGCCACATTTAAATAGCGTCTGTGACCAATCAGCACAGCGGTGTTTAAATGTGGCGCCAAGATCGGTGATTGGTCGAGGCCGATATTTAAATGTGGCGCCCAAATCGGTGATTGGTCGCGGCCAGCGCCCGCGACCAATCAGCGATTATGAACACAAATGTACGGAGCTTAGTAACACCATGTGGCTACTGTCGGGAGATCAGTGGCTAGGGTGTCAAGGGAGGACCGGGGAGCAGCGCTGCGGGTAGGGATACTTCTGCTGCGATCGGCCGCTCATCTCCCAGCTGCTCGCAGCGGAAGTAGACGTACAGGCAGCGGTGCTGACATCCATGCGGAAGGGAGGACCGGGGAGCGGCGCTGCGGGGCGGGATACTTCTGCTGCGAGCAGTCGCTCATCTCCCGGCTTATCGCAGCGGAAATAGCCGCACAGGCAGCTGCGCTCCCCGGTCCTCACCAATACGATTCCGCTCCCCGGTCCTCACCAATACGATTCGCTGATTGGTCGCACTCGACCAATCAGTGATCTTAGCGCAAAATTTAAACAACGCTGTGCTGATTGGTCGCGGCTGCTGCCCGCGACCAATCACCGATTTGGCCGCCACATTTAAATAGCGGCTGCGACCAATCACGGATTTGTGCGCCACATTTAAACACTGCTGTGCTGATTGGTCGCGGACGCCAGACGCGACCAATCAGCGAGATTTGCGCCAAATTAAAACAACGCTATGCTGATTGGTCGCGGTCTCCAGCCGCGACCAATCAGCGAGATTGGCGCCAAATTTAAACAACGCTCTGCTGATTGGTCGCCGTTGCCAGCCGCGACCAATCAGCGAGATTGGCGCCAAATTTAAACAACGCTCTGCTGATTGGTCGCCATTGCCAGCCGCGACCAATCAGCGAGATTGTCGCCAAATTGAAACAACGCTCTGCTGATTGGTCGTGGACGCTGCCCGCGACCAATCAGCGATTTTGGCGCCACATTTAAACACTGCTGTGCTGATTGGTCACGGACGCCATACGCGACCAATCAGCGAGATTGGCGCCAAATTTAAACAACGCTATGCTGATTGGTCGCGGACGCCAGCCGCAACCAATCAGCGAGATTGGCGCCAAATTTAAACAACGCTACGCTGATTGTTCGTGGTTCCCAGCCGCAACCAATCAGCGAGATTGGCGCCAAATGTAAACAACGCTCTGCTGATTGGTCGCGTCTGGCATCCACGACCAATCAGCCACATTGGCGCCAAACTTAACCAACGCTCTGCTGATTGGTCGCGGCTGCCAGCTCCGACCAATCAGCAATTTTGGTGCCAAATTTAAACAACGCTCTGCTGACTGGTCGCGTTCGCTGGCCGCAACCAATCAGCATTATTGGCGCCAATTTTAAACCACGCTCTGCTGATTAGTTGCGACCGCCGGCTGTGACCAATCTGCGATATAGGCGCCAAATTTTAACACCGATTTGCTGATTGCGCCCGGTCGGCCACATACATATTCTAGAATACCCGATGCATTAGAATCGGGCCACCATCTAGTATCTCAATAAGCTTCTCTAGTTTCCTCAAAATTATAGACAAATCAGTTTTTGTTTTGCGGACATGGGAGAAAAACGCCCTACTTTTACGTACTGTCCAGGAATTTCTGGCAAACCTGCATGCTCCCCTCTAGCTTGTAACCTTCTTTGGCATGCACAAAGTACTGATGAAGCTGGGATATGTATACCCAGCTTCACTGCACATGCCAAGGAGCCAGAAATAATACATTTGTAGAGTAATGATGATGAAGTCGCTTGTGTGGTGGATGTTACAAAGTCAAAGTAGGACTAATTTGGTGGAATCAGCATCCCACCAGACTAGTCTTGGTTAAGTTGCATTGCAGAAGTGAGCATTAAAAGTTTTTTAAACATTAGGAACAATTACAGTGGCTTGTGAAAGTATTCACCCCCCTTGGCATTTTTCCTGTTTTGTTACCTCACAACTTGGAATTTCACTGTTTTTGTGTGTGTTTGCATCAGTTCATGTAAAGAACATGCCTACTGTGAACATTTGGTTTTCTTTTTATTGTGAAGTAAACAACAAATAGGACAAAATAACTGAAAACTTCAGTATGCATAACTGTTCACCCCCTTAAAGTCAGTACTTTGTAGAGCCTCCTTTTGGAGCAATTACAGCTACAAGTCGCTGTGGATAAGTCTCTATGAGCTTTCCACATCTTGCCACTGGGATTCTTGCCCATTCCTCAAGGCAAAACTGTTCCAGCTCCTTCAAGTTAGATGGTTTCCTCTGGTGAACAGCAATCTTCAAGTCTAACCACAGATTCTCAATTGGACTAAGGCTTGGGCTTTGACTAGGTCACTCTAAAACATTTATACATGTCCCCTTAAACCACTCCACTTGAGTGTTGCTTTAGCAGTATGCTTTTGGTCATTATCTTGTTGGAAGGTGAACCTCTGTCCCAGTCTCAAATCACTGACAGACTGAATCAGGTTTTGCTCAAGAATATCTCTGTATTTCGCACCATTCATCTTCCTCCTGACCTGGACCATTTTCCCTGTCCCTGCATCTGAAAATCATACCCACAGCATGATGCTGCCACCACCATGTTTCACTGTGGGGATGGTGTTCTTGGGGTGATGAGCTGTGTTGGTTTGGCATTTTGTGTTGGTTTAGACATAGCGTTTACCTTTGTGGCCTAAAAGTTAAATGTTGGTCTCATCTGACCACAGCACCTTCCTCCATACATTTGGGGAGTCTCCCATATGTCTTTTGGAAAACTCAAAACAAGCCTTACAATTTTTGTGTGTAAGTAAAGGCTTTTTTCTGCCCACTCTTCCATAAAGGCCACCTATATGGAGTTTACGGCTTATTGTGATCATATGGACAGATACTTAAGTCTCTGCTTGGGAACTTTGCAGCTCCTTCAGGGTTACTTTGGACTCTGGGCTGCCTCTCTGATTTATGCCCTCCTTGCCCGGGCTGAAAGTTTTGGTAGGCGGCCATCTTTTAACAGGTTTGTTGGGGTACTATGTTGTTTCCATTTGATGATAATGAATTTGATAGCGCTCCGGGGGATCATCAGAGATTGGAATATTTTTTTTAAGCCCTTCATGACCAGAGCATTTTCAGTTTTTGCGTTTTAATTCTTTGCTCCATTTCTTCCCAGAGCCATAGCCTTTTTATTTTTTGGTCAATATGGCCATGTGACGGCTTATTTTTTGCGGGAAAAGTTGTACTTTTAAACGCCACTACTGGTTTTACCATATCGTGTACTGGAAAACGGGAAAAAAATTCCAAGTGCGGTGAAATTGCAAAAAAAAAATGCTAAAACTGACCTGCCATTATTATTCTCCAGGTGATTACGAGCTCGTAGACACCAAAAATGTATAGGTTCTTTTTTATTTAAGTGGGGAAAAAAAATCCAAAGTTTACTAAAAAAAAAATGGCGCCATTTTCAGAAACCCGTAGCGTCTCCTTTTTTTGGGATCTGGGGCAAGTGAGGGCTTATTTTTTGCATGTCAAGCTGATGTTTTTATTGATATTATTTTGGGGCAGATGTGATGTTTTGATCGCCCCTTATTGCTTTTTATTTCAATGTTGCGACGACAAAAAAAAACTAATTCTGGTGTTTATAATTTTTTTCTCGTTATGCCGTTTACTGATCGGATTAATTCTTTTTTTATATTGATATATCGGGCTATTCTGAATGCGGTGATACCAAATATGTGTATGTGTTGTTTTTTTATTATTTTATTTTGAATGGGGAAAAAGGGGGGTGATTTAAACTTTTATTTATTTATTTTTTTTCATATTTTTTTTTTTTTATTTCTCCACTTTCTCCATGCTTCAATAGATCTTTCTGTATGCTTCCATTGGAGACTAGAAGCTGCAGTTATCTGATCGGCTATGCTACACAGAGGTGATGAGCAGATCGCCTCTGTGTAGCAGAAATGCTCATGTGCTATGAGCGCCGACCACTAGGTGGCGCTCATAGCAAGTGAGACATGGCAACCACAGGGGTCTGCAGCAGACCCCTGGTTGTAATGCCCATTCATCGGTGACCCGCGATCAAGTGATGGGGTCACCGGTGGGAGGGGCTAATGCCGATCTTCCGGAGCGGCGATGTTATATGCCGCTGTCAGAGATTGACAGCGGCATTTAACTGGTTAACAGCCGCGGGTGGATCGCGATTCCACCCACGGCTGTTGCGGGCACATGTCAGCTGTAAGAATCAGCTGACATGTGCCCGGTTCAGTGTGGGCTCAGCGCCGGAGCCTCTGCTGAACAGGGGGTGAGGGCCTGGGGCGTACTAATATGCCCCAGGCCAGTAAGGGGTTAAAACCCAACCCCAACCTCTCAACAACTTTGTCCCTGACATGTTTGGAGATCTCCTTGGTCTTCATTGTGTTGTTTGGTTAGTGGTGCCTCTTGCATAATGGTGTTGTAGCCTCTGTGGCCTTTCAGAAAAGGTGTGTACATACTGACAGTCCATGTGGCACTTAGATTGCACACAGGGGGACTTCCTTTCATGTGACTTATGAAAGTAATTCCTTGCACTAGACATTTTTAGGGGCTTCGTAGCAAAAAGGGTAAAATACATATGCACATGCCAAGTTTTAGTTATTTGATCTCATAAATGTAATTCTCGCCTATATTTTTCTCACTTCACTTCATCAACGTAGACTATTTAGTGCTGATGCATCACACACAAATCGGATTACAAAAATGTTTAAGCACAGGTAATGTAACAAAATAGGTAAAAAGCCAAGGGGGGGTGAATACTTTCGCAAGCCACTGTATATGACACATGAAGGGTTTTGCCCTAATGCAAAAATAGGCTTAATTAAAATTAAGGTGGTGGGATAAGAGTCGTAGGGGAATTGACAGGTTACCTTAAGTGAAAGGTGCTAGTTTAACTGGAGACATTGAAAAACTAAAGTCATGCGTTATCGATAGTTCTCCAACAAGACTAGTTATTTCTTAATGTTACAACACTTACCTCATCTGCATAGTCTTCATTTCCACATTGAATCTTTGGGGATGTACAGCTAGAAGTAGTTGTGCACCATACGCAACCACTTGATATGCAGTCAAGGCATCTGATGGAAGTAACTCAGATTAATAATATATCGCAGTAATTTAGATGTGTAAGTTAGATTTTAGAATAATTAGCACTGGATATGACACAATTTAGATTTATTAAAACACAATTCCAAACTAATAATCATGTACCTGAATTCTGAATACTGTGAGCACTTCTGAAATTGGAATTGTTCAGAGAGAGCCAGATTTTTACTCTGTGCTTCAGCTGTTAATGTGGCTGAAAAGTAAAATAAAAGTATATGATGATTAAATTGTGCATCACTTTATTATATTTTATGTATTATATCTACGGTATATTCTGCATAATTATATTTTGTACTGTTCAGTAGCACCAACTAGGGTAACCACTTAAATATTCTTAGTAACATTGGAAATGTCTATTATAGACGACAACTGTTCTAAATAAAAATGTTAACAGACCCTCAGGGTTCATTGGCACATTGTCTATCTCCAATAAACTTGTTTTCCCCCATTATTAAAGGGAATCTGTCAGTAGGATCAACCTTCCTACGTCATCTAAATGAACATATAGGTCATAGGAATCTAAATAAAATGATACCTTGATATCTGCATTACTATATTTTTTAATATGTAAATGAGCTGTTATGATCCATGGTTCGGACACTGATCTCCCTAAGAATCTGCCTCCAGAGCTTATTTTAAATTAAATGGTATGAGATAAGTAACTAACACAGAACAGTAAAACTGAACTTTGTCTTCTTACAAAACACATTTACTGCAGTTCTCACAGCTCTGCTGTATTAGAACCCTGTCTGCTCTTTGAGATTGAAGCGGAGAGGAACCTGCAGATGTGTCAGGTATAATCACACACAGCTCTGCAGTCAGATCAGGAGATCAGAGAGCGGTCATTACACATCACACTGGTAATGCTTCCTATTTAAAATAATCTCTGGAGGCAGATTTTCAGGGAGATCAGAGTCCGGCCCATAGTCCTTAACAGCTCATTTACATATAACAAAATATCTGGAATAAGACATCAGATCGCAGATATCAAGGAATCATTTTATTTGGCCTCCTATGACCTGCATGCCCATATAGACGGCTTAGGAGAGTTGATCCTACTGACAGATGCCATCTAATACTGGTAAAAAAAACACTACCAAAACATAATTTATAAAGCATCCTATACTTCATGTTCCATAATCCTATTGGGCATATATACAGTGGTCTACTTTTGGTTCCATCATCCTATTTCTTCTGGAAAGCAAGAAATACTGCTCTGCTGAAATATTCCCAAATAAGCAGTCAGTAGGCTCATATAGAAAGTAGGAGAGTGGCGGTTAGTACAGAGAGACCTGATATACCTGTGACAGAAGCCTGCTGTGCAGAAAACTGGCAGGAGCAGTTCAAGGATTGAGCATCATTATTGCCTGTGCAAAGAGTTTCTCTTTTGTCTTTATTTATAATTTTACAATTCCAGGGAGCGTTTTCATCAAACAGTAAAGGGTTTTTCTGAATGCTTACTGAAATCTAGAATAAAATAAAAAATGTGAAAGAATAAATGCTATTACAAACACAATACACTTGATCTAAAATTGATGACATTTAATGTAAAAAAAAGTTGAACTGGGGTTCTTGGAGCACCAAAGCAAATGATTATAGAGATTTATTGTGACATAATGTTGTGTTGAGATGGTCGTTTAATGAGTTATTAAAGGTTAAGTTTTATGGATTTTCCCTTTTTCAGTGAATCATTCATATTTTCAGAGGAGCTGTCGTGTCGTCATAAGTAGTGTTGAGCCACCCCCGTAGTGTTCGAGTTCGGTTTGGTTCGTCGAACACCCGTGTGTTCGCCGAACTGTTCGTCGAACTGTTCGTCGAACACCTTCGAACACCGTTAATACCAATGGCAGGCAAACAAAAACACATAGAAACACATAGAAAACACCTTCAAAGGTGTCCAAAAGCTGACAAACTGCTCAGAAGACACAACTAACACATGGAAAAGTGACAAGTACATATAGTCATGCGAAAAGAAAAGAGGTGGAGGAGTAAAAGGAGGGGGAGACACAGATATAGGCATGTCATGCCCTTCTAAAATCCAAAAAGTGAGAAGCCGAGACGGCCAGTCCGCTCCTGCCCGTGCCACCTCCGTGTCGCCGGGTTTGTGCCAGAGCCGCGGTGAACCCTGACGGCCAGCCCCCCTCTCCCAATACTGGTGCCTGTCCGCTGGTGGGTCGAGAGAGCCCCCCTGTGGTGGAGGCAGCTCTAAGCTTTTTAATTTAAATTGTCCCTCTAATTTGAATGAATACACTTTAAATCCATTTACAAGGATCTATTGGAGGGCAAGTCTCATGCCAGCAGCCGCGTAATTCCAGCTCCAGTAGCGTCCACTAAAGCTGCTGCAGTTAAAAAGCTTTTATAAGGATCGAGCTCGGCTGTCCACCGCAAGGCATCCTAGTGCCAGTCCCAGCCCCTATGCCTTGGGGTGCCTCCTGATGCTCTTCACTAAGTATCCCGTGGTCCCGAAGCATTTCCTTTGAAAAAATTAAGTGTCCAAACTACAGGTGGTGTAGCTTGCTTAACAGCCGGGATAATCCGCTGACTAGCAGACACTGCTACTAGGCACAAAGTATTTCCTGGGCTAGATGCAGTTAAAAATTTGTAAGTAGATACTCTCGTTGGATGCTGAGAAAGCATTCCATAGAGTCTCCTGGCACGCCATATATGATTCTCTTAAAAAGCTTGGGGTAGGGGTCTAGGGGACCCTTTTATAGCCAAAATCACGGCCCTGTATCACAATACGTCACCTAGGCTGAAGATAAATGGAACTGTAGCACCGAGGGCTCGGTTGCTACAGACGTATTGCACCTCACCCAGAGGTGTGATATCTCACTCTCAGATAAGGATGGAGTGTGGATCAGGACCCGACACCTGCATGCATTACACCACATTGCCGTAGGGCAGGGCGACCAATATGCCCCTGAGATGGGCACGACAGTCCCTGTCCCTGGCTGGAGTGGGGGGAGGGAACACTGAGGAAGGGGAACCCTGCAGTGCAGGAGCAGGGAGGAAGCAGTTCCTGGGTGCATTGAGAAGGGAGTATAAAAGGTGGGCACCATCTTAGTTCAGTGCAGAGAAGTCTGAGCAGAAGTGGCAGGGAGCAGGGGCTCTGCATGAGCTCTGCTCCGGAGGCGGGCCTAGTAACAGAGGCCCAGGCCTGCAAGAGGGAGAAGGAAGGAAGAGGAGCGGAGAAGGCTCCAGGAACGAGGAATGAAGGGATCCCAGGGGTGCGGACGGGCGAGTCGCCACCGCACGCCCGAATCCACCTGCGTGGAGGGGTCAGGCCAAAGGGGGAGACCGGTCCCCGAACTAGTGGAGGCAGGAAACGACCCTCAGCTAGAAACCGGAGGCTCTGACATTTTATGTGGCGCAGCCCCTTGCTCCACCCGCTAGGAAGGCACCACATAGGGTCAGGGAAACTGGCGCCAAGTTTACCAAGAGGAGGCCCGAGGCAGCCGGACAGAAGTGTTGGTAAGAAAGGCCAGACAAAGGACACACAAAGGGGGTCCTGTGAAGCGCTCCAAAGTTATCTGGGAGTTGTCTGAGCCCCTCACCTGGTGAGCACAGTACGACGTGGGCAGCCGTTACCTGCAGACGTGGTCTGGATAATAAGAACTGTGAGTAAAGGCCCTGAACTGCATCACTGACTCCGTGTCGTTACTGCTGCTGCCCTGCACCATCACCCCCATCCTCCGCATACACTGCCCTGAGGCTATACTCCTCCCGTGGGGAGTTATGCTACGCTCTGCTGCACCCACAACACCAGCCTTAGCGGTCTGCCCTGTAGCGGCGGTTCACTCTGACCGCAATCCACGGGTGGCGTAGTCGGACATTTAAACATCAAAACCACATAAATAGTTCCGCCACTGGTTTGACCGCCCTGAGCCACGGAACCGGATCGCCGCCACGAAGACTACAACCACCAGCATCCACCAAAAAGGGTCCGGCTCCGGGTATCCCAAGGCCCAGGGGGTGCGTCAGAACATTTTCATCACCTTTCACAATCACCAATGGGACAAGGCAGGGATGTCCTCTGTCCCCTCTCTTATACATCCTAGTGACGGAGCACCTGCTCTCATCAATTCGCCATAACCCCAATATTAGGTGGATTGAGGTGGGAGGCACCGAGTACAAGTGCTCTCTATTTGCTGATGATGTCCTAGTATATATCACTCAATCACATATATCCATCCCTGCTGTTATGGCTGAAATAGATCACTTTGTTACATGGTAAAATTTTAAAATCAATGCAGCGAAGTCTGAGGCCCTCGATGTCTCCCTCCCTAAATCCATATAGGATTCCATCCAGTCCAACTTTCCCTTTGCCTGGCCCTCACAGGGTATCAAATACTTAGGAATTCCTATTCATAGAGACCTCTCCCATCTATGTTATCTTAATTTTGGGCCCTTTATTGAACAATTCCATACAGACCACGTTTGGCAAGTTAGAACTGTAAGATTCACTACGTGAACCACTGGTGTTTTGTGGAAAAGCACATGTACACCGCGTTCCAAATTATTATGCAAAAAGTGTTTAGGAGTGATAAGGGAAGAATTTGTTTGTTTGTCAGTTAAACTCATTGATGGTGATGTGTGTCACGGCTCTTTATATCACTGTAAGCAATTGCAGACACCTGTGCTAATTAGTTTGGCAGGTGTGTCCAATGAAAGGCAAGACTACTTAAGAAGGCTCTCTCACATTATTAAGCAGCCTACATTTTCTGCCAAAATGGGAAAGAAAAAGGATGTGTCGGCTGCTGAGAAGCAACAAATTGTGGAGTGTTTAGGTCAAGGCATGACTACAATCAACATTGTGCGATGATCAGGATGAAGTGTCTTGGCAATCAAGAAGTATGTAGCTGATTCACAGTACACACGTGTGCGTGCTGATAAGGGCAAATTGAGGACTCTTTCCTACAGGCAATTACGTCAGGTTGAAAGAGCAGCGGCAAAAAAGCCTTGTCATAGCAGCAGACAAGTTTTTGAAGCTGCTTGTGCCTCCAACGTCCCCCGAACAACAAGATGCAGGGTCCTTCAGAGGTTTGCAGCTGTGCATACGCCATCCTGTCGACCTCCTCTATCCACTTCACACAAGCAGAAACGGCTCCAGTGGGCCAAACATTACATGAAGACTGATTTCAAAACTGTTTTGTTCACGGATGAGTGCCGTGCAGCGCTCGATGGTCCAGATGAATGGAGTGGAGGATGGCTGGTTGATGGACACCCCACGCAAACACGGCTACAGCGCCAACAAGGAGGAGGTGGAGTAATGTTTTGGGCTGGAATCATGGGGAGAGAGATTGTCGGCCCCTTTAGGATCCCTGAAGGCGCTAAAGATGAACTCCATAATGTATGTGGATTTTCTCAAACAGCACTTCCTGCCATGGTTCAAGAAGAAGAACCGTGTATTTCACAGCAAGATCATTTTTCTGCATGATAATGCACCATCTCATGCTGCACATAAAACATCTGCATCTCTGGCTGATATGGGCATAAAAGGGGACAAACTTATGGTGTGACCCCCATGCTCCCCTGACCTCTACCCCATTCAGAACCTTTGGAGCATCATTAAAAGGAGTGTCTATGATGGCGGGAGGCAGTTCACATCTAAGCAACAGCTCTGGGAGGGTATTCTGTCCTCATGCAAAACAATTGAAGCAGAAACCATCCAAAACCTGACAAATTCAATGGACGAGAGAGTTCAAAAGCTCCTTTCGAACAAGGGGTCCTATGTACAAATGTAACATCACCTAGAATAAAGTTTTGAGTTGAAAACTGTTTGATTTCAGTTTCTAACAACCTGCTAATGCTTATAATTTCAAAAATGACCATTTTTTTGGTCTTTATTAAAATGAAAAGGTTGATCGAAAAGTTTGGGGGATCTAAGAGTGTGGCAACCCAGTAGTCATGATTACTTCGAATTCTGACAATATGAGGGTCATGCTGCAGGTAGTGCAGCAAGAAGGCACTTATGTGTCTTGCGCATCTCGGAGCCCCAAAATTATTTTCCGGGCTAGATGCAGCTAAAAATTATTTTTAATTTTAAATCTGGTGAAGCTTATTATAGATGGCCTAATAGGATCAGTGCTGCACACTGCTACAAAGCCCAAATTATTTTCCAGTCAAGATACAGATAAACATGATTAGTAATTTGAAAGCTTAAAACGGTTGGTAGGGTGATTTTAACCAATCATCAAGCTTTTACTCTCCCCAGGATGACACAGGGGTAGAAAAGTCGTTTCGGATCCATGATTTGTTCATCTTTATGAACGTGAGTCTGTCTACATTATCAGTGGAGAGCCGCGTGCGCTTATCTGTCAGCACACCACCAGCAGCGCTGAACACACGTTCAGACAGAACGCTGGCTGCGGGGCATGACAAGATCTCCAAGGTGTAAGTGGCTAGCTCCGGCCATTTATCCAGATTGGAAGCCCAAAAAGAGCAAGGGTCCAGTGACACAGTCGTGGCTTCAATGTTTACTTGGAGATACTCCTGTACCATCGTCTCTAGGCGTTGACTATGTGTCAGACTTCTTGTCTCCTGTGGCCTTGCAAAGGATGGGCTAAAAAAGTGGTGAAATGATTCCGCAAAATTGATGTTACCAGCAGATACTGTGGTTCTGTTACGGTTTGAGTGCTGAACACTTGACGGTCCCACGGTTGGCAAGTTGGAACTGTGAGATTCACTACGTGCACCACTGGTATTTTGTGGAAAAGCACATGTAAGATTCTGCAACAGTCTCTGCTGATACTCCTGCATGCGTGCATCCCTTTCTATGGCAGGAATAATTTCTGCAAATTTACTTTTGTACCGGGGATCTAACAGTGTGGCAACCCAGTAGTCAGGATTATTTCTAATTCTCACAATTCGAGGGTCATGTTGCAGGTAGTGCAGCAAGAAGGCACTCATGTGTGTTGCGCATCCAGGAGCACCAAGTCCCTGTTGTGTTGGTGGCGAGGTAACAATCATGCTTCCTTCCTCTGTCCTCTCCCCCCAACCTCGCACAACAGAAATGTGATCAAGGTCTCCCTCATCTGATGAGTCTTCCATCAGTTCGTCCTCCACTTCTTCCTGGGCTCCTGCACCTTCCTCACTAGTTTGGCTGCTACCATGCGCCCTGGTAAAATCATCTCCCCCACCCTCACATGCCTGCCGCCCTGGTGCTGCCGACCGTCTGGACCTTGCAGATGTTAGCCCTTCCGCATACAACTCCTCCTCCTCTACTTCCTCCACCTCCTCTTGTGCCACCACCTGACTCCGAATTCTGTTTAACATGTGCTCCAGCATGTAAATCACCGGAATAGTCATGCTGATAATGGCATCGTCAGCACTAAACATCTTCGTCGCCATTTCAAAACTGTGCAGAAGGGTGCATAGGTCCCTGATCTGAGACCACTCCTCCAGCGTGATTTGCCCCACCTCTGAATCTCGTTGGCCCAGGCTATACGTCAGAACGTATTGCACCAGGGCTTGTCGGTGCTGCCACAGTCGCTGCAACATGTGCAGAGTTGAATTCCACCGGGTAGGCACATCGCATTTTAGCCGGTGAAGTGGCAGGCCCAACGACTTCTGTAGAGATGTAAGTCGCTGAGCTGCGGGATGCGAACGGCGGAAGTGAGCACACAGCGACCGTGCCCTCTGCAGAAGGCCATCTAGTCTGGGATAGTGGGCTAAAAATTGCTGGACAACCAGGTTCAACACGTGAGCCATACAAGGCACGTGTGTGACATTGCCCCGGCGAAGGGCCGCACCCAGGTTTGCAGCATTGTCGCACACGGCCTTCCCTGGTTTCAGGTCCAGTGGAGACAACCATTCATGAAATTGGTTCTCCAGAGCTGACCACAACTCCTCAGCTGTGTGACTCACATTTCCCAGACATTTCAATGTAAAAACCGCCTGATGACGTTGAGCCCTACTGCCAGCATAGTAAGGAGGTGTGCAGGATCCCTTCTGCGCAGTTAGAAAGCTTGTGGCATGACCAGACAGGCTTTGGGTGCAGGTGGAAGACCGAGAGGAGGTTGAGGAGGCAGAAGCAGTGGAGGAAAAATGACATAAAGAGGATTGACGCACAACTCGTGGGGACGGCAAGACTTGGACAGCAGCCCCTTGTCCTGCTGTCACCATAGTTACCCAGTGCCCAGTCAGCGACATGTAACGCCCCTGTCCATGCCTACTCGTCCAAGTGTCTATGGTGAAATGCACCCTGTCACACACAGAGTTTCTCAAAGAAGCGGTGATGTTGTGTGCGACATGCTGGTGGAGCGCAGGCACACCTTTCTTTGAGAAGTAGTGCCGACTGGGCATCTGGTACTGGGGCACTGCGACGGACATAAGGTCTCGAAAATCCTCTGTGTCCACCAGGCGGAAAGGCAGCATTTCTGTAGCCAAGAGCTTGCAGATGGTGAAATTCAACCTCTTAGCTTTCTCATGGCTAGGAGGAAATGGTCTTTTACTTGTCCACATCTGAGGGACCGAGGGCTGGCTATTGTGCTTAGACGGGGTTGATAAGGGTGTCCCCGGCAAACTGCCGGTCTGTGAGGAAGATGCAGGCGGACATGTTAGGTTGCCTTGATCCAAAGGTGGTGCTATCGATGTCGGACAGCGCTCAAGACCAGCTGGTGTTACCACCTCCAAAGAAAATGATGACCTGCCAATCACGCTGGCTGTTGCGGGTAAAGAGGTGGCAGGTCTGCGCCCCAAAACAGGTGTGACTGCTGTCCCCCCAGTCACAGAGGATGAAGAGACCGCGGATGCACAAGATATGGCAGACGGTGGTTGGCCCGGCCGGCTAGACCGCATTGTAGCACACTGAGCTTCCCACTGCAACTTATGCTTCATGTCCATGTGCCGGTTCATGCATGAAGTACTCAAACTATGTATTTTTTGGCCTCTACTTAGCTTTTGCTGACAAATGTTACAGATAACACGAGTTGGGTCATCTTTATCGATCTGAAAAAATGCCCAGGCTATGCAAGGCTTAGCACCCATGCGACCTGAAGAGCCACCACGACTTGTGGTGAGAGGCAGAGTTGTGTTTGAGGATGCAGTTGTTGACGTGCTTCCAGTACTACGTCTCTGTCCAGGAAGGCGCAACCTGACCTCGTCGTCACTAGCATCTTCCTCCACCTCCTCTGCTGACCTCATCTCTTGGCTGACTGTGGGTTGACAGTAAGTGGGATCTCCGACCTCATCATCATCACCCTGTGCGTTATCACACCCGTCGTCCTCAGAGCCAACCTGTTCCTGCCCTGACAAAAAACTAAAGTTGTCGCTCCAATCAGGTATTTGAGTCTTATCATCGTCTTCCTCATTGTCTCCACCAACAGGAGTTACAGTTTGGGAATGAGGGTCTACATTATGGTCAGAACCTTCTGCGTCTGGTCCTGGATCCGACTCATAAAGATTCTGGGCATCAGTGCAGATCATTTCCTCGTCTGGATTCACAGAAGCGCTGGAGTCGACCTCTGATTCCCAGGCTATAGTATGAGTAAACAGCTCTGCAGACTCAACCATCTGTTCTACCTCATACTCAGACGGGCAGCTGGAGATTTGGGAGCTGTGAGGAAGCAAGTGCGATTTGGGTGACACCTTTGAGGACTGGAGTATTTGTGATGTTGAAGTTGATGTGGAGGAGAGCCCACTTAAAGGAGCACTTGATATCCGTTGAAGCACCTGCTGTTTTTGTGCCTCATCTGGAATTTGTAGCGATTGGCGTGGCCGTAAGAAAGGGATCTTATCACATTGTCCGCTAAAAGAAGTAGACATTTTAGTTTGGCTGGAAGATGGTCTTTCTTCTGCACCTACCCCACGGACACAACCTTTTTTCCCCTTCCCAACACGCCTATTCCCCTTTCCACCAGCAGCAGGCCTTTTTCCACTCATTTTGGTGGTTAACTAATTCACAACTCTGGAGTTGTTTGCACAAAAAAACAATGGATGGTAACCGAGCAGAGCTGAGTGGCCAAACTGTGGTATTAGGCCAAAACTATTGGCTGGGTTAGATGCAGAAAAAAATTATTTTTAATTTGCAACCTGATGGAGGTCAGTATAGATGGACTAATAGACCAAGTCCCACACACCGCTAGAAGCCCAAATATTTTTTCAGAGCTAGATGCAGAAAATTTTTTTATTCAATTTGCAACCTGATGGAGGTCAGTATAGATGGACTAATAGACCAAGTCCCACACACTGCTAGAAGCCCAAATATTTTTTCAGAGCTAGATGCAGAAAAAAATTATTTTTAATTTGCAACCTGATGGAGGTCAGTATAGATGGACTAATAGAACAAGTCCCACACGCTGCTAGAAGCCCAAATATTTTTTCAGAGATTAATGAAGAAAAAAATTATTTTTAATTTGCAACCTGATGGAGGTCAGTATAGATGGACTAATAGACCAAGTCCCACACACTGCTAGAAGCCCAAATATTTTTTCAGAGCTAGATGCAGAAAAAAATTATTTTTAATTTGCAACCTGATGGAGGTCAGTATAGATGGACTAATAGACCAAGTCCCACACACCGCTAGAAGCCCAAATATTTTTTCAGAGCTAGATGCAGAAAAAAATTATATTCAATTTGCAACCTGCTGGAGGTCAGTATAGAAGGACTAATAGAACAAGTCCCACACACTGCTAGAAGCCCAAATATTTTTTCAGAGCTAAATGAAGAAAAAAATTATTTTTAATTTGCAACCTGATGGAGGTCAGTATAGATGGACTAATAGACCAAGTCCCACACACTGCTAGAAGCCCAAATATTTTTTCAGAGCTAGATGCAGAAAAAAATTATATTCAGTTTGCAACCTGATGGAGGTCAGTATAGATGGACTAATAGAATGATGCTATGCCCAAAAGATTTTACTTCACTAGGTGCAGTAAAAAAATTGGTATTCTATACACAGGTGGTATATCTTGCAACACAGATAGGCTACTCCACTGACTAACACACTCTGCAATAGGCCAAAAAGGATTAGCTTTGCTAGATTCAGCCAAATGCTGTGAAAAAAACTTGCACAGCACTGGCACAGACCTGCCTGGCAAAAACTGATAGGAACTGATGTAACCTAGTCCTGAAAAGGACTCCAATTACAATTAGTCTTTACTCCCACAATCTATCTATTTAAGAGCACAGACCTGCCTGATAAAAGTCGTAGGAAATGCTGTAACCTAGTCCTTAAAAGGACTGCAATCACAACTATTCCCTACTCCCAAGCTATCTGTATATTTGTGCGAAAATTGGCTTGAAATTAACAAGGTATAGCGCACACAGCAACAGCGGTGCCGTCTAACACGCAGCTGCAGCAGTGAGAAAATGGTGGCGACGGGGAAAATGGCTTGGTCTTATAGGGCAAGGACATGTGACATACACTGCCAATCACACATGCCCTTGCTTGTGTGAAAAAAAGCACTTCGCTCCGTGTGTGCGCTGCTGATAGGCTGACAGATTGCACCTCCCCACTGCAAATGCGGGAAAGAGAAAAAAAAATGGAGATCTTCATTGTTCCTGCAGAGATCCATCCCCTGCCCCTCCCCCCGCCCCGCTGTACACTCAAACTGCGTATTAACATTAATTTTCATCATTACTGAGAAAAAATCCAGTTATGATTTTGGTGCACGAACAGTTATCGAACATAACCTCGAACAGCCGAATTTTTCTCAAATTGTTCGTGTTCGCCGACCGGCTCGAACACCGCCCAAAACAGCTCGAATTTGAGATTGGCGAACAGTTCGAGTAGAACAACGCTCATCTCTAGTCATAAGCACACATATAGTGGTGTGAAAAAGTGTTTTCCCCCTTCCTGATTTCTTATTCTTTTGCATGTTTGTCACACTTAAATGTTTCAGATCACAAAACATTTAAATATTAGACAAAGATAACACAAGTAACCACAAAATGCAGTTTTTAAATGAAGGTCTTTATTATTAAGGGAAAAAGTGATCCAAACCTACAGGGCCCTGTGTGAAAAAAAGTGATTACCCCCATACCCTTTTAAAACATAAATTAACTGAGGTTTATCACATATTTGGGAGGCAGAGATCATTTTCACTAGCCACACACAGGCCTGATTACTGCCACACCTGTTGTCAATCAAGAAATCACTAAAATAGGACCTACCTGACAAAGTGAAGTATACCAAAAGATCTTCAAAAGATAGACATTATGCTGCAATCCAAAGAAATTCAGGAACACATGAGAAACAAAGTAATTGAGATCTATCAGTCTGGAAAAGTTTATAAAGCAATTTCTAAAGCTTTGGGATTCCAGCAAACCACAGTGAGAGCCATTATCCACAAATGGCGAAAACATCGAACAGTGGTGAATCTACCCATAAGTGGCCGGCCGACCAAAATTACTTCAAGAGCGCAGCGACAACTCATCCAAGATGTCACAAAATACCCCACAACAACATCCAAACAACTACAGGCCACACTTGCCTCAGTTAAGGTCAGTGTTCATAACTCCACCATTAGAAAGAGACTGGGCAAAAATGGCATGCATGGCAGAGTTCCAAGACAAAAACCACTGGTGAGCAAAAAGATCATAAAGGCTTGTCTCAGTTTTGCCAGAAAACATCTTGATGATCGCCAAGACCTTTAGGAGAATTCTCTGTGGACTGATGAGACAAAAGTTTAACTTTTTTGAAGGTGTATGTCCCATTACATCTGGCGTAGAAGTAACACAGCATTTCAGAAAAAAAACATCATAATCATACCAACAGTAAAATATGGTGGTGGTAGTGTGATTGTCTGGGGCTGTTTTGCTGCTTCAGAACGTGGAAGACTTGCTGTGGTAAATAGAACCATGAATTTTGCTGTCCACCACAAAATAATGAAGAAGGTCTGGCCATCTGTTTGTGACTTCAAGCTGAAGCACACTTGGGTTATGCAGCAGGACAATAATCCAAAACACACCAGCAAGTCCACCTCTGAATGGCTTAAGGAAAACAAAATTAAAACTTTGGAGTGGCCTAGTCAAAGTCCTGACCTTAATTCGATTGAGATGCTGTAGCATGACCTTAAAAAGGTTGTTCATGCTTGGAAACCTTCCAACAATTTTGCAAACATGTGTGGGCCAAAATTTCTCCAGAGCTTTGGCATAGACTCATTGCCAGTTATCCCAAATGCTTGATTGCTGTTGTTGCTGCTAAGGGTGGCCCAACCAGTTATTAGGATTAAGGGGCAATCATTGTCAGGTTATCCCACAGCGATGACACCGGGGGAGATCACGCAGTATCTCACTGCGCCGTCACTGTGTCACAGATTTCGTCTGGAATCGAGAGCACACGATCCAGACTAATCTCTACTTAGGAATCGGCAAGCGACCAGTGAGCGCATGGTGTCACACCTCCGGATTCTAAAGCATGGAATATGTGTAGACGCCCCGTATGGTCACAGTCTGCTTCACGATAGTCCAAATATTAATATTATTCGCTGCCTCCACCGGCCGAGTTTGAAATATAATACAGGCCTGGCCAGATGCCTGCGTTCTGGTAGCGTATATGGCTTCGGGGAAGGGAACAATCACAGAACAAAAGAAACAGAACTATTACATTTTATATTTAATCCAAAAGGGAGGCAGTGTTAAGAAAAATATACAAAGATTTTACAAAGGGGACATACAATACATAAGCAGTTGCACAAAATAATAAGGATTACAGAAGACAACTTACTATAGGATCGCTGAGACGATTCAATATAGGTGGAGGAGGGGCTCCCCGATTTGATTAAACTGTTATTGAACAGGATCTGTTGCTTATAGTCCTTATACCCCTCTGGCAATGAATGAATCTCCAACCTCAGCCAGCTGAGGGGAGAGACTTGCCCACACCCCTCCCCCCCACCAAACTGTGGGTAATAACTGTATGCACCGAAGAACGGTGACCTGCCAGTGGATTCTTGATGATTATTGATGGTAAATTCTCAAATTCTGCCAGCAGTAAGTAGGATGCCCAATCCTCCTGATTTTCAGAGACGAAACACCTGAGGTATGTCTCCAAGTTCTGATTGACATGCTTGGTTTGACCATTCAATTGAGGGTGGAAGGCAGAGGAAAAGAACATCTGCACCCCCACTCGAGAACAGAATGCCTTCCAGAACTTGGAAACAAACTGGGTCCCCCGATCAGACACCACATTGGAGGGAACCCCGTGAAGCTCCACAATCTCATTTATGAACACCTGAGCAAGTGTCTTGGCATTGGGAAGTGCAGGTAATGCAACGAAGTGAACCATTTTACTGAACCTATCTACTACCACCAAAACCACCGTTTTGGCTGCAGAAACCAGTAGGTCAGTAATAAAATCCATGGACAAGTGTGTCCATGGCCTAATAGGGATAGCTAGCGGAAGAAGAGTACCAGACGGACAGATATGCGAAACCTTAGAATGCGCACAAATACTTCAAGCCGCTATGTCTTCAATTACATCCCGATGCCACCAAAAACGACGAGAGAGGAGGTCCGCGGTTGCCTTACCACCTGGATGCCCAGCAAGCACAGAGTTATGATGTTCCTTGATTACTTTGCAGCGCAGATCAGATGGTACAAATAACTTTCCTGAAGGGCAGGAGACAGGGGCATCCCCCTGAGCCTCCAACACCTAATCCTCCAGTTCAGGATAAAATGCCAAAATGACTATCCCTTTCTGTAATATCGGGGCAGGGTCACCACCACCAGGGAAGCTCCGGGAAAAAGCATTAGACTTGAAATTTTTGACCCCTGGACGAAAAGTGACAACAAAATTGAACCTAGTAAAAAACAGGGACCATCTGGCTTGCCTAGGGTTGAGACGTTTAGCTGACTGGAGATGTGACAGGTTCTTATGGTCAGTAATAACAGTAATAGGATGGACAGCCCCCTTCAATCAATGTCACCATTCCTCAAACGCCAATTGGATCGGCAAAAGTTCCCTATTACACACGTCATAATTTCTCTCAGCCAAAGACAATTTTCTAGAAAAGAAGGCGCATGGACACCATTTAACAGGGTCGAACCCTGAGACAACACAGCCTCAACCCCAGCATCCAAAGCATCGACCCCCATAATAAAGGGTTGAGAAACATCTGGTTGACTGAGCATAGGCGCAGCGACAAAATGATTCTATAAGGAAGAAAAAGCCTGAAGGAAAGCATCCGACCATTTGGAAAAATCAGACCCCTTCTTAGCCATGTCAGTAAGGGGTTTCACAATAACAGAGTAATTTTGGATGAATTTCCTGTAAAAATTAGTAAAGCCCAGAAAACGTTGTAGAGCCTTCAGGTCAAGGACTGCATGGATCTTCTCCGGATCCATCCGAAAACCTGAAGATGACAACAAGTGCCCCAAACACTGCACCTCTTGAACAGCGAAAACACATTTTTTCTAGTTTGGCATAAAGTTTCTTATCCCTTAATATCTGGAGCACCTGCTTAACATGCCCCCTATGAGTCTCAAAATCAGAGGAATAAACCAAAATATCATCCAGATAGACCACCACAAACCTCCCCACCAAATGATGAAAAATATAATTTATGAAATGCTGCAATACCGCAGGTGCATTGGTCAAATCAAAAGGCATAACCAGACTCTCAAAATGTCCTTCCGGGGTATTGAACACTGTCTTTCATTCGTCTTCTTCTCTGATTCTAACCAGATTGTAGGCTCCCCTCCGGGGGGTCAGGTTAATAGGACAGTCATAAGCATGATGAGGAGGCAAATCCTGACACCCCTTCTCAGAAAAAACGTCCTCAAAACCAGACAGAAAAGCAGGTAATATTTCAGTATAGACAGTAGCAATGTAAATATCTAGACAGTTCTCCCCATTCAATAATCTTCCCGGCTTGCCAATCCACTAAAGGATTATGTTTACTGAGCCAAAGACATGGCAGTCTCCAAGGACTGAGGGGTTTCATATACAGTCAAGGCATTTTTCAACTTTTCAGTAAGCCCCTCACAAAATTGACTTCTGAGGGCTGAGTCATTCCATTTGGAATCTGTTGCCCATCTAGGGAAGTACGAACTGTACGTTTCCACTGACCGAATCCCCTGCTGAAGGCGAGGTAGCCTAGACTCAGCCAAGGCGACTCGGACAGGGTCATCATAGATGAGGGCCGGAGCTCAAAAAAAAAAAACCCTCCACAGACTGGAGACAAACCGAGTCCTGCGGTAACGAAAACGCCCATGACTGAGGATCTCCCTGCAATAGAGAGATCACAATTACAACCCGTTGCACCTCATTACCAGAGGAGTAGGGACGAAGTTTGAAATACAATTTGCATCCCTCCTTAAATACAAAAAACTTGTCCCTACCTCAGGAAAACCTGTCTGGGAGGGCAATCTTGGGTTCAGGCTGGACAGGACTTCCTGCAGAGACCCCCACATTGGCGACCAGTAACCGCTGATGCTGCTGCTGAACCTCACAGCGGAGGTCATTCACCTCCAGAGACAGACTGTGGAACTGCTCTGCATGCTCTGCAACTGAACCCATACCAAACGGAGAATGGAAAAAGTGCAAGCCCAAAAACACAGGAAAAAAAACCCAAAATGTCAGTTCTCTTTTTTTTTTCCTTTTCCAAACATGCTCGGCCGGCTATAATGTCAAGCCAGGTGTGGGAAAGACTTAGTGCAACACAGAGGGAAAAGGGAAAGGGAGCTCAGACACTAAGGAAAGGGGGACATGGAGACCTCTTAGTCTGGTCTAGCGTCACCCTGTCTCAACTACCGTCCCTATATTGCAATCGCTGCACTCGTGCCTCACCCTACTTTCCCTGGCGTGTGGCTATGGCTAGGGATGGGGGGATATGAGCACTAGTCAACCTCCACTAAACACTATAGACAACAAGGTTAGACAAAACAGGGGGAAATAACTTAGCTTTAGATGACTCCAAAAATGCACATGGACTCAAGCTCCAGAAGGGACGAAGTACTGCTCCTGCTAAGCCTCACAAGTAGAAATGAATTTAGCCGGCAACTGCCTCTCAGACACACCAGGTATATATACACCCAGGCCAGAGAGCTAATTAGCAAGAGGGAGGTAGCTGCTAGGTCCTAAAGACAGCCTCTCATCTAAGAAGCTGTCTGCAATGCCAAATGTAGAGATCTCCTGCAACCAACTGCAGGGTGACTGTCTGTCACCTCTGACACACCCGTGACAGTTTATCATGACCGGCCTTAGGTGTGTGCGACTTGTGCAATCACACAAGGTGCCAGCCGACAGACTGCTGTGGGGGCGACTTCCCCCTCCCTCTGGGCTCCTACACACCCTCTTGTCAGATCACAGTTAGGGCTCGCTCACGAGTGTATAACACGGCCGAGTTCTATGCGATGTTTTATCTGACAGCACTTTGCCCAATATTATTCTATGGGGCAATGCAGATCTGTGATTTGGCATGAGAAAACAATTGCAGCATCCTGCGAGTGCCTCCGAGAATCAGAACGCATGCACCCATAGAAGTCTATGAGTATGTGTAAAACATCGGACTATACTTGGATGTCATCCCAGTGCAGTCCATTTACTGTGGACGCCGGCAATAAAAGAGATGGAGAAATTACGTTATCCGTCTCCTGAGCGCCTGTGCTGTGATTCTCCCCTGCGAGAGGATCAGAGCACAGTGCACTGACACCCAGTTCAAACTCTGACAAAGTTTGAGCCAAGTATCATTTGCATAATCAGCCCCATTATCTCGCATGAGTGAATCCATGGCCATGTGAGCGAACCCTTAGAATGAGAAGTGGGCAGGGCCAGCACGGCACTGAGGAGTCTCTTGCTCCACTCATCTGGTCTCAGTGCACTTACACAGAGACAGGAGATGAAAATGAAGCTAGCACTGATTGGCCAAACATTGGCCAATCAGTCCACCCAGCTGGTTCATCATATTTTAAGCCACTAAGGTGTAGTAAATTACACCAAAAAACTACACCAGCCCCTGACTAAAGTAACATTTCTGGTAGAGCAGTATAGCAGTTTCAAGATGCGCCTTAATCACTAAGATGCACATGCTTCTTAAGGGGTAGCTCCACTACCTTTACTGTTATAAGATCAGAGGGTTCCTGGCACCCCCACTGATCAGCTGTTCTCAGTACCAGAAGCAGATGGATGTTGGCAGTTGTGGAGCAGAGCAGCACAGCTCCATTCACTCTGTAATGACTGCTGACAGGTACTCCATTTAGAATGAATATGAGTGAATCTGCAGTACTTGGCCATGGCCACTACACAGATGATGAAGCTGTGCTACTCTACTCTTCAACTGACAACATCTGGCCGCCACTGACACTGAGAACAGCTGATCGGTGGGAGTGCCAGGTGTCAAAACCCCAATGTTCTGATATCGTAAGAATAGATCATTAATGTAAAGATTGTGGAGCAACCCTTTAATAAATTAAAATAAGCACTATAATATAATAAATAAGCACTCCAGTGCTTTCTTCATTAAAGGGTCAGTGCTTTCTTCATTAAAGGGTTTGTCCACTACTTGGACAGCCCCTTCTCAATTGTTATATTCCCCCACATAAAATACAAATACAAACAACCTGTACTCCCCACTGGTGGTGGTGTCATTACAGGGATGACTGCACCTGCTCTCCTGGGGCTCAAATTCTGCTCTTATGCCATGTAAGCCCTACAGCCAATAAGCGGCTGCTTCACTCTCACTTCCTTTGGACAAAACTGACATCTAGAAGAAGTGAGAGCCGCTGTTGCTTTCTGATTTCCTATGAATGGCAGTTTTATCTGAAGGAAGTGAGAGGAAAGTGCCTGCAGGGCTCACATGGCATAAGAACATCATGCGAGCCACAGGAGAGCATGTGCAGTCATCACTGGAAGTGCTGACACCAGAGGTGACGATAGGCTGTTTTTATTTTAAAAGGGGAAAGATAGCAAGTGATATGGGGATGTCCATGTAGTGGACAACCCTCTTAACCTCTTCACGACCTTTGACGTATAGGTACATCAAAAGTCGTGTCCCTGCTTTTGATGCGGGCCCCAAAGCTGAGCCTGCATCTTTCCCCACACATAACAGCTAATTTGATCAGCTGCCATGTGTCTCTAACAACTGAGATACACCCTCAGCTGTTATCCAGTTAATTCTGCTGTCAATCACTGACAGCGGCATTTAACATGTACTGGTCTGAAGCACAAGACAAGTCCTGCCCATTGGCGCCCCTGTCAAATGATCGCTGGGCACCAATGTGTTGTCATGACAGTCGGGCGTCTGCAGAAGAGCCCCATGCCTGTCATTGTGAATCTCCTATGAACATCGGCTTGTGGCCGGCTGAAGCCCTGCTATGTTTAGCACAGGCAATCGGATGATTGCAGCTTCAAGTCTCCTAAGGGGACTATTGAAACCAGTAAAAGCAAAAAAAAAAAGTTTTCAAAAGTATTTAAAATATAAAAAAAACACAAAAAAATAATAAAAACACAAAATTTTAAATCACCCCCCTTTTGCCTCATTGAAAATAAAACAATTAAAAAAAAATTACACATTTTGTATTGCTGTGTTCAGAAATGTCTAATTCATCAAAATATAAAGTAAATTAATCAGATTGGTAAATTGCGTAACGAGACTAGAAATTGAAACGCCAGATTAACTTTTTTTGGCCCCTGCAGCATTGTAATAAAATGCAGTAAAAGACTATCAAGACATCGTATCAACCACAAAATAATATCATTAAAAAATAAAAAAGTCAGCTCAGGACCCAAAAAATAAGCCCTCAGATCACAAAAAATGGAGAAGCTATGGGTCTCAGAAAATGTTGGATTTTTTTTCTTAACTTAAATAAAAAAGAACCTATACATGTTTGGTATCTGCACACCACTCATACTGATATAGGGAATCATATGGTCAGGTCAGTTTTAGAATTTAGTGAACATGGAAAATAAAAAAAATAAAAAAAACAATAGTGGAATTACACTTTTTTTTTGGCAATTTCACTGCACTTGGATTTTTTTTCCTGTTTTCCACCACACTATATGGTAAAATCAATGGTGTTCTTCAAAAGTACAACCTGTAATGTATAATGGTTAGATCTGTCTCTTTAAGAAAACAAAGTCTTGTGACAGGAAGTAAGTTGGGGAGGCTTTCAGTTTCAGTTTTTAGCCTGAGGAGAAACATGTTATGCTGTGTGCTGGAGGAGAGGAATAAAATACAGTTAAAATCTACTCTCTTGAATTCCTTGTACCGTGTGGACACTAAAACTGGCGATGAGGATGGGATTGAATCACCTGCTGCTGTGAGTACTGACCCCTACTTTACCGCTTCACACGTCCGCGTCACTGAGAGACTCCATCATGGCTGACTACTTGCACACATTCCCAAAGTTTGATATGACTGATGTCATTAATCTCTCTCATAACTGGAGAAAATGGCTAAACCGGTTTGAGAACTTCCTGGAAGCTATGGACATAAAAGAGGAGAAAAGAAAGAGAGCCGTGCTCCTGCATTGCGCGGGCACAGGAGTCTATGACATATACAGGACGTTACCTGCAGCAGAGACAGACACGTACAGCAACTGCGCCAAAGCTCTCACTGACTACTTCAACCCCAAACTAAACATCAGATATGAAAGATACAAGTTCAGGATTGCTAAGCAGCTTCCAGAAGAATCCATAGACACCTATGTCACACGGCTAAAAGAGCTAGCATATGGATGTGCATTTACGGACGTAAATTATGAAATTCTAACTCAAGTAATTGTCACCTGCTCATCTAATATAAGACGTAAAGCTTTGCCGCAGGATCTCTCTCTGTCTGATTTGCTCAAGATGGCCCGTGCTATAGAGATAGCAGATCATCAGGCCACCGCCATGGAGAATGGGGATAATTTACATGTGCATAATCTCAAATATAAAAGTGCACAAGACAAGCAAGCCCCGAAACAGAAGAAATGCTATAGTTGTGGACAAGATTTCCCTCACCACCTGAACAAATGTCCAGCTATGGGACAAACATGCAGTAAATGTGGAAAAGAGAACCATTTTGCAGCTGCCTGCAAGTCAGGGCACAACAAGTCTCCTCTACTTATGACAAAGTCCGCAAATGTAAAAATGGTGAATCAGGATATAGAAGAAATGTCTGTGCCTGAGAATTATGTGTTCACTACCTCTGTCACTGGCTCAGTACAGTCTCCCTGTATCATGCTCGCCCTCTGCAACACTGATATCACCTTTACAATAGATACGGGAGCTTCAGTGGATATCATAGACAGCAATGCATATGAACAATTGAAAACAAAGCCAGTCTTACAGCAAGTGCATGCTAAGATCTTTCCATACGCATCTAAAACACCTCTAGTTACAATGAGACAATCTGACGCTGTACTTAGCTATAAAGAAAACAGACAGAAAACCACTTTTCACACATTGCAAAGATCGGGAGCCTGTCTTCTCAGCTATCACACTGCCTTGAAACTAGGACTCATCCAGATTATTCATACCATAACCGACCCTGTGGATCTGGATGTACAAGCCATGGTGAACAGCTTTCCCTCCCTATTTAGTGGGTTGGGAAAACTAAAGGACTCTCAAGTGCATCTTCATGTGGATGACAGTGTTCGTCCAGTAGCCCAGGCTCACCATTTCACCTGAGAAAGAAGGTAGAAAAGGAACTCCAATTGATCATGGATGAGGACGTTATTGAAACTGTTACTGGTCCCACTCTGTGGGTCTCTCCACTTGTGGTAGTTCCAAAACCAAAGACTCCAGAGCAGGTGAGACTGTGTGTTGATATGCGCCTGCCCAATACCGCTATTCAGAGAGAAAGACATATCTCACCCACAATTGATGACATCATTCACTTAATAAATGGAGCAACAGTCTTTTCAAAGCTCGACCTCAATAAGGGCTATCATCAATTAGAACTGAGTCCAGAATCCAGATACTTGACAACATTTTCCACCCATGTGGGTCTCAGAAGATACAAGATATTGACTTTTGGGGTCTGCTCAGCAGCGGAAATTTTTCAAGATACGATAAGAAGCGTCATCCAACACATTCCAAATGCCTTTAATTACAGTGATGACATATTAGTTTTTGGGAAAACTCAAGCTGAACACAATCATGCTCTATATGCCATTTTCGAATGCCTGCTCTCTGCTTGACTCACTTTAAACAAAGAGAAATGCGAATTTGATAAAAGTTCATTGGCGTTCTATGGTCACATCTTCTCGGCGGAAGGAGTGCAACCTGATCCCAAGAAAGTGGAATCTATCAGAGCAGCCGCAATTCCACAGAATGCCAGTGAAGTACGCTCTTTTCTTGGAATGGCAAGCTACTGTGCTAGATACATTCCAAATTTTTCAACAATCAGCACTCCATTAAGGGAACTTACGAAACAAAGTTGTGTTTTTAAATGGTCCCAAGACTGTCAGGCCTCTTTTGGCACAATTAAGAACGAACTCTGCTCAACAACAACCATGGCCTATTTTGATCCAGCTCTTCGAACCGAACTGATTGTGGACGCCAGTCCCGTAGGACTGGTGCCATTTTAGCGCACTTTCTGTTGATCAGTTTGTGAATACAACAAGTGACAAGACACTCTGTGCCTTAATACAAATCATTCAAAATCAAAGGTGGCATGAAATTCAAAAGGAAAAATTTCCCGGTTCTGGGATTGATCAGAAAGAATTAAAATTATTCTCAAATGTACGTGAGGAATTGTCAGTCACTGAAGAACACCTCATCCTTCGAGGTACCAAACTGGTTGTACCTAAGGCCTTACGCAACTTAATCATATAAATAGCACACGAAGGTCATCTAGGAATTGTTGGCACAAAAAAGTTACTCAGAGAAAAAGTGTGGTTCCCAAATATGGATAAATTGGTGGAAGAGAAGATTAGACACTGCTCCACTTGTCAACTAATTACTCCATCATCAAGCTTAGAACCATTACAAATGTCTCCGTTACCCACTGCTGTCTGGGAGGAAGTGGCAGTCGACATATATGGACCATTACCAAATGGCCAATACATTCTAGTAACAATTGATGAATATTCTAGATACCCTGTCATTTCATTCATCTCTACAATGTCTGCTAATAGTGTCATACCAGACCTGGACAACATATTCTCTGCTTAGGGCATTCCAAGAGTGGTCAAAACAGACAATGGATCTCTATTCAATGGACATGTGTTCACACAGTTTCCTGAATACTTGGGGTTCAACCACAGGAAAATCACACCTTGCTAGCCGCAAGCCAATGGAATCGTAGAGCGTTTCATGCACACTATGGGGAAGTGAATCGAGGCAGCTAGTCTGGAGCACACCCCACTGAAACAATCATTATACAAATTCATACACAATTACTGCAATACACCACATTCCACCACTAATGCTGCTCCATCTCATCTAATGTTCAGCAGAACGCCTCGTATACGGATCCCTGATGTGACCAGCCATCCCTTACCAAGTGACTCTTCAGTGCGATTGTGGCGCCCCTGAGGGTTCGGTCGCCACAGAGGTACTGCACCACACCCAGAGGTGTGGTGTCTCCCTTCTCTCAGGTAAGGAGGGAGTGCTGCACGGAACCCCAACACCTACATCCAACACTACACTACCCCGGGCCAGCAGGAGGGGCAAGATGCAATGTAGTATTCTGCTGAGCCCTGACCCTGGCTGGGGTGGGGGGAACCCAAAGGTAGGGGGAACCAGTAGTGGGTGTGGGTGGAGGAAGTAGTTCATGGGAGCACTCATACAGTAGATATATAAAAAGGTAGACATCTTAACAGTAAGGGGTAGTTGGAGTAGGGACAGTTCAGAGGAACAGTCTGGGAGCAGAGTCTCTGTAGGAGCTCTGCTCCACTACAAGGGCCCAGGAATGAGGCCCAGGAGGGGAGCAGGGAGTAAGCTCCATTCTACAGAAGGGATCCTAGGGGAGTACGGCGAGTGCAGGCGGCCTCATACACCCCGAACCTGCCAAGTGTCAGGAGGATCTAGGCCGCAAGAAGGGACCGGCCCCTGGCCCACTCATGCAGCTTCAAGCCTCGGCTGGAAAAACCGGAGGCTTCTGACTTCTATAACCAGGAGCCAAACTCCCACTTCAATCCAAGTAAGGTCAAGCAGGTCTGTGCAACTCCGACGGACAGGGGGGACCTAGCAGCACCTGAACAGGATTCACAGTGGGAAGCGCAGGGCAGGAGGGAGTAAAGACCCAGCGTGAAGTCGGTCTAGAGAGGTACATAAGAAAGTGGGGTTCTGCCAGCACACTCCTAACTGCCTGAGGAAGGACTGAACCCCTGCCCGGTGAACGCAGCACGATGCGGGAGGCTTGCACCAGTACAGTGCACCTGTGGACTGTCTAAGAACTGTGAGTAAATCCTGGATGACTGCACTGAGCTGCCTCCGCTCCTTTATTTCGCCAGTGCCATTTCCCTCCCTGCACTACGACGCCCAGTGCACCTCCATTTATTTTCAGTGCCCTGAGGCCTGCTCCACCTGTGGGGAGCCATTCCATCTCAAGCTGCCCTAAACACCTGCCTCAGAGGACTGTCGCAGCGCTGGTGATCCTCACCAGACACCACAGGTGGTGTCACGACTAGTGTTGAGCGATACCTTCCGATATCAGGAAATATCGGATCGGATTGGATCGGACCGATACCCAAAAAGTATCAGATATCGCCGATTCCAATACCGGAAACCAATGCAAGTCAATGGGACCCAAATATCGGAATAAAAATAAACCCTTTCTTTCCTTGTAGGTTAATTCTACATGAAGGAAAACAACTAAGAATAATGTAGAATGTATTACATGAAAAGCCGGCAGTTTAGCAGCGGCATACACCGGTACCCGACAATTTAGAACAGAAAGAATAGAACATCACACATAGATTAGATAGATAGAAACATGTCAGTCACATATATATGAAGTACAGTGACAGTGTTGCTTACTGTACTTGTCATTTAGTGTAAAGGATTTATTAAAAAAAATAACAGTGTTTTCATGCACCGTCTCTTTAAAAAAGCCGGCCGGCAATTCAGCAGCGGTACCCGACAATTTAGAATAGAAAGAATAGAGAATCACACATAGATTAGACAGATAGAAACATGTCAGTCACATGTATAAGAAGTACAGTGACAGTGTTGATTACTGTACTTGTCATTTAGTGTTAAAATAAAGGATTTATTAAAAAAAAAATTGGCGTGGGGTTCCCCGTAATTTTAAGCTCTAGCGGAGGTTAAGCAAACAGCTGGGACAGATGTTTGAAGCCTGGGAAGGGAGTAATGCCCACGGAGCTTCCCAGGCTACTAATATCAGCCCCCAGCTGAATACCTAGCCTTTACTAGCTATTAAAATGGGGGACCCCCCAAAAAAAATGACGTGGGGTCCCCCCTATTTTAATAGCTAGCAAAGGCTAGGCAGACAGCTGTGGGCTGACATTAATAGCCCAGGAAGGGTGCCAAGAATATTGGCCCCCTCCCAGGCTAGAAACACCAGCCGTCAGCCGCCCCAGAAATGGCGCATCCATAGGATGTGCCAATTCTGGCACTTAGCCTCACTCTTCCCACTGCCCTGTAGCGGTGGCAGTGGGGTAATAGAGTTGGGGTTGATGTCAGCTTATAATGCCAGCTGACATCAAGCCCAGGTTAATAATGGAGAGGCGTCTATAAGACACCCCCATTACTAACCCCATAGTCAAAGTTAAAAAAAAAACACACCCAGAATAAAGTCCTTTAATTGAAATAAAGACACAATTCTTTATTGTTCTAAATTAAACCATACTTACCATCACGCCCATTCCAGCTGAAGCCAACGATCTCCTGCAATAAAAGTAAAATAATAAAGCAACCTCATCCATACCTTTCCATGGTTCCCAGGATGGCTCCAGCTCTGCTACATTCACATGACAGGCTGGATCGCAGCCGAAAGCCACCATCCAGCTTGCCATGCCGCAGACACTGAGAAGCTCAGGCATGCTTGCGCTCCTCAGTGTCTCGCTGTGACAGCATCCAGATGAGCCGAGTTCATGTCCAATGAACTCAGCTCACCTCATGCACGTCACTGACAGCGTGGGAAAATTCTCCTGCGCTCAGCGCTTGAGCAGGAGAATTTTCCCACGCTGTCAGTGACATGCATGAGGTGAGCTGAGTTCACTGGACATGAGCTCACCTCATGCACGTCACTGACAGCGTGGGAAAATTGTCTTGCTCAAGCGCTGAGGTGAGCTGAGTTCATTGGACATGAACTCGGCACATCTTTATGCCGTCACAGCGAGACACTGAGGAGCGCAACCATGCCTGCGCTTCTCAGTGTCTGCGGGATGACAGGCTGGATGGCAGCGTTCTGCTGCGGTCCAGCCTGTCATGTGAATGTAGCAGAGCTGAAGCTGTCGTGGGAACCATGGAAAGGTAAGGATGATGTTGCTTTATTATTTTACTTTTATTGCAGAAGACATTGGCTTCAGCTGGAATGGGCGTGATGGTAAGTATGGTTTAATTTAGAACAATAAAGAATTGTGTGTTTATTTCAATTAAAGGACTTTATTCTGGGTGTTTGTGTTTTTTTTTTAACTTTGACTATGGAGTTAGTAATGGGGGTGTCTTATAGACGCCTCTCCATTACTAACCTGGGCTTGATGTCAGCTGGCATTATAAGCTGACATCAACCCCAGCCCTATTACCCCACTGCCACCGCTACAGGGCAGTGGGAAGAGCGACGTTCTTTTGCACTGTTGCATTATAAGTTTTTTTCTTAGGTTGTTAGTATGTAAAAAAAAAAAAAAAAAAAAAAAAAGGGATAATGTAATGTATAAAGGTTAGATCTGTCTCTTTAATAAAACGAAGTCTTGTGACAGGAAGTGAGTTGGGGAGGCTTTCAGTTTCAGTTTTTAGCCTGATGAGAAAGATGTTATGCGGTGTGGTGGAGGAAGAAGGAGAGGAATACAACACAGTTCAAATCTACTCTCTTGAATTCCTTGTACCGTGTGGACACTACACAACCCGTCCCGCAAAAAACAAGCCCCCATATTTGACAGAAAAATAAAAAAGTTATCGTTCTGGGAAAAAAGGGAGCAAAAATGAAAAATCGCATGTTCGTGATAGGGTTAAAACTGGCATACAAAATGTACAAAATGGCAGGCTTAATAAATAGGGGCTTATGTATGAAGAAAAGTTCAATCAATTTTTTTAGGGTATAAAAGATACACAGGTGTCCTGGGCAAACTGGGCAATTTAGCCTAAGGCTGGCCCTGGTGCTCATGACAGCAGCTCCTCTTGACAGTTGAGATAGTCCTGACTCTGAGCTCTGTTTCTTTAGCGAGCAGCCATCCTGCCATTTTGTCACAGGCACGATGTTTATCACATTCTCGGAGAGATTGATGTGTCAGTGTTTTTAAATCTTTCAGTCAGATGTTTCTATGGATACTTCAATACTTTTATAAGCATTTCATAAGTTTTTATATTTTTATTGACAAATACATCAAGTTTATGCAATGTCTCAGTATTTATAATGCTGACTCTAATTTTTCAAGACTTCTGCAATTCGCCCTGACATGCTGAAGATCAGCTTCTGGGCCAAATCCTGAATGATGGCAACCTAGTCTTACCTAATCAGTGCTTGGAGTTTATCACAATTTTTGGGTTTATGTTTGTCCACCCACTTTTTGAAGATTGACCATATGTTCTTAATGACATTGAGATCTGGGAAATTTCCAGGCCATGAACATAAAATGTATTTATTTTTTTTCACCCAGCCACTTAGTTATTACTTTTGCCTTGTAACATGATGCTCCATTATGCCGGAACAGCATTATTTATCACCTAATTGCTCATAAGGTTTATCTTATTATTCCTAGTTTATATTAATTATTATCTTGCTTGGCATTATCGCCTTTTTTTCTATTTGTACTGAAGTTTGACCTTGTGATGTCAATGTGTAACCTTTTCGTGCTCTCATTTTAACACTGGATGTTTCTATTATATTTCTAGTTTATTTTGCACACCACCATGTGTTAGCATTATGTATTACGTACTTTTACCTTTATCTTATTTTTTTACTTGCACTGTCCCTTGACCCCATAGTATCATTGAGTAACCCTTATCTATTTAAAATCCAAACACTGATTAGGCAAGAACGGATTGTCACCAGTCTGGATTTGGCCCAGAAGCTGATATCCAGCTGTAAGGGGAATTGCAGAAGATTTGGAAAGCTGTGTGCCCACTATGCGTTTTTTAAGCGTTTCCGCAACGGCAATTCCGCTGCATAAACGCTTAAAAAACGCTTGGTAGAAGGCCTGCCATGTTCCCCAATGATAATCCACATGTGCTGTGCACATGCTGCGGAAATTTCCGCTGCGGATCATCATTGTGAAAAAATCCACAGCACTACCAATTATTTTGTGGAATCGCGGCGTTTTTGCCGCCATTGACTTGCATTGAATCGCATAATATCCGCATCACTACATGTGCACATGCGGATATCATGCGGTTCAATGTGCGGATGGTACCCGGATTTGGAGAAGAGGACACTCTCATCCAGGGTACCATGGTACCTGTAAAAAAAAAAAAAAGAAGAATAAAATAAAAAATATACATTATACTTACCTTCCAATGGCCCCCTGTCTCCATAGCGATCCGTCCTGGCTCGCCAGCAGCTCGCGATGGCCTAAAAGGACCTGCCATGACGTAATTTAGTCATGTGACGGGTCACGCAACTGCTGACGTCGGCGGTCGCGTGACCCGTCACATGACTAAATGACATCATGGAAGGTCCTTTTAGACCACCACTAGACACCAGGGACACCGGACGGATCAGTTAAGGACACCGGGGCTCATCAGAAGGTAAGTATAATATTTATTTTTTACCATTCTTTTACAGTCACACTATATAAATCCATGCCGGTTGCATGGATTTATATAGTGTGACCAAGTTGTCAAGCACTTTCCAAGTGATGCTAAAATCGATTGGAAAGCGCTTGTCAACCCGCATGCGGAAATGCAAGTGAAGAACGCTTCACTTCCGCATGTTCCTGGCAGGAAAAACGCATGTACAATCCGCATGTACAACCCGCATGTGCAATCCTCATGCGTTTTTTCTGCCAGGGAGATGCAGAAACGCTCAGGAAAAATCCGGAGCATTTCTGCATCGTGGGCACTTAGCCTTACATACACTTGATGCATTTACAAATAAATGGATAACAAATTTATGAAATACTTATAATTGTACTTCAGTAACCATAGAATTATCTCACTAAAAGACCTAAAAACACTGTAGCAACAAGCTGTGTGAAATCCATAATTTTTATCAGTCTCCAAACTTTTGGCAACAATTGTATACTGCTATTTACAAAGGCACTAATACCAAGAGATGGATTTAATCCTCAAAGTGTAATAGACTTTCACACCAGATAAGTATCGTAATTCTCTTTCAATCTTAACTCCTCTACAGTGCATGCTCCATTCTCATCCCCACATTTTTCTATCTCCCTTGGAATGATTGTGATATTTACTAGCCTTGTTATCCCAAGAAAGGTTATATTTGACTAAATAACTTTGTTATTGTCATTTTCTTGTTTGCTCAATCTTATATACAACATACAGTGGGGGAAATAAGTATTTGATCCCTTGCTGTTTTTGTAAGTTTGCCCACTGACAAAGATATGAACAGTCTATAATTTTAAGGGTATGTTAATTTTAACATTGAGAGAATATCCAAAAAAATCAAGAAAATCACATTGTATAAGTATTTGATCCCCTACAAACCATTATGAGTTCTGGCTCCTACAGACCAGTTAGACGCTCCTAATCAACTTGCTACCTACATTAAAGACTCCCACAAAAGTCTTTTATACAGACAGTCATCTGTATAAAAGACTCCTGTCCACAGACTCAATTAATCAGTCAGACTCTAACCTCTACAACATGGGCAAGACCAAAGAGCTTTCTAAGGATGTCAGGGACAAGATCATAGACCTGCACAAAGCTGGAATGGGGTACAAAACCATAAGTAAGACGCTGGATGAGAAGGAGACAACTGTTGGTGCAATAGTAAGAAAATAGAAGAAATACAAAATGACTAACATCGATCTGGGGCACCATGCAAAATCTCACCTCGTGGGGTATCCTTGATCATGAGGAAGGTGGGAGATCAGCCTAAAACTACACAGGGGGAACTTGGTAATGATCTCAAGGTAGCTGGGACCACAGTCACCAAGAAAACTATTGGTAACACATTACGCCTTAAAGGTTTAAAATCCTGCAGTGCCCGCAAGGTCCCCCTGCTCAAGAAGGCACATGTGCAGGCCCATCTGAAGTTTGCCAATGAACACCTGGATGATTCTGTGAGTTATTGGGAGAAGGTGCTATGGTCAGATGAGACAAAAATTGAGCTCTTTGGCATTAACTCAACTCTCCGTTTTTGGAGGAAGAAAAATGCTGCCTATGACCCAAAGAACACCGTCCCCACTGTCAAGCATGGACGTAAAATCCTGAGTGACAACCTCCTTCCCTCCGCCAGGACATTAAAAATGGGTCGTGGCTGGGTCTTCCAGCAAGACAATGACCCAAAGCATACAGCCAAGGCAACAATGGAGTGGCTCAAAAAGAAGCACATTAAGGTCATGGAGTGGCCTAGCCAGTCTCCAGACCTTAATCCCATAGAAAACTTATGGGGTGAGTTGAAGCTCCGAGTTGCCAAGCAATGGCCTCAAAATCTAAATGATTTAGAGATGATCTGCAAAGAGGAGTGGACCAAAAGTCCTCCTGACATGTGCGCAACCCTCATTATCAACTACAAAAAACGTCTGACCGCTGTGCTTGCCAACAAGGGTTTTGCTACCAAGTATTAAGTATTGTTTGCCAGAGGGATCAAATACTTATTTCTCACTGCAAAATGCAAAAATTTTTATTTAATTTATACGATGTGATTTTCTTGATTCTTTTTGGACATTCTACCTCTCAATGTTAAAATTAACCTACCCTTAAACTTATAGACTGTTCATGTCTTTGTCAGTGGGCAAACTTACAAAAACAGCAAACAAGGGACCAAATACTTATTTCCCCCAATGTATCTGCAATTTGGTCCTACTGTAGGGCTCAATGATTTGTTTAAACAAATATACATATATTAAATAAAAATGAAAGAAAATGGATATTTAAAAAACAAAGTCCATTAACAGGAAATTTGATAATGTGTCAATATAGTAAACCATGAGCATTTCACATTGTGTAGACAGAATGAAAAACTGGTATAATATTAGCATAACCAATGTATCAAACCTTTCCAGCTTTGGGAAGAACATTCATTTTAAGACATTTTTCATATCCCTCTGAAAATCCAATCCATTTCCCCAGTGCTGTGGATTCTTCACATTCTGTATTCATGTTGCATCTATTTTTTTAAATAATAGATATAGAATTCAATATAATTTGTATTAATCTTATTCACTACTAATAAGGCTGCAATTAAACAAAATCAAGAAGGACATAACCCAGATGAAAAAAGGACCACTTTGTAAAGTCTGTTACGTGGCCCATCAAACATGTTTAGGATACCCATACTACAGACATTCCCTATGACAACTTATTAAACACATGTTTGATCTGCAGGGTTCTAATAGTCTTTGACTAAAGTTATGTTTTAACATAAGGAAAAACCCTCAGTGGAATAAATAGCTCAATAATTATCCAAGTATAGATGATAGTTTATAAACCAATCCATATTTCAGATTTTTAAATATTCTTAAAAATACATAATTTCATTCAGGGGTTGGGTTTAATTCAACAATTAAAATCTTATGAAAACAGCCATCAGACAATTTTATTGCAAAAACTCTTGAGAAATGCATGGTTATTCATAAACATATGCAACCAAACAACAAGATCATAAATAAATACATCAAATGTATATTCACAACTTATACTAATAAACTATAAAAAACTATTGGACAATGGAAAAAAGAAAAGGAAATACAATATATATATAATCATTAATCACACACAGCTCTGCAGTGAGACAAGGAGAACAGAAAGTGGCCATTACGCATCACACTGGTGATTCCCCCTTTATTTAAAAAAGTGCAGAGTCAGATTCTCAAGGAGATCCATCTCCCACCTTATAGCTCATTAACATATTAAAAAAACATGGAAGTTTGGGGAATTGTATTGGATATCATAGTATAATTTTATTCAACTTCTATGATTTGCATGCCCATGTAAATGGGATAGGAGGGTTGATCCTACTGACAGATTCCCTATAAACTTTTGTTTAAGCTTTTTTGCAGGTTGGAGAAGATGGGGGGTGGAAAAACTAAATAACTGCTGGTAAAACTATTTTCAGGTACACTGAGTATGAAAAAAGTAAACAAGGTTTTTTTAAAGCAAAAAAAAACCCTCATAAACAGCTGTCATGGTTCATGTTCTTTTTCTAAGTTTTAGCCAACTAAAAGGGGTCATTTTGCACCATTTGGAAGCAGTGATAATCACATGAATGAAAAATCATTTGTGTAAGCCCAGTGCAGATATCTTGTTAAGGTGCTCATAATTCATTGTGTGCATTATCCCATAAATGTCACCCAAGATGTGGGAAAGACTTAGTGCAACACAAAGGAAAGAGGGAAAGGGAGCCCAGACTCTAGGGAAAGGGGGAGTGGAGACTCTACTAGGCTGATCTAATATAAATCTGTCTCTACTAACATCCCTATATTGGTTCTTCACCAGTAGCCACACGCATACCTCACCCTATCTTTCCCTGTCGTTTGGCCCTGGCTAGGGAAGAGAGGGGATGAGCGCTAGTCGATCCCCACTGAACACTAAAGACAACAAGGGGGAACAAACAAGGGAATATTGGTTAGCTTTAGTCGACTCCAGGCAAATGCGCACAAGTCCTCTAGCAACAGAGAGGAAGAAGTACTGCTCTTGCTCAAACCTTCACAAGGGGTGATGTCAATATCACCAGCACCTCCCTGTAGCAAACAGCAGGTATTTATACACCCAGGCCAGGGTGTTAATTAGCCAGAGGAAGGTAGCTGCCAGAAGTTACCAGCTTCTAAGAAGGTGTCTGTAATGTCAAACGAAGAGATCTCCTGTAACAAACTGCAGGGCGACAGTCAGTCACTTCTGACACACCCATGACAGTACTTCCTCTACAAGTAGCCTCTGGACACGCAGGACCGGATTTCCCAGGATAAGAGGTGTGGAATGAATGAACCAACCTGGGAGTGTTCACCTCTGATACTGAAACCCACATCCTCTCCTCTGGACTATAGCCCTTCCTGTGCACCAAGTATTGTTGAGAACGACATTAAAAACAAAAATCTACAATCCTCGAAATCTGGAACTCCAGATTACCATCAACCATTACTGGGGGCGGTGGTAGAGGTGAGGGCTCAAGAGGTTCCATATACTTATTGAGTAAGGACCTATGGAACATGTTGTGGACCTTAATGGCCTGAAGAAGTTCAAGACGAAACGCTGCTGGGTAAATGATGGCGGTTATTTTATAGGGACCAATAAACCTAGGTCCCAGCTTCCAAGAAGGAACTTTCAATCTTATATTCTTGGTAGACAACCACACAAAGTCATTCACATTCAGGTCCGGTGAGCGACGAAGCAAATTGTTTCTCCTCAGGAACTCCCGAAGCTCATCCCCCACTAAAGGTACCAAATTGTGGGTGGTAACCGTATGCACTAAAGAACGGTGACCTGCCAGTGGATTCTTGTTGATTGATTATTAATAGCAAATTCTGCCAGCGGTAAGTAGGATGCCCAATCCTCCTGATTTTCGGACACGAAACACCTGAGGTAGGTCTACAAATTCTGATTGACACGCTCAGTCTGTCAATTCGACTGAGGATGGAAGGCAGAGGAAAAGGACAGCTGCACCCCCAGTCGAGAACAGAATGCCTTCCAGAACTTGGAAACAAACTGGGTCCCCCGATCTGACACCACATAGAAGGGAACCCCGTGAAGCTTCACGATCTCATTTATGAACACCTGAGCAAGTGTCTTGGCATTAGGAGGTGCAGGTAATGCGACAAAGTGAACCATTTTACTGAACCTATCTACAACCACCAAAACTACCTTTTTGCCTGCAGAGACTGGTAGGTCAGTAATAAAATCCATGGACAAGTGTGTCCATGGCCTACTAGGTATAGGTTGCGGAAGAAGAGTACCAGCAGACGGGTATGCTAAACCTTAGAAAGCACGCAAATACTACAAGCAGATACATGTTCAATCACATCCCGATGAAACCCCGGCCACCAAAAATGACGAGAGAGGAGGTCCGCGGATCCCTTACCACCTGGATAACCAGCAAACATAGAGTTATGATGTTCTTTAATAACCTTATGGCTCAGATTGGATGGTACAAATTACCTTACTGGAGGGCAGGAGGTAGGGGCGTCCCCCTAAGCCTCCAACACCTCACCCTTCAGTTCAGGATATAATGCAGAAATGACTATGTTCTTTTGTAATATAGGGGCAGGGTTCTCATGATCACCACTACCAGGAAGCTCCAGGACAAAGCATCAGACTTGACATTTTTGACCTCTGGATGAAAAGGGACAACAAAATTGAACCTAGTAAGAAACAGCGACCATCTGACTTGCTTAGGGTTGAGACGTTTAGCTGACTGGAGATATGACAGGTTCTTATGGTCAGTAATAACAGTAATAGGATGCACAGCCCCCTCCAACCAATGTCGCCATTCCTCAAATGCCAGTTTACCAGGGGACGGACACTGAGACAACACAGCCCCAGCCCCCACATCCGAAGCATCAACCTCCACAATAAATGGCTGGGAAACATCGGGTTGACTGAGTATAGGTGCAGTGGCAAATGATTCTTTAAAGAAGAAAAAGCAAGGGGTTTCACAATTACCGAGTAATTTTGGATAAATTTCCGGTACAAATTAGTAAAGCCCAGAAAATATTGTAGAGCCTTGAAGTTCTCAGGATGGTCCCAATCAAGGACTGCACGGATCTTCTCCAGATCCATCCAAAAACCTGAAGATGACAACAAGTACCCCCAAAACTGCACCTCCTGAATGGTGAAAACACATTTTTCCAGTTTGGCATAGAGTTTGTTATCCCTTAATATCTGGAGCACCTGTTTAACATGCCTCCGATGTGTCTCCAAATCAGGTGAGTAAACCAAAATATTGTCCAGGTAGACCACCACGAACCTCCCCACCAAATGACGGGAAATATAATTTATGAAATGCTGGAATACCGCAGGTGCATTGGTCAAACCGAAAGGCATAACCAGACTCTCAAAATGCCCTTCAGGGGTGTTGAACACAGTTTTCCATTCGTCCCCTTCTCAGATTCTAACCAGATTGTAGGCTCCCCTTAAATCTAACTTAGAGAATACCTTAGCTCCTACAACCTGGCTGAACAAATCAGGAATCAGAGGAAGAGGGTATGGGTCTCGGTGGTAATTTGATTTCATTCCCAGAAATCTAAACAGGGATGTAGACCACCATCTTTTTTTTCACAAAGAAGAACCCAGCCACCACTGGCGAGGATGAGGGCCTAATGTTTCCCTTCTCTAGACTTTACGCAATGACATCCTTCATGGCTTGTCTCTCAGGGCCAGAAAGATTATGCAGTCTGGACTTCGGTAGTTTAGCTCCGGGGATCAGGTTAATAGGACAGTCATATGCACGATGAGGAGGCAATTCCTGACACCCCTTCTCAGAAAAAACGTCCTCAAAACCAGACAGAAAAGCAGTTAATATTTCCGTAGAGACAGTAGCAAGGGAAATATCTAAACAGTTCTCATGGCAGTAATCTCCCCATTCAATGATCTCCATGGCTTGCCAGTCCACTAAAGGATTATGTTTCACCAGCCACGGAAGACCCAGGACAATTGGTGTGGAAAGACTGTCCAGGACATAGCAAGGGATTATTTCACAATTAACCGACCCCACCCTCAGTTTTACATTATGAACAATTTGAGTAAATGCTTTCTGTGCAAGTGGCGCTGAGTCGATGGCGAAAATGGAAATAGGCTTAGCTAAAGAACAGCGCGCAAGGTCATGAGCTTTCGCAAATTCAGGATCAATTACACTGACTCCAGCATTACTGTCAACAAACAAAGAAATTTTTTAGGCTTTGCTCTCTAGCACCACCTCTGCTGTCAGGACAAACCGGGAACTGCAAGTTGACAACAAATGCACCCCTTGCTTATCCAACTCCAGACTACCAAGAGTTAATCAAGTCTCATTTTGTTTAGGAATTGAAGGACAGGTCCCAATAAAATGTCCCTTTTTCCCACAAAAAAATACACCTTTTTTCTTGCGAATCTCCGGGGGAATGTATGATGTAAAGGCACCCCCTAACTGCATGGGTTCCTCGACCTCCCCCAGTACTGGTTCACTACCAGACCGCTCCCCCGGCAGAGGTATATAACCCCGACAAGAAGGCCTCGAAGAACGTGGTCTCACTCGTCTATCCCGAAGGCGTCTATCAAGGAGTCTATATGGTTTCATATACTGCTAAGGCATCTTTCTCTTGCAGAGTGCATCTTCTTACAGTCACCGCTGTACTTACGAGAGCTTCAATCAGCAAGATATCTTGAGTAAACAGTATTTACTTCATACTGGTTAAACATGAGATACAATTCAGTGTCACACAGTCCGTGTGCTGCTGACATAACACATTCAGGAAAGAAAGAAAAAACACAGGAAGTAAAAACAACCAACAATTGAGAGCTTTTCTCCCACACATTACAGCAAGCATATAACTATACACACTATCGCCATCTGCCGTCTGGTTAATATAAAGTCCTCCTTTCACTTATAATAAGTCCTAATCTGTTGTATATGCCAACACCCTTTCTCAACAGTAAGGACTTATTCAATCAAACCCAACTTTTTTATTAGTCTCTGGTGTTTATCAGCATTCAACGCCTTCGTGAAGATGTCTGCTGTCATTTCTTCAGTAGGACAATACTCTAACTTCAAGACTCCTTGTTCCTGATGATCTCTCAAGAAATGATATTTCACATCAATATGCTTGGTTCTTGGATTGACTCTTTCCATCTGAGCAAGAACAAGACATCCTTGATTGTCCTCTCTCAGTTTTGTTGGTTCCAACTGTGGTTGTCCTAATTCTGTCAACAATTGTCTTAACCACAGTACTTCTTGACTCGCATGTGCTGCGGCAACATATTCTGCTTCTGTTGAAGACAGTGTCACAATTGACTGTTTCTTACTTGTCCAACTTATTGGTCCACCTGAGAGAAAAAAAATATGTCCACTGGTAGATCTTCTGTCAGTTGGATCTCCAGCCCAATCTGCATCAACATATCCTGTTAAAATGCAATTATCACTTGTGGGTAATTTCAGCTTAACATTGCTAGTTCCTTTCAAATAACGCATTACTCTCTTCACGGCATTCCAATCAGCTTTATTTGATTTTGATACCTTTCTACTCAGGATTCCTACTGCTGCTGCGATGTCTGGTCTTGTAACGGTCGCTAGATACAGTAGTTTTCCTATTGCTGTTCTGTATTCTACATTATTTGGTAGCATATTTTTTTCACTGTTCATCTCTTTGAGATAATTAGTTTCCATTGGAGACTTTACTGTTTTTGCATCCTTTAATCCAAATTTTTCTGTTATGTCTTGAATCATGTGATTTTGGTTCAGTAGGAAACTTCCGTCTTCTTCTCTTTCTACCTGTATTCCTAGGTACTGTTTCACATTTCCCAAGTCTCCCAATGTTTTCTTTATCCCTTTCTTGTTTAAAACAAATCAAAATGTTGTCTACGTATATGAGTACATAAATCCATCTATTAATCAGCCTTTTTGTGTACAAGCATGGATCTGCTTTGCTTCTTTGAAATTTTTCATTTGTAAGTACTTCCGTGATTTTATCATTCCACGCTTTAGCTGCTTGCTTTAAACCATATATGCTTTTCTGTAGTTTGCAAACTTTGTTTGGATTTCTTTCATCTTTGAATCCTGGAGGTTGTTCCATGTAAATGTCTTCTGTTAAATCTCCATTCAAAAAAGCTGTCTTTACATCCAGATGTCTCAGTTCCATCTGTTTCATTGCTGCAACTGTAAGTAAAGTTCTTATTGTAGTATGTTTGACAACTGGAGCAAATGTCTCATCATAGTCTTCTCCATATTTTTGAGAATACCCTTTAGCTACAAGTCTTGCTCGGTATCTTTCAGCTGTGCCATCTGTTTGGTATTTTACTTTAAAAATCCATTTGCATCCTATGGCTTTTCTTCCTTCTGGCAAATCTGTTAGTGTCCATGTATTTGAATCATGCATGGATTTAATTTCTGTTTCTGTTGCTTCTATCCATTTATTAGCTTCTTCTTCAGGAAGTTTAGATATGTCTTCCCAAGAGGTAGGCTCATAGATTTTTCTTATGCTTGTCTTGTATGAGAGACATTTTGGTGGTTTTCCTTTGTTCTCTCTCATTGAACGTCTTGGTTCTGTGTCTGTTTGTAGTTGTGATTCTTCACTTTCAGTATTTTGTTCTTCATTAATTTCTACTTCTTTCTCATCAGATATTTCTTCAGTTATGTCACTATTGTTTTTCTCATTTTTTGTTTCAACTGAAATCATAATGTCTTCATTTAAATCTTCAATGAATGTCACACTGTTACTCACCGTAACTCTGTCTGTTTTGGGATCTAGGATTCTATATCCTTTGCAATTTTCACTATATCCAACGAATATACCTTCCATGGATCTGTTTTGAAGTTTGGAATGTTTTTCTCTTGGAATGAATATAAAAACTTTACATCCAAAAACTTTTAAATGATTGACACTTGGTTTCATACCTTGCCACAGTTCATATGGAGTTTTCGTCAGTTTTCTGGAAAAAAGTCGGTTCTGTAGATATGTAGCTGTCATTGCTGCCTCACCCCAATATTTCTCTGGTAGTTTGGAATCCGTCAGCATACATCTTATCATTTCTGTTAGAGTTCTGTTTTTCCTTTCTGCTACTCCATTTTGTTCAGGTGTGTATGGAACAGTTTTCTGGTGTTCTATTCCATTTTGTCTTAAGTAGTCTTCTATTCTGTGACATGTAAATTCACCTCCATTATCACTTCTGATGACAATTGGCTTCCTTTGAAATTGTTACTTGATCTTGTTACATAGTCTACAAGTTTATCAAAAACTTCACTTTTGTTCTTAATTAAGTATGTGATTGTGTATCTTGAGTAGTCGTCTATAAAAGTCAACATGTATCTATTGCCTCCTGATGTAGTCACTTTCATGGGTCCACATACGTCAGTATGCACCAAATCAAGTGGTCTTTCGCTTTTCATCTCACTTTCTTTTGGAATAGATATCCTTGTGGCTTTGGATTTTATACAACATTCACATCTTACGGTAATTGAGCAATCTGAAATCTTTAAATCTTTTGTCAATTCTTTTCTCTGTAGTTCCTTTATACTGTCAGGGTGTCTATGTCCTAGACGTCTATGCCACATGTGAATACAGTTTTTGTGATCATGTGTACATACCTTCATCTGTTCCTTTGGTGTGTCAAAATGATATAATTGTTCATCTGACTTGACTTTGGTTATCACCTTGTTTCCTGCAATAATTGCACACTCATTGTCTTTGAATTTTACTGTAAGTCCTTTTGCTGTTAAACGTTCCACAGACAATAATCCGCCTTCCAATTTTGGAACATACAACACATTCTGTACAAGTATCTTTGAATCTTGTCCGAACTTGTTTGAACAATTTAGCATACCTTGTCCGATACCTTCTGCAGTTATTTTGCTTCCATCTGCAAGATAAATGGCTTCTTTCTTATCTAAATCAAGAACAGTAAAGAAATTCTTGTCACTTGTCATATGACTCGCTGCTCCTGAATCAATAAACCAACCAAGTGATGATTTCTTGTCTGTTACTTTAAATGTGCCATTCCAATTATTCTCACATGAATCGGAAATTGTGTTTTTTACTTTCTGTGTATGCTTTTTATGTTGTAATTTTTGTTGTTCTGCTTTCCATATGGTACAGTCTTTCTTTAAATGACCTTTTTTCTTACATCTGAAGCATTCTCTTGTCTCTTTATTATAGGGTTTTTTAAATTCTGTAGCTTTAAGAGCGTTTTCACTGTCCTTTTCAGTAGAAGAATCATTTCTTTGTTCTTTTCATCTCTGATATTCATCTATTAGTCTTTTTTTTCACAAAATCTAATGTAATGTCAGTTTCTGGTCTCGTCTCAAGGGCATTTATCAAGGCTGTATACGAATCTGGTAAACTGCACAATAATATAGCTGCTACATGACTATCTTTAATGTCTTCACCAATAGATCTTAGCTGTGATATCACTTCCATCATTGAGAATATGTGCTTCTGCATGTCATCATTTGCACTCAATCTCATGCTGTAAAGCTTTCTTAATAAAAATAACTTGTGATTCAAGCTAGGTCTTTCATACAGTTTTCTTAATTTTTCCCACATTCCTTTAGCTGTTTCTTCATTTCTTATATGTATTAATTGAGCATCATCCACTAATAAGCTAATGGTGTCTCTCGCTTGTCTATTCTTCTTATCCCATGTCTGATTATCTTGATCTGGTCTTTCTGTAACAATTACTTCCCATAAATCATCCTTAGATAACAACATCTCTACTTTGAATTTCCATAACTGATAATTTTCACTATTCAGTTTAGCTACTGTGAATTTCAGTTCTGTGTTACTCATCATCTTTATATAGTCTTACTTATTTAGAGAGTTGTACTGAAGATATTCTCCTGTTTTTCCTTTTTGCTGATAGTTCCTGTATGTCCTGCCTGTGTTGAATTCTTTGTAATTATATCCAGCTCCTGGGATCATGAATTCCTTTGTCACTCTGTATCTGGATTTATTTCCTTCTGTTTACAGAGCTTATCTGTGTGCTCCGTTATCTGGGGTTATAAACCAGGATCCTCTTGTAGTGCGGGCCTGTAGTGTCTGGGCTTTAATGTCTGGGTTCCGGCCTGGGCCCATAACCTGTCGCAGAGTGCATCTTCTTACAGTCACCGCTGTACTTACGAGAGCTTCAATCAGCAAGATATCTTGAGTAAACAGTATTTACTTCATACTGGTTAAACATGAGATACAATTCAGTGTCACACAGTCCGTGTGCTGCTGACATAACACATTCAGGAAAGAAAGAAAAAACACAGGAAGTAAAAACAGCCAACAATTGAGAGCTTTTCTCCCACACATTAAAGCAAGCATATAACTATACACACTATCGCCATCTGCTGTCTGGTTAGAATAAAGTCCTCTTTTCACTTATAATAAGTCCTAATCTGTTGTATATGCCAACACTTTCAACCTTTCAGACAGTCCCTCACAAAATTGGCTTCTAAGGGCTGAGTCATTCCATGTAGAATCCGTTGCTGTTTGGAGACAAACCAAATCCTGCAGTAAAGGAAATGCCCACGATTGAGGATCTCCCTGCACTAGAGAGATCACAATTACAACCCGTTGTTCCTCATTTCCGGAGGAGTAGGGACGAAGTTTAAAATACAGTTTTCAGGCCTCCTTGAATACAAAAATCTTGTCCCTACCTCCTGAAAACCTGTCCGGGAGGGCAACCTTGGGTTCAGGCTGGACAGGCCTACCTGCAGAGACCCCAACATTAGCGATCTGTAGCAGCTGATGCTATTGCTAAACCTCACAGCAGAGGTCATTCACCTCCAGAGACAGACTGCGCAGCCGATCTGCGAACTCTGCAACTGAAACCATACTAAGGGAGAAAAGAAAAAAAAAGTCCATGCCCAAAAACACACAAAAACCCCCCAAAGTGTCAGTTTTTTCTTTTTCCTTTTCAAAGTGTGCACAGCCGGCGGTAATGTCACGCAAGGTGTGGGAAAGACTTAATGCAACACAAAGGGAAGAGAGAAAGGGAGCCCAGACTCTAGGGAAAGGGTGTAGTGGAGACTCTACTAGGCTGATCTAATATCACCCTGTCTTCACTAACATCCCTATATTGGTTCTTCATCAATCGCCGCACGCGTACCTCGCCCTGTTTTTCCCTGGCATTTGGCCCTGGCTAGGGATGGGAAGGGATGAGCGTTAGTTGATCCCCACTGAACACTAAAGACACCAAGGGGGAACAAACAAGGGAAAATCGCTTAGCTTTATGTGACTCCAGACAAATGCACACACGTCCTCTAGCACCAGAGAGGAAGAAGTACTGCTCTTGCTCAAGCCTTCACAAGGGGTGATGTGAATATCGCCGGCACCTCCCTCTAGCAAACAGCAGGTATTTATACATCCAGGCCAGGGTGTTGTTAGTTAGCCAGTGGAAGGTAGCCGCTGGGTCCTAGAGAGACAGCTTCTAAGAAGGTGTCTGTAATGCCAAAAGAAGAGATCTCCTGCAACCAAGTGCAGGGCGACTGTCTTGTCACTTCTGACACACCTGTGACAATAAAAGAGAGTATTGCGAAAAGCTAGAAAGTACATATAATGGCAAAGAGAGGTTTTTCAGCCAATAGAACAAACTGTCTTTTGTATTATTATATATGTACTCTGTTTAATGCATTAGGTAATGTCAGTGACTCTGGAAATAAATGGCACAAAAATCTACAAAGAGACGCAGTGCAAATTTTAAAGGGAACCTGTCAACGGAAGAGCAAGTCGTGAACTGTGTGTCTCGACTGACTATTTCGAGGTTGCCACTGGCCATCTTCTCCCCGCCACATTCCAGTTAACTTATAGATCTTCCCCTAAGTGTGTACATGGGGAGAGATCTATGAGTCGTTGGGATTGGTAAGGAGAGAACTGGACACTGCATAGGATTTGTCAGCCGAGACACATAGGCCACAAAAGACTTTTCAGAGTATGTTTATACTGAAATGCTGCAGCGTTTCTGAGTAAATCATATCCGGCTGCAATTGCACAGCCAGTGTCTTATTTATACTGCCTATGTTCAGGCAGTATGAATCTGATGATAGGTTGGTACAACCGGCAGGGGGCCGCATTCTGCTGTTCTCTGAGCTGGCCATCAAACTAACAGCTACCTCAGAAAATGTGTACCATGCCGTTTCCCAGGTTTCAATCGTACTTGTGTCTTTCAAGCATGAGTACAATTGAAGCCCTGACCTCTGGCACTTCTGGGTCAGAGCAACGTCAGCAGCATGATCCTGTCATCTCTCTCCTGCATTGCATAGGCAGTGAACGTCGGTGTGGTAAGAAGCCAAACTTTTATTTTCAAGGGGATTTTTGTGAGGGGACAGTGTGTAGAGAGAAGGAGGAGTATGGGGAAAATGTGAATGTGTGGGGACTCAGTATTTGGACTGGGAAATGTGTGAGGAAAAAGCTATGCTTACCAGTTCCAGTGGTCATCACATAAGCACTCATATGCAATTTTCTCACTTGCTTCTCTACCTGCTTCTTTCAATAACAGGGGCTGTAGTATTTTACTGAACATTGAGAGAATTATGCGATTTTTAGTGTGGAAATTGCATATGAACGGTCATATGATGATTACTCAAACCTCTTAAGCAGTGCATAGGACGCGTCAAACCTAGATCCATGTCTGCTTTGAGATGTTGCACATATTTGCAGGATGACATAAATACCAATATACGTAACCATAATGCCTTTTATGAACTTATCAGAGTGAAATTCTCTAGTAGGCTAATACCTTGTTGAGGGGTCATAGCATTTCTCATTTATTACAGTCAATGATCTTATATGATTTAATATAGATGCTGTGTATGCATCTTGTAAGAATATCTTTACAATGCTATTACATACATATAAGGATATCTTTACAAAGCTACATGTAGGAACAGAGATGGTATATAGCATTTTTATACACATTCATGTAGTTAAAAAAAGACATATGTTTGTCTAGTCCACTGTAATTATATCACAGTAAATAATTATTTGTAGCACTGAATGCCATTTGTCATTAGATACATATTCATCGCTTATATAAATGCTGACATACTGTAGTCTCTGCCATTTCTACCTCTTGTAGACAGGATGTTCCATAGATTGATTAACTGCAAAATAACATTTTCTGAATAAATTACCAACCATATATTAATTCATATTAAAAGAATCACCTCTAAGGTTTCTCCTAAAATATACAAGTCTGATTTTTCCAGCCTCACATTGTAAGAGATACCTCTCATCATCCAATTTATTTTTGCAGCTGCCTTCCTTAAGGGGATTTGGAGGATTGGAAGAAACCAGTGTCAACTGAATGTCACGGAACGACAAGGGAATGTCCGGCAGATGGCACAACATATGGATACAATGGGATAATAGAGGGGAATAGGGGAAGGAGGGCACTAGTGGTAGGGAACGAGGGAAGGGACACCTCCTGACACCAACCTGTATCTGTCGCTAAGCTACCCTATCGTCCCTAGATGGGTCCTTCCCCCTATGCACAATCACGTGCCTAAGCCCTCGCTGGCCCTGGACTTAACCTGGCTAGCGCACAGGCCAGTGAGACACTAGCCTCACCACTACAATAGGACAACACAAGGAAGGTAAGGCAAACACTGGGAGATTACAACATAAAATACACTTAGCTTTCCAACAGGAAACTTCACGCTGCAACTGCAACAAACACCACAGCTTCTCCAGAGACTGGCTCCTTCAAAGAGGTCAGCATAGAATGAACTATAACTGGCGGTCAGCTGATGGATCATGTGGCTATTTAAAGGGAGGTGAGAGTGGCACCAACCAAAGTGAGCTGACTATCCTCAAAAGGCTGCCAGCAAGAGACTAAGATTAACCCTTGCTGGGCAAAAAGGAAAAAAACACATTTAAATTACAGCATACCCAGAGCTGCCACGAATCCCAAAATTATTTGTGACACTGAACATGCATTCAGCAGACAGCTATTGAACGTGTATTGGCACCTTGAATAATTTCCTTCTAATTGAACAACTCTATAAAATAGAGTGTAATAGTGAACAAACCTGCCCTTTGAATGACACCATCCACAGTGAGGATCATACGCTGACAGACAATCATTGCATGATTCATGCTGTGCACAATTTGCAATCTTCAGACGTTTGATCTAGAAAAATAAGTTATTAAACAATATATTCTTTCAATAAAATATTAAGCAGGTAATATTTTAAAAATGCACTTTTAAGAGACCTATCTCCTTGTTATTAATGTCCAATTTCAGTTACAGTCATATGAAAAAGTTTGGGCACCCCTATTAATCTTAGGCTTAATGTTTTATAAAAATTGGTGTTTTTGCAACAGCTATTTCAGTTTGATATATGTAATAACTGTTGGACACAGTAATGTTTCTGCCTTGAAATGAGGTTTATTGTACTAACAGAAAATGTGCAATCGGCATTCAAACAAAATTTGACAGGTGCATAAGTATGGGCACCCTTATCATTTTCTTGTTTTAAATACTCCTACCTACTTTTTACTGACTTACTAAAGCACTTTTTTTGGTTTTGTAACCTCATTGAGCTTTGAACTTCATAGCCAGGTGTATGCAATCATGAGAAAAGCTACTTAAAGTGGCCACTTGCAAGTTGTTCTCCTGTTTGAATCTCCTCTGAAGAGTGGCATCATGGGCTCCTAAAAACAACTGCCAAATGATCTGAAAACAAAGATTATTCAACATAGTTGTTCAGGTGAAGGATACAAAAAGCTGTCTCAGAGATTTAACCTGTCAGTTTCCACTGTGAGGAACATAGTAAGGAAATGGAAGAACACAGGGACAGTTCTTGTTAAGGCCAGAAGTGGCAGGCCAAGAAAAACATCAGAAAGGCAGAGAAGAAGAATGGTGAGATCAGTCAAGGACAATCCTCAGACCACCTCCAGAGAGCTGCAGCATCAACTTGCTGCAGATGGTGTCACTGTGCATCGGTCAACTATACAACGCACTTTGCACAAGGAGAAGCTGTATGGGAGAGTGATGCGAAAGAAGCCGTTTCTGCAAGCACGCCACAAACAGAGGCGGCTGAGGTATGCAAAAGCACATTTGGAGAAGCCAATTTCTTTTTGGAAGAAGGTCCTGTGGACTGATGAAACCAAAATTGAGTTGTTTGGTCATACAAAAAGGCGTTATGCATGGCGGCAAAAAAACACAGCATTCCAAGAAAAACACTTGCTACCCACAGTAAAATTTGGTGGAGGTTCCATCATACTTTGGGGCTGTGTGGCCAATGCCGGCACTGGGAATCTTGTTAAAGTTGAGGGACGCATGGATTCCACTCAGTTTCAGCAGATTCTTGACAATAATGTTCAAGAATCAGTGATAAAGTTGAAGTTACGCAGGGGATGGATCTTTCAGCAAGACAATGATCCAAAACACCGCTCCAAATCTACTCAGGCATTCATGCAGAGGAACAATTACAATGTTCTGGAATGGCCATCCCAGTCCCCAGACCTGAATATCATTGAACATCTGTGGGATCATTTGAAGAGGGCTGTCCATGCTCGGCGACCATCAAACTTAACTGAACTGGAATTGTTTTGTAAAGAGGAATGGTCAAAAATACCTTCATCCAGGATCCAGGAACTCATTAAAAGCTACAGGAAGCGACTAGAGGCTGTTATTTTTGCAAAAGGAGGATCTACTAAATATTAATGTCACTTTTCTGGTGAGGTGCCCATACTTATGCACCTGTCAAATTTTGTTTGAATGCAGATTGCACATTTTCTGTTAGTACAATAAACCTCATTTCAAGGCAGAAACATTACTGTGTCCAACAGTTATTACATATATCAAACTGAAATAGCTGTTGAAAAAACACCAATTTTTATAAAACATTAAGCTTAAGATTAATAGGGGTGCCCAAACTTTTTCATATAACTGTATATATGAAAATTGTACGGTAATATGGTTTCGAAATATAGTAAACAGTCTGCAGTCAGTAAACAGATTCTACTAAACGCGCCTTCACATCTTTCGGTAGTGTCTGCAATTTGACTAATTGTACTTATGATCATTATAATTTGGCAAGCAAATAAAATCACAATCACAGATCATCAGATAAGCTTAAAGAGAATACTTAGACAAACATTCAAAAAGCACAGACACTTCATAGTGGCTGGAGACTTAAATCCCCATTAATATACTCAGACAAAAGATATGCAGTGGGAGATTAAACATTGAAACCTACATTTGGATGTATATCATCCAATAAACCACTTGCAAAAATATATAAAAATCAAAAATCTGTATTCAATATATTAAAAAGTACAACAAAATGCAACATCAAGAAAAATATTACAATAAGGTGAAAAAGGAGGAAATTCAAGATATAGGGTGAAATGGTCCTAGGTAAGGTCAGACTACATAAATTGTGTGAATACTCTGATGTGGCTGTTCTGACTATCAGATGGCCAAATGGGGGGGAGAAGGAGAGAAGGCTAAGAGCTACCATCCTCTGTATCCATTAGCTAGTGAAATCAAGGGTAATAAATACATAATCTCAAATGTAGATTAATAATCCATTCACATAGTCAGATTCTAAATAGTCACACAAATCCCCATATGTCACAAGGCAAAGGTTCTAAAGGATGCCATAATAATTTTCCCAAAGCAGCCATAAACCCACAAACAGGCAAATGAAAAATAATAACAGACAATGCTGGTAGAGATCACTTACCCATATAGAGCCGCAGTGAAAGGACCACCACCAGAAGACTGACCAAATACTCACCAAATACTGATAATGGGGCAGTGGCCTTAAAGTATGTGTAGGACTAACGTAAACCACTATTGCACTATGGCTTTTATACTGTCATCATAGAGAAAGAATATTTAGCAACCCATCAGAAAGGAAAAAAAAGAATATTAACCTCTTTAACAGTGGCAACATATAGATAGTTGGTGTCGACGGGGTCCATGTGAATTTTTTCGAACACAGGATCTTCATCTTTAAACGTATATAACACCTCTGGACAGCTTGCATCGTAGTTTGGCTTTAAAGTAAACTGAGTTAAAAAAATGGAAAAAGAAATATATAAATATTGAAAATATAATTACAGTAAAATAACACATAGCATAATATTTGATCTATCTGGCTGATTTAAAGCAAGTATTATTGTCTAGTTATTGCAAACACCTGAACAAACATTAGAAAACTACCTCACTGTCTATCTCATGAGAGTTTTCTACATAAGCTGCCATATGTAAATCCCCACAGATCTCCAGATAGTTATTTATTTATTTTACTCCCTTATATAGTTCCATTAATTCCACAGCGCTTTACAGACATTATCATCACTGTCCCCATTGGGGCTCACAATCTACATTCCCTATCAGTATGTCTTTGGAATGTGGAAGGAAACCAGAAAACCCGGAGGAAACCCACGCAAACACAGGGAGAACATACAAACTCCTTGCAGATGTTGTCCTTGGTGGGATTGAATCCAGGACCCCAGCGCTGCAAGACTGCAGTGCTAACCACTGAGCCAGATATGGAAAAAAAAATATAAAGGCGGACCTAGTAATGTAATTTTTCTCCCTCAAGTGGCAAGCCTAATTGAAAGGATAGACATTTCCAAACATTAATAAAAAATCAGAGGTATCATTTCAGTTAAGGCCATGGCCCCACTATCAGTATTTGGTCAGTATTTTTTCTCAGGACTGTGTGTAAAAACCAGGAGTGGGTGATAAATGCAGAATTGGTGACTTGTTTCTATTATACCTTTTCTCTGATTGTTCCTCACGTGGTTTTGGCTCCCACTCCTGAGAAAAATTACTGACCGAACACTGACCAAATACTGATAGTGGGGCCGTGGCCTTAAGGATAGAATCTGTCTTGGTGCTAAAAATGCAAGTTTTTTAAAATCCTTTTAATGTGAATCACCAAGTGGGAAGGAGTTAGGGATGTTATCCTGTTGACCAGCACCAGGAGGTGATCCAGTTTTAATTTGATAACTTTCTTAGTTATCTCTATGTATGCCCTTATCTAGAATTAAAATTGTGAATAGTCCTCTTTCATTTGCACAAATAGTATATAACACAATGTCACTGATTTCTCCTTCACTATGCTTCATGCACAATAAATCTTCTATACCAGTAACCTACCTTAAGTAATTTTCCATTTTCCGTCCCCAGAAAGAATACTAGTCTCCTGTCCACTTCTTTTACATGCACAGCAGTTAAGTCTCCATGGGTCAGTATTGGATTTTTGTATAAAGGAACGAGGTCAGTAGAGTTGGTCTACAATGAAACCAAAAATATATTATAATATATTATATTATATTTGTAGTCAGAATTGTGATCAAACCGGATAAGGTGAAAGTAAATAAGTAAAGTCAATATAAAAAATAATCAAAGTTTAAAGGAATATTCATAGAAGTGCAATATATCACCTATCTCTTAAAGGCAATGTTTATGTCACAATATACTGTATGTGATTAACATCACAGACAGGAGTAAGCACAAGACAGTCTTCAAGTATTCTGGAACTGTACTAAGCAAAATCTGGTCCATACACCATACATGCAGTATAATGCACCTCATAGTCATACATGTAGTATAATGCACAGCCCATAGTCATCCATAAACTATAATGCACATCCCATAGTCATCCATATAATATAATGCACATCCCATAGTCATCCATAAACTATAATGCACATCCCAAAGTCTTCCATATAGTGTAATGCACAGCCTATAGTCATCCATAAACTATAATGTACTGTACAGACCAAAAGTTTGGACACACCTTCTCATTTAAAGATTTTTCTGTATTTTCATGACTATGAAAATTGTACATTCACACTGAAGGCATCAAAACTATGAATTAACACATGTGGAATTATATACTTAGCAAAAAAGCGTGAAACAACTGAAAATATGTCTTATATTCTAGGTTCTTCAAAGTAGCCACCTTTTGCATTGATGACTGCTTTGCACACTCTTGGCATTCTCTTGATGAGCTTCAAGAGGTAGTCACCGGAAATGATTTTCACTTCACAGGTGTGCCCTGTCAGGTTTAATAAGTGGGATTTCTTGCCTTATAAATGGGGTTGGGACCATCAGTTGTGTTGTGCAGAAGTCTGGTGGATACACAGCTGATAGTCCTACTGAATAGACTGTTAGAATTTGTATTATGGCAAGAAAAAAGCAGCTAAGTAAAGAAAAACGAGTGGCCATCATTACTTTTAGAAATGAAGGTCAGTCAGTCATTGAAAGTGTCCCCAAGTGCAATTGCAAAAACCATCAAGCGCTACAAAGAAACTGGCTCACATGAGGACCGCCCCAGGAAAGGAAGACCAAGAGTCACCTCTGCTTCTGAGGATAAGTTTATCTACAGTGCTGGCCAAAAGTATTGGCACCCCTGCAATTCTGTCAGATAATACTCAGTTTCTTCCTGAAAATGATTGCAATCACAGATTCTTTGGTATTATTCTCTTCATTTAATTTGTCTTCAATGAAAAAAACACAAAAAGAATTGTCCTAAAGCCAAATTGGATACAATTCCACACCAAACCTAAAAAGAGGGGGTTGACAAAAGTATTGGCACCGTTTGAAAAATCATGTGATGCTTCTCTAATTCGTGTAATTAACAGCACCTGTAACTTACCTGTGGCACCTAACAGGTGTTGGCAATAACTAAATCACACTTGCAGCCAGTTAAAATGGATTAAAGTTGACTCAACCTCTGCCCTGTGTCCTTGCGTGTACCACATTGAGCATGGAGAAAAGAAAGAAGACCAAAGAACTGTCTGAGGACTTGAAAAACCAAATTGTGAGGAAGCATGAGCAATCTCAAGGCTACAAGTCCATCTCCAAAGACCTGAATGTTCCTGTGTCTTCCGTGCGCAGTGTCATCAAGAAGTTTAAAGCCCATGGCAATGTGGCTAACCTCCCTAGATGTGGACGGAAAAGAAAAATTGACGAGAGATTTCAACGCAAGATTGTGCGGATGGTGGATAAAGAACCGTGACTAACATCCAAACAAGTTCAAGCTGCCCTGCAGTCCGAGGGTACAACAGTGTCAACCCGTACTATCCATCGGCGTCTGAATGAAAAGGGACTGTATGGTAGGATACCCAGGAAGACCCCACTTCTTACCCCGAGACATAAAAAATCCAGGCTGGAGTTTGCCAAAACTTACCTGAGAAAGCCTAAAACGTTTTGGAAGAATCTTCTCTGGTCACATGAGACAAAAGTAGAGCTTTTTGCGAAAAAGCATCAACATAGAGTGTACATGAAAAAAAGAGGCATTCAAAGAAAAGAACACGGTCCCTACAGTCAAACATGGCGAAGGTTCCCTGATGTTTTGGGGTTGCTTTGCTGCCTCTGGCACTGGACTGCTTGACCGTGTGCATGGCATTATGAAGTCTGAAGACTACCAACAAATTTTGCAGCATAATGTAGGGCCCAGTGTGAGAAAGCTGGGTCTCCCTCAGAGGTCTTGGGTCTTCCAGCAGGACAATGACCCAAAACACACTTCCAAAAGCACTATAAAATGGTTTGAGAGAAAGCACTGGAGACTTCTAAGGTGGCCAGCAATGAGTCCAGAACTGAATCCCATAGAACACCTGTGGAGAGATCTCAAAATGGTAGTTTGGAGAAGGCACCCTTTAAATATCAGGGACCTGGAGCAGTTTGCCAAAGAAGAATGGTCTACAATTCCAGCAGAGCATTGTAAGAAACTCATTGATGGTTACCGGAAGTGGTTGTTCGCAGTTATTTTGGCTAAAGGTTGTGCAACCAAGTATTAGGCTGAGGGTGCCAATACTTTTCTCCGGCCCTTTTTTGGAGTTTTGTGTGAAATGATCAATGATTTGATTTTTGCTTCATTCTCTTTTGTGTTTTTTCCTTGCAAGCAAATTAAATGAAGAGAATAATACCAAAGAATTTGTGATTGCAATCATTTTCAGGAAGAAACTGAGTATTATCTGACAGAATTGCAGGGGTGCCAATACTTTTGGCCAGCACTGTAAGTCACTAGCCTCAGAAATCGCAGGTTAACAGCAGCTCAGATTAGAGACCAGGTCAATGCCACACAGAGTTCTAGCAGAAGACACATCTCTTCAACAGCTGTTAAGAGGAGACTTTGTGCAGCAGGCCTTCATGGTAAAATAGCTGCTAGGAAACCACTGCTAAGGACAGGCAACAAGCAGAAGAGGCTTGTTTGGGCTAAAGAACACAAGGAATGGACATTAGACCAGTGGAAATCTGTGCTTTGGTCTGATGAGTCCAAATTTGAGATCTTTGGTTCCAACCACCGTGTCTTTGTGCGATGCAGAAATGGTGAATGGATGGACTCTACATTCCTGGTTCCCACCGTGAAGCATGGAGGAGGAGGTGTGATGGTGTGGGGGTGCTTTGCTGGTGACACTGTTGGGGATTTATTCAAAATTGAAGGCATACTGAACCAGCATGGCTACCACAGCATCTTGCAGCGGCATGCTATTCCATCCGGTTTGCGTTTAGTTTGACCATCATTTATTTTTCAACAGGACAATGACCCAAAACACACCTCTAGGCTGTGTAAGGGCTATTTGACCAAGAGGGGGAGTGATGGGGTGCTACGCCAGATGACCTGGCCTCCACAGTCACCAGACCTGAACCCAATCAAGATGGTTTGGGGTGAGCTGGACCGCAGAGTGAAGGCAAAAGGGCCAACAAGTGCTAAGCATCTCTGGGATCTCCTTCAAGATTGTTGGAAGACCATTTCCGGTGATTACCTCTTGAAGCTCATCAAGAGAATGCCAAGAGTGTGCAAAGCAGTCATCAAAGCAAAAGGTGGCTACTTTGAAGAACCTAGAATATAAGACATGTTTTAAGTTGTTTCACACTTTTTTGTTAAGTATATAATTCCACATGTGTTAATTCATAGTTTTGATGCCTTCAGTGTGAACGTACAATTTTCATAGTCATGAAAATACAGAAAAGTCTTTAAATGAGAAGGTGTGTCCAAACTTTTGGTCTGTACTGTACATCCCATAGTCATCCATATAATATAATGCACATCCCATAGTCATCCATAAACTATAATGCACATCCCAAAGTCTTCCATATAGTATAATGCACAGCCCATAGTCATCCATAAACTATAATGCAAATCCCATAGTCATCCATATAGTATAACGCATATCCCATAGTTATTCATATAGTATAATGCACCTTATAGTCATACATGTAGTATAATGCACAGCCTGTAGTCATATATGTAGTAGAATGCACAGTCCATAGTGATACATTGCAGCGCCCGGACAATATCCACCCTTTTTCATTTTCTCCAGTTCATATCCACCATATTTGGAACCTTTAGACAGAATTTGAAAACCCATCTCTCTTCAAGTAAGCTTACAGCCTGCAATGACCCTGCTGCCACCTTGTCGTCACTGCAGCTGCTGCATCCTATTGTCTCCTTCCCCATTATCCAGCAGACTGCAAACCCGCAAGGGCAGGGCCCTCTACCCCTCTATTATTGTTAGTTGTTAGTTTGTTCACTGTAATTTATATCTCCATTTTGTGTGTAAACCCCTTTTCAAATATACAACACCATGGAATCAATGGTGCTCTATAAATAATTAAATAGTAAATAATAATAATAAAAATATTTCATATGTAGTCTGTGGAAACTTTCTAAATAATTCTCAATTCCCTTTGAACAAGTTCTCTTTTTTCCATCTTGCTGACTGTTTATATATTTGGTCTTCCCTTTTTCATAGCTTAAAAGCCATGTACATTTTAGTAATGTATCAATGCCTTTTCACAATCTAATGGACATGCCACTTCCCATTAGAATGTGAAAAGGCATTGATTATTCACCATTGCCATCAAAATAACAGAGCTCCAATGGATCCCATTATAAATCAATGGTGTAAATTGGCCGTCAGTTTCGGGCACTGCTATCCATACTGTTACATGCAGATAACATTCTACTGCTTTCTAAAATGCAGTTAATACTCACACAGCCATCCGGAGTAAATAGAAAGTCTTCATTGATACATGTGCTGTTTTGCTCTGCCAGGAGAGTAAAGTTATAAAGGCACAGTGCTGTTCTGTCTGTGGATGCCGTACTGTTTGTACTAAATATCCCAGCCCAGAGGAAACCTTCTGAAGAGTGAAATGCAAACGAAGATAAAATGATCTTTCTTTGTGGTTCGCTCCCACATTTCAAATTAGATTGGGCATAAAATTCCAAACCTTGGTTATTTTCAGTGAGTACAACTACCCTGGCACTATTGCCAACAGACGGGTAATAAGGGAAGATGTACTTTTGCTTCCATTGTAATGCATCAACATAGTTCAGTCCTGCTGTGCCTGTCTTTAACGAAACAGCATATCCGCTTTTAGATACAAATCCTCTAACTTCTTTTGGTCTCAAAACGATTGTGGTGACATGCTCAGCACTATTTTCACTCGTAGCAAATTTTGCAACAAATAGGTCGATTCCTTTTTCTTTAAATAAAATAAGTCCTTTAGCCCCATGCTTTGGATCTTGGGGCACAATATCTTCTACAGGATTTCCCATAGCTGTCAGGTTGCTCATATGTAGCTCAATGCATGATCCTTCCTTCTCATTCCAACAAGTGAGCACAGTGTCGTTGTAGGCAAGCAAGATTTTGTTATAGTACGTTGGTTTGTGGCTGCTGATTCTTTCTCCCATACAGATGTTTTCGTTTTCTCCATGTGGTCCTGTTGTTTTTAACCTGCACAGAGTGTGATTAAATTGATGGAGACAATTCTCTGTAGCAACTGTCACGTATGTGTTCCCAACTGCAATGTTGTTGATGGGATATTTGAAACGGGAAGATTCTTCATGATAAACAGGATCTGTCAGCAGAAGAATGAAGATGAGAGAGAGTGGAATCCGAGACATTCTGAGCCAACAGCTTCTCCACTGTAGCTCTGCAGTAATAGTATCACAAGGCTTCTTGAATCACATATAACGGGAAACTGTGAAAACTATTTGCCAATTGTACACTAGTTCCTGTTTTTAAGACTACAAATTGAAGTCAACACTGATCTCCGGTGTTTAGAAATGATGACCTGAGTTATGACAGCATTTAGCCTCAGGGAGTTGCAATAAGTTTCCTGTTGAGTGTGATGGATATGTACAATGTGACACATTAATGGTCATTTTTTTCTCCTTCTATTTGCTGACTTTAAAAATTCAAAAATCAAGAAGTTGTGGCATCTTTTATTATACTGTTTGTCAGTTGCTTGTAATAAGTTATAATGACAAGAACACAGGCAAGGGTCCAGTACAAGATTGCATGGAGTCTCTATGACTCTCTACTACAAGACATACATGCTGCCAGACGAATAAGGCTATGTGCGCACGATCAGGATTTGAAGAAGTAATTTCCTGAGCGTTTATACATCTCCTTGGTAGGAAAAATGCTGCGGAAAAACTGTGCACTTTTGCCGCGATTTTGAAGCATTTTTTGACGTGTTTTTGATGCGTTCTTTTCAAGCGTTTTTTGAAGCGTTTTTGTACATTAGTGAATTCTTTTTGGAGCTAAATAAAGTTATTTGGTGGAAATTTACTTGGATTATCATCAGAATTGGGCTGAGTATATTAGTTAATTTAAATGATTAAAGAATGTATCTGTTGTATTTGAAATAAAGTGTTTGCTTTGTGTCTTAGTGTTTATTTAACTCATTACTTTACTTTAATTAGGTTTGGTCATGAAAAAGTCTGATTGACACCTTGTCATAACCAAAAAAAAGTGCTGGGTGTCAGCTAGTGCCATTCACCCAATCTTCATTAGCATTTCAATTCATGTAATTTATGCGGCAGCTGTGAGCTGCTATTCTTAGCCTGGGAATTTGCCATTTGCAAACATGATCTCTGGCTATAATTAACAGCTGACAGCTGTTTCATTAGCAGCTATGTCCCCACGAACAGCAACAAGCAGCGCTTTGGACACATTGTATTTTTTTTGCATACAAAACGTGGTGTTCTAATGCCACACTTTTGTTGACAGTACATGTGAATCCACTGCATATAATGACACATCAATCGGTCAAAATCTGCAGCAGACACTAGTGTGTACACTACAGAAATTGACATGCTGCGGGTGAGTTTGGGTACATGGCCATGACCAGGAGCTGCTGCAGGTTTGACGCTATGTGTTCATGCAGCGTCAAACTCGCAGCATCCGGATGTTACAGAATAGTGGATGGGATCTCTAGAAATCCCACGTCCACTATGGGTGCATCAGAGGCTGTGAATCACCAATGGACACTGACATGTGGCGCATCTTTCAGGACCGCAGCATGTCAAATTCTCTTGTGGAGCCGCTAGTCTCCGCAACAGAAATTTGACCACTAGAATGTATTGAATGCTGTAAATCCGCATGGTTCAGTAAACAATATGCATCCAAAACGCTGCTATGTCTGGATCGTGGGCACAGAGCCTAAAATTAAAAAAAGAAATGCCGTGGGTTCCCGTGTCATTTTTATAACCAGCAGAGGGAAAGCCGACCACTGAGGGCTAATATTAGTAGCCGGGGAAAGGGCCATTAGCCAACAATGTTCCCTGGCTATTAATATCAGCCCACAGCTGTTTGCTTAGCCTTTACTGGCTAGACTACAGGGGGACCCCAGAATAAAATTGACGTGGGCCCCCATATAAAATCTAACCAGAAAAGCCTAAACAGACAGCTGCGGGCTGATATTAATAGCCAGGGAAGGGGCCATGGATACTAGTCCCCTCCGTGGCTATTAATATCACCCCTCAGCAGTCCCAGAAATGGCACATCTAAAGATGCACCAAATGTGGCGCTTAGCCTCTGCTCTTCCCACTGCCCTGTAGCGGTGGTGAGTGGGGTAACGGGGTTGGGGTTTACATCAGCCTTGTATTGGCGGCTGACATGAAGTCCAGGTTAGTAATGGAGGGTTAGTAAACCGCTTAGTAAAATGGTCGCTGCTTTTTCAATAAAAGACACGGCCAGAATAAAGTATTTTAATGAAATAAAAAACACACGGTTCTTCACTTTTTTATTACCCTCTCAGTCCCCGAAGCCTTCGATCTTCTGAAAAAACGTAAAATAACAAACAAGCATATCCCTCACCTGTCCGCTGACACAACGTAGTCCATAATCAACGAGTGCCCCACGACAATTCGGGTCACTTCTACAGCAGTGACATCAGAGATCACTGATGTCACTGTTGTAGAAGACAGCATTTTATACAGACAGGGGTGTCGCATCAGAGGTTCGGTCGAGGAAGAGGCAGAGCCAAACCCACTGGAAATGCGCCGTGAGTGAGAGGAGAGCCATTTTCCCTACAACTTGTGGAGAGAGAAGCTGGGGAAGACATCAGTCGTAATGGCACACAGTGACCGCGTGGCCAGAGCACGGCTTGCATGGCGAATAAATTTTGGCGGTGACAACGAGGAGACAGAGGACATGAGCGGTAAGAGTTAATATGGGGACGCGTATGCAGTGGACTAGTACTGGTGAGGAGCTATAGGAGTTTGCCTGCCCTGGGGGCCTGATTACCACGATCAAGTAGTTCTGGAGATACCACCATCACCAGTTATCGTGGTTCAGCCTGAAGGGAGACACTTAGTGTACATCGCTCAGGGGACCGGAGAGTCTGCGACCACTCCAGAGTATCAAGCAGAGACTGTGCCCACTACATAATGTATGCAAGCCTCAGCTCCATCCCATCCAGTAAGGCCAGATGCAGGTCAGCAACTAGTGCATTATGTCCAGTTGTCAACCCAAAAGAGCTGTAGTGAATTCCACAGAAGAATTGAGCAGTGGTATGCCGAGGGGAGGAAGATGGTAGAGGAGCTCCAGGAAGGAGTTTGGGTGTTGACTATGTGGCACCCTGCGGCGCATCACTCAGGGAGCCAGACGCAGGCGTACGGGTAGTCCCAGTGATGACTTCATCTGGTATTGGCTGGGCTCTACCTGAGAGGAGAGAGGAG